>NC_071497.1:11129461-13529461 GCF_028500815.1 Rissa tridactyla
TTTTTTCATAAATGGCAGCAGGGAGGAGCATTGGTCACCATTATTGATCAACCCCGTACACAAATAGCAGCCTCAATGAGAAAATTTCGGTGACATTTCTAATGCCACCTGTAGAACAACACCAAAACACCGTGTTCAGAGTGCTCAGTTATGCGGTTGACATCCAAACAGGAGCCCGACCCCTGTTGAGAGAAGAAGCCGTCATTAAGAGCTTTCTCAGCTCTTTGGAAGCCCCTTTATTTGCGATAATTTGTTACAGCTCCTAGGCTGGTATTTCTGCAGCTCACATATCATCCCTCCAGGCGTAAGGATGGCCATAATAAAAAAGAAGCGTAACAGGTCACGTTTCTACACTTCAGCCTAATGGGATAATTTAATGTGCTCTTAATGGCTATAGATCTCCCCCATCCTCCCTAAACCCACTTCTAACCATGTGAGATCTGAGGAAACGGAAGCCTCTGGTGTGGAGCTGTTATTTCTTTTTATAGCTTGCTTTTGCCACTCTGCAGAGTGTAAAATTCAAGATTAGTTTGAGATTAGTTTGGATAAGCATAAGTACCTCACAGAGAGATTTTTAATTGCTTCTTTCTGCCTTACAAAGTCCACTGGTGTTCAGGAAACAAATGTGTAGAGAACTCATGGGCGACATCTGGGTGAAGGCTGGCCAGCCAGTGTTTAAGAGCATCCCCTGCCAAGCAACTTCCACTTGGAAAATCTTACAGCTTCTTTTGGGATCCTGAGCCTTTGACAGCAGTGAAGTATTTTGGGAGATCCTGGCTTATTCTGTTTTTACTTTGAACACATTGGATAGAAGTATTTAATACCCCAAAAAATTGCATTCGATTATAATGGTGAGCCACCAACACCTATTCTGTTTTCTATTCAATTTACACACATCTAAGCGCACACAAGACATTACATCTATCAGTACTAAGCAGTTTTCGGGTTTGCCTTTTGTAGCACAACCCTTCAAATTCCTGATAACTTCTAGCTTTTCTTGTGTGCCTGACAACACTTTCCATGCACACCTAAGCAAAATGTTTTATTCTTTGTTCTGTAGCAATTTGCCTTTCGCTTTGCTTGGCACTAGCAAAACGTGAGCACGGTGTCAAAAATAAAACATGGCCATATTTCATGCTTTTTTGTAAAGTGGAGAAGTCCTCGTTACAAGGACCTTCCCATTTGTGAAGGATCAATTCTAGTGGGGCTTCATTCTCTCCATGTACAGTGGCCCAGAAGATGCACAGAATATGCAGTTACAGAAGATGCAATCAATATTAAATAATAGAAAATGGCTCTTGGGTTTGGCATCGTTGAATACCATTCTGAAGTCTTCAAGCCTCTGCGTCAGCCTCAGTCTGTGTGTATTTCCCAGAGAGGAATGTTTTTGTTGAGCTCTGCATTTAGTCTCTAAAAATTAAATAAAATAAAAAAAAAAACATAATGAAGTCATCAAATCAGCAGTATAAACAAATGGCTTCAGTAACTTTTCTCCAACAGCTCTTCAACACACAGGGCATTGCACCAGGGCAAACAAAGAGCCACAAGTAATTACATCTTATCTCAAATAGTTTCTCCTAATGCAATTTCAGTTAAGGAAAAGCTACCAGTTCCTCTCCCCGTTGCCACGGCACAACATAAACCAGTCCCTGAGGGCCTTTCAGAAAGACGCCTGTCCTCGCTTCACCCCAGCGGGGGACTTTGCCTCAGCGCAAGCCCCTTCCCACCAGACACTGGCTTCTCCAGTTCACCCCTCCGGGCATCCCAGCGGACTTCTGTCACACAACCGAGACACAGGAGACATGACATTTCCATCAGGCTGTACTTGAAATAAAACCATATTTAGCCCATAAGCACGCAGCTTTCCTCCAGCCAAAAGGTGCTCAGGGATGACGAGGTGGCTTGGCCGAGGCAATGCTCTCCTGACGTGAAGCTGGAAGTCACGTCCCGCTGACCTGGGGCCACAGCAGCCGGAACAACAAGGACCGACTGCTCTGGTGGTTCACTTCTTTGTGCACAAGCTGCTGTGTGCCACCACGAAAGAGGTGGTGATTTTGCCAGCTGCTGGGACCCAGTTTCTGCTTCAGTAGCTCTGGTGTTGCTCTGCTCTTCCCAACACAGTCACGATCTTCCACCACGGCAGCGCAGCGGCTGTTCAGAGGACCACAGCATCTATTCTGTGTCCTCTCTGGACTGCCTGGAAAGTCCCCAGAGCTCTGCCACATGGGAAAAAAAAACCAACCCAAACCTCTATTTGGCTGTTCTAGGAAATGAACAAAGGACAGACTTGAGATTGCAGACATTGCGCCACGGATGTAAATATACATACGGAGGCCCTTTTCTATCACATGAGTCATAGCCCAATAACACCCCAGATCTCTAGTGAGGAGGCTCCAGACGGGCTGTGGCAGCAGCCAGCACGAAGGGGAAGGGCAGCAGTCAGCCTGGGCAGAAGCTTTCTTGGTGTCTCCACCAGAGCGATGCCAGACTCTGCAGCCAGAGACTGACAATTCATTACCCCACTTCCAGAGCTTCGAGACAGAAGGGACCGTCAGATCTGATCGCTCAATACCAGGCTCATCCAGATAGCCTGTGCCGACACCAAAGTCTGCTGTTAGACCACAGAATGCCCTTCTTGTGGAGAGTAAAATGCGTGTTACAGGCAGAGGACTTTTTCACTGGTGGTTTATCTGGCTAAGCACATCTCTCAGGCAAAGCAAAGCTGAGCTCACAGATTGATGCGACGGCCACGAAGAGGCTGAGTGCCTCTCCTCTGACCCCATCGAGCTCTGGGTGCAGTTTGGTGTCCGCACACCGTCCTCTGCAACTCTGGCCCGTCAAGGGCCTGAGCCGGAGCCAAGAAAAGAACAAGCCTTCACCAGACGGGTGTTGGCATCATTAGTCGCAGTCACACAGTTCACATCATTAGCTGGGGCAAGGTCAGCTACAGGGAAAACAGTCCAACAGAGTCATCCGTTGATCACGGGTGCGTTTTGTCCAGCTGGCGCGGTACAAAGTCACATCAACATCAGCAGCTTCCTTCTCTCAGTCACAGTAGCACCCAAAATTACATTGTCGGCCACGTGGTATTGGCGCGGTGCTCGTTAGCACTTCCTACACCTACAGTGTGCGTGGTTTGCCGTAGCTAGTCATACTGCAATTAGGAACTCGCGTTATGAAGCTAGTGAACGGTTCTTGGTCCAAAGCCAGGGGGTTTAGCACTTTCGTTGTCCCTCTTTGGCACAAGTTTCAAGTTGGCCTGATGTTTAGCAATGAAGCACAGGCGTTAGATTGCAGCAGAGCTTTGGTCTGAGCACTGAGACATTATGAGGCTTTCCAGCTCACCAGAGGAGAAGTCACATCTGTGATGGATTTCTCCTGCACTTTACCTCTCTCCTGCCTTAAGTTCTCTTGAGGGAAGTCAGAGCTGCACATTCATTAATTCAAAATGTACGTATCATCCCTGGCTTAATTGATAATGCCCTTTCCCACCTGGCTTCAAGGTCAAGTACTTGCTAGATGCGGGATTCCCACCTCAAACAGGATCTCGTTGGTGCCGAAGGCTGATCAGACAGATGGTATGGGCATTTTCCTTTCAAAATAGTTAATAATCTGGATATCGGACGAAAAATGGCAGGCAAGCAGAATAGACAAATGATGACAAAATGAACTGGAAAAAGAAGCGTGTGGATACAATTGAGACGATGCTGCAATCGCAGTTTTAGCAAAATGGGTATTTTCCCACTGAAAACATAGGTAGTGTGAGCTCAGGTGTCTTTTCCCACCCTGCAACTCGCTTGTCAGGCATTTCTGCTGCTACTTGAATTTTAAATTAGGGATAGGTCATTCACCGACTTCAGCAGAAGGAGGGTGAACTCTCCCTATCCAAAACTGACTCTGCGTGGGTAAAGCTGCTGCTCGCCCCCGGGCCCGTGCTTGAGCTACACGGACACGCTGCTTCCACGGATGCACTTCCACGGATGCTGTTACACAGGAACTGGCTGGTGAAGTGCAGGCAAAAAGAGCCAGACCAGACAACAGGTCTTATTTTTTTGTTACAAATTGGGAAATCAAAACAAATTAACCTTTTCTTGTGCTATCGTTCAAATAATACACCTCAAACACCCAAACCTTCAGCATCTCTTCCCCACGGTAGTAACAGGGATGCCACGCAGTTGTAGCCATTAAAATGAGGACACCAGAAATTTACTATACGGCTTCTCTGTCTTATTTCCAAAAATAGTTAATCCTAACACATGGAGTGAGAAACCAAGCGTATCTGCGTTAATAAATCAGTAGTCCAGGATATCTATCTGATCACGCATCTACGAATACTCCTTAACAGAAAATGGCAAGGGCTAGAGAGAGCACGCAAAAAGTCGTAGGCCACGGGTGTTTCTGCAACTTGATAAGCAAGACTAAAAACGTGCAGGCATAGATAGATCAACGGGAGGTGAGAAGAGACACAAATGCCAAGTGTTGGAGCTGTCTCACTCCTATGCCGAGCATAAAAAAGAGAAGAAAATCAGTACGAGTGATGAAAATTTGAGCATGTTTCAGTCTAAAAGCAAAGGGAAGCTTAGAAAACAAAAACCCCAGTTACAGCTGTATCGACAAAGAAGAGGGGCTAATAACGATAGGGCTGAGGTTAGCTAATACTGCTTCAAACAATCCATCAGTGCTCTGTCTGCAGCTTCTGAGCCTTTCTCTGAAGCGTGATCGATAGAAAGGTACAAGCAGGGCTGAATTCCTCGGGCAAATCTTTAGCTGCCATAAATCAGCGTAGCTCCCTCTGCTTTATGACTAGTCCGGAGATCGAGAAAGGGATGGCAGCTGTAAATGAAATCTATACGCTATCCAGTTGTTCAGTTACTTATAACTTATTGTTGTGCTCAGCTCGGAAACCAGCAAATACCATCTAAAGGTACAATCTAAATCCTCCATACGGTGGCCCGTGCGATGCTTCCTCGGGTAGGCAGACAATGATTTCCATGCCTATTGCCGGAGCTTTTGCCACTTTTGAGACAACAGTGCCATAAACATTTGAAGAGACCGGCAGCGCTGAAGACCATTAATTCTTCTCTTTGCAATTTCACCCCTGCAGTGATCGCAGCTTTTACCACAGCTGTCCACAACTGCTACTGATTCCCCTCTCTGCACACTCTTGCACCCTCTGCTGCAAACACACACGGCTTTTACTGCAGGACTCTGCCAAAACGTGCGCTTTGCACCCCCTTTCATGTAAAGGGTTTCTTTCCCGCTACTCCACCTGTACTTCTAGCTCCATTTTCTGGCAGCTCCAGACCTTCGTAGATGTTTGCCTGCTTAGATGACTCCTGCAATCACACCCTCCTCTCCTCCCCTAAGTTCACGCTCCCATATCCCTTCTCTTAAGACACGTTCATGACCCACCACTTGCTTCTTGCTCTCGGGGCGTATCGCACAGCTCCAGGCTAGTGGGAGAATAAACCCCAAAAGGCACCTACTTCTTCCTTCTCTTTGGATGGAGTTATCCAGCCAGGAACAAATCTGTGGCTGTATGAAGTAGATATGCAGTGACCCTTACTAGCTTATATAGACCGCAACCTGCAGCTGAAGCTGTTTGTTTAAATTTGGGAGCATATGGTTACAACTCTGTGCCCATACAACAACTCAACCCCAACGCTCACCCAGAAACAGCTGATCACTTCGCTCCCCTTCTGCAGCCGTGGAAACCACAACGTAATTCACCTCTTTTCCTACCTCCTAGTAATCTGCTAGGTGCCTTCACACAGCCATGGAGCGAGCACTGGCCATCTTCTGTGCTGCCCTAAGCAATGCTAGAATTATTTATGGAGGGTTGACTGTGCGCTTACAGACACACCTTGGCTCAACAGCAGCCTTAGCGCTACTGTGAATCGCTGCTGCTCGCAGATTTAGATTTAATTTTCCCTTACCGTGGGTCGTATCAGAGAAGATAAAGAGCTCTGGGAGCAAGTTCCCCTGCCTTGCTCTCAGTCTCGGCATCTTCTCTCCTGGAAACCACCCTTCTCATCTGCTCTGCAGCTGCTAAAGCGCTGTGGCATTTTCTTGTTTGTCTGCAGAGATAAATATTTGCATATAAAAGTACTTCATAAATACATTTATGAGGGAGCTGTCTGTCTGGGATGGAATTATAGAACGATCCCATTTGCTGACTGACAAATGGTGCAATGTCAATAAAAAGGGACTCTATGAATGTGAACTGCAGAGCAACACAAGCAATGTTGGTACAGAGAGCTTGAGATTCCTGCTCTGGTATTGCTAGCGTGCGCAGGTCACCTTTTTCAGAAGTCATTCATGATGTCAGTCTCCTGATTTCAGAGAACCTGGTTTTCCAGGGGCCGGTGCTTTATTCTTCAATTAAAAGAAAAATAAATCAGTCCCTTGACACTGTTTCATGCTTTGCAAACAAAATCTCTAATCGCTTCTAAAAACCTTTGCTTCTAAATTGCTTCTAAAAACCTCTAATCTAATAGGAGGATGGAAATATTCATATTCATGTCATCGTCTTGTTTCCTGAGTAGACTAATCAGCGCTGACTGGAAGACGCATATGCTTAGTACCAAAAAGGGGGTGAACTTTTTGTTCCACTCCAGCCACGTTAACTCTAATTCAGAGGCACTTCTCAGGAGTTTCATACGGTGCATACTTTCAGGTAGCTTGCGAGGTCAAAGCTAAGTGCCAAACATTCAAAGCCTGTCCCTATTCACTCTAGCCTGTGGCAACAGATTAATTATGGAAACAGAAAAAGGCAAATGTATAAGAAAATGTCCATTCAGCAAATGAGAAACATCCAATCGACAACAGAAAGGCAGTTCTGCCGTAAGGGTGATGACATGTATGAAAGAGCTGAGACAAGGGATTTTCTTCCTGCCTGTAGTTGGAAAACAACAAACAAATGCTACGTGAAAATTACACCTGCACTTTTTATTGCCTGCTTTTTAATCACAAAACATTCTCCCCCTCTACTCTGCACTGGTGAGGCCACAACTGGAGTACTGTCACAGTTTTGGGCTCCCCAGTTCAAGAGGGACAGGGAACTACTGGCGCGAGTCCAGCGTAGGGCAACCAAGATGATTGTGGGACTGGAGCACCTCACTTATGAGGAAAGGCTGAAAGAGCTGGGACTCTTTAGCCTGGAGAAGAGAAGGTTGAGGGGGGACCTGATTAATGTTTACAAGTACCTAAAGGGTGGGTTTAAGGAGGACGGAGCCAGGCTCTTTTCAATGGTTCCCAGCGACAGGACAAGGAGCAATGGGCACAAGCTAGAACATAGGAAGTTCCGTTCAAATACACGGAAAAACTTCTTTACGGTGAGGGTGACAGAGCACTGGAACAGGCTGCCCAGGGAGGTTGTGGAGTCCCCTTCTCTGGAGATTTTCAAGACCCGCCTGGATGCAGCCCTGAGGGATGTGCTTTAGGCAATCCTGCTCTAGCAGGGGAGTTGGACTAGATGATCTCTAGAGGTCCCTTCCAACTCTGAAGATTCCGTGATTCCGTGATATTGGTTGGATTACTTTTACGTTCCCACACCTCAGGTTGGTTTCATTGTCATTTCAGTGTTTACTAATATCTTTCAGAGCAGTCTGTAGTACTCATAATCCAAGACTTGTACTCAGCAGCTGCCACGGCGAACGGCCCGTGCGCTAAGGCACACGTCCATGGCACACCTCACCAAGTGACAAATGTATATGCTGCCACGTTCGCGTTTAATTATACAGCTCCTCCCCATCTCCATCTGCACAACTGAGGAGGGCTGAGACCAAAGGTGATGAGAAAGGGAAAACAGTCATTTAGTAGGGGAAAAACAGAAATTTGGCGGCGAGTGGGAGCGGGGGGGAGCCCCGGGGAGCGGCGGCTCCGGCACAAAGGCGGGCGCCGGGGCCGGCCGGGGGCTCGGCAGCGCCGGGGCGGGCGGGGGGAGCCGCGGTGGCGCCCGGGGGGGATCCCGCTCCCTCCCCTCCCCTCCGCCCGCCCCTCCCCGGCCGGCCCCCGTCCCCTCCCTCCGCTCCGCAGCCGGGGCGGGGGGCGGCTGACAGCCGGGCCCGGCGCCCGGGGAGGCAGAGGGGGAGAGGCGGGCGATGGGGAAGGAGCCGCGCCGGTCGTCCTGCGGGCGTCCTTAGGGAGAATCAGGGGGCGGGAGGGGGCGAGGAAGAAGCAGGGGGGGCGTCCCCGGCCCCCGCCCCGCTCCGCCGCGCCGAGGAGGGAGCGCGGACCACGATGCCCGGCCGGCGGGCGCTGCCCGCCCGCCCGCATGGAGACCGCCGCCCGTAGCGGGGCCGCCGCGCCGCACCGCGGGGTGAGCCGGGCTGCGCGGGGGGAACGCGGCGGGGGGAACGCGGCGGGGGGAGCCCTGCGGCCCCCGGGGGGCGGAGGGACGGGGGCGGTGGAGGGGGGAGCCCTGCGGCCGCGGGTGCGGGGGGCTCGGGGAGGCGGCGGGAGCCCGGCACGGCCCGGGGGGCGCTCGGGCTGCGGGAGCCGGGGCGAGGCGGCTGCTGCCCCCCCCGCAGCTCCCCCGCCCCTCGTCCTGCCGCCGGGATGCGGCAGCGTGCGGGTTTCGCTGCTGCGCCTCCGGCCTCCCTGGGGTGCCGGTGGTCGGGGAGGCGGCGGAGCCCGCGGGGCCGGTGCGGGCTCGCCCGTCGCCAGAGGGCGAGCGGAGGAGGAGGAGGAGGGGTGGCCCGCCGGGGCGAGGAGCGCGCTCGGACGCGGTGACCGCGGTGCCTTTGCCGGGGGATGGGGGGCTCTTGTCCCGGGAGAAGGTGTCGGGCGGCCCCTCGCCCCGCCGTGGGGCGGCGAACCATAAATGTTAGTCCCCTGAGCTAAATACCGGGATCTCAAGGGTTAGTTCTAGGATCTCAAGGATGGCTTTTCCATTGCCGTCTCCTCCAGGTAACCATGCCCCGTCCTGCCGGGCGTGTGCCAGCGGTGGTCTCGCCACTGGACTTGGCCAGCCCCTTCCTGGGGGAGGCAGGAGAAGGGGCCTCCTGTGCAGCACACCTCCAGGGATGGGGCATCCACAGCTTCTCTGGGCAACCTGTTCCAGTGCCTCACCACCCTCACAGGAAGGAATTTCTTCCTAATATCTTATCTAAATCTACCATCTTTCAGTTTAAAACTGTTACCCCTCATCCTGCCACTACACTCCCTGACAAAGAGTCCCTCCCCATCTTCCGTTTACTCCCCCTTTTAGGTACTGGAAGGCTGCTAGAAGGTCTCTCTGGAGCCTTCTCTTCTCCAGGCTGAACAACCCCAACTCTCTCAGCCTGTTCTCAGAGGATAGCTGCTCCAGGCTTCTGATCGTCTTCATGGCCCTCCTCTGGATCTGTTCCAACAGGTCCATGTCCTTCTTATGTTGGGGACTTCAAAGCTCGACGCAGTACTCCAGGTGGGGTGTCATGAGAGCGGAGTAGAGAGGCAGAATCACCTTCCTCAACCTGCTGGCCACACTTCTTTTGGTGCAGCCCAGGATACAACTGGTTTTCTGGGCTGCGAGCGCACGTTGGTAGCTCATGTTGAGCTTCTCATCCAGTCAACGCCCCCAGGTCCTTCTCCTCAGGGCTGCTCTCAAGCCATTCTCCATCCAGCCTGTATTTGTGCTCTTTTATTATTGCCCTAACTTTCTTCCAGTGTGGCTCTGTTTGGCATGATCTCTGGAGGACTGTGATGCAGCACTTTTTCTCCTGCACACTGTGCAAGTTCCACTGCGTGCAAGGTTCAATGGAAGTCGTGTCTTCTCTGATTTATTGACTAGATTCAAGAGAAGACCATTACTCAGGACTCAAGAGAAAGACAAGGAGTTCGCACAATCTGTACACGTAGTGCATCCAGACGAACAATTTGAAAGGGCTGCAATTCATTTCAGCACTCTGCTTTGAAAGATGCTGAGTGCCCAGGGTCCAGACAGTTCTGCAGAAAATAGCAGCAAGACTCCTGCGGTGTGCTGATGTTGAATGGGAATGTTTTGCTTCTCTTGGGTTTTCTCTGATGGTAGCCTGCAGGTCAAAAACTCTTTGAAGCCAGGTGGCTTTGTTTAACCTGTGAAAGATTGCGCTACTCTCTTTTCCACTACTGTCTTTTGCTGTGAAAAGCACTAGAACAACTTATCTTAAGATCCTTCATTTTCCACAGATGAGGATCATCAGTCAGGTACCTTCAGCAATAAATTAGTCCCTGATCTGGGGATCTCTTGACTCCAAACCCTTCAGATTCTGCTGCTTTTGGAATTTTATGATTTGACAGGCCGATTTTAAACCACCAAAACATCATGAGTAGCAATTTGAGATAAGTAACGATGAGTGATAATCTGGGTTGAGTGAAGGTCGGGCTGCATTTTAGCAAAGTGAGCTGTGCACAGCTTACTAAAGCTGGAGGACTTGCATCACCCTTTTTGGCTCAGTAAGAAAGGCAAACACCGCTCCCTTTGGGACAAAATTCAAGGGGAGTCTGGCTTTGCAATAGTTGCCTAAACCCTGCAAACTCTCATTTCCTTCTTCAAACCCAACCAGTTTTGCCTTGCAGCAGTAACAACTGCCATTGCTAATAAGTTTCCTTGGTTCATAGAAATCCTCTCATTGGCAGCACGGTTCAATTGTCTTTCCGCAGGAGGAGCTGCCGTTCGAAAAGCTTACACATAGCTGAAAAGTTCAGTTCCAGTTTCATCTCTCCCAAATGCCAGCGAGCTCAGTTCACAGCACTAATACTCAATGCATGCCACGTGAAATATAGCCTTCATTATGCGGAGAAATACTCATTACTGCAGTCCCATCCTGTCTGCCAAGGAACAGGCACGGCACGTACCCTGCTTGTTTTCTCTTTGCTTAATTGTTCAGTTCACTTGGTGTCCCCAGACTTGCACTTTCCTCCTCCACTGAGGAAATCAAGCTTGCTATGCTTTGCTCTTGTCCTGCTGCTGTCCCTTTAGTTCTGTATCTTCGCTGTTGTTGGCTGGAGACGTCATCTTCTCCCTCTGTGCAGTAAGCAAGGTGCAGGCAATTCCACAGCTGAGCAGCACGTCTTCCTCCCCAGGAGACCAGCAGGATAAGACCTGTCCATGCTGATAACTATTTTCAACATATAGTTCAGTTGCTACTAAAACTCAACCTGCAAATTAAAGCCAAGGAGCCTTTACCGAGGAGGTAACCGATCCCTGGTTTCAGGGCACCTCTAGGTGTTCAAGATCAAGACGCATTTATCCAAGTGTGCGAGCAATACGAACCATAATTCATTCTTTTGAAACTACAAAGACAGATAGCAAAGGCTACTAAGGCCTCCAATTTCCATTTTTCTTAAGATTATAAAAAACAGAGCCCCCATCTCTTCCCATGTGGCTGCTGTCCTGCCATCCAGTTTCACTGTGGGGAATGTCAAGGCTGTGTTGGAGCCCTCCTGCACAGCGCCTGTGTAATGGAAATTCAAAGGCAGCCAGAGCCAAGCCATACCATAAATGTGAAAGGACCGTTAAAAAAATACCGTGCTGTAAAGTGTTGTAACAGAAGCAGCATAACTTTCTCCTTTTTTATGGGATGAAGCCCAACATAAATGAAATAAGAATTTATTTTTTTTTTCCCCTGTGGTTGCCATAGTTACTCTCTGGACAGAAAAAAGAGAAATAAAAATCCGCGCCTGAAGGGAAGATCATCGTGAACTTTTTCTCTGGCAAAAGCTGATAAAATAATGTAAGATTTGCCATAAAGGAACTAGAGATAAAGTTTTGATGCAAATCTCTGCTCCTGGCTGGGACTATCTCTGATTTCAGTGGCCGGATCTGGGTTTTTATGGGGGGCTCGTCTGTCACTGAAATAGACTCATTGCAGGTACCCGCTCCGGCTGAATTTCTCGTCTCCTGTCACTGGCTGATCTGATGCCCTTTGGCAGAAAGCACACACAGCCCAGCTCTTTGACACACTCAGTATTTTGTGGATGGCAGACACTGTCTTCTGACACAGAGGAGGTAGATATCCCTTATATGTGTTATACACACTCGCATGCACCCAGGCAAAGTGATCCATTCTCATTTATGGCAAGGGATACCTCGCAACTTACACGAAATGAAGGATGCAAATATGTACTGTGGAGGACAGTGTTTCTCAGGGAGAAAAGTGCGGCAGTGACTAAAACTACAAGAGAGGAGTGAAGTAATTTGCAAAATATGTCCTTTGTAGAGAAAGCTATTTTCTGCCTATTAATTGCAAGTGTGTAGACGGCTCATTATAGGAAAACTGAAGGACAGAAATGGAAAATTACTTATGGAGTATACCTATCATTTGCCATTGCAGCTGTAGAGGTCTTGGAGCCATCGCTTTTTATGTGTGGTTTCCTGGGGTTTTCCCACCAGCTCTTAAACATTTCTCCAAACAGGGTTTCTATAAAACCACAGCCTAGACATACGTTAAATCAAGGTCCTAAAGCAGATGAAACTGTATGAGGAGATGCTGGAGAAGATCAAGGCAGCACAGGCAGTGCCCAACTGACAGCAGTGTGGGCAGCATATAGAAACCCTGTAGCTAAAGGCTATCAAAGGTGTCTTTGGTAACAGAGAAATCCTTTTATTTTGTTCAGTGGTGACAGAATCTTTGGTCCTGGTGCAGGTCACAGCAGAAAATGCCGGTGATGTCACTCGAGTCATATTGACTTGAAATTTGATCTGGTTTCTCTTAATCACTGGATTAACATTCCTGAAAAATGCTACCATTTTCATATATATCAGCCACAGCTATTATAAAAAGAAGACACTTTCTCCAAGGCAGAATTGTTTTAAAAACAGATATATTAGAAAAGACAGAGAGTATGATGTCCACAAGGAACTTTACTCTTCAGGGTTGTTTTTCTCTGGAAAGTGCTCAAAATCCACAGTGAAAAATGGCACAAAACCAGAAAGTGAGAAAGAAAGAGAAAGAAGGAAGAGAGAGAGAGAGAGAGTGCTCAGAGATGCAATTGGAAGCACTTTTAGACTTCATGTTGTAAAAACATCTTTAGACCAATGAAATGGGAAATGGAAAAAAGGGAAACCACCCCCTTATTTGCCATGCCATGGGAGTAGCACCATTGGCAGATGCTGAGGGACACACCTGAAGGCACATATCTGCTCTGAACAACAGAACATAAGGTTTTGCTTGTCTGCATGCTTAGAAGTGATGTTTCGGTGCTGCATGACATTTTGGCAGTTCTTCCCTTGAAAGCATGGCTGAAGCTTTTGAACCACAGTGTCTTTATGAATTTGCTAATCCAGGTAAATCACTCCTCAAGTACTGTAAGCCCAGACCTGATAGAGAATGTGTCCTCTGTGTTGGTATCCTCTCTAGGTATTAGCCTCCTCTCTCTTTTTCCCATCTTTTCACATGTGTAATTAAACAGCGCGTTTCCTCGGCGACACAACCTAGGAAATGCGCTCGGCCTTCCCAGCTCTTCTGCCAAGCTGCAGATGGCAGCTAAGAGAAGCCTGAATCCCTCTTTCATTTATTTCTGTAAGTGTTTCCTCAGTGTGCCCATTATGGTTTATTTTCCCGTTTGTACAGAACCTGTGTTTGCAACAGAACCACAATTTTTTGGCTGAGTTTCTCACAGGTATGTTGCTGAATAGAGTAGAGAACCACTCGTCTACTTCCGGACCAAAAACATTTTCTTTACATGTCAGATGGGTTGTTTATTATTACTAGTATTAATTTTTTTTTCCCAGGACTAGGAATGTTTTGGAAGAGGAGGTCAGAAGAAGGGCAATACAAAGTAAAGGAGCTTCACGTAGACCCCTTAAAGCAGTTCACCGTGATGGAAAAGAGGCGGATAGCCCATGTAACAAGAGGCATGGTCAACAGGCGTCTGACAGAGGACCGAATGGTTATCTCTGTTTTAAAAACACCTAAGTCGTACCACTCCCGCGGGAAGAGCAGGCTGCCCTTCACCTGCCCCTTCCAGCGCCATCCAAGCAGGGGAGCTAAGGGAATCACAAAAGCTCTTACTGTTTTCTTCCAAGTCCCCTGTACCAGCCCTCCTTGGCTGAGGGTGACCCCCCAGGCGTGGCCAAGATCAGGCCGCGGAGCGGCCATGGGTTTTCGTTACCACAAATGTTAGTCCCCTGAGCTAAATCCCAGGATCTCAAGGGTTGGTTCTAGGATCTCAAGGATGGCTTTTCCATTGCCATCTCCTCCACGCTCTCCTCCAGCTAACCGTGCTCCGTCCTGCCGGGCGTGTGCCAGCGGTGGTCTCGCCGCTGGACTTGGCCAGCCCCTTCCTGGGGGAGGCAGGAGAAGGGGGGGCCTCCTGTGCAGCCGGCCAGAACAGTGCTGGCTCTGCCGGGCTGCAGAGGGATGCTGGTGTTCAGCCAGCAATGGCAAACAGGAATTCACTCACCCAGTTTATCTGTTACTTGAGAGATGCCGTTTTGTTAGGATGCCACTCAGAATCTCAAATTCCAATACGTTGGGCAGGAGCTACAAGAGCGTGTGCCACCAGCTGCCCTGCAAAGACAAAACAGAAGTTAATTCTCTGTGGAGTACTGGGAGTGACACAGTCTACAACATTTCCGTAAGTCAGTGAACATCACCTTGGGATGTATACTAGTTAAAAATAAGGTTTTCCAAATGCTTCTAACTGCTAAATGGTTCCCCTGACAGGGTTCATTCACAGCACTTAACAACTTTTCAAGTCAGTGTTGGTAGTTAACATGAGAATAAAAAGTCCTCCAGGAGTCATCTGGGAAAATGTAGAAGAAAAAAGCTCATCTGTCTCCTTTTAACTTCCAACCTGGGATCTGGATTTTCTAATTCTTCTTTTTCTGGGAAGGAAGGGGGAAAAAAGAGCAAAAAGTTTCTGCAGAAGCCTACATCTCCTTCAGAACAGAAGCGTGTGCCCACCTATTTACAGTGTCCTGGTATGAAAATGACAAGAGGTAAGAAAAAGGTCCGCAGCCATTTCTTTCTGTCTTCTGTGATCTGCTGCCTGGCTCCGGCCACACTTGGCCGGGTTGGAAAAAGACCAAAGAGATGCCAAAGGAAAAACAGATTAAAATGCAAGACACTTTTCTAGACTGGACCTAAACCCAGCAAACCTTCCCAGCTTAATGCCAGCCAGGCAAGTGTTCTGATCTTCAGTCTCTTTTTATGTTCCATTCGTAAGAAGTACTGTGTTTAACTTAGACCGCTAGAGCCCGAGATTGCTGTTCAGGGAATTTCACACAGTCTCAAAGTGTGCCCATGTCGGGGATGATCCTCTCTGTCCATGCCAGGTAACATGGAGGGGGTCCTGTCACAACTTCTGTGGTGAGTTTGCCCAAGCTGAAGACTCTGGGACGTGGTAGGGGAGACACAGGAGAGGACTTAGTGTCCATGGAGGAATCCTGCTCAGCTGAGCAATAGCAAACACAGTAAATTCGTAAGACGGGACAACAAAACCTTAAGCTCCTGATGCACACCCCCTTTGCCAAGAGATGTCCTTGTCCCCCGCGCCGCTGGTGTCCAGCCCCTGCACATCCCGAGGGATGATGCCAGTCCCCTGCCGGCACTGAGTTCCAGGGCCAGGTGCCTTCATGTGCTGTGTTGGACTGACCATCCCCGCGGACTTTGCAGGTTGCGGAGCCCCACAGACCCACCCAGGTATCCCGAACTCACAGCTGCTCCAAGGTCATTTATTGCAGCTGGAACCGGGACTATGAGTCTTTGGGCTGAGCTCTGTGCTCACGACACCCACCCAAGTCTTGGTCCAAGGGGCTGCTCTGCCGGTGGAGCCAGCAGTAGAACCATAAAGGCCAATTCTCATACAGTGTTATCCATGCAGATAATAAGAGACTGCATTATTGCAATTTTTATCATTGCAGATTATTGAGGGACGATTTCATGTAAAAAATCAGGAATTTGGGGATGGGTTCTGGCCGTTGATTTTAGTCATTCAGTGATCATACATAACTCATTGAAGCTGAAATTTTCATAAGAAAGAGTCAACTTTAATACACTTTCTACCTAGCAATAGTAATCACAATTTGAAATTGTTAAAGTATCTTGCTCAGACATTTTCAAATCAAGTTTAAAAATGCTGTTAAAGGTACCAGGAAGTGGATCTATAACAAAAACATATGAAGGTTAACATAAAGTGAAATGTTCCGAATTAGAGTCCATGTTTCCACCGGGGTAGGTCTACTTCATCACATTTTCAGCTTACAAGTATTTCTTCATGTGCTGATTTCTAATGGTGCTTTTGGGTGGGAATACTTCTGGATGTGAAAAAATTGTTCTTGTTGGAAAAGCTCTTTTTTGTCCTAAGTAAGTCCATCATTTTCGTTCTATTTCTCCTGCTCGGTCACAGCACTGGCGTAAAGGAAGAAATTACTGCAGAGTGAAACTCCTTAAACACGGGCTGTTCTCTCCCAGCCTCAGATCAGTCATGCGACGTGCAATTAAACTAAGACACCCAAGGCACAGCGCTACAGGGACAAGAGAACCCCCGAACACAAACCCAACACCCTTACTAACTGTCAGGGACTCAGATTTGCCATACATTTCTGACACATGTATTCTGCCTCACATACTTGGTTTTCCAGCCATTTTCAGGGGCTCTGTGTGGTCCCGTGGAGGAATGTTCTGTCCTTCATAAACGAATCTCTCTTCTGTTTTCACAGGGGTTTCTGAAGGAGGAGGGAAGGGCACGTCCATCACATCGCGGGCCTCGTGCTTCCCTCTGCTGCGCAGCCAAGAGAAAAGCACGGGCGTGCAGAAACTGTTTCCCGAGCTCCTGATACTCTGAAATGTTACTGTGGGCCTGTCCGGAGTGTACGGCCCTAGCAATACTGTTTGTATCAACACTGTAAAATAAATCTTATTAAAAGATCCATTTTAGATGGATGAGACCTTTTGTACTGAAAATAAATTGACTTTATACAATTAACTATTATTCACAGCTTAGTATTTTTGGGGCATATTTTGCTGATGCCAAGACTTTTGTGCTTTTCCACTGTTACGTCCCGGTCTAACTACGCTGGGCCGAGGAGAGGTTCACAATGATTCCAAGCGTGAGATTAAGACACAAACAAGGTCAGATGCCACTCGCTGCAGGTTTATTGTTATTTCCCAGCAATAGCCGCTGAGACAGCAAGTTTGGAGTAGACAGGGTCTGGCCACTCTCATAACCAAAGCCTACACCCTTTCCAGCTGGTGGCAGTCTTGGGTGGTGACTGATAAGCAAAAGAATGGTCTGCAGAAAGTGCTAAATAGACACAAGCAAGCTTCTTGTCGGCTTGCAACCCTGCCACTGATTTGCAGAAGCTTAAGCAAGCTTTGAGACAATTATTTTCAGGTTCCAGTCTCTTACACCCGCTACCCTCTTCCTCAAAATACAATGCCTATAAAATGCATAATTTTGCACTTTATCCTGGAAAAGTCTTCGCTCACTGTTTTTGCCAGCAAGCTTCGATGTTTACCTGGGCAATTGGAGCTGCGGGGTGGAGCACGGTGGTTCCAGTTCTCGTTTTTTCCACTGTGCAGCTGATGGTGATGAGGCACCGACGGTTTGGCAAAGGCACCCGCCGTGGGCTGGAGGAGTCTTGGGAAGGAATTAAGGGTGTGGAAACGCTGACGCCCAGCAGCCTGGAAACAGGGGTTGATTTATGCTGGTGCCTGGTAATGCCGGCGCTTTCTGAGTTTGTGCCCCTCTTGTGACTGCTGCTCCAGAGAGGAGAGGCTTGGCATGGTTTTGGTCAAGATGGGAGAAACCCAAGAGGTGTCCTCAGGAGCGGGGTGTCTCAAGATTCCCTGTTTGGTCTGTAGATTTTGGGTGCAAGACAGAGACATTGAGGCCAGAGCACCCATCTGTCCCTCAGCCGGGGAAGCAGAATCAAGAGGGCTAGGAAAGAAGCTCTGGCCCTCAGATCCTGCCTAAGCTGAAGCCAATCATTCCTGCATTCCCGGACACACAGGAATTGTTCAGGGCACCGAGGGAAGGTGAGGATGGGTTCGGGTGGACAATGTTAAGAAAGTCCTTCCCCTGTCAGAACCGATCCCTTCCTCTTGATCTCAGGTCACCCCTCTCCGAAACCAAAGCGTCTCAGAGGCACAGGCAGAAAGCCGACAAAGCATTTCGCGGGGGCAAACACCGCTTCACATGGGGAACAGCTTCTCTGCACCGTGCTGGGATGACATCCGTTATCAGGCACATTTGGTGGATGGGGATGTGTCTGTGTCTGTTCTCACACCTCCTGTGCGAAAGGAGGAAGGAGTCTGCATTACGGAGAAGTGTTCAAAATGCTGCTTTCTGGGAGAGAAACAATGAGACCTCTAGGAAGGAGCACGCTGCCGCGATTCCTACTGCCGTGAATCATGCCAGCTGCTGAAACCAGCAGCAGAAAGATCAGCTCTCTGCACCCTCTTGTGAAAGTTCTCCACAATTACACCCTCACGCATCCGCAGGCCACCTGCACAGGATAAACGGCTGTGACACCCGCACCGCCAGACGCAAGCGCTGAAGAACTGGTGCTTCAGCAGCTGTTCAGCACGAGAAGCACTAGAACCACGGGAACTCACTGGGTTATTCAGCGCGTGCCTTGGCAGGTCACTCCCTTCCACACCCACCTTCTTCACTGCTCCCAAGGATGACTGAAGCTGAGATCTGCACGCACATACACAAACCCACCGGCACAGCACAGACACCTGCTGCAGGACAAACATCTGCCCACCTTGGAGGAGTTCCTGCTTTGTCACACTCTGTGGGGTGCAGAGACAGGCGCTGGAGGTGGCAAGCTCATGCCGGCTCCTTTAATTGACCATAACTGAACTCAAGCTCAGTAGATTATTCATTTTAAATAGGAGTCTAAATTTCCTTTTTCATTATTTTATCCATTTACTCTTTTTTATGCTACTTTCAAGTTCTGTACATGCTTCCTTTGGTGTTTCTACTCTTCCTTTCTTTGCACCCTCCCCTCCCTGATTGTCAGCTGAGGTATTTTCAGACCTTTTAGGGTCCTTTTTTTCACCCACCTGGTACCAGATCTGCCAACACAATAACAATTCTTATTATTTTGCCCTGACCTTCCTTCTCTTTGGGACACCTCCAGAGCACGGTATTGTCTGCCTTCTTCGGTTGTTGTAGTGCAATTAGTGTGAAGTGATCCATGGAACTACAGCTTGAAACGGGGGTGAGAGAGAAGGGTTCCTTTTAAGCTGTGGGAGTGTTTCCCAACCTCTCCTGTACCATCCTCTCAGAAATATCTCCTAGGGAGAAATCCCTGGGCACATCACAGCAGTACGAACAAGCCCACCTTCCTCAGCCTTCAATACCGAATCTCAACCAGTGCTGGCTGGCTAAGTAGTTTAGTTCGTATTCAGTACAACTGAAACCTCTAAAGCAAAGTTCCTGTCGCTTTGGTGAACAATCCCCAGCCCAACCGTAAACCTAACACTGCCAAGTCCACCACTAAACCCTGTCCCTCAGAGCCACACCTACACCTCTTTTAAATACCCCCAGGGATGGCGGCTCAACCGCTTCCCTGGGCAGCCTGTTCCAGTGCCTGACAACCCTTTCAGTGAAGAAATACTTCCTGCCTTTTGCTCTGGTGTTTGGAGAACACAATACCAGTGGGTGTCAAGGAAGCATGTCAATAGGGACAGAAAGAAGGGAGGAAGAGAGGCAGAAGAGGGAGGGGGCAGAGAAAGGAAAAGTGAGGGAGGAAGAAAGGGAAGGAGGAAATCAAGGAAGGAGGGAAGGAAAGAAGAAAGAAAGAAAGAGAGGGCAGAGGGGACCGAGCGAGAAGAGGAGCCTGTGTGCCGGGTTTGGGAGGTTTGCGGAGTGCCCAGCTTGGTCCCCGTGTTCAAGTGGTGCTCCCTCCCCTGAGGTGCGGGTGGCCTTTGGTGGCTGCTGCCCCCAGCTTGGATCTGCAGTGCAGTCTGCAAACAGCAGCTGTAATTCACACCAGAATCCACTCCCTCTAGCGCATATTGGCACACCCATAATGAGGAATTCAATGAAAATTGCCCCCAGGGACATCAGAAGATACATTTGTCAAAGGGTGGACGGAGGTTGGAAGAACAGCAGGCTGTTATGGAAAGGGAAGGTGAAGAACGGAGTAGGGTGACCAGCAAGAGGTGCTGTCACTGTGAAAGACTGCTTCGCATCAAACCAGCCTTTGCTGCCACTGATCCAAACCCAGAATGGCTCCAGAGCTCTCAGCGTCCCTGCTCGTCTTGAACTGGCGTTAAGGTGGTCGGCTGCCCGCCAGTTCTGCACATCCATTTCACTCACCGTCACGGATGCATAAGACGTTAAAGGCCTCACTGAGCACAACACCATGCTTGATAAACTCCCAGGCAACCCTGAACTTGTTTGAGACTTGCTGCTCCAGCTGGATGCACATGAACTGATGGGGGCTGATGGGGCTGGCCAAGCCAGGGTAACTGGCCAACCAGCACCCATCAAGGTACTGAAAGGGCTGGCCAACGTCATCACAGGACCTCTCTCCATTATTTTTCAACTGTCTTGGATGTCTGGAGCGGTCCTAGTCGACTGGAATCTGGCAAATGATGCCCCAGTTTTCAAGAAGGGAAAGAAGGAAGACCCTGGTAATTACAGGCCTGTCAGTCTCACTGCAGTGCCTGGTAAAATTATGGAGAAGGCTCTTCCAGGGGTTCTTTGAAAACACTTGAGAGACAAGGCAGGCATTGGTCATAGCCAGCTGGTGCAGCCCCATCTCAAGTTGTGTGTGCAGTTTTGTGTGCCTCATTATAAGAAGGACATCAAACTATTGGATTGTGTCAAGAGGAGGGTGACAAAGACCGTAAAGGCCTTGAGGACAAGACATAGGAGGAGCGGCTGAGGTCACTCGGTTTGTTCAGCTTGGAGAAGAGTCTAGAACTTCCTCAAGGGAGGCAGAGGAAGGGGAGGTGCTGATCTCGTCTCTCTGGTCACCAGCAATAGGACATGAGAGAATGGAATGAAAGTGCATCAGGGGAAGTTCAGATTGGACATGAGGAAAAGGTTCTTCACTGAGAGGGTGGTGAGTCTCTGGAACAGGCTGCCTGAGGAAAGGTCACAGCACCAAGCCTGGAAGAGCTCAAGGAGCTTCTGGACAAAGTTTTTAGTCATATGGTTTAGTTTTAGGTAGTTCTGCAAGGAGCAGGGAGCTGGACTTGATAGTTCTTATAGGTCCCTTCCCCAGGCATGAAGAGGAGGTGGTGGTTGTAGTTATTCTGCACTTTAGTATGGCTTTGGATACGGTCTGTCACAGCATCCTTCTGGACAAATTGTCCCGCTGTGGGATGAGCAGGTTCACGGTGTGCCGGATGAAGAACTGGCTGGACAGCAGGGTTCAAAATGTTGTAGTGAATGGGGCGACCTCTGGCTGGTGACCGCTCACCAGCGATGTTCTTCAGGGCTCAATTCTGTTCAATATTTTTACCAATGATTGGAGTTGAATGCACCGTTAGCAAGTTTGCTGATGATCCCCAGTGCAACCCAGCCAACCCAACCCAGCCACCACTGTACTTTCTCTCCAAGCTGGTGCTGAAGAGGCTTCAGCATAGAAGATGACACTTCCCCACCACAGATCTCCTGATACCGTAACTGTGGCATTTGAAGAGAACGTGAGGGCACACGGTATATGCAAAAAGATGACATTTCAGCTCGTGCCATTTGTCAACATCTGTACCTTCCCAAGTTCATGCTACTTATTCGTTCTCTTCTGGTGCTTTTTCAGTATTTCCTGTCTCACTTCCCTGCCCCTTCTCTGTGCCTGCTTGACAGCCCTCACCATAACGATGTTGGCCTGGCCGATGCCAGAGAGTGGAGAGAAACCAGGGCAGAAGTGCCGGTAGCTGGGCAGAGGGAGGGACTGGATGGAGGCTGAGGGCATGGGACCTGCGGCCAAAGCAGCTTCCCCTCCTGCCCGCTCTCCCTCGGCACCGGCTGCGCTGCAGCTGCGTGGCTGCAGCAGGATTTGCTGCGGGAGGAGGCACCACCGACATGGCCCGGGCGCTGCGGGGGCCCATGGCCGTGCCCCCCAGCAGGCTGGTGCCCGCCGGGGTGGGGACAGGGAGAGGCAGCAGGAGAAGGGGCAGAAAGCAGCACCCAGAGACCGTGTCTGGGAAATGGGGTTTTATTTCCTTCTTGTGGAAGGGAGGGTTGCTGGAGCCCCGCTAGCGCCGCCGGCGGGGCGGCTTCTTGCGGGGCTGGGGAGAATCCTGGGGGCTGGGGGCCCTCCTCTTTGGGGGGCGCCGGGGCCCCCCGGCCGAGCGGTGCCTGCCCTGTGCGGGAGCGGAGGGGCTGCGGCTGCCGCCCTGGGCAGAGGGACCTGCCACCGCCGCCTCCCCCGGCTCCTCCTGGGGCTGCTCCTGCTCCGCAGGGATGGGCGCAGATGAGGGGCAGCCGGGACCCCTGCGCAGAGCGGCTTGTGACGTGCTGGGGCGCTCCTCCACGTCGGAATCCGCAGGGCCGCTGGAAGAGGCCGGTTGTGGGGCAGGAGTCTCCTCTCGGGAGCTGCTGGAGCTGGTGGGGCTGGACGTGGTGGGTCTGGAACTGGTGGAACTGGAGCTGCTGGAGCTGGAGCTGCTGGGGCCGGCACTGGCCGCACGGCCCTCGTCCTCCTCCTCCCCAGCAGCAAGGGTGCGCAGCAGCCTTCGGGCCTCCTCGCTGCACCGACGCACAATGACACGGATGAGGCCGTGGACCAGCGGCGCTGTATGTTCCTGCAGGCCAGGCTGCGTCCGCTGCACCACGGCCTCCTCGTCCAGTCCGCAGAAGCACAGGGCCTGCAGGATCAGGCTTTCTGCTCCTGTTGCCAGCCACCACTGTTCCCCAAATACTGCCTCCAGCTCCCGGCGCAGCCAGGGCAGCACGGGGTCGAGGAGATGCCTGTTTCGCTGGAAAAGTTCTGCCCAAATCTCAGGCAGGAGGCCACCCACGGTAGCCCTGGCCTCTGTCATCGCAGGCCTCTGCTCTCCCCGCAGCGGTGTCCCCTGTGAAGAGGATGGAGGAGACGCCGCGGGGCGATGGGTGCTGCTGGTGGCCGGGCTGGTGGGAGCTCTGCCTGCCTGGCTGCTGTCCTGTGGTGACCCTTCGGAGGACACGATGACACACTGCAGATAGTCGTTGTCTCCCCGCACGGAAAACCTGACCTCCTCTATCCGTCCTCTACAGAGTGGGCAACTTAATGATGTTTTTGCCCACCGCAGGATGCATCCCACGCAGAACTGGTGGAGACAGGGCAGCACAGAAGCGACGCCATCTTGAGCATCGCAGCAGATGGTGCAGCTCCACTCTGTCTCCGCGGCCATCTTTGTGCTCCACAGCGGGTTGGGGAGAGCTGAGGATGAGGAGCTGCTCCCCCTCGCTGGCGACGGCGCTGCCAAAGGCTGTTGCGCGCTGCAAAATGGAGATGTGCCATGGTCACTGGCTGTCCCAGGGAGGGCAGGGGAGGGGAGGAGAGGGGAGGAAGAAATGCCCAGCCCCTGGAGAAGGACACCCTGCCGGATCCCCCAGCCCCACCGCCCACCCCACGGGCACCCCGGGGGCACGTTTCCCCCACAGCTCACCTCCGCTGCTGCGAGCGCGCCCCGCGGTGCCCGGCTGCCTGAACCAGGCAGGGCCGGGGAAACACAGGGGGTGGCTCCGGGACGGGCACCGAGAGCTGCTGACGGCAGCCCCCAAAGCACCACCCAGCACCAGGAGAAGCCTCGCTCGGCACTCCACACCTCGCAGGCACGCTCGGCAGGAGTCCAGGCACGAGCCAGGCTGGACCAGGCTCTGCCGGCGACCGAATATAAGCAGCCAGGGACGTGAGGTCACAATCCACCACGTGACATCACCGTTCACGCCATGCTGATGTCACAATGGGCCACCATTGTGACATTTAGCAGGTGCACAGCATCAGCTGGAATGAGGGAGTTCAGGCTGGAGACCAGGGGCCACCTCTCCCCCATGAGGACAGTCTGGCAGTGGGGCATGTTGCCGTCTCCACACTTGGAGGGTTTTAAGCCCCAGCTGGACAAAGCCCTGAGCACCTGGTCTGACCCCAGGGCTGACTCTGCTTTGGGCAGGAGGTTGGACCAGAGACCTCCCAAGGTCCCTTCAAGCCTGAGCTCTTCCGTGGTCCTGTGGGATGGCTGTCACTCTGACAAGCTGTCCCCAGGAGAAGAGCTTCATCAGCCCTGCCATTAGCACACCCATCTGTCCTGCTGGTGGTGGGAGTTTTCCGGCCTCTGGCGTGCAGCCCCCTGTGCCCAGCTGGGAGAAAAAGCCCCGGGTTGCGGGGATCCCTCCTTGATGTCCCCACGCCAACACCCCACAGCAGGGTCCAAGGCTCTGAGGTTGCTCCTTCCCAGCAGGCTCTTGTGGCACTGGGACCAGTCACAGGTAGTGGGGGCAGCCAGTGGAGAGCACAGGGATGCCAATTTGGGTCCCGATTGGACCTGTGGCCAAACCAGTAGTAGTTGAGTTCTAAATCATTAACAATAGGAGAAAAACTGCCAGTAAAACTTCAACCCTGGGTATTGGGAGAGCAGACTTTGGTCTGCTGGGGGAGCTAGTTAGTAAGGTCCCCTGGGAATCTGCTTTTGAAGGCATTGAGGTCCAGGAATGAATGCTGATCAGTTTTTAAGAGTCATCTCTTATGAGCGCAGTTAGCAGGTAATTCCAACGTGTCAGAAGTCGAGCAAGTGGGGCAGAAAGCTGGCTTGTCTGAGCAGGATCTTCTTCTAGAACTTAGGTGGAAAAGGCAAGTTTATGGACATTGGAAGCAAGGCCAGGCAAGATGGGAGGACTACAGAGAGGGAGAAAATTTTTGCCGTCAAAGCTCAATTAGAGTTCAAGCTGTTCAGCACTGTGAAGGACAACAGAAAGGGCTTTTTAAAATATGTTAACAACAAAAGGAGAATCAGATGCACATGAATCAATGGGGGCTGATGGGATTCAGGTGGTCAGCTGCCCGCCAGTTCTGCACATCCATTTCACTCACCGTCACGGATGCATAAGACGTTAAAGGCCTCACTGAGCACAACACCATGCTTGATAAACTCCCAGGCAACCCTGAACTTGTTTGAGACTTGCTGCTCCAGCTGGATGCACATGAACTGATGGGGGCTGATGGGGCTGGCCAAGCCAGGGTAACTGGCCAACCAGCACCCATCAAGGTACTGAAAGGGCTGGCCAACGTCATCACAGGACCTCTCTCCATTATTTTTCAACTGTCTTGGATGTCTGGAGCGGTCCTAGTCGACTGGAATCTGGCAAATGATGCCCCAGTTTTCAAGAAGGGAAAGAAGGAAGACCCTGGTAATTACAGGCCTGTCAGTCTCACTGCAGTGCCTGGTAAAATTATGGAGAAGGCTCTTCCAGGGGTTCTTTGAAAACACTTGAGAGACAAGGCAGGCATTGGTCATAGCCAGCTGGTGCAGCCCCATCTCAAGTTGTGTGTGCAGTTTTGTGTGCCTCATTATAAGAAGGACATCAAACTATTGGATTGTGTCAAGAGGAGGGTGACAAAGACCGTAAAGGCCTTGAGGACAAGACATAGGAGGAGCGGCTGAGGTCACTCGGTTTGTTCAGCTTGGAGAAGAGTCTAGAACTTCCTCAAGGGAGGCAGAGGAAGGGGAGGTGCTGATCTCGTCTCTCTGGTCACCAGCAATAGGACATGAGAGAATGGAATGAAAGTGCATCAGGGGAAGTTCAGATTGGACATGAGGAAAAGGTTCTTCACTGAGAGGGTGGTGAGTCTCTGGAACAGGCTGCCTGAGGAAAGGTCACAGCACCAAGCCTGGAAGAGCTCAAGGAGCTTCTGGACAAAGTTTTTAGTCATATGGTTTAGTTTTAGGTAGTTCTGCAAGGAGCAGGGAGCTGGACTTGATAGTTCTTATAGGTCCCTTCCCCAGGCATGAAGAGGAGGTGGTGGTTGTAGTTATTCTGCACTTTAGTATGGCTTTGGATACGGTCTGTCACAGCATCCTTCTGGACAAATTGTCCCGCTGTGGGATGAGCAGGTTCACGGTGTGCCGGATGAAGAACTGGCTGGACAGCAGGGTTCAAAATGTTGTAGTGAATGGGGCGACCTCTGGCTGGTGACCGCTCACCAGCGATGTTCTTCAGGGCTCAATTCTGTTCAATATTTTTACCAATGATTGGAGTTGAATGCACCGTTAGCAAGTTTGCTGATGATCCCCAGTGCAACCCAGCCAACCCAACCCAGCCACCACTGTACTTTCTCTCCAAGCTGGTGCTGAAGAGGCTTCAGCATAGAAGATGACACTTCCCCACCACAGATCTCCTGATACCGTAACTGTGGCATTTGAAGAGAACGTGAGGGCACACGGTATATGCAAAAAGATGACATTTCAGCTCGTGCCATTTGTCAACATCTGTACCTTCCCAAGTTCATGCTACTTATTCGTTCTCTTCTGGTGCTTTTTCAGTATTTCCTGTCTCACTTCCCTGCCCCTTCTCTGTGCCTGCTTGACAGCCCTCACCATAACGATGTTGGCCTGGCCGATGCCAGAGAGTGGAGAGAAACCAGGGCAGAAGTGCCGGTAGCTGGGCAGAGGGAGGGACTGGATGGAGGCTGAGGGCATGGGACCTGCGGCCAAAGCAGCTTCCCCTCCTGCCCGCTCTCCCTCGGCACCGGCTGCGCTGCAGCTGCGTGGCTGCAGCAGGATTTGCTGCGGGAGGAGGCACCACCGACATGGCCCGGGCGCTGCGGGGGCCCATGGCCGTGCCCCCCAGCAGGCTGGTGCCCGCCGGGGTGGGGACAGGGAGAGGCAGCAGGAGAAGGGGCAGAAAGCAGCACCCAGAGACCGTGTCTGGGAAATGGGGTTTTATTTCCTTCTTGTGGAAGGGAGGGTTGCTGGACCCCCGCTAGCGCCGCCGGCGGGGCGGCTTCTTGCGGGGCTGGGGAGAATCCTGGGGGCTGGGGGCCCTCCTCTTTGGGGGGCGCCGGGGCCCCCCGGCCGAGCGGTGCCTGCCCTGTGCGGGAGCGGAGGGGCTGCGGCTGCCGCCCTGGGCAGAGGGACCTGCCACCGCCGCCTCCCCCGGCTCCTCCTGGGGCTGCTCCTGCTCCGCAGGGATGGGCGCAGATGAGGGGCAGCCGGGACCCCTGCGCAGAGCGGCTTGTGACGTGCTGGGGCGCTCCTCCACGTCGGAATCCGCAGGGCCGCTGGAAGAGGCCGGTTGTGGGGCAGGAGTCTCCTCTCGGGAGCTGCTGGAGCTGGTGGGGCTGGACGTGGTGGGTCTGGAACTGGTGGAACTGGAGCTGCTGGAGCTGGAGCTGCTGGGGCCGGCACTGGCCGCACGGCCCTCGTCCTCCTCCTCCCCAGCAGCAAGGGTGCGCAGCAGCCTTCGGGCCTCCTCGCTGCACCGACGCACAATGACACGGATGAGGCCGTGGACCAGCGGCGCTGTATGTTCCTGCAGGCCAGGCTGCGTCCGCTGCACCACGGCCTCCTCGTCCAGTCCGCAGAAGCACAGGGCCTGCAGGATCAGGCTTTCTGCTCCTGTTGCCAGCCACCACTGTTCCCCAAATACTGCCTCCAGCTCCCGGCGCAGCCAGGGCAGCACGGGGTCGAGGAGATGCCTGTTTCGCTGGAAAAGTTCTGCCCAAATCTCAGGCAGGAGGCCACCCACGGTAGCCCTGGCCTCTGTCATCGCAGGCCTCTGCTCTCCCCGCAGCGGTGTCCCCTGTGAAGAGGATGGAGGAGACGCCGCGGGGCGATGGGTGCTGCTGGTGGCCGGGCTTGTGGGAGCTCTGCCTGCCTGGCTGCTGTCCTGTGGTGACCCTTCGGAGGACACGATGACACACTGCAGATAGTCGTTGTCTCCCCGCACGGAAAACCTGACCTCCTCTATCCGTCCTCTACAGAGTGGGCAACTTAATGATGTTTTTGCCCACCGCAGGATGCATCCCACGCAGAACTGGTGGAGACAGGGCAGCACAGAAGCGACGCCATCTTGAGCATCGCAGCAGATGGTGCAGCTCCACTCTGTCTCCGCGGCCATCTTTGTGCTCCACAGCGGGTTGGGGAGAGCTGAGGATGAGGAGCTGCTCCCCCTCGCTGGCGACGGCGCTGCCAAAGGCTGTTGCGCGCTGCAAAATGGAGATGTGCCATGGTCACTGGCTGTCCCAGGGAGGGCAGGGGAGGGGAGGAGAGGGGAAGAAGAAATGCCCAGCCCCTGGAGAAGGACACCCTGCCGGATCCCCCAGCCCCACCGCCCACCCCACGGGCACCCCGGGGGCACGTTTCCCCCACAGCTCACCTCCGCTGCTGCGAGCGCGCCCCGCGGTGCCCGGCTGCCTGAACCAGGCAGGGCCGGGGAAACACAGGGGGTGGCTCCGGGACGGGCACCGAGAGCTGCTGACGGCAGCCCCCAAAGCACCACCCAGCACCAGGAGAAGCCTCGCTCGGCACTCCACACCTCGCAGGCACGCTCGGCAGGAGTCCAGGCACGAGCCAGGCTGGACCAGGCTCTGCCGGCGACCGAATATAAGCAGCCAGGGACGTGAGGTCACAATCCACCACGTGACATCACCGTTCACGCCATGCTGATGTCACAATGGGCCACCATTGTGACATTTAGCAGGTGCACAGCATCAGCTGGAATGAGGGAGTTCAGGCTGGAGACCAGGGGCCACCTCTCCCCCATGAGGACAGTCTGGCAGTGGGGCATGTTGCCGTCTCCACACTTGGAGGGTTTTAAGCCCCAGCTGGACAAAGCCCTGAGCACCTGGTCTGACCCCAGGGCTGACTCTGCTTTGGGCAGGAGGTTGGACCAGAGACCTCCCAAGGTCCCTTCAAGCCTGAGCTCTTCCGTGGTCCTGTGGGATGGCTGTCACTCTGACAAGCTGTCCCCAGGAGAAGAGCTTCATCAGCCCTGCCATTAGCACACCCATCTGTCCTGCTGGTGGTGGGAGTTTTCCGGCCTCTGGCGTGCAGCCCCCTGTGCCCAGCTGGGAGAAAAAGCCCCGGGTTGCGGGGATCCCTCCTTGATGTCCCCACGCCAACACCCCACAGCAGGGTCCAAGGCTCTGAGGTTGCTCCTTCCCAGCAGGCTCTTGTGGCACTGGGACCAGTCACAGGTAGTGGGGGCAGCCAGTGGAGAGCACAGGGATGCCAATTTGGGTCCCGATTGGACCTGTGGCCAAACCAGTAGTAGTTGAGTTCTAAATCATTAACAATAGGAGAAAAACTGCCAGTAAAACTTCAACCCTGGGTATTGGGAGAGCAGACTTTGGTCTGCTGGGGGAGCTAGTTAGTAAGGTCCCCTGGGAATCTGCTTTTGAAGGCATTGAGGTCCAGGAATGAATGCTGATCAGTTTTTAAGAGTCATCTCTTATGAGCGCAGTTAGCAGGTAATTCCAACGTGTCAGAAGTCGAGCAAGTGGGGCAGAAAGCTGGCTTGTCTGAGCAGGATCTTCTTCTAGAACTTAGGTGGAAAAGGCAAGTTTATGGACATTGGAAGCAAGGCCAGGCAAGATGGGAGGACTACAGAGAGGGAGAAAATTTTTGCCGTCAAAGCTCAATTAGAGTTCAAGCTGTTCAGCACTGTGAAGGACAACAGAAAGGGCTTTTTAAAATATGTTAACAACAAAAGGAGAATCAGATGCACATGAATCAATGGGGGCTGATGGGATTCAGGTGGTCAGCTGCCCGCCAGTTCTGCACATCCATTTCACTCACCGTCACGGATGCATAAGACGTTAAAGGCCTCACTGAGCACAACACCATGCTTGATAAACTCCCAGGCAACCCTGAACTTGTTTGAGACTTGCTGCTCCAGCTGGATGCACATGAACTGATGGGGGCTGATGGGGCTGGCCAAGCCAGGGTAACTGGCCAACCAGCACCCATCAAGGTACTGAAAGGGCTGGCCAACGTCATCACAGGACCTCTCTCCATTATTTTTCAACTGTCTTGGATGTCTGGAGCGGTCCTAGTCGACTGGAATCTGGCAAATGATGCCCCAGTTTTCAAGAAGGGAAAGAAGGAAGACCCTGGTAATTACAGGCCTGTCAGTCTCACTGCAGTGCCTGGTAAAATTATGGAGAAGGCTCTTCCAGGGGTTCTTTGAAAACACTTGAGAGACAAGGCAGGCATTGGTCATAGCCAGCAGGGGTTCACAAGGGGAAAATCCTGCTTAAGCAACTTAATTTCCTTTCAAAATAAGGTCACCCATCTAGTTGACTGGGGAAGCAAGTGGATGTGGTGCGTCTTGATTTTAGCAAAGCTTTTGGTACTGTCTCTCACAGTACCCTTCTGGATAAACTGTCCATCACACAGCTGGACAAGTCCCCAATATGTTGGGTGAGCAATTGGCTGATGGGTCAGGCTCAAAGGGTATAGTAAATGGTGGCCAGTCACCCCAGGGCTCAATTTTAAGGCCAGTGCCCTGGGGGTACCAGCCAATAATTATAATTAAGGGTGTGTATCTCTCTGGTTTGAACCATAGAAATATTCCTAAGAGTTTGTAGGCCTGTGTGCTGGCTTTGTAGATTACCACCTAGCACCCATCTCCACAGAAATGATTTAAATAAATAATACCTCTACTGTGTGTGTATACTGTCGTTCTGGACACCTCCTCTTTAATATTCGATATTCCTAATACTGCATCTCTCTTCAGTATTTATGTTTGAAATGTCAAAATGAGTGTTTTTCAGTGTTCAACCACTGTGTTCAGTGTTCAGCTTTCCAGATTTCTCTTAGTTTGCTTCCTTTTACTGGAGTCAGGGATGCAAACTGCCTTGCACATCCCTGGTTTGAGCTTCTTAGCGTTGCAGGCTGTTTTGTTGGTGGGCTAACAGGAAAAGGAGTGACATCGGGGTGTGCTGTAGCCTTATCGCCATCCTCCCGTTTTCCAGATGTAGAGTCCCCTGCTGATGACTCATCTGTGTTGAGGTTCCACCAGAGTGCAGAAACTAATCTTGATAGGAACACGGCGCTCCTGAATGTCACTGCTGTTGAGGAAGTGTTTGGTTATCAATGCAGACCATTGAGCAGGACTTCCTCAACGTTTCCACAGCCTGTGTCTCTCACCGTGAGACACTGCCCAGATCGGAGTGCAGCGAATGGGACGCGATACGGCAGGATGCCATCCCTTCAACAGCCTGCACTGTTCACGTACATGTCTCGTAGCTGAATGCGTTTGGTTGGGGTGCTCCCACAGGAAGGATGTCACAACCTCCAACCAGCCACGTGGGACAGGGCACACTCAGTGATCAGCTGCGTATCTGAGAGGTCTCCATATGGAGGAGTATTCATTTTGCTTTCTTCAAGTTGTATGAAAAGTCATTGTTGAATTTTCGATTGAGGACCCTATGTACTCACTGCGTGACACCACATAACCTGGGCTGTAATACGTATGCAACACTTTTGCTGCATGTTTTGGCACTTACTGGCTTCTGAGCGTTTAGCAGTGCCATATTGTTTAGATTAGCAAGGAACTTTATGCAGACTTCTTTCTGCTAAGGAAAGGAACGTGACGAAGGAGAGGATAATTCATCCAGCTGAAACGTGATCAGTTTGTAAGTGGATGTTAATTTGTTCTTCTAATTACTCATGAGCTAGTTCTGATGCAAAACCCAGATAAGTGCATTAGTGCAGCTAGAGTGAATATTCTTAGGTTTGCTGGTTTATGATCATCGCTGCAGAAGCAGCACTAACGGTTTTGCTTCAAAGTTGGCTGACATTCAGTGAGCAACTTGAGTGTCTTCATCCTGATCTGGCTACAAGGCACTACTATGAAGGACTCCTGGCTCATCTTTTTCACAGAGGTTGCCAGAAATCACTCCATAGACCCTTTAGAAGTGAAGGAGCAGGTTACGGAGTTCTGTAAAATAACAGAAAATCAGCTTTACACATAAGGGAAGTTGAAAAGACCTGCTCAGGTCGGAGAGGCACTGGGCACTGGACTGGGAACTTTTGGCCTCACATACATGGTAGTGCCCACAGTCAGGTCGTAACGGGACGATATGCTCCAGCCAGCAACATGAGGCACAGGACAACGAGGTTTTTTGGACTTCAGGAGGGCTAACTTTGACACCTTCAAGAAACTGCTCGGAGACATCCCGTAGGCTAGGGCTCTGGAAGGCAGGGGCGCTCAAGAGAGCTGGTTGGTATGCAAACACCGCTTTCTCCAAGCTCAGGATTGGTGCTAAGAGCAAGAAATCAGCCAAGGGACACAGGAGACCTGCATGTTTCAGCAGGGAGTTTCTGAAAAAGCTCAAGTGGAAGAAGGAAGTTTACAGTAAGTGGAAGAAGGGACTGACCGCTTGGGAAGATTACAAGAATGCCGCCAGGGCGTGCGGGGATGAAACGAGGAAAGCCAAGGCCTCCTTGGAATTAAACCTGGCAAGGGACGTCAATCTACAGGCCAGTCAGCCTCACCTCCATCCCTGGAAAGATGATGGAACGGCTCATTCTGGGCATCATCTCAAAGCATGTGGAGGAAAAGAAAGCTATCAGAAGTACTCAACATGGATTCACCAAGGGGAAATCAAGTCTGAGTAATCTGATAGCCTTCTATGATGGCATGACTGGATGGATAGATGAGGGAAGGGCAGTGGGTGTTGTCTACCTTGACTTAAGCAAGGCGTTTGACACGGTCTCCCACAGCATCCTCATAGGGAAGCTTAGGAAGAGTGGGCTTGATGAATGGACAGTAAGATGGATAGAAAACTGGTTGAAAGGGTCGTCATTAGGGGCACAGAGTCTAGCTGGAAGTCAGTGACAAGTGGTGTTCCCCAGGGGTCAGTACTGGGCCCAGTCCTCTTCAATATATTCATCAATGACCATGATTAGTGAACAGAGTGCACCCTCAGCAAGTTTGCAGATGACACAAAGCTGGGAGGGGTGGCTGACATAGCAGAAGGCTGTGCTGCCATTCAGTGAGATCTGGACAGGCTGAAGAGTTGGGCGGAGAGAAACCTTATGAAATTCAATAAGGGCAAGTGTAGGGTGCTGCACCTGGGGAGGAATAACCCCATGCACCAGGACAGGTTGGGGGCTGACCTGCTGGAGAGCAGCTCAGTGGAAAGAGACTTGGGAGTCCTGGTGGACAACGGGATGACCATGAGCCAGCAATGTGCCCTCGTGGCCAAGAAGCCCAATGGCATCCTGGGGTGCATCAAGAGGATTATGGCCAGCAGGTCGAGGGAGGTCATCTTCCTCCTCTCCTCTGCCCTGGTGAGGACACATCTGGAGTGCTGTGTCCAGTTCTGGGCTGCTTGGTTCAAGAAGGAGAGGAAACTGCTGGAGAGGGTACAGCAAAGGGCTGCCGAGATGATTAGGGGACTGGAACATCTCTCTTGTGAAGAAAGGCTGAAGGACTTGGATCTCTTCAGTCTGCAAAAAAGACGGCTGAGGGGGGACCTTATCAACACTTATAAGTACTTAAAGGGTGGGTGTCAGGAGGATGGGGCCAGGCTCTTTTCAGTGGTGCCCAGGGACAGGACAAGAGGTAATGGGCACAAACTTGAGCATAGGAATTTCCACCTAAACATGAGGAGGAACTTCTTTCCTTTGAGGGTGGCAGAGCACTGGCACAGGCTGCCCAGAGAGGTGGTGGAGACTCTCTTTCTGGAGACGTTCAAAACCCGCCTGGACGCATTCCTGTGCAACCTGCTCTGGGTGACCCTGCTCTGGCAGGGGGTTGGACTAGATGATCTCCAGAGGTCCCTTCCAACCCTACCATTCTGTGATTCTGTGATTCTGTGATTCTGTGACATGTATAGCCGCACACCCAGCACCATCGGGACCATTTGTACATTCGCAGATTTACTTCCTCCAGATGCCTAGATGCTGTAATGTTGAGTATGTCCTTGTCATTTCAGATACGCTCTCAGGATGGAGGCCTGTCTTTGTAAACATGCAAATGAAACAACTGCAAAGGGAACTCATTCCTGAGTTTAGTATTCCCTTCCCGCTAGATAGCAACAAGGCAACTCATTTTAGAGGGCAAGTAATGCAGAAATATTGTGCAGCCCTACAAACAGAACCAAAGTGTCCTTGTGCCCATCACCCCCAATCCAGTGGGGCCGTAGAGAGGAGAAACTCTGCCTTAAAACCAAATTGGCAAAAAATCTGTGCAGAGGCTGACCTGAAATGTCTGCATGTGTTTGCCTCTCTTGCTGTTGGTGTAGACGAGAAGCATCGTGAATAGAAAACAGGGGCTGTCACCTCATGAGATTTTAATAGGCAGACCCACGTGGCCAATTTACACAGCACCCTTCACTCTCACGCAGTCGAAGTTAAAACTAACAGTTAATGCTCTTCTAAAATAAAAAAGAAGTGCTTGGGCTAATGCCTATAGATGATTATAAAAGCCAGAGGCAGGAACAGATGATGGGACAGCACGGCCCATGCGGTGATCGATCCTGGGCTCCCCAGAGTCGTGGGCAGGACGTATGCAGCCCTTCCACCCTGCTCTGGAGGGACAGGAACTGCCACTCCTTCCTGCGTCTGTAGGATGAGGCTCCACCGCTAGTGCTTCCGAGCACCACTGATGGCACAGCTGGCCAGCAGCAGCAGCTATGGAGGCGTCGGGAACTTGGTAAGCGGAGAGGGACCTGGCACTGGGGGGGTGCCAGCGGGAGTGGATGGGGCTGGAGCAAAACGCCCCCTTAGGCTTCCATCTGCTGCGGGGGACACAATTCAGCGGGGTGTGAGACTCTCAGCCAGGGCTGGCCAGTGACCAGCCAGGTCCTCCCTGGGAATCCCGGCATTGCAGAGGGAAAGGCAGCCAGGGGGGGAGGCGTCATCCAGCCCCGGGCAGTCCATGCTGATTGGTCCCACCACGCTCCCCCTCGCAGGAGACCTCTCTGAGGTGTCAGGAGTGGGGATGAGGCAAACAGTCACGGACGTGTGTTGCAGGAGACCAAGCCAGAGCGGCAGGGAAGTGCCACAAGAAATGATATTTTCTTTTTTCTCATGAGGCTCTGCGCCTGAGGGGGCCAAAGGCCAGCTGTGAAATCACCGATCACTGGGCAATGGACTGTGACCTCACGTGCCTCACAGCCACAGTGGTGGCTGGCAACAGGAGCAGAAAGCCTGATCCTGCAGGCCCTGTGCTTCTGCGGACTGGACGAGGAGGCCGTGGTGCAGCGGACGCAGCCTGGCCTGCAGGAACATACAGCGCCGCTGGTCCACGGCCTCATCCGTGTCATTGTGCGTCGGTGCAGCGAGGAGGCCCGAAGGCTGCTGCGCACCCTTGCTGCTGGGGAGGAGGAGGACGAGGGCCGTGCGGCCAGTGCCGGCCCCAGCAGCTCCAGCTCCAGCAGCTCCAGTTCCACCAGTTCCAGACCCACCACGTCCAGCCCCACCAGCTCCAGCAGCTCCCGAGAGGAGACTCCTGCCCCACAACCGGCCTCTTCCAGCGGCCCTGTGGATTCCGACGTGGAGGAGCGCCCCAGCACGTCACAAGCCGCTCTGCGCAGGGGTCCCGGCTGCCCCTCATCTGCGCCCATCCCTGCGGAGCAGGAGCAGCCCCAGGAGGAGCCGGGGGAGGCGGCGGTGGCAGGTCCCTCTGCCCAGGGCGGCAGCCGCAGCCCCTCCGCTCCCGCACAGGGCAGGCACCGCTCGGCCGGGGGGCCCCGGCGCCCCCCAAAGAGGAGGGCCCCCAGCCCCCAGGATTCTCCCCAGCCCCGCAAGAAGCCGCCCCGCCGGCGGCGCTAGCGGGGGTCCAGCAACCCTCCCTTCCACAAGAAGGAAATAAAACCCCATTTCCCAGACACGGTCTCTGGGTGCTGCTTTCTGCCCCTTCTCCTGCTGCCTCTCCCTGTCCCCACCCCGGCGGGCACCAGCCTGCTGGGGGGCACGGCCATGGGCCCCCGCAGCGCCCGGGCCATGTCGGTGGTGCCTCCTCCTGCAGCAAATCCTGCTGCAGCCACGCAGCTGCAGCGCAGCCGGTGCCGAGGGAGAGCGGGCAGGAGGGGAAGCTGCTTTGGCCGCAGGTCCCATGGGGACCCAACTGGCCATCAGCCCTGCTCCCCGCTGGCTGCCCCCACTGCCCGTGACTGCTCCCCGTGCCACAAGAGCCATCCCCAGCTCTGCCCGCTGGGAAGGAGCATCTTTGGAGGCCTGGACCCTGCTGTGGGGTGTTGGCGTGGGGACATCAAGGAGGGGTCCCCCCACCCTGGCTGTGCCTGAGGGCCCCGGCAGTGGCTTCCTCTCCCAGCTGGACGTGGGGGCCTGCTCGCTGAGGCCAGACAACTCCCACTGACAGCAGGACGCATGGGTGTGCAAACAGTGGGGCTGATGAAGCTCTTCGCCTGGGGAAAGCTTGCCAGTGTGAAGCAGTGCTAAAGCAACGCCAAAGCTCTTGTGGGGAAACAGATTCTTATGTACTGACAGAATAAGAGAAGTGACAGCCATCCCACAGGACCACGGAAGAGCTCAGGCTTGAAGGGACCTTGGGAGGTCTCTGGTCCAACCTCCTGCCCAAAGCAGAGTCAGCCCTGGGGTCAGACCAGGTGCTCAGGGCTTTGTCCAGCTGGGGCTTAAAACCCTCCAAGTGTGGAGACGGCAACATGCCCCACTGCCAGACTGTCCTCATGGGGGAGAGGTGGCCCCTGGTCTCCAGCCTGAACTCCCTCATTCCAGCTGATGCTGTGCACCTGCTAAATGTCACAATGGTGGCCCATTGTGACATCAGCATGGCGTGAACGGTGATGTCACGTGGTGGATTGTGACCTCACGTCCCTGGCTGCTTATATTCGGTCGCCGGCAGAGCCTGGTCCAGCCTGGCTCGTGCCTGGACTCCTGCCGAGCGTGCCTGCGAGGTGTGGAGTGCCGAGCGAGGCTTCTCCTGGTGCTGGGTGGTGCTTTGGGGGCTGCCGTCAGCAGCTCTCGGTGCCCGTCCCGGAGCCACCCCCTGTGTTTCCCCGGCCCTGCCTGGTTCAGGCAGCCGGGCACCGCGGGGCGCGCTCGCAGCAGCGGAGGTGAGCTGTGGGGGAAACGTGCCCCCGGGGTGCCCGTGGGGTGGGCGGTGGGGCTGGGGGATCCGGCAGGGTGTCCTTCTCCAGGGGCTGGGCATTTCTTCCTCCCCTCTCCTCCCCTCCCCTGCCCTCCCTGGGACAGCCAGTGACCATGGCACATCTCCATTTTGCAGCGCGCAACAGCCTTTGGCAGCGCCGTCGCCAGCGAGGGGGAGCAGCTCCTCATCCTCAGCTCTCCCCAACCCGCTGTGGAGCACAAAGATGGCCGCGGAGACAGAGTGGAGCTGCACCATCTGCTGCGATGCTCAAGATGGCGTCGCTTCTGTGCTGCCCTGTCTCCACCAGTTCTGCGTGGGATGCATCCTGCGGTGGGCAAAAACATCATTAAGTTGCCCACTCTGTAGAGGACGGATAGAGGAGGTCAGGTTTTCCGTGCGGGGAGACAACGACTATCTGCAGTGTGTCATCGTGTCCTCCGAAGGGTCACCACAGGACAGCAGCCAGGCAGGCAGAGCTCCCACCAGCCCGGCCACCAGCAGCACCCATCGCCCCGCGGCGTCTCCTCCATCCTCTTCACAGGGGACACCGCTGCGGGGAGAGCAGAGGCCTGCGATGACAGAGGCCAGGGCTACCGTGGGTGGCCTCCTGCCTGAGATTTGGGCAGAACTTTTCCAGCGAAACAGGCATCTCCTCGACCCCGTGCTGCCCTGGCTGCGCCGGGAGCTGGAGGCAGTATTTGGGGAACAGTGGTGGCTGGCAACAGGAGCAGAAAGCCTGATCCTGCAGGCCCTGTGCTTCTGCGGACTGGACGAGGAGGCCGTGGTGCAGCGGACGCAGCCTGGCCTGCAGGAACATACAGCGCCGCTGGTCCACGGCCTCATCCGTGTCATTGTGCGTCGGTGCAGCGAGGAGGCCCGAAGGCTGCTGCGCACCCTTGCTGCTGGGGAGGAGGAGGACGAGGGCCGTGCGGCCAGTGCCGGCCCCAGCAGCTCCAGCTCCAGCAGCTCCAGTTCCACCAGTTCCAGACCCACCACGTCCAGCCCCACCAGCTCCAGCAGCTCCCGAGAGGAGACTCCTGCCCCACAACCGGCCTCTTCCAGCGGCCCTGCGGATTCCGACGTGGAGGAGCGCCCCAGCACGTCACAAGCCGCTCTGCGCAGGGGTCCCGGCTGCCCCTCATCTGCGCCCATCCCTGCGGAGCAGGAGCAGCCCCAGGAGGAGCCGGGGGAGGCGGCGGTGGCAGGTCCCTCTGCCCAGGGCGGCAGCCGCAGCCCCTCCGCTCCCGCACAGGGCAGGCACCGCTCGGCCGGGGGGCCCCGGCGCCCCCCAAAGAGGAGGGCCCCCAGCCCCCAGGATTCTCCCCAGCCCCGCAAGAAGCCGCCCCGCCGGCGGCGCTAGCGGGGGTCCAGCAACCCTCCCTTCCACAAGAAGGAAATAAAACCCCATTTCCCAGACACGGTCTCTGGGTGCTGCTTTCTGCCCCTTCTCCTGCTGCCTCTCCCTGTCCCCACCCCGGCGGGCACCAGCCTGCTGGGGGGCACGGCCATGGGCCCCCGCAGCGCCCGGGCCATGTCGGTGGTGCCTCCTCCCGCAGCAAATCCTGCTGCAGCCACGCAGCTGCAGCGCAGCCGGTGCCGAGGGAGAGCGGGCAGGAGGGGAAGCTGCTTTGGCCGCAGGTCCCATGCCCTCAGCCTCCATCCAGTCCCTCCCTCTGCCCAGCTACCGGCACTTCTGCCCTGGTTTCTCTCCACTCTCTGGCATCGGCCAGGCCAACATCGTTATGGTGAGGGCTGTCAAGCAGGCACAGAGAAGGGGCAGGGAAGTGAGACAGGAAATACTGAAAAAGCACCAGAAGAGAACGAATAAGTAGCATGAACTTGGGAAGGTACAGATGTTGACAAATGGCACGAGCTGAAATGTCATCTTTTTGCATATACCGTGTGCCCTCACGTTCTCTTCAAATGCCACAGTTACGGTATCAGGAGATCTGTGGTGGGGAAGTGTCATCTTCTATGCTGAAGCCTCTTCAGCACCAGCTTGGAGAGAAAGTACAGTGGTGGCTGGGTTGGGTTGGCTGGGTTGCACTGGGGATCATCAGCAAACTTGCTAACGGTGCATTCAACTCCAATCATTGGTAAAAATATTGAACAGAATTGAGCCCTGAAGAACATCGCTGGTGAGCGGTCACCAGCCAGAGGTCGCCCCATTCACTACAACATTTTGAACCCTGCTGTCCAGCCAGTTCTTCATCCGGCACACCGTGAACCTGCTCATCCCACAGCGGGACAATTTGTCCAGAAGGATGCTGTGACAGACCGTATCCAAAGCCATACTAAAGTGCAGAATAACTACAACCACCACCTCCTCTTCATGCCTGGGGAAGGGACCTATAAGAACTATCAAGTCCAGCTCCCTGCTCCTTGCAGAACTACCTAAAACTAAACCATATGACTAAAAACTTTGTCCAGAAGCTCCTTGAGCTCTTCCAGGCTTGGTGCTGTGACCTTTCCTCAGGCAGCCTGTTCCAGAGACTCACCACCCTCTCAGTGAAGAACCTTTTCCTCATGTCCAATCTGAACTTCCCCTGATGCACTTTCATTCCATTCTCTCATGTCCTATTGCTGGTGACCAGAGAGACGAGATCAGCACCTCCCCTTCCTCTGCCTCCCTTGAGGAAGTTCTAGACTCTTCTCCAAGCTGAACAAACCGAGTGACCTCAGCCGCTCCTCCTATGTCTTGTCCTCAAGGCCTTTACGGTCTTTGTCACCCTCCTCTTGACACAATCCAATAGTTTGATGTCCTTCTTATAATGAGGCACACAAAACTGCACACACAACTTGAGATGGGGCTGCACCAGCTGGCTATGACCAATGCCTGCCTTGTCTCTCAAGTGTTTTCAAAGAACCCCTGGAAGAGCCTTCTCCATAATTTTACCAGGCACTGCAGTGAGACTGACAGGCCTGTAATTACCAGGGTCTTCCTTCTTTCCCTTCTTGAAAACTGGGGCATCATTTGCCAGATTCCAGTCGACTAGGACCGCTCCAGACATCCAAGACAGTTGAAAAATAATGGAGAGAGGTCCTGTGATGACGTTGGCCAGCCCTTTCAGTACCTTGATGGGTGCTGGTTGGCCAGTTACCCTGGCTTGGCCAGCCCCATCAGCCCCCATCAGTTCATGTGCATCCAGCTGGAGCAGCAAGTCTCAAACAAGTTCAGGGTTGCCTGGGAGTTTATCAAGCATGGTGTTGTGCTCAGTGAGGCCTTTAACGTCTTATGCATCCGTGACGGTGAGTGAAATGGATGTGCAGAACTGGCGGGCAGCCGACCACCTTAACGCCAGTTCAAGACGAGCAGGGACGCTGAGAGCTCTGGAGCCATTCTGGGTTTGGATCAGTGGCAGCAAAGGCTGGTTTGATGCGAAGCAGTCTTTCACAGTGACAGCACCTCTTGCTGGTCACCCTACTCCGTTCTTCACCTTCCCTTTCCATAACAGCCTGCTGTTCTTCCAACCTCCGTCCACCCTTTGACAAATGTATCTTCTGATGTCCCTGGGGGCAATTTTCATTGAATTCCTCATTATGGGTGTGCCAATATGCGCTAGAGGGAGTGGATTCTGGTGTGAATTACAGCTGCTGTTTGCAGACTGCACTGCAGATCCAAGCTGGGGGCAGCAGCCACCAAAGGCCACCCGCACCTCAGGGGAGGGAGCACCACTTGAACACGGGGACCAAGCTGGGCACTCCGCAAACCTCCCAAACCCGGCACACAGGCTCCTCTTCTCGCTCGGTCCCCTCTGCCCTCTCTTTCTTTCTTTCTTCTTTCCTTCCCTCCTTCCTTGATTTCCTCCTTCCCTTTCTTCCTCCCTCACTTTTCCTTTCTCTGCCCCCTCCCTCTTCTGCCTCTCTTCCTCCCTTCTTTCTGTCCCTATTGACATGCTTCCTTGACACCCACTGGTATTGTGTTCTCCAAACACCAGAGCAAAAGGCAGGAAGTATTTCTTCACTGAAAGGGTTGTCAGGCACTGGAACAGGCTGCCCAGGGAAGCGGTTGAGCCGCCATCCCTGGGGGTATTTAAAAGAGGTGTAGGTGTGGCTCTGAGGGACAGGGTTTAGTGGTGGACTTGGCAGTGTTAGGTTTACGGTTGGGCTGGGGATTGTTCACCAAAGCGACAGGAACTTTGCTTTAGAGGTTTCAGTTGTACTGAATACGAACTAAACTACTTAGCCAGCCAGCACTGGTTGAGATTCGGTATTGAAGGCTGAGGAAGGTGGGCTTGTTCGTACTGCTGTGATGTGCCCAGGGATTTCTCCCTAGGAGATATTTCTGAGAGGATGGTACAGGAGAGGTTGGGAAACACTCCCACAGCTTAAAAGGAACCCTTCTCTCTCACCCCCGTTTCAAGCTGTAGTTCCATGGATCACTTCACACTAATTGCACTACAACAACCGAAGAAGGCAGACAATACCGTGCTCTGGAGGTGTCCCAAAGAGAAGGAAGGTCAGGGCAAAATAATAAGAATTGTTATTGTGTTGGCAGATCTGGTACCAGGTGGGTGAAAAAAAGGACCCTAAAAGGTCTGAAAATACCTCAGCTGACAATCAGGGAGGGGAGGGTGCAAAGAAAGGAAGAGTAGAAACACCAAAGGAAGCATGTACAGAACTTGAAAGTAGCATAAAAAAGAGTAAATGGATAAAATAATGAAAAAGGAAATTTAGACTCCTATTTAAAATGAATAATCTACTGAGCTTGAGTTCAGTTATGGTCAATTAAAGGAGCCGGCATGAGCTTGCCACCTCCAGCGCCTGTCTCTGCACCCCACAGAGTGTGACAAAGCAGGAACTCCTCCAAGGTGGGCAGATGTTTGTCCTGCAGCAGGTGTCTGTGCTGTGCCGGTGGGTTTGTGTATGTGCGTGCAGATCTCAGCTTCAGTCATCCTTGGGAGCAGTGAAGAAGGTGGGTGTGGAAGGGAGTGACCTGCCAAGGCACGCGCTGAATAACCCAGTGAGTTCCCGTGGTTCTAGTGCTTCTCGTGCTGAACAGCTGCTGAAGCACCAGTTCTTCAGCGCTTGCGTCTGGCGGTGCGGGTGTCACAGCCGTTTATCCTGTGCAGGTGGCCTGCGGATGCGTGAGGGTGTAATTGTGGAGAACTTTCACAAGAGGGTGCAGAGAGCTGATCTTTCTGCTGCTGGTTTCAGCAGCTGGCATGATTCACGGCAGTAGGAATCGCGGCAGCGTGCTCCTTCCTAGAGGTCTCATTGTTTCTCTCCCAGAAAGCAGCATTTTGAACACTTCTCCGTAATGCAGACTCCTTCCTCCTTTCGCACAGGAGGTGTGAGAACAGACACAGACACATCCCCATCCACCAAATGTGCCTGATAACGGATGTCATCCCAGCACGGTGCAGAGAAGCTGTTCCCCATGTGAAGCGGTGTTTGCCCCCGCGAAATGCTTTGTCGGCTTTCTGCCTGTGCCTCTGAGACGCTTTGGTTTCGGAGAGGGGTGACCTGAGATCAAGAGGAAGGGATCGGTTCTGACAGGGGAAGGACTTTCTTAACATTGTCCACCCGAACCCATCCTCACCTTCCCTCGGTGCCCTGAACAATTCCTGTGTGTCCGGGAATGCAGGAATGATTGGCTTCAGCTTAGGCAGGATCTGAGGGCCAGAGCTTCTTTCCTAGCCCTCTTGATTCTGCTTCCCCGGCTGAGGGACAGATGGGTGCTCTGGCCTCAATGTCTCTGTCTTGCACCCAAAATCTACAGACCAAACAGGGAATCTTGAGACACCCCGCTCCTGAGGACACCTCTTGGGTTTCTCCCATCTTGACCAAAACCATGCCAAGCCTCTCCTCTCTGGAGCAGCAGTCACAAGAGGGGCACAAACTCAGAAAGCGCCGGCATTACCAGGCACCAGCATAAATCAACCCCTGTTTCCAGGCTGCTGGGCGTCAGCGTTTCCACACCCTTAATTCCTTCCCAAGACTCCTCCAGCCCACGGCGGGTGCCTTTGCCAAACCGTCGGTGCCTCATCACCATCAGCTGCACAGTGGAAAAAACGAGAACTGGAACCACCGTGCTCCACCCCGCAGCTCCAATTGCCCAGGTAAACATCGAAGCTTGCTGGCAAAAACAGTGAGCGAAGACTTTTCCAGGATAAAGTGCAAAATTATGCATTTTATAGGCATTGTATTTTGAGGAAGAGGGTAGCGGGTGTAAGAGACTGGAACCTGAAAATAATTGTCTCAAAGCTTGCTTAAGCTTCTGCAAATCAGTGGCAGGGTTGCAAGCCGACAAGAAGCTTGCTTGTGTCTATTTAGCACTTTCTGCAGACCATTCTTTTGCTTATCAGTCACCACCCAAGACTGCCACCAGCTGGAAAGGGTGTAGGCTTTGGTTATGAGAGTGGCCAGACCCTGTCTACTCCAAACTTGCTGTCTCAGCGGCTATTGCTGGGAAATAACAATAAACCTGCAGCGAGTGGCATCTGACCTTGTTTGTGTCTTAATCTCACGCTTGGAATCATTGTGAACCTCTCCTCGGCCCAGCGTAGTTAGACCGGGACGTAACAGTGGAAAAGCACAAAAGTCTTGGCATCAGCAAAATATGCCCCAAAAATACTAAGCTGTGAATAATAGTTAATTGTATAAAGTCAATTTATTTTCAGTACAAAAGGTCTCATCCATCTAAAATGGATCTTTTAATAAGATTTATTTTACAGTGTTGATACAAACAGTATTGCTAGGGCCGTACACTCCGGACAGGCCCACAGTAACATTTCAGAGTATCAGGAGCTCGGGAAACAGTTTCTGCACGCCCGTGCTTTTCTCTTGGCTGCGCAGCAGAGGGAAGCACGAGGCCCGCGATGTGATGGACGTGCCCTTCCCTCCTCCTTCAGAAACCCCTGTGAAAACAGAAGAGAGATTCGTTTATGAAGGACAGAACATTCCTCCACGGGACCACACAGAGCCCCTGAAAATGGCTGGAAAACCAAGTATGTGAGGCAGAATACATGTGTCAGAAATGTATGGCAAATCTGAGTCCCTGACAGTTAGTAAGGGTGTTGGGTTTGTGTTCGGGGGTTCTCTTGTCCCTGTAGCGCTGTGCCTTGGGTGTCTTAGTTTAATTGCACGTCGCATGACTGATCTGAGGCTGGGAGAGAACAGCCCGTGTTTAAGGAGTTTCACTCTGCAGTAATTTCTTCCTTTACGCCAGTGCTGTGACCGAGCAGGAGAAATAGAACGAAAATGATGGACTTACTTAGGACAAAAAAGAGCTTTTCCAACAAGAACAATTTTTTCACATCCAGAAGTATTCCCACCCAAAAGCACCATTAGAAATCAGCACATGAAGAAATACTTGTAAGCTGAAAATGTGATGAAGTAGACCTACCCCGGTGGAAACATGGACTCTAATTCGGAACATTTCACTTTATGTTAACCTTCATATGTTTTTGTTATAGATCCACTTCCTGGTACCTTTAACAGCATTTTTAAACTTGATTTGAAAATGTCTGAGCAAGATACTTTAACAATTTCAAATTGTGATTACTATTGCTAGGTAGAAAGTGTATTAAAGTTGACTCTTTCTTATGAAAATTTCAGCTTCAATGAGTTATGTATGATCACTGAATGACTAAAATCAACGGCCAGAACCCATCCCCAAATTCCTGATTTTTTACATGAAATCGTCCCTCAATAATCTGCAATGATAAAAATTGCAATAATGCAGTCTCTTATTATCTGCATGGATAACACTGTATGAGAATTGGCCTTTATGGTTCTACTGCTGGCTCCACCGGCAGAGCAGCCCCTTGGACCAAGACTTGGGTGGGTGTCGTGAGCACAGAGCTCAGCCCAAAGACTCATAGTCCCGGTTCCAGCTGCAATAAATGACCTTGGAGCAGCTGTGAGTTCGGGATACCTGGGTGGGTCTGTGGGGCTCCGCAACCTGCAAAGTCCGCGGGGATGGTCAGTCCAACACAGCACATGAAGGCACCTGGCCCTGGAACTCAGTGCCGGCAGGGGACTGGCATCATCCCTCGGGATGTGCAGGGGCTGGACACCAGCGGCGCGGGGGACAAGGACATCTCTTGGCAAAGGGGGTGTGCATCAGGAGCTTAAGGTTTTGTTGTCCCGTCTTACGAATTTACTGTGTTTGCTATTGCTCAGCTGAGCAGGATTCCTCCATGGACACTAAGTCCTCTCCTGTGTCTCCCCTACCACGTCCCAGAGTCTTCAGCTTGGGCAAACTCACCACAGAAGTTGTGACAGGACCCCCTCCATGTTACCTGGCATGGACAGAGAGGATCATCCCCGACATGGGCACACTTTGAGACTGTGTGAAATTCCCTGAACAGCAATCTCGGGCTCTAGCGGTCTAAGTTAAACACAGTACTTCTTACGAATGGAACATAAAAAGAGACTGAAGATCAGAACACTTGCCTGGCTGGCATTAAGCTGGGAAGGTTTGCTGGGTTTAGGTCCAGTCTAGAAAAGTGTCTTGCATTTTAATCTGTTTTTCCTTTGGCATCTCTTTGGTCTTTTTCCAACCCGGCCAAGTGTGGCCGGAGCCAGGCAGCAGATCACAGAAGACAGAAAGAAATGGCTGCGGACCTTTTTCTTACCTCTTGTCATTTTCATACCAGGACACTGTAAATAGGTGGGCACACGCTTCTGTTCTGAAGGAGATGTAGGCTTCTGCAGAAACTTTTTGCTCTTTTTTCCCCCTTCCTTCCCAGAAAAAGAAGAATTAGAAAATCCAGATCCCAGGTTGGAAGTTAAAAGGAGACAGATGAGCTTTTTTCTTCTACATTTTCCCAGATGACTCCTGGAGGACTTTTTATTCTCATGTTAACTACCAACACTGACTTGAAAAGTTGTTAAGTGCTGTGAATGAACCCTGTCAGGGGAACCATTTAGCAGTTAGAAGCATTTGGAAAACCTTATTTTTAACTAGTATACATCCCAAGGTGATGTTCACTGACTTACGGAAATGTTGTAGACTGTGTCACTCCCAGTACTCCACAGAGAATTAACTTCTGTTTTGTCTTTGCAGGGCAGCTGGTGGCACACGCTCTTGTAGCTCCTGCCCAACGTATTGGAATTTGAGATTCTGAGTGGCATCCTAACAAAACGGCATCTCTCAAGTAACAGATAAACTGGGTGAGTGAATTCCTGTTTGCCATTGCTGGCTGAACACCAGCATCCCTCTGCAGCCCGGCAGAGCCAGCACTGTTCTGGCCGGCTGCACAGGAGGCCCCCCCTTCTCCTGCCTCCCCCAGGAAGGGGCTGGCCAAGTCCAGCGGCGAGACCACCGCTGGCACACGCCCGGCAGGACGGAGCACGGTTAGCTGGAGGAGAGCGTGGAGGAGATGGCAATGGAAAAGCCATCCTTGAGATCCTAGAACCAACCCTTGAGATCCTGGGATTTAGCTCAGGGGACTAACATTTGTGGTAACGAAAACCCATGGCCGCTCCGCGGCCTGATCTTGGCCACGCCTGGGGGGTCACCCTCAGCCAAGGAGGGCTGGTACAGGGGACTTGGAAGAAAACAGTAAGAGCTTTTGTGATTCCCTTAGCTCCCCTGCTTGGATGGCGCTGGAAGGGGCAGGTGAAGGGCAGCCTGCTCTTCCCGCGGGAGTGGTACGACTTAGGTGTTTTTAAAACAGAGATAACCATTCGGTCCTCTGTCAGACGCCTGTTGACCATGCCTCTTGTTACATGGGCTATCCGCCTCTTTTCCATCACGGTGAACTGCTTTAAGGGGTCTACGTGAAGCTCCTTTACTTTGTATTGCCCTTCTTCTGACCTCCTCTTCCAAAACATTCCTAGTCCTGGGAAAAAAAAATTAATACTAGTAATAATAAACAACCCATCTGACATGTAAAGAAAATGTTTTTGGTCCGGAAGTAGACGAGTGGTTCTCTACTCTATTCAGCAACATACCTGTGAGAAACTCAGCCAAAAAATTGTGGTTCTGTTGCAAACACAGGTTCTGTACAAACGGGAAAATAAACCATAATGGGCACACTGAGGAAACACTTACAGAAATAAATGAAAGAGGGATTCAGGCTTCTCTTAGCTGCCATCTGCAGCTTGGCAGAAGAGCTGGGAAGGCCGAGCGCATTTCCTAGGTTGTGTCGCCGAGGAAACGCGCTGTTTAATTACACATGTGAAAAGATGGGAAAAAGAGAGAGGAGGCTAATACCTAGAGAGGATACCAACACAGAGGACACATTCTCTATCAGGTCTGGGCTTACAGTACTTGAGGAGTGATTTACCTGGATTAGCAAATTCATAAAGACACTGTGGTTCAAAAGCTTCAGCCATGCTTTCAAGGGAAGAACTGCCAAAATGTCATGCAGCACCGAAACATCACTTCTAAGCATGCAGACAAGCAAAACCTTATGTTCTGTTGTTCAGAGCAGATATGTGCCTTCAGGTGTGTCCCTCAGCATCTGCCAATGGTGCTACTCCCATGGCATGGCAAATAAGGGGGTGGTTTCCCTTTTTTCCATTTCCCATTTCATTGGTCTAAAGATGTTTTTACAACATGAAGTCTAAAAGTGCTTCCAATTGCATCTCTGAGCACTCTCTCTCTCTCTCTCTTCCTTCTTTCTCTTTCTTTCTCACTTTCTGGTTTTGTGCCATTTTTCACTGTGGATTTTGAGCACTTTCCAGAGAAAAACAACCCTGAAGAGTAAAGTTCCTTGTGGACATCATACTCTCTGTCTTTTCTAATATATCTGTTTTTAAAACAATTCTGCCTTGGAGAAAGTGTCTTCTTTTTATAATAGCTGTGGCTGATATATATGAAAATGGTAGCATTTTTCAGGAATGTTAATCCAGTGATTAAGAGAAACCAGATCAAATTTCAAGTCAATATGACTCGAGTGACATCACCGGCATTTTCTGCTGTGACCTGCACCAGGACCAAAGATTCTGTCACCACTGAACAAAATAAAAGGATTTCTCTGTTACCAAAGACACCTTTGATAGCCTTTAGCTACAGGGTTTCTATATGCTGCCCACACTGCTGTCAGTTGGGCACTGCCTGTGCTGCCTTGATCTTCTCCAGCATCTCCTCATACAGTTTCATCTGCTTTAGGACCTTGATTTAACGTATGTCTAGGCTGTGGTTTTATAGAAACCCTGTTTGGAGAAATGTTTAAGAGCTGGTGGGAAAACCCCAGGAAACCACACATAAAAAGCGATGGCTCCAAGACCTCTACAGCTGCAATGGCAAATGATAGGTATACTCCATAAGTAATTTTCCATTTCTGTCCTTCAGTTTTCCTATAATGAGCCGTCTACACACTTGCAATTAATAGGCAGAAAATAGCTTTCTCTACAAAGGACATATTTTGCAAATTACTTCACTCCTCTCTTGTAGTTTTAGTCACTGCCGCACTTTTCTCCCTGAGAAACACTGTCCTCCACAGTACATATTTGCATCCTTCATTTCGTGTAAGTTGCGAGGTATCCCTTGCCATAAATGAGAATGGATCACTTTGCCTGGGTGCATGCGAGTGTGTATAACACATATAAGGGATATCTACCTCCTCTGTGTCAGAAGACAGTGTCTGCCATCCACAAAATACTGAGTGTGTCAAAGAGCTGGGCTGTGTGTGCTTTCTGCCAAAGGGCATCAGATCAGCCAGTGACAGGAGACGAGAAATTCAGCCGGAGCGGGTACCTGCAATGAGTCTATTTCAGTGACAGACGAGCCCCCCATAAAAACCCAGATCCGGCCACTGAAATCAGAGATAGTCCCAGCCAGGAGCAGAGATTTGCATCAAAACTTTATCTCTAGTTCCTTTATGGCAAATCTTACATTATTTTATCAGCTTTTGCCAGAGAAAAAGTTCACGATGATCTTCCCTTCAGGCGCGGATTTTTATTTCTCTTTTTTCTGTCCAGAGAGTAACTATGGCAACCACAGGGGAAAAAAAAAATAAATTCTTATTTCATTTATGTTGGGCTTCATCCCATAAAAAAGGAGAAAGTTATGCTGCTTCTGTTACAACACTTTACAGCACGGTATTTTTTTAACGGTCCTTTCACATTTATGGTATGGCTTGGCTCTGGCTGCCTTTGAATTTCCATTACACAGGCGCTGTGCAGGAGGGCTCCAACACAGCCTTGACATTCCCCACAGTGAAACTGGATGGCAGGACAGCAGCCACATGGGAAGAGATGGGGGCTCTGTTTTTTATAATCTTAAGAAAAATGGAAATTGGAGGCCTTAGTAGCCTTTGCTATCTGTCTTTGTAGTTTCAAAAGAATGAATTATGGTTCGTATTGCTCGCACACTTGGATAAATGCGTCTTGATCTTGAACACCTAGAGGTGCCCTGAAACCAGGGATCGGTTACCTCCTCGGTAAAGGCTCCTTGGCTTTAATTTGCAGGTTGAGTTTTAGTAGCAACTGAACTATATGTTGAAAATAGTTATCAGCATGGACAGGTCTTATCCTGCTGGTCTCCTGGGGAGGAAGACGTGCTGCTCAGCTGTGGAATTGCCTGCACCTTGCTTACTGCACAGAGGGAGAAGATGACGTCTCCAGCCAACAACAGCGAAGATACAGAACTAAAGGGACAGCAGCAGGACAAGAGCAAAGCATAGCAAGCTTGATTTCCTCAGTGGAGGAGGAAAGTGCAAGTCTGGGGACACCAAGTGAACTGAACAATTAAGCAAAGAGAAAACAAGCAGGGTACGTGCCGTGCCTGTTCCTTGGCAGACAGGATGGGACTGCAGTAATGAGTATTTCTCCGCATAATGAAGGCTATATTTCACGTGGCATGCATTGAGTATTAGTGCTGTGAACTGAGCTCGCTGGCATTTGGGAGAGATGAAACTGGAACTGAACTTTTCAGCTATGTGTAAGCTTTTCGAACGGCAGCTCCTCCTGCGGAAAGACAATTGAACCGTGCTGCCAATGAGAGGATTTCTATGAACCAAGGAAACTTATTAGCAATGGCAGTTGTTACTGCTGCAAGGCAAAACTGGTTGGGTTTGAAGAAGGAAATGAGAGTTTGCAGGGTTTAGGCAACTATTGCAAAGCCAGACTCCCCTTGAATTTTGTCCCAAAGGGAGCGGTGTTTGCCTTTCTTACTGAGCCAAAAAGGGTGATGCAAGTCCTCCAGCTTTAGTAAGCTGTGCACAGCTCACTTTGCTAAAATGCAGCCCGACCTTCACTCAACCCAGATTATCACTCATCGTTACTTATCTCAAATTGCTACTCATGATGTTTTGGTGGTTTAAAATCGGCCTGTCAAATCATAAAATTCCAAAAGCAGCAGAATCTGAAGGGTTTGGAGTCAAGAGATCCCCAGATCAGGGACTAATTTATTGCTGAAGGTACCTGACTGATGATCCTCATCTGTGGAAAATGAAGGATCTTAAGATAAGTTGTTCTAGTGCTTTTCACAGCAAAAGACAGTAGTGGAAAAGAGAGTAGCGCAATCTTTCACAGGTTAAACAAAGCCACCTGGCTTCAAAGAGTTTTTGACCTGCAGGCTACCATCAGAGAAAACCCAAGAGAAGCAAAACATTCCCATTCAACATCAGCACACCGCAGGAGTCTTGCTGCTATTTTCTGCAGAACTGTCTGGACCCTGGGCACTCAGCATCTTTCAAAGCAGAGTGCTGAAATGAATTGCAGCCCTTTCAAATTGTTCGTCTGGATGCACTACGTGTACAGATTGTGCGAACTCCTTGTCTTTCTCTTGAGTCCTGAGTAATGGTCTTCTCTTGAATCTAGTCAATAAATCAGAGAAGACACGACTTCCATTGAACCTTGCACGCAGTGGAACTTGCACAGTGTGCAGGAGAAAAAGTGCTGCATCACAGTCCTCCAGAGATCATGCCAAACAGAGCCACACTGGAAGAAAGTTAGGGCAATAATAAAAGAGCACAAATACAGGCTGGATGGAGAATGGCTTGAGAGCAGCCCTGAGGAGAAGGACCTGGGGGCGTTGACTGGATGAGAAGCTCAACATGAGCTACCAACGTGCGCTCGCAGCCCAGAAAACCAGTTGTATCCTGGGCTGCACCAAAAGAAGTGTGGCCAGCAGGTTGAGGAAGGTGATTCTGCCTCTCTACTCCGCTCTCATGACACCCCACCTGGAGTACTGCGTCGAGCTTTGAAGTCCCCAACATAAGAAGGACATGGACCTGTTGGAACAGATCCAGAGGAGGGCCATGAAGACGATCAGAAGCCTGGAGCAGCTATCCTCTGAGAACAGGCTGAGAGAGTTGGGGTTGTTCAGCCTGGAGAAGAGAAGGCTCCAGAGAGACCTTCTAGCAGCCTTCCAGTACCTAAAAGGGGGAGTAAACGGAAGATGGGGAGGGACTCTTTGTCAGGGAGTGTAGTGGCAGGATGAGGGGTAACAGTTTTAAACTGAAAGATGGTAGATTTAGATAAGATATTAGGAAGAAATTCCTTCCTGTGAGGGTGGTGAGGCACTGGAACAGGTTGCCCAGAGAAGCTGTGGATGCCCCATCCCTGGAGGTGTTCAAGGCCAGGCTGCATGGGGCTTTGAGCAACCTGGTCTAGCGGGAGGTGTCCCTGCCCATGGCAGGGGGTTTGGAATTAGATGATCTTTAAGGTCCCTTCCAACCCAAACCATTCTATGATTATATGATTATGGGGGGACCGTTCGTATGTTCATGTTTGCAGGAGGCCGACAGACATGGTAGAAAAGTAATACACTTGTCATGTGAAAATATTCTGGCAATCTGGCCATCAATTTATGGCCTATCTTGTAATCTGACCAGCAAACAGATCTTGTGTATCGGGCTGGGAGCAGATTGCTGTGATTTTCTAATCTAGTCATAATTCTTATGGATGAATTTAGAAATAATTTTCTCTTGTGTGATTGTACAATGGAGTGCATATCCAACCCAAAATAATGTAACAGTGAAGTGCTAGAAACAGAAGGTTATATAGAGTGAAATTTCCAAATTTGCAGCTGATTAGGGCTCCCATTTTTTATAGTCATAAGCAGCAAATCAAATTAAAGACAAAAGTAGATCTTCCTTCCCTTTTCTGCATCACTCAACAGAAGAAATGCTGGGTCAGAAGTTCCTGTGCCTCTTGTTAATTCTGCTAAAAAAAAAAAACAAAACAAAAGCAAAAAACCAACCAACCAACCAACCAAAACAAACAAAATTTAGTAATTCTGAAAGTTTTTGCATGAAGATATGGTAAAATCCCACTGATGATGGGGATCTGATCCTTGACTGGAGACTTCTTTTGCAGGAGCTTTGTCTTTCAAGGTGGAAGCTCTTCAGTGCCCCTCTCCAGGCTCTTACATCCTCTGTCCCCAACAGCTGTGCTACTCTTCTCTTTTCTGCTATTTCAGACCCTGGAGTTCCTACTGGGATTGATGGGTCAACAATGCAAAACAGCGTTTACAGCATTAACAAGGATACTGCTTTCTAAAAATACGGTAAGAAAAGTGATACCATAACACTGCCTATGATCTGACCCCAAACCTAAAGAAAATAGGCAAAGAAACTGCACGGATACCTTGGTTTTCTCTGGGGTGCTAGGCAGAAAAATCTCTGCTTGGATGTAGTTAAATTTAGAGGGGTTCACGTTCCACTGTGTTGTGGACTAGGCTTTAATACTTGATATTATCTCCCATATCTGAAAATAAATAAAGGCTTTTAAAACTAATGCAATGAGAAAAGAGATTCACATCAGCTTCTGTCTCATGTCAGAAGGGATGTAGGTTAAACCTGCACAACAGAGTCCTGACTCCCATTCTTGCCTCGACAGGAACGGGCTCTGTTTGGCCCTAGCATGAAGCAAGCAATGGCATCACCTAGGAGCAATTTTTAATGAATATCCACCTGTGAGCAATGACTCTTTTCAAATGACATTGAACTGGAGTAACAAGGGCAAATATTTCAGCCAACACAGTGTTTTTCTCAAAAAAAATAAGGATAGAGGTGACATTTTTTCTTCTGCCTGTCTCTTCTCATTAAGCTAAAATTTGCTGAGCAGCTATTTGAAATCTCAGTGACGTGTATATTTGAAACACATACTCAGTGTTTAAAAATATATTAAAATATGCATTAAAATGAATATTTGAGTATATATAAAAATATAGGTAAACATATATCAAATACTTTTATTTTTTATTGCAGAAGTGGCTCCTATTTTTAACATTTGAATACCTTTCTGTCTAGATGTAGGAGAGAACTGTCAATCAGAATTCAGTCTTTATTGAACTCACACTTAAAAAAAAAAAATTAAAATGGTGTATATTTTTAATTGAGGTATTAGAAACTCATGGAAAAGTTCCAGTAGGTAGCAGAACTTTTCTGCTAACTGAAGAAATCCTGTTTCCTTTTTTAAAGTTTCTGGAGCCAAAAATGGTTTCCATTCTGTTTCCTGAGATGGCATTGCATGGGTAGAGCCGCTGTCTCTCACTTCTCCCAAGTAAAATCCAAACTCAATACCAAATATTCTCCACAAGAAAGAACAGGAAAATTCTGATGTGCATTTAGTGATTTAAACGAGCATGTTTAAATGCTACATTTTTCAATGGGAGGTTTCATTTAACAGGTGCCTTAAAGCCTGCCACACTCAGTTCTTGTCTATGTGGGAACATGTCTCAAAGCTGCTTTTCCCCAAACTCTCGTTGCCTTACATGAAGTGAAAACAGCCTCCTCCGGACACTGCTGGAGTGAAGTCCCTGTGCACAGCGAGGCTCACACCAGAACAACCTCCACTCACTCCTGTGCTGGTTGTGTGCACTGGGCAGGTTGGGTAAGATGGAGTTGGAGGTGACAGATCCCTTTCACAGCAGTTTCTGAGCCTTCAAGTTCTTTTTCTAATTGAAGTGAATGGGGACAGATTTTTAATATTTCACCATTCAGCCTGATTCAACAATAAAATCAGTTTCCATTTCAGAGCTCTGTAGCTTATGCGCTTTCTGAAAGACTTGGTCAAAGTTGATAAATTTCCATAACATATTTCTCCTTCAAGAAAAGATGATAGACTGATGCATAGGCCTTTCACGTTAGACCCAGCTGCCTCAAAGCCAGCAGCTGGAATGAGCAGTCCCCAGATTACAGCTGCTTTGGGAGAATGAATAAAAGAAGAGATTGCTCAGACAATGGAGGTCTTAGCCAAGAGCAATTAACACCTTCACCTGCTGCCAGAAATGGACAGGGTAGGGAGCAAATACCCTGCTAAAAGAGTAATTAGCAGAAAGGATGCTCCGGTCTTTTCTGCTGCAAGCCCCAGGTAGAATAAGCTTCAGTAGTTCAGACAAGGATTGGACCACCATGGTGACTCCTCCAAGCCAAGGCAGGGGGAGGTCAGAGAAGGTGCTGCTATTAGCTGCTGCCAGGCAGCACTGCAGCCTTCCTGACGCTGCCCGTCTGTCAGAGGTTTCCCAACAGAAGGCTCAGAAAAGAATTCAGACCCTGGTTTTGGATGCATTTCCTTCCCACCCAGCATTATTTCAAAGGAGCTTGCTTCTGCTTCACAGCCAGATGTCCCAGACTCAAGACCTTGCTGGGGAAGGAGTGAAATGCTGTCTCCTGGACTTGGTTTCCTTATGAAGCAGAAAGTGCCTGCGTGTTGATGGGCTCCAGGGTAAAACTGATGTTTTCAGGCAAATCAGGTATAGAAGGCCTAAAAAGGGATTTTATACCCCAGACACCTATGGATAGAAATTATTTTGCCAATCTGTCTTCATACTTCTTAGATCCCTTGAAGTCACTGACGTATTTATAGCTGTAAAGTGTGAATTGTTCACAGTATTAATTAAATTGAAAAGAAGTCTTTTTTTCATTCCCTCTAGGAAGAGTGATTTACTATTCCTGGTGTATCCAAAGCTTGACGTGAAACACAGTCAGTCCTGAGCATGCCTTTTCCCTTCGTTTGTGCATACAGCATCACTGTCTCAATGTCCAGGTTGGTGTGGTATCAGCAGTGGTATCTCAGCCATTTCCGTAACGCACACTCGAAAGCAACAGAAATAGCAGCCAACAAGGAAGAGCAAGAGAGCACTACTCCCTTCTCTTTCTCTTTCTCTCTCTTCCTCCCTCCTCCCTCTCTCAAGGGAAAAATGGAAGGACGTATATCATGTCAGAAAGGCCTTTTTGGGTTGCATCTGGGACTCTGTCAAAAAACAAGGCTTTGAGGCACTTGAAGAGACCCTCCCGAACCTGACTTGTCTTTTGTTCCTTTATCAGCTGCAGGATGATTGTGTGTTTCCGCAGCTCCTTCCTCTCCTTTGATCTTCCTTACTTTGGAGCCCAGCCTTCATTCATGTCTGGGTTAAGTTCACAGCATAAGTCCATCACTTTCCATCTTTATGACTTTTGTAGGGTTCAGCATTTGGTGTAAGTCAGGACAGGTAAGAAGAGACTCTTTCTGAACATCAGTACAATGCCCCAACAGGTTGTGAGCTCCTCCGCAAAGCGTGTGTTCCCTTTTGCATTATTTGACCTGTGCAAGTGTACCACCTTGGAACTTTTGTTCTTCCCAGCTCCTCCCATCAAGTCCTGCCTGTAAACAGCTGAGAACAGAAGCTCATGGTGGAAACGTGGGAAATGTTAAGTAATTTTGAACTACAGTTTGAACAAGTTCTGAAAGAAACTCTGTAACAGAAAAGATAGGTCTGTTCAACCGTATAAAGTGTAAGAGTCAAACTTTTTTTTTTTGATTCATAGTGGTACGGTTGAATAGAATGGCTTCCTAGTAACATTGAAGTGAGAAGTAAAATTTTTCGCAGCTTCTGCTGGAGTATCCCCACTGACCTGCCAGGTCCTAAAACCCTTACTGAAGTTTGGATGGGATCCAAAGTCTGCCTGCAGGATTCACCCTCCTCGGGACAATGGCAGAGCATAATTGCTTTGTGTGACATTCACTCTGGCACCTTCCCCATCACTGTCAGAAATCGGTGGCACTACTGCCCAGCATTTCGTACATTTAAGACCTGGCATTGCTATTTCACTACCTTAAATCTTGGCCCATCTTCTCTGCAGATTGTTTTTACAGATATGGAAAAGAAATGTATTTTTTGTTTCATTTCCCATCCATATGGTTGTGCATAAAAAAGGGAACCAGAGAAACGATTTATTTTCTTGAGATGCTTTACTGGTAGCCATAAAATTCAAACCAAGTTTTGCAGCCACCCACAAGTCTGCGTGACAACCTCCACAACACAGAAGCAGTTACACCCCTTTGGGCTTTTGCCCTCTCCTTACAAGGCTTCAGGTAGGTTAAAGCTGAAGACAGGAGATTTTCCTCTTACTTCCTGGGCTAATTACAGCTGTTTCAAAGCAAGCAATAAGTGCCTCTGAATTTCCTGGTCCTACTGCCGTGTTTACTACTTTTACAATTGATCTTGGGTACACAGTGACAATGATGGGAGTTAGAAAGGAGATTTTCAAGTGCGTTCAGCAAAGACCTAGATGTGCGTTCCTGGAAGCCGGTGGTAAAATGAGAACTTTGCCATGTGCTGTGATGTCAGCGCTGAATGCTTCCAAAAATCTCACTTGAAAACCCTCACATCAAATTCTGTCCTCACTTATCTCCAGTGACTGTAGTCAGAGCAAGTGCTGGGCACCGGAGCAAGGCAAAAGTGGTTCTTTGTATTGTTGCCTTAGCCCTCCAGTACACTATATGTTTATCATCCTGTTACAGCACTGCTTCCCAGCACAGTGTAGAACATTTAGTCAGGGAATGAAAATAGCCATGAAAATGAGCCAATGAAAATATAAGAGGCACTACCCAAAGAACTGCTATAGCTCAGAAAGTGTGTGAGACATTAATCTCTAGATATTTGGTGCCTGTACTTAAATGGCTCTCATTCCCACATGGAAACTACTTGAACATAATTTCTAAGTCTCTGACTCACCAACCAAGAAAAACAGCCATACATTAAGCTGGAGTGCTAGGCAATGGTTCTACAAGTTTCAGGTGCAGAGGGAACAAAAGGTAGTTCTCAAATGGAAGCTAGAGGTGTAGGGGGGTGATGTTTACATTTCCACCTTAATTTTGCAAGGGTGTATTTCTGTGTAGCTTTGGGGCAGCTCTTGCTGCAGGGATAGTCAGGCAGTGTTTTGCAGAAGGCTCTTCTGCGCCAGTGCAACTGTGACTGCATTTCTGCTTTTTCACGGAGATCCTTGGTCATCATTTTGAATGGGTTTATGTTAACATTAATGAATCAGAATGGCTTTTCTCGCAGAAGACCATCTTTATTTGCACGTAAATAAGGGTATTCATATACAAACAAGAGTGTTCTTCAGTCACTTTTCCAAATTAATTTATTGAATATTTCACTGAGCAGAAGCAACGGCATCCCCTCACCAAGGGGACAGTCACAGAACACACATGGCAAACAAAGAGTGGAAACATCTCATTCATGTCCATGGGAACTGCAGTGGGTCAGAAGGTTGGTCAGAATGGTCAAAGGCTGCAAACCACTCTGAGGCTTCAATTGATTTACAAGCTGCACATGGAGCTGTGCTTAATGAATAAATTAATACAACTGCTGCTCACAAGAAAATTCAGAAACAGGAAAACGTGGATTACTCATGTAGTATGTCCATAACGGATAACTCAGCTCTCAGCCATTGCAAAACTTTTACATGGTCTTCCTATGCTAGCTTTTATGCAGCAAGTCTGAAATTCAGACCATATGTTAAAATGCTGTCAGAATACCACAGGCTTACATTATATTTAGATCCAGAAACAGGTAGGAAAATGATACGCATTAGTACAAATTGCCCTTGAATTTAATACAACTCCATGGGAAAACCAAATGTTCTCTTTTCTCTGGTTGAACTATTTTTCAGTAAACCTTTAATAATTTCTAATGCACACAGTGCATTGAGTAGCTGCACTAAAACGAACTCTGCAGTTCCGCTTCATTGCATTTCCTGAGAGTTATATAGCAGTCCAATTCAAATAATGATTTTCTAGCTTTAACCTACTTGGATCCTAATGTACCCATGTAAATTCTAATTCTGAAGTGGTGTTGTGTCTCAAAATAATATTTCAGATCACCGCAAATGTGGCTGTGCCGTGTGATTGACACTGCAAACACTAAACCTTCGGTGTTTTGAGCCTTTATGAGAAACCCTGTTTGTACATCCATCACTGTCCTTGTAACTATCTTGGGCTAGGTATTTGTTTTTCCCCAAGGAAGGCTGAGGATCTCGTCCATTTGGCTTATCACTATGACATGAGCTGAGCTGAGCTGAGTTGAAGAAAACAACACACAGCACAAGGCCAGGATGGTTTGGAAGCACGGTCTAGGAAAGATGGACAGCGATGGTAGGAAGGTCTGGACTGCTTTTCTCCACCTCTGTGCCAAAAGGACATTACTGTGTTTCTGCTCCCTCATGAGGAAGCACTCTCTTCTGTTGCCTTCTCTCTTCACCATGTTCTGCAGGGGTCCTTCAGCAAAATTTTGGATATTTGCCTAGCATCAGCAGGGACAAACCAGAAACAACAGTTAGGGTCCAATAGCATAAGAAGCCCCATCAAATTGCATCCTCTTAGCAAAAAAGAAATAACCAGGAACGGGTAGAAAGTTTGACACACATAGTGAAGAACTGAACACCTATACAAGTTCTCAACTGACGTTATAACTTTTTTACAGCATCCTGTGGTAGCATGAGCCTGTAGAGCAAGCCTTGCCACCTTTCACACTAGAGCAGGCTGGTGAAAATGCACGCTACGTTGGCAAAAGTTAGTAGGATGTAGGTGACTGGTGGACTATCGTGCTGTTCTTGTGCTTTCTACTATTGAAGAAAAGCTGGCAGGTATACTACTGCTTGATCTCATAAGTACTCACCAAGAGTCCTGTGTTTAATCTGCATTCCTGTCCTGCCACCTCCAAAAAATTTTCCTCTTTTTGCCCACTAATGACTTACAGAATGACTCATAGTTTCTTTACATGTGGTGCTAAAGCCACTTGTATCCTTAATGCTTTGTTTATATGAGGGGAGAGTCTCCAATGACACTCCTGAATACGTGCACTTGTGCATATTTAATTTGGTGCGTGGACTTTCTTGTCATACAATAGTTAATAAACCTAAAGTATAGAAATGTCAGTCCTGAGAGCTGATACAATAAAAGCCTGCCTTGAAACAAGCATAAAAAAATCATCTGGGAATTGTTCACCAACATGCATAGACCACAGAAGTTTCCCCACAGAAATGAGATGAAAAATGTGTCCCTGGAGCAAGATCCCAAGAAGGAGCAGGGCAAGACTTGCAGTCACATGCGCATCTAAGGTGCGCCCCTGATAACTGGAACAAAGGCAAGAAATTCACCTTTCTGGAGACGAAAGCCATTTTTCTTGTCTTATCACCTACATAGTCTTTATTGAAATCAAAGGGTAGAAAGAGGTTCTTGTTATCCCAAGAGCTGTGAGTTAAATTTAGTTTTCTGTTGCATATTTCTTATGTGGGTTGGGATAAATTACTGTGCCTCAGGGTCTCATGGCCATGCAAGAGAGAAAATAGCCCTACAGGATAATCATGAGGATACATACATTAAAGATGTAGGTACCTAGATAACCTGGCAGTTTGCAATTCTTGAGCTATAGGTTGCATTCCATGTTTGAGGGAAAGATTATAATGCTGTTATAATAACATAAATGCTACTTTTATCCAAGACCCTGTCTATAGGAATGAGGACTGAGTGTTTTACTGATTAACTCTGTAAACTTACTGAGACTGCACCAGTGGAAAATCTCTGTCTTTGCCTAGAACATGGCATAAAGTACATCGAACTTTGAAGGACAAAGTTGTTTTGTCATTCTCTGTTTAGTATAAAGTTTTTCTCCCACACAATGCCATTTATAAGGCAACCTAATAGCATCCATTATGACATGTACAAACTTAAAAATCAGCTCCATTGCTACAAGATGTTCACTCAAATACTGTTTTACGGAATGTCGCTACCTTAGTGAAGCATACAAAACTGTACTAGTTAAAAGGCCAACCAATAAACGAAACTGATTTGAAGTCATCATACAATCACCGCTGAACAACGCTAGCAGGATCTTTTTCTCCCATTCTGCTCCTTTTTTCTGCCGCTTGTTTTATGGCTGTTTGCTATAGTGGGATGCTGACAACATCGCAGATCTCTCCACCTGTCATGAACAGAAAGCTATGGTTTTATTTCTATTATTCAAGGTCCTGTTTGGGCCACTCCTTTGCCAAAAATATCTGGTTACAATAGCATTGGCAGCTTAAAATATGTGCTTATTCATGGGTACCTACATGAGATTGCTTACTCCCACTCCAAGAACAACTCCCTGGGTATAAAAAGGGCTCAAGCTGTGTGCAAGTGCAATACACTGGTGAATACACTCAGGTGGTTCCAGTATCGGCACATAGGAAATACCTATCAATCACCGTGCTGAGGAAAGTGAGGGATGCAGAAGACATTATGCTTAGACTGCTCAAAAAACTTCTGGCCTAACCACCTTTGTTAAGGGATAAAGCAAAAATGGAGGTGGAGGGGTCAGAGAAGTTTCTGGATCTCATTTCTTTTCTTCCAGCCTCCAGGAAATGTAGGCAAGCGCATTTATTTAAGCTCTCTGACAAGTGGAACAGTTGAAATCTTGGGAGGCAGTTATGGTTGGAGCAATTATGTGGCCTTTGGCCTGAGGGAACAGTCCTGATGATTGTAAGGTTCCCTTGCGGTCTTAAAATCAATGAAGTTGCCCACGTTAGCAATACTTTACAGAATCTTGCTATGTGGCCAATAGCAGTGCCTGCAATAGATCTCCTTAGGAAATAACCTAAAAACTAAGCTGGTGGATATAATCTGTTATAGTCACTGATGAATTGTGAAATAACAGACTGTATGCATTCAATTAATGCATGTGCACACTGATTCCTGCACAGGCGAGGAAACAAGATAATAAAACCCCATCAACGCCTACCAACTAGAAGCTAGAAAAACACCAATCTGCAAAAAAAGCATCAGATTTTAATAGGGATTATAACTAATGGTGAAAGTACAGCTTAGCTAGAGATGAATTCAGGAAGATGTGTCTGTTAGCACAGCTGCATGAGGAGAGTTCAAGTGGTGAGCATCAGATTTTTAAATGAAGGCTGTAGGTGAAGTAGCAATGATGGCCTTGATGTAAGAGTTGAGATTATATGGACTATGCTGTACAGAGGTAAATTGAGAAGATAAACATGTTTTTTTTTCAGGCCTGGGAGATTCTCTGTTAGTTGAAGTGATTGAGACCCAAATGTCCCCTAGCTCCCTCCTTACCAAGCCTGGTAAGGAGGCTCTGCTAAATGAAGATGTATGACAGTGTCACAGAGCTGTACGGATCAACATCAAAGACCTTTCTGGTATAAAAATCTCTTTAATCTGCCTGTCTAACCGCAACTAATGAACAACTCTGACCTTATGTTTTCAAACACTTGGGCAGGCCTCTCCAGATGTGGGTTTACTACTCTAAAAGGTCCACAATTTTCAGACAAAAATATGACAGGGAGCTGTAGGAAGAGTGAATGACAAAAGATCAAAAAAAACCTGCCCAGGAATATACAAAAAGATTATTTTTTTCTTCCATTGCTGAGTATTACAGTGTTGAAATTAAAGAAATTTTTCCTTAGGAAGAGATGTCCAGGGCAGGTGATGTAGTTACCCCTGACTAGATATGAGAGTTCATGTGGCTAATATCCTAACCACAGTGCTTAAACCACACACCTGCATATAGGGAATGTGAACTCCTCATACAGAAGAGACTTTATTAGCAGTGTAATACAGGTTGAAGTGCGTTCAGGAAAAAGAACCAGCTAAATGTGGCAATACGGAGGTCACAGCGTCTCATCTGATCTTGACAGGTTTGGGCAGTTGGCTGATGAATGGGAGGGAAGAAATCATATTTCCTCTGTTCCCACACTGGCCATTCTCTGTTGAAAGTTCTGTGAAGTCCTTGCAGCCACAGTTCAAGTAGAATGTCAGAAAATGGGCTACAGATCAGAAAAAAATTGGTAAGAACAGAGATTTGGAAGACATGTCAGTGAAAACTTGGGAGGTAAATCTACTTTATGAGAAAGAGAAGATAAATAGATCACCAAATGCAACAACTTGCACAGAGAACAGAAATTTCTATCAGTCAAAAGTATGACCCAACAGCTAGGAAATGAAGGTAAGCACACTCAGAGCAAAAATAAGGCACACATTTTTGGCTGAGGTTAATGAGTGACTGCAGCAGCTTATCACTGTCTCTTATGAGTTCTGTAAGCTGTAAAAGAGAATTCAAAATAAGAGAAATTTCATATAGATTTGGTGACAGATAGTGTATGGAATTGGCTCGGGAAAGAGAAATGACTGCAAGATTATTAGTACAGTTTAGGTACTAATACAGAAAAATATAACATAGAAGCAAATACAGTATATTTTTGCTGTAGACCGATATTCTTGCTGTTGGAAGCTAATAATAGAGATGAAGGAGGAAGCAATTTGGCTACAAGTTAAAAGTCTCCCTAGAGCACAGGGGAGTGGGATTTTGCAAGGCAGAGCAGTGATAGGAGACATTTAGACTTAATGAGCAGCACAGGCAGTGGCACTCCAGCTGCAAGGCTGCACCCAGCCAGCTGCTGACCTATGCCTACATCTAAATGTTAATGGCCCAACTCCTCGTAGCACATCTTGCAGAAAAAGCACTGAAACAGAAGGGAGGCCAAGTGTTCTGTAATTTTCCTCCAGTCTTTTACTAACTCAGTGGATGGATATAAGCAAAACAACAGTCATGGCATTTGTCTTTGCCCAGTTCATATCATGGTTGCTGGCCTTAGCAGAAGTTGAACTCATTCAAGTTTATTTTGATTTTTTTGCAGAGGGACTCAAGAAACAGCCTCAGAATTGCCATTTACTGCTGTGAGTCATATAGGACAGTCTTATAAGGTAGCTATGATTCAGCATCTGGCAAAATATTAAATAAAAATGTAGCGCAGATTAGTTTAGACCTATAAAGAAGAGACTTCCTTTCAGGTACATCTGTTCTGGGTGTCCAATAACTAGTGTGGGACAGAAGAGCCCAGTGAAAGGTAAAATTAAAGGTATGTTTCCTGAATGAGATAACCCTGTGACTTGGAGGTCTTGTCGTTCCAGTGAGAGCACCAAAGTCCAGCTGTGGCCTGGTGGGGATCAATAGGGAGTTGCAGTGAGGCAATTAGCTGTAGCAAATGTCCTGGTGCAAAAAAATTGATGGCCAGGGCTGGTGGACAAACAGCTCATTTTGGCAAAGCCAGAAAACAGAAATGTGCAAGCCTGCCATTGTATGGCCTTTTTTAATGTAATGGTGACCCAGAAGAAGCAGTATTTAGAAAGACGGTATAGTAGGTAAAAAGGGCATCACTGCACCGTGAGCAAGGGACTGTACCTGGTCTTTTATTTTCAAATACGAGCCTACAGAAATGGTCCCTCATGCTTAATGTCAGTAATTGTTTCTGCATCAACTATATTGGTTCTGTAGAAGTGACTTTATTCTGATTCCAACTGTTCTGGTAAGCAAAGCTTGCCGCTTTGCTTTTGGCAGACTGAAAATCAAAGCTGTTTCTCAAGAAAACACATTGCAACAAAAGTCCTTTTTGGAAACTCTTCTAAATTTTTCTACCAGACATTCTGGACAAAAAGGTCTGCTTAATTTAATTTTAAATTACATTTGTATTCCATTTTACCTTTTAAAAAAATGCAAAATCCTTTTTCCTCATTTTTAGTTATGATTTTTCAAAACTGAGTCCATCTCTACTTCTCTATCATTTTGCACCTTGAAGAAACAAAAGAAGAGAACACAAGAACATCAATTTCCTCCAGAAGCCTCTTTGTATTCTTCTGGTCCCATTTTTCTGTGGGAAAGAGTAAATAGAAGCAAGAAAATGGAAGAAAACAAAGTAAAAAGAAAACAAAAAGAAGAAACTTTTTCAGATGTAAAAAAATTGATTAAAGCACTCATTTTGAAGCATGAAAAATCCTTCCTTTATCTTTAAGATGAAATATTAAAAAAAAAAAGAAAAAAAACCAAAATAAATGTTTTTATGCGCTTCTAAAATAAAATCACAATAGGAAAGCATCTGAGGTGTTTTTGAAAAGTATTCTGGTAAAAAGTGGATATCAGTCCTGCTCTCTGGCAATGGCAGCAGCATTAATAATTCTGAAGGCCAAATGCTAACCCCAATTGTACTTCTGCAAACCTATTATCTCCATGTCTTGCCATGCTGACATATATAAGTACTCAGTGCCTTCACTCACTTTTCACAGATGTCTTTAACAGCCATTTACTTTTCTTGCTGGGGAGCACAACTCATTTTTTTGTAGCACTGTTGGTCCCATTGGATTAAGAGAGCTTGTTTTTGAGTAGTATGAACTCTACCATTCCCATTGACAGATATGCTGAGTAAGAATGTTATTTAGGCATTTTATTGAGAGTAACATTTGTGATGTGTGCAGTTTTTTCTTCACTTTCCTTCATTATTTTTTTTCCTTCTCTGCTTCCCTTGGTCCTGCTATTGGAGAGGGAGAACTTGCTATGATTGCCTATAAGAAACGGAAACCTCCATTTAATCTTCTGTGCAGGAGCGACTACAATGGGAATTGCTCTAATTTGTCTCTCTGTAGCTGCCTGAGCTCATTCACATGGTATGCTCTGGTTTTGATAAAAATCACGGTTTAGAAAACATTTGTTAATGTTTTTGGTAAAATGTTCAGAGACATATTTTATGCAAAAAATAATTCCTTTTTTCTGTGTCGTTTCTGTGTCGTGAAAATAAATCTCTGTTAAAAAGCTGTTTTGGTGAAAACCTTTATTCTCTTGGAAGTGTTTCATTGGCACTCTGCACTTTCCCATGCTTGCTGAGATCAAATGAGAAGGGTGCTTTGGTTTGCACCTCCTGATAGTGCAGTGGAGAATATTTGTCCCACGCTTGCCTCCCTGAAGTCAATAGGACTACTGATGTCAATAGGACCTTGCTCTAAGCAGTCTGCATCACAAGGTGATGTTGGGGAAGAAATGGTGCTGTGCCATTAGTCTTGCACATCAACACCTACAGGAGCAAAGCCCCTGTGTGGCCAGCAGAGGACTTTGGCGACCACCAGCCGAAAGGCAGAGTCCCAATGGCTCCTGCATCAGCAGTGGTTCAGCTCCTCCAAAAGAAAAGCCCACCTCTGCCATGGCCTTGGCAGAAACAACTTTGGAGGGGCCAAAGATTATGTGGTGGCTTAAAACCTCACAGCTGAGCAAGCCTTTCAACAGGGAAGTGGCTTTTGTTGGTAACCAGAGCTATGTTCTTCAGCAGTCTGGTGGTTCCTTCATCTCAGTATTGCCTTTTATTGCTCCTTGGATTGCTGCTCTGTGCCCACCGGTGGAAAAGGAGGTGAGAGGGTAGGGTCTCACCTCCAGAGGAGAGCTGGGCATGGAGCTGCAGGGCCTCAAAAGGTGGTAAAAAGTCCCCTCCTCCCTCTGCAGCCAACTCCACTGGAGGAGGTTAGGTTGGTCCACAGCCCGGCAGAGGATCAGCCCCTGGTAAAGGTCCAGATGCGATGTTGAGGACAAATCCATGCTGCTGCTGGGGTGGGTTTGTTTTCGCATTGCAGTCTCCTTGCACAGAGGCAGGGTCCATGAAAAATGGAAATAGAGAAGAAACTGTAAAATTGACTCCTCCACCAGGTGCCACCTGGGGGCTCCTCAGAGCTCCAGCTGATCCCTGCAGATCCTCACAGCGCCCGGTGAGCACTGCTGACAACCACCTAACAAAGCTGGCAAGAGCTTAACGTTAAAATGCAGCTGTGCTCAGGCAGCATTTTCCTGTTAAGGAAAGAAGGCTTCCTCGTCCACATGAAGGCCAGACATATGTTTGTCTTATGTGTGTAGGGGAGACCACATTTTTAACTCACAGGTTTATCAGAGAACAGGTTGATTCCTAATTTGTTTTTATAGAAAGTTTTCAGAATTTAGAGTATTTTCCTAGTGCTTTCCTTAGTGAAATTTTGTTTTCATTATCATATTCTACTTTTAAAGTATGAATTTGCTATTGAGTAAATAAACAATATCGATACATTTCATACTGTGAGATTCCCCAGAACACGCTCTTTTACAAAGTTGGAATTGTTTGACATTTATTTTTATTCTCACCATGTAGTGTGTGGCCTGGGGCATTGTGTATCACACTGCGTCCATACCTGTGGCAGAGCAGAGAACAAATGGTTTTCACTTTACTCGGAGGAGATGGGAAATTTTTGAAGCAGACCCAATTCTGATCCTCCTTCCTCTCTTTTTCTTCCGAAAATGCACAAATGAGTACCTAAATATACGTCAAATAATAAGCAATCTGCATCGGTGCAGATCTGAAGGACAGAACCAAACCCTCTCACAGCCTCCTGAACATACAGCGAATAAAACCAATACCATGGTTCAGGGGCTGGTACCAAGCTACCCTGCTATTCCCTAAAACTGAAATGGAACAAACTGCCTTCCTTGTCCTCCAGCAGGATGGCACAGATGCTTTCAGATCCCAGTCCTTAGAACTGTCCCTCAGAGCTAGATACAGTTAGTTGCGCAGATTAGGCTTTCCCAGGTTGCTTTACTACACACAGTCCTTTCTCATGAAATGTAAGATAGATCTGTATTTAGATCTTATGAAGCTGTAGAGTAAGACACAAAAGCACGGCTTGAGGTCTATAGTCAGTTGCATTATTTACTCTAAAATAATGTACTGAGATACTACAATACTGGACACCTTGTAAGAGCCCCAACTGACAGGTTTTTTTTCTCTAAATTTTGCCATAAAGCCTTACATGATACCCACTGCCTTATTTTCATTGTTTAGGGTCTACCTTCTCTCTACCTCAGTAATTCTGTATGCCTTTTTAATGAAGTGCTGACATACTGAATATCTTTTTCATTAATATGGTGTTGTTGATTTCTTTCAACGTTCACGGAATGCATCACCAGGACAGTTTTCCCCAGTTTGCTTTAGGTTCCTTCCCTTAAAAACTACTTCAGGAGATCGGTGATTCACTAATCCTACAGTTTTCTGAACATCTCTTTTCATTGTAGGGTGCCATCCCAGTGACTTCAATGAGCCTATTCACAAAACAATGTGCACAGTTGCTTCAGAAGTGCCCCAAAACCCTGCCTGGAGATAGAGTCAGTTGATAAACATGCACTGTTTTAGTGGGAGATATTTTTGAAAATTTTGGATTGAACATTTTTAAATTTGTTTAGGAAGCTTTTGCATCATACTATTAGTTACAAAGAAGAAGAGGCAGGGAAAATAAAGCCTGCATTGTTGGTAAGAATCACTAACAAAATCGTCTCTGAATGTAAAGTGCTTCTTAATACTTACCCTCACTGATTTCTGGGGCAGAGACACCAAATTTCAGAAATTATAGCAAATTGCACAGCCAAAGTCCGTCCTGACTCAATAAAACTCTTAGGCACATGCTCACTTTTAAAGACAAGCCTGTGCATACATGCTTTGCTGATGACAGCCAGCAATTTTGAATTTAGTTTGGTTTTTGAGATCAGACTTTACATTCTGATATCATGCAAAGGGAGAGCATTAGGAGCACAGGAACAATGGCAGGTGGAACAGCTCATACACATTTTAACACAGGAACACACACATAATGTGTATTGTATGTGCCGTAAGCACAAAACATGCTTAATATATGTATTGTTGAGAAAGGTCTTCAGCTGATGGTCACGCCAGATGCAAACATACTGCAGATGGAGAAGCGGAAGGAGGCATTGTGTGTCTGTGTGGCTTGTGCCACAGTACAGGACATGGAGCCGGGGCTCCCCTGCGTGGTACCAATGGCAGAGGCAGAGAAGTGTTAGGCAAAATTGCACCTGGCAGTTATAATCTGGGCACACCACAGAATTTCACCAGAGGTACTGTGTGTGAGTGGCTAAGCACACATACAACTTTCTTTGTATTACTGAAGTTACCAGCACTGTCAGCATTTTCCTTCGTACAAAGCTCAGGATGGACCTGGACCGACTTTGAGTATATTTCTGCCCAGCTCAATGCAGAGCTGTGTTGGTACTGGTCGTCTTTAGAGATGCTCAACGTAACTGATAGTTTTCTGGAACTGATGAAGCTGCAACAGAGCCAGAAGAGTCTGGGAAGTCCTGTGCGATGTGGCACAGGACCAGCTTTTGCAATCCTCAACCCATCACAGGCACATTATTTCTCCAAATTGCATTAAAGTCTGATGTCATTGTCGTATTCATCACTGTGGAAATTAATTTCAATCTAAAATATTTTGGTTCTATGGTAACTGCTAGAAACTGTTCTGAATATATCTTCTTGAGGGCCCGGTAATGTCAATGGAAAGATTCACAATGACTTTGCCTTTGCCTGTAAATCTTTGGTTCCATCTTAGAGTGCAGCCTCCTAAAATGGATGGAAAAAGCTAGATTTTTCACTCCAAGTTTTTGCTTTTACTCTTTTTCTCTACCCCTCTGTCCATATCATTTCTGTCATGAGGCGGATGCAGGTTTAAATGCAGAATAGGAGGGTGCCCACATACTGGAGGCTTTTAAGAGCAGGTTAGACATGAGCACTCAAGTCAGAAATGCTTTCAGTTATTTTTGCTGACTCAGCAGTGGAATAGACCTGCTAACCTCCAGGGTCCTTTTGTGAGCACCTGTCCTGGTTTCAACTGAGATAGAGTTGATTTTCTTTCTAGTGGTCGCTGTGTTTTCAGATTTGGTATGAAAAGAATGTCAATAATGCATACTGTTTAATTGTTGCTAAGTGATGTTTATACTAGCAAGGACTTTTTTCAGCTTCCTGTAGAAGAACATAGACAGAATGACGGAATGGACAATGGAACGTTCTGTACCATAGATGCCATACTTGGTATATAAATGGTGGTTGGCCAGGGTGGGGGGAATCCACGATCTCTGCTCAGGTTGGGCTGGGCAACCAATTCACCGGGCAACGAGAGTGACTTCTGTCTTGTATATTCTTTTACTATTATTATTATTATAATTATATTTTTCCATTATTTTTCTATTAAACTGTCTTTATCTCAGCCCACAGGTTTTTTTTTTTCCCTTTCCCTTCATTTTCTCCCTGTTATCGCTGCCCCTCTGGCGGGGCAAACTGGGGGTGACCAAGAGGCTGTGTGATCCTAGTTGCTGGCTGGGGTTAAACCGTGATAGCCCCCCTAAGCATAAATGCTGTGCTTTTGTGTTGCACCGCTCCATCTGAATTTATATTTATTTCTCCTGAGCACAGCAGCTTGTGCAATTGTCCACAGCCCTCCTTTGGGATGGGCTGTGTGTTTAGTCTCTAGACCATTGCCAAAGAAAACATCATTAAGTGAAACAGGCAGTTGACACTCTCTTCTGTCTTGCAGAGAGAAAATCATTCCCTTGGCCTCACTGGTCTTTGGTCTCTGCTGTCATCCACTGCACACAGCCTTCTGTCTGCTGACAGGTGACTGCAAACATGGGGAGGTTTTAAAGCTCTAAGTCCCCAGAAAATTACATAGGAAGAAGGTTGTGCTTGTGCTTTACAGTCCTTCTCAGATGCTAAAACAGGTGTTTGTTTCCTGAACGCCTGCCACGGCTGGAAACATGAGCTCTCATGTATTCTCATTATTTGTGGCTGGATAAGGACTCCGATTTTCAGCAACGCAGGATTACTGTCAAGTAGAAAGAAAGAAGCAGTGACTGCTGTAATTGTCGACGTGGCCAAGGGTGTGGGGTGTCTGGTTTGGGATGGTTAATACATTTCATACCTGGGGAAACTGAGGCACAGAGAGGTGATGTGGCTCATGGAAGGATACCAGGCAGGCTACTGATGGAGCACCTGAGAATTCATGAATCTGTGCGCCTGTGGAGATCACCCCGAAAACATCCTTTCTTCTGATCTCTTCCCTTAGGTACATTTGTTGTCAGCTCCAGCCCGACGTCATCCAGACATTCAGCCACAAATTACAGAGGTCATTTCTCTTTCAATGTAGTCCACTGAGGGTCTCCTTCTTGCCCTGAATAAGGCACAGGAGGCAGTTTGCGGAGATCTGGCATCAACTTCCAGACTGATGCTCCTGGAGTGATGCTCAAGCCTTTGTTTCCCTTTTCCCACCGGAGCAGGGTCACAGAGTGCCTTCCCTCAGTCCCACACCTAGCAGAAAAGTCTTTCCTACATGCTTCATCTTGAGCTGCACTTGTCTGAATTTCTGGAAACCATGGGCCTGCTTTGTATTAAATCAGTAAGGGACAAAGGGCAGCCACTCCACTGACCTCCACTTCTTTCCCTGCTACCCCCGAGGTGAGTCAAGGGCTGGTAAGGCAGACAGGCATCCAGCTCTTCAAAGAAAACTCACAGCCCTAGCATGTTTGCTCTTCTTTGCTTCATGCAATATCCATCCCTGCATGTATGCAACATCTGGGTGCTGTTGACCCATCTCCTCACCTGGTGTGATCTGCGCTGTGCCCTCTCCTCACTCTGCTCCCGCCCCTCCTCTTCCCACACCCTATTCCAGTAGCACGACAACAGGCACCTTTGGTAAGGGTGCGACCAACTGAGCAATAAGGGACATTGTTCAGAGCCTACACTCAGCGATTTTCTTGCCAGTGCCATGCCATGCCTCCTTTCAGAGGCAGAGGTGGCGGGTGCAGGCTCTTAGGGGGGAAAGGGATCAAATGGACGTGGGCGCTGGAGGGCAGGGAGCAGGAGGAGGCAGCCTTCCATCCTCTCGCGGTGTTTCCCTGGGCTGCCAGCCCCTTCAAGCCTGCAAAAGCCTGAGATGACGGCTCAGCCTGGACCGCAGGTCGCTGCTCAGCTCGCCTGCCCAGCTGCTCTGTGAGCAACAACTTGCTGGCTTCAAAGTGACCGACTGGGTGTCCCCTTTCCTGACAAAGCTGCAGGACTGTGCCCAAACATCCAGATTACAATATAATGTCTTCCTTAGCGTTCAGCCTGAAAATAATTCAATTGGATCCTCAGATTAGGAAATCAATTGTATTTGGAAATGACACAAAGGGCTGCCCTTGCTTCTAAGCATCTACGTCTGCACTCAGCAGGTTTGATTGATAATGTGATTATTGCGCATACCAAATAGTCGTAGAGTCAGAACATACTTGGCCAGCCACCCATTCCCCCTCCAATCTTTCCAAAGACAAACCCAGTACTTTGCTGCAGCTCAAAAACCCAAGAGATATGTCATGCATTCAAGTCAGCTCTGAAATGCATGGGAAACAGCCAAGGATTGCTTGATATGCAGGTAGAACAAGTCATTATCAACACAGACAAACAAAGCTATGATGGGAAATGCTTGTGAATGAATTACAGGTTATAAGATACCAGTTGTCATTTAAATAAATGGAAAGAAACAAGTATATATGTGTACATTTGTGTAAACAATACATATAAACACGCATATGTACATATCTGTTCCTGTATCACAGCTTTCATTTATGTACTTTCTGGCTGTCATCCCTCAAACTGTGTTTGAAAGACAAAAAGGAAACAGTAGGAGTGTGTGGATGTTGTGTGTGGCACAGTATTTTGAAAACTGATTTTCGATGCAGTTTGAAAGGAGCAAAGGAGAAAATAAGAACAGAGTTCATCGTGGCTCAGCAGAAGGAGGCTGGAGTGCCAGAGGCTTCGACAGAGCACACGTGTGCCCCGACTCCGGTGTCCTCCCACCAGCTCTGGGAAGCTTCTGGGAATACCTTTGAATACCTTTATAAAGCTGGTCTTATTCGCTTTCTCCTGCAATAGCTCATTTTTAAAACCTCTAACTTCTCCATCGTGCTGGCATGTCAGGCGACATTCTGAAATGGTAAAAAAAATAAATAAATCATAAAACACTGCAAAAGAAGGCAGTTATTTAAAGGTAAGGTACAATTAACTACAGTAGTCTCTGAGCTAATCCTGATGTGCGGTGCTCCTGCTCCGGGCCAAAAGAAATGTGCATCCTTTTTGCCTTCCAGGCTCCCCACATATATGGGACAAGGCAAAAGAGCGACTTTCCTGAATATCTTGTAAGAGGGTGGGGAGGTGACGTGTGCAGACAACTGAAGGTGTCTGTTCATGCCCTTTGGAGACAGCAGGTATCAGTGCCAGAGGAGCTGAGACAGTCTATCACACCGACCTCTGCTAGTCTGGGAAGACTGTTTGACTGGAGTTATTCAGCCTCTCTCGGTAGCTGGGCAAAATCTCTCCACTTCAAGCCCTTTGGATGAGAAAGGTGATTTTATGGGTTTTGCAGTGTGTAATCGGATGGAGAAACAGCCTTGCTGTCTCCCTCAGGGACTTACTGCAAAAAGAATGTTAAATAGGTGGAGTGTAACAAAGTAATGTTAATGACTTACCTAATGACAGTTATTATGAGGATTAAATTATCATTTTCTGTAAATTGGCTATAGATACTAATTATTGTTAATCAGCATCATTCTTAATACTGTAGTACATTGTGAAAGCTCTTGCAGGCTTTGTACTTCAGAAAGAAGTATTCAGCATTTCTTTGAGAAGTACTATGGCTCCATTCACATGAATATTTTACTTTAGTTTCTTTTTGTTTTATGGATTTGGTAGCTTTACATGTAAATGTAAATGTATGCTTGAATACTATATACAGCCTTAATGATAGTGGGACTCATTAACAGTGGGCCTAATTTCTCTTTAAATCTTGTTCAAACTTTTTTTATCAGTTCATTACAACAAAAATGTCATGGATTGTGGTTTTCTCTGGGGTAATACCAGGAGTTGCACTGGTAAGACAGCTCTACCCCAGTGAAAATCCATAAATTAAAATAATTTATTGCCCCTGAACAAATGCTGCAGGACCTGTAAGAAATCATTACAGTCCATTAGTTGAAGTTTCATGTCTGAATGACATGCTGGTGTCAGGCTCATTGGGAAGGACACCCCCTTACCGCATTACCAGCTGCAGTGCCATAGCAGCTCGTCTGGACGCGAGAGCAAAACCTCTGCCGGGCAGCGCAGGCTGCTGGGATGGTGCCATTCCCCGCTTCAGATGGAGCAGCCAAGCTCCTCGTGGGCTTCTTCAAGCATCAGGCCCCAGAGAATTTAGCGCTGGATATTGGGTGTCACCTCTGCCGTGGCGGGATGCTCCCACTGCACCTCACAAGAACAAGGACAAGAACTACTACCGAGCTCCGCCCCAAAAAACTCCAGCATTGCAGCTGTAGAGAGAGATGAACCGCAGAGGTGAGTTTGTGAGGATGAAAAAAGTCCACTGGATGTTTTTGGACCCCACGAAGAAATGCAGCTTCTTGCTCAGCAAGTCCTTTTGGGGTGCCCAAAAACACAAGGAAGGAGTTGGAGAAACAGAGATGGTCCAAGGGTGGGGGCAGAGTCCACAGAGAGCTGATGCTCCCTCCAATTTCAGTTGCAACTTTGTCCTGAAAGGACAGACAGGCTGTGTGGGAAATGCCTGCTGCCTTTTCTCTCTCTTTCTTGACTAGGGGGAAGAAGCAGCTAATATGCAGATTTCTTTGAGCACATACTGGGTTTTTTCCTTAAGTTCAGGAATTTGCATTTCCTCATCTCTAACATCAGAGACTAAAAGCTCCTTAACCTTGCTGGGGCACTGCACAGGCAGGTGGTACCCAGGAGGCTCGCGCAGAGCACACGGATAGCACCACTCACAGCGCTAGAGACAGGCAGGACCCAAGTCCTTACAGAACGTGAAAGCTTCTATACTACACAGTTCAGGGCTTACACACTGAACAGATAGTTGTAACGCAGCCCTTCAAAGCGTGCCCCTGAGGATACTGCACCGGTGCTGCTCCTGCACGCAGCCATGTACGCACAGTGCGTGCACAGTGGGATATCCTGCTCCCGGCTGCTTCTGCTCCATTCTGGTTTGCTGTTCTGCAGTGAGTGTGCCTAACAGCTCGGTGTAGGTACCCACACACAGAGCCTGGGGCAGGAGTGTTGTTATATTTTCCAAGAAAACACATTGCCCAATTGCGTCTCTCTCTGCCTGGAAGCAGCACTGGATCATCCTTCCAGTTCACTCCTCACTGTCTCCAGAGAGGAGGCTGAAATCAGGAGAGAGGAAAAACCCAAATAAATGAAGAGGGCTGGGAGCTCCACCTCATAAAACGGTTTCTGATACAGACCAAAGGAGAAGCAGCGAGCACTGTCTTGTCCCACCGCTCACACATCCCGGCAGCAGGGTGAGTATGGATGCTCTCTGTTCCCGTGGCTGCCATCCCTCTTCCCCAGCATGTTTCCATGGCAACCAATCCACCAGGCTTGATCCAGCTGTGCCAGGACCTGCCCACTCTGCTTTGGTCCTAGGGGCGCTGGCTGGAGGCTCTTTGCCGAGAGACATCCATCTCCTCCCTCGTTTTTGTCTGCGGAGCGGGAGCCGGCAGCGTGGGGCTGGGATGGGCTGGGATGGGCAGGCAGGTGTCACCTCCTTGGGACTGCACGCAGGTAGCTTTGCCCTGGCAGGGGGTTATTTTGAGAGGCATCGCCATGCAGTGACAAGCTCCCCCCTCACCAGCCCAGCGTTCCCGGGGCTCCCCGCCACAAACCAGCGGGATGTGAGACTTGGGATGCAAATCGGGAATGGCAGCGAGTCACTCGGGGAGGATGAGAGCAAGGGAAAAAGTCTGATGAGAGGAGGGCGTGGGACTAAAATGCACTTGCCCTTGTATTCAGGCTATGCATCAGGCTATCTGCAGAGGCAGCAGAGACCCTAGCGTAGGAAAAGGGAGGAGCTGTAGAAAGAGACAGTACCAAAACCCAAGCAAATGTTTTCTGAGCATCCCTGCATGGCGTGGAGCAGGCAGGCAGGTACGTTAGCAGAAAAGGGATTAATGGGCAGGTATGGGGACGAGCTGTGCATTTGCCATGCAGGTAATTAGCCTGCTGCCCCAGCACCGTCCCATCCACAAACGGGGGTCGCACTGAGAGGGGGTGTGCGCTGCCCTGGGTCTTGCAGCAGGTCAGCGTGTGTCCAGCACAAACCTGTCCCCACAGCACCGCCTTCACCTCAGCATGGCAAACAGGGAGGAAATACGCTTTAAAGGAGAAAGCACTTGGCAGGTGACTCAAGTGCCTCTTCTGCTGTTGGCCCCTCTGGTAAGCAAGTTGCACAGACTGCCTGTGATTCAGTCTCCATTTCCAGAACAGGAATGACAGGATGTCCTTATTTCCCAGGGACGCTGTCAGAGGAAAACGCATCTTGTAATCTGGCAGACTCATCACCCTGAGGTAGTAAGGTTTGTTCACGTACAAACATTTTCATATAGAGCCTCTGTGCAGCCAAGAAATCTATTGCCTCCTCAGCCATCGCAGCTTGTGGGCATACAGGGAAGCATTTATTTTGGGAGCTGAGGGCCCTCCTTTTGCTGCTGGCTGCTGTGATGGTCTGGAAATGTAGTGAGGCAGAGCAGCACGGGGAAGACAGGAAAAGGCTTCTGTAGCACAGCACGTACAAACAGGCTATGGAAGTCACTGCCACTGGGCGTCACTGTGCCCACGAGTTTAGCAAAATTGAAGAAGTAAGGGTTTTCTTAACATGCACACAGAAATATCGAGGCTCATGGAGAACCATGGACTTGTTAGCTTCTGTTTTGGAAGGCAAGCCAAGTCTTCAGGGGTTTGCCTGTGGCAAATTATCCCATGCCTGCAACTCACCCTGCTTGTCTGGAGGGCTGTGGCCAGTAGCAGGACAATGGAGCACTGTTCTTGAACCTGGTGTCTGCTTCAGGGGTCTCTCCGTTGTTCTGTAGCCTTTTTTAAAAATGCTGTCAGGATCAGGGAGGTCTAAGTGACCTCTTGTACACACTCCATCTCCTTCCCCATCCCAGGAAGAGGGACAGGGCCCATGTCTTGGTTACTGCCGTTGAATTAAGGGAAAGCTCAGTGCATCCTGCATTTCGGGTCACAACAACCCCAAGCAACGCTACAGGCTTGGGGAAGAGTGGCTGGAAAGCTGCCCGGCAGAAAAGGACCTGGGGGTGCTGGTGGACGGCCAGCTTCACATGAGCCAGCAGTGTGCCCAGGTGGCCCAGAAGGCCAACAGCATTCTGGCTTGTATCAGGAATAGCGTGGCCAGCAGGAGCAGGGAGGTGATGGTGCCTCTGTACTCAGCACTGGTGAGGCCTCACCTCGAGTGCTGTGTTCAGTTCTGGGCCCCTCTGTACAAGAGGGACATTGAAGTGCTGGAGCGTGTCCAGAGGAGAGCTACCAGGCTGGTGAGGGGTCTGGAGACCAGGTCATATGAGGAGAGGCTGAGGGAGCTGGGCATGTTTAGCTTGGAGAAGAGGCGGCTGAGGGGAGACCTCATTGCCCTCTACAGCTACCTGAAAGGAGGGTGTAGAGAGGTGGGTGTTGGCCTCTTCTCCTAGGTGAATAATGACAGGACCAGAGGAAATGGTCTGAAGTTGCGGCAGGGGAGGTTTAGATTAGATATTAGGAGGAATTACTTTACTGAAAGAGTGGTCAGGCACTGGAACAGCCTGCCCAGGGAGGTGGTTGAGTCACCATCCCTAGAGGTGTTTAAGAAACATCTAGATGTGGCACTTCAGGGCATGCTCTAGTGGCAGAGATTGTAGGGGAGGTTTTTGTGTGTGTATGGTTGGTCTTGATGATCTCAAAGGTCCTTTCCAACCATGAAGATTCTATGATTCTATGATCTACAACTTGCCATCTTATTTTTGAAAGGAAGACTTTTGCAAGGTTCCAGGATCCAGAAAGCTGATGGAGTGTTGTCTGAGACTGATTAAACTTGTTTAAATCCATGCAGGAGAAAAGCAATGCAACCGTGATCCAAAATGAAGGATTGTGTAGGGGAAAGGCGTTGGATTAGCAACAGTGCTGTGGCAGGACATCTTCTGTCAGTGCTGGGATTAATTATACAGCCAGGCTGCTGTACTTGTGAAAAACACCACCTTTTCAAGCACTGCTCTTGCCCTTCTTTCTAGTCTTGCTGGATCCATCTGTGGCTCCTGCATTGCCACTTACCAGTGGGAATCAGCCATACGCCTCATTTCACCCGCACAAGTACTGACCATGAGGATCCTGCTCAGCCACTGCCAACCATCCACCTTTCTATCTGTGGTTCATCCCCCTTCCTCCCATGCCTTCTCTTCACCCTTAAAACTGCTGAACCTGTCCTGGCACTTCCCTTCCATGCCAAGGGCTAGCCCTGGACTTCACCAGAGGCCAACTTTGCGTGTGAGGAGTAAATTACCCTCATATCCCCCACCTTTTTTTTCATCACTACTGTAGCGTGTTCCATTTCCACCCAACAATGGTAGTCCTCACACCAAACTCCAACACCACTGTTAAAATATTAACATACCACACATGTTCCAGCGGGCATTAACAGTGTCACAGCTCCCCGCTGCACAGCAGATCTCAGAGGGGTTTTGCATGCTCATGTACCAATTTCTCTTCCCCCACTAATCAGGAGAAGATTTTCAGTGTCAAAGCCCCACATGCCGGGTAGGTTTGCCACAGTTTTTGTGAGGTGGAGGAAAGTTTGGTCTGCACACCCAGCTGAGATAGCAGTCAACATGTTGATAGAGGGATAAGAGACATTTTTACTTCTTGGTTCATTGTTCACCAGCTAAATATCACTTCTTTTTTGGCCTTCAGGCCACCAGCATCACTGCCTAGCCCATTCCCAGGACATGTGTCTCTGTGCGGTCCTTGCCAGCTGCTCCCATCACCCAGGAGCTGGAGGTGCAGCCGATGTGTGGGAGAGGAATGCAGCAGCTTAAAAGTGGCTGGGGAAGAACAGAACAAGGCCAACGAGAGACAGCAGCCATTTCAGTGAAATTACATTACTTGTTTTCAGGGTCGGTACTTAAGTAATGGTAAGACTGCACACAACGCTGTAAATCTCTCCTTGACCATAAGCATATGGAAAGTATTGTGGGATAAATTAAATTCATAAATTATGGTTTCTCTGTTTTCACTCAGTCCTCCCTTCTCTTGATGATTAATACTTCACTTCTACCTCATTTCATGGGCTTTCTTCTTTGCCATACAGGAGGCATGACAGCAACGAATCCCAAAGGACTCAAATTTTTCTGCAAAAGAACTTTTGGGCTTCCCAGGTATCATCAAGAACATAAAGAAAACAAAGAGCTGTTCTCAGACAGAAACAGATGGCTATGTTGTAAAAGAAATAACATGCGCTAATGCCTTTTCAGAGCTGGGACCCGTGCTTTACTCCTTGCTCCTGGGACGAGGTCAGTGAGACAGTGACCTGGACATTTGTGTGGTGCTTCCAGGAGACACCTTGACACTTGACGATGAACCCAGACATGGGCTGGAAAGGGTCTTGAGATGCACATTTCTCATTTGAGACAAGGTAGAGCTCTGAAGCACATTGCCTTCAGGCTGCCCGCAAGGCCTCCAGTTCCCAGTTTGCTGCTGCACCATCCACAGTTTTGCTCCTCAACCTTCCCATCCCCCTTGCCAGGGTGTTCATCACACCTGCCCTTTCAGCAGCTTTGAGTTGTCTGAGGGAGGCTGTCCTTCTCTACTTTGACAAGGATTCTTCATTGTGATTTGTGCTACACCAGGGCTTACAGCCACTCAAGATCTCCCATCTAGAGCTGGTCACAATGCAGATTTCATGTCCCATGAGAAAATGTTGAGATTTAAATGCTTTTATTGAAAAGGAGGCAGAAAAGGGCAAATTTATTTCTTTTTACTGAAAAGATGTGTCGGGGAGATTTGCTCAGCTTTGATCCTTCTCTCTTTCCTCTTTTTTGCTCCTCCATTAAATGAGGTAAATGTCACTTCAAATAATACAATAAAAATCCCAATAAGAAATAACTTCAACTTTGCATACAGGGACTATACAGGCATATTTGATGTACTTTTGATGGTAAAATACATGGAAGTGGTGAAGAATTTATTCCTGTGTCGATGAAGTGCAGTCCCCCAGAAAAAAAAAAAAAAGAAAGAAAAAAGAAAAGTGTTTTCAGGCATCTGTGCTCAAACCCTTTCTAGCAAGCACTTTGGCAATTGAGGTGAGCCCCAGTTTGTGTAGGAGCTGTCTTGCTGTTGAGCTGGGGCAGAATATGAGGGGAATATCGAGCCTACCTTGGTTTAATTAAATCACTTTATCCTCCTGGCCAAGATGAAGGCCCAGCCCTTCTCCCGTCAGAGACAGAAGACAGAAATGGATGGGAGGGAGAGGGGAGACAGAGTGTGGGATTTTCCCGTTGCAGTCCCAGGAGGGGCATATTTCTGTAGCCAGGGTAAGTTACAGACAGAATCTGTCTGAAGATGGGAATAAATTTTTGAGGTTTCTCCCCCCAATAGTTTCATGTTTTCCACGCAGAGAGACAGGGTTGGGATATTTCCCTTTGGAGGTCTGTGGGTCTTTGAAGTGGCTTCTTAAGTTTAAAATAGATATAAGGTGGAATGAAAAAGAGGCAGTTTACACCATTCCCTTTAATATGACAAATAGTACAGATTCTGTTTGATAACTAATTGCAGCCAGCAGCAATGCTGTTCTTAACCAGTTCTGCCACATAAGGGTTTTCTCTATTAGCTTTCAATACCATTTTATTTTGCACTCTTGCTTATATTTCTGACTGTTCCGTGGCCTTGCAAATGCGCCTCTTGCTTGGCATGTGGATAGTAACGATGGGCAGAGAGGCTGCTTCAAGAACATGGCTTTTTCTGAATGTTACATAAGATTTAGCAGAACCATACCTAGCTCACCCATTGTTCCTATCAGGTGGCATTATTTTCACAGCAGTCACTGAATTATCTGTAGTAGCAGAAATGAGGGTCAGTTATTTTTCTTTCAGTTACCCCTGAATTTAATTTAGTTTATCGATCAGGGTCTAGAGCCTCAAAGAGCTGCCCTGCAAGTAAGAAATGTGTCATGCAAAATTATTACTTTGGGCCTCAAATTTTACACACCCAGGGTCTAAAAACATCTGTTTCTTAGACCAAACACATTTTTCTTTTTTCTTTTTTTTTCAGCTGAAAGGTCTGAACAGCCTATTTAAATCAAACATTTCTAGAAGCCTTTGTCACTTCAGCTGCTGTGGACACATTAGCTTTTCACCAGAAAGATTGATAATGTAAAGGTTTTCTCCTATAACTCAAGATGTTAATTTTTAGTATCCTTCTCTCATTGCATTAAGTTTTAGCTATGTGCTAGATAAAAACTCTACAGTTCCCTCGAGATTTGTCTCTTCTAGTCTCTTTTACCTAGGATACCTACTATTGGGATTGGCCTTATAAACTGCATCACAAATTGTACCTTCAGTCCTTTTTCTAGTATATTTGTGAGGAAGGGTTGAGGAGGGGCTCTCTTTTGTGTTCTTTCTTCACTTAAGTGGTAATCTGTTGAAAGAGTAAGGGCAAAAGCTAAGCAATGCGGAATAAAGAGGTTTAATCATACTTTTTAACAGTTTACTCTGTATCTGTTGGTGTTGCTCTGTATTTACTTCTACTGTACCAAGAACATTTGGGTGAAAAAAGACTTTGTTGAATATTTAAACTGCCACTTTCTTCAAGTAAGCTGTAAAATCTCATAACAAACATGTTTGAGATATCTAGGAATCTTTCAGAAAAACCTTAGATAATTCCTGCTTAACAGGGTTTGAGAAAAAATTAAAATAAGCAAAAACCTTTTAAAAACAATAAAAATATTTTTTTTAGCCTTATGGAAAGGAAAATGGACTAATCTTAAAAAAAGTTAGGAAAAATATGCTACAAAGCCTTGGAACCTTCAGTTGACATAAGGGCCTTCAATCTGTTGCAATGAGAGTTTTCTTAGTTGTTTTATATAGACAACAAGTTTTCCTTCCCCCCCCGCCCCCTTATGTTGCATGCACATTCTTGTTGGCACCAGAAAATTCTCTTGTCTCCTTTAAGAGAGACAAAAAAAGCAGTACAAATTCATTGTTATGTCCCTTTACACCGATGACAAATGGACCTTTAAATGTATGACAGTCAGAAAAATTTGGCAGACTTTTTGAAGACAAAAAGAGAAGGAGGTCAGGGTTAATTTAAACACAGAATTTTAGCTTCTAACCACATTTGATCTTATCTTGAGAGAAATTATTTAATGGATTATTGCATGGAAATGGAAAAAGATGGAAAAACCTTTAAAGTCATCTGACACAGCATTGAATTTCCAGCATATTTTTGAGTGTCTGTCTTGAAAAAAAAAATGAGGCAGCTACAATTTCAGCCCTGAACTTCAGAGGAAAAAAACATTTGTACAGAGCTTTGATGCTGATGAGTGGGAATCATGTCAGAAATAAGTTTACTGTGTACAAATCCCTTGCACACGGTAGAGTGAGAGGGGTATTCTTCAGTAAATACAGCAAAACAAGCTTTGAATTTGCACTGGGACATCAATGAGACAGCCAGGGCTGGTTTTGTTGCATGTTGACTGTGCCAGAAGACCCAGTGAACCTGCATCTTGCATGCTCTTTCCTCCCTCTTTAGCTACCCGTGACACTAATTTTCATTCTGATATGGTTATTATTGAACCAGAATTGTTTAGAGCTTGGTTGTGTGCTGACGGCTGGTACGCAGTTGTTGTGGAAAAAAGTCTCTCAGTTGTATTGGACTGCCTAACTGTCCTCTGCTGAAGACTGAGGGTCTGTGCTCTTTGCTGGTCAGCAATGGTAGTCAATAACAAAATACGGTAAAAGTGTGAGGTCTCCTCTTTCCCAGTCTCACACAGAAGGTAGTCAATCACTGACAAGTTATATTTCACCTGATTGCTCCTCGGAAGTAAAATATCCCAGAAGTGCATGGGCTGTCTAGCATTTCTGGAGGAGGAGCATATGTATGGATGGAAAGGCATACCTTTGCCCTCTTTGCACTTTTTTTAATGCAAACAAGGTAGCAAAGAGATACAGGGCACTTTTACAGTGGCTGAACATTTCTATCCAAGCTGGTACCTTGTCATCCACTTTCACCCTTTGCATTTTCAGCGGTGTGGGCCCTCTTGTGTGCAGGAGTGGGCAGGAGAGCTTTTCCCAGTTTTTCCAGTTTAGCCTCTTTAAGCAAGCCATTTCTGCCTGGAGGTGTGGAACTACAGCGTAACCACAACCTGGAGAGCCTCTGGTGGCTCTATCAATGCTTCTGGTCATTTTGATCATTACTGCACAGAAACTAAAACTTATAAATTGCTTGTCTTAGTCTGATGAAAGTTTAGCCTAGATCCTGCAACTATTTATGAACATTAGAACCTTAACAGCACCATGCAAGAAATTAAGCACCTACTCAGCAATGTCAAAGTTGCTTAGATTTTTGTCTACAAACTTTGGTAGTCAAGCTATGCGACTTTTTGTTTTCACCTGATTTTTCTTCTGTATGTGACATTCGCACTCTGTACAGTCCTAAATATCTTCTAATCTTCTGTTTAAACCTATATGCCTGCGATACGTCAAAGCGTATCTGACGTCTTCCTAAGCAAGTAGTTTCTTTGGTATCTTTTTCTGTCTAAATAGTTACTTACTGCTAGATGGGGGAACTGGAACTCCTCTGGGAAGAGGCCACCTCATTAACCTTGGCTTATATTGTGTCTGTGGCATAGAGTAACCCTGATGTTAGCCTCAAAAATCTGCCAATTTTAGGCGTGGTGGCAAATTGGCAAACTCCACTTGTAAGTATGGGGAGGTCAGTAAGCTCGCTGGGTCTCAGAAGTGCCCTGTGTCACTATAAACCTTTCTTATTCAATGGGGTTTGCTACCCAGATTATGTGTTGATGCAAAATTACAGTCTTCACCACTATCGCTGTACTGGTAAAGTGTTTTACACGTTGACTCCACCAGTGGAAGGAAGAATTTTAGAGGATCTTTCAGTGTAGCTTCTGATGAATGAGGAGTGGGAGAAATATTGGCAGTGCAAACTCAAGGAAGTCAAATCAAGAAAATGCAAGAGAGAAAGAGGCTTTCAGATGAACTGTTTAATTGTTTTCTGGGTACATTAACAGTCAATTTCCTATTCACTGGGTATTCAACAGAAATAACATTTATTTTTGTACCCCTATGTCCGTTCTTATTCAAATGTCAGTGCTCAGAATAAATATGCCTCACATATCTTTTCATCAGCCTTCCAGTAAAATAAGACCAGGATCATGATTATTGGTATTTTGAAAGTGGCAAACAGGGGAAAAAGTCAAAGCAATGCTCTAAGAACTTTTTAGCCTGATAAATAAGGGAGAATTTGTCCTTAAAGTTGTTCTTACATTTACATTATTGGTGATACAAATTATGAAATAATAGAAGTCAAGAAGTCTGTTTCAGCTTTTGCATGAATTAGTCACTTCCAGATTTTCAGCTTTTTTCCCCAATTGTAATTTGTTGCATTAGTCTCATTTTCTTAAAGCTTGCTTTGCATTTTGACCACCTTTCAACTAAATGGTTGCTTGCAAATTACTTAATTTAACCAATACTTGACTCGGTCTTGCCTTTCTTATTAGCCTAGGAAATTTGAGTTGGTGAACTGGCAAAACCATGCTCTGAGCGTGATTAGCAAACATAGTGCAGGGCTTGGGCTTGTTTTTATTAGAAAACATCAAGAACTGTTATCAAACCAAAACAGTGTATTTTTTTCCATCCATTTGATACTGTTATAAATCGTATGGTGTGAGACTGTCATGACTTAGGGTGTATTTATTTTGGGTCTCTCCAAGTAGGCAGCAGTCCAAGTAAGAAGTCTGCTTTCAGCAAGGAGTCTTTTTTAACAAGACTTACCAAATTGTAATTGTATGAAGTTGTCTACCCATTAGGGTGCACAGAGCATGTGCTTTTGATATATAGGGGGAAGAAAAGGTGAGATTTTTAAATGTTAATTTGCATGAAGAAAGAGAATCCCTGATGTAGACTATGTCTAGTTTGGCATAAATACACAGATTTTGGCACTGTGTGATGCTGAGACCCTGCTTTTAATACCTCAGACAGTGAAAACTTTCTTTCTGAATGTAAGAAGACAGATAAGAAATTCTAAGCGGTCAAAGATATTGTCTAATGAGGGCCTCCTCATTAGGCCTGCTAGGACCATATTGCAATTTTTTAGGCTTCTGAATTTTTTATCTGGTATCATAATAACCACATCTGTCACATTTTTTTCAAGCACCATATCTCACGGAATCACGGAATCACGGAATCTTCAGAGTTGGAAGGGACCTCTAGAGATCATCTAGTCCAACTCCCCTGCTAGAGCAGGACTGCCTAAAGCACATCCCTCAGGGCTGCATCCAGGCGGGTCTTGAAAATCTCCAGAGAAGGGGACTCCACAACCTCCCTGGGCAGCCTGTTCCAGTGCTCTGTCACCCTCACTGTAAAGAAGTTTTTCCGTGTATTTGAACGGAACTTCCTATGTTCTACCTTGTGCCCATTGCCCCTTGTCCTGTCGCTGGGAACCATTGAAAAGAGCCTGGCTCCGTCCTCCTTAAACCCACCCTTTAGGTACTTGTAAACATTAATCAGGTCCCCCCTCAACCTTCTCTTCTCCAGGCTAAAGAGTCCCAGCTCTTTCAGCCTTTCCTCATAAGGGAGGTGCTCCAGTCCCATAATCATCTTGGTTGCCCTACGCTGGACTCGCGCCAGTAGTTCCCTGTCCCTCTTGAACTGGGGAGCCCAAAACTGGACACAGTACTCCAGTTGTGGCCTCACCAGTGCAGAGTAGAGGGGGAGAATGACCTCCCTCGACCTACTGGCCACAGTCTTCCCTATGCAGTCCAGGATGCCATCGGCCTTCTTGGTGACAAGGGCACACTGCTGGCTCATGGATAATTTGCTGTCTACCAGGACCCCCAGGTCCTTCTCCTCAGAGCTGCTTCCCAGCATGTCCACCCCTAACCTATACTGGTGTTTGGCATTCTTCCTTCCCAGGTGCAGGACCCTTATCTCAGAATAACATCAAGCACTTTTCGACCAAGATGAATGCTTATGGAAAAAAACTGATATTGCCTGTTATAAACAGTGATTATTTTATTTCAGTTTCAATTTTTTGGTGAAAGCATCAAAAATCTTAGGTTTTTTACTATGAATGCTCTAAAAACCTCACAAACACCAGTTTCATTTTAACAATTAAAAAAAAAATTAAATGGATTAATCAGGAGGAAAAAAGTTTTTAAATACTCCTGTTCAAAATTTACTTAATTTTTTTAAAATTTCATGGAACTCAATGTTAATATTCTTTACAATAAGAAATTCAACTATCAACCAAGCTGGAACAGTGTTTATCACGAGCACAACACAAGAATAATTTTTTAAAAAACCAACAACCTGGCAACACAAAAAGCAAAATTCTTATCTTGCAATATAATAATATCAGAGGTAATTCAGACAAGATGTGGATTCAAGGTAAGAAAAAAATAAATTCAAGAAGTCTGCTGTCCTTTTGAAGGATTAAATCTAGAGGAAAAATAGTTTCACCTGCCACAATTTGCTTTACCTTCCTTTGCATTTCTTCCTATAAGTCTGGTGGCCTGTACTCACAAGTAGTCCTGTAAAACCCTCCTGAGTGCATAGCCAGTGTCTCCTTTAACTGTTTGTCCTTTGGGATTAAGAACACCTTGCGTACTTTAAAGGGTTCTGCAAATCACATCAAGGCCAGGCTGGATGGGGCTTTGAGCAACCTGGTCTAGTGGGAGGTGTCCCTGCCCATGGCAGGGGCGGTTGGAACGAGATGATCTTTGAGGGCCTTTCCAACCCAAACCATTCAATTATTCTATGATTAAGGAGAAAGTGTTGCAGTATTGGAGAGGAGGGTTCCAGGTGACCTAAGAGCCAACCCTTCCCTCCCCTGCCTTTCACTTAATTTCCAAAGTTGGTTTGTATGAAGTCAAGTTGCATGCACCGGAACTGCTCCATCACATGGAGGCTCTCTGGTGTCTTCCTAAGTAGATGCTTCTCCATCTATCTCTATAAATTACACCTCTGATACAACTATTCCTAGATGTGTCAGCATTCCCTACAATTAGGGGTAAATGTCATTCCTGATGGGTAGAGTGTGAGTGGCGGGCAGTTTCTGTAGGCAGTAGCTCTGTGGTTACCCATTCCTAGCAGGGAAGTGACTTCAGCTTTCACGGCAGCCATAGCAGGATGGACACCAACAGCTTGTGCTGAGCGTCTCCTCCTGACACAGGTGGCTAGCAAGGTCAAAAAGTCCTTGAGGGCAAGGTAGGGAAGGGCTGGGAGCACAGCATCAAACCTTTTTCCAGTTTATCAAATGTAGAATCATGTAATCATACGATCATTTAGCGTGGAAAAGACCTTTGAGATCATTGAGTCCAACTGTAAACATGTATGTCACTACATTTTAATGTCAATGTTCTAATTAACCACCGCTTTAACCTTGCTAAGACTTTGAGCATATGGGAACTGCATCGACCCGGAGAGTGCCAAAATGAGCTATTTCCATTAGGTCTGCACTTTACATCTGTCCTCATAGATGTAAACAGGTCCACAACTGCGAGGCGTAAGAGAAAGCTTGGGATGTAAAATCGGCCATTGACAGAGAAGCACATCTGCTGAGAGATCATGTCTTTGTGAGGTGCACTTCAGTTAAGGTAATCAGGCAGAAAATTCAGAATCATCCTGCTCACGAGGTTTGTATGACCCGTGCCACTGAGAGGATGTGAAAATGAGCAATGTTTGTGAGCTGATTTAGAGAAAAATAGTTTAAAAATTAATATTTAAATTAATAGATGTTCTTTAAGGAAATTTGTTTGATATATTTAGTAACTGTATTGTCAGTCACATAATTTAAGTGTTTGTTAAATGATGGGTTATTCACTGTTTGTTAAATGTCATTTAAAGAAAAACTTTTAAAATAGAATTCTTTGCTTGGCAATGTCCCGCTACCTCTTCTACTAGCAACATTGCAGACCCTAAGCACTAAAAGATTTTAAAAATGCACTTGAAGCAGGATTCCTCCACTAGTGACCAGCTTGAAACTGGATTCCACACTTCCTATGAGTAAGACACCGGTTACGCTGAGCCTGAGCTGGATATCTGTGTTATCGGGATCAATAACACTTGAACTACCATTTCCCATGGAAGCAAAAATAAAGCCTAGGCTGTGCTTAACTAAACGTAATGTGAGCAGTGCCACTGATGAGGCTGGGGATAGCCCACAGTGCAGAGTTAATCACATAGTTTGCTGGGCTGCTGCTTTCTTGTGTCTCTGTCACGATCCTTGATCTTCCCGCAGTCAGAAATGAGCCTTTCCATCTAACCCCTCTATATATCACTCCTACCAGGAGTCCTGTGCCTGTCTAATTTAATGATAATGGCCAATGAACCTGGTATTTTATATTGGTAAGAACAGTGAGTAAACCTAACATTGCAATATTTTTTTTCCCAAAAGTAATTTTCCAAAGCTCCTTTATTAAAAAAGGGATTAATGACATTGGGTAATCCAATATTGCTCTGGTACACTGTTAATTTCCTTTACCCAGTTATGTCAATTAAATGCAAGCCATTAGTGCAACTGCTTAGTCTGTTCTAATGAGGTATGTATTGATTTATAATGAAGATTATTTTTTTTCAAGATTAAATGTAGCTTGGGAAAAATGGTTAGAAAGCCTGACAGGACACATATTTCTGTTTCACTTAGGCAACATATTCGCTTTTTCCCCTCCATGGCTACAAACATACAATGAGATGGTTAATTACAGTCGTGATTCAACAGTTGGATCCTCATGGGATCTCTGCAGAGATACGCAAAGGTGAGGGTGAAGATCGGGTCTAATCGTACTGCATTTTGAGAACAGCACAGATGGGGGATTGCTCTGAGGCTGTTCTCTGTGCATTTCAAATGGCTTCTTGTGAGAAACACTTTTGCAACCCAGAGGTCTAGTCCATGTGCGGGGTAACGTGCTCCTCTGACTTTATGGTCTGTTACTGCTTGGCGTGCATAGATCATGATGCTGCATTACATAAAAAAAATCATAAATATGGGAAAGCAGTTCTGTGTTGGCACAGCACGTACCTCAAAACCTGGGTGTGGAGGGAAGCCAAGGGAGTCTCGGAGTGCCTGCACACACAGACACTGGCGTTCTGTCTTGTTTCTCAGCGAGTCCATTTTCAAGGCAGGGCCAAGAGCTGTAATTTCCATTTAGCAGTTGCTTTCCAGAGTCATTTTCAGGTCTATAGAACAGGCTTGAAGGTTTTATTTGAGCACATGTGGCACAGTTGGGATGTATTTCAGAAATACCTTCCAACAGCCAAAGCCATTAAAAACATTTGCAACAACCTGTACCAAAACCTAGGTATGTAGCTGGGGAGAGTTTGAAGCTAAATTCACTTCTTCATTAATTTGGGTCATAGGCTTTATAACTGATTAGGAACAAGGAATGTGGTCTCCTGTGCATTAACAAGTAAGAAAAAACACAGTCTTAAAAGAGATGGAGTTAAAATCAACACTTCCTTGGTATGTCCTGGGAAACGTGCACTAAAGAGACCCAGGGCATGAGGTCTCTGCTGGGACCACCACCCTTACGTGATGGATGAAGCCCTAACTCAGGGAAGCGTCCACAGGCTGAGCAGCACCACAAGCTGAGGCAGTCTCCTCTCCATCAGTGAGACACTTCCCAGGTGGAGCCGCCTCCCCCCCCGAATCCCACCAGAGCCCTGGTCAAGTCACGATTAGCAGCCTGTGAGCATCAGACCAAATGTGCCCCGGCTTCAGTGGGGAACACCAGGCTTGGCTCCTCCAACAAAGTACTCCATCACTCTGTCACAGTGTGCCACGGAGGGGACCAATTGCACAGGAGCACTGGAGAAATTCCTCTTCTCCAATTGGCAAAGTGATTAATTTTAACTAACAGTCCCACTCCTACAATTACCTGTTACCCAACTACATTTCAGAAGTGAAATTACTGCCAACAGTTGGCTATTTTTTCTGCCATTTTGCATGAAAAAAAGAATAGAAGTACCAGACCTAAACTTTGGGCCCGGTTCATCTTTGCTCTGGTCTCTTTGTACAAGAGAGCCTGCTACAAATGGCCCCTCAGGTTAACTTTAAATCTTTCTTGAGGATCTGCTCAAATAGCAGAGATTTCTTCACACTCGAGGAGCTCTATCACCTCTGAAACTGCAGAGACAGACGGGGAAAGTGTGATGGGGGTAGTAAGGCTAAGGCAATCCCACACACCAGTGAATTTCTGTGCAATTTCTGGAAGCAAATCTGCTTCCAGAGACCTGTTGTTCTTCTGCTAATGAGGGACTGATTTTTCCTGGGCTCCACATTAAACCTCTAACGGCCAGCTTCACTCTCCAGTGAGATGCAGGTTTCAGATGTACCTTTGCATCTCCAGGTGCCCGAGCTCGTCCTGGTTCCGGTGCGTTTCAGTCACAGGCGTTAAGAACAGTTGGTGGTCATCACTAAGGAGGCATGTTAGAGCCAGGACTTCAACCCGGAGGCAGCTCCATATCAATAGGAAAATTGTACAGTCGTCTGCATTTGAAGAAATATGAGTCATGAGAGGCGCAGGTGACATCAGTCCTACAGAAAGTTGGCTTGAAAATAAGCACGTGAAAAAAAAAAACTAAAACAGTTTTCTTCAGTGGCAAAGCCACAAAAATCTCTATATCTCTTTTTCTAAAGAATTTTTTTTCTTTCAAAATGACCATATTTAACAGTTTTCCTAGGGAGAAAAGGGAAAACACTCGCAGCTTTCCCATCGAGCTCAGCACAGCTGTTATTTGGCTCTTACTGGTCTCTTACTGAGGTAGTGTTTTTTTCTGTGATAAAGCATAAATGGAATTAATTTGCAGTCAGTCTTGTTTGCATTTGTGCCTGAGCAGAGCTTGACAAATGGCTCGGGAATTTAATGATGGTTTGGTTACCTTTACAGCATTTGAACAAATCGGAGCTTGTTTCATCCTCTCCCTGCTGCCAGGAAAAGCGAAAGCAAAACAAGCAAAGTCACCTAAGGCTTTCTTCCCCTCCAGAGTGGTATGTAATCCCATAATACCTGAGACACTCTACACCGCTATTTTTTTAATAGAAACCTGCTTTAATGTCTTGTATAAAAAAGTATTGTGTGTATGCTCAGAGGTTTTTGAGTCATGCTTTTCAACTGATAAATAGTTTACTATACTAAACCTCACAGTATGGAGGATTTAATGCCTAATATTACAGACTTATGTAATTGGCATTTGACTTATACAGAATCTCAAGCAGGCCAAAAGTGTTATTTTAAACTCTGTTTGAGCTTAATAATTGAGCCAATACTCAATCAGTGCCAGATTTTATATGTGTCTGACTGAATAGGCCGTCCACTCTGATGCTGACACACATGTATCCAACAAGCCAAATTTCACTCCTAAGAAATCACTAAAAGCAGGTAGCTATTTATAAATTTTGAATGCCAGAAAGAGCTAGTATGAACATTTAGCCCAAATTTCCGTGCAGCATAAAATGTTGAACTTAAGTCATTTCTGAATCATGTGTTGATTCATTTCGACCTATATAAAATCCTTTAGATAGGTACATAATTTAATGACATCACTAAACAGGAAAAACAACTTCCTTTGTAGATGTTGATGTTATAGCCAGCTATTCCACCATTTAAGCACTGAATTCACAGTAGCAGTTGTAACTATTCTTTTCAATTTTTTTTGTACTTTCTGTTCCTAAACAACGTAAAAACTCTCTAGATATAACTCGACAGGAAAAAAATATATTTTTAGCTCCTTATTTAAAAAAAAAAGAGGAAGGGAAATTGTAACCTTTAAAAATAATGACTAATTTCAGGTGGATATGCAGTCTGAAACGTGATAATGTGGTAAATAGTTAAAGTCATAAAACTGGCTCAGGTTCATAATCATTCAAATATAGACATTTTAATACAGCATTCTGTTTAATGTAAGGACTGTTTCAACATATACAGACATATAAATTGTATGTATCTCAGGAGTGTGCTATTTTAAAGTTAAGTCAGTGCCAGTGAAAGCCATTAAACTGACAGCACTGGAGGCCACTAGCCTAAATTTACCTGGGGGTCTGGTGTAGTTTGGACTAAGACCATGAGAAGCATGTTGTCAAAGGAATTCGAACCTGAGAATATCTGAGGTTTGAAGAGCTACTGCCAGAAACACAGGAAGCTAAAATAGTGTCCAAACTAAATAACCAGAGACCTAATGTCTCTTCCGTTCTGCATTTTCACCCCCTTCCCTTTCTGGAAGCACCTGACAAACGGTGGCAATTTCTTTGATGAAGATCACATTGATATCTTTCTCCAGGGCTTTTGTGCTTTTCGAGGTAGAAGAGGCTTTTTCAGCGCTGATTTAGCCTTCCCCTCCTCCCAGAAGCCTCTATACAATCTGCTGTATTATACATATTTCTCATTCTCCCTTAGCTATGAAAAACAGTAGCCCCCCAGGGGATAAATCCTGACTCTCTACATCAGCATGTGTCAGCCATGGCAGCAACCATCCAAAAAATCCAGCCTTGCTTTTTCTTACTGTAAGTGTTATTCAATAGGTGAAAATTCCCTGCAGAGATTCCTTCTTTTTCTCATCAACACTGATGACTCCAGCCCCTCTAAGGAGGGCTCTGTTCCTCCACCTGTATTTAGGTCTCTAAAGCCCAAAGACAAGGACACGAGAGGAAGGGGGTGGGGGTGGTTCACCCTTTCTTTCACAGGCTGAGGAATCTATTCTTCCTGTCTTTTCTCTCCATGGCATACAGCATCTGGAATAGACATGACAGAGCACTGGCTGAGACTGAAGAGATCTAGCAATATCAAAGTATCTCCCTGTTGGTGCTTTGTGACAATGTAATGGCTACTTATCTTTAGAAGGTGCATCCATTCAGCCTACATCTCATGAATGGAGGTTTCCAAAATAGACTGTCTCAGAGGAGACAGGTCATGTCCTGGCATTCACCCGTACTGTGGAAGAAGCCTCACCAGAACTTCTGGATGTGAAACATCTTCCCTCAAACTAGAAGCTGCAAGATGTCAACAGAAAGTTGAAAATCGCAGCTTCTGAAAGTTAGTGTGGTTTCAAGGGCAGACTAGAAGCTGTTTATGGCTCAGGGAAAAGGAGGGTTTACCACAAGCAGAGAGGTTTATAAGCCAGGAACAGCCTGAGTAGCTGATGCCTGGGAGGCTTCTGCGGGAAATATCATTTGCTCCTGCCCTTATTTTCACTCTTACTTAGGCCACCTTTGAAAGATATCAGAGTAGGTGGACCCTCAGTCTGACCTATTCCAGCCACTCCTGCACTCCTGTGTTACTGTGACTGTTGTGGAATTGAAAATCAGACTGGGTAAGTTGTAGGAAAGGTGGAAGATTACATAAAAGAAGAGACAACCAGTCCAAACTAGGCACACGTACTTTAAAAACTGATCATAAGTAGTGTTCACATTTTCTTTGCTGAACTGTTTCAGCTTCCAATGCTAATTCTGTCTTCAGTATCCAGGTGACTTCACTTTTGACCAGTAAAGTGTCTCTTGATATTTTCAGCTATATACTGAACACGTATATACATATGTATTCTGTATATAGCTGAGTGTGTGTGTATATATATATATGTATTTACAGCTATATATACTACATACTGTACATATAGAGATATGTACGTGTTCATAGGTAAGAAAAACACCGTCCAGTCCTGTGGAGCACTTTGCGTCCCAGCCAACTGGCAAATGCACAGTGTGCTGCTTTCCATGTAAGCGCAACACAGCTCGAGGTCTTTCCCTCCCTTATGCATATTGCAGGACAAAATAACGGTTGTAATGATAATAGTAACAACCAGTTTCATAGAGTAGGAGGCAAAAAAATAGTAGATTAATATAAAAAATACACCTGCATACCAAGCTGAGAAAACACCAATACCTAGAGAAGCAGAATTTTCAAAGGAGGCCATAGCCAATGATGGGTATAGAAATATGGGAATATATAAAACGGGAGAGGCTAAGCTCTGTATTTTCCCTTTGATTCCTTATGAGCTCTCTTGAGTTTCTGCCTGGTTCCTTTTATTGTCTGAACAGAAGCGGGTCTTGACATCTTTTGAACAGCTTCATCCAAGCAGTGCTATAGTCTCACCCACCCAAGGGCCAGAATCAACCTGCCTAACTTCAGCCAGTTCTGTAAGGCTGTATCTTAACGAAGGACAGATGATCTAGTCTTCCAAGGTGTGTTCCACATTTTGTACTTCTGAACACACGAAAAAGGAATGCACAAAGAGAAGAACAGAAATCACTGACACTGGCTATTGGATTCACCATTACGCCAATGTCTGCAGACATCCGTCTTTGCAGTAATTCTTTGCTCTAAAGAGGCCAACTTAGATGTGTCTGACCAACCAAACTAATGCCTATGGCAGAAGCAGGTTCTCCTTTTTCCTTTTAAGGGAATATCTTATCTTATAATTTGGTATTGAGGAATGGTGCTGCTGGGACAGAAGACTAAGTGGTTCCATGTTAGCACACTGTGTTGACAGGCTCCCCTGGGTGGAAAAATGTGAGCACACTGAAATCCCTTCCCTGCAGTTTATTTGTTCCTCTGCTGACCACCAGCACGCCCTTCCCCGACCCTTCCTGCCCGCTGTCACTAAGGTTGGCTCTCATTGCCTCTGCTGAAACTTAAAACACCGACGTCACTTGTGCTATAGTCTTTCAGTGTGGTCGCCACATGAGAGCTTGGGAAAGGACTTTTTTCTTTGAGGGGCAATAAAATGCTGTCTCAAACAGAGGCCCTGGGGGCAGTTTACCAGCATGGTCGTCTTCACAGCTTCTGTATGTACTCTTAGAAGTGAATCAAAGCGAAAGAGTCCTTTCCTTTCTACTTCATCCTTGCAGAAAAATAAATACCTTTACACCAAAGGAACTCACTCTGTCTGTAAGTTGTTTAGCAGGCAACCTTCTTCCACCTCTCCCCGCTTCCCCCCATTTGTCTAAAGGCCATCATCTCTTTGTGGAATTACTTCTACCGTCACTAATTGCTAAGCTTCAAGGACAATGTTTTTATAATTGGACATCAGCCAAAACAACAAGTGTATCTAAACTTCTCAACTGTGTACCTATTGCCAATTTTACTGCTGCTTAACCTCGAGGAATTCAGCTTTGCTTTGAAACAGTTCATTGTTTTGAGTCAGACTTACTTTTAATTCCCTTTCATCATTTAAGGGAAAGTTCTGCCAACTCCATAGAGCTGGTGAAGGGCATAATTGTAATGGATGAATATATCTGATTTCCTCACTTAAATGTACATTTTCACTCATCATGTCTCAAATTTTATGCTCCACAAAGTCGAGGTTGTCTAAATCCTTGGATTTAACACGCTGTAAGGAATCTTAGCTCAGAATTAAAACCAGTTAAGGGACTAGGCTATTATGAGAGAAGGGCTGGGATGCTGTGACCAGTGAAATCAGTAGGAGTCTTTCTTCCTGATTTTAATGGATGTTAGATTGGGTAATGGGTGGAAACAGGCATAATTGCCTGAAAAGCCTGTGTCTGTCATCAGGACGAACAGTATGAGGTGCATGCTCAGACTGACAAGGAAGCCATGCTCAGATCTGCTGGTTCCCACTCCACAGATAGCTACCATTTTGTGAGAGAGCTTTAAATTCCACTGCTTTTAGTGTAAATGGGCAAAGGAAAACAAGGAAGAGATTAATATCCCCAGGAAACTCATGAACTGTTTATCCAACTCAGAAAGCAAAGCAAACCGCATACAGAAATCCTTTCAAGGCATGATCTATTGGTGCAATATGAAATTGGAGCAATTTCCATGACAAATGCTGACAACAATCTCTAAATATTTCTTCCAAAAGTCAGTGGGAGCCGAGACAGTCCAGAGCACCACACCATCAGGCCAGTTCCCTCTTCCCTGCCTACATAAAATGTGAGATGAGACCTTTACTTCAATATATCCCATGAAAGACCTCCTTGGACAAACTGCCAGTGACGTTAGTATGATCAAAGCATGGGTGAAGCTCCCAGAAGAATAAGACTTGGACACAAAAGTTTTCTGGCCCTCAAGGACAGCATGCCCTTAACAGCAAGGAATTCCTCCACGACCATATTACAGCCATCCGTGTCCTTGCTTCTCTTCAAGGCCTTGGCTTCAACGGACGACGTCACACCCAAGCAGCTGTTTGTGCTTACAGACTCGTGACTGCACACAGAGGGACCTGCCCAAGCGTGTCTGCGGTGTAATTGCTGTGCTTTCTTGGCATGATAGGAAAGCGATACGGGTTTTTCCTGAGCATCTAGGAGAAATACATATTCCATCTGACACTGGCTTAATGTTATGATAACCATCTCCGTAGTATCTAAACAGCTTCTAAGATTTAAATCTTCCTCAGTTCAGGGCTGCTGGAACAGAGCGTTCTCCTTCCTCATACTTTCTCTCACCATGTGCTTTATTTCAGGCACTATAGCTAAGTGGAACAGGTCACAACATATAGAACATCAGTTGCATTTTCTTTTAAAAAAATGGGAGAAATAGCATATCTTTTGATGGGCAAGTGAAGAATCTAACCTTAAAAAATGCTGGACTTCCTCACTTTCAATATTATTCTGAATTATGTTACAGTTGTAATCTTTTAGGGACTGCAGTTGTACTCTTTCACTGACACAAAGTAAATAAAAAGGAACAATTTGAATGTTTTACTAGTGACCTGTTAATTCTTTGAGCCAACAGCTGTGCAAGCTGACTGATTATATTTATTGAAATTAATATTAACTATGCAAATCTTAAAATCCTCCTTCTTGTAGCTGTTGCTTCTGTGTAAAAAGCACATGAAAATTTGTAATAGTTTGTAATTCTTTATGTTAAAAAAATCTAATTCAACAAGAGGAGTGTTTATTTTTCCAGGGTTGCACGCATAGAAGAGAAAAATTGGAAACAGCACTTTTCTTCTATCTGTCTTCATGCATTTTAATAAATGTTCTTGTTATCACTGTCTTGGTTCCAATATGATGGAATTGATAGGGAGGGAGAGTCAACTGGCCATAATCATGTAATGACAGGACCAGAATGTGAAGACAGCGTGCATGATGTTGCCGTGATGCCCCCTCAACGCTACTCCTAGAATATGGCAATGCAAAATGAAAATACACAAAAGCAGAAAAGGGTTGAGAGAAAAAAACCTGTGCCCCTCACCTCAACCTTCAGAAGAAAGTCTCAGTCCCAGATAATGCTACAAAGTTCACCAATAGCATGATGTTGGGGCTGGACTGGAAATATCCACCACTATTCCAGTTTACAACAACAACAACCACAACAACAACAAACCCAACAGAAAAACAGCATTATTACTGTGTCCAGCTCTGAAGCCCTCAGCAAGGACAAAGACCTGTTGGAGCGGGTCCAGAGGAGGGCCACGAAGATGGTCTGAGGGCTGGAGCACCTCTCCTATGAAGAAAGGTTGAGAGAGTTGGGGTTGTTCAGCCTGGAGAAGAGAAGGCTCCGCGGAGACCTTATAGTGGCCTTCCAGTACCTGAAGGGGGCCTACAGGAAAGCTGGGGAAGGGCTGTTTGCAAGGGCACATAGCAACAGGACGAGGGGCAATGGTTTTAAACTAGAGCAGGGTAGGTTTAGATTAGACATTAGGAAGAAGTTCTTTCCAGTGAGGGTGGTGAGACACTGGCACAGGTTGCCCAGAGAGGTGGTGGAGGCCCCATCCCTGGAGACACTGAAGGCCAGGCTTGATGAGGCTCTGAGCAACCTGATCTAGTTGAAGATGCCCCTGCTTGCTGCAGGGGGGTTGGACTAGATGGCCTTTAAAGGTCCCTTCCAACCCAACACATTCTATGACTCTATGATTCTATGATTATTAATGTAGCTATGCTAGAAGAAGGCATTTTTTTGTCAGCTCACCTTACTTTGTCTGAAAGCCATGCCTCGTTAGCAGGAAAATCTCCTGATGCCATGCCCTGTATTCCTACCAGGGTACTAAGCAGTTACTCATAAGGGAACAACCTTAGAGCACAGGCAAGGCTCGTACATGGCTTGTACAAAATGGCACCATGGAGCGTGATGATTAGTGACAGACCTGGGGGAGGCAGGGGAGAGGAGGGGATGCAGGGAGAGATGGGAGAAAAAAGCTTTACATGTTTTTCTCTGAAGTAAACTGATTGCGGTTCTAATTTAATTAGCTGATACTGGGGTTAATTCAAGTTTTAATTAGCAAAATGTTCCTACTAATTATAATTCACATTACCATGGAAGGCTGTTAATTGGTGTAATTGACAGTGTTATTAATGTCCATGACTGCTATGGAAAACGCTCTCCATGGCTAATGGGACTATCCTCTCCTTTAAACTGCTAATCCATTATCTTCTGACTCTCTTTCCCACTGCCGTGGCAGCGTGGTCCAAGCTCGCCTGTCTGCCTCACATCCGCAGGCTGGGTCGCCGATGCATCAGCCATGGGAGAACCAAGACACGGCACAAATGACTCTGGCAGGCTGAAGCTCGACAAAGCAGGGGCATGAAGGGGCAGTTAGCAAGCAGTAGCTTTGCCAGTGTAGTCCAAGTCCCATTCACACAGCAAGACAAAACACCATACTGTTTTGTTTTTTCTCCAGCTAAGGCTCAGTCATCTTACAAACTCCTGGTGATTTTTTTCCACAGTGGGCTTTTTCCATTGTTGGCTGTTGATCCACAATCTGCTTTCAAAATCATCTCTGTAAGGCTCACTTTAACTCAGTCAGTTGCACTCCCAAGAGTTTGCAATGATTTAGACACTTCAGATCTGCTAAGACCTCTAATGCCTGCAACAAGCTTCCCTCTTGCCCTATTTAGTTCAGTCTTTTCATAAAAGTGAAAGAATGCGGAAACATAAATACCGTGTTCCCCCTAGGGAGTACTTACACAGACAAAATGTATTCCTCAAACCAAGCATTTAATTGATGATCTATATAGAAATTAACTAAAATATCCCAGAGGTTCATTTATATTCACAAAATACAAAATGGAAACATACAGAATGATTCTTTTCTAAACACTGGTTTCAGATTTTAACAGAACTACAGCCCTTGCTGTCTTCCTCATGTTAAGAGTGAATACCAGAGGAGGGAGTAAGCGTATCTTATGTGTATCTATCCCTGGAGGTGTTCAAGGCCAGGTTTGATGGGGCTTTGAGCAACCTGGTATAGTGGGAGGTGTCCCTGCCCATGGCGGGGGGGTTGGAACTAAATGATCTTTAAGGTCCCTTCCAACCCAAACCATTCTATGATCTACAAATCTTTATATTTTTTTTTCTTCTTCTTCTTTTTAATATGGTCCTGCTGACTTGCACAAGCCTTTTGAACAGAAAAAGGAAGTGGAGCTTTTAATTTTTTTCTGGTTTCATACTTGATTATGAGTATTCTTATTCAGTTCTTGCTACTAACAAACATTTGCATGCTTCCTTCTTTGTAAATATTGTATTCAAAAATCTGAGCGAAGACAAAATAAGGGAAAACATAGCCGGAGAGCATTCCAGTCTTCTGATTGGTAGAGTAAGCTTTGGTCCAGAAACGTTGGAATTTAAAATGGGTTAAAATCTGCAGCTTGACTGTAAATCCCAAAAAAGGAAGAAGGAATCAAATACCAGGCATACTGGTCATGGAAAATAAACCTTAAGACAACCATTCTGCCAAAGGGTATCTTTTTAAAAACCCACAACACAGAAGTTGCACTTAGTTTTAACGACAGTAAGGTATTAGTGGGCAAGAAAAATAATAAGCTAAATTACTTTATCTTGGGAATACCCATTATTAACTGGAATGCAGTTTCTCATGGCATGTCCTGTAAGAATACATCTTGTTCTTTACAGGTCTTCCCTTTTCCATTACTCCATTGCATTTGCCGTGAATAGTTTGGAGTATGTCAGCCTTTCCACTGTAAAACCTTTCTTCTCCAAAATGCATTCCTGGTGCCTAAGTGTGTGCTCCAGCCTAAACCTTGGCCAGCAGATTTGCAAGCTATGGGTGGGGTTTTGTGTAGAGAGCGAATTTAAAAAAAAAAAAAAAAAAAAAAAAAAAAGTGACTGTTTACGTAGTAAAAATAACGGAGAAATTTACAGAACAGATGCTCTGCTAGTGTATATCAGCAGAACTCTTCCTGTCATAACCAGGGGGAGGTCTGACTCTGTATGTTGTCGCCCTCTATGTCAATGACAGCTGGAGTGCATGGAGCTTGGCCTGGGGATGGATGAGGAGCTGGCCAAGAGTTCATGTATCGGGATTAAAGGGAGGGCAGGGACAGGTGACATTATAGTGGGGGTCTGCTACAGACCACCCAGCCAGGAAGACTGAGCAGATGAAGCCCTCTATAGACAGATAAGAGTAGCCTCATGTTCACAAGCCCTGGTCCTCATAGGGGACTTCAGCAACTGCAATATCTGTTGGAGGGACAACACAGGAGGCAATCCAGGAGGTTCTTGGAATGTGTGGATGATAACTGCTTCTCTAAGTGACAGAGGAGACAACGAGAAGTACCATGTTGAACCATGTTCTCACCAACAAGGAGGGGCTGGTGGGGAATGTGGAGCTCAAGGGCAGCCTTGGCTGCAGTGAGCATGAAATGGTGGAGTTCAAGATCCTTAGTGTAAGGAAGAGGGTGCGCAGCAAGCTTACTACCCTGGACTTCAAGTGAGTAGACTTTTGCCTCTTGAGGGATCTGCTTGGTAGAGTACCATGGGATAAAGCCCTGGAGGGAAGAGGGGCCCAAGAAAGCTGATTAATGTGCAAGGATCAGCTCCTCCAAGCTGAGAAGCAATGAATCCCAACAAAGAGGAATTCAGGCAAAAATGCCAGGAGGCCTGCATGGATGAACAAGGAGCTCTTGGACAAACTCAAACACAAAAAGGAAGCCTACAGAGGGTGGAAGCAAGGGCAGGCAGCCTGAGAGTAATACAGAGAAATTGTCTGAGCAGCCAAGGATGAGGTTAGGAAAGCTAAAGCCCTGATAGAATTAAATCTAGCCAGGGACATCAAGGGCAACAAAAAAAGCTTCTATAGAAACACCAGTGATAAATAGACTAGTGAAAATATGGGCCCTCTCTGGAAGGAAATGGGAGACCCAGAAATGGGGTTGCCCAGGATAAGGAGAAGACTGAGGTACTCAACAACTTTCTTGCCTCGGTCTTCACTGGCAAGTGCTCTAGCCACACCATCCAAGTCACAGAAGGCAAAGGCAGGGACTGGGAGAGTGAAGAACTGCCTACTGTAGGTGATATTATGTTCGAGACCATCTAAGGAACCTAAAGGTGCACAAGTCTATGGGACCTGATGAGATACATCCATAAGAACTGGCAGATAAAGTTGGTGAGCCACTACCCATCATATTTGAGAAGTCATGGCAGTCCAGTGAAGTTCCCACTGACTGGAAAAGGGGAAACATAACCCTAATTTTAACATGGGAAAAAAGAAAGACCTAAGGAACCACAGGCTGGTCAGTCTCACCTCTGTGCCCAGCAAGATAATGGAACAGATCCTCCTGAAAACTATGCTAAGGCACATGCAAAACAAAGAGGTAACTGGTGACAGCCAACATGGCTTCACTAAAGGCAAATCGTGCCTGAAAAATATGGTGAATTTCTATGATGGGGTTACAGCATTGATGGATAAGAGAAGAGCAACTGACAACACCTACCTGTATTTGTGCAAAGCATTTGACACTGTCCTGCATGATGTCCTTGTCTCTAAATTGGAGAGATATAGATTTGACAGATAGGCCACTCGGTGGATAAGGAATTGGCTGGATTGTCGCACTCAAAGAGTTGTGGTCAATGGCTCAATGTCCACATGGCGATCAGTGACATGTGGCGTTCCTCAGGGATTGCTACTGGGACTGACGCTGTTTAACACCTTTGTCAGTGACAAGGACAGTGGGATTGAGTGCACCCTCAGCAAGTTTACCACCAACAACGAGTTGTGTGGAGTGGTCGACACACTGGAGGGAAGGTATGCCATCCAGAGGGACCTGGACAGGCTTGAGACGTGGGTCCGTGCAAACCTCGTGAAGTTCAACCAAGACAAGTGCAAGGTCCTGCACCTGGGTCATGGCAATACCAAGCATAAATATAGGTTGGACAGAGAATGGACTGAGAGCAGCCCTGTGGAAAAGGACTTGGGGGTATTGGTGGATGAGAAGCTCAACATGAGCCAGCAATAGGCACTCACAGCCCAGAAAGCCAACAGCATCCTGGGCTGCATCAAAAGAAGTGTGGCCAGCAGGTCAAGGGAGGTGATTTTGCCCCTCTACTCTGCTCTGGTGAGACCCCACCTGGAGTACCGTGTCCGGCTCTGGAGTCCCCAACATAAGAAGGACATGGACCTGTTGGAGCTGGTCCAGAGGAGGGCCACAAAGATGATCAGAGGGCTGGAGCACCTCTGCTATGAGGACAGGCTGAGAGAGTTGGGGTTGTTCAGCCTGGAGAAGAGAAGGCTTCAGGGACACCTTAGAGTGGCTTTCCAGTACCTAAAGGGGGCCTGTAGGAGAGATGGGGAGGGACTCTTTATGAGGGATTGTAGTGATAGGATGAGGGGTAACAGTTTTAAACTGAAAGAGGGGAAATTTAGATTAGATATTAGGAAGCAATTCTTTACTGTGTGGTGAGACACTGGCACAGGTTGCCCAGAGAAGCTGTGGATGTCCCACCCCTGGAAGTGTTCAAGCCCGGGTTGGATGGGACTTTGAGCAGCCTGGTGTAGTAGGAGGTGTCCCTGGCCATGGCAGGGGTGCTGGAACTAGATGATCTTTAAGGTCACTTCCAACCCAAATTTTATGATTCTATGTGTAAGTTTTGTTGACTCATGTTATCAAACTTTGGTTTTGCAGGTAACTTACTATAGCTTCTATAATTAACCTGACTGGTTCTGAAGAATGAAAGAGTTGGGTAAATTGTCATTCCATAAAAACAGCGTTTTTAATTGGAAAAGATTAGTCATCAGCCTTAATAATCCTTCAAATTAGAACACCTCTCTTTTCTATGAAAACCTAGAGAAAGAACTGTTTTTCCTGAAATACAACTGAAATCACCTCAAAAGTGCCCATTTTGCATTACAAGTTTAAAGCATAAGTGCAACGTACCTCAGAAATAATAGCTTGGATTCCTCCTCAGGGTTGTTTCATATTCTTCTTGTAATGGGATGCTAAAGCCTAGTTAGAAAGACTGACAGAGTGTGAACAGAAACAAAAAAAAAGTAAATAAAATAAACAAAGGCTCCTTTCAACAAGAATGAGTCTACACTCAAAGGGTTTTCAATATCTTTCCTATTAAAATTCCCATTTGTCAGTCAAGACACCTTCTAGACTCCTAAGATTTTTGGTTTGTTTTTTCTTCTGATAAATAGCTTGAAAGCAAGTTTCATCATTTTATATTGGATATACTGCTGAGATAACCATGCAGTGACAATAAACACAGTCCTCTTTGTGCATACTTCAGCGAGCATCTGGGATTCATCTGGAATCTGTAGTTTGCATCAGGAGGTAACAGTGGTCCCTCCACATGACTCTACTTTGGTCAGCATTTTGTTTTCATTTAAGTTGTAGTGTGTCAACATCTGTCATTTCTTTAATCACCAGAAGAAGAATTCAATTACTATTTCATAAATGAACACTGACAAATAATTTTCTCTTGGGATCAGCAAGAGAAGAGGGGAAGTGAAGGCTGATGCATCTCCTTGCCTGCAGAACAATGCAGCACAGCCTTGTAGGGGTTTGTGCAAGGAGTTTATGAACTGTGCTTCAGAGTCAGGGATGGTATTAGCCTCACTTCATGGCAGCGGTGGCTAACAGGAGCGATTAGAGCCTTAGGGTTGAAAAGCTTTCCACATATGCTTTGCAACTGTCCCAGGTTGTGATCATTACTCTCTGCTTCTGGCTGAGTGGATGGGCTGTAAACTAAACAGAAGGCCCATTAAATCATCATACCTGTATGCTGCAGGGTAGACTAAAGAGCGCCCAAGCCCCAGTATTCACACAGTGGGAATCCATCCCTCCTTGTGTCGATGCACAAATCAAGAACATACCTGAATGCAGTACATAATTCTCCAGGAGAATGTCTCCCTTCTTCAGTATCGGTAGGTTTCTGTACATGGGAAGCTGCCTTGGTTTTAGACTAATGAAGCTACTGTGGGGCCTTCTTATTTTTTATCAATACTGCTGTATTCCAAAGAGGAACAAAGCCTCATTACTGTCTCCTTTCTGACTTATTACCTGAAAGTCTAAACAGCTCAAAACCAGGTAAGATCTCCTGCTGCAAGCTGATAGATGTACTGTGGAGCTAAAAATGACACCAGGGAGCCCCACGCAAAATCTAACCCCAGTTCTTTCTTTCTTTCTTTCTTTCTTTCCGTGTGCTCGGTGTTCCGTGCAGATGTGAGCACTGCCAGGTATAGTTGGGTAGGTCACTGGGGTCCTGCTCCAGAGGTCAGCGTCAAAGGGGCAAAGGGTCATGGTGCTCCCTTCATTCAGCGTGGAAACCCCAACACTCACAGCAAATCCTTGCTGTAAAACAACAAGCACAACAAAGCCTCATGCTTAAGGTGCCATGCTGTTGAACCGAAATACCATGTGGCACTGCTTGTTTTTAAAGCAAGTCCATTTTTCCATCCCTCTTTTGGGCTTTCACATGATTATCAGCACATGTCATTCAACCAGGAATTGTTTAAAAAAAATAAAACGAGCAGTTAATTCCTTCAGTTTCCATGTTTTTCTAGAAGCTCAGAGTTCAGCAGAATGAGATACTACCTTTCAGAGAACTCAAGGCTGATAAGCTGTTTTGTGTTGAAACCACGTCAGCCTCATCATTTCACTAAACGGGCATTGAAAAAGAAATAAAAGTAATCCTGGACCTTGCATGTAAAACTTCTTCATTGTAAGGCAGTTTGAAAGATGTAACTGTATGATAAAATATGTAAGTTCTACCTGTGTATGTGCAGGAACACTTAGTCCTGTGTACCAATAATGCAGAAATGGTGTCAAATGAAAACACCCAAAATGTGTGATGAGGCAACCAAGACAATGAAGACTGTCATTAATCGCTGCAAATCAAGGCTGTTAAGATGCATCAGTGAAGTACCTTTTTGACACAGCTACAGAGTTATTCTAAACCATTTTACTGGATTTCAGACAAGTGCTCTGCCGATCCATTGGCATGAAGGAAGTAGACACCAAAGCAGTTCTCAGGCCAGTCACAAATGCAATCATCTGGGAGGTAGCTTGGGCTGGGAAAGGATATGCACAGAGGAAAAGAACACAAAAATTAGGTTACTGCATGGGAGGTGGCACATGCTTTATGGATTTGGTGAGTAGCCCCTTGAATTTCTCAGTTCTTTTTCATTTATGTCTTTTTTTTTTCTGAAGGATCAGGAAGTAGGACATAGAAAATGTGAGGCTGAAACTGAAACTGAAATTGACTCCTGCTGCTGCTTCAGGCACCACCATCCTTAGCAGAGGATGCAGGTTTCTGCAGGTTGAGAGTTTCCACCTCTTCTCTGCTACAAGGGCCTGAGACCAGGGTTATATGTACCAGCACTGGCTCTCCCAGGCAGGCTGTACCCGGGTCAGTGAGGGAGTGTGCTGAGTTGTCCCATCCCATTTTGGTTCTGGCAGTGTCCAGGGGCCTTTGGGGAATAGGACTCTTGTCCATCATCTCTTTCTCTCAGAAGTCCACGCTGAAAAGGATTAGAGATGAAAAAAAAAATAAAAAGGAAGAATAAAATAGGAATAGAATAGAATAGAATAGAATAGAATAGAATAGAATAGAATAGAATGAAATCGAATAATATGAAAAATAAATAAATTAAATTAAAGTGGGGCTATTGTTTTTATTCTTAGAGATAAGCAATTCAGAGACAGAATCACTGTGGCCATTCTGCAGTGATACCGCACCTTACATTTGAGTGGTGCTATACAATGAAGCCATTCCTCATATTTTTCACAGCACTTATTAATCCAGTTGTCATTCCAGCAATCAATATATACATTTTTGGAATTAGTGAAATGCAAAATCATAAGGGCAGTAAAACTGCAATTTACTCTTCAGTTCTCTGCTGATTCAGAAGTTTTTTGGGGGTAACTTAAATGCTTCTGCTTCTGCTTTGAATCTGTATGTTACGTTCTTGGCATACTACGTGGAAGTATTGCAAAAGTTTTTATCGTTATCAGTATCAGATGCCCCTTCTTCTAAAATAATTCTAAACGAGAAACTGTGACACTATGTGGTTCTTTTGTATTCTGGCATTTTTCACTTACTTTGAAAAACTATACACGTAAAGAGATGGGTTATAAATAATCTTCCTAGTTTGCAGATTTTTTTGAGATTTAAACTATATTCTCATTCCTCATCAGAAGAAAATGAGGAAAAAATCTTCTTAGATATCAGACATGTCCCCACTCCACCCTGTGCTCCCTTCCCAGCGCTGATGGTGCTTTGGCACATAGATCCCTAAATCACTGCTCCAAAGCTTGAAGGAGATTACTTCTCCTTGAGACCTCAAGGGGTTTGTGGGCAAATGGGGAAGAAGAGGGAGTATTTGTCATTTGGCATTGCTGGAAAACTTCTCCCAGTCTGAAATTTCTAGTGGGCTGGCTGGGACCCCTGGAGATACCTCCCGTGTGCCGCCAAACCTCCCCTGTAAGGAGCCACGTGGGGGTAGGGAGCATAGTGACGCAGCGAAATGGGAAAAGGAAACTTCTTTAGAAAATGGAAGGTATAAAAAAAAGGCATTAGTGGGTGCAGTCTTTTCTACTGTCGTGGTATTCTCCCCTCCAGCAAAGGACACAATGTTTTGTTTTTGTACGTTTTGTAGTCAACTGTCTTTCTTCAAAATTCAGTGGGCAGATTCTGCTTTCGTAAGTAGCCATCAGCACAATGAAAACCAACGGCACATGATTTCTCTTACTATAGCATTTAATAATTGTAGCTTGGAGCTGCGTTCGTCCCAGAACCTTTTAAAGAACTTAGATCTTAAAGAATTAAAGGTCATTACAGCTGCAGTCATTATTAATAAGCTCACGGAATTAAAGGGAGCAAAAACTGAAAATAAGTAATTATGAGATGACTTTCATGCATGGTACCTACCAGATGAAAAGAAGGAATATTTTTAAAAAAGCTTTTTTTTTTTTTTGGCAAAACAATTGACGTTTTCTTTGCTATTAATCCCAAAACTAGTGGGGTACAGTGTTCGGCCACCCCTCCTGAAGTCTCCTCTGCAGCCCCAGTGATGTGTTTTTGGAACAGCCCAGTCAGTTTCTAGAGAAGTGAGTATGAAGCTAGAAATTTTAATTAAGACTTTACAGTAAGATCCCATAAAGGAGGGCTGTGGGCAAGGAATAAACAAACTGTGAAACGTACATTTTCTCAGACAAAGAGCACATCCATTCAGTCTGCTGAGAGCCCTACACAAGCAAATAAAAATAATGCTGAAATACAAGGTCTTAGCCCACATAAAACCATTTTCCAGGGGTACTTCTGCTTCAACACAGGAGTGGGTAGTAAATTAAAACTGCTGCCCACACCCAATGCTACGTATTCAAAATAGTGTTTGCATGTTTTGGAAAATATATGTCAAATCCTAGGTTTTTTAATTTTGATAGCAGCCGTTTCTTGGATAAAAATTAAAGTGGGTGTCTCGGGCTGAGCTCTCACCAAGCCAAGGAGTGTGTTTTAGCAGGACTGTGCTAAAATCAAGCCCTTGGCCTGGCAAGACGTCTTTTCCACAGCTTAAACCAACCGACTTACACAAAGCGGGGGAGTTTTGCCTGTGTAAAGCGGCGATGGGGAAGCAGAAGATTAGCTGATGAAATTGATTTAAACACTTTATCAGTTTACCATTTTATCATCTTTTATCCTATTTTAACAGTTCTGTTTTGGTGTTTTTTTCAAGAGACACTGGGTTATAACTCAGCAGAGCTAACTTCCACAGCATTCACACACTAAATTGTACAGGTACTTTTTGCCAAAATAGAGACAAAATTTCCAGATTTTAAAGTTGTATGGGTTTCTTTGCTGGAAAATTCAAACTTGGAGAGAGAAAAAGACCTCAGTCTTCTCTACAAGGACTGCAAAAAGAAAAATCTTAAGAACAATCAAAATACTGCAAATTTAAACAAAACTGGATTTTCAAAATGTTACATTCAAAAGGAAAGCTTTAAAAAAGCCTCATTCTTTTTACTGTTGGTTTCTTTTTTTCAAGTTTGAGCAACTTTTTTCAAGTTTTTAGTTCTCAGGGGAAAGTACAGGCTAACGAGCCTTTTCAGGATTAAAACCAAGGCTGCCTTTGACCCACTCGCCTCCGACCAGGAGCAATGTATTTTACTATGGGAGCCTGTTGGTGTTGAGTGTTATTAGCCGCGAGAAGCATTGCTCGTGTCTGCTCTGCAGATTGCCTGGTTTAAAAGAGGATGATGTAATGTGGCGCAGGAACAAGCAATTATTTTCCCTGCAGTAATTTTACCCAGTCCTTGTGAGGGGGCCACTTTCTAAGAGATAATCTGTCCTCATCACCACCAACACCAGCTTTGCGCCTTTTATTTTATTTGCCTTGATGTTCCACTAGGAAGGACGGTTCAATGCCTACATTCCAGAACTGGGACCAGAGCGGTCGGCTTCCAAACTGACATCTCAGCTAATCAGGAAATGGAGCCGGCTTAACATCTGGCTCTTATTTGACAGTAGCTTTGCATCTGAACAGTGAACTCAGGGAGTGGAGACAGCAGCAGGACTTTGATCTGCCACTGCTTAATTTTGCTTGGATTACCGAGGTCGTCATTAATGTCAGGGGGGATCCAACAACAGCTTTGCACTGAGGGCTTCCTGCTTGAAATTATTCTGCCTTTACTGGACTTGCTGCCCATGCTAATGATGTATTTCTGTGGCTGGCACCAAGGTACCTGAGGTAACCTCCCTGAGGGCTGTAGATATAATTAAATAGCTAAAATTAAGAGTGGGAGCTACATCGTCTCCTTCCATGAGATTTCTGCAAGCACAAAGGTGTGGAGGATGATGGAGCTCTTGTCTGTGGGCGCGGAATCCAGCTTATTTCTCACTTCGGTGTAGATCTTCTATATCCTCATGGATACCAGTGAACCTTCTCTTAAAATGGGGTGAATGAATGGTGCTGCACGGCAAGTCCTTCTGCTGGAATAAACTGGCTGCTTTCAGCACTACCAAGTAATAATTACTGTGCTTAATATCTCTTGATGGTGAATCTGGACAGCAACAATTTTTTTCACCATAAGCACTTGAAGCATCTGTTGATACATTGGGTTTTTTCCAGCATGTATGTAATCTAATTACCCACTGCTGTTGAATCACATCTAGGCACCCTAGTCTTGTCTTCAAACATCTAACTCCAGAGGACTTTTTTTTCTTTGCCCAGTGGAAAGCAAACTGATAACCAGATCATTTTTATCATTATACTAGTTTAGCTATTTTTATTTACTTAAATTGCTCTTAAACATGCATACGTAGAAAACCTGAAAGTTATCCGCTAGTCACAAAATAAGTGTTTGATCAAAATACAATCATGCATGTAATATGTTTCTTTAATCACTGACCTGAATGCCTTTAAAAATTTGAAAACGAGTGAGAAATGAGTATCTAAGGAGCTAAGTGACAGGTGAGAGTGGTTGAGGATGTTGGCAGTACCAATCATAGAATCATAGAACCATTTAGATTGGAAAAGACCCTTGAGATCGAGTCCAATCATGAATGGGACGTGGCCCAGACATCTCAGCATCACAGCACAATCCTTGGTCCTAGAGGAGCATTTTCTGGATTATGATGAGGAAGAGGCAAGAGGGAGGACCTCGGAAGAGTTTTCCTTAAGGGACAGATCCATTAGTCTTTGGACCATAACAAATCTTAGTCTGATGGTGTCTGAGGTCCTGGTAGCTGAGTGTTCACTGAATTTTCAGGCTGTGCTTCTGGGTGCAGATGGAGCCAGAGACATTGCTTTCATATCACTATGCAATGCCAGCTTTTATCAAAACCGAGCACTGAAGATCTAGTAAATTAATAGTTATGGGCATTATAAATCTTAATGGAGACTTCATATAAGCATTTTGCTTTTATTGAGTGGTTAAGAAGTACAGGTTTCATCACAGCACACATGGAGCAAAGGAGAGCAAGAAAGAATGGCTCATCAAATGATTAAATTAAAGGAGAAAAAGGCTTTGGCCAAAATAATTTATACTTATTTAGTTTATTATTTAGATTTATATAGGAGTTTAACAAAGACATCTAACCCAGTGCTCCAGGCACTTTTGCTCCATATTAAGGAGAAGAAAAAATAAACACAGCTGTCCTCCCTAAAACTAAAAGAAAACCATTATCAGTGCTCTGGTTCAGCAGCAGCTTAAAGTTGATCACCACCTTAAGTGCTTTGCTGGATCCATGGCAGAACTGGAGTGCTAATTTTCCAACTTGGGCAATGATGCAATGTTTATCTATCTATTTCCAAACTATTATTTGAAAAGGATTTACTTCACAGTCTTTAAGTGTCTTAAAAAAAAAAAAAAAAAAAGAAGAGCATTTGTCCATCACCATATCAGGCCTCAGTGAAGGATTTCGTTGTATTTATTACCTTTTGTAGTTGTTTTCACCTCGTTTCATTGATTTATAATTTTTTCCCCACTAAGGGGATGATAGGCATGCAGTAGCTGGTTTTAACTTGCAACAAGCACACGTTTATGAGTGCACATCGTCCAGGAAAAGCTTGTTCAGTCACTTGCACCTAATCAAGAAACAGAGCTAAATTTAACAAAACAAAAATGGAGTGGAGGACAAAGACAGGCTGAGGCTTTATCTGGCAGGCAAACCGAAGAGGTCTTTGGAATGGTTTCAGAAGGTTTCCATTAAGAGAGAATAGAAAGTTCAAAAAGACTGTTCATCAACAGCTTTTTTAAAAGCATCATTGTAAAATGGATGGTAATGATAAATAATGGGGAAAGATTTGTGCAAAGGGAGATTAAAGCAAAATATCTCACACCAAACGTTGCTGTGTTGGAACAGAGGCAAAACATTCAAGAATACCTCACTGTTGCAAACTTCCAGCTAACGTGATTTAGCAGCAGCGTAACTGTCTCACAGTGGCTGGGAGCTGCCGCCAGACATTCAGTACTGTATATTTTTCTTCATGTTATTGAGAGTGAAAGGTTAGACAGAGACAGGGTTTATAAAAAGCAGACTTTGCTCCAAATATTTTGTTTAACCTTCATAAAATATCCCCAGCTTCAGTGCAGAATTCCAGGACTGGGGAAGGAGAAAATATGAGGGATTTCAGTTAGTACATTTATTCTGCCTTAATTAGAATTCCTCTTTTGACAAACAAAAAAAAAAAAAAAGTTTTAATTTGGATGTAGCAAGACAGCAATAACCCTTGCCTTATCAAGGCGAGTCATCAGTGCGGTATAACAGAGTATCCCAAGCCCTTCAGAGCTGAGGTAATGTTGCTATATGTGACTGCCCTGTAGCTCAACGTGCTCAGAAAAAGTTATTTGATGCTTTTATCACCTCACAGTCCATGGCATTTGGCCACAGTGAGGTGCTCTCGTCAGCTTTTGCACTTAGGGAAGCAAAGTCACCATAAGTGTTAGTCAAAAACTGGGGAAAACAGTAAAGTTATTTTAATTCCACAGTCTTTCAAAAGGATATTAGGAGTTGTTTACCCCATAAAAAACACAGAAAGGGCCTTGTCTGTTGTTGGGATGCTTCTGGTGCATTGACATGCAGAAAATTAGGAGAGGGAAGATGAAAAGCACTACATTTTGTCTTCCAGCTTCGGCCAGCACATGAAAATTTGGAGGCAAATAAATGCTAAATTTAGAAAAAAATTGTGTCTGGGTGTGAGGTTTTGGTTCTTGATCAGCTGCAGAGAGAAGCAGTAACAGAAAGAAGAAGCTTCATCAAGTTTCTTCCTTTTTTGCACTGGTTTGGGAAGGTGTTTCTTCTTCAACTCTCGCTCTCTGTTCATTCCCGCACTTGCCCTTCACCCTTTCTGGGTAGAGGATTGCGATTGCTTTTCTCTGCATGGCTGATGTACTCCTCCCCACGTCCAAAAGTAGACGGTCAGGTCCCTCTGTGGGGATGCTCAGGCCCATAGGTGCCTTCTCTAACCAGTTTTTCTCACCCTTTGGGGTTCCCCGGTCACTGGTTGAGGAGGGGCACTGGGGTCTGCAAAGCTGCTCATGAGCAACGGGACTCGTGTCCCATAGCAGGCTGTGTGAGTTCAGAAGTCACGAGACTTCAGCAAAAGGAGATACCTGCAAACAGCCAACAGCATTGTCTGAGCCATGTAAACTGCTTAATGATTCCTAGACGGAGTCATCACTGTGGTCTTGTAAAACCAAAAGCAAGGCTCACAGGGAGATCAGTCTGCTCTCGATTATCATCATGTATGTCATCTGAAGAGTGTCCCACACCTCAGGAACTCATTGGCTACTGAAGGCAGTTTTAAACTTATCCAGGATGCATATATTCTGCTGTAAAGAGACGGAGGGTTTTTTTCCCTTTTGGGGTGGGTATTTCTGACTTGACACTGAAAATTTTCCGTAACAAAATAGAAGAAATCACAGCAGCCCTTCTGTTTCTTTGTTTCTTGAGATCCTTGTCTATCCAGAAATAGCTAATTTACAGTGCCAAGGGAAAGAAAGATTGCTGTTGCATTATTTATTCATGAAAGTGGTGCAGTGATAATATCCAGAGAATGAAGCAAATATTAAATTAAGTCCACGAATTTTCCCTGAACTGTGCACTGGATAAATGCACAGTTAGTGAGGATGTAGAAGGACTGCACAACAGATGAAAAGCACCATGGAGAGAGGAGAAACAAAGCAGAGATTGCAAGGCAAAAATTATTTGTCCTGACCTAAAAGCTGTCATGTAGGAGACCAGATAGGCCACCATAAGATTTAGGTTAAAAACCACAACATACTGCTGTGCTCCTGCCATTTAAGAATAAATGCTTCACAGTTGTACCGGTCTTTTTGGTTGCTGTCCTCCATGAAAGGCTCACACTACTTGAACCCAGGTAAGCCTTGTGGTATGGCAAGGGGCCCACCCCAAGCCTGGGGAACGTAAGGAGTTCTCCTGTAGACTACGGACACGTGACGTCCAACACCTCACGCATCTGCACTGCAAGGGACTGGATGTAGTGGGGCTTGGAAAATGGGAGAGACAACATCCCCTCCTTTATAAACCACTTCACATTTGTAGGTTAATTTGTAAAAATCCAAATTGCATCTTAGTGCTTTTAATAATGAGAACTAATCTCCATCTTTTGGAGCTCACATTCTGTTTGTAATGTAACAGGAACAGTGTTGGGATGATGAGGCTTCCAGAAACAACCTCAGTGTTCACGCCCTACCTGCAGCCCCAGGCAGCCAGCTGATGGGCAGAGCAACCTCCAAGATCTCTCCAGCCCAAAGATCTGTTTCCAGAACATCCAGCAGTTACCTGACTCCCGGGACACAAGCCCCAAAGCACTTGTCAAAGCCCTGCACAATGTCAGGTCCATGGAAAATGATCAGGAAGTAAAAATGCAATATCCTTGCAGCAGTAGACATTTTCTTGAGTATGTGGGCTGTGTCCTGTCCTGTTCTGAAGCACAGGACAGGAAAAACAGACAGGAGTCCTGGCTGAACTGAAGGAGGGAGGGAACATTTCCTAGTGCCAAAGCAGTCTGTCAGTTTAATCCTTAATGCATGAGGAAGATGTGACAAGAAGCCACCTAAGAAATCTTCCTACCCATAAGACTACGGGAGGATCTTACGCTCCTCCTCTCTCTGCAACTGTTCCCTGTGCTGCAGAGGAGCGGAAAAAACTCTTCCTATCCAGAAACCAGGATCTGGGAGGCAGGAGAGGAAAGACTGATTCGGGAGGGAAGGAGGGAGAAGGAAAAGAGAAGACAGCTCTCTGGCACTTAGTAGCAGAAAGCAGAAGGAGTTGTGCTCCATTGCAAATCTTCACCTTTCGCCCCTTCCTTTTCACGCTCTTCTCTGCAGCAAGTGGAAGCTGTGCCCTGTTTATTTTTGCTGTTCTGATTTATAAGGAGATGGCATAGAGAAGTGGAAAACTTTTTGTTCAAGCCAGAGGGAAGGATTTGAGGGCTTAGATACACTGGAAAAACCATATATGGTAAAGGCTGAGGGATTTTCCAAGACATTTTGAATATCTTCTTCATACTCATTATTATATATATTTTATTATTGTATCTATAGTATCAGACTATATATATAGTGTCAGACTATAGATACTATTATGAATATTGCATATATTTTTATATATATAGTACCAGACTGATGTTTATTAATAGCGAGGCTTTTGGAGTGAGGAGGCACTTGGGCTGTGCGGTGTTATCAGAGGGCATGGTCCCCTCTGGGCCAGGTGAAGGCAGAAGGCGAGAAGGGTGCCAGTACACCATACGAACCCGCCACTGCAACACCCACGTGGTAACCCAGACTAAACACAGCAGGATGGAAAAACAGATGAAAGTGACAGAAAGAGCGTCTTGAAATGATTTAACTCAGAGAAACGTTTTCCATTTTGGGAACAAAGCTTTCTAGACTTGGCTGTAGCCTTTAAAGATACACTATCTCAGAAGATTTTTTTTTTCCTCTCTGATTTTTCATAGTAGTAATCATGTGCACGGGCAGGGGGAAGGAAGGGGTAGTGATAAAAGAAAAATTGCACTCAATTTACCCTCAGGAAGGAATTTGATTATAAAGTAATTAAATGAATGTTACCCCTGAGTGATTTCCAGGCAAATTTTACAGATTAGCATTATTCCCTGTGAAAATGTTGGTGATTTTGTGTTTAAGCTTACAATAGTTGGAGACTGGGAGATATACTGGCACGTGCTGCTGTTGCAACTTCACAAACCCATCAGTCTTCAAATTTATGAGGAGCTGCCGGCTTTTTATTTCATTTTTTTCATCCTGCTTGTGTTTGGCAGTACGAGTTTGGGAGTGCATTCCCAGGGGCATTTCCCAAAGCAGTAAATGAAAGAGGAAAAGGGAAAAAAAAATAAGATGGGCCCCTTTTGTCTTGAGAGTCTAGTGTTGTATATCTTACATGCATTTCAAGAGCCTTATTCTACCCTCAGCCTTCACACCACAGCTCAGCTTACCTTCTCCTCCACCCACAAAGCCTGTAAGACTGAACCTTTTATTGCACTTTATAATATTTCCCTGCACTGTCACTGGTTTCTTCCCCTCTCTGATGCTTCCATTTCTATTTTGGATGTTATTCATTGAACAAATCTGGTAGCAGTTAAAATCAGATATCCGTTGTCATAGGACCTACATAGCGTGTAGCAAGAACTGGCCTGCTCCAAGCAGCTTGATACTGAGTGAGACAAGCGGAGACTGTATGAGGGAAAAAGATATGCTAGTGTGTTCAACTGAGGGTGCACGATTGTTAAGAAAATAGCTTAGGGTCATCCGGAAAATTATAGCAGAGCCAGGAACGGAATTCATGTTTCCTTATTCTTTACTAGAAACCCGTGCTTCCTTCTCCACATTAGCAATTTTCCATAAGCTGTCTTATAAAACAAATGAAACGTGTAATTCAAAAATACTGCGGGAACTAGATGTTTAGGGAATGTCTCCGTGAGAATGACATATTTTTTTCCTGAAATACAACTAGAAATATTAAATTATGCAGTGCTCATTAAACTTATTTTTTACAGGCCTCTTCTATAAGATTGAAACCACTTCTTCCATATCCACTGCTGAGAAAGGCATGATTATGTGATTTTATACTTACATCAGAGAACACCTATTTGTGATTTATTTCCAGAACACTTGAGTATCTTTCAAAATAGAACAGGATAGTAATAGCCCTTCTTTATAGCCACTCAGTGTTTTTTCCTCTTCAGAAAAAAGAAAAAGAAAAATTACTGATTTGATAGTGAGCTATGAGACTATTCATTTCTAAAGGCTGAGAAGTGATTATGCAGCAATTTTGCCTATGAATTTAAGCTTTGTCCTTTCCTGTCATACAGAGGATTTGAGACTGCAGCCAATGCTTAGTTAATGGTAAAGCGAGGATATGCCTCACAACATGCTGAAAGAAAACAGTTACAGAATAAATATTCAGGATTTACACTAGGCAGCCAATATCCACTTCACATCATAAAGTAACTTGAGTTTCGTTAGGCTGACTGCTTTCTTGGTATACTGAGCTGACATTTACAGTTCCACTTCTGTAGAGAGGCCCACATTCCCTGTTATATTATTCTCATGTGCCCATGTAATCTGGTAAACTTTGCTTTTGTTTAAAAGCTAAAGGTCTTTGCCTTATCTCAAGACATCCTGGCCAAAGAAAGAACTAACCTAGTCCCTCTCAACGTACTACACTAATTCAGATTGATGCTTAGGGAATTGGTCAAATTTAGTGCCGACCTAGTTAGATCAACTTGAGTTCTGGCAGGAGAGTAAATGCATGCGTGTTTTTAATTAATCCCCTGCCTAAATCAAGGGAAAGGGTATTGCGTTTTTCAGCAGAATTGCTCCACACAGTGCTGACTGCATAGATTTAACAATTTTTACTCATGTAACTGAGAAAAGCCATTGGAAACCTTCCAAACCTTGTGCAGTTTTTGCCTACCTCTGTTCGAACTCCCCTCTACCTGGTGTAGGGCTGGAGCACTTGAGCTGGCAGCCCCAGGAGGAGATCAGTACCTGCAGTCCTGGTAGCAGAGGCCGGTTCAACGAGGAACTTCACATTTATGGAGTACATTCCCCCAGGGTATGGCCCCAGCTCAGTCCAGCCATCAACATTAAACGTCATGAATAATCCCATCCATTCCTGTGAAAGACATCACGCATGTGCTTAATTTTCAAGTAAGTCCTTGGTGGGAAACTAGGTATTGTGTTGAGGTACGTCATTGAAATAGTCACCAAACAAGCTCATTATTTAGTGTTTGCAGAATGTATACATTACTTTTTTTTTTTTGGTCTATGCTTTGTTGTCTAGCTTTTCAGTGAACAGGTTAGTCCTTTCTTTTCTTCCTTTTTCCTTTTCCTTTTCCTTTTCCCTTTTCCTTTTCCTTTCCCTTTTCCTTTCCCATTCCTTTTCCTTTTCCTTTTCCTTTTCCTTTTCCTTTCCCTTTCCCTTTCCCTTTCCCTTTCCCTTTCCCTTTTCCTTTTCCTTTTCCTTTCCCTTTCCTTTTCCCTTTCCCTTTCCCTTTCCCTTTCCCTTTCCCTTTTCCTTTTCCTTTTCCTTTTCCTTTTCCTTTTCCTTTTCCTTTTCCTTTTCCTTTTCCTTTTTTTCCTTTCCCTTCCCCTTTTCCTTTCCCCTTCCCCTTCCCTTTTCCCCTTTCCCCTTCCCCTTCCTCTTCCCCTTCCCCTTCCCTTTCCCCTCTCTCTTCTTTCCCTTTTACTTTTCTCCTTTTTTTCTTCTTTCTATTTTCTCTTTTTTCTTTTTCTTCTTACCTTTTTTTTTTTGGTCCTAGTTATTTTCTTTTGAAGGATTTGGTCAGATTTTGGTTTCTCCAACTTCCTGGTCTGTTTAGGAATCAAATGACTCTTGAAACACGAAGCCTTTCAGGCCTTTTGATTCAGCTAACCACAGAGGTCAGTTTTTCATTTATAATTTAAATTATTCCAGATGCTAGCACAAATGAGAATTGCAAAGAGATCAGTTTTGACATGCTCTTTAATACAACATGTGGTTACAATTTATAATCAAAAGTCACCTTTCCCAAAATAGCTTGTATTTTGGAGGTCAGAGCAGGTAAGATATTTATTTCTCGATTAAGACAGTGAAAAGTGCTAAAGGCTGATTTGCAGTGTCTTAAAATATGTAAATCTATATGTAGGAAGAGAAAGAAACAGTCATTAAAAAGGCAGGAATCCTATCAGGGATGTTTTCCCAAGTTCCCTCACTATTGCAGAACAGATGTACAGAAGAAGCATTAAAGGAAAGACAACCTTGCCAGACTACATGTAAGGAAAGCCTTTGGGAATAGAAAATGAGCTCCAAAGGACAGAAGAGATGCTTGAAATCCCTTTCTGCTAGGCAAAGGACAGTGATCCAGACTGGACTATTGAAATTACTAAATTTACATAGTCTTTTCTTTACCATTTTACCATTACAAACCACTAAAAAATATTATTATTATTATTATTATTATTATTATTATTATTATTATTATTATTATTATTATTATTATTATTATTATTATTATATATTATAATATAATAATATATTATAGTTGGTGTTCGCTGAGGTGAGTAAGTCACAAACAAGTGACTGACCAATCAGACCATCTCCCCGGCATTGCCCCTGTCCCTTCCACATGCTGCAAATGATACAACCAAAAAATAGCCATTTTTCTTTGCCAGGTTAGCTCTCTGATGGATCGTCTCCTTGAACTGTCTTACTGCCCGCTTATACAGACTGATGAAGGAGGCTGGAAGGGAAAATTTTGCAGTACGTGGAAAGATGGGGCAGCATGTGGAAGCGGCAGCCATGGCTTAGGCTGATTTCAAAATTGCTGTGAAAGCAAGCCCCAGGTATGTACAGGTCATGGTGTTTCAGGGCACTGCTACGAAAAGGAAAGCTTGTGTTCAATATTCCTCATCTTTCCAGCCTTTTAGAGTTTTTCCAAAACCTACATTTTGTCAGAGCAGGAGACACTGCTTAAGTTGGCTTTCACAAGACGTTGACCACAACTCTTTGTAGCAACTTTTTTCTCACTTAATTATTTTTTTTATCCCAGCACGATGAGAAATATCCCTTGCAGGAGGTGGAGTTCAGTCATACAGTATAAACATATGGGTTAATAGCTCAGATGCTGGTTAACTTAGAGGTAATGCACGCCATGTAATTTTTCAGTGTATTTTTCTACTTTGTGCTGGATAGTTTCAGAAAGCTCTTGAGCCAGTGAAGTCTTTACAAGAAGCGATGAGACACATTACAGCAGATAAAAAGAATTACAAAAAAAACAGCAAAACACAACAATGAAAATAAAACTCTTGGGTTTACATCCCAAAGATGAATACAAGTAGGTACATCAAGTGAGATGACTCTTCTCCCTCTCCATCCTTCAGCACTATTTCCAAAGCCACCAGCACACAGAAAAGTAGCCCCTCGTGCTCTGGCACAGTCTGCACGTACAGAGGCAGGAGCTTATTTGGAGAGTGACGTTCTTGAGGCCATCCACACTGTGCCACACCAACGGTCCAGCTTCTTCCATATGCTGTTTCCAGCAGGCACTTTAAGTGTGTACCTGGGAAGCAATATGCACAGGCCAAGTATATACAGCACTTCTCTTTAACAACTCACCACTCTCCAGGTATTTGCACTTGAGGGTGTTTCCTGCACTTGCATGTGTTTCCGTGTAGTTAGCTAACCCCAGTGGCCCTTTGGCCATGTAAACCCCTACTATGGCAGCATCTTTTGGCAAGGAGTTTCACAGACCTGTTGCCTGGATAATCATCTCCCACTGTCTGTTTTTAACCTGGTTCCCACTCTCTGAATTTGGTGCCCCTTTGTTCTAGAACTGGGTGACAGTGAACTCGATCAGTCCTTCTCTGGTATTCATGATTTTATAGGTAGATGTCTACAATGACACCTAATTTTCTCTCTTTTGCAGCTTAAGGTGTCCCCATCTACTCAGCAGTTCCCTATACAGAAAATTCTTTATCTTTGAACATCCTTGACTTACCCTGCCCCAACTAAATTATATCTAATCTGGGATTACAGTGCCAAAATTACACACAGTATTCAAAGGGTGAGCAAAACACTAATTTATTCAGCGGCACTATGATATCCTCTGGTTTGTTCTCTGTCCCTTGCTAGCTTTTGGCTTGGCTTTTTTTTACCACTATTTCACACTGAGCTGACATTTTCTCAGCACTATCTGCCACAACCCTAAAACCTCTCTCCAAAGAAGTCTTCATCTGCTTGAGTCCATTATTTTATGGGGAAAGCTCAGATGATATTTCCCCTTGTGGAACACTTTATGTTTAACTTCCTTACACTGAATTTCATGTTGGTTTCTCACCCAGTCATTCAGATCTTTCTGCAGCTTTTCACACTTGGCACTTCTACTTGCTACCCTCAGTGCCATCCACCCATAGCTCACCCTTTTTCCTGGCTTGTTTATGAATACATTGGCTAACACAGGCCCGTGACTTCCAATAGCTTGACCTCTCAATTACTTATTCTTGCCAGGATCTTTTCTTACAACATGATGGCATAGTCTCCTTGAAACTTTGATACAGATCGTGAAATAATTGGACACGCATTTATATAGACACATAGCTTGAAAAGAAAAAGAAAGTGGCATTTTCCATCTTACGACAGCGGCAGCATGCTAGCTTTTAATGAGATCAAGGCACAAATCCTTGAGTCAGACTTCCAGTTCATGGTGTTCTTCAGCTTGCCCAGTTGTAATGACCTTTCTGTAGCTCAAATAATTATTTTAAAGCTTCTTGCCACGCGATAGTAATGAGAAGAGAAATAAATAGGATTCCCATCTGACAAAAACCTGTCTGTTCCAGTCAGGTACAATAACTCCCCTTTCAAGACAGTGTGTTTAAACATGCTGACTAGATACATTTCTCAGCGCTACATCAGGGAGGGAAAACATCCATGAGTCATCCTGCTCCTGGCTGAGGAGCACCTTCTGCTTCTACTTGTTCTTCTGAGGCTGACATTGCTGCGTTGCAGGGGAGCGGGCACAGGGTTGGGTCTTACGGCAGCACTTCTGCAGGATTAGGTGGTGATTTGACAGTGATCTTTCAGAGAAAGAAGCTGCATGGTACAAGAAACCTGAACATTGGCTGGAATGTTTTTTGCATCAGATGACATTTATTAATATGCACAGAAGCCAGAAGCATGATGAGAGTGCTGTATTGTAGTTTTCCCTGAGAAACATCTAGTTTGCAGTAGTTTAGATTTCCTTTGCGCCAAGCAGCAGCCAAGCACCCTGCTAAGCATCATTTTTCAGGGGGGGCACCCAGAATGTAGATGTAGACTGGAAGGTCCTGATTTCTCATCACTGACACCCACTGACATGTTCTCCTCTAATTTCTGAAGGATTTTAAAACACGGTGAACGCTATCGCGCTATTCAAATCAAACAAAAAGTGGTCAGCCTTTCCTACCAAAAGTACAAGTTATGAAGATCTCTGCAGGTTCATGGCACTTCCACTCACTGATCCTGTGTGCACTGACGTTGTTTCGGTACTTCTAGTTCCTTGTTTTTCTGTAAGACTTCACACACTTTTATCACAGTCTGTGAAGTTTGCAATGAGGGCACAAAGCTCAGCTAACAAACCCAGGCTCAGTGAATACAAGTTTGGACCATTTATACCAGAAAGGTGCTATAAAAATTACATAATCTGAGAAGAAAGTACAGCAGGAGTCCTTTGCAAATTACATCATCCCTCTCTGTAATTTTGTATTAGACATAAAGCAAAGACAAAATAATTTCTAGGGCACACCAAGGCTAACACAGGGAGATTAAATACAGTCAGCAAACCAAAACAGCATCTGGACTCAGTGGTTAATGGAACATTTCAGTATGGAGTTATAATGCAACATAATGCAGTAATGTTAGCTGATTTTTCACAGACTGATAGTCATACATCATTAAAGCTTTTTATGCCCTGATCAGCAGCTCTGAGTGCTGCTCCTGCTTGCAGACTAGGATCAGCCATGAATAAAATTTTTTTTAATGTCTTGGAGTGCATTTTCGGAGTATACAAAGAAAACCTAGACTTGAAAATACTAATTCTGCCATAGCCTTACTCGAGCCATGCATGACACCACAACACAGCTATTCCTTCTTCCAAAAATGGCTCTTTGGAAAGGGGAGGAGTTTCCTTTGGAATAAGTATCTACCAAGACGGATTTTAAAAACTAAGCTCTGTTTGCTTGGTCGTTTGTCCTGTCGTGAGTCACGTCTTGCAGCAGAGCCCAAGGCCAGATGCCATCCCCAGTTCTGTGTAGGTCCTGTGGTCAAACACTGGGGACTTGCATCATGTTTTTTTCTTAAGGAGAAAAGCATAAGATTGTTTCTGTCCCTTATACATATATTATCCTGTCTGCTCAGTGGCACCTCCATCCATTTAAGCTGCCACCCTCCGTTTATAGAACACTTCAATACTCCACGCTCACTTATATTTGGGCCAGCAAGTTAATGCCAACAGTGCACTGTACCATGCCACATGCAGTTAGGTGAAGAAATGATGCCAAGAAAAATAAGAAGGGGACTGAGGGACACACTGTTGTTTTTCTAGAATGGACTGCAACTGCGACACCAGGTTATCCCATGAGCATTATCATCTGATGAACTGCAGTTTGCAGAGATTACAAAACTTCTGTGTTTTCTACACACCTACAAAGGTTAAACTGAAAAATAGTTGCACCTTGTGGTAATATATGAGGCTGCTGATTCTCTATTGATCTTACATAAATTAGGAGTAAAATCTGTAAAATGAAGAAGTTGAGTTTCCCTTTGATAAAGGTCAACACTGTTAATCTAGAGCAACGCAGTCAATAATACTTCAGTTTACTGCAAGTAAATCAAGACGACCCTAAAGAGGTGTGGTGCAGAAATGTCTTTCTCAGCAAAAGCCCCTTTGTGACAGTACTTGTACTTTAGTGTCAGACAGAGCCAAGTGTTATAAAGACAGAGCCAATATTATAAAATTAATATTTTTCCCCATACAGCCCAGAAGGCATTTTTCTTGAACATAGAAACAAGTGTCATCAAGCCTCATGATAGTTACTGTTCTCCCTCAGGATCTCACATAGACTAGCTTTTTTAATGGTTCTTAACTCACATCAGGAGGAACACTGTACAGTCATGTCATTCTCAATGTGAATACAGCAGCCTAATTTCATGTGGATCTTAGGAATGGGACAAAAACAAGGAGGGTGTATTACACCCAGGCAGTGCCCTTTTGGGTAGCAGTGTAGCTCCACATCCTCTGTAAGATCTGCATCACACAGCCAGCCTGCAGGATGAATGCTGCCCAAACTGACCCTCACGGGCTTGACATATGCCTGTCCGTAATGGGATTACTTACTCCCTGTTAGGTAGGCAAAAAGCGAAAGCAAAGCTTTGCTGCTTCAGAGCTTGAATTCGTTTGCTTCCATACCCTAGATACAGCATGATATGAAAACTCAGCACTTTGCAGAAGTTGCTCAAATGGAAAGACAAAGATCCCATGGCACTATTTGAAAAGATATATGTAGATAACCTGCGATTACGAATTAGAGGAATAGTGCCACTAATTGGAGAAGATAAGAGAAGGCTGGGAAAGATGACCAGAGGGATGGAGTCATCCTTTCTTGCAAGTGATGGCTGTGCAGTCTGAGGTTTGTTAGCCTGGAAAGAGATGAACTGCGGGAAGCATGGTAGAAATCTATGGTAGAAATCTATGAACGGCTTGAAGAGGCATTTTTGGCTGAAGGATGCTGCGGGTGCTGAAGGGCTACTGAGGTTCAAAGGGTGAGTCTACAAGCCTGTGGCAGCAAAGTCCAGAGAGGATTATATCCACCTCAGGAAACCTCTGAGCCTCAAATGACTGGAGAACACTTGGAGGAAGCATCATATATGATCGCCCTTTTAGTGCATGCATTATTCCCTAAGGGCTTGCTATGGCCTGCTAGGCAATGGCTCTTTCATCTGACGCGATCGAGTTGCTCTTGGATTGTATGACTGCCTTGGAGCTGTAACTTGTAAGCTTGCCTAGATGATCTGACTGTCTTTTTCTCCATCAACAAAATGGTTTCTTACATCAAGACTGCTGTGGAGAATAAAGGATAAGAGTGGAAAGTAGCAGTCATATTGCTTTTAATATTGCAGCTCTGGACACGAAGTATTTAATTCTTTATTAGGCATTGTGCTTTGGCAAAGCTGCAGAGAGAAATGAGTCTTATTTTACTAAAAATGGGTCAAGGAAACAGAATTTAACCTTTTAAATAATTGGAGTCTAGCCAGAATAATTATTTTTGCCATCAACATGAGTTTGAGGTGCAAAGAATGCAGGACATTCTTGCAAATTGAGTAATTTGCAGTTAAAATGGACTGTCTTCGTTTGACAATGCAAGCATTTATTTCATGTGAGAAGATAAACATATTTGTTGGGAATAAACACTGCTATACTGAACTAAATGGTCTACAGTGCTGACAATGGATTTTGTGTGACTAACCTAAGACACCACAGAAGATCCTCATTTCCAAAATACTCTAAGCCTGCCACAAATTACTTATTTCAATTCTGTATGCCCTAAAACACGGTTTTATTTTCGCTCTTCTTTTTAATATAGGATAATAGGCTTCTTTAAGAAGAAGAAGACGACAACATAACTTTAATTTCCTTTGGGAAAGATGGATGCCAGATTCACTTCTAGGAAATAAGCCAAAGGAACACGCTTCCTTCCCTGATTCCAAAGCACGTGTTGTACTAACAATTATTTCAGAAAGACTGATGGGCTAGAGGAATTAGGCAGACAGACGTTAGCAGTCTGACCAAAAATCCGTCTATTATGCATCCAGTTTAACAATTCCAGTAACACTGTACTGATGATGCAGTAAACAAGTGTAAAAATCACAAAAGTATCTTGATTCTCAGAAGTTAGGAAACACCTGAATTCAGGAAAAACTAATAAATAAGTGTCTCCAATAACTCACACATTTTTTATCTTTTTTATAAACTTATATTTTTAGACATTGTGGTATCTAAGTTTATCTAAGACCTTACTCAGTCGTTACTAATAGAAGGTCAATCAAGTCATGATGTACCGTAGCAATAAAATATCTTCAGGGTACACCACAGGGAAGAAGCTCTGAAATGCATTAGACTGCATTGGTTTTGTATCAGATGCAGATCAGAAAGTAGGAGAGGAGCATAAGGACTTGGCTAACGGGATCATTGCTCACTTACTTACATTTTCTGAGACATCTAAAGGGCCTGCATGTATTTAAGACTTGACTCACTAGTGCTTGGCCTCAGTTATTCTTAACTGAGGAGCTGTTGTGTTCAACAAGAAATTATGTAACTGAATTTTCTTTTGATGTTTCAATGAAGATGATCTCATGGGAAAGGAGTGTGGATGGGAGGGTAAGACATCCTTTGCAGAGAAGCACGTTTGCTACATCTTGCATGGAAGCAGAACAATGATGTACCCAGATGTTGTAGCAGGGAATGATCACCCTCCACCATCACAGCTGAGAGAAACTCCTGGACCTGAGAAAAAAGCAGGGTCAGTCTTAAAAACTGGAACAGGAATTTTACGTATCAGATGGCCAGACTGCACTGTCGAATGTCATCATCCAAAATGTGTATGTTCCTATAAATGAAGCGGCAGGATGCTTTTCACAGGTGTGGCTGAAGACTCCATGCAGCAACACCTCCAATGGGACAAGTAAGAGCAAGCCAAGCTGCTATTCCCTAGCACATCAGCTGGCAACAGTGATATTGTTTTGACCCTTGAACTCCTCGCTGAATGGTGGTGAATTAACTGAAAGAAGCCTGAATGAGTGAAAGTAAAACCAAGTAATGCAAAACACCCCAAAGTACCTTGAAAAATCACTAAGCCTTTCCCAGGACACTTACAAAGTCATGTGTTTACACCTGAGATGAGGTGTACATACAGGTGTACCACAGCCATGCTGATCTGAGGATGAAACATCTGGTATAGATAGATGCAGTGACATCACAATTTTTTCCAGGAATGACAACATTCTGTCATTAAATAGGAGAGGTAATTATTATAGAGGTTTCAGAGGAGGAAATTCAGATGCCCCATCCCTGGAAGTGGTCAAGGCCAGGTTGGATGGGGCTTTGAGTAACCTGGTCTGGTGCAGTTAAGAAAAAACTGTAGACTGCTAAAAGTGCTTTCCTTGAGTACTGTTCATGTTCCAGTCGCTAGCCTCGCCTCCAAAATAACATTAATTCTGGTTTTAGGTACCGAGCCGATTTTTGTTTGCTTTTTCTACAGGCATTGAAATTCTTATTATCCCAAATAATCTTTAATCAGTCCTCATTGTCAAATGTTGAACCAGAGTTTTACTTATAAAACTAGGACACTTTCAAATTTCCACTACTTGTTTGACATATTTCTGAAATTGTTGGATGCTGTGCCCAGGGAGGAACATGAGATGACTTCTACAAGTGTTAACACACCTTAACAATGTCTTCTCAATGGATCAGAAAAGGAGATTTTACCATTGTATTGTTAATGGCTGTAGGAAGGAGGCTGATCCATGAGGCTGATTCATTGAGCAAAACAAATGCCTGTGACAACCACCTGATGCAATCAAGCCGTTTGGCTTTTCTTGTGAGGGATGTCTTCTAATTAAATATGCTTGAGATGATGAAATGAGATGAGATGTTGATTTCAAGCAATAGGGCCCCTGACATAACTGAAGGTTAGACACTTTCACGGATTCCAGTCCAGACACATAAAAAGAAAGGGCAAAACCTCTTCCCTCATCGTTGGCATTAATTACATATGAATGTGCTGATAGCCAAAGCAATGTATTTTTCACACCACACCTTTCATTTTAGATTATACATACAGATTTACAGAAGTTTCACATGCTTTTAATGTCTGCATCCAAAACATAACTTATACAAATCTAATCACAGATTAAATCTATCAGTTAGCAATCTGAAGTAGACAAGAAAATGGAGGCTTTCTGATTTATCATTTGAGGACTGAGGTAAAACTATCACTTCCTTCCCTTTCCCTTTCTCCTAACATTCCTTCCTCCTGTCTTATCAAACAATATTCAGGGGATGGCAGTGCTGGACAGACATGAAATAGGTTATGCAAATGTTGAAGCTCTCATGAACATTCAATAAAATACACACTTTAAAGGAATCATGGCTGGGTGGTCTTGCAGTACAAAATGAATGTTGCCAGCAGTGCTCTATTGGTAACAGATATGGTTGCTCTGCAAAATTGCTGTTCCAGCAAAAGCCCTTGTTGTACTTCAGCTGATCTTATTTCACAGAGTGATACTGGTGTAAATTCTTTTGACCAAAAGACAGTTTTGCCAGGTACAGCCGCTGGCTCTAGAGTTTTCACTGGTACAGGTTTGTTGATGAAAGTATATTAAAAAAAAATAGTATGATGTGGGTTTGTTATAGACATAGACCTGACAATGCTTTAGGACTTTGATCCTCAGCTGACAACATGCTGCATTCATTAAAACTCACATCAAACTTGCTGACAGCTTGTTTGGATGCTGCCCTTGGTAGGCTGCTGAGTCCCTGCTGTGGCCCTTCATTCCCACTCCTGCTGAGGTGTTATCTGAGCTGCAGCTGGAAGGTGGGACTGCAGCATAGGGAACGGGCCCACAGTAGCTTTGTGTTAGCTGCCCTGGGTAGCAGCAGAACATCTGTGCAAATTGCACCCTGGATACTGAATTCGACAGCTAACCAACACAGCAGAGGCCCCGCTACTTTATTACCCAAGTTATACGAATTTAAGCTAGCATGGACATGCTTTTCCTTTCTGCAGACGAGCCACATCTTGGACTGCACTTTGTTCAACACTTGTGCAGTGGCTGGCACAATGCACGTCTTTATGCATGGCCAGGCTGCTACTGGAATCCAAATAATGACAGATTCTTTTTTTTTTTTCTAGGTAATGGATGGCATCAGCTATCCATACAAAGGCAGTGGAGTTTAGAGATGATCAGTTATTCTTCCCTTCCCCACCCTGCACTGCCCTCCCCTCCTCTCCATTGCCCTCTCCTCCTCTTCCCTTATTTTTCTCCCCCTTTTCAGCTTCCTGAAACACTAAAGGTTAGGATGCGTCTTGGACTCCTCGACAATGAAATCAATACTTTCATGCTGTATCTGCAGTCCCTGCTGGATTTTTAGGAATATTACATCTTTTTTACTGTCTCACAGGGCTCAGTCTTCAGTTGAGTCACCAGTGGCACAAGGGAGTAATGGCTCTGTCGAAGGAACAAAACAACCTCTGTATAGTGCCTGTAGGAAATTCAATTGGTGTCTGTCTGGCTGCTTCCCCTTTCTTCACGGGGACACTTCTGAGGCACTATAATTGGCTTAGCCGGGGAGATAAGTGACAATTGTGGATGGGAGGAGGAAAAACAGGAGGAGGAAATCTCTCCACTTTTTATCTGTCTATTGAGAGGTCAGAGTCAGCCAAGAAGCACTTAAAAGAGATCTTCTGCTCTTATCTGGCAAGAACAAGGACACATGGAAAGATCTAGTCATGAGAGAAAAAGCCAGCTACAAGGCTGCACGTGCCTAGGGCTTTCTGTAATGTTTCCTGACGAGCGGCTTACTGGCACACTCAGGGCTACATCCCTGCTCCGGGAGACGATGAGAGAGAAAAAGTTCAAACCTTTGGGTTTCTACCAGCCACATGCATAGGTTCGTAGTCACAAACACTCAACTCTTCGGGTACCTTCTCCCACATTAAGTCAGTCCAGCCCCACTGATTTGCTCGATCTCGAAAGCATGCACGCCTGTTTCCCACAAGTCTTCCAGCGTCACAGGCTGGCTTACACGGACCCATCAAATTCAACCTGATATGGCTTTGCCTGCTTTTCTTAAAAAAAGTGCCTCTGTGTGTGATGGGGACACTTTGGAGTCTAATTACATGCAGGTTGATTCAAATGGTACCAAGCCATATGAAAATGAGAGAGCCACTGGAGCTCTGAGGGCCTCTGTGTTTCCTGGTTGTGTACAAAAGACACTGCAGCAAATTGTTTCGATTGGCATAATCAGATGAATGAATCATAAAGCAGACAAACAGCAATTCATCCCTCCATGCAGCTTCTCTCTCTAATAGCATTGTAGTTATTCATCTCAGTAATGATATTTTCAATAGAATTTCGCTTGCAGTCAGGTCCCTCTGCTTTTAATCCCACACTAACCAGAGAGGATAATGTACTCTCACAGGTGTTTTCCGTAAAATAAAACAGGTTTGCGACTCCACAGAATTTAATCCCAGGTACAAAGATCAGAGTTCGCCTTACCAGACACATGCCCATCAGCAGTCTCTGACCCAGGATAACCTTGGAAATGAATGTTCAACTCATTTTCATAGACTGGACCAGTACAAATCCCATTGAACGCGGCATGAGCTTCAAGCTGTTCATCAACTGGGCAGAATACCCACCAACCTGACTCTACAAAACCTGAGGTTTTTGTAGGACCTGAGTAGGCTTAACAAAAAAGTTTCTGGTCAGAGGCCAAAGCTTGTTTTTGTACTTTTTTGAGATCAGAGTTTTCAGTTGGTAGAGGTTTCATATATTGGCACATTGTAAAAAATGTTTTCCTGATTGTTGAGTTTCATTGCTCGATAGTGTAAATATAAAATGCTAAATTCTGCAAACTCTTCTCCTCTTGCCTTCACAGCTATTTGCAGAGAAAACAGCAGCTTTTAGGAACATCTTCTGTGTTCAAAACTATGCAGCAAAAATTACAAGGTAGTAATTGGCAGCATAGGCATTATCTTTGAAGCATGCAAAGGTTAGGTGGTGGTATTTGAGCTTCTGGATCTTTCCTGAACATACAGTTTTGACATCAGTCAAGGGTGGCATTATCAAAGATCTGTTCTGAGTCAAATGTCTTTTGACATTGAACTGTCTAGCTTGCCTCCTTGGCATTCTTTATTTGTAAATACTAAGGGATTAAGCGAAGTCAGACCCCAGCATCCATATATTATTTTCTGAAAAAGTTGCTTTGGCTTTCAGCCACCTCTTCCTACAAGCTCTGGAAGTCATTAGAGTTCTTCTTTTCTCATTACTACTGTAGATAATGATGCAAAAGATTAAAAAAAAATAATATGGGGTTTGTGGATAAAACATAGAGGAGGATATAAAGAAGTTTCCAGTGTCAGCAGTTTATGTCAGCCTGGAGTTTATTTTACACCACAAAAGGACTGCTTCAGGAGACTGGTGAAAGCTTTGCATGCCCTTAGCTAGACGCAAGCAGTCATGTATGTTACACACCAAATTGGGTCATACTTCAAGTCACTGGCCTGAACCAACCTAATAACAGGCTCTGACCCATCTGTTATATCTGCCTTGGCTAGTTGAGAATTTGTGTTCATTTCTATACTTTGATTCCTCTGACCTTTAGTTCAGCACTGAGTTGATATCCCCAAACTTGGTTCAGATTTGAGTGCTTCTTTTTTTCTGCATGGTATTTGCTTACATTGCCTTTCTCTAAAGTGTTTTTTTTTTACTTGCTTGTCTTTACCACCAGTCTTTTAAAATAACTATACCTCAGTCTGTTTTTTCTGGTCACCAGCTTCAGCTATTTGGTAGTTGAGAAAAGGCATTTCCTAGAGATCATGTGTCTTCAATGAGAATGCTCTTGTGCTGACGGATTTCAAATGTGATTTTCTGCAATATTCATTTAAGGCTCTGTCTTCATGTGTGTGCCTGCCAGTTCAATTAGTTGTCCATTTTTAGAAGGCCATGCACAAATGGGTGGGTTAATAGTCAAAACTAATCTGCTGAAAAAAGTTTGAACACTTACAGACAATGTTTAGTTTTTGTTATGGTTACAGACAAATGGCACTTTGCAACCCTCTTTAGTCACTGTCAGTTGTCATCTGCAGATGACTAACGTGGCTATCAGATCCTCCTTCAAGCCCTCACTTTAGGTGGCTGATGGCTTCCGTATTACCTTTTGGGGACTGATTTGTGCATGTGCCAGTGTCCCGCTATCCAGTGCCCTACCAAAACTTAGTCTGCCTTCTGAGGAAGATGGTTGGTATGATGTAACGAAGACGCATGGATGCATATTTTGCATCCATGACAATGCGTGTCTCACTGTTACTGAATAGGTTGCAGTGTATCTGAATTTGCCTTAGGACAGAGAGGTGCACCACAGGCATGTCCAAAGTACTTCCAGTCCTATCTTTGGCATCCATGAACAAGGTACCAATTGTAAATGACAGCTGTGCTTGCAAGCCCTTCTTGCATGGAGTCCTATTAGATCAGTTCTTGTATTGGGTGGCGGGGGGGGCGGGTAGGGGGTACCCAACAGCTGCCCAGTCTGTTCCTCCTCATCTGGAGCAAGGCTACCTACACACAGCTTCCTTCTAGGAGGAAGAAAATAAATCTCAATTCAATGGTCCTGCTTTTTGAAAGTAATTTCTTACTGGCAATCACACCTTTCTCTTATAACTAATAAAGGTGCTCTGAACAACCATGTTCACTTTGGAAAAGTGACTAAACATGCTTTTCCCTCTGGATACCCATGTAGGTTTTAGGTCAGAACCTGCATAATGTAAACAGGCAGCTGAGTATAAACAGAAAAAGCAATTGGAAAGGATTTCTTTTAAAACATCAGAAAATAACAAGGAAAGGGCTGGAACAGTAAACAAGCTTCAGTAAGAGAATGCAAATAGCAAAACCGAGAGAGAAAAACGTCAGAGCAACTGTCTGTGGGCACCCACAGGCACAGCTGTTAGACTGGCAGCAGTTTGATCTGATTTACAGGGGAAAGAGATGGCCCACGTCTTTCTGGCACAGTGCGCTGCTTTGTAAGTGAGTAAGCACCTTAAAGTATATTGAAGAGCTTCAGCAAAGGCAGATTAGAGGAAAAACGACTAAAAACTACTAGAAGCTGCAGCCAGCTGTAACCAGCAAGCAGAAGAAAAGGCAGCGAAACGCAGTGTTTTCAGTCTTTGCTTTCCAAGGCCTTTTAACTCCAGCAGAAAAGTATGGATGGTCCTCAGCCTTCACAAGGGAAGATATTAAGACTTCATCCCTGCCTCTGATGCACAGGGATGCCACGGCCATGCCTGCTCCACAGCCACAGCAAAATAGCTCTGCTGTGAGGTCCCCAGTGCTGCAGCCATTTTATTCACACTTTCTTGTTGTTGTTTGTTTGACTCCCTGAGTCTTTGGTGGGGGCCAGATTAGCTGGAGCAGGGGCAGAGCTTCATCTGTTTTCCCTCTGTGTTGCATCGAAGCATGCAGTGTTTTTCCTGCAGGTCCATGAAGAGGGTGTAAGGCAGATGAGCCACAGCTCCTCCTGATGCACCACGGGAAAAGAGGAGGGGTGGACGTACCCACACCTCGTGACCCCAAGAAAGTTGCAGGGTGGCAAAGTACAGCTCATTTACCAAGGAGGTTACCTGAGCCAAGTCTGCTCATTTTTTGTCATTGGTCTTGATTACTGTCACAGCTTAAATAACTCTGAATTTTCCGGACGTCAGCTCACAGAGACCTCCAAATAAGTTTTCTGCTGTGGAGAGCATCTTTCCAGAAGAAAACTTGATGTCCAACTTTACTAAATCTTAAAGACAGAATTAATGAATGACACTTAGCTTGTCCCACTGCAATAAAATGAATCCAAGAAGGGGACCTGATCTTAATTTTCTGGCTGAGAGTAGCCTGCAGAGCCTGAAATTCAAAGATACAATATCTGCTTTGTTACTCTATGAGCTTGCTGTAAAATATGCTGTAATCTTTGCCAGGGGTATGTTGCGCATTCCCTGGAGGTTTTTCAGCGCTGAGGAACACTTCAGACTGCTTAACAGTTTGTTCAGGCTTTGCCTTATAAGGCCTTTTAACTCCAGCACAAGCGCATGACAACCCCTGCAAGTGTCAGCCTGTTGGGAACAGATCACAGCAACAGTTTTCTCTGCTGAGGGAGCCGCGTTTGTCCTGTCTGTCTTGACCTGCTGCCCTTCTAGCCCCTCTCCTGACAGCTAGCATAAAAATGTGGCCTTTGGGTAAAGGGTGGGGAGGGCAAAAGCTTGACTGTGCCCGTGTCCATGTCCTTGCTGCAAAGGTTGAGTTACTTTGAATGCACCGAGGTATTTTTGTGTACTGCAGTGGCCCCGGCTCCGGCTGTGATGCCCTGAGAAGATCAGTGGTCTACCACTGATACACATTCTTCATGCAGTAAGGCATGGGATCTGCTGCTTTTGGGGAGACATCTAATCTGCCAGTAAAGCTGAGGGAGCAGTGAGTGAAAAGCCGCTCCGGGTTCATTCCGGCTGAGTGAAGATATGCAGCTGCAAAGGTAGCAGCAACTCTGTATCAGGGCAGCAGAAACATTTTCGCTTTTCTTTTCTCAGTGTGTGTGTATGTCTTATTTTAGCAGCTCTGAAACATCAGCAGATTAGGCTAAAGTATTGAAATGGGGAATGTAAACCACTGAAAGCAGAATATGCTCTGCTAGGACTTAAAATATCCTCTCTGAAAGCTGGCTGAGTTATAAGCCATGGGAAACAGCCATTTGTGGAAATCCAGGAGGACTCTTCGGCCTCTCCCGCAGTTCCCAGCAGTGTTCCCGTCATGGCTTGGCCAAGCTGCGTGTCGGTGGAGACCGCACTGGGCTTTGCAAGTGTTTGTAGCTGTGGGGAGAAGGAGCCCTATGTGGGAGGGACACAGGGGGGCAAAACAGGCAGGAACAGACCTCAGACCTCCTGCACCCCAGTCCCGCTTCAGAAGGCTGTAGAAAAAAGCCCTCTCCTTCAGCCCTCTCTGCACCCAAGGAAGCCTTCTGCGGTTCAAAACCCTACAAGTGGTAGCATCTTGTACTGCACAGACTCATCAGTTGAGTAAATCCAGAATGTCTGGGGCAAAACATGCAAAAGAGGCCACCCGAGCAGAGGGCTAGGTGGTTTCAGTGGGGTTACCGCTTGCAGGACATCTGTTCAAGGGCTCTGAGCAGAAACCAGGGCTTGTCACCTGCTCTGGGGGTGAAAGGTACAATGAAACATCACACTCCATGTCATCCGCATCGTCATAGCCACTATTTGTCATCACACAGTGATTTTTCCCGAGCCAAAAAGCAACAACTTAATTAAGCATTAAAGCTGTAATAACCACAGTATCCACAGTATTCATGGGCCTTAGGTTGCTCAGAGTTAGGGGTACAACGGGCTGAGTTTTTCAGCAAAAGGAAAAAGAACTGCCGAAGTTGCACATAGAGATCGTTATACAGGTGGGCACATTTATGTAAAAATTTAAGCTGCATCTGCTGGTCTCCAAAACAAACTAAACTACCTCTTAAAGCCTTTCAAACCAATTTTTATTCACAGTCCTCTCTGATGTGGGCAGTGCCAAAAGGTTTATCGACCCTCCTACCTGCAGCAAAACTGCATTTGACTCTTTGGCTTTGAAGCTGCTGAAATTGCACTCAAGGCAAACAAGAGCCAAGATAATGCTTATTGTGGAATCTTTTACATAAAAATAACAGACTAAAATACTTGCTCTGCTTCCCCTGAAACATCATTTTAATTCCACAATGCACACCAGATCTCCAGTCTAAAGGCAACCCCTGTTTTTCCTGCCATTTTTACATTATTAACTCATTTTTCTCAGTGCATTCTTTGTTTCTCTTCAAAGTATTAAGAATGTTCCTTTTGTTTTGCATCTTTCTTCCTCTCTGCCTCACTCCAGAAGATTATGAGCTACACTTTGTTTCTGCAATAGTGTGTTTTCTGTGGTGTTTGGGAAAACTGTGCTCATATTGATTGCAGGAACGATTCCCATTATAAAATTTCTCAGCTGGTACACTTTCATCATGGGATGAAATAGGCAGCCTAGAGTATGAAATCAAACCTCTGATAGCTGGAAAACAGGTACAGTGAAACCAAGAAAAAAAACAAATGGCGATTAAAAAGGCACAATTTTTGGAGCTAGTTTGTGGAACTCCTTGCCACAATATACCGCTGACAGTCCAAACTAACTGTAAGTCAGTAGAGGGCTGGAAACTTAGGTTGATAACAAGTGCAACATGGTTCAATAACAGGATCTTTGGAAAGAGAAATCAAATCCAGAGTTGTTCTTCAAGCTCTGATTATGAGTTCCCAGGCAAAGCAATATTATTTTGAAGAGATTAAAAGGCAGGGTTTCAAATAATTTTTTAGCAAAAAATAGAAACACTTCACATCATTTGAAAGTTTATATTCTCGCATTTACTTCATACAAAAGTAAAAAACACTGTCAACTCCTTTTTTCACAGGATGTATGTTACCTTCAGGAAAAAAATCAAACCTTTTGAGAAATTCACCAAATAAAACGGGAGTGGTTTTTAGTCTTTCTATCTCATTAAAATTAATGCATATCCTGTGTGTAAGCTAGATTTTAAAAAAAAAATCATTATTCTGCCACTCATGGTACTTCTCCTTAAACACTAAGTATCAGCTTAATTTTTTTGAGGTGCAGCTATAGCGATGCCAGACGTAATTTAACTAATCGTCATCCTTCCTCAGGAGCCACACAGCAAGCAGTCCCAGCACTGAGAAGTTCACATTAAGAGAACAGGCAGACAGCAGGCAAAGAAGCACCTTCATGAAAGGAGAAGTGATTTGCAAGTTGTCAGGGCTTGATTAGTAACCACATCTCCAGAATATCTGCTTATTGATCTACTCTACTAAATAAAATTGTCTAATGTTGTTTACGTTAGGGTTTCTTTTCTAAGTGGCGTTACTGATTTGGAGACAGATAAGCTTGTTATTCAAGTAGACTACTCGGGGCTTGAAATCATCACTTACACGCCCCATGTGAAATAAACTGCAAATGTTGTTACACTTCTACAGCTTTCTATGTGTGTAATCGGGGGGAAAAATACTAAGATTCCTAGACAGACCTGAAATGTCAGAAATCAAAATATAACTTTAAAAGTCCTTTCTTTCAAAGGGTCCCAGTTTTCTGAAAAGTGCCATCATCCTTAAATGGGACTCTCACATCAACACGGAGAGGTGTGCATTCAGTATAGCGGAATTGGGGTTCAATCAGTACTTTGGCAACTAGAAGATCTGTTGAAGATGTTATTTAAAACAGACACATCAGGGTGCCTTTCACCTCATTGCCATCACACACCAGATACAATATTGGCATCTGCTGTAGATACATGTACGTAGGTTTACGCAGGCTAGAGGTATCCTGAAACAGTTATAAAACCACACTGTGTGATTTCCTAGGCACTAGACTCAACAAACACTTTGTCTTCTGCCAAATCTCAACTGGAAGTATTTTATCAGTCTTTAAAAAAGTATATTTTTATAGGATAGGAACGGTCTAACATGTGGAGAAAGTTAAGTTGCCTAAGTAGGTCTGATGCAGACAGTATAGCACTCTCCATGCCTTTGGTGAATGCCCAAACTGCAAATGTATTGCCCATAACATCCGAAGATCAAAATAAATCATTCACCTAAAGAAATCAAGGGAAAACATAGAAAAAGGGAGATCATTTTTGTTTTCTATGAGAAAAGAGTAGACCGTCACGTTGGGTAACATCATGAAGAAGAGATGTGTTTTTTTCATTAGTGTATCTCTTTCTCTTTTTATAATCTCATAAGCAAAGCAAAGCTCCTGTACCATCCTTATGAAAGAGTGTCAGACTGTTATGCTGTGAAGAGTGGGCAGTGGCAGGAGCAGGCCTCAACTAACGGATTTTCTTCACTTTCACTAAATTGATTCAAACCTCCTAGGAGAAATTTGCAAGGCTGTAGTTCTGCACAAGAATTATTCAAGAAAAGAGAAAAAAAGTCTTATTTTGTCAAATTAACAACCTAATGTTTTTTCTTCTCCATTTGTGCAGAGGGCCCTGCTACATGGTTACTATTTTTTTATGATGAACCAGTGCCTAGAGCATATAACTATAGCAGACTCTGTCGTGCTACCTGCATGTTGTAAACCAGTCCCAGCCTCACAGGGAGCCTCTTTCTTTTCATTCCTGGCACACCTAGCAGTAATTATCCAGCTACGGGTGAACGCCCCTGCAGACCTCTCTCCGGAGGTCTGAATTTACCATGAGGTTGAGGATAGCTGCAGCCTTGCTCCATGTTTTTTTATTCTCCAGTACAAGAGACACCAACCAGAGCAAGTTGGAGAAAGATGAAAAGCCTGCTTCAGTACTAAATTAAGACATAACTAGAAGTTTTCACGACTAAAGCATTCAGCCTCTTCCCAAATATCTTTATTTAAAAGATTGGGTGACTGCTTACTGTTGAAACAATTACGTATTGTACTCTCTTCCAGATTCAAAAATTGGAATATATGCAGAAACTTAAAATGTAGACATGTTGACAGGGATTTTCAAAGCAGTCTAGAGGATTAAGAATCATTTTCCACTAAAATTAGTGGAAGACAATGTCAATCATTTTGACTAATTTGTAGATCATCATTAAATTTCATCCTAGGAACTGCTGACTACTAGGTTTAATGAATACTGTCTCTTCTGAATGCTACTTACCAGAGAAGGCATTTGTACATTAGAGGTGCAAGATATAAAGATGATTTCCTAATTAGCTGCACACCAGAGATACGAGTTTAATAGTAATCTCGAGTGAGGCTTGTATGCAGTATGCAATATAACGTAAAACAGTTCTCCAGTTTGTACTTTATAACATTAAAGTATGAAATAATACCATTAGAGTGACATGAATAGGAAGTCAGTGGAACTGGCATCTTCCTCAGGAAGCCTGATTATGATTTTTCTCAGCATCTACCGCTGCTGTCAGTAGCACTAGTCTTTAAAAAGCATTAGAGGGAATACTACATACTTGCCGCCGCCCTAGGCAAGGAGCCACTGGGGATGCCTTTCCCATGAAAGGGACATCACAGTGTGCTTGTGCCTTTCTGTTGTGCACTGGAAGTGGGACCATGGAGAAGAAACAACAGCCGTAACGATCCTTGGAAGAAATCACTTGCACATATGCAAGGCAGTGGCTTTGCATAATACATACCCGTGTTACGCTGGTTCAAGGCAAACCCTTGGCACCTTGTGGCTGCCTCAGGCTGTGAAAAGCTTAATGAATTCCCTAGCTAACAATGAAAGCTGGATGTACCAATTTGGGAGCAGCGTAGACTGATCCAAAATTCATATTAAATTTTCAGCATGGATCCAGAAAGTAGCCAGTTATTTTTTGTCTCTGCTCCTCCTATGTGACTTTCTGTCACGATCTGAAGCAGAGGCCAAAAGGCCAAAAGACGATTTCAGTGCAAAAGGTTTCCATTTTTTTCAGGTCAGAGGACCAAAGGTGGGATACTGCCTAAAAATGTGTGATTAGGGGGTCCTTTTTTTAGGACTAGCACCAATAGCTAGGAGGCTCAGCGGCTACGTGACAGGCCCCTACCTGACTCCAAGCTGACTTGCTCCACTTTCAAAGTTCTATCATACCCCTTATTTGAATGGATTGACTTAACTCCTTTTCATCAAAGAGAGAAAATCAAAATTCCAGCTCTTTCATGGCTGTAATGTGTTGAAGTGGACTGATCTGAAACTCCCATCATTAAATTATGGTCTTGATGCAGACAAGCTAAAGACACCTTTCTGTGCAGCCCCTCCGTGGAGGAGGAAGGCGTGCTGTCATAAATTTCCTGGTTATTTAAGCTTAGCTGAAATCTTATCATTAACAAAAGCTGCCCTTGTAGACTGGAGTGGGCTCCTTATTACTTTTTTGGCATTGCAAATTCACTGCCAATCCCCTAGTCCTTCTTTGAGGGGCCTGTTAGGATAGGAAACCAAACTGAGAATGGACTAGAGGGTCTGGAGCCAAAAGGATGTTTAAAAAGGAGGTATAAAGTTATCTTTTTGTCATATATGGGGGAACTGAAACAAAGGTCACAGTGATCGGATCATCAATAAAACCCAAATATTCAGATTCCGGCCCCAGTTACCTTCTGGGGCAGTAGTTAATTTTCACCTCTTCTATAGTTTTGCCAGTTGGGCTGCAGGTAGCTTCTTTCTTTTCTTTACTGTCACACTTCTGAAGCAAAATCTAGTGTACTAACACAAACCTCAGCAGTAAATATTTTGCAGTTTTTAAGGGAATATCATCTCAGCTATGTACTATATGTGGAGGATGATCAGCAGGCACAAGAACAGAAATAAATGCTGCTAAAAGCAGCTTTCCCACTACAGTCTGGGTTGTTTGAACAGAAAGGAGAGGGACATGACAGAATCTACAGGAACCAAGCTCTAGTTTTTAAATCCAAAATAAAAAAAATGTACATTTTTTTCCTCTTTCTATTGGCAGATTTGAATTGCCAAGCTACCCTTAAGGGACAAGAGGGGCAAGAGTCTCTTCCCTATCAGCATCAAAGTTGTCAGGATCCATGGAAACTCAATGCCACAAAATATTTCTAATGGGGTGGGTAACACAAGTCCTGGTGTACTCGTGTATCTCAGCCCGTTAACAGCTACAGAGGGATGCGCAGCTAAGGGGTGGTGATCTGTTTCAGTGCCATCATTATGCTGATGGAATAGAAATTCAAAAAAAATTCTCTTTTTAGTGAAGAGGAATATAATTATTTCAACAAAAATTCCCATTTTAGTGAAGAGTTGTCCCATTTACAGATGTGTATCTGCCCTGCACTGTAGTGCTGGAAGTATTACTTGCTCTCATCACCCTTCTCTCCCCAAGATGGATGTAAAGTGTCAAGGGGGGCTCTGAGATTAGAAAGTGGAAGGTAAGGACTAACCAGGATTTTCTTTTTGTGTAATGTCAGAGAGTAAAGGAAGCTGGGAAAGGTTGCCTTACGTTTCTCCACTGCAGTTCATCCAATCCCCCCCTGCTCCCCAGGAGCTCAGGCTGGGTAAGCGAGCTGCAGTGCTGGTAGCCAGCACTGAAATCCCAAGAGGAGACTGGCTGCTTCCTCCACCTGGGAAGCTTCAAATAACCCCAGCTAGCAGGAGAGGAAAGAAGGGACAAGGGTGAAATGCGTACATCATTTCTTCTTGTTCTTCCCTACCTCAGGAAAAGTCACTGCAAACGGGCAGGATCTCCTGCTTTACTGACCTGCAGGCTCTGACTGGGGGTGCTTTGTGGCTTGCTTCATTAATTACTGACAAGGACTGGAGGTGTTGAATAAATCTCAGACTAACACAAGGCTATTTAAGCATAGCAGGGGAGCTGGCAGGACATGAGGTCTCAGGAGACCCATTGCTTCTTGTCCCTGCTACCAGCAGAACTTACAAGCAGCTCTTTGTGGACAACAGATATCATTTGGCCAGGAGACCTCTGCTCTATGGAGGCTTTTGAGGGCCCCTTCCACACACAGTATCTGGTGGTCCCTTGCGATGAGGTGTCCTGCCGCTGGCATGACTGCATGGAGACCACTCTAGTCAGAGGACCTCTCAGTGCAAGCTCCCCATGGCTGCAGAGCGAAACCAAGCAAACACGGAAAAAAACCTAATAGGCTGCACTTATTAATAAATGATGGCTTACCTATTCATAAGCCTGCTGTCTTGGGAAGGTTTAAAACAAAGCCCTGTGCTCCAGCTTTTTATTTCTCAAACAATGCCACCTCTTGCTGTGTGTGCTTCAACTCCATGTCTTGCTAGCAATAGCAAAACTGAAAAAAACAGAAAAAGGGAAGAAGAAACATCTTCAGTTAAACCAAGTTTGATATAAAGATTTTTTTCAATGAAGAAAGCATGATCTTGTGCTCTTACAGAACTGGACTCAGAGGTACGGGTTGAGTTCTGTTACTGCCCTCCTGTTCAACTTCAGGCATGTCGCTGATGGCTTCGCCATCTGTATCTTCCAGGTGTGAAATGGTGGTGGGAGATGGAGGGGATCTTTCCCAGCCTTTGCTTGTCCTGTCGGTCAGGCTGGTTTTCCCATGAAAGCCCGCGCGAGGGGCAGTGGGGGATGGAGACGGTGTACCGGTGATAGCATCCGCCCCCCGGCAGTGGAGGGGTGAAGGCACATATTCGGGTGTTCAGCCACTTCTCACTTACACCATTACAAGTCATGAGTGGCAACAGACACCCCCCACCACCAGCCACCCAGGGTGGGTGTGCAAGGGCTTGGACACACAGCTCACACCATGCAGCCACCACTTACTGGGTTAACATGCCCGGGTGGGAGGAGAACAACTGTCACGGGGTGATGGCTCGCTGGGAGGGGTATCCCCAAGGTGCAGCTCACAGTGGTGAGGTTCCAGGTGGCCTGAGCACAACCTTTGGTGCTGCAGCCACTCTGCACCCCCAGCCAGCAGCCTGGAGAGAGAAGGGCAGCAAGAGACTGCTGTCTGACGAGGCTGAGCGCCCCAATTAAAACTGCAGATGGAGTAGGCTCTCCTGGAAATGTCGGGTGGTGCCACTGCCAAAAATTTCGAAGGCCGTGTTGTGTGAGACACTGTGTTTCAGGGAGTCCAAAAAGTGAGCATGGACGATGGGCTCTGGAACCTAAAAGTTTAGACGAACTTTTCATTCCTGGCCTATTTTAATATAGCATCTGAGGCCAGAGTCTGGTAAGGAAGATAAAAAACAGATTAATCAAACCTCAGAATTTCAACTTCGATGAAAATAATATGGTTCAACTATGCCCTGGGGAGGAATGCTTGACAATAGTGAGGGTGCCAGCACAGTGTTAGTGCAGCACAATGCAACATGCTGGCATGTGGTAATTTTAAGAGCCAGAAGTATCTCCTCTTAAACGATCTGAAATGCAAATGTGAAGCCTGTTTTCCCTCCTTGCTCTGTGTTTTCTTGACAACCACTGCCAGGATCCAGCCACTAACTTGTCACCACAAAAGTATGCCGATGTATTTGCAATGGCTGAGGCGTTAATCCTGACCTTCATGTGTATGCATGTGCCTTCCTTATGCAGTCTTCAGGCCAAAGTCTGGTTTCTTAGAACGAACCAGTCCTAGGAACAGCCAGGAGGGTGGGAAGCCAAAGGTTTTGCTCTGAGGACAGGATGCCCAGCATCATGCAGAAGGGTTCTGATTGTATGCAGGGCAGCGGTCAAAAAAACCCCTGTTTGTCAAAAAAAAAAAGGGGGAAAAAAAAAGAGAAGGTTTGTTAAAAATCAAACACAGGTGATTTAAACTAGAACCTTTCTTAATCCAACTCCATGGCAAGGACAATTGATTTCCACCATACACCACTTTCGTTAAAAGTTCACGCTATACATTGCTCAGGGTGCTTTCAGGATCCTCTCCAGCATTGAGCAGGGACTACAGATTGTTTCCTGCACTCTTTTCCAAAGAAATGAAAATAAAAATCTGTTTTGCATGGAAATGGGATGCAATTCACACATTATTAAGATGTAGCAGTTTTTGCTCTTTTAAAAATTGCAGTGAAAAGAACAGCCTTTTAACTGACATTTGGAAAATAATAGGGACATTTTCCCTTTCTTCTTCATTTCCAGCTACTGAACAAAGTCTATTAAAATACTTCTTTCCTCTTGCTTGCCTACTCTTCTAGAATCTTCTTACTTCTCCCTACACGCTCCAACCTCTCTTGTTTACTTAGTGTCTTCAAAATTTGGAAATACCACCATGCCTTACTGCCCTAAAAGTAAATCAAAAGAAATAAAAATCTGTGAGGCTTAACAAAATTTCCATTTTTTTTTTTTTATTAAGGTTCCTTACTAACAGAGCAAAACATTACGGAAACAAAAATCTTAACCAACATGGAAAAAAAATGTGTAAAAGCAGACTGGGTAGTTTTTTTGTTTTGTTTCATTTAAAGCTGCCTTCACTAACCAAATGTCCACAGGGGCTGTCCTCTGCAGACTCTGTCATGACCTCGTAAGTCACCTTATAGAGGTTGTTTCACCTGGGTGCGCTCTGTGAACCACCCGGGTGAAGGATTCACACCTCACTGCATCACAGGCTTCAAGCTATACAAGACACTGGAGTGAAATTAGTGGCTATTGTTATTGCATGACTGCCAGCCTTTCCTCTGCATGGTAAGTCACCAGCAAGAAGCTGCTCCACTGCTCATGCATCCTCTGTCATTCCTGTACAATCGTAAAGAGCCAGCAGGGCGGGCTGCCACACATTTCCTTGATGATGCGCATTTCACAGAATCACAGAATCACATAATGGTAGGGTTGGAAGGGACCTCTGGAGATCATCTAGTCCAACCCCCTGCCAGAGCAGGGTCACCCAGAGCAGGTGGCACAGGAACGTGTCCAGGCGGGTTTTGAATGTCTCCAGAGACGGAGACTCCACCACCTCTCTGGGCAGCCTGTGCCAGGGCTCTGCCACCCTCAAAGGAAAGAAGTTCCTCCTCATGTTTAGGTGGAACTTCCTATGCTCAAGTTTGTGCCTGATACCCCTTGTCCTGTCCTCGGGCACCACTGAAAAGATCCTGGCCCCATCCTCCTGACACCCACCCTTTAAGTATTTATAAGCGTTGATAAGATCCCCCCTCAGTTGTCTTTTTTCCAGACTGAAGAGACCCAAATCCCTCAGCATTTCTTCATAAGAGAGATGTTCCAGTGCCCGAATCAGCTTGGTAGCCCTTTGCTGTACCCTTGCCAGGAGTCACCTGTACTTCTTGAACCAGGCAGCCCAGAACTGGACACAGTACTCCAGATACAACTAGACTGAAGACGGGTGTGCAGCCTTGCAGCATGTTTCACTGGAGCCAGGAGCGCCCCAGCACTCACTAGGATGTACCCTGCTTACGCCTCACCTGCAACAACCACTGCAGTTAAATGGGAGAGAGGATAATAAACGTGGGGCAAATACAGTGTCTGGCTCAGCTGCAGTTACTCTTCATGAACCGTCGCGAGGTTTCATATCAGAAGTGAGGTGCGCACGTGCGCTTTTATATACAACTACCTTGAATGCGCTTTAATATATGTTTAAATGCTTTGCTGAGTAGATGTCACGCGGAAGGAAAGAGGGGGTGGCTTAAAGTGGTGCATCTCACACACCACTTCAGCAGCATCTCATGTGACTACAGGTCGTCAAGTCAATAGGTTGACCGTCTCAGCTCCAGTTAGCACTGGGGCATAGCCTTGCCTTTGCTGGATATAGCCTGTGGCAGCATTCCTCCCTTTGGCAGGGCTTAAGAGCAAAACATGAGAAGGGTACTGAAGGGATTTAATTGCATAGCTTGCAAGTCTTAGTAGGAGCTGCCCATGTATGTTCCCAGTGCACATGTGGGAGTATAGATGTCTGGATCCTGTGTGACAGGATATGTCAAAACCAGCTGTAGTAATATAAGCAGCAATACATGGACCTTTATGTGGTGACTGAAAACCAAAAAAAAAAAGAGAGGCTTTGAAGAAAAACAACAAGCTGAGGACCAAATAAGCTAAAGGACAGTTGCCATCCAACAAATTACTTAAAGCTGGAAGACTGAAAGAGTGTCCCGGTTTAATCTGGAGCTGTTGCATTTCCCCTAGCTGTGAGCCCACCCCAACACCCACTTACAGATACAACCTCACTTAGGATACAGCAATAAAACTTTGCCTTTTGGCCACAGAAACTACCGGAATTATATAATGTTCAGTGAGTTTTCTATACAACAAAGAACCTCTTTCATGGAGGCAAAGCTAAGCCAGAAGTCACTTTGACATGCTGTCCCGAGACAAGGAGGCTGGGCACCAGTAAGGGAAACGGGACCGAGAGGTGGAAACACTGGAGAAAGCAGCTGCCTTGGAAAGCACCCTGCAGCAAGTAGCACATCCCGGAGCTGGAAGTGGGACGGAGGTGGAGGATGGCTGGGAGAGGAGGCAGGAGTGCCAGCAGAGAGGTGAAATGCCAGGCTGGGTGGTACACAAAAGGGCAGGCACACGGAGAGCAGGGTGACCTCCAGTCCGCTTTCCTCCAAGATGATGGAGTTTCCCTGCTTTGTCAGCGTGGGTTTTTTAAACCAAAATTACATGCTGCAAAATGCACTTCTGCTCCTCGTGTCGGGATGGCAGCAGGATGGCGGGCTCAGCCCTGGCCTGGCCTGGGGGCATCCCTCCACTGGGGCAGCCCTGTGATCACCCCGTGGGACCAGGCTGATGGGGTGGGGAGCACTTTGCTGTTTATGAGAAAACAAAGCAGATGGGAGATTATACAGAAAGAAAGAAAGAAAAAGAGGTGGAGGAGGAGGAGGTGGTGGAGTCTCTGTCTCTGGAGACATTCAAAACCCACCTGGACACATTCCGGTGCAGCCTGCTCTGGGTGACCCTGCTTTGGTAGGGGGGGTGGACTAGATGATCTCCAGAGGTCCCTTCCAAGCCCTACCGTTCTGTGATTCTGTGGAAAAAAAAAAAAAAGTAAAAAAAAAAGCGAGGAGGTTGCATGCAAAACCGAAGCCACCCTTGAAATCAGGGTACCCTCACGATGCTGGCTCAGGCCTCCCCTCCCTTCCCCACCCGCCTCCTTCCCTATTTATAACGCACCTGGGGTCTTTAGTCAGATTGTTTTTACATGCGGCTTTGTCACTTACGAGTGCCTGATGCCAGTACAGTGCTTTAATGCGCAATGCACGTGCAGGGTTGGATGGACACCTTCCCTCTTCCCCTCCTCCCACACATGCTTTTCCCCGCTGCCCTGCAGCAGCAGCAGCCGCCTTTCTCAGCATGCCGTGCTCCCGCTGCATTCCCGAGCAGCTGTGCTGTCCCTGTCCTCCCTCCTCCAGCCATCCCTGTCCTTTCCCTTGGCCGAACCTGCTTTCGCTCAGGCGGCAGCCGCTGCCTGCCGCAGCTCCCGCTCACCGTCCCCGGTGCCACCGTCCTTCCCTCCCCACTCGCTAAGGACATGCTGTGGCACAGCCGCCCGGCCGCCGCTGCTGCTGCAGTCATGCAGGTTTGGATTACTGTGCACGCCACCGATGTCGAGCTCCTGTCGTGACCCAGCGCCCCATAGGAGGAGCAAATGAGCTGAGACGTCAACGCGAAAAATTATAGCCATGCGAGCTATCCCTGCGCTCAGCTGCTTGGGGAGCGCATACATGGCTTGTGTGACAGCAGCGGCACACAGAAGCAGCAATGAAATGCAGTTAGCAATACAGCTGGGAGACAGGCAGCCAGGCAGGCACTGGTCCAGTGACTAAAATGATCCTACCGTGAGCCAGCCCGCAGAGCCTCCAAAAGTGGCTGACTACTACACAGGAGCTCGACTTGCTTTGCAATTACTCCAGTTCCCCCCGGGTGACTGCAGTGTGTGCTCCGTTTTGGTTTCGTTTGCCTTTTTGTTGCCCTTCTTTTTTCTCTTTTTTTTTTTCCCTCCCCACCATCCATCTCCCTCTCTCTCCTCCTGTGTCCTTCTCTCCAGGATGGCGGAAGCAGAGTTGCACAAGGAAAGGCTCCAAGCCATAGCAGTAAGTCAGTTTCATTTTACTCGCTCTTTTGTCCGTCGCCGTGGGTTTGCGGAGGGAAGGGAGGGATCCTGGCAGGGTGGCTGGGAAGCGGCCGGAGAGCCTGGCTTTCCCAAAGTTGTGCATGGAGTTCCCCGTTCGGGAAGCGAGTGGTTAAAAGTCTGCTTTGCAGGGTTTGGCGGAGAAAGAGGGCTCTGAGGAAGAGCGTTGAGCTGACACGTGCAGAAAGAAAAATGTGAATGCACAGTGGCACGCTTAAAAGATTGATGATGGAGAAGAAAAGAAGGAATAAGTGAGGAGGAGGGGAGATAGCGGGAGAAAATCACTACTCTGCTGAAAAGATATTTTCTCACGGTGGGAGCTTTAGCTTAGCTGATTAAGAAGTTAAACAAAATGATCTGCTGCAGGGTGGCTTTTACCGCAGAAAGTAATTGTGATATTACAAATTTTTAAAACAATCGAATACAAACACTACATTATCAAATTTGTGTAATTATTTGATCTACTACTTAAACTGTCACCTCAGCTCTGTAGCTGAGCACACGCTTTCAGACAAATTCCCTGACAAATTGCACCCCGCCAGGGTGAAAGTTTAGGCAGGATTTTGCCCCATTTTAGTTAAAACTTTTGTTTTCACGGCTAGGACCGTAATATGGAGTGAGGTATGGGCTCAGCTGGTGCAGACCTCAGAGGAACGCGGGCAGTGACACCCAGTGAGGATTGGGCCTGGGTGTTGAAAAACCACCATCGCCCCGGCACACAGAAATTGCCAGCTCATCTTCTAGCACGGCACAGGCGCCGTGTCAAAAGGCCTGTGTTCCTGTGGGCACTGCCAGCCTGCCAGCCCCACACAGCCTGCCCTTGTTCCAGTGACACCCGGCTCATCTTCTTCTTTTTCCTCCCTGCGGCTGGGATGCTGCTGCAGCTGTGCCGGTCCCGGTGGGATGGCACGGTCCATGCCGGGGACCGCACACCTGGAGGTCTGAAGGGAAATGACAGACGACAGCAGAGCCCGCATGGGTTTTACATTCCCTTCCCCAGTTCCCCCAGTGATCAACAGATGCTACGGTTTACTGTAGCCGGCAGAGATTACAGATTTCCTTTGTAGTAAGAGGAATGGCTGCTGCTGCTGCTGCTGCTGCTGCTGTTCCAAGCTGTTTTCTTTAAGTCCGCTAATAGGTCCGTGGAGATTTAAAATAACCCAATGTAAAACAAATAGGTTGGGGGGTTTCTCTCTCTAAAATATTTCCTAAAATAGAGCAAATGGTATCATTTGATGGGGGGGGGGATACCATAACTGTTTAATTTTCAGGCGGCGGAAAGTAGATGCATATTTTTAAGCTGGTTCACAGTTTTCTGTCAGCAGTAGGCATTGCCAAATCTCCAAATGGAAACACAGGGAACATTCCCCTGGCAGCCACCCTCACCACTGCTTCTGGTTTTGGACTCCCGTATGGCACAACCATTCTGCAGAGCTGCTCCGTGCATTGCTGCTGTGCATAGCTCTGAAAAACTTCCATCTTCGCATTAAAAAACAATGGTTTACATTATTACAGCTTCTTTTGGCTGCTCTATAACAGAAAACCAAGTGGCACCCTTTTCCACTCCACATGATGTGCTTAAACTTTTCACCAAAGTAAATTAGATGCTCTGCTTCTTGGTGCTTTGCATTTCACACCAATGAGGCTACTATGGATGTAAAATTATCACCTGGTGTATTGCAGCTTTTTACAGTAGGTTTATGCTGGTATAAGAGAAGGCTTTGAGAATCTGGATATTCATTTTCTATATATATATAGAAAATATATATATTAGTGTGGTGAGCCGGACTAGGGAAGTGATCATCCCCCTGTACTCGGCACTGGTGAGGCCCCACCTCGAGTACTGTGTTCAGTTTTGGGCCCCTCGCTACAAGAGGGACATTGAGGTGTTGGAGTGTGTCCAGAGAAGGGCTACAAAGCTGGTGAGGGGTCTGGAGGACAAACCTTATGAAGAACGACTGAGGGAGCTGGGGTTGTTTAGCTTGGAGAAGAGGAGGCTGAGGGGAGACCTCATCACCCTCTACAACTACCTGAAAGGAGGTGGTAGAGAGGTGGGGGCTGACCTCTTCTCCCTGGTGACAAGTGATAGGACGAGAGGAAACGGGTTCAAGTTACGTCAGAGGAGGTTTAGGTTGGATATTAGAAAACATTTTTTCACTGAAAGGGTTATTAAACATTGGAATAGGCTGCCCAGGGAGGTGGTGGATTCACCATCCCTGGAGGTGTTTAAAAAAAGGGTAGCTGGGGCACTTAGGGACATGGTTTAGAAGTGGCTTTTGTCAGGGTAGGTTAAAGGTTGAACTCGATGATCTTAAAGGCCCCTTCCAACCTCAGCAATTCTATGATTCTATGATTCTATGATTCTATATTTCCTCTTTGGTTTCTATACCTTGCAACAAATAAAGCATAGGATAGCAATGTATGCAGTGAATTAGACTGACATAATTTTACTTCAGCTTCAAAAATATTCAGCCTTATTTTAAGCTTGAATGTGGTTCCATGAACTGGCGTGATCGCTTACCCATTCTGCAGAGCAACAGGTTTTCCATATAAGCTTGTTCGGTAACTTTTCTCCCATGCCTGGGCTGCTGCAAATGTTTGTCAGAATGCAGAGAAGTTATTTCTAGTGTAAGCTTTGCTCCATGAGGATGAGTAACATGACACAAGTTAGGCATTTCTCTTCGGCCACCAGTTGGCTAAAATAAGATCCATCCTCAAAAGTTGCATGGCCTTTCTTAGAAGAAGGAACAAGGCGGCATTTCGGTTCAACTTGGTTTTCCCTTTATTTTCAGAAGCTGCAGTATCTCACTCAGATAAGCAGGAGCTTACACCAGCACTCTTAAAACAAGCTGGCCAAATACTAGGCATATGGAAAGAAATCCATTTACCTTTGGGACTTCTACACACTGTTGCCTGTGCATTTGTTCTTGCCTCCATAATCAACACGGCAAATGAGCTTGCCAGGAAGACAGGCAGAGTAAATTTTAAGTGTGCATCACTAAGTATTTAAGGAAAACAAAATCCAAACATGAAAATATGAATATTTGCACCAGAAGGCTGATGCCTTGTGAAGAGTTTGATTTCGTACTTTGTTGCTGTGGCTAATCAGAGCTTTAATGTATGCCTGTCTGGCACAGAGGCAAGTGTCACGGGAAGAGGAAAAAAGGGGTCTAACTGTTAGGACGTTAGTCTAAACCTTGGTGAACATGAGTTAGCCACTTGTTTTGCCAGCAGCAAGCACTCAGCCTCTCTGTGCATTCATTTTCCTTCTGTAAACTGTGAATAATGGACTTTGGCCTTGTCTCAGAGAGCTGTTAGGGATGCATGCAAGATTGAGGAGAACTTGGATGCAAGATTGAGGAGAACTTGGTTTAGCAGGGCAAGAAACAGCTAAACAAGTCTTTAAAAAATAGAAAAAAAGAAGCTTTAAATGTATATGTTTTTAATATCATTGTACATGCTTAAGCTGTGATTTTTAGATCTTTCTATTTCTGAAGTTCCTAAAATTCACAAACTGAGAGACTGCAGAGTCTGTAAAACTCAGAGCACTGTGGCAGTCCAGTTTGAGAAGTGGGAAGATGTGAGACAACTACTGAAAAGTGGAACCCAGTTCTCTCTGCCTGGGAGGAAAGCATAAGCTCTGTGTCCTGGGGATGTCCTATGATGGCCAGGAGCAATTGGTTTTCTGATCCTTCCGTGAGCAGAGGTCACATCACATCTCGCCACTTGGGCATCACGTGTGCCACAGACAGATACTGGTAAATCTTTCTATCATGCTCTTAGCATTTGTTTGAGCCTGACCCTAAATCACCATAGCACAATTCTGCTGCTCTACTGCTAATGGAGCCAAGCAGTGCCCGCCCTGAACACTGCGGGAAGATGGCTTGCAGGAGGAAAGCAAGAGGTTAAAAGAGGAGGTCAGAAGCCTTCCCCTCTCTGAGCTTGTTCCTACGGCACACTTCAGTGCTTGCATCTGCTCTTTTCCTGAAAGGGGGTGTGTGTGTAAAATTTTGGGTGAAAAAGGACACATTTTTGTAGCTTTAAAAAGTATGCCTGCTGTGTGTGGCTCAGAAGTTTGGAATGCGACTAGTCCCAGAGGAAGCAAGCTCGGTGGCCAGGGGACAGGTGAGCTGAGTTAGTTGATCCCATTTTTGATAAATAAAGTGTGTGACTCTGCACACTCCACACACTCCGCAGTCTCTGTGGCTGCAGAGTTCACCACCAGATAGTGATGTAAATATAGACAAGCATTTTCAAAATGTAAATATTTTCCATCGGTTAGCAATCATAAATCTGGGAAGTGGGGGTATTGTGTATGTATCGGTGCATCTGGGGCACAAATGCACATACAATGCAGTGCCTTGTGAGTTGAAGGGAATCACTGAGGGACAGCACTGAGGAGAAACCATCCACTAGAGCAACAACGAACGCAGGAGCTGGAGGAGGTTTTCAGGTTAAGTATGTGCCCAGCCTACAGATGTAAGTGGGAAGCTAGTAAAATGTACTGATTTCTTAGCAAATAAAACCAGTGCCCATCTCTGAGAACCAGGAGCTCAGTGAAGCATTAAAGAAAAGTAATTATTGACATTCAATTAGCCATGTCAAAGATACCTCCTGTCGAATAAGACTATTCTTGCTTTTTCTATGAGATCATGAGTTTGTTGGGCTGGATCTAACATCACTTAAATGTCACCAGGTGTTTCACTTAGTATGTCAGGACACTGTTGTTTAAAAATAGCCCCCTCCTGTATCAGTGGGGTCTGCCTTAGATGGATTAAGGACTGGGTCTCAAAAAGTTGCTGGTAGCGAGGGAGACTGCTGAACAGAGCCTTGTTCCTTGAGAGCAAGGGCAGGGGAGAGCTTATAGGAAGCAGCTTTTCAAGGCTTGAAGGTGTTCTCTGTTGGTACTTTGAGGTAAATGAAAAATCAAAATCAATAGTGTGCAGGTAGCATAAAGAGAGGTGGAGGAGCAAATACAACGACAAAAACCAGTCCTGCAGAGCAAGTTGGATTATTTGGTAAACGGGGTCCTCCATTTAAAGAAGTCCTTCACCCACTATACAGCTGGTATTAAGACAGGCCAATGCAGGATGGTGCATCAGAATAAAAGTGAGTAGAGCCCAGGCCCACAGACGAGGGCTCTGCGGTCTGAGCAGTGCTGCCTTTCGTGGGGGACTAGAACTAGTGCAGGAGGTAATTCAACAGGGATGAGGTGGGGGAGATCCTTGTCCTGCAAAGGAGATTAATTTCATACCAGTTAAACCTATCCCATGTGAGGTTTGAGAGTCCTCCCAAAGGGGAGGCAGGTGCATGTATGTTTGCATATAGCATTGCACTAATTTTTCAGCAGGTCTTTCAGAATAGTAATACAATTATCTTTTGGAAAGGTAGTACTGGTTAGTTTCAGTATCATAATTGCTGGTAACCTAGGCATTCTACGTTTCTGGGTGGGACACTCAGCAACTTCAGTGAGTATCATGTGGTGTCCATAAACTTCAGAAAATTTATTGACAGAAAAGCCAGTATCTCTTTTTTTCCCCACATTCACCTATTGTCTATTACCCCACAAAATTAAAACTCATGACTAGTAGCTAATATGTGCAAGGTCATTTTACTGTGACACTTCTCCACAATTTTTGTGAGTCCTTTCAGAGAACACTGTTCATGAAAATTAGAATCTCTGGTGTTGGGGATCACATAGAAAGAAGAGGCAAATTCATTTAATCAACAGTTTACTATTTCTGTGATTACTTAATACACTAGTTTCCTATGCCTTCATTTAAGAAGTAATGTTTTTGTCCTTATAGTTAAGCACGTGATCAAATCTGTCTGAATTCAGTTGTTTTCAGACCTAAAGCCTGCAGAAAAAAAGGGCAGCAAGATACGGAAAGAGAAAGCAGGGTGGGACTTTTCTGCTTGGAAAATATGTGAGTAAGAAGAATCTGCAGAAGACTGTAAGGCCATGAGTGTTATGGAGAGAGAAGATAAGGAAATACTATTCACACCTTTTAGGACAAGAATTAATAGGTGTCTAAGGAGGGTAGCAGTTGTGGACAAAACAAACACAAAGAGATGTTCTTCCTAAAATGAGCTGTTGAGCTGTAGAGCCTCTCTCTCCAGCACGTGGTGGACACTCAGAGTGCACCTGGGCTTGAGGAGAGCTCAGGCATGCTCATGAAAGTGGAATCCATTAAGGCCTTTCTCATTACACAGAAGTAATTTTTGAGTTGCAAATTACTAGAGGCTGGCAGAGAAGTTTTACATGTACTTGCCATGTTCCTGAAGTCTTCTGCTTTAGGCACTGCGCTAGCATGGAGCATGGGCTAGATGGTCTGGTGCAGTGCAGCCCATCCTGTGTACTCAAACACATTCATGGAGTAACCATGTCTTTAAGTGCTTTCATGAGTTTCGGCACTAAAGAAAGCCCCCCTCGCAACTCATCGTGAAGCTTATTTGAACATTGCTGCAACATATTTTGATCCCATTTTTCCATTCCCATTTTTCCCTCATTATCCTATTTGAAATTGTATTTAAGGCTCTGATTAATCAAAACCATTCCTCTGCCATCTCGTTACTCAGCAGTCCTAACATCCAACTACCTGAAACAGAAAATCCTCCTGTAGCTGTGTCTGTCCTCCTTTTATATTCTGAGCTGAAAAAACTTGAGGGCTAGTCAGACCTTAACAGATTTCCAGAGTACTCTACGGTGAGGAAAACCTGGCAGGGTTGGGGAGAGTCTGTATCCTGCTGCAAACATTTCCAGGAATGGGCTTAGTGTGTGTAAACTGGGGATTATCGCAATGTAAATCTAAATGAGATCTTTATTGTGAGCACGATGTGAACCTGTGAGGTTCCTGTGAACCTCAGTGGGAATCAGTCATGGGAGAGGAAGCGTTATGTTTACATTTGCTGTAAGGGATGAAGAGAGGTTTCTCTCACACAAATCTGCAGCCCTGCCCTGGACTGCAGCGATATCATGAGTCAGCTCCGTGGCAGGCCTTGCAGAGAGAAACCCGGGCGAACACAGTTGTATCTTGTCTTGACTTCTAGAGAATATAAAACACTGCGAGATCGTGCACAGTGCAAGAAATGCTATGGCCTTTGACCATTCTAAGCCAAGAGCCAAAGAAAAATGCCAGTAATGTCTGAAAACTAAAATTACCATCTTGGGTTTTATCTGTACTTTTGCTTTAGGAATGTCTGCATGACAGCAAGAGAAACGGAAATATGACGAAAAAATATTGCTGTCAAGGTATCAGTGAAAACTAGGAACAAATAGAAACCAGAAACCAGCTTGCTCTCGAGAAATTTCTAGACAGTCTCCAGACTTACCCAAACTCAACTGTTTAAATTTAGAATTGTTTCCACAGCACATTCCTCGCCCTTAACACATCACCAACATCTCTTGAGCACAGACAAGGAGCTGAGATACTGGATTTTGTTTTGTGCCTTTCAAATTTATGTTTTGCAAAAGAAGTTGAAAATGGGTGATGTGTTTTTGTGATTTTCCTGTTGCTGTTAAGTCACTCTGGTAAAGTAAAATGGTTGTGAAAGATTTACCTTTTTGGAAACTATTAAACAGCTCTAGCCTGGCGTGTAACTTTAAGGACAGACGCCGCACACCATGGGTGCAGCAGTGGGGTAGATGTTGATGTGAAGTCAGAGGTGAGACTTTGGGATTTACATGCCATGATAAAACTGATGAATAGACAGATAGGTGGGACAACGGCGGGATGGGGCTGGAATCGGGTGCACGGTGATGCTCAGCCTCTCCTCGAGCACTCTTGCTCTTCCAGGAATCACTCCTTGTATCTAACTTCTTACCAGCTTTAGAAACACTGCTTTATTCTTGTACAGGATGAAGTCTACTCCTTCATCAGCTGAATACTTGCAAAGTAGAGTCAACAGCGAGATGGTTGGTCTGCAGGATGTATTTGGGAAAGCAGCGGACCATGCATGTGTAGTAAATTATGAGGACCCACACTAGTAATATATAGCTTCTGAGCCTCTTTGTAAGTGGGTCCCAAGGAACTCTGCAAAGATTTTAGTGTATTTGTTTATTGACAGGGGAAAGGAAGCTTGGGCAAGGGATTTGTTTGCCTGTTTCACCAAGAAACTTAACAGAGCCATGAACTCAACCCTGTGCTTCCTTATTTAGGTAGTATGGGGCTGAAATGTGATCACAAACCTTGGCCCCTCTTGAACGGCATGTGAGCCCGTCCTGAGCCTGCACGTGCTGAGGCACTGTTCGGACTCAGGATGCCATTCAGGAGCAGGACGCGGGAGCTCAGGGATGCTACACCTGCCTCTGGCCCTGATTTCTGTTGCAAATTCTGATCCATAAAAGCCACGTGCCTGCAAGGGTTAACATCACCTGACAGGTCCGGTGGCAGTGAAATGAGTATGGTCTTTTGGCAATTGCACACCAGACCTGTGTAGCTCTTGACACACAGATGCTTTTTGTTACTTAGCTGACTTGCAGCAAGGTTAGGCGCTGGAGGCATGTAAAGCTTTCTTCCTCTTCGCCAGTAAAAACAAATGCTCTCTGTGCACACACACACAAAAAAAGGCCAACAACCAATGCAGTTTGGGGAGCTCTTTTTTTCGAAGGAGACAGACCTGCTCTCATCTATGAGTTGCAGCCCTTTCCAGACGGCGCGGGACTCAGGTTGTTGATTTAGGCAGTGCTCTGATTATTTTAATTTGAGCTGCCAGCATCATTTGTCAGGATCCAGAGACAACGGTTAGCAGGGTGGGGCTCAGCCCCCCTGCAGTGCCTAAGAGTCGCAGTGGCTGACAATCAGCTCAAGATCTGGACAGCAGAGGTGTGCTCAGATTTTAAAAAATACATACCTTGAAAGAAAGCCCTCAGTTTACCAGCAGAGGGCTGAATAAAAGGTGCTTTCCAGCCTTTTGGGGACATGCCATTGTCAGCTCCTCTGCTTCAGCCATGTTCTTTTGCCATGCGGGGTTGTAAGCAGCACTGCGGTAGGAGAAAGTAACCTGGGCAGGTAATGGCTAAGGAGCCCCTGTTAAGAGGCTGAAAATTGCAGACAGAAATTAGAAGGCAGATTGCTGTGTAATTTATTGCTGGAGGAGGAAGAGTTGAGCCGCCCGCAATGCTTGCTGCAGAGAGTCACACAGCTGCAGTGTCTTTATGGCAGCAGCAGGAGCAAGTGCGGAGCTGAGATTACTGGGGAGCGGGCAGCGGTGCTAAATGCAGGCGTCTAGCTGTTAACCAGCTGAGTGCCGCGTGCTGCAGTGCCAGCATCAGGCTGAATGATCCTTCCCAGTGGGCTTGGAGTACACACACACACACAGACACACACGCACGCGCGCGCACACACACACTTGTTAGCCTCTCGTGGAACAGGTCTGCACTGCGACATGCGTCAGGTCCTTGGAAAAACTCCCGCTGACATCCATGGGTTTTTAAAGGATCCCTAGTCATCTAACTGTTTCCCGTTTGGAGCATAAAGCAAGCATTTGGCAACCAAGGTGTCACTAAATTTACGGTAACTGCAGCACAGGGGACTGGATTGTCTTATGCACTGGCTTTGGTTCAAAATTACTATCTTGGATGTGTTGGCAAGTCCTGGCAGCTTTGTGCAGATAGTATAGTGTTTGTGAGTTAATCCCTTATCTATTTTGAATTCCTACCTACATTGACATAAAAAGTGAGACATGGTTGTTAATCACGTATCTGTTCTTAATAAGTATAAGCATATGCAAGCACTTGCTGCACTTTGGAGAAGTAGACTCCAGCAGAAGGCTGGTTCTTTTTCCAGCATTTTAAGCTGGACCTTTAAGACCACTCCTTGTGGCAGGGATAGCTACTGAATTAAGAATGTACATAAACACATCCCAGCATCATGGTAAACTTTGTAAACTGTACTGGTTAAGGAAGTAACTTCTAACTAGACAGGAAAAGAAAAAAATCTCCGTTTCTTAAAAAATGAAATAAAGAACAGTCTAAACATAACATCTTTAAGAACTGTGCCCCTGTATCAGTAAGACAGTAAGAAATACCAGCTAAATTTATGCTTGCTATTGCTGAAGTTTCAAAAAGTACAAAATTTAGACTGAAATCCATCCAGGATATCTGCAACTCATCTGCGAAATAGAAACCCGCTCATACTTTTCATGCTTTTCATTATCAGCTGCCTGATCTCCAGAGAAAAAATAATAGAATCTAAGTGGTTTACAAGTGTTTTTGTCCTTATCATGTACAACATTGCATATAATGCTGAGCAAAGGTTTTGATGAGATTGATGTGACACTGAACAGTGCAGACCTCCTCCTCTGTGAATTTCTCAGCAATTCACACAACTGAATGTCCCACAGAGGAGTTGTTCCAGAATCAATAAAGTTTCTAATATAGATAACTCTTTATATTAATGATGATTTTTTTTTTCTGGGCTTTTAAAACAGTATAATAATTCATAGTTAAAGAGACGAGGTATCTTTTAAAGATTATTCCACTGCTAAGAAGGAGGGGACAGACAACGCTGCTGAATTGGAGAGAGCTGGTAGGAGTTGCTGCTACAACTCTGCCACTAATCTTGGGGCGCTGGGAATAATTCTCCTTTGCATTTGGTCCCTGTCTCTCAGGAGAGCAATGCACCATCCTTCTTTGCCTGAGAACTCACAGCCCATGAAAAGCAGACATAAGGAAACAAGACTAGTATTTTGGTGGTCCAAGTACCTACAGCTCCAGTTTCTACTTCGTGTCGGTTTGTGATGTTGTAGGGCAAACCACTCTCCTCGCTTAGACATGTAAGGGAACAAAAATAGTCTTTGGTCTCTGTTACTTTGAAAATACATGTTCCTCGATGAAAAAAATCCAGTTTACATTGATGTGGCTAATATTGACCATGTGATTGCGGGCCAGTCATAGGTGGCTGGTTGCAAGGTGGTAAGGTGCCCCTGGTTATATATTGTCACTATCTTTATGGATTGGAGTGTGGTTTAACTAAACTGAAGGCAGATGTGGTATCGGGCTGTGTGCTTCCTCGGTGACACCAGTGAGCTCACTGACCAGAAAAACATACCTGCAGGGCTTGTTGCGTGGTTTGTGCTTTTGGCTGCAATCGGCACACTGAGCTGAAGGAGGTTTCAATTAGAAGGTGGTAGATCTGGTTTATCATTGGCGTTGTTGTGTTGGTCACCTCTCTGTCTAGCTGAAGCTAACAGGTGCAAAAGTGGATGGAGAACTGAAGCAAGAGTATATATACTAGCAATCAGTTGTCACAGTGGAAACCTGTACCAAAGAGTGTCCAGCCTGGGTCTGACCCTGTTCCAGTTCTAGACAGCATGTCACGGACCTGGATCAGATAATGCAGGACAATCACTGTATCTGTAACCTGGGCTTCACTGAAAGGGACTGTGAATGCATGTGAAAAAGAGAGTTTAAAATGGTACTGGCAGATTACTAGCCTTTTTCACATGGTGTCTTCAAAACAAATGAAGGATTCTTAACACCTAGTACTAAACCATTGCTGGATAGCAGCTCTAAAGAAAAGATGATAGTGGATAGTCCAGGGAACATCAGTCAGCAGTGTCATCCATCGTGGAAAAGGCAAACAGGCTAGTATATATAAACAGGAATGCTGCCTATAAGGCACATGAAATGGTGCTTTGTTGAGACCCATGCTGAACGTTAATCTCCAAGAAAGTCATGGATTAAATGGAGAACAGTACAGGAGAGCCAGGAATGATCAGAAGTGGAGAAAAATTACTTCTGAGGGAAGACAGAATAAATCAGAGTTGTCTGGCCTAGTGAAGAAAATACCGAGGTTTAGCTGATCTTGTTTAAGGGTAGGAAAAACTTTCCATATTCCTCCACTATTTTTGTTTGTTCTCAGATGTTGCTCAATCAGCCAGTGATAAGTAGCTTACATATAAAGGGTTCTTCTGCAGCCAGTCAGTTTTCTCGTGATGCCAAGCACAATCCTTCCCTGAGACTTGGCAAGCGACATATGGATGCTTGGAGACCCAGGAGAACAATTTGATCCAACCGCAGTGAAAGAAGTCTGAAGCTGGGTTGGTCTACTTTGCATTTTGGATAGGCTTAGTGTCTGGGTAGTCATACACTGGAGTTCCGATATGTTGGGTAACATGATCATGTCCGAGTACATAAAATTACCTCTTTTGTTGGATTTAGAACACCAGTCCCTATACTATTCTCCTGCAGTAGGACTTCATCCTGTTCCCCACCAAGTTAATAGGAATTTTACTGCTAGTTTCAGTGATGAACAGGAACAGACCCGTAGTATCCCCAAAAGTGTTCACACTATTTCTGACTCCTTGTCATCATAAAAAGTGCCAGATATGTGCCAGATCACACATCTAAATCAGACTTTCCAGGACAACCAGTTATAAGGCTGAGGGTAAATAGAGAAAGTGGAATTCACAATTCCTCTAAACTTGAGAGGTGCATACTTTGCCACTCGACGCATATTCTTACATGGCTAAACTCACTTATCAAAAGTTTCGTGTAAAAGAATGACTAGATTTTAGACTCCACGTGTTCTCATTCACCCACAGGAGACAGCTAGTTTGAGAACCTGCGTGTCTTAATAGCCACTACTCTTGACTTCTTCTCTTGTACATTACCAAGAGGCCTGATATTTAATAACCTTTACTGAAATAAGCTTCCTGTACTTTACCTGCGCTTTCTAAGTAGGTGCTTTTTCAGTTGACTCTTCCGTCCAGCAAAAGCTTTTTCTCTTGCTAGAAATGTTACCAACAGAAAAAAAATATGTAGTAACAGCCTTATTTTTCCAGAAAGATGATGGGGAAGGAAAAATGGAGAAAAAAAAAAGTGGGGGTGTATTTTCAGTTTTGGGCAAATCATGTTTGTGGTTTCTTTGTTGCTCCTGGGAGGTGTGAAACTGTGAAGGCTTAGCAAGCTGAAATTTCTCTAATGCTCTAGCCTAAAATCAAAGGGGTCGAGTCCCCCGCCCTTCAGCTCACATAGAATAATGCTAGCAGAAGCAAATCAGGCCAATACTGTCACTGAATTTCATTGCTTTTCTCTTTCTTCAGCCTAACTCGTTTCTGAGTTGTCTTTGCAAATCAATGCAAAACTTTGCCCTGAAACTTCGTAGCAGATCCTTAGGACATTGTTGTGAGCTGGAAAACGCATTACGTGTAATCTGTAGGGCAGATGAATTGTCAAAGTCCTCTAGAAAGCTCAACTTCAGGCAGGTGATTTCATTGTGGCTGCATTTTGACCTGTATGTGCAGAAAGGCTTTCTGCATGCTTTAAAGGTAGGGTATCAGGTGCTCAGAATGTAGCACAACCTTACAGATTTATCTTTCTTTGTTTCTAAGTTTTGAGACAGTTCACATAAGTTTAAGAAACTGATCAGAGAGCTTCACTGCTGATGTGCTGTTAGCATTGCACTCCATTTCAAGCAGTTTCTCCTTTTTTAGCAGAATTTTTTGACTTAATAAAACCCCTCTTAAACCATGAACAATGAACAATTGCTTTGCTTGTGGATATATTGCTGAAGCATGATATGTTACCATGTGTCATCCAGAATCACAGATACTGGATACTTAACTAAAGTGCAAAGGTGGTGAACTTGGTGACAACCTTTTACTGTGTTGTAGCAGAAATTACCTCCTGAATTTTAAACCGTTGTGATTGCCACATTGGCCTGTGATTTGACAACTTAACTCCCTCTTTTTTGACCAATTTTCTTCCCTTTAAAAAAAAATTTAAAAACAAAAACAAAAAGACCCCTGCTTTGGCTGATTGAGAAGTATCAGCAGTTGGTTTGGTTGGTCCAAGAATTGGGATGTTTTTTACTGTGAAGTGCATCGCTTTCTTAAAAATGACTGTGTAAATGGCACTCAGCAATTCAAGTTGTATTGTCTTTCAAAGGTTACCATAGCATATTCCATCTAGAACATGTTGGAAATGTTTTCCTTGGCTAAAAGGCACCAAAAGAATAATTACGATCCTTTAGGGCATGTCTACATCTTACACTGAAGTACCTACATCTGTACAAAGGTGCACATCTGGCTTTTGGGTCTGCTAGGTATCCAAAACAAGTCCACATTGTGGCAAATCAAATGTTTATTGAAGTGGGTGTACAACAGATATCAAAGGTAATGGAAGCAAGCTGGTAACTCACTCCAAGTTCAGTAAAAAGCCACTAGGATGAGCACAGCTGCCGCTGCAGAGTGCTGTGGTGTATGGCATCGATTAACTCCCCATCTGACTGAAAAATACATGCCAAAGAGCCTTACTCAGTAAACTCAGCATGAAGTCTAAACTTCTGTTTCAGAAAGGAGGCATTGCAGTTGTTTATTATTCTCCTTAGTGTCCTTATTCAGACATTTTTCTCCCAACAACTACCGTCACAATTTTTTTATTTATTTTCCATTGCTCTGATGAGGACTAGCTGTCTCACCACTTTTTTCCTCACGCATGAGCAAGAGCAAAATTGTCAAAAGTATCCACTAACTCTGAACATTCAGCATGAGGCATTTTCAAAGCCTGCATTTTTCAGAAAATGTGTTGTTGTGTAATGCTTTGTATATCCAGAGTACCTCTTGTATTGATGTGAAAGACACTGTGAAACTTCAGTGCATCTGACTTTTGCATCTGCTAGACATACAACCAAATCTCCATTGTGGCAAGTCAAGTGTTTATGGAAGTGCTTTAGCCTGAAGAGACTTAGAGCATTTTGTAGGGGGAAAATAGTTTTTCTGAGGCAGCTGACCAGTTTCACAAGTGGCAAATTGAACAGTACACAGTTTGTGATAGGAGAAAATTGCATCCACTTACCTTTTTAACATTGATTGCATCATTGAGCTCTGTGCTTTTAAAATTCAATCAATCAATATTAATTTTGGGTTGGTTTGTTTCTTTGCCATGAAACACAGATAAAAGGAAGAAGGAGAGAAACCAAATCTATTCAGTAGTAAGGAATACAGGACATGCCATTGGAGGCCACGACATTTGTCATGCAAAAAGAGCAAAAAACCCACACCTCTATAACAGAATTAGTTTTGGTTTTGTCACTGAATTCAGGCCACTTACTTAAACTTCTGTCCCCATCCTTCCCTACAAAATGTGGACTGTGGTACTTACTGTTGAACTATATGAAAATCATCTAAAACAAGTCTAAATGGTCCTTTGAAGATGGGACTTCAGGCACAAGCACTTCCCAGAGCTTTATTATTCTGTCTCCAGCAGTTAGTGAAACTTGGTGCTACAAGGGAGGGAAAGGGAACCCCATCATGCACCTTCTGAGTAGTTTCAGGGTAGTTTTCTTTCTGTTTTGGCAGTGGAGAAGACGAATCTCTAGTGTTCGTTACTGGCATTAAAGCAGCGCCAGCTGAGGTCTGTGCCCTGTTGTGCTAGCGCAACAGCAAACGCATGCCCGACATCAGCCTCCAGCAGAGCAGAGACCACAGAAGATGAGAAATGAGTGCCGAAAAGTGAAATCATTTACCCAAGGACATTCGGCAAACTGAACCCTATAGGTACTTCATTTGACTCCAACATTGGCAGGCTACACGCTGAACGCCACTGTTCACGTCCACATTAACTGCTCTGGTCAAAGGTTCCCACCCCACACTGAAACCCACAGCCCACTGAAGTGCTTCTTTATGGGTGCAGAAGGGCCCTATGTAAGCACAGGAATCTTGTCTTGCCTACCTTCTTCCCTGCAGGATGCTCTGACCCTTTGGTGGCCCAAGCTCTCCACCACCTCCACCACAGCAAGCACTTCAGAAGAGCATCTTCAGTAGAGTTGTCATGCAGTTTGGTTAGCCGGCATCAGTAGACTTCATACTCCAACCTGTGGTGCAGCGCTGATCCTCTGCAGTGTTGCATATATTCTGTGACTACAATGTGTGCAGTCAATTAACCCATCATTTTTCTTTTTTTATGCCTTCCTGCATACAAGCAGAGTAATACCAATAACGCACTTTCATAGATCCTTCAGAGATGTCTCAGCACCAGAATTTGCATTGAACCTCTGCCTGCCAACTCCAGTTCAGAGGCATCTGAAGCCAGGGAAGGAACCTGGATCCAGCCCTTCTGACCTGGTGGTTCTTCCTTTTGCTCACATTCATAATCACTGTTATTGATTGCCTGGTCTAATTTGGAGTGTACAGGGGCAGGTTTTGTTAGTACCTTTGCAATGAGGGACAGAGAGAGTTTAGAAGCTGATGGGCCATCACACAGAATATGTAGTACAGCATTGCACCACTGAATACCTCATGCTTCTGTATTTCTAGGGAAGCAAAACAAGAACGTCTCTGCACAGTCTAGCATGACATAGGAAATAAATAGATTGCATTTCCTTCTCTGCAGCAACACCACCTATAGCTTGATTTCTCTCCCCTTCTATTTTGATTCACAGACACATCCAAAGACACTGTCCCTCGGCAAGTAATAACTCTTAGAAAGAAAAAATCATTTACACTGTGAGTAAAGAACGGCTTTAAGGAGGAGAAGCATAGATGGGAATATTTTCAGCTGTGCAGAACTGTTCTGTCCAAGTCATTACAAATCACGTAACTGTGGCATGTATTTTCAAAACCCTGTCAGTGGAAGAGATCATTTTTGCCTCTGCCTTTCAAGCTGTGATCTTGGACAGGTGGTGGGAAATTCTGAGTTTTTAAGGCTATTAAGATTCAGAGAGGAAAAGCAAAAAGGTGAAAGTGCTGGCACCGGTTTCCTAGCATGCCTCTTGGAAGGAAGAGGGCCTTTTTCTACCATTGCCAGTTATCAGGACTGTCAGCCAGCTAGTTGCATCCTTGTGACAAGCATCATATTTTATTAGTATGTCTGTCTTCTCTGTATGCCAGCTGTTCAGCACAGGACTGCAAAAAAGATCATTACGGCAGACTTTGACTTGGCAAAAGTTACATAAGATGTATCAGAAAAGAAGATTTTTTTTTCTGTATGTCTTTCCATTATAGAGGGCTGTCTTGTAAATGGGAGATAGGAGTATTACCGCCATTCCCATTGAATGCCCCACATGGGCCAAGATATGCTGTTAACAGTTTAGAAAAGTATTTCTAAACCTTCTCCCTTTTTAATGAATCCATGCAGATTTAATTTTTGGCCTCCACCTGGCATACCATTATCAAGCACCAGAGATTAAACCATTTGTGGATGTGACTGAACTTATGTTTGTTTCATTATCAAACTAATTTGATCAGATTTCGTTTTTAACTTTCTTCATTGCTTCTGACATCAGTGTGCCTTTGAGCTAAGCAAAGTAGCAATCCCGTGCTGTGCTCCAGCATGGCAACTGGCCACAGTGTAGACAAGTCAAGTCACCTCTTGCAGGTATTGCCTGGTGGCTCGAGCCTACCAAAGGTATTTGGGTGGCAGCCAGGGCCCAGCTTGATGCGTCGTAGAAAACACTCAGTAGAAATGTACAATGGCCAAAAAATACTTTACTATGGAAAACTCCATTGTTCAGCACCATGCTGTCTTTCTCCTTAACTGCTTTCTCCTTCCCCTTGACAAGAAAACTCAGGAGCTGCCGGCCATTTCATCCTTGGTGTGTGTGTATTTGCACATTTTTAATATCACTCCTTAATGTTTTTCATGTTTCTTTTCTTACCCCATGACCAACTTGGCTTGCAGTTTTTCTTCAGAATGCAAAGTCTTGACCAGATTTGCAGAAGAATTCAGCATGCAATGTAGAATAGGAAAGGGTTTCAATGGAAGAAGCACCCTTGGAAATACAGGCTCTGCTGTGCCCTGCCCCTTACTGCTTCTGTATGCAATGGTTATATTTTCATAACATACCTCTAAATGTAGTGAACATGTTTACGATAAACTCCTGGTGGGTGGATCCCATCTGTTTGTCACACTGTAAGAAAGCATTTCAGAAACCTAAAGGAAAAGAAAGTCATAAATGTACCCATCCTTACATCCTGTGCAGGCTTCTTGTTTCCTTGTCCTGTTTGATGTCTGTCTATGCAAATGCCAAGACTGAAATTCAGCTCTCTTCCCAATTTTTTTTCACGCAAAACTTTACCTTCATGTTTCTCTTATCAGCGTTTGAAACTCTGTCTTTCAATTTTCCTTTCAAATAGGGTAAATAAGATATATTCTTCTCACACTTACATGGCAATAACTTTTTTTCCCCTGCAATCCAGTATTTTTAGACACTGTTTCTGGAGAATCAGCTACAAGATACACTTTAGATGAGAAACATACATAGTAATTACCAGCTAAATCTTTTCTCATATCACACTTTAAAGGAAATTATTCCAGAGGGAAATTCTTAGCAAACTCACTATTATAAATACTGCTTAAATTAGTTCATGGTTATAGAAAATTAGAAGGAATGGGAAGCTCTGCAGGAACTACTGTTTTCTCCACCTTTAGATTGTAAACCAAGTCTAAGGAATTGTGGAAAGGCTACAGACATTTGGAAAAGAAAACTATGCAGATCTGAGCAAGAGTTAAGTTTTAATTTGCATTCCGTCACTTCCTTGGCAACTTTATTGCTTTAAACGTATCAGCCTTGTTTCCTGATGACAATGTGTTACTGACTTCAGCTCAAGTTGATGGCAAAGATATTACTGATTTAGAAAATAAACTGTCATCCATCAGAAATGATCTGCCTTTGACAGTTTGATGCACACCGAAGTGCCAGTTGGAGCTGTGGAGTCGTAACGTTCAGTTTTGGGCCCCTTGCTACAAGAGGGACATTGAGGTGTTGGAGTGTGTCCAGAGAAGGGCTACAAAGCTGGTGAGGGGTCTGGAGGACAAACCTTATGAAGAACGACTGAGGGAGCTGGGGTTGTTTAGCTTGGAGAAGAGGAGGCTGAGGGGAGACCTCATCACCCTCTACAACTACCTGAAAGGAGGTGGTAGAGAGGTGGGGGCTGACCTCTTCTCCCTGGTGACAAGTGATAGGACGAGAGAAAACGGGTTCAAGTTACGTCAGAGGAGGTTTAGGTTGGATATTAGGAAACATTTTTTCACTGAAAGGGTTATTAAACATTGGAATAGGCTGCCCAGGGAGGTGGTGGATTCACCATCCCTGGAGGTGTTTAAAAAAAGGGTAGATGGGGCACTTAGGGACATGGTTTAGAAGTGGCTTTTGTCAGGGTAGGTTAAAGGTTGAACTCGATGATCTTAAAGGCCCCTTCCAACCTCAGCAATTCTATGATTCTATGATTCTATGATTCTAACATTACCACTACTTGGGGAAACAAAAGGGATCACAAAGTCCCTACAGTGCAATAAAAGGAGGTGTTCACCCTTGCCAGTTTGCATGGAAGAATATGGTTTTATGTTGGCTTCATAATGAAGTGGAGATTTGGCTTGTAAAATACAGGTAACAAGAAAAAATCACAATATTTTATATACTTTGTTTCCCTTGCACATCAAATAAATGGTGACGATAAGTCTGATTTTAAAAATTAGTAGTGCCCTGTTAAGCTAATACATCTGCACTCCACTCCCTGCACTCATTTATCATCTCAAAGCAGGTTCAATGCGCTCTTCTCTCTCAAAGTATTGATTTAGAGTTTTGCCAAGTTGTAAGTGCTGGGCACAGAGGCACTGGAGAGCCTGAAGACATGTCGCAGGGGCGCACAGTCATGGCACGTTGTCCCCACGTACACGCTGGGACCTGGTCCCCAGAAGATACTTCAGCTGCACTTGCAGCTGTGGTACATGTTGGAGGCTGAGGCACAGCAGAGCATGAAAGCGTAGAACATGCAACATACGGTTCAGAGAATTTTACTGCTTTGGGGTTGTTTCTTTTTGTGTTGATGCAGTTAAGTCACTGCCGTTCACAGCTGGCTGACTGGGTTTTAGAAGCCACCACAAGGAAATCTTTTTTAGGAATGCCCATACAGCCAATTGATCTACCAGAAGGTGGAGAAGGGAGATGTTTCTGTGAAGAAGAATGTATAGAAGACAAGGTTTTCTAATTGGGTGGGAAAAAAAATTAGCGCTATTTGTCCTTTCTAAGAATCGATGGAAAACTGAATAAATTATTCTTTGCAAATCCTATTATCCTGTGCAGCTGCAGGAAAGGGCTGTATAATTTATGTGCGTTCTTGAACTAGAATGTGTGGTCTGGTGACTAGACGTGGTATGAGGGCAAGCATTCCTCTCACTCCACAGGATTTCAAAGATTCTGACTTGTCCTTTCAAAAATAAAAATGAAAGACTTTATCCAAAAAGTAAAAGCTCATCTTTCCTTTTAATCAGATGAAATATTTTACTATTAAAAAATAATTTCTTTATTTCTGCTTAATATTTGATTGTGACAACATGAAATGCAAACATGGCTTGTGGAATAGCTTAAAAGTAAAAATCTAAATTTTTAATTTCTACAGTGGCCCCCACTTGAGTCACACTGTGTGGTCATTAATAGCTCTTCGTTGTCAGTCCATCTTATAAGATGGCCACATAGCTAATTTCCCTACTGTGCGACATGATGAAACACAGAGCTGGGTTTGTGGGCTGCATGTCACATACAGGCTAGTTTGTTTTGCAGGTATCCTGCAGCAGGTCTCCCCCAAAGGGTGACAGAGACTCTGAAACAGTCCTTAAAAGTAGCATAATATCTGCTCAATAACATCCATCGGGTCTGGTGAAGAAGCGGCCAGCCATGAGTTATGGTTCAGTATGGCATAGAAACCCTGTTAAATCCAGTGTTTTGTATGCCAGTGACATTGCGGGTTGGAAACTGATCCTTTCTAATGCAATTTTGCTCTCCTGTTAGACAGGAGCTGACAGCTGTTAAGAAAGCATGTTGAGCAGGTTAGAGAATCCAACCTTTTATGAATCCCAGAACATAGTGAAGATAAAATTTGCTTAACTGTTAATTTTTAATAGGATTAGACTGGAACAGCAATAGAGGAAAACCTCAATTGTTTTAAATCTGCAGTATTCATTAAAAAACAGCAAACATGCCACTTTATGGTATCCAGGGGAACGATGTATGCAAATGTACTTAGAGGACCCCATCTTCATTTTGGCTAGCCAGAACCTGCGTGGCGTACGCCCCGAGCACCTCTGCTGCTGGGGCTGTTGGCACGCACAGTGTCAGGCCGTCGTGGCCGGCTGGTTTCAGGAGGCTTCTGCGAGAAACCGTGAGCAGGCGCCTATTAGCTCACCTGCGGTTATTTTCCCAGAATCACATGGGTTGGTTGAATACACTGTCCAAACACTTGAAAGGGACAGTGAAGGGGGAAAAACAGCAAGCCCATGCAATCCCCCTTTTGTAGACCAGAAAGCCGTGCCATGGACAGAAGCACATACATGTGCTATGAAGGAGATGCCAATATTTCTTAGTTACTAATTGCAGATCCTATATTCTGTGCTCAGACTGCACTGTAGAAGAGTTAAATTAAAAAAAAAAAAAATTAATTAGAAAAACTTAATGCAGGCTTTTAAGATCTTCGTAGCTGAACCGGAATGGAGGAAATTCTTATACAAAAGTGGTGGGGCCAGCAGTGTTCTTGGCTGAGCACAAACAGACAGTAGGACTGTAGGATCAGCATTTTCAAGAATACCTTGTGTATTAGTCCTGTTATGCACCGGCAACTTAAGTGTGTAGGAGCAGAGGAATATAGTCAGGCGCTCCGGCCACAGCTGCAGCCCTGAGGAGGTGGCAACACCCAGATGCTGGGCCACATTTTGGTAGAGGCTCCACAGTCAGTGGAGCAGAAAACCTGTTTCCTCCATTTAAAGCAAGGTGGCTGACTTTGCACTGAAGCAGATGCCTCGGAGCAGAAACATTACTGCAGAGCAATGTGGCTTCTGGGTGGAAGGCAGTTGCAAGCAGCTGGAGAGCAGTAATCTCCTGCAACAGTGAAGTCCTTTGGAAAGCAGGTATGTGCCTGCGCCTTCATTTGCAGTGAGACATAGGTCCTAAGTCCTATGGTCCCCAGGCGTATGAGTCCTGTGCAAAATATATCTGGAATGTTATGCATTTACTGCATGAATCTTTATGAAAATTTCTGACAAATTTTACTTTAAAAAATGAGATTTTTTAGTAGATAACATTTGCTCCTAGATAACAAATTAAAAAAATCAAGCAGGCACGGCATGCTTGTTAACTATAAAGGGAAGAGGTATTTTCTTTCATTGCCCTAGGGATGCTATCAGTATCTCTCTGTATAAAATGGAGTTCAAATGATTGCTAGAAGATGTGTGCATTCACCATTCATCATCTTCATGAGCACCTTTACCCAACAGTAAGTGAAGACTCCCCCAAATAACAAAACTTAGCAAGAGAAAAAGAGGTGGACAGATTCAAGTGTTTGTTTCACTGGAAACATCTGGAAAACAGAAGATAATGTTCCACAGACTTGTCTTTTGATTGATTGCTGGAAATTAGTTGCAAAGCTGAAACAGTGGAGGAAGCTTGATACAGAAGATGAAAAAATACCCTGTCTTTGCAGTGGCTTCACGGGTTTGTTGACATTTTTAGGACCTGGCACTTAGTCTGAGTAGCAAAAAAAAAACTTTGTGGTTATCATTATTTACAGGGAAATCTGTTTCAAGCTCAGGTAGGTGTTGGTCAGCTTCTTTGCATTATATCCCTGCAAAAACTCTTGGTTTTGTCAGCCTACAGTGCAGTTCAAGACTTTCTGCTTCCACATGACTGTCCCTAACGCCACTATCTCCATTGTCCATACATTCGCCTCATGCAAAAACCTCCAGCTCTGTGTCAGTTAAATCCCTAGCCACAGAGAAATTCAGTTAAAGAAATCTCATTATGTCTATTCATTTGCGAAGCAACTGAAAATAAATGCGGTTTTTTTATTATTCCAGAATCAATTAATTTAGTTTAAAAGGTCTGTTTTCAGGGAAGTCTCCAAGCCTGCCTGTGGTGGAAATCACAAGGTCTACCTGCAAACTTTTGCTATTGCATGTTCTGCCATACACAGAGCAATAGCGATGTGAGAGGCACAGAGGAAAAATCTTTCTAGTTCATCTTTTAAGCATGTAACTTAAGTCGCACATGTGTAACTTCTTCCTGTTGGAAGATAAACCAAATATTTCCCTAATGAGCTTAGTGGGGCATAGAGATGGCTATCCCGCCTTTGCAAAATGATCAGTAAGCAGTTGTTTATCTTTGGAGTCAAACATGAGCTTCCCTTGGCACTACATAGCTCTGAGTTAGACTTTGGGTTTGTGCTGCGTCTCCAGCACATGCCCGTGACAGTGATCCGGGAGTCGTGTCTCCCTCTGGGCCCTCCCAGCAGAGATGGCAATGGCTCAGCTGCCTTAAGGAAACCCCTGGTTGACCTTAACGTGGGGAATGAATGTTCCTTGGAATAAACAGTTTGCAGAAGGAGGCTGCTAATAGCAAAACCTCAAAGGCTCTTGCACAACTTCTGAAGGAGGAAGCTGGTGCTTTTGACTTTTCCCAGCTTTGAGTCTTCTGGGATGAGGGCAACAAAGGAGCTGTTGACATCCGCGCTCCGAGTGGCTCATGATGTACTCCTGGTGGGAAAAAAAATTACATTCTTGGGTTTCATAGAAACCAAAGACTTTGGGTTTTCAAAAAACTGCACTTTTTGAAGCTTTTTATAGCTGGTAGAATTTGCCTAGGTGAGCCCAGTTAGAGAGAGACTAGTGTATCACATCAGGAATAGTGTTAAAGGCTAAATAGCTCAAAGGAGGAGCCTCCAGGCTTCATCCTGATGCAAAAGTTTAAAATCCTCTGCTGCTTCTGTTGCAGAAGCAATGATTTTTGTGTCTCAGGAGTAGTCACTGTTCAATAAATATTATCATTTTTCATCTGTCGTCTCAGACAACAAAACGCACGCACAGGGAGCTTGCTGTGCCATTTGGCACAGATTTGGTGCCATTGCAATTTATAGACCATGGCCCCATTTCGAGCAGCAGCTTAGACACCTACCTCAGGGAGGCCAGAGGGACTCACACAAATGCACAAGAGCTTCCTTAAGTGGGGCAGACAAACAGCAGGGTACTTGTTGTTAAAAGCTTTTGAACACATAATCACCACATCTTATCCCAGCGAATTCTGATTATAATTATAAGAAGGAGGAAATGACAAACAGAGGCATTGACACGACTGTGTGGGCCAAGAAAAGAGAGAGACACTCGGAGAGAAGGGCAAGGATGAAATCAGTGTGCAGCCTTCGGGAGGCTCATGCAATTATTCATCAGGTGGGAAGGGATGGAGGTGGAGATGAAAAAAGTAGAGAGCCAGGCTTTGCTGCCGTGAGCTTAAGAAAATGACGGGAAGACTGAGCTCAAGCCTGCCGAAGTCGAGGGGAAGCTTGCCATTAGTTCCAGCTTGCTTCGCAGCAGGCTTTAATAGCCTCATCTTTGCTTCCAAATCCCTGTCTGAAATGCTTCTGGCCAGCCCTCAAAACCAGGTTTTGGGGATGTTCCTTCAAGCCTTTCGCCTGTGCATCCCTTGGAAGCACAGCAGCGGTCTGCCTACCATGTTCCGCGTGACAGCCTGTCTCGGGACGCACAAGGCTGCAGGGAGCTAATGGGGTTTTTATTATCATTTTTACGGGCATCGGAGAAAAGGGCCATTCAGTTCATCCAGTCTTTTGTACCATCCTGATGGTAACGAAAGCATTACTGCATTTGCCCAGTGCCCTACCTTCTAGGGGAATACAGTGCAGCTGTAAACCAGCTGTGCTTCATTTGCACTCAGAAACAGAGCCCTTTTGTCTGCTTCAACTGTTATTTACCATCTTTTCTTTCACCCTCCCTTCCTTCTCCTTCTCCCCCTACTTTTGGCTCTTTACAGGCAAAGTGGTTGCTGAAAGACAGGTTCACGCTTTGAAATGTGCCATTCACTGGGACTTAGCATCTATCCTGAGAATATTAAATGTAAGGCAGCTTTCCCTATTTGTCATACGAAGCGAAGTGAAGAATGACTCCTGTTGAGTGGGTTCAAAAGGGCGGTGTGTTGCTGCCCTGGCTGCAGTTTTGTTGGAAAGAATGGATTTCTCCCGGAGCTTTAAGCACTTGGCAGAGGCCCTGATCTGTTGATGTACTGAAGCAAGTTTGCCAGTCAGCCATGACCGCTCTGCAGACTCCACATTTAAAATCATTTCCACCAGCCACCTAGAGATGCTGTGTTTGATCATTGAAAAGAAGTGTCCCACTTCTAGCATCTCCAGGGTGCCTCCAGTGTGGCAGGAAAACAAAAATTTAAAAAAATCCACATTTCCCATTTTATCCCTAAATCAAGGACAAAGTGAGTCAGACAACAGGCACCTTTTCTAAGGCAAGATACCAAAATGAAAGCATAGAGCCTGGTTCTTCAAATGCTAGTGGGAAAGTTTGCTGTGAGCATCTCCATCAACACCATTTGGAGCACGGGTAGCAGCAGACTGCTTCTCTCACTTTAGCCCAGCATAATGTCCCCCACATTCCAATGTCATCTTTGCTGAAAAAAAAACCCAAAAACGACAGGGTTTGGTGCAAGTACTAATATGGCAGGAGCAAGTGGACCATTTGTAGTGGACAGATCAAAAGAAGATAGTGACATACTACTTTCATTTATTTCTTGCTCCCCTAATCCAATGGAGGGGGAGTTGCATCCATCCAACAGGCAGCAGAATTGATCCATTTCTTAAATGACTTTTCAAGTACAACATTATGGCCACAAATCCCCCAAAAGATTTGGTGCAGCCCAAATTCCTGGTGTGCAGCTATGGTAAACAACAAAGCGACATATTTTGCAGTGGTTTATATCACTTTTCCTCTGACCTGTGCAATTTTGGCAGAGATGGAATTTGTGTTGCAGGCTGCCCCAGGGTCCTGTTTTGAGTGGCTTTTTTAAGATCCGAGGTTTTTTTCTTGGCCAAACAAAGGCAGGACTGGCAGTGATATTTTGGATGCTAGTGCCATCCAGTGGCCCATAAAGAATGCCATAGGGTACTTCCGTGTCCCCAGGATAGACTAATGTGCTGCATTTTCAGCCAAAGTAGGGCCATGCTAAAAATACATGATCAAAAAAGTGAAAGCCATGCATTTTTGAGAGGTCCCTTTCTTATTATTACTTTAAGCACTATGAGCACAGGCCCATTTGCAAAAAGGAGCTAAGTCCTTGGCTGTGTTTACTTCCAATTCGGTGCTCTCTGAACAAAGGTGGGTAGTCGGAAGTCAGCACAACTGTCTTATGTTGCAGACCCTTGGTCATTTTTGTCAGCATTTAAAGCAGATTATCAGAAAATAATTCTGCTCATGCGAAAAAGGGGAAAAAACCCACAAACTCTGCTACTACAGTATGTTTGGGGTGGACAGTAATTCTGCAATGTAGCAAAAGGACTTTTCTGGCATCTTCTATGTATCTATTCAGGAACACATATACATGCATCCGCATGTCATAAGAAAACAAGGCAAAGTTTATTGGACCAGGTGATATGGCTGGAAAAAAACCAGACATTATTCAGGTAAGGGAAAACGAAGCAGTAAACTTCAGGCTACACATGAACCATTGCTCTGAATTGCATTACTGAGAAAAATACCAAAAGGGAATTTCAGTGTAAGTAACGGAATTATAGTGTGGGCCATTGGGAAAATTGACAGGTGCTCTGAAATTTGCCATATCTTTGCTGTCCTTACATGCTCTTCTTCAAGGGCGAAGTGTTTTTCTCCATGGGAATTTTTCTTCTGTTCATAAGGGTAGGTTCAGGAAAAATATTATTTTAAGATGTGAGCCATAAAATAGATGTTTGTAACCCAAGTGTATTTGCCAGTCTTTTTTGTCTATATAGAAGGTTTTGCTCTTTAAAGTGCTTTTCTACCCCCCATCCTATGGTTTCCAAAACTTGAAGGACCTTGAACATAAAAGACTAACACAAAATAAGCATCTATTGTGCTGAGCAGAGCAGGACCAGGATTTTTATCCTGTGGAAATTTTGAATCAGTCTTCGAGATTTCTGCTGAAAATTGCAGCTCGCAAAATGCCTTCCAGGAGGAATGTGAGCCGCATGATCTATAGACTACACAGCTCTGACCATAGCTAGCTACAGGAAAACAAACAGCCGTCTTCCAGTAAAATACAGACCTGAGGCATAAACCCTGGCAATGGAATTAAAGTGTGGATACACACGGCCTCAGAGTCTAGCCCGATCCCTTGATTGCTTCACACGAACAGAATAAATTGTTGGTAACAAACAGAAAACACGCATTGCGGAGAACTTTGCCCTGCACTGGCTTGGATGTGATGATTCTCGTGACATTAATATGAATAGACTGATTCACTATTTGTGTCCCTGCCTAGAAGATGGTATCTTTATAAAAACATATTTCCAGTTCTCGGAAGAGTGCTAAAAATAGTAGAAGTGCTAAACCAACAGCAGGAAGCAGACTCTATGGATCATCATTTTATACTCCAACCTAGTTAGCTACATTGGCTCCTAAAGAATAATAATGTGGGGAGGGACTTGGAAGAAATTATCCTTGTTCTTTTTATGCATGTATTATATTTGTTAAGGATGAAACACAATCTTATCTGCAAGGAACAGCGTAGCATTGTGCAGCTCCAAAGGGAGACCAGAAAAGAAATCATGGCTCCAGGAATCACGATTTATTTTAAGTCTCCTATTTTAGGAGCTCAAAAGTTCCCACTGATTCCCCTTCAGAGCTCAAATTTTCTGCACTGTTGATACCTCAGGGTATTTCCCTCCAGCCATGCTGCTGCGTGATGAAAGGAGTTCAGCATGGTTCCCAGGCCTCTTCTCACCTTGTGCAGCTTCCCAAGGCATGAATAGCTTGTGTAAAAAAAGTTCAGACCCTTCAAGCACTTTCCGTTACCTTCAATGTCACGGCAGCCTGGCAAGGTATCTAGAGCTAAATGACCAGTTGTGCTATGGGGTATACTCCTGCTCCGGGGGAGTGACATGGGGTCCAGCTATTGCTACCACCACTGTGCCAGAATGACCTCCTGTAATTCATGCCTGGAAGACTGATGAAAAGGACCCAGTAATAACAAAGTGTTGTGTTGCGTTGCTCTGGAGTCTGCCTTGGCTTTCTGCCATTGAAGTAGAAGCTCCTGAAGAAAAGGGGTAGATTGTGGGAACCAAACTATATATTCTGTGGGTAGCAACCAAGATCCTGTTGTGTTGTAGTGCCTGTAACTCTTCTGCATAGTTGTTGTAGTCAAATGATTAGCTGAATATGTGCTTTTCAGAGTTATGTTAACTAATTACCTTTATTTCACAAGAAAGGACAATGAGAACCAAGTTTAGCATGTGCTGGAGGAAGAGGCCATATAAGGGAAGATGTGTAGTTGTGTAGGGTTGCTTGCACCCAAAGAAATGTTCTAGGAAAGGTCTTGCTTTTTTCAGTAGTGTGACTGAGCTGATGCTTACTACAGTACAGTGCAGAGCAGATCTTGAGCCTGAAGGCACCTGGTGGAACAACACTGTTTTCCTAACCTTTGGTTAAAAATATTCCTTCTACAATGTGTACCTTCTATTCTGTCCTTTTTATTTTTTTTTCCTTCTTTTCACAGAAGTTCTCTGTTCCGTAGTGGTCAATGGTGGTTTTGAGTGCTTTTTGCTCACCACAAGGGTGAGCAGGAAGAGGTTTATTTAAGTCCCTTTTTTTTCTACCGGAGCAGGAGCAAGAGCCAGATTTTATGTACAGGTATCTCCAGAAGGAGCTTCTAGATATTGTGATGTTCACAGCTCTTCTACCACCTGGCAAAAGTAAACTGAAAACTCTTGCTCTCTCCAGGCTCACCCTTCGGGTGATGTTTAGTAACTAACCTAAATTACAAATTGTGGTTTGCCCTACATAACACTACTCAGGGGAATGCGATGATTTAGGTTTTGTTTTCACTATCAAAAGCTAGATGGAAGGAGGTTTGAGTTTGGGCTTTTTGGAGGGTGGCAAGGAGTCAGCTCTTTTTCTTCCCACAGAGCACAGACTGAGAAAGTGTGGACACCTGCAGATGAAACACTTTCTCTTCTACTGGAACCCAGCATTTTTGCCATTGGCAAAATCCACCATTTTGTCACAGACATAAATATTATGAAAGAGCTTGTGATTGTAGTGATTCTTACCAGCACACCTCGTCCCCCATCCATGCACATGGGAGTCCGTCTTGTAACCTGTTGTAGGCTGTCTGCTGGGAAAAAGGGAGACCCCGCCTGTCGTGTGAAAGGGGTAAAGCGGTTTTGGCAGAAAATAAACCCCCTTGCCTTCTAACACTCCTCACCGAGGTGGGAGGCTATGTGCGGCTAGGTTTAAGTTCTGAGTGATGCCCAATTCAGCACTATTAGTCCAATCGCATTTAATATATATTAAACTATTACGATTTGGATACACTAATAGTGGACTGCACCTTCAGTCTAGTCGTGCTCATGAACTAGCACGGCCACTCTCGAGTCTTTGGTCGCGTTCAGTGAGAAACCGAAACGACTAGCTACTTAAACAGTGCAGTTTATTTAAACAACAGATAGGTAGGTTCTTAGGATTGCCGGTGATAAATACACTGTCTGCAAAGCACGTGCAAATGAAAGTATTGTTACATCTACAAAACACGCGACAAAGTTATAAACGGTACACCCTGGCTATAAATGTAGAAAGAGACTCTCTAGAGAAATTTCTAAGTTTCCTGAGGACGCACTCGGTATAATCGAAGTCTTACCCAAAGGCGTCCCCATGGGGGGGAAGAGAGGCTCAGCCCCTCGACTGATCCTGGAAGTCAGTGAGGGAATTCTTCGCGATGGTGTCTTCCCTGGGTATCCCCCCTCTCTTTGGCTATTTTTATACTATTTGTTATCTTCAAGGTGGAGTTTGAGTGACTTTAGTCATACATACTTTTATCATGATTGGTGTAATTTTCTCTCGCTTCACAATTAAAGGTATAGTTTACGAGAAATTCAGGATGCAGACTCAAGAAGGAGTGGTCGCACCTTGGAGATGGGTAGCCTTCGGCATAGAGGTGTGTTTTGGTATTATAATGACATTATCATGAGCAAAGTTCACACAAAGGACAGCATTTCATCAAAATTTGACAAAATGTTGGCTCCGAGTATCGAGCAGGCAGCTAATTGGCAGTTTATCTGTTTCATGGTATCATCCCATTTCCGTATCCGCTATACATCATAAGGTAAAGCCGCAGAATAATTGCATCCCGTCCCGTACGTCATGTAGCTTCACAAGCATCCTTATCAGGGAACCACAGGTGTTGTATTCTTCATGCCAGCTGCGGCTATTTTCTACCTCAGAAGCCTCTTGATTTTATACTTTTCTTTAATGTGTGAACAATGCTGTACTTTTGTATTTTTAGTCAATTTAGTAATTATTCCACACCGCCTTCCCCATCTCTTCCTGGCAACAGGGAGTTTTGCACATTTGATTTTCAGGGGATGGTGGAAAGCACAGGTAGAGTGGCTTGAACCGATCAATAGCACCTTGCCTTCAGGCTGCACCATCCCAATCATCGCGGAGCAACCTGCTCGGCAGTGAACTCATCGTGAACTGTCTTCTTGCTGGAGCACTTCTGTAAATCAGTCCTTGCTTGAGTGGAGGGATACCTAGGAAACTCCCAGCATTTCAGGGACAGAAGTTCGCAGTTCATTAGCCTCACTACTAGCAGCCTTTCCGTGATGTGATTTTAGTGCCAGTGTGCACGCTCTGTCAAGAAAAACTCAGCTTGCTGTAAAAGCTTAGCGCTGTGCCCTCTTTTCTTTGCGGTATGTAGCTAGTCTTATAGCTTGTCATTTTTAACATTTTAGTTGCTGCAGCTGTCGTCTACAGACAGGGAAAATCTATTATTTCTGGGGGGTGCACAGAGGGATGATTTTGCAAGCAAGCTGACCCTTGTCAAAAGTGGGTTGCAGATGATTTCAGTGGTACAGGATGCTTGCCCGATCGGTGATGTAGTCTGTAAAGTTTATTCTGGTGCACTGGAAGAGCATGCACTGCAGATGTGCAAACAGTGACCTCATTCTGTTCATATTAAAGACAATGGGTGAAGCCATTTGAAAATCCCAGTGATAATAAACTTAAAGTACTACTGTTTTCTTAACAGTTACGCAGTTATACTATTAGAGCTTGATGGGGTGTCAAACTAGTGTCCTTCAACAGAAAAAAAGCCTGAATCATATAAACAAATTATAGATCCTGAGCAAATCTTTGTGGAAAATCAGTTCTCCCTGCTTTTATGAGCCACCACCTCAGGAATCTTTCCCCCTGACAGTTAGAAAACATCCTGATTCCATCAGTGTCCATCTATAGCACTGCTGAATATGATTAATGTTTAATGGCAAACATTATGTGCTCTTCCTTGAGCTTCCACTGTGCTTGTACTCACACACTGGAATGTGACAGGAGGAAAAGCTCAGGTACGTTTTGGTTGTTTCTTCCTGGAGAAACACAACGCTACATCTCTGCGAGATACTTGTCCAAGAATCTGAGCCACAAAAATTCACGAAATGCCTGGTAATGATCCATCTGGGCTCAGGATTTGGGAGTCCATTTAGTTTGCACAGAACTCTTGTGCAGAGGTTAGGTCTGGCTGCGAGACTATTGCCGTCATAACATAAGAACCCCAGGCAGGAACTAGGACCTCTTTATGTCAGATTTTGTGCAAATATGGAAGAGAGAGTCTGTTTCTGCAGCCTAAAAAGTTTCCCATCTCTGTCAGCAGAGCAGTTGGAAGCCCAATCAAGATAGTGTGGATAGTGCTGTCTCTGCCATGGATTTAGAGATCCAAAGAGGCCACCAAAGAAACAAGAGTGAGTGGCAGGATGGTCAGGGATGGAGGTACTTCTCTCTTTTTAAATGACCTTACAAAAAGTGAATATTTTAACACTCTACACACTGTCTGCAGCCCAAGCCTGGTTTTCCAAACTCTCTATGAGCACAAAGTAAAACATGTTTCTAACCTGACCTTACCGAGGCCTCTAAGTCCTCTCCTTATCTGAACTATTTTGTCCCCTCCTGTGTTGGCACTTGCAGCCAAGCGTGACAATGACCTGGGCTGTGGGAACTGGCTTTCATACAGAGCTCAGCAGCTCCTGCCTATGCAGGATGAGTGGTTCACACCTCCGTGAAAAACCTCCCTCAGACTCCTTCGTTATGAGGGATAACTGAATTACATATCACGGAATCACGGAATCACGGAATCATGGAATCTTCAGAGTTGGAAGGGACCTCTAGAGATCATCTAGTCCAACTCCCCTGCTAGAGCAGGATTGCCTAAAGCACATCCCTCAGGGCTGCATCCAGGCGGGTCTTGAAAATCTCCAGAGAAGGGGACTCCACAACCTCCCTGGGCAGCCTGTTCCAGTGCTCTGTCACCCTCACCGTAAAGAAGTTTTTCCGTGTGTTTGAACGGAACTTCCTATGTTCTAGCTTGTGCCCATTGCCCCTTGTCCTGTCGCTGGGAACCATTGAAAAGAGCCTGGCTCCGTCCTCCTTAAACCCACCCTTTAGGTACTTGTAAACATTAATCAGGTCCCCCCTCAACCTTCTCTTCTCCAGGCTAAAGAGTCCCAGCTCTTTCAGCCTTTCCTCATAAGGGAGGTGCTCCAGTCCCATAATCATCTTGGTTGCCCTACGCTGGACTCGCTCCAGTAGTTCCCTGTCCCTCTTGAACTGGGGAGCCCAAAACTGGACACAGTACTCCAGTTGTGGCCTCACCAGTGCAGAGTAGAGGGGGAGAATGACCTCCCTCGACCTACTGGCCACAGTCTTCCCTATGCAGCCCAGGATGCCATTGGCCTTCTTGGCGACAAGGGCACACTGCTGGCTCATGGATAATTTGCTGTCTACCAGGACCCCCAGGTCCTTCTCCTCAGAGCTGCTTCCCAGCATGTCCGCCCCTAACCTTTACTGGTGTTTGGCATTCTTCCTTCCCAGGTGCAGGACCCTACACTTGCTTTTGTTGAACCTCATTAGGTTCTTCTCTGCCCAGCTCTCCAGCCTGTCCAGGTCACGCTGGATGGCAGCACGGCCCTCTGGAGTGTCGGCCACCCCTCCCAGCTTGGTATCATCAGCAAACTTGCTGAGGATACACTCTGTCCCCTCATCTAGGTCACTAATGAATATATTGAACAAAATTGGTCCAAGTATTGACCCCTGAGGGACACCACTCGTTACAGGCCTCCAACTGGCCTCTGTGCCGCTGATCACAACCCTCTGAGTTCTGTCACTCAGCCAGCTCTCAATCCACCTCACTGTCACCTCGTCTAGCCCATACTTCCTCAGCTTCCTAATGAGGATGTTATGGGAGACAGTGTCAAAAGCCTTGCTAAGGTCAAGGTAGATGACATCTACGGCTCTCCCCTCATCCAGCCAACCCGTTATAACATCATAGAAAGCTATCAGATTGGTCAAGCATGATCTACCCTTGGTAAATCCATGCTGACCACTTCCAATCACTTCCTGTTCCTCAATGTGTTTGGAGACGACATCCAGAATGAGTCGCTCCATTACCTTCGCAGGGACAGAGGTGAGACTAACCGGCCTGTAGTTCCCTGGGTCCTCCTTCTTGCCTTTTTTGAAGATTGGAGTGATGTCAGCCTTCCTCCAGTCCTCAGGCACCTCTCCTGTTCCCCATGACCTTGCAAAGACAATGGAGAGTGGTCTAGTGATAACATCTGCCAGCTCTCTCAGCACTCGCGGGTGCATCCCGTCAGGGCCCATGGATTTATGAATGTCCAGATTGGCCAAGTGGTCTCTGACCCGGTCCTCCTCAACTAAGGGAAAATCTTCCTCTCTCCAGACCTCCCCCCTTGCCTCCAGGGTATGGGATGCGTGAGGGACGGCTTTATCAGTGAAGACCGAAGAAAAGAAGGCATTCAGTAACTCTGCCTTCTCTGTGTCTTCCACCACTAGGGCACCCGTCTCATTCATCAGTGGACCTATATTTTCCCTAGTTTTCCTTTTTCTGTTGATATACTGGAAAAATCTCTTCTTGTTGTCTTAACTGCAGTGGCCAAGCTGAGTTCTGATTGAGCTTTGGCCCTTCTAATCTTCCCCCTGCATAGCTTTGTTATATCTTGATAATCCTCATAAGTTGCTAAGCCCCTTTTCCAGAGAATGTAAGCTTTCCTTTTTTTCCTGAGGTCCAGCCAAAGCTCTCTATTTAGCCAGGCTGGCCTTCTTCCCCGTCGGCTCGTCTTTCGGGACATGGGGATGGCCTTCACCTGTGCTTCTAAGAGCACCTGCTTGAAGTATGACCAGCTTTCCTGGGCACCTTTGCTCTTCAAAACTGCCTCCCAAGGGACACTCTCAACCGTGCTCCTAAACAGGCTAAAGTCTGCCCTTCGGAAATCCAAGGTGGCAATTTTGCTGGCTCCCCGCCTCCCTTCACCAAGAATTGAAAACTCTGTCATTTCATGGTCACTCTGCCCAAGACGACCTCCAACCTTTACATCCCCCACAAGACCTTCTCTGTTAACAAACAGTAGGTCCAGTAGGGCACTTCCCCTAGTAGGTTCCTTCACCAGCTGTGTTAGGAAGTTGTCTTCCACACACTCCAGGAACCTCCAGGACTGTTCCCTCTCTGCTGTGTAGTATTCCCAGCGGACATCCGGGAAGTTGAAATCCCCCACAAGGACAAGGGCAGATGATCGCGAGACCTCTGCCAGCCGCTTATAGAATACTTCATCGGTTTCTACATCCTGATTAGGGGGTCTATAACAAACTCCCATCATGATATCTGCCTTGTTGGCCTTCCCCTTGATTTTTATCCATACACACTCAACACTGTCATTCACACTGTTGAGTTCTAGACATTCAAAACCGCCCCTAACATAGAGGGCCACCCCACCACCTCTCTTCCCTTGCCTATCTCTTCTGAAAAGCTGGTAGCCATCAATTACAGCACTCCACTTGTGTGTGTCTTCCCACCACGTTTCCGTGATGGCAACCACATCATAGTTTCCCTGCTGCACGATGGCCTCCAGCTCGTCCTGCTTATTCCCCATGCTGCGTGCATTAGTGTAGATGCACTTCAGTTGGGTTAATTGTCCTGCCACTTTCTTGGGGGTACAGGCCCTGATTTGCACCTGATCATTCTCGGACACTACTGTAGTTACCAAATTATCACTACTCCTTGTGTCTATGCTGCCACACAATTCACTATCCCCCACCATCGCTGAGACAGGCTGCAAGACCTTGCTATCACTTTTACCCATGAGCACTGCTATGTTGCTCCTAGGCACCACTTTTGTGATCCTGGTTTCGTCCCCATCCCCCATCAAACCTAGTTTAAAGCCTTATGGATAAGCCCTGCTGATTCTTGTCCCAGTCTCTTTCTTCCCCTTCGGGTTAGGCTTCCCCTGCCTGATGCCAGCATGCCTGGTTTCCTGTAGATCAGCCCATGTTCAAAAAAGCCAAAGTCCTGCCGGACGCACCAGTCGCGGAGCCAGGAGTTAATTTGCTGGCTCCTCCTATTTATCCCCTCGTCTACCCCTGCAAATGGTGGGATAGAGGAGAACACTATTTGTGCTCCCGATCCCTTAACCAGCCGTCCCAGGGCCCTAAAGTCATTCTTCATTGCCCTCAGACTTCTGGTACCTACTTCGTCACTGCCTACCTGAAATATCAGTAGCGGATAGTAATCTGATGACTGGACCAGGGAAGGGAGTTTCCTCCGTATGTCCTTAATTCTGGCCCCAAGGAGGCAGCTGACTTCCCTGTGGGATATCACACAATTACTAATGCCCAGAGGAGGGGGATTTTTCATCCTCTCTTCTGTACCTGGAAATAAATTCCTAGCACTCTTCCCAGACTCTCCTGTAATCCCTGGGAAAGCATTGGGTATGTTGTTTCTTAGTGGACCATGGGTGTTGGTTTTACAACCCCTCCTGCAGGTCCCTGCAAAGATCAAACTGTAATTAGCTTTGTGTTGAAGATGCAAGTAGTTCAATGGAGAGCCAGCAGTTTTCTTGAAAACATGAAGAAATGAAAAACACTGGGTGTTTCTCAGCAAAGCTGGTTTTAGCTTAGTTTGAAACAAATAAAAACATTAGTTTTGATTCTCACCTTATTCTGGCAAATGTTCCCCATTAGATAGGTAGGGAGCTGTTGTTGTCCCTGTATGTCTCTCCTTTTTCCTTTACCTCTAGCTGAAAAAAGAGACAATATGAGCACTTTACAAATGTAATAGAGTATCCCTGAGGAAGTTTGCCAGTAACATGTCCAGAAATGACATATCTCTGCTCCATATGCTGGCCGAGTCAGTTCTGCCAAGACAAAGCCAGCATTGCCCAAGAAACTGTGGAGCAACCTGGCCATCAAGGGCAGATCCCATTAAATGTGGTTTATGGAGCAAGATAGCTTTTTACTTCTCAAATTTATGATCATGATGTTAAATGCAGGGAGCACACACAAGAGTGGTTGATTTAATTTAGCATGTGTGGAGCAAATAGTATGTTGAATTCAGTGACAAAGTGACCTTACACTAGGGTTAGAGGGGCAGGTGCTTGAATTTATGTAGCGCTTTCCGTCTCTCTTGGCCAACATCCTCCAACATCTTTTGCCTTTTGAGCATGTTTCTTAAGGTCTTTCCATTTAAAAGGCCAGAGAGCTTCCTTGTGGATGTCTTTCAGGCCAAAGAGAGGATGCAGGGAGGGGCGGTGGGGTGGGTTCCTCGGACCCTGCTGGCTCTGCTGTGCTATGGCTTCAACGGCACAGACAGCTTAGGAGATCAGACCTTCGCTTCTTCTACGAGCTCCTGCAGGAGATCAGAGTGTAGAAGCCATATAAAATATCGCAACCTGCCCATAAGCTGTATTTTGCACCTTAAATCCAGGAGCTGAGTAAAGAGAAATATGCATTTCGCACAGACCTGAATCAAAACAAATCCTTCACCAGGGACTCCTACAGGGATGTGCAGAGCAACAGTTTGAAGACAGCAGCAGGTGATGACTATTGACCAACTTTATGTTGCCTAAATCCCTGGAGGTGACTAAGCTACCCATCTTAAAAAGATAAAGCCTGAAGGAAGGGTGATAAACCTCCTGGGGCAGCCTCAGAGAAGGATCTGACCTTCTTTGAGGAAGATCAGGTGTGTCCTGTATGTCAGGATGGAGTAACGATAGGAGGAAGAAAGAATATGACTTTTGGGAGGGGAACCTATCTGCAGTTGTATCCTCTCCCTCCTTCAGCTTCCTGGGAGTAATTGCTGCAGAGATGCATTTTCAAGCTAACAGAAGAGTAAAACTGGTGGAAATGCCCAATGGAAGGAGGAGAGGAGCTATTCCAAAATCCGAGGCTATAAAATAATAAGACCTCCTTTGCACAGAGGTCTCCAGAAGACCCAGGCAATGACAGAGGAGTTGCACAGGAGCAGTTAAGCAGTACCCATGTGGCATCCTGTTGGGGTTCAGAAGGAGAGTTCATATTGCTCTGAATGGAGGATGCAGGCTGGAAGAGGCAGGAATCAACCCGCATCCCTGAAGCTTCTTCTGGTATCCGCATGTTTAGGTGATTTTCACGCGCTGTTTGCTGTTTAATAAGCCATTCAAATGGTTCACAGTTTTATAAGCCTGTCAGGTGTGTCAGCTGAGTGTGAAATTCACCCAGACTGTACAGACTTTGTTATTTCAACCCGCCCAACACACCCTGAGCACCTGTGCAGGCAAACCTGCAAAAACCACGCAGCAGTTGTGTGGGTCGCTGAGATGACCTTGAGGCTGTGAATTCCCAGATATACCTCACAGCAGGAATGCCAATCACAGAGAAATGCAGGCAGTTTTCTGAAGGGAGGGAACCTTTGGCAGCACAGCAGAAATTTGCCCATCTATAAATGGATCCAGGTTCTGGAGCCAAGCATCAAAGCTGTCAGACCCAGTCTGCGCTCTTGCTGCACTGCCGCCGGTCTCCCGCATCAGCGCAGCAGACTGACACTGTGCATGCCTCTGCGTCCTGCCCAAAGCCACTGTGACCTGCAGCTGTGAGCACCCTGCCTCAAGGACCTGCAGCTAACCCATCCATGGAGAGACAAGCGGACACACGTCGCGGGCCTCACGTGCTTACCTGTTCCTCCTTACTAAAGGCGACACGCTGGTGGCGAGAAGCTGCTGTGGGATCTGTTTGTCTCTGCCTTTGATGGTACAGGGAGAAGGCTGGCAGATTAATTTCTTATGCAATCCATAGCATAGTGTCCCAACTGTTCCTATTCACGCAGCGAGCATTGGGATGCCTGACCTAAAGGAATGACATAGCAGTAATGCCTCCCACATACTGCTAAGGTTCAGTGTTGAAGCATGTGATCCCACACCTGTCAGATTAAATAAGCTTTCCAGAAGTAAGCTGGTTGGAGATGAAGCCAGTTCTTTTATGTGCTGCGTAGGCAAGACGCCAAGGCCAAGGCTGGGTAGGATTTTTAGCATACCTAGATCACACACCAAGCATGCTTTTTTGCCAAGCAGATAGATATATCCGCCCTCTCAGTCACGATCGTGTTTGTCATTTATGGGCTTTGGTCTCCCTAAGGTCCCATCGTGGAGTAACATGACTCTCCCAATGGACTTCAGAGGAGGCAGAGATGGCATGTCCAGCAGCCCCATCAGGCTCCGGGGCTCAGCATCGCAAGTTTGAGAGGATGCTGACAGCTGGAAGGTGGCAAGACTCAGGCTCCCAATTGCATCCCCCTGTGCTTATAGGGAAGTTTGTCTCCCTCTTTCTTTTCAGTGTAAAACAAGGCAGCATTTCCCTTCCTGAATGTAGAGGTTAGACCCCAAACACACCGGCAGCTGCAACTCATATCAGCCAATCCCTGAGCATCCGATGATGTGGGTATCCTTCGCTCATGACCAATGGTAGACAAAAGCTTAAAGACGGGGTTTTGAGCTAACAACTTTGTCTCGCAAATGACAAGAAGCGCTTTTCAGCAGCAGAGGAGCCCTGTAGAGTAGAGCTGCTAAACACGGCCCTGCGACCCCAGGAGATCCGGCGCGGTGCCATGCGGGTCGGCACTGACAGCCTCTGTGCCGGCAGGCAAGCTGCCACGCAAAGGGAGGAAGCCTCAGTAAAAACATTTTGATGTGGGGCATTGAGACTCTGAAATAATTGGCTAATCCAGCCAGACTGTAAGGATTAAAGCACAAAGCCCAGCTCTATATATTAATTCCTTCATTTGGGTCTTTTCTAGCATTACTTTGAAAATAACAAGCGAAAATCTGGATGTGATTCAAGTACCAGAATTAGCACCAGTGTCGTCCCTATGGGTCCTGGCCATTGCTCTGTGCTGACCAGCCAGACCAGTTTGTTCCCTTCCCACTGCAGAAAATCCAATTTCTTCTTCCCATTTAATATGCTGTGTCCTGGGGAAGTTTAAGTTTCTTGAAGTGGAGATGCCTGTCATATGTGTGATTAAACTGGATAAAGAGGGAAAACACAGCCTTGGTGATTCTGATCTAAGTTCTCACAGAGTGAAAAATAGCACATAGAGATCCTCACTAGGCAATTGCTTACGAGGAAACCAGCATCAGGTATCACAGCTTCAGCTTGGATGCCTTGACTTAAAAACCTTGTGATTTATTTTTAATTGCTTAATGCAAAAGTTAGAAATTCCTTAATAGTTTTCATAGTCTTACGCACCTTTTCTAGGTCAAGATCAGCCCTGTATAGGTGTTTTCATGCACATTCAGCGTCTTGCTGCAATCAGACATGTTTCCCCAAGTTTTACAACGCCCTGTTTGGCAGCTTGAAGAGATATTTGAGAGTGTATGGGACAGAAGGGTAAAAAAGAGACATGCACTTTTCATTGGAGATGTGGAAATATGATTAATTTAAGCCCACACTGACCAAATCCTGTCTTTCTCCTTTTCAGCAACAAACAGTGAAAGGATGTACGTTGAACAGCATGGATTTAAACCAAGGCCAATTAGTGGCAACATGAAAGTAGGGAGAGTTAATGAACTGGTTTTCTACAAGTGGTCTATTCAGCCTAAAGAAAACTCCTTGTTGTATATTTTTATGAATGAAAACTTAGATCAAAGCCTGCTTAACATTCTTTAACCAAAATATATTTTTAAGAAAAATACAGGAAAATATAGTTGATAAAAAGTTGCTTCTTTCAGAATTTTGCTGGTGTTCTAGAGAAAATAGAAGTTATAGAATTTGTTCGATGTAACATTATTTAGAAAATGTGACTTTATTTTTAGGAAGAAAAATAATTTGCCAGATGGAGACACTAAATTTGCCATCCAGCTCAGGCTGCAGTAGAACAAGGTCAGTGCTAGCAAGCAATAGACATGACCTTGGAGGTTAGCTGAAGCAGATGCCAGGTAATGAAGTTCAGCTGCCTATCATTTATGACTGGTATTCAGAATAATGGATAAATCTATTTAATGATTTGTACTAACAGTGTGCCCTGTACAGTCTTTTGAGCATTTTCCAGAAATAATTGATGCCTCAGAGAAGTTCACTACAGGAGTCAGGTGGTCCTGAGCTCTTACCCTTTTTCAGGGTTGGTGTAAAAACTTGTAAGTTTGTAGAGAAATGCTGATATAGAGGTAATAAGGGGTGTGAATCTGGCATTCATAGGTCATCGGTTTGATTCACTGCCACATCTCCCAGAAAAGATACTCAAACTCCAATGCCCCGATCACCTCTTAGCAGCCGTTTAAGAGCCTGACACCCTTGATCAAATTGTAATGCATAGGAAAGTGTGTCTTAATTCCTGTCAGTGACACAAGGGAAGCAGCATCTGTGGATCTCAGCCCATGTCCGGTTTCAGTTCAGACATGGGAGGAAAGAAGCAAAGCCAACCACTTCAAGGACTCATTATGGTGGTGGCCCAGTCAAAAATGTACATGGGTTGTCTTAGACCTGAAACGCTGCTTCCAGTGACCCAGTACCATCCAGTGAAAGGAGAATATTACAGGTAAAATCTTGGTTGTATCAAAATGGGGATGACTGCTCCATCAAAGTGGGAATTTCCCCATGGGATATCAGAGGAACCATGTTTTCTCCTAAAATAAATTTACTTCACCATCTCAATGAGACATTTTTCCATTGTGTCCCCTTTCAAAGTGTTAACGAGGGAGTTTTTCAAAAGGAAATTCCTTCCCGCGTTCATCACTTTTCATTAAGAGCTGTTGTTCTGGGAGCAGTGCCATCCTTTATTTGTTGTTTGAGATGCATGGTGATTTTAATTAAGTGGTCATTGTCTGTGTGCATCGTGGTGGTTGCATTCAGTGACCAGGGAGCTATAATTAAAAGCGTGCAGGGCAGATGAAGTTTTTCCTGCAACCCTTTAGCAGATTGTTGTCTTCACCAGAGAGGATCCTTTCTCATCTTGGACAGCTTTGTCCTGCACCTGCATAGTTTCAGGTATGACATTAGCAGCAGGCTTGTGGCAGTCATGAAATGTTCACATTCAGAAGCTCAGTGTGGATGAAGTCCTCCTTCGTTGTCCCAAACACACAGGATGACTCTTACAGTTCTCTTACTTCAACCTGGGTTGTGGGCAACGCACACGTGGAGGCAGAACTACTCTATTTTCTTTAGCAGGTCAGCACAGGAGAGACCCATCCTTTGACATCATGCAAGTGTTAGATGAAAAGGAGAAAACTAATTTTGCAAGCGCATCTTCCCCATCAGAGCAAGAATTGTTATTTTGCATGCAAGTGACAAAACCAGCTTTTTCTTTCTCAGAAAAGAAAGGGGGCTGCAGAGCAGAAAGAAACATTTGCTCCTTTACTGCAAACACTTAAGTTGGTTACAGGGAGCTATATCTCTTTATCTCTCTCAAACCACTCCGTTCTTGTACATAAGGAAATAACTTGTCTGACACTACTGGAGTAAAGGGTGCCAGGATGCCATGAAAGCCAGTGTATTTCTGGGCTGAGGGCATTTTCTTTCTTCATAATGAGGGTTCAGCTCTCTGCAAGTGATTTGCCTTCCCCTTAGCAGGAACCTGTTCAATGTATGAGAAACAAAGCATTTCCGTAAATTCCAGGCTTTTCTACTCACTCCCTCACCAGGGTCTGCCTCTGTGAATTAAGTCTGTTCTGTGTCCAAAATCAACATGCCAAGACATTTCCTGCATGCTGTGGCAAGCTGTCTATTCAATGGGAATCAACCCTTGTAACAGCAATCTCCAGTTTAAACCAGTTTCACAAGAGAGGAGGTGGAGGGCATGCCTGATCATTAACTGTTCACCTTGTCTCAAATCTCTCCTTGGCTTCCTGCTGTGCATGCAACCATGGAAAGAGCAAGCATGAGGAAGGGAGCTAAACCCAGACCTTATCTTTTAGGTGGTTTTCACCTGCTCCCCTCAGGGATTTATCTGCTCCACCTGTGCAATTGGGAACTCCTGTTGTTCATTCCTAAATAACCCGTCTTCTTGTTGCTTGGAGCGACAGAAATGGACATGGCTTTTTCATAAGATATGTGGGTATATGGAAGATACAGGGAAAGCATTAAAGCAGCACCTTGTACTCTTTCTGTCCCTGCATCCCACCTAGAACTCTACAGCGTACAATTCACTTTGTTCAGGTATGGAGAGGGTCCAGCAAAGTGAGCCACCAAGGTCCGAGGTATTTAGGACATTTGAAATCATGAATCTGGCTTTGAGTAATAAACCTCCTACACAGGGAGAATTTAGGCAGAAAAGGATGGCGTTTTTTTAAATGCTACATGGGAGCACAGAGTGCATTTTTCATAAGTTCAGAAGCTGGATTCCAGTATGCAGATGCAGGGAAATTGTCCCTGACTCATGTTTTAAGTGAAACAAAGCTTAGCCAGGTGGCCACGGATTTCAGGCAACTGGAGCAGAGAGGGTCTTGCAGGAGAATGCCTAAAGAAGCAAAGCCAATAGCTTACACTTATGTGTCGTTATTGGTGTAACTGCAGAGAAAAATGGACCTTGGAAACAGACAAGCACAGAACCACAAGACTGTGGTTCTGCTGGGAGCAGGGTTAGGAGAGGAGCTGCGGGAGGAGTCATTTCCCATAATCTGAAACAACACATATTTCCCAGTGCTCGAAACAGGAGACCGGACAAGCCTCCAGCTCGCAATTACGGAGGCTGTGTGGCTACCCATAACAACAAGATTTTCACCAAGCACAGTCATGCCAGTGCATATGGTGATCTAGTTTGATACACTTGGCAGGATGACGGGCTCCACCTTCTTGTACTGGCAGCAAGTATTGAAAGTGGGCATTGATGATCCAAAAGGAGCAGGCATCCTGCCACCAACATTTTAGGCATGTTTATTCTGCTGTAACAGTGTCTCTGCTTCAGTTCTGCATCCTGCCCCTTCTGGTGCTGTGATTTCTATTGTATGCTGTTTACAACAGCAGCAAATGTTTAGCACTGCATTTTGCAAAGTGCTGCCAGTACCGGGCTGCATCATTGCAACTGGTAGGGATGGTTGCTGTCAGGAGAGTTTCCCACTCTTCAAACTCAACAGGAAAATAAAACAATTGACCCAGCAGGAATGAAGCGGGTGGGGAAAAAAAGGAAGGGAAAAAAAAAAAGAAAGAAAAAAAAAGGGAGAAAATTAGCCTCCTGTCTGTCTTAGTATTTTCTTTCCTGTGAACCATTACAGTTGAACCACAAAAGAGGAAACAAATTTATAGATTTGATTTCAGTGCTGAGAGATGTGATGTCACCACAGTGAGGATGGTCATTTAAACTACCACCCTGGTGAAATTTTCAGTTTCCACAAGGAGTGATTTCTTGGGATTATGCTAACTGCAAGTTGGAATCGTTAGCAGAACCCAGATGCTCCTTTTCCCCTAGAGTTCTGGATGTCCCTGAACTGGCAACAGAAAAATGAGGTGTCAGCAGCTCTTTTGCTTGTTTGTTTCCTTACTTGCTGCCCTAAAAATCTGTGATCTTTAAATAAACAGGGAATAATATCTGCCAACTGTGCAGAGTGGAGAAAATAGTGTCTTGCTGAAGAAATTCACGTGATTCTTTGAAGGCAATTCTTTGTAACTGTTTTCCTTGCTTTGAAGCAGACTATAATTTTCCACAACCTGTGCCATTTTTGGGTGCATTTGTTTGGATTTGTTTGTTTGACAGCACCCATTCCTCCGTGGTGGGCTGGACACTTGCTTGGCGTGCAGGATGAAGCCAATAGGAAACCTCTTCACTGAAACTACCAGTGTCGTGCTACCCATCTTTTCAAGGGTCACAAGATCCCTGTCAAGTTTTTTGTTGTGTCAGGGATTTTTTTTTTCCCCACCATGTTTTTCTCGATACCTGTACCATAAGCCTGTACCTGCCATCAGATTTGGGCATCTATTTTCCCAATGAGGTCAATCAAATTGCATTTAGTTTCTGTGCTACCCCATGAAGTGCTTTCTGCACGTGTCTGTGATGGCTTTAAACCAGAGAAATCCGGTGCTTCTGCCAGCGCGAGGGGAATAAAGGTCTTTACCAAGGCCTCACTGCCCCAAGGATTTACATGGCTTTAGAGGTGCATGTTTCTCCGCAGTTACGACTCTGTGAGCTGAATAATCTCTGTATCACTTCCCACACTGTGCAGGCAGATTTCTAAACAAGAGAAAAAATGATTTAGTAATGGAAAATTGAAGTATTCTGTGACTGCAGTGTCACAGAGAAGCATTTTGGTATAGCTTGTTTTTCTCAAGGTCATATGTTTGCTTTGGGTTTGGGGTGTTCTATTTCATTGTTGTTGGGTTGTGGTTGGTTAGGTTTTTTTGACTGGGACAGTTTGACAAGTCTGATACTAAGCTGTAGGTTATTTTGATCAAATGTAACACACAAAATTCAGACAAAAATCCTGCACCCATTCTCTGGTGAATGAAAAATCAGTGGTGGTGGGATGAGCGTGAGAGAAGGGCAAGCATTCAAAAATTTAGCAAACACCCTCAAAACCAACAGTGGTTCAGGGGCTTCCTGCACCAGATGTAATTTCAGTTTGTGTAGTAACCCTCACAGTGTTCCTTCTCTCTAACTGTCCACATGCTCCCCTGGCACCCCCATCAGCTTTAGCACCCACAGCATCCTGAGACAGGGATTTCCACAGCGGAACGCTGCCTTGGCTTGAAACCTGTCCCCACCAGTTTCGTTTGATACCCCTTTTTTTCTTACAGGGGAAGACAGAGTGAGCAGTAGATGCCCACTGTCTATCTCCATGCCCCCATTCAGGATTTTACAGATCCCCATTGGGTCCTCCCGACACCTCTCTCTCTTCCAAGGGAACGGGTTCTTACAGAGTATCTGATTTATTCAGGTTTTAGCGACAGAAAAGTGGCACTGGCCACCTTTACCACTAATAAGCAATTGCTTCCTTTCCGAAATTAAGCTTCTTGATAAAGGAAATAAATTTGTGGTTCCCATGTTGCACATCCACATGTGAATGCCTGAGTGCAAATCTCATTTTTCATTGAAGAGATTTCAGGATGTGAGTAACCTTGCCATTTGACCTATGTTCTTTTCCCATCATTTGGGTCTGTGAGTAAAAAAATCAAGTACTTTCACTCTCCCATTTTCCTAGTATTTTTAGAGAAGGGAGGGATGTAATGTTTAAATCTTATTTAACTCATGAATATCCCAAATATTCAGAGTGTCCTGAGTGTACCTCCCAAATGGTATTCCTCTACCATTTTGGAAAGGTGATGATTACCTGTATTCTTACGAAAGCAGCACATCTTAAATAGGTTAAAATCTTTTCTTTTAGACCTACGACATTCACAGTAAACCTGGCTTCAGTGCCTGTTTTCTCCACCTCTTTTCAACCTAGTTTCTAAAATTCCTTCATTTCTTGGAAAAAAAACACAAAAAAACCAACCAAAACCAACCACTTGGTGCCCACAGAATAGCTTCAAGAAACTGTGTGTATTTGTGTTTGACATCCCAGCCAACAGTTTTCACTACTCCCCTCAAAAGATGCAGGAACTGTACAAAATCCAGTCATCCTTTATACACTCAAGCATCCTCCTGGCTCCTGCCTTCCCCTTGTGGCTCAAGCTCCACGCATCCTTGCCCCCGGGGAGGAGATCAGGGTTGCTCTTGGGGGTTACTTCTTGAAGATTATTTTTTTAATCTTTATATAGATAAAGATAAGTACACGAACAGAGTAATGAGGAACATTTACTGGCTTCAACCTAGAAAAGTGCCTTAATAAATGCTCAGGTGTAGGCATGTGCTTTACATCCCAGTTTTTTCAGTAAAGCACTGCTTTACGACTTTGCTGATCAGGAGCCTCCTTAAGTGCGTTTCATCTACTGAATGTCTAAAATCCTTGATATGCTGATTTCAGTGTGATTTTTGTCAGCCATTTTTTCAGAGCACGCCCATATGAACCGGGAACACATACAGTCACAGCCTTCAGTGACTGGGAGAAACCTAAATGGAATGTGATCTAGTGACCTGAAGGTGAAACATCCTAATAGCTAATTACCAATGCTGCGATTCACGCAATCTTCAGATAAAAGAAAATACTTTTGCTATCATACTCCTCAGCCATAGCTGTGGTACAAAATCAGAGGGTAAAAGGGATTCAGCCAGGCTGACCGAAAGCCAGTGATATAGAAATGTGAGCAATATTCCAATTTAACTCCACAGAAGCCCACTAGTTAGTAAGTAGTTCAAGTATTTTAGTGCCTGCTGTGTTGCTGCCTACAGGGAAAATACTCTAAGTGCTTTCCCTTTCTCACAAAGAAAAGAAGTTTCCATCTATGTTTTATAAGGCTGTCTTGTCACATCCATTATACAGCATGACACAACCAGCCAGAAGAGGTACTGTGGTGATTTCCATCATGTGCTTTATGAAGAAGGTCTTTGTGAAGGGTAGAACACATATATCTATACAAAAACATGTGTATGTATATACACACATGCAAATGTAGGTCAGCTAACTGAAGATGTAGGTGCCTTATGCTGGCCTATGAAGTGTCAGATGTGGGGTGTTAATGCCTACATATGTGAAATCCAAACATTCTGTCATCTGGCCAGCTTGGCTTAAATAGGGCAGAATTATCCTTATGCTGAGAATATTAGGCCATTAACTGAAACGGCTTTTAGAACTACTTTATTCCGGTCCATGGCTGACCAGCTATTTGAGGAAATAGCAAAGAACAAATTCTGTTTTTCAGTCTCCAAAGTATGCTGTTAATATCGATGAATGAAGAAAATTAGATCCCTGAAAAATGAAAAAAAAAGAGATCCCTGAACAGTGTTGGGTTTTTTTAATCCCTGAGCCATCCAATATCCCGTTCCATTCAAAAATGCAATGGGGGGATGGGGATTGGAGAAGTGATAGGAGGGATGATCCACAGACTATCAATTTTATATAAGGAAGGATTTTTAAAGGTGCATGCATAAATTTTATACGCTTGTGTGTGCAGAAATGCAAACTATCCCCTGCATGCACAGAGTAGTGAGATGTCAAGTTTTCAGCTGAAGACAGGCACCGTTGGTGACATTTTAGTTATCCAAACAGCCAATTTTGCTATTCTGAAACAACTGCAGCAGAATAATTTTTTTTCAGCAGTGATATGCTTATGTATTTCAGACAGTGGGGAGTGTGTGTGTGTGTGTAGATGTAGATGTACACAAATAATCATCATGTAAGAGCGTGCAGTGTATTACAGAACTGCTTGACATGTGCATCATTTGACTACTTTGCCTCTTCTGGGTTCATTACTCCAGCCCTCCCATCGCTGTTCTGATGTCTCACTCTTCGGCAGACAGTTAGGTAGCTCCATGTTTTGCTCTGTTTTGAGTAAGCCTGGCATTAAAAAAAATAGTTTCCTGATCTTCCTTGTAAATGTAATGCTTTCACTCAAATGCCCTGGTTTGAGGTCCAATATAAATACAATTAATTTCTGCATAGGCAGCATCTTATCGTATGCCCCTTGAGGATGAGGCATGAAGGTTTGAAATCCCTGGAAAGCACAGAATTCCCTGAGCATCAGTAGGGCACCTAGAGATGAGACAGAAAAATTACTTTGGGGATTTAAGGAATGCTCAAATGTCTTGAAGCCCAACCTTACACATACTGAAATATTTAAATAACAAAAACATGCTTTCACACGCAGGGAATAAAAAATGCTTTTCCCGTAAAAACTGAGGCTTTATGTTTATTTGACTGCCTCCATTTACTACTTAGTATTTCTGTCTTGGCTGCAAAATCTACAACGAGAAAAGACCTCCAGGAGAGGGAACCTGATCTGGGCTGGGGATGGGTGAGGAGAATCTCTCCCCACAAGGTGCAGAAGGCTGACAGAAGGCAAACAGTTGATCCTTCGTAAGAGGAAAGTGTTGCAGGGGCGAAAAGCAGGGCGTTCTCCTCTTGAAACACCTGAGAGAGTCTGCTGAAGGGAACAGCCTGGGCACGGATCAGTGGCCATGTTCATGAGCGTGACCGTGAAAACCCTCAGCTGTGGAAATGACCATGCTGTCCTCGGCCACTTGGCCAGCCCAGTTCCTGGGAGCCAGTAAGGGCCAGTTGCTGGTGCGTGCCAGTGGCTTGAATTTTAAACAAAGCCAGCTGGGGGCCACCCATCCCATTTGCTTTGCAGGTAAATCCCATGCAATCTGGTAGAAGCACCTTTTCGCCATTGAGCCTGGGGAAAGCCTTACCACTGACCTCACCAGGGAAAAACGCGTTGTGCAACCCAGCTCCCTTCCTCGGTGATGCCACCCACTGCTTTCGTGTCGCCTCACTGTCACACCATTGCACCACGCAATCCGTGTTTTTGAACACCCAGCGTCTCAAATGCAAAAACACATCTTTGTCCCTTTAACTTCCCTCTCAGCTGTTATGCCTGTTTTCTCCCCTCCTCTGGGACTGTGCACTCTGTTGCTGCTCCGGCTGCCGGGAGCGAGTGAGGAGAATTTCTCCTGCTGGCGAGCGACCGGCTAGTCTGGGGCTGGCGTCTTCCCCAGGACACTGCTGTTTGCATACCAGCAGGCAGAGGAGCAGGTGAAATGGGACTGGTGACATCTGTACAGATGCCTTTGACTGCTTACATGCTCTTACGAATCTGCTACCCTTAAAGCCTCCGTTTCTCTAACGAGATCTCTCTCTCTCTCTCTCTCTCTCAAATTATTTTTCCAAGGAGAAAAGGAAAAGGCAGACAGAAATAGAAGGCAAGAGACAACAGCTTGAGGACCAGATACTTCAGCTGCAGCATTTCAAGGTAAGGGACTGATGCCAGAAATGATGGATTGACTAAATCTGTTCATTATTAGACATGCAGATCACACGTCTGAAAGCTGGGAAGAGCCCACTCCGACATGAAGCAGCTTTCACTGCCGGAGCCTATCTCTTGCAGTGATCGTGTCCTGCCTGCTTTTCATTCCGTGTGCTTCATGCACAGGACCATGTTGCAGAAACGGCTTCAGAGCATGGAGTCGGAAGGGTGGGAGCGCAGGCAGCACGGCGGTGCTGTCATTATTAAACGCTGTTATTTATTATACATAATGATAAGACACCAATCGCCGTGGATTGGGTGTGCACTGCATGGCTTCAGTGAGCACTTTCTGCCTGCAGAGCTGCGTTGGATTTTTCTGGTGCCTGTCATTAGGTTTTGTGTGTGTGTGTTGCAGAGAGGGTGTTAGTTAGCATGCGTGTATGTGCGTGTGTAAAGCTTTAATTGTAGGATGAAGTTATTAGGTGTACGTGGCATAATAAAAAGGGCATGTATGCACACACGGGGAAGGTGTTGATGCATATGCGCGCGTCTACATGGAGAGGCACCTTGATATTTAACAGGGTGCCGAGCAGCCCCCATCCCTGTTGGACTCCATGACAGCTGCAGATAGCATCGTTTGAAAGCCATCCTGGTTATTTCTATCATTCATCCTTCCTGTCAGTATCAGAGTTTGTCTTTACATTTGTGTATAGCAAAGAGAAGAACAAAAAATATACGTGTGATCTTTTTGTAACCAGTACGTGTTTGTGGGTCAAATCTCATTAGGTTAGTTCAGCAGGGGAGCCTGAGGAATTTCAGTGATTATAATATCTGAGAAAGATGATCAGGACTGGACAGCTTGTCCTTGCAGCAAGTGAGCTGAGCTGTGTTTTTAAAAATATGATATTTAGGTTTCTTGTGCAATAGTGCGTGTGTGTGTGTGTGTGAGCAGTGCACCTGCGTGGGGAGATGGTGCGCAGAATATCGCCTCTGCCCACGCATGCACTTGAAGACCAGACTTCAAGTTATGCTATAGACAGGATCCTTCTCCTGCCTCTCCAAGCCCCTGCCGTCATGTTCTGTAAGCTATTCCTCATTTTCTGGTAAACTTGATGCAGTTAAACCCAAGTAATTGATTGCAGCCTACAGAAATGTTCCATAAGGTTCACCATAAATCTGTGAATGTCACGCATTGTTTTTGGTGTTATCAGTCAATGATGCGATTGCATTTCTGTGGGGCAACAGGAGTTGCTGTTTCATTCAGGCTGCCATTGACTACAGGCAAGGGAGCATTTCTTCTGACGACCGTAGGTTGATGCAGCAGGGCACTTAGATGCCTTTCCAGTGCCTTCATGATGCTTGCTTCTTTTTTTTTTTTTTTTTTGCTGCAAAGCTGAGGACTTCCTCTATCATGTTAACTGTTTCCAGGCTAACTGATTTATGCTTTTGCATGGAACGCTTTAAGCACAGCCTTTTGGAAAGACAATTCTGGCAATTTTCTACTTCATCTGGTTTATTTTGATATAGCTGTTGCTAAACTGAGTTTTATCATCACCCGTAGCGAAAAGTAAGACCTTTCAAGGTGGTGCAGTGAGGCCAGCCCCCCAGCTGGTGTAAACTGGCACTGACTTCAGCCCTGCTAGGCTGATTGCCACTTGTGCAGGTTCAGTCTTGCTGCACCGATTTCTAGAGTGACACACATGAAAATGAACTATTTTCCTTTATTATTTAGCTTACAGCCTGGAGCAAAAGCAGTAATCACAGGGGAAGCTAAGAGGAGATCAGGGTACAGAAATTTAAAATGGCAGCTTTCTCAGCTAAAAGCACAGGAGACTAAGGTCTGTAAACCTGGGTGTAAGGATGAACATCAAGATACCATAGGAGCTTCTTTACCTCTCCATTCAGTGGCATCACTTGTCATGGGAGGAGAAGTATGTTGCTTTTGCTGAAGTAGTCACGGTGACTGCTGCTCCAGGACACCAGTTGTTCCCTAAGTACCCAGACCCCTGAGCTAGAAGACAGGGATGGGGAGCAGAATAAAGCCCCCATAGGGGAAAGGGTGAATGACCTACTACTTAGACACACACAAGTCTATGGGGCCAGATGGGATCCACCCAAGGGTACTGAGGGAGCTGGCGGGAGTGCTCGTCAAGTCACTTTCTGTTATTTACCAGCAGGCCTGGCTAACCAGGGAGGTCCCAGTTGACTGGAGGTTAGCAAACATGATGCCCATCTACAAGAAGGACCTGAAGGAAGATCGAGGGAACTACAGGCCTGTCAGTCTGACCTCGGTGCCAGGGAAGGTTGTGGTGTAGACCATTTTGAATGCCATCACGCAGCATATACAGGACAACCAGGTGATCAGGCCCAGTCAACATGGGTTCATGAAAGGCAGGTCCCACTTGACAAACCTGATCTCCTTCTATGACAAGGTGACCCGCTTAGTGGATGAGGGAAAGCAGTGGATGTTGTTTACCTAGACTTTAGTAAAGCCTTGTTGTTTACCTAGACTTTAGTAAAGCCTTTGACACTGTTTCCCACATCATAATCCCAGAGAAACTGGATGCTCATGGCCTGGACAGGTGTACTCTCCGCTGGGTGAAAAACTGGCTGGATGACCAGGCCCAGATAGTTGTGGTGAATGGAGTTAAATCCAGTTGGTGGCCAGTCATGAGTGGTGTTCCCCAGGGCTTGGTATCGGGAGTGGTTCTGTTGAATGTCTTTATCAATGATCTGGACAAGGGGATCGAGTCTACCCTCAGTAAGTTTGCAGACAACACCAAGTTGGGTTGGACTGTTGACCTGCTTGAGGGTAGAGAGGCTTTGCAGGGGGATCTGGACAGGCTGGATGGATGGGCCGAGGCCAATAGTATGAGGTTCAACAAGGCCAAGGGCCAGGTCCTGCACTTGAGTCAAAACAACCCCATGAATGCTACAGGCTTGGGGAGGAATGTCTGGAAAGCTGCTGAGCGGAAAAGCATCTAGGGGTATTGTTTAACAGCCGGCAGTGTGCCCAGGTGGCCAAGAAGGCCAGCAGCATCCTGGCCTGTATCAGAAATAGTGTGGTGAGTAGCACTAGGGAAGTGATTGTCCCCCTGTACTTGGCACTGGTGAGGCCCACCTCAAATACAGTGTTCATTTTTCGGCCCCTCACCGCAAGAAAGACAGTGAGGTGCTGGAGCGTGTCCAGAGAAAGGCAATGAAGCTGGTGAGGGGTCTGGAGAATAAGTCTTATAAGGAGCAGCTGAGGGAGCTGGGGTTGTTCAGCCTGGAGAAAAGGAGGCTGAGCGGGACCTTATCGCTCTCTACGACTACCTGAAAGGAGGTTGTACAGAGGTGGGGGTTGGTCTCTACTCCCAAGTAATAGGCAACAGGACGAGAGGAAATGGCCTCAATAGTTGCATCAGGGGAGGTTTAGATTGGATATTAGGAAAAATTTCTTCACTGAAAGGGTTGTGAAGCACTGGAACAGACTGCCCAGGGAAGTGTTTGAGTCACCATCCTCGAGGTATTTAAAAGAGGTGTAGATGTGGCATTTAGGGACATAGTTTAGTAGTGGATGTGGCAGTGCTAGGTTAGCGGTTGGACTCAATGATCTTAAAGGTCTTTTCCAAGCAATTTCCAAATGATTCTAAATGACTCTATGATTCTGTGATCTGTTTTCTTCATAAATGCTAGGTTTAATATTAAGGCTGAGCGACTGGGGTCTTTTTAGTCTGGAAAAAAAGAAGACTATTGGGGGTCTTATGAATGTTTATAAATACTTCAAGAGTGGGTGTCAGAAGGATGGGGTCAGTCTTTTTTCAGTGATGCCCAGTAATGGGCATGAACTTGAACATAGGAAGTTCCATCTCAACACAAGGAAGAACTTCTTTCCTTTGAGGGTGGCAGAGCACTGGAACAGGCTGCCCAGAGAGGTGGTGGAGTCTCCATCTCTGGAGACATTTAAAACCCGCCTGGACGCGTTCCAGTGCAAGCTGCTCTGGATGACCCTGCTGTGGCAGGGGGTTGGACTAGACGATCTCCAACGCCTTCCAACCCCTGTCATTCTGTGATTCTGTGATTCTGTAGTATGGTTTATCTCCCGAATTATGTGGAATCCAACTAATTCTATGCAAGACATAAATTCAGGTCAGAAAGACCAGGCTTGTCTAGGAAGCCCATGCCTCAAATGCTTTGAGGTAGTTGATGTCAGTGTAGAGTGTAAGGACTTCATATCAGTGTTTATTAAAATCTGCTGTGGAGAAACCTTTGAAAATAGTATCTGGGTTAATCCTGTGTCTGCAGTATCTGGGTTGATCCTGCAAGTGTAACTGCTTTAGTTCACCCGAAGACATTCATGCCAGGATTCAATGGGTTTAGTTCATTTTTGTGCAATGCCAGAGTAATTTTCTTTTAAAAATACACTGTGTAAAATAGCATGTTTGGTTACCTAATAAAGGTTCTGAAAGCTACAGGGTTTCTGTTAATTTCAGACAATTTTATTCATGTAGGGAAAATATCTAATAGAAATAGTTTATTGCAAATGTTTATGCTGGATTACCTACAGTTTTCAAGTTGCTGATGCCAATTAGACCTGTGGCAAAATGACTTAACTCCACTACCAGTTCATTCATTTTTCCCTTGCTACATACCTGACTGAAAATTAGGGAACAGCAGCTGCTGTCCCATCATTTTAGGCAGAACAGCCCAGCAAATGCTAGAGTTAGTAAATGTCAGTACTGAATGTGGATGCGGCTTTGGCAACACGTTTTGCAAAGGCTTGTGAGAATGAGGCCAATGGCATTATGGCTGAGGACACCAGGAGAAAAACGTGGCTCAACTATTAATGGTCTGTGTGAGTTTCTGAGTTAATCAAGTGAAACCCTCCAAGTGTGAAAGTCTGGAGTAGGAGAGTCTGGAGTAGCAGCATAGGCTCTAAAAACTGAATCCCTTCGTTGCTGGCAGTGAGAGCCACATCACCTCTTCTGAGAGTCACTGGAAAGTAGAGACACTGGCAGGCACAGAGCATCCATGTGGTCCTTCAGAGCTGTCAGGACACTCCGTTGAAGGCAGAAGGCGTATTTGTCTATGTTACAATCAGATGCTGCATTGGAAGGGCCCTTGGTGTTGGAAAACATATAAAGGTACTTTGAAGTCCCATTTTTTGAGACTGAACGTGCTGTTGATAATAGGCAATTTACAACAGCTCTCCTTACCTCCCACCTATTTTAATACCAAAATCATCCTTCTTCTTTCATATAACAATATAACAATGCGTTTTGGTTTGTTTTTCAACAGCAGATAGAGTTTAAACTTCACGCATCAGCAGCTCTTTGGCCATACTTTTACAAATGGGGCTTGCCACATGTGTGGAAATAGGAGTTGTCACCATCTTCCATAGTTTGAAATCAGAAAAGTGGTCAAAATTCACCTTATGCAAACACACTGCCTTCAGTATCCATCAACATGATGTGGTTTCTTGAGGAAAACAATAATTTATTTTGGTTGATTAGTTGCACTGGAGAGAGAATCCGTAAGCAACAGCTGCTTTTAAGAGCTTGTTCAACTAGGCAGAAGTTGGGCAGGCCATTTTAATGAGGTGTTTACAATTTCAAAGAAACTCTAGGGTAGAAGTGTTTCTTCCAAGATCTGGCTGCCTCTGTAGTTAGTTCAACAGAATTTCTGTAATTGTTTACTGTAGCTCTGTTTGGTGGTGGCTGGTAATAAAATAAACAGCACAAAACCTCCTAATTGAATGAAAAATTACTTCTCTGCTGTTACTCTAACTATTACAATAAATCCATTTACCACAGTTATTTTATTTCTGGAGTGGTATAAATATTAGGGACCAATTTCTGTTAACATCTGCTGCTTAAAGACGGCAGTTCATGAACACTTAATCTATAACACAATTACTTCTTTATTCTGAAGGAAAGAAAGCCTTTTTATGTTATAGAGATTTTATTAGGGTGTGGTTTTAGCTGAAACTATCTTATCTATAAATAAATTTTAATTTTATTGTTCCACAGTTATATTGCTATCCTCAATTTATTCTAGTCTTAAAATAACTACTGTCAGAGGATATAAATAGATATATATATCTCTCTCTCCACATATATATGTATAAGCAACAGTGTGGAAAAACAGAGATAACTTTTGTGAATGAAGGAATCTTGTTATGCCTTTATGTTGAATCCCTTTATGATTGTCAAGTAAATTAACCCTTAAACTGAGTGACGACTCTGAAGCACACAAAAAGTGTTTGATGATGTCATGAACAGTCTCCATCTCTACAGGGTCAGTGCAATAGCCCACAAAACCTATTCTTATTAATAGTCAAGCACTCCTTCTGGTATGTGATGTCTGCTATGACAGTCCCAGGCTGACCCTCTGTTTTTAATGTACTGGACCCCACTACACCCCTGTGAGACTGGAAGGTCCTGCCATGTCCATTTCCCAACCGCAGCTCTGGGGCATGGGGAGGTTAAGAGGTAATTTGGAGAGAAATTTCCATTTCCAGAGCACAGGGGACCCCTATTCGTCCCATTCTGTGCATTAGCATCTTTGGGCTGACACCCACCTTACCCTGGGAATCTCACCTTCCACCAGGATTTAAGCTGAGAAGTGAGAGGCTCTCTGCCTCTCTGCTAACCTGTTTTATGATCCAGAAGAGAAATCCAGATTCGTTAGACAAGAAAGGGAGTGGGAGAGGGAATAAGACTGCACAGCTTATGGATTTAGGGCACTTGCTCATTCTGAATTGCTTACGGAGTGCAAAACCTTAGGATATCCTTCCCGGGAGCTAGTGTTTGGAAAGGAGGGATTTTAAAAATACCTATATGTTTCCTTTTCAAGTAATCAGAAAACAAACATACCTATTCCCAGATAACATCTTTTAGACACAATAGAATAGTTTCTCCAGGCCAGCAATACAAATTGACTAGCCCAAACAGATGAAAGTCTTAGTCCTTTAACTCATATTTCTTATCTGCTTGCATGTCATTGCCACGCAGCTGAATATACTGTAATCATTCCGGCATGATCTCTCTGTGAGAATGCTTTTATTCAGGAAAAAGTTATTGTTGTGTGAGTTGTACTTCGAACTGGGGCAGAGTTATCCTGGGATGACCATGTAAGTACGTGTCCCCATACAGGCAGGACTTCCTTGAAACTCACCAAAATCGGCACTCATGTTTCCACCACTAACAAGGCCCTTCAAGGAGGTCACTGCCACTCAGGCAGTTTTTCGTTTAGCCAGAATGTGCCAAAGTAGCTGGAGGATGTTTACAGCTTACTTCAACCCAAGAGCCTCCTAATGGCCTGATACGTACTCAAAAACTAATACACATGACCTGAATCCAGCTTTTTAAAACAGTGAATATAGGAATTTTTAAGACCAGAAAAGAAAGGAATCTCTGAAAAATAGCTTTTATTTTTGCCTTTTTTGACTGATGTATGTATGTGGGGAGGAGTGATAAACTGAAGCCGAGGATAGGCTGAATGTAGAGAGGAAATTATTCTTTCAGAAGATAATAATAAAAACAACTGTGGCCATGTATTAATGATGATAACTTGCAAAGCCTATTTGTTTTGGGCGGAGAGGGTTGCCAGTTTTTGAAATCTCATAAGTTAACAATTCCAAAAAAAGTTGATTTAATTTTCTTTCACTCTCAAAACCATGCTATATTTCCTTTGAAAACATGGAGTGAGTACTCGTAGGAAAAGCCAAAGCACACCTAAATTTCTGTCTCCAGGAGGTAAAAGTGTGATCAAACTCTTTTCATGTGTGTATCTGTAAAAGAGGGTCTTGTTCAATTTTTCAGTCCAATCACACAAAGTCCAGAAACTTCAGCTAGCTTGAAACTATTTCTTACTCTAGGTCCAATATTCCCTGGGAAACAGAGATGTTCTCATGGACTCATAAAGTAATTTATGTGTGAGGGGATGCTGGAGGTCTCCTTATTCCCCTGCCAACAGGAGCAGGTTGCTCCCATGCCCATCCTCGTTCCATTACATTTGGACTCTTGCCCAGGATGGAGGTCCCATGGCCCCCCTGGGAAACCTGCTCCCAGGTCACGCCACCATCCTGAGGACTACTTGTGCCCTCACTGCAGCATCCCCTTTTGCAAGCTGTGTCCCCGCGCTGCCCATGTGTGCCTGCTGGGACAGCCTGGTCCCCTCCTCCCTCCCCTCGCCTCTGCAGCAGCCACTGGCAGTTGTTTATTGTTTATTCTCATTATGGTGCTTATTCTCGCCACAAGGGAAACATCAAATAATTGGACAGAGCCAATATTATCATCCTGACATGAAGAAGTCTGAAATCTTAAATAGACGTTCTAAGAAGAGAAACTGAAAAATAAACTCCAACTCTCAAGCTTAGACATCAGAGTCTTTGTTTTCACCTGTTACTTCAAGCAGAACTTTCTGGTAGCCCAAATGTGTAGAAAATATATGTAGATAAGAGCTTGGTTTTGAATTATTTTTCATCTTATTGGTTGTTGGGTTTTTTTCTCTCTATGTCATCTCAAGTCTTTAAAGAATATTAGAAACTCTTACCTTGTATCAGGCCATACCTATGATCCCCTTCAATGAAACTAGTCTGTACAGACCAGGGCTCTGTGGCTGATCAATGGTGTAAGCAAGAGAGACACAAACTTTGTGTCTTCTCACATAAAGCCTTGACAGTGTCTCTTGCTGTGGTGGGCTTCCTTGCAGCTGAAAGAGTCTAGCATTTATATCTTCTTCATCGTCTTTGTATGGAAACAACTGTCTACTTGGTTTACAAAGTCAAATAAAATATGAGACCTGAGCAATTTAAAAGCAATGCACACAAAATATTTACACTGGTGATCTGGCTAATGGATGGAAAGCTTACTTTGAGGACCTAAAACAATTGGTGCTTTTTTCCCCCAAAGCATTCTTAACTGGCCCTCTATCTGTACAGCTGCAATATCTGTTCCTGAGAGCTTTTAAACAGAGAAAGCATGAGACCTTCATGAAGGACTACAGCTATCATCGTACCCATTCCTCAGGTAGCTTGCCACGGATGTGCCTTCCCCGTGCATCCGCAGCTCCACTTGCATGTGGCTTACATCGCAGTCGTGCTCCTGCATCCCCCCCCTTGCCCCTCAGCTTGCACCCAGATGAGATCTAGCCCTTCCCAAGTGAACACGAGTCATGCCAGCTTTCTCAGGCTTCCCTCAGCCATTTCTGCAGTCACATTGCACTGTTTAATGGGTTCCTGTCTGCTCTGTTGCTGTGCCGAACGCGTGCTTTGAGGAAGAGCAGTGACTGAGTAAATACTCAGGGGAGCTGAAGGGCTGTCAAATGTACCAGCGACAGCAAACAAACAAGGGGGAAAGATTATCTCTGCAAAGTCTTTTGGCTGCCTCGATTCCAGGTGGTGCTTATCATAATACTGGCCATTGTTTATTTATTTACTTATTTACTATTCTTTTACTCATCTCTCCGTGTGCACCCCTTCCATCCCTGCACAGTGGCTCACTGGTGCTGTAACAAACCTCTGCCACCCCAGCAGCTGTGGGGAAAGAGGAGGCTCCCTGGGGACAGGTAGGACACTAGTCCCTTCGATGAGCAGACTGCCTTGAAGGCATCAGGAAACTTTTGAGCAGCTCTGAAACAAGACCTGAGGACCAGTGATCCTGAGCCCCAGGGTCTGCTGCAGTAAGGGTTTTATGAAAAGGGAATCATCAGGCAAGTGACACGGTAGATGGTGACCTGTGTGGCTGAGAAGAAGCTTTGGAAGAGGTTAAGCCATCGGTCTGCAATGCCTGGTCACAAAAGTTTGTCAATTATAGTGGGCAGGTCTTAACATGCTTGAAAAAAAGTTAGTTAATGTGTTTTAATGTTCTGTGTGATGAATACACATTAACTGACTCCTGAAAAATGTTTGTGATGCTTGGTCTAAATGTGGGCTTCTTAAAAAAATTTTTAAGACATCACTTCCTTAAGGTATTTCTAAGACATGTTTTGTTCATTTCTTGAACAAAGAATAACAACACCAAACTTGCAACTTTACAGGATAATGTTTAATCTGCTTTATAAACATGCTATTTGGTCTTGGGCTGGCTAAGCTCTACCAGCTAACATACTTTTTTTGTTGAATTATACTTATGTTATCTATGACATTGTGGTTGCAATCAAGACTACGATCAAGCTGCAAATTTTTCAGCATGACTTAATTCCCTAATCTGGGCAATGCTTAATTCATATCCATGTATCATGCAGGCACACTCCTTAGGCTAGAACAAGTGTCTTAGATGACTGGAAAGGCAATGGAAAGTTTTGCTGCTATGCAAAACCGGACTGTACCAGCAAGCCGGAAATGGCTGCTTCTTATGTTCCAGGGCCAGCCATGCAGTACAAGGCCACATCCATCTTGTGGCAGAGCAGAGTAAAATCCCCTGTGTTTGCTGAGGACCACACCTCTCCCCTCTTTTTGCAAGCAGACTCTCTCGCACTGAATCCCCACATAGGAAAACTCCGCATCAGTCTGGGCAACGAGTCAGACTGTTTTGTTCGCCTATGGGAAAATGAAGTACTACAGCATCACTCAGGAATACATGTTGAGGAGATGCTTATTTCAAAATGGACCTACCTGTCATACTGCTTATGTCTGCAGCCTTTCTCTGCATTTGCGTATTTAATCATGAATGGTTAAGAGCATCTAACATTAACGTGCCTGCTCACACTACAGCCACACCACGCAAACAATTTTTTTCCCTCTGTTTTTTGGAAGGCAAGGGAAGGCCTGCTGGCAAAGGAACAAGTCTTTCTATCATCTTGGTACACGTCCCAGTAACCTCTTTGCTAATGCTGGCAATTGTGCTTGCACGCCAGCAGCTCAGACCCAGCCCTGCTGGGTAACCTGCACTAGCTGGGTTCGGGCCAGCTGGACGGCAGGGGAAGCTGCCTAAAAATATGGCAAGCAAGAGATGCAGCGTTCAGAGTGGCTGTGGGAACTGGGTAGAAAAGAAAAAGGAGGAATCCCAGGGGAGTTTCAGTGATGGTCATTCTTGCACTTGTTTTCCTTGCAAATTCAGTTTTACCGACCCAGGAGGAGCAGGCTCTGCTGCTGCAGGAAGCCCTCTTTCTTTTAGCTGATCTGCTGCTGACAAACGTGGGTGAGGGGCTCCAGGTAGCTGCTGAACAGGAAAGCCGGGCTCATTGCTGCTCCCAGAGCTCCTGATCTGCCTGGAAAACTCAGCCTTTTTGTACCGAGGGAGCCTTCTGAAATGCAAAGAGCAAATCTGAAATGCAGCCAGTTATGCTAGCATCCTAATGGGAGTGTTCAGGGCTAATATCTGACTCTCACACTGCCAGGTGAAGGAAGAGGTTTATTGCACTCTTTTAGTGGGGCAGGAGCTGGTTATATGCAGATTTGAGAATACGAAGAACCAGCCTCGTGCATTCACCTTTTTTCCAGGACAGAAATACTGAATGCATGTAAGGAGAAAAGAATTTCATAATAATAAATAATTCCAGCTCTAAATTGTTAATGTTTGGTGGTCTTCAAACCTCAAATCCCAATGAATTTTGGCAAATCTTCAATTTGGCAAAGATTTCAGTAAAAGTGCCTTTGATGTAGCACTACTGATTTCAGTGGAATTACTCCAGGGATCATTATTGCCCATTTTGCAGAGAAGAGCATCATTACCCTGAATAGTCCACATCCAGTAGTGTTTCTCAAGAGCAGGCACATTTTACTGGAGGAGGCTGTCTTGGGTCAACTTTTGACCTCTGTTTCTCCTCAGGGTTATCAGCTTCCTTGAAAATTACTCAGCAGCCAGAGGAGTGCTCTGATAGCACTGATTGCCCCTCTAACCACTTGTAAATACAAAAAAAAAAAAAAAAAAAAAACACCAAAAAATAAACCTCAAACTGCTTGAAGAAACTACCTCAAAAGGTAGCAGCAGAGCAAGAACTGGCTTTTATATTGTTATAAAGAGTCAAATGGCAAATCTGGCAAATGCATCTGGGACTCAGGTTAAGACACTGCCACACTTCATGTGGGACTGGAAATGTGTTATTCTTTACGAGCAATGTTTATGGAAGTAGGTCCGAAATCAGCAAGGCTGACGGCTAGTGTTACTCACCTCTCACAAGCAGGGAGTCCAGAGGTGGCATGTAATGGGCATAATGGTATATGAAAATGGTGCTAAAAAGATTTACTTGCTATAATAAAATGTCCCCCAACACTTAATTTTTTGATGCAACGTTAAAGCAAAATGCAACTTGGAAAGTAAAGATCTTCTTTTCAATACAGCATTAATTCTACTATGTGCATTTGAGGGACTGTGCATTATTTCCTTGCTAACACTAAATGTAAACAACTCAAAGCCCTTGGGCTTTACTGTCCCGAAGCATGAAGCTGGAATAAATAGCATGTATGGGAGCTGTGCACCACATTTATGGCCATCACTGTGTCTACTGCATTCAAACATTTGGCATGATTTCTTTCTGTCCTGTCCAACATCTGTTCACTTATTTCTGTCCTCACCATGATCAGTTCACAGAATCATGACATGCTTTTTTTCCTTTTTTTTTTTGCATGGTGCAGGAAAGTCACTCTGCTTTCCTACACCTGAACAAAACAAACGTGGAACGGCCAGTTATCTCTGCAATCTCACTTGTGTGCAGAGAAACCAAACCACCTGAGAGCGGTGGTGACCTAGAGCATCGCAAGCCCAGTGCCCTTTCCACTTCACTAACAGAGAGCCTTTTTAATGACATGATCTAATTTCTGCTGAAGGATTTAGCCCTGAAGAAATTGTACTCTTGCAGTAAATGAAGGAATACTTATACCAAACTGTACATAGTGTAGCTGTTGTTGTACCAGTGAAATGGTGCCTTCTGAAAGTACAGCACATTCACCTTCCAGTATTGGAATGAGCTGTACAAATACCTGCATTTTTACAATAGTGTACCTGGCCACTCTTGGAGCCCTTTATCATTTTGACAATGTCTAATCATACAGCACAACTTTGGTGCATAAAGAAGCTCCAAGATGCAGTAGGGAGTTAAAGCTCACAACAGACAATGAAGGAGGAGCCATGCTGAAATACTAGCTTGTGGCCATTTTAATCACAGACTTAAGTAAAGCAAATGCACAACATTGTTAAGCAGGGGGAACTCGTACAGCTAGCTATTTTTAGGCTCCATCCTCATGCAAGCATTCTCCTTTTAGCAGATTTGAGAAACACCCCCTGTGCTGCCTGGGATAAGATTTTGCAAGATTTTTTCAAGAAGCATAACCCAGATTTCGTAGCTGTGGAGGACAGATGGCCGCAAAATGTCTTTTGTTTCCAAGCCACATCTGTCTCTGGTTTGCATCTGGCTGGAGTGCCTCGATGCTGACTGCCTCACTGGAGTGTCTGGTACCCAGGCGCTGTGCCCGAGCACCCAGCGCAGCCCTACCACCACCTCCCTGTTGCCCCCTACCCACCCTTGGTCTCACCACGTGTGACAAAGCCTTCCCCCCCAGGTTTCTGATGAAAATGCCCTGGGAGAGGTTTGCTCTAAGCAGCTGAGAGATTCTCCCACCCCTACCCACTGCCTCAGCGCTGTGTCAGTCATCTGGCAGGGGAGAAAATGTTTCCCGGGCAGCCAGGCAGTCGCGCACAGTCCCCTGACGTGTGCCTGCCTGTTTGCCCATTGTATTTGCAGTGGGTGTATAAATATATGTAACCTCAACAGCTTGGCAAATGGAACGCCTGAATTTTGGGAAATGCTTCTTATAAATGTTTCCATTTCTCAGAATCTTCTTGTCTGGATTCCTCAGCGTAGTATTTAACGAATGCCTTAATTTTCATCTTAAAAAGGAGAGCCAGAAACATCAAAGCTACCAGCTTTCCTGTTATAGATAAAATATGCTGACATTTCACCCAAGAGGGAGGATTTTTAGTAGATCATAGCATTCTTGTCTCTAAATATGTCTTTTAAAAAATCCCATTGATGCTTTCCAGTTTCAAATTCATGCTATTAATAGGTCAAAAAAGGAGGCTTCTGGGAGAAAGCAATCATGTGATTTCGTAGCTTAAATGTTTCACATAAACAAAGACCAAAACGAAAGCTTCACAAAAAATCTTATTTTTGGTGTACAGCAGTTGTACTGAAGGGATTGGCTTGTCCCTGTCTGAGCATCAGCATGGAGATTCTGTAAAAGCACATTGAAAAAGTCTGGATTTTATCTGTCCTCCTGTAGCAAATGAGGAGTGACTGTTAACTGAACCTCTTTGGTGCCGTCCAAGCAGCACTTTGCCAAAGGCTTTATTAGGACTGCTGGAGACACATCTAAAACAGGTTTAATATAGGGAAGACTGCCTTCATCTTTAGTGTTCAGTGTTTAGAAACTTGGGTGGGTTTTTTTCCAACTGGGTATTACTCAGGATTTCAGATTCGAGGCCACAGCTGGGTATGACACATGGAGCAACACAGTGCCACATGCAACCGGCCACATTTCTTTTTAAAGAAAAGACAGCAATTTTCTAAAGAGCAATCAGCCTTCACACCACTTTGCACTGGACCAAGCCCAGCAGGTGCCCACTGAGTAGTACTACTGAGACTTCTTAAATGCCAAAGCACAGGCTGTTAAATGCTTAGCGTCTCAGGACCTGTAAATCCATCTTTGACTGTCTCACTTTGTTTCTTGGTATATGTGATGACTTGTGAGTCCTCTGTTGAGGGGACATTTCAATGGCACATTGGGCCTGAAAGAGCTGATGAAACTTCTGGGCAGTAGTCGGCCAGCTTGAACAGGAAAGCAGTCCCACAGAGGAATCTCACTACCGGCCCATGAAATGTGGCAGAAAGCACTTAGTAGATGGTAGTGGCAGCAAAAGGAGCAGCAAGCTGCAGAAACTGTAGCTGGAGATAGCCATCCCTAATGTTTTGTGCACTAGCAAACACCACTTTCTCCAAGTTCAGGATTGGTGCATCCCTAAGAGCAAGAAATTGGGCAAGAGACGCAGGAGACCTGCATGGCTGAGCAGGGAGCTTCTGAAAAAGCTCAAGTGGAAGAAGGAAGTTTACAGTAAGTGGAAGAAGGGACTGACCGCTTGGGAAGATTACAAGAATGCCGCCAGGGTGTGCGGGGATGAAACAAGGAAAGCCAAGGCCTCCTTGGAATTAAACCTGGCAAGGGATGTCAACCTCAACAGGAAGGGCTTCTTCAAGTATATTGGAGGCAAAACGAAAACTAGAGAAGCTGTGGGCCCGCTGTTGAACGAGACAGGAGCCATGGTGACAGAGGATGTGGAGAAGGCAGAGTTACTGAATGCCTTCTTTGCTTCAGTCTTTACTGCTCAGACCAGCCCTCAGGAGTCCTAGACTTCAGAGAAAGTGACAGGGAAAGAGGAACACTTCCCCTTGGTTGAGGAGGATCAAGTGAGAGATCAATTAGGTCAATTTGATATCCACAAGTCCATGGTTCCCAATGGGATGCACCCGAGAGTGCTGAGAGAGCTGGTGGAAGTCATTGCTGGGCCATTCTCCATCATCTTTGAAAGGTCCTGGAGAACAGCTGAGGTGCCTGAGGACTGGAGGAAAGCCAATGTCATTTCAGTCTTCAAAAAGGGCAAGAACGAAGGCCTGGGGAACTACAGGCCGGTCAGCCTCACCTCCATCCCTGGAAAGGTGATGGAACAGCTTGTTCTGCGCGTCATCTCAAAGCACGTGGAGGAAAAGAAAGCTATCAGAAGTACTCAACATGGATTCACCAAGGGGAAATCAAGTCTGAGTAATCTGATAGCCTTCTATGATGGCATGACTGGATGGATAGATGAGGGGATGCTGGTGGATGTTGTCTACCTTGACTTCAGCAAGGCGTTTGACACAGTCTCCCACCACATCATCATAGGGAAGCTTAGGAAGTGTGGGTTGGATGAATGCGCAGTGGAGTGGATAGAAGACTGGCTAAATGGCAGAGCTCAGAGGGTCATCATTAGGGGCACAGAGTCTAGTTGGAGGTCAGTGATGAGTGGTGTTCCCCAGGGGTCAGTACTGGGTCCAGTCCTCTTCAATATATCCATCAATGACCTGGATGAGGGGACAGAGTGCACCCTCAGCAAGTTTGCTGATGACACAAAGCTGGGAGGGGTGGCTGACACAGCAGAAGGCTGTGCTGCCATTCAGTGAGATCTGGACAGGCTGAAGAGTTGGGCAGAGATAAACCTTATGGAATTCAATAAGGGCAAGTGTGGGGTGCTGCACCTGGGGAGGAATAACCCCATGCACCAGGACAGGTTGGGGGCTGACCTACTGGAGAACAGCTCCTGTGGAAAGAGACCTGGGAGTCCTGGTGGACAACGGGATGACCATGAGCCAGCAATGTGCCCTCGTGGCCAAGAAGGCCAATGGCATCCTGGGGCGCATCAAGAGGAGTGTGACCAGCAGGTCGAGGGAGGTCATCCTCCCCCTCTGTTATGCCTTGGTGAGGCCGCACCTGGAGTACTGTGTCCAGTTCTGGGCTCCCCGGTTCAAGAGGGACAGGGAACTGCTGGAGAGGGTGCAGCAAAGGGCTACCAAGATGATTAGGGGATTGGCGCACCTGTCTTATGAAGAAAGGCTGAAGGATTTGTGTCTCTTCAGTCTGGAAAAGAGACGACTGAGGGGGGATCTTATCAACACTTATGAATACTTAAAGGGTGGGTGTCAGGAGGATGGGGCCAGGATCTTTTCAGTGGTGCCCGGCAACAGGACAAGAGGTAATGGGCACAAACTTGAGCATAGGAATTTCCACCTAAACATGAGGAGGAACTTCTTTCCTTTGAGGGTGGCAGAGCACTGGCACAGGCTGCCCAGAGGGGTGGTGGAGTCTCCGTCTCTGGAGACATTCAAAACCCGCCTGGACGCGTTCCTGTGCAACCTGCTCTGGGTGACCCTGCTCTGGCAGTGGGTTTGACTAGATGATCTCCAGAGGTCCCTTCCAACCCTACCATTCTGTGATTCTGTGAACACCTGGGAGGCCACGAGCAAAGCTGATTTCAGACAGGTAATATGTGTCTCCAGCATCAGTGGGTCCGACTGTTGAACACGACTGTATGGTACAAGAGCACGAGACCTTTTCTGTCATGCAGGAGTCCTAATTCATGTCGAAATTACTTAAAACCTACATAGAAATCCTCTAGTGCACAGCACAGTTACAGTTGGTGAAAGCTGGAGTCATTTATAACATCTAATTCAGTTGTGTGTTTTGTATTGCTTTCTGTCTGCTGCCTTATTAAAATCTAATTGCCTGATATCAAATAGGCCATGGAATGACAAGAATAGTTTGCGCATAGATACTATGTCTATTTATACACTCAAAAACTAACAAGTAAGCCGTGTCTGTCATGTCAAAAATCTTTCTATTTTGGGCTGGGTTTGAAGCCTGCTTTTGGTGGTGAATGTTTTTCTGTTATACGTAGTTTGCACAAGTCAGGTTCCATTCCAGAGAGGAACATGGCATCGAAAAGAATGATACTGCACATTCGGGCAGCCTCTGAAACTCAATTTCTTTGAACTGATGATTTCCTTATTAGCTTATTTTTGCTAGAGAGGATACATACTCTAACAGCTTGTTCCTTGAACTAGCACTACGAATCACTTTGCAAATTCAAAAACAAGGCTCCCCTTTTCTGGTCAATGCGAAGGGCTAGCTTGGTTGGTCCCTTGGCTGACCATTTTTTCCACCAGTTCCATTTCTTTCTTGCCAGGGGGCAAAGTCCTGCGTGGCTTTGGGCTCCTGATCTTCCTTTCAATGGGTGCTGTGACAGAGAGAAGAAGACTTCACTGAGAGGTTCAAATTAACAATTTATTTGGACTACACTCACAGGTCCTATACACCACTATTGTAAGTTCTTATGGATACAATGGAAGAATGCACTATTGCAATTCAAGGGGAAAAGAACAAAACAATTCACAGAATACACTATTACCACCTAACAAGTGATCCCAAAAAGTAACAACACAAACCACCTGCACACCAGATATGAATACCTTAAATGAGTGCACAAATCACAATCTTAGAGCATGCTAGACATCATACGTATGTTATTAAATCACTTACCCTCTCTCTCTCAGGTAAGGCCACTCAGCCCCGGGAAGTTACCTTGCACAGCGTCCTGGACAAGGCGGGGCAGAAATCTCCTACAGACCAGCTGTATCTTTGGAGGATTCCCCCTTTTTTCTCCCCAAAACTTTGGACTTAAATATCCTTTTTATGGGACTGTGCTTGAATGGATGACACTATCTGGGGTGGTTATCCCCGGTGGTTTGATGGCCCCTCAGATAGCAATGTTTATTTTGTGATGTCTGGCCTCACACTCACTGAATAGCGGTGGGGCGTGACTCAGGGCATTTTGTTTGTTAAAGGCACCATTCGGGTTTCAGTTCGGGTTTCAGTTCTTATTGTAACGCAGTGTTGAGACCACCCCGGGCCGAGCCATTTCCACAGCTCCCCCCAAGTTATCTCTGCATAGATAGGGATCGATAAGGGTCCGCTGCCGAGGTGAGATGGAGATGAGTCGAATGACAATTCCTGCATCTCACCTTTTGTGTTCTGAAACCGGTTTAGCCAGGTGCTCCCATTCAGGTGCTTGTCCTGTCTGCCAACTGATCTGCCACATCCCTCTGGCAGGATTTGGGCCAAACAAGACACAGAGGCTGATATGCTGTTTAAAGCGTTGCTTACAATCAGTGCATCTCCACTGGTGAACTCACCTGGGCGAACTGCGGCTGGATTAGACAGTGTCCTGCCGAGGTTGTAGCCATGTGTTTGATGTAGAAAGCAAAGCAAAACTCCCAGGACTAACTCTGCTGGCTGCAGGGTATTCCGCTCTCTGCAACGGTATTGCTGTGCCCTGAGATAGCCATGGTTTCTGGAAGACTTTTGTTCATCTGTTTTGATTTGTGTCTGGCTAAGATGTGATGTGTGCGCTTGTGTGCATGTTTGTGTCTGTATGCCTGTAAATGTATGGAGACACATCCGTGGTATAAGTCAAAAATAACATCTTTTGCTGATTTAGTAGCAGGCTAATTTGATCCTTCATGAAATGCATTTACATTTAGAGCACACTGCTCTTTTGGTTTTGAAGTTTTAAGAAGTTTATGACTTTAGGCCTTCCAGGACATGCCTTATCACAGAATCATAGAATCATAGAATCATTTAGGTTGGAAAAGACCCTTGGGATCATCGAGTCCAACCATTAACTCCACTCTACAAAGTTCTCCCCTACACCATATCTCCCAACACCACATCTAAACAACTCTTAAACACATCCAGGGATGGTGACTCCACCACCTCCCAGGGCAGCCTATTCCAGTGTCTAACCACTTTCTGTGAAGAATTTTTTCCTAATGTCCAGTCTAAACCTACCCTGCTGCAGCTTGAACCCATTCCCTCTTGTTCTATCGTTAATTACCTGTGAGAAGAGACCAGCACCAACCTCTCTACAATGTCCTTTCAAGTAGTTGTAGAGAGTGATGAGGTCTCCCCTCAGCCTCCTCTTTCTCAAACTGAACAGTCCCAGCTCATTCAATCGCTCCTCATAAGATTTATTCTCCAGGCCCTCCACCAGCTTCGTTGCCCTCCTCTGCGCTCGCTCCAGCACCTCGATATCTCTCTCGTATTGAGGTGCCCAAAACTGGACACAATACTCAAGGTGTGGCCTCACCAGTGCTGAGTACAGGGGGACAATCACCTCCCTCCTTCTGCTGGTCACACTGTTTCTGATACAAGCCAGGATTATGATTCATGAGAGATACACACTTTTGTTCAAAGATTTCAGTTCTTGCAGGACTGGTTAATTTGCATGGTTTAAACTCTTATTTTTATTAGGAACTAAAAAGAACTTCACATTAAGTCATTGATGGTGAATTAAGTGTACGCTGTAAAACTGACACACCTAAATCTGGAAGACCTGACACCTGGATAAACAGCTGATGGATTGCCTGAAATCAACTAGCTAAAGCAGTAATCAGAAATTCAGTCGGGAAAAGCTAATACTCAAAAGAAGAGGCAGCTCCTTCTCAATCTTCAGATTTTTTTTGTTCAGTCTGTTCCTAATGTTTGGGGTTTTTTACCTTACAGTCAAAAGCTCTTCGGGAAAAATGGCTGCTACAGGGAATTCCTGCTGGCTCTGCAGAAGAGGAAGAAGCCAGAAGGAGGCAGTCAGAAGAGGATGAGCTGAAGGTGAAAAAGCTGGAAGAAAACATACACAGGTAGGGACAGTTTCCCTTTGCTTTGTCTAAGAACACTCACTCCCATTAAGGCCAGAGGCCGTCCTTGACCATGTCCCCATCTCTGGTAGCAGCTGATAGCAGCTGCCCAGGGGAGAGTATAAGAGGCAGGCACATGTACAGCCAAATGTGCCCAGAATTTTTCTCCCAGGTGTCCATGGTTTGCAAGGTAGAGCCATCATGGTATCTTTGTGTTTAATGGACTTCTCTCGCAAGGGAGCTAAACAGAGGGCTGAGTTCCCCCTTCAGATGCATGTGTATGACTTGGTCAACACTTAAGAGTTTCTCCATTGCTTTACACCTCCTACAGCCAAAAAGAGTTCAAAGAGGGGTGGCACTCTTTTGCACTTACTGTTCACTGGTGCAAACGATTTTCAAAATGCAACAGCAGATGCCACCAGCAGATCAAATATCTACTGCTGTCAGAAGCAAAGTTTGGCCGTTACAATTATTTCCTTTTATCAATTTCCCTCTGCAGTCTGAGTTGACATTTGTCCTCTTTTTTTTTGTGTTTTCCTTTGTTTTGCTGCAAAAAATGGGCTCTAAAGCTCATAAGAAAAATGCTTTTATCCCTCACAGAACAAATTCCACAGCTGCTTCTTCTGCCATTTAGGCTATGTGGATTCAAAGTTTTTTCAGCTGGCAGAAAATTGGCAAAAGTTAGTCAAATTTGGCACCACAGCTTTTACAAATGTGTCAGCTGAGGCATATAAGTGACAGAAAAAAGCAAATAGGACCAACGGTGCAAGGGCTGAAGCATTAGTCTAGCATCTGGTGAACTCAGCTTCCCTTATGCCAGATTTCTTGTGAAATTTCTTGGAGAAATCACCGAGAATGTTTCTCTGGGGATATACCCGAGCAAACCTACCCTGAGCTTGGATGACACTAAATGGCTTCTGTGCAGAAGTAACAGATGAGCATGAATGTAAGGGTTGTCTCTTACCACTGGTCTCTATATTGTGATTCCTATTAATTAAAACTGATCTGAGAATGTGTATTGTTCTTTTACATCTGTGGTAACATAAGGCAAGAAAGCTTTTTCTTTTTTTTTTAAATTTCACATGCTACCTGATGTTTTACTCCATAAATTAATGCAGTAGATGAAAGAATACATGGACTGAACTTCAGAAGTGCCTACTGTAATACGTTATTTCACCTAGTGCTGAATGCTGCAAGGTGCTAAGTGCTCTGACCCTATTGAGCAAAACACATCAGCATGTGCTTAATTTCAGCTATGTAAGTACCACCACTGAAGGCAATGAAACCTGCATTGCTCAGTTGGCTCAAAGTGTAGGATAGAAGTCTGTGTAAAGCCTTTGCCCCTGTGGTTTGTTTTTTAGTTCCTTAACCTCAGCAATGAAATAAAATCTTTGAATATTTTGGAAGTAAGAGAGCTCTCTTCTGCTGTGACCACCTCCCTGTCAAGTGACAGGTCAGCTGCTTGCTCCTGAGTTGAAAGGACATTTGTTTGACAGCTTGGCTAGCATGCTTAACTTCCCTGTTATCTTTCTAAGGGAACTCCAAAGACAGTAAAAAAGTATTTTAATTTAAATGAGAAAATATTATACCTGAACTGTAGAGATAAGACAGTAGAGGTTGAGATCATTAGTCTAATTACAATTTACGTCCATGACAACATGACACATCCAGAGCCTATCAAGATAGACTGAGAAGGCAAAGGGCTGTAGAAGGGATTACAAGAAGAAAGATGTCAAGAACATTATCTGGAGGAGTGAAGTAAAATGAACTCATCCCTGAAAGGACTTTTTTTGCTGCCTGCGCACCACATTTCCCCTCTGCATTCTGGCCGCAGGAGCAGCAAAGGAGACAGTTGTCTAGCAGTGATACCAGGGAGGACTGAAAGAGGGGAGATTTAGATTAGATATTAGGAAGAAATTCTTTCCTGTGAGGGTGGTGAGGCACTGGAACAGGTTGCCCAGAGAAGTCATGGATACCCCTTCCCTGGAGGTGTTCAAGGCCAGGCTGGATGGGGCTTCGAGCAACCTGGTCTGGTGGGAGGTGTCCCTGCCCATGGCAGGGGTGTCGGAACTCAATGATCTCTAAGGTCCCTTCTAACCTGAACCATTCTATGATTCTATGATTATGGGGGGACCATTTGTATGTTCGTGTTTGCAGGAGCCCGATGGTCCTTTGAGGTTCACTGTGCGTCCAACGGGACCACTATGAAACAGCCCAAACCCTCTCCATGAGGGAGACAGAGGACAGACTAAGCTGGTTAACCAGGAGGATAGAAAATACTGCAAGACCGGCCATGGAATTGATGCCAGGGGACTGTATGACTGCTCTGCCATGGATCTTGACGATCCATTAGAGTCAAACTGCATTGTATGTGCAAGAACAGAGCAGCTGCAGTATTAAGATGTATGTGAGAGAGTCTTGTGGCACACATGCTAGGTTTGTCCCTGCTGGAAAATATGCAGTCTTTTACATCTGCTTACTTGTGAAGCTTACTCATGAAGGCCAATGCCCATCCTCTGCTGGCAGCCAGCACCTGTGACCCTCCTTTAACAAGGGGAACCCCCCCCACCGGCTTCTTCTTGCAGCAGAGCATCCCATCATCAACTCAGAGAGCACCGTTTGCTCTGCTTACACTGAACCACTCAGGAAGGTCCCTTCCTCACACATCTGAGGTTACCAGATCAACAGCCACGGCACAAGAGAAATATCTATCTATATTTGCAGGCTGGGTGTAAACAGTAGGTCTGACAAGCTGAGTGAACTGCAACACTTAGAACAGAAAACTGAAGGATATAGTGTTTGAGACCAGACTAACATTCACAGATGAGGATGTGGGCTCATGTAGGTTTGTGCTGTCCAGAAGGGGGCAAATATCTCTACCGCAGGGAAACAGTAAGGATAGCTATGTGTTTGTAGATGGTGTTGAAGGCCTTGCACATAATGCAAATGCTTCAGTTGAGTATTGCTTTTTCTAATTCAGTTTTAAATTACTTTCCCACTAAAATCAGACATTTTGCAAGATGTACACGTGCTTGTAGTGTTTATTCTTAGGCTAGGATAACCAGTTCTCCTTTGTGTGGGAGGTGTGTAATTCAAATGGGGAAGAAAAAATGCATGAATCCGCAGACTGCTGTTTATTTATTAGACTCCCATGTTATCAAGATACAAGAAATCACAAGCTTGTAGCTTGCAAGGATACGTGCATATGAGTAAACTTAGACGTGAGTAAGTGTAATGATTTAATGAGCTCCCTCATCTGCAAAAGCATTTGGAAGAAGGATGCCTACATTAGTCAGCATTTCTGCACACTCCATGCCAAGAAACTGAAAAAATGTCTGCATCACAAAAAAAAGAAATGAAGCGGAACAAAGAATGCAATACAAATAATTAAATAATATAATTATGCTGATAATTACCAACAGGAGGATAGAAGTACAAGACGCACATACAAGTTAAAAAAAGCAGGCAGTGCAAGATGAAGACAAGATGCAGGCATGGGAATAGTGTAAGAGTGGATTACAGACAGAATGATCGTTTGATAGTTGGGATTAGTTTAATATGTTTAGAGATTTTGAAATGTATGAACATTAGAAACAGTCTTCGTATCAAAGAATGCAAACTGGAAATAAAAGAATAAGCAGAGCTGAAGCAAGTTTGGTCCTGAACTCCTAGCATTCCTGCTTGCCTAACTGGAGTTTTCAGAATACAATTTATGCGACCTCGTTTAAAAACCCTGGTATAACGCCTTGCATTTCTTTAAAGAAGTGGTTCGTCTGGTGCACTTAACAAGGAGACTGGACCCCTTATTCAACATTCATTGAGTTCTTAAGTGGGATGGCAATCTGTCAGTAGTGTGAAGGATGGAAAGGTATTGCTGCATTATTAAATGTTTGAAACCTGGCTGCAAGATTGGTGGTGCCATTGTACCAACGGCAGAGTGAAGCCAGACGTGGGTTTAAGATATCTCTCGGCACAAACTGTCCTTAGACATAGACAAGCTTTGAAGCTGGTTTAGTTTTTTGTGTTCTCCTAAAGATCCCAGGTCAGTATTAGAGGAAAACAGCCATTTCTGAGTTTCTTTCACCTTGTCATACAGTGAGAAAGCGCTCTCCTGTTTCCTGCAGCTAGCTTAGATTTGGGGTAAATGATGCCAAAGGAGTAAAAAAATGAAATAAAAATGTTTCCCTTCCCTTAAACTTGTTCTCCAAACCACAGACCTGAAACATATTGTTTGGGATAGCATTGGTACAGATGCCCAGTGAACTTCCACAGACACATTCTGATAGTGTGTTGTAGGTGAAACAAGCACTGGAATGTGTTGCATGCCTCCCATGGTTATTTTTACCGCGTGACAGTCTGTTATTTTGCAGAAGTGAATGGAAAGTTGGCATTCGACATCTGGGTATTAACAGGCAGCATTCGTAGAGCAGAGCAGCCCACCCACAGCCTGCTATTCCTCCACAGCATTTGAAAGGCTCCCAAAATTATTTTGTTTTACTCGATTACATTATAGTACGTGCTGGCGGCCTGTGTTTACTACAAAAGGTGAAGAGTTCTCATTGCTCTGAAGCTTTCATGTAGCATGCCAACACGAAATGCTCTGTGACAACATATCTGCCTACTTGATGACAGGCACTGGCACGAAGTACAAGGACTGGACATGTTGTGCTCCTGGGGAAAAGAAACCCACTGCAATAAATCCTCAGTAAAGTGGAATATCCCTTCAGAAATCAACAGGGCATCTGTTCACGTTGGATGAGAAGGTGTGCATCAACTCCACGGAAAGACAGATTATTGTTCTAGCAGAGCAGCCTCTTTGGACACAGGGACCAGTAGACAGCTTAGAGCAGTGTGTGCTAAAAGGATCCCAAAAAGCACATGCAAGAGATGCTTGTGGCACTTTGGCCCTGTGGCAGCTCTTGGTGGTGAAGCAAGGCAGGACAACAGCCAAGGTGTACGTGTATCCCCTGTTCTTTACTCAGGGCTATTCAGCTGTCAGCACATCCATCTCCTAAAATTTGCAAAAGCCCTTTGGGATTGTGGAGTGTTTCATGCTCATGCATGCTGGTGGTGAACTGCAGCTGTGTCACCTATAGGAGAAGGCTTTTCCATGGTGGTCCAGCACGGAGTGAGACCCCCACCGTTAATGGTGGCAGGGGCAGGTCTGTGCTTTCGGCCATAGGTCGTGAGCTCTTTCCTGGGACGAGCACGTATCTTTGCTGGTTGCTGTCATCTTGCTGATGTGGTCAGGTGGTGAGTACATGCAAAAAATCACTCCCTCCCAGCAGCTGCCATCTCGGAGTGCTGCTGTTCTACATTTACAAAACCTTGGAAAGTATTTTAAAGAAGTGCTGAGCTGAAAGAAGCCTGTGAGAGGGACTGCAGGACGAGCACAGCTTCTACCAAAAAAAAGCATTTAATCTGATGGACCAAAAGAGATGTTGAATGTAAGCTTACACAAGAGAGATGAGCAGTGACAGAGGAAGAGAGATGACACTATGTCTCTCGAGCAAAAGGTTCCTCGGTTGTGTAAGCCTCTCTGTTGTTTTACTGCACTCAACCTATGTCTGCTTACTGAGTACTAGACAGAAGTCCTAGTCTAGATAGAAGCAGATACAAAATAGAGTAAAACTTCTCCAAAGCTGGCAGAATTATTTTTTTTCTTCCACTAGTATAATTGAATCTTTCCAGGTAAATGCTTAGATTTGAGTATTGTCAGAGAGAGTGGGCTAAGCCCTGAGAAAAAAACGCTCAATAAGCTGATTTGATATCAATATTTGATATTAATAGATTATGAGGGCTTCACAGATCTCTGATCTTAGATGGGGTCTACACTAAAAGCCTCATCTCATTGCAGAGTCCAGCAAATACAGGCTTGTGTTTCAGCTGAGCTTGTCGTGGCTGCTCCACCTTTAGCATTTTCTCTCCTCCCAGTGTCCATTCTTTCATTTCTTTCTAATGTCGTTTGTTTCCTACTTCTTCTTCTTCCCAGGATAAATACTTAGCATGTCTCAGACTGGGAACTCTGGATATAATTCAGTCTCTCTTGGGACTGTTACTAATAGTCTGCATGACAGAGGGAGAGAGAGCACGTAAGACACATGTGAGTGCACTCCGTCAAAAGAAGGATCATCTGATGTCTGGTTCTCTGCTAAGATTGATCAATATCAGATCTCATCTGCTGAAGCTCCACAAGTTCCAATTTCAGCAACCCCTAAGGACTGCGGTTTCCAAACCAGCACATCCTTCACCTCCCATAAAGCTTTTGCTGGGGTGCATTTCATATGTGATACATTTCTTAGGAAAACGGAGACCAAAACAAAACCAGGCAAAAAGCCTCAACAACAGGAAATCTCAGTTTTCCAAAGCAACCCTCTCTGCAACGTGATTAGAGAATCCCTCAGGACATGCAGGATGATCTCAGAAAAGCAATGAGTTAAGAGCTGCTGGGTGGCAATGGGTTTGAGGTTTTTACATGTGGTATAATATATTCAGATGTAGCACTTAAACAAAAAAACCCCACATTTAAGAATAATAATACAGCTTACTACCTCAGTTCTGAAACATGACCCATTTAACAGTTGCCTAAATGTTGGTGTGCAGCTCCTAGGCATTGCTAGCTTGTAATTATTTAATTATGCCTATGCGTCTTATAAAGCGGGTAAAAGGGTTGACTGCTCAATTTGAGCACAGACTCCCTCCACTCTAGCTGCTATGTCTGCTGTCCTCAGATATGTGTACCAGATATCGACCTTGATAAAGACACCCATGTGACTAATTTGGAAGCAAGATACAGAAGAAATTCCAAAGCCCCATCTCTACCTATCAAGGAATTTCCACCTCAAGTGCTTCTGACACTTCATCCATGTCAGTATGCTATAGATTAAGAGACATGTTCCTCAAGGAGAAGGAGGCACATAGGCTTAAATTCAGCTCTGGAGAGAAGCAGGTTTTCAAGGACACCTTTTTTAGGCAAGCTAACACATTGTAAAGTAACCTCAGTTTCTAAATGGATTAAAAGCTTCAATACAGTAGATCACATGCTACACCCCTTGTGAAAGGGGCAGTTAGCACCTCTGGGCCAGGTTCAGCAAGAAAAGTTCAATTTCAATCATTGCAGCCTTTCAATAACGTGGACTTTCTGCACAAGGCTGGGTTTCTGTTGCCATACTATATGAGACCCAGTGACAGATTATCGAGTGCAAAACTTCAGAGCCTCCTTGGCTTTAACATTTCAAAGCTAAAAAATGCACATGACTCTCCATGTGATGCTGTTTGCAAGATGGGGAAATCTCTTCATAACTCATGTATTTATCATATGTGTTGAATCACCACACTCCTTCTGTGTGCAAAGCCATCTAAGATCTTCACACTTCTTTTAAGCCTAGTAGAACTGACAGGGGTTTCCTAAAGCAGTAAATTGTGGTATAGCATAAAGAGTAGGAACTGTTGACTTCATTACATCGGAATTAAATCTTAATCAAGGGCCAAGTGGGATTGTTGCCTGGAGTAAAACAAAAAGGACCAGTCTTTATTCCTTTCCTTGTTATGCTTATCTTTGCTGGAGTTGGCTGGTTGATTGGCTTTCCTTCTATGCTGGCCCTACCACAGGGCAGTCCTAGTGGTGAAACAGCTCCTTCCACACAGTCTAAATAGAGCTTAGTGGATGGAAAAAACAATAATGAGGAAATTCTGCCACAGAAAGATGTGTTTGTGTGGAGGTGACATACACGTGCACAATTTTGAAAGAGATGACAAGCCCGGAGAATATTTACAAAGAGAAGGCACAGAGTTAGGCAACAGGCTGGGTTGATTTTATTGTGTTGGAGCTTTACAGTGATTATTTACTCTGTCTTCACCTTAAATCAGAGGACCTTCCTCTTCCTGGACAAACCTGTCTTTAAGTGCTGTATCTGTGTCTGGCAAGGCCAGAACGTGCAGCGTATACATGCACTCACGCACACGTGCTTGCAGAGCCAGGGTAGACACCCCTGTGGTTCTGGTCCTTGGTAGCTCCCTTTTTCCCCAAAGGCTCAGGTTCATGCTGTATAACTGTGGGAGTTTAAATAAGTCACCTACACTTAGAGCATTATCTCCTTTAGCCCCCCATGCAGTCAGCGAGGAAAGAGCATCACCTCCGTGGCCGGTGTAAGTCCATCTCTCTCACTCGAGTACAGGCGCATCAGTTAAGTGCCTTTAGTGCAACGGGTGGCATTTAAGCCTTCATGTTACTTCCTGCACAGGCACCCTCCACTGGGCCGCTGGGCGCTACCGTGGTGCAAATGGTCATTAATAGGCATTAATTATGTATCTGGTGCATCATGTGTTTGTTACCCCTGTCATTCTTGCTTGTAGTCAGCGCTTGCACGTATTTCTGCAGGTCTGGGCTAGCGCTGAGTAGGAAGAGGTACAGTTAGAGAAGGAGCGAGGTGCAGTGTCTGGAGCCACCCAGTGGGCATTGCAAGTCTTAGCCTCTTTTTTAAAAAAACTGCAGTCTGAAAAGCACGTCACCTTCCCTGGAGGGTTTTTAAACTGATGCAGTACGTAAATTCTAAGGCAAAAAATAATGCAAATCCCAGCTGGTGGTCCACAGAAGACAATGAAAGACTGGATGTGCAATCAGGAATCCTGACTGCTTTGGAATAACTGGATCACTGGTGAGATAGAAATTTCAAAAAGCTGTGAAACATGTTGTAGATTGTAACTGCTGTACAAAACCTGGCAGAACAATGCCATACTCATGCCGTCCCGCGCCCAGGAAAATGCAATTAGTCCTTCATGTGAAAGATTGTTAAATTATGCCTACTCTGCGCTATAACTTTTTTACTAATTCAACTACACAAGCAAAGCTTCCCTTTGTGGATTTGTTTTTTACCGGCAAAAACTACAGACACTTAAATGGAATGAGCTCTACAGGCAGAGATTATTGTAGCTCTGTATAACCATCTCTTTACTAGAAAAGATACTGAAATAAAAAGTGTTTAAAAATAATCTACCCACTAAGCAACAAAGGCACGTCAGCAGGATAGTCTGAAGTTAGTAACCGGAGAGAGATGCAGGGACCAGGTCTTCACATCCTACATCCCTCTAGATGATGCAAGCGGTGCAGAGTGTCCCTGTGAATTGCCTCAAAGGGAAAAAAACAGCCATGGCAGGATGAAGCCCAGGATTACCCCTGGATTAAACCCTGACCTCTGCCACTGATTTCTTGCATGACTTGGAGCATGGTGCTTCAACAGTTCTTCCCCATCTCCTATTCCAGTGTTCATTTCTGTAATTGTCTTTCACACACTTTCAGCATAACGTGAGCTCTTTGGTACAGGAATTGCTTCTCACTCTACAGAAAGGACCTCACTGGTGCCACTTCGATAGCCTGAGCGAGTTTTCTTTCTTCAGAATTCTTCTCTTATTTGGCAGTGGCAAGACAAACTGCAGTAGGTAGATGCTTATAGATAATAGATCCTTATTAACACAAATGGTTCATGCTTCTAGAGAAAGCATGGAAAGAACAGCCTTTCACTGAACAGAGTGATTCACACCGTGACTGGACTTGCACTTCTTGCTAACACTGCAAATCTGGCTCTTGGTTGTCACACCATTCTTATGTTTCAGAGCAGCACGATTTGAAAGCAGAAAAGCAACCCAGTATTTGGGTGGTGTGTGCAAGTCATGGTGTAAAACTTATGCTTTAACTCTATAATATGCAAAACACAGAGACAGGCGAGTTTAAAAAGTTCATCAGCATCTACTAGATATAGGCTCTGGTGATGACAACGTACAAAATCTGTGAGCTGGCTCTGAACCTCTGTGCTGGTTGCACTGCAGCTGTAGCAAGATGGAGCAGCTCTGTGAGTACCCAGGTGGTTGACTGTGCACTCCCTCAGCTGCTGGTGGTGTCTAAGCTAGCTTAGGTATCTTAACGCTGTGTTGGCATAGCACTGAAACTAGTGTGAACTGTTACACTGCAGCAGGATTACATCAAAACCAGAGGGCTGGCTTCAGCCCCAGTGGCTGTGGTAGTTTCCACTCGTCTGTAGGTAGCTGGTGCAGGACAAGCAGAAGCTGCAGCATGGTCCACCAAGACACTCAGCCACCTAGCATGAGCTGGTGTCTGAGTTGCTGCAGCGTCACCCATACCAATGCTCAAACAGTGCAAGCTCTATGTGGATAAGGCACATCCGTCCGTTCTGAGATCATACTTCTGGTGGTGCTGAAGACATGGTTTGAAGTGCCTCAGGCCTATGAGGTGACACAGGTGCATAATTAAAGAGGTAGCTTTTGTTGATAATTCCTGGGGGTGTTTTATTTTTTAATTCAGCTATCAAAATCCAGCTCCCAAATGATTCATTCAACTCTTTAATGTGATGGTGTTTTTCTTGTCCTTGCCCATTAACCACTGGGCTTGTTTTATTTATGTCTTAAAGAGCTTCTTTTAGTCATTTGTGTGAAGAAGAAAAATCTGCAGCCTACTAAATCCACAGTACTTTTGGGCAGGGTTACCGAAAATGGCAGAAGCATTTCATGGTTTTCCATGCAAACAGACGAAACATTGATTTTTGTGGCTTCTTTTTCTCCTGCTGTCATTCTCTGTATGCAGTGATCCAGGAATCCTGTATCCCCACTGGATCCCCAGGTGGGGTCCATCACCCCGCCAGGTGCCGTGCACAGTGATATATTTTCTTTCCCGCAAAGACTTTATAATGCAAGCCAGTGAGGCAAACAGTCACTAGAAAAAAAAGTGGGGACCAAAAACATGGGCTAAAGCATAGGTTTTCAAAGCTTGAATGGCCTGCCGAATAGATAAATCAAGCCTGCAGACAACTGATGGAATCAAACCACAGCATAGGTCTTTAACACCAGAAGAAATGCGTGTTCTCTACAAACAGATACGAGAGAGAGAAGCACAGACCCTGTCATCTTTAGTGGTAGACCATGGAAATGGCCTAAATGGTGGAGTTATTGCTGTGTTATTTGAAGGATGTTTTATTTGTAGGAAGCCCATTTGGGAAAAATGACGTTGCCTACAGAAACTTAACTACACAAAATGTGAATAAAATAGATATTCCTAGTAAACATGTTACTGGTGAATAGGTAAGAGTTGAGTGTGTATGTGTGTGGGAGTGTGTAACACTCTAGTTAAAGAAGTGACCAGAGAAAACAACTTTCAATTAAGTCTTGGAGCCCTAAGTCTTATATTGCAAGTTTTCTATTCAGTTTTAATTTTGTGCATATTTTTATTTTTATGTATTTAGAAAATTGCAAATACAGTTTCCTTGTATGAGTCCCTCTTTAGCCTCCTTTCTACTCTGTGAATTTAAGGGTACTTGTTAATCAGGACAGTAAATTTTATACAAGTAATCCTCACAAGAACCCGTATTGCAATCAGGATATGGGCTGGCAGCCTGGTCTGCAGTGAGATATTTTTCTTTAGGTCCATCAGATAAAGGGACAGTCACAACAACCCAGGTAAGGTTTGTTAAGACTTTCAGTTGAAGCTAAAGCTCTTAGTTCTGAAAGAATAGTGGGGGAAAATCAAAGACTAGTAAGTCACAGCGAAAACCTAAGGGTTTTCTCACTTGTCTGATCATCCTTGAGCTTTGTGACTTGGGACATCTGGAATATGGTCAGAAAGGCCAAAAGCTGCTAAATTTAGAAGCGTATTTGAGGCAGCAGTTGCTGCTGAGCGGCAGCATGTCACCAACAGAGCTGGGCTTGTAAGCTTTGTCTTGCTGGCAGCATCCAGGTTGGGAAACCAGAGAATCCAGTTCAGCCTCCAAATGCCATTCCAGACAGGTCGCACGGGGTCATCCATCGATCTGGTCCTGTGGGGACAATCAGTCCCACTGTTCACAAGTTATTCCCAGGAGCTTAAGATATCACTCCAGACCCGGAGGGAGGTGGTTCATATCTGTTACACTGCCATTCCAGTTTTCATGCCATAGGATTTTCAGCTGAGACAATAAATAAATAAACAAACAAACAAACAAATAAATAAATAAATGAAAAGCCATCATAACAGCATTCTGATATAGGAAAGGTTGTAGCAGGGGAAAACAATGGAGCTGCCACAGGCTTTGCACATGTACCATGTTTACATCCCAAAAACATGCAAGGGGAATGCCTCATGCCTTTGAGCCCTTGTCCCATTGCGACAGCTTTTTGGGGAGAGCTGTAGTGCCCAGGAGCGGGGCCCAGCGTGAGACAACTGTGGGGTGTCACCGTGCCAAGAACATGGTGATCCTCATCTCTGTTTTCTTCATGTGCAAAAACTGCACTTTCACCTAGGCACGACCTAAAAAGTTTTACCACCTGCCAAAGGCTGTAAGTACTCACCAAGCCAGATGTAACTTGGTATGTCACACATATGATCACTGAAAGCCCAGTTTTAAGGCTATGGTTAACATTAAGTAGTCTTCCAGGCAGGCAGCAGTGGCCAACACTCGCTTGTATAGTCTTTTAGACAAGTAATTTCACGAGCAACCACCCGACAAGCAAAAAAAAAGCCATGTAATTCTCTGCTCTTTGCTACTTAACATCAGCTTGACAAGTGTGGAGCATCAATCATACTGAAGCTATGTCACAGAAAAATCATCCTGTTTTCCAGTTGAGGCTATCAAGGAAAGTTTTTCATGGTTGTGTAGCATTAAGTGTCAGGTAGGAAGTCCAGCTTGGTCTGGACAGCAATCTCTGAAAATGGTATAATTTTCTGGAGGCATGGATTGAAAACAGGTTCCAGTAATAGAAGTCTGCATCACACCAGGGTTTTGAGAAGTTGTTTTTCCTTAATTAGCTGCGGTTTTTTCTTAATACTGGTAGTATATAGTTTCCACGCAGAGAACTTCAATTGTCAGGGATTGGTATAATCAAAATGATGTCACCTAAGGCAATGCAAAACGTAGGTGTAACAGAGAGACACTGCTGTGTTACCACTGGTTTGTTAAATGCTTTGATTTAAAACAGAGCATGAACAGAAAACGTTGTCAAACCCCTACAGATCAGACTAATGTCCCGCATATAGGAGTCATCTGAAATTCCACACACACGAAAGTGGACTTGCTCTCTCTCATCACTGTTCATTTTTCTAGCAGAAGAGACAGGCTTGAAATACCACATGAAAGACAAAAAATCGTTGTTGCAGCAGATACAAGAGAGAAAGAACTTCGGAACAAAACTCGAACTGAGAAATGCCCTTCCCTTCATCCATGCCTCAACATTTCCCTCTCTTAGGACTGGGAATGTGATAGTTGACAGACAGCTGACAAATGCGTTGATATCTGCAAACAATAAGCAACATACACAAGAGCCACATCCTGACTTCCTGACTCACGGTGCCCAAGTCTACCAGGGAGCCCAGGACCACACCACTTTCTTGCCTGCAGTATAGGTTGCTTCACACCACTTTTTTGAAGACTGCTGTTGCACAGCATTTTGTAGTCAGTCATTTCACACTTCAAGTGTTCTGAAGAAAGGAGAACAGAATATCCACACTTTCTCCCTCTCAAGTGTGAACAGAGGACAGGAGACTGCACTATGGTTCTCAGGTAGTGAAAACACCTGCTAAATACAGCATGTGACATATGAAGACATTTAATGAACAGGATGGCTCTGTGCTTCGTTAGGCCCCAGCAAGCACCACTGGACCTCCCTTGGGCACCAGGTTTGCTTTATGTGCCACAGGAGTGCTGTCGGATTTTCTTGACCAAACACAAACTTGCTTGCTTCAGTGAAGCTGTTCTCGTCTTGCCTTGTTTGCAAATGAGATAATGTGGATTTTCTTTTGGAAGACTACCAGATCAACAATATCCTTGTACAGCAATGGATGTGAAACAAAATGTCTGAAGCAAAATAGTGTGTCTGATATTACTTCCTTATTTCCAGTACTTACTTCATCATCTGTAGTGTCTGTAGGGGGTGACTGCAAAATTACCTATCCTGAAAATGTCTTTTTTCTCATTAAGAGCAGTGGTATTTAATCATTTCACAGCTTCATTAAGTGGCTTGTCTTAACACTGCATCAGTGCAGACTCCAAAGATCATACTGGCATCTTGAACGAGATAAGGAATGTATTGATATTTTTCCATCCTAGCAGCCCCTGCTGAGCCATCTCATCCCCCCATGGAGAAGACATTTGAAAAACCTGATGCAATGACACAGCATTTCTGAAAGGTGACTCTTTCTTCATTAGTCTTTGCTTTTCACGCTGCTGAGCTGAAAAGGATTCAGTGCAATAAAAGAAAGAAATAGCGATAGCTGGTGTTGCATTGGGAAAGAGGTAGATAGTGTTTAGCAGTCTCTGGCTTAACTGCTTGTTGTTGTATTAGGTATCGACATAGCCTAAATGACTATACATGAACAAAGCGGAAAATGGATTGTAACTGGGTATTTTACTTCTTTTTCTAAACACAAATTACCTTCTTTCAAAGAACAATAATTAAGGGAGTGATATGTACTATGGAGATCTGAGGTTTTTCGTTGAAGTATGCTTTGAAATATGTGAAGTTTTTTACTGGCTGTCACAAAAAAAAAATAAATTAAGATATTCTCAGAAGCTGTTGTAGCCAATAATATACCAATTTTGCCCCTAGGTGTTCGGGGCAAATTAACCCTTTCATGAATCTATGTTGGATTAATCTGATTTTTTGGTAAGGGAAGCTTTTCCTGATAGTACCTAGACAGTAAAATGGGACACGGAGCATCTTGATTTTACCTAAATTTCCTGTTTTATGATTTACTGGTGAAAAGTTCATGCTGTTCTACATACTGAGAACAATTTGTAGAGCTGCATATTTCAGAAGGAATGATTATCTTCATCCGAACACGTGTATTTTGGACATGGTCCAATCTTACGTAATTCTTTGAAGGATTTTCTTTCCTTCACAGGAAAGTGTCTTTAAAACAAATAATAGTGTTTTGTGTCTACCGTGGGAGGAATGCTAGCTGGGAAATAGCCCAGAGTGTACGAAGTGTGTTAATGTGTCCGTTTGCCCCAGGGATGCTGAATCATGTTTTTTGTGAGACTGTGCTGAGGGGGTTTGCATAATGAGAGGTTTGAAAATTCCATTTTCTCCAGCTTTTCCTCAAGAGCAAGAGACCAGTTTTTGCTGGATGAAAATTTACCTTTAACAAAGAACTGAGAAACCTTTGCAGGGAGAGAAGAGAGTTTCCCAAGGAGAACCAAGGTGAAGTGATAAAGCATCACCTTCAAAATCACCAAAAGCGCTCCAGCAGCTGCCATTGCTGCTTTTTTTTTTTTTTTTTTTTTTTTTTTAAGTAGCTGTTCTGTAGTGGTTAGCTGCATTTCTGCTTTTCAAGGCCAGGCGGTTTTCATACCATGGGTACTGCTTGTGAGATGTATGAAATACAGGCTAAGGAGCATGCACCAGTTCTTCATTAGGAGATAAGATATTCGTTGTCCCTCCTCTCTCTTCAGCAGCCAGGACGAATGAGAGGAAGGGGAAGGAACAGAAAAGCATTCCCTTTTTGCTGCAGTTGGGTGGGTTTAGCTTCTTGTTGGTAGGGTGAATCGTAAGGATTTATAGCTCTCAGGGCTATTAAAATTGCCCAGTCTTTAAGAGCTCCCACAGCTTTCTCTCTTTTAATTGCTGTTCACAGCCATCTTTTCCCCTCCTGCCAAGCCTCTGCTTTCTGTTTGATTTCATTGTTATATTTTTATGAGTTTGATAGCTTCTTCAATATCGCAATTCAAAGGGCTTGTGGGAAACAGCTGTTTTTTGCAGATTTCTCTCCTCTCACATCCCAGTAAGGTGACCTGCCTTACAGGCAGCCTTGAATGCAGGCAGCTAGGTCTGCAGGCAACATTTGGGTTCCTGCAGCCCTCTTTCACTGCTGATACCTCTTTTATGTCTGAACAGCAACGTGGCATGGCTCTGTGGTGAAACCCTTCTTTCCCTCCACACCTCCTCACCTCTCTGCACCCGTCGGTGGTGTGGTCCTCCCTGCCGCCCTGTCCCACCCTACCTGCTCCTCCCCAGGGCCACGGGCAGGGATGCTCTTGTCCTCTCCAGCAGAACGGGTACTGGGGAGCGCAAGAAGATTTTCCAGGCTTTATCATTAGCCTTTCTGCCACCTTTCATCCCAGAGATCCCAAAGGGGAGCACTTGCAAACCCACACCCATGAGTTGTACTTGGCGGCATTGCAGACCCTTGTATCTGCTGGCTATGTCTTCCGTGCTCGCTGAACCGTGCCCACAATGGGCTTCAGGCATAACCCAGCCCGCGTCAGAGTGTCTGGAGAGGGCCGGACTACACAGACAGATCCTATTAATCCAGAAAGAATGGATCACAGGTGGTATGGGAGTGATTCTTTACTCCCAGAAGGAATCAGGAGACGTCAAAATTACATCTTCTGTTTCAGCACAGGTTTCTTTCTAGTTCTGCTCCGCACTCCCTCTTTTTCCTCATTATCTTCCAAGGGACACTATTTTTTAATTAAGTGGGAGGGTAGATTTGGAGAAGAGAGGGAAAATCTTTGTTCTTCATGTCCTAAATTGATTAGCATTCTTTCAGCTCCGCTGTTTGCTTATCTAAAAAGAAGCTGTGGTTTGACTGAGGGAAGAATCGCTTTTGCATTTTAATTTTCTCCTAACCAAAAGCTTCTAAGATACCCTAATTATACTGGCAAAGATTTTAGGACTCACTCGCCATTCTTAAATTCGTCTAACTAGTAACATCCCCTGACAGGTCCAGTAGAAGAAACACTTACAGGAAGAGCAAGTCCTTAAAAACCCCTGCTTATTTAAAAAAAAAAAAAAAAAAAAGTCATAATCATCTTAACCTCACCTTGCCCAGGGAAGGAAATCTTTGGAGCATTAACTCGTCTTTTTAGCTAACTATGCAGAAAGAGGAAGCCCATGAACTGCATACCAGAGTGATCAGTCCACAGCGAGAGCCCCTAAGATGGAAAGGTTAGACACCCTCTAGGATGACTGTAATATCACCAAGTCTGTGATTTATGAACGGAAAAGTAAACTAAGAAGAATGGATTTGGGGTAGGCAGATTTCAGTAAGCTCAAGAGTATTCAAACTGAAAGCTTTGATGGATAGAGCAGTTATATAGGGTGAATGACAATAAAAGCACAAACTGGCCCAGAGGAAAGGTAGGAGGTGTAGTAAGAGACTCCTCGTACTAAATCACTGGCTTTTCCTTGGCTTTAAGCAAAGAAGAAAGTTCACAGAAAATGGAAAATAGTTCAGATCACTAAGCATAACTTGAATAGAGTTGCAAAAGCATGTGAGGACGAAAACCAAAAAGTCAGAGGCACAATGTGTCCTGTACTGTAATAGGAAATGATTCCGTGGCAGCCTTACTGGTTGAGAGAAAGCAAAGGAAAGTGTTGATCTCCTGTTCCACAGAGAGGAAAGACAATACATGACACTGAAATAAGAGCCTTTTTTTATGCTTCAGTCTTCGCTGGAAAGGTTTGCTGCAATCATATGGCAAATGCAGTTACACAAGGTGCATATCCAGAGCACAGCTGGGAAAAACAACTTGGAGGGTACTTGGACTAATCAACTGTTTTCAGATCCTCTGAGCATGGTGAGATCTGTCTCCAGACCGAAGAATTGTCTGAAGCAGCCTCAGAGCCTTTTCTGTTTGAGATCTTGAAAAGGCCTGCTTATAGGAAGAGAAAATGTCACACTTAACATTACCAATGGGACAGGGAAAAGAGGAGCTAGGGAATACGAGCTGCACTTCAGTCCTTGGAGAAGTACTTGTGGTTACCTAGAAGAAAACACAGTGAATTATAAACAACCTGAATGTATCAAATAAGGCCTGACAAGACCCATAATCTTCCTTGAGAGGCAGCTAGCAGACCTTACAGCTCTGGGTCGGTTGAGGATGCCAATTATCTTGACAGTAAGGAGACTTTGACACTTTTATAATCAAGCAGTACAAATATGGTTTGGACAAAATTTCCATAAGGCAGATACAGTACTGGCAAGAAACTATTCAGTCAAAATTGAAGCAAAGAGTTTTGATGGGCTCTCTGCTGGGTCTGAAACCATTTATTCCTCTCATTAACACCTTAGGTGATGAGGCAGTGTATGAGTAGAGGATCCATTCATTAAACTTGAAGACCACATCAAACCTAGGGGCACACAGTGAAGAACAGTATGATGATTACAAATCAGAGATGCTCTTAAAAATGCAATAGAAGACAAGTGAAAAATTTTACCTTTAGGCAGGAATAACCAACTGCGCAGACAGGGTGGGCTGTGGCTGTCAGCCCAGTTCTCTCAAAAGGATGTGGGAATTAGAGTGAATAAGAAGCTGGATATGAACCAAGGATTTTGTGCTGTAAAGACACATTGGTATGTAGGTAATGAGACATAAAAGAAACCCTCCTCTGCTGATCATTAATAAGGCCTCAGCTGGATTAATGTGCAGTTGGAGTGCTGCACTGGAAGTACAATGTGGACTGCCAGAAAATCAGGAGGAGAAAATGGAATGGTTGGGCAACATGGTCTACAAGGAAAGGCCGCTTGCTCAGTCTAATGCAGAGAGTAGGTCTTCAAATATTTCATCAGCCGTTGCAATGGAAAGGAGTTCTTTGTGTTCACGGTAGAAAGGACAGCTACTGAGATTAAGTGTTGGCAATGAAAATTCATTAGGGAAATCCTTCCAACGATAAGGACAGTGAAGCACTGGGGAGGCCATGGAGCCTCCATTGATTTGGGTCTCTGAGACGAGGTCAGAGGCACAGTCATCAGCAGCAGTGCCAGTTCAGCCAACAGAGCCTGCCATCAAGGACCTGCCCAGACCCCTGCTCCCGAGCCGCTGGGACTCAGCACTTGCATCCGGCCCTCTCCCAGACTTTGCTCCCTGTTTCTGATCACAAAGATCCACAACCTACAAAAGAAAACTATGTATTTAGGGAGAAGAAAGGTAAACAGGGACACGATAATGTCTGCAACTAGTTTGAAAACAGCTATAAATATGAGGCAAATAAATTCCAAAGAAAAGAGAAGTTGGATTAAAATGCCAGAAGTCCAGACCATTAAAAAGAAGTCAAGCACTCTTCCCCTAAACCTTTTCCAAGATTGAGCACAGTGGAGCAATGGAGTAGGTTGCCAATTGCCACAGGGGGATCTCTGCTCACAATTTTCAGAAGGGGCTTGACAGGGCTTTGTTGAGATACTAGAGGTAAGGGGGACAGCTGCACTATATGTTTCTGTAATGCTCTTGGAGAAAGGAAGTGCTAAATGTATATGTAAATGAAACAGAGAGGTGAGAGCAGGAACTGCTTTTTTACCAGAGCAAATGACAGACTGTGAAACCCAAACCAGGAAATTAAAAAAATGCGGACAGGGGAACAGAAATTTTTTCCATTATAACAATCAGCTTGTCGCACTTGTTGATTCCTCATAGTGATGTATTTTGCAAAATTCAAGGCAGAGTCTCCAGGGATTTACAGAATAAATTAGAGTTTAGGAAAGGGTGTTGGCTCTTACAGTGTAGAACAAAGCCAACTTCTTGCACTGCAGGTAAGGAAGAAACTTTCCTCCCTGAAAGTTGACTCTGAATTTTTGGTACATTTCCATGAAATATCTGGAAACAGCCACTGCCAGGCACAGAACTGGGTGGACTAACAGTCCAAACCAGCCTGCTAGCTCCCGGTACAACTGCTTGAAATCGTGATGGAGTTTTCTTTCCATTCCTCCTCCACTTGGTAGCTGGCAAAATATTTCTGTATTGGAGTCACTTATTTTAGAGTTCTCATTTGAAGACATAAATAAATCTGCTGGTTTGCATTCAGAGCTCCAGTTTTGTTCTCCAAATAATTTTACATTGTTTCATCACTCTGAAACAGGCTGTGGATTTTCATCCTTTGTCATTAGAGTTGGAACGGACATCTGTGAAGAGGAACAGAAGGCATAAATTTTAGACTCCATGCATCCTAGAGGGCAGGATGGTGAAAAGCTGAAGCTATAAATGAAATTGTAGCATAAAGTAAGATGTGAATGGGTCAAACTTAAAATTTCCATTTTACAGAAAATTCCGAGACTTTGAAATTTCACCTTGTCTCAAACACAGGTGAAGAACAAGTTTATCAGAAATACTACGAAAGAGAGGAATTTATGTTATTTGTTTAACCTCCTGGAAACATTTATTTTGATAAGACTGAAAGGTTGTCAACATTGCCACTTTAACACTTCTATCTGTTCATAGTTTAAACGGCAACATAAAAAGCAGATGTTTCTGCTTCACAGAAACAAAATATTGAGATAATCTCCTGTCAGATTATCATGAAATGGATACATTCCCATAAACATTTTACATTTAATTAAGTCAATGATTTCCAAAGGAATAACACTTCTCATCCCTGTTCTCATCAGGGAAATCATCAACCACATGCAATCATTTTCTAGTGTCCTGTAATCCCACAAATGTCAAAATGGTAGTATATACTTCTTAACAAAGAAAGAAAAATGACCTATGGTCAGGGAGATACAAAGCCATTTCTAGAGTGAAACAAAACTGCATAATACTTCATATGAACACTCTATAATTATTTAAGAGCTATTTAGCTCCTTGTATCTGTGAGGAGAATTAAACAGATATATTTTCTGTCCTAGCAGTTGCTCCATACAAATGGGTCTTATGAGTATTGTACTTCCCTTAGGTAGTTTGTTATATCTCTTCATTTCATATCTTCCAGGTTTCTGTTGAGAAATGCCAGGAGCATTTTCCATTCTCAGCTATTGATATAGCATGTTAAACATCCAAGGCAACAGGGAATTTATTAAGCTAGTTCCCTAACCTATATGGCATTGCTAATCTTGTCACAGGCAAATTGTGTTTCTCTTCCTTCCTCCTGCTTTGCTGTTGTGCTGCTGGGACCAGGTCTGGTGTGCTCGGCGCTGTACACGTCCCACACCGGGCGGTCCTTCTCCTGTGCCTTTGTCCTTGGCGTGGACAGGACAGACACCTCGCAGAAAGGGACCCAGGAGAGGTCAATGCTGGACCCAGGAGGGGAGCCCAGCCCTCTGCCTGTTGCTACCAGTCCTTCCGGGCAGGGACCACCGTGCTTCTGAGCTGATCTGTTCCCTCTCCTTTAAGCAATAACATAGCTGTGATTGATCCCACCTTGCAATGTGGAGGATGGGGCAATGCCTTCTCACTAAGCTGGCTTCCCGGTCCCAAAACACATAGTCAGCACTCCTGAGTTTGTGCTGCCATAGCACTATGGTCTCCAGCAGCACTGCTCTGCTGGAGCAGGACCGCTCCACAGCTACTCAAGCATCACAAGGCTTCCTGCCTCCAGAGTAGAAGTCTTCATTTGGCTTGTGTTCAGTCATGACTTTGGCTTCCTGCTCTGTCCTGTCACAAAAGCAGATTTTATACATACAACAGCTCTCCTGCCATGCTTAGTGTTAAGTGTGAGGCAAAGCAGTATGAGATTTTGTGGTGTTCCAAACATGGACAGTGGAGATGCTGCTTTTCAAGGCCGCCAAGGCAGATGTGTCCAACAGTCTGCATGCCAACAGGCAAACCAGGAATCAGGTTCCAGGAGGGACACTGGATGTTTACCATGGTGGCATGATGCCTGCCTTCCCTAGGGGCTCCTGTGACCCAAATGCTACCAGGTCACCTTTCCTAAGAGTACAACTGCCTGCCTCCCCCTTCCATGTATTTATTTATTTCTGTACAGTGGTCTTCTGTCTAAACACTTCACCCTCCATCAGCTGCTCCTTTCAAATTGAGAAGAGCAAAATTCTAGAGCATTTCTTGTATGGAAATCAGGTGTTTCTTGCTATAATCCCTTCTGAGGACATGTGGAAAGAGTCAGCAGCAGCCTGACCCCATATCTGCTTCACAACATAAATGTAATCAATGTCAAAAAGTACGTGCTTTTTGCATACTTTTTTTTTTTTTTTTTTTTTTACTACTGGAGACTAGGTCCTGACTGAATTGTCCAAAATACAAATAGTTAACTAAAATATCGAGGGCTTACATAACCCAGTTTCCATGAAATAATGTCAAGATTCCACCCCAGAGAGCGGGCAGCTGTCTGCAACCATCAGGAAGTGTCCCTGGGAAGGCTCTGGTTAACCACAGAAAGGTATTTTTAAGTCCCTCACATCCTCAGCTAAAACTGGAAGGCGGCTGTACATTTCATCTATTTTCGGATGTGGGACACGCAGGTCACCTGCCGGTCAGTGTGGCGTGGGAACAGGCTGCAGTGATGCGCAGAGCATCCAGGCTCACCGAGAACGAGCTGCTCCAGCCCCGGCGGAGAGCGGAGTGCCCTGCTGCCATTCCCCGCTGGCCCGTCTGCCGGCAGAGATGACACCACCAGCTGGCCCTAGGTCAGGAGAGCATCTCAGCACAGGTTTCTGCCAGGCTTAAGCATATTTTAAATGTGCTCCTTAATCAAACCTGGTTTTGACGGACCAAGACCAGCATGAGGATTCTGCAAATAAAATCAGCCGAAGCAAGATGCCTCCCAAAAGCTACCCAGAAAGACACTGGACTGTTTCCTTTCTTAAAAATACTGCGACTAAATTCAAGGGAAAAGTCTGGTGGAAATCAAGGATCAGAATATCAACAAACATTACACTGAAGTGTGCTCAGCAGATATCAGAGCTCATTTTGGCAGGCCTTCAGAAATTCATTATATTGAACATATCCCTTTAAAATTCTCATTCATAAACACTTCCTTGCATTCTTTGGGGAGCCCCCGCAGCCCCCTATGCAGCAGCCCTGCAGAGGACTATGGTTTCACATCTCCGCTATAGTTTTCTTCTTACCGTCTGGGGTTTTAACGTGAGCTTTCTGCCTGCTGTGCGTCATTTCCAGTGCTCTGCTCTCACTGCAGCCCAGGGGTTAACTCCTAGATGACTGTAACCACTGGAGGGTTAAAACACAGATTGCCAGCTCCACATCTGGAACAGCTTCTTCCCTATTATAACATTTACATCTGGAAAGTTCAGTGTTGTATTTTGGACTGTGTGATCCATTTTGATGACAGCTGTTAATAGCCTTCTCCTGCCCGTAGGATACCAATGCAGGATCTGTCTAGCTGTTCTTAAACCAAGGAGATGTAGGCAAGAACTGGAAGTGCAACACATGCAGAAATTGCCATTTTCGTTGTATTTTCCGAGTGAAAGGCAGCGTGTGAGAAGTCACCACAAGTGTGGTTGTCTTGATGCCTCAGTCAGTGGAAACATTTCTTGCTTTAGGGTTTGTAACTTGCAGAAATCATGAGGATGACCTGCTATCTGGATAGTAAAGAAGGCTCTACTGGCCTGCTCACAGGTATTCACCTGCAGAGCAGATTGAGGGCAGTGGTTGCAGTCTTCTTTTTTCTTTCGGTGATAGAAAATGTCAGCTGGCACCTCACTAAGAATAGAGAAGATGCCATCTGTGAATCAAGTAATTTCTATTTTCATATTTCCAGAGTACCCACAAAGGGATGCTTCAGGGCAAGAAGTTCAGTGAATGTAAGCAATGGAAAACGAAACCACAGGCTTTCTCTCTTTGACACGTTTTAAAGGATAAAGTCTTGCTCTTTGCCAGGCACAACCTGAGTATGAATGGACTGCAGGAGAAAGTTTTAGATGGATTGATGTCAAAAGTAATTAGTTCAATAGTGAAAGTATATGGTACCAAAGACCATGTTTTATGCCTTCTTTTTTTCTGGTGTGATAATGAGGTGGCTTGCATTTATTTCTCTTACAATGAATATTGAGAATAGAAGAATAGAAGAATATTAAGAAGGCAACTCTATCTAGAATAAAAATAAATTTGCATAAAATTACAGCCAGCAAAGCCAAAGAGATCTGCTTTCCTAAAATCTGGCACCACGTTTTGATGCCCATGTGTGCCCATCCACCAGGGGATGTATACTATAGTCTCCCAGACAGTTATAGTCAGGAATGTGGGTGTTCAGACTCCTAAAGAAACAGAGTACTTTTTTTGTTTAAGGAACTGACAGATCACCTGAAAGATTTTAAGCAACAAAACCTTCTGGGGAAAAAAAAGAAAACAACTTTGAGAACAAATCTGGATTTTATTTGCATGCAAATAATACTACTGTTATATCATAGTTTCCAGTCTTTAATCTAGAAACAAAATGTATCCGTCCTCCACTGAAACAATCCAAAGACTGTTTTTTTTATAGCAGTGTTACAGAAGATGTTTTCTATGGATTAAAAAAGTTGCTTTCATGTAACAAATTCTACCATAATTACAAGGATGTAACAGTAATTCCTTAAATGAGGAAAAGCTCCATAAGAAACTTTTTCTCTTGTGCCTTCACAGTGGCTTCACGTTTTTGAAATACCAGCCTGATGGTCTTTCAGAGAGTGACATAGCCTTTTCATATGAGTTGGCACATCTGTATAACATCCTTCCTAGATTGAGGACACTGTAAGGAGCAGGAAATGAGAATTTTGATTCAAGCCAAGCAATTGTTTTCCATAAATATGAAGAAAAGTGCCATGTGAGGTATACTAAAATCATCTGGTGAATTCAACGGAAAGAAAAGTATGGAGTTTTTTTCTAATGCAGAAATGTTATATTTTAACACTTTGCTGTTTCAAAATACCTGTTTTTGCTACAAAATTATAGTGATTTCAGAAATAAAAGTGCAGGGAAGCATTACTTAAACAGTACATAATCTATAAAAAGAAAAAAGAACTGTAGTAAAAGGCTCTATTTTGTCTTTCTCCTGAAGAGCTTTCTATTTTTATGCAACACCTACCAGTTTCCACCTCCTCTACCCACTGTCACTGTCCTGCATCTATTTCCTAATTTTCTAGTTTAGCAACATAGATCCAGCAACCCAACCTTGATCACAAACTGGCATTTCAGTGTGGTCTGGTCTTTCGCACATAGGCTGTGAAATAGTGTTTGCTGTCACATTCAATAACATTAAACTCACATGTGTTGTTTTATTATTACAGCATTTGGGAACTTTTTTAAAGAAATTTAGATTTGAGGCCTATAAGATTATTTCTGTCTTTAAATTAGATGTGGAGAAATTATCCCTTGAAAAAAGACTCTTCTGAAGAGTATCCCCAGTGCATTGAGCTGGGAAATAGGTAGGTCTCCATCTCCCATCTACAATGTGATGAAGTTGCACTCAAAAACTTCTTATGACAAAAAATAAGCACGCTTTTTATACGAAGCTAAGAATTTTTTGTTTAGGTAATTGAAATCCTACCAATCTAATAACAGAACTGTTTTTAGTCTCAAAGTATTATAGGAAGGGAAAAAGGAACAGTATTACATAAAAAGTCTCCAGAATAACAGTTACAACTGTTAAGCCTTCCTAGTACCTGCCGCTTTCTCTGCTCTTACAGTCATGCTTCCACAACCCCTTTGAATCAGTCCTGGAAAGAGATAAAAGACATGGCAAGTCATCAGCATCTCCAGCTCCTGATCAAGGCAAATATTACATTGATGGTGAGGGTTTCTTCCCTTTGCCAGGATGAATGTGATGTAGACGTTGATCGTTTCCTTCTTTTCAGCCTTAAGGCCACTGGAGGCAATTCGTATATATTTTCTAACACCCTTTATACCTTGGTCTTTCCTCGTAGGTCTGCAATTCCATATCAGATAGGAATTTGCTTTGTATGGAATGCATTGTAGATACTTGTTGTATGTTCTTTTTGTTGTTCTTAAGGTGGTTTTGTCCAGCTCTAGGTCTGTGTATCTCTACCTGACCATCGTGAATTTGCTCTTAGTGATGCGGTGCCCCGTCTCTTGTCATCCCACCCCATCCTCCTCTTCGCAGCACCCTGTGTCCCTCTTTCCAGGCTTCAGCCGTGGCATCAAGCCCATCTTCCTCTGCACTAAATCACTACAGTGGGGTCATAAATATTTCTTTCTACAGAAAAAAATGCTTGACACTGCTGACTGAAAAATGTAGCTACACCATATGATTATACAAACATGCAGAAGTAAGATAAATGGGGCAAGCTTAGACAGAGCCTGACAAGTCCTAAGAGCCTTGCAAAGCTATTACAAAGATTGGGACCTGTTACTAGCAATGGCAATACTGTATTTACTGGGCTGCAGGGCTACAAAGCTAATTATATTTTATTTCTCCTGTCCGCAGCCTGTATAAACACACACAGACGCATGTTGAAATAACAAATGCTTCCAGATGTGCACACACATATTCACTGGGACTAATAACGACATGCTGAAAGCTAATTTGGTATCCTAACATTTGCTGGTCAATACTTCAATGACAAGTCAGGAGAACGTGAAACAGTTTGTCATTATTATAATTACCAAGCTCCAGGTTTACATCTGTCCCAGAGACAAGCTGGTGGACATGAAGAGTTCACCCTTGAGGCAGGTCCAAGCAGGTCAAATAAGTATCCAAGAAATGAGGTAGTGGATGCATTCATTCTGCTGAAGGTAGATAAACTAGTAGGTGTTGTGCTCATCTGGCTTCTAGCATTCAATGAGATTGAACTGTCATTGGCTAGATAAGGATCTTCCAATGTTTCCCTTCCAGTTTTCTGAGGTACCTCTAATGCAACAGAAAAAACTTGTTTAAAACACTTAAGCCTATGCTGAAAGTGGAAAGTGTCACTGGGGAGTCAGGAGTCACATGCTAACACCTGAAATGCCCAAATACCCTCCTGTGCTCACATTCTCCGGCGTTGTACTGCTGGCTGAGCATGCATGGTTTGTATCAGAAGCTACCAAAATCCCCAGATGTTAATTGTTGCTCTCATAATCTGTCAGCCTCACAGGAGGCACAGGAGAGTGAATGGCCAGCACTGGTGGTCGCTTGTTCATCCCCAGGCAATCACTCCGGTCTGCTCAGAGGCGAAGCGTGGTGACAGGACTTTGTGGGTATAATGCTTTGCATTGCTGCAGTTTCCCTTCCAGGACTATCAGTCCAGCAACATGCAAAACACGAGCAATCAGTTCTCTGAGATCTTGAAATCATTAACACATCGCTTTCCCATTCCCTTGCCCCTCACCAGGTCTTTGTCACAGAAACTGCCACACAATGTCGAGGATCCAATGCCTCGTTGCTCCTCACAAGGTTTCATCACCGCCTCAATTGCTGTGGTGTCCCCTGGCTGAGCAGTTCCCCTTGTCAGCACCAGCTCTGCAGCTGAGGGCACAATTCAGTGGAAACTCACACGCCGCCTTTCCACTGCCAGTGTAGCTGTATTTCTGCCTTTCCAAGAAACCCAGGGCACCAAGAGCCCTGGCATCCGCTACCCCATTTCTCCTGTCGTCCTCTCCCCTTCCGCAGTAGTTTTCCTCCTTTCACCTTGCAGTGGAGAATATTGTTAAAGCGCATGAGTGTACCTTGTTGGCAGCAAGTGTGTGAAGCCTGGTCTTGGGGATCAGCAGGACAGAGAGTGCAATGGAGAAAGTGGAGCTGTTATAATGCCCGGGCTCACTAGATGGCCCCGTACACTGCAGAGAAACTCTTCCTCCGTCAATCCCACCGTGTAAAACCTGTTATGCATGCGGTGGTAAGGATTTTTGTTATTACTATTTTCCTGGCTTTTTAATAGCTAGAGCTGCATCCTTCTCCTTGATTCTCCACCGCTGTGGCAGATCTCTTTCTGTTCCCTGGGCAGCGGTGGTGTGTCTGCAGAGCAATGCTTTCCGATTACCAAAGCAAGCCACATAGCACGCAGCAAGAATGGGAAGCAGAAAGGGAAGCTAGTATGTGACCTTCATGATAATACTCTTTGTACAAACTGGTGCAGGAGCACAAGTGAAGGTTAGCGCTTGGGGCCATTCTGCAGTGCTCCATAGGTCCATTGAGGTATATTTAGCATGCACATCTGAAGTTTTGTTGTATTATTTTTATTAGGGGACAAAACTCTGCTAAACAAGCATTTCCTATACTGTGATATGTGACTCCACACAACCTGTTATGGGAAGACCCACGGCTCAGCAAAGGAGAAATGCGCACGGGAGGGCTAAGGGGAAATGAGAAAAGAGAAAATAGCTATGGGTTGTGCAAGATGTACTGGACATTTAGCGCTCTCTATTAAAAAGCTGCATCTATCTGCAATATTTTCTTGGTCACCACGGCCACAGTCTTTGAGTGCGATCATGTCAGGCAGGTATTTACTGCAATACTGATTTCAGGGATAGGAGTTTGAAACAGAAAGAGAGGCAGGGCTCAAAGTCACGGCCGAGTTATAAGAGTGCATCACCTTACCATGTTACAGATGAGCCATGGTAATGAGCCACAGCCCACCACCAGCCCTCCGCAAACATGAGTAAAACACAACTTCAACCACCTCCCCAGAGGGTTAAGAGACCACAGACAGGGTGGCTCTTGGCTGACAGGTGAGCTGGACAAGCTACAGCAGCTAAACTTCTGTTTCTGGGTGGAAATAATCCATCCGCAATTACCTACATCACGTTCACGAACGTGATAAAGTGAACGTGGATCTTCCCAGCTCTTGCTGGTGTGCTGTTGGACAAAACCACTCTCCTCCTTTGTTCTGCATCTTTTTTTACTGAGCGTTGGACCTCTTCACATTTGCAATTGTACCAACCTCTTCAAAAGCAGCAGCACCCCTCTGCTTCCTTTCCCAGCTGACTGTAACACCAGGACAGCAGTGGCGAGGCAGTTTGCCTGGTACTTTTGGAAATTATTTCTACTTTCTCTCTCAATGGCACCCACCTGAGCCAGCCATATACAGAAATAATGCTATGAAAACATGATGGTGAGAGATGTGCCACAGGGCCAGGCAGGAGACATCCTCTGTGACACCAGCATGCCCACCAAGCTCTGTGTGGGACAGCAACAACCTTCTGGGCTGAGCCTTCACACCGGTGGTTGTTGCATGGCCACCCTTTCCAATGCAAGTAGATGTTCCTGTCATCTTTAGGTTCAAACTTCAAGCCATCCAAAAGTAGCCTCAATCAGGCAACTTACATTTCCCCATCTGAACTGTGGTTCATGTCCTTCTACAAATCTACCCAAGCAGACTTTTTGGAGCTCAGCACAAGGTTGTTCCCAGGATTCTCTTGTTTCACAGAAACTGATGTTTTCAAGGACTTCTTGGACTTGAGCCTTTGGTACTTCCCAAAGATGACTTGCCAGTGAAGAAGGTAGGAACAAGGAAATGCAGGAAGACTTTCTGCAAAAGGAAATTCTGACTTTGATGCCACAAGTCCCAAATACATAGCAGAAGTAATGCAGTGGGGCAAGGAGCAGAGACCAGAGCAGCCCTATAGCCAGCCCACAAGAGCTCTGTTTGGGTTTGGATTGCTGGGGAGAATGCAGGGAGGCTTACAGGCATAGCTGGTTTGGGCACAAATCTCCATCTTTAGACCGTTCCTACTTACCAGTGTTAACATAGCATAAGGTGGCAAATATCAGCAGTCCTGTACCAACATCGCAAAATGCCTCTTTGACTGATCACAACAGCTGACATGAATATGAGAAGTCCAAAAAAAATAAAAAAGTAAAGGAAAGTGGAAAGAAATGGTGCTGTGGGTGTTTCACACTGCTAATGATGCAAATTTTGTTAGAGTAGGTCATGACCGTCAAACCCACAGCTCCTGCAGGGACTGTCACGCTGACCAGAGCTTGCATGCTGGCTGCAGGGTGTACGCCAAGGGGGCTGCCAACAGTGGAGCTGAGAAGCGCAGGCAGAGCCAGGGAGCTCAGGCACAAATGAGGCCAATTACAAATGTGGGAGAAAGCATTTAGACAGTTGGTGGTGTCCATCTGGTGCATAGTGACTAACCTGGCAGCCCTTTGGCCAGTCATCTCGACAGTCTGCACTTCCAACTGCCCTCGTCTAGTGGTAGTCGTAATGCAGCCGATGCCGTTCCAGCTCCCAGAATATTATTGCTGCTCTCAATTTCTATGCCTTATTTCAAATAAGGCCTCTTTAGTTTAATTTCATTTTTAATCTGCCCATTCCAAAGCACTGGGACAACTTTCGTATTTCTGAGCTGTCTTCGGCAGACTAATGTGGTTACCCTTTAAGCCTTGAGTCAATTTGCCTATTCAAACCACTGAAACTACATACATACCTACAATTTAATGCCTGCTTCTCTCTCTTGTTTAAATTTAAGGCTTTGACCAATGCTCTGTCATCAACCATAAACATCCATAGATGCAGTCCCTTTAAACAATAAAGCTGGAAAAGTGTTCATATGCTAATTAGCATGGAAAGCACAGGATACAAACTTTCAGAAGTACCTTCATCCCGTTTTCAATAGCACCTCTATCACTTTTAAGCTTTTTTGTAAATCCCTGAAGGTGTCTGTTTACATCTTCTGTAACTTAAAACCTGGTCAGTAATGTCATAAGTTCACATGCCGTGAGGGTGTACACACTTACCTGCATGAAGTCACCTGCGAAATGGGACATAACCTTTTCAATAATATGGGCATCTGAGAAGCCTTTGCCCTTGGTCTCATGTTGTTGTGAAATTTTAGGCAAAGCAAATGAAAATGTTCTGTCAGTGCTGTAAACCCGAGCAGATTTTCACAATGGCCTTACATTTACGATTGCCCATTCTTACAAGAACTTCTTTTACTTGAATGCCTTGTTCAAATACCAACATGAAAAAATAGCAGACACAGAAAGGAGATGAAGGGGGTCAATTGTACAGGTAAAACCAAGAAGGTTCACAGGTTTGCCAAGATTCAGAAGAGGTTTTCTCCATGCCAGGATCCTTGAGCATTAAGATCACTGTCCAAATAAACCATTTAGACTTTAGGAAACTCCTGCAAAACTCTAGCTTCTTTTCCCTAATTACATGGCAGGAATTTCCAGACATGTGACCATGAACCAGTTGCCTTTGCTACCCCATCCTTCAGAACCGCCATTCCAGGTGTGGAGATTGGCACAGGTGAGGAGACCCCTGGGAGGATGTTTTGCATGGTCCTGGGATCCAGTGAAATCACAGAAGGTGAACCAGCTCCTCACAACCAGCCAGCCCCTCCCCAGGAACCTGTCAGGCTATGCCTGGCTTTCCTCAGCTTGCTGCAGAAAGAATAATGAACTGAGTGCAAAGTAATTTATTAGAAAGTAGTGCGTTACCACATGCTGTATGGCTTTGAGGTTCTCTATATTTACCCTCAAAAATGCAGTCCCTTGCCACCTCACTTCTATGTCCCATGGCCAGCTGCAGGCCAACCATCAAAATGTAGACCCTGGCATGCTTTTAAAAGTTCTCTTAAAAAGGAAAATAATCCCTTTTCTAATCCATCCTGGGCTGCAGGTGCTCTACTGGCTGGTTTTTGCTCCCCTGAACTGAATCAGCCCAGATGTTTGCTTTATCCTGACTTAGAAGCTCTGTGGTTCTTGGGAAGTCCAGGGGTCAAGAATTTCACCCGTCCGAGACCCACGCAGGCAGGAAGCCATCAGCTGACTCCTACCACAAACACACGGCGCAAAGTTAAGACAAACTTTGCAGCTTCCCACAACTAAAACCATGCATCGTTCCAACTTTCCATGAGGCAGTAAGGGGGACTCGCAATCCACCATGGAAAATAAAAAGGAGGGCATTATCATGTTATTAAACTCACTCTCCTTTTCTTTAATTCCCACTCTAACACCATAAGGGATCAGAGAGCAATGACTCAGGTGTGGCTGATGTTAGGTAATGTGGAGAAAAAGGCCAGAAAAGTAAGCCCGAAGCAATCTCAGAGCAATTTTTCCCACTCATTTCTTCATTCACACAGCTGTGTAGCTGGCTCTGTTCACCAGTACAGCTCAGAAACACCAACACACTTCCAGGGATGTCTATTCAGACTTACAGATGCTGTCTGAGCACAAATTCAGTCTCACAATTTCTCCACAGCACAGGAAGTGTCCTACACCATAGATGAAAACCAAAGATGTGTTCATGATTACCGGAGCAGGTGGAGGCGATCTAGGAACTGGTTTGCTGTGATTTCCAGTTGAGACTGGAGCCTGAGGACTGCAGCACCCAGCTCTTCCTGGTCCTTCCCACTGCAGGTAGAAAACTATGAGATGCATATGATGAAAGAAAAGTGTACTTGTCAAACTCGGAGAATTAAAAAATGAGACATGGGCATTGTCCGTGGGTGGCCTGGATGGTTATAGCTCCTCTGGTCCTCTAATGGTGTGATGGGGTTAGGCCGTTGTAGATGACCTCCTGTACTCCTGGCAAGAGAAAACCAGGCTCTGGATGGCAGAGATAAAACTAGAGCAGTCAATTTCCAGAGTACAGTCAGTAATTCCTCAGCTTTCTACAGCTCTCAATGAATTCCAGGATGCTGGGGACTTGCTGCTTCCACCTACCCACCTTCTGCTTCTCCTGGGGTGGTAAGCAATTTTCTTGAGCTAGAATTCATTCATCATTTTATGGCATGATTTCATTCTTGTCTGGCTAAGCACGGCCAGCGAGAAAAGGCACTTTGCTTTGCTCACCGAGACGCAATTACCACCCCAGCCCCACCTTCTGTGCACTTGTATGCCGGAAATTTGTGCTGGGAGTCTGCGAAAGGAACAGCACAAAGCTCTCCATGTGCCCAAGAGGACCAGAGACCTCCCCAAAAACCCTTGCCAGCGGTAGCAGCACCACCCACCAGGCCGGTGGACACTCAGAGAAAATGACAAGAACAATAGCAGGAAATGTCTAAGGGTGGAAACAACAAACTGAGCACAACCCACGTTTCTGGGGGCTTCCTGATTGGCTTGATTTGCCTCGGCAGGAGCACTTTGGATAACCCTGGAGTTATCCCACCAGAGCAAAGCCTCTCCCCAGTGAAGCCACGTTTGTTCCAGTGTTTTCTGGGGCATGGGGACGCTTGCTGCCAAGCATAAATAAACGAACAAACACAAAAGCTCTAAGGTAGATCAGACAGATGAAGCGGGATCAGGACACTGCCGTTGCTGTGCTCAAGGCGGCAGCAGCTTGGTGCATCCCTTGTCGCCCCCAGTGGAGAGTCTGTCCGTTCCCACGGGACACGTTCCTGGCCTCACATCAGCCTTCACCCTAGAAAAATGGACTGTGAGTTCCTGCAAGTGAATGACAGTAGACGACATATTCGCAAAGCTCAAATCCAATAAACTGTTTGCATCCAGAAACAAACAAAAACAAGTTACAGCTCCTACTGGGTGTTCCCCTTCCTGCCCCGCTGCTTTTTTTCTGTCCCTGCCGTCCAAGTCGCTCTTGGCAAGCAGTGCAGGGGAAAGCATTTGTGCATTTGTGAGGGGCACGTAATATGGGGAATCTTTAAAGAGACCTAATAAAGCTGAGTGCCTGAGGCACGCTGACTGTCAGCTGCACATACCCATCCAACTCCATTGTTAAGGGCTTCTGAGGGCACTTACAGGTTCAGGCACTCTGACTAAAGCACAACAAAAAAGGCAAGGAAATGTTTGTTAAAAAAGGTTTGAGGGAGGCGGATAGAATCCCTGTAAATTGCAGCTTCCCATGGTAGTAAGTGGCTTTAACAGCCACATCACAGCAGGATGAAGGGAAGGTGTCATCACACCAATTATAGTACTTTTGTTAGGGTTTTCACATTTTCAGGGTAACAGCCTGGGGCTCAATTTTCATTTTTAGTATTATTCACAGACTATATTCAATCAATCGCATGGGGTACCTTGGATCAGTGTGCTGGATGCTGTGCAGAACTTACGTCTTATGCCAACAAGTAAGCTTGTAAGCACCATGTTCCTTGAAACAGCATATTTTATGCCACCACTGCAGAACGCAAATACCTAATGCCTTGTTTGCACCACAAATCCACTATAAAGTCCATGCAGTCCTTAGCAGCAAATCTGAGTCAGATCAAACCAAAATCATAGAAACCTCACATGTACAGGGAGTATCTATAACTAATAATATCAGTTAACATATCTACCAGGGATAGTGCTCTGCCTCGCAGAGGAGGAAAGCTCAGCTGCAGTCTGGTGTGAAAATAACCTGTGCAGGAACTCAAAGAAGACAAGAAATATCAATGAGGAGGGGAAAAAAGGAAAAAAAAAAAAAAAAGTGGCCCATACCAGGAGAAAGTTTGTCTTTCACTCAATGTGCACACACCTACGTATAGATGTAATAGGCAGATCCACAAATCGGAGCATTTTCATGTGTGCTCTCAGGTATTCCTGGTTAGGCTTGGACTATAATATAGCTAACATATGTGTTAACTAGTATATAATTTCCTTAAACAACCTTTAGTCTTCTCATTTACTTGAACAGGCATTACAGTGTGCTGATAATACTGTGCTTTTTGGTGCTGGTGTTTAGCCAGACAACTTGTGTGAACAGTAAGACCAGGGATATTACAGTGTAGCTCAGTGCATTATTTCAAATAATTTCTTCAGAAGAAATACAACCTTTGCAGTTGTATTTCTGCACCCAGAGTGAAACTCTGGTGCACATCTTCAAGGCAATAAAGAACTTCTGCATCTTATCAACACAGCCAGAAAATTAGAATTGTCCGTGACTTTTTTTTTCACAGCTCTACTATTTATCTTAACAAAGATCCTGAGTTTGCTAAGAGCCATGTGGAGCTCCAAAGAAATAAACAAATACTGACGTAACCACTGCTAGGTTGTACTAGCTTCCATTCCAGGCAACCTAAGTAATAGGTACATCAGAGGAAGAATAATATTTACATCAAAAATATTTATATCCTTGAGGTTGGAAAAAAAAAATAAAAATCTTTGGCCCAAAACAAGTGGAAAGAATTGTCACCACAAGCTGAGCAAGAGAGGAAAAATACAGTTCAGAAAAAAATTTAGAAGGGAAAAACCAGCAGCACACACTCTGCTGTATGTAGACTGGCTACAGAGAAAGTCTTTTCGTTAGGTCCGTTGCTGGCTCTGTAAAATGGCAGACCTTCTGCCAGACTTTCTTTCTCCTCAGAAAGTTTGGGCGCATATGTATCTTTGCTGGTATTTGTATGGCACAGTGAAAAGGGCTTTTCTGAGCAACCCCATGGAGGGGCTGAGTAGTGCACATCCCACCTCAGTGCTTCCTTCACCCTGGGTCGGCAGAGCTGCAGATCAGCACTGCACGGGCTCATGGTCCTTCCCTCATCATCCCTCTGCGTTCACTCTTCTCCAAGCAAAAGAGTCACAGACACAGCTCAGGGAAAGACATAGGGGAAAAAATATTACCAAGTGTCTCCAAAACCCATGAACTCTTTTCACTCATGAAAAAAACTCTTTTCACTCATGAAAAAAACTCTTTTCACTCAGGCCCTTTTAGGTGAAAGTTCTATACACAAACTGAAAATTGCATTGGGCTAACAAGAGGTCCATTGCTGGTAGCACGGTCAGGCGTCTCTCAACATCAACAGCAGCTTTCATGCAGCCTGATTCATCATTTCCCGATGGTTATGACAAGAAGAAAGGCACCAGAAAGTGAGTGATAATTTTAAGGCAATTGTTCTCTCATATATATATATACACACTATATGTGGTGGTTTATATATAACAATATATAATGAGTCAGATATAACACTGTACAGTGTGAGCACACAGGAATCCCTCCTTTGAAATGTGGCTGTTCCCATCAGCTGCAGCTGATGTGTAGATTTTCCACTTTCTATAATGTTTATAGAGCACACACTCCACCCTAGAAACTGGGAAGGGTCTTGGTCCCCTGTAAAGCATGATCCCCTGTGCTCTGAAGACCTCTTTACTGAAAAGCACAACCTTTAGTGAAGGCAACAAGACAGCCAGCCCACAGACATGAATGTTTGTTGAACAGTCAAAAGTGAATGCCCTCATCTTATGTAAGGGAGAGAGGAGAAGAAGACAAAGGACAATGGGGAGACAGTACATATGGGGATGATGTTTAAATAGGAAAGGAAGTGATATGATTGGAGAAGTCGTGAATGGAGACTAGCACAGGGAGGCAGGAGTGGCCAGGAGGTTTCAGGACAGGCATGGGACATGGCAAAAGGTGATGAAGGGACAGGATCCACCAGGAATGGCAGCACGTGAGTGAGAAAGGATGCAGCAAGTAGCAGGAAGAGGAGGTAGAATAGGAAAGAGAGCAGGTGGAGGAAAAAGAAAAGGAGGTGGACAAGGCTGGTTTATAACATGTTTCCCTGTCCTCTGGTCTTCTGCACTGTATCAGCAGAAAACAGTACTAGCATGCTGGGGCTTAGAGCTAGCTTAAATCAAGGGAACCTATAGGTCTCTGGTTACCTGAAACTGACAGCAAGTCACAGCAACATTTGTCTCTGGTCCAAGCAGGCAGCTGTGGTTGATAAACAAGGCTGGAGGGATGGCAGATACTGGAAGAAGCAGAGCAAAGGAGTCAGGACTGAGTAGCTCCAGAGAGCAAAGCTGGGTTCAGCAAGTTGGGAAAACCTGTCATGCTTCTAAGGCACCATCCAGTGTTGCCCTTGATCCCCATGTTCCACAGAAATAACTGCGATCAGTTCACTTGTTGCCTGAGCATGTCCTGTGGGCACAAGAGCGCTCCACTGCTCAGGAGCAGACAAGCATCACCAAGTCCCCAAACACTACTGTGGGTCACCACCAGATCTGACGTTCTGGCGCCCTGGAGTTCCGCCAGGTGCTGCTCTTGTGGTGTTCCCTCTGCCCTTGCCCTTCATGGCCCATGGGTGACCCGGAGGAACCAGAGCACTCATCTCTGCAAGACTCGCTGAGCAAGATCCTCATCAGGTCCTTGGGAAGAGCAGACGGGAGCACAGAGACCACCTCCCCAAGTCTTGCAGTCCAAGGGCAGGCGGCCAGAGCAGATGGTTGAGGAAAAGGCTGCAGTGACCTGAGGTAGGCAGAAGACAACGCACTCACTCCAGCCCTAGCTAATGGTGCTGCTTTTAAGCACAGCCTCCCATATGTTTTGCTTTTCAGTGCAGCACTGCTTGCACTCCAAGCTTGCAGAAGTTGATTGCATTTCTGCTGCAGCCCTTCCAGAAGCATCTGTAATTTTCTATAAGGGTGGAAAATGAAGAGCCAGTGTCTGCCTGGAGTTTCTGCTGTGGATAGCCACTTAACCTGGAGGTTACAGTGCCCACCTTGCAGCAGCTGGCTGCTACGGTATCCTCGTGGCCATTCTGCCACAACCCGAGGGGTGTAAATCTGGTGTCATGCTCTGCTCTGAGCTCCCCGTGACCCTGAGCAGCTCATCTCTCAGCTGACATTGTAAATCAGGGACAAAGGTGTATTCCCAGTCTGTACATGGGAAGCTGAAGTCTTTTCAGAGCAAATACTTTTGGTAATTTTTTTTTTTTTTTACTTCCCTTCATTTAAAAAGAAGGTGGAGATAAAACTCACACCCTTTTCCAGGCTTCCTGCCTTCCCTGTAAGTGCTGCTAGGTAACTGACTGTGTGTCTCCAGTAAACCAGTATGTCTATAGGAATTGCACAAAAACATCCTCCTTCCTTGGCAGCTTGCGGTATGGTTGCTGCGTAAGGTCACGCGTTCATTTTGATCGTACATCTGCGCTAACCTTGGGTAACGCTGCAGTAGCCAGCGCTGCTGTATTATGGAAGAATGAGCACTCAACAGTCATCCCCCTATTGCTCTCCCTCTATTTCTTGGACCTCTCCCAAGATATAAATAACGCAGTCCACTGTACAGCTGAACTGCTGGCATCTGTTGCTAAACCTAAATGAATTTTCATGTGCATATCTGCAATGTGCCAGCAAACTGTTTTTCACAGGGCTGGCCACACCTGCGTTGCTTTTTTAGTCTCTGGGTGTGTGCTGCCGTGTCTGGGGACTTTGTGCTGGGGAGAACTGCACGTGCAACCCTCCTTCGCCTCGGACACATCTTGCAACACGTGCCCTCCAACCCCAGGTCCAGCCACAATCATTGTGAGCTTTCTGGAGCCTATTCCCTGTGCTCAGAGTGCCCGATCAGTCCCCTGAAGAATACCTCAGTGGTAGGAGCAAAGCGTAGCATGGGAGGGGGAGAGGATTTCATGACAGCAAGCCACATGGGCACGTTTGTCCCTTGTACTCTTGTGTGCCCGCAGGCATCACAGGGGCAGCGTTGCTGGTGCTTGTCCTGCCATGTTTATTTAAAGCTGTGGGAAAGCAACCAAGTTTCCGCAAGGTTCAGTGTCTTCCCTGAGCCTTTGCACCTTCACTTTCCAATTAATTGCAAAGTACAGCACACATGTCCTCTCTCAGATGGATATTTTATCTTCCCTGCCTTTCTCCTGCCATCCTAGCAGGTACTGAACAATGAACCACAGATGACGCATCCCTGTACTTGCAGTGTAAGTCCCATTCATTGTCTGATGTGACTCCTGTCTGTCTGGACACAGAGAGCTGTGTGTCTGGCTTTGTGCAGCCCGAGTGTTTTATATCAGTTGTGGCTTTCACTTCGTTTACTTTATTTTAATGTTTTGGACACTGGACCAAGAGGATCCAGAAGCAGGACATTTGCCCTCTCTCTGGGATGGGAGGGAAAAAGAAAATGACAGCGCTGGTGAAGAGGAGAGATAAAATCCATCTTCAGCAGGAGGAGACATTTTCATCTCACAGGGCTGGGCCAAGAAACCAGGACATTTGTGCCATTTGTTTTAAGCACAGGTCCTCCAAGAGATAGATGATTCAAAAGCCAGACTCTGCCAGAGCAGGTTAAGCTATCAGGGTCTGTACTTGGCTGGTCAGGGAAATAAAGATCTGCCAGGTCCTTCCTGGAGCCTGGTCAGGAGCACAAATAGGAGCTTTCAGATCAGAACACTCTGGTATAAACAGACAGAAAGAAAATAAGTGGACTTTTTGCTCTTTCACCTCTTTGGCCACTGACCAGGGGACTGGGTTCAGACCAGGGTTGGTTTTTTTTCCTTTTTTCCCCTCCATTTCCCAAAGGAGGGTCAAGTCATGTGCTCCACTGCTGTAAGGGCAAGCATCCAAGGCATAGTGATTCACTGATTTCCAGTCAGCGATCTGCCCTCTTGTGAAGCAGTAGGAAGATTTTAATGTTGCAGTCTCACCCAGGCTGGAGACATCTCCTGGTTGAAGAAGACTGGAAGAAATTGGTGCTGGAAGACTCACACTTGTAAAAGTCCACAAACATGTGTGGACTGTAAATGCCACAGGGGCAAGAAGTTGTGTGTCCAGTTGGTATGGGAAGATGATACTGGAATGAGAGAACTTCCTTCTAAAACAGACAAAAAGCAAGTCATGAAAAAGTGATTCCAGCTGGAAGAAGAGTCACCCCAGAGAGCGCTGGAGGTCCCTGTGCTTGGAAGTTTGAACGCTGTATCAGGCAAACCACAGACAAAAATTAATACACAAATACAGTGTTGCTTTGGCAAGGAAAAGGACTCGATTGTACAACTGTTGAAATTTCAGGTCAAAGCATTTGCGTCACCTTGACACTAAGTCTTCTACACCTGGAGCAGGCAGCATTTTACTAAGTCAGGGTAATGATTGTTGGGTTTATACCTCATCATGTTTAGCACAAGAAATCCTGTGCCCAGTGCTTGACTTGCTGGCCTTGGTTTGTCTAACTTAGCAGGGATTAACCTGGTCCTAAATGAGGCAGATGCAAAATATCAACATAGGGCTCTCTTTCTATGTATGCGTGTATATGCATTTACTTCAAAAAGTAAAGGGAATTATAGAGAGTATTTCCTCTCTTCACAAGTTCATCATGGATTCACCCAGGGGAAATCATGCTTGACCAATCTGATAGCCTTCTATGATGGCATGACTGGCTGGGTGGATGAGGGGAGAGCAGTGGCTGTTGTCTGCCTTGACTTCAGCAAGGCTTTTAACACGGTCTCCCACAGCATCCTCATAGGTAAGCTTGGGAAGTGTGGGTTAGATGAGTGGACAGGGAGGTGGATTGAGAACTGGCTGAATGGCATAGCTCAGAGGGTTGTGACAAGCAGCACAGAGTCTAGTCAGAGGCCTGTAACTAGTGATGCTCCCCAGGGGTCAGTACTGGGTCCAGTCTTGTTCAACATATTCATCAGTGAGCTGGATGAGGGCACAGAGTGCACCCTCAGCAAGTTTGCTGATGACACAAAGCTGGGAGGGGTGGCTGACACACCAGAAGGCTGTACTGCCATTCAGACCTGGACAGGTTGGAGAGCTGGGTGGAAAGGAACATAATAAAGTTCAACAAGGGCAAGTGTAGGGTCCTGCACAGAGGGAGGAATAACCCCATGCACCAGTACAGATTAGGGGTTGCCCTGCTGGAGAGCAGCTCTGCAAAGAAGGACCTGGGAGTCCTGGTGGACAACAAGTTGACCATGAGCCAGCAATGTGCCCTTGTGGCCAAGAAGGCCAATGATCTCCTGGGTTTCATTAAAAAAACCATAGCCAGCAGGTCAAGGGAAGTCATCCTCCCCCTCTGCTCTGCCCTGGTGAGGCCACATCTGCAGTACTGTGTCTGGTTCTGGGCTCCTCGGTTCAAGAAAGACAAGGAACTACTGGAGAGAGATCAGCGGAGGACTACGAAGATGATCAAGGGACTGGAGCACTTCTCTTATGAGGACAGACTGAGAGACCTGGGTCTGTTTAGCCTGGAGAAGAAAAGACTGAGAGGGGACCTCATTTACACTTAAAAATCTCTAAAGGGTTGGTATCAAGAGGATGGTGCCAGACTCTTTTCAGTGGTGCCCAGTGACAGGACAAGGGGCAACAGGCACGAGCTGGAACACAGGAAATTGCATCTGAACATGAGGAAAAGCTTCTTTACTTGAGGGTGACAGAGCACTGGAACAGGCTGCCCAGAGAGGTGGTGAAGTTTCCTCTGAAGGTATTAAAAACCTGCCTGGATGCAATTCTGCGCAACCTGTTTTAGGTGATCCTGCTTTAGCAGGAGTGTTGATCTCCAAAGATGGGTAGATGATCTCAAAAGGTCTCTTCAAACCCCTATCATTCTGTGATTCTGTGATCAGCTGGTACTGGGATGCAACTTTTGCTTGGTGAAGGGAATGTTTTCCCTTTCTGTGTATTCAGGAAGATTCATATAGATTACCAGAGCAACTCATTCAGCATTGTGCCTGAATCTCATTTCCAAGCATTGATTGGTGATAATGTATTCTCAGTCTTTCAAGGCACAGAGGTTTGCCTTTTCAAAGATGCTAATTAAGTTTGCTGCTCTTGATTATCAGCTTCACTCTGTAAACAACAGCCTTTTAGAAATCATAAGATGTGCACTGCCAGCTTTCCTCTTTGAGGGTGAGCCGTTCAAAAAGAATGATCTCTGCAGAAAGACTAAACTTAGAGGCATTGAATTACTCAGCTCTGGAATCCCATTTCAGATCCTGCAACAGACCTGAAATCAAGCAGGTTTTTGCCATCAGCACTGGCTGTGTGTTGATATACAGTGACATCCACAAATGGTCCAGCTGGCTGCGGCACAACTGCCAGTGTTTGCTAAGAAAACTAAGCCAATGTGGAAACCAAACCAAGTACTGTTCAGTGATTTCCCCTTCCCCTACAGCAGATGAAGGGCACTGTTCATGGCTGCGGCATGTGGGTTTCAGCTCGTTTCTTAGGCATGTTGGTTTACAGACAGGTTGCTGGTGCTTGGCAGTTGATACGGGTATAGGAATCATGTCAAGGGCTGAGGTGCTGGACTGGGATTTAGGGTACAGTTCCTCATATCTTCTTCAGTTGTGTTGGTTTAAAGAGCCTAAATGCAAGACTTGCACATCTTGCAGGGGTAACCCTTTCCCCACCCCAATTCAAAGTAACTTATTCCTTCCCTTGCAAGTTCATTTTCCAAGGTTTTTTTGAGCCTGGGTGAGCTAACAGGTTCACTGCTGCCCCAAAAATCTCTACAGTGACCAAGAAGTGGTAATGAGAGCCCCATGGGGTGGAACATTTTTGCCAGTGCTCTTTGGCACTGTGGGAAAAGGCACATGGCTCTGCGCTCGCCGAAGGGTGGACCCTGCACATTAGGTTTCAGTCTCTGGTTTTACTGTGTGGTCAAAGGCTTTGTGTCGGCAAGACCCTTGAGATGAGTTTGCGCAGAGATCATTTTCATCCCTACAGGCAAGCACGGTTATCCCTGAACTTGGTGTTTAACTTTCTGTTTAGTAAGCATCAGAGGGGTTTGTGGCAGTTCTGTGCTTGTGAATCTGACATTTTATTACCAGCTGTAACACCTCAGGGTGTTCAGCTCTGAGAGACCTGGCACTAATTACTAATATACAGGCCCATGTCTTCTTTGTGCCTTTTTATATGAAATTGATTTAGGGCGTCAGGCAAGCAATAGCAAAATAATCAGTTTACAGCTGAACTGTCCCCCACCCTACGTATGCATCCGTCACCTTTTCCCTTCGAGTGTTTACTCTGATTAGGTCTTTCCTGTTTTCCTCTTAAGTTCTGGATACTTGTATATTTTCCTTATTAGTGCTGATGAACGTTCTTTTTTCCACTGACATGTCAGTATGTGCGCTGCAGACATAACCTCTATTACATTTCTATCTTCACTGCAGAAATGACATGGGTATTTCTCAGGTGCAACCCAGCATGCAGAGCTAGTACAGGCTAAAGAAAGTGGTCCATAAACCTGTAGCTGTTCTTCCCTGTTTATAATGCTGTTACCATTCCACCCCGAAAAACAGAACACAGCTGAACCAAATGCAGGTATCTCTAGAAATCATGTGTCTGCCAGAGTTAATGAGCTGGATAGAGGAGGCTGTTTTCTTCAGGCGTAGTTCTGCTTGCTTAGGATTTGTGTGTTGCTCTTGCAAAGCAGTGTGACTCTGCACCGGTTGTGTGATTGCCCTGCAGGGTCCTGCTCAGGGTCCCTGCTGGCGTCAAGGTAAAGGCACCTTGTGCCAGAACAGCCTCTGCCTTTCAGCAGAGAGGACAGTGACAGCCGAAGTCTGTGGGTTTCAACAACTCAGCATGAGAGACAGAGGAAATCCTTCACCTAGAGTAAGTGCATTCATCACCTTCAGGCTGGAGCACAAAACAGAGCCCTATATCCAAACATAACGTTTGCTGGATTTGCTAAACGTAAATGCACATGTACACATACCACAGTAACAAACCTCTTCTGCCTTTTCACCTTTTAGATCTCCCTTCTTAACTCCCCTTTTCATCACCTAAATTAAAGTCTTCTGTGCTGCCTGGTAGCTCCTTTGGTCCCTGATCCCAGCATCCCTGCAGGAGGCTTCATTTGCTGCTTCTACCTTCTGTCCTCTCAGAAACTGCCCTGCCCACCTTGCCTGCACTCCTGTGGCCACCTGGTTGGGTCGAAATCCCACCACATACACAGACCAGACTTCCTTTAGTAGTCTGGTGCATTGCCTTGCCCTGCAGTACTGAATGGTTCTGGTCTGAATTTTGCAGGGCATAACGTCTGATAGCTACAGACTATAAAAGAGAAAGCCTGAGAGTAGCCTTAAAATTATTCATTTTCCCACCAATCACTGGGGAGTTTCAAGCCTCAACTGCATGAAGCCGTGAACATCCTGGTCTGATCTCACGGCTGACCCTGCTTGGAGCAGGAGATTGGGCTACAGACCTCCCGAGGTCACTTCCAGCCTGAATCATCCTACAAGCCTGTAATCTTACTAACCAAGGAATCAGGGTCCTCCTAAAATGACAGCAATATGCTGTGCAAGAGACAGCATCCCTTCTGCTGCTCGTGGTTTCTTCCTCTTCATAGAGGGACAGTGCTGTTGACGTGAGCAGGAGGGACACCTAGCTTACATGGCCAGCTCTTCTCAGCCCCCCCAAAAATCCTGTTACACCCTCAGGTGCTTATGGCAGCCGTCCATTAAAGAAAGCTGTGGGACAGACAGACTAGCAGCAAGGCAGGCTTGGCTTTCTGAATGGAGAAATCTGCCCTGTTCATTTCTATGATATTCAGGGAAACAGGGCTCTGCATACATCCACGGAAAAAGCATGTCCATGCCAAAGTGACTCCAGACTCCCCAACCCATTTTTTCTCCTTGTATAAACAGTTTAGCAAATCCCAGTGATCAGATAACTGCTTGGGCCAGTAAGCAACAATACTAACGGTCTGTCTTACACCACTTCTGCCTCATCTGGATCTCTGTTTTCTTTCTTACTGTTTCCCTACAGCACTCCAGATACTGCAGTTGTTTATTTAACTAGCTTTATTGCTGTGACCGTCTTTCAAACGCCAGCCTGAAATCTGCTAAGAAGCCAGGAACAAGGGAATTATAAGGTTTCCTTGCCAGGTGTCAAATGACAATTAAGGCACATCCTTTTTAAACAGGGCTAGAAGAAAAGGACATTATTGAATATTTAACAAGTTTACATGGGAAGAATGTAAGCACTTTATATATGTCCGTACGTGCACATGTGCACTCTGAATGGATTTATTACTGTTTAAACCATTGTATAGCATGTTGCTCAAAACAGATGTGATAGTAGTGCATTTTGGTTTTCAGACCAAATTTGCATCTCTCTGTTGGATCTTGTTACTAAAAAAGCAGGCAGTTCTCCTTATCACTCAGCAATTCTGATGGTACAAAGCTCACTAAAAAAATAAAGGGTGTGAAAACCTCTTCAGCTTTCATTGTGATTTTAATTTTTGCATTGCCGGCCCCTATGTAAAAAGGCAGCCCAAAGGAAGTGGTGAGGACTCTAGGACCAAATTTTCCAGTAAGGTCTGTGATGCCTAGACGGTTTACTGATGAATGTATACAACAGCTCATGTGGAAACTGTAACCTTGAGTATTTCTGTTACGTCAGTACCTCAGCATCGTTACCTCAGCCTTTATGCCTAGAGAGAACAGATGAGGGGGGTATAAAATTGAGCAAAAAGGTATAAAGCAACCTCCTGTGGATACTAATGCTTGGTATATGACCCCTGTGCTATGTAACAGGTACTTTCTGGATTGATGATCCGTATTTTTCCTGCCACGATTAGGAATTCAGACCCATTCTGCACAGGGCCTGGGAGACTCTCATTCTATCTGCATTGATTTCAGTGGAAAAAGGGCAATTTGCCCTATGGGATGAGTTTGTATGCATTCTTACTCAGCGTCACATAGGAAATCTGTGTCCCTACCACCTTCACCCATGTTTCTAAATCCTGGCAGTTCTGTCTCCATCCCTTTCCTCTTTAGTGAGTTGTTGTTAATACTGCTTCTGAAAGGAACTGAAGAAGGGATTAAAAAAAAAAAATCAAAACAAAATGTTGTCAAAACAGGGTAACCTAATGTTGCATTGTCCCAAGTAATTTTAATGGCGTGGGTAAGCTGGCACAAATAAAGCAGAAACTGAGGAATTGACTCAGGAGGGGAGGATAAAAGAGACACCAACAAGTAAAAAAAAAAGAGCAAGTAGCCAGAAAGTAAGAAAATATAAATCCAATCAATTGCTGGGAGTGCATGTGCAAGTGCATATGTGCATGCATTATAAGCAAACTTTCTCTGGAAGACCAAACAATTAATGACCAACCTTCTACAGAGTTTTGAGCTGGTGCACAAAAAATGGTGCACTTATGATCACCCCAAATTACAAGGAGTCTATCTTGCTTATAACCTTGCTGACATCAAATAAGTTGCCTTATACCATGTACGCTCAGAGTGTTGTCATTGTCATAAATTATTAACTAGTACCCAGATCATTTGAAAGAAAAAGGACTTCTGTCTTTCCCTGCATTTTGTTGTTGCTGACTTCTGTGCACTCCCATTTTCCAGTCTCATCCTGGATCATGTAGCGAGCAAAACGTACCAGGCTACAGAAGATATACCCTGAAAATTCTGCTTAGTGATTCACGCGGGAAGAAAAGAAACATACCAATAAGCCCTGACTCACCCATCTCCACAATGTAGTTTCACCCAACAACACAACAGAATATTTAAAATGTCTTTATCAGCAAGGTGTAAATGTATGTGGATCTACTGATTGTTTCCAGGGATAAGGAACGAAAAGAAGCCGCTTTCCTGTTGACTTCTAAATTCATTAAGTAGGAGCATGGCAATGGCTGACCTCAGTGACCAAAAAAACAAACAAAAAAATATTTTTTTTTCACTTCACTAGGTATTTTAAAACAATTCCTGGGGAGAAAAGTCAAGATGAAACAGTATTTTTTGAAAGCTGTTTCCCTGAATCATAACACAAGGGGGAAAATGCATCCTGTATCAAATTGTTCCATTTCATCAAAACGAAATATTTCATTTCAAAATATTTGGCGTTTTTAAAATTTTATATTAATTTGGAGAAAACGTTAAGTGGATTGGCGCAGTCCTTTCCAGCAGTCCAATTTAAAATCACTGCAATTAAGCCATTTCAACTTGGAGATGAGGAGTTTGCCTTTAAGAGACAAAAACGGTGGTTCGACAAACCACCACGAATTTGAGACTATTAAGTATTCACATACTTCATGAGAGCAAAAATCTGCCTTTTTTCCATATGCAACAACTTGAGGCTGTGACACTTCTGCCTCACTCCAATGAAAAGCATTATCAGCAATTGCCACACGTCTTTCATCCTTGCACAATTAGGAAGTGGGGGAAAATTTCCCAGGTGTGTGCCTTAAGTTAGATCCTTGCATCTATATTTAGACACATGAATTTCACAAGCAACTCAAGCTGTCAAGCCCCTGAAAGGAGCAATCCCTCCCTCCCTTCTCCCTACCTGCTCACTCACTGTCACCTTCTCCTTGCCCTCTGCCATGTGATCAAACAAGAATTAATGAAGTCCTGTGCTGAGCAGGGCTGGGAAAGAGCAAAAACGTGTCTGTCCCCTTAGCTTGAATCAGTGCCCTGATCCTTCACTTGAGAAGTGGTGGCAGAAAGGCAGGAGCAAGCAGCCGTGGGTAACGAAAGTGCCGGGCAACGCTGCTCTGTTGCATTCAAAGAAATATGGTCCAACAAGCTGTCAGCAGCTGCAGCCCTTTCTGTAGACAAAGGGAGATTTAGGCAACCAGCCATGTTCAAAAGTGTTCATCTTAGCTCATATTACACAAGTTTTTAATTTTTTATTTTTTTTTTGGTCAAAAGTGGGAAAATAAAGAAGGTGGTATATATAAAAATAGAGAGAAAGAAAGAGGGAATATTCCTGCACCTGCACAAATCATGTTAAAAAAAGGAGGTTTGAGTTAAAGTAATGGAGAATCTAACCCTGGTTAAAGTGTATCCCAAATCACAATCAACGCATCTTAAGGAGTGAGTGCCATTAGGTCTCGACAAGAGAAACAAGAGTGCTGAATGCTTACCGCCTAGCAAAATAAGTCTGTTTTCTGAGCAGCCTGTGTATTTTATTACCTGAAGCCTCTGGGGTCCCCAGTATCATGCAGTAACCGTAGAAAGCACAGATGGATATCCCAAAGTGTTATTGTCAGGAGCGGGCAAAGTACTGATTCAAGAGAAACTCCTAACACAACAGGTTCACTGCCAGCTTCCAACAACTACTTCCAGTTTCATTGTATGCAGTATGGAGCATACTCTTCTAATTATTACTGCATATTTATGGTTATATCCCTGTGATTTCTAAAATGAAAGTGCACATCTGAGATACCAAGGTATATTTTCAGTTAATCTGCACATGCTTTTGCAGAAGTGGATAGTAAGTGAATTACTGTTTTTCTTTTACATAGATCTTTCTGTTTTACAAATAATCCACATGCCCTTCCTGCGCTAGGAAAGCAATTGTGAATAACAACAGTGAAAGTTTTTCCTGATGACATTTGAAATGCTAATTAATACCTACGAAATACAGCTCATTGAAAAAAATTTTACATGTTTTATTTTTGTGTGTATGTGCATGTCTGTATGTCTTCTGCAGGCTGGAACAAGAAATACAGAAATTAGAAAGTGAGGAATCCCAAATATCTGCCAAAGAACAAATCATTTTGGAGAAACTAAAGGAGACTGAGAAATCCTTCGACAACTTTCAAAAGGTATTTAAAAAAAAACCAACAAAACCTACACTTTGAGTACAGATTGAAACCAAGGTAGACTCTTAGCACTGTTCAAAAGCATCGGTTAAAATTGGTGCCCTTATGGGAAGATTGAGGGCAGTTGAAGAGCACATAGCTCAAACCAGGATGAACAAGACTAGAAAGGATATAGAGGCTTCAGATCTGGTTTGGTTGGGTTATTTGGATTTCCCATTCCCACTACAGCTTTTTTTTGAAGAGGGATTTCAGAGACTATCTCCCTAGCTTATCCGCAGGGAAACAATGTGAGCTTACGGCCCCACTGAAAGATGTCAGCATGATCCTGAAAGGCATCTCAAACTTCCCTGCTCCCAGTGGCACCCAGAGATAGTGGCATTCACCACAAACACGACCTCTGAACATCACAGCCTGCAACAAACAGCAGCGTTCTCCTTTTAGTTACACCATGTCCCTCTCCCTCAGCCTCTAATGGCACTTAAACCTGAGAAGCCACATCCCCAGTTACCCGTTTAAAATTACAAAGAACCGTAAAAGCAAGCCTCGCATAAAAATCAAGACTTCATGCAAATTATACCCAAAATATAAAAGGTTTAACCAAATATCTTATTTTTTCCCTTCACAGAGTTTTTCACACCAGGACGGTGGTAAGTGCCTTTTTATTATTGCATAGCTTTGGGTTTAACAAGGGTTGTTACTATGGCTTTGTTGCAAAGGTTTACGGAGTGGGGGTTCTTCTCTTCATTGTATGTTTCTGATTTATTGCCAGAGCCATTACTTTTTTCTTTGGTGTTGCTATAGTGCAAGCACACACGTCACTATTGTGGTGAAACAGTATTCCTTTGGCAGAGCTCCACGTCTTCTTATGTGCACACAAGGGGAAAGAACAGTATGGATGGTTTAAAACAGACATCATACAACTTCTGTGTTACTGACCCCTTCCACCACATGATAGCCCTGCACTGCAGGCTCCTTTTCACCTCTCTGTGGTCAATCTTCTCCATTGTATGTGCTCGTGCTCTGTTCATAAACAGTTAAATGCAATGAGGAGTATTCCTAATATACAGGAACAACTATTAAAATTAGATTATTTCACTGATGAATGATACTCTCTGTGTGATGATTCTTCAAAAGGAAAACCTCACATGGGTGGATGAGAATGTAATAATTCCTAGTTTATGAACTGTGTCACAGTATGTGTGATCAGTCTAAATATTGAGCTATAAATCTAGGTGTCTGAGTGAGCAAATAATATGGTCCGTTCCCAGGAAGATAGAGTAGTGCTTGTAGTGCCTCTCCAGGACCCAGGAAGGATCTCATGCTCATCCATCTGCAGATAAATCTGTGGTCCAAACATTAATTCTCAATACATGTCTTTGAACTGACCAGATTCAAAATACTGGGGTCAAGACTATCTCCTCCAGCTGCTGACAAAGCCATGCCCAACTGTACTGTGAGTAGAGATGAGGAATATGTCAGATAATCCTAACATTAGAGCACTGGGACGTAATGGAAGGTTAATACATAGTATGTGATCTGACTCAGAGCTATCTTTTTGAGGTGATTAATATTACTTAGTAAGAGGGTTTTCTTTTTAACTCAAGGATCTAGTTAAGAAATGCTCACTTCTGTTAGCAATATAATTCAAGTTTTATGTTAAATTCCATTGTCACGAAAAGAAAAAAAAAGAAAAAGAAAGAAGTCCCGGATAGGATGCTCCATAGTAAGAATTTACTCTTCCTTCCTCCTGGAGCATTTGAAATTGGCTCCCACAAAGTAAGTAAAAATGCAGAATGGCACATATTTTGTACCTGTGCAGAGTTTCACCATAGTTGTTGGTAAGTTTCCAAAAGAGGAATGGTGCCTACGGGAATTAGCACCCGAAGTACGCAGGAGCTTGCAAGACGCGGCATGAATCTGCCTCTTCATGCATGTTGTGATAAAATGGGAACCAAAGGAAGCCTCAGCTAGCAAATACGAAGCGGTGGTTGTCAAAAATGTATTTTCTTGTAGCAGTGTAGTATTTCAGTGGGTTCAAGAGGAGCCTCGCTGTTCTCCAGATTTTGCCTGCTTTCAGTGGATCCCTCCCTCACAGACTGAGCGAGAAGCAAGGGCAGCTCATGATTTCTGAAGGGTAACAGAAAACTGCAAAGTTATGCCAATGAGAAGAGGGCACGTCCGGAATAAATGTGCAAGCAGAGGGAGCAGCGGGTACAGCTACGTGAACTGGTACCTATTCTCTTCCAGACCACTTGCTTTACAGATCTTGTCTCTTCCTCTCGGCAGCTGGTCCTTGTGGGCTGAGGTGGTCCAGGGTCATCCTCTAAGCACTACCGTGCTCTGCTCCTCTAGGGATGACCGAGGCTTCAAGCTGTCCTGTTAACCCTCCCACTGTGGGCACGATGTGACTGTACATCTTCACATGGTGAAAAGCTGAGTGGGTCCTCTCTGTTTTGTGGGCCCTCTCTGACAACAGTCTGTGAGGGTAGCTGGTCAGAGCAGGAAGAGAACACATAGATATTTCCTTCCTTCAAACACGTAGGACTTGCTTTGTTGCAGCAGATCAGCCATCTGGCCAGCAATCATTTGTAACACATGCTGCAGAGGAAAATGGTAAGAGCCATTGGATAATACAGGAAGGCTGTGTAAAACACAGACACCAACCAGCACTGACCTGTTGGGGCAATTTCTTCAATTGCTGCCACATCCTGAAAGACTTCCAGTCCATAAACCTCACATTAGCTTGCCCTGTGTCCATCCATCCCTTTATTCTAAATGCCGTGACAGTACAGAAAGTGGCTTATCTCATCTTCGTGTCCCCGTGCATGTTTTTGTGCCATAGATACGGTGGTGACAGAGATTTTGAGTGTGCAGAAAGCACAACTACAGGGAGCTCAGAGCCCAGAGGGGTCCAGGTGAAGGCTGTGAGGGGAGGATGGAAGTGGTGGTGAGCACCACTGCCAATCAAGTGACACTGTGTCCTTCCCACCCTTCCGAGGAAACAGTTGTTGTATGAGTATTTCTGAGCTTGAAGTCATTCAGGCACAATAAACACAAATTACATGTTTTCCAGAGTAAGAACACACTTTGCCTTCATAGATCACTACATGAGAGAAAGGAGACCAGAAATGCTGAGGCTGGGGGCTGTGGCCCTGTCACCTGCAGTCATGCTTCTGCGAGCTTCTTGGTGGCTTGTCACTGACAAGCTCTCCATTAAACAAGGCCTGAGGTGATGCTAAAAAATTATGAACAAAACACCATTTGTTGCTGCTCAGGTCCGCAGTCAAAACCAGGCATGTTGTACTGCTGTTCTGCATGCATACCATGAATGGAAAGGAGAGGGCTCTTACTCTGTGTATGCATATGTTTATGGCTCAATGTATATATAAAATAAAAGCCACATTAAGATCTGATGTAAATCCCTTGACTGCTGAATTTGCCTCAGGGGTATATTTGTCCTCTGCAGTCTTTGGCCGTCTCTATGCAAACTACACGCTGCTACTTACGAGCAATGTGCGCTCACAGCACAGAAAGCCAACCGTATCCTGGGCTTCATCCTCAGCAGTGTGGCCAGCAGGTCGAGGGAGGTGATTTTGCCCCTCTACTCTGCTCTGGTGAGACCCCACATGGAGTACTGCATCCATCTCTGGAGTCCTCAGCACAGGAAGGACGTAGACTTGTTGGAATGGGTCCAGCAGAGGGCCACGAAGATGATCATATGGCTGGAGCACCTCTGCTATGGAGACAGGCTGAGAGAGTTGGGGTTGTTCAGCCTGGAGAAGGCTCCGGGGAGACCTTATTGCACCCCTCCAGTACTTAAAGAGGGCTTATAAGAAAGATGGGGACAAACTTTTTAGTAGGGCCTGTTGTGATAGGACAAGGGGTAATGGTTTTAAACTAAAAGAGGATAGATTCAGACTGGATGTAAGGAAGGAATTTTTTACAATGAGGGTGGTGAAACAATGGTGAACAGGTTGCCCAGAGAGGTGGTAGATGCCCCATCCCTGGAAACATTCAAGGCCAGGTTGGATGGGGCTCTGAGCAACCCAATCTAATGAAAGATGTCCCTGCTCATTGCAGGGCGTTGGACTAGATGACCTTTAAAGGTCCCTTCCAACTGAAGCTATTCTATGATTCTTTGACTCTATGCTTCAGCCAACATGGATAAGCCACAATTACAGTAACTCTACAGTTTGTACAAACCTCTGTTTGAATTTAGTATGTATTAGCATATATTTGGCAAAGCTGTGTCTCTGGAAACCTGTCCTGCATCGTTAAGTTCCCAGCACACTGCTTAGAGACCCTCCTGGTTTTACGTCCTCTGATCTTGATCAGCTGTGCAGTGCAACAGCAAAACAGACGAGCATGTCCTCAGAGGAGCCAAGTACAGATCTTTATAGAGTGCTTTCCACGTGTCCTGTAAAAACTCCTCTAAGATTGTTTTTCAGTTGTAGGGTTTCAAGTAACTTTTTAATTTGATCTGCTTCTATGGCTGCCACAATTACAGCACCTCTGGCCACCTGAGTAAAAATCATTGATCACCAACCTCTGACTGCAGCTTGTTAGCCAACTTCCTTCCTATCTCACAGATCACCCGTCCAATCTGTATCTTGCCAGTTTGTCCAGGAGAAGGCTGTGGGAAACAGTGTCAAACACTTTGCAGAAGCCCAAGTAAACAACATCCACTGCTCTCCCTATGTCAACAGATGTTACTTTGTTGTAGAAAGTCATCAGGCTAGTCTGTCATAATTTGCCCTTTGTAAATCTGTGCTGGTTTTTCCCAATCACCTGCTTCATTTGGTTTGCAGTAGTTTCTAGGAAGACTCATTCCACCACTTTCCCAGCAATGAAGTAAGAGTATGGGCCCCTAGTTTCCTGGGTCTTCTTTTGCTCCCTTCCTGTAGATGGGTATGACATTTGCCATCTTCCAGTCATCAGGGACATCCCCTTATCTCCAAGACTTCCACATATTATAGACAGCAGCCCTGCAACCATGTCAGCCACTTCTCTTAACAACCTAGGGTGGATTCTGACCAGACCCACAGATTTATGTGCTTTGGGCCCTTGCAAACGCCCATAGACCAGCTCTTCCTTCACTACTGGAGGGCCAACACATGAGTTGTCATAGCTACTTGATCTTGCGATCTGGGGTCCAACTACACCAGTAAAGGCAACGGCAAAGAAGGTATTGAGAACCTCTGCCTTGTCAGCATTGTTAGTGACTAGTTTTCCTTCCCTGTTTAGTAATAGGCCTATGTCTTCCCTGTGCTTCTGCTTACTGCTCACAAATCTGAAGAACCCTTTCTTGTTGTACTTGACATCTTTGGCCAATTTCAGTTCTAGCTGAGCCTTAGCCTTCCTGACTGCATTTATGCATGCTCTAGCAAGGTTCTTGTAGTCCTCAACGGCTATTTGTCTTCCTTTCCATAGCCAGTGTGCTTCTTTTTTGCTTTTAATTACACCTAAAAGCTCATTGTTAAGCCAAGGTGGTCTTTAGTTCAGCCTTCTTCCTTTTCCTTTGTAGAGGAGGGACTGTTCTTGTGCTTGTAGCAGGCAATAAGTCCCAGTAACCCTCAGTAACTCCCAGTAACTTCCGGTACTCACAAGCTCCTTTCAAGCTCACATCCATTCCGTGGATGCTTTCCATGAAATCCCTTGCAGCAGTGCTCTGAGCATATTGAAGTTGGCTGTTCTGTAATTCAGGGCCTTCGTCCTACTTTTGTCCTACTACTAGTCTTCAGTGTGCTCAGCAGGATCATAAATTCCTCAATTTTGTGGTCACTGTATCCAAGGCCGCCAGTCATCATGGTACTTACATTGTCAAGGAAGTCTTCTCATTCTCAGTTTGTGAGTAGTAAATGTAGCAATGTACTGCCCTTAGTTGGCGTGTCCAGCATCTGTAGCAGGAAGCAGCCCTCAATGCGTTCCAGAAACCTGATGGACGCATGGCCCCACTGTGTTTTTTTCCCAGCAAATATCTGGGTATCTGAAGACATCTATGAGGACCAGGTACTGTTGGCCCAAGACTTCCTTGAGCAGCCAAAATATGGTTTTGTCAGCTTTGTCATCCTGATAGGAGGTCAGTAAGATAACATAACGTAAGATCCCCCTTGGTGATGATCCCTCTAATCTTGATCCAAAAGCATTCATTTAATAGAACTGTGTATGGTCTCCAGAGCTCTCCTCAAATTTCTCTTTTACATAAAGTGCAAGTCCACCTCCTCTTCTTCCTTTCCTATCGTTTTGAAAGAGTTTGTAGTCATCTGTCTTGTGGTCTTTACATCATGTGAGTTTCCCCACCAAGTTTCTGTGATTCCTATGACATCTCTCAGACTGCACAGAGGTCTAGTTCCTCCTGCTTTCTTCCCAGATTACATACATGCACTTGAGGTGGCTGAACTTAGGGTTCTTGCCTTTGGTAAGTGTTGGGGAGCATTCTTAACTGCTCTGGTAGGTGCACTCATCCACTGTGTTGCTTATAGATAAACAGGTGGCAGCTGTGGACCCCACCCCCCAAGTTCATTAGTTTAAATCATGATTCACCAAGTCAGAGCTAGGCTATCAGCCTGCTTAAACCTCTGTTTGTGGTCTTATAAACTTGGTGGGAGGGTCATAATCTCTCTTCCCTCTGACTTAGTCCCATGGAGCCCTAGAGGACTTTGCAGGTGGAACAGCCCTGCCCTGGGGGCCAGTATTTGCAGAAGACCAGGCACTAATTTTAGTGGTAGTCAGACTTTTTAAAGATAGTCCAGCCCTTAGAAAATTAGCTTGTCTGACATTTGGCCACAAACCTCTATGTGTGAGCTATTCTGAGCAGTTCTGAAGGTTTAGTTTTGTGTAAGCACCCTCGAAGGATTATCTGGCCCAATATGTTTTCTGAAGCACTTGTCTGTTTCGTAATATGGAAGACTGCCATAGTCCTAAACTAGTTTATTTTAAGTAGTACAAAAAGCCAGAGGACATGTTTTATGACATCTTTAGATATTAATAACTCATCAAAGGTTGACATGAAGATATTGAATGCAGTCAGTTCAAATGCTTTAATTTATGTTCTGTCTTATTCCTCATGCAAATGAAATGCTAATTTGTGTCTCATACACTTCTTATAAAATTGATCTCTTATATCCTTTTTAAAGGTTCTAAATGAAACGGACCTTGTTGCCAGTGAGATAAAGGAAAATGAGCGTGTTCGTTTTGTTTTGGGGGATGGGGGGTGGCAGCAGCTAGACAGAAACTGGCAGAACCATCCAAACCCCAACTTCTTCTTGTCAAATATCCCATTTCTGACACGTAGCACCACCACTTGCTTCAGAAGAAAATACACTAGAAGCCTACCCTCACCACGGTGTGCCCTTCTCAGGACAGTAATGAGAGATTATCTGGAGCCCTGAAGATAATTTTTTAATATTTTATTCTAAGTAACATCCAGAGATATTTCTAAACTGAGTCAATATTAACAATACCTAACACTTACCTAGGTATTTTCTCCTAATGCAGGAAGAAAAAAAGAACACATAACAAAACAAAAAACCAAAAAGGTCCACAGACATGTACAGCATCAAAGTGAGAGTTTCACCATCAAGCTGTGCGGCTGATCTTGTTTACTGCTAGGCTTCAGTGATGCTAGCTGCCAGGATGGCCAGCTCAGTTCCCTGTACAGGCACCAGGGAAAAACAAACACTTGCAAAGGATTTTGTCTCCCGGAGTGCCCTGGGATGAGAACTCTACCCTCACCATGCCTATTTGTTCTCATGCACTGCAAAAGAAATAAGGATGATTAGTTAAGCAGCACAAGCCTGCATTACACCCACGTGTGGACAGAGAGGTCTGTCACTCAAGTCGCTGGATGAGTGTAGACTGAAACTACTGTTCCAGCAGAACACTCGACAGGGTGAATAATTGCTAAATTTCTGCCATTTCCAGAACACAAAGTGCCTTCTTATTCTCACCCAGAAACACAGTCCCCACTTCTTTCTTCTGAGAAATTACTTTGGTTTTCAATAATAGCCTGCTCATTTGCTGGTGATATTTCCCAGAATAACAACACCAATCATTGTACCAATTTCTCATCAGAGGCAAGAAACCCCGCAAAAGAAAGCAGCTGTTGCTGGCCGTTGCTCAGTCAGCTGTGTCCTAAACAATTATTTCTCCTAGGCTCTTCTGCTAAAAATAAAAAACTTTGAGGAAACACTATGCATTGAAAATATAAAAGCCCATTTGCCAAGACTGCCATTTGTCCACTGAAGTATGAAATAAAATAATATTTCCCTGGATTAGTTGATTTTTTTTTTTCAAATTCATCTGTTACAAGCTGGAAGTATATACTAACTTCCTGGGTTTCTGGAATGAATTTGCATTAAACCTCTGTGCAATTCTCCTCTTCTGTCCTATTCTCCTCTGAGGCTGAAAGGGGGAAAAGGGACTGCCTTACCTGAGTCACCTACAGTGCTCCATGGAGGGATGGAGAGTCTTCCTGGGGACTGTGATTACTATCTTCCTGCACCCAGCAGCACTGGTGGCCACTGCAGGCTGTGAAGGTGGTTAAACCATTTCACTAATACCAGGCCCAACTTTCCTGTCATAGGAGCAGACTTTGGAATTAGAGGTGGCACATCATGTCTTCGCTGAGGATGCCACCAGGTGCATTTTCTGGGACGGGTGTTAGCCCATAGGGAACGTGATCAAAGTATCTGCCTCTGCCAGATGCAGTCAAGCAGCCTACGACAGGAAACTTCATTTTTCTCTCCTTCCACCAGTTGACTTTTATGGTCTTCCTATCTCACCTGCTTATAACAACAAGGGGCACCAAGGAAGGCAGATTCTGCCTCCTACCCTGACACACGGACCGGGCTGTACCAAGAGGTCGACAAATTATTACCAGCAAAGTACCTTTGGAGGAAAAAGAATGCTCTGTTTCACACCAGATAGAATCTTATGTTTGAACAGAAACATAACCATTTCCATACAAAACTGAAAACGTTTCCAGTTGATAGCAAAGAATGTGATTTTTAGGTTTTTTTTTTCTTTTTTGTTTTGGTTTGGCGCCTGAACTGTAAGTTAGTTATTTTCACATCTCTGCTCTGAGCTCTGTGTTTAGTTCATCCACTGAATGCTAGCAGAAGGACATACACTATCTAGTTCTGTTCAGCCACAAAACATCTCCCAGTAAATATTTGTAAATTTCTTTAATGTCTCATCTAAAGAACATATTTAGCTTATGTTAAACAACCATAAGCTCAAATGTAAAATACGTCAGTTCTTTAAGATAGCTTTCTCCTGTTTCAGGGTTTGTTAATGAATGATGCCACTACAGAACTGGCAGGCGCTTAATATCTACTGAAGGTCACATTGGGCACCCTATCGGTATCTATTCGTGATTTCATCATTAGCTAAATTTCAGCTTGAAGAACAAAATGCCAAAGACCGGTTCAATAATATCGGAAACAACCAGGACAAAAGAGTTGGCCTTTCATCCCATTCAGTTGACACTAGCATTTTTAGGCTTTTATATCTCTATTTGAAATGCCATGTATTCTGGGTATCACGTTAGGTTTGTTCCTTACCTTCCCCCTCTCTCTCCCACATTTTAAAGGTCACGGACGTGATAAATCCAGAACCTCCTGACAAATAATTTTATGTGTTCAACTGACATAAGGTTTGAGTCATCTGGACCCATTCCCTCCTGCCTCAGCTAGTCTATTGAACACCAATCACACGACAGTGACTTTGCACTTTGTTTGCTTTGATCCAATTATCTAGTACAAAGCTCCGGTGACTATTGTCGGGGCTGACAACACTCTGCTGTCTAAGCAATGAAGCCACTGGGGCTCATAGCACGAATCTAACTGTTTCCTGTTCTCTGACACCAGATGCAGTAAATTACATTTACTCCCAGATCCCTGAACTCCCAACCCTCTATTCACGAACAGCAGAGCCAGTTCCTGGGCGGGACGGAGCAAGCAGAGTAGCTGGTAAGTCTCAAGGAGCAAAGTATTATAATACCAGTCCAGTAGCCATGAACTCTTTTTGTTGTATTACCTTAATGGGTCTGGTGTCCCGATATCATTTAAATGCCAGGAAATGCCGCTTGATTTGTATTTTGTAAATAAGTCAAGGCTTTTTGAGCAGCAATGAGCACTCTGAAAACAATGTAGTTGAATGACATGCAAGTAACATAGGAAATGCGTCCCATTTTTTTACATGGAAACATTCAGTTCTTTCCATCTCTGCTGATACAAATACATGGTATTTAGGCCAAGGTTTTGCCTCCTCCGTTGTACCCATGCAACTTCCATTAAGATGAATGAGTCAGACGGGCACTCACAAGACCCCATACGTGCTTCAAACTTTTATGTCATTTTATATTTATTTGTATGGCATTCTTTCTTTTTGGGGAAAAAGTGGGGAGAAGCACGGCACGTTTTGTGCTTCGAGTCATATAGAGAATTTTCTAACACTTATTTTTCAGATTGAGTATGTGTCTTAAATGTAACAATGTTGATTGTGAAAAGCTGTATGTTTTTCTTATTTCAAGATCCTTCTTTTCTAAACAATGTATTCCCTATGTTAAGACCAAAGCGCTGGTGGCTACTTAAGAGGTGTCCCAAGGAGTGGGAATGAAAGGTGGCTTACTTGAAGAACAGGTTAACAAGCGTAGCAAAGCAATGTCTGCAGCTAAGATGCTATACGCAGCTACGGGATATGTTGTTTTGTTCAGAGGTCCCGTTGCAAGCCATCCCAAAAGCTTCCCTTCCACCGGTGCTTACCCTGATCTGTCTTAAAATCAAGCTTTCCCTTGTGTGTTTTGTGCCATTTGGTCAACACCAAGAATACAATAATTTATTTAATTCTTCAAATGACCCAGAAACCTTGTTCATGCAGTCCTTATAAGAGTATTATGTGTGTGCAATAGCTTAAAGAAAAGGCACCAGCATATGTCCTCAAAGGTAGACAGTAAGCATACATCTTAAAACAAGCTCAAAGTCTATTAAGATTATTTTTATTCTTTTTAAAGAACAGCCTTTGAATCCACATAACAGGCAGAAGCCAGATCTTTCGTCTGCACGTTGGGATCTTGTTGTCATGAAGCACTGCATCATGTTACACTGTAATTAAAGCTCGTGCAGAAAACTTGTGCTTGTGAATACGGGCTGTCATCTTCATGTACTGCTGTCACTTTCAACTCTGTTGACAGATAGTTTTGCTTTTTGTATTAATAGAGCACATTTTGCAGTAAATAAGCTCTGGTTAAATAAAGACATTTTAGAAGTCAACATTAGTTCAATTTTCAGCTATTTTGACAAGCTGGGCTGTTAGGTTTTCCTGCACAGAACGAACATTATGCATACAGGCAGATGAGGCAGGTTCTGTTATTCGCTTCTCCCACGGCAAAGCACTTCACTAGTGAACAGCTTTCTAAGAAACTCACGTACATTTATGCATTTACTTGCACAAGTAGATTTAATGCCACCCCTGGGGCAGGTCATAAACAGCATGTTATGTAAATATCTTAAAAACAGTGCTGCTGATATCACAGTAGAAGAAATGAAAAGAAAATGTTGACAGTGGCAAATGCTTAAGCAAATTAGCCAAACATAAGGGAAAAAACATACACAAGGACCAAACCTGTTAATTTTCTAGATCAGATCAGGCTGTAGGACAGTCTTCCAAGCAGTGTTAGAACTTGTTGCCCAAAGTGTTCCTAATAAGTAGGACGTTGTTACTTATCAGTGCTCCATCCCATACATAAAAAGATGTATCTTGCAACTCTTCCTAAGTATGGCTGGGTCCACATGATTTAACTATCAGATTGTTGCCATCTGCTTCTGAATTCAGGCCCATTATACAAGCCTTCCTTTAACGCACACTACTGAATGAAATTTGTTCATCAAAACAGAGAGGGTCTGGCAGATTGCACCTTCTTCTGCACTAAAAATATATGCAATAACATGGTACTCGACTATTTCACAGGAAAAGCAGCACCCTTTATTGAAACGTCATGCCCTAGACAATATTTATATTTTTCAAAGAAGGGCAGAAGCACAGGAGCTCCAGGGGAACTCCTCACCAAGAAGGTGGCAGGCAGCCAGTTGGTGGGCTGGCAGTGCCCTCTCTGCAGGGCTGTGGTGCTCAGGACAAATGAGGAACTTCTGCCCATCAGAGATGATTTTTCTGGGTGTGCTGTTGCTCCTTTGTAGTTCAGCTTTGCTGCAGTTCAGTTGTCTGCCACTCAAAAACGTACCAGTGTGTCAGTTTTAGCATCTGCACCATAGGCTAGCCAACCCCTACTTTTACCTCTGTAATGTTTGCAGTTGTTGAACAATATCTGCCTGGGCAGCCCTGGAGAGGTCAAATGATGTTCAGAGCCCACTCGCCCAAAACCTGGGGGCAAGCTAATGAACAAAATTCCTCTTCCTTTCCTACTCCCCTTGCCACCGCTCACGAAACTGCACCTAGAAGGGAGCAAACTCCAGACAGTTAGTGGTGGCACCTGCACCTTTTTGTTTTATTACCCCTACTCGTTAGATTAAAGGCTTCAGGGTGGAGTTACTTGCATAAGACTTGAAGGACACTTGCCCACCAGCTCCTGGGCTGGGACTGTCCCAAGCAAGTGACCCATGCCAGCTGCTCTCTGAGCCACACCATGATGCAGCCTGCCACAGCTCCTCGGAGCAACATGCTCCAGGGCTTCACTGCTACTCGCCTTGTGGCAACAGCACTTTTCCTTATTTCCAGCCTAAATCTCCCGTTTCAGTCCATGTCAGCTGCCCCTCAGCCTCCTGCGGCACACCACAGAGCAGAGCCCAGCTCTTGCCCCTGCAGCCCCCTCCTGGCTGCTGTGGCTGCTGTGGGATGGCCAGGCATGAAAACTCCAGCACGGGGAGGGAGATGAGAAAGCTGATGTCCCTTCTTCCTTGTGAAAACGGGCATCCTGTGCTCAGGGTGGTGACAGCTGTGGATACAGCTAGCCCGCAAACTTCCCGCAGTGGTGGTAAAACACAGTCCTTAGCGATATCCCCCTGTCTTGGAATGGGCAAGGTGAGACCCCTGCCTCAGGAGCCCACTCCAGCAACCCCTTGCTCTCAGAGGCAGCACTGCTCCTTCACCCAGCAGCACCTCAATCCTCCGGCGTTTGTCTGGCATTGCGCTTGACCTAACCAGCCCTTCCAGGGCCGGCCAAGGTCTGAGCAGAGGCGCACAGCACGTAGACAGCCAGACCCCAATTTGTCTGGGCTGCCTACCAGGCGGCACTCCCAGGGCCAGAGGAGGGGCCAGCATGCACCATGCTTGAATTTTCTGCCTAGAGCTGTAGGGGGAGGGTCATGATGCACGTCATGATAAACTTCCTGTTGTTAATGAAACACTTTGCTTTAAAAACACAGGAAAAAAAATTCTACTCTGCGTGAATAATAAGGCTGAGGGAATATATTAAAGCAAGAGTAATTTTTTTTCATTCATGACTTTTTAAACACAAATACACCAAGCTACATGGGGTTTGGGGCAAGGACATTATACACTCACTTGAAAATAAGTCATGAAAAAAAGCCAACGTGTCAGTTTGTGGTGTCCCCACGTAAGACAAAGCACAATTATACCATTGAGATTCATCAGTGGAAACGGTCACCGTAAGTTTCACGAACACTTGTCACTGCCCGTGGTAATTCATAAGTAAGTGTCTGTGGATGTCTGTCCAGGAGACAAAATGTCTTCATCTGCATACAAGGAATGCTTAAACAGCTGACAACTTTGCACATTTTTCTTTGAAAAGCTGTCTAGTGAGATGCCATCGTATCTCAAAATGGGTGTTAGAGTGGTGTAGGCTGCCTGTCTATTCCTACTGTGTGGTCTCTACAATTTTCATCTTGTTACTGCGTCCTTCTTAACTGCCAGAAAGGCTTCTTTGCTATTCTAAAGCAGCATCCCTCACATGCATGTTTTTACCTGTTGTTTCATGGCACGTTGAAAATCAGTTCTTTTTTCTTCAACTTTGGCAATGGTGCTTAGGGCCCAATTAAAATAACTGAAGGAGCACTTCTTGTCCATTTTGTACATTCTCTTAAGCTGCAAGCAGAGGTCACTGTCGATGCCTTGGTGTGGAAGCTGAGAGATCTGCCCTGCCACGCATCCGCGGGAGAAATTATCCCATTCCTGTGTGATTTTGTTTTCCCACCTGTAGAACAGGGGTAAACAATGTTTCTTCACCTCTCTAAAATGTTTTGAATGCTACGGATGGAAGAGTTAAGCAAGAACAAGCATTGATAATAAAACAGTCTGGGTGTTACTTGCAGCAGTCAAAACTTGTTACCAGCTAACTGGCAGTTTGATGGCAGAGAAGGAAAAGAGAGTACAGAGGTTCCTGGAGATGAGTTTCTGTCTGAATTTTGAGGCAAGTTCAGAATGGAAAGGTTGAGGACAACCTGCATGCTGTCACCTCCCTTTGTCTAAATTACACCTAACCCAAGTGCTCTTGGCTCTCCTAGTTGATCAGAGAGAGCTCCTCGCAGCATGAGCGGGAAGACTAGGTCCTGTTTGACGCAGGTATGCCTACCCTCCAGCTGCACAGACAGCCGTAGTGTAATAACTATCTCCGTCCACAGCGTTGTGTCCCACCTTTTAACGTAGCACACTTGGCCCTTCAGAAGCAGGAGGTAGGAAAAGGGGCACAGTAGTTTTCTTTGTCTGTTTGGCAATTAACCATTCACTGGCTTTTTTTGTTGTAACATGCACTTCCTCTCTTGTTTTCATTCAAGCTTTGTGCACCATGGAAATTAATGTGGAGAAAGACAAACAGACAGGAGAGACCAAGATTGTCTCTGCTTCACCTATTGGCCCAGATGAGGCCCATCAAAGAGGATTCAAAGTCTATGATGATGGTACCAAGGTAGTCTATGAGGTTCACTCTGGTGGCACAGTAGTAGAAAATGGAGTACATAAATTAAGTTCAAAGGACGTAGATGAACTTATGCAAAAAGCTGGACAATCAAGTGTAAAAGGAGGGTATGAAACAATGACTGTGTCAGAGAGAAATGCGGTAGCCGATGGAAACCTTAGCCATATGAAGGAGCAAATGCTCTTCAAGGAGGCAAAGCTGGAAATGGTACACAAACCCAGCAAAGGGCATGCTGTGATCCCTCAGCCCCAAGACAAACCCTGCGGTGGCGAAGCCCTGGAGGCCAGCGCAGATCAGCCAGTGACAATGATATTTATGGGCTACCAAAACATTGACGACGAAGAGGAGACGAAGAAAGTGCTGGGCTATGATGAGACCATCAAGGCAGAGCTGGTCCTCATCGACGAAGACGACGAGAAGTCATTGCGGGAGAAGACGGTGACGGACGTCTCCACCATGGATGGGAATGCCGCTGAGCTGGTCTCTGGCAGGCCCCTGTCGGACACGACAGAGCCCTCCTCTCCCGAGGGGAAGGAAGAGAGCCTGCCCTTGGAAGCTGCCCCAGGTACACAAAAGAAAAAGCGTTGTCAATGCTGTATTGTCATGTGAACACCTCCTCCTCCCCCGCTCCGGGCAGCTCCTGCTCCATCACTTACCTAGACCTCACTGTACTTCTAACTGCAATACTGTGAACTGGAAGTGAATGCCTCCATTGCCTTGCAGTTGGGTTGCTTTGCTTTCTAGTTCTTCAGGAAGAGGAACGCATGGTTATTTTCCCATCAGACGTACTATTTGGGGTTTGGGGAGGGGGTTGGGGGGGTTTTTCCTTCTTTTTTTTCTGTTGTTGGGTGTTTTTTTTCCTTAATATTGCAGAGTGAAAGATAAATGGGAAATGGAACAAATGTTTTCATATTTATTTGATTTTTATATATATATATTATATATATAATGAAAACACTTTTTACGTTTTTTCTTTGGATATCTGACAGGCTTGATCAGATTCCTAGAATTTTGTGGGAGTCTGAGTTTCACAGCAGACATATGAGAGCCTTAAAAAAATATTGCTTCTCTTTTTTAAGAAAAATCACATTTAAACATTATTTTATAGATCCTATTTTTTATTTCCTGCGAGAAGGCTTAGATCATTTTACTGTTTTAATTTCCTAAAACTCGGGCAAGTCTTTCCCAAAAAAGTTCGCATAGTTTTGTTTTATAGTATCTTTCCGGTTTAGTTTGCGGTGTCAGAAAAACCCATTAGCCATTTCTGCTTATTGGTGATACCAAAAGTGGACCTTAATTATTCTTTCTAGAAAATGTATGAATGATGATTTTGCCTTATATAAATCTTCCAGATTACAGTATTGTATGTATATTTCATCTCCCCAAATTACAGTTGAAATTAACTTGACGTGAAAAAGATGCAGCTGTCACACCAACTGAAATGGAGTCACTGATCTAATTACCTGCCTTTCAGTAACTCTGCCAATGTTTATACATGAAGTTTTCCTGCTGAACTCCAGTAGATGAGAGATATTGCTTTCTATTTCCTTAGAATATAAATGAACTTCTCTCACAGTCTGACCCTGTTCCTGCTGGATTCAGTGACAAAATTCTCAGTGCTGGGAATGGGGGCAGGGCCAGGGATTAATTTTGTAATTCTTAGGGAAGTGTAATTTCTCATAGAGTGTACCTCCAGTGCACCTACGTAATGACAGGTGATGGGTCTGATCCTGCCCTGCTTATCCAGGTAAAACTCCCGTGGAGGCCCACTGGAGTTTTGTCAGAGCAGCTGTTTCGGGAGAAGATTCTACAGCCACAAGGCTAACATTTTCAAAACCTGCCGGTGGTTTTGGATGCTTCATTTTCAGGTGTGGGAGACTTCAAAGAGGTCTGATTTCCAGCAAATTTTTCTTCATCTGCCCTCTGAAAATCAGGCCTGTTAAAAACAGCTCAAGGTGAAAATGTATAAAGGCAAAGGCATCCAAAATCAGTAGATGTTTCTTTGTTTCTTGGTCCTTCGATTCTTCTACCTACTATGAAAAAGCAGCCAGCTTTTTCATGGCGAGATATCATGAGCCTGATTCTTGTCTCACACCGGTTTTGCTCAAGCGTAGCTTCACTCACTCTAGTGGAGTTAGTCTGGATTTAAAACTACATAAGTGAGATTAAAAATCAGGATTTATATTTTCTGATAGTGTGAAAAAGTACTGAAGATTATTTTGAAGTGTCTTTAAAACTATCAGACTTTAAAAATCAACAACAGCAACTGAAAAAAAAATAAAAAAGTAAAAAAAAAAAAAGAAAGAAAGAAAACAACAAAAAGCCTCTTTTCAGTCTGAGGTCGTTCCTATGATATTTCTGTTCTTTCTTGGATGGTGCTTTTACTGCATTAATTGTTAGTTCAGAGCATCTGATTAAACAGAGTTCTTGCTCTGTACTCTTTTCTTTCTGTGCCAGTAAAAAAGACACTTGTTCGTGGTGGTGGTGATATGAGGCACACTGAAAACATACACACACAAAAAAAATGCAAGAGAGTTCCTGCATTAGGTCACTCAGCCGTCAGTATAGAGCTGGTCAGTGTAACTTCTCACCACCGCTCAGGTGACGGTCAGGAAAAAAAAAGCAAGCGGAGAGTAGGAAAAGACAGCCACATCCGTATGACACCTCCAGAAATTTTGCTGGCCTCCATATCTGCTGCAGTGGCCGGATTTAATGGACTTCCACACGCTCCCTCCGCCTCCCCTGCGGGCTTTTGGATGGGAGAAGGACCAAACTCACACACAGAAGCTCTGCACATCCTCCCTTGACTCAGGCTTAGGTGGTTAAGTTTTATCAAAGAGGGCAACGGCCTCAGAGCCCCGCGTTGTGACAATAGGTCTGGTGGCTGTTTGTTGGAAACTAGCAACCTGTAGTTTGGGTTTTTTTGGTTGGGTTATGTGTTTTTTTTCTTTTTTATTTCCCAGAAATGCTAAGCATTTACATATCTCAACACTTCTTAAAATGAGACCCTGAGTTTTCAGCCCCAGGGTGGCCTGGCGAGGCTGTCCCAAGGCACTTTTAGGACCCCAAATCACTGCAACGCAAGGGGTGAAGCCCTTTCCCTCTCATCCCTACCCCGTGAGCGCTGCAGGAGCCAGGTACGCTTTGCAATAGTTCTCTCACTCTGGGGCCTGTTCACCTCACCAGTAATGCTCGAAAACAAATCTTCCAGCCATCTCCTCCTGGCCTGGCCAGTCGTCTTGTTGCTCACCACCCTTTCCTCTCCAGGTGTGATGCCACTTTCATGGCTACCCTGGCCTCCCGGTGTCTTCCCAGCCCGATCTTTGTTCCCTTGCTGCTCCTCTCCCCTACGGACATTTTTTCCCAAAGCCCTCTGCTTGGGAAATCTGGGGTGTCGTCTTTACCCTAACCGGCTCTGCCCATGCATCTCTTCAGCCACGCGCTCCCCTATCAGATGTCCTTCTGGTTCAGCACAGACTCAGCATTTGGGGATGACTCCCTCAGCGGCCAGCTTTGGGAGATGCTTGCTGAGGCTGGGACCAGAATGTGTCTGAGACCACTGCACCGTCTGAGGCACAATGTGGCGGGGAGGTGGTGGCACGCAAGAGTCCAGAAGTGGCCCTTTAGTGGTTAGAAGTAGAGCACAAGCCTTAAACCTTAAACCTGCCAAATATCTACTGCTCAGTACTTGTAGCTAACATTGAGTGCCTAGGAAGGCCAGTGTTTTTTATGTGTTCGTATTAACTCCATGGTTAATGGGCCCCAAAAGATCCAGAAAAGCTAAAGGTTTGTCTGCATAGGGTTTGTCTTTACGGGTCAAAGGCAGTTCCATGCCTGAGGTCAGGAAAAATGCGAAACAGGAGCAAGTCAGTCTGAACTCAGAAGGCTTTAGCCATGTTGGCTGAAACACATTGACTCCAATCATCCTCCTCCGCACAGGCAGCAGCCGTGCCTGGCCATCGGTGTGTCCCTTCTAGCCATTAGCCTGCAGCCAAGTAGCATGGGAATTCAAATGCGTTACCCTAGGCTGATGAATGTAAACTGGTTTTCCAGGGCTGCTTTGGGCTTCAAAGGCATTGGGTTTTTCCCCTCGCCCTCAGATAGGAAACTGCCAGTGGAAATTCATGCACAATCAGGCGCAAAGGAAGAGGTCTGCTCTATGGTCAAGCAGAGAGACATTTCTGCGAGGATCATTAGGGGAGGAGTTTTTTTCATAGTTTTAAGTAAACTCCCTATCTGTTTAGCTTATGCCATTCCATGTACATTGTCCATTTCAGCATGAGGGGATACAAAAAAGTAGAGTCAGAAACTGGTTCAGTGAAAGCATTTTGCCACAACAAACTGCTCGCCTTAACTTTTGTAAGAAAAACAAAAAAAAACCTCTTTTCAGTGTATCTTTTCCTAGACTGGGAAAAAGTAACCTATGAAACTTTTTTATATTTTGTATTTTCTAAGTTTCTATGAACCCACTTTCCATGTTGTCCCTTGTTTGCATTCAGGGACTGTTTCTTTTGCAAACCACTGCATTTTACTTCCATTCTCTCCTTTTTTTTTAACAGAAGGAAAACACAAATCAAAAAACACAGCATTATGATTAGTGGCTAGGCAATCTCTTTCAATTACAAGAATATCAATACAGAAAGAAAAGAATTACAGGGTTGTTTTCTTTTTTTAATTTCCCGTGGCTGATGTACTGTATGGTATATGTTTACAGAACTCCTCTGGTCTGCCTTTGTGATGTTATCTAAATGAATGACAAAGTAGGTATGATGTGCCATTTGACAGTTTGCCTTAGCACTCTTGGGTTTCCTTCTCCTTTTTGTATCTTTCTTTTCCTTATTTTTTTTCCAAAAAGTGCAGGCTGTATTCCAAAGCTGTATAAACACAACATTATCTTTCAATCCCCATCAAGAGAAGTGTGCACAAGCCCTTCTCCATGAAGTGTACCTCTACTGGTGCAATAGAAGACCTCAGCCCTGCGAACAAAAACGCATACGCCTAATTCTGCTGTGAGTGGACCTATTTCAGTCAACAGGACTACTCACAGGAGGGCCGTGTGTAGGTGTTTGCAAGATCAGGGCACGAATGATTAACACAGGATGTAGTTTGGGTGTTATTTGCGTACCTGTACCTATTTTATGCACTGCTGAGTTGGCCTGGCGTGTTGTAATTCTGGAGGCTAACTCTGAGCATTGCTACTTCTGCCGAGAAAAATACAAAACAAAATGGTGCTTAGCATCTGGTGGGATCAGGTCCCGAGTCAGCATTTGTACCACAGCAGTGGTATTCATGAGCAAATATTAAGTGGGACTTCCCTGACTGCTAATATGTTAGTCCCCTGCGGTTCTACCTAAGTTCACTACTCACTAAAATTATAGAGATACAACAAATTAGTCAGAGCAGAAAGATAGCATACAGTGTTGCTAGAGAAAGAAAAGGTGTTCTACCTTTTGATTTAGTCCAACATCCAAATGGCATACTTGGAAAGTAAGAGGGGATATAGTAGAAAACGTAGTATTTTACATTTGTGTATTTTTTTAAGGAATAAATATTTTTGTAATGAGATAAAAACCCTAAATGGGAATTGAGTTTCTGAGTATCATCCTACCCATGACATTGAGCCTTTGAACTTTTTCATATGTTTATGACAATGCCCAGCTTCTTGGGATCTTTTGTAGACCTAACCACAATTTTCTCCAGGAAGCAGGATCACAACACTTTTTAAAGAGTAAAGTTAGAAGAGTAGAATCCAATATACCTGCTATGAACACAGCTAAATAAATGATTTTTTTTTCACACAAAAAGGTGGACCTATGCTTACTATAGCTAGACAAACTTCTTTATCTGGAAAGCCAACATGGTAGACAATAGCTACCTACTTTCAGTAGAGAGGTATGGCTAAATAGGAGAACTATATGTTTTTTCACTTTGTCATACTTTATCCAACACAAGATTTCAAAATGCAAGGCATGGTGCCACTTGAAAGAGTAGAACAAAACCATTTAGACAAAGTAGAGGATTTTCCCACAGGCTGAAATGTGACGTCTTTATTTTTAATAAACTCATTCAGTTACAACCAGTTCTCTCTGTCTATTAGAAAGTTTAGGATATGCTCAGATTATGTTTCATCAGCCTTCTGGGCCACAAGAGTAAACTTTATTTCTGAGCTTAATCAGAGGTCGCAGGCTATGACAATATCCAACAAAAATGTGGACTGTAATTTTTGTATGTAAAAGAGTAAGTTGTATAAAATGACTGAATTTATTAAGTTTAGAATATAAATGGATTGTCATCTAGTCCAAAGAGAATATAAATCCAACTTGTAATATAAACTTATAATAATAGCTTAGCTTGTAAATAGTGACAAGGGTGCATGAAGTTCTTAAATATGTCCCACTTGTATTTAAAATCAAAGTATTATAAAACTGAGCCTTTTTCCTCATGGGTTCAAAGAGTCTTGCAAAATCCATAGCTTTTCTTAAGGTAAAACTTGTGGAGAATTCTGAGCCCCTTCCTCCAGTTTGCAAAATCTTCTCTTATTTTGAGGGTTTTTGCTGTTACTGTATTGCAAAGCTTTCCTGCAATTGTTTCCCAAGTTCTTCTCAAAGAAGGATTTAGGGGTTTGTTTTAAGAATTAATCTACTTCAGAAACTGGGAAAAAAAAACCAACAACAACAACAAACCCCAACCTTAATTAATTTTTTAGAATTAGCTAAGTTACTCAAGAACACCAACTCGAGCATATTTGTATATTTTTAACTTGCATTGGTATGTTCATGATTCATACCTGAATTTAGACCCTGCATATCTATTCAGTAGGTCTGTGAGACCTAAAGACTTGCCCATGGGCATAAAATTAAGCACCCAAGCAGCCCTTTTTAGTTTAATGGGATGACCCAGATGAGTGAAATTTAAGCACATGCACAAATGCTTATAGGGTCTGGTCTCTAAACAATATGCTACAAGCAAGGCTTATGCCGCTTTAACTGTGTCTTCTCATTCCTTTAATTAGGTAGCTTTTTAAATGGTGTTGTGAAACTGGTGCACTTTTCTGCAGAGAGGGGTTTAGAGCATGGTCTCCTTGCTGACTGTGTTTGAAAACAGACAAACACCCCCTGGGAACTCACAAAACCCTCTGTGCCTGAAAAGGGTGGGGGTGAATTTCATTCCTGCACAAAAAAAAAAAAAAACCAAAACCAAAAAAAACCCCACAACATAAAAGAGGCAGTGTAAGTTTTTCTTCCAAATTTTTCCCTCTGCACGCCTCTGCTCCAGACTCAGCCTGTCTCTGAACTTGCTCTCACGCTGGACACCATGGATCAGATGCTCCTTTTTTCCCCCCCTCTCTCTGCTTCCCTTTCTGTGCTCTCCAAAGAGCAAGGATAAGGGTAAGAAAGAGAGACTGGAGTTAAAAGCCTCACCTCAGGCCTGTTGGCATGAGTCCCAAGTTAAAAGAAATGACGGTATCCTGTCCTCAGCGTTTGAACATCTTCCTGCATGTTCCTAGACTCCTAGGGCAAATTCGATACTAGAGGAGCACTCTCCCCGTCTATACATCTGGCATCCCATGGGTTGCCCAAACAGTGGGTTCCAGTAAAATCTTACTGTTTAGGTAAATCTGCTGTCTCTCTTCCCATTCCTGTGGGAACGCACTAAGTCCCCCAAGCCCATGTGAGCTAGATATGCCCAAGTGCATAAAATATCAGCATCCAGATGCCACTTACAGGAGCAGAAGGCAAGCCATCCCCTAATTGTCGGGTTGCTGCTGGCAGGGTAAAGGAGCCAGGAGAAAGTGTGAACTTCCCCACAGACTGATCCAGCGTGCAAAGGCATTCTCACTAAAATTAGCTGCCAAGAAGCTACTGGTATCCCTCCAAGTTAACGTGTCGGTCAGAGAGTTGCAATCTCAAAAATAAAGAAGGTTTTGTGCAACCATATGAAGTCCCAATTGAAGGTGGCACTTAAACTCTGCTGGTCTTAAGCTTGAAGTGTAACATGTCCTTAAGCACTGTGCTGGTTAGGGATAGCCTAGAGGATATGTTAAGATCAGCCCATATCTATGGTTAAGGTGCTTTACTGATGATGAGCTCAAATTTTGTCCCTGCTATTTCACAAGTATGGATGTAGGCGCTGCTTAGGGGCAGATACGGGAGATAAATCCATTTGAAAGCTTTTTGCTTTTCCAGTGGCCACTGGACCTGAGTGCAGCAAAGATAGCCAAGCAAAAGCAGGTCAGGACAAAGGCAAAGAACACATTTCTCAAGGCTTGCTGCCTCTCCCGACTACGTTCGCTCCATAGATGGATGACTCTTTATAGGGGTTCAAGAAAATGTTGTGTAAAATGCAGCTTTTATGGTGAATGTAGGTTGTGGTTGAGATTTTTTTTAAGCTTTAGTCTCCCACTTTCTTTGTGAGCTAATGTAAATAAAATCCCATTTTGTTGGGGAAAAACTGCTGTGCTAACACTGGATTAGAATTGCTGGGGATAGCTGCTGTACTTTGTAACCTGAAGTGTACTTTTTTGACTGTTATGTTTTTTCTTCAGATTAAAAAAAATGAGTACAAAAAAAAAAAACAAAAATAAAAAACCAAGAACACTGCCAGCAACAGCCATGCTGTAACTGTGGCTTCTCTCTTTTTTTTTTTCTCTGTACAATATTACTAGTAAATAAATCTGCCTTTTCACTGCGCCTACTTCTGTGTCTTTTTACTGTGTTTCTCTCTAACTACCACTCTTCAAGATGCTCTGTGAACTCAAGGATGTACCGCACTGGAGCTGCCTCTCTCACTGAAAGAATTAAAGTACTAACTCCACAGTTGGTTGGTTTGTTTTTTTCCTTTCCTCCACTGATCTGCCCTGCTGCTCTGACTGTTATTTTTATTAGATGCTTCAACACATATTAACTCAATGTACCTGTTAACTGTCTCATTTCTCTTTCCCCTTTCCTTCTCATGTGATACTTTGCCAAGCATATTGTGGACCCTGTTGCTCTAGGATCCCATGGCATCTTTTCATATTTGCAGAAGATAAAGGATTGGCTTTGGTCAGCAAGGCAGCATGTCCCGGGTCAACTTATTTCCTAACTGGGGAAAGTATTCTATATGGCATATATAATCCCCCAGAAATAATCACTAGAAAATTTAGGGACTGCCAGAATAAACAGTGTGCATTTTTCTTCCAGGGCTTATCGCAGACAGTGTCCTCTGCACTTCAGCACTGGAAGAAGTTTGCCATAGTCTGATCTGTAGGGTAAAAAAGAAAAAAAGACAAAACCCTGGTGTAGTTTTTTCCCAAGATGTTATATGTACCTGAGCTTAGAACAGTGACAGGATGGGTAATGCAGCCCCGCATCATGAACCTCCTTCGCAGAAGTTTAAAAATTCAGCTCGAACTCTGCCATTTAAGAAACTCACCACAAATTGCCCATTGCTACATAAGTACCCTCCCTCTGCTCCTTTTAACCAGTAGCCATACAGATGAATGTATACGCACGCGCACATATGTATCTGAGCCTTTGTAATGTAGTATGTTTTAGTGTCACAGAAGGCAAAGTGGCCATGTGCCCTGCTTTGCTGCTTTATAGTTTAGTCCTGAAAGTTTTGCTGTAGGTGGGCCTTCAAGTTGGTTTCTTTCCCACTTGTGCTTGAGTGACAGAAAGCCAATTTTGTCTGTCCTAGAAGACTTTGTGAAAGACTGGATAACTGGTACGTTTCTGTCACCAAAGGATGAGCGTTGATTCAGCTGAGAAGAGTGATCATAACAATTTAAATTTGATTTGCAAAGACCTTCCTAATTCAGAAGGTGTGTGAACATGGCAAAAGGAAGGACCATGACCCTGAGTTAGCAGAAGTGTCTGTGTGAAGACCATGAAATAACAAGAGCATTATTGTGTGCAACTAATTTAGTGCTTGGAAACTTGGACATGTCAGGTACATATTCCATTTGTTGGTGCATACCACAGCTTGTGACATACTCTTATTTTCATTCCACTTCATTTAATTTTATAGCCAGGAGAAGGTTTTCAGCTGAAAACTCCTCCACTGCACAAAAGAGAGTCATACAAGAAAACACCAAAACCAGACTAGACAATTTTGATATCACTGTTGTTACTAAAGTTTCAGAAACAAAATATTTCCATGCATTTCCCCATTTCAAATCTCTAGGAAAAATGTGATTTTTTTTTTTTTATTTTTTCCCACCCTCATAGCACGTAGGAAGAAAGAAAAGGTTTAGCAGCTGGTGAGACAGTGTGGCACTCCCCTGAAACTCTTCCAGAGTGGTTCCCTGGAGGTCAATGACTTAACAGAGTAAGGGCATATTCAGCATGTGGAAGGTCAGCTCTCTCAGGTTTTTGTTCTTTTTCCTTTATTTTAATAGTTCTGCATGCTTCTGGTAACAGAAGAAAGATAGGCGCCTAGTCTGGAAGTTCAACACTCTAGGAGTTTCAGTAGTTTGTCTGGGGGTTGAGGTGCAATAGTTCATTATCAGACAGCCACTTTCTTTCCCACAGCAGCCTGCCCTTTATCCCTCAAAACTCATACCAACCCAGCAACTCTTCTTGCTTCACACGACGATATTTTTGAGGTTACAGGAAGAAACTTCTAAGGCTAATAACTGTAGGAGTGAATAATAAAAAGGGACAATAAATTAATAACAATTTTTGCTGTTCTAAGACCTCCATTCGCATTCCCCACCTGCTGCAAAAGGTCTGCTCAGATGTCCACTGCATGGTCACATATAAATCCTCTGTAACTGCTCATGGGGAAAGCATAGGTTGGTCCCTAAACAAGTTTACAAAACCACAGAATATGGTGCAGCTGTGCAAAATATCATCCACATTCACCTGTGATAGAAAAACTACCTGTTTCTTTGTCGCAAGTGTCTACTTGACAGTGACCACCCTCTCCGATGAGACAAGGAAGGAGATACTTGCATAGGAGTAGAGTTTGCTATATCAGACTCGGAGGAGGGAACTTGCTAGCATATAACCCAAAAAAGAATCGAAGGAATAATCAGCTGGCAGAGAGAGCGATTGGGTCACTCCAAATCAGAGGTAGGGAAGAGTTGTGTTGCTGCGCAGGCACTGGCCTGCAGACCTAGGGAGTCGGTAGCCTCAGGAAGGGAATTGCCTCCTGTCTTTTCTAGGCAGCAGTTCCTCCCAGTGTAAGTAAGCAAGTTCACCGGCCTCACTGAGCACTAATAAAGATGCTGGTCCAGGTCCTGGGAAACATCATTTCCAATTGCTGCTGCTCCATGCGGTTCAGCATGTCCTCACAAAAAGTCCCTCATCTCCAGATCTACACAGGTACGTAGAGACATTACCCCCTTGATTTGGATGGGAAGAATAGGTACCTAAATACCTCCGTCCGTCCAAGTTTTTTCATCTCAGTTTTAGGTCTGTAATTTAGGATAATTAGTACTACTCTACCTCATGGGGCTGTGGTGATGTGTCCGTTAGTGTCTGTCACAAAACTGCAAGAATGTGGGGCATGCCCTGGGTACACAGCATCATAAATGTCTTCCTACCGTTACAGTTTTTGGAGAGGTTCTGCTTGTAACGGCACTGATGAACCAAAAAAATAGGCTATATTGCAATCAAAACCGTCCATTCACGGGAGTCAGGCATTTGCGGGGAATAATGGGTTTGGCATGAACTAGGAATAAAAGATGCAGCAGTAGCACATTTGGTTGCTTGTAGGTGGGAGAACAAAGGGAGAAGAATGAGTGGAGGGGGGAAAGGAGACAAATGCAAAAATGGGTCACTTTCTCAGACAAGACAAACCAGTTCATCTTCCTTTTTCAGTATTTCCATAGTGTGGGATGCATCACTGGCTACAGATCCCCTCGGGCTATAGATGAGTCTGCTCCAGCGCTGGCAGCAATATGGCAGCTTTGGGGGGCAGGGGCGAGTTGGTTAAGCTAATTAGCCCTGCTGAGAAAGAGGCTATCTATTCGCTTGAGCATAGTCCCCTGCTCAAATAACTGTACTGCTCTTTTGCCGGTGTGGTTACCTCTGGACAGCATTACATTGTGGTTTGTAAGCATCTTACGGTTTAAAAGGAAAGATACTGTTTAATACCAGCAGAAGGTCTTGATTATTATATTTCAGTGGAGTGTGCTACATTTATCATTCAGTTTAAAGCAAATGAGATTACTTAACCCTGACAATTTTTAAACAGATTGTTGTGATGCTCCATTTTTGTTACATGGTAAGAGGTTTCTTCTTAAGACACTGCACAGTTATAGAAGCATCTTTATCACTGGAGAAATAAGGGTTCATAGACAAATTGGTGGTGAGATAGGATAAATTCTTCCTTCTGCCAACCAGCTTAGGCAATTTTATATTATTAGGTGTGGTTAAGTTACTAGGGAGATGGGGTAAAGTGATCAAACTGTTAAATACCATGTGCAGTTGCACACTGGGAACAGGGCTGACATCTGGAAATTCTCCACTGCTGCTATTTCAGTCTCGATTTTTTGTTACAGAAGCTGAAGGTCACCAGGGGGTTAGTAAATTGGGAGAGTTAACCAAGATAGATAGTTTCCACTTACACCAGCCTGGGAAGAAAACAGCCCTTAACATGGGAGAAGTCATTCCCATTTTTGCTGCTACAACTTCTGCTGCAAATCTAGTGCTATTTAGGGTCCTTTTTGAGTCTCCAGCTCATGGAGTCAAGCAATTTGGAGAGAGCCTTTGCTATGATTTAAAAGAGACAAGAAGAGAAGTACTAGTTTCTGGGATTCATGGCTGAGGATGAAATCCGGAAAATTGTTGCTCTAGCTGCATGTACATTGCCCTGCAGAGCTGTGATGCTCTGAGTTCCCTTTTCTGTGGTATTTGAGAGACTACAGACACTATTCTTAGGCACTGTTGAATACAATGAGGAAATGACAATAAGACATACGGAGAAGCTACTGAAAGATCACGCACAGTTTATTTTCTTCACTTATTTTACACAACAGGATTTAGAATTCACAGAGCTGGAAATACTGATTACTTTACTGATTTATCTTCACAATGTGCCAAACGTTTGCCAAATATAAACAAATCCAAGACCTACCACAGAGGCTGTAGCCTGCTTGCCTCCATTTTGTCTACTCATTACAACTCCTATAGACGAAACCTCAGGGATGAAAGCTGTAGACAACATTCAGAGTGTTTAAAAGCTGTAACTGAAAGTGGAAATAAAAGGAAAGCAACCCTTTTCTCTCGTCCAGCATCAAGAAGGGTCCTCCTCTAATCCATACAATTAGAGGGATTAAATCCAGTCTGGTGTCAGAGGACAACTTTCACAGCCTAACAGCTGCAAATACTACAAGCAGGGCCATCAAGCCCCTTAGAAAAAAAATCCACATGTGCTTTCAGGATCAGGACCTTACACCCCAAGCCAGCCCAGTGAACTCAGAGTGCCTGTGTGGGAAGTCAGTCAGGGCAGACATTTGCCACAAAGCACTAGAAATAAAGAAAAGTCTTGAAATTAGTTTGAAAAACCCTCTCTGATGCAATAATATTTTTACAGATAGGTCCCTGAGTGTGGGAGAGATTGCAGGCTGTAAATAACCAGTTCCAGAAGAGACAATCAGGGAGAGGAGCACAGGCTCTGGTCCAGATACCAAAGAAAGCACGCCCAGCAGATAGTGCACTACCTGTCATTGGCAGCACTGGAGAAGCAATTGCTTTGTCCTTTATAAGGAAAATAAGTGGCACACAAGCAAGATCTTCTGTTCAGCAAGGGCTCTGGTGTGGGCAGACCTTCAAACAGCAAATCTGCTTACGGCAGCAAGAGCCAAACGGCGGTCAAGGTTCCAGTTACACTGCCTGGGGCATCTGGCGTGTACCAATATTACCCACTAGAAAAGCACTTGACTCCCTCACAAGTTCTAGCCTTAATTTTCCTCTTATCTGTTCACTCATTTTCAACTATGTACAATTATGTTAAGAAAAGTTTGTCCAGAAGAGTTTATAGAAAAGCTAATAATTTTTTCTTTTATAATAAGCATGCAGGTTAGTGAATTATGATGATTCATGTTGCTGAAAGCCATGTTGTGCAGATGGGTGAGAAAAAAAAAGTCCAGTGAAATATAAAGGATACTTCCAGAGAACACACCTGTAAAAGATAAGTTGGAGAAAAATGTAACTCTTCTACTAGTGTTTGAATCCCCAGGAATGGCATTTGCCCTAACAGAAAAGAACCAGACATGTGCTTGAATTTTAATAACATGGGTAGCAACATTTACTTCCATGGATCTGCTCCTATCATCCCATTTTATTAAACACTTCTTCACAAAGCCTCAAACAACTGGGAACAGCAGAACAGTCCTCCAGATGAGCCATCCTATAAAGCAAACACCATTTTTGGAGAACAGGATTATTAAACAGTATCAGGCAGAGAGCAAGGTAATGATGAAATGCAGTTAAGTGCCTCAAATGAGCTAATCCGGCCCAACGTGCAGTGCTCAAGGTTTTGCTTTCTGTGTAACTAACAGTTTTTCTTCCAAAATCTCTATTTTGCAGAGACACCTTCCTTGGCCTTCCACTGCTAGTGGACTTGGGAGCCAACCATGCATGGTCCTAGAGCGCATGGGCAGCCGGGTTGGTGCTGGGCAGGGAAGCGAAGACAAAATTATTGCTGTATGCTTCTCTGTCTGAATTAGGCTGAGAATGCTGTCAGCATTAGAGCAAAGTAAATAACATTGTTTTGATTCACTGGTGAAAATGAACCAGAGCAGAGCAGGGGATTCTACCATGCTGAACTCAAACTGAAACTTTCTCAATTGACCAGTTCTTTCAAAGCAAACATGGGTTTTTTTCAAAATTGTAAGTTGCAATGCCAGCTGGAGGCATTTCAAAAACAAGAACAAAAAAGAACAAAACAAAATAAAACAAAAAACCCCAAATACCTCATTTGAAATACATTTAAAATATTGCTTTGACATTAACAGAACATTCCCTTCAACTTTTTCTATCCAAAATTATGAGTGGAATTCAATACGACTTAATTCTCTCAGAGCTCATTTTTCTCCAGAAACTTTGCTGTTCAGATTCAAAGGGGAAATTCACTTGGCTTCAGCCAGCACAGCACTCCTAGCTGAAGCCTGGAGGGCTGACACTATGATTTCAAGTCAAGTGTGTGTGATAATGAAGGGCTAGCCACGGGCAACAGACCCACAGCTATACGTTATCAGTACTGGGCGATGCTCCTTTCTCTCTTGACTCTGATTTTCCTTTCCCTCCTGCCTGCTGCTTCTTTCCCTTTGGCCACAAGCATATTTGCACGGCATCCAGCGAGCCACGCTGCACTGCATGGATGTCTCTGGAGCGGAGAGCGCTCTGATCCAGCTTGATGCTACCACCAGAAAGGAAGACTCTAACACCTCAGACATGGCCTAACATCCCTTTGCCATGCGTATGAAGAGTAGCACACTCTTTAACAGATGCTAAAGCTCATCAAGAACAAAACACTGATGGGGAGTGAGTGCTATTACTGGACTCGTCCTCCCCTGTACACAAATCACCCTTCCAGTGCCATGCGTGCATCATGAAAAACATAGGCAATACTGACGTCTGTAGAAAAAAGGGCTTCAAGCCAGGTGTAATGTCTGATCTGAAAATAAACCTTCTCTTTCTCACTTCCACTGCGTAAAGTAAGGAAAACTCAAACCAGGTAGTAGAGGTTGAGGCAAGAACATGATGTTTGTGCTAAAAAGATCTTACTGAAAAAATGTCTGGCAGATCCCCTAGCTCTCCAGAGAGCTCTCAGAGGTGAGAAGCAATTAGGGAGGTATTGTCCAGAGAGAAGAACACAGCCTGAAAGGCAGAAACTCTTCAGATTTGGTCACCGCTCAGAGGCACTGGTCTCTGCATCCCTTATTCAAGTCATCTGAGCTCTCTCCCTCAACATATCTGCTGCATATTTTTTCAGGTGGAGACACTGTACATCTTATGATAGCAATGTGAGCATTAATTAGTGTTTATAGGGACTACTCCAGAAGGTTTTAGAGCAGTTCTGGTGGCTTCTGCCTGTTCCAATATGAATAATTAACACTGAATATAATGGAGTTACCAAGACAGAGTTGCTAGCTCTGTTCAATTAATTTTGTCCTTAAGGAGAAATCCTCTCTTGAATAAAGTCTATGTGTGTTGGTAGAGGTAAGTTGGCACTCTCTGTCCGTATAAGCCCATAGTTCTGTGTAAATGTCCATAGTAAGTGCAAGATAATTCAAGGCCCATGTGTTGATTAGTCACAGGAAGAGGACAGATTAGAAAATTGCCCCTGGCACTGTCAGGGAACAGGATGCCCTCTCTACTGAAGCAAAGTGGCATCAGTGCTCCCCAGCAGGCTGTAAGATGGGTGATTTTTTGTAGTTTGACACACATTCCCACTCTGGCTCTTGCAGTGGGATTCAGTAAAGACAGACAGGTGCCTAGTTGGGCAAGGCATGGCAGACACCCCCAACCTCATCTGAGGTGAAGGCAAGTCAGTCGAGGAGAAACCAGACCTAGTGGTGGAAAGGAGTCCCATGAGAGGAGAAAAGGGGCAATTCAATCCTGTTTGCAGCTTTTCTCCACTCTGCAGGAGATAGGGAAGCATCAGGCAGCCCAATAAATTGCAGGTGGACAAAAAGCCAATTCTTCACAGCACAAATGCTGAACATGGGGTCTGGGCTCCGGCCTGCTTGGCAGATCCATCAGGGAGACCTCATGCCATTTACAAATCAGGGTCTTTTTTTTCTGAGAGCAACCAACACATCATCTAGTCTGCAATAAACAAAAAGTCAACAGGCAAGGGTAAACCTGGGAAACACACTGGAAAGCTTGTTTTTAATCATTTTTTGTTCTGTACTGCAGCTTATTGCAAGCCTTCCTTAGGTCAGAACTACCACAGCCTAAACACGGGTCTGCTGTCCCTGTAATTCAGAGCAGAGAGGAGCATAGGCCACAAAGATCAGGAGCCAAGCCAACCCCAAACTTCAGGGCCAGGCAAAGCACGGGTTTTGCACAAGGGTGAGAGACAGCCATATGATTTAGAGCTGGACCCAGGTCCAGACTTCCCCAGAAAATGGGTGAGCCAGCACCTGTGGTTTGGTGTGGACCCATCCCTGTCTGTGCTGTACAGAGCATTATGTCCACACCATGCCTACTATTAACCAGAGCTGTAGACAAAGATGAAGTGCCTCCACAACATTAACTTCAAACACGAAACATCCAAACCTGATCTAGACAAATTCCCAGACCTAAAGGTAAAAGGTCAGCTTCACCCAGAATAAAAATGACAGCATTCAGGTCTGCAGATGTGAACTTCCCTCCCGTTTTCTGTTTAGGTTTAAAAATAATCTTTCTGTGGAAAGTCATTATTGTGGCAGGATCAGCCCTTATAAGTTTTGTCTTGCAGGCTTCAATCAGTCTCAAAGATTGCCTTGGCTTTTTGCTGGACTCAGCACTGGACTGAGTTTGACCACAGACCTCGTAGTCATGAATAGTTCTATACTTGCAGAAGTCCTGGCTTGTGTGTGAGTGTGTGTGTGTTCATGTATGCGCAGACAACTTCCGCCTCTCCTGACACAACAAATACAGGCTTGAGTTTATGAAAAGATATTTGGGATTAATTCTAAACAGTCTGTCTTTTTCTCAGTGTTTGCCTTTGGATTTTTCAAATTTATCAGATCTCAAGCTCGATGAGACAGGAGTCACTTTTTTCTTGTTGGCAGTATGTCAGAAATATCCTAGAATACGACGAGAATTGGGCAAAGGTGGAAAAGTTCTTACGTCTCATGTCAAAAAGCTGGCCTCAGACCCTACATCTTACAAAATCTGGTAAACTTTCAGCTGTGTAGTACTACTCTCTCTGGAAGCAGCACCTGGAGTCCCGGCTCCACTGCAATCAATGGAAGTCTTGTTTCTGATTTCTTGGGACCAGGATACACAATGAAGCTGTGTGTGTAAATCTTTGCAGTCCTGGATCCTAAAAAATTTACATGGAAGGATGTACTACTTTACAGAAGCCATAAATTTAAATCAATATACTAGTATTACAAATACCTGCTTTCCATGGAGGGAAGTTAAGCTTAAAAGAAAAGTCTATTCTGCTGCCATAAGGTCCTGAATATCCTGTAAAGCTTCCCAATGTAAAAAAAGTATTTATAATTCTATGAATACAGTCAGTGTAGTGTATCCCTTTCCCCTAGTAAAGATATAAGAGTTCAGTCTGGACATCAAATATGTATGAAAAATATATTAAAAAAAAAAGTACTTCCAGCATAGCCATCAGGGATAGCCTACTGCAAGTATGCAGAAAACTTTACTTGGCATTTGTTTACTTCTTGAAACTCTGCCTATACAGACTTTTGCTGATCATTGACCCACCTTCAAGATTTTGCAGTGACGTCTGCGCGTGCCCAGCTTTGAGAAGAGCAAACTCGATTTCCAAAGTTGATGAAAGTACAAATTGTCCAAAGAAAAATTAGGATGACATTTGGATTAGTTATTACCAGCAAAGCTGTGTGGTTTAGTACAAGTTCTTGTTCTTTTAGAGTTCCTCTTTTTCATTTGTATTTGAATCAAAATTGTCGTTTGCACAGTACTGTGAATGAAGGTATCCGTAAGACAGAGGGCAGCGTAGTTATTTTTATTAGAAATAATATGTGGTTCCAGGACACTATAATTTTTGTTTTCAGGTAAAGCAATAAACCCAAGGTGGTTTCACATATGAGCCTTGGCTTGGCAGCTGACACAGTGTAAAGTTAGACCTCCCTCAAGAGTCATAACTAGTTTAATGACAACTTAATACTGCTAATAGCAAAGTGATAGCATCTTGCATTATAGCATGTGTGCCTTGTGCAACCGAATTGGTACATTTGGTTTTACTAAAGTACCAAGCAATGTAAGTATTTGTGGAATACTCCTCATTATTTCCAGGCAGTAAGTGAAGAATTGAATGGAAGTGGTCTTTAAAGATGCTGTAAGCTATATTTTAACATTTAGTGTATTTTAAGATAAGGCAAAGTTATTATGTAATTGTAAGGAAGGTGGCTTCTCACCATAAGAGTTAGCATCTTATGACCGTTCTGTGGAATAGGCGTCAGGGTACTTTCAAATGCACTTCAAATGACTACTGAATTAAATCAAATGACTCCTGCACTAAAATAATTCGTGTTCCAAAATTTTTTCTTAGGATCAGAAGGAAGATGAACTGGATTAAATTCTTGGGGTCCTACAATATAGTTTGCTGGTAAAAAAACTCCTAAGAAAGCAATAAAATAGTTCCACTTCTGCTCCCTGAAAGACTCAAAGAATGGCGGCACAGTATATAAAGATAGCAGATACCTGTCTCCAGAGGCAAGCATACTAGGACATCCTGTCTGCGTCCTGCTAGGATTAGCGCTTGAAATTCTGCTGTCTCTGACTGAGGCTGCTTTTAGTGTATTTCTGATGAAAACTAACAGATCATGCAGCGACACCACATAAAAGCCATTCTTGTGATGTTGAGAGTTTTAAGTTCCTCCAGTGCATGGGTATGGCATGGCTAACAACATTTTCATCCAGACCCGGACACTGCCACATCTGAGCAATTCACGGTCTTCAATATAGTGAAATTTCACAGCATCCTGTTAAGGCAGAGAAGTCCTATCGTTGTTATATGAAAAATGAGGAACTGAGGCAGAAGGAAATAAGTGGCAGCCTATGATGTGGGAGCCCAGGCAGTTCCTCAGAAACAAACATTTTCTGATGACAATGTGGCCCTTCACACGTTTCATCTGCGTGGAGGACAAGTCATGAACAGAAAAGCTACCAGGCCGGTAACGCCACTTCTCAGCTGCAGGGAGCCCTGTTAAAAACCCGTACACCCCTTGGGTGTTTCTATGCCCAGGGTGGGAAAGTTAACGGACCCAAAACCTCTCGTATGTGTAATACATCCCATCAGCTAACACTCTGCCTAGCAATGACCTAGCAACCATCATAAGGAGAGAATCTCCTGCCCTGTAAGTGTGCATCGTTGGCATTGGGAGCTGCTAGGTCTGGAGACAAGTTCTTTTTATTTTACAGACCAGCCTGTGCTGCAGAGTGTGCTTACGCAGCGCCAAAGGAAGATTACCCACTGTTGCTTTATGGCTGTCTTTGTGCTAGTGCACTGATACAGGGTGGGAGGGAAATGCCATGGCATTACACAACAGAAGCATGACTGTTCCCATTAGAGACACCGTCTTCTACTGCTTTCTTGTACAAGCGGCATTCTGACAGTGTTTTTGGAGGGAAAAAGAAAAACAAACAAGAACACAAATGCTATGTCTTCCTTTCTCTTTTTCCTTTCTTTTTTCAATTTTCTGCAACATTCTGGTAACTCCACCTCAACTAATGCATAGTTTGCCAGCAAGGATTATCCAAGTCACTGATTTGCAGCAGGAGCACCCTGACAGAGGCAGGCAAGGCAATCAATATGCTTTGAACCACAGTAGCCGGAGATGTCATTACACAGCAGCAAATGCAAATTAATATCCCATTTTACCATGATAAGATCTACCTTTTAATTTTATATCCAAAATAAAATAACAAATTACAAACCAGGAGTGGTCTGGCAAACACTGATCCATTAAAAAGGAAAAGGTGAGCCACCGCCCATGTGAAGATGAAGGGAGAGTATTTGGTATCCCGTTAGTCTCCGTGCCTTGTTTCTCAGATCCCCCACAGCTGAAGGCACCAAGACAGAAGGGAAAAGCAGAAATGGTGAAATGCTAGCTTCCAATTCTCATTCTCCAAATATTTATTTAGAGAATGAATACACTTCCCATTGTAATTCTAAGCAGAGTTGGGCACCCAGCAGTGACTCCTGTAGAAACCCAAAAATTAAGAGACCTTGCTCAGATTCAGGGAACAAGGATTCATAGTCCCATTGCGTTTAATTGCACTGAACAAGCCTCTGCTTGTATCTCCATCTGTTAATTTCCATTATGTATACACAAAGCCTTAGGCCAGGCACTGTCTCTCAACTGTATTTGCTTTATGCAGGAAACATCTCTGCACTAAAGTCTATTAGTTTTTAAAGCGCAGGCTCTAGGGTAGCACTGCAAAATTCATATGACCATCCCTGTTTTCCAAACAAACAAAAAAAAAATTATATCTGAATTCAACTTTTCACCTCTTTCTGCTAAACAGAGAGAAGCAAATTCAGCCCTGATACAAACATGTGAATATCTCATTGACTTCAATGATCATTCGGCTTAGCTATGTCAAAGCTGAATTAGGCCTTGGGTCTCAAACTGTCTTGTCTGCTCTTGCCATCTGTCTTTCTTTGCTAACCTAATTCCTTATTAAATAGGGTGTCCAAAGCGAATGTGAACCCATTCTGCTGCTCCTTTCCCTGCAACAAACATTGCTAGAGGCTAAAATTCCTGAAAGTTATGACTACTTTGACTGCCTCTGCTTATGGATATTACGTGAGGTTCTTTTAAGGTGGCCTGAAATTCAGACTGAATGCTTAAATTCCTGAGCATCCAATCCCTTTGCAGCCATATATTAGACATTCAAAATTACTAAGCTGTTTAGCAAATAATAATTTATAACAGTACCTGGATTCATTGTCCATCCTTCTTAGAGGTTTCTGAGCTGGTAGGGATAAACATGGTAGTTCACACACCATGTAGATGATGATGGCGTTGTACAGAAAACAAAAAAAAAGAAAAAACAACCCCAATACAGAGACAGGTAAATGTCTCCATGTTAACAAACCAATGGACAACAGATCCAGAAAACATATTAAAGGGATAGGGCAGAGATATGTCAAATGACATCCCTAGTCTAGTGATTGTGGATGCTGAAGGAAGTACAGGGGAGGGTCTGAAGGTACAGGCTGGGTGCAGGCATAGTCCCTGTATGAAGTCTCTTTCTGCTGCTGTCAAAGACCATTGCTCTGGGCCAGTGGAGCATTTCTTGTGTTCTTAGAAACTGCCTTCTGCTGAGCTAGGAAAAGTCTCACTGCTGTTCTCAGAAACAGAATGTGGAAAGTCCAAACAACCTACCTGCATGGTTAAAATAAATTAAGCATGATGGTTATTTTTATCTTACTCGGTGCAGGTCATGAAGAGAAAATTTGAATAGCCTGAATGAAGGAAAAAGCAGACGTGAACTTAATTTAAACTCAGACTGAACTATTCAGAAATTGAGAGCTGCTGAGGATCAAGTCATTTGGTTGTCATTTAAAGAAAAAAAAACAACAAAAAACCCTAAAAAAACCCACATCTCATCTATTCATTATGACTCCATGATTTCATGTTCCAGGCAAGACTTGACATGAAAGCACAGTGGTTCTTTCAAAAAGAGGCTTTCTAATACATTTCTAATTTCTAGAAATTTCACAAGAAATGTAGCTTGCTAGATTTCAACAGGAAACGTTTGAATTTGCAGCCTGACATTTCAGGACTTACTCTTAAACCTTTTGAAATTTCCTGATCTTTGTTTGTTTTCAGAGCTGGAATCTCTCTACAGGGCAGACTGTCTCTTTAAAATGTTACAGTTTAAAATCTTATAAGAGTAAGTAATAACTCAAGAACAGAAGCAGTAAGTATTTGAGTTACAGGTAATATGAAAGTTAATTGAAGTCTTGATGTAATTTTATGCTTTCTTCATGCTCTATTCCACTGGTATTACGGCCTTATTGTCAAGATGAGAGCTGTTAAAAATGTTTATTGGTACCCTGGTACAGGCTCTGTGCTGCTTTTTCTCAACAGGGTAGCTCATTCTCTTAGGAAGACACTTTACTGAATCAACACTCCTCACTGTTCATCCCAAGGAGGAGCAGAGGGAACAAAAGAAACAGGGCAGACAAAGGGCGATGCATGTACGCTACAAAAGCTACATTTTAGAAGGAGGTCAGCTTTTTTTACCATACCTTTAGCACACCCCCAGCTAGGCTCAGGGCTCAAGTTCTGCAAAAACTCTCTGGTCACATATAGTGTCCATGCATCAGCTTCCACTTTGGTGTAACCTGCCCAGATGGACTGCCTCATCAGGCAGGGAAACCTATCACATCATGAGACTGCCTTGCACGTGAGTTCTGTCCCAGCAGATAATGAGGGTGCTGTAAGTTAAAATCATGAGGCTCCGAAAGCGTGAATGCAAGCATAGCTACCAAAGGTGAAGAATCAGCCTTAGCTGTTCTTTGATGCACTGGGGAATGCAAGTGCTTAAATACATTCATTGCGTTGGGAATGTTTTTAATTTCGAATTTTGACAATGCACATCACAGGACAGATAAACAGCTGAGAGAGAACAAATAGAACTGAGCTAATAGTTTCCACAGGTCTGCAGAAGTCAACAGCATTTTCATATTGACTTTGGTCTGTACCGTAGCTGTTTGTTCTACCCTTGAAGAGCCATGTTTAGCATACCATGGACATAAGATATTTTGCATTGCATCAGCAGGGCATGCTTTAAGTCACAAGTTGGGACTTTGAAGAACTGATGGAGGACAAAGCCAGGATCCTGTCCCCTTGGGAATACATGGCTGGCCTGTGCTCATTTAGGAAGTGCAGAGGGAAAGCACGTCTTTAATGTCCCATCATGTTTATTAATGTGGAGGTTTGGTGGGCCTCCCAGGCAGAATCCAGGTTTTATGTTTCAGGATGCCACCTTTGCATGAGCCCCCAAAGTGTGGGACAGCCTGGAAAGTTGTATCCGGTTAGCCCATCAGGACTCAAAAAGTGCTCATGAAATGTAGCTTGTTATCCTTCTCATAATGCCCTAAGTATTGGCTGGAAGGTGACGGATGTGGCATCATTTGACATTGCACATTAATTTGTGATCTTTCTTTAAATATTAAACTTTTTAGGTACAATATATAGCCTAATATCATGACACCAAAATCATAACTTATTTTCTTTTTAGTTTGACTTTTTCTTTCAAAGCACTTGATCTCTTCCTCTATTAGACAGCCAAGCAATCCTTTATTGAACTCTTTCAAGCATATGGCTTCAGTAAGAAACATCACTGGAGTTTTGACCAGCAAGTCATGCCTGTTTTGAATCTTGTGGCTGGGAAATGAAACATTTCGCTACCTATTTTAATTCTGGGGAGGTGATACGTGAATAACTGAGGAGGATACAACATATCTGGATATTATGTTTGCCTGTCAGTTTGCTTTTTTGGGAAAACAAATAGTACTTTGAAAGCAAACACTATAATTTTTCCTAATTATATGTCATTTTCTAAGATTGCCAACCTTATCCACAGAGGCCAGAAGCATCTTCTCTAATTGAGCAGTAACTTACTCTATAAGTACTCCCTCTGAAATTACTGAAACCGATTACCATGCAGCACAGCTAAGTTTAGGTGAAGACAGGTGTCGTCACCCTTAAACGTCTGGATCTTATCTCTGAGGTCCTTTTGTTAAAAGTCATATTATATTAACCTTACATCAAGCAGTGATTTTAATCTGACTGTACAGTTACTAACCCTGTTCAGTGCTCTGGATCTTTTCTTGAAGATAATAGTTCTACTCTCAACTTCAGGTGAACCAAATATCTGGCCTGAAAGGGTCCGCTCCCCTGGACAGCATGGCTTTCCAGCAGTGTCATGGCTTATGCCATTATAACACCAGGTCACCTGCACCTTTCAACTCTCATGTGCCTGTCTAGGGAAGAGCAAGATTTGACTCCACCATTGCAGAATCTACAGGTTTTGCACTAACTTGGGTGTCTAGTACAAGTGCAGGGTTGAGGTGGGTTCTTTCATGCCTGGCACATTACTCTTCAGCACAACAGAAGATAGTGACAAGGCATTAATTAATGCCACCTTCTGTCAAGCAAACTGGCAGTTTTAGCTTTGCAATGAAATGTTGATGCAAATTTGTCTGATTGATTGATAGAAAAAAAATGCACATTTCTTCAAAGGAACTGACAGTACAAGCTTAACTCAAAAGTATGCAAAACTGGAGTTCAGCTATAAGGCCAGTCCAGACAGTTTGGGCTAGGTCTGCCTCATTGCAGTTTGGCCTTTAACAGCTACAATCTAATCAGGCAGATGAGCCCACCCTTAGTCTACTCAGGGGTCTTGCTGTTGCCTTGTCAAGGACTGAAATACTTCTTCAGGGTCTTATGATGTAAAACCCCCTTGTTTTATTTGTTTAATTCCTGGGTTAGCTGTGAAAATCTTGCAACATGGCTTTTTTAGCAGGGTGGAAGGAGGCTTCCCAGAATAAACTATACCTGTTTATTCCTAAATCCATGAGGTGGATGTGTGCAGTTCAGTCGTTTCTACTGTGCCTTCAGTGAGCCTGCCATTTTTGTCAGACCTCAAAACGCAAACCAGATCCAAAATGTCACCCCTGAAGGAGACCATGAGCTGTGAGACGAAAATCGGCAGTGATAGGTCCTCTTATATGCACTTTATTACACGCAGCTAAATGTCAGCAGAGTATGATCGTCCCTCCTCCTCAGCAGTAATGCAATCTGACACATACAAGGATTTACCCTGTTGAGACAGACTGCTTGCTCACCACAGGAAAGAGCAGAAAAGCATAATTGGAAGAGTCATTTAAAGACATAGTTTGCTGGAAAATGGAGATTGCTTTCCTCCCGTCCCCATCAGGTACACTGCAGAGGCATGGCCATTTACTTCAGCAGTAGTAACCGCTAATGGGGAATGTCCTGCCTGCTGCTAAAAGTCACCAAGGAGGAAATTAGGTTTAACTGGATACATACCACTTTTGACTGTTGGAGATGCATCCAGAGCATCCTCTGCATATGCGTGTAGCACTCCCAACTGTTGGTACATGCAGCTGCAGGTCTAACTCCAGGTAACAGAAGGGGTCATAAAAATACGCCTCGTCTGCTTCAGTGTGGGCAAGATTAATGTGATGATGACAGGAGATAAACTGTCTCACTTTGCAGCCAAGGAAACTGGACACAGCTCTTGCAGTCCTCCCGGTTGGCTCTGCTGAGAGGCTTAGAAGCTCATCTGCATCGTATTTACACACAGGCATTTCTTGGGGACAAGAAGTCCTCCAGGCAGATGCGGTGAGATGAGCACCAACAAGCTGTTCATCTCCCTCACTGCTTTATAGAAACACACTTTCAGAACTGTTTGTGTAACTGATAGCTTTTCTTTCTCCTAGTAGAGAAAATAGTCTTTCTGCTACCTTCTGCTTTCTTTCTGCAGTTGAGCTTAAGATGTCATGATTAAAAAGAATTTGCATGAGTCACTTGTGCTTCCTTTCTTTGTGTCATTCAAGGAGTTCTCTGCTATTTTTAAACCCTTGTGCAAGGCAATGAATTCACTGCTTGGCTGCACTGCTGCCACATTACAGGAACTAACTCTACGCAAAGTAAAGAGGCTCTCTGCTCTTTTAATGACAGAACATCACACTTCTTACCTGGCATTTCCAAACAAGAGAATGTACTCAAGGCAAATTATCACAAGTAATAGAAACAAAATTCACAATTTCTCCCTTTCTCATGCCTCCCAGTTCATGTCAGAATTTCAGCTTATTTCCTACAGACGTTTTTTCCTCCAAAAACTTCAGCATTTCTCTCTCAATTTCATCACAAACTGTTCACTGTGAACAAGATTGCTGAGATTGGGAGCAATTTTCTAAGCAACATTGCAATCTCATTCTCTTAGAATAGCTTTAACCCTAGGGCTGGTGTATACTTAAGGTTTCATTGCAAAATATACGTAGATTATGGTTCTGAGGGCTTTTTGCTTGCTTCACAGCAGAAATGGTGAACTTCATAGTACGCTTGCAGTTATTTTATGCTACTACAACCAACTATTAAAAGGGTTTTGCCCACAAAGTTAAATCTGTGAGAAAATGCATGCACAATCTGAACCAACATTAGTTTATCACTGCTGGTCACCAGAAATGATGTTGGTAGGTAGAAATTCTTACCAGGGACAAAGCGTGAGACTGGTGTTGCGTGACCTTGTAGTGAATGGCTGAAGATATGGCTGTTCTCCCAAGCTGCCATCACTTCCCACACAGAAGCATGCAAAAGCCACGTCAGAGTATTGTTAGCTAGTTCCAATCACTCCTGAAAGCCTGAGTGAGCTAAAGAGGGCTAATCCATCTCAGGGATGGAGATCTGCAATGCCTTTGACTGCTCCACTTGCATCCACCAATGCAAGGCTGTTTAGGTGTTTCCCAAAATGGTGCCAGACTACAGCTGCAACTAAAACGTGCACCTGAATTTTGGAGACTGAGCCTTCAACACCTATTTTAGTACAGACACAGCACAGTGCCTTTGGCACGGTCACAATCCAACCAACACCCGCCGACGGATGACACCAGCCAACGCTCCTTTTTAATGGGGCATAAGTAGCCCTAGTAGGGAGATTTCTGCCTTATTTGTATTTAAGTCTAAAATAAATAACAGTGTGAAAGCTGGGAAAAAAAATAGTTCAGAAGAGAAAAGCAAATCAGCAAAAGAGAACTGTGCCATTAGCCTTATAACCTGTGCATCCACCCCAGTGAATAACATTGCTATCAGATGCAGAAAAACAGATTAAGTGAGCTAGCGCTCTTAAGACAATTGCTATCAGAAAGACACTCACATCTCAAGAGAAGTGGCACCTAAAGTACTCTCTGTAATAGTTTTTCTAAAAATGAAGATTCTATGGAAACCGAGACTGAAATACTTTCTTAACTCTTAGAGGTGAGCCCTCAAAGCATTGTTAAAAGGGTGACAAAGTTTTCTTACTATTGTTTCAAAATATATCAATGCCTAAACATAGCATATATTAAAGAAAAGCAATGCAAAAAAAACCCCAACAGATAAATGAGTGGTTTTCTTCACCACTTAAGCTATGGCTTTTTCTTCTTGCTGATATGTGACCTCCTCCAATCTGAACTCCATGAAGCCACCAAGGCACCAATAAATAAACATGTCAGCACTCTTGCTGAAAGGTCTTTTTTTCTAGACTGTGTCCCTTTTTTCCTCTCCCTCTCCTTCTTTGACGATTTCATTTTTCTGTGTGACCTTTTATTATTCACAGGAATAATTGGTGACAAACTGTACCCTGTAGTTTAACATGGCATCTGTCTGCTGGCTCAGCTGGGCACTGCCAAGACAGCAACACAAGGACATAGTTTGGCTTTCGTTTTTAATGACAAGTTGTATGTAGCTGAAAGAAAGCAGATTCTTTGAGAAACAGCAGGAATCCCTGTGGTTCAAGTCAAGTGAAAATAGTTGCCCTAATAAATTGCCTCCTTGGCCTCTTCAAGACCAAATGGGCTGATTTAGTGATGATCCAGGATTTATGTGGTGGGCACTGGCCTGTTTCCTTCCAATCTGAACAGGGCAGGACACACTCTGGTGAGCAACAGACCAGCCGGTAGATCTGAGGTGGCAGCACCTTCCAGCAGGCAGAGAGGGACAAACTGGGAGCAGTAACATGTCCTTTTGGCACATGTGTGCAACATGCCTTGGCTCTGAAGAGGACTGAAAATGCTCCCACAAACAACCTGTCTCAGTGGAAGAGGATAATAAATCTTAAACTGCTCCATCTGCCACGCAAACGAACATTTGACTATGCCCTTACTTTTCATAGCAGGTATAAATGACTGTCGTGTGAGAAATGAAGAAAGCTTGATTTAGTATGATTCGATCACTGCAGGAGTTTTTGTGGTGAACACCCCTAAGTGCTTTATCTACCTTTTCCCCTGAGGAGTCCAATCTTTGCCCTAAAGCTGTTCTCTGATTCAGCTCCTCTTATGCCACAACCTGCCCCTTTACTGCACCAGTTTCTTTTGCAAGAGGATGTCGGCTGCCAGGTTTCAGACGGATACCGACTACCCCAGGGTTAATGCTTGTGTGGTACAGGGCTCGGAGTTGTTTCCTGCCAGCTTAGCAACACAGGAGCGGAGTTTACATGCTGAAGACATAGAGTACTCTGTTACTAAACAAATAGCAAAATTAAGACCCCAAGTCTGTGGTTTCTGGGTAATTTTCAAATTTGTGAAGGATCTTCTAAGGGAGTTGTGGGCCCCTGTAGAAAGTTCACATATTTTGGTAGATGAATTGCACCTTAAAGTTTTCTTTCTTTGTCCAGGTCCTATAGAAGTAGAACAGAAGCCTAAAGGGGTTGAGAGGCTGAGAAGGGTGGAGCAAGCACCCTTGAGATGAGTGTGCTGCCCCAGGTCAGCGCTACCTAATACAGAGGCGCTTCCCCCATGGTCACAGTGTTGACCACGAAGGCCACAAAGAATGTGATTCAGGAGCAAACTGCTAAAGTCTCCCCTTGTGTGTTAAGAGTGATGAGTGAGCATGCACAGCAGTTTTCCATATCCCTCATCAGTACCTCTATTTTTCATCCACATTCTGCACTTTCCCTGCCAACTACATCACCAGGTACTGGGCATCTGCCTCTTACACTTAAATTTCATGCTTCCTGCCTTGACAACAGCTGTTCCTTTCTTTCCTGGCTGATGCTGGTGAGCTGAGAGCCCAAATTACTTCTCATTATCTTCACCTTGATTTCTCTCCCAAGTCTGCATGGATATGTCTCTTAAGGAAAGATACTGTTAGCTCAGCTTCATTCCTGTTGTATTGTCCGATCCTCTTTATTGTTAAACTCCTGTCAACCATCAAACCCTATTCACAGTTGAAATCAACAGCAAATAAAAGGAAACAAATAAGTCAGCACAGTGCTGCACAGAAGTGGAGCTAGCATGCACAGAGACGGATGAAAAGCCACTGAGCCCCTATAGCGCTGATGGAGCTGCCCTGCAGCTGTTCTGGTTGAGTTGCTTCATCACTGCTGTACAGATGACGATAGATGTAAAAGATAGATGTGCGAATGGCAGCATGCCCTGGTAATATGTATGTGCAGCCTTTACAACAGGTCCATGGGTGTGAACATGCTTGGGATTTGGTTTTTTTTAATCCAAGGGTGGTTATAAAGTTGCCGTGTCCTTCACGCAGATCAAGTCACAGGCCCATGCTGTGGCAGACATGGCCTGTCACCAAATACAGATGGTGATGGAGATGAAGTCAACTCAGGCTTATGGCGTTTGTAAGTGTGTGAGATTTGGGGGAAATCTATCCTTCTCTTACGTGTGTTAATTTCTAGGCCTTGGACTGTCATGAATTTTTTTCTAGTTAAGCACATGTACTACTGCTGTAATGATCTTTTCTTAATCTTTCATGCGTTGCCACGTCAAGGGGGAATACTACTTACAGGTGGACAATTTAAGTCAATACCAGTGCCTAGCAAGGGCACTTTGCTAGGCACAGCAAGTGCCTAGCACAGAATGCTAGCTGTGGCACAGGTGTGAAATTAGGCAACCTGTATCTCCGTTTAGTATCCTAGTCACCAGATTGCCTTTTCTTGGTGGGCATAGGCTGCATATACATTAGTACTTAGGCAGAGAACAGTAGTATGTTTTTTAGTGAACTCATCCGTCTTTCCTCAACCACATTTGCAGCTGGTTCAGGTGTGGAGGGATTCACGCTGTGATGAGACTGTTGAATCACAGGCAAGAGTCCTTTTGGAGGAAACCAAACCAGAAACTCTTCTGCAGGGTCACATGAAACACTTTTCAAACCCTAGTGGAAACAAGAATATTCAAATCTAGTATTACTCCTTCTGACACTATGGTAACATTCAGTCCAGGGAACCAGACTAAATCTAATCTGACATTAAATCCTGGAAGTACAATATAGATCTAGAGATGTCAGATTCCTCCTAGAGGATTCCTCCGATCCTAGAGATTCCTCCGATCCCCAAGATTCCTTTGATCCCCTCCTACTGCACAACTACTTGTTAATGCAAACAGAGGCATCCACACAAGAACAATATGCTGAACGCTTCACTGTTCCAAAAATACTGCAGAAAAAGATGCACAGGGTCAGCGGACCTGAGTATGAAGGGATGCTTTAGCAAAATGGCAAAAAAAGGCACACAGCTCTATTTTACATCTGTATTTGAATATCAGGAGAGCATATAGGTATCAGTAGACAATCAGATGTCCACTCTGCTAAAATGCTCTACAGACACAACAAGGAAGGTCCTTTTGGCCTGAGATCAGCATGAATAAAACTATCCAAGTGAGCTAGAAAGAAAGAAAAAAAAAACAGCAGAAGAAAGAAATCAGGGCAGAATAAACTACATGCCTTTTCTGCAGCACCACTTCCAAAGCAGCAACGCTCTAGGGGAACCCCAGCAGAGATGAATGCAAAGGAGGGATCAGTCCTGTGGTGAAGTCACAGGATTAGACTTCTGCCTTTGTGGACTTCTCCACAGTGCTGAGAGCACAACAAGAAACAAAAGTCCCAGTTTCGTTATTGCACATTTCCATTGGTTTTAATGCAATCTTTAAGCCTCGCTGGGGGCTACCTATTAGCTTTGTGGACTACATGGGCACCATAGCTCAGCATGTGGGAAGAGGAGGGGTCAACTCCGAAGACCCTGTGCTGTAAAAAGTTAAAAGCACCTGCAGGATTTTGGCACAGAAGTTGCACTTTCAAATAATGTTCCCCCAGAGCAAAAGATGTCTCCATGTATCTGTAGCCAGACTGAAGCTCAGGCTAGCACTGTTAGCATGTGCCACTGTCTGCTGGAGCAACAAATAAGCAAAGGGCACCTCTGGCACACAGATCCTCTTGCATAAGTAATCATAACACAACTGTGGAGTATACACAGGCAGTAGCGGTCTGAAGAGACTCACTCAAGATTATAGAGTGAAGTAGCAGCAAAGGGCATGAATAACTGTCCTTGTATTGACCAAAGACTGCAGAGCCGTTTCAAGCTGTATTGTTACATGAGCCATATTTCAAATTTAGTAGCTGTGCACAGTGCCGTGGTACCACAAGGAACATTATTCAATGTATTCTCAGTGTCAATGCGTACAAACAACAGTGCTACTGGAGATGATACATAAATCCTTACACATCCTTATCCTGTATAGAAGAGATCATGTAAATGCTGAAATTTAATTTCATAGTTTAGAAAACATGCACCAATTTAATCTGACTCTAATACACCATTATTTATTGTAATTATTGCCATTGCTATGGTAATTCCAAAAACAATCAAACAGCTGTCTGTGGCTAGCTGTGCTTAAGCAGGACTGTTCCTGGAGGAGAAATCCACAGGTATGTTCTTACTTTCTCCAAGGTTTAAGCTTGATGTAGAAATAAAACTGCAGATGTTCTTCTCCCAGCCAGGATGCAGGCACCATGCCCTGAGAGCTGTACCTGTAATGTGACCTTGCCCGATAAGCAGTGGGGACTACTGCCAGGCTGACGAACAGTGCTCTCTAATGAGATGCTCTTAGTTAGGGTCCTAGATGCTTCTAGTTACCCTTCCCTTGGGATGCACAGAAGTGCTGAAAAGCCCTCTGGCTTCTCCCCAAGATGGGACCAGCTCATCCCAGGGATGGTGTGAGCACAGGTACACCTTCAGCACAGCAGTACAGGTGAGCACAGAGCAAACAGTGTCCAGGGGGCTCCCTGGAGGTGGCAAGGCTGGACCTGGCAGCCCAGGCCATCCCACCACCCCATCAGCAACCACAGCAGCCCCAGATCCAGCACTGGGCACCACCCTAGGGACAAGGATGGCTGCTGTGGGAGCTGAAATTGAGTATGTCCTTCCTGAGCCATGGTGTGCTATGTCAACCCACTAAGCACCTGCTGCATTTTCTCCTAGTGGTGGCTGCCTCTCTGCAGCACACAGACCTGTCTTCTGCTGGCAAAGATGTTTTTCAGTCATTGTGTTTGTACCCTTTCTGCTTTCTTTAACAATGCTGACAAGTTAGCGGGCTGGTGACAGAGCGGGGCCGGTAGAAATGGATCCAAGCAAAGCAAAGCAACCTCTCAGCCATGCATATTCTCCCATGGGCAATAAAATGTCTCTGGTTTTGTAGGCACAGGAGGATCGGATATGCTGCCGAGGGACTCGCTGGGACCGTGCTCCTGTGAAAGTCCTGAAGCTGAGGAGGGTGAAGAGGTAAGTGTCCTCCCACCACATCCTTGTGGGAAGCACAGGGAACTGCGCTGCCGCTGTGCTCAAATGTAATGCTTGATGGCGATCGGTGGGCTGGGTCACATCTTCAGCTGCAAGGAGGTTGTTGTGGTGGGAGTAGTTGGTGTAAACTGCATTCACTTGACTACGGCAGGGTTTCCTCCTATATACTTGAAAGCCTGGTGGGATTAGGAGGGCCTTCAATAAAATGCATCTCTTGGGAGGTCTTGTTAAATAATCCTGGCAGCTCAGTGCAAGATGGTGTCAGACCAATGTTCAGTCCTTCCTCACCATCAGTCATTCCCCTGCACACCTTCTGTTGCCCCTTCTCCTCTTCTCAGGCCCCTCCGTGGTTACCGCTACCCCACCTCCTTTCATCTGCTGGAAACCCACGCGCGAGCAGCTCATCAGCATGACGAAGGGCAAGCGTCTGAAAAGCGTGTGGTTGGTGTGGTTGGGTGGCATGTGGAAACAGGCCATTTTGGTGGAAAAGGCGTGATGGGGCTATTCCATTTCCTTTGTCGTTCTTGGTGTGATCACGTCCAGCCATGTGTTTTTAACAGCAGCAAATGAATTTGTTGGTAAGATGTTAGGAGTGGAAAATGAGTGAATGGGCAAGTGAATTCCTGCAGGGCCAAAACATTCATCTTCAGGGCTGCTGACACTGCTGAGTGTGAAGCATGTGTATTTAAAGAAAAAAACAAACACGTTAAAAACTAAAGGCTTCTCCAAGAGTTTTTTATCATAAATTGTATTTTTTAAATAAAATGCAGACTTAGACCTACATAGCCCATATTAATGCCCAAATTTACTTTAATCTTTTACATGTCTTTAAAATAAAACAGTAATCAACGCTGGTTCAGATGAAACAGATGTAGCAGATTTCAGACTTCTGCTATAAAAACAGAAGAACTTCTCCTTAAATTTCAATTAGTTAAATTTAGCCCAATAACTAACTCTTTCAGTTAGAGAAGCATCTAAAGATAAAAATGCAGCAAGTTCATATCTTCTTCTAGTCTATGAGTAAAAACGGGTGTGAGAAGCTCAGGTCAGCTAGCTTTAATATCTGAAAGACCATGGTGAATAAACACCTGAAGTCAGCACCTCCATAAACCTTTTTTTTTTTTATGAGGAAAATGTAAATGCAAAACACGATTGAAAACCTTTTCTTAGATTTTTCTTATCATATTTACAAGTTTCATTTACCATTTAAGAACATTAATAATTTTCTCAAAATCCAGGTTTCATACAGTGTTTATTTAAATGCAAATATAATCCAAAAGGGGCTGAACCAATCTGATGTTTAAAAAAAAAACAAAACAAAACAAATGAGATCTGCTAATAAAGAACAAATATGAATCTAACTAAATGTGGTTAACAATATAGAATGGGCAATATAGTACAAAATTTCATAGTCTTGGCTATCAAAAACAATGACCAAATTTAAGATTAAATCTATATAAAGCAGCAAACCAACATGTCCTCAGGGGTATCAGTCAGTGAGAATCCACCTTTCTTTAGGCAAATAATTTACAACACAAACAATAAAAGCAAGGTTCAAATTGATAATGCAAAGCAGTCAAAATGAAACTTTCATGTTATGGTTAAATTTGGTATTTAAATCATCCTGGTTGCGGCTGGAGCACGGACTTGCACAGGCACTCCCAGACATTTTGCACCGGCTACTATCAGTGCTCTGCTCAGTGTAGTAACGCTTTGTGGCAGCTGGTATATCGCAAGCAGGACCGCTGGGAAAGCTCTGAGCTAGGGTTTAATCAGTCCCTAACTTTCTCTGGCTTAAGTTAAGGTCATACTTAAGGAAGAGGGGAAAAAAGGATCAATGACTGTGGAACGCAATATGTTTTAATAACACAGTACTTCTAATGCTTTGGAGTGTAACACCACGCAGAACAAAAACTGACTTAGCATTGTTTTCTCCTTGGTTTCAAAAAAGAGGTCTCGCTTTTTTTAATAACGACCCCCCGCCGAAGGAGGAGGTTTAATGGCAGAACTTTGTAAGAGGGAGGCTGACTCAGTGCTGCCACTGACGCAGCGTGAGCAGAATCAGCAAAATGCTAGCACGGGAAAGTAAACAAAGTCCATGAAAGTATCCTTAGCAGCATGGGAGGAAATTAACTTAGTCATAGCAAATTATAAAGTGCTGAAATTTTCTTTAATAACTTGCTAACAATTTGTGGAAGGGAGAAGCCTGATGTTTGAGGCAAAGACTATATGGAGCAGCTGGATATAAACTCTTCTGAGCTTGGATTTGCTGAGATATAATCTAAAACAACCACCCTTTGTATCACTTAACAGTCAAATGGGCAACATCATTTTCATATAAGAAACATCGATTTTAGATTAATTCTGAAAAGAATCTATGCAGACCTAGTTGCAAGGTTTTTTTGATGATACCATGAGAACGTAGATTCTGAATTAACAGAAATCAGGAAATAGAAATCCGCGTATCTCTGCTAATTGCAACAGAGCCTGCTTACCCCAAGAATCATAATGATGGGCCATCATAATGATCCCTTCAACTTTAACAAAACTATTAACAAGAAGCAACAAGCCACCCCTAGGTCCAGACAGTGCTCGTGACTGTATGTTTCAAGTCAATGGTAATTGCACAGGTTTCAACAAAGCATAGAAGACTCTTACATGTAATAGGTAATGACATTCGTGACCAGTGGAGACAGGACATGGATCAGCAAACAAACGCTACACTTGATCGTGGTCATGAAGCAAAGCGTTATTCTCCCTTGCAAGAAAGGAAAAATATGGTCCTCCCAAAGAGCCACTCCATGTAACGTGCTCAGAACTAGCCAAGCTAGACCCATTGTTGAACATGCCAAAGTTTATGAATGATTTCAGAGTTTTTTATGTTTCTTCCTTCTTTTCTAAATAGCAAAATGCTGCCTCTTCATTGTTGCTTTTAAAACACATCCTGTTATGCCTGCAGCTGCTTTTGGAGTGCAGGTTCAGCATACCATGTACTCTATTAGTGAGCCTTTCTTGCAGCTTTTGCTCGAAAAGGAGAATGTGTATGTGTGTGGGAGTAGCATAAACTGCAGCTGCTTTTCTTTATTTTTCCACCATCCTTACTGCTGACTTGTAACAAGGAAGAAGACGTATGTGTACACCATTTGGCTTCTCTGCAACACTGCTGTACAGGAGGGTTGGGAGATTATCTTGGTGAACAAATCCTAATTTCCACATAAAAGGATCAGCAGTAGGGTGAGAGAATTTGTCTTGCAGTGAAAAGGTTGCTCCTGTTTTGCTGGTATGTTTTATCAGAGATATAGAACTTCAATTTGCTCTTTCATTGGTTTTATGAAAGCTTGTATCACCAAAGAACCTAAGCGAGTCCAGGAAACTCTGTAAAGTCACTGGACAGCTGCTTAAAAACAAAAAAACCCCCACAAAATACCCATGGTACAACCCCTTCCCCTCATGCCCCCCTCGCCCTGCTGCCCTAAATGCACCGTGGCTGAAAACTTTACAGAAAACTGAAAATGACAGAGGCTTTGATATTTTCAGCTCTCTGGAGCAGTTTAAAAGGCAGATGCTCTTTCTGCACAGCGTATGTATCTGAAGTATGTGAGGCCAGACAGCAAAAATCCCTGGTCATCTTTCAAAGCATAAGCCTGCATGGCCTAATCTCCCCTCCTCCCTGACCCTTCAGGCAGTTTAAGGATGTATCTTGCTGCCACGCCAGCCATGGAGGGGTGCTGCTGAAATTCAGAGACATTCACGCAGTAGAAACCCAAGGCAAGATACAAACTAGCATCACTGAGTTTACTTTCTGCAGCTGACATTTTCCCCCATTGGCTCCCGCCGGCTCTCATCACTGGTTTCCCCAGGTCGTGCTCTCCATCCCTGGTCCCAGACACAGCTCACCTCGTGCTGAAGTCAGCCGAGCTGGGCTGGGTGACGGAGAGGAGGATCCATCGGAGTTATTGAACTGCATGTCACAGCGCACAGCTAAGAGTTCATTTCCAATTATGGTCTCTGCTAATTGCTCTGGAGTTCATCTTCATATCATGACTGAGGCAGGCAACACTGGTCAGGGAAGCCAGAGGATCGTCAGTCGCTCAAAGCGATCAGAGCCATTATGTTTGACCTCTGGCATTGTAATTTTATTTCTGTGGCTCTTCATGGTAACTGTCAAAGCAAAGTAACGAGGCTGTCAAGTTGTGGTGCCTGTGTACAACATGCCCACCTGCCTTCATACCCAAAGACAAATAAGATTGCCTGCTCCAACTGTATGTGAGTTAGACATTAAAATGCACGGCAGTTTCATAGTGCAGAGCTGGATTTCCATACAGAATACTGTGTATTTTTAATTAGCAGGCCTACAATCAGCTTATCATCTCAATATAGTTTCATTTTGCATTATTTCACTTCTGATGAAAATGCAGTGAAGCTAAAACCTCAGCTTACTGCAGGGACAGCCAGTCCTTCAGGTTGGCCATGGGTTTAGTCTTTGGGCCGGTTCCCTTCCTAATTAAAGAAATGGGTGCATCTTTAGGAAACTCTGATATTGTTGTTTGATGGGAAAAAAAAACATTCTTTGTTATGAGGCAAAGAATTTCTTCTTTGAATCCACTTGTCTCCGACTTTCTGAGGACCTTCAGGCAGGCTTGCTTTTCTCAATCACTGCTCGTGTTGCCATCCACCCTGCAGCAAATGACACATCCAAGTTGGAGGCTTTAACACCATCGCAATACCACTGGAATGAGCAAGTATTCAGCCTTGAATATAGGAAGGGCTGGGTAAAATGTCTGGAGAAAGCAGCTCAACTGCTGAAGATTTTTACTTCAATGTGCAAAATTCAGATTAAAAGGTATCACGAATTTGCAGGAGTCCTCATTAAGGCTGTAGCAACGTAAAGGTGGAAATGTTAGGATTATGGCAAGAGGGTCTTGCTGTTCTTCTATATAGTAGGGATTTCAGTCCCTGGAGGCTGATAGGGTTCCCCAAAGACAGGATGATTTCTCTTCTCCATAACTGTCAGAGCACACCTGTGGCAACCCTCCAGGAAAAGATGGCATGACAAAATGTGCCATTCTGCATTTAGGTAATGTTTGGAAGTCGACTAAGCACTGCCTTTGCTTTGCCTGGTAGTTAAATGCACGGGATTATAGAATACTGACCTGTTTCTGAGGCTGCTACTTGTAAGCTGGAAAAGTTAGGAGCATTTAAACACAAGCAGGTAAAATTTAAATGGTATTATTTTCAATAGTTACAGAGATAATTTTGTGTAATATTATTTGTCAGCTTTTGATTCCCTTCTTTCTTTCATGGTATAAAAAGTTTTGTGTAATGTCCTTTTCTGCTCATCACACTTTCTTGCACCAGACCACACCAATTCCTCAGCTCTTTGAAAATCCACTTGTCCCTCCACATATTCATCACCAGGGTCTTTTTTGCTATGACTGCAACCTCTTCTAATCCAGGGACCTTTCCCGGTTTCTACTTTCTACATAAATCCATGCAGGTGTTTAAAAATACCACCCTGTTTTGTCTGCTGCTTTCACTCTTCCTCTCACTAGATCTCTTTACAGGATCTACCCAGGCGTCTTGAAAGCCTCCGATCAGATTCCCTTCATATTTTGTCTCTGCTGCAAGTCCCAGGCTCCTGCCCAGCTTTGTTTCTGCTAATTGTTCTTTCCATTTGCTGCCGCTTTTACTTCAGTCTACTCTCTTCTATCTCCCACAAGTTGCTTATCTATCTCCCTTGTTGGACTCTTTTTCCTGGGATTACTCTGGCCCCAGTTTTTCCTGCAGGGGCAAATGTCTCTGCTCCTCAATGCTCATTATTGCTTACATTTTGATAACATCTATGGGCCAGATAAGAAATCATTATGGTGAATGAGGAAAACTTGCCAAAAGAGAGCCTGCCTCTAGTCGAGGTCTCAGTAAACACTTTGGATCCATCTAAAAGCCATAGCATAAAATAATTTCCAGCTCTCTCTTCTATTCCAGTTTTGATGATTAATGGCAAGAAACTATTTCTGTGTTATCTTTGTTTGCACAACTGGAATTTGGCTTTACATTTATAACTCAGCCTTTGCAAATACTGAGAAGTTGGATGCTCAGTGAAATACACTGTGTTTGGGTGTTTATGTGTAGATTATTAAATATTTCTGCACTGTATATTTTGTGAATGGGCTACACAAACAATTTTACTAACTCTACAGGACTTTCTTTTAACTATAGAGCCTAATGTATTTAAGCTGCTGCAGGACAACACCGCTTTATTCTCTGCAGACAACTTTATTCTTTGTCTTGTCATTTTTATTGTTCGAGTGCTAGTGAATAAAACCCTGCATCTGTTCTTCGGGAAGGACTTAATCCAAAGCTCACTGAATGCATTGGAAGAGCCTCCATTGGGCTTCAGATCAAGCTCTTTAGTTCATAAACAAATGCTCTTTGTGAGAATATGCTACTCAAGTATTGTACAGAAGAGTTACAGAGGTTCCCTATTTCTAAAATAATGATTGTTTTTTAAATCATTTTTGCCATGCCTGTTTAGTTGGAGAAACAATATGCAACTGTACGTAGTTGTTGAAGTACTGTAGTCTGTGATTATCTTGCCCTGGCGGTTGATATAAATGTTGAATATGTAATGGTGTGGTAACAAGTAGTGCTATATTTACATGGCTCTTCCTATGCACGCAGCAATTCAGAAAATATATAGAGATATGGTCCCTGCCCCTGAGGATGTTCAGGCTCAATCAGGCAAGCTGGACACAGGCAAGCCATCTTTCAGGAGTGCCTTCTGTTGATGTTATTGATGAAGCAGACTTGAAAGAGGGATTTGTAGAATAAAAGAAGGATACTACTGAATGGGATTTTTTTCTGTGCTTAGGAAAAGGAACAGACTGAAAGGAGACACAAAGCCCACAGTAGGGGAAAGAAACAGGGTCTATTGTGGAAGGGGGTACAAAGAGACTAAGATAAGGCAGGGCTAATCAAAGCAGAAACATTAGCTGGGGTAAAACTGCAAAGAGCTTTAAATGAAACCTTACAGCTCCAGATTTGCAATGACGGCATTTTCCACGAGAAGGAGGGAGAGCCACGAGTCAGTTACACATCAGTGTCTCCACGAGCTGCAATGAAAAAAAATTTTCTTCCTTCACAGGTACCATCATAGGTACTGAATACTTCTTTGGATTTCTTGCGAAGGGGAACTAACAGTTCCCATGAACCGAAGAGAACACTATGCCAGTGAAATCTGGCTGGTTTTGCAACTGCAGAACAGAGTAACTTCTTCACGTGGGCGTAGATTACACAAACAGTTACTACTGGGTATTACTCCTGTGACAGAGTTGCTTGCAGTAAAATACACTTCACTGTGTGGTAAGTGCTGGCAGGGCTACGCATGCACTTTGTAAGCCGACGATGACTAAAACAGTTTATGGAGCCAGTACTAAAATATTACTCACTCAAGGAGTTACATTTAAATCAATGAGATTACTCATGTAGCTAGTTGCAGATAGAGATCTCGCCAAGCTATTCCACCACATAATAGATGTGTGTAAATGAGCCTGTTAGTCAGCTGAATAACTCCAGAAAATAATTTTGAAGTTCATACTATATTGGTATTTGAAGTCCCTAACCACAGCTGAGGTCCCGTTATGTTCTGCAAACACCCATTAACAGGCAATCCCTGTCCTAAAATTCATCAACTCATATAGACAAATAAGGGAGAATGACTTGCCTTCAGTCACACCACAGGTCATCAGCAACGCCAGGAATAGAACAGGGATCTCCAGTCAGTTCCCTGCCAGCAGCTCCCTGCCTCTGTAATACTCAACATTTCGTCCCTGTACTGAATATAAAGCATTTATGAATGTGACCTCCAAACTTCCCACAGCTCTTCTGCTAACTGACTGATGGATCTTTGCATTCATTAGTTTTATAAATGCACAGAGAATACACAGAAGAACCATTTTCATCTCACACACATTACCGCAAGCTGGTGCTCATGCAGCTCATCTGCATGTTATTCTGCAGTCAGAGAAATAGCCAGAACAACAAGGAAAGGAAAATGAATCGAACCACAAAGATTTCTGACAGCTAATCCAAGATACTTAAGAATCTGCATCCCAAGCAAAACTCATTTTTCATACTCGGTGAAATTCAGTGTGGAGGCTACCAGATCAGGCATCACCTTTCAGGACTGCATTTCATTTTATAAAAGTGCCTGGCATATCCAGCATCATTATCACAGTATTTTCCTTCCTTTCTTTATTCTGCACCGCTCTCAGCATCTTTGGGAGTTCACCGCAAACAAGAACAGTGTGCTGGGCTGTAAAACAGAAGCCTGAAAGAATTTCTTCCTAATAGGAAGGGGTATCCCCTTTGAATTATTCTCCATTTGAAGGTTTGCTGCATAACAATAAAAAATCTGCCTCACTGAAACTGGGCTCCAATATACTGACATAGTCCCAAAGCAGACTCTGAGTGACTCCTCTGTCTCCTGGATAAAGCAGGGGCAGCAGATACGGATATGGCTTCGCTCTCTTCTCTCCCCCTTTTTCTTTCTCCTCTCCTCCAAACATTTTTGTCTTTCATTTCCTTCTCTTTATCTCCCCATCCTGAGCTGCCCTGTGTCTCTTCCCCTTCCTCACTCCAGGCACTCTTTGTTGGCAATGGCTCTGTCCTCTTTCTACCCATGGAAGAGGACGCATCTGTACAGAGGCAGATTGTAAACTAGGTCAGCTTATGTGGCAGGGGGAAAAAAAAAAAAAGAGTAGAAATAAGAGCCTTTTTGTATAATAACAAGGTCTCACATAAGCATGTGGCCCAGTTGTCAGAGGTGTTGAGTGTCTGTGTTTCCCACTGACTTCAGCGGCACTAGTTCTTTTGTCCACAGGCTACGTACAGAGAAAAACATCCTCCGTTTTGCAGCCCCCTGCAAGCAGAAGTTCAGATACGCTGTCGCACTTCCTTGAGCTTTCCCAAGGAGATCACGCTAATCTCAGGATCTGCTGTTGTCGGGTTTTCCTACATGTTCAGCACAGCTGTGGCATGTACGTTGGTCAGTCACTGGAGGAGGAATGAGGGAATACCAGGGTGACATACCCCTTTCCAGTTCACAGGGCACATAAAGCAGGCCTGAAAGGGAATGACAGGCAAGGAACTGTCACTTGAGTGTTAAGAATAACTACTTTTCTTGACAAATATAGGGTTAACACAGCTGATCTTTATACTTTTCCTACTTTCAGGGTTTTTAGGAGAACATCAACTGATCTCCCAATTCATTATTTAGGTAAAGGTATTTTAACTTCACGGTAAAAATTAGGGAAGGCTGCATTCTGGAAAAGATTCATTCCTTCCTCCCCCTACCCAAAGCCCTCTGTAATGCTGTAAAAGAATTACAGAGCATTAACAAAATATATCTTTAAAACAAAACTGTAAGACGCAATTTTCTTCTGCTGTTGTAACTGTTAAAAATGCAAATTAGAGGCAATAGGCAAAACTCATTAAAACATACACAGTGAAATCACATTTCATTTCCTCTGTGCTATATTAGTCATGTGCTATGTAATTAATACCAAGTAAATGCATCCCTGTCATAAGAAAAAAAAAATAACAAGAATTCAAACAATATCAGTGTCATTTGTGATACTGCTTTATCTAATGGAACAAGATTTGCGCTGCAGTCACACAGTTCATTCCGATCCTGTATGAGGCCGGTAAGCAGGAGAGGAGCAGAAGGTAACTGTTGGACCAAAAGGGCAGAGGGGTGGGAACCCAGGAAGAGGAGCTCTGAAGTTGCCCCTTTGGCAGTGTAGCATCTTTGGTTGCTATGAATACACCAGATTTTTCTCTACAGTGCAGTATTGCTGGTCTCCAAAACATGAGGTCTTCAAAAGCGTGAGACTGGACTATGCTTATTTTAATTATGTTTCTGAGGCCTAGAAGGGACCTTTCTGCATGGTTCTGAAGTTTTCTGCAACTAAAAAAGACTAATTTATTTTCCTCCCTCCGTTGTGATAAACGGCTTACGCGGTTTCTAGCCGCTGGAGTTTCTAAAGACCCAACGAGCGTGGTCAGACTCGTGAAACATCCAAAAGGGATGCAACTGCCACCCTCCTCTTCCTCTCTCTCTCCCTCTCCTCTGCAGCCCCACATTGTGGTTTGGATAGCAGACATCTCTGTGGGAGTATGTGCCCCACACCCGTGGGGCAGGCCTGAGCAGTGATGCGCATCCGTGCAGAGCTGCTTCAGCCAAGCGTTGGAGGTGCAGCTTTCCTTTGCTCCTTGCAAACAGGCTGGAGGGAGTCATGCTGCGGTTCCAGCACATGTCGTGGAAGGACAAGGGGTGGGACTCCTGTCTTTGGGCAGGTAGCTGAATTACAGACGTTCCTGGGAACATTCCTAGATGGTGCGGCTGAAATACCCCTGGTCAGAGCTGCTCTCCTGTCCTGCTTCCCGTGACATATGCTAGTGGCAAGTAAAAAAATGTGCATTAGAAAAGGCCACCCTTGATGCAGAAAATTTGCAGCAAAGTATGGAAGAGAGAAAACAGATACAGAAAATGGCAAACAGTTCCCTGGGTCAAAGACCTTTGTGGAGTTTTTTCTGTACCATACCCTGTGTGCTTCCAGACACATACATTTGTAAAGAGTCATGGCCACATATAGTTAATTACTATGATAGCTTCTTATTTATATTAATAACACCGGTTTACAGGTCCGCAGTTTCGTATGTATGCATCTATTTCCTTATACCATTAGCTTTTATAATAAGCCTTTTCCACTGTCATGGCATTCAGGTAGCACTGTGCCTACGTGTGAGCATCTGTGTCCTTGAGTTCTCATCAGAGGATGCCGCAGCTGAATTACCAACAGCAGCATGTAACCTCCCATTTAAAACACTGGCACCTGAAGAGTGGAGGGTGGCAAATGTGACTCTAAGCTTCAGTGCAGACTGTGGAGAACTAGAGGTTTGCAAACCTCGTGCCTGTGCTGTGCAAATACAGAGATGTAATTGGGTTAGAACTAAAGGACACCTGGATTAATGCAATCTATCTGAGAAGAGTCAACATTGCTTCTGTAAAGTCCTGCCTTAAACAAACCTCTTGGAGGTCTCTGAAAGGGTCAATAAAAATGTGGATAAGGGTGATCTAATTTCCATATCAGACTGGGTTTCTAAAAGGCTCTTGACAAAGGCTTTTAAGGAGACCAGCAGTGATAGCAATAAGAGGGAAAGCCCTGGTATAGCTCAGTAATTGCTTAGAAGATAAAATGCAAAGTACAGGAATAAATGACCAGTTCTCACAATGGAGGGAGGTGCTGGATGGTGTGGGGTTCAGCAAGGGTCAGTGCTGGGAGGTGTGCTGTTCAGTGTACTCATATCTTACCTGGGAATGGAGTGAAATAGCGCAGCTCATCAGTGGAATTAATTTACTCATGTCAGTAATAAGAAGAAAGACTATGAAAAACTACACAAGGACGTTATGAGGCTGACTGGGCAATATAAGGAATCCTGTGTAAGTAAATGTGAAATGATGCACATGGAGAAACAATTGTGTAAAACAGTGGGCTCTGAGCTGGCATAACCCTGAGTAAAATCTCAGGGTTATGACAGACAGTTCCATGGAAACATCAGCTCTGTCCTCAAAAATTCCTCATAAAATACTGAGTGAAAAACATCATTGTGCCACTTCATGAATCCATGGTTTGCCTACATCTTAAACACCTTGTATTTCTTCATCTCGAATAGGATCTATTAGATCGGGGTGATGTTCAAGAGGGCCTCAAGGATGGTAAGAGGTACAGAATGGTCTATGGACAAAGGCCCCCATGAGCAACCTGCAACTCTTCAGCCAGAAGGATTGATGTAAAAGGATTACAGTGGAGGTCTGCACACCCATAAGCAGCTCAAAGAGAGGGTTAGGAGCTGTTCTTCATCCCCAGCACAGGAGATGAGGGAGCAACTAATTTCATATTGAAACCAAAAATAAAAGGCAGAGGTTCTTCACAGGCACGGCGTCAGACCAATGGAAATCCTTGCCAAAGCCTACTGTGAACACTGCCGGTGCTTTTGGGTTGAGGGGGACATTGAAGATGCCCATGGAAGTCGGCTCTACTGCATGTATTTAAAACCAACAACAACAACAAAAACCCACAACAAACAAAAAAACCCAAACAAAACCCAACAACCCCCCCAAAAAAAAAACCACCACCACCCCCCAAAAAAAAAACCAAAACAAAACAAACGAAAGCCAAACCACACCAATAAACTGAAAAAGAAAAGCAAAAGCCCCAAAAGCAACCAGCAGCAAAACCACCCCGAAACCCACGGCTCAGGAAAGCCCCGGAGCTGGCAGCGGCGGGGAGCTCCCGCTTTGCGCATCCCCCCGGAGCCGGGACGCGGGGCCGCACTGCATCCCCCCGGGACTCGCCGACCCCTCCCCGGGGCTCTCTCCCCCCCGCCCCACCTCGGGGCTCTGCTCCCCCCGCTCCCGCCCGGCGCGGGCATCCGTAACAGGAGAGGGCTCGGTAACCCGAGCGCGGCGGGGCGCGGGGCGCGGGGGGGATGCGCGGAGCCTCCGCGCGGGGCGCATCGCCCCGCGGGACGGGACGGGACGGGACGGGGCGGGACGGGGCGGGACGGGGCGGGCGGTGGCTTTGCCCCCCTCTTCCTGGCGTCGGCGAAGGGGGCGGGCGGGGAGGAGGAGAAGGAGGAGGAGGAGGAGGAGGAAGGGGGACCCGAGGTGCCGGGGCTGCGCGGAGCTGGCGGCGCACGCTGCGCGCCGGAGGAGCGGAGCGGGCGCGTTTTGGAGAGGTACCTCCGTGCGCGGGGGTGCGCCTGTGTCCCCGCCTCCTTCTGTCCGTCCGTCCGTCCGTCTGTCGGTCTGTGAGCGCGGCTCCCGGTGCCGAGGGAAAGGGAGGCAGCGGTGGATGCGGCTCCGGCAAGTTGTCTGGCCCTCGGCGGGCTGCGGGCGGGGGCGGGGAGCGGGGGGGAGGATGCCGGAGGTGGGGGGGGGGGGGAAGCGGGGGGTGGGGGGGTAAGGGGGGTAGGTAGGGATGCGAGGAGAGGCAGGGGAAAGGCGAGGAGGGAAGATGGAAACGAAGGGAGGGAGAGGCGAGGAGGGGAAGGGAGAATGAAAATGCCGGGAGGGAAAGCGAAGAGGAAAGGAGGGAAAGGGGGGGATGCTGGAATGGGGGGAATGCTGGAATGGGGGGACACCTGCCCTTTCCCCTCGCCCACCCCGCGAGGTGTGCGCCCCAGCGGGACCCCCCATGCGTGTGCATCCCCCTGGTGCGGGACGGGCTCACGGCGGGGGGTGCCGGACGGGGCGGGGGGGGACTGGGTTCAGCAAGCCGGGTCTGTGCCCGCATCCCCCCGATGTCCGCAGGTGGAGGGGCGGCTCTTCCCCCGGCCCGGCTGCCGTTTGGGTTGGGCGGGGGGGGGGGGTGTCTCTGCAGCCCTCCCTGCGGGGCGGCCGCTGTGCGCGGGAGCCGGGCGGGCTGGAGGGAGCGGGGAGAGGAGAGAGCCGTGGCGGCGGCGTGGAGGGGGTTTGGTGAGATCCAACCCGTGACGTAATTATTTTTTAATCAGCATGTTTTTTTCATGGCCCTCTCAATTTTTCCTGGACTCCCCTTTTTGAACTGAAAATCTCCCGTATCTTTGTTCCAAGTCTTTCTATTTTTAGATCCCTCAGTAATAGTGAAGCGTGAGTTTTAAATATTTTATTTCTTTTTATTTGACTTCCCCTTAGGACCACTGCAGTGTAAAGTTCTCAAACATTGGTGTCTCTTCCTAAAAAAGTTGTCGAAATTATTACTGAGGTGGGCAGGCAGGCAGCTACTGTGTATATTAATGTTTGAATTCTTGATAACATAAATCATTAGCCATAAAGAGCAGTCATCACATTGGTTTTTTTTTTTTTAATCTTAAGGTGAATTGCCTATCATCTCCCAGAAGATGTCCATTAGGGCAATAAGTACTGGCCTGATATTAGGAGAGATAGAGCAGATCCCCCCAGTTGTGATTTTACCAGCAAAATAAACATGTTGTTTTATTTTGAGCTGTGATTAACAGTTGAACGTTGTAATGATATCCTCTGATTCTAGCATTGTCTCATAGCTCTGGTATGTCAATTTGTATTCATGCTGTGTAAGTGTTTTGCAGAGGTTTTGCGTATCTGACAGGGATTTATTTCACTTTCACAATTACATTTTCTGGTCTCACCAGCCTCAGGAACTCAAGGAAGGTATATATACATCAGCATCTGTGGTAGTACATGACTTCTTTTTCCTAAGGAGTGCAAGTTATTTCTTATATTTTTAGATCATAACTTTTATGTCCCTGCACACAGCAGAGGATGAAGTTATAGCTGAAATTGTGTTTGTTGAAGTGTATTCATTGTCAGTATTTCTGGCCGGTCAGTATTGAGTGGCTTTTATTCAGTTTATCTTCATTTTGTATCTGAATGCCAGTCTATTTGCTGCCCTTTGATAGCCTCTGCCAAAGTAAGTTTGCACAAATCTAAAATGTTACATACAGGTATTGGCTGTACATAACTGATACGTTGTTTTTTGCATTAGTTTTCAAGCGCTTGTCCAAAGAGTACAGGTCCCAGGTAAGCTCTTAAGTAAATTAAGACATTTATAAATGTCTTGCAATAGTGCCGATAAGAAGTAGCTTTTGTAGCAGCTGATGGTTATTTTCCTTCCCTGTGGATGTGCAGCTCCCATACTAAGGGATGTTTGCATATCATCCCAGTCCTTTCAAATTACTCAAAACTGTTGTTGACTTCAGCCAGAGTTTTGGCTAAGCGAAGAATACAGGGTCGTATGGTTTACAGCATGAAAAGTATACCCAGCAGAATCCTGTGCAGTTTGGTGTATGCTTTGATCACGGGATAAGTTAATTCATGCCTGACTTGTCTTGTCTAAACTGCAAAACTCACTTTTGCTACTGGAAACACCTGCTGATTTAGCAAGCGCTATTGATACTGCATTTATAGCAAGACATGAAGAGCTACATAATGCAACATCTAGAACTGTCCCTATTATTACCGTTCACAGCGTGATTTTTCTCTCGTCAACGTGCTGCAGTACTGATTCGCAGTACTGACTGAGAGTTAATTTGTTTGTCGTTGTGGGCTAAACAGGTTTATTCAAGCTGCTAAAAGTCCCCCTCTCTCTCTTTCCCACCCCCCCTTTAAAAAAATAAAAGCTTTGGCAGCCGTCTCTCCTAGCAGTCTGTGCTGAAGGGGCACATCATGGTTCTCACGTGTGCCCTGTTGTTCAGCTGCCTGAAGTCCATCTTAAATTCTGTCTTAATCCGATACAACTTTTCATCCCTTGCTTCCCGTTTCTAGGCTGATTCTTTGTATTTGTTTCTATCCCAAACCATAATGAAGGTACCCTAGCAAAATTCTGGACCCACAATTCATTGAGGAAAAGTCCTTTCCAGCACTCCCACCCACTAGGAGCAAGTCCATTGAAGTTGATATAGATAGTCTTGGCATTCAAATTACGTGAGAAAAAAAAAAAGTTGGCCTGCTTATTTATGATGATGCTTATTTAACTAAGTATTGCATTTGTCCTGTAGAGGGATGGTCTTTAATTGACTGCTGACCAAGACCACTAGAGTACAGCTCTATAAAATTAAGTTTAATTATGAAATATAACAGCAGCACTGAACGAATGCCAGCAAATGCAGTTACATCTATAATTTATGTAATTCTTTTTGAGCCATGTGCCAAAATGGTACTCTTTTTCTTCTGCATCTCCAAAATTTTAAGTTATTTCTGCTTAAACAATGGTAAGACTTTGGGTTGCATTGCTCTGGTAAATTAGCATTCCACATCGTCTGTTTCACCCTTGTGAAGGATAAATCCTAATTACTCGTGGCAAGAGAAATGCAGTTGAGTATGAACTCCCCTATCTGTGATTCTTCTGCTGCTCAGAATATACTCAACAGTACAGCTTGATGGAGGGGGACCTGGAGAATGATCCTGTGGTTTAGTCTTCAATGAGGAGGCAAACCTTGCAGTCTCCTTTTGTCCTGGGGTAGGACAGTTAGAGTTGGTTTTCCTCTCAGCTGTCTGAAAAGGAGATGTCCAGTTTGAGTTGATAATGTAAACTACCTCTGTCATCCCAAGAACTTTGGAAGGTGCTTCCAGAGAGTCAGTCATCTAATGTATCTCAGATTGGGAAGATTTTTTAAAATAGCCTAATGGTAAACTGTCATAGTAGCCATCCTGGTTGACTGTGGGAACCTAGATGTTGACTAAGATGGCATCTCAGGGCCCTTCCAATACTGTTTTCTGTGATCAAGTGAGAATCATGGTAAATCAGTACTGAAATGTGTACAAAGCTTTAAAAAAGATGCATTGCACGCAGTAACTTTAGGAGACCACAAACATATCTCACTCCTTCCTGAAAGACAAGTCTCAGTCCTCAGTGCAGAAGTTTCCCAGCTGTAAAATGGAATTCTTGTTTCATATTCACAACACTTGTTCTGGTATTATGACAAAATGAACAAAAAAGAGGATACATTTTTCATATCAACATTCTGGGTTAGCAATACAAATTATGGGCTTATTTTTGGTGATGACCAATCTTCAGTAATCCATTACAACTGTAAATCATGCCATCCTTAATTTTAAAAAGTGATCCTTTGACTTAAGTTTATAATTAATAAGAGTTAGAGTTTCACTTTCTGGTTTTTTTGATGACAGTAAGATACTGGGTTTACAGGGGAAAGCAGAACTATGCCTTTAGAGTAATTCTTCAGAAATGTGGTAAAAATACTTACATGTAACAAGACTCAAGTGTTATATTGCTTCATATGATACTTATATGCAATATACTGCAAAAGTGTGAATTTTCCCTACGTATTGTTTAGCAGAGAAAATGATTTCTTTAATCCCATATTAATAACAGAGAAAACCAATAATGCATTTAAAATAGAGGAAATTCCCTTCAAAACATATATAAATCTTCAGAAGGGTTAGGAAATATTACTTTAAAAGGCCTGCAAAAGCGCTTGGGAAAACTTTCGTATGTGCTACTGAATCACAAAAGCGTGTCCTGTTCATTTTAGGATTTTCTTTCCAGCTTTATATAATGGACCAAAGAGATGATTCATGATCCAGAGGAAAAAGATCCTTTCAAATATCTGGATTTTTTTTTACAGAATCCGTTGATTCCACTGATATCTTTTGAGGCTCTGGGCATCATAATTTCCCTCTTCTCCCATTTTCTCAGTGGAAAAAGAGCAGAAAACTTCCTGTGTGTAAATTGCTGAATACACATCACTGTATGTACTTTGGAAGGGAAGGATTCTCCATGTATTACCAGCTTTTTTCTACATGTCTTTGTATCGCTTTATATAACATCTGTTTGTATAATGTATGAAGGAATCAGGAAAACTTTTTAAGGGTGTAGTGGGTGTAGTACTACTGGTAAAAGGTAGCTTATATCTGTGCCATTTATTCCCTTTCCCGCAGCTAACATTTACCAGTTTACTGAAGTAGTGAGAAAAACTTATCTCGTGCCTTGATAATTGCAAAATACCTTTAAACTGGCGACACATTAAGATTGTACCGACTTAAATAGAACAAAAAACCCCCAAACACAGAAACCACAAACACCGCTGCCTCAACCACTGAGTAACTTAGTGAGTGTGACAATTCTGGTGACTAGGCCTGGATGCAAATGCAAATACATAAGAGGATGTAAGTAGCTTCCTTCCTTGAACTTCTTCTCAGGGCCTGATATTTGACATAACAGCTGTTATTTTTTATCCAGTAAATCCAAGAATTCAAGTGGACGTATTGTGCCTCATTATTTGGGGCAGTGGCACCAGCATTGTTTGAGTTGAGCTTAATAACAGTCATTTTTTCCCCTGTACTCCAGGGAAAAATACAGCTCCATCTGTATACATGCTTGGAGTGCCCTATTTCTGTGTCTCGTTAAATGTGGGGCAAGTTTAGTAGTGCCAGTTGAGAATAATTCCCTAATAGGACTGGCTGATACACAACCCAGATCCACCCAGCTTTGAAAAAAACTTCACTTTTAAGAAGTTCCCTTTTTTTCTTTTAGTAACTCTTGGGCAGGCTTCAGGAAGACATTAGACCACAAATAGGAACCATCTGAAATGTACACCTGTATTAGCACTCTGTGCCAAACCCCACTGTCAAACTAATTAAATCAGTATAAATCTATTAATAAAGGTTGCAGTTTTGCCACAAGTAAAGAATAAAAGATAGTTTTTGTTAAAGCAGGTGAGGTTTAACCAGCAGTTTTTGTACAAACCTTTTGCTTCTGTAGTTCTGTTCTATTAGGGATTTATCAAAGCACTCTTGTACCTTTGTAAGAAAGACAATGTGAAGCCAATCTCAAATCTTTAAATATTATTCTATCAATTTCCCTCACAAATAGGTCATTTTATTTCCAATTTTAGAGTTCCCCATTAGCTGCTACCCTGCCCCAAGAGTGAACGCAAGAAAAGGTTTTCGCTGGTGATGCTCTTGAGAACCCACGTATTGGTATGGGAACTACTGTCAATAAACCCACAGAGTCACTTAACCTCATTTTAAAACCGTTAAAGTACATGCAAGGTGAAGAGGCTGTTGTGGTTTGTGTCGTGGCTTGATGTTCCAGCAGTCCCTGTTTTCAAGACACATTTTACTGGCGCAGCTTCTTCTCACTGAGATGTGGAGGACTGTGGCCAGCCAAAGTCCCAAGGAAGGGCTGGAGGCCCAGGTGTGTGAGAGGGAAACGCAACCACAAGAGTTCAAACACACTCGGGTCTCAGCACCATATTGCTTTGACTATTCACAGCCCATGGCTGGGAGAGGCACACACTGGGACCAGTTCCCAGTGGTGTTGTTCTGACACAGTTTGGCTGAGCTCAGCAAAGCCATGACACCAGTCCGGTCCTTCGTTCTCCTTGCTCCTGCTGCTGGTTGCAATCATCAAAAAGAAAAATTCAGCCAAAGTTGTGGTCTGATTCTTTTAAATCTTTTCCCTTTTTCTGCATATTTTCATCATTTTCGTAGAATGATTTAGGTTGGAAAAGACCTTAAGATCATCAAGTCCAACCATAAAATTATTTAGCAATTCTATATTTTTCTGTGGTGAAAGCAGTGGATATACTGAATATACTGAAATTGGCTTAATCAAACCAACTGTTTTTCATTTAGTCAGATCTAAAGAGTTGCATAAATGAACCTGTGCTGGCTTTAGATGCTGTTGTTTCACCTGATAGGAGCGTGAGTCTGTCCTGCATCCATTTGATGCTCTCAGTCTCCATGACGCTTCCCGTCACTATCTTTGGTCCGCCTGTAGTTTGTATTTTTGTTTATACTCTTCTGGTTCAATTCCTGGCTTTGTTTAATTTAGAAGTGTCAAACAAAGACATATTAGCTTCCTTGACATATCTTCTTGCCAATGGAAGTTTGTTCTTCCTCTCTGATTCTCAAGTCCGTGTGAGTCCCCCCTGAATCCCTGGTGAACAGCAGCTCTGAGGAAGCAGAGCAGTAGCCAGCCTTTTGGGGAGTTTTTTGGAATTTGGGTTGTTCCACCTGAAGCGCTCTAAAAGAGGAGCCAGCATAGACTGAAGAAGTGACCATTCACTTTCTGAAAATGAGGCCTTTCAGCAGCGTTTTTGATGGGTGCTCTCAACACCCCTGTCCTATTGTCTCTTTGGCCTTCTGGGGTGATATATCTGTAAGGCCTAGATTTATGCTCATCATGGTGTATAAAATGTGTTTATCAGCTTGGTTAATGAGAACAGAATTGGCATGGTACAGCGGATCAGAATGTGTATTGACAAAGATTTCTAGGGAATAGTTCTCACTTTAAATTAAAAATACCTTTTAATTAGTTGGCATTTTTGACCAGGATACCTTTTAAGCCCTTAAACTTCCTGAAAATCTTTTTCCATCTAATTAATTTAGAGACAGCAATGGGGAGCTCAGGTAATCTTGAAATTTCTAGGAGGGTCAGCCTTGGGGAAAAAAATTCATACTTGGAGTTGTTGTTAGAAAGCTGACAACAGTTACTGGCATATTTAGAGAGTTCTGGAGCCAGTTTGTGAAACTATTAGCACATAAGCAGGGCTTTCCAGAATTTAGCTTTGAGTGGCAGTTTATTCCGCAGAGGTTTTGCTGCTTTCTTGGAGCTGGGTGAAGGTATGATGGTGGCCAATGTCATGGTTGGATCCCAAGTAGTGTTTGGCAATTGAGCCAAACTGGGGTTGACTGGTACATAAACCAGTCTTTCAGAATTAGCTGTGCTGAAAAGAAGAGCCGGCAATAAAATTACTGTTTCTTTTAGGGGGGTTTCTTGCTCATGTCTTTTTGTCAGATGTCATCAGATGCCTTCTGCTCTGAACAAAATATTTTTAGGCTATTCTGCCTCTCATTCATTCCCCAGGCCTCTTCATAATTCAGGGCTTTCATCTGTATAGCAGCAACTATTTGACAGCAAAATTTCTTTGTTCTTCTCTGTTTCTTGTGGGCTATGTGGGAAACCCAGAAGTTCAGCTCTCGGGCACGTCTTGCCTACTGTTCTTGTTGACTCTGGCAAGTCAGTGTATCCTGCTGGCCTGGGCAAAGGACGTGACTTCTCTGTGACGAGCTGGATAGGGTTTGTATTAAACCATCTGCTGCTGGAAACCTGTTTTATTTCTGGAAGAAAAGGATGATAGGACTGTTCTCTTGCGTGCTCCAAGACTCTGGATTATCGCAAGCTTTTTGAAGGGAAATCAGGCCAACACCCTATGTTCTCTACAGTGTGAACTGTTGAAAAAGGGACTTTCCAGGACAGCCTGAGAGGATATTGCCAACGGATCGCCAACTGCCTGGGATGTAGATCTGTGGGGGCAGAGGAGCATGTGCATGATATTTGTTAAGCATTCCTTTTCCCATGCCTGTGGGACATGTTTCTGCAGAATGGAAAACTGGGATCTGCAGGTGCAGATGTTACAGTGGGAGTGTCTGTCATCATGTTAGGCACTGGTAAACAACCCAGAGGCAAAAAGCCAAAAAAACATGTAAAAAAGTCTTGTGATGTCAGCAACTTAGTTTCTTTTAAAAATAGTGGTGAGTGTGGAAGAAGGAGAGGGAGAGGAGGTTACTTACGCCAGTGTTCATTAAGTCAAGAACCAGATGTCATTTAAAGAAGTAGCCAAGTTGCGTCGGCCAGAAGTATTTATCTGCAGATGCAGGGAATCCGAGATAATTAAAGATGGAAGCACCTCTATCAATCTAACATGTGCCACCTTTGCCTTCACGTTAGCCTTGTGTCACATGGACAACACTCAACGCTACGGTGCATGGTCTCTGGAGGACAACAGGGTCAGTCTCACGTTGTGCCCCCCTCTCAGTTTCGTGGGAGGGGTTGATTCTTCAGTGCTCTACTCCTTGCACATGCTTACCCTTCCGCAGACAAAGCATGAAACGTCAGACCAGAGGTCCCCGCTCACACCTTTTCTTAGAGGGTAGCTGCTGGTCCAGACTTGGGGAGTAAGCAGTGAACATCTGAACACCAAAATGCCAAGCTACCTCTGCGGGTGCTCTGGCAGCTCTTTTAGCTGCGCGTTCCTAGGTGTTGAGGACCTGTGAGTTTAGTAGGAGTGTAGCAGCAGCGCACAGTGGGACAGCTGTATTTTACGGGTGGGTACTGACTCTGTAGTTAAAAGGGCTGTGCGTACATGTGCGCTTTGCTCAACATCCCACTGGCATCAGCTGTCTGTCAGAGTGCAGCTGCATTGGGAAATGCATCATGCCATTTAAATCTTCTTTCTGGCTGGTGGATCTAATGAATACTTTAATTTCCTTGGGAGACAGAAGGGAGGGGGAGAAGTAAAAAAGGAGACACTGCAGGGCTTGCAGTTCTTATTGTGGCAAATGGGAGTTTGAGATAGGATACATTAATTTTTTAAAGAAGACAAAGCGACCCACTTTCACAGCAAGAGGACTTCACTTTGCTAGGCATGATGCCAGGATTTTGTCATGACACGATGGTTTCATTCCTCAAGAACATGGTGGTGTGCTTCAGCACCAGAGGAAACCCATTGTGGAGGGTCACGCTGACAAAATTTCTCAGGCTTCTCCTAGTCAGGACCTTGAGCATTTTAAGTGACTGGGCAGCATGGAAACAGGCCTTTGCTGCTTTGTTGCTTTTCAGGTTTGGGACTAGATGCTGGGTGATGTGGTTAGCTTTTGTGGGTAAAGTGGATTTTGTGTGTATTATTCTTCTGCTGGACATCAGCGAGCTGCAAACCAGCAAACGGTAATAATTCATGCTGTAGAACAGTATTCGAAGTTTGCTTTTTCTAGTAAATTCAGATTTAATGGGATTATGTGGGCTTGATGTGGAGCTTGCTATAGATGAAGTAAATTTCTCCACAGAAAAAAAGTCTCGTAAGCAGACTAAAACGAAATTCTTCTCTTCTTCATCTTACAAGAAGCCCTAAGGAATGAGTAAAGTCCTTTCTTAACTAAAGAGCAGCTTCACGGATAACAACTTTTGGCTTGTTAACTGTAATTTTATTTATTTTTTTTTTAAATCTTTAAAGTTTCAGAACATTTCCTGGGCTGAAGAGTTAAAAACTAACAAAAACTTTTGGATTTACAGTGTATTGTAAAGATCAGAAGAGTCTGAAAGAATGACTTCTCTGGAGCCTTTGTTGTTCTTGTTGTTCAAATGCTGAGATTTATACTCTTCTCTGAAAAGCTCTGATAAAAGCCACCCCTCCTCCAAGCCACCCCTCCTCCAAAGCACCAAATCATTCAAACCCAAGGCCCAAGCTTTCAGCAATGCCAATGGGTATGGTTTGGCAAGAGAAGACCCTATGATTTTCCTCTCTGCTAACAAACACAGATGAACAGAGAAATATGTTATTAGTCTCTCTCAATATTTCCTGCAGTCTGCGACAGAGTTGCCGGAGTTTCTTCGGTTTGGCTGTTACAGAGATAACAACAAAAAAAATAATTGTCCCTGGAGTTGCAGGGCAGGGTCCTACTTCTCCTGAAGTCTGTGGTGGGAAGGAGGTGCAGAGATGGGGGGGTAACATCATTCCCCTGGAGCAGGTGACTGACCAGGGGAGTCAGCTTGGGCAGGGCAATGCTGTTGGCTCACATCCTTCATCAGCGGGAGCAAGCAGCTCTTGCACCAGCGTATTTTCTAGTCTGGGTCGCCTTTGCACCTGTCTCCCCTTTCCTTCCCAAACACCAGTGTCCCCAGTGTCTTCTCCTGCAGGGCAAGCTCCCTCCGCCTGTAACCTATTTATTGTCTTGCGGCCACCTCAAAACTTCTCTTCTTTCAGTGTTTTAGAGTTTTTCTTTGAAGTGTTTGCTGGCACTGGGTGTCAAAGGCATAAATGAGAGTAAAGTGTACATACCCTAAACCCTCCCCAGCTCTGGTCACCATCGGATTTATGTGAGGCTGAGAGAGAGGTTGATTCCATTTGTTCAGGGAAGCGCTCTGAGTGTTCAGTCGATACTGGACGTTTCTTGCTCACATAAGCTGTGTGTTTAAAAAGTAACATGGTATGTGACAGGAGCAGGAGGAGAATCCAGGAGAAGGTTGTCAGCTGAACCAAATTCTGCTGCCAGCTGTGCACCACAAAATGTCAGTAACTGCCCCAGCTGCCGGAGGGTTAATACAGATCTGCTGGTGTGGCAGAGGAAAAGATTTTCACCCTTGTCACGGTGACAGTCCTTCAGTCTGATTCAACACAGAATTATTTGCATTGTACCTTAGACCAGCTTGACCGAATTACATTTTTGCTCCTGAGGTACTGCCTGCATTTACAAAAGCCTCCCTGGAATGCAATTACCAGGCACGTCTTTTCACTTTGCTGATACACCCTGTATCTGCATTTTCAACATCAGATAGGTATACATGGAATGCGTAACACTCATCCAGAACATGAAGCCAGGAGGAGACCTTGAAGCCTTGACCTTACTGCTGGTCTCTTCCCACAGTGCTGCTTCCCCTTACAAAGGGTAGGCCAGGAGCGGTGCCCTGGTTTTGGGGAGGAAAGCCTCAGGATCTCGCCTGACACAAGCTTAATGCAAACAGCCAAAAAAGCACAATTCATCCATGCCTTTCTGTTTCTTCCTAGAGTGCTACTTTCTCTGAAGCAGCTGTGAGTTACTGCATTACCGTTGATTATTTCAAAGAAAGAGCAGAGCTTTCCAAGCCAGAGGCAGCAGTTGGCTTTTTTGCCATCAGTGGAAGTTACCAAGAGAAGCGAGAAGCAGCGTCAGAAAGCTGCATCAGAAATCGCTTTTCACTAGAGAAAACCTCTTGAAGGAAATTAGTATGAGTAAAGATTTAATTTTTGTTCCTAAATTCTTGCTCTTGGATGTTGCGGTATTGTTGCTGCAAGCCAAACAATTTATTCATAGCACCTTTTAACAATCAAAATTAAAAAGATATTTAGGAATCCCTGTTCGTCCAGGCTTATAGTAGGAACGCTGCCCATGTGCTGTTATTTTCTTCTTGTGGTGGTAAATTTGGCACTCTGTTAGAATGGAGTAAGGTCTTGCTATTCGCTACTTTGGTTAATGTTATTTGGTGAAGTCACATATGCCTTTTCTCAATTTTAAGTCCAAATTGCTCTGGTCTTGTGTTTATACGTTGCTTGTATCTTCTGTGAGCATTGTGTGGGTACTTTTACCAAGCTTGGTGGCATTTCTGATTTCTTACGTGACCATGGCTTTTGCCTCTCCTTTGCCTTTTGTATGTATGTGGCTTTTTTTTTTCTTTGTAAAATTAAGTCAACCTGCTGGGATCAAACTCATTGCATATAAGGAAAAAATGTGAGACGTTTCCTGCAAACAATTGATGACAAACTCATTGTACTAAAGCTTGTTGAAAAGGAACTTCTTTTTTTTTTTGAAGGTGAGAAGAAAGGAATTTCCTCCTCCACCCTTGTGTTGTTGAACAGTAAACTGATATTGTTGAGAGGGAAAAAAGTGGCAAGGCATTAGTTTTCCTCAGGATATTATTGTGTGGTTTTAGTGAAAACTTTTAAAGATACAACTGTCACTCTGAAGGTTTCAGCAATTCCATTCAGAATTGAAAAATTAATTCTTTGCTTGTTTTTAATTTAAAGCGCAGTCAGTTCAGTTAATTTCCACAAAAGACATAACCTTCTGAAGACTCAGAGATTCCTCTGGCTAATTTTATAGTTCAGTGGGATTGAAATCTTTTTTATGGTTCTCTTTATGAAGCAGTTTGATAATTATTCCAGCAGACAACCAAGTTTGCTCCGGCAAAACACTGAAGCCACACAGAGTCTTGTGGTTTTTTCTGGGATGTATGACTACAACTTGATTTTGTCAGTCAGCAGCAATTATGTATTTAGCATTTTGGCTTTTCATTAGAGGCTTCTTAACCAAGTAAAGCATCGTTGGCATGTGTGCCCAGAAATTCATTCCTGGTCTAGCCTGACTCCCATCGAGGGAATGCGAAAATGCTCTTTAAGGGTGGTATTGGGGTGGGGCGTATTCCATTCTGTATTTATCAGGCACGATGCCTAAACTCAGGTTTGACACTAGACTTTTTTATCTTCATTGAAGCTACTTGTATTGAAAGACATGCTCAGCAGCAGGGTCTGAATCCTGTGATGTCCTGTGCCTTTATTTTACTTTATCAGACTGTGAGTAGGCCCACCATCCCACCTTTTCCTGTTTTCCTTGGTACCCACGGGATTTCCCACAGACATAAGCTGTTGCAGGAATGCAGATCCAAAGCTCTTGTTCTGACATTTCTCTCTAAACTCAAATTGTCTGTAATTTATTTCTCTGATGGTCTAGTTCCTGTTACCACTCAAGTCAAATAGCAGGGATGGATTAATGCTGCTCTGAATATTATTAATAGTTCATCGTTGGATCCCTAATTAAGATTGGAAATTGGATTTAAGTAATTATATAAACTAGTTATAAGATACAGTTTCTGTCCCAAAATCTTAACTAGACAAAATAGACATTAAAGAAAGCGGATACAGCTCGTTGCTCAGTAGACAGTATTGCAACCAATAGACTCCACAGGGCTGCCAAGTCCCAGCAAAGAACAAAATCATCTCGTCTCTTTGCATACTAGTTCCAGAAAAATTGAAGCCTAAAACATTTTTTAATGGCTGTGATTGACAGGCTGAAGTTTCCACAAGTCAGTTTGACTCTAGGTAATAAGTCAGTTCCTCTACCACGGATGAAGAGGAGAAGGATGTAAACTGTGCGGTAGGTTCTTAATTTCAGCCTCCTAGGTTAACTTTCACTGTTTCTGGACATACTTCTATGACATAGAAGTCATAACTATCCCTGCTGCAGGACCAGCTGGTCAGAGAAGATAAAGGAGCCTTCAAAGGTTACCAGCTTCTTTTTCGTTGCAGCAGGGCAGGATCAGGCATATTGCTTATTGCTTATCCAGACTTTTGCATTGCTAGAACTGGGTATGCCTTGGTCATAGGTGGCACAAATATTAATAGTTTAAAACATGTAGCATTTTTGGTGGTTCTGGACTTGTGTTACTCCACCCTGAAACTGTCATAAGATGAAGCCTGGGAAGTGGTTGGAGGAAACGGTGAGGCAGAGGCAGGGCGAAAGGAAGCTCTCACGGTCTGAGGCTGGGGTGATGTCAGGAAGAATAATTGTTTTGTGCTCTTAATTGCTAGCTTGAATCATGCAACCCCAGTTGACATGGGTGGGGAGGTAGTGAGAATACGGTGTGCCACAGCTGCACTGACTCATGCGGCAGTACTCACCTGCCTGCTCACTGATTTTTGGCTTCCATTTGGCTTCCACCATTGAAGGTGGAAGGATGATATAAGTGGGTAGCACAGGCCTTTGATTTGTTAGTTTGGACTGTAGCTCAGTCGTCGTAAGTGGTGATAACCGAAGCAGAGTGGCAGTTCATGGCTCTATCCCATTTCAGTGGAGATGTGGTAGGGCAGGCTTTCAAATCTGCAGTAGCTTCTCTAGAGGCACATCAGATAACAATGACTTAACAAGACCTTGTACTTAGTTCTTACAGCTTTCCTAAAGCATGTCTGTTGTCTACCCAGATGCTTTGATCTGTTCAAGAGGAGTTTAAATGAATATGGCACATTAAGTTCAACGCATTGGTTTTAGTATAGATGTTGCAGAACATCACCTACATCCTGCAAAAATATTAATGTATGCAAGTAAAAACAAACAAAAGTTAGCCTTTTAGATATGTTATATTCTCAAATCAGTGTATTTTACTTACCTTATTTACATGTACCAATAGGTCAACTAAAATAGACTAAGTACTGAAGCATGGGGATTTTGAGGTTGAATCAGACTCAGAGAAGATTTAGCCAGCGCCATTTGCAAGGGGTTCTGCAGGAGGAGGGTACTGTGTTACTTAATTTCAAACTAAGTTCCCCTTTCCTAGTTAGAAGCTAACAGTCCCACAATTTGACTGGCTTCTGGCTCCTTCCCAAACGTTTGACCTCTGCGTCAGCTCGTCATCTTCATAAAGCTGACCACATGAAGCAGATTTGTAAAGGGGTCCCCAATGTCGATGCGTCTCTTTTCATACAGCTGTTTTTACTTGTGTGCCTGCTGTTGAGTACTGACTGTCTTTTTTTAACTGGAGAGGTGCAGGCGAGTATTTGGATTTGAAAGCATGTGTGCATGGTGAACCATTTTGCTGGGTCTTCGAAACCCTCATGTAATTGGAAAGGGATCTGTATGCCAACATTTGGTTAGCAGCATTTATAGCTTCCTTGATTTAATACCCATTTCAGCGTACGAAAGCCTCTTTCATACTAAAGAAAGGGTTGCCTAACAAACTGTGCCCATGGTATGTTCTACTCTGGAAGGGTTTCCAGCAGTTTTGCCAGGCAGTGGAGGCTGTGCAGGAACAATGAAGCCAGCAAAAAGTTTTCTGTCAATTTCAGGTAGATTTGGATTTAATTGCCATTCCCCTACAGATGGCATGACTGATTTAGGATAAGAAGCTGAAATTAGAGGTGGGGGGAGAGAGAGAGGGAGAGGCAGCCTGGTCTAAAATCTGATTAGGGCTATTCCGCTGCTGCTTTTGATCAATCTGTCGGTGCTCTAGATCAGAAAATAAGGCTGATCAAGTTTATAGGAAGAATCTAAAGCCAGAAGAAAATGTTGTGTCATATGACCCTTACTATTTTTTGGTCAATTAAGACAACTTGCTGGAAAAATTTTGAAATTTCCCTAGTGATGCATAACTGGGACAGTATTGAACGTGCAGGGGGAAAAAAATCTTAAAGGTTGACATCTGTCAACAGAAGCTAAATGGAAAATATGTGGGACAGTACTGCACAAAAGTGATTGGAAATCCCAGGGGTACAGCAGTGAATGACATAAGTTTAAATCAGGAAGGGCTCATAAACATGTTGTAGCTTCAGTGGTGATCTCAGTTAGGGAAATAATGCAGTGATGGAAAGGATTCTACTCAAATACAGTTTCATTTGCCTTGAAACTTAAGGCTTTTTATCAGCAACTTCAAATCCAATTAGATTTAATCCTCTTCGGTTTGGAAAATTCCCCATTACCATGCATACATTTTCCAGCTCGGAATCTTACTAGCCCTCGATACATCCATTACTTGCCAGCAGTTCTTCACATTTTTTCCATATGGAAATTCTCCTTGAAATCAGATCTGAGTTGCTGTTCACTTGAATTTCAAATTATTCTCCCTAGTTCAGATGGTAAAAAGTATCTTGGTCAGAATCCATTTGTAATAAAACCTTGATTTGTTCTGGCCACCATTAACTTGGGAGTCTTTCTGATCAGTGAGTTATCTTCTGTTGCTTGTTTTTACACACTGATTTCTTACCGTCCACACCCTCAAGCTTCACGTGGCAGCACTTCTGTCGTTGATCAGACTTAAGTCTCTAAGTGCTGCTATAAAGCTAACATACTCCTTTCTCAGCCAGCTAATTAGCATGTCTTTGGCAAGCTGCCTGAGGTCTTTGGGTCTGAATTAACTCACCTGTGCACACTGTTTAAAACTAGAACATCACTGAAATATCGGTGTAGGGGTAGGCTTGAACTGGGTGACAGAAGGAAGGAGCAGGTCTACGAGAAAAAGCATTAGCAGGACAGAAATGCTTTCGTGCTAAAGTCAGTGTTTTTAAGAGGGCAATGGGTTGTTAATAGCCAGCTCTTCTCAAAACGTGCTTTGCGGTTGTTGGTTCTTCATCTGCAGAAGGCAGAAAATAAAATCTCGACTGAGGTTGTGCTTCCTTACGCTTCTGTGCACATTTAAAACTTATCCCTCAGGTCCAACATTGCCAAGTTTTAATCCTTGGGACTGAAGCTCACACCTCCTTCCCCAAGCACCTTTTGTCATCTCAAGCAGTCAAGGGATAGCTGACGGCCATGAAAAATGACTTGCACAGGATGGGAGGGAATGTCACACACCCCAGATGAGCTGCATCTCCTTGGGGAGCAAGGCAGTCAAGGAATGCAGCCTGAGCATGCTGCCCAGCCTTAGGCCCATCAGAAATGCTCACATGTGCTACCCAGGGTGAAACTGATCAACAGATGGTCCATAATCCACATTCTCTACACAAATGATGGTGTATGTCTCCTAATCCATTAATGAGTGGTAATAACATGTTTCTTTTGCTGTTCATAGGACTCTGATTGTGCCTTCTGGCAAGCACAAGCAGACTCCCCCTGCTTTCCTCTCTAATGCTGCCTTTATGCAGGTCAGAAAGGAAAGAGCCATAAGGAGAGACAGTGCTCTGAAAAACACCAGGAATCCTTTCTGTTGCTCCATCAAACTTTTGTGAGTTTACAAGCACGCCTCTTCTCCCTTCAAGCAGTCTCTGGGTCTTGCGGAGCAGACAGGATCCTTTGTCATTTATAACAAGGATTTGTCAGGTCGAATTTTGCTGCCGGTTGTGCTGCCGTGACCCTGGCCAGCATCCAGCCTCACAACCCAAATCTGATGAGCAGCCCTGTCAGGGAGGCACTGACAAGAGCAGATCTAACATAACCATCCTATTTTGTCATGAGTGCTGCTACAACAGTGATAGTTCACATGGAAAACCACTGTCCTGCCAGGATTCTGGTTTTTCATGCTGTTTACCCCATAAAGGGAGGCAAGCGCGAGTCTGTTTCACCTTGAGGGCAGAGCTCTAGAGGGATTCTAACAAGTGCTGTTTGTGCTGGTGTCATAGGCAGGAATAAGGACGCAAAGACATGCCAAGGAAGGTGAGAGCAGGCGGTCCATGATTTATTTTTTTCCAAAGGGGTGGGAGCTTTCCTAAAATGCAGGAGGTTTCAGAGTGCATGGGCAGCGGTGAGAGAGGCAGTGAGGGATCTGCAGCCTCCGGCTTCCCACAGTGGGTCGGCGCTGAGGCTTAGCCCCAGCATTTGCTTATTTTCAGTGGGGTGTTAAGGAACAGCAGTTTGCATAGGTTTTGGAAGAGAGAGGTGAAAAGAAGATTTCCATCTGAAGATAAGGACAGCTGGGCAAACTTTCAGATGACAGTGTCATAAAGTCTGCAGTCCTTAAGACCTCTGGATAAACTGAGGAGCATTTAATATTTAGCCAAGCCAAAAATTGGAAGTAGCACCCTCTCCTACTTGACTTTTTTCTTCTACCATGTTAACGAATCACTCTGCACATATATACTGAATGGTGTGGGGTTTTTTAATCCCCTTCTGTGTACTTATCTTTTTATGGATGGTATCTGTGATTCTCAGGTTCACCCTGGAAGTCATCTGCTCTGCCTGCAGGGAAGTCTAGCCCAAAGAGCATGCATGGGAAACATACCCGAGTGTGGAAATGGCCACGACAGATAACTGAACGGAGGCCACCATCCAGGGAGGAGTGTCTGGGAGGAAGCTTAACAGCAGGAGAAGTGATGGTTGCGTTGTGGCAATGTGACTGCTCCCATGGTGGCTTTTTCCTTACTGAAAGAGGCCAACGAAGTTTGGAAACAGGGCTGGTTGGCAATACTTTGGCTACCTGAGCAGAGCAGGGCGAGATGAAGCCAGGGTCTTTGTGTGTAAGAATTTCAAAAGGGATGTGGAAACATACATGAGGGTTGACATTTGAGCCTGGCAAAATCTGGAGCCAGTTCAGGAACCACAACCAGAGGTTTTCATCTCTACCGCGGTGCAAACAGCATCCTCCCGCTCCAAACATCCACTTCCAGTACTGCAAAGGAAGAGGTTGCTCCCACAGCCCCCACCCCTGCTATGTCCTCTCACCTCCACGACAAAAGCTAGGGGAGAGCCAATTTGGCTTGGTAATGCAATAGAGCTTGGACCGCTGTCAGGGCTTTCATCTGGTTTAGTAATTTATTGCTTAATTAAGTTAATATTGTGTTCTGCACTGGAGATATGGCTGTCAGGGCATTGTTTAATTAAGTTAATATCTTGTCTTGCACCAAGGCTGCGGCTGTCGTGGCACAGCCAGCATCTCAGCTGGAGGAATGAGCAAGGAACCAGTGGCAGAGGGGTCAAAGCCCTCTGCAGACATGCCCGCCTCAGCCCAAGTTTGCCCTCAGACCCGAGAGAGAGCCTCTTCCCAGCCTGTGGTGACCTCATGCTGGGCTGTGCTCTGGCGGGAACCCTGCAAACCTTCTCCCACATCCCTGACAGCCGCCGGGCCCGGGGAGGGGTGAGCCAAGTGGGAAGTGAGCCTTCCTCCCCAGGGACGGCCCTGCGTTCTCCATTTCGCCTCGGCCCTGGGAGGACTTCTTGCTCTCGCTTACCCGAACGGCTCACACACCTGCCCCAGCGAGAGCAGAGGTTTACACCCCGACCCGACCATCAGACGCTCTTTTAAAACTGATGTTTTATTGCTAGTGCAATGCTTTCCTTCCCCAGTTTCTGGCAGCCACCAGCCGTGCAGTCGTATGGAGCCATCGAAGCAGAGCCTGGCCATCTAGCCTGGTGTTCTCCCTCTCTCTGCACTCGCTTCAGCTCTCCAGCCACAGGTGAAGGACCCAGCAATCAGCAGAGCCAGCAGGAACTTAATTTGTGTCTAATCTTCTGCCATCATTTACCTCGTTCAGTTGCACACCTTCCCAAAGTTCATCTGCCACAGCAGGTCAAACCCATATTCCTTAATAGTAGGAAACTGAAAGCAAACACATCCTGCCTCAGTTACTGAAAGCTTTAAAACAAAGATGTCCCAAATGTGATTTCATTTGTAAGTAGAGCAATTTTATTCTGCCTTTGGGTTTGTTCTTTTTTTTTTTTTTAAGGAAGTAAATATTTAAACAGTTTCTGCATCTGAAGTAAAATTTTTATGACCATCATTAGCATGTGTGCAGTTTTGAGTGAATTGGACCTAAAAATAAGCAGCATTCCTTTCCCTAGGGTAGATTTAGTGGGCACAGTGTTACTCACTCTTACACCACTTCAGTGGATTTCCTCAGACCTGAGGAAAATAATTCCAAGTTGTAAGTTTTAATTTATACTATGAAAAGTGTACAGATTTAAGATGCAATTGTTGCCTCCTGGAAACAGTTTTGTTCCCATCTTCTAATTTATTTATTTTTTTTAAATTAATTTGATTCACTTGTGGCAGTGGCAAGTTTTAATGGGATTTCTTTTTAATTAAAGCGAGAGCACATGAATCCCAGAGGGTAGATCCTGCTTTTGTTGAAGACTGCCCTCATACAAATAGGATGCTGTTCCATTAACAAGAAATAGATTTGAGGATTATAAGCAAGGCATGATGATAGCACAGTCCTGCTCTAAAAATATCTGAGACTGAGAGAGGCCCTTCTCCATCTTGATGTGCCTTTTATGAGAGAAGATAAAGGCAACTAAATATAGCGAGGACGGTCGCTGTAGCCGTTGATGAGGGAAGAAAATAAAATGAAAGCTGATGATCTTTGTTATTTGGGAGAACTTAAGTGCTAGGTTATCTTCTGAGTCCCAAACTAAAGGCAAACCTGTGCCAAGCCTGAGCCTCTCATCTTGTCCCTTGGACTTACGTGTCTGTTTGTATGAAGTTGAGAGTGGGAACTTCAAGATTAAGTGCTTGGAAAGGAGGTTTTAAAAGCAAAATCTGTATAGGGTTTTTTCTGCTCCCCCTAAAAATACCTTCACTTCATTTTGAAGAAGAAGAGAGGCAAGAAACGGGTGAGCCCAGGGCCAGAGGGAACCTGCCCAGCTTCCCTGCTTGTCAACTCTTGTGTCTGGGACCTGATGCACAACCCTGGAGACCAGCAGATATGCTGGATGAAGTCCTCACCCTAATTCAATTAACAACAGACACCTCGTCAACTCCACTGTGACCAGAATGTCACCTGTTGCATTTCTCTGGGTATTTTGTTGTTATTACCCTGTGCCTTTATGGTGCTGTGTACTACTTACATTGTTCAGCTCCAATTCCCAGAAGAAGGCCTATTCTAAACTTAAAAAATAATAATAATTTTGTTTGATTAGATAAAAGGGGAAAAAACCAGCTTACATATATGGGAAAATGCAAGATAAAACCTGTCAGAGGAAATTATATTATGTTTTTGTTAGGCTCAAAGAAATGTGTTTTGTATTGTGCAAACACAAAACAGTTTGCTCTCTTCCTGCACAGCTTGCCATCTTTTTTCTTTCTTTTTTTTAATAAAGGTTAGGACTTAGAAAAAGCATATTTTCTGGAACATTTTTATTTTACTATTTACAGATTAAATAAATCTAGAAATACTTATCTCCGATGCCCTTTTTCTCAGGGACTCTGGCAAAATTAAGAAATACAGATTCACAATCTGGTTTACTTGTATAGCAGCATCCCAATCGCTTAGTCTTTGCAAGTCTCAAATAATTTCTAAGTTACTTTGATAGCAAAGTAAGTAAAAATAAGTGAAGTCTGTCTGAACCTCATCAGCTGCTGGAGCTTGGTTAGGGAGGGAGCAAGATGAGAGATACTTCAGTTTTGATTTTTAATAACCAAAATCTGCAAAAAAAATCTTTTTTTGTCTATCCCACTTTTATTTCGGTAGCAAGAACTAAATGAAAAAGTCTGTTAACTAGGTGCCCTTTGTGACTTGGAGAATAGTAAAGTAAGATTGTGTTTTCTTTGTAGCTGTCACTACTGTGACTTTTCCATGTGCCGTTAGTGCTTTTATTAATCTAAATTCCCTGTACTTCCTTCTTCACCCAAATGCCAGGCAGTCTTTAAAAAAAAGTTAAATGAACACAGACTTGATGGGGGGAGAAAATAAGTAATTGCTGAGTCATTCCTCGTTTTCCTGCAGTCCCAGCTGTGAACCTGTTCTTACTAATCAAGCGATAGAGACTCTCATCTCAGCGTCGTTAGATATTTGCACGGCACTGCATATTTTATGATGGAAATCCCATGTGAGTTACTGTGGGTTTTTTATCAGCCTACCTCTTCTATGGTTAATGGCTTGGTTGGAGTTCACAGAACACACAGATACAGAAGAGGCGGTGCAGCAGCAAGAGTTTACATTTGGCCAACTTGGCATGCTGCTGTAATTAATCCAACATCATCTATTGCAGAATCTGACCTGAGCAGGAAAAGTCACTGACCATGATGGCCAATCTTTTAATTGCAGGCAGACCATATATGAGCTTGCTGATGTTTCTCAGTGCTTGCAGAGAGTGGGACACAGCATGGTCATTCCCACCCCACCCCCAAACAGCCCCCAGTGCAACGGGAGACCCCAAGAAAAGTGATGCACAGGCTTTGCACGGCAGGTTTAGAAGAGAAAAGTTTGGCATGCAATACACCTGAGGTCCCCGAGATAACTAAGCTATATATGCCTTTCAGCAGCTGAAGAGCCTTCAGTACAACGTGGGGACCCTCTTGGGGGGAGTCAGGACTGTAAATCTGGAACAGGGAAAAATGCTACTAAGCCAGTGACCACAGTCTGAAATGAAGGAAAAGCTAGAACTTTTAATGAAGAATTCAAAATTCAGCTGGTGTGCGCAAAGTATTTTTAACCTTCTTTGCGTTCTCTTAGTGAAATACTAGTTGGTCTTGTTACAAGCGTCCCTCAAACAGATAAAATCGCACCACGCTCCTGATTCAAGGATACATGAACTGAGGGCAACTTGTCACATAGGGCAAATGGTGAACGTGCACTGGAGATTTTCAGTGCACTTATGGAGCGGTATTTAGCAGCAAAATATTATCATTATGTTGGGCAATGAGACAGAGCTCCCAGATAATTCCTGCTCATTACCTCTGTCTTATTCAGTCCAGGGGGAAAGCTTTGTTAAAATACAGTATTATGCACCATTCAGAGGTGGGAATTGCTGTTGGGGTACTTTCAGCACAAGTCCTGTCATGCACATTTTTTATTGTTCTTCGAAATAGGAGACTCAGAGCTATGGCATATGGCTAAGGTCTCTAAACTTACTTAAAGATACAGCCAGAAGGAGTTCTTGAAATACATTTGAGAACAAAAATAGGTCAAGACAAAATGTTTTGCCTTTGGGTTTTCCACTAATCATTTTGTTGCATATGTTTAATATTAAAAACCTGATTTTATTCCATAGTATTACCCTTACAGCTTCTGTGTCATGTTCTGCCTTTCCATACAGAATTCTCAGTTTTTATTAGCATACTTGAGAGCGGCACACTTTGGTTTTGGAGGGCTAAACTTGGCCATAGAGAAACCATTGACACTGTTGATTTCTAGGTGTTTATGAAGTCCTCCTGATGCACATGAAGATTTTCCTCTAATTTAAGGCATGCTAAAAGCATATGTCTCATAGAAGATTTTATTTCTGGTTAGGAACAAACAGGGTATCTTCAAATAGAACACAATAACTTGTCATTGAGGTGACCTTAAAAATAAAAGCTCGTGTACTTTGTTGTAGCAGGTAAGTTAGGACTCTTCATGTGGGATGTGTTTTCTTAGTTGCACCCCGAGGATTTATTACCTCATTCTTACACTAGATTTACACCTATGAACTGTAAAGTCCATTAAATTGTTCAATGTTCTCTTATTCTTACATCTATCAAAAAATACAGCAATGTAAATGTCTCCTTAGTCAGGACTTAATTGCCTGTGGGGTTGGGTTGCTTTTTTTTTATTTTTTTTTTTCAGAAGGGTTTTATAAGTCTGTTGGAGCCAACTGTTGGATTTGTTCGAGAATGTTAATGGATCTTTTGCCTTTGAGTTGTTTTCCACAAATACGACACCTGTTCTTGGCAGACCAAGAGCAGTGCTTTCTTGGTGCCTGCTTCCAGGGGAGTGGAGCAGTTTTGAAAGGGCCCTTAAATCTCTTACGAATTCAGGGTTGACTAAATGCCATCTACAGAGCAGTTGCTAGTATAGTCTACTTAACCCACAGCTCACCCTTTCTGCAAAAGATGGGGTTCACGGCAAGTCAAGTGGATTGAATAGGGAGAGCTTGAACGTTTCTGATTGACGAGGGGGAATGGTCACAATTGTCCCCCAAGCCCACATGGTCCAAGCAAGAGTGGGGTGTGATGCCTCCTTTGGAGGCACTCATGGGAGGCACGGTATGGCCAACATCTCCCCTTCAAATGGGTGTGTGGCTCTGGCAATTTGCACCCTGCCAACCAGGAGAATCACAGACTCTTTCCCTCTCCGATATCACAAAGCACACTGGTCATACAACAAAATGCAGGATCCCATCCCTCTGTTCTGTATGCATGCCTGCCCCTTCAATCTTTTGAGTTAGGTGACAGGAGGTGCTCACGTGGTCTTTCATGTACCCACAAGTTAACTGAGATGAGCAGCTTAGCGTTGATCAGAAGAGGTTCATATCCTGCCACATAACTGCAATTCTGCCCATCACATCACCAAAATGTAGATGTCCTTTGTTGTATGAGTGAATATGCATCCCCTTTGCATGTCAGAGTGCACATTATGTAATGATGCCTACTGTTCTGGGCTTGTAAGTGAGGAGGGTTCAGGGCCAACTGAAGGCTAAAGGTTGTATTTTGCCTGTTTCCCTGGTGCATAGGTACATTGCAGCTGCTTCCCAGACAGAACATCGGAAAATATGTGTTATCACCATGCCATGGTGCTTACCAGCTCAAAAGGTTCACATAGAACAGGCAGCAACATTAGTGAAGTATCTCTTTATTTCAAATGCAGACATTGCAGACATGGTTTTTGGATGCCCATTGCTTTGGTGGAATGAGGGTCTATTGTGGCAAGAATAATCGGAAATTTCCAGGAGTTTTTGAAATGACAAGTGGTGTGGCTATTGTACGTCCCTGGAGGATTATTCAATGTGTGAGAGGCAGCATAAAATAAGTTACAGTGGTAACAGGGTCTAGAGAAGATGAAAGGAACTGCCAGGACTAAGATTCATAATAAGATAATAGCTTAAGCAGTGCAAGAGACATCAAAGTATATATACTTAAGAGACCTCTGTCAAGCAAATTTGATCTGAGACCTGATGGGCTGGTGGGAACAGTGCTTTTTGCAGATCAGGGATGGGCCTCTTTTGGCTACCTTTTCCATGGGGAAGGTGGGGTTCCAGAGAGCTCTGAGAGCAGGCCAACTTGCTGGCAGAGTTTCATCCAGCAAGAAGCAGTTTGCTGAATTTGGGTAACACCGGAGTTAAACATCATTTTACCATATTCAGACTGTCACTTCTAGTGAGGCTCACCTTCCTGTGTCTTGTGAACATCAAACAGGCAAGAACGATGTTGCCAATCAGACACTGAAATATTAGAAACTTCAGAAATAATTTCAATTGCTGTCAGAGGGCTCAAGCAAAGGAGAGGTGTGAGATTGTCTGGATGGCTTGATGCAACCTTTTAATCCTCTGGAATCTCTTCCATTAACTTCTCTAGCTTTTGTGTCATTGTCTATATAATTATTTATTATTTTTTTACTATAGTGTATCTGACTTTGGAAGAAGCTAAGTTAGAGCACAAAGCAACCATGCTGAGCTATCAAACCAAATTACCAGACTTTTAATTCATACAGGATGGTCCTCCCCAGGGAACTTTCAGGCAAGGCAGCCGGATCACAGCCAGTCTTTCATTTCACCCTTTGTTCTCAGCACAGAGCGCACCGTTTTGCATTTCAAGATTGTGGTTCATTTACAGATTTGCAAAAGCACTTTTCCATTGAAAACCATTGCATAGAAAATCAGGGAGCAAATGTCTCCTTATCCTAGAGGAAGGAGATATTCACAAGCGTCTGCATATCAGCTGGTACGAGGTGGAGCTGAGCTCCCTGCTTCCTCCTGGCCAGGAGAGGCGTGTGTGCCCCTTGTTATGCAAGACTTAAAAGTGTATTAAAAGATAGCTCACCTCCTTCCAGGTAAAGGATTGGAATATAAGTGTGCCAGAAGAAATAATAAAATCCTTTACAAAAGCTCCTTACATACCAGCACTGAAGCATGGAAGTTTCAGAGGCTCCTTGACTACCTGTGCCTTGTGGAAAGGACATTCAAAGCAAGGGAGACATTTTGAGGAATACGGATCAGCGTCTGTCCTTGTGGATGTTCTTCTGAGACGCAAAGACTGAGAGTGCTCCTGCCTCCCATCCCATTCCCTGGTAGCTGGTGCTGTGCTTCACTCACTCACTTTTGTTTCCCTTGCAGTTCCAAGTGGTGTTTGCTTTGAAGCAGATATAGCATCATCAAAATGTATAGTCTGAGGCAGACGGAAATTGTAAAATGAGTGAGGAGGAAAATAAGGAGATAGGAAAAAAATCAGTCAGTTGTTTCATACCACTGCCAGCTTCAGCTTTAGAGGGTGGATGAAAACTCTGGGGCAGACAGGAAGGATCAGCATTGCACTTCAAGGACAGGCAGAAGATTTAGCTTGTCTTTTTTGGACAGTTTGGACAAGATAGAGATTGGAAGTGGGGCAGAGAAAATGAGATGGAGTTTTCTTAGATTTAAGTATTATATTGAAACAACCCAAGAGAAAAAAGAGAAAAAAATAACAAATTAGAAAGTATTTTCCTGGCACAACTGGCAAGGTTGTGAGAAACACTGAACCTTGTCATTCGGGCTTCTTAATTTAACCGGTTCAATATCTAACCATGTCTGGAAATATTCACAAATGTTTTTCTGCAGAAACACTTCATTTTAGTCATACTGCTCTGTGTCATCAAAGCAGTAACGGCCTTTAGAGGACCCATCCTTTTTCTAGTTTATTTTTTGCACTAAGTGTCCATGAGTGAGCTTGATATAAACAAAGTCACAATTCATTTTTTTTATGCACACAGTTACTCTTTTAAGTAAGAACTTTTGTCTCATACATTACTTGACATAATTTTTCAAGAATGTCCCCTTCTACTTTCATACCAGTTACCCTCTTGCAATATATACTTTGTTCTTTTTCCTTAAGGGCACATGAAAAATGTCCTTTTTGACTAATATAACTGTAATATGTGCATATTAAACTCTTTTAATGGAGCTCAAGGAATCACAGAGGATGCCGAAGGTGAAATGCAGCATGAGAACAGTGAATAGTAGAGCAGTTGTCACCAAGAACACTTTGTAATTAACCTATTAAAATGTCTTAATAACACTTTAAAAATGCTTCCCTAGTTTCTTTCGACCTTGGAGGCAGTCACACAGGTCAGTCACACGCCTGTGGATTGAGGGAAGGGCTAGCACTTCTAGCCTGTGCACCCTTTGCGGGGAGAATTCAGTACACGCAACTGTGTTTCGCGTAAGGAGGTGGCATGGGGAGGAAGGACAAACCTAGACAACGGCAAACCATGTGTGCATGCTGTTATTTAACACAGATGGCCCTTCGTCCTGTCCTTTTGTGAGGTCAACAAACCAGCATCCCCCAGGACTTGACCTCTGAAAGGGGGCAGGTGAGGGTTGCTGCTTGGATCCTCTCGTGCTTTATCTTCAGGTAGATCTTCAGGCACGGCTTTTAGGATCTCGCTTCAGGCGTTGATTTCATGTGGAGAAAACACAGGGTGGATCTGCCCCAGGAGTGCCACCGGCGCTCTGGAATTCATATTGCCTTTGCCTGTTTCTCCTGTGTAAAATGGGGCGTGGGTTTAGCAAAGGTGCTTAACGTCTCGGCAGTGCCTTTGCTTTGTTCCCACTGGACTCAGGTGAAGCTCTGCACCCAGTTTCGGTAAGATAAACTGTGATTAATGGATTAGGCGAAATTGGCCGATGGTTGGTGCTTTTGAGAAGGATTCCCCCTATCGTGCTTCTAAGATATACCAGACAGCATCTCTTACCTCTGGCAGAGAGATCTCTGCCTGAGCAGTGAGAAAAGGCCAGTGAAATCAGGGGGATTAACAGGCCTGGTAGGAAGAGCAGAAAAGAATGAGAAAAATGGGGATGGGCCGACAGGTTCTCAGTGGGCTTGTCTGGGAACCCTCGGGCCCAGCATTTTGTGTTTTTCCCTAGAATGGGTCTCTGTCACACCAGATGCACCCAGCCATTCCTGCTTAAATTGGGGCAAATCCCTGTGCTTCCTCACAATTTAGCTTGCCTGCCAAGAGGAGTAACACCACCGCCAGCTGCTGCCTGTAAACACAGGACGGAGTCCTGCACCTTCATGCAGTGCAAACAACCAGTCTTCCTTTTGCGTGAACATTTCTTCGATAATTGTCCTTTAGAGTAAAGGAGAATAGCTTTCTGTTTGACTCAGCAAACAGACCTGGTTGTGCTCAACATGGGGTGATAGTAGTCATTATCAAGGGTGATGAAGTGCTGTCCAAGCCCTTCATCCTGATAAGCCAGTTGTGAAGAGGTAACAACGGTGTGATAAGTTAAGTGTTGGGAGGAACTGGACTTACCTTCTGTGGCCAGTAGGCTACAATTTCAAGTATCTACTGCCCCTCCTAAGCAGGTGGCTGAGCTGCTTGTAAAGCATTCCACCAGTCCCTGCCCTTTGTAGCAGGATGCCCCCAGGCCATCCTTAACCACAGAGCAGCTGCACAAGAGACTGCCGTTATTTACACACAGCTGAACAGCACCATACAGCAGAGGATATAAGTGAAACACGGGGCCACAGCATCCTGACCCAACTCTCACCAAATGCATGCACCTTCTTAAAGGCTTTGCCTTCGTCTGCCGAGTGCCTCCTCTGCCTGGGAACACCACATCCCCCTTGTTCCAGTGACTTGGGCAGTGCCCAGGCTGCCTACGGCACAGATGTGCTCAGCATTTGCACCAGCTCTGTTAAATCTTCCCTGAGCCCTTTCCAGCACTCAGGCATCCGCAGAGAACCGGGGTACCCCAAAATGTTGGCCTTGATGAAAGTGGTGCCATGCCGAGTTGTGAGCTATGCTCTTTAATGAGAGGAAAGGATGCCAAGCCATTCCAACCGCACAGCAATAGGATATATAATCTAATTATGCTAGTAATCCAATCTGGTACTTCAGGGGGAAATTCAAGCGTCTATTATAAGCAAGAAGTTATTTTCTGGGGTCTTTTTCCCCAATAACATCTATGAAGGCCAGGCACAATAGGTATCCTTCATTAGTATCCTTCAGAGTAAGGAGTTGTGCTGATGTGTCCTCCATTTCTCTTCTGGACGTAAACAGTTGTCTCTTCGGCCCCAGCAGTTATCAGGGAAAAGCACAGCAGGACTGACAGTAAAATTTAGAAAACCCACGAATAGATAAGGCTCAGCCAAGAATCATTAAGTGGGATACATTCCCCACTTTCTGTTTGGTTTTAACTTGAATTGTGCAATGGCAAATCTTCTTTCCAACTATCTGGAGTTCTTTAATATCTTAGTGAAGATTACATACCGTGACAAAAATGAATGTTATGAACGCCATTTTTTTAATTACTTGCGTTGCTCCCTTTTTCCCTGTTTGTACACCTCCACAGTCTTAACATCAGCCTTCATCTCTGAAGGGATGTTACTGTGTCTGCTCTCTTTTGGCTCTTCCACATCTGTAATGCTTGCTCCAGTTTCAGTTCCCTCCACCTGCCTCTGCCAGTTAATTGGGATCTCCAGCGGGAAGCAGGGAAAGGTGTCACCAGCACACCCATAGCATCCCAGACCCTTGGAGTAAGGTGTAAACCTAAGAGGAAGCTCTCAAGGAGCCGTTCTTGCAGCCTTCCTTCCCAGGAAGATTTCCATGCTTAACCTACTAGAGATAAGGAAATATTGAGGTTCAATGGCAGACACGGAGATGTGTTCCAAGAGAAGTACAAACAATGAATTTGTTTCATGGGCCTCCATTTCTTGCTTTTTCTAACGAGCACCATTTGAAGGCAGACACCTTATTGCTTGACTGTAATAGGAAAGTGTTTCATTTAACTGTACAAAGAGGCCTTGCACTGACCTTGACTTTCCTTTGCCACACTTGATACAAAAGGTACAGGAGTAAAAGCACCGTTAAAACCAAGCCACAACCATGTAAAGAATAGATAGAAATTGAAAACAGACCCACCAAAACTGTTTGGGCATGGTCTCTGCCTGAGGCTCTTAGGGTACATAATATGGGGTTGGATGGCCTTTCAGGAATGGGCTTGTTTCTCAAATCAAGGGAGAAACCATTGGAGAAACAGCAAAAGCTGGGAAATTCCATGTCAGAGAGGGAAGATGGTGGCAGTAAGGTAATTTTACTGTGTCTAAAGATGCAGGTGGTGCCCTGCTGCTTGCTGTTCGCTGTCTTGTTCGCAGGCTGGCGTTGGTAACCTGTGCTATGCATTGCAACTCATTTCTGTGGATCTGCTTCCACCAGAGATCAGCTAACCAAAGGTTGCATTTCTCCCGGGCTGTATGCAGCATCACTAATGAGTCGTGCTTCATGGAGAATACCTTGCTGGAAGCAGTGTAGAGCGAGCATGGTGGGAAGCCTGTGACCTCCAGGCAGGGAACAGCCCTCCGTGGGCAGGAGACAGTCTGAAAGTATTGCTATGCCTTTAGGATAGCCTTTGGGTGGGCTTGGCACAGCTCAGACCCAGGCTGTCCGTGCCTTCTTCATACCTAGTCCTCTGGAACAGTGCCCATGGAGCACTTGGGGGGTGAGGAGAGCTCTTCAGATTAACCTCATGGAGGGACAGGCTTTCTGCCTCTAAGGTCATTCTGCCCAGTCCCAGCCTGCAAGGGCTGGCTTGGGCCCTGTCTGGGCATCAGAGCCCAGTGTACAGGCTTTATAATAAATATCAAGCCGCAAATACCTCCACAAAGCCCATTAGCACAAGTGGTGCAGCAGTGGAAGTGCTCTCCTCAAGCTTGGTCTCTCCCAGTGGGTGGACCTGGAAGCATAGGAGAGCCCGATTTCGTAAGAGAAATTCCTAGGTGGAGTTGCGTGCTGAGAAACTTGTTCAGGCTGCAACGTTTATCTTATTTTGGTGGTATTTTTTTGGTGGTGCTCCTTAGAAACCAAATGACTGCTTCCTTTCTGGCTCAACAAGGCACTCTCAAACAATACTAATCAAACAGCGTCAGGGTTTCCTTTTAAATGTTGCTTCTGACTCTCTAAGAGATGGGCTGCTACTCGCAGACAGCACCCTGGCTCCTTACATGCAAAGGTGCTCCAGTGAGTCAAAGCATCTGTTTCCACGCAGCTTCGACCCTCACCTGTCCTTTGCGTTTGTTTGCAAATTACACAAGTTACAAAGACCAGTGTTTGTGTTGTGATTTCCTCACCAAAAGCAACAGTAATAGGAACACAAAAGTGATGGAGGAGGGCAGGCGTGTCTCTGACACAGGCCGAGGAGATGTATGGGCAACCGACAAAACTGCAGTCCTGCATTTAAGATTAAGGAAGAGAAATCAGTGAATGGACCTTTTTCTTGTTTGTAACCTTTCAATTGGAAACCAGATCACATACCTCATACTTTATTTATGCTTTATGATTATTGTATTAGCTACCCAATTTTAAAATGCATGTGTTTGCTTTTGAGTGAGTGTGTACTGCTAGCTGCACACTGCTAGCAGCTGCAGGATGATCAGCTGCAGGAATCTTGACTTTAATGCATTGCTTCTGTAGCACTTGTTTAGTCTTGCACCTTAGAAAACACCTTGAAGCGTAGGACAAGGGTAACTCTCCATATACAGCACCACCCAGTTCTGGGAAGTTTGGATCCTAGCTGAATGTTGGTGGTTGTCTGTGAATGATAGATAAGATCAGTCTCTCTATCTGAATTGCTCTAATCTAGCAGATCTTCCTTCTTTCTGTGTTATGCCCATCACTGCGAATGGCAGCTGCAAGCCCTGATAAAAAAGGCCTGCAAACAACACCCTACCTCAGCCCAAAACTGGTACATGCACAGAAGCAACCTCTTGAACTGAATGAATCTGGGATTTTAGACTAATTTATCAACATCTCTCTTCACATATACTCAAATGACAGTGTTCCAGCCATAACAGTCATCTACGGAAGGCACAGCTGGTCTCAGTATCTTGAGCCAAAGGAGCCTTTGTGGTTGTGTAATGAATAGCCGCTCCTAGTATCCATACAGCACACCCAGCCAGACACATGCAGGAGCCGGTGCAATAACCATATGGCTACCAGTTAAATACCAGTAGCAGATATTTTGTCTTAATGCATCGTAGCCACTCAGCACGGGCAAAAAAGCAGTGTGTAACAAATGATGCTGCAAAAGCAGGGGATTAGTCCCACTGCTGGGTTTCCAGGCAGCTGGTAATCCCCAGAGTGCTTTCATCCTTGAAAACGGTCCATATCTTAAGTGAGACTCTTGTGCAATGGCAATTTTTATCTGTCTTGGCAGGGACAAAGTGAAATTTTGTGCAAGCAACATGAAGTTACTGTTAACCATAAGTGGATACCGCCACACCAGGAAGCCACTTTTGGGCCCACATGGCAGGAATATATCTCCTTGTGCACCAAGACGGACATACACATGTGTGTGTGAGCATGCAGAGGCATCCGTATGTTTCTAAGTGTGTGCACCAAAGCAGCCTCCTGCCTCCTCCTCTCCCCCTGCAAAGGTTATTTCCCGTAATTGTGCCCTACGGCCGCGACATCTGGGATAAGGGAAAGCTCTGACTATCCCGGCCTCTGCCTGCTCTGGGCAGACACTCTTTAGGCACAATTAATGCCACAAGGAGAAAACTTCACTTGCCAAAAGGAGAATTCGGATTGTGCTGCACCTTGGAAGCACTGTTAAATGGGTGAAGCTACTTATTAGGGCTAAATAGAGGGTACTGTCTCACAGCCTCTCTCAGCGGATGGGAGCAGGAGGTGTGTGCAAGGGTGTCCCTAGTTATTCTCAGAGAAGGTCTTTTAGTAGAAAGTCTTCAGTGTAAGAATTTCTCTAGGGGTTCAAAAGGCAGTGCAGTAACTTTTCATAGCTTGTATATAAACGGTGCTTCATTATCACTAATTAATGAACGGAAAATGAGGGGATTTGTACAAATCTTATTATGGAATTTCTCCGTTTTTAAAGAGATTGGGCTAAAAGGCAGAAGAAAAGAATCATTGTACTGGAGAATTAGAGGAAAGGAGCGTGCCCTAAGGCAGTTGAGTGCTTTGCACATGATGGGAGGCTGTTGTTGCTGTTGAGATTTAAAATAGGATGAGACTTTGTGTATTGATAGAAAAAGAAGAAATGGCCTGGGCGGGCTGGGGCAGTGCTGAGCATTCATCAAAACTACATAAAATACTTGGCACACCTTGAGCAACATTTTACCAGCGTTGAATAAACAGAATAGTTTTTAATTGAAATGACAGGAAAGAATTTGACATGGCTGGATTTTTATTGATGTTTGTCCAGCTGATTTTTACCTCTCTGAAAACCAAGCTGCCAAGACTGTTGTATTGTCGTTGTATCTATTGTTCTTGAGGCAAATTTCTACATGGGGTGAATTCACAAATCCTTGTTCTTTAGCCACCAGTGGTTCGATAATGGTGTTTATCAGAGAACACAACTCCTGAATACATCCTTTTAAGCCAGACCTTGTCTTCCAAAGCCCTGAGCAGGGCACAGGCCATTAGCTGTGGCAGTTCACTGTGGGAAGGACAGGACCTACACAAGAAAAGACACAGTTTGGCGATAACACAAGAGATCAAAACAAGGCAGGAAGAAGCCATGAAGGAGTCAGGAGGGATGAGGGTAACACACTGACACTGCAAGCTTCTAAGATTTTGGATTGAGTGGAGCTGGTCCCAGCTCCCCAGACTTACCCAGGTAATATTTAGAGACTATTTACTTTGTACTCTCTGTATATGCATGCAAAACCTACCTGCTGCAAGGGAAAGCAGATGAGTTTCAGGCTAATGTTTCATACTGCCAGCTTTTTCTCCAGTGAACTGTGTGATCCAATGCATTCTTTGGCACAAATATGTATGGTATTACTCCCATCCCCTAGGAAAAAAAGAGAAAATGTGGCATAGAAGCCATAAGAAAACCGTACTATAGAGCTGGTGAACTTCCCGCAGACGGCGAACAGGAACATCTTCACATGGCCAGGGCTGCCTGGGACTTTCCAGTTGGGACTTTTCCCTCTTTCCATTCCTGGAGCTCTTGTAGTGGAAAAGTCAATGCACATGAGACCCAGATGTAGGTTTTATGAGAAGTTTTAAGAAGGGGGGGAGACCCGAGTGAGCAGAAATTTTCCTCCGTGCCCAGCTTCCCAGCCCCAGCAGAAAGCACAGGTGTTGTTCTGCGAGCGCCGAGACCTGCCTGGCCGTGCACGAGCAACCTCTGTTAAAACCTTCGCAAGGTCAGGGTGGATATCTCTGCCTCAGAGCCCTGAAATCAACATGTTGGAGAGCCTCTGAATGCCTGCAGATAGCATGGGCGCCGCTCGCCCACGCCTGCCGCCATGCCAGCAGTGCCCAAGTCGGGCAGAGGAGCCAGGCCGCAGCGGGGAGTGGGCTGTGAGGAGGGAATGGGGCTGGCGGGCGGGTCGGGAGGTGGCAGGCCCTGCTGCAGGATCCAGGCAGGCTTGGATCCATATTTATGACAGTTATTTGTTATTTATTGCTTTCTGGAATAAAGCCTGGCAGGGCAGTGCCTGGGAACTGGTGGTCTGACAGGTGATTGATTTTGTGGCCGTGGTGGTACGGACTGCTCCGACACGAGGCATCGGAAAGAGCACGATGCGAAGGGAGAAGGGATTTTCCCCCCCGAGTTCCTCCGCGGGTTGTTGAAACTTTCTCCTGTGTAAACAAAGTGGTTGCGTGAGCATCCTCTGTTTCGTTTTTCCCTTCTGATGCCATTTCATGCAAAGGAAATGAGCTGCAAGTGTTTAGCTTGGCACCGTAACTTTGGTAATCGTATCCAGGGCATAGAGTAGCATGGGCTGGTGCTTAATCATTCACTCATTAGCTCAGTGTCGTTTGAGCTTGGAAGACAAATAGAGGGTAAGAAATTGTGTCAGCCCGTCTGAGAGGAGCGGGTATAAGACAGTTCGGGAAGGACGACATACTTTCTGTGCTTCTTGATGCACTAGCTCATTGGCTTTCCAGCACAGCTGTTGCTGCTGCTCCTGCTGCCACTTTTGGGAGAAAACGTCTGTATTTGAAGGGCCCATCTGCTTGCAGCTGTTGTCATCTTTTAATTGGCATGATCCTGTTGGATGAGAGTAGCACAACTGTGAGCGTCTCCTGCAGCATCACCCAGCTGCCAGCACCTCCTGTGTCATGCACTCTCTTTGTATGCTTTCTGCATTAATATCTTCCTTATGCACTCAGGGAGTCCCCCGAGGGCTGTCTTCACTTATGCGGCCATGCAAAGATGATTTCTCCCCTCTCCAGCTATGATTGCTTACCAGTCAGGGTATTTCCAAAAGGGATGGGAACACATGAACACTGTTGTAGACACCGCTGATAAGACCATACCTGGAACATCATGTGCATTTCTGGCCACCCATGCTCCAAAATTTTGACTTGACACCACATTGGACTGAGGGTAGGTCTGCACAGACAGCAGGGAGATGAAAGCCTGGCATGCCATTTGAGATTAAAGGAGCTTTACTTGTTTAGTCTAGAAAAATGCAGACTGGGGTATATCAGAAGTTTATATATGCATCAGGGAAGGAAAGACCAAGAAGGGCAGTAGGTTACTAAACAAAATGGTCAGTACTGGACAAAGAACAGACAGGGATGAACTAGCCATTAGTAGATGCAGACTAGAAACTAGAAGCCAGCCCTTAAGGATCAGACTAACGCTCCATGGCAACAGTGCAGGGAAAATTTTCTTAGCTGTTTTTAAGGCAGAGCTCAAGTAAGTTCATGAAGAGGATGAGCTGACTTGCTTTCCTGCCATCCGGGTGATGGGACAGGATGACACAGGAGATCTTGTTTCCTTCTTGTATCAGTCTATTCACAACATGCTTTTATTTGAGTTCCTGCAGCAGTTTTGCAGTGGAGCCTGAGATACTGGAAATGGAAAACACATTTGTGGGTTTGAACTGTACACCAACAGACTTCAAACTATGAGCTGAACAAGTTTCAGAGGATCAGGAGGGGGACGCCTGGCGGTGGCCTGGTAGCTGACCATCCAAGGTAAACGCAGTGCTTAGGAAACTGCAGTGCCGATTCACGCTGGGTGGCGTTTCATCTCGTTCAGTTGGAAGCTGAATCCAGCCAGACATAGGCCACTTTTTTTTTTTTTTCCTTTTTACTAAGATTACTTTTCAGCCCTATCACCAGACAGACAACCAAACCCAGCATGCCCGGGGAGGAGGTGAGCCATGTGACGGCGGCTGCCTGTTCTCCCTGCGTCAGTACCAAACCACAGTGCCAGCACCATTGTCAGTGCTGTGGGGCTAATGAAAAGGCTGTTTTTCCATGGTGATGCTACCCATGATCGCGACTGGGGTTATGTAAGAGCTTGTGATATTTTCTGCCAAACCACAAGAGGTGGCACTTTCGTGATTAGTGCGTAATGTCTTGTGCGGGCAGCCCGGGGACAAATTTGGCGTATTACCTAGGGAGGGACACCCTAGAAATGCTGAGAAGGAGAATCATTAGAATGATTCAGTATCTTCCAGGACAGCCAATTTACATCCATCTCGCACCACCTTCTGATGCGGATGTGTTCCTCTTGTTCTTTTCATACTAGGGGTCTCAAAGGTACTGAGTTAGGAAGCTATATATATATATAAAATCCTGGTTACAGTGAAGAATTCAAGGGAGTTTCCTCTTCTACTAATTGTTTCATGATTTTTGTCATCTTTCCCACTTGTAAAAGTGTTTGGCTTTTGGTGTTTCAGAGGTTAAAAGGTGGGCAAGCAGCAGTTGGATCTGATTTAAAAAGACTATGAGTGAGAATTCAGGATTTCCTGCCTAGGGAAAGCCATGTGAATACCAGTGAATGAGCCCAGTCCAAAGCTCATTGCACTGTATACTTAGATACCCATTTAATTCCATGTGTTTTGAGACATGCCTTAAAAGCACAGGTTGCTGAGATCCCAGAGCTGTGGCTTGCAAAATGTCTTCTTCCTGCATTTTTGGTGGCAGGATTTGCTTGACGACGTGCTGGTAAGCTCTTAGAGATCTCCACCAAGCCACATCATTTTCTATATGATGTGAAAATGATTTTTGCCTCTGTGTCACTACTAGTAATGTGCAATGCACAGAGTGATGTATTCAAGGGAAGTTTTGCATCCAGTGCCTGATAAGATTTTAGTCTTCATAATCTCATGCATTCCTTTTGAGACATGTCGTCAAAAGAGCCACGCTCGTGTATAGCTGTGGTGCAGACCATTTGGGCAGACTGCCTTTTTCTTACACCCTTTCTTACTGCTTTTCCTTTCAAACAGAAGGTAGAAAATTGTGCTCCTCACGTTTCTGCTGTTTATGTGAATTTGTCTTTCCAGACGATGTTAGTCCAGCCCATAGTCACCTACTTAGCCTTTTTAAAATTTTTTTAACCTTTCTTTTTCAGAATAAAGGCTTTTTCCCCTGATAGTGAAAGTATTGAGCATTTAAGTAAAAGTCTCTAAGTATTGAGAAAATTATTTGGTACTGAGCAACTTCTTGCCTACGCTTTTCTTGAAATACTCCTTATAGTATTACTCTTGGAGCACCAAGCATCAGCTGATGTTGCAATCAAAACACACTGTGTTTTCCCAGAGATGGCACTTATTTGTTAGGAGGATGGACATTTAATAATAGTAGCAGTGTTGTATCCACAGAGGTTTATCAGGCAATAAGGTTTTGTAGAAAGAAGCAGTTATCTTTTATTAGACTGAGAGAAGCAAGAAAGAATGTCTGGGGCTCAGCAAACAATCATCAGCTCACATGCATGATAACTTGACTTTCTTCCACAAAGCCACAGGATGCTTTCCAGGTTTGCATGCTCCAGGCTTGCCATCCAGCCTCAGATAAAACTTTGCTGTTTTTTCCAAGCTTTTTCATTTGTGTATGGAAATACGCTTAGCCTTTGGGATACGTGATTGGAAAAGACAGGCTCCTCATGTTGATGATACTGCATATTTTTGGTGTACTGTCTGGGATCATGCACAGATTGTCTGGTGATATAGATAATTTTGAATCTGATCTTCCATGCCACACATAAAATAGGGGTATAATAAAATTATGTGCAACAGAAGAGAAGAGCTGAGATGAACAAAGTGATAAATTTAAAGCTGCTTTAAAATTTCTAGCTTACTCCTTTTCCAACCAGGAGGTAGGAATGGAAAAACAGGTCTTTGTTCCTGTAGGAGAGCTCTTGCCATAGGGAGGGAGGAGCAGTACAGTAGGACCATAATAGTAGTCAGAAAAAAAAATAATAATAAAAAAGCAACGTATATTAGAACTACCTGCCACTCTTTTGTGAAGAGCTCACCAGGCTGAATTCTTGGGCTTTCTTATTCAGTCCTGCCGTTCTTGTTATTGCAATATTGTGCTCATGAAGTTCAGGAATTACAGATTGAGTCTATGCAGCATTAGGCTCCTACGTACTTTTGCCCGAATTTCAGATCATCAAACCATGTATTTTGCTGTTGCCAAACTTTGCGACTACTTAAAGTCTTTGAGTGTTCATTTCCAGGACTGGGAGAGCCTCTGGCTCCTATGTAGCAGTGTCCTATGCCAGCCAGGCTACGTTCTGTACACAGGTATGAATGCAGTTTTCTACCTGTTGTAAGGGAAAAGCAGAGCACAGCAGTGCATGCTTTCTCACACCAGTTTTGTGTTTGCACGTTGCATACAGCGTGGACAAAAGCAAAGGCATTTCAGGAAATTTCAAATGTCTGGCTGTCAAACGTCAGAAGTGTTGAGCAGAGGAAGGGGAGCCGAGGTCTTCCTCGCACCTCTCTGCAATGCACTCTGCTGCAGGAGACATGGCGTTTCTGTGGAGCACTGAGAGACCAGGAAAACTGCAGCGGACCATTTTAACAGGGAGTAAAATGAAAAATGAAAATTTAAAATCTTGCATGTCTCTTCCTCTTGGGTTCTTTGAATACCAAAATTTAAGAAGATACAATATGGGTGCTTCTCTCACGTGCTGATTTTATGTGAAAGATTGTTTTTCCTGCTTTCTTCGAAGAAGGAAATAGATTAGCAAGTGTCCTCATAAGCATACTTTTTGCACACAACTCGCAAATATGCTATGAACGCCTTTCTGATAAAAGGCACAGTGAGATTAAGTGATTTTTCCCGAGACGTCAGAGCCTGGGATTGGACTTGATCTCATAAATTCCAGTCTAATATTTTAGCCATGCATTTTTCACAGCAGGAGGTTTAATCGCTTTGATGATCATCATCTTTACTCATGGACAACTGGAAGACAAACAACTGTTATGGCTTCATCAGCTTGAATAGGTTCTTAACCTTATCCAAAGGCTTTGTATTTATTGGGAAATAAAAGGAGCTGTAGAAAGGCAGCACTGGTAAATCCTGTGCTGTCAGAGTCTCAGAGGAAGTCGAATGACCCTTGCTTGAGAAACACAAACCACAAAATGTGGGTGTGATATTTATTGGTATGTGCTTTGCATTCTCCTGCGAGGACCAATCGCATTTGGCATCGCTACTGTAAATCCTGACAACCTTTTCCAAGAAGATTTCAATAGTAACTCTTCTGAAAACAGCCCACTGGAGAGAAACACTGTTTTGGGTGTTAGGGTTTTGACTTCTGAGTGAGTCCTGGAAAGCTCTCCCCTGGTGCTAATGATTTCTGGTAAGAGGGAAGAAGGATGGGCTTTCAGACGCAGTGGGCATTCATTGCATGGACCGTCAGTGTCAACAGACCCCTGCTTGGGCGGTACAGTCCTATCTCTTTGTGGCTTCCCTTTAGTGTATCTGTTTGTTTGCTGTTTCTCCCTGAAGACAAGTCAACAATTGCCTTAACTTTCTGATTTTGGTATGGGAATGTTTGTATTAATTTCCTGACATCAGCGACTCTGTGAACTCTCGTTTGAAATCAGCTATGGGAGGAAGCTGTTTCAGTAGTCCTGTTTTTTTAATTAAAAAGAGAGAGGGGAAAGCCTGAAATGAAAGGGGAAAAGAAGGCTAACTTTTGCAGAAAATAAACAGGTTATATTTGTATGGGTGCAAGGTCACAAAAGTTCAGATTGTGTCTTCTTATCTGTTTACCTGTATAATATTTTTTAATGCAAAAGATGTAAAAGCGGCTTTAATGTCTTGTTCACAGTTAATTATCTATCCTAAATATGGCTGATATATCATGGTATTTTCGGCTAGCAGTTTCTGAGCTATTCAAGAGCACTGAGTTCACCCGCAGCGGGACTTGCAGAACTGCATTATGACTATTTTCAGTTCGTTGAGCTGATGGGGGAGCAGCGCTGTGCACAGGCGCCTCAGTTCTCTGCTAGAAGTAGCTGCAGAGATGAGTCTTGCACAGTTCTTCCTGCATCCCTGTAAGTTATTTGTGTGGGATTGCAGCAATACACATACCTGGAGGTAAAGTATTGAGGATCACCGAGTCAGGTTTGAGTCAATATCAATCTAAAATTACTGCTTCTTCCTCGACTGAAGTTAAAAAAAAAAAAAAAAAAAGAAAAAAAAAAGAAAAAGGCAAGGTAAGTTAGTTACTTATCTGCATGGGTGGATTTGCATCGGTGATGATCTGAAAAGCAAACATGGCCATGGTGTGCATACAGCATCCTACCGTTTTCTGAGCTGCAGTAGGGTACAGAAGTACCACTTCAGTTCATCACTGAAATAGCGTAAATATAGAGAACAACAGAGCTTTACTCCTTTACCAGTTTAATCTCTTGGAGACTAGGCTTTGGCCTCTGACTGAAAAACTGACAATCCATTATGGAAAACTCCACCACAAGCAAGGCTGCAGCATATCGTGTTTCCAATGCTGCAAAGAGCTCACTTCTGTATATTTTGGAGAAAACATTTCAGTCTCATCTAGGGTGGTAACTTCATTTACTATAGTGGTTTTATCGTGAGAGTGTTTATAGCAGATTCTGTGTGAATTTATTCAGCAAAGTCGTGCTGATTGCCAAGTAGAGGTCAAGATGTCGGAGACAGGGAAGGGGAAACCCTCCTGACAGGAGGAAAAGGGATTTCCTTTGAGCCAGGCTACAAGATAATAGCAAAAGTAAAAAATGCAAAGCTACAGACGGTCTCTGATAGCTGCTTCGGGACTTGTGAAGCGGAGTCTAATGCCAGCTGTGGAAATACAAACTCGAGATTTGCAAGGGAGGGAGCACCCCTGCCGCGACGTGCTGTCCGCCATCGGCCTCTCCGAGAGGAGGAGTGGGAGGTTCAAAGGTTATCATCCTATTTATGCTAATTGAGTTTGAGCTAAGCTCTTACCAAGGAAAAAAGCCTCTTATTGAATTAGTTATTCAGTTCCTCAGGGTGCAAGTGGAATGGCTGTAACGCTGTCTTAGAGTCTGCTCGGGGGGCCCTTGAAGAGTTCAGCTAAAGGATTTCTCTCAATTTAAGCGTCCCTCAGATGAAAAGCAACCAGGAGACTTGAGAGACTTGCGTGCCTTTTGCTAGTCAGTCTGTCTACAGAAGGGGCCAAACATGTTCAGGTACACAGCACCCTGGCAGGTCCTCTGCTTGTCCATGGAGCAGGGTCTGAGGGTAAGACCAATTTATTTTCATAATATTGTTTAAAAAGCATAGTTTGTAATCTTAAGAAGGTGCTGTAAAGGGGAGGCAGCATCAGAGATACCTACACAGAAAAGGAAGGATCTGTGCGGATGTGTAGTGTTTATTCCTTCATTGTGTATTTCCATATTGCTGTTACTTGAGGGAACAGGTCTGAAGGAGTTCTGTGAAAACATGTTGTGTTTGTTTATGTGTCTCTGCATTTATATTCACACAGCAAACATATTTCACTCTGTACCCCTGCATGTAGGAAAATACTGTTAATAATTTTCATTTCCATAGCCTCTTCTATCCCTAGGCTTTTGAAAGGTTTATAGGCATGAATTAATTAATTAAACCTCATAGCAGTCTTAGGAGACGCATGTTAAGGTAGGGTTGCAGACTGGATAAGTTCAGTATTTTATTGAAGGTCAGCAGCAAGTCAGCAGCAGATCGGAGAATGAAATCCAGATCTTCTGATTCTGAGTCCCTTTAGTTGCTTAATACCTGTTAGTTGTCTTCTAAATTGGATTTTCTTCAAGACTGTTAGCCTTGAGGGCTCATGAAGGTACAACAATTAACTGTAGCAGTAGAACACATATGGGCAAGATTGACATCTGAAAAGTGTCAATTCAAATCAACTTGGCCTGTCATTATTAGTACATTTATTCTTGCAGTACGTTGCTGTATTCTTTTCCATGAAAGCAGTCTACTAGTCTCTGATGGCATTTAATATGAAAGAGTTAGTTTGCAATTCAAAAATACCTATTACGCTTCCCTAACTGTCCTGATTTTATCCCAGCTCTTGAAATATTTGGTATGGTTTTTCTTTCCAAAAATGCCGAATGCCAGAAATACTTTTAATTTTTGAAAACAGGTTTCCAGTCTCAAAATTTGCAAAGAGATACTGAAAAAATATGGCTTCTAAATAGTACCCCCTGATTTGCCTCTTTCTGATTTCCCTCTGCACCCGAAAGAGGCAAATCAAAATTAAAATGCTATTTGTATCATCTTGTTTTTACAGCTCACAAGACTTGCGTCTCGATGGCTTTTATGATTTTTGAAGATTGATGTTTTTTATCAGTCTCTCTAGAAAGCACATCCTTGGAAACAACGATCAAGATCTATGTACACAGCTGTTTTTCTGTACAAGGATAGCTTGCATTTGTTGTTGCTAAGTACATTTTGACAATTCCCTTTCTAATCCTTTTATCTTAAGGGATCCAAACTGTACAGATTGTATAGATCACTTATCAGGCATTATGTAATCTTCTTGGGGATGGAGGTGGGATTTCGTGCTGTCACAAAGGTGGCACTAGGACTTCCAAAGTGCTGGTATTTGCGCAAAGTCCAGCCCTTGGAATGGGCTTTCTGGCATGTTTGTGGGATCTCATTCAGCAGAGGTTTCAGTTTTTTGACTGTGCCTTACTACATTAGAAAAACGTCATTCTGGGTAAAAATAAATCTGCAATATATGTGGTACTGACTCTTACAATTAGCCAGTCTCTAAACACTCTGTTTTTGCAGAAGCTTGTCCCTTCTTTTTTCCCCTGGTATGTTAATCAAGCTTTACTGAAAAAAAAAAATATTCAGAAAATCCTTTTTTGTCCTGGTTCTATTTTAACATAGACAGCTCTGCAGTCATAAATTACAGCATATCTGAGACACACCTGTATATTACCAGAAGGTGTACATGAAAAGAAAATTTGGCTGTGTGTCCGGTGGATCCCTGAAGGCATGGCATTCTTCATTGAATTGTATGCAGTGCAGAGCTGTTGAAGTACTGGAGCAATGATAATAAATTTTGGATGTTTGGATCCAAATGCATTAAGGTGTCAGAAAGCAGAATGCCAGCCTTGGCTGCAGTTCAGTCTCTGGGCTTCGATTCAGGATATTGCCTGAGCCAAAAATCAAATAGCGTGCCTGGGGAACACTCGCATCAAATGAAATCAAGTGCCCACTTTCCATCAAAAAAGTTAAAAGATTAAATACCTTTACTGTCCTTGCAGTATAATCTTGTGGTTGTGATACCAGCTCACACAGCAATGTGTGTACTTCTGTTCTAATTGAAATCCATCAGGCAGATGGCCCCTTCAGTGAAGTAAGTGGTGCCTTCATCTTTCTGTCCTTCATGGCATACTCAGAAACAGGCAGAGGTGGTTTCCCCCTAGTAAGTGATACTGCACCCCGATTAAGTGATACTGCACCCCCATACGAATGAGGTCATGCCTGCTGTGGCTATGCCAGGCTATGAAGTCACGGCCTGCTGCCCACATACCGTGCGTTCATTACACATGTGCACGGGCAACTGGCTAGGATCAAGCTGGGAAGTGTTACCTATGTCTGTGCTCAGAAGGTGCGAATTCCGCGGGATTTTCTCTGGGTAGTGCTAGGACGCTTTGAAACCTCACGTATGGCAGCAACGTGGAAGCTGTCCATAGCCCCCAGTTTGCAATTCTGCCTTGTACATGTTGAAAACAAGCAATACAGTTTAATATAAATATTTGTTTCTGTAAGTTATTTACATTTCTCTATTACAATGAGCTAACTTACTCAAGCCAGTGATAAATTTCACATTACCTTTTTGCCTATGCAGGCACGGTTGTACATTAATATTTATTAAATCATATTAATTAGACAGCTGATGAGAGTACACCGTTGACCTTTCTGGAGGAAGGCTGCAGTATTTCATCTCTACTCTTAGGTAAGGCTGTGGCTCCAGCCAAAATCGTCACTTAGCATTTAATACTTGGAGGACTGTCCAGCTCACCTTTGACTTGCATGAAAGCTGCGGTCGACATTCCGGCGTACAGCCTGCTCCTGCTGAAGGAAGCCAAGAGCAAAACGCTCCTTGGTTTTTGCTGGTGCAGGGCTGGGTGTATGCAGATAACGTGACAGTTGTTTAAAGGTACTATTTATAGCGATACCAAAAGTTTTTCCGAAACATTATTGCTAGGGGCTTTGGAGTTAGCACAGATAGGATTAGTGAAAAGGCAGGGCCACCTCTTGTCTCTTGGTACGTAGCAAAACTGTTCTAAGACTAATTAGGGGCACATTCAGGCAGTGCAGCATTACTCGCAATTTGATTTAATGAATGCTGCTCATTTAAGAAGCTGTAATTTGTGCTCAGCCCTTAGGAAGTAAGGAGGAACTGCAGGAACATAAATTCCATAAAGCAGAGGCACAGCCTTTCCAGGTGTGTGACTAAAAGACATCATATGCCTTACCAGAAACAAGTAAGGACTGCAAATCATTACAGTTCTGCAGTTGCTCTGTCAGGTTTGGCATTCTGAATTTCACTGAACTGTTGAGTGCTGCATGTTTGCACTAAATCATTTTGAATTTAAGATCAGATAATACTGAAAAGGTCTTATTGGTAAAGGTAGGTGCGACCCCTGTATTTTGTTGGGGTGCTTTTTGCTTGGCTGGGTGGTGTTTTTCCTTTATACGTACAGCTGTTTGTTCTAGCATTTCTAGGTTTTAGTACATTATTAGGTGATATGGTAAAGGCAAGATTTGGAAGAAATACTCGAGTTACTGTTACATCCAAATAACCTGTACCTAGATGATGGTTGCCAGGCTCTAACTACCACATATTAACTCCTGCACTGGAAGGAAGTAAGTTTTCGTACCTAACCAAAGCTGTTCTCGTTATGTCTTCAGTGATTCAGATGAATTAACTCGTAGCTTGTTCTCTGGAGCTCATACAGTTTCCTGGCATTTTTCAGGAAGGAGGCTCTTGAGAGTGACATCTAACATAACTCTCCAGCCCTTGTAAGAACCTGCGTTCCCAGGCAAATAAATATCCCCACACAGTGAAAAATAATCATCTTGTCTTGCAACTCAAGTGGTGTTTTCAGACCAGTAATTTGTCTTGGTAACAGGTAAACACAAAAACATCCTAGGATGAGTTGACTAACGCTTGATGTTATGTGGTATCAGAAGATGACAGGTTTTTTGGTTGTGTTCGGAGTGTTGGAATAGTTCGCGTTTCTCTGAAACTCTCCGTTCATGCTATTGCAGGAGCATAGAAGAATTTCAGCTTGCTTTAAAAATAATTCAAGAAAAGTTTCTAGCTTTTTCTGGTTGCAGAGAAAAGCTTGGAAAAAAAAGTCAAACTGACCTCTGAGGGCTTAAAAAGCATGATGAAAATGAAAAGGACTGTATAGCTAGGGTTTTGTGCTTTTAAATGGCATTTCTTGGCTTTCTGTGACTTTAGTAATAACTCCTGAGCAAATGGAATTAGTTTTATTGCTGTATGATTAGGGAGGTTTAGTACCATCAAGTGCCAGCAATACCTGTTTGTGCACATTATTATAGCAACATGGGTCATTTTATCTCTGCTATGAGTAATCACTCTGCTACAAACTGCACTTAAACCACTTCTAGCTTCTTGTTTCTCTTGCTACATGATGCCCGTAATTCTGCCTTGCAAAAGTGCGCCCAGTACTTTTAACTTCCATTTTCCCCCTTCATCTTTTAATGTTGACCCCATGCGACACAGGTCTGCCCAAGGTAGAGAAGCACTCATCACCCTGTGTTTTTTCATATGAGCAATGAGCAAAAAAATTACATTTTTAATAGATTGAAGAGGAGGGTTGTGGGAATGGGATTTGAATAGTTGTCCTTCAAGGATTTGGGGGTGATGCTTCCAGGCTATATGTTCAGCAGAAGACATTTTCAGTTTTCTCTTGAAAACTACAAATTTATTATTATTTGTTAATATTATTTGCTATTTATTATTATTTGGTAATTTATTTTTAATTGTTATTTGTTAAGGATTTCCATTTTTGGAGGGGAAAAAACCCTTTTTCAACAATTACTGGGTTTTTGTACATTCCATATCTTGGAACTTAAACCTTATAAGAATTATAATTTTTAATATTTTTAATAGGGTTGGAGAGCAAACATATAAGCAAGCATACTTTAAATGAGAGATAATTAACTGAGTGGAAGAGGTAAGGTCCCATATTGAAGGCTCAGGATATTTATCTGGTTGCCCTTGAGCAGCCCAGCAATTTCAAACCAAGAAACCTTGTTCCAAACTTAAAAAAATGCAAATGAGCAAAACACATTAATTTGAATTAATAGATCTGGGACCCCAATATCTGATTTACAGAAGCACCTTCTAACAAGAATGCCTGACTCCTTGTATAGTTCCTTACTCTCCAGGTTGTAATAATACTCCCTGCTAATTTTTAACCACATAATTTTAACTGTGTGCTTCAGAACCTAAACCTGTATTTCTCTCAAGGCCTTAATGCCCTTTGACTTTTCTAATTATTTTCTTCACTGTAAAATATATCTGCTTTGGTACTGAGCATCACTGTTTGACAAATGAGAAATATTGTCCTCAGTACACTGGCATTGGTCAGCTTGGAGATTGCTAGGTGATTTTTGAATGCAACATCAGAGCCAATCCAGGGAGTAGTCTAGGCACCAAAGTGTGAATTTTACTGATACTAGTGAAAATCAGGAAACCAGAAGCCAAGAAATGGAAGCTCCAGACATCCACAGAACTTGCTACAAACACCAAAAAACTGTTAACAGGTTGCAGAATATCATGCATTCATCTCAGTAAAGCTCAGCCTGGATTTAGGATTTAAAACATAACGCCCTGCATGAAGGAATCCAAATCACTTGTCCACCAGTGGGGCAGAAAGGAAATCATGGTGGCAGCAGCTCCTAGAAGTGATGGGAGAATGGGACAAAGGGATGAGAAAATAAGGGATAAATAGACCAATCCATCCAGCATCAGAAGGTACAGGAAGGCCTTATATGAAATTGAGGTCCCAGTGCCCTCCGTGTTAAGAGACTGGAGAAGGCAGAAGAAGGGTAGTAATGATCAACTGGGGAAAAGGAGTGATGGTATCAGCAGGTTCCCAGAACCTGGCTAGCAGAAGTGTCTTAATCTGTTTTGAGCTGGCCACCATGTTCACTGTCCTCATTCAGTGACAATGACCTTCATGGCTCCTCCTCAAGATGGTTATGACTATATGTTTAAGCATGCTGCTGTGTACCTTCACTCCCATTTTCTGGCAGTAATAAGAACCAGGTTCTGGTGATGTGTTCACAATTTACTCTGGGCCCATGCTGGTATAAATTCTAAATAATTAAAACTTTTCTCCAGTTCCCATTAGAAGATCCTTGCTTATTTTGTGCTGGGAAAGCAAAATAGTACCTGGACTTAAGGACATAAAATGGAGGTTTTGCTGAAGTCAATTTTTTATCATAATTCCTGGAAGAACTTGTCCAAGCCATGGCAATCATCTGGGAAAAAAGTTCTTGAGCAAAGTCACAGTGAAATATATCATTAATCATAACCCACCCACATCCAGGCACCATATCACCAGACACTTCATCGGAGGAAGGAACAGTACTGTTGGTATGCGTGAGTCATTATATTCATGGGTTATAAGGTTTAAAGAGTCAGCTGTGATCACGCTATGACTGGCATTGTGACATAGACCACTGGATTTCCCTAAATTGACTTCTGTTTGGATTAGAGCTTATCTTTTAGAAAAACATCCAGTTTTGATTCCACATGTCTGCAAGGGAGCATTCATCACAGCCTGTATTAATTGTTCCCCTCATTAATTATACGCACAGCTAACAGCTTCCCCATTATTTTACCCTTGGTCTCCCTGAACACTCCCCAGTGCAGACAGAAATGTCTTGTGCTCCTTTCTCCTCTGCAGAGTTGGCTTTGTCTGAAGATTGTTGACTGATTGATAGCTTTTTTTTCCTTGCCTGACATATGGGCTTGGAAGAAGTTCTTATTTGTGGCTTTAATTAGAGCCCGTCCAGCCATTTAAAAAACCTTCTCAGTGTCTTCCTTCAGGTCTCACCATTGTAATGCCAACACACTGCAGTGGTGGGAACAGTAACAGTGTGTGCAAGGCCTCTGCTTTTCATCCGCACTACTTTCAACTTGTTGTCACCTGATACTGCACCCAACCTTCATATGTCCACCTCTTTGCCTAGATCTGTTTGGAGGCTGTGACCAGGTTATTATTGCTGTGTTAAAATTAGCATAGTGTCTAGTACGTTGAGGTCCGCACCTGGGCTGTGCCTAGAGCTTCTGAGCATTATTCAGATTTCCTCAGGAAATGGTCATGGTGAAGTGTCTTGGTTAGAGTTCTTTTTGCAGTTTTGCCATAGTTTGGGGCTGTAGTTACATTACGGTTTCTGCTACAAAACTGAAATATGTGTTGACATCAGAGGCTTGCATCCTCATCCTTTGGGTCAGATGAGGACCATCGGCAGTCACGTTCATCCCTTTCTGCAGAACAGGCAGGTTTAGAGGGGAACCCAGCAGCCACGTGGACTCCAGCCTGTGTTACTAGCCCAGAATGGTACTTCTGCCAAACGCAGGAACCTGCTTTCTGTGTACGAACCAGAGTGGTGATGGGATGCGACATGCAGGTGTGAGTCTGGGTGTGCTCGGCTTTGAACACGTACCCTTAATTACGCTGTGGGTTTCGTCATTGCTTCTGTAATAGCTGGCTGTTGCATCACCACACAAAGCTATGATCTTTTCTTTATCCTTTTTGAGACCACGCTAATTGGCAAGAAGAGATGTCAGTGCTAACTCACTGATAAACACATTAGCTAGGTTGTTACTTAGTCAGTTCCTGAGATGTTCACAGTTCCCTGATTGAAGTCATATATTACCTTTGGGTAAATTCTGCTTAGCTGACTTACTCCGCAAAGCTCTGTCCAGATGTGTTTTTGGAAGTTCGCAGCTGACATAAAATTAAATACCTCTTTATGCATGTCTGTAGAGAGTCCAAAATTGGAAGGCCTAGCCAACCAAGATGGTGCCCACTGAGCAGAGTACCAGGGTGCTATGAAAACCATTTCTGGGTGGAAGAACAACATGCTTTTTCCATGCCCTGGCAAAACAACCCAGAGGTCCCACCCAGGTCCCATCTAGGTCAAGCTGAATTATCCTTTGCAAGCTGGTTACTTCCTTACCTCGTCAATAATGCGAATAATGATCATCCTTAGTTTGGAGGAATGTCAGCCCTTGGATTGCAGTGTGGGTATTTTAAATTCATGGGCAAACTTTTGAAGTACTCTGGGTAACTTTCCTATTGAGGTTGTAGTGAAAATTAAGTAGCACTGCATGCCTTTCCTTTCAGAATGTGAGATTTTCAAGCGTTAGAAGTTATGTTAGTGATCACACTAGCCTTCTGTCATATATTTTATTTTTCCTCCTGATGGGACCTTGACAAATCCCAAACTTGCAAAGCTGAACACCTGAAATTCAGTGTTAAAATCTGAATGTATATGCATCAGTCACGTCTAGATGTATCAGTCACAGAAACCACTTTTTAAGGTGTCAGGAACTGAATGCGGGAGTTTAACTTTCAGCAGCAGGGTTCCAGCATTTTTGTTTTAAGGGCCTGGTCTGCAGTGTTTGTGGTTCCAAAAAACAATGATCTCTGCTTTCAATACATCTGGAGCTGGTCCAGCTCTCTGCTGTTGTCCATGTGCAAGCTGCCGCTCACCATTCCAGAAGAGAGGCTGTTTCCCACGTTCATCCCACTTGCAAACAGCAAAACACTTGGTTTTCTTCAAGTGGCTTTTTTACAGTGAGTGACTTTTTAATGGTACATTTGTATCCTTGTATTCACAGAATTGTTGAAAGTTCATGGTGATTTTGAAGTGATGCTACGATTATGGGTTTAATTTTATTTGCCTTTTAATACTAGAGCTACTAAGAGGATTTTTTTTTCACCTGTGATGTAAGAAATGTTAAACACTACCTGATGAAAATGCATTTGTTATTTATAGGTAAATCCAATTATTCAGTTAGTTAACGGATCTTAAAAATAGCTGTAAGAAATGGTCATTCATGTATTTGCCAGCAACTGACTGCTACTTTCCCTCATGAAAAACATCCATTCTGATTAATTGATCAGTGGGCATTCAGCTTTGTGAAAGGAAAACCAGACCTGTTAGCACAGCTTTATCGGACATGTCATAGATTACAGACAAATCAGTGCTTATTGAGCCACCCTGTAATTGCATTAGTCTGTAAACTTCTGGTGGCCTGATTTCCTCTCTTATTAAACTGAATGAGAAGAGTTGGAGACATGCTTGGATACTTGCATTTGCAGATTAGAGATTTCCTTTTTTGGAGGTCTGCTTTACTGGCTTGTTTTTTCATTAAAAATGAGACATGGTTTTGGTCTGTTGTTATTTTTTGTTCTGCCAGAAAACTGCAATGCATTAAGTCCTGCATGTAAAAAATATTCGTTTGTTCTAAGCTAAGTTTATTTATAGCTCACAGATCTCACATGATGAGAACTGCCTGCTTTAAGTCATCATAAAGAATACAAATTGAGTTGCGAGATTAGCTCTTGAATTTATTTTTCTAGTTATGATAACTAATTTAGGTCCTTGCCTTATTTTGAATGTGTCAATTTTGATAAATGATATTCAGTTCATAGAGTACACACGGCTGCTGTCTGTCATTTTGTGAGTTGCAAAGCACATAAAAAGAAAACTAAAATGTGTTTTTATCGTCCTCATAAAAGTTCTTTTTGAACGAGCATGTTCTTGTTAACCTGTCAGTCAGAAAGAGAAACCACCAAAACTAACATGTCAATTGGTGGGGCGGGGGGGGGTGAAGTGCTGCATTGTTTCTGTTGTGTGAAAATCAGCTTGAGATTTTTCCCAGCATCCTGAGTGCCTAAACTCCTGCATCAAAACCAGAGAAGCCACCTGGGGGCAATAAAGTTAGACAGGTGCTTCAGCGTGTTTTGGGAGCCTACGGCAATGGGAAGGAGTTTTGGGCTAGGGGAAGGAGTTTCGAACGGGATGCCACAGGCACATGTGGCTGCTTCAGCTGCTACTGCCCCGGCCCCTGCCCTGGCCCTGCGGCTGCTCCTAAGAAAGTAAACAGTTACGGTTTGTCCCAAATCTGCTCTATGACCAGAGAGTTTTGTTCAGACAAGAGCTCAGCAAACAGCAAAAAAATAGACACTTTGTACTCCAAACCTCAGGCTTTCAGCCTAAAAGTGATTACAATTCCATTACTTTTAAAGTAACTGCTAATAATGCAAAAGGAATCTTGGCATTAACCCCTTCCTGCACGCTAAACCCCTGTTTACTAACCAGTCAGTCAAAAAAGTGGCAATGAGAAATAAAAGTGAAGCTAATACTTGGTCTAAAGTTGTGGCTCTAGAAAGGCAGATGGTGCCAAAGACTCTACATGGAGTCTTCTCTGGGTATCTCTTCAGCTACAGAGAGAATAAGGATCAGTATAAAACCCTAAGAAGGATCAGTATAAAACCCTAAAAAGGCATTTACTTTTCCGCTGGTGGACAGAGGACGGCCGTTAGGAGAAATTTCTCATAAGTCCCTCACTGCATTTTATTGACAACCATCCTTGCCCTCCGTATGGTTGTCTGCTTATAGGAAAGTGGGAGGAGGCTTCACAGTGGGCAAATTTTGTCTGAGTTTCATGCCAGAGTAATATGCTAAGAACAGAGGCATGAGTCATGTGCTTTCCTCCTTTTATCACTATCTTTCACCTGATGGTGCTCCACAAGTAATTCACAGGATGGTAATTCAGCCCTTCGTACCTGAGTTTGAAGCTGCTCTGCCTCTCCCACAGGACCATGTTACAATATCGTGGTGAAATTTTGGCCCAGCTTACCCTATTGCAGGAAAAGACTTTCTTGCACTGGAGGGAGAAGGAAGTGCTGGCACAAAGCCCTTCACCAGCAGCTCCCAGCTTAAAACGGAATGGAGACACCTCAGAGCCTCTACAGCATCTCGGGTGCAGTCCCATACCCAAGGCATTAATGCCTGGGCGTGTAATCCATGAGTTTGGTTCCTTGCTATGAGTCAGACATCTGATGTGTTGCTTAACGCTTGTCATTTTTTCAGGCATTCCCCAGTTTTAGCTTGTCCCAGTTTGGTGGCTGCCTTACTGGAGAGTGTTGGGGGCTGAACCTCCACGCTCTTGGTAAAATGCACTAGGAGGGTGGTCTCCTAAGGAAGGGAGTCGTTTTAAAAGATAGTTATTTAGATAATTTTGTAAAATGGGGATAATTTCCTGGCATGTTGTGATGCACCTGGGTGCCTACGGTGTGGTTTGAGGTCTTTGTAGTGGGACTAGAGATACGGAAGGTATTGTTCTGCCCATCATCCCTGTAACAGCAAAAGAAATACAGATGGGTTTTATGGGTTTCTTCTTGTGCCTACTCTTTCCAGATTGCATCCTTTAATACATGAAATTTCAGTGCCATCCCATGTTTCTTCAGCTGCCTCTGTGCAGACTGTTACATTAATCACACAGTAATACAGGTTGGGAAGACACTCCGAGCTGGGCAGCCTTTCCCAGACCTGGAATTTGCCACGAGACAGCATATATTGGCATATGCATAGAGGCATGAGATAAAGCTCAGTGTAAAGCCATCCCCTGGTCCCACGGTGAGTTACCACAGTGGGGGCTGCTCCTTCTGTTTCCCTCTATCTATATAAAAATGCCAGGAAGAGGAAGAGGTGGGCTCCTTCCTCGTGCAGGTATGATGGCTGTGACTCCCGGGCATATTGCTGCCGGGGAGAGACTTTCACTGCGCCCAAAGACAGCTGCAGACAGCGGACGCAGCCTGGTACAATATTTTCAATTGTTTTCCAAAACCCTGCGTCCTTGCCATTGTTAGAGCCCTAATTTACTCAGCAGCTGGTGCGAGCCCAAGAAATCATTATGCGTTGATTTTATTGTTGCTATTGTTGTAATAGGAGGAGGGACTTAAAAACAAATGTCTCGGTGCTGATGTTTGCCTAGAGTGTGAGACAGCACGTTGGTTTAGAGACTGATACATTACCCCAGATTGTATCTGAACAGTTGAAGATACCAAGCAGGAGGACTGCTGGGTGGTTGATGAGCTGTGTTTCAGCATTGCCTTCAGAGTGGGATGCACAGACAGAACCTCAGCAGAGGTCAGCTTGGGCAGAGGCAGGATGAACAGGCTCAAACCGCAGGGATCTCGCTATTACAAGATGTTACAGGGAAGGAACGTGGCTTGATGCCCTTAGCGTGACTTCTTTCACTGAGATGTGAGCAGGTGGTGGATTGGGGAAGTCAGAGGGGGAAAAGGGACAGTTGACACTGAAGAGAAAGCTTAAGGAAAAACAAAGACCAATACAAGGAAGAGAAAACATTCTGGGAAAAAAAAAAACTCAGAAAAGAGAAATTGCGGACACGTGTGTTTATGTGGGTGATCATCACTGCCAGTTCTGCAGTCTCCAAGAGGCAGCAGCCCCCGTTTGTCTCTCAGCAGTGATGGAGCAGAAGAGGTCTCTGCCAGACCTCCCCCACAGAGCCGCTGTGATGCTCAGGGCTGCCTGAGAGAAAGTTCCTTTGAAGTGACGGAAGTGGTGGGAGGTCTCGTGTCATGAACTGTTGTCTCGGGGTCTGGCACACAGCTGGCAAGTTTTCTGCCAGTGGTAAGCATCTTCATAAACGTAGCTTGAAGATGACACTGCTTAACAGCAGCGCACACAGTGCTCATGGACCACAGAGGTGTGGCAGAGCATCTGGAACGGTAGATTTCAGCAGCTGGGGAGCCACCATGTTTCTTCTCATCCTCTGTAGACTGCTGCAACTGCATTTGCTAGATCTTGCAAATGGAGATAATAAGGATTAGCAATGTAGGGAGAGCTTCAGAATGAACCCTGTGTGTTCACAATGTGCGTTCACAACCCCTGCAATGTCTTTGTATCTTGTCAAATGTAGACAAGTCTTAGTGGGATGGAAAATCAATTCTGTTAAAAAAAAAAAGAAAGAAAGAAAGAAAAAAAGAAAAAAAAAAGGAAAGGGAGACAAACAGTTGCCCCAGATAATTCTTACCTTAGTAAACTGTTCCAACCAAAAGCATAGTATTTGTATAGTAAGATCTGAGGTCTGTCAATACCTAACAGTTTGTAATTGCTGTATCTTGGGCCTAATTTGTGCTGTCCATGTTGAATCTCTAGTGAAAAGAAACTGACAAATACGGCAACACAGATCAATGGGGTATCAGCAGCAGTCCTGTAAGCTCTCTGTATTTCACATGGGTACAGATTCACAGAGCTCTTTGCCATCCGTTCTTAAATGAGGATAAATATTTGCAAGAAAATAAAAATATATTGCAAAAATAAATCATGTCATCAGCAAATCTTGTAATGTTCTTATACAATAAAAAATAGTCTCCCTTGCATATTCCATGAATTAATCACTTTTAGCACGCAAATAAAATATATCTGTAGTCCTCTCTTTAACAGCATTTTGGTATTATACATCTTTTATTTAAATTGGTTTTTCTTTTAAAATGCACATGACTTTCATAATCTCAGGCATACTTCAGGATTAAGTATGTGCAAACCTGTATGCCCACGTGTTGACTTTCAGAGTGCTTAGCCTTTTCTTCTGATCATGTGAACTTTGAGCATCTGCTTTGTCCTAGGACAAGTTGTACCGCTTAGAAATTTCTTATATTTGGGTTTTCTGCCCCAATATGGAAAAGCTCCTTCAGCATTCTCCTTCACCTCCCTCTCCAAAGTGCGAAAGGCAGTTCAGATATTTCCAAACCAGCGTTTTTTTTAAAATAAGAAAATATTATTGCATCGGGAGGAGTATGCTTATAGTGGAACATGGTGCTTGTTTCAGTGCATTTGCCGTTGTCAGGCTCATTCCTGTTTTCTCCTGTTCAGCTTTATATTTGAACCTTATGTCTCAGAAGGCAGTGGAACTTCAGGGGGATTCTGCAGCCCTAGAATTCATGTTGTATCACAGTTTCACCTGCTTAAAGAGAAATTCATTACTTGCACTGTTGAATTCATGGAAGAATGAACTAAGTTTTAATGCTGAATTTATGTAGGAGGTTGTACTGCAATCATATCTATACCTTTTTCCACACTGCCATCAATACAGTGAAGCATAATTTTACAGCAGAGAGCATTATAAGAAATTTATAATGATGAGGAAAATAAGCCAGTGCCTCGACACAAGCTTATTGATAAGACACTACTGGAAAATTTTAAATAATTGCTTCTAAATACTAGAAAACCACTGCAACTAGGGAACGCATGTTTCTTTTGTAATTAAAGATACCTTAACATTTCATGATATGCCCTTGCTCATTTGATAAGCAGCACAATGCTCATCATTCATTGTCTGTATTCCTGGAGCCTTGCTGGATGGCTTCATCCTCTATTGGCGCTAGATATGTGCCTGAGATTTAAGCTGCGACCAGCAGACATCTTACTTGTGCTTGCTTTTCCCACGCCTTTCTGGAGTCATTGGAAAGCAGGATTACGGATTTCTGAAAGGTTTTAGAGAAACGAACTTAAGCTGGCTTTTTAGACCAGGAATAGCCTGCCTGCGCCTCCTAAGCTATGTGCGGCTGTTTTTCGAGGAAAATGCAGTTCTTTGAATCCTGGGCTCTTGCGAAGTTTAGCTTCAGACGTTGCTGCCTGTCACGGGGAAGACTTCACGTCAGTCGGCCAGTCAGCATCATGGTGCCACTGTGCAGGATTCCCTCTGAACACCCAACTCCGCTGGGGCTGGGCCATCGAGAGGCGCAGGGGTCTAAGGGTTTGGGGTGGGAGGGAGGAAGTCAGGGGAAAGGAGTCTGAATGGTCTTTTCCCTGCCATAAAGTAATTTTATTTACTTACAATACTTTATTTAAAACAGACCTACCCTACTAATAAAAGGAATCAATTGTAACAGAGCAAAATTGAGTGTGTTTTGACATTTGCCAATATTAAGTGTAGGCGAAATGACAGCTGAGTAATTACAGCAAAAGAAGCATTAAATGCAACTAGAAAAAACACACATCTTTACTAAGCCTGGGGCTGTTTGACATTTTGGTAGTGCTGGTTCTTGGTTTGTAATAGGCTGGTCATCTCCAGTTTATGTTGATATGTTGCCCAGTGCTTCTTACTGGTCTCCTTCAGGCAGCAGTGGGTGCTGTTATTGCAAGCAGATGTTCTTTTCTTTCCAGACTGCTGGGATTTCTCCTTTCTGATTTTCTCTGTATATGTTTAGTTAAAGTACTGTGTCTGTTCAAAGCTATGGCAACCCTGTGTCTGCAACAGCCCATACATTCTCGGGTTATGCTTAGAGGAACTTGCTGTAAGGCTGTTTTATTTAACATATTCAAGAGAGGGTAACGGGAGGCTCTCCTGATAATACCTGACTTTCTTCTGAAACCCCAGGTAAAATGCAGACAGCCGGAAGGATTTTCACTCTGACTTCAGACCTCTAGCTCCCTCAAAATTCAGTAGATTTTCTATAAACGAGGGAAAAGCTTTGACTCCACTGAAGAAATGCTGATTCCCATAACCCTGCGCCTGTCCTCTCTGGGTTGCCTGTGCAAGATATGTAACTCTTCAAGACGGCACCAGAGTTAAAATGCTCAGATTTAGGCTGAATAAATAGAAATTAACAGGCATAACTCCGACTTGTGAGGCTGGGAGTTACCTAAACATTTTGTTCTGGTTTAAAACAAACATTTTTCTGTTAGCTTTTTCAAAATTCCCAAGGATCTTTGTTTCCAGCCACCTTATCTAAACAAAAATCAAAACAAACGCTGTGCACGCGTTCCTTGCTACCACAATAAATGGCTTGTTTTAATGCGGGGGGTGGTGGGGTGGGTTTTTTTGCCTTATCTTTTGTGTTTGCCTGAGAAGCAGCCTCAGCGTGTAGGGATAACAGGTCATCTCAAGTGCTAGCAATGTTTAAAATCAGTCCGGAGGAAGTTTCTTCAAATCACTTTGCATTTATAGAGAGGCAAGAGCCTGCACAGGACCATTCCCATCGGGCAGTTGACAGGGGACTGCTTGGTTACCCTGTTGGTGTCCATGCACACCTAGCACATGGGAGCACGAAGCAGCTGAAGATGGCTTGCAGCAGGGCAAAGTGGCTTCCTACTCTTATTGCAAGCGCGGGTCAGGCCAGCTTGAGTTACCTCACCTTTAACATCAAGGAGAACTCATCTGATTGCATACCTCTCCAGCGAGGGATGCTGAAACGAGCTTTAGACTTTTAAACCTCAGAAAAGCGGAGGTGAAAAGTTTACTGCGAAGTGACTGCAGTTCCTGGCCACAGGAATTGCACTGGGTGGCAGCGGTCGCTTCTGCTGTCACAGGTGGTGGAGTGCAGTTTTCACCCCCAACAGAAGCGTGTGCTTTTTAAAGGTACCGAAAAAGAAACGACCAGAGGGGAGAGGAAGTCTTTTCCCCTATATATGGCTCACAACAAACATAAGTAATTTGTCATTTCCATTTCTTTGTTTGCTTGCTAGTGTAGATAAGGAGATGAATGGCCAAATATTAACTCTCAGTAGATGAGGAAAACAAGCAAGTGGGATGCTGTATGGCCTTTCTATTTCCAGACATCTTCTTTTCATGAAATCTTGCACTGTCAGCTGGTTGGCATTTATGGCTCCAGCCCTTGTAACTTTGACAAGCTATTTTATGTTTGCCGCACTGGGAGTAGTAACCATGCCACGTGCCATTTTCCCTCTGAATGGAGAATGCCCCTGAGCCCCAGTTTTCAGAGCAGTCAAGCGTGAATACATCTTTTAAGAAGTTTTACATGTTCAGCATGGGAAATGAGAAGGATGAAGACCGTTTTTAGCCTTGGAAATGAATTTTAGTCTAAATAGCATCCAGAGGGGTATTCTTTAAGTTGGCTTGAACACAAACTCTTGGTTTTCACCAGGGTTAAAGGTTTCTGAGATGTGAGTCCTACTTACATTACCCAACCCAGCTGCCAGTACACATTCATGCTGCCACCAGAGGCATTTTCTTTCTGAAGAAGCTGTAGTCTTTCTCCATCATGAGAAGACACATTCCCGACAGCAAAGAGGGACAGAGCCTGACGCTGGTCCCTTCCCCTGCATGTCCTCACTGTGAGTTGCCCAGAAAATGCAAAGCATTAGTGAAGAATAAGAGCCCTCTGCTACCTCATCAAGGTTTAATGTGACGATTTCCTCTTGAAAATTTATTTCCGTGGCCATCCTTGGGTAATCCATGCTGAGCAGTTATTCTCCTGCTGCTACAGCGGCAGACCAGACTTTGGATCGCGGGTGTTGGGGGCGGGGGGGGTCTGCACTGGGAAGGAGAGGTTTGAGGTGTGAGCGAGCTGCCCCTGCAGCCTGTCCTCAGAAATCGGGGTTTTTTTCTGTCTTATCCTGGTTGTCTTTGTAAGAACAGCAGGTCCAGTTACAGCACCAAGGGAAATTAAACTGACAGAGCCAATTTGTTCACATAAAATAAATAGAAATGGCCTTTGGGTTTAAAGCGTGTGATTTCCGCGAAAGGAGGAGGAAGAACAATTAAGATTGCTCACCAGATAAAATTCTTTGCAATTGCTGTTTATCAAATAGCCACTTCAACATGAGGAAATATCCAAGAAAACTATTTATTTTTTGAGCTTATTTGTTGCAAGAAAGAATTCTGTCACACTGGCTTCCCTGGCTGCTATGAGCCCTCTCTGCCAAAAATTGAAAATTGGCTTGTGAGCAGGTGTGACCTGACCAGCGTCACGGGTGGATAGGCACAGAGATCTGCCTCCCCTCACCTGGCCTGTGCTCCCTGCACCGCCTCGCACCATGTGGGGCCACGCAGAGAAGTCAGAAATGTTTTACCTGGAGAGAGGGCTGAAGAATGGAGCGGTTCACTGAAAAGCCAAAACCCCACCGGACTAGCCAGCAGCAGGGCTGGCATTAAAAGCGTTACCATATCTCCTGTATCTTTGTTGTTTTAATCTGGATCCCTTGCACATGACACCCTCGAACGTTCACCACCCGTATTTATTTCTGTGCTGGCCTGATAGGGTAGATCTGTATAGGAGGTAATAGAAATGAGAAGGAGATCCTTAAAATGTTTAGTAAACTTTAGCAGTTGCATGCTGAAGCACCAGGTTTGCTTCCAGCAGCCAGCTTTGCGGGGCACTTTTCATTTTACAGTCCCAGACAGAGAGATCTCTGAAGATAATATAGTTTGAAGATAACGAGCTGAAATGGTGACTCTGGTCCCATAAGACTTTCCTTCATCTGCAGGCAACTTTGCTGTGATATAGAGGAGAGAGATAACACTTTTATAATGAGATATGTGCTGTGAAAAGGCTGTTGGTACAGAAGGAGGTAAGGGAATACTTCTGGTATTTGTTTTTTCTTCTGCTATTGCACATCTTGAATTTAGGTCACACAAGGGTGCTAGTCCGACAGGCTCAGAAAGTCAGGCAGGGTGTTTATTCCTTGAACAGGAAAGGTATGCACAAGAGGATTTGGTTGGTTTACCTTAAGCTTGCATGCACTTTCCATAAACAGGAGCACCTCTTTTTATTCTCTTTTCTTTTTTTTTCCCCGCCCCCTCCGCTCTCCAAGCACATGTTTCGAGATTAGGATTAGCCCTTTGCAACGGTTGTAGTGACGGCCCTGTAGTTCAAGTGGTGCAGTTACCTCCGGCATGGTAAGGTCTTTGGGCAGATAGGGAAACATCTGTGTCCTGGGGTAGCTGAAAGGGCTTATGTGACCACTATAGTCTTGTTACAGCTTAATCAGGAGGTGTAACACTGCAAATCTCTGTTTCTGCCACATTTTTAAAGAATTCATGGTCCCTGCTTTGTTCAACCATAACCACAAGTTGCAACCAGCAGCTAAAACCTGAGATGACTTCTCCCAGAAATGCTCATAGTGTAGACCGTTCGCCACATCCAGTGCCTCATCAGGTATCTTGGAGGTTCACAAAGGAGGGCTGCTTTGAATTAAAGACGTTTTTCCCAAAGTCACAAGGCCCTTGCAGAGAACATGGTGCCACCTACGTATTTTTCTTAGTGACTGGTTGAGCTCTTGCTTGCACATCTCATCTGCCTCTACAGGTGGCCCCCTGTCATGGACAGAAGCAGTTAGAGTCTTTCTCATTGATGAGTTTAATTCAGCACTAAAACTACACATGGCCTGCCATTCTGAGTGACCGATTTGGCTGCAGACCCGAGGCTCTTGAGATCTGCAGCCAAAACCAGGAGTTGTCTGCCTCACACTAACTTTTCATATACACAGATTTAGCCACAAAATCCAGCATCCATGGCTTAAATGTGCATTTGTGCTGCAAGTTTTGAAGATTAGGGGCCTGAAATAGGTATATCACTTTGATACACCTTTTTTCTCCTTTTTCTCAGATTCTGATGCCAGCATCACTCTGTCTTTTATAATCCTGCCCTTCATGTCTCCAGGAGACAATACTTACTGATTCAGTGGATCTGTGATACTCATACAGATTCTCCACCACATTTCAGTCTTTGTACACTTTCTGCCTTTCAGTATGGTGTGATGTAGAACACCCAGGGCCCAGCGACGTACTGCTTACAGTCGTGCAGGAGAGGTGGTTTAAAATGCAGGCATGTCAAGAACCTTTGCACTTCAAGAAGTTGAGAGGAATCCCTTTGAAGCATTCTTGGACCACTTTGAGGTTGACTTCTGGCATTTTTACTTGTTTCTTGATCATTCAGCCATTTCAAATTTCTGTTCAAGCTTTTCATTCCAACAAAGAGTACTAGGCTATTATATTTTTTAGTAAACTTGAGGTTCTGTTGAAAGGGACGAAGTCTGTAATGGGGAAAAAAAAAATAACACCAAACCAAACCAAAAACAACTTGAAAACCAAATTATTTAAAGTTGATGGTAATGGTGTGTCTGAACTCCTGAGGGGAAAAAAGGTTTTTTAGTTGTTCATTCATTTGAGGCCAGCTCTAGCAGTTGAACAGGGTGTATCATCTGCTGCCTTTGCTACTAAGCCGCACTGCTATACAAGATCTTCACTACCCATAGCCCAGTTCATTCTTGTAACATACCAATATGTCTAGGAAATGTTGTTATTCCTGTTTTCCAAAAACTAATTGGTATGAGAAATAGATGTGGGTTTTGTTTTTGTTTTTTTAAAAAGAGCTATTTCCTAGTGTAACTCTTTTAGGCTTCAGTGAAAACTGAGCATTTGCATGTCAAGTGGACAACTGTGAGTCTGTAGCAAACCGAGTGTCCTCGATCTCCTGCTCACCTGGGTAGTGCTCCAGTTACAGCTCTGTCCTCCAGTGACCTCCAGGGCACGTGGGGCTTCAGGCAGTTGGTGGCAGGGAGAGTGCGTAAGATATGTATCTTGTGACCCTTGTGACCTTCTGCTCCTTCAGTGGCCACAGGTGAAGAGAGTTACTTGAACTTCATATTTAATCAGTAAGGAGCTATAGAAATTGCATTTTAAATCCACACGGTTTAATATAGAATTTAATTTCTCTGTGAGGCATTTATCCCTCATCATAGCGTAAAATTATTGAATGATTCAGGGGAAAAAAATGAGAAAAGTTATAACTGTGTATCATAATATCTGCTTGTCCAGATGTATGTCCAGAGAGTCTCATGTCCAGAGAGTATGAGAGGTGGTATGTGAAAGCACACAGTATCTCCTGTCACTTTAGGCTCACCAAAGCCACTCTTAAGTTTTATTTTAGGTCAGGGATGTTAAGTGTCTTTTCTTTTTTTTTCCTGTGAGAACCTTATTTCGATTCTGTATTCATAGATTCATTCAACAGGTGACAAGGAGCTTCTTACCTACCCATTTTAAAACTGTAGTGGCCTGACTTGCCTCATTTAACGTGGCTCAGGCAGGTGGTCGAGCATCGGATGAATTGAGCTACCACTGCCTTCAAGGGTTCTCGCATCAAAAATACCACTGCTGGTCTTTTTCAGCGTTGCTGGTAGAGGATAGCTGTGCCTTCCCTTTGCTGCTGCCCTAGAAGTAGTAACAAAGCAAATTAATATCTTATATAATTCTTCAGGTGAGTAAAATATGCTATTCCAACACTTAAACTATTCTGTCTCCAGCAACACGTATAAGGTGACACTAAATTCAAGCCATTTTAAGCCAAAGTCCAGAGGGCCTTCACAGGGGATGCCTGGTCAGCATAGCTCGTGTTTTTAGCTTTAACTATCAAGCCTCCGGGAAACCTAATCGGGGCTACTCAAATGTCACTGGCCCACAGGCAGCAGTAATGAACGAGTACTCTGCTATAGAAAACATTGTGCCTTCTTTTTTCCCAGCCACCCTCCCTTCTAATTTTATTTTTTTCTAACGTTCCCTGTCTTCAGCTGTTTTCCATGTGGCTGACACATTTCCTCCAAGCTGGAGGCTGCTGCCCTGACCTGAGTCTCCTGAAGCAGAAGGTTACAAAAGGTGCCCTAAGCACTTCACTTAATGTCTAAGCCTCTCCCGTGGAAAGAATATAGCAAATCCTTTTTTTTTTTTTTGTTTCCTAGTAGGTAAAAAACACTGCAAATTACCGCCTGGAGCTTGTGCCTTTCACAGCATCCCATCGTGTAATTGCTCCTTTCTAGTACAAAGCCAGCCACATGCTGTGTTGTTGGGTTGTGCCTTCTGACCGCTCCCCCCTCCCCAAAAAAAACCAAACCCACAACAGTGAACCCCGGCTTATGCTAGCTGAAAACAGCTCTTTGGGTCTCTTGCCAACATGATGCTTTTGAAGGGATCTCTAAGGAGGTGGCTTTCTCACAGGTTAAGTGAAGTCATGCTCTTTTTGAGTAGCATGAACTGGCATTTTCCATTTGAAACAGCCTCTTTGTGTGAATGGGCTGAGGGTGTGGGCTGCCTCTTTTTTTTTCTTTTTTTTTTTTTTAAAACCAGCCCTCCCTCAGTCTATGACATCACAGTCCTGTAACGAGCTGGGGAAGGAATTTGACTTAACGAGCCAAAAAAAGTGAAGACTCTTGTGGAAAACGACATTTTTGGGGTTTGCTTCAGAGATTACAGGAACAGAGAGAGAGAGAGGGTAAGCTAAGATTTCTGACCTGTGACTTTTATCTTCATTGAGCCTTTATCATTTGATAGCAGGGGGAGTATTTAAAATACCACTTCTCCCTGTGAGGCTGTGGAATTCATTGCTCTGTGGCTGGTCTGTTCCTTGTAAACAGTAGGCAGAGCTTTACGAAATTTACAACTTTCTACTTGCATGTAATACAGTAGAATACTGGTTCTAGGGAGAAAGATATGTTTGTATATCCTGTACATGTGATAAACTACCCACGTGTTCAGTGTCTGTATTGTTTAGGCAGCACTAAAGGCTTTTAGCTGAATTTGTAATTGTTCTGAGGGAATATGTTTCCCACTAGGCAAGTGTGTTGCTCTTCTTGACCCTGTAACTTGTGTTGATAAAGAGGCTTTAAGGGTGTCTGTTCAGCTTCATCTTTTAGCTGTTTAGCGCTGAAGGAAATTAAGCATAGTACTGTGAGCAGTCACATTTAGCAGCAGCAGCATTCCTGGTTTCTATGGGATTTGATGCACGCTGTGACACTTGGTTTATACCTCTGTGCATGCACCAGGATAGCACATTCTTTACTCCCGAGAAATGAGGAAGGATATTTTAGGGTAAAGTATCTGAAAGCCAAGATGACATGATCTTTCCTTCTAGCCTGTGCTTCGGGTTTTGTGTACCCAGACTCCATAGCTGAAGTCTCATGCAGTCACTTCAAATACTGGAAATTCAGTTACTGCTTGTGTAATGGGCTAATAAACAATAGTCTTTTTGAGCAGAACTAGTTAAGCCATTTTTGTCTGTTCCTCCTCTCCTCTAAAGCAACTTGACATGGAACGTGTCAAACTTCTGTTTGTACAGAAATGTGAGGTGCTGCTTGCAGCTTAACGGGGAGCCTTTTTACAGCTATTTGAAATACCTCCAAGCAAGCTTTTTCTATCAGATAGCAACGTGTCTGAGAAATACAAATGACAGCGACCCTTAATGTAGCAGCTTACTTCACGCTAATGATCTTGTCAACATTAAATGAGTTAACCAATGTTTATTTCATTTTTCTGTAATTAGCAAAAAAAGAATCCACAACTGAGGGACTGGAGCAATCGGACTTTTCAAGCAGAGCAGTTTGAGCTGGAACAGCCAGTTCAGTTAACACCATTTTCCCTCGCCATTATCTTAATTCTCCACTTGCTGAAAGAGCAAGTGATGAATGCCTTAATCAAATAATATCCTAATGTAGTCCAGATGTGCTGTAGGTCATTTAATCAGTGGCTTTTCAGTAGGAAAAGAAGGAATAATGAGGCTTTGGTTGGAAGAGCGGAGGAGAGCAGGGGCAGAGGGACGGGAAGTAGTAGGTGCTGAAAGGGAATGTCTTATTCCCCGGGATTTCTCAACTGCCTTTTTTCCCAAATAAGGAGTGAGAAAAAAATGCTATCCAAGTCTCACTTTCAATGAAATATTCTCCTGCGGGAGATAGTGAGATGACTGTAGTGCTTAGTTTGCGTTAAGAGCAAAGCTTAGATGAAGCTGCTAACTGCTCACAATGCCTGACTCACATGGTAGGTCATATTTATAGCCTGGGTACAGCAATGGCATGTGGAGAATTTAGCAACATCCTCCTTTTTAGAGACTGTACACATTTAGTCTCTTACTAGCAAAACCATTCTGTAGACCCTGTAGTCTTGACTTCTTTTTCCGTTAAATATTACTTATTTGCTGGCTGTTTGTTGAAATGGTATGTCAGAGTCCCCTGATCATCTTGGCTACATCGGACTCATCATTTAAGGACAGTGGTTTTCATTTTGTGTATGTGTGTGTCTTTGAACGGGCGTTTTTCTATATGCACCTAGCAGAAAGTTAAATTACGTGCATGCCCTTAGAGGAGGAGCCCTGCGAACTGCAGCCCACTGGAGTTACAAGGTTTCGGATCTTGCATAGCCTCCAGCTTGTGGTCCAAATGCTGATTTCACCCTGGTGTGTTTCTGGAAAAAGGGGCTGGAGTGAAAGCATGTTTGTGTGGTGGTTTCCTGATGGGTTCTGAGCGTGGTGAGACATCAGAGAGCGTGACTCAGGGGGGGTGGTGTGCCAGGCTCTTCTTGGAAGTGGCTTCTCTCCCCACTTGTGTGCGTAACGCAGCTATTGGCAGAGGCTTCAGTTATATCCTTTGACCACCATCGTTTTTCCCACCTCTCTACTTACGTAATCCAAGCAATTTTCGAACTAGGACTAGGCTAGATTTCCTCTTTCTTAATGTCTTCTCAGTTTTCCTTTGATAATATTCCAGTCATCTGCTTTTGCCTGAGTCTGGAGGTTACAGCCTAAAATACATTTTGGGTAAAGCTAAATATAAATTGGGACCTTTTTAAGCCACTATGTGCTTTCTCTTTATAGAGAGTTTTAGGGGCCTCTAGCTTTAACATAACCCCATTTCTTTGTAAAACTGGGAAGAAGGCAATACACAGAGTGCTCGAGCCAGCTGGCCAGTCCAGCCCTGGTACTGTAACCCTCCCAGGGTTCACTGCCTGCAGTGAAATAAACATTAGAGCAGGGCACCATTGGGTGAGACGCGCTTTACTAGGTGAGACACGATTACCTAGGCATACCTTCATTTAAGGAGATTTTGCTGTGATGGGTCTTAATCTAATGGATAAGAGCAGGTGTAACAAGTCCTATTGATAGAGGCAAAGCATGAATAACAACTCTTAACCTTCATCAGCTCTCAAAGAGAAACAGGTGTTTAGCCTTTTTTTCACATTTCTGAGCATCATTTGTTCCTTTAGCCCTCTCCGCAGCATCACTACTGTCAAATTCCAGTAGATCGTGGACAGCCATGCCCTTTAGATGCGCAGCAAGTATTAATTAGGCTTTAGAAAATAGTTAAAAGCAGTATGATCTCTGGCAGTTGGCGTTTGTGAAGCGAGAAGTGAAAGAAAGTGAAAAATAATCTATTTTAGGCTTTGTTTGCAAAGGTTTGTTGGTGCTTGCTTCAGTTAAAGCATTCAGTTCCTACCATATTGCCATTGAAAGTAAGTGGTGAAAGAGCTCCACTGTAGCGAGATCATGTGTTTTTGTTCAGAAAATGCAGTTTATGCCATTTATGAAAGATTTACAGAATTGTATCAGCCAGTGAAAGAATCTGTATCATCAGAAGACTTTAATTTAATACTAATACATCTCAGAAAGCCTACTTGTGTGCTTATGGCAGGTTTATCCCTGTTCCTCCAACGTATTAAAACAGTTTTCCTAGCAGTCGTAAGATCTGCTTGGAGAACGAGTGAACTGCATGGCCTTTTGTCTCCATTTACTGCCTTCCTCCTGCCCCTGCCTAACCCAAATTCCTTCCTCAGGAGGTCCCTTTCTCATGGACCAAAATGATTAATATGCCAGTGTTTTTCTCTAGAACTCACATTTGCAGAGGAGGGTTGTAGCGCTGTCCTTTAGATGGAACAGGAACCCCCCACCCCCGATGAAAAGACTAAGGAATTTTGGAAATCCCCTTGTCTCATTGTTTTTTCATGCAAGTGACCGTAAAGGTCACCCTTTCCTTGTGCTGACATTATCTAGATGGGTTAGAGAGTATTAAAAGCAAGGCTTAGTTTAGCGTCCTTTCCCCTCCCCGCTGGGATTAGATCATGCTTTACCGTAGCAATTGTTCCATCCTCAACGTGTGCTGGGCAGATTTCAACGGCAGCATTTTGTGAAACTGTGATTTTTCATGCATACATTCAGAAGCCCTGTTCTGCTCAACTCAGTATCTCTATCGGGCACTCTTTTAAGCTGAACATTTTTTCTGTCCTTGTTCAGTTGGGATTTCTCTGCTTTCACTTAACATCGGACCAGAGGCTGAACATGAGAGAGGGCTGCTAACAACAGAGCCGTAAGCTCTGAGCTCAGATCCACCACCACCGACTGAGGGGAGCCTGTCCAAGTGGACCCTGCAGGTGCAACGGTTCATGGCACAGGACCCCATCTGTGACCTTCAGCTGTGAGGAAGAAATTCTCCTTCTATTCCTTAAGGATTGTATCATACCTTATATTCCCTGCCAGGTAGTGGACAATTTTCTAATTGTGCAATGCTCCTTATGTGTTAGTTGGATGTGGTGCTCTTCATTTCCTCCAGCAAACCGTTTCACTTCCTTAGGTAGCATTGGAGACCGCCTCAGGAGATCATATTTACCTTTGTAAGTGACTTAGCGCTAAATGCTCTGTAAATCAAATATCCCAGCTGTTGGAAGCTTTCGTTCTTGTTTCAGCAAAGACAGATTTTAGAGACAAGTCATGGAAAAGTAAGTCTTAGGAAAAATGTGTAACACGGTTTAAAAGTACGAAGCATCTGTGGTGGTGTTGTTGATTAACATGCTAATATGTTTGTATTGACCTTGAGTCTAGTGCTGCCTCTCTGCAGCATTGGTTTATTTCCCGTGCCCTCACACAGACTGTACTGTCCTGGTCATTCTGTCCTGGGGAACTGAGTGAAATAATAGAAGAAATAATGCCCAATTGTGCACTTTTTTTTGAGATAGAAATCAACGTGGAAGTGAAAGGAGCATCAGGAGTGGGATTTTAACTGATGAGAGTGACAAGACAGTCGAAAAACACATTTTTCTGGATTAAATGCCTTCTTATGCATGCATTTACTGCTCTAATTCAGTTGCACTTTCAGGCTGACCTACATTACAAGAAGCCAACATTGCAGAGAACAAGAAAATGGTCTTTTGAATGTGGGTTCTTGTACCAGTTCATTGCAGGAATGAAAATACTTAATAAAAAGTGATTAACCTTTTGGGTTGTTGGGTTTTTTTACAACAGATGCACAAGCATTTAATTTAAAGAGGGAAGATAGCTGTTTTTGTTGCCTCTGTAGCAACAGTTGAAATCCAGTCATTAGGATTGCAAATTCTTCACAGAGAGACCAGGTCTATATTTTTAGGGAGTAAGAGAAAATAACTGGCACAAAGGATCGGGTAGCTTCCTACCTGTAGAAAACTGCTTCCAATTTACATACCTTGGAGTTAGTGGGAAGTAATAAGGGTTATTACAAAGCTGGATTCTGGCTTGCCCAGGAGAAGCTTCAGTTGCCGGTCTTTGAGGGCACAGGAAATACTGGAGCTATAGAGATATGTTTGGAAAAATACGTTATCATTCATTATGTGCTCCTCATTAAAATATCATGCCATACAGTAAATGCTCCTCATTAAAGTATTCATAATTTTTGAACCATTTTTCTCCATCCTTAATTTATTACAGCAGCAAAAGAAGATTGGACTTTGATTTGATAAAAGAGCTTTATAGCGTATCACATGGGGAAGCTGAAGGCTGTAGCTCAGCTGGAATGAAAAAGAATACTGCAAAGCCTTTCACACGCTTTTGGAGCAAATGCAATCACAACTCCTTCTCTAAAACAAACCAAAAAAGGACATACAGAAAACCACTCAGAAATTGTCACACAGCAAGGTCTCCAAGTAGCCACTTGTTTGGGCAGTGTACCCCCATGTCCCTTATTACTGTCTATATACCAAAAGAGCTCCCCACTGCTTCTTAGAGGGAGGTAGGATGAAGTTGCATTGTTTTTTAGACTGTGCTCTCGTGATTTCTGAAATGCTTAGAAGGAGTTAAACCATCTTTTCATAAAGAAAATTTTCCCGTTGTACTGTCTGGCTACCTCAGACAAGTCACTGAAGAGCGTAAAGAGCTGCTCACGGAGAGTGTCGCTGGTGACATTCAATGCTAATACATTTTAGTCATCAGAAATGGTTTCCATCTGTGTGTTGAAGACACCGTGTACTGCACTGTGAGAGGAACAGGCCAGGTTTTGCTTTTTGTGTGCAAGTAGGACTATGAATGGGACTATTCAAGGGAGTGCCAGCATGTGCCTGACATGTCTTAAATTCAACCAAATTTGGCAGCAGGATTTGGGGATTATTTTTTTTTTCTGAAACTTGAATTTTATACAATTTCTTTAAGTGAAAAATTGAAATATTTTCTGGACAACATTTTACAGATATTTGTAAAACCGTTAGGAAACAGTATAAAAATATTCTATGGAAAAATGGGACCTTTTGACACAGGAGCAAGAAGACAGAACTTTGGTTTGGGGCTTTTTTTTTTTTTTAATGAAGAGACCTGGTTGCTGTAGGTAGTGCGAGTGGAAATCCCCTTCCTTTCCTTGAGCCCTCCACCATCAGCTGCATCCCTTTTCTTCTCCAGTTCCAGGAGCTTTCTGAAGAGCTTTTCTCTGCTGCGGCTTTCTCTTAGCTGACCAGAACAGGAAATTTTGAAAACACAAAGTGTTTGGCTCATTTCTTCAGCCTGCTTTGTCCAAAGGCTCACACCGGGAGCAGTCCAGTGAAGGAGGGGGATCACCATATTTTTGGAGGTGGACAGTGTGGCAGATGCAATGGGAGGTAGGGAGCATACCCTACCATACCCGTGAGACGGTTGGGACTGTCCTTCCCATCTGGGATGGGGTGGGATGGCGGCACATTCCTGAGCACCCATTGTGTAGTAGTGAGCCTGAGCTGTGAGGGATGGGTGCTAGCACTTCATATGACCCTGCTTTTGCATTTTGTTCTCGTTAGGAACTGCAACACTTCCGTGTTGTGCCATTCTTCTACGCAAAATGACTTCTCTAAGAAATACTTGCTGTTGCTAGCAAGAGTGGAGGAATACCTTGTGTTGGCTAGGGGTTTTCTTGCTGGTTAGGGTGGCCATCTGGAAGCACAGAGGTGCAGATGACTTCTGTATCTTTGCAGTGCTTGGGACTGGCTCCATCTGTGGTGCAGATGGCGACTGCGTTCTTCAAAAGGATGAGCTGAATGAAAGCAGCCGCTCTCTTGAAGGTTTGCCAGGCTCAGCCTCCTAGCAAATCCATCATTTGGTTCCTTCCCCTTTGCAAAGAGACATTGGAGAGGCAGGCCAAGACAGTAAGTGAAGAAGGAGAAGCTGATTGACATCAGCAGGGAGTTGTGGATTAGTGAGTCAACTGTATGCAGATGTGATTTTAAGTTATGCTATTGTACTAAAACTGCTAGCGGCATGGTAGGCCCAAGAGTCAGATCCAAGAGCAGAGGGGAGAGGGTGGAACAAAGCATGGGCTCAGTGATCAGGCAGTGGGAGGAGAAGCAGGTGCAGTGCAGGACATCTCCAAAGGAAAATGAAATTTGAAGAAATGGCAACTCACCAACGCTAATGATGCCAGGAGACTAACAGCATCAAAAGCTGTCCTGAAACTTGGCTGGAGTAACTGGTAGAAGTTCACAATGAGGAAACTGTGTTTTAGATTTTTTTAAACTATGAAATGGTTTTGGTTGTTTAATCTTTTCCTCTCTCCCCTCCAACACTGTTGCTCCAGAAGAATGTTGATGTGGCTCAGAAGAATTGCCTCCCACTTGTTGTCATACGCATTTTCTGTTGCATCAAACAAAGGGAGGCACTGGCAGTACATTTGCTGTGTCTTGCCTGTAGCACACCCACATTTTCTCTTTCTAAAAGACTTGATTGCCCAAACACTTACACTTTTGTAGATAAAGAATTCAACCAAGGAGGAAATATGCTAATAATTCTCTAAGCTGCTAATAACTGCAGTTTACTAAAGTGCAGCAGCATTGTAGAAATGACACTAATTACCCAGTTGCATCTTGACTTAAGCAGAAATGAATGCACATTCAGAAACTGTGTAAATGTAACAGTAACTTCTGGAAAATCTGGGTCTAGATGAGCAGTGTATGGGAATCACTGTGAACGCTGTATTGCTGGCTACAATTAGGGTTGAATGCAGCCCTTTTCCCATTTACAGGCCTTTGTAATGGTGCAGGCTTTGAAAAGCCTCCTCCCTGTAGGCGGCAAATACAAAGCTGTTGGTACATACTTATCCCCAAGGAGCAAAAGCAGCCCCCTGGCAAGCTCGCCTCCTTCTGCCGAATAGCTGAGGCAGGGGGTCTGTGTGTATCCCACGACCCTCCTTCTCCTCCTCCTCCAAGCTTCCTCCCACCCATGGTGTCACCATCCCAACGTGTGCCATTTTCCCAGACCCAGACAGTTATCCTCCGTAGCTCAGTGGTCTCAACTGTCTTGAAAAGCTTCCTTTTGTTGGCTGCTTCCATCCTTATGATCTTCTCAGTTATCTTGTGCAGGTAATTCATCAGTAGATTGACTTTTGCACCTCACAGAAGTTTCTGGAGCATACTCTCATTGCCGTGACCTCACAAAATTGTCCCCAGATTCTGCCAGAATGTGTTGATGGAAAAACTGAGTGGGTTTTTTAATCGTATTTTTTTCCTCCCTGACTTCTCTGCCCGGCTGGGAGCCCTCCTTCTTTCTCAGTCACTAATCCCCAGCAAAGAAAGACTCCCTTCCATAAGTAGCAATGTTTCCTCATAGCTTTTACTGCATAATTGTCTGTCTTACTACATAACTACATGTGCCACGCTAATTGCACAGACACATGCACTTTCAGAATTATATACTGTCATAAATGCATGCCCTGATTAGACAGTTATGTGTGTATGCCTTAATTGTGAGCTATGGATTGCAGCTATGATGACAGGATGGGCTCTTACTCATTAAGAAATTGGTAAAATACTGCGCCTGTGGTTCCATTCCCTACCTTGAATACCCAAACATGGTTTGATCTGAAATGTTTCATACATTAAAGCAATGATGGGAAGTAGACATGCTTTAGCGAATGGGGTCTCTGGGGCAATCGGGGGCATATTCCCAGCTCCATGGCATGGAGGTACTCAAAGCACAGGACTGGGGAGCCCTTCGCCTCTGTTTGGCTCTGCAGGGAGGTGGGTTTCTGTGGCTGGGGGACATAGCTTCATTACCTGATTTTCTCTGTCCATTGAAGATGTTTTCTTGTGGCCACAGAGGACATGTAGTTAGCTACCAATGTCACTAGTGGCTTTGATCTGTCTGATTAGAAGCAAATGTTAGGCAGGAGCGTGATGGCTTGCTCATGGTTTGTGTGAAAGGAGACAGCCAGCAGTCCTGTGCTGATGCCTGTGTCTCTTTGCATAGACTGCTCCAGGTAGCAACATCCCCCAGTTTGCACCAGCAAGGGTAGGCAGGAGGGATTTAAACCCAAATATCAGAAAAGTATTGCAGTCTTAGTCCTGTTACCTGAGTACCTGTTGTGTCATGGTACCTGGAGATCTGCAGGCAAATCAAGAGCAATTCTTGCCCTTTCATGTTAAAAGAAAGTTTATTCTTTTGTTCCTGCTGTGCCTACTCAAAAAAGTAAGGACTTTTTATACTGGTTGTTCTGTATTTGTTTGCAGAGCATCTGATTTCTTGAATACATCCTTAATAGGACTAAAGAATAAACTGGTCACATTTAGATATTTAATTAGTGAAAAATGTAATGTGCTTTAAGAAAAGCACTGCTCGAAACTTCAGCTGGAGAATTTCTAGGTTCAACAGAAAGTGAAACGCAAGTAGAACCAGTGAAGTATGTCAAGTTTACTTACAGACAAAAGCAGATGATTGTTTATTTTTGAAGGTTTTTTTCCCAATGTTTAAGCACAATTAAGAAGAAAATATCTAATGGCAGAAGCCAGCATTGTCTTCAACTCTGTACAATTGCATAATTAGACGGAAGACCCTTTCCAAGAGCTTTTAGAAAGAGAGCTCTTCTGGCTGGCTAGCTATAATTCCCTAAGGTGTGCCACATGCGTTTTACTGCCTGTATAAACCCAGAGGCAATGTGATTGTTCAGGTCACTGTAAGTGCCATTGTGGTCCTGGCTGATCATCTTCTGCTGCAGTGTGTATTAATAGCATGTGGAATAAGGGACAGCAAGGGTGGGGGTGACTAGCAGACAAGGGTGCCCTTGTCGGGTGGCCACTGAATTCACAGGGTTTGATCCGTGCTGTGTGCTTCCCAAGCCCATGCCTCAGCAGTTGTACTACATAGAAACACATGTGGAAAGGGAGACGGAGACCTCAGATACCAAGTTTCTGTTTTAAAATGCTAGTCAAAGTGAATAGATGTGTCGCTTCTTCTTTTCAGGAGTTACGAAGAGTTAACAGAGTTCGCAAGATCTTTTTGAAGAATAATGTTGAAAATGCCCTCTTCTTTTCTTTTGTCGTTTCCTTTTTTTGCCTTTCAGCAGTAAAGAATTACTGAGAAATTCATTATCATTTGATAATAATATTGAGAAATTCATCATGTTACCAGCTTAACCAAAAGTTCCTTCAGACTTTGCTCACAGGAAGTTCAGTAGGCTGTTTGATCGATGGGTAAAATCTGACCATCCCAGAACATAAATAGTGTTTCTTTCAATACCCTCCTTGAGAGCAGAGGCAACACATAAGGGAGAAATATGAATCCAGTGCATCTGCACTGCAGATCAAAGCAGTGGGAGGGAGGAGACCATGACTCTGGTCCCTGTCATGCTCCTTGTGGTGGTCTTCATGCCGTGGGAGTTGCGAATTCTTCCTGTCTCCCAGGTCCAGTTGTGTGTGGGTTTCCGTGTGGGCTGGAGAAAGACCCCATGTCTTTCCAGCACCATGTAATTCTACCCTGTGTTCGATGACCAGGAGTGATCCACTGAGAAATGAACATTCCCTGCTGTTGCCATGTCCTTTTTCCTAATTTGGGATGAATCGCCTACTCTTCCTGCATGTTAGCATCTGTTTCAGCAGAATGGGGGCAGTAATACTGTTCATCTGAAGAAGCATTATGAGATTTCCTTCAAGTGGAGAAAGCATTTTTAAAATACCAAGATGATGGGTGTTGTGTGCCGCATGTGCAAACCTCCGAAGAACCTAAACTCCCAAGCCATTTATAACTTGGAAATCCAAAGCTCATTTTTAGTGGCAAACCAGGACACAGACATGAAATAATGGCAAAGTGAGGATGGTAAGCAGGTGGGAGATACTTAAATCAAAGTTTGTTGTTCTAGTGCTTTGTCCAGCTTATGGTAACTTTCTGGATTTTGTGTTAATGATTTGCCTTGCCTTCCCACGCTGAGTGACTGCTTTAATCTCAAGTTTAAGAAGTGCTAAGATTTGCTTTCCAGATGGTGTTTACTCTGCAGAAAATGAAATGTAGCTTTTTAGGACTTCATCATAGTTTTGTTCTCTTTTATTTTAGAAATCTTCCAGAATCCCTGAGGATGACATCAGGTTGAGAAAAAACAGAGACCAAAACTGTGCCAATTTCTTGGAGCCAGCTACTGTGCTTGCTACAAAGGAAGAGAAAATGGAAATTGAAGTTCCAGTTTCTGAACATAAAAGCATCACCACAGTGGCTTCACCACATCCCATAGACAATCCAACCCACTTCTTTTCCCCTGCTGCCAGCCACAATGGACTTAAGGACAGGCACGAATCTCTAGACAGTGAAGTTGCTAAAGAGATCAGATACCTAGATGAAGTGCTGGAGGCAAATTGCTGCGATTCTGCTACAGATAATACCTTTAATGGGACATCGTCCCCTGAACCAAGTGCAGTCTCCATTATGGAGGGCTCAGGACCATCTGTTAATGTCAATAATGATTCAGTACTCAGCGAAAGGGAAGAAAATGTAGCCGACAAGCAGGCACCCTCAGTAGTTGAACCACATGAAGCTAGCATAACAGATGAGAACCTGAAATCTAATGGCCATTCCTTGGGTGGACTGAAGGAAGACACTAGGGAAAGTCTGAAGGTGCCAGGAAGTCCCACTTCTTCAAACAGTTCTAGAAGATCCTCTAAGGATGGAGAAACAACTCTTACAACCCTTAAGAAAGAGGCTAAGTTTGAACTACGAGCCTTCCATGAAGACAAAAAGCCGTCAAAGCTCTTTGAAGATGAGGAAGAGAAGGAAAAATACAGGGTCCGTAAAGTGAGACCATCAGAGGAAATGATGGAACTTGAAAAGGAAAGAAGGGAACTCATTAAAAGCCAGGCTGTCAAGAAAAACCCCAACATTGCCGCCAAATGGTGGAACCCTCCCCAAGAGAAGACCCTGGAGGATCAACTGGATGAAGAGCACCTGGAGTCCCACAAGAAGTACAAGGAGCGCAAGGAGAGACAGCAGCAGCAAGGTGCAACACCAACATCCCCCAAACAGATCAGCTACTCCTTTGCACCACCAGAGCCAGTCAATATCAAGAAAGAGGATATTGTCACAGAGCAAATTGACTTCTCAGCTGCCAGAAAGCAGTTCCAGCTGATGGAGCATTCAGGTCCATCTCAGGGTCAGGCACCACCAAGGCGGTCAGGAACACCCAAAATGTTCTCCATCAAACCCTTTTACAAAAGCCTCAATTCTCCGCATGTGGACAGGCCACTGTCCTCCATGACAAGACCTGTTTCAGTATGTGGGCAGACAGGACAGCTTGAGGGTAACAATGCCACTGTTGTCAAAGCACAGAAGGTCTCCTGTACCTCAGAAGATGATATAAGTACTCAGACTGCCACTGCTGACCCAGTAAGAGAGTTACGGAGCGGTGATAGCCCCAGAGCTGGACAGGCCTCAAAACTGTGGGCAGAGGATGGAGAATTCATGAGCGCGAGAGCAGTCTTCACAGTGGTGAAGGATGATGGACAGGGCGTGCTCGACCAGTTCCCAAAGTCAGCCAGCGCCTCTTCCCCTCCAGAGGAGCTTGACTCTGGTTTGGATGACCTGTCTGTCAGGTCTCAGGATACCACTGTCTTGGAGACCCTTTCGAATGACTTCAGCATGGATAACATCAGCGACAGTGGTGCCTCCAATGAGACCATGAGCGCCCTGCAGGAAAGCTCACTGGCCGATTTCTCCCTGCCACAGACCCCGCAGGCTGACACCCCAGCAGAGTGCAGGGGCGAAGGCATCTCCAAGTCGTTCAGCGACCTGGGCTGTGACTCACCCTCCTCAGCCTTGGCAGACTCCATGCTGATTGACGACCAGCTGGAGTACCATGCTGGGCTGCTGGTTCAAAATGCCATCCAACAAGCCATAGCCGAGCAGGCAGATAAAACAAACCGCAAGGAAGAGGAAATCCCAGCGGAGAAGGAGATCTCAGTCAAAGAGCAGCCAGCCACCACCAGGCCCACTGCAGCCTCCAAGGAGCAGCAGAACCCAATGTTCGAGCCACCCCAGGTGTCTTCACCTGTTCAAGAAAAAATGGACACCATACCAAAGACTTCAAAAGAGGAAGACTCAGGACTCAGGGAAGGGAAGAATTTGCAGCAGTCACCCGTGTACTCAGCCACCCAGCCATTCCTTGTGGAGGAAAATAGGCATGAAGTCAGCTATTTCAGCAAGTATTCAGAGGCAGCTGAGTTGAGGAGCACCGCCTCCATCCTGGCCACACAGGAGCCTGAAGTGACCGTGGGCCCTTTCAAGTTACGGTCAAGGAAGCAGCGGACTCTATCGATGATAGAAGAAGAGATTAGAGCTGCCCAGGAACGAGAAGAGGAGCTGAAGAGGCAGCGCCAAGGTCTGCAGGTGGCATCAAGCCCTATTACGAAGAGTGCACCACCCATGCCCACTAAAACTGTGTCTTACAAGACCGCACCAGGTAAGAGCCCAAAGCATCAGGGTGGAAGTGAAATGTGACTGTTGGTCAGGTCAGATTTGGGTTTATGTCATTCTTGAGTGGATACATCATTTTGCAGGGGGTGGGAGGGTTGTCGTGACTTTGTCTGCCTGGAAACTGCAGGCAGGAGGAGGGCATAGGACAACCCAACTTTTTGTCTGTGAGCACACCTGAGGACGTTTTTGTTTTTTCCCAAACGTAGCACAGAAGTAACTTACATACCCTACTGATCATCATCAAGAAACCCTGCACTATTTTCATCCTTTGCCACGTTGTAACATGACATGTCTATTGCTGTGCTGCTCAGACCACCCACTGAGATTTAGGATTGTCACAAGGAAGGACAGCAGCAGTTTTTTTGAAGCTGTGTGGTTATTTGAAGGACAAACATACAAAGCATTTTTAACAGGCTTTCTGTTCTCTTGCATGTCATTAAGGAAGGGCAAATGTTTTGGAGTTTTGCATCAGATTTCTTTTTGTGTGTCTCTGTTTTGCTTTCTGTTTTCAGGTATTTCTTGGTCTTCTTAATGAAGTTTGTCTGGTAAAAAGATGTCCAGAGCTGTGAGTTGCCATGTGTTTCAGCTGGTGTCATTTACTACTGAACTAAAGAGGTGTCACAAATTAAATGCTTAATAGATTTCAGTAGAAGTCCTCCTCTGATTAATCACCTTCTAGGTCCTTGTGGTGCCATGCACAGCAGTTGCGACATATCACTCTCCTCCTTCCCCTTTTCAAAAAACAAAGTCAAACACTCATGCCTTCTTAATATAACATAAAAAAAGAAATCTAAAAAAAAAACCATAGAAACACATGCCAGGCTTATTTCTGTGTAGTGAATTTTATAAGTATAGTCTTACATATGCTTTGCAAGTGCTTAGAAGTTTTTATTAACAGCAACCATTCTGAAGAAGTATTAGTTTTACCCAGAGTACTTAAATTCCGTCCGTATTTCCACTGATGTAAATCTGAGATAGTGATGTTTCCAAAAAATTGTGTAGGGTGAGCCTTCTCTTTTGAAAGTCATGGCAAACTTGAATAAGGTCTGGATTTAGTCCATTACCCAGTATAATTGTGAACTTGGAGTGTTACGCAGCACATAAATAGCTAATTCTTGTTTTTGTTTCTTTAGCGAAGATGATTTCAATTGTGTTTCTTGCCAAAAAAAATGCAGCAGATGTCGATAATTTCTTTGAAGTGTTATTGTTATTACTCCTCTAGAACAGCATTTTTGATAGGGAGTCTCCATAAACTGAGGTGTTTTGGGCAATGACTGACAAGAGGTGAGACACAAGGCACTGGAGACCTCAGCTAGGAGGACTCGTTGTGACTGTTTTCAAAAACAGCATCATCTGTAGCTGCAAGTGCTCGAAGTGAGGCTGGTAATGGTTGATTTTTACTCACAAGTGATGCTGTAAGGGCTGCTGACACTAATGCTTATTTTAATGGAGCATCTGGGAAAACAGTGTACTTCTCGTTCCTATTTCTCTACACAACAAGGCATTTACTTTGTGTCTGATGTTAAAGTGTTCATTGTAAATTACATTCTAGTGAGAATGATAAACTTGTGCTTATAATGAATCATTCCAGACAGTTTCCTTTAAATGTCCAACTGCCATATGTTCAAGAAAGAAAATTGGGATCTATTAGCCAATGACTCAAGCTACTGCAATTTGCAGCTGGTGACAAGGCAAAGAATTAATTTCTAGGAAAAGATGAGTATGTGGCAATGTGTAAGGATGTCATTGATCAAAAAAACCACAAAGAGCATTGCCAAAGTCATTCTTAAATCTTCTACTTTCGGTGCCTTCTAAACAGCGGATGTGCTCAGTAGAGCTCTCAGCTGGCAGAAATTAGCTCGGCACCCTTAGTGTTGCAGGGTGCCTCAGCTCATCTCATCCTTGCTGTCCCTTTAGCCAGCTGCATCGCAGTTACAGCTTGCAGACATCCTTAAAAATATGGAGAAGAAATACCATGCAATTCCTTGGGAGACTGCAGCAATGTTCCTTTTATTTTAATATATACGGCACCTTTTTTCAGTATTTACAAAAACAGAGGCAAAAGGTGATTCAGCAGAGGCAACAAAATCTGGCTGTAAAGCTTCATTGTGGCGAGTTACGGAGGTGAATTGCAGAGCAGAAAAGAAAATCTATTTGTGGTAGGCACAGTAAGGAATATGCTGTAGAACATGTCTGATACTGTAATCTGAATATCTAATTTCAGATAGAAAAATAATAATAGTAGTTCTAAGAAGAAGAAGAGGAAGAAGAAGAAGAAACAGAGGTATTTCGGTCACCAAATTGTCTTTCCCAAAGAAAGAATTGGCATTCTTCTTTTAACATCAGGATACCTCAACAGAAAGGGATTAGAGGGTCAAGTCTAAATTTGAAAAATCTGTTGCTAAGTAGGGAAGTGTAAATTCACCAGAACTCTTTTGAGGAGGTGTAGTAATTAACTTAATTAGCAATGGCCTACCTATCACGTTGCTTGTTTGGTGGTGGAGCAGGCAGAGTAGCTTTACTAGGACTCCAGGTGGTCCCTGATTGTTTGTTACTCCTGCCCCATTTCACTGCTTTGAACTGTTGTTATGGGGATAGCAGAAACACAAATGACAAAAAAGGACTGCAGTGAACTGAACTGCTATTTTGACTGAAGTGTGGAAGATTAACACAATTCATGTGGGTGTATGTGTGAAATAACTGCTAATTACTTTAGATAGCAAACAGGCTGTTTTTGCCACCCTGACATACAACTTCCATACAACTGACAGTAGCACTAAACTTGGTGTCTGCCAACCACCCAGCACAAACCAACGTGGTTCCTAGTAATATACTTCTGTACTGCTAACAAGTGTCCTTTAAAGCTGCTTGGGATGCATCAAAGCAGCCTTTTAACCCACTGCAGATGACTGGAGCAAGACACAGAGTAGTTTCAGTGGAACAACGGCTATGTGTTGTGTGCCCACAGGATAAGACCTTCTCCAGGGTACTCCTGGAAATGTGAAGGGAAGAGCGTATGTGAACTCCTTTCCCCAAAAAATTTGGTTTCCTGCATGAGAAACCCAAGAAAGATCAAAAAAATGCTTGAGCGTGGCTAAATGGAGAGTCATCATGGATGACCCAGTGATTGTGGATCCCAAAATATTTGTGGAGCTGTATTTAAATTTGAACGTTTCCTGTGTTGTTTTGGTGCAGTACCTGCTGCACTTGGCAAGGTGTTGAGCAGCTGCGTAGCAAGCCAGTGGTGTTCTCCTACAATGTGCGGGTGGTACATCATCCCTCCTGGACAGAGCAGCTGGAGCTGTTTGATAGTTTATTTGAACAGAATGATTCTACCCCTCTACTCTGCTCTCCTAAGACCCACCTGGAGTACTGCATCCAGCTCTAGGGCCCTCAGTATAGGAAAGACATGGAGCTGCTGGACCAAGTCCAAAGGAGGGCTACGAAGATGATCCGAGGGCTGGAGCACCTCTCCTGTGAGGACAGGCTGAGAGAGTTGGGGTTGTTCAGCCTGGACAAGAGAAGGCTCCGGGCAGACCTTATAGTGGCCTGCCAGTACCTGAAGGGGTCCTACAGGAAAGCTGGGGAGGGACTCTTTGTAGCAATAGGATGAGGGGTAACAGTTTTAAACTGAAAGAGGGGAGATTTAGATTAGATATTAGGAAGGAATTTTTCAGTCTGCGGGTGGTGAGACACTGGAACAGGTTGCCCAGAGAAGCTGTGGATGCCCCATCCCTGGAGGTGTTCAAGGCCAGGCTGGATGGGGCTTTGAGCAGCCTGGTCTAGTGGGAGGTGTCCCTGCCCAGGGCAGGGGGGTGGGAACTAGAGGATCTTCGAGGTCCCTTCCAACTCTAACCATCGTGTGATTCAATAAATGTGTGACATGAGGATACAGCATACATTTGGTGGTGTAAGTTCCATGTTCTTTTATTAGGAATATGGAAACTTAGACTATGATGAACTTGTGTCTAACTTTCTGTAGTGCCTGGCTCAAGTAATCCTGTTCATCAAAAGACATGTGAAAATCATTACATGAGGATTGTTTTAATGAAGGCTTTTCTGTTGGGGAGAAACTCTTTGTGAATATTTGCTGTCTCATGATGAGGCATCGGGAAATCCCTAACACGAGAAGCCATGCCTGGGATAAGCTTTCCTGAAGCTGCCACATCTGCCTTTTTGGTGTTTGTCACCATCGCATTGTCAGGTGAGGCAGAAGGCACGTTGTGCTACCTGCACCCCTCTGCAGGCACTCAGACCCATCTGTGTGCCCATCTGGGAGAGCTGCCCCCCCAGCAGTCATCTTCTCTTGTCTTCAGTTGATGAACTAGACAAGAGAATTTCAGTGAATGGCAAAAGCCCAGAAGATGACCTGCAGATTAGAGATGCAAATGATCAGGTACCTTTATGTTTCAGGTAACTGTTCCCTCCAGATAGTGAGGGATGTGTGTATGCTGTTGTCTTCTTTCTTCTCCTTGCTTTCTTCCCCTGAGTGATGGCTGTGGAGTGTAAGCCTCTGTCAGAGAAGCTGCTTCAGGCTCAAGACCATTTTTCACTTTAATTTTTCACTAGTAAATACCTACACTAAGGAAGTTTGTCAGGTTCAGCCACAGCCTGAATATACATTTTGGGTGGTGGGGGGAGAAGGAGAAATTTTGGGGCAAGATATTTTTAATATTTGTGGCCATGGCAAAATTTTTAATGCCCTGTATAAGGGGCAGAAGAATAAGGATCAGTTATAATACATATACATGAACCCCTTTTTATAATGAGAACGTTGAGAAAGGCTAGAGCAGAAATGCCGCCTTTGAGTTTATGGAAGATACTGTTTCCTTACCCCTTCTTAAACACCAGTATTAAAAAAGCAAGGTTCATCATTCTCTTCAAGGATTCCTCTGGAGTGCTCATCACTCATCCGCTGAACGCCTTAACAGCATAGTAACCCAGATCATTTGTCATTTGCTGTCTTATTCCTTCCCTAGTGGAGAATGTGTATGAAGTGAGAGAATCTCTGAGAGGTTCATTTTTTAATGTTGACTTGTCTGTGTGTTTGCATATTCATGTTACTCACTTGGTGTTCAAGAAGACTGAAGAAGCCTGCCTTTCACCTGGAGCAATACTGAGACTCCACATTACCAGAAGGACATTTTTTTACACACTTCAATTATCCCCTGACTTCAGCACAAACAAGTCTCCTAAAACAATCTGTCTTGCTGAAATACCGTATTTTGAAAAGTTTTCTCTGCTGTGGAGGTGTCTTAAAAATGCCAAAAATATCTCTAAAATAGTTGTTCCTACTAGTGTGAAGACCCATTCTTCCCATCTCCGTTGCACCTTAGTTAGCATTACATGATGGCCCTTGGTAATTTAGTGGTGGTCCTTGTCCCAGGGCCTTGCCTTAGTCACTTCTTGTTTTTGATACTGCAACAAACCAGCTGAGCATCCTTCCTCAGCTTGCAGCGAGTGCTTGGACACCCGTCAGGCTTCACAGGGTAGATAAGTCACTATCACAACCCCTCTTGCTCCCCAGAGCTGTGCAGAGGTTTTGGTTAGGAGGAAGCTAATCAGTCCCCAGCTCTTACACATCTTTGGTTTTGCAGAGAGGTATCAGGCCATGTCTCGCAGACACCAGATGGGGACACGGCAGCAGCTGCCCCTTCCCTGAGCTTTCCCTTCCCCTCCCCAGGGCTTAGAAAGAGCATTCTCCATAGCAGCGGCTCCTGCCTGCCCCAAATAGCACAAGAGGCAGGAAATTAGGAGAAATCAAATTACAGGAGCTTTCTGCTAGATCCCTGAAGCCAGAGAGTGGAGGGAGCCATCATCGGAACTGAAGCCACGGAACATTTTTTGGAGTCCCTTTGAAAGAGGAGAAAAATGTTAATGTGTAGGTGAACATCTGGGATGCTGTAGCCTGTACTCGGTATCTTGTGGCAGCTCTAAAGGTGACCTCAGGGGACTACCTTTCCTGGAGGGGAAGACGCTGCTAACTACTGTTAACTTGCAAGCGTGACCATCAGGCTGCAGTTTTTGCTGGTATCCTGCAGATGTGACCCTGTTTACATCCGAGTCAGAGTACAGTTCCTTTCTTACTCAGCTTGGATTTGGGCAAGGACCACCAGCAATGTCTGTGTGCATCAGGTGTGGCCACGGGACTGCAGAAGGAGAAAGTGCCTGTGATCATCCTGTCTCATGGTGCTTTTATGCTGAATGACTCTTCTGCCTGAGAACAGTACCTTATCTGGATGAAAATATGCCAGAAGAAAATTAATCCAGCGACATTTCTAACACGATCTGAACTGGCAGAATAGGTCTACTCCAGACCAGAGCTCTGCGTCAGGTTCATTGACTTTTTTCTATGGTTGTTCTGAGAGCCCTGAAGCCTCAGACACTGTCATCTAACCACAACCTCACTGGTGGTTGTGCTGGTTGCTTGCCTTCCTGCCACCATTGGCACTGGTAGGATCTCTCTCTTTCACCTGCCTACCTGTGCTCGCTAAATTTTTAGGAATTTGAAAGAGGCACTTGCTCCTCGTGAAAAGTAGTTGAAATAACGCTGTGAATTCCTGAGTTTTTAGTGGAATTCGAACACTTACTTACATAGAGAAAATGGTTGTATAAGCATAATTTCTTGTGGATACAAACCATCAGACCACTGTTTTGCTGTGGGCAAATCTCCTTACTACCTTGGCTTGTCTATTTGTGAAAAGGGAACTGTGACACTGTTCGTGGTGAGACTCCCCAGCTTGCGCACAACAGTTGCGTGTTACTGCAGGGTTGCTGCCACAATGCAGAAAATGATGGGCCTTCCATCCAGGGAGGATGGATCTGCTTGGAGATACCCCCTTTCTAAAATGCAGGTCCCCAAAGGCTACGGTTTGCATTGTTTTCCAGGGGAAGTGGGGTGGAAGGAGCGCTTTTCAGGCATGAGGCTTGCCTGTAGGTCTGAGCATCCTGTGAGGGGTCTGCATCCCTGGGGGAAAGCAAAAGCTGGGCAGATGTCTGAGAAGCCCGATTCTTCATGCATTACTTGCATACATCCAGGACAGTTACTTTTTACTGTAAGAATTAAGTAATACGGCAAGATATCTGACCCTAACCAGGCCTTTTATTTTCAGCAGACTTTTTTACCCACTGGACCTAATGGGCAAGGTGACGGTTGTTCTTACTCTCTCCTGCTGAGCAGTCCAAGGTGTCACACATGGGTGCAGCTCAGGACCTGTTGTTGGCCCCTGCTTTGGCCGTGTAACTCCTGGTTGTCTGTGGAGCTGGTGCTGATGCAACCCAGAGGAGAACCTGGACACACAGAAACTCCCCCTCCAGTTTCTGGTGGGGTGATTTAGGGGGGACGAATTCCCAGCCTCATCTCTGTGCCAGACAGCTTCAGCTAAGTCTGTAGGAAGAAACTAGTGAGGCTGGGGTTTTCCATACTGGTCGGAATTGAAACATGAAACAAGCCAGGCAAAGGGATTTCTTGTAAAAGACTCTGGTTTCACTTCTCCCTTCAAGAATAAATCCTGCTGATTCTTACAGGAGGTTTCAAGGCTGCTCTCTAGTGGCTACCACTGTCATGATGCTTTTTGGAAGAGCAGCTAAGATTTTCATTTCTCAGCAACAGGAAGTTTCATGAACATCTGCACGACCCTTCTGGTTACTTCACTTATTTGCAAGGGTTTTGTGGTGGGCTTTTTTTCTCCTTTTTTTCTTTCCCATACGTTGAACCGTCTTATTTCAAGGAGCTGACATGCCATGGAAAATCTCCTGTGATCTCCTGTTGATAGCTGAGGACCCCCGCACCTTATTCCTACGCCCATGACCTGCTACCATCATCATCGTTCTTCCCACTGGAGCAAGGTGGATGACTGACCGCAGATCAATGCCTGGAGATGAGAAACGCAGGCTGTCTTGCCCGGAGAAGCGTGGGTTGTCCATCCCCTGAGTTCTCCCACAGCTCGTTGCAGTGGTCTCCTTGCTCTGCCCTGCCTTTTACCCAGCTCTTCAGCTGGGATTACTCTGCCTACAACAGGCTCCCCTGGGTGAAACAGGTTCAGCCAGAGAGCAGCCTGACTTCTCTCTGACTTTCTTTCCACCAGGAGACTGAAGGGCCCTGTCTGAACGAGGGGTGTGTGGGATGGAGATCCCATCCCGCTCTCCACAGGTCTCCCTCCAGGAGCACCCTCTGCAACTTGCAGGACACAGATGCAGGGAAGAGTAGCACCAGGGACCAACCGAAAGCCTTTCATGCTTCCAAAGCATAGACAAAGCACTGGAAGAAGCAAAGAAGCTAGCACCGCTTAACCAGATGCCTTCACTGGACATTGGGCACGTGGTCCCTCGTGTACAGTGGTGGCATCCTGTGCGTTGTATTGTCTGAATCAGAAAAAAAAAATAAACTTGTGGTTTTCCAGAATCTTAGAAACATTTCCAGATCACTGAAATGTGTCATACAGGAGGGAATGGGAGTAATTCAGCCAGATACTACTGTAAATAACGGTGGTAGGTTAAATTTGCATTGTATCGTTTGGTGACTCTTCTAGGTTTTGTAAAAAGATTTTCTAGTGGTTTTTGGTGTAATGCATTTAAAGAAGAGAGAGTGTTTTAAAAGCCCATGACCATTCTGATTTACCAGATTGTTTCATAAACTTCATTCCAAACTGTTTCTTCATTCAAACCCTGCTGAAAATGCTTCTTCTGCTGTTAACTTTTAGAAACAACTTACGAGTCCTTCAGCTTAGAAAGGGTCCTTCCTTTTCATGTAATTGCAGGAAAGATAGAGAAGATCAAGCCTCCTCCGTCCCCCACCGCAGAAAGCCACGTCTCACAGTCTGACCCACCGTCCGAGGAGCCGGCGGGAGCCCAGCGACCCAAGAACCTGATGCAGACCCTCATGGAGGATTACGAAACACACAAAACTAAGAGAAGAGAAAGGATGGACGACAGCAGTGTAAGTGCCCTTGTCCTTTTCACTTTTTTGCTCTGCGATAGAGACCATGTCTCATGAGAACCAACACTCAAGACAACAAAAATATTTATTTCCCAAGAATCTGCTGAGATCACTTTTCAAGTGTGTAAGGATTTTAACACATTGTAAGGGCCAGTATGTTTGAAAGCGAAGGATGAGGGCTAATGAAGAGGAAGGGAGAGAATCACTGCAAACATCAAAGCCAACTCATATTAAGATTCGTTTAAATTAATTAAGTTAATGAATAATACATAGCTGCCCTGCAATTGGCAGACTCTGTTAATTCACACATCACCAAGACCCTCCAGCAGATTATTTTAGTGGCTGTTTGAACTTGATGGATCAAGCATGTATTCATGCCTGTGTTTGTAGACTCCCAAAGTCCCGTCCCAGTGTGCTCATGATTCAGTGTAAATGGATAACGTCCCGAGAAACCCTCCCTTGCAGAACTGGATTGGCAATGTCACAGAAATTAACTTGGGTCCTTCAGGGGGCAGCATGCTGTTTCCTGCTGGATTTGCTGTCTTTGCTGTCTTTTCTTCCACAAAAACAGAAGATCAGCCAGAATTTCAGTTTGTGAAATGGGTGCTTGTATTTCAGTCATTACTGTAGTAGAGTTTAACCCAATTAAGTTGTTCTTTATTGGAGGTACTAATAAGAAGAGCCATGAATTTCATAGCTGGAAGTATCAAAATTCAGGTGCATCCATTATACGACCTGTTTCCCAGCAGAGCACGAGGTGTTTCCTGTTCAGACTCGTTATTACTGTGGGCAATGACTGCAGAAGGTGGTGAGATAAAAGTGCGATGTAAAACTTCTTACATGGACATAGTCCTTGTTCTATGTTTGCTGAAGCAGCCGCAGTCCTCCAGGCATTCCCCCAGAGATGTCAGAACGGTGACACCAGCACCAAGGAGTTCATGCTCCAAACAAACTGCTTTCTAGTATTTCTAGTCCTACCTTCTAGTTTCTACTTTTCATTAAAGGTAGAGTTTCATTAGGTGTGTAGAAGTAGGTGAAAGTTTGTAACAAGAATGCTGCACTAGTCCGACAGCTTTTAATCATTACTGGTGAATATTGCACAGTAGCACAAGATAGTTAAAATCAGAAGGAATACAATGTGGAGGGGTCCTGTTTTATTTCTGCTCATTAACTAGAACGTAGTAGGAGACCTGACTCAAAATGGAAACAGATTAGTTTCCAGTGCACACCAGAAACTTTCTGGTCCCTTCTTCTACTGAAGCCATTGAAAAACAAGATCTCATCGTCCGTCAGGTTCCTGCTGCCACCACATAGGAGACCCGCTTGCGCATAGGAGTGTGCCTTGTTCTCATAGCAGCATCTTGGGAAGGATCCACTCTCGGGTTTCTCCTCCCTCCCCAGAGCACCCAGTGAAACGGGGTGGCTCCACCTGCTCCGGTGGATGCTGTTTTCTGGCCTCTCCCTGGAGCGTCTCTTTCCCTGAAGGGCGCTCAGAGGCAGGAGATGTGTCACACCCTCATGCCCTTTGCAGAAATGGTCCTCGGGAGTCCTGCAGCGAGTATCTGTCAGTCTGGTGGCTCGAGAGCTCAGCACAGCAGAGAAGCTGCTGGACTAAAGAGGTGACACTTAGCTTGGTACTCACCCTGAGCTTTTCTTTCACCTCCGTGAAGAGCGAAGGTGACTTGCCCAGCCCACGAAGCGGTGGCTTGTGGTGGAAATCTTCTCCCATGGCTGTGATGGCCACATGCCATTTGTCGTGCATGTTGTAACACACAAAAACGGGTAAGATGTCATTGGATGTAACTCCCTCTGCTCAGCTGCCAGACTGCAACTCCTCAGGTGCTTACAGACCTGCACACGTGCCCCCTAGAAAGCAGGTTGGCCACGATTGCTTAGTCTCTTCTGCCGTTGGAAGCAAGCCCTGATGTCCTGACCAGACCACTGATCCGGGCAGTGTCTGAGCGAAGAGGTGTGCTGTGGGTGCCAGCTCAGCTGTCTACTGCTGATAGAGCTGCCCAGGCATCGACAACCCAAGGATGCATGGCCAGAGCATTGGTGCCGGTCAGACAAGTTGCGGGATGGACCCTTTTCTGGGACGAATTGTTGAGGCTGCAGTGAGTTCATGGAGCCCCAGTGCACACCGAAGTCCCACAGCATTGCAGTTTGTTGTCCTTCTCCTCTTCTCTAAGCCCATTGCACACAGCCAAGCAAGATTTACATTCTTGCTGCTGCCTACCCAAAATCCTGTTAGAGGGCAGTGTCCTGCAGAGCCTGGGGAGAGCTTCCTTGCACCAGCAGGAGCGTTTTGTTTCTCTCCCTTGCCTTTTTCCGCTCTCCTTTTGTAAACAACTCCCACCATTGGCAGGGGAAAGATAATTCAAATAAGCAGTGCTGCACTTCTACCACTGTTAGTTCAAGCTAATATTTTACGTGCCAGGCTAAGCAGTAATTATTTAAACAACAAATAGCTTTGATTTGTCAGCAGAGGACATTTGACCGTGTGCTCAGGAAAAAGATTTCCGTAACTAATGAAACAAAAGAGCACATCACTGTCCTGTTTAAAAGATTTATTAAATGTAGCGGGGGAAGGAGCATAGCTGACAACCAGACAGGCAGCTGCCACTTGGACCATTAAGTCCTGAGAGCTGAATGTGGCTCAGCGTTGCTCTTTGTGAGTGAGGGGAACCAGAGACTTGCTCATGTACAGGGATCAGTCACGCTGAACAGAGCCAGCGCTGCCGCAGGGGCAGAAGGCAGCAGCCACAGTCTCCGGAATGGGGTTGTGGAGAGGTTTGATGTCCGTGGAAACTCCCCCTGATATGGTGAGCACACCAGCAGTATTAATGCATAGAGCTTCTGCTTCTCCCTACGTAAGACACGCCAAAAGGCAGGAGGGTGGTTTCAGTAGGGCATCTGTTCCATATCCCCTGTAAATATCACCGCCTCCTGTTTTGTGTCTGGCTTCAGTGGCTACAACGCGGGCGCTCTGGCCAGGGCTTGCGGGTTTTGACTTTCAGAGACAGAGGGCAAATCAAGCGCATCTGCTCTTGGAAGAACTTTGCCGCTCAGGCAAGGGGGCAGTTTCTTCCAAAAAGAATGTGTTATGGTAGAGGTTTCAACAGGTGAGAAAAAGAGAAAAAGCAGCAGCAAGAAAACAGGTCAAGCACTGGTGGTAAACAAGACTGAGACTGGCCAAGCAATGTCATTAAAAAAACACCGAACTGACTAATCTTACTTTTTTTTTTATGACACCAAGTTGCTTGAAATCCTGTTCTCTGGGATGTGCCAGTTCTTGCAATTTCTTTGTTTTGTTCTTGTTTCCTAGTTATAACATGCTTGTTCAATGTACTAATGCTGGTCTTTTCCCTTTCTACCAGTACACCTGTAAATTACTGTCTAGCAAGGTTACTTCTGAGGTACTTTTCAACTGCTTATATATTTTTGCTTCCTCTTGCATGGTGATTCCAAGTGCATGTCGCTGCAGTGTGCATTTCCATGCTGTGTGCCAGTGCTGTTTCATATCAAAACCAGGATGCAAATGTGTGGTGGGGGAGTGGGGGTGCGGGTATTCCTTCTTATCTCTCATCAACAAATATTTGTGTGGCTGGTTTTCTAACCCTTGGATTCTAGTTACAATTCCTGGCATGGGAGGGGTTGTAATTAAAGGGATGGCAGGTGTTGCCCAGGACTGGAGCATTCCTGAGGCGTGAAATGAGAACTTTTCCTTAATCCCTGTTACCGTTTAGCTGGCAAAGCTGAACCAGGGATCCAAGCATCCTCAGATGCTGAGTGAAACTGCCATGGCTTTCCTGTGTCTCTGATGACAGTGTATTTAGCACTGTCACAACCTCTAGTATTCTGTAAAGAATCCGCACACCAACCTTTCACCTGTGGAAGAAGAGAGTCAGATCCAAGCGCACGGCCTCAGTCTGGTGAATTTTGTGAACCTGTCGTTGTCCCTGGGTGTTGTGATGTGATGGCTGGTCACAGTCCACAACTTAGCACCAGTGTTGGTCTCAGAGTAGAAGAAACCCAGATCTGCTAAAGAAAAGATGTTTACAGCGACATCTGGTATTTTAGCAAGGCAGTAATTTGCACAGTCCTTATCCCTGCAAAGCTGGACTCTGCCAAATACAACAATTTTAAGAGCGGGGAGTTGATGCCAACTACACTTTTGCCATGTTTGTAGGAACAAGGTGCTCAATAATGTGGACATTTCAATTGCCTGCAATTTTCTTTGCAGACATATGTTTAAATCTGGACTTCTCTAAGAGACACAAACACATTGTGCTAATGACTGACATTAATTCATTCAATATCAGCCATTTTTTTATAAACACGAACCTTCCACTATTTCCCTATTCCATACCAAATTTGACCACCACCAGCTACCTCAAGACAAGTATATGAACATTTTCTGTCCTGGAGAGTAAAGCAAAGTCAAGTCTATGCCATTTCCTATTCATTAAATAATTTAGTGTGGGTTTTATCTGACAGATACAAGCCAGTGATTGATCGTTGAGTAGAGTATTCATAGATAGTTAATCAGTACAAGAGCAGTGTGCTTTCAGAGACCTGGTTTTAAACACAGGTTGGGCCTCTTCTCTCCCACAATATCTGCACAGTAATCTCAGTTACAATTAATGAACGGTAAGTAGTGATCAGAGTGTTTGATGTTGTGTGAGAGGCAGAAGCTCAGGTGTAGATTTTTTTTTTGTCCTTACAACTATATATATCTCTTCAAATTTACGGGACATTATCCTGAGTTTGCTTAGTATCAATCATACTGTAGGAGATAACTGCAGTAAGGTGACATTTATGCAACATTAAACCCTACTGCAGAAAAATTCTGTTACAAAACAGAAAACCAACATACTAGATTCGATGGCACGGAGCCCAGGGTTTATGTTTTACAGAATCACAGAATGGTAGGGTTGGAAGGGACCTCTGGAGATCATCTAGCCCAACCCCCTGCCAGAGCAGGGTCACCCAGAGCAGGTTACACAGGAACACGTCCAGGTGGGTTTTGAATGTCTCCAGAGACGGAGACTCCACCACCTCTCTGGGCAGCCTGTGCCAGTGCTCTGCCACCCTCAAAGGAAAGAAGTTCCTCCTCGTGTTTAGGTGGAATTTCCTATGTTCAATATAATATGTTACTATCTTGTTTCAGGTAAACACATCGTTGTCTGAGATACCCAGCTCCTCACTGTGCTCCCTAGAGGTCTGGGGTATTCAGTGAATAGCATTAAGTAGGTACAGTAAAGAAGATACCTTTATACTGGAGAATTAGATGTTCTTTGGCCCTCAGTAGTTACAGTTTTATGTTAAAGCATTTAGTTATCATTCATGAGCGGGAACACTCACATCTGCAGGAACAGGCAGCCTGTTCCCTGCCTTTGAGCTTCTGTCTCTTTGTGCAGGGTGTGCTCCAGGCAGATGTCTTGTGCCGTGACTTTCCCGCATGGTACTGGTAGATTTTAGACACCCAGACCTTAGCATTTTCTGTTTTTGTTGCTTTTAGATCATCCAAGTCCAGATGGGAGGAATCGCTAAATATTAACCTCCAGAAAAATCATGTTGCTACCACATTACTGTTCAATAAAGATTAGCCTGTCCTATATAGTAGTCAGTTTAATTCAGTGGTGGGGATAAAAATGCTTTGTACTAAAGCATGTCTGTATTTTGCTTTGTATTCTCTTGTTGCCACTAAGAGAGCAACTGTCATTACATCTGTTGGAGGGAAATTCAGGACAGGTTAGTCTCCATGTCTAGGATGCATAGATAAATTAATCTTATACCTGACAGTGGTAGCTGTTTCCATCGGGTTTTTGGTTTTTTTTTTAAATTCTCAAAAATAAATGAAATCTGTCAGGAAAGAGCCCTCTGCAATTCTTAGCGAGACCCCAGAGCTGCAACCACAACATCCACACATGAGTTTTTTGCAGAGAGAGGTGAAGAGCAGTTTTTACAGCCCTATGTATCTTGGTACTTTTGTTGGCACATCACAGCTACTCTCCAAACATCTACTGTGTCCAGCTCTGGAGCCCTCAGCACAAGAAGGACATGGACCTGTTCGAGCAGGTCGTGAAGAGGGCTACAAAGATGATCCGAGGGCTGGAGCACCTGAGGACAGGCTGAGAGAGTTGGGGTTGTTCAGCCTGGAGAAGAGAAGGCTCTGGGGAGACCTTAGAGCCCCTTCCAGTACCTGAAGGGGGCCTACAGGAAAGCTGGGGAGGGGCTGTTTGCAAGGGCATGTAGCGACAGGACGAGGGGCAGTGGTTTTAAACTAGAGCAGGGTAGGTTTAGATTAGACATTAGGAAGAAGTTCTTTACACTGAGGGTGGTGAGACACTGGCACAGGTTGCCCAGAGAGGTGGTGGAGGCCCCATCCCTGGAGACATTGAAGGCCAGGCTTGATGAGGCTCTGAGCAACCTGATCTAGTTGAAGATGTCCCTGCTTACTGCAGGGGGGTTGGACTAGATGGCCTTTAAAGGTCCCTTCCAACCCAACACATTCTAAAAAAATAAAAAAAGATTCTTCCTCTTCTATTGCAGCTAGTAGTCCAATATACTCCCCCAAATAAGATAAATATACTCCCAAACTCCCCCAAATAAGACATTTTATATAACATTGCTTTTTTTTCACTGAGGTGGCCTTACCATTGGGACGTAGACAGCTCAGTTCTTCAGCCTAAGCTGGAGTGAACTGTCTGCTCCTTGATCTTTCTGATTTTCATCCTTCACCTTCTGCCTGCAGTTTTGAGCCTGGCCACCTCAGGACACCGTGACTACCCGAGCCTGGCCCTGCGTGGTCGCTCACCGCAGTTCACCCACTGAGCTGACGTGGGGCATCATTGGGGAGGACACTTAGGAAGCCTTGAGGTAGCATCCTGTAATGTGGCCAAAATGTGGCGTGTTACAGACCCCCAAAAAGGCCACAACAGCAAAAGCAAAAGACTTTCCTTCCATCCTTTGACCTGCTGTGAAGAGCCTCTGGGCACTGGATTCATGAGGGGTCTATGGACAGCCCTGATATCTGCCAAGAATATTTTAAAATGGAGATTGTTTGCTATTTTAGGCAAGGGGCTTCCTGGGTTGTGAATTCAATGCTCCATTGAGGACTCCCAATTCTCCACTCAGTCATTCCAGTTGCATGCTATAATTACCCCATTGTTTTCTCTAGCGGGTGTAAAACTGACACAGCCTCGTAAAGATGAGGGTTATTTTAGGTCAAAAACTCTTCTCAGTAGATTAGAAGAATAATTTTGGTGTAACTGTTCTAAAGGACCTTTAGCTTATTAGTATCTGCTCTACTATTTAGAGGACTTGTTTATTAGTACTAAGCCGGACATCAATACTTGTTTTCCTACAAAGGCTAAGTCCACATTCAATGCCCTCGTGGTGTCTCTGATACAATTCTGTATACAGTTTTCCTTGGAGAAACCAGCAGTGTTTACAGAAGTAGACAAGCTTCTGGGCAGTTTTGCAGACAGGGGACAAATGGAAGAAACCCTGTTGCCATCTATTAAGACAAAGACGAGCTGACTGATCAGAAGCAGAAATCTTTTAAGTTTAAGGGCCATCTCTAGAGACCATCACAACATTGTGATTTCCAGCAAGGAAGACACTGACTGGAAACTGTTGTAGCTTATGTAAAATACACTTTATTTTCAGCTGGCATGAATGTACAGGCCAAATTCAGCAGACCTCATTCAAATATACAGCTAGTCTGTGACAGTGGCAGTTGTAGTTTGAAATTTATGCTGAATTTGCTGTTTTTTTCATGTAAATTTCAATATCCAGTGGGGAGAACATCAATTTTCTGTGTTTTATTTAGTCATTATCCTATACTGGTCTTCTTGATAGTCTCCTGTTTATCAGTATTTGGCTGTTGCCATCCAAAAAAGACCAAAAATCACTGGGGTTTTTTTCCCCCTTCATTGCCAACCCTGGAGCAGACACTGTCTTTTCTTATTCTGAGAAGATAGCAAGATGATGCCCTGATACCCAGTCCCAGTTTCACTTCTCCATTATTTGGTTTGGGTTGGTTTTCCTTGGTTTAGGCACTTAGAATCCCAAATATGTAGTTTAAACTGCTGGTCCTCATCGCTGCACCTCCAGTACGCTGCCTACAGGCTGATGTCTCAGGGCTTTTTTTAGCGATCTCATTTGTTGATGAATGGCTAGGTTTGTGAGCACCTTTGCCCTCTACTGGGTAAAATGGAAACTGCTCAGCCTTGCTCTCTGTTAGTTGCTCTGCAAAAAGAGGAGGCGTGATTTTGGGCACAATTTCATCAATTTGATGGTGGACCTGGACCAGCTTTGTAGCCCTGGTCAGTGCCAGGAAGCAGATGGAGACTTAGCTCAAAATCATCTCTGTTGGCTGAATTTTGCTTTTAGTTCTTTGACTTGTTCATAGTCATCATTGAAAGAAACTAGGAGGGCAAAGAAATAATAAAGCTAGCCAAATTCCACCCTACGTCAGCTCCTGAATGGAGGTCTGGATCTTAATGTAAATGCAGAAGTTTGTTCTCCTTCCTGTGAGAAAAGTTGTGGCTGGTAATTTCAGATGACAGTTCAGAGCAGATTTCCAGATATTGCCTGTACAGAAGTCGCTAGTACCTGCATACCTTTACAGCCACAACTTGTTACGAGCTGAAAGAAGAGTTTCTTTCAATTCTTTAAATTATTTATTTTTATTCCAGTGAAGACTTAAGTCCTCACTGCATTTGTCCTTTCTTAAAAGGCCGGCTACTCTTCATCAGTCAAGGAGTGCACAGAGCAGGTTGTAGGAAGCATTAAGGACCAGGGATGGCAAGCATTGGCACAATGCACAGTCATGTATTTGTTGGTGATTTTTTTACAATTTTTTTTTTTAACTGACTGTTTAAACATTTCAAAAGTTTACCTCTCTGGGAGGGCTGATTTAAAACACATTGAGGGTAGTGGACATTGGCAGCTTTGTAGTTTGATCATGGAGCTGTTACTCAGTGTTGGTCAGAAAATAACATTGCCATGTGCTTCTGTAAGAAAGCCCCAGACCCCTTTATGTCTCACTCTGCTGGGAGGAAAATACCCACTGCCATAATTTAGTTAGGATCATAGAATTGTAGAATGGTTAGAGTTGGAAGGGACCTTAAAGATCATCTAGTTCCAACCCCCTGCCACGGGCAGGGACACCTCCCAATAGACCAGGCTGCTCAAAGCCCCATCCAGCCTGGCTTCGAACACCTCCAGGGATGGTGCATCCACAGCTTCTCTGGGCAACCTGTGCCAGTGTCTCACCACCCTCAAAAGAACAAATTTCTTCCTAATATCTAATCTAAATCTACCCTCCTTCAGTTTAAAACAGCTACACCATCACTACACTTCCTGATCAAGAGTCCCTCCCCATCTTTCCTGTAGGCCCCCTTTAGTTACTGGAAGGTGGCTATAAGGTCCTCCCAGAGCCTTCTCTTCTCCAGGCTGAACAACCCCAACTCTCTCAGCCTGTCCTCGCAGGAGAGATGCTCCAGCCCTCGGATCATCCTGATGGCCTTTCTCTGGACCCGTTCCAACAGGTCCGTGTCCTTCCTGTGCTGAGGGCCCCAGAGCTGGATGCAGTACTCCAGGTGGGGTCTCACGAGAGCGGAGCAGAGGGGCAGAATCACCTCCCTCGACCTGTTGGCCATCCTTCTTTTGATGCAGCCCAGGATGCAGTTGGCTTTCTGGGTTGTGAGTGCACGTTGCCAGCTCATGTTGAGCTTCTCAACAACCAGCACCCAAGTCCTTCTCCTCAGGGCTGGTCTCAATCCATTCTCCACCCAGCCTGTATTTGTGCTTGAGATTGCCCCAACCCACGTGCAGGACCTTGCACTTGGCCTTGTGGAACTTCAAGAGGTTGGTGCAGGCCCATCTCTGAAGCCTGTCCAGGTCCCTCTGGATGGCATCCTTTCCCTCCAGGGTGTCGGCCATGCCACTCAGCTTGGTGTCATCGGCAAATCTGTCCAGGTCCCTCTGGATGGCATCCTTTCCCTCCAGCGTGTTGGCCATCCCACTCAGCTTGGTGTCATCGGCAAATTTGCTGAGGGTGCACTCAATCCCACTGCCCATGCCACCAACAAAGAAGTTAAACAGCACCAGTCCCCATATCGACCCCCGAGGAACATAACTCATTTGCTGAGGAGTACATCAGATGCGTGTCACAATAACACCTTTTGGTTTCATCTGACTTTTTTTTTAACCTTGTTAAAATACATATTAAAACTTTTTCTTACTTCTTTACTTAATTGTTTCTGTGTTTGCATGTGTGTGCATATGCATAATACATACACAGTGTATGTTTTTTGTATGTGTGCATATATATGTGTGTGTATGTATGAAAAATATATACATGTATCGGGGCCCATCTTGCACTGTATTCTGCAGGCTGTGCAGGTCCTCCATATGTAAATCTCCTTTCCCATATGCATGGAGTGATTTTCACTCCAAGATCACCTTGGCCACAGGGCATAGGCTTTCCTGTTGGCCAAGCCGCAAGCCAAAGACCACGAGAAGATGTGAGGGAAAGCTGCCTAGTTCTGCCTGCAGGGGTGATGTGCTGAAATAAACAGCAGACGGCTTTCCAGGTTTCACCTGCAGCTCCAAAGCAGCTTCTGGACAAAGATACCATGTGGTTGCTGGCTCCAGGTACTGAAGGTGTGCAGATGCCTCTGGCGAGAGGACCAAGACCCTGTCCTCTGCCTTCAGCAGGCAGGGATGCGGCAATGTGCAGCTGGGCTGGTACGGGCCAGCTGGGGCTCCCCTGAAGTGATCTGGATGCTGCCAGCCAGCTCCTGCCACCTCTGTCCTCCCGTGGTGTGGCTTTGCTCTTGCGTGCTATCCACCCCCCACACCTTCACATCAGCAAGTTCTTCATCGCATGAGTCCTCCCGGTTTGCACGAGGTGCAGCACCGGGAGCCCCATGGGAAGGACCAGCCCAGCTGGTCCCTGCGGTGCCGGATGCCCCAGCACGGGGTCCACAGGCAGCTGAGTGATGTGCTGTGTTCTCCCTTTCTCTCCTGACCAGGTCCTAGAGGCGACCAGGGTGAACCGCAGAAAGAGCGCTCTGGCACTGCGTTGGGAAGCCGGCATTTACGCCAACCGGGAGGAGGATGAATAACCACGCAGCAGCATGAAGACAGCGACGAGGCATGCCGAAACCAAAAAAAGAGAGAAAGGAAGGAAAAAAAGCAAACACAAAAAACCACCACGAAAGCAGCAGCATTTTAGTCCAATATTTATTAAGTACACAACAAACTCAGTGATGCACATAGACACAGAAGTGATCCAACTCCTGGCAATCCTAAAACAACAGGAAAACCCCACCTAGAAAATACCCCCTTCTCCTTTTCTCCATCCCCATCTCTGAAATGATGCAATGGGGAAGGTGCAGGGGGTGGGAGCCATCGGGGCTGGGGGGGACAAGGGGCGGTCGTCCCCACAGACCGGAGAGGCTGCAGGCGCATGGTGGGAGGTCGGCGTGGAGGAGCCTGCAGCCAGGGCTCAGGCTCGCGCTTCCCGCTAGCCGAATTGACTGCCCTGCCTTGCCCCCGGGGACCACCGTCCCTGCAGAAGCTCCCATCGGACGCTCCTGCAGCTCCTTCGCCTCCCACGGCCGCTGCACCAAGACCGTCAGCGTTACTTTGGCGTACTTTATCCAGCCACAAAACACCATATTGCCCTCTGTTGCTATTTCTTTTGAGGGCTCTGAAGGCTTGGGTTTGGGATTAGGGTGGTTTTTTTAGGGGGATGGGTTCTGCTCCCCCGTCTAGTAATTTATCTGTTTAAAAGGAAAAAAAACCCAACAGGGCGGCAGTTATTGCAAATGTACAATCCAGTAGACTCAGTAAAACAGTCCTTGTGTTGCAAACACAAGCCATCACAATTTAGGAGTGGAATAGATGGGGATGAGAGCTAAGCCAAATGGATTACCTTAGCTTTAGGATCCTATACGCTTGCAATATCACCTGAGCTCCAGGTTCTCAGAGCATATTTACGTAACAAAGTTTCTAAATATAAAATCTGTATTTAGTGGATGACAACTATTTTTTGATGGTGGGGAGGGAAAAGAATGGCATATGTGTAAAATCTATGAAGAAGGATAATCTGAAGTAGAAAGGTAGTGGGAAAGGGATACAAATAAAGGACATTTAATTTTTAAATGACGCAATAATTGAACTAAGCCAGACTCTGGCCTAGAAAGAGGTATGAAATAAAGAAGAAAGATAGTTAACGTCTTCAATTATATTTATACAACATAAAAAGCCTTTGAAGTAGAGTGCTTTGTGGAAGGCTTCACGTTTCCAGGCAACAAAAAAAAAAGCTAAAAGGCATAACAAGTTGGGAGGAGCGAGCAAGGAAGAGCAGACAAGGGAAGAAAACATTACTTTTACCATTCAGCCAGTGTTTTCAGTGCTACGAGCAAACCGTAGAGCCTTTAGTTACTGCTTAGGCTTGGGATCAGCAGTGAAGGATTAGTGTGGATCTGTGTGTGTGTGTGTGCGTGTGTGCAGGTGTGAGTGCCGGTGTGTGCGTGAGGCTGGCATACCACAGTGTATGGCAGCGCGTGAACTGATTATTTCCTCCAAAGCTGTTTACCAGCTATAGGGGCGAGTGCTAATTTCTTTTGTTTGTTGGTTGTTTTGTTTTTTTTTTCTCAAAGGGGATATAAAAACAAGGCACTGAGTTAATGCAGTATTTGTGATATTAAAATTTGACCCAACATGGTATTTGCATGAGTCACAATTGCAAAGTATTGACCAGTTTTGTAAGCTGACAATTAGGAAAAGAAATGTGGTATTTATTCTTGTGCTTTGTATTTGTACGTAGTATAGGGGCTGCGGGTTTACTCTTTCTTTTCACGCAAGCAATACAATAGGAGTATTTTACAACTGGGAACCATAATTTCTGGATTAGAAACCAACAAGTTTGGGAGATGACAGGAAAAAAAAGACAGTGAGCTTTTTTCTATATAAAAAATACTGTCTTTTTTATAAAGAAACAATTATTTTATTTTGACATCTTTTTAAATAATCATCAGCCAGGATACTGGTCCTCCCTTAAGCCTTTCCTTGGTTTCATAACCTGCTGTGCTGTTTTCTCCTGAAACAGTGAGCTCATTTAAAATGAGTACCGATACTGTGAACATACTTCTGGTGCTTTTCTTAAACAAACACAGAGCTTGCAACCAAATGACTCCTGTCCCCATCCCCCTCCCTTCCTCCAGCATGTGATTTCTGTCCATGGACGCTATCATTTTGAGGCTTGTTTTCAGGGACTTGTAGCAAATACAATTATATATACGCGTTAACTCAGTTCTGTCAATTGTCTCCCTAAGTGCTATTGAAGAGAAGAAAACCCTGCTGAACTGAGCGTTCACTGTGGTAAGGGCAGCAAGCTTATCTGAAGGATGCTCTCTAAACCCAGATGGATGGGGTGGCACCATGCCTATGAAGGAAGTACATACCCAATGAAGTGGACCCATTGTCCAGACATGGCAATCAGCAGTGATCTGTGACTCACGTCTGCAGGCGGGTCATTACCATAAGACTGTAGGAAAAGCAACGCCACCAATGCAGCCCTCGAGTGAGACCATACGTCGTGTAGCCACATCCATGAGCTCTGCGCATCTGTACCAAGAGGAGTCCTGGCTCCCTCCAGCCTTGGGGAGAGTGTAAGTGAGAGTGGGAAAAGGGGGTTTCCTGAGCAGAGGAGACGGCCCCTGAACTTACGATGAGGTGGTCTTGCACCAAACGACGCTCTTCGGAGTCTCCTCCAATATTAGCTCCCTGAAACTGGGGCAGCCCTGGTCTGCTTTCCCAGGAACCTGCATCTTTATTTTCTTTATTCAACCTGAAGGCTGTTTTTCCCTCCTGCTCTCTCAACTGTGAACCAGTGGTATTGATCACCCATCATGAGACATCTCTTCATGCTTTGCCACATCTTCCCCTACTGCCACAAACGGCCCTCAGTCTTTGAAGGGAAAATTAAATTGCTCTAAGGAAGGGGATGTTGTGGTGAGGAGAGGCCAGGCAGGAGTCCTCTGCACTAGGAGCATTCGCTTTCAGCCCCTGCGACAAAAGTATTTGCGTGTGTCAGTGCGGGACAGCCAAACTTTCCACCGAGCAGAGTTTTTCTCTTCCAGAAATTATGGACACTCGAGGTCAGCAGCACACATTCAGTGCTGCGGTAACGCGAGTGCGATGCAGTTTACTTGCCTCTGTTATTTCATTTGCATGCTACCAAGCTTAGGTGTTTATAAGTATACGCCAGTAATACATATCTATCTATATATAAATATATCAAATGCAACAGAAGAGCACTATTGCAGAGTTAACTTTGTCTCCACAAAAGAAGCGCTCAGATCCTTTCCCGTGGCAAAGACTGGTTTTAATGAAACTGTGTATTGAGAAATAGTTAAGCATTAGCATTTGTGATTATAATCACTTTGGGGTTACAGTGCAGGTTTTCTGAACAATTTGTTTTAAAAGCTGCCAGTTTGGGCTTCATCTTGCTCCGTACTGACATTATCTGAAGGAAAATACAGTAGCATTGACATGTTTGGCAACCAAAAGGTGGCATCCTTGTCATGACTTATCAACCAGTTTCAACAATACCTGGCTTTCTGTATGTTAACCACTTAAATGTTATCCTGCTTCTGTTTTATAGTGACTGTGAGGCCTACAATGCAAGTATATAATTATTTTCTCATTAAAACAGAAACCTGTGTTGTGTTTCTACAAAGCTGCCTGTTTCTTCACATGTACCCCTGCAAGCAGCACACGGCTGGAGGAGAGTGGCTTGGCTACCACCTCTCAGGGTGGTCGGTCTCCCCCCACTTGACTCTGCTTCTGCCTTTTTGCCAAGAGGGAGGAGATACCTCTTTTTCTGCACTCAGCGGCATCAGCTGCAGATACAAGAGTGTGTCCAGAGAAGGGCAACGAAGCTGGTGAGGGGTCTGGAGAACAAGTCTTGTGAGGAGCGGCTGACGGAGCTGGGGGTGTTTAGCCTGGAGAAGAGGAGGTTATAGCATGGTGGGGGTCAGTCTCTTCTCCCAAGCAACAGGCAATAGGACAAGAGGAAACGGCCCCAAGTTGCATCAGGGGAGGCTTAGACTGGATATTAGGAAAAATTTTTACACTGAAAGGGTTATTAAGCATTGGAACAGGCTGCCAGGGGAAGTGGTTGAGGCACCATCCCTGGAGGTTTTTAAAAGACGGGTAGATGTAGTGCTTAGAGAAGCGGTTTAGTGATGGTTTTGTCAGAGTTAGGTTGATGGTTGGACTAGATGACCTGAAAGGTCCCTTCCAACCTTGGCAATTCTATGATTCTAAGATCATCCCTCAGTATTTCTTTCCCATTGACATGCTTCTGGAGGGTTGCTGAGGCCAGATCTGCTTCGGGATGAATTGCAGGAGCTTTCTTACCTTGCCTCCTCCACACCTGCAGGGCTCCTGCCATCCCGCACAGCAAACCACGTCGTTTCAGCCAGTTGTCCATTTCTCACATGCCCAGCTGCAGCAGCCAGTCGCTTGCCCGTTGCCGCAGTCCCTTGCCCCTCTTTCATGGCCAGCTAGACCAGGAGAGACCCCATCCCTCAACCTCAATAGGGAGCTGCCATCACGTTTGCCGTCAAGAGCTGGAAGGTGCCGTGGCACCAGGTGCATGAACCGGGCACGTTCTGTCCCCTCCCCATGCCAGGTATAGTCAGGCATTTAATTACAGCCCTGCTCCACAGCCCTCGGGAGGAGGAGGAGGAGGACACTGGGGTTTTCCATGGGAGTTGATCACGGCCAAGTGCAGCAATTCATTCTGTGCTCTCCTTGCAGGAGCCCTCCTCTCCATTGCGCACACAGCGTCAGAAATGCCTACAGAAGAAAGTCAGATGTGTATTTCCTTTCCAGTTAGTAAATACTGATGGAAGTCATAAAACAGGCTAGAAAACAAGCCTGATAATTTATCCACCAATTCTGGTCTCTGTGTGTATGAAGAAAAAGAGGTTATTGTGTCTTCAACACAGAAGAGGCTTTCTGTCTTCCTCTGCCTTCCCTTGCTCTGTGCTAAGAGGGATAGCATATCGGACTCCCTGGCACACAGTGAAAAGAAAGGGAAATCCTTCTAGACCTCTCCTTTGGGCTTTATGACAATTAAAAGCAGAAACTGGACATTTGCAAGGGAGCATTTAGACATTGCAAAACTAACGCAGTGATGCCAGTGGGTGTCAGCAGCTCAGGAATTTTTGCAATGCGTTCTGCTGTTACCAGTGGTTGGTATTTGTTTAATAACACACATTTAGGACACTTAAAATCCCCGTCACCCCATTGCGTAGCCAAAATGGCATGCAGCAAGCTTTTACAAAGTAGTTAAGGACTATAAAAGAGCCATTTTGTCCCTTATTTCTGGTGTAGTCCCATATAAGGTAAGGATATTGCGCCTCTTAACAGTTGTAGGTGGCTTTAAGAGGCCTTAGCACCATGGAAAAGCAAATGGAGAGGCAAAGGATCTCCTCTGCAGAGGTGGGTTTGATTAAACCGCGTTAAAAGGAGGGACAGCATTCAGTACAGTTTTCAGTTGTGAGTGGGAACAGGAGATGTAAAAAAAAAATAACACAAATGGGGTCTGTAGTGTAAGAAAGCCAAGAAAGCACTACAAGCCATAGCAGGGAAGGGACAGGGCAAGGCAAGGCCAGAGCTACAAATATTAGCACGAACATGAGCGCTAAAGATGACCTTCAATTATGTTCTACTTATTGAATTAACCAGGACAGGCAGTCCAGAAAACTATTAGCAGTGTGTGTGTCCAGCCCTGCACTCTTCCCCAGGTGAAAGAGTGAACAGCATCCCAGCATTTCACATGGGCAGGGGATAACCTGCCACATCAGCAATAGCACGGGGGTAAAAAATAAATAAATAAATAAATAAATAAAAATTAAAAACCTAACGAACAAAAGAACCAACAGAAAAAAAACAAACCCAAATGCCATCCAGATCTCAGGGTCTGCTGCTAGCTCTGGATGAGCCTTGATTAATGGGCAACCTAAACCTCTGCTTTATCAACGAGGTCTCCAGGAAGAACGCGTTTACGGTTAGCACTAAATATGGCGTCAGTGTGAGAGCTCAGTCTGCTCAGTCCCAGGAATGTGTCATCTCCGCAGCGAATTCAGGGCGGTGTGCCACCAGGAGCTGGGAATGTTTCAGGCCTCCTTCCGATCCAGAGTGTGGCAGTAGCGGTGAGAAAAATCAATGAGGAAGAAAAAAAAAGTGTGCAAAGCTACTTGATCACATTGTCCATTACTGCGAACTGCATGGGGAAAATTGCGTGGATTTGTGCGGCAGCAGTGGCATCTGGAGGGTGGATTGCACTGACCATGGGAATACTTTAGTTTCCAAGGATGTCTCCTGGAAGCCAAATTCTGGGAGCAGACAATACCCGGGACAGACGTGCTGGCTGATGCTTTGGCACCAGTCTCAGGGCCCTATCAGTACCAAGCCCACTGCTATGGCACCGTGTTACCAACACAGCAAGCCCTCTTAGGGTCAGAAAGAGAGCCCTGGCACATCTCACGAGCTTCCCAGAGGGAGATAGTTGGGATGGGAGACCCCAGAAAATGCTGCTGTGCCTTGGGCATGCCTCGTCCCATACAAGCTTCTGGGGTGCAGCAGACCTCCCAGACAGCCCTGGTTGGGAGCAGCTGCAAACTCTGTATTGCCTCGGCAGGCAGCTCAGCGCAGGGCTGGGGCTGGGCATACAAAACACTTTGCAAGGGGCCGTTGTGCACTGAACTCGCTGTGGAGACTGTTGCTGGCCAGGAAGGTGTCTGCAGGGCAGGGGGAAAGAAGAGTAGGAAGCTGCAAACAGATTCGCCAAGACAGGAGGGTTTCACCTCAGGCTGCAGCGGACAGACCAGAGCGACGCGCTCCCCCTTGGGTTGTCCCTGACGGCAAAAAGCTGTGGCTCAGAGTGACGCAAGATGCTCATGTAAAAATGGCCCTCAATAAGCACTTCTTCCTCTTGTAGCATCTGTGAAAGCTGAACTTTCTCAGCTTTATGTTAAAATGAGCATCAAGTCATAAGCTGCAACTGAAAGACAAGAAGCCAGGAAAATGCTAGCAAAAACACATGGATAATGACATAACCTTGGTGAAGCCGCACTTCACAGCACTCCTGCGAGGTTTCAAAAGTGCTGCAAACAAATAACCGATCATTAGAAAGGAGGGAAGAGCTCGGGTCTCTGAGAAGCGTCATCTCCATGGAGAAAGGTGGAGTTTCTGGATACACAATGGGAATTGACTTGCCAGGCAGTTTTCTCACACCCACATTGTGTGGAGGAGGCAGAAAGTATTCAGCCCTACTTAATTGGAGTGAAATAAGGAAGGTGCTTAAGTAGGGCGTTTGCTCACTCCCTGGTAGGGCTTGTTTGCTCCTAGGAGCATGGCTTTGGGGTAGAGCACCAGCCCAAGGTGGACCCAGACTTTCACAGTATTACCCTTTCCTGCTCCTTGCCATCTCCTTGCCCCCTGCTGTTCCCTTCTGGTTTCCATATGATGCTATCCACATCCAAAACATGGCTGGTTGGGGCAGCAAGATTAGATGGCTCCCATGAGCAAAGGTATCTCACCCTGCTTCCACTGAGCTTCACAGGATGGAGTAGACCCTCAATCAGACCAAGTCCCTAACCACAGGTCCCTTATTGACCACCACTGCAAGGTCCACCAGCCTCCAGTAAGGCTCCCTCCCGGACTGGTTTTATCTCCTCAGGTATTTAACTGGATTTACACTTCTTTGCCAAAGCACCCCATGGAAGATGGATAAACCAAGACCCATGAGATAAACCTTAAGTGGACCAGATCCAAATATACCAAAGCCAAACCTCTAAGGACCTTGTTCTTTGAGGGCTACCCAGCACTGAACTCAGCTGGAAGCCCACGGACTGAGCTTGTGCCAATGCACTATAAAATAATGCGGGTATGTTAGTGGGGTTGACCTGAAAGGGTGTTGCGGGAGAGCCAGGTGAAACAAAAACCTTCTCTTGGCTGCATTACTCATGCCAAAAGGGGCATGATTACAGCTTTCCTTTAACACTATGTTTGAGGAAAACAACTGAGCCAAGCTCCATCCATAGAGTGCTGCAGAGAAGGCATACTGAGATTGTATGAGGTGGAGAGGATTGTTTTTAAAGAGAAAGTTAATTGCAAGTTGTGGGACTTGATGTATAAATAAAGTGAGGATTTCTGGCAGGAACAGAGGGAGAAGGGTATAAGTAACGCAGGTCAGAGGGGAGTGGTATAAACAGTGGAAACAGAAAGATAAATAGGGGAAAATCTTGGTGATGTGAATTTTTCATGCAGGGAGACATTTCTGAAGCCAGCTGAAAGCACGCTCAGACAATATTTGAGCAGGGATGGAAGCTATATGGCAAAAAGCATATTTACCCAAGCTCTCTGGAAACCAGACAAAAAACTCTTCCAGTTAGAGCATGGGTCTCACATTCTGCCAGGTCTGGACTATGGTGGTGCAGGTGATGATTCAACTCGGCTGTCCTTCTTGGCCACTGTTTGCTGAGTCAGTCTTCAGCAGGAGCCAGGAAATAGCTGAATGATATATAATATATAGCTCATGAGTCCCATAATTTATTGACATGCAGACTCTTTAAATTTATAAATTAAAAGATACGTCGATATAGTCTGTCTAAGCTTTGCAGGATGTTTCCAAGGAATTTATTATCAAGATGCCACAGCATTAAATGATCAAAACAGCTTTTCAGTGCCACAAAGGGCTTTATTTTTCAAGTCTTGATTAATCTCTTGTTCCTTCCTGTATTAAATCAGTATTAAGTCAGAGTGGTTTTAAATGTTGGGGAAGTCACTCTCTCAGTTTACTCTGTAGGCATCTGCCCGCTTTGCCCTAGGCTGCCCTGGCTATGTGTCCTTGCAGAGGGTGCCTGAAAGCTCATGGCCAGACATGACTTGTTAGTGGGTAACAGCTCCCACTGGCGTCTTGGAGGTGACATCCAACACAAAGTCCCTGAAGGTGTTGAACTGGGATAGCTACTGACCCTTGGAAAGTGATGGTGTGGAAGTGCATCACATATGAAAATGGTAGGCAGGAGCCCACATCACCTGCACGTGGTCCAAGCCCTGCAGCAGCAAAGCAGCCTCATCTACAGCAGAACAAGAAAAGCAAAGTCTTCTGGAGGGAAGCACATGCACTTGACATGGCCCTTAGCCACATCCTCTTGATTTTCAGCAGATAAGAGTGTCTCAGGTCCTGCAACAACTGGGAAGCTCATGAGGCATTAGCAGTCCTTCAGGAGGTGACTGCAGCTGGCAGTCCTCCTTTCAAGGGCATCACTGGCACTCAGCTGGTGACTGAGGTGCACTGTGCAAAGCCATGCTGAAATGGGCAAAGTGGTCTGGAGATGTCTCCCCACTGCCCACGTGCAGTTATCAGGAGGTATGAAACTCAGCGGAACTCGCCAAGAAATGCAGAGGGTGCAGTGGGAAGAAGCAGTGCTGCTCTTGACCGGAATGGGCAACTCAGCAACTACGCAACAGGGCATAAAAGCGAAGTCTTACTTCAGCAGAGCTTTGCATACCCCAGAGTGCTGAAATGAAGGGGCAAGGGAACAACAAACACCAGCTACAGCAGCTGTCTTGCCACACAGCTTAAAATGTACAGTGGTGTATATATTTATTCATGCTTGGTAGACATTGAAAAATTGCCGCCTGGAAAAAGTTAGCAGCAACAACATTGCTGGAAAACTGCCGGGCCTTTCTTGTTTCCCTGGTGCCTTTTACCCAATAGTGCTTTTCAACTCCAAAATTTCCTGCAGATACAACAGGACCCTTCAGAGAGAGGAGAGGAGGTGCAATATTTTAATTCTTTTAATGTCTTTTTTGTACACATGATGGAGTCCTAAGGATACACAAAATTTGCCAAGGCTGTTCATTCACTAGCTGCCTGGTAGGGTGCTAGCTAAAATTCTCCTGAGTAGCATGCAAAAAGACCTGCATTGCCCTATCTACATGATCTTTCTCCAGAGACTGGACCTTTCTCCTGGCGCACCTTGTCTGATGCAGAGTTGTGGGCCTGGGGAACCCCAGGCACATCTTCCCTGTGTGTCCAGTGGAGGTGACAAGTCTGCATGGGGCTGCAGAGCCTCAGCAGCCCTCGCTGCTTTCCAGGGAGCGCTCCTCCAGCACTGAGGCTGCAGCTTGCCCACCCAGGCATACCTCTGCTTTCTTATCTGAAGAAGGTTACCCCCATTGGTGCCATTTTCTACTATTGCCCTGCAGCAAAGTGGGAATGGACATGGTCCCCTGTGTCCTTCCAGGCACCTTCATGGAGCTATCTAGCAAAGGTCCCACCAACCCGGAAAAATCAGCACTTCTCCTTCTCTTGCTCTTCATGGAGGATGCTGGTGCCTTTCCCTGCTGTCCCAGGGACTTCTCCACCCTACCAGCCCAAACAGGTGCCCCCACCCTCAGGCTGCAACCTGGATAATTAGTCAGGCGTGGCTGCAGCACGTGTTAAAAAACAGGGTTATCCTTCCCCGGCAGTGCCTCGTGATGCCAGGTTGCCTGGAAGTCCTCAGCCAGCGGTGGGGAGTGTTTGCAGTGAGACAAACAGCGATACGCAGTGCTGTGCAACCCCGTACCCCGAAACCACCTTGGGCTGGGTTTGGCAGCCACCACCAGCTGCCCTGAGGGGCTGGTCCATGGAGGACCTGCCCGGCCCTGAGCAGATAGTGCTCTGTGTACAAGGAAAGGGCTTGGGAGCTTGTTACTGAGTTTCTTGCGTTTTTTATTTCTGAGCTGCAGAGGTTCAGTAAACACCCCCAATGGAAGAGCTGCCACGTGGAAGAAGAGGGTGGCGAGGCTCATAAATGTCACCAGAGCGTGCTGCAGCATCTGCAACTTTTGGGTTGCGTATGCGGTTTCTTGGGGTTTTTTAAACAAATAACGTGAATGTGTTTGACAGGATGTTGTGCATAGAATAGCCTGGAAAATTTAAACACCCAAGTGACTAAAACCATAGTTAATCTTTCTCGCCACTTTCTGCGCTCAGGACGTAGCCCAGCAGAGTACACAGAGAGAGGCTGTAAGGAGTGTTACCATCTGCCTGCGCTGAATGTCTGGGGTGGATATCACTGAGGCTAACTGCAGGCGATGGCTTCAGCTCTTGCTTTACCTGCATTTAAAATGTAAATTTGGTCACACAGAGGGCTAACCTGAGATCTGCCAGGGGAAAACAGCTGGATAACCAGGCAAGGGTGTCTCCAGAGGAACTAAGATTTAAAGAAATATTTTACCTTCCCTCGTCTCCTCAAAAAGCACTATCCCTTATACATAGCAAGAGGAAGAGCCTTTATCTTTTAGCATTTATAATGCTTTTGATTGTGTCCACGTCTCACCCTGGAAAATGGGGTGGATTCATCCTTTTTCTCTCCCCTGCCCCGATGTCCTCTGCCAGGACTGTTCTTACCTCCATGGAGCCACAGGCTTATGCAGAAATACTAATTCCCTCAAATTGCGCCTGGCTGGGGCTGAGCTATCTAGCAGAGGTCCTACCAACCCTGATAAATTAGCACTTCTCTTTCCCTTGCTCTTCTTTTCTTCTTTTCCCCCTTCCCTCCACAAGGACGCATAGCTTAATATATTTTCCTCCTTTATTCTTCCACATTAACCCTTCCAGTATGCTCTCTGTATACTCTTCCTCTAATTCACATCCACAGTTAACACACTGTTTCTCTCCAATCTCATAAATCCCAAGTCAAATTTACTAACACAATCCTTCTTCTACAGAGCTTTTACTCACCCTTAGTTCTTTTTCTCGAAGTTATTATTACTTAAAAGTGGTTTTAGGCTTTTCAGTACCCATTCACTATTGCCATAAAAGTTTCTAGACTTACATAAAAGATGAAAATGTGAAGTAGAAAACCAAAATTATTTCTAAATAGCTTTGGAGAGCACTTGGGAAGGGGAGGGCAGTTTTTGGTTTTGAACCGAGTTTTTACAGATTATTCACTGTAGTTCATTCAGTAGTGAGATTTTTTAATAGTTATATTTTTGCTATAGTTATTTCATTTTTCCAGACTGTCCATTTTTGCTTTATTCAACATCAGATTGCTTAAACTGTAGGTTTCATCCCATTTCTCAAGTCTATTGCTGCCTGCACACTCTTGAACTTCGCAGTGCTTCCGTGCCAAACCCATATATGCTGACAACAATTTTAAAAAGACATTAAAATTAATGAAATGGAGGATGCGCACACACAAAAAAAATCATTTAGCACCAGGATTATCTGGGGCTTATCTAAGAACGACAGCAGGATTTGTTCTGTCGTCCAGCTGATCAGGCAAGCACCAGGTACCTCAAGAAGCTTTTCTTCTTGCCTCCATGGAGAGGATTAATGTTAAGGCATACAGTTAGCTGTCAGCACTATTAATCACCTAATTTCCTCAAGCTAAAGAAAAAAGAAGCCAACTCAGCAAAAAGAATGTGTCGAGGATGCTGTGTTTTGTCTTTCCAGCAGAGGGAGAAGCCCACAGGAGACTCCAACCAGGTAAGCAGGAAACTCTGAAATCAGAAAAACAGACAAAAATGTGACATCTGGGGGTGAAAGCAAGACAACGCAGATTTCTGGAGCTGCTTGGTCAGCCAGTGTCTGTCCTAAAGGAGAGGCTGCCATTTCCAGCCCGTCACTGCTCTCCTGTGTTGCTCTCAAAGCAGTGGGGAACGCCAGCTTCTTCCAAGGGAAGGATGGTGGACCTCCCCTGCCCTGGCATGGGCTGACCATGCTTCACGTCAGTGCACCCCATGAGGTCTCTCCATGGAGCTAATCCGTTCTCCAGTTGTTCTGCAGCTTGCACACTGCCCTGGGCTCTGCTCCTGTGGGGCAAAGATGAGGCCTCAAGGCATGGGGGAACGAGGCGCCATGTGCTTGCACTGGTGTGGCCTGGGCTTCCTCTTCCTTCCGTGAGCAGCAGAGGAGAGCAGACGTCCCCATAGGTGATCTCAACATTTCTGGTGGTGCTGTGCCTCCTGAATGCCAGACTGATGGCCCAGGGGTCTCGGTGTCTGAGACACTTCAGGGTGCACCTATGAGGGCATGGTGCTGTGTTTTATTATGGCAATGGTGGACTTAACCACCTGTTGTGCTACAGACTCCAGCACCAGCATCATGAGTTTCCAAACAGCCTGGATGTTGTTTTCCAGAGCCACTGAAACAAGGCTGACAGGGTGGCCTTTTTCAGCCAGGTGTTAGCGTCTGCCACTGGTGGCTCCGGATCCCACAAGACAGCTGCCCTGGACAGGGGTGCCACATCCCTGTGGCGATGCAGCAGCTGCCAGCAGCCGCTCCCCCTACCCCACGCTGCCAGCTTTCTGTGCAGCCCCCGCTCCCCTTCATCTTCCCCAGCTCTGCAAGCGGAACCACAGGCCTTGTGAGGGCAGGGGAAATAGATAATTAAACACCAGCCAGTGAGGAAGCCAACCGCCCAAACCACAGAGAGAAAGAGCACAGCTTGGCATTATGGTCTGTGGTCATTTATGACAAAGACCTATTTTCTGAAGGAAAACAGGCCATCACCGAAATAGATGCTTCTCCCCACTGTTTTCAACCAGCCCTCCCTCTCTCCGGTGCTGCAGTGAGACCACAGCTCCATCCTGGCTCAGACCTGGGCTCTTCCCAGACTCTAGTCATGTTTCCCTGCTTTGGCACCACCACGAAGCCGCAGCGTGCATCAGGACGATCTGCATGTACCAAGTAGGAAGAGGAGTTAGAGAGCTGGTTCACCACCTTGGAGGCGAAATATCTTTCCAGCCAGAGACTGTAAATCACAGATCCCATCAGCAGGCTTAGGTGATGGAGAATAAAAGGGTTTACATCCCCATGACGGGTTACAGTGCTGGATGTCAAAAGGACCTCTTCAGACGAGGAGGGCTGAAGACCAAGCTCCAAAATGCTGGTACCCGCCAAGCCTGGCTGACCCGGCATACTGAAATCCCTACAGCAACCCTGTTCAGAAAGAAGAAGTGATGTAACTGTCATAAATCATTTAGAAAAAAGAAAAAGCAATTCTCCATAGGAATGTATAATGTTGCCACAGGGAGATATTAAACACCTTTATTTGGCCAGACTGACAAATGTTCACGAGCTGGTGCACCATGGTACACCATGGAGGCCTCTAGTGGGCCTCCAGACAAGATGGCTCTAGAGAGGGGTGCCCTAAAACAATGTGTTCCTTTTCCAGCAGGCTACGCCAGTGTATTTTTGCTTTTTGACTAGTCTCAGTGATTCTGTAGGTGCATTTTTCTTAAATGTCAAGGGCCACTCTCTTAAGACTCCATGGTGTTTATGCCACACAAACTTATTTTAAAGTGGATGCAAATGTCCCTATAAATATTAGTAATATGAGACCTGGGCCCCGTGGAAAAGCTGATGCTAAAGAATAGTAATTTTGGAGTCTTTGTGGCATCAAGTGAATATGGTATTCATGAAAAGCATTTTGCAGTGGGAAATATTCGAGAGCCTGAGTTAAACTTTTACTTTAGCACTCACTGTTTTGCAATTACTGACGTGAAATTACATCCTTCCATGCGAACTAGTTCTAAAAAGTACATTTAATGTGAATGAACACTCAGAATATCTTGGAAATACGTATGTAATTCATGAGATCACTAATGGCATTTAGCACAGTTCATTAGCTATCTAGGCCGGAATAGCATTAAGCATAACGCAGTATCACCTAAATGTCAAGAGTGTCAGATGAATAAGCCAAGCAGCCTGTATATGCAACAAAGTGTGGAAGAAAAATATCCCTTATTTAAGAGCTGAGCAGATCTGCAGTCTTTCAAGCATAGTGCCTGTAACATACCTCTGCACTCCAAGATAACTCACGTCCCAAATTGCAGCTTGAATGGGACAAAGTCATTTATCTTTCCTTCTAATGTCTGGTGGAAGAGACAGGGCTCCCCGGGTGACACGAAATGTGGCAATTCCTCTGGTTGCGTTTGTTGCCTCAATTGGTCACAGGCTGATGCTTTGGGGTTTTTAGTAAGGCTGTCTGGAATTTCCATCCTCTGGAAATGCTCCAGGGTTTGGAGAAAAAGATTTGTCCCACTTCTGAATAAAAACTAAAGAAACTAAACGCCTTTTGCAGAAAATCTGGGGGGGAAAAAAAAAAGCCAACTGTTGGAACAACCCACATTATATTTTACAGCTGTCTAGGAGTCTTTTGGCCTGACAAAAACCCAAATTCTGTGGTGAAACTGAAATTGTCTAGCAGCAAATCATTCTAGCAGACAATTCCCCACTACTTTCCCTGTTAGTACTTGGGACCTTTTTTCCTTGAATTGAAACATAAAACAAAAATTATTGCACAACTGAACTAAGAGTGAAAAAATTAAATTCTTGAGCCGTGAGTACACAGGCATTGAGTAAATGTCACCTGAATCAACACAGAGTGCAACAGATGGAGGTTTTAACATTGTTCTTACAAATTAATCATTAATTTATTTTTTAAAGTAACCATCATAAATCTTCCTGGAACAGACTGTTACTCTGCCTGTTATGATTCATTAAACCAGTGCAGAATGAGATCATTATCATTTAAGTTAGCATTTTTGTGGCTGCCAAATATCCTCCGAGTATTTCCTGCAGCTGGGACCGCAAGCATCTTCCTCGGAGCTGGCAGCCAGCTTGCGCCATATTCTGCTCCAAGAGCTTCTTGTGCTTCTGGCCAGCCGTCCCCCTGGCCACACCGCCGTCCCCGCTGGGACCCTGAGCTGCTTGCCGTGGGTCACTTCGCATGACCCTCCTCAGAGGCACGGCCACTGCCCTGAGGATCTGGGACTGGAGAAGGCTTCCCTGAAGGTGGTCTCTCACCCACCCCTGCCTCCAGCTCAGCGGTCATCAATGCCTTTTGGATAAAGTGGGACTTTTCCCCTCCTCTTGGAAATTCCCACGTTGTAAAGCCAAAGGATGCAGCAGGCAGAGTGGCAGGCGTGGGACGCAGGTTACTGAAATTAGGCTTTTTCCCTTTTGATTTCTTTTTGGTGTAATTTCCTGACCGTGTTATTGAAACAACGATGACATAAGGGGCACGATGCAGCAACAGGGCGGATGGGAGCAGGTAAGAGCAAAAGAGCCAACAACATATTTGTGTAGAAGAAAGAGAAAATAGCCGTCGGTAAGGGGAATTCAAAAATTATCTGACAAAAAAGCACACACCCATCCCCCGCTCCCCCACAGTCACCTTGAGACTCCTCTGGCATGTGAAGGATTCCAAAAGGGAAAAACAAACAAACAAACCAATGCAAAACAACAAACCAAAGAAAAAACAAACCACGACTCCAAATTGCAGCAATTACTTGATCAGGGCATTTTCACTTCCTAAACTAGGAGAGTGAAATTCCCCTGGGTCATCTGACCTCTGTTGAAACTGCACCAGGAAGAGGAGCAGCGGCGGCCAGCGAGTGCAGGGCGTTCTCCGGCTCTACAAAAGCCTCTTGTGCGTGAGCTGGAGATCAGAGCACTGCAGGGATGTGCGTGCGTGCATATACGTAGCAAGGCGAGGTGCAAATATCCTCCCAGCCAGATCATCTCTTGCACAACTCTCTGACTCTCTGCAGCCCGTCTGACCTTTTGTTTTTCCCTCCGCTGCTCCTCTCCAAGCATGCCTCCAGAGCAGAGCTTCTGAAGAGCCGTTTCCTCCTGTGCATCTCCCTGAAAACAGCTCTCCCCAAGAAGAGGTGGTCGCCGGCAGCATGGTGGGGGTGATGGTGATGAGGACGTGGATTGAGCCAGTGGTTGCAGGTTCTCAAGTGGCCAGTGCCTTCTACGATACAGCACTGCTGCTGGTGGTGAAGAACTACTACAATCAGACCAACTCCACTGCTCCCTCCCATGCACTGGAAGATGCTCAGCAGAAGGCCGTCTCTAATTTTTATATCATCTACAACCTAGTCCTGGGCCTGAGCCCCCTGGTGTCAGCCTATGGCTTGTCCAAACTAGGGGACAGGGTGCATCGGAAGATCCCCATCTGCTTCCCTCTTCTTGGCTACTTGGGCTCCAAAACTCTCCTGCTCCTCCTGATCCTGCTGGGCTGGCCAATCGAGGTGATGTACGGGGCTGCTGCCCTCAATGGGCTGACGGGTGGTTTCACCACGTTCTGGGCAAGTGTCATGGCTCTGGGGTCCCTGGGCTCTTCCGAGAGCAGGAGGTCTCTGCGTCTGATCATTATTGAGCTGGTGTATGGCCTCGCTGGCTTTCTGGGAAGCATGGCATCTGGCTACCTATTTGTTGGCTTCAATGACCGCTATCGAGAGGGCACTGTGCTGGTGGGCTGCAGCATTGCTTGCTATGCTTTCTGCCTCCTCTACAGCATTTTTGTCCTGACAGTCCCCAAGCCAGCAGCTTCCTGCCCAGCCAAAGCCAAGAGTGCAGAGGAGGTGGGCAGCCAGCTACCAGCCCACAAAGAAGCAGCAGCAGGGAGTTCCCAACCTTCGGAGAGCAGCAGCTCCACTCCAGTATCCCCCTCAAAACTCACCATCATCATGCTGTTTGTGGCAGCAATACTCTATGACCTTGCCGTGGTCGGTGCAATGAATGTGCTCCCACTCTTCTTGCTCAGGGAGCCTTTAAGTTGGAATGCCGTACAGATTGGCCATGGCAATGCTGCTGGGTACGTGATCTTCATCACCAGCTTCCTAGGGGTATTTGTGTTCTCCAAATATCTGAGGGACATTACCATGATTATGATCGGAGTGATATCCTTCAGTGCTGGAATCCTCATCATGGCCTTCGTGCGGTGGACGTTCCTATTCTACATCGGTGAGTTGAACAGCCACTCTCGCAAGTGAGTGAGAAAGGGATGTTTTAGTGTCAGGAAAAGGGCTTTTGCTCTGTTTCACCATGAGTTTTGGAGTAGGGAGCTCAGAAAATGAGCAATTCGCAAGAGGGCCACATCACCATTCCTCTTTCCCCACATCTCACTTTGTACTCAGCACCCTACAATATCTAGAGGAGGCATACACTCCTGCCGAGGCTTAGTTTAAGCCTGATTAACTTGTAACTCATCACTTGGTCATAGCAGGGGAACAATGCTCACGCCACAGGGGAGGGGGAATTGTTGCTGGATACCTGTACTAGTCAGACCACACCACTGCATTAATGGGAAGCACTTGCTTCTCGTGAGGTAAGGCTTAAGCTGCAACAGAAACAAATTGGAAATTACTATTAAGCGAATGTCTTAAGATGTGATTTATTTTTGTTTCATTAGGGCATTTATGGTCAATGGGAAACTTAATAGTGAAACACTGGAGCTGCTTCAGCAACCAAAATATCATGAGAATGTAGTGTACAAATCTTACACTACGTATAAACCACCAGGGGACGGGTAACAGTAGATGGGGCAGCATCCCACGAGGAAGGAAAGGCAAGTTTATTGTTGGGGGTAGCCTCTGGAGGAACAAAGAAAACAAAACCCAGGAACTGCATCCATTGTGGCGGTGAGGTGAATGATTTATATCTGACAGAGTATCGTGTGTTGCATGGCTTTGAGGTTTTGCTTCTGAAAGTGAGGAAACGATCTAAGAGAAACAGCCTGAAGCGATTTTTCTGTCTGCCCCTGCAGGGAATGAGAAATTGAAAATCAAACAAAGTTATTCTAAAGGGAAAGACAGTAGGTTATTTTATTTGTGTGCAAACATTGAGTGCAATTTTTGAGATTTTATTTGTTTAGGCGTCGGGCTGGGTAACAAAAGATAAAAAATTTTAAAAATGCCGGTTTAATATTGCGCCCATCATGAACGCATGCTGCTACACAGTGTGCAGGATGCTTATTCCCTGCATTGCAGAAACACCTCGGTACACTAGACATGGACCAAGTCTTCACTGAGGTTGGCCATGCTGACAGGAAGGTAATTCCAGTTCCCTAAAAGTTTTCACACTGGAGAAAGCCTAAAATACTGCAAGCCAGAAGCACCAAGATAGAAAACAGCTATAGTGTTACAAAGGTACCGTTGCTGTCAATGCTGGGTAGCATGGGGTCCTCTCTCTGCTAGTTAGACTCAAAATCATTGGCCTCGCTATCTCAAAGGACAGTGCTATATTCCATCCATGTCAGAATTTCAGGCTGAGACCAAGAGACCACAGCTCATTTGGGGAAAATACCTCTGCTAGTGGGAGCAGAAGGTGGCTTATCCACCATCGCTTCAATGAAGTGAGGACCTACACTCCTACCAAAGACTGGTGGTTCTTTCTGGTCCTCAAGGGACAAGAAAAGGTGAAACAAAGGCCCTGCCCAAGCCAGAGGCACATAGTCTTCAAAAGCAGTGGTTGGTGTGTTTGGAGATAAGGAGCAGATACTGACGATAACTACATATTCCTTGCATTGCAGCACGGGCGGTGATGCTCTTTGCCCTCATCCCCCTACCAACCATCAGGTCCATGTTATCCAAGCATGTCGAAGGATCATCCTACGGTAAGTATTTTTGTTACCTTACTGATCAAAAAACCCTCAAATCCTTCCATTCAGCCTAAGGTACAAAGAGAAAGGTAAATTATTGCCGCAATCTGTGCTTTGCGTAATAAAAACAGAACACAAACGGGAAGGGAGGAGCAGAGAAACTTGCAGGACAAGACTGTCACATCCAAACTTCTCCTTGGTTGCGTCATCATTTATTCACAAGATTTGCAGCATGTGCTTCAAGAGACTACTATCAGTGTGCAGCTCAAAGGCAGGGAAAATACCTGAGGAGCTGCTCAAAAACACAGTGCTGCCGGGAAAACCAGGAGAAGCAAGAACTTGGGTTGAAGCACTGTGATAGACCATTTTTTGGCTTCTTTTGCTTACAGTTTTGGGAAGGATGGATTTATTTAATCTTTTTTCAGTTATGCTCTCTAAACACGTCTCCAAGTTTTACCTGGCAATTCATTCCTGTCAGGCCATGATTTGACTAAGGAAGGATAAGCTTTGCATAAAAATTATCCCATTTTAGTAATCAGGAGCCGAAATTCTTTCCTATTAAAATTTGTATTAGAAAATAGTAAAATGTACGCATTTTACAACACCGTGGTCTGGATTTAGACACCACAGACAGGACCGGCCATGCAGTCAAATAGCACTTCAAGCCCATGACTGCTCGTGCCTCCTCCAGGCATGTTCCCACAGCCACCCTTTGCACCCTTTTCCCTCCTGCTACATGAACCCCACACTGCTCTGTCACCAGCTCGTTCCTACTGCTTGTCCTCCCCGACGTGCTCTGTAGAAAACTTGCCCACCTGCCACAAACACCGCAGCTCACACCCCAAATTAATCATTATTATTAATCATAATGTTGTTTTTAACCTCCGCCATGAGCCACACAACACAGGCTGCACCCGAGCAGGATGATGCAGCAGGGCAGCCCTTGCCTCCTGGTAGCAGCGTTGTCTCCTTCAGTGGTGGCCACTGTGTGGCTGGAGAAGGCTGCCAGGGCAGCAAGCTCAGCACAGAGCCCTGACCTTGCTCCCAGTTTGCACATCCCAGCAGGGCTGGGTTACTTCCCCTTCCCCCATTTACCATGGCAGACACAGAAGGGTGCACTTCAGCAAAAAAAGCTGGCTCAACTAGAATTCCTTTTATGCCTTTCCTGCACCCTAAACATGGCACAAATCAGACACACACCTCCCGATTTCAGGCATTATTATCATTTCAACCCAGCAGACCCCTCCTGGGGCCTAGGGCAGAAGCAGACCCTGACTAAAATTTCTCCTGTCCTGAAGATGTTAGCCCAGGACTACCTTGCTACATCCTGTGGAGAGGAGCACTTATTGCCCAGTTTATGCTGCTTTTCCAAGCAGCTACCTCAATATCCAGTCTGTTTAAAACAGACAGTTTTCTAGTTGGATCTCTTGTTCTATGCCTAAAAGAAGGAAAAGTCATTTAATTCTGGTCCAGAACCGCAGTGGCTGCAAGCTCATGCCAGCTGGCACTTGTGAAGCAATGACCGCATCCCTCCTCCATGCAGCGGTGATTCTGGGTTCCGCAGGGAGGTACCAGGGCTGGCTTTTTTTTCCTCCCAGGTAACAAACTATGTTCTTGTTTTACAGGTAAGGTGTTTGTCCTGCTGCAGCTGTCTTTAGTCACCACAGGAGTAGCGACATCTACACTCTACAACAAGATCTACCAAAACACACTGAACTGGTACAGCAGCTTCTGTTTCATTTTGTCTTTCCTAGTCGGCTGCCTGACTCTCCTCCCCTTAAGGTAAGGAATTAGGAAGGGTTTTGTTCAAAGGGAGATCCTGTATTTTCTCCATGTGTCTTTATTCTATGTCTAAAGTGTATAATACAGATGGGAAAACTAAAAAAAAAATATTTGGATTTAAAAAGAAAAAAAATTGGAAAAAGATAAAAATTTTGCAGAAATGAGTTGACAACTGTCAAGGAGATTCAAAGCATGAAACCTGCAAGTGATCTAGTCAATATTTTTAATCTTCTTTTTGTTGAAAGTAACATGAATTGCTGTAGGAGGAATATTTGGCAGTGTTTAAGAGCTGATAATCCCAGGGGACAAAGCCTTCACACAAATGTAGTGCTTGATATTCCAAAAATAGTAGTAGGTAGACCGAGGGAAAAATCCTACACAAAGTAAAACGTTTTTTAAAAAATCCATTATGGGTTACATACTCATTGTGATAGAAAAGAATAACCTGAGTCTCCCTCAGGTGTTCCTTTCAAAGAGAAACCATTACCACACAGTGAAGAAAATTACTACTTTTCTGATCCAGTGAATTTGCCCGACTGTACAGCTACAGAGCGACTGAGAGGTACAATTTCCAGAACAAGTTTTAAGCAAAAAACCAACTAAATTTAAGAGAAAAAGCTGAAACAGCATCTCCATCTACTATTTCAGAATTTTTGAGGGATCTCCCTCCAATTCCCACCTTGCCTGTTGCCCCCTCCCCAAGACCCTCCAGCTCGTTGCATTACTAGAATAGCGAGACTCATCCCATATGAAGTTAAAGTGAATTGTGATAATAACACTAATTAACCCCTGCAACAATATTTTCATTCAGATATAGGGCAGGTACTGGATAGGCTAATGTCTGATCCCAGCCAAAATTCTTGCCAAGTTTTGCTGTAGTTTTTTTAAAAAGATAATCGTAGAAAGTCTAAAGGCACTGACTTCAGTGTTATCACTTAAGAAGAAAAAGCAACGCCAAAGAAAGGTCCTAGACCATCAGCTCTGCCTCATCCAGGGCACCGAAGGCTTTCTGAACTCACGAAACACATTTGACACCTGGTGTCAGCAGGACTACGAGTGTGGGGAAGGGTACTTCATACTCATCATTGCCCTGGCTCTGCTTTCCTCCGCACTTTTTCCAGACACAAGTGACTCGTCTCTTAGGCACAACCCTGCTGTCTCTAACAGTGAGTCACTGCTTTTTAACAGGCTCTCCAAATAGAAGTTAGCACGATTATCAGCACAAACACTGGGATTAAGTCTTGAAGTATGAAAGATGACAAATGGTGACGATTTCATTGCTTGTATCGAGAGTAACTTATAGAGAGGCTGGCAGATCCTCATGAGGAATCGCATGAGCACTCTGCCAGTGCCAGTCACCCCAGCAAAGTTTGAGCAAAAAAACTGATGGGGAAAAAGCAAACTGTAGTTTTATAAAGTAGCTTGCTAGCTCTCTTGCAACCTGCATTTTTGTTGCTCTTTACAGCATTGTGGCCATCAAACAACGTTCAACCACTGGCTCCCTTCAGATTCTGACCGAGTGACAGAGGCTGCACCAGCTAAAGCATCTACTGGTCTTTATCAACTCTCTGAGCTGCCCAAGTGGAAGGTTTGCCAACCATTAATCCCTGCAGTTATCATCATTACAGGAAGCATCTCATTTATGCTTCCACTCGACAGCGTACCCCGGCCTCTCAGCCTCTCACCCAGGACAAAGAAGTTTGCCTTGTTACTTCTGCAGTGCATCATCTCTCAGAGTACGGGCATTGGCTATTGCACACCAGCAGCCCTCAGGGCATCTTCCTTTCCCACTGGCTTGCTTAGCAATAGTGACAAGAACAGGGCAGAAATGAAAACACATCATTCTAGACACATCATTCACCACGGAACAGGAAAGCAGAGCATCAGTTTTCCATTAGTGCTGCCTTGTGCGTTCATTCAGAAACCTCAGGGCAGTTCTGTGACTTTGGCTGATGAAGCAGCGGTCTGCAAGCTGCACGTGCACGGCTGTCAGCAGGACACACTCGCTCTACAAGTGGTACGGAAGATGTGTCAGCCCAGCTGATCAGTATTATGTAAAAGTCCACTAAATACAGAAATGCCACTGTAAAAAAAATAATGTAAGATTAAGACACTCCTAGTAATCCCTACAATAAACCACTCCTGAACAGATGTTGATGCCCCTGACTTCTGGGAGACTGTCCTACTGTCCCCAGACTCCTCAGGGGAGGACACCTATGACTCAAGAGCTGATACCGGCATTTCAACTCACACCATCAGGATGTACTACTCTTCTAACAGGTTAAAAACAGGTAAGTGCAGCACACGACTCCTCCAGGCTTTACAGGGATGTAGGGACACTGATGCTGGGTAATGGTCACCTTGTTACCCCAGCTTTATGCTGGGCGAAACCCCTACTGAAAGGAACCTCATGCAATATAGCAACTGGCATAAGATATTGTCAAACCCAAACATGATTCAAAAGACTGGCATGCCCCAAAGGGATCAGTTCTTAAATTATGTGTCTACTTACATGCTAATGAATCAACACGGATTAAGTGGCTTCCAAGATCCTGGACTAAGTAAAGGCAAGTTAAAAGCCCTTCAGTAACTGAAATAATCTGGAGGCACATCAGGCAGCTTCAGTTCAAGCCAGAGATGCAGAACTTGATTACTCACTATGCAACTCCTTATTCTGAGGAAGTTGCTGCCAGTCCTGTTCCCCCCGCCACACACACACGCACTCTTATAACCTTTCCTCAGCTCCAAGCTTCACTTTCAAGTAATAACAGATGTAAGACAGCAACAGACACGTGACTTTTAGTTAAATCAGCAGCAGAACAAGATTTTAAGGGAAGGGTACTTCTGCAGTAAGATAGTGATAGCCCAGTAAAATAAGTGCACACATCATTTCAATGGCGAGGGCTGCAAAAAAATGAAACTTTATATTCTAGGTAAAGGAGTCATCTTTTAATACATTTATTGGTCCATTCCATTAAATTAATTGAGGTAAACAAATGGTGCATTTTAAAAAAATGTACACACTCATAGAGAATTACAAACAGTTTTACCTCAAAGTGTTTTTCTCCATCAATACTAGTTCCATAGTAAACAATGCACAAAGTATATTTATACAGAGATATATGAAAGGGTATAGAAACATGCCAGCACCAGAAGGCAAGACAACATTTCATAGCCTGCAAGTCTGAACAAGAGCACAGTTGCCAGATTTGGTCAAGTGCAGGAAAAAAAAGCCTCCTTCCCATTTTTATTTTGTTTACTAGTGAATTCACACAGAGACAAGTCTTTTCACAGCTTTCGTTTTGGTTTTTAAATGGTATGAACAGTGACTCATTGCGGTGAGTGGGTTTACAAAGGCTGAAAGCGGAAGAGCCTGGGGAACGAGCCAGCACCCGTTTTGGTCCCCAGTACTGCCACCTTCAACAAGGAGGGGGATGAGATCCACCTCCGCTCGCAGCCAGCTTGCCTTCACCTGCACCCACCAACTCCCCAGACCTTAAGGAGGGACTGAGGGGTGCAGGCACAGAGGAAGAGAGAACAAGGACAGTGCTGCTTTATTTTCATATGCTGAAGACAAAAGCCCTTTGGCTGTTTGCTATGGTAAGAACATCCCTCTGCAGTCTGTCCGCCTGTGCGGTGGGAATGTGGCACTGGCCCCAATCCTGCTGGCTTGATCCAAAGGGATGGACACATATCACAGCAGCAGAGTCAAGGAAATGGTTTAGCTTCAAAGCATAGAATACCGAGGCCTCAGAGTAGTCTAGGACAGTGACTAGCCTTTAGTGTTTCAGCATGCCACTTACATAAGGGTGTTCCGCTTAGGCCTTTTTGGAAAGTGCATTATTTTCTGCACAAGTACTGTGCCTTAGCCGTGCAACCTTAAAACTAGCCCAGTTCGTTACTGAGTACTTGTACAAGTCAGATGCCCCACCAAGACTCCAAAGTGCTAAGCATGGAATTAAGCATTAACATTTCACTTCGTACAATTGGTTAAATAGCACTCCCAAAAGTTTAAAATGCAATATTCACACTGCCAGAAGGCTAGTTTATTCCTGTGATCCCCAGTTTTACTTTACAAAAAAAAAATAATAATCTGGTAAGCAGTAGCAAGTTCCCTACCTTAAAAAAAGACCCCATTTTCTCTATTTATTGGTTGTTGTAGTAAAAGTTAATATGCCAAGGGAAAGACTGTTCTACCTTCAGAATTTAAGAAGGCTGAACATCTGATGAGCTAGTTTAGTCTATGCAATTTCACTCAGCAGCACCAGGATTTTAAACAGTCTGCAACAGTAATCATACTCAATTAAATTGTGCAAGTTTTAACAAAAGCATGGCTCCTGTTAAAACGCTGAACAGTCCCTGGTGGGCTAGGAGGGAATTCTTTTGTACCTTGGCATATGCAGGACTGACACCTGAAGCTATATGCAACACAAACAGGCTATGCAGAGCCACTGCTGCAAGGCTACCTCACTGTACCTCCGCAGGACCATCTCTGCCGCTCACGTGTTGCGGATGTTTCTACCACTTTATCCCACTACTCTCTCCTTAGCACAACTGCCAGTGTGACAAAAATCCAAGTAGACTTCAGTGAAGAATCCATAGTTTATTCTTTGATACAACTTGCATCAGAAGAGTTCGTGTCTTTAGGGCTACACCTATTACCTTTTCATTTTTCAATGGATACCTGAAAAAGCCACGATGTTTCAACATCTATGTTTATTGCAAGAGTCAGAACCTGGTAAGGATACATACGAACAATGCACGGTTCATTACCGAGCATGAAAACAAGATCTCAGTGCTTGCTTTATTGTGCTGGTGCCAGTTAAGAGAAGAAACAAACATCCCAGAAATTACACAGAAATAACCAAGACAGCAGTGAATTATGCATCATCTGAGAAAGAACTTGGTCTGGCTATGGATTACGAGGAAAACTGGGCTAATTTAAGGATTATTGAAGGACCCACATGTTACACAGGCTCACAGAAAGGGTGCGACTACTTTTGATTTCATTTTAGTGCATGTGGAGAGGGTGGCCTTAAATGACTGCACACTCCAGAAGTTACTCAAAGATGAAGCTCCTATGCTACTCCTGCTTCCCTTTACCAACACCATTTACTTTTCACACTTAAGGTTTGGGCCACCCAAAGGAGAGACTCCTATCCTGTAAGGGTTACAGGATAGTATGTTAGAGTTTCACTAACATCTCAGATCTCAGCCCCCCCAGTGGCAGTTAAGTAAGTGCACTCTTTACAAGTGTCACTGCTTACATGTTACAGGAGTTTCCTGCTATTTTGTAGTTCTCCTGTTCAGCACTGCTGCCCTAAACCTCACAGTCAGGATCCTCCCCACACCTCACAGCCTCTCCGACACGTAACTAGAGATTTACAACAGCTCTTTATGAAGACACTCCTCCATAGCCCACAGGAGCCGAGAGATCCACCACTACACACCCTTCTTACACTGCAGCAATGAATGCAGTAGTCCTCTTTTGAATGTTAAGTTTTACTTTCCTTGTAGGGGCTTAAGAGGTTTTGGTATTCCAGATCATATAAGAAATCCTATTAGTGGCCACAGACTGAGGTGCATGTTCCAGCCTCTCCTCCAAATCAACCTGCCAGTGCCACATACTCCAACAGAGACCTGAAAAGCATGCCTGCCTATCAGCAGCTTAGCCAGAAAGGGATTTATCTGAAATTAAAACATGCTCTGGTTGAGGAATAGTTTAAAAACCATCCCGCAGAACCAGTGGTGTCAGATTAAAGAAAATCTAAGCTGATCTTCAACAGCTCCAGGCTCAACAGTTACACATTGATTTGAACTTCACTTGGCACTCCCCACTGGCTATTATGCTTCTCGTGAACAGCTGTCAATTGCTAAATTCCCCAGAACCAACACCTACTTCAGGTTGACATAAAACTATGAGGGAACAGGACCTCAGTGTTGTAAGGCATCAGACAGAACCTCCTCACCTGTAGGAAAAACCCACCATCCTTTCTACTCATTTTGCACTTTTTTTGATAAGGTGAAGGTAAGACTGCCCAAATATTAGTGCAAATTACATTTTGCTTGACTCCCAGTTATTTTGTAGAGTCAACTACAAAATTCCATTTTCCACACAGGAAACAGCTCAAAAAAGCATGTTGATCTTTGTTTGTGGGAAATAAGGAAGACTGTAACCCTGAAGGGCCAACTGTTAAATGTTATGCAAGTGCTTATTTTACAAGGGAAAGACTGAGGAAAATGCCTGACTACCACTTCAAGATGATCCCCTTAAGCACTTCCCTTGCACAACAAGAGTAGTTTGTCATTCTGGACCTAACAGCACCTTAAAGGAGAGTTCTCATTTACACCAGATAAGTGTATATTGATAAACTGTGAGCCTAAACCAAAAAGCATAGTTTTAGTACTACAGAGCTGTCAGTGGAGGCTGAATCAAAAAGGAAGACCTCTTAAAATATCTTAACCTTGACTTTTGCACCCAGAGAGCATCCTCTCATTAGCCTAACAGCTACCACATCACTACAATTACTCATCTTGACAGTAGCTGTAAAGCCACCAAGTTGAATAGAGGGGCCTCAGTATACTTGGTATTTATGAAAGGATAAAGTCCAAACCAGAGTGGTACCTGGTAGGTCATCACAGGAGAACAAAGTTGCACATACTCAATTACTGCTCAGATTCTCTGCAAGAATATTGCCAGACATCAAGTAACCACTCAAGTTTGGCAGTAAGTGCTCAGAGTTATTTATTCCCCCAAATCCCAATATTACACTGATATTAGCTCCAACCCCCCGCACTTAGGATGGTTAAGAAGGATTTATCTGCATGCTGTTAAACCAAGACTCTGTGACCCTGGGAATCACCTCAGCATTCCTAAGGCCATTGACAACAAACAAGACATTTACTTGAGGTTGGACTGCAAGAGAAAGGAGGGGGGGAAAAGGGACTTGCAGAAGCAGTTACATTTCTAAAGGCCAAGAAAAACTACTCAGAAAATAGATCTGTACCAAAAGTAGTCTTAAAAGACTTGCCGTGTGGTTCAGTAGAGACAGGTATGAACGCTATGGGTAGCCAACAGGGTACTTATCTACCCCCACCAACCTGTTTAAGGCAAGTTTCATACACAATGATGCTTGGTGTAAGCAAGCATTTGACACTTTTTGGCTTTTGGCTGCTGCTGCAAAAAAAACCAAAACAAACCAAAACCAAACAAACATGGGGAGAGAAAGCAGAGTTCTACCTTTACTACAGCAGGCACCTTAACTGACCAAGCCCAAAGTGCCTTTAGTTCAGAAAAAAAAAACACAACACAAAAAACATTTAAAGCATGGACCAAGAGAATTCTACCATGCAACTTCCAGAGCTAACTTTAGAAAAAATACACTGAAGACTCACACTTTCTTCCACCATTGCCATAAGCCTTGAAAGGTCGCAGTTCAACTCACTCCCACAGCTAGGCTGATTTTGATCCCCAAGTCAGTCACAAGTACACTTCAGCCAACTGACACTACTTCATAATCACCAAGGTAAACAAAGATACTCAGTATGAACCAACAGCATGCCACACTCACAAAAACCACAGTTCATGCTTGCATCACAGGCTATCTGCAGGTGGTGTTGGTATGTTCTGTCTAGGACCAGCCCAACTCCCACACAGAAAAGTCTCCAGAAACCATTTTATCTAGAGGGAGCATATGGGTGGTAGCAAAACAGAAAATATTCATTTCCAGCCTTTCCCTGTCCATCCAAAAAAAGGGATGAGGATTGGTTAGAGAGTACTGTATCATAGGAATAATTATTTTTTTTTTTAGCAAACAAAACAGAATGGTAATAAAGATGTCATTTGGCACCTTGCAGTAGAGTTTTATTTTCATCTTTTTAGTGTTCCACTCATCAGTTCCTTCCAGACTAAAGAGGTAAGTTTTATCAAGATCCCCGTGCACTTTCAGTGTGAACCCCCAATCACTCCATAAGATAAAGAAGGAACCATTCAAGATAACTCAAAAAGATGAAACATACCCCAGTTTAAACACAGAAAGTGAGGAAAAAAACTCAAATAGTTTTCAGAATGTCTGTTCCAGCCTAAGTCCAGCTGGCATTTCAGTTAACTTGACAAAAAGGAGTTCTTCATACAGTTCCAGTATGTCTAGTGGTACTGAGCATAGAAGTGCTAGACTGTCCATGAAGGTACTTCTTATTTGGTCTCTGGCTTGTCTTGCAATAGTGGTATAATTGACTCCCACGCCGTAAGGCACTGAAGAAAGAAGTAAAGATTAAAAAAAATGGATTGTACATCAGTTCTTGTAACTTTTGATCAACCCTTCCAGATCAACAGAATGCAAGTTCAGAATGGCTAGCCACGTCTTTATAGATTATTACAGAAAGGAGCAGAGGGGACGGGGACAATGTCTAACAACAAGAAAGTGTTCAGAAAGAATAGCTGCAGTTTCCAAACAAAGAAAAAAATTAAAGCTTTCTAAAGTCATCAGCTGGACCAAGCTATTAAAAATCATCAGAATACCCAGTATTTCCAAATATCAAGCTAGATTATTCTAAACCGTCAGCTACGCAGACAAACTGTTTCTAGTAGAAGTTTACATCTTTGTGGTCTGACTGTGGGAGAGGGCTGATCTGGACACAATGGCAGCTATGACAGACTACCTCCAGCAATCCAGCAAACTTATTTGAAAAACCCATGCATCTAGGGAAGGTAGTTCAGAGACACAGTGTACTCCGGTACACCTCTGGGACTTGACTACCCTCACAACAAACTGGTGGCAACTGGTATAGTAAAGTGAAAGTGGAATCTAGCTTCTGGGTTATTAGAAAGTCACTCCACACTTTGGAGTCATTTTCCTAGACACATATACTTACTCCAGTTCTTGTGCTATGTATCATTACTGTCTTTGAATGCTGTACAGCCCAGAAGTCAAACTGGACAAGTATAGACCATGTAATACATATTATTAAACACTGGCAATGGCCAAACTCATCACCAGCCCTTATATCCACAAGTCACTATTGCCAAGCATCTTCCTTCTAAACTTGCTGAATGTACTGAAGGCAAATAGATTATTTCTAGTTGTGCATCCTGAAACAATTAGACGCTTTCCAACCAAAGGGCTTCCTTGCTGCAGCTAAGAGAAAAACTAAGATGTACAGATTTAACTGTCAATTGCAGGGACACTGCTGGATGTTCAGTGGAGTCTTTAATCCCTCCCTTCACAGCAGTCTCAGAAGAGAGGAGAGACCAGTGCGAAAGAAGTTCTGTGTGAGTAGTTATGAATTACTGACAAGACAGATGTTGGCAGGGGCAAAGGAAGTGCATATTAATATTACATGGATAGGTAACCTAGGTAAACAGGAAGAAGTTTGTAAAGCAGGTGTGGAAAAAAGCAATAGGCAAGATGAAGTATGTCACCATGCATAAGCCTAGTAGCGTTTAATATATCAACCACTATTGCTCAGTAATTTGTTCAATTCAAAAATGCAAGACAGGCAAGCATACAGGAGGAAATGTTGCAGGGCTGCCTTGCAAAAGACTGCTAGCCTCATGCAGATCACTTGAGCATGACCAGCAACTCATCAGATTATGCTAAGCTGCTGACAAAGAGCAGCTTCCGCAGCACTAGAGAACTGATTTACATGTCCAAGATTCTTTTCTTCAAGACAGCATGAAGATTTCCTGAAGAATCATCACCTCAGAGGAAAATGAACTATTCTTATTCCTGCCAATGTTCCAGCAGCGTCACATACCTTCTCGTAGTACTGGATGTTTTTATCTGCCATCCCCATGAGTAGCTGCCTGAAGTCTTGTCTTTTGTTGTTCTGCCATCTCTCCATATCTGCTTTCAGGTCAGCATTGAAACACTCTACGCGGTCTTGACATTTCTCAACATCTGTGGGTACCTGCAGGAAAAGAAATGAAGATTGAAACTGTCACTGAGAGTGCCGGACTGCTGAATTAGCTCAAATCTCACTGAGCAAAGCTACAAAGGAAAGGGTAAGTAACAGTCATTACCCTGAATAAACTCAGTTATGGCTGCAGGGACAAAAGCCCCAGTTCTGTATTAGTGAGGAAATGCGATTGCTTCATTTGTTCTTTGCTGTCTGAGGTGGTAGGCAGTTGTGCTTGTCCATCTCCATGCCAAAAATGGAGCCAGACTGAGGAAGAGCTCCCTAGAGGCACATAAAGAGGTAAGCCATTTGGTCGAAGGGCTGGGTGCTTAGGCCCAGTTCCTAGTTCTCAAACTGAGCAGCTTGACTACAGCTCCAGAGTAAGCTTTCTCTCCTCCTTCCCATTTACAGTTGCACTAAGCATTTCCCAATTTCAAGTAATGTGTATGAAAGAACAAACATTCAGGTTTGTCCAAAAAGCTGCATAAGAGACCTCAGTGTTCTCTCTTGACCATAGTATACAAACAGCAGTGATCAACTATTGCTGCAGAACAAAATTTCTAAGTCTCTAGTTTATAGCTTCAACTTTTAACCTTAAGGCTGCCTGCAAAAAATGCAAGTGCAAAGCACCAGGGACCATAATGCAAAGGGAACAGGAAGCATTTCACTGTGGATTGGATCATGGGCCTTTGGGCTCAATACTGGGCATATAGTCATACCTAAGCAATGGGAGAAATCTTGAAGGACAGCCTACTCCAAGCCTAGGTAGAGATTTAAATGGATTACGACAGTAGCCACCAGCCCAAGGCCAAAGAATCTGGCATTCTTTGCTTATGTTTTAACAAACATTATGTATACCAGGCAAGCACAGGAACAATTTAGAAATGTTTCTTCAAGCGGGAAAGCCATGAATTCCTTTCTCTCCCTTCATGGTCCACACTGATGGGAAGCCTGTAAGGACATGCAGATTAAATCCATGACCTCATTAGAGGAAACCCCTGAGCTCTAGCACCAACATGAAAAGTGAACTTATGTTCTGGAACCCGTGACTTGCATAAAGACAAAGGGCAGAATGATGAACATTCGCAGAAGTTTGTAGTGGCTCCTCTCATACTTGATACTTTCAGGAAATTCCCTTTTTCTTTGAGGGGCGTGAAGGAAAAAAGAGGACGAACAAACTATGTAAGAAGCTTTTCATGGGTAACAATATAGGATGTCAGAGGTGTGCTACTACCTTGCAGTTTGGCAAGGTACACAATTTAGGCAGAAACATATCAACTCTTGTTCTTCTCCAGGATGTGCATTAGGGCTGATCACTGAAGTATTCCATTGACTAATACTCAAAGAAGGTCCCACATTTGTTCACCAATAAAGCTGTTTGAGACACAGGAAGCACCTCCTTCATACTAATGGGATTTAAGTACCCCCTTTATTCACACAACTGGATTTACACTACAGGCACCTTGGGGGTTCATTAGGTACACACTTCCCCCACCCTCTGAGAGCACTATAGTTCTGGCTACAGAATCCACTCTGCTACAAGTCTAGACATAAAGATGTCTCATAGGCTTCAGATAAGAATCATTGAATGGTTTGGGTTGGTAGGGACCTCAGAGATCATCTAGTTCCAACCCCCTGCCATAGGCAGGGACACCTCCCAATAGACCAGGTTGCTCAAAGCCCCATCCAGCCTGGCCTTGAACACCTCCAGAAATGGGGCATCCACAGCTTCTCTGGGCAACCTGTTCCAGTGCCTCACCCCCCTCACAGTGAAAAATTTCTTCCTAATATCTTATCTAAATCTACCATCTTTCGTTTAAAACTGTTACCCCTCATCCTGTCACTACAATCCCTGACAAAGAGTCCGTCCCCATCTTTCCTGTAGGCCCCCTTCAGGTACTGGAAGGCTGCTAGAAGGTCTCCCCGGAGCCTTCTCTTCTCCCGGCTGAACAACCCCAACCCTCTCAGCCTGTCTCCATAGCAGAGGTGCTCCAGCCCTCTGATCACCTTCGCGGCCCTCCACTGGACCCGCTCCAACAGGTCCACATCCTTCCTGTGCTGAGGACTCCAGAGCTGGATGCAGTACTCCAGGTGGGGTCTCACGAGAGCAGAGTAGAGGGGCAAAATCACCTCCCTTGACCTGCTGGCCACACTTCTTTTGATGCAGCCCAGGATGTGGTTGGATTTCTGGGCTGTGAGTGCACACTGCTGGCTAATGTTTAGCTTCTCATAAACCAAGGCCCTCAATTCTTTCTCCTCAATCCACCCAGCCTGTCTTTGTGCTTGGGATTACCTAGACCCACATGCAGGACCTTGCACCTGGCCTGGCTGAACTTCATGAGGTTTGCATGGGCCCATCTCTGAAGCCTGTCCAGGTCCCTCCAAAGGGCATCTCTTCCCATGGACGGATTTCACCAGGTGCTATGGACTTATGTACCTTCACATACCTTAGATGGTCTCAAACCTGATCTTCTCCTATAGTGGGAGGTTCTTCATTCTCATAGCCCCTGCCTTTGCCTTCTGCAACTTGGGTGTTGTGGTTGGAGCCCTTGCTGGTGAAGACCAAGGCAAAATATTCAGTACCTCAGCCTTCTCCATATCTTGGGTGACCAGGTCTCCTGTTTCCTTTTGGAGAGAGCCCACATCTTCCCTTTATCTCTGACATACTTATAGAAATTTTTCTTTTTGTCCTTGATGTCCCTGGCCAGATTTAATTCTATCTGGGCTTTAGCTTGCCTAATCTAGTTCCTGGCCACTCAGACAGTTTCTCTGTATAGGTTTAGAAGATGCCCCCCTCAAGGCAAATATGCCTTACATCATATTTATAAGTACTCTGCTATCTTAATGGGAAAGGCTAGGCTATCAGGAGAAAGCGACATGAAGTCTGGAAGCAAAACCACATAAAATTTCCCATCCAATTAAGTTAGTTTCTAACCACTCACCAGCTTCCTGCTTCTTCTGCCACAATCTGAAACCACAACGAAGCTATAAAAAAAACAAAACAGTTCTTTCTCACAGCCAGTTCTCCTGCAGGTCAGGCTGAGAGGGCTGTACAAGTTTAGAGCTACAGGGACAACTCAGTGGTCAGAAAATGGGTCACATATGCTCTAATTAAGGAACAACGGCAACGAACTCCAGCTAAGTCTCCACAGGCACCATGAAAGTAATGCCTACATATGCACCGGTCCTGTTCAGGAGTGTAAATACCTTTCCTTCCAAAACCGCAGCTTCCCAGAAGAGAGTTTGCAACTTGGTAGTAGCTCAAACAAAATTTTAAGTTAATTAACAGCTTTTAAGCACTTCATATCTAGTGCAACATTAATGAAAAGAGAGGTTATAGTTCTAACGCCAAATTTGGACGTAAGTTGAAACATCAATGCTGATGCTTTTATCTGCTTTTACCAGTGGAGATATTAAATATTAGCTAGCAACTAGGAACTGAGAAGAAAGAAGACTGGACTGGACTTTGGGGGAAGTTGCTACTTTCTTACTGATGGCTGCTCTCAGTTAATTTGAATAGCTCAAAAAAAAACCCCAACCCCAAAACCAAGGGACAACAAGCTTACACTGCAATACACTCCAGAAGGGCCCATTACTATTTTAGTATTTACTTTCCTGGTTCTCTGGAAACATATACTGTAACAAGACTTTTTCTTCCTGTAAATACATATGGTCACCTTCTACATCAAATTCTGCACCGCCATATTTAACGTTCCCATAGATCACCACGCTGCAAAACCTCATGGCAGACAGAATAAATTAGGTCATCAGAAGTAGACTTCATGTCACCAAAAGGAACAATGCCTGCTCTTCACTAAATTCACTGGATTACTGCAAAACCAGCTCCAGCATGGGTCAGAAATGGCTAAGAAGCAATTCACCACTGTACTTGTCATAAAAAAGAAAGGCTGCAGATTCCACACTAATACTATTATGCTAGTGTTCAAAAACACTACACACACATTTGGTGTAAACTTCATCATCCTGAGCAGTACTTGCTGACAGACATTTACAGTAGCCCTACAAGCCTTCTGCATTTATAGACCACCAAGTTTTAAGCTGATCATCTCAGTGTGAGAACGACCTAATGACACTGACAGAGCTTCGTGAAGCCAATCTGATTATGTGTACAATGAGTCTCAGAATGCCCTCCAGTGGAAGAGATTAACAAGTAATGATAGGCCCTTATTTCATGATCCAAAAGTAGGCCTTTTTTCCCCTTAAATTTTGGGTTGTTTTTTTTTTTTAACATAATCTCTGCCAAATCAGCTAAATATGCCAAAAGGAACACAAATGCCACTCACCGCACAACCCAGTTCATAATCATCTGTCTGCTTCTAGTTTCCAGTAGCCAGGAGACCTCATTAAATGTAAGATGTGCTGCTAGCCACTGCTCTGAGCTACCAGCTCTTACAGACAAGGACATTTCCTCCAGGTGGAAAGAATCTGACAAACACGAGCTAGTATTTTATGAACATGCAGGGAGTTCTATTAGTTTGTTCAACTTCATCTAGTAAATGACACAAAAGACGTGTTAAGAAAAAAGGTACAAGGAGTTGCCCAAAGATATACTTGTAGTCTGGAGAGGAGACTTAAGTATTCAAAGAATTCTTAGCTATTTGAGTGCTGTGCTTTACACAATAATCGCACTGAGAGGTGAGATGCAAAAGCCTTTTAGTAGGTGAGAGATTAGTGAAGTTCAGCAGTTCCACTGCACCACGATCTTGATATGAGTCAAATGCCAAAAAACCTCAATTGGCTTGCTGGATATGCTAGATTTAGCTCCCTCTGTCCTATATACAACTTGTTAGAATACCCACTTATACAAAGCTATATGAGAAAATAAGAGAGCATACCACACCTGCCAGCAGTGGGGCAGGCAAAAGACCAAAATACAAGAGCACCACAAGATACCCAAGACACTACTATTTGTAGAGTCACAGACACAAGACCAGAAAAACACTGTCCTCTTCAGCTTCTTAAATTAAAGATGTTATATGAACCTCCTGTAAGATTATTGCACAGTAGTCCTAATAATGGAAAGTCATCCATTAGTTAACATAGATGAAGAGGAACTAAAAAACCCGAAGCAGAGGAAGGGAACAAAACCTGTTGTCATTGTTGGTTAAGGATGCAGTGATTTAAGATAGAGCTGTTGCACATTACTTCATGCAGAAAGCAGGTGGCAGCATAAGCACGCCAGTTTACAGCTTTGCTTCTGCATGAAGCCCAGCCAAAACCTGTCACCCAGCGACAGCTGCCGTGTCTGTTCAGCATCACACAGGAAGGGCTCCTTAGCAGGAGGGGCAAAACATGGAGTCTTCCACAGTCAAAACAGGTGTCCTACAATACAATTCAGCAGTGACAGAGCTAGTACCTTAGCTCAGCTAGCTGACATACTGCTAAATCACCAGGGACTGTTCTACCACTGCTTCAGTCCCTGTCACTAAATGCTGATTGCTGGCTGTTGTTCAAGTGTTACATATCGGAGCCATCCTGCTCCGAATGGCAGGCAATCAGTAGCACAGAAGTTGCTAGACAGGTTATATATGTTCATACCTAGGTTTTTATTTCGTACCAGCTTGCCTACAACAAGCTTCTGTTCTGCCAGAAATTGCTCATACCGCAAAGAAGGAGCCAAACTCAGACAAAGCAAGTTCTGTTTCTCCGTTCTTCTCAGCTAGTAACTTAGCACAGCTAGTAAGCGCAAGCTGGTTTTGTAGAGTAGTTTTAAGTGCTAACCTTTGGACGGTCTTCTTTTTTCAAGGCTACTGCTTCCAGTTTTGCTTCATACTCCGCTTGAACTTGGTCTCTCTTCTTCAACACATTCTATGGGCAAGAGAAGAAACAGTTGTGAGAAGGATCCTCTTGTTTCTTCCCTCCCCAGCCTGCAAGAAACTGCGAAGTGATAGAGCTTAAGAGCTAACTCAGTCTGATGTCAGACTTTCAGACTTGCTTTGTCCTAATTTGCATTATTTAGGAAGTAGCTTTTAAAAACAAAGAGCACTTGCTCTCCAGCAGCTGGCAGGGTCAGATAAAATTCAACTTTTTGACAAGCTGTAAGCATGCAAGATAGAAGCTGTCGTGTAACCATGAACATAACCCTGACTAAGTAAATTCAATTCATGAGTTGACCTATTATTAGCATCATAAGGATATAAACAAAGCATTAAAGCTGTCAAGAACTAGTGCAAAGCTTTTGATATCCTCAAGCAGCAGACAAACAGCATGGGCTAAGGGACAGGAAGGCCACTACAGAAGGTATTACATCTTCCTTTTCACTTGCTAAGACTCCTCAAAGTCCTTTATAGCAAGCTGTTACATTCTCATGTTAGAACAAAAGCAAGCATTGCTTTTAGATGAGTCTGGGGGGTTTGATTGTTGGTTTAATTAAAAAAAAAAATCAAAATGACGAAAAGCACGATTTACATGAAAGGCACTGAACTACCTGAGTGACTCTCACAAGCAGTAAACATTTTACTGACAGAGTATTCTCAGAATAGACAGCAAAAGATGCTACCTTTATCTTTGGTTATTTGTAAGTGTGCTACTATCTCCACTAACTTTACACTACAGTCTTATAATTTAAAAACAACCACAGAAATTAGTCTTTTTAAGAATATACTACTAAAAAATAAGCAGTTCTGTGTCAGCAGAAATGGGCAACTTAACTTCAGTCTTCACAAGGAAACAACTAGTAATTTTTTTTATAGGTCAGTTGATGCAAAGTTTTTATTAAAAATGCTCAGAGGGAAGACAGCCACTCACAGCTGAGGCACATGTAAATTTGAACTTCTCTTGCAGCCCACTTGGCCAGTTCATGCTTGCAGTCTTCCTTTCTACCACCCAGAAGGAATTACCGCATTAGGACAAAAGGAGGTAACTTGTCATTTTAACAGTTTCAGACAAGGCTAGTAGTAAAGCAGGACTAGTCATGCACACTGATGCCTACAGAAATATCTGTGTTTAAAGATTAGTTCTCAGAGCTCTAAGAGCCAGTCTAGCCAAGATCTGTTTCCTAATTAAAGATGTACAAACCCTGTATCTACTAATCACCATCTTCCCCCTCCTCCCTCTTAAGTGAAGGGAAGTTCACTAGTGCAGTTGCTGTAGAGATACAAGACATTGCCATCAACATTCTTAAAAACCTCAAGTCCACGATAAACAGGAATGGCACCCCATCCATGAAGTTGCAATTGGTTTAGGCAAAAAAAGGGGGGCAAACTGGAAAAATTCACCTTCAACAGCTTAACACTCCCTTTTGTCCCCAAAGAGATGCAAGCAAGCATGCCACTGGTCATGTTTGCTTGAAAAACCACTGCATTCCCTTTCCTTTTGGAATCCAAGCAACTATGCGGAATAGCCCTTAAGTGACTGAGGTTACCAATGCAACAAAAGCCTGGGAGATTTAACCGGTATTTCTACTTCGTATTGCTTCTTGAACCTGAGTCAACTGAAATTTCTTCTCAGAAAAACAACCACCTCCAGCAATTGCATTCAGCCTTTCGGAGCCTGGAGTTAGTGCAGTAAGCTGGATCTGCACCAGGAGCAGCCAATGATTAACAGGCATCAGCAGAATGGATTCGAGGGGCAGGTGTCTTATTTCTCCTTAAGTGCTCAAATCCATCCACTTGCAGACCATTAACAATATGCTCCTGAATAATACAGCTTTAAGTAGCCATTAATGGCTGACCTGTAAGTGATGAGAAAAAAATATTGCCTTCCCTTTCACTTGTCCCATACGTGAGAGGAAGTGTTTCCTCTGGCACCTCCAGGCAATCTTGTCCCAGTTGTAGATCAATGCATTAATGCTCCAGCAGCACCTCTGAAAAGCTCTGTATCGAGTACCCCCAGACTTACCACAACACATGCAATACTTAGATTAGTTAAGACCTCACTTAGAGAGAAAAAAAAAATTCAAAGTAAAAAAAATAGTTGGAACAAACCAACAAACAAAAAACTCACACACCACATACCAGTTATTTGAGCACAGAACTAAAGCACTAGTCCCTATACAAGAAAGACTTAGCTTGCTTTCAGTAAGGCAGGTCCTTCTCCATTTTCTATTCAGCTGAAACATTTCACCTTGGCTCATATCTCAGAAGGAGCTTCAGGAGCTTGCCATCAGCCTCCCTTCTCAAATTGCGATTCTATGACATGTGCACATCACATATCTTGCTACTACAACTAGACCTCACAAGAGGATCCTTATTTACTGCAGGCCTTTAGAGAGACGGCTAGCTATACACGGGGTGCTTGCTTTAAACATACATTAAAAGTAATGCTCAGGCACACAGCTGGGGACTGCATCATCCAATAAGCCTTTCTGTCAGTGTTAAACATAGAATTCATATAACCTTTTAAGATCAGCATTGAATTATGTAGAATGGAGTTTGTCCTCTGCACTTGCCTCCCTAGGGAACACCAGCGCACCACAAAAAATTGTGATACCGCACATTTGTCCACAAGGGCCTCACTGCACCAGGATTCAAGACATCATCTGGCCACCTCATACACGGCCTGTATTTTAGAAAAGGTCTCTCCTAGACACTACCAGAACGTATTTTAACTCAAGCCCACAATGCCAGCCTCTCCCCACTTCTGGAAACCTTTCAAATGAACCCAGAGACAGGGCTTCCCTGGAGTCAGCCAGTACTTGTTTCAACCAGAACTACTGGGCTTTGGCTCCATATATGCAGTTCCCTCAGGCTGCCCTCCTCAGTTACAGCAGTGCTCCTGAAGACGCTAAGGTGAACATTCATCTCTAAAATAGTGAAGATAACCTCGCAGTTCTTACTCTGAGGACAGTCACCCAGCTAGAGATTGCTCTACAAATCAAGTTCCTGTACCTATATCTGGGGTACAGTGTGCAGAGAAGGCTATCAAGGTTACACTGAACTCCTAGCATCTAAAGAATTACCTTCTATCAAGTAACCTATACAAAAGCTGTGCTCAGAAAAAACCAAAACTGACTTGAATTTCACAGCAGCTGATGAACAGGACTGCACTGCTAGAGGAGAGACATCCCTTTCAGCAGAAAGCCTCCTGCACGCCAAGAGTAGACTCCTTTACAGTTACTTCCTTGGTTTTAGGGAGTCTGGAAAGACAGCTCTGTAGATGCTTACTACAGAAATAGAAAATATCAGGCTGTTGCTAGCCTAAGAAAACTGCACTTCCTGTCTGAAACCTGAGGCATTTCCAGTTTTGGTATTTGGGAGGGAAAGATAATAGGAAGAGTCTGTCTTGGTTGGCAATAGTTTTCACTCTTGATTTTCAGACAGACTAAAGCTAATGAGATGCCCATGCTGGACACTAAGCAGCGTAATTCTTATTTGCTATTAACTGTTATTTTGCAAGTGTGGTTTCTAGATCAAACCAGTTCCAAAACACCAACACAGTAAGTATTTTCAGTCCACTACCAGAGAATAAATGACAGGAAGAGTGAATCCTTCAGGGCACTAGAAAGTCAAGTCAACAGCCTAAAAATTAAGCTAAAAAGCAAGTGTTTCCTCAGCTGAAGAGGTACTTCAGGCAGTTAAACACCACTTAACCACAGGGAGAGCAACATTAAAGACCTGCAGCTGGGCTACCTGTTGGCTTGGAGACTGCACTTAGTGTCTTTGCCATCGTCTGACAACAGCCCTTTTAGAATGGGGCTGTCTCCAAGCCATCAGGTAGTCTAGCTGCAAGTCTTTAATGCTGCTCTCTCTGCAGTAAGTGGTGTTTAACTGCCTGAAGTACCTCTTCAGCTGAGGAAACCCTTGCTTTTTAGCTTAAAAAAAAAATCTTCCCCTGCTACATTTGTGAAAAGCACCTCTCACAACTCAGCTTGCCACTCCAGATGCCATCTCCAGTAGGCTGTGGCAACTGTGGCATCAAAATGCCAGATGTTCTGGGCTAAAAGCTTTAACAACTAGCCTCGTGTTCTGTTTATTTATAAGTACACACCCACCCCCCTTCCTACAGAATAAAGGTAAGTCTGAACATCCTCGGTCAAGGCTTCCAGCTTCCAGATACAGCTCAGGGTGTTCCAGCAATGCTTGGGTGCTAATGGTCCTGTAAAGAAAATGCACCTCGTTTATGCTAGGGTCAACGACTACATGACTACCATGACTACAAACGCAAGGAGTAGGCAATTAGTGCAAAGCCTTCTGCAAAATACTTCAACCAGGCAAGTCAAGAGCCATACAACCAGCAATCTGAAGCTGGGGAAAGACATTTGCAAGTGTTTATATTCTCAGTTTGAGAAATACAGAACAACTAAGATTAAGATGGAGAAGGACAACTGTTTTCAGACTGTAGGTTTACAACAGGCTATTAGGTCTCTTAAGGACTGCATACCATAGCCTTGTAATGGTTGTTCCAAATGGAAAGTCCTCAGAAGGAACTTGTCTGTTAGTAACCTATAGAGGGACTGCTAATACATACTGTACGATGGGCCTGTGGTGAAAAGCTCTAACAGCTGAGCTGGAATCCTTGGTTTCAGTTTTCAATGCAGTTAACTCAGTGATTCTTTTCCCCAAGCAAGGGTATTGACTACCAATGCTCCTTTGCTTCAAGAAAATAACTGCATTGAAGTACCTTTTATTATTTCTGCACAAGTAGTAAGATACCAAGTTCTTACAACATCTTTAAGCAGTTACTTGGCATGCAGAACTTAACAGAACTTTACAATAGACACATCCTGCCAAGGGTATGGGGATGAGAGAGTAAACAGCGTCTGTCATTTGGACACATGGTTCTAGAAGCAGCCACCCAATCCTGCTACACAGAAGTGACAAAAGCTGCTAATGCTACCTTTTCTGCAGGGCCAGACACTAACTCGGTAGTGAAGAGCTGAGCCACGACTGACATTCTAACAATTCAAAGACAAGATTCCAGGCAGCCACAGGATGCCTCCTATGAAGTACCACCTACCACTCCAATGAAGGAGCAACTCTTCAACACTTTGTGTGCACCTCAGCATTGCTGACCTTAACTTGACTGAGTAGCAGAGCAGAGAGGTAATGCTACCCATGCAGTACCCTACTACTAAACATACCTAGATTTGTTTTGATTATGAAGATATCATCCTACTTCATGTATGATTTACTTCACCACTTTTCCCACCACCAACACTTCTCACTGCTAGAAGGAATCAACTCGCTGATACATCATTCCATGCAAACACAATGACAGTGTCTTCTGCCACAGGGCTCTCTTTACCTTCATCGACTCCGAGTACAATATATATTCCCTAAGCACAGGCAGGAAGTCTTCTGTCATGTCTTCACTGAGTTCTTCAAGAGCTGTGCAGCAGTTCCCAATACAGGCAGACACCCCTTCCAGTGGCTCCGATAGCTCAACCTCCAGCCCTCCCCAGGTTGAATAAACAGGCCCATATTCTCGTAGTTCCACCAAGTATTCTGCAAGAGGCAGATGGAAAAGTAGATTAACAGAATAAGAGTCATGCACAAGGATCTGCAAACACTCACACTAAACAGGAGAAACTAAGCTTGGCAAACATCAACTCCCCCAGGCCTCAAGTCCTGTGTTGCATTTGCATCTTGACAGGCAGAGCTCTATGGCTGCAGAGGTGACAGGTCCAAGTTGCCTTCTGCTTAAGTGACCATTCCTACAAGCGTCCAATAAAGAGACGCTTGCATCTGTGCAGTAGCCAAAGCAATTTTTTAAAAGCATACATAAAATTTGGCTCTGCTATGACAGGTCTGTAAAGGTTACCTTTATCTAGGAATTCCATCTGTACTCCAAATGGAATCTACAAGTTTCCCCCCCGCCAAAAAAAAAATAACTCTAATAAGAAAGTAGGTTGGTGTAACAGTAAGAGTGACTTTAAAAAAATATTTGGAGAGTTGACCAAGATAACATACAATACTCTGTTAGGCTTTGGGCTGGTTTTAAATCTGCAAGAGGCATTATATTTTGCTCTGTGTATGGCTCGTTACAGACCAGAATCATTGACACAAATCGTCTTGGTCATGACATCATCCACAAGAAGATACAGAGCACTCAGACTGAAAGTATTATGACAGAGCACCTTGTGTTCTTACCCAGCTGTTCCTTGATAATCCGTTGTGCTATTCTGTCAATGGTACCAAGTTTTAGAGAGAACGTGTCTAGGTACTCCCCAATTGCTGCAAACTCCAGTGGACGACTTCTTAATTTGTAGCCTCCTGTGACATATTTGACAGACTCCCCCATCTTTGATAGCAATGCCATTCCTTGCTTTTTGTAGGCATTAAGATCCTAGAAAGTTAAAAAAAACAACAAACAGATTAGAAATATTTCATATATATGTTGGAAGATTATTACAGTGAAGGATACTTTCCAGTCAAGATCAAATCTTGTGAAGGCAAGAGATGATGTGACATGTAGGCTTGGACAAAAAAAATCTCACTTTGTACAAAGTTGTACAGCTGATCACAGTTTCAAGACTACCTCTAGGTAGAGATAAGCTATCCAGGAGAACGGTATGAAGTACATTATAAATGAGTAAGTGGTCCACCTTTGCACATGGCCAGACTTTCCCATGTTCTTGTACTGTCACCAGGGAAGTAGTGATATTAACAGCTCTGTTTCAACCAATACTGTTCATGCCATTCATCCACACATACTTTTAAGCCACAGCGCACAATACCAGTATTATGCAAATGCACCAGCTGGCTCTGATGACCTAGAACAGAGCTAAATATTGCATGCCTATTTGGTCAGCAGCCTCCTCACACCAGTTGTGTGGTCAGAGATGGGGCAGGGGAACACTGTATACAGAAAAAGCGCAGCATGGGGAGACTAGCACAGCTTCTCTGCAAGACAAACTGCAGCTCAGGCTAGGTCAGATGTAGCCATGGTGCCTGCACAGAAAGCCTAAACTTCCTTGCTAACACTTTTCATGATTGCATAAATGAACATACAGACAACCTGTGTTAACAAGGTTGTTTACCTACAATCTTCAGGGGATTTCACTTTTCACCTTGACAGCACATCAGAAAAAAAATGGTTTTAGTTAGACAAAAAGCTGTCCATTTTGCATTTTACTCCTTCCAGCAGGGGTCCCTATTCAACATCTCAAAACAGGCTTAAGAGCTATAACTAGGTCATCCTATGCAGCCTGAGGAAGAGATGTTTTCAAGCCAAGTAGACCTGTAGAGGTCAAGAATCAAGACACGGTATTACAACTAGACTAAAAGCTTAAGCATTGTTAAAAAATACAATAGCCATCTTCAAAAGATGTACTACAGAATTCTTTCCAAGTACTTATGTGTAAGTCAAACGTAAATCTAATTAAGAGTACCTGACATCTTAGCAGCTACTATAATTTTGAATTATGTTTATGTTTAAATGCAGTGGTTCCTTGACTCTTGCCTCTGTCTGTCCTAACCACTACCTGCAAGCACGCATCAGAAAAAGACCTTGAACTCAAAATAATTTACTTACTCTCTCAAGCATTCTGGCCCATTACTGGTCCAAATGAAGAAAGGCTGGCTTCTCTTTTTCAACCTGGAGGCAGTCTCATGACTTTCTGCAGTAACTAAATTCTGAAGTCTAACACACTAAACTGACACCTCACTGCTGCAATACCGCAAGTTCCAACACTAGAGACAGCCAGAGGAACACATGTCCTTTCTCCTCAAGCTCCCTGGATGCTCTATGTTCTCAAGGCAAGCCCTGCCAGGGGTTGAGGATAAAGCCCTTGTCACTTATTTTACAGGAGTGGGAGAAGACAGCTTAGCAGCTAAGAAAGTTGATTATCATGCTTTGACAGCTGAAAAGCAGAACAAAGCTATCTGACATTTAACTATCAAGGCGCTAAACAAATTCTGCATTTCTGGCTTGCTTCAGTGGTTAAGTTCACCATGGAGAGGAAATAAAAGGGAACTGGAGATTGAGTCTCACATTACCAGCAAGCAGAGCATGAGCCTTAAGTGAGCTCAAGTTAAGTGTCACATTTGAGTGAGCGAGCATAATGTGACACTGGAAAGACATGCTTTTATAGCTCTCTCACTTATCAGGTCGAACCCAAGCATGACTGTAGGTCCTCCTAGACTTATTTAAAATGCAGTTCAAAAGATAGCCAAAGAAAATTGCACTGTTGCTGGATGAGTCACACAGAAGATGACTGAGAACAAACAAGAATGAGGCCTTCACACTTAATTTTGAGGGCAACAAGTGCAAGCAGTATGAAGACACAGACAAGAAAAAAGTAAAGAAATCTGCAGGCTTTTGTGCAAGAGAGATCTCTTCTCCCGCACTTCCCTCCTCCCCAAAAGAGAATTTCACAAAGTTTACAGTTTTCTAAATTATGTACGTCTCTTAAAAACAGAAGAGTACATTTGAGACATAAGGATACAAAACAAGCAGGTCTGAAGAACTGAATTTGTAAATCTGCAGACCACCCCTCCCTTCAAGCACAGAGAACCTGTACGGTTGTCACACACAGGGGTCTGTGACACACAACATTCAGGGTCCCCAACAACTCTCTGGTATTTTAGGGGAAGATCTGACCTGCACGTTTTATTAATGCCTTTTTACCTCATTTCAAACGAGACTGCAAAGGTGCCTGTTCTGTTGTCCCTGCCAATCATTGTATTTGGAAGTTACTGGCTTACCTTGGCTGTGAGAAACACGTTGAAGTGCTCATTAAAAGAAAGCACCGGGTGATCAGTTATTCGCTTCAAGAATTTGTCTAATGCTTTCCTTCTTGTCTCCACAAATTCTTCAGAAAAGCGATCAACAACACCCTTCACCACAAATTTCTCAGGAAGAGGCTGTCACAGACAAAAAAAAACCACATAAGATACAAAAGACCAAACCTTGCTTCCGGTATTTGGAAACATGCAACGCAATCAATCTGTAGTGTCAGCAGGAGCCGAAATGTTGTGTTTGCATCATCACATGGGATGCAAGACCTGCTCTGAATTACCCTTTAGCCGCTCCGGCCCAATGCTAGCAGTTCTGCTGTGTGGTTTCTGAGAGCAGAGCGCCACACCAGTGAAGCCCAGTCAGTACTCACACTGAGTACTCCTAGCAGAGCTCAGGGTGTTTCCCCCTACTGCTATCCATGGTCAAGCTCCAGCTCTAAAGGAGACGCCAGCAGAGCTGCGCACTATTCGCTACAGCAATGCGCACGCACACACCCACCCCACAATGCTGAAGCAAGGCTGCTCCGTCCTAGGAAACTCAGAAAATTCTGAGTAATTTAGAGCTCCTGGACAGCCTGACAGTCTTAGTGATAGCCTCACAGTGAGCAAAGACAGACAAGCAGGCTTACCACAGCAATTGGTCAAGTAGTCCAGGCTGGAGCTTTCCTGAAGAACTTGAACATTCAGTCATCTACCATAGCCAACATTCCTGAGCATGTTTGTGTAAGTGACAAAAGTCTGCCAACAGATCTACTCTTTCATCTTACTCCTATTTCGATTCCACCACAGTGGAAGACCGCAGTTCAGCCTAACATGCGAGCCCAAGTCTGCCTCCAGACTAGCTAGTTCTGCAGTCTCTCCTGCTGCACTTAGACACCAGACTTCAAAGTACCATTTGAGATGGAAGATAAATCTTAAAGCTTCAGCATGGTTAGTCTCAGCTCTACCATCAGATCTGCTTTTGGTCTCTCTAGACAGCATGGATTCCAATATTAATTTCAGTTTTAAAACTGTGCTTTGCATTTTATTCTTGTGAAACAGTCCACCCAGATAACCTGTTTACTCTTAGGCTAGGAATGATATTTTCACCCAATTCAGGAATTGGGATTCTCCCCTGCAAGTAGTCTTTGTCACCTGAAATCTGTGACAAAAGTAATTCAAAGGAAAAAAAAAAACAAAACAAACCTCTGTTTGCATATGCCTTTCCCACCAACCCTAGCTGATGTGGAATGTTTTCCACATCATTTCCTTCCTGTGGAACATGAAGATTGCACCTCCTAAAAAAACCCAGACAGCATGACTTAGCTGCAACACAGCTACATTTTGACCATTACATTTAGTTCTTACATTTTAAGACTTATCTTGCTGTGCATAGCATTCAGATCAGTCATTCTAGTTAAACCAGTGCAAGGTACAGTCTAATTAGACTTCTTCAGAAGAATAATGCTTAGTGCAGTAGTCTTCAGGGAAGAGAAACTCTCTTCACTTGTTTTGTAAACCTTAGCAGGGACTCTAGGAAGTCACTAACCCAGCAGAAGGGTTAGTGCAGAAGGAGAAGTACAAGCTGGAAGACTAGTTTAAAGAACCCTAGTTCAACCAAACACAGGGAAAAACTGTCACTGAATAATCACTAAAGTTTGAGCATTTGAGACCCACAGAAAGTGCACCTCTATTACAGAGACTTCTGCCATTTAACCTGGTTTTAGCTATAGCAGTATAGTCCTTTACATTTTAGGCCTTTGGAGGTCCATCCAAAATAATCAGTACACACAGCTAGCAACTGATATCCTGCTTTAACTGTGTGTTACTTATCTACCTTATAGTCTTCCAGTTTAATAGTCTGCCTTTCCCTGCTGTGACATGTGAGTAGAGTTCACTGCAGTCATAAATGGCTTCAAGTATCCAAACTTCACCACCCAAAGACAAGATCAATTGGACACGTTAGGCTTATCTTTCTAGTCTAGAGACAGATCTGAGAGCATTTTTACTGTTGTTTGCAAGAACCGATTAGAGTAAGTCTCAAATCATTAAAAAAAAGTAAAAATCAGTAACTTAAGAGACGAAAAGGAACCCATATTCATTTTAGTTTGGGCTCCTAAGTGTAGTCTATCATGACTCACTGCACTGTGAAGACACATCATTTGTTACAGGAAGATTTCAAGTGGAGTCACTATACCAAGATTAAGACAACAATCCCCTTCCAGTATTTTGTTAGACAGAAGGCCTCCAGGGACAGCAGTATCTCCAGTTACAAATACAGATAACTGATTGTCTTGAAACATCCCTTCAGAATACATTTGAGTCACAATGCACCTGAAACGGCCTTTAGCTTCTATTCCACATTGACTTCTAGGCAATAAATACATAAAGCATTCAGCAATCTCCTCACCATACCACTGGAGAAGGTTAATAGGAAATTCCCTAACTGCTAACTGGTGCAGACAGGTAAAAGAGGGCAGTGCATTCTTACACTTCCAGATTTTCTAGAAGAGAGGCACTTCAGAGATTGCCTTGTTTTGCAGCCAGTTTCATGTCCAGTATCAGAGCCACTTGTGCCAAATTTGCTGTTCTGTGTGCAACAAATTCCAGGTCACTGCAAAGCAGCTTGATTCCCTGGCTGTGACTCACCTTCTGCTACTAGACTATTATTTATTGCCTTGCAGCCTTCAGGCAGGACTGGCAGCCTTGCTAGTACAGTCAAGAATCTGCAGAAGCTTAACCTTGATAGTTCCAGCTGTTCAGAGAACAGTGAGGGAGAAAAGAGTGTCTGGGCAGCTAACACATTAATCTCATGTCTCCACCTTACCCCAGCAAGCTTGCTCTCTCTCCTTACCCCTCAGTAAACATATTTGCTGCCAGTTACAGGTGTCACATGATTTTGTGAAGTATTTCTTGTCTTTGAGAGACTGAGCTATATTTCACTTAGAGGCAAGTCCTAGAGAAATTAAGGACTTAAATAGCTCTCTACCCTGGAACAGCCTAACTGAATAGTCCTCACACAGCCTAGTCCTTGCTGAGGGAAGGAGAGCAACCTCCCCCCCATCCCAGATGGGCAAGTTAAGGTATGCTAGCAGTATTGTTATTTCCTGACGATTCACCTCCTACAAGCCTTCTTGAATTTCTTTGTTCAAAAGAGCTGATGGTGGTGATCTCTCAGGCTTCCTACCTTTTCACATCTTCTACAATATGAACAACAGACTGCTGAAGATCAGTATCAGCCTCTTCATATGACATTAATGTAGTCAGACTACCAGCTTCAGCAACAAGGGGTGCAGTAGTTTAGCTAGTCTAATTAGCTAAACTTATGCCTACTGAAAGCATGCAATAGCTACCAAGTCAGAGGCTAAGATTTGTAAGTTTGTGCTATTGAATATTAGCACAAATAGTTTTAAAATACTCTTTAAAACCAGCTCAAAATACCATCTCAAAAACTGAGTGAGACTAGGACCTGCAGTACCTGTGTGACTTTTCATAATCCTCAGACATGAGACTTATTCAGATAGGAATTTAGATGTAATAATTGAGAAAACAGATGAAGCATATTCCATCTATGCCACAACAAATGCAGTCACTGTGTATATTGCCCTACGGGAGGCTGCCAAAGCTCGTGCCTCAGGTGTGCCACCGAAGGTAAGTCTAAGCTTCATAATCAGTCAAGAATGGGAAGCTCTTCCCACTCCACCAGAAGACAATGAAGTACCATATTTAAATCTAAATATTAGAAGAGAATGAAATACTGTATTTAAATCTAGAGGGACACGTCACCAAAACAGCACCCTTGCAAGACAGATAGAGAACTGTCCTTAATAGCAGATTCTTGCTTACTACCTACGGGAATGAGATGTGTTGGCTGAGACTCTTCCAGCTTGTTTCTCAACCAGTCGAAGTCTTGGTACCGCCGGCGGACAGAATACTCTGGCAAATCAAACTCTGCTCGTGTGGTCTGAAAAAGAAAAACAGGATATGCTTAGTGTGCACCGAAACCTCTCACTTCACAGCATAGCAGCAAATACAGTACAGCCATCACTGGTAAGGGTGAGGCCACAGAAGCCTTGCATGTGTACTCCATCCCGAAAGTCGTGTTTGCGGCCAGCATGAGAGAAAGATCCTCTGGCCTTTCAGGCACGCGGAAAGCAGTATGAAAAATTATTACTTGGAGCTGATGTGTTCTTAAGATCTATCCATACTTCAATATATGTTCTGCTCAGATAAACTTTATGGGAGGAGTCTGTGGAGAGGAGACTGCTGTGCACCACGTTAATCTTCTGGCAGTTACAAGTTTGCGGGGAAGACTATATGAAATCTTCATTCTGAGGACAAGGCTATTTTAGCCATCAAGAATTAAAAGCAAAGATATTCAGTGACTTGTGTATTCTATTAGATGCATTAACCATGGGTGAAAAATGTTTCACGACTGCCCCACATTCCAGAAGTGACACTTCCTAGGCTCCTTCAAGGGTAAAAGATTAGAACATAAGCAATTGCTAGGTTTGTGAAGGACAGTTTTTGTTGATTTCTGAGAGGAAGAAATGAGTTTGTTTACATTAAGTTTGTGTATACCTGATTAGAGATATCAGTACATTGAGTTAAATCGTCAAAGTTTTCATTCTTCAGCACAAGGAAATAAACTTGCCATTACAAGGTTGAGACAGAAGGCAAGTATACAGAGAAACTTCTAGCAAATGTTTTATCCAGTCCTCGAACAGCCCATAGCCTGGAAAACTAACTGCGTGGGGCTGCTTGCACAGCACATATTGCAACTGTCTAAAAGCACTAATGAAAATGTATACCAACCAGCAGTCTCTGCTACAGAGCCTGGTATTCTGATAGCCCTGATTGGAAGGTAGATGGCCCTTAAGTCCCACTGAGAAGCACAGCTCACAGAGAAGCCCAGAGCACTATATTTAGTTACTTGCAGCATCAAGACCGTCTTGCAATGAAGGTGATGCTGCGGCGCCAGCACACTACATGTCTACAGCTGGACATCAACACCACCAGCTCTCTTAGCTTTAGTGCTGGACTCGATGCCAGTTCCTGTTGCTTTGTTACTCCTAGCCACTACAAATGCCAGCTAAATCCCAGCAGAGATTTTCTGTTTACTTCCAGACTGGGGGCAACTGCCACATATTTGGAGAGCCAAGTAGCAGCCCTTAAATGCATGGATATCTCTTCACTTGCTCTCTGGATAGCTCCAGCTCTTCAGTGACTGCACATTATTCCCATCGGTCCTCACTGGGAATCCTCTACAAGCTCTATACCAGAAATCTCTTCCTAAGGGGAAGCCAGCAGCCTTAACACACTATCATCAGAACAGTAGCTCTAGTATACTATAAGCAGCATGATGGTGTGATATTACATATGAAATGGTTTGGTTTCTAGAAAAGGAAGGCATAGAGAGACAGTAAAGAAGAAATCAAGCTCACCTCCCTCCTTTGACCTGCTAGCTATGGTAAGAGATTCACACGTTAGTCCATGGACTAACATCATGAATGCTCACCAATGGAGCAGTTGTGTTTGTAGATGAGGAACTACCAAGACCCAGATACCCACTGAGGCTTTGTGCTTTACTCAGCTACACCTCAGAGTACACCAGCTTATTTAATGTGTTAGAGTGCCACACTATAAATGAAACTTCTGTGACTTTGTATGAACCATTTTCACTTGTTTTGAGTAAGAGACTGAAAGGCATTACTCTAGAACAAGATAATTCATGCACATGTAGACAACCCTCATCAGCCAGTGGTGCCAACTGTTTTGTTCTGTTAATAGGGCAGCTATACCTGAGCCTTGCAGTAGACATCCTGAAATTAAAAAAAAAAAAAGTAACAATTTAGTAGGGAGAGCTTTTGTGAACTGGCTGTCACTGAGCAAAAGCTTCTTAAAAGAGATCAGAGAGTGAGTAAGTGAGAGTAATCAGGATGTATACACACTACAGCGTCTTATCCTGTAGCATGAGGATGAAGGTAAAGGCTCTCATCTGTTAGTGCTGGGAACATTATTAACCAGTATTCTGATAACAGTTAAGGAAAACTGTATAGGTACTATTTAGTCTAGAAGTAGGAAAGCACAATAAGTCCCAGTGCACAAACTTTACAGTTGTTATTGCTCATCTCTAGCAAACTGCTCCTGCTGCCTTTACATCACAGAAAGATTTGCAAAGTTTTCCATGTATCAGGTTTTGTTCCTCCAAGAGAAGCAGATGAAAATACATCATAGTCGTCAGCATTTCAGTGTTTACTGTACAGGCTGTCAAATCTAGACAGCAAATAAGCTCTTCAAGACTATTTGGACAGAACATAAGGGCTCTTCAAGGTTTTAATGACACTTCAATAATGCAGAAAGAATTTGGATCTTAGATCAAACTGTTCATTAGCTTAGCACGAGTTATTTTTTCCAGACTGCACACAAAAAGGAAGAGGGTCTTGACACTGTCTGGGGACAGTAAGTAAAACATCTGTGTTTTTGACACAGTTGAGTTCCTCCTGCTTTCCTACTAGGATCCATAAATCTCATCTTGCAAGGACACAGGTCTCTCCCAAAGGAAGCTGAGAAATTTATGTGGCAGACCTCAACCTCCTAAAAATAATGGGCAAGACATTTCCAGGGATTTATTGAAGACTCCAGCACAGTTCCACTAAGTCAGCACTGCAGTATTCTGGGCTCAGTTTTACTAGCTGGAAAGCAGGAAGGATTACAGACACTTTTACCTCTGTTTTTGGAACAGTTTTGACTTGAGGCAATATTAAAGCAAGCATCAACCCTTGGTCTTGTGTAAGACTGTCTTTCTTAAGAGGAGTTAGCAGCCAAACCTAAAGCTAGCCTGTGATGACTATGTGAAAGTATCTTTGTACCCTAGTTCTAGTCTTTTACTCGCTACACCTGACTGTGGATTCCCCTCCATGTTACTATTTATCTGGGACAAAATCCTCAACTAGAAAGACGGGAGAACAGCAGAGGGGGAAAGGTAGCAAGGTTAGTGTTCTTGGCAGTTCATAGTTTTGTTTGCCTCAGTTTAGTCTGTTTGAAAAAGAGATCATCGCACTTAGACCTGCTCCTCTCTAGTGATCTAGCTGTTTCATGCGCTCAGGTAATCTACCCAATGCATGCGCTGGAAGCAGGAGGAGGACAGGAAAAAGAAAACAAGACCTCTACTTCAGTATTGACTGGTGTGAAAGCCTCTCCCTTCAAGCCTGCAGAGCAACTGCATGACTGAGGAACAGCACACAGCTATTCAGACCTCCACGGGGAAGGGCACATAAGAAGGCCTTGCCAACCTAGAAAGCACACAAAAGCAAAGTTAGAAGTACACTTATGTTTCCCTTGGGACAGATGACTACACAACATAAGGGTAAGCTTTATTTTCCCCCTCCCTCCCTCCTCAGAAAGATCTGCTTGATAAAATCCCCCTAGAGTGCACATCAGTCCATCTGAAGAGCACAAAGGTGTATCATCTAGAACACCCGAAACGCTTCAATCATCACAGCCACAACCAATTAAGTTCAGGCACAAGTTTCACCCACCTTTTTGGTTTCACTAGCCTCACTAGCATAAGAAAACAGGATATGAAAGAATCAAGACAGCCAGGTCTGAATCACTGTCCCCATTATTTCGGGGATTCCCATTTTATTCTTTAAATGTGTTCATCCAGAAGACAGGCTGGAGAATGCTACCTAGCTCTTACTTGGAAGCTGCGAAAGCAGGGACACAAACAGGACCAAGTAAACTCTAAGCTTTCTTCTCAGCTTCCCTGCAAGCCATTGGTTTGGACCAAATGTTTTAGACCCATCCTCAGCCATCACCACCTGCTGACAAAGGTGTCAGTAAATGAGAAGTCTGGGGCATACTGCAAGACTTCTTTCTTGCTATTAGGATGAAGGAGCTTTCTAAAGAAAGAAAAAAAACCCCACATAACAAAAACAAGACTGTCGTCAGGTTACATTCTTGCCTACAGTGGTGTCCAGCCACAGCCACAAGAAACATTACAGCACTAGCAACTACATTCCCCTCTTCCCCCTAGTGATGCTGCTTTTCAAAGCAAGGAAGTCTTCAGCATAGCTCATTCTAAGACCTATGTTTATTCAAACCTTTGAGGTTCCGGTAGCATTCTTCAGCAGCCACCCCACCTCCTCATCCAGAGCCACCACAGAGACCATTTCAGCCCTTTATGCAAGTCCTCATGCAAGGCTGCAAGGGAGATGGTGGGAAGGTATGGCTTTACACTGATGACAAGAGCAAGGTCTGCTATAGACCTTTAACCTACAACCTGGAGGTGCAAGCATCACTCATCACTGTCTAGGGATTATTTCTGCACAGCTTTTTGGCAATGTTTAATTACTGCTTTCAGCTACAATGGCTGATTGGGCAATTAGCTTAGCATTAAAGAGGCCTTGTCTGTATGGCAAGGATGAGTCAGACCATTAATACTGTTAGTCTTCCAAACAGCCTTTTTTTAAACAATGGTAGATAGTGTTAGAGGTGCTGACCCTAGAGGTTAGCCAGAAGTTTACAAAAATAATAAACCCAAATAGGTGAGGCTTTCATGGTGATTGATAAGAATAAATTATGCACTGTTTCACAATAGTATTGTAATGCTATGATATAGCGGATTTATGTGCTACAGTGAGATCCAAAATAAAACAAGTGTTAACAGACAGGTAGGTAGATATGCAAAATCAGAAGTACAGGATGAGGTTTTTTTAATTTAAAAAAAAAAAGGTGCTGTTGGGTAACACACCTGCTCTAAATTCAGTAAATACCTTACCCACATTCCAGAGTTCTGCTTTAAGAAGGATGGGAACCCTTGTATGAACACAGGTTTCCAAGCAGAGGAACATGATTAGGGTGCCACTGCATAGAGATATTTTATCTTGACAGAATAATCGGGTCTTAAATTAAGGGAGAAACAATTTTAGCCAGTTTTAGCCATTTGCCTGTGGAAAGTTGCATCTCCTTTTGTGCATCATATTCCTTCTGATCATGTAACAAGTTGCTCTAAGTAGAAAAATTTCCTACAATAATTCTTAGCATTTTCTAGCAGTTAACATATATAATTTCTTGCAAGATTAAGACACTCAGAGCAACAAAGAATGACAGGACTACAATAAGTGTGCAGGAGGAGGTAGCTACTATTTTAGAGAAACCACATTTTGTCCTGTGCATCCTTAAAGGAGGAAATTTGGAGTAGGCATTTGGGGGGCGGGGGAAGTATGTCTGCCTTGTAAAGGTTTCCTTATCTGAAAGGAAAATATTCTCTCCAGTATATAGTGCCATTTAAGTACGCCAGAGGAATGTTAATCTTTTTGGACAAGTGGATCAAGTGTACTCCTAGTGCTTTTTGCCTTAGGTAACTGCAAGTGCCCAAAACAGATGTCAACATCACCTAGGAGCTCATGCTAATGAGAATGAGCTAGTTAACAGAAATCAGTGTTCCAGTTGTGAGTGCAGTAGACTTTTCAGATCACTTTTCCTATTAGTGTAATTAGACTGCATTAGTGCTTGAACTACAACACATGCCAAAAAAAATCTTGAGTGTGTTTCTTTTGGTAGGCAGTAGCATTCTTAGGCTACCTAGTTTCAGCAGCAGCTATACAGCCTTCTGTACCAACAACTGCATGGAAGCTAGTTTACAGCTGACGATCAAGATTATGATTTAGGTAAGTGGCTGACAGAAGAAGCGTGGTAAACACTTAAAGCAGTAAGATTAAAGCATTTCAGAAAAGGACAGACACAAAATGTGAGATGCTTAACAGTGAATCAACAAGGCACATTCCCCTTCAGGGGAGGTAACTCAAGCCAAATGGGTGTCAGATTACTTTATATGAACAAACTTTCAAGTTAATGAAAGAAACTGGCCTTGCAAGTTTACAAACAGTTCTATTTAAGAGTCAGAGACAAAAACCTAAGCTGATCTGTTAAGAGTTTTCCATAGTTTCACATACTGAAGCAGTAACAGTTCTGCTAAGAGAAGTCACCCCTTCAACATATTCACGAGGTACTGAAAGGCACTAAGTTCTTGTCTTTAAGATAAGGAAATACAATACAAGGCACAGACATCCAAGAACATGTCTTAAAAAAACTCCCCAAAGAAAAACACACTAGGAACCGGAACATTACTTTGTACCTTTGTTGTGACCCTGTACGTGATATATGTCTCCATTGTGCACACGTGTTTTTTGGGATCATCGACAGTAACAAAGAGGTCTCTAGTTTCCCCATCCAAGTCATCATCCAGCTGCAGTCTGTTGAGGAGAGATGAGGAGGAGGCTGGGCTAGAAGTGTCCACAGGTGTGCCATTGGGTAGACTGAGATCCTGTATTGGAGAGGAAAAAACAGCAAGTTTTTAACAAGTGAACAGATTCACTGCAAAGTACAACATTCTCAAAGATGCCACTGACAGGCTTCACTGAGATATTAAATGGGCTATTTATTTCAGCAGCACCAAAGGATCACCCTTTTCCAGGACACCTGGGCAAGCCCCTAAGGTCTCGGCTTTGAGCATTAGGTTGTTCTACTGTTCCAGAAGTTGAAGAGAAAGCACATTACCACCATACCTCCCCCTCGTATGCACTACCTCCCCCTAGTATGGCACAACCTGGTTTCTATTCATAAGGAAGTAGAAGTGTTGCTGAACCAACTTAGACTCTGAGAACAAAACAGCTAGGCAAATCAGAAGAGCTACTTATGAGACAGGCTTCAGGCAAAGTGGCAACAGTCCAGTGGACTGGAATGCAGTCAGCCTTCCCCTCTGGAGACTCCTATAGTAGAGGAAGGAATCAGAGGCTTCCCATCCAGTCCATTAACTTCCAAACACTTCTGACAGCAGTCAGAGACTGACTTGCCATCACTGCACTACAGGACAGTCACAGATCATACACCCGAGCACCAGTGTCTATGCACACCTCCCTTCTGGAGTAATAAGGCCAATGAAAACACTGTGTTTTGCTCGTAGAGGTCCTCATTCCCATCCTCCCAACACCAAGATTATCATCCAGTGCCTAGGGAAGACAGAGACTAAAAGAACGAGCAAGTGGCTATTTTAGGAAGAGACTCACAAGGATTTGGAAAGTCTGTAATTCCTTAAAACTGACTCAGCAGCAGGGTGAAAAAAAAAAAACACACACAAAAAACCCAACCACTTTTATAGCCAACTTGGTACATTCCCACACCTTCAAGTCTCACACTTTGATATAGACCAACTACTTCCCAGAGCTAGTGGTTACTCCACTTTGCATAAATATCACAGCCACTTCACATGTGTTCTCTGCTCTGGTTTTGTAGCAAAGGGAGCTGGCAGCATGTGACAAGTTGTACAATATGTAGGAAAATCTGACAACAGTATTAGAAAGATCCATGTCTCCTCTTTTCAGAGAAGAAGTGAGGTTTTTTGTTTGTTTTAACTAGTAGCATAAGAATAGATTTATCTACACAGTGTTTCCCTTGTAAGGACAAAGGTTCCTCTGATTGCTAGACAGAGAAGCATCACTACAGCTAAGCAGCACGTTAACTAGAAGTGTTTTAGTTTTAGAATTACTGCTTAGCCCCAGCTTCACATGGTCCTTAAGCAGACAAATGAAATGTGTGATCTTAGCAAAGCAATCCTGTTTGGGTAAGGTCCTCCTCTTTCTCCATCAGTATTCCTTATGCAATTACTGTTTATGTTCAAGCCGGACATTGATAGTCCCTGTCTTCAGAAGAAGTCTGCCTTTGTTCAAGGGTTCAGAATTACAGATGAGAGCTTCAAGTTAAAGCTACTTGGAAAGGTCTACCTTTGATGATGGCTAAGAATAGGGTCAAGTTCCTACCAGTCACAAACCCATCACGGGAGTACTGGGATTTTATAGAGCCTCTGCCTCTTGCAGTCCCGCAGAACTGTGGCAGCACTGCTCTTCTCCTCAAGGACTGCCTTACGAAGTAGGGAGAATAATGCTTTAGCCTAGACATTTTGTGAAAGGGGTGATCTAAACTATTGTCTACTAACAGAGAGGTGAGATGGATTCTCCCAGCTAATCCTCAGAATTGGTTGCCAACTGATGAGAGATTTCAAGTTCGACTGGCAAGTGAGCAAGAATTGGAAGGTAGGCACTCAAATGCTCTCTTAAGAGGGCAAAAGAGCAGGATGAGCATGGCACATACATGAGGCAGACAGCTTGAACTACACAAGCATCTGGCTCAGACTCAACATAGCAGAAGCGTGTACAACAGGAAGAAGCAAGGCTACAATAACTCAGCAGATAAGGAGTTCTGTTGGAGTTACACAAACAGAATAAGCAGAAGACAGGATAAGATTAGCAACAGGAGATGGCTTCAGAAGATCTGCAGTTCAGCTAGAGGGGAGAATTTGGCTGAGCACAGTAAAGAGCAAAGCAAACCCTGGGACACCACAGTAGCTGTAGACAAATGTGTTCCTGTTTCCAAAAGGAAAAGACAGCTCTTCATTGCCCATGTGCAATAAACATTAGTTTAAGACAAGTTGTGCCAGAACTACAGCCAGTCAAATTCTAAATGGAAGTGAATTAACTTGCGGAAATAGCTTACGCCTGGTTGCACAGGAGATCTCAAAAGCTTGTAACAAAACCCTTCCAAGAGAGCTTAAAGAATATGATGGAATCTGCTTAAAACATGAAAGCTCTACATCAAGGTGTCCGAATAACTGCAGGAAGGACCAAAGATGGAGATTACAGCCACTTGCATGAAGTTATCAACTTTCCTCACCAATTCTGTTGGGAGATGACAATATCATATTAGCATGTCTGGCACTTTTTCAGCAGGGCAGAAGTTTGTGAAGGCTGGAATCCACTTCAATCCACTTCAGTGTGTTCTTGCAGTCATGGGTCCTGTGGAATGTCTCAGGTCTTAAAATAAAGGCTGTATAGTTTTACTTGATCTCAGCCTTAGATGAAACACCCCAGATCTAGATTAAGTAAAGATTCTAGACTAACTCTGGCTAGAAGCAGGAGGCTGCTAGGTGTGGTGCGGGGAAAGAACAGAGGATGCCTACACTGAAAGCACTGCTGTGCTATACTGACTCATCTGCGATTGCAGAACCTTCCCCTGTCAGTCACAGCTGGCATCAAGCCCTGCTACTTGGCTAGTTTTCAGTAGTTGAAGGCTAAGTGAGAAGCTAACTATTTGTCCTTCTTAATGGGTGGAGCCTCCTAGCTAACTGCACAAGAAACAACGCTTATGACTGTTGAACCTTTGTTTAACAGTAGGCAGGATCAGTTTGCTGAAGCCTTATGCTATTGCTAGAAAGAGGTAGGCTTTGAAGCATCACAGCAGATGGCCTAACAATCTAAGTTGTCTCAGGCTGTAATCCTTTCAGCAGAGCACCTCCTCGTCATGTTAACTGGCACTGGCTTTCTTCCATGGGACTTGGATTTTTTGCAGTTGGGGAAGCAAGACTGCATCATCTGTTCTAGTCTGATTTTACCACAGAAAGAGGAGCACGTCCTGCAGAACCTAGCAGGAAAGGAGATCTGCAGCCACCTGCATTTCTACTTGTTGGTGTAGTTATCATACTCACAAGCTTATGAAACACTGACTGGTATTAATTGTTTTATATAACAAAGAGTCTGAATTCAGTGCCAGGGACCCATGGATCAGCTTCATCTTTAGTGCACCAAGTAGCTGCTCACCCACTGTTTTAAGTGCCTATCTGCATTATCAAAGCTCAGCACAGTCCCAGTCCCAGCAGGTACCTACTGCTCACAGAGCTCTTCACAGAAAAAAAAAAAAGCCTTTTCATCATATCACCTGTTACTCACAGTACAGTCAGCCTGCCATGATCCTGAGCAGTCCCACAGTGGGGAGGAGGCGAGACTGCTTCTGGCCTCCAGGCAGATGGAATGGAGGACAGGTTCTGTCAAGACATTCTTCAAGTCTTAGAGAATATCCATGAGAAATGCCTCAAGTTTCAAAGCTTCGTCTAAAGTAAAGGGCAAAGATCCTTAGCCTCTGTCCCTCACCTCTTCAGGACAGTCTCATAGCTTTGTCACCTGCTGAAGGAGGTCAGGTGAAGCTCTAGCAAGGTCTCAATCACAACCTATGGCAGAAATAGTACGACATTCAAACCTTCAGGTTCATGATCTCCTGGTTAAGTACTAGGCTTTTGTGCACAGTTGTACAACCACCCACAGCCACACTCTTCACCCATTCCTATGGAGTTTGCAGGATTCCTCAAGACACCCAGATTTATGCGTACATGAGATCAGATGACTCTAGCAGAACACGTTTGGTATCCTACAGTGCAGGGCAAGTAGGAACTAACTGTGTGTGTTGGAAATGCATGAGCCCTGCCAACTATGCAGGCTGCTATCTGTTAAGGAAGCAGTTTCACATTCGTTTGTTGTGTTATGCAGTCTAAACACCTTGACTGGTTAGCCTGCCCAGAAACAGATACTAAATCTATCCAGAAGCTCATTTCATCCAAATTAAAATTCAGCTGAATTTTATAAACTTGAAGTCTGCATGTGAGATGCAAAATGAGTTGGGAAGTTTCCAGTTGATGTCATCTGCTCCCTCCATTCTCCCAGGAGATTTTCCAAGACTCTGGATTTACAGAGCAGCTTGGATACCCATAAAGTAAAACCTCAAGAGCTTGGTATTCAGTCTTCTGGAAGGCAGCCTCCCCCAACAGAGTAGCACACACCAGAGAAGGAATCCAGGATTCAACGCTTGAAGGCTAAAAAAGGGTCTAAAATTCTGTAGGTACTGACTTATCGTCAAGTGAAGATCACACAGTCTCCTGCCAAGTTAAGTGCAGCCAGTCAATACTGCAGGTTCTACAAATTTAATGTTAGTTTTCACTTATCCTGCCTTAGCAAGTGTACAGCTTAACCAGATAGCATTGCTATCTAAGGAGCAGTCCATGAAGGAAGTGGAAGAGGTGGTTCAGCTAAGTCTTCCACGCACAGATAAGCTCATCCCTGGAAAGGGTTAGCCTGAAACCACCTGATGCTGCAAGCCCATTGCTCTCATTCAACAAGTATTAGATGACAGTAAGAGACATTTGGAAATGTTGCTGTTTAGAGGCAAGTGGTGCACTTAACCCCAAATATCCCTGCCTAACTTGGGGATCTTACAGCCAGGCCTGTACTTCTCCTCACTGCTTCACTTCTGAAATTCAGAGTGCTGTACCTTTCTCCTTGTGTTTCAAAGACTTCTGTTGCTTTTTGCCATCCATTTCCCAGAGAGACACAACCACAGATAAAGTCATGTCAAGGGGACAGTGATTCCATACAATTGCAGCTGATTTCTGTAACAGTCTTACCTCCCTACCTTCAGTACATGACAATAAGCCACAGCAGAACTGCTGCTGGTGACTGGAAAACTAAAGTGGTTTAGATGTTAGTATTCCCAAGAATATTATAAAAGCTTGCATTAACTCAGCTTTCACAGATCTGTTCATAGCACTACTTGTCTGTCTCATCCCAGGAAGTTTTAAAACCAGGTATTTTTTGTTTCTAGAGTTCTCTGCTACTGGCCTCTACAGGTCATCTCTGCATGGAAAGAGAAAGCGCCTTTCCATCCTGCAGCCCAGCTAGATCTGTTCATCTGTCACTGACAGCATAGTATCCTATTAGAAGATCTCACTGAGCATCTGTATAGTGAAATCTGAGTCCACACAAGATTATTATCCAACATCAGCTGCAGAAAAATACCTAAACTTCTTTTCAGATGGAGAACAAGGAAAGAAAAGGCATTTGCTTCCCCTTTATATACGTTCAGTTTCATTCTCTACCAGGCATCAGCATCATACTTTGTTTACTGCAAGTCACCTTTGCTTCCCCTCACATATCTGAGGTAGATATGAGACACTACATGTCCCCTCCTCTTGCACTTGTCTTTGGGCAGCTGCTGTAAGGCCAGAGTGAACAAAGTGGGGATCCAGACTGAAGAGAAGGGAGAATGCTCGAGACATGGTAAGGAAGGGAGGATAAGAAGACAGTCTTGCTCTACAAGGTTTAACAAACAAAAAAAACCACAGTGAACAAACTCCAAAAGCCCTATTCATCCTCAGGAAGAAGTACCACATTTCTACACTGATCCACAAACAAGACAGTGCTAACTTGTAGTTTGACTAGAACTGTAAGAATCAGCTTCTAACGCCGGACCTACCATCCTGGCTCCTGCTACACCAGCTCCTGACATCCTTCTCCAGTAACAGGAAGAAGAGTACCGTATGTATGGCTGTACTCACAAGGAACAAGATTATACCCACAGAAGAGGTCAGTGTTTTCCACTATATTAATCATCTAGAATCAGACTGCAAGGTTGAGGCTATTTTAAGAGCAATACAGACTAAGCTCAAATCAGAGGCAATTCTTCTTGCTCTTACCTGGAAGTGTGTCAACAGAGGAGGGACAGGGCTGGGTTGAGGACGCAAGCCCAGATTTTTACTTCCTAGCCCTGGAGGGTGCTAGGCAATAAGTCTGTGGGCCCTGCTGTGTTGGGTGGAAAGCCCCTAACTCTAGTGGGGCATGCATACCACACCTGGTCCAAGCCTCACTTCTACAGTTCCAGCAGTACCACTGGTATTCCGCCCATCTAACCAAAAAAGTGACTAGATAAACACTGGATCAATTTGTTCTCAGGATATTTTAAATAGGTGTCAGAGTACAGCATGCAGCCAAGCCATGAGTCTGATGACTTTGTTCTGGAGTTTATCACTCAAACTGGCGTTTCTGCTCTGTAGGTCAATTGCCTGGAGACACACTCCTCAGGATCCCTGAAAAAAATAAGAATTTCAGGTGCAGCAGCTGATGGTAACAGCATGCAGTTTGGTACCACTCAAGACCTGGGAGAAATCTTGTTTACAAAGGTATCATACTTGGAACAGTGTTTCTTTGCACTTTGGCTGGACTATAACAAACACTAGAACAAGCTTCACAGAGACACTACCTGATTGACACAAGCACTTTCCAAACCTTCTTATGCAGGTCACGGGACTCCCACCCCTTTCCTCAGGCTAACAGCCAAGTTTTATAGGATGGATTATTGTACTCTGTGGTTTGTTTTCCCATAAGTCATCACAACTAAGCTAACCAGAGCAAGAACACGTCCATAGAAGTGCCTCCTGCAAGCAGCGTTTTCAGCAAGAGTAATAAGCTTTCTCCTATCTCTGTTGCTGTAGCTGGGTCCATGAAGACTTCAATACGGCTCAGTTTCAACCTTCCTGTGCACAGGGATAATGGGGGATGTCACAAGAAGGTGTCAAGTACCACACCAGACCATCTGTTCATACAGTCTGGCTATATGTCTGTCTTCTTACAGAGTCCTTAAGAGGGTGCCCTCTTTTCCTAGTCTGGAAGGGGAACTGTACAATATCACACTAAAGCTAAATGTGGTTCAGGTTACTAAAATGTTCAGCTCTAAAAATGATGATCATGAGTGGCATCTCACAGATGTTTTACAGTAGTTAAGAGAAATCCTTTGGTATTAGTAATAAACCATGTCACTGTGCACAAGAGGTGAAAAGGCTTTGGGGACTGGGCATTTGGCAGATGAAATGGGTTGTTATTTGGAGCAGGCATTAATTGGGCAAAATGTAAATAGATAAGACATACTTTTGTTTTATTAACTCCCACTGACATGTACTTCCCCGTATCCTTTGAACGGGAAGGAAAGTGTGAGAAGTAACTGGATGCTTGCCATATCTTACAGCTGCTTTACTGTGGAAAGGTATTTTAAATGCAAAGAGGTATTTTAAAACATCCACAGGATGAACTGTTCTCTTGGAAGAAACAGTCCCAGACCCAAGGTTAGCCTTTACATCTGTTTACAAAGCAATAGAGTCCTCGCAGAAAGCTTTATCTATCTTCCTAAGCAAAAAGCCAGTCTGGCAACTGTCCAGTAAGATTAGTTTAGTTATGTTTAAGCTGTAGAAAGTAGTAGAAAAGTGTTTGTGTCCTGAAGGAAAGCAAGAGAATTTAACATTTGGGCAGACTTGGATGTGCATCCTTTAGCAGAGTGAAAGGTTCTTTCTTCGTTCTAGTGTTCTCAGGAGAAGGCAACAGGCACCAACTCTACTCTCTCTTCAGAGCTCAAAGATCTCCACAAACAGCAGAGGGTTGATGTCCTCAGAAACATCTAGAAAAATGTAGACCTTTTGAGTCAAGTCTCCAGTTACTCTCCTATAGCTCTGTTAAGTTCCATGTCCATTTGCAAGGAATCTGTTTCAAGACTGTTGTTTGTTACAAGACCAGAAGGATTCCGCAGCTGTGTGCCCAGAAACATCATAACCCATTTTAACATACTAAAGAGCACCTTGTTAATGAACAAGCCCAACACACCCAGTGTTTTGTTTAAAGCTTAATTTTCAGAGCCTGAGCTCTGACCTTCTAAACAGCGAAGAAGCAGCCAGGATTCAGACCATGAGCAGGAAAACTTGAATCCAACATATGACTAGGAGTCATTCCCAATCTAAGAAGCCAGATTTATACCTGATTACAGATGGAACAGTTTGTTAAGTCTGTCCAAACTAAACAGCTTTCTCCTAGAGACATCGGGCTTTGTGTTAAAGCTCTGCAGACTTACTGTTCAGCAGTTTTTTCCTGTTCATGCTCTAGAAGTAGGTTTAGCTGCATCAAAGTTATCTAGGTACCTGGTGTCACTAAAGTGCCTATTTGGCTGAGATTTTTTTGAAAGCAAACAGTAATTTTTTTTAAAGTGTGAACAGATGCACAGGATTGGGGAGAAGCAGAGAGAAGAATTAGGAAGGAAAGTGATGACAGAAGGCTGGAAAGCACTGTAGTATCCTGGTGAACACTTTGTTTAAACAAGCAAGAATACACTTACATATTGCATTATGATGTGGGTTTCCTCATGCTCACTGTTTTTAGATGGGTTGCATTAGCATTTCCCCACACAAGATCAGCAGAGGTTTCATGAGAGCAAGTCAGACAGACAAGACATCACTGTGAAGTAAAGGAGGCAGAGCTATTCAAACAGAAGAACTTGTGTTTTCATCTCAAAGCCTGGAAGAGCTGGAGGAGTGTGCTCTTGGAGGAGGTCTCAGAGTTAGTTTGTTCTGGTGCAATTTATGGGATAGCCCTCCATCACCTTTGCTGATAAGCAAGATATTTTCCAGCAGAAAGGCATTTGTTCCCAGAGGGGAGGAGTACACAGAGTGTGTATCTGTCACAAGCAGAAAAAAAAAACAACACAAAAAACCCAAATACACCAAACAAAAACCACACAGTATGACTGCTTTACTCCCTGCTTTAAGGGGAGCAAGTGATGAAAAGCAGTCATGTAGTATTTCCTCACAGCATGAAAACTATCTATAGAGACCGATAGAGGGAAGAAACAAGGCATGAGATCTACAGACACACCTTTTATTTATATGGCCTAGGCTCCTGACACCCACTGTGGCACATACAGGTGTTCGGCACACACGACTTCAAGTGAAGTATACTGATCCAGGAGCAAGCTGGTCAGCACACTGAAGTCAGCATACAGAACCTGAGGCCAAACTGATCACTGGCAATAAACAGTATTGATTAAAGTTTTCCAGTGATTTTCTTGGTAACAACCCAAGACACAGATTTGTCTTGGCAGAATCCAAGACTTCCACTTCCAATTTGCCTTATACTAGTACCGAAAAAGCTATAGCAAAGGTGCCATTCTAGCCAGATAAGCACGGGTGTGAGTGTCGTCTATCACCATTCCCATATGTCAGCGCTTTCACCACTGAGCTAGTCGAAAGTAGCTGTTGCTAACACCATGTGCAGCAGTGAGGGGGAGGAGCTCTGCCCTTGAGCAACTCCTGCACTGCAGCATATTGCTTTCAAAGAACACATCACATCATTCAAGCTCACTGGAAAAGCGGGGCCAACTATACAGACAGATTTTAATACAGCTGGTTTTATACTCTAGGAAGACCTTCAGAAGGATACAGCAAGTTCCACTGAAGCAGTGTAAGGCCATGCTTTCCCATGAAGACAGGGCATTGAACCAGCGTAGTAACAGTTTTCCTGGTAGATGTGACAGAGAGAAACTTCACCCATTGCTAGTATTTTGGCTTTGAGAGGCTACTAGCTACTCATCAGATATGCAGCATCAGGGTGGTTTAGAAGAGCTTGTTTTTTTCAGACAAGTTCAGCTTGAGGATAGAGCACAGACTAAAAAAAAAGAATCAGGATGAAAGCACGTGCTTCACTGCTGTAAGTCATCCCATCACTAGTAACACCACATACAGACCACTGCACCTATTCTTTTCCAAAGCAGGCAGAAAGGTTCTCATCCTCACAGTAGGGTCTGCACTCCTTAATTTGAGGGTATCATCTAGAAGCAAGAAAAGCCAGTTGCTATTTACATTTTGCTCATTTTCCTGAGGAGTAGAGTACTACACATTTTCACGATGTCTTTGCTCCCACATGCTAGTGCAGTTCTCTTCAACCTAAGATACATAAAACCACAAACCAGAGTCCAGCCAAAGCCCACCTTTGGTGGTTAGAGACACCACCACTCTCACTCCTAGAGTAACTTCTCACCTACTGCTCACTGCTTCATAGAAGAAGCAGTGTAGGAGCTCTGAATGTAAGACAGTGATGTTCTTCAGAGGAATTTATGCTTTGAGGACCACTCTAAATACAGCTCTTGGCTAAGCTCTTTCCTTGCCTGTTGTATGAATTATGGACTATTGCCTTTATTTTCATAACAATTTCAGCTAGTTGCACTAACCCATGTCACCTACATGCTTATTCAGACAGATACCTTATTATTTCTGTGAACTATCTTGTTAAGAATCAACAGTTTTGGCATTATAACAACTCCTACAGCTGAAGGCAACACCTCTTTCTGCCCCCTACCCCTCCCAATTTAGAAAGTAAAACATGTACCATAAATTAATCTGCCAATAAACCATTTAAGTTGGACTAGCATTGGGAATGCTAGATTTGCAGCTCCCTGGATTTGTTTTCCATCTTCAGTTGGTCACTGCGGTATTGCTAGCAGCTACCTTGCTGCCAGTTACCACCCTTAGTAACTGGAAGAGAAACACGTTCCCCACTTTTTTTTTTTTTTTTGAGAACTTACTAAGAGTAAATTCACTCAGCTTTTACCTTTTACCTCAGGGCTACAGCTGCCACCACCTCCACGGTGGAGATTGGAGCTTTCTGCACAATTTAATCCAAGCGATGGGACCAGTTTTCCCCAGCCACAAGAGCCTGGAGTCTCAGCTGCACTGCAACCCAGGCTTGGGCAGTCAAGTTAGCCACAGCTTAAAGAGTCATTACGGCTCAGCATTTAAGACCTTGCTCAAGGTCAGCAGAGAACAAGCCTCAGTGAAGTTACTTCTGAGAAATACACAAGATCAGATGCCACTTTTAGTTGGTGTATTGTCTTCTGCAGACTGAACGCACATTCAAGTTACAATCTCAAAGATGCAGTTTAGGCCTTGCAAGTAGATTTTCATGTAGCAGTACTGAATTAAGTCTCACTGCACCATAAGAGCTTCCGTCTTGTTTCCTGACCTACTTTATAGAAACTAGCCTCTCCACTCAGATAAGGAAGAGACTGGCTAGTGTGACAGCCAGATGACCTGCTTGAGATACCACAAGAGTAGTCCACAATTCTAGAAGACACCGGGACAACAGTTTGCAGGTTAATATAGGAACTGATGTCTCCCAGATCACAGATGTGTTGACAATAGAAAAGCCTCAGTCCCTATCCTCTGCCCCTCCCATCATTAATTACAGGGACACACTGCCTGAGGCTTACCACAAACCCCTGAGGCACCAGTAGGAGAATGATGTGCCTACACAGCTGTAAAAAGAGAGCTCCTTAATCAAGCTGGTTATCCCATTCTCTGTGTGAAGGAGCTCAGAGAGCATCTAGCAACTCGGGTAGGTTTGAGGTATTCCAGCACAGGCAGCCCAGAGGATTCTTTCCGACCACCAAGCATAACTTTTTCCACCATGGCTGGCAAGTTATTGCCAAGGCCCTCCCTTCTGAAACCCAGCTGAAGAACCAAGTTCTTCTACATACATTTTGAATATCTGTTTTCAATACTCTGTCTCATTAAGTATGAAGCAATCCTGTCGAAAAGATTATGAAAGCTGTGCAACATCGCATTCAACCTCCAAGTATACCCCTCCTTCCATTAAGTTGAAACAAGTAGTAATACTGTTATACAGTAGAAGTTTTAGCAGATGGAAAGATTAAAAAAAAAGTAACAACACTAAGGCAGTTATGTCGATACAAGTGTTTGTCCCAAGTTAAGCATTAGCTGTCCTTCATCTTGTTCAGAAGAGATGGGAATTGACAATTCCAGAGAAACTCACTGTACTGGGAAGTTGTGGATCACAAAGAGACCAGTGAGTACAGTTTTACATCAGTGCTAGAGCACCTACTGTAAGATACCATTAAAGCACTCTTATCAATGAAATCCTATTTCTATAAATGAAGGCAACAGTAAGCAAGCACACCAACGAGACGTACGTGCTTCTACACCATCAAACTCCAGACTGGCTACAAGCAAAATGGAGACAAGCACTCTGTCTTTTCCTTAAGATACCACAATATTAACCTATCCAAGTGACATCATGAGTTTGAGAGAGGAAACAGCTAGAGAAAGCAGTTCTAGTTACCACCATTATGAAAGATGGGAAACTGGATTCAGCCAGCAGGTTTGCTGTGGGTAGAGCCCTGATGGCAAGCTGAAAGTCATGCTAGGTTTAAGCCAGTTCTTTTAACTAGGAGACTAAAAAAAGAGCTGCCTGATGCACACGTGTGCACGCACGCATACAGTGCAACAGAAGAGACACCTGTTCGTTTAAACAGGACAACTAAGCTCAGCCTTTGAGAGCCAATGGCCCACTTAAAACCGCGTGGCAGGCAAGGGCTTGTACCTGAAAGCTTCCCGGCCTCAGAACCACGGTTCAGCAATTTAACACACACCTACTATGCAACGTAACCTCCCCATTTGGTGCAGTAACTGGGGGAAGAGAACCACAGGATCCCTCAAAAGCCACAAAAACAGCTTCACAAGTAGATGAATTCTGAAACAGTTAGGAGACAGTGCAACCAAACTAGGAATCCTACTGTCCTGATTGGAAAACAACATTCCTGTATCCTTCAAGCACCACTTCTGCAGACAAGGACAGGGACTTACTGGAAGAACTCTCACATTCACAGGTCCTTATGGGTAACATGAATCACATTTGCCGGAGGGACAACACAGCAGAGGTGACATCAATCTAAAAGGCTGAAGTGCACTGATGAAAACCACCTTGCACAGGCGATTCATAAGCTGACAACAGGAGTTGCTTTGATGAACTTTAGTCTTACGAAGAAGGAAGAATTGGTAAGGGATGGGAAGGCAGGGGTCTGCCCCAGCAGTCACGAGCTGGTGGAGTTCTGGATCCTGAGAGGACGGAGCAAAGAAAAAAGCAGGATCACAACTCCAGACTTCCATGGAGCAGGCTTTGGCCTCTTCAGGGATCTGCTAGGAGGAAGGCACACAGCCAAGGAGAGGCATTCAGCAGAACTAGTTTATTTTCAAGAAACACCTCTCCAGCCCTGAAACTGGTTCATCCCAATGACCAGGAAAACAGGTAAAGGTCACTGAAGACCTGCATGCATGAACATGGAGGTCCTGACTAAACTCAAATATGAAAAGGAAGCATAAAAAAGCAGCAGCACACACAGCAGACCCACTAGGAATACAGAAACACTGTCTAAGCATGCAGGGATGGGTTTAGTGGGATGGAGCCAAATCTGGCAAAGGATGCCAACAAGAAGAAAGCCTTCTGCGGGTACATCAGCAGCAAAACAAAGAACTAAATGCAGACCTGATGGGGCAGAAGATTTGATGACAAAGGACACAGATAAGGCCAAAGTACTCGTGCTTTCTTTGCCTCAGTCTTTATTGAGATGACCAGCCTTCAGGAATCCCAGGCCCCTGAGCCCAGTGGGAAAGTCTGGAATAAGGCAAACTCCTCATCAGTGGGGGAGGACCAGGTTAGGAAGCACATCCATGAACTGGACAGACATAAACCCATGATGAGATGGGGTCCTCACAAGTGTTGAGGGAGCTGGATGATGCCACTGTAATACCACTTTCAATTATCTTATCCTTATTATGGTGATGAGGGGAGGTTCCTGAGGACTGGAAGAAACCAAGTGTCACTCCTGTCTTCAAGGCAGCAGATACAAGGAAATACAGGCCAGTCAGCCTTACTTCAATCCCTGGAAAGGTGATCGAGCAAGTATTGTAAACCATTTCCAAACATACAAAGGACATAGTGAGGAGAAGTCAGCATGGACTTCAGGGAAGACATGCTTAACCAACCCAATACCTGCTATGAAGATATGACTGGCCTGGTGTACAGGAGAGCTTTAATGTTGTTCATCTCAACTTTAAGAGGGCTTTCAACACTGTCTCCCATAACGTTTCCTAGACAAGTTGGTGAGGTACAAGCTAGGCAGATGTACAGCAAAGGAGCCTGAAAACTGGCTGAACTGCTGGGCTCAAGGGGTTGTGATCGCACAAATTCCAACTGGAGGGCTGTCATTAGTGGAGTACACCAGCAGAGAGTAATAGGACCACTACTGTTTAACACCTTCATTAATGACCTAAATGATGGGCCAGGGTGCATCCTCAGCAAATGCACTGAGGGTACAGAACCGGAGGGAGTGCATGATACATCAGAGGGTTGTGCTGTCATTCAGAGGGACCTCAACAGGATGGAGAAACAGGCTGACAGGTACCTCATGATATTCAACATGAGGAAATGCAAAGTTCTGCACCTGGCAGGAATAACCCCATACAGCTGTGTGGTGACTGATTGAAAAGCAGCTTGGCAGAAGGAAAGGGAAAAAAAAAAACCACCACAAAAAAACAGCCCACACAACAGATCCCAATGGAGAAGCTGACCGTGAACCAACAATATGCCTCATGGCAAAAGAGGCCAACAGCCCAGAGAAGACAATATTAAGGGGATCTTACCAATATGAATAAATACCTGATGGGGATGTACAAAAGGTGGTGACAGACTCTTTTCAATGGATCCAACAACAGAATAAGAGACAATAGGCACAAATTGAAGTTTTGGAAGCTTCAGATAAACGTGAGAAAGAAATTTTACTTGGCAGGTGACTGGATGTAGGAGCAGGTTACCCAGACAGATACTTGAAAATCAACTTCACAGCATCCTGGGCAGCCTGCTCTAGCTAACTCTGCTCTGAGCCAAGGCATTGGACTAGAAGATACCCACAGGTGCCATCCAGCCCCAACTTCCCTATGATTGTCAGATTTGCGTTCCCGTAGATTGGAACTGAGATCAAATCATCTATACTGACATTGTTTCACAAGTTCACCAACTTCAGTTCCTGATTTTCTGTAGTCCTCAGTCTCTCCCAAAACGGAGAATTTACCTTCAGCTTGCTTTAAGAACAATACATGGTGTTGGTCTAACAGTTCTCATTTAGTCAGAGAAGGAAGTTTTGTAAAAGCTCAGGCAGATCTATTTTAAGCTTTCAGATTATACTGCAAACTGGTTTCATCTGTGGGTGGATGAAGTTAAGAGCAATAATTATAAACTAGAAACCAAGGAGGCTGGAAGTAGAGGTTCAGACTCAGTATATTTTTTTTGTTGGAGAGCTACCAGGCTCCCTTCCAGAATATGAATGTTAAGTAACAGCACTCCAGCAGACACACCAAGTATTTATACTTGATCAGGTGCTAATACAGGCCTAGGGGTTCACCAGGGCGGTAACTTGGAAGCAGATGAGAAAGGGGTCACATGCAAGCAATAGTTTTCCATTAGTAACCAGAAGTTTGCAGTAGGAGTTTTAACATAACATCCATCTCCATGAATTAGCAAGTTCAAAATATGCATTCAGATCAGCTCTGCTTGATATACTACCTGCAAAACAGCTTTGAAGCTCACTTCAGTTGTCTAGTGTTAACAGAGACAAATGCAAGGAATGCACACCTTCAAAGAAGAAAAGCTGAACGGATTATAGGTAGCTGGCCACAACCACAGCATCAGGTACTCAGAGATGTCTGAAAGAGGACACGGGAGTCTGAGCCCTAGGACAGGTGACATATGAAAGCTTTTGAAGTGATAAGCAAGAAACCAGTACTGGGACTCTGGACCCTATCAGAGAGCTGCCAGTCTCAAGGCAGACCATAGCAAGAACAGCCAATGTTCTTCTTCACCCTATTAGGAAGGTACTCTCACAACACAAGTCTAGAGGGACTACAAGGACCACAGCTAGAGGACAGTGGGAGTAAGCCAGACAGAACACTTTCTTTCTAATTCTGCATAGCCTGGCACTTCCAACACATAGCAGCACATAATTCAATCTGCACAGCCTCAGTGGGGCTTCATCCTGAGTCGTATCATAGTTCTACAACCATTTGGGTACAATCTCACAGCAGAATACCATCTACTTCTCACCTCTGCTACGAACTCAGTAACCCATTTAATAATACCTTTTCTCCTTAGTGTCAAAGTGTTTGTCCTAGTGCACAGAGCAGATTTGCTACTGAAAGTGACAAACCAGTGGAGTCAATTAGTCATATGCAAGCAGAACTTCCTTTTTAAAAAAAAAAAAAAGGAGAGAAATCCACACTGACACTTCCCCATTTGTCTTATCTTCCTCTGCAGAGGATCTGCTCTGAGAAGCACATCTCAAATTAGTTGGCATGCCTTCCAAAAGCTCTGTTAAGACAGCAAGAACTCAGTTTTACAGCTAACCGCAATGGACCTTGCCATACATCCTGAGGGAGTTTCCTCCTGCATGTTGCCATCTCACCTGATGTCAAAAAAAAAAAAAAAGGAGGGGTCAGTACTGCTTAGGTTCAGCTTTAGCTGTCTCCTCATTTGGAGGTAGCAAGGGTAAAGGGAGGATAAGCTTGAAAAAGCTGACGGTGGTCAGGTATCAGGATAATGTTTTATGCAATTAGACTTGAGGGGAACAAAAAGATCTTTTTAGAAAGATCTAGCCAATACAGAAATGCTTCAGAGACAAGAATCTACAACTCGAGTGTTTCATGGTTGCTGCAGCACCACTGCGAACGCCAAGTACTTAGGCAGAAACATCCATTTCATTTAAAAGGTTAGATGCTGCTCAGAAGTCAAGGTTTCCTGGCTCCTAAAATAGCTCTCTTCTACAAGGCAGGATGAAGACGCTATTTCATTTCAGATAATGAAAGCTCTGCAGCCCTCTTCATAAGAGTCAGAAAACTTGAGATTAGTCTACTTAGAGGGCCTCAGAACCACGGAAGCCACAGAAAACAGCACTGAAGGTTCTCCTTCCCTTTCCCATGACCTATTCCCATGTCTGAACCAAAAACCAACATCAGACATGCAGCCAGTGTTCCTGTCCTCCAGGTTCCTCTGACTCAGGATAAAATAGCATTCTTAAATCAGCGGCTTCAAAAAAGCAAGGAAAGCATGCTTTAAAGAATGCAAAGCAGTAATGGTAGAGGTTCATCCACTTCATGCTGTACATCTGTGGCATTGCTTTATAGGCAGACAGCTTCCCTTTCTTCTGCAGTTTCTCTCCTCAGAGGATTTCAGCCTTAGGTACTTTTATCTCGCAGCAGTGCTTAGGACTTATTTGCTCAGAGCAGGTAAGAAGAACCCAGAAAAAGCAAGTTATCCAGTTCATGGTGATGGGTCAGCCATTGCCACCATCCCTCTGCCAGAGGGATGTCCTAGTACAGGCCTGGTTATGGACAGCAGTCCTTACAGAAGCTCACTGTCTCAGAGCCACTTTGAAGTGGAAGACTTCAACCCACACTTCTCCTGCAGTGCCAATCTCCACCAGACCCTCCAGAAAGGCCCTTGGAAAGGCCAAGAGAGCAGACAAGCACAGCTCCTGTTCAAGAATCAATAAAGAACAGCTGCAGAGCTTTAAGCCTGAGTCAGACTTGAATACTGACCTCCCTCTGTTTACCAACTGTTGGAGCTATCCACACATTGTTAGTTGATTAGTGACCCAGCCTTTCAGAGATTAATGACCCACCACCAGAGGTTAAGACCAAGAGGCATACTAACCACCTAAAAGGCAGTTTTACCTATTTGCCTCCACTTATCATGCTCACTCCCTAGACTACTCAATACACAGTGCCAGCAGTTCAGGCTTACTATTGCTTTGAAGTTAGGAACACCTGTTTGCTTGCTGAAGTTTTTCCTGAGGTGGGAGAGAAGTTAACTCATTTTTTTCTTGCCTGTGCATCAGGTATTAAGTGGAAGAAGGGGTATCCCTCACACTGCAAAGCTGTTGGACTCCTTCCATTAGAAGGACCATACTTTTAGCTTTTTCTGCTAATTCTGCTAGAAGGAAAAAAAAAAAAATATTGCTCTTCCTACTGAAAATCCTTTTATTCTGCTCATTACCCTAGTGCCGTTTCCAGGTCAACCACAGAACTGCTCTCAAGCCCTCAAGTCTAAAAATTGCTTACCCCAGCCCCTTTTTGCTCCCGCCCTTGAGAGTACTTCTGTGCTGCCAAATGCCTAGAACAGGACAGTACTACATACAGGTAAATGTAGGAAGATGGGACTTCACCTGTGTTGCTGGTAGAAAAGCTGGGCAAGAACCTTCCTACTGAGACATTAACTGACCACAGCCTGAGGCTAGAGAGGTATTTATACTTGTGCATTATCAGGGATGCTGATACACTTCTTAGACACCTCACAGCAGTAAAGAGGAAGGGAGCTTGCTTGTACTCCAAAAGCAAAAAAGCTTTTTAATATAGCTGAGGAAAGAAGTTATAGGGTGTGAGCTGCTTCTCACCAGCTATGCAGCAGTGTGGATGGTCAGTGCTGACAGAGTACAGTACCCCCACTGCACTCCTGAGCTGCGAGAAGAGCCATGAAGGCAGCTGCCAACTCCCATTGCTACAGGATGGTCAGACAGCAATCTAGTTTCATGAGAAAATCCAATCTATCATAGACAAAAAAAGTCCACCATTTCTACTCCCACCTTAATCACACATCCCCTTCTCTCTCAGAGCCATCAGCTCTTCAACAGGTTTCTTAGATGAAGGCATATGCTCCCAGAGGGAAGGAAAGCCTGGCTTCTCAGTTGAACAACAGTGGGCAAACGTTCAAGGAGAGGGCTCCTTACATGGGCAGGAACAAGTGCTGAATCTGTACAGCACAGTTGCAGGGCAGCAGAAGGTGACACATGGAAGAGGCCAGACCACTTTGACTCATTCCCTGAGAGCACAGGAGTTTATCAGACCAGATACTGCTGGCAGCCCCAAAGATTTTGGAGGCTAGCAGATCCACCCTGCCCAGAAGCAGCTCCAGGGCCCCCAGGACAACAGCCATAGGAAGCACCTCTTGTCATCAGCAGCTCCGTAACACCTTGCACACACACCAGCCGGCAACCCAGAACTGCTCGTTATAAAGTTTCAAACCAATCTCATCCCTTGCAACCCTTGCTCCCAGGAAATCCTACATTAACGCATTTCAGGAAGTCTTTCCACAGAGATACTAAGTCCTTGCAAGAGTAGTTAATATATCAGCAGTGCTGTGCTGCCACTACTGCTTTCACATTCAGGAATTACTACATCCAAGGCCCACACATGAGCAAGGCACTTTCCAAAGCCTGCTAGCGTCCTGCGGACACATGTCAGAGCCAGGGAAGGGAAAGCAGGCACAGGAACTCCTGCAACAGCATCCTCTCCATATTACACCACAGAGATGAAGCGAGCAGGAGCTCAGCTCTGGAGAGGACAATCACGGACAAGCTGATGACAAGCCCGGGGGTAAGGAAGCAACAGCAGCTCCAAGCTTTCCCTGTGAGGGCTACAGGAAGGAGACGGCGAGGGAGCTGCAGCAATTCCTGAAGCATTCAGACCCATCCGTAGAGGGTACGAGCCACGGGAAGGCACAATCAGTAAAATCTTGCTTCTCGCACCCAGTGAGAGCAGGAGCACCGATGTCCCAACCGGTCCTCTGCAGAGAGCGACACGATACCTGCAGCCCCCACACCGAGTGCCTTCGCCCCCCCTCCCCGGGCAGCCCCGGGCTCCTGCAATGGATGTCTGCATCGCCCAGGGCTTCACTTCCCCGCGGGGAGCCAGGGATGCAGCCGGGGAAGGGGATGTGGCGGGGAAACGCCACACACAGCCCTCCTCTCCACGCTTCCCTTCAAAAGCGGAGACACCCCCAAAACGCCTCCCCACCTCCCTTCCCCGGGCCGTACCTTGTCGCCGATGCTGCGGGGTAGCAGCAGGTCGGGGCTGGGGGTGAGCGCCGGCCCCATCTCCTCGCTGCTGGACGTGGCCAGGGGATGCGGCATCTCCCGCAACGACTTGGGCCCAGAGGACGGGAGAGGTTTGGGGGCGCCGGCCGAGCCGCCCGACATCGCGCCGGGGGCCCGAGGCGGCGACCGAGGGAAGAAGGAAGGAAGGAAGGAGCGGGAGGGCCGCTGCGCCGCCCAGGCTGGGGAGCTGCGGGGGCCGTGGCAGGAGCCTGCCCGCCGCCACCACCGTGCTACGGGGAGGAGGGGGAGGAGGAGAAGAGGGAGAGGGGGGAGGAGGAGCGAGAGCAACGCCTGCCCGCGCCGCCACCGCCCGCCCCCTCAGAGCACCGGCCCCACCTGCCCCCGGCGGAAGGCGCGGGGCCGCCTCAGCGCAGCGGCAGGGGGCGGGGCTGCGGCGGGCGCTGGCCCCGCCCCATGAGGGGCGGTGCGGGGGGGGCGGGGCCCCGCGAGGGGGCGTGGCCAGCGAGCGACGGAGGGGGCGAGTCCCGGTGGCGAAAAGCGGCGAAACAGCAGAAAAACACAAGGCGCGCCTCGGGTTTTGCGGGCTCGGGCCGGCGCCCGCGAGCTGTTCACGAGTTCGAAGGGAAACGCCGCGGAAATCGGCGGCGGGGAGAGAGGCCTTGTCTATCGCGATATGCTCGCGAGGGTGGGTGAAGCGGCTGTAGGGGCGACGGGGTGCCTCCAGCGGCAACACCCACCCACCCACAACGGGGACACGGGTCTTCCTCGGGGACCTGGGTGTGCAGAAACACCCGTTCAGCCACGGTCGCGCGTTTCCTGTCACCGCGGTCAAGATATTTCTCATTTTTGTAGAATAATGTTTCCTACCGAAGCCGCTTGGAATTCGTTGACGGGAATTCGTTTTCTATTCAAAAGAATGAGTTTTAAAGAAGACCCGCACAGAAGTTTTACTCTGACCGTGCGTGGAAAGGATTTTTGTAATTTTTCAGGCAACCTTAAATTCAGGCTCTCTCATTTGCTAAAATGAGCCGAAAGATTATATCGACTCATGTGGAAATGATCCATGCAAATTTGTGTAACAGCACAAATTCAGTGATCTCTCCACAGTTAACAATGTGAAAAAAGTATTGATGACTGCTGAATAATTAATAAATAGGAGAAAAAACATAGTCTGGTTTAAGATATTCCCTGAGCAGATAAAGCAGCTACATTTGTCTGATAAATTATTCTTTGTGCTGATAAATTATTCTTTGTGAATAATCTGCTCAGCACTGATTAGACGTAGTAGAGTAACGTGCTACTGGGGGAAGAGATGGATCACTGTGAGACTGTCACAATCCATTCCAGCTATATATATATATATAAAGATACGCACACAGATACGTGACCAAACAGGACTCGGATGCTCTAAGTGTTTTTGCTGCTGTTTTCCCAGGGGAGTACAGCCCAGTGAAACCAAAAGGGCAGCACCACGACCTAAAGCTAAGCTTGTGAGTTTTACAGGTGTCAGTGCCAGGTGCCTTGCAGCAGGACAGACATGGGAGTCGAACACTCTGGACCTGCATGACAAAAAGAAACGCCATTTATCATAGGGGTAAACTATGAAAAAAACAATCCTTACTATAAATAACTACTTAATATTATGTAATGTTTGAACTCCGGTGACAATCAAAACCCACAACTGAGTCCCAAGCCCCAGTGAAGACGAGGCTGTAAAGTATGCCTTGTTCATTGCACTTAAGAAATAACAACTTATTTATCTATCGGGAAAAGGAGACACTACAAATTAGCCAGCATAAGTGCACGCACCTCAACTTTCTTCTAAGCTACCCAAATCTTAAGTGGAAATGATTGCCATAAAGCAGCAGGCAGGTTTGTGCATCTGCGTGCTGCTCAGGAACCAGTTCCCTCTGGTTTTATCAAAGCCTGTATCTCAAAGGCTTACCAAGAGCTCTTCCTATTTTTTCCTTTAAGGATCCTCGCGCAGCTGTGTTTCCAACTCAAACCCTTCTCCAAAGGAAGCCTGTAAGGGACGTTCACACCAACACTGTCAAAACTTGGAAACCGGGGTACATTCTAGCTCTGTGCAGGTACAAACGACCTTCTACCCATTAAACCTGTTGGCTCGGTAGGCAATGAGCTGAGCCCAGGCCTGCTGCATCCTTGAAGACCAACAGTATCTGGGCTGCCTGAGCAGCAAGCAGCACAGGCAGCAGATTGAGGGAAGGGTTTATCATTCTCTAATTGGCACTCGTTAGACTTTATCAAAAATACTGTGTCCGATTGTGGGCCCCCTAATACAAGAAAGACACTGACAAACTGGGGAATGTTCAGAAGAGGGTGCTGAGATGGCTGGCGACTGGAGCACTTGCCCTGCAAGCAGAAGCTGCAGGGCTGAGGCATTTTCAGCCTGGAGCAGAGATGGCTTCATGGGCAGCCCCCAGTGCCCCATGGAAAGGGGATGGAAGAGATGGTGCTGCGCTCTTCGTAGTGGTGCACAGCAGGAGGACAAGAGGCAAAGGACATAAATTGAAACAGGAAATTCCTGATGGATATTAGGAAGAACTTTTTCCCCCTGAGGACTGCCAAGCATTGGAGCAGGTTGCGGAGAGAGGTTGTGCAGTCTCCACCCCTGGAGATTTTCAAGACCTGACTGGGCAATGCCCTGAGCAATCCGGCCTGATCTCATGTCTGATCCTCTGCTATGCAGGAGACTGGACCAGAGACCTCCCTCAGTCCCTTCCAGCCTGAATGATTCGGTGATTCATATTATGTTTGTTGCTATGGAAGTCATATGTCTAGTTTCTGAAGTGATGTGAGATGACCTCTCAATTTTCCTGTATACAAGTATGAAGTTCCAAGCTCCAGTGATTCACTTACTGGTATGGCTCCCTGCGATTACTGTATGTACAGGCAATATCTGCCTCTTTGTTTATTAATCACATTTAACTGTGTTACCTCGATGGTTTTTCCTTGGAGCATGTCATCCTTAGTCTTTTCATCTGACACAAATTACTTGGAAACATTTTCAAATAGATCAGTACATGCAAAGTATAGGAATATTTGTGCACCTGTGAATACAAGCAAGCGGAAATCTGGTTGGAAAAAGTTCAGAAGACACTAGTGGAAGGACTTTTATCCAGGAAAATAGACAAACCTGGTGATTATTATGGTGATACTCGTGAATTCTGACTATGATAGTTATGTGTAAATTTCAGAATTCCAACACCATAGCATGCTATAAAGTCAAGATGGTTAACTGTTGAGCAGGTCTTTTTCCTATATCGATCCCTAGGTCACTTCACTATAAATGTTCACTACAACTCATTTCTGATAATAACATGCATTTTGTGAAACCAAATAGACAGATTAGGCTACTCTCTTAAGGGTAAATCTCTTAAGGACTAAAGACGGATGTCTCCCTCTGATTTCAGTGAGTACTAAATCTGTAAATATCTGTAAAGGCTGCATATCTATATAGGCTATCTGTATATCATATAGGTTTAACAGTGATACATAACTTCAGCAGCAGATGCAAACTATCATAGTGAGAACCAGGAGAGTTCAAAAATCCTAAATTGTATCTCAAAATATATGAAATTTACTTTAAATTTGTAATCTGAAAAATCTGTACAAGTGGCTAACTGGCTGGCCTTTTCTTTGCTGTCTTCTCTGCGAGTTTGTATCACAGACTGAGGTGAGTTTTTAGCTTCCTCTTCAGCCATGAGAAAACACCCTTTTTTTTTTTTAACATGGAAGATGACAATTTTATGTACTTGATTTCAAGAGCTGAAGCTTCAAAAAGACAGAAGATAAAACACTTTAGGACTTGCATTTGAAAATTTACAGTTAGGAGCAAATTCTTGGACCTTGATGAGCACTAGTTATGCATTATCAACAAAGGCCATGAACAACTACAAACCTTTTGTGCATGAAACAAAACAGAAAAAAGGTACACCATGCAGCCGACTTCTTGTAGGATATTTTTTCCACACACAAATAGAAAACCTCTAAATGCATCAGCATGTGGGTCACCTGATGAAGAAAAGTGTCTATTTTTCTAATAGTAGCAGCACTGAAATAAAGGTCTTAATTCTACTAAGAAATTATGAGTGATTAAAAACATGGTAATGTTTCGTTCTCCAGTTCCTACACCATACTACCAACTGTGGTGGTATAATTTTATGACTAATATTTTCCTTGACATTTTTATTGATAGTTTGCTTTTTGTTAAACATTGACCAAGCTAAAAACAATCAACACATGAAACATGCAACCAGCAGAATAAAATACACAATGAGAAGCAGAATCAGTGACTGGCTGAAGAGAAACTGCAATTCAATGCCCACCTCTTAACACAAGTTAACCTGAAAAACTGGCACACTCTCCTACCAAAATCCTAACTGTTTATCATGTTTACATCATTTCAGCTGAGAAATGAGATAAAGCAGAACAGGTATAATACTAACTGGGCAAGAAGACAAAAGGTAAATTTGGGGATCAAGAATCTCACTAATTCAAGACAAAGGTCACTAGTTTCAGGTGGTTTTTTTTCTGAAGAAAATAGTTCTGCCTCTGTATCACTGGAAGTCCCACAGGCTGTCTCTTTAGATTTTTACTAGGATAAACAGAGAGAGGAAGGGTCTACAGGTTGCCTTCTCATCCTGCCTTTTCAATGATACTCTTGCACCCCCATTAAGGCACTGTTAGTTCAGGAAGTACTCATATTACTTCTGCTGTTTAGCTGTATCTTCTCAACCAGGGCTGATGTGTATCATAATTAAGCATTTCTGGCACCAACTGGAGACCATTTTGTGTATGTTACCTCTCCTGACATTTTTACTAAGTGTAGGACCTAGGCCAGCCTAAGCAAGAACAGGAATTTTGAAGAGATTCTATGCAGTGCCATTTATTTTCATTATATACAACATACCTGCGGTTGTTGGTATAAAAGCAAGTTTGGTGGTGTGTTCAATCCACTAAAAAAAGAGCATTTTCTTATTTAACACGATTCTTAATTTTAAAATAAGTTAAAAGATGTTACAGACAGCAGCAAATACAGTACATGGCAGCAATGCAATATTGGGTGGCAAAGTGCTTTTCTTCAAGGATTGGAGCAACTCCTTAATAATAATGGCAAGTCACTTGCAGGAAAACCTATTTACAAATTTAAAGATAGGCAGCACCAATGGTTTACTGCTGTTCTGATATGCCAGGTACTCCAACAGTACCACTCAGGATGTTTTTATAATGGCAGATAGCTTTGTACGTGCTCAGTATAAGCCTGAAAAAGACACTCAGTTGTTTTGTAACATTATTTTCATAATGCATCTTCATATTCTTGTTCAGATAATGAGACATAAAATGGCAATAGGGTTTACAATGAATAGCAGGAGGCTAACTTCAGGTTGAATTTATTTACTAGACCAGACATGTAAAACCCACCTGCTTTTCATCAAGTATTCTATTTAAAACCTAAATTATAGGATTCTTCTCTATAGCGCACTCCAGACAGTACAGACAACAAACACTGAGGTAGGCTGGCGGCCACACCAGCCAGACTGTCAGGCTTGGCTGGTTTGCCAGGTCAATGCAGTAAAAGGTTTTTTCCCCACTGTGGACAGCCTCTTCTTCACTGCTTTATCATTTTTTCTCCTTGTGCTGTACCTTTTTTTACATGTTTGTGTCTGTCTGCACATAAGCACATGTGAAACTAGCACGAAACAAGACCATTCTAGAGGATGTAAAATAATTAAAATCCATCTGTCTTTTGAAAAAAGGTCCTTCCTTCCCTATGCTACTATAGCTCATGTCTTGTACTGCAGAGATGGAAGAGGGCAGGCTTTTGACTCGACCCAGTTAAATCTTATGCAGAGAGATGGGATCTCTATAGAGATGGGATCACTTTCAAGTCAACAGCACTACTCATGCACACGTTTAAGCTAATGGGTAAGCTTTTGCTGCATCAAAAGCCTTGAAAGCTTTCAAGTTTGATGAGGAAGCAATAAACAGAATTGTGGGAAGACAGAGCACTTGTGATAAGAACAGGAAATCTATGCTAAATGGATATTGAATGAAAAATCCAACATATAACCATGGAGAAGGACTACAACTATGGATACAGGATCTTGAGGCAACTGGATATAAAAAAGTAATGCAACTAAAATGTTTAAAGACTCTTCAAAACATTATAGTTTGTTTGTTTGTTTGGGGTTTGGTTTTGGTGTTCGGGTTTTTTTTGTGCTGTACACAATAAATGTAGGAATAAAAGGAAGTGTTTAGAATGGATCTGTATGAGTAGCACTGCCAGTTGGAAGTAACAGCACCGGTCTGGAAGATTTTGGCTCAAGCCAAGGAGACATACCGCACAGCCCATTTTCAATTAGGGGAAATTAAAAAAAAAAAAGAAAAAGAAAAAAAAAAGTAAATCACTGCACTGCTTTATCTCAGCTTTGTCAATGGCAAGCACCCTGTAGTGAACAGAACTGCCCATGGCCATTCTGAAATATTGCAGTTTGTGATCATTCAGTATCACATCCAATTTAACTCAGCTTTTATTTATTTAAGAAGATACACAGCTCCCTCTACACCAAGATTATGAGAGCAGCCAGCCTGAAAAACAGCATTTTTGGCTTAAGTAGCATGGCCAGATTTGTGAGGCAATGTTCAAAAAAGCCTGTTTTTAAACTGAAAATTTTGTAATGACTTTACAACAGACACACTATAAATGCTGCATCTTATAATTTTTTTATTTGATTATGGTGAACAAGAATAGAAATTTCAGGGAAAATGAAAGTATTCTGCTGCACGAGAGATTGGACTCCATTCATTTCAAGGGCTACATACCTTCCCATTTCTACAAACCAAGGGGGAAATTAATTTACTGATACAAAACTCTTCCCAAAAGCCAAAGGATCATTTGACTTCAGGCAGGACCATGTTTTCATAGAGATGCTCAAAGTTACTACTATGATCAGTTTTTGTCACACTTGTACAGACCTGCAGAATTAATGAGTCCCAGCCTTTCTGCAGCTGAGTTTCCTTGCTGATGACTCCTCCTCCATGCCCTGACACCTCTTCCTTCCTCAATCCCCAGCCCAGGACCACTGTCCACTACTTAGTTCTTCTAACCAATTTAGCTGTCTGTCTCAAACTGCAGCTTTTCAGAATGACTTACATACTCAGTCCTGGCATGACAATGCAGAGAAATGCACCAGGTAGGATTATTAGCTTGGGCACTGTGCTGCTCTTCACTCACAATGTTTCTCAGCAATTAAGAATTACAAATGAGATGTCTACATAAAGTGGGACTGCAGATCACCCAAGACAGAATAATTAAAAGGGAAAAAAAGCCAGCACATAGGACAGTTCCCAAGGCACAATGAGACCTTACAAAAATTTTAAAAAAACAAACCATCAGGAGGGAAGGCACTCAATCAGCTGTTCATGCAAAGAGAAATGTTGAAAATAATGCCCATATGTGGGAAAGGCAGCAATGTTTGCCTTCCACAGTATTAATTAACACAGCTTTAAAGCAAACAGAAAACTCCCTGAGATTGTCAGATGTTTGCCGGTTGCTCGGGTGCTGGTTTGGGTTTTCATTAACACACACAAAAACAGAGACTGGTTTTACCAGGCAAACAGTGTAGGTAACCAAATTCTACATCTGGAAGTTACAGGTCTCAAGACATAAATTTGTTCAGTTTTACAATTTTCACACTTAGTGAGGCTTTGAGAAGTAAGTATAAATGCATGGACAGACAGAATATTTGGTTAGCAGAACATTCCTGTCTCACAGAATTTGTATGCATAATACCAATGCACACTATTTTAAGTCAAATGAAATGTTATAGATACTGATAGGATTTTTATACATTCTGTACACTCTTAAAAATGTAATTTATTTTTGCATCATCCAGTACAGCTGCCTGCAGCACAAGATCTTGAAAAACTGTTAATTGCTTTCAACAATTGTATTTGGTTGTCCAAGCTAATAGACTAGTGTGGCGTTCTGCACTGGGTACACCCCGTGTATGTTCTTACCAATATAAATAATTCCATCATAACTAAAACAACAGTTCCTATTAAGCTCTTTTTCCACTTTAAACCTGGAACGTGATGAGGTTAAGGGCTTCTAAGACTTGACGGAAGAAATGAAAAGCTCTGCAGTGTATAGGAGGTTTGACTATGAGATCCGAGGCCCTCCTTGCCGTAATTGTCATTTGCTCAGAAAAGCCTGTTAATGTGCACCACCAAAATCTCAGTATTAATATCCTGCACTAAAAGTGTATCTAAATAAAGATATCTTGAACTATGATACACTAAAAAAAATATATTTTCTGTACTTATCATCACATTTGGTTCTAAACTAAAAAGGCCTTTATTTCATGAAAATCATTGCCTTAAAAAAAAAAACAAACCACCCTGCGTATAAAGTTTAAGTAGGCAAGTGGCTGATTTCTTGGCTAGCCAGAGGCCAGCGCTGGCCCCATCTGTTTGCAGCCTCTCACGTTATTTATTGCCGGTCTTAAGGATTGATTTTACCAGGGTATGATCAGAGCTGCAGCTGTTAAGGCCCACAGTTCTCAGTTCAGGTTATTAAAATAACCAACGGCGGTTATTTTAACCACAAGGACGTAAAATGGAAGTCAGAGATTGCTGTTTGACAGCTCAGGCTTGATCACTTCACCACAGACTCATTTTAATTGAGAACAAACCGTGCGTTGGTGCGGTGAACGCGCGGCCCGTTTCTGGAACCCCTGCCAAATAACGCTGCGTTTAAACTCAAACTCGGCGCCTAAGATTAAAAAAAAAAAAAAAAAAAAAAAATTAAAACAGGCCTCTCCGACCTGTCCGTCAACCCACGCGCCGTGACGCGCTTCTCCGCCGACCGGGAAGGAGAAAGGCAGCCGGGCGGGGGGGGGGGCGCGTCGGCTCACGGTTTGTGCGTCATGAGGACGTAGCGGGAGCTGATTGGCTGGGGCGGGATGGCAGTGCGGCGGGCGGGCAGCGGGTAGGGCAGCGCAGCGCAGCGCAGAGCGAAGCGAAGCGAAGCGCAGGCCCCGCCGTAGGTGGGTGGCGGGGGTTCTGCGGGGTTTCCCGGGGCTCCGCGCCTGGGGCCGGCCCGCTGTCCGTCCAGTAGCCCGCCGGCGGGTGAGGGTAGGCCCCACGGACCCCACGCCAGGCCTCCCTGGGGGCCGGGCCTCCCCGGGCCGCTGCAGGCCAGGCGCTGCCTCCCCGGCCCTGCCTCCCCTTCTTAATTAGTGCCGTTGTTTAATTACTTTCTCGTTGCATTAGCGTTGCTTGGGGGTGTGCTTGTTGGCTGCGTCTCCTGCTGAATCCCGCCCGAGGCTTCCGGCTGGCGCTTCCCGCAGGATCCGGCGCCCCCGGCCCTCCTCGCCGCCCGGCGGAGCTGGAGTCCTTCGCCTCGGCGCTTCGCAGCCCGGCACCTGCATGGAAACTAGTTGATGGTGGCCCGAGGTGACGTACGGCTGAGGGGAGGGCATCCCTCTCGGTTTTGCCACCGCTAACAGGGTGATAGGCCTCGGCAGGCCTTTTCTTTCTAATTTTCCCTCCTCAGTCAGTTTTCCTGAGTTGGACCCTGAGCTGAGGTCTTCCAGGGCTGTAGCATTTAAGGAGTATAACGCTTTAATGCGATTCTTAAGTGTAGGCTGACATGCTTTGTCAGCAAGCAGTTCTGTTAGGAATAAGTATGTATGATTCCAGAATGACCCTAAAGATTATTCTTAAGTTGCTAGAATATGAAAAAGAATTGATCACAAGCGTTGATATTTCAAGATAAAAATTTCAGTCAGAACAACATCAATAGCATTACATATTTTAAGCAATACACATGCTCTGTTTGGCTTATGCTTTGTCACAGTTGCCATGTTTATGAAATCTATAACAGAATGAAATCCAAGCTTTTCTTTTAAAGGAGTATGTTTATCTTGCATTATACCTGTTTTGCAGATATTTGTGGGGTTAAAAGATTTGAACTGCAACCAAATAACACTAGGGCTGAAAATTGAAGGATGGCAGCAAATCCTTCAGGACAAGGTACGTTTTAATTTAAGTACTCAAGGGGAAACACTATGTGCGAAATGTCAGTGAAGGCACCAAAATCATAAGTTAATTTTATAGAAAGAGTCAAAAGAGGAAGAGAGGCAGGCAGGTGGGGCTGAAGGTAGCAGAATGTCAGCAAGCCTTCTGGGAAAAGACACACACATTAAATGGTTGAAAAAGACCAGTCATGTCTAGGGATCTCCGAATTATTGTGCGTTCCTTCATGCTCAGGTTAGGAAGTACCTGTCATGCCTGTGGTGCTGTGGTTATTTCCTAAAGCATATTTCAGACAGTTACAACAACTAGCATTGAAGAGCTTTTGCGCTCAGCATCAGGGAGCGGCCATAAGTCTTATGTGTTCCATGTCGTGATGGAAGCAGCAAGACCCAGGCAGTAATATCTGTCAAAGATAGATAGCAAGTGGCCAGGCCTAGGAGGAAAAGCCAAATAAAATCATAACACTAACTCTGATTAATGGTGGCGTATCCGAATTGCATCCGTAAAATCGTTCAAGATGTGGAAGTGGTCCGTCTGTCTAGCTGAGGCGTTACAGGGAGCTGAGGGTCGGGGCATGGGGGGGCATCAAACGGCTTGATTGAAGGAGGGTATTAAACCGCCCTCTAGAGGTGCTTTCTGGAACAAAACCAGAAGAAATGTGATGGTCCAAAAGACAGATTTTCACTTGCTACTTGACAAAAAAAAAAGCTAGTTTTTGTAATGCTTATTGAGCTTTTGTGAATTGTTGAGAGAGGAGTACTGCATATTGCAGGTCGTTGTCTGTTTGCAAATTTTGACTCTGAGCAGTTTGTGGTACATAATGGTAAATCTTGCTTTATTCTGTGAATACTAAGCATCATTACAAGGTATAGAATGTTGTCATAGAGGGTTAAAAGTTACTTTTTCTTAAATATGAGAGTTCAATGAGAAGTGGGATGGGGTTTTAGTGCCAGAGTGCCTTTGCTTCCCTCCAGATTCCATAGGCTTATAATTTAATAGAGTCGTGGAATCTGCTTGTATACTTTGAGATACCCTTTAGAGACTCACTAAAGGAACTGTTTAATTATCACATGAAAATTGTTTGCACTAAGCAGACAAGAAACACTATCAAACTTAATCACCCAAGTGAGCCTCTAAATAATGCACCTAGGAAAATTAGAAAGGAACAGGTAAATATGAGCAACAGTTCAAGCCTCTGTATCTTTCTCTTGGCCAGATGCAGTCTCGTAGTGAAAATGATTGAGACAAATACAGCGTTTTCAGCTTGCTTGTGCACATGTATCGGTACTGTTCAAGCAATTCATTCTGTCGTTTCCTTCTTCCTGGACAAAAGGAATAGGGATTTACTGAAACTGGAAGGGTTATGAATGGTAGCACTTACTCAGACAGAACTGTAAGGATGAATTAAACATTAGCCTTCTACACAGGTAGACCATGTTTGTAATTTTTTGTTCTGAGTTTTTTCTTTCTCTAATCAGTACTGGGTATTTTCCTAGGAGTTAATTGAGTTTTCTGTTCATTTCAGACTCGGACTACAAAGGTTAAGATTTTGTGGACTGAACTTCACTGGAATTTTAGGAAAGCAGTATTTTGATTAGAATCTCAAAAATTTGGAGCTGCGTATGAGAGCACCAAAATAAAATAGAACAGAATGAAGGCCTTATTTCAGGCCGTTAGTGCCATATAGAACTGATTGTACTGATTGTATGAGACTGATTACATCATTTAAAATAAATAGAAAAGCTTTTAGCATGCTGTGTATTGTCCACAAGATGAGCTCTTAGATCAGAGTGGTACGTTTTGGTAACAAGGGAAAAAAAAAAAAAGCAGCTTCTAAATTACTGTCAGGTGCTTGGTAATACACTGCTGCTGCGGTAATACTTCACAGTACTTAATGCAACTTGCATTAATTAGGCTGCTCTTGTATTGCTTTTGCTTTTGCACAGCAAGGTCAGACCATACCTTGCATGTTATTAAAGACTCCATGTGTGAGTTCTTCTAGAGGAAGCCCTCTGAGATGAGAGAAATGTGACAGGAAGGAACTCTCCTTTAGGTCCTCACAGGTGGAAGAAATACAGGTCCTGCTTCAGACAGGGCTGAACCTTTCTGTAAAGAAGAGTTTTGGTACATTGGAAGAACCAAGCTCTTGAAATACAGTAGAGAATTCTAAGGTTCAGGATGTGGCAGTTCTACAAGGTCTCTTTCTGTCCTGGTGGGTGTTTATCCTTTTGTCGTAAAGGTATGTGAGCACATTCATGTAACACAGTCTGAGCAGCTAGATTTAGCATTCTGATCACTGAGTCTGTGTTAAAAAGGAAGATTGTGCTGGTCTGCATTAAATTACATCATCATCTATGAACTTTGCTGCACTGCGTCTGAGTTTGATCTGTGTGCAAGCATGGTATTTGAGGGCAGTAGCATATCTCTTCCCTGGAGAACTTTGCGGCCATAAAGACTCAATGACTTACTCAATGACCTATGCATGTAGCTTTTTTCTGGAGGGACAGGCAAAATATTAATATATGTTTTAGTAATTCAAGTTAATCTACTGAATTACTAATATCCCTTTTGTTTGTCACACAATGTATATGAAAGCATATCCGAATATAAATTGTTACTGAAAAGTATTGATGTGCAGCAGACTATTAGATGATGTGTTGTGATGCCAGTACTCATAAGCAAAAATGGAGATCAAAATACAGTTACTCCATCCTTTTTCCCAAGTGTTTTGTGTTTAATAAGGTCTTTGGATGCTAGTTTTTAAGTGGTTGCTGCCCCACTTCATAAATGCTACCATTTATGAAAGAATGCACTTCAGTAAAGAAATTGCTGTGAAATGCTTTCTGAATTGAGCAGGCGGAACAGTGCGCAGTGGCAGTGCTTTCTAATGTGCAGAGTGGACATCCAGCTTTGAAACTGCTTTTCCAAGTAGAAGTGTATTGTGAACACACAGTGGTGGAGGGAGCTTTTGTGCTGTTACACATCTATGAACAAACGATAAATAATGCGTGTTAGAAAAAACTTACACGTACTGTGAAATTGAAGCAACCAATAGATCAGAGAAAAGGGATGAGATGAAAAGCAAAAACTTTAAAGTACATAAAGGTAATACTGTTTCTTGCCATGCAGAGTTAGCTAGTAGAATTAACTGACATAGGTATCAGTGAGGTAGCGTGGTAGGATTAGGCGTAAGGATTAGGTTAAAGAGCAAAGCTTGCTGTGAGTTCTTAAAGCTACCGGTATCACTCAGCAAGGCATCAGCTTTCTCTGATTTTCTGCCTTTCACGTGCAAAACATCAATGCAAGTAAACTTTTAGCTCCTGCAGAGAGCACATAATACAATGCTTTATGTCAGAAAGAACAGGTTTAAATTTTAAATGTCTTGAATCTGCTACCTTAGAGGGTAATCTGAGGATCCAGGTGCTCAGTTTGACATCTGACACTGCCATTAACCTATTTAGCTGCCTTGAGCGGGTCATTTTGTGTCAGGATTCTTTGAGTCTACAAAGCAGAGAATATTAATGAACTGCAATATTCATGAACTGTTCAAACTCAAAATAGTAGGGCAACACAGCTTAGCTTAGGGAAGTCTAAACTTAAACCTTTACTAAGATGTTGCTGTGTCTGAAAATCTACTCTTCCCTTTACAGATGGGAATCTGATCTGTACTAAGGATGGCTATTATTTTATTTTTGCATGTCCCCTTTTTTATTACTAGAAAGCAGAACAGACATATCAAACATACAGAGGAAAAATTACTTTCCTTGTAATTGAAGTAGGAAACTTCTGTAGCTGTTTCAAGTTGGTCTTTATGGAAGCACTTTGGGGTCCTGTACAGGGAAGAATCTAAATGGAAGTCTCACTTATATATTGCCAGATATGATGAATTATTTTGTAAGGATGCCAAATTTTCACTCTGAAAGGGATTTATCCTGTCCTGCCCTCACCATTGTTAACTGTAAATTAGCATGTTTTACTTCACATTTTAAAAAAGTTTAGAATGCCTGTAGAACCTTCACATTACTCAGCTGAGGAGCACTAACATGTACTTGTGTATCCTCCTCCATTTTCTCAAGTAGGCTTTTTTTTTCTACTTACCGTTAACAAATTATTGTAAACCAATGACTTTCAGTACATCAGGTTGCTGATGGGCACTGTCTGAATTCTAGCGCAAAATACTACTTTTTTTTTTTTTTTTTAAAAAAAGCTAACACCTACCCTTTCTTAGTAATAGAGGGCTAGTAAAAGGAAGAAAAAATACTTGGGTTTCTTCTGAATCCCTCTAGAGTTTCTGCCATATGATATTATAGCAAGACTTGTACTAAAATGGAAGACACTGATAATCATAGAATCATTTAGGTTGGAAAAGACCCTTGGGATCATCGAGTCCAACCATCAACTCCACTTTACAAAGTTCTCCCTTACACCATATCCCTTAACACCACATCTAAACAACTCTTAAACACATCCAGGGATGGTGACTCCACCACCTCCCTGGGCAGCCTATTCCAGTGTCTGATCACTCTCTCTGTGAAAAATTTTTTCCTCATGTCCAGCCTAAACCTACCCTGCTGCAGCTTGAACCCATTCCCTCTTGTTCTATCGCTAATGACCTGTGAGAAGAGGCCAGCACCAGCATCTCTACAGTGGCCTTTCAAGTAGTCTTAGAGAGTGGTGAAGTCTCCCCTCAGCCTCCTCTTCCTCAAACTAAACAGTCCCAGCTCCTTCAATCGCTCCTGATAAGATTTATTCTCCAGGCCCTTCACGAAGTTCGTTGCCCTCCTCTGCACTCGCTCCAACACCTCGATATCTCTCTCGTATTGAGGTGCCCAAAACTGGACACAATACTCAAGGTGTGGCCTCACCAGTGCTGAGCACAGGGGGACAATCACCTCCCTCCTTCTGCTGGTCACACTATTTCTAATACAAGCCAGGATGCCATTGGCTTTCTTGGCCACCTGGGCACACTGCTGGCTCATGTTCAGCCGCTTGTCAATTAGAACCCCCAGGTCCTTTTCTGCCAGGCAGCTCTCCAGCCACACTGCCCCAAGCCTGTAGCGATGCATGGGGTTGTTGTGGCCCAACTGCAGGACCCGGTACTTGTCCTTGTTGAAGCTCATACCGTTAGCGTTGGCCCATCGGTCCAATCTATCCAAGTCTCTGTGTAGAGCCTCCCACAGTCTCTTGCACAGTTTCTGATCGTAGTTTAAAACAAGCATTTAAAATTTTATTCTTACATGTCCTAAGCCTTTCTGAATCATACCATCTGCTTCACAATAAGTGTAAGCATATTTAGTCTTCATTTTTTAGTTGACAGCATCTTACATTAAAAAGTGGTCTCCTTTTTCTTGCCTCAGTCGCCATATCATTTGAATTCCAAGCATACATTTAGATCTATGCATTTCAGGATAAGCAAACATTAGCAGAAGGCTGCTGAGTAATATGTCAAGTATTAAGCTTTTTGGCTGAGAACTCTGTAGAATGAGTATACAGACATGGTGACATTAGCTCAGACCCTCTTAGAGGTACTTCAGTAGTCCATTGTCTCCAGAATTTATAAGAAAGTAAAGTCTGGGGTAACTGTAACTCAGAAATGTTGAATCTTAGCTTATTGTCAAGCTCTCTCAGCCTTTCTGCATTCAACTGTGTTTTAATGTTTCAAACTCATTGCAAGTGCAGGGTGTTCAAAAAAAGATAGTGTAAAATACCTAAAGAGCAGAGAAACATCAAAGACCTGAATCGATACACTTACAAAACAGAGGGAGTTAAGTGGAACTAATGGCATGTAGGAAGGAGAGGTTAACAGACAGGAAATAGCAATTAATTAAATTTAATTAAAAAATCTGTTAACAAATGTGAAGATGATTATGGGTGATCTTGCATAAAATCACAGTAAAATGTAATCAAACGACTGTTCTTTTTGAGAACTCTGAGACACCGAGGCTCAGGGGTGTGCATTAGGCATAGTAAAAGAAAAAGGTGAGGCAAGGCAATACGGATGCAAATTATTATTTAGAGTGGAAGGTTTCTACCTGATAATTGTCTCCATCATTGAGCCATGCAGATGAAAGGAATATCGTATTATGTAATTGAGCAGCAACAGAAGATCTCCCAAAGGGAATGAACTTTAAGTGAAGCTACTGAAAATAAATTTGGAATTATTTTACCTTGCCATGCTAATAATCCCCTTACGAGTTACCCTGTCAGGCCTTCACAACAGCTTGTGGGCTACCATTTTTAGTGGTATTGCTAAAACAGCACTCAGGATGGGGGGGGGGCGGGGGGCACAACATGCAGGAGTTTCCAATGGGAATGACTTTAACTTTTTGTATGAAGGAAATAAAGGAGATAATTTGAGTTGTACATATTTTATATATGACGGTGTAGTGGTTTGATATTTATAGAATAGTATCAAATTAGAGGTGAAAAAGAAGTGTATATTCTTGACCTGAGGAGTGTCCTTAGTGGCACAGAGGCCTGTAAGGGTCATTTCTGTAGCTGTTGTCCCCAGTTGTGCTGCACAGGCATACTGGGCAACAGCAGGGACTTGTGTACCTGGTTGTTTGGTGGCCGCAATGAGATCCTTTACCGTGTAGGAGTCCTGCGTAAGTACAGCAGTTTTGCCACATTTTCATTTAGAAGGCAAATTTGAAAATACACAAATGGCAACTATCGTAGGCATTTTCAAAGTTGCCTCAGTCACTGCAATTCCTGACCCCTTCTCTAGTCTACAGGGTCCCCTTTGGGAGAATGATGTACTGTGCAAATAAAGGCAGCGTTCCCTTATTGTGCCCAGACAGTTTACTTTCGGTTCTCTATTCCAGCATAGTGGTTGTAGTCAGAATAAGGGTAGCGTGTATATGGAAGGACATCAGTGTATTAAAACTAAAACTTTTCTGCATGGATTGAATAAAAGGTTGTAATTTTTTCTGTAAGCACATGTGCAGGTTTAGTGGTCATCAAATTCTTACCTGTTACATATGTAAAACTTCTATTATAGTTTGAGTTCACTGGCATGAGAATTAGGCCCCGTGAGTGTATTACTCCGTTATTATAATTGAGTTGTATGCTCAGTGACTGCATTTTAAATCTAGAACCTGGTAAGTACTTTTTTTTGAAAGGCGAGTATTTGATAATGTACCTTGTTTATAGCTCCAGGGCTTGCTTGGGAAGGGGTAGGATCTAACTTGACATAGAAACCTGTATTTTAAAATGTATTAATATGTATGATAGCTTAAGGAAGCTATTTCATGTTGTAAAATGAGAAAAGGAAAAATGAAACCTATTTATTAATAGACTTTCAGATGGGTGCAAAGCCTTGAAGATTAGTATATTTGTCATAATGTCATATTGTACAGAGACTTCTTAGTTCCACAAGGTTAGAGTTGGGCCGTAGAAATCAAGTAAATGTCTAATATTTTTCTGTCATTCCCACCAGGTTTCCAGAATAAAAATAGGGTTGCAATCCTGGCAGAACTAGACAAGGAGAAGAGAAAGTTACTTATGCAAAACCAGTCTTCCACAAATCACCCTGGAGCCAGGTATTTTATGTTCTTAGCGCTATTTGGACATCACTGATTAGATCAAAGGAAAAAAAAAAAAAAGCAAGTGAGCTGTAAACTGACATAAACACTAATGGGAAGTGTTTTCTGACCATCCTCAATAATCAGTCAGAGACACCTTGCACTTTACGAACATATTAGTATTTAAAATGGTTTACAGACCCTGAATTTTGGCTTACGTAATTTCCATTTGAGAAAGGGAGAAACAAATATGCTTACTCAACTGTATTAAAGTTTACCTTAAAGAAGAATCAGAGCAGGCACTGAGAAAGCATTTAATTATTAAGCTAAAATGCCCTAAGGAATGGAAGTAGCAGACCATTAATTTCAGGGTACTGTGTGTTTAGAGAAGAGCAGTTACAGCAGGGAGTGGGTTATCCTTGAAACTCCCTGTGTGCCAGACAAAGCCAGTTTATGTTGCTGCAGATCTTGTAAATGAAGGTGTGCTGTAAGGATGATTTTACACTGTAAGGTGTAATAATCTAATTGAGTTTAGGAGTTGTCACTGGGATTTCTCCCATCTAAACCAAAAAGATTAGATTTTTGTTAAAAATCTGTAACTAGAAAATCACACTGTGGTTTACTTGGAGAAATTGAGATAGTTGAACTTGTGGGTTAGCATGAAATGAGTGCAGTGCCATATTCTAGACACAGTGTGTTACCTGCAGTCTCTCACGTTACATGCAGAGTCAAATACACTGAATACAGTCTGAGTATTGCTTGTGTCTTTTTTCAAGGAAATTCTAGCTCACCTTTAATTCCTTCATACTGTGAAAAAGCATGCAGAATATTTGAAATCGCCTGAGGTGGATCTCTGATTCACTCTGTATTCAGTTATTATTCAAGCAAAATTGTTGATTAGAGAAGAAAACAGAAATATCATACTGTTACGTACAACCTCTGACTCCTGACAGCAGTGTTTCTGTACTCCATTGCAAGTCTGTCAGAGTTTCAGGGTGTGCTTATTTGCTTGCTTTTTTCTTTAAGGAAAAATAACACTGTATGCTAGTGAGCAGAATTAGAATTTACTAATTTTGAAGGTGGGGATGGGGTGGGTGGAGGACCTACAAAGCAGCAGCCAAACTCTCTGCTTTGGCATGGTGGGCTGAGGTATGACTTTTTGAGAAGCTGACAGTTCTGTAGTAGGGATGTTGTGCTTGATGTGCCCATGGCCAGCGTAAGGATGAATGTGTTACCTTAGGGTAACATCTTAGGGAACCCTTAGGGAATCATCTATCCAAGAGCAGAAGAACTCTCTTGAAAAGTGTCATGAATGTTATGATGAAGCCTTAAGATTACCTACAGAAATCAGGTGGAAAAGTTAGAGGGTACAGAATTAAATGGAAAATAAATACCTTCAAAATAACTGAAAATATTGTAAGTAAACTGAGTAGTTCTTTTCTCCAGCAGTGAAGCTTATCTTAATATTTGTCATAAAATCTGTTCAGAGGCTTGTTATTTAGCTTTCATTATGCCCTTAGACATAGATTTGACTAAAGGTCTTTTCATGAGCGTGGCTGCTTTTGATTTACTGAATCAGCTGTTGACATTGAAGCTGCTGGGAAAGGTCAGTTGATGGGTTTGCTTGGATCCCTTGTCGTCCTTCATACTTTTGTCTCTATGACTGAGGAGAGCTGGGCTTTCAGCACCAGCCTCCTCCAGAGCCAATTTCAGAGGTAGTTATGAATTGCCTTGCAATATGGCTCTGATAGAAACCGGTGAGGACTCCCATCTGGAGTAGGGCTGATCATGTTACTTATACAAAGTTTGGGGGGCAGGAGGGAAAGTTAATTGTTTCTTTTGTTGGTTAACAAGGTGGACAAGCCTTAAGATGCAAAAGCCAAGAAAACATATTTAGAAATTTTAATTTGAAACCTAATCTATGCTGCACTGAGATAGATAAGCAAAATCAATTTTAGGTACTCTGAGCCATCATCAGAGGATCATTATTTCAGTTACATCATGGGAAGCTCCTCTACCATAAGCAGTGAGCTGCTGCCCACCTACCAAAGAACTGGTCTTATACTGAAGACTGCAGAGCGCTTGTTAGTGCTTCTGTTTATCGCAGTCTTTTAGAGCAGTCACCGAGTGACTGGGTAATGGTGAAAACAAGAAGCTGTTGTTTTAAAAGTTGCTGACATTGTCTAACATTGCACCCCAGTGGTTCCACTGACTTCAGCGGGACTCCACCCTTGAGCAAAATCTACAACAGGCTTCAGGACTGTGAGTCTTCTGGGTTTAGTTTGGCATCAGTTGTTCATGCTAGGTCAAATGATACAGCTGTGGTCACTCCATTTTCCATACCTCTCTTATCTTAGCAAATAGTAATTCCAAACAATAGTTAACAATTGTCAAGCTATGAGTCAAATAAATTGTGAGCTGTGGAAGTCATGGAATCTATGGCTGAAATGACAAGGACAAATTTTTTCCTGCTGTATATATCATACCATATTGGGTTTTGCAGCATTGCACTTGCAAGATCACCGCTGAACAAGGATTTCCGTGATCATGCTGAGCAACAGCACATCGCAGCACAGCAGAAGGCTGCACTGCAGGTAAGCCGATAGTCAGGTTCATTTAGCTTGGTCCTGTTTTAGGTGTGCGTCCCTTCAGAGAGCAGTCCTGCACCTAGAGAGAATGAAAAGCCCGTTTTAGAGGGTAGATTTCATGCATTTCTGTATTTGTCACAAATGAAGTTTCTTCTTCTGTTACGATGAAAGCTTAAATCTATTGACTCATTCTCCCTTGATAACGGTTGTAAGAATGTAGCCTACAGTATCGTCATAGCTGTTTTGTACATCTCAGTCAAGAGTCAGTTTCATTATACTTCCAAATGTGTCATCGAGCGTAGGGAGAAATAGACACGTGGCTTTCCTTGGTTGAATATGAGTAGATGTCAAGTAAATACCTTACAGTTACAAGTGACAGGGGTGAAAGATTTGAAAAACTTACTTGTACATTTACAGGCTTCTATTTGCTGCTATTTTGCTCATGTCTGGCAAGATTGATTTGGGTGTTGAATTTGGAAATTGAGCAATAAAGCCAGTACATGGCCACCTGTCTTCCTGGCACTCCAAACAGATTTGTCAGGCAGCACAGGAATGGGAAAAAACATTGAGATGAAAACTAGCAATGCTGTTATCATATCCTTGTTGTATTTCTGTCACCCAGTAAAGCCCCCCAGACTGCTTCTCTGAAAAATGAATGGGAGCAGAACTGAGCTCTGGCGGGTGTCCTGTGTTGATCACAGAACATTGTTGGCTGGGAGGATCCTTGGGAGATTTCTAGTCCAGTGCCCTGCTCCAAGAATTACCAACAGCAGTGCTATATCACATTGTTCAGGGCATGGTCCGGTTGAGTTTTGAAGCTCTCCAAGGATGGACTTCTCACACCCTTTCTTGGCTCTGAGTCAGGCTCTGTCTTATCTATATCCTGTCACTGGGTATCTGAAAATAGCGTAAGATTTCCCCACAGCTTTCTCTTCTTACGCAAAGCTCAGTCCTCTCACTACCCCTTTGGTTGCTGAGAGCTCCAGCCCAGCCCCCAGCTGCCTCTTTGGGTCTCTGTTGGATTCCCTGCAGTTTGTATCTCAAACCAAACACAGTATCACAAATGCAGCCTCATGGGTAGTTTCCCCTGGACTAAAGGCTGTGCTGTTGCTGATGCAGCCCACTGAGCTGGGAGCCTTTATCACTGCAAGGGCACATTGCTGGCTCAGGCTAAATTTGGTATCCACTAGGGCTTTTCCTTAGTGGTGGAAGGAAGGAATATGCAGGCCATCCAGCTTACTGGAGTCCAGTCTTTGAACTGGGAAAGCTTACGTATGATTTTACAAAGGTTGTCCAGAGTCATAAGCAGCAGCTGCCCCCCTCAGGTGAACAAACATATATAATACATCACATGAGCAGAATGACGGAGTCTGATGTTGTACAGGAGTGTGTCTGGCCACATGTCACTTGTACGTACAGCCTCAGGTTGTGTGATGCTACTGACGCACGCTTCTGGCAGTCATGTGTGGTAGCTGTCACGTACCAAGACCTGCAGGCTGGTTATAGATGGGAGTGGAAGCATGGGGTCCAGGCAAAGGAGAACGATCCAGGGTTCATTTACCACTCTCCCCACCTCCATGGGATTTGATGAAAAATGAGCAGCATGGAATGGCCAAGTTATTTCCCTTGATGGGCCCTGTTCAGATGTGGATGATCTAAAATGCCGGGTTTGAATTTGACTATCAGAGCTGAGGAGCAGACTGGGAGAAATAAATAATTAATGCTGCAGAAGCTGTAAAGTTTTGAATTATATCAGTGCTGCGGGGAGTTATGCTTTAACAAATGTTTTTCTCTTTCCAGCACGCACACGCACATTCCTCAGGATACTTCATAACTCAAGACTCTGCATTTGGAAATCTTATTCTTCCTGTCTTACCTCGACTTGAGGCAGAATGAGGAATGTTTTTTCTCAGAGCTGCAAGGTCTGATTTTTGTCTGAAGCAGGAACTGTCTGACCTTTTAATTTCTTTACTTAATCTTAAAACCTTTTTTTTTTCCTGGATTTTTGTGGTTGCCTTTCGGGAGTGTGAGCTCTAAGGATGAAAAAGCAATGTTGTTGAACAGCAATTTTTATCCTTTATTTCTGTTCCTCTGTCAGGTCAAAGGCAGATGTAAGACTTCCTTGGTGTGTGAAGTGCATAGAGCTTGCTTTTCCCTGTTTCTGTGCTTCCTTTAAATAAATGTCCAAACCAGAGTCATCAAGAGATACGCGCTGTCAGCCTTTGTGTTTCTTATTATTGTGTACGGTTATTATATTTGACTTCAATGAAAGGCAAAAGTTACTTTGTCCATCAAAACAGACATCAATTTATCAAATGCATCATTCAGTCTTTCTTGTTTTTCCCCTGTATGCAGGAACATTGCTGGTGTACTGTTTGCTGTTGTACTATCATCTGGTCTCCAGTCCTTAGATATAGTGAGCCTGCCTTTTACTTTGTTTTGTGAAATACGAAAATGAATTAAAGCGGTGAAAAAGCAATTGTTTCAAACAGTCTTTTAACAGACAAAATAAAAGAACTCTTAACTTCTCTGGACATTTCATATGGAAAGTGTTGTCTGCAAGGACAATTCTGTTTAAAAGGTCATATTTTTCTAGTCATACCTTCTTTAATACTTGTTGTATTTCGTTTTGTTTGCTTTTTTCCTTCCTGTCTCCATGCTGAAAGAAAATCTGTGAATCTTAAGGTAAATTATTTTGGAATTGTGATCATGTTACCTGGCAACCAAGTAACTTAGAGTGAAAAATAGTCCTTACATACATGTTCTTCTATCTTCACAGCTTTACTAATAACAATTATACTAGTACATTGATTGCTTTACCTGTGGAGGCAAGTTTTGGAAAACAAAAAGGAACAGGAGAACTTAAGTGAGAACCAGAAATCAGAAAGCATCTGTTAAATTGGTGCCCATTTGAAGCAGCTCTGTCCTTTGCAGAAGTAACTTAGCTGTCCCATGAGGCTTCCAGGGTTATAGCCTACAGATTTCCTTAGGGACATTCAGGTATCCTGTTTCCATCTGCAGGGGATTGCCTGAACCCAGTAAGCAAACTGTGAGCACTGTTAACAGTTCCATTCCTCGTGACTAAGAATACAGCAAGGACCAAGAGACTGATGCATGGGGTAAGAGGAAAATGCCACCACTTTCATATACACCCTTGCAGAAGCTGTAGCATACTGAAGTGTTTTCAGTAAGGAGAATGTTGTGGAGGAGGCCTGATAGAGCTTAAAGATGTGCAATTGTAACATTAACTATTCATATCGTGTGTTCTTTGGGGGGGTCTGATGTGGTTAATCGTGGGAACAATGATGGTTTCTGTGGGCAATGGAGAAAGGAGTACTGTCATTTCTGTTTTCCGTGGTTGGCTCTGTGTAGCTTTTTCCCTTTAATTACCAAGAGTAACTTCACCATGAAGCTGTCATGACCACTCATTATTCTGCAGTGTGAGCTGAGTATCTTAGGTGCTTTGAAGAAAAAGATCTCTTTCTTCTCAGTGGTGCCCGGTGACAGGACAAGGGGCTACGGGCACAAGGAAGTTTGGATTTTAGATTTTAGTTGAATTAGAAAGGTAGGTTGGACACTTTATCATTAAAGGAGCTTTCTTTTGTTGTTTCCTTGAGTGTCTGCTTTCTCTAGAAACAGACCCTCTGTGCTAACAAATGGAACTATAAAATCTCTGTGTTTCTGTGCAGACTGCGTATCATCCAGGCAAACAAACAGTAAAGATCCTTCTTCTTTGGAAAGCTATTGCTCCAGTGAAGGAGTTAAACTTGCTGGCTGTGTTGTTTTCATCTTGGGTATCGAAAGATCTGCTTTGGGAAATCCAGGGCCTGGGCTCAAAGATGGAGGTATTCAAAAGAGGGGGAAAATTGACACAGCTGTTGTAATATTTTTAAGTTATAATGCCTCAGATTATTCTGTGTCATCATGAGGGACTTGGTGATGTATGAAGATATAATTAACTGTCAAAGATACAAATGTTGTATATGGAAGCTTCTCTCTTAGAAACCACAGACTGTAGCAATTAGTGTCAGATGCATCAATTTGTCTTGCCACTCTTACTTTTTCTTCTCTACTATTAATCAGTATTAAAACCATTAATCTATCCCTGTACAGTAATTTCAGCAAAATCTTTTCTCCTGTTGGAATTGCATGTTCAAATTCAAATCATTATTAGTTAAAATATACCTGAACCAGGAAGTGCCTGGGGTGTCTTGTGTCTGGCAGTAACCATTACCTATAAAAGCACAAAGCTTGTAATCTAGTGCTGACCTGTGTACCTAAAAGTGCCTTAACACACAAAAATCACTCAAGAGTCATTTTATTCCCTTTGCTACAGTAGTAATCAGCCTTTCCACTCAACACAGGTGACTGGTGTAGAGTCTGTATCAGAGCAGGTTGGTGGGTGAGAGGTAGGTCTTACACTAAACACATCAGATAGATGGGAGGTGAACTAACACACAGTGAGGTCAGACTTCCTAAGTGATGGCGGAGTCATTATCTTTAAGAACAGATGAGGGTAAATCAAAGATCTTGAACTGAAGTGCTGGAAGAACTGAACCACAGCTTCTTTCTTCTTAGCTCTGTGCTCTTTTTCTTCCACTAGACAAGTTTTCTCTCCACACCCATATTTTCCAAAGTCACTCACTATCTCGCCACCACTACAGACTCTGGAAAATGCTTAGTTTTAACACAAGAAGCCTGACCTGTAGAACCATGCGTGGTTTCCTACCGCTACAGGGTTGTAGTCTCCACTTTTTCTTAGTATTTTCACTGTAGTGATCTCCTGGAAGCACTGGTATCAAACTAATCAATAGTACCTGATGTTGTATTTGCACTTTACGTCAGAACACAGAATACCCCACGAAACTCATTATTGGAAAGAAATTACAGCCCCTGCTGTCACTTGCCAGGAGCTTCCTAGTTGCTGTGATGTGTCCAATCAGTTAAAATAGCTAAATGCTACTTCTGTCTTCATGTGCAGGCAGTACAGGACATGCCAGGTGTAATTTGCAAGTCCTATGGATGCAGCTGATCATCCTGTCTGAGGTAGACACTTTGGATGGCTCTAAGTTTTTTATTAGACCACTGGTGTCACTTAAAGGCTGGAGGTCGTTTATTGTCTTTGCTGCACAGCAGAGGGGTCAGTGCTGTGACCTTAACCTAAGAAATGCGTGAAGAGACCAGGATTTTCCCATCTGCAGAAAGAGGAGTGAGGTCACGATTATCAACCAGGTCACAGGGAACGTGAGCTCGAACTGGTGGAAGGAAATGTGAACAACCATGTCTTGGAGCGTGCAGCTTTTTGTGGCTTGACTTACCATTGCGTTTGCAGTGTTTTAGGGACAGAGCACAAGGGCTAAAGGAGGACAATGAGCCTAGAATAGTGTGGCATACAGGCACAGACACACGAGCAGGCAGTGGCTATCTCAGCGCGTTTTCTTAAGCATTATGATAGCTAAAACAGGGCTTGGTGTCTTCACCAGGAAGAAGCATTGCTAAGAACAGCTGTCTTATGCAGGTGTTCTTTCACCTTGTGTCTGCTTAAACATATATTCGAAGTCAGGAGGACGCCTGAGAAAGCAGCTGGATGATTCCTGTAGGTCAAAATTATGGCACTGGTGATTCCTCCTGTCAAACCAGCTCAAATAGCAAGTTTCCTCAAAGGACAGGGTCAGAGCACTGTGCTATGGACTTCTGCTGACACCGAAGCTGATTCCTGTGTCCTAGGCAACAGATGGTAAGCACAATGACACATGAATCCTAAGGAAACCACTAAGAGGAGGCAGCTCTCTGCTGTGTGGTCTGTGTGCACAGACGCCTCCGAAAGAGGAGGTGGAAGGGGAGGGAAGGATTTTCTGCACCCAGCTGGAAGAGCGTTCCCATCCAGAGCTTTATGTGCCTGATCTATGCTTTGCTAATGCACAGGGAAAATCCTATAGCATCTGCTAGTAACACCCTTCCCTCTGGCAAGTCTGATAATAGGGGTGTTCTGAAACACTTTTGGAGGCTGTAGGGAATCCTTGAGCTAAAATACACTGTACAGAGCTTTCTGAACTGAGCAGTAACTTTGAAGATTAGTGGGGGAAGTGGATTTCACATGCTGTTGGGTTGGAAGCTTGCTCCAGTGAGTTTCTGCATTTGTTGGAACCACAGAGCTTGCCCCAGAATTTTTACAACAAAAACACCACCTTCTCCTTCGTTCCTGGTTCTTGCTCTTAATAGAAGGAATGAAGTGACAAGCCTCCCTGCGGAAATGATTTTTACACTCATCCTTGAATACAGGTTTTTCAAAGAGGAGGAAAGCAGATTAAACGACTAAGCACAGAAAATTTTATATTAGTGCAGCGGGACATGAAAAACGATACTTCTTAACTACTGATGAGGAAATAGCTCTTCTCCTCAATTACTCCACTCTGCCAGGCTCTTTGGGGCATTGAATTATGAAAGGTGTTGTCACAGTTCTCAACTTGTTCTCATTCAGACCTCTAATCCTGGATACTTTAGTGTCAGTGGATGCTACTTTTGTCATGCAGGTTCCATGCATTGTGGCTGGAAGTTGTTCAAAATCTACCTTATTTTTCTCCCAAGACTTGTACTGGTTCATTTAAAAATGCGAATCACAAGCTTGCACACCACCCTCACTATGCACATGTTGTACTGTCCATTAGCATATGCGTGTTGCTGGTTGGTAGAGTGTGAGTTTCTTTCAGTAGGGAACGATGTCTCACTGTAAAAAAAAATACATGTAGATTTATGGACATTTTTACATCTTCAGAGGCTTATTCAGTGCATTATCTGAATCCTCACTTGAGGCAAACTAAGTTCTGTTATCTTCAGTTTTGCAGATGGAGAAAAAGGCAAAGGGGTTGCAATACCTGCAGGTACAGAAAGCCTGTGGAGTCATCAGGATTAGCTCCTGATTAGTGAGCTAGCGAAGCATCATCTGAAAGCTATTATTCTGCACCCCACACCAGCAGCTGGCTCATCTCCCCTCTCCTAGAAGATCCTGAGCTCTTTGGTTTCTGGTTTGTCTTTGCTTTCATGGATAGTTCAGTGCTTGGGTTTGGTTTGGATTTTTTTTTTTTTTTTCAGATGGTGAAGGCAACGAAGTTGGGCAGAGTTTGGGCCTTTTATGTTTGAAATTTTGGGTAGGGAGGATAGTGATAAAAAGACAACAGTATTGTACTCGGTGTTGGGAAGCAAGGGCAAGTGTAGTTCCTTCTCCGTGACAGTGACCAGATACACTTGCCCATTATGGTGGGGTTTGGCCATCATTTCATGCCCTAAGCAGAAGCACATTAGAGTCTCTGTCTGCCTGTATGACTGTAGACCTTCTCCATCTGTCAGTAGGTGGCCACGTATGGAAGTGGGAATGGCCAAATGCAAGCCCAATCCAAAGCTGCCATCTCCGTCTTGCTCTGCCGGCAAGAGCTATGCGCAGCTGGCTGACAGCTGGGACAGGGCCACGGGGGCTGCGTGTTCGCAGCCATGGATCATTACAGCCTGTCCAGGAGAGACACACCAAGAGGAATACGTTTTCAAGCTCTGCCCTAGCAGATGCCTTGTTAGTCCAAGGAAAGCAAAATGCAACACTGACCTGTGTACATCTGGCTGACGTTCATGCTGCAGTGCCGGCAACCTGGGCAGCCCCTCTAAGAACTGGGCAGCTTTTGTCCCATCCAAACGAAGGTGTGTTGTGCTGTCTTGGCTTGAAGCTTCTCCATTCTGAATATAGCTTCCCTGGACTTCGAGGTTTTCAAAGGCTCAGTTGCCCTCTGAGCTGAGCCTGGATGTATGTCCCAGTTCTCGCATACAGGCAGAGAATGTTTTTGGTAGATTCAGGCCACTTCATTCACTTTCACATTTAGTATCTTGCTCTGTCAGCAAATGAGCCTGATGATTGTGTTGGCTTGGATAGACCATCTTTCATTGACATCTTTGTTCGTCACTTGGCACAGTGGAGTCCTGACATAAGACAGGTTGCTAAGCCCAGGAAGTCATTTACAGTGGCAAACTATAGAGGCTGGTTCAGCCTCTGTTACTGATCTTCCTTTCAGTTGAGAACTCATAGAGCAATTGCAAAAAAAATATTCCGATTTACAGTAATATCCCCCATGCTACTTTGTTTCTTATACCAATGATAAACTCAGAGACTGGGTTTCAGAGAGACCTGCCAGTATGATGTCCTGATGCCCACATGGGGCTCTTAGCAGGGGTGCTGCAGTGCATCAGAGGAGCCAGCACCACTTAGCAGAGCTTTCTGACGATCCAGTCTGTTCATAGATGTTAAGGGTAACAGGTGATATTCAGCCACCTGAGAGTGAGAAGCCTCAAATCTAATAAATGATGGCTTATCCAAACCCCAGCTCAGTGATATTCTCCAGGTCTTAGTCAGCAAACTGCCTGCCTCAATACATGGTTGAAGACACCTCAGTAGAGCAGCTGACCCCTAAAGCAGATGGGGAAACATGGTAGTTCTTGTTCCGCTGATTATTACTTTTCAGCCTTTCCATGCTCTTGTCATCTGTGATTCTAGCTGACCTGTTTATTGTACCCTTTTAGTCCTCTGGAAGGCTTTTCAGCATTTTCTGGACAGTCTAGGGTAACACCCGTCAGTGCTACCATTTCTTCCTCTGCCACACACGTTCATCTCTCTCAATCATGCTGCGTTGCTCCTCCAACTCCACTTACTCCTTCCCATTAGCCTCCCTTCCTTGCAATATCCCTTACATCAGCTACCTTGTTATGCCATAACAAATGTGCTGTAATGAAGCTCCATTTCAGTACTGAACAAGATGTAATTAGGTTTCTTGACAGATGCAAGCAAGACTGGGATCAGAAAGTTACTTTTGGGAACTCTGAGAGTGCGTTCAGCTGTGGAAAGGTTCATGACACTATTGTGAAAGTAGCTCAGCATCCCTGTATGTGCTCCGGTTCATTGATGGGGAAGTTTGCTCTCTACAAGTCCCTGAAAGGAGCCTGTAGCCAGGGGGGAAATCGGTCTCTTCTCCCAGGTAACAGGCGATAGGATGAGACGAAACAGCCTCAAGTTGCGCCAGGGGAGGTTTAGACTGGATATTAGGAAAAATTTTTACACTGAAGGGGTTATTAAGCATTGGGACAGGCTGCCCAGGGAAGTGGTTGAGGCACCACTACCAAGACAGGTAGATGTAGTGCTTAGAGATATGGTTTAGTGATGGTTTTGTCAGAGTTAGGTTGATGGTTGGACCAAATGACCTGAAAGGTACCTTCCAACCTAGGCACTTCTATGATTCTAAGTTGTCTTTCGCACCACTTAAACAGCTCTATTATTGGAGAATGACATTTGATTGCCTAGAGCTTGGCAAGCCACGCCAAAATAAACGCTGGCTGATTCCAGCCTAAGCCCGAGCCTGGTGACACATGTGAGATATGCGACCTGATTTTGGTGAACTTTACATTAGGTAAGCACCAACACTACCTGATGAAGCTCACGCCAAGCCACCTCAGTCCAGAGCTCTGGGGGGCAGGTCAAGGCGAGGGGATGTACGCCTTCGCTGCCCTTACCCACCGACAGCACGTGCAGCCCTCGCGTGCGGTTTGCCCCATCCCTAGGCTCTGACCCAGTGGAAGCAATTGGCACAGCACTCACAGAAACTTATTTTTGCCACTGGATTGTAAGGGTCAGAAAAAGGGGGCAAAGTGGGTGAGTGGTAATTGGAGAACAATGGCTTCTCTTGTGGGCTGAGGGGCCGCAAGGTGAAATGCCAGTGCCTGGTTTTTCCACATAGGTTTGCATTGTGCATGCGGGAGCACCTCCGTTCTCTTAGCCCTGGAGAGATCCCAGTCCCTGTTTGTTCCCCAGCAACAGCCTCAAACTCCAGCCCTCTGCTGGGAACAGCAAATGTCACCTTTAATTCAAAATGATGATTACAGCTGAGTGAGGAATATTTCTCCTTTTCCAAGGAAGCTCTTGGGACTTCAAAACATTCTTATTCTGTGCTGATCTTTCTCAGACCACCTCGGAAGGCAACCAGAAACCCCAGAGGTAGAAGTTCACCACCCAGGAGCAATCTGTGCACCGCTCTGTCCATGCCTAGGGTATGAACCTGACCTCCATACCACAGGAGAGTGCCCACATTCATGCTCACAAAGGCAGTGTGCTCTTTGTCTCCTCTGATGGAGCACCCATTGGATAAATGGTGAAATAATCATTGGAACAAGAACCTGACCCTGGGTTTTCTGCAGGCCAGGTGAGAGCCAGACCCACAAGGTAACAAGGCCAGTTTTGCTCCAAGCCAGTGAATATTCATTGTCTATCTGAGCAGGATCAGTTCCAAAGAGGGTGGTTGAGAAAGGTGGGTTAGGAAAATGCCTACCCCATGCTAGTATGGGGTATTTTTATGCATGGTCAGGACTAGCATAACACCAAACCGAAATGAGAAGAGGAGGCTACATCTCCTCTCAGTAGTTCACACCCAAATGGAATTAATACAGGGCTTTTTCCTCAGTCACAGGACACAATTCTCCATCAGATGCAAATTCCCAATTCTATGATATGTGTTCGTATGCATTGCGCATTCCATGTAGGTATGTCATTGTAGATGTCTTCCTTGATTTTGATGCTTAGAGCAATGAAAGCCAACGCCTGGGCTCCTTCCCCCTCCCTGACTGTTCTTCTTTCCTGTAAGCTATTTCCTGCAAAAATTGGTTTCAAGTGGCAGAAGGAAATACGCCTATGGGATTTCCTAACACATACAGTGTAGTGTAAATTATACAGCCTTCTATCTGACAGCCAAATTGATTTCAGAAATATCCCTGTAAATAACATTTACAGTGAGTTACAAAATGCACCTTGCAGTCCCCCATAAATATGACAGCTTTTCAAAACTGAGACCATTTTCACGAGGAACAAAGCAAAACACTGAATCACTGCTGTGGTTCTTACTAGTCTGACATATAATGCATTATTTACCAGCAAATGTTAGTTTTCCTGCATCTCATAATGTTGGTATTTCACACAACGGGTGGGAATTATGCCTTTAATTCTTTTGTGTTCAGTGTCTGGATTTGGAAGTGAAGAGAATTCAAAACTCAGATGAAGGAGGAATCATCCTTTGGTGACTTAGGGATTCCAGCTGCAGGTAAATCAGTTGAAAGATTTTACTCTCATTAGCAGTCAGATGATGATCTACAATTATGCCATACTGCTCTGCTTTGTTCTGATCCAGCAGGGGAAAGGTGGGAACATCTAATCTCACAGCAGAGCACTCCTTGCAATGAGAGCATTTGTTCCAAGTGCAGAGCCCCTCTTCGACATCCTTCTGTCCCCAGGTTTGTGGAAGAACGTTATCAAGCAGTAGCTGTTGTTTTCTTTGCTGAAGAGCAACGTAAACTGAGTCACAGAAAGGGGAAGTGCCTTGCTGAGGCCACCTAGTTATGTGTTGGCAGAGTACAGGTGAGAACCCAAACCTCCATATACCAATGGTGCAGGCAACTGCCTTCTCTTCACTATGAGTTGAGGATGCCCAGTGTCTCGTAGGGCTGTGCCCGTTCTCTGGTCCTAGCAGATCTCAGTGGTGAGGTACCTCAGAAAGAAAGAACTCACCCTCCTCCACCACCAGTGTCCTCATTACTGCACGTCCCCCCATCTCGCCTTGTAGAAACATGTGTGTGTTTTTACAGTTGATGGGTTCTCTAATGTCTGTGCCAGGATGAGCTTTTAGTCATGCTTTCTAGATTAATTGTAATGCAGAATACGCACAGTGCTCTAAAAATGTATACATTTGTGTCACCGCAGTAGCGATATATTCATGTAACACACATAGCTCTGCTGTTTATTGCACACCTTTAATCTTATATACCCCACTGTTCTGTCATTACAAACTGCCCTGGAGCACATTTGAACAGCAGGGTAAACCACCTCAAACAGCTTGTATTCATTCTTTTTATTTATTTATTTATTTTTTCCCAAAAATGTTTTTAATATCCCTTTAACAGGATCTATCGTCTGCACTTAAAAACATCTGAGATAGAAAAGTAGAAAGAGGAATTTCACTGGAAGAGAGCTGAGAGCGTTTCTGTAGGGGATAAAACTCTAGAAGTGCAAGAGTGCAAAAGCCTCCAAAGATGGCATATTTTTTTTTATATCTCGAGAATCTGTCTCAAGAAACTGAGTAATGATGCTTTTGGACACCTCTTCCCTGTTTTGACATAGCTGTTCCGAAGAAGCTTAGCAATACCCTCCCTTGCCCAAGAGTGGTCCCAGACCACTGCTCAAGATACAGTCAAATCATTCAAAGCCTAGATGTCAAGGCACTTTAGCAGCTCACAGCGTTTATCCCTGCTACCCTTCTGGTCTTTAACATCCTGTTAAAAATCCCCCTGAGCTGAACAGCACTGCCAAGCAGCAACAGCACTGTGTGTGCTGTATCTGCGGGAGATATAATCCCACACTGCTGCTTCATGCAGCACTGGGGAATGAAATCCCCGATGTGAGTTGTAGGGCATGTTTCCATTCAAAGCATTGGGACCTATCCCAGGGAAAGATGAGTCCTGTCATGATGTCTGGTAGTTTCTTCAGACCTGCCTACAGAGCTCTGAATCACACCAAAAATGGGCCAAGAGCCCCACTTCTGAGTGTTGGCACCTGGCCCAAAGGCAAGTGCACATGGTGCAGCTGAAATTCAAAATGCCTTAAAGGAAAACCGTACATTTTTTCCCCTTCTAAGTGCAGGGCTTTCCTTCCTCCTCAGCCTGTACCCATATGATCTAAATGGGCTTCCTCTGAGACTTTACAAACTTAAACCTGCACAGGTCTACTCTCTCTTCATCGCATACACAGTGCTCGTGATTTCGCGTGGAGCATCATCAGCGCCTACGGTGTGGGGTATCCTTTGCTGTCACTATTCAGAGCAGGTGAGGGAAGGAGGAGTGTATTTGCGTTTGATCACTGGGTCATTACCCACTACAGCCGCACGTCTGTGGTTTCTGTTTGGCCCTTAGCAGTCAAGAAGCAGATGCCCCAGTCCTGCTGGAGTGTCCAAGTGCTGAACTCCCCATTCCCCTGCAGATACCACAGGGCACGGCTATCACAGGAGGTGGCTAAGACCAGGCTTCTACTGCTGTGGCTTTGGGTACGTCATCTCTGATGTCAAAGCCCTCTGTATGGACCATAGGCTTCTTCATGGAGCATATTCAGATCTCTTGCAAGTGTCTTGGTCAGTGAGTGATCACGAAATACATCATCCCAGCACTCAGAAAGGCTCAGAAAAAAGCCCAGCAGTTAAAGCAGCCATCAGGGGTGAAACAAGCTTTAGGTGTCCTTCTAGAGCACAGGTCAAATGTGAGACCTCTCAAATTGACTCCAGCTATTTGAACAATCCCCTAGGATCAGCACAACAAAGAGAGTCTAACTTCCCACTGTGATTTAGCTTAAAGGCTCCAAGGTGGCAGTTCGTCACGTGTTACAGAGAAGTATTACAAAGAGCACAAGAAGGCAGTGTTGAAATCTTAAAAATAATTTTGCTATAACAGGACTTTTTATAGAAGTCAAAGATAGCCAAGGGACATTTCAGGATTTTATTAAAGTAACATCAAAACTACAAACTGTATCAAGTGCAAAGGCCAACACCATTGGTATGGGAAAAGTGAGTCTCCTCCAGAAGCGTGTAAAAAGATATGTGTTTGTACTGTCATTTGGCTTTCCTGACAACTGCGGTATCTCTAGACATAATAACTAAATAAATGACACCTAGTAGCCAGGCAAGCTTTCCCGTGCTGTGATACAGTGAAAACATTAATGTCTCAGGCTGGCCTCCATTTAGTATTGCAGCAGCCTGCAGTAATGACTGTCTTTACAGAGGTCACCATTAGATCCCATTAACCTCTGTAACAGGCTGGTGGCAAAGAGTCAGAAAATAATCAAGTGCCTGATGAGAAAGGCTACAACGCCTTGACATGGACTTCGCGTTACTAAATCACAGGGTAGTGTGTGACTTGGCAGCCAAGTGTGACTTGGCAGACGATTATGTTTCCTCCGAAAATAAGAATGCCAGCACTGTTGGGGAGAGATGCACTGTCAGCACGACTTGCACAGCTACGAAGGAATAGGCATGGCCAAAGTCAGTCAAGATGCTCCAGGGTCCCATCAGACCATAACAATGACACTGCCTCAATAAGGAAGACACCAGTCACAAGGCCATAGAATGTGCTGGGTTGGAAGGGACCTTTAAAGGCCATCTAGTCCGACCCCCCTGCAGTAAACAGGGACATCTTTAACTAGATCAGGTTGCTCAGAGCCTCATCCAGCCTGGCCTTGAATGTCTCCAGGGATGGGGCCTCCACCACCTCTCTGGGCAACCTGTGCCAGTGTCTCACCACCCTCACTGGAAAGAACTTCTTCCTAATGTCTAATCTAAACCCACCCTGCTCTAGTTTAAAACCATTGCCCCTCGTCCTGTCGCTACATGCCCTTGCAAACAGCCCCTCCCCAGCTTTCCTGTAGGCCCCCTTCAGGTACTGGTAGGCCACTGTAAGGTCTCCGCGGAGCCTTCTCTTCTCCAGGCTGAACAACCCCAGCTCTCTCAGCATGTCCTCATAGCAGAGGTGCTCCAGCCGTTGGATCATCTTCATGGCCCTCCACTGGACCCACTCCAACAGGTCCATGTCCTTCCTGTGTTGAGGGCTCCAGAGCTGGACACAGTACTCCAGGTGGGGTCTCACAAGAGCGGAGTAGAGGGAGAGAATCACCTCTCGATCTGCTGGCCATGGTGGGAGGTGGATCAAACACTTATTACCCAGAGACTCCCACCAGGGGAAACCAGGCAGCAATGTCCCAGTGTGGCAGAGGTGGGAAATTAAGGACTTGATTGCTTTGCTCAAAGGGGAGAAGAGTGCAAAGGAGCCCCAGCACATGGTAGCCTCAGGGCAAGGGAGTGTTATTCTTCCTTGCAGGATCAGGGCTGCTCGTTGGTGGGGCTCTGCAGCCTCACCTCCCTGGCATGCTCAGGAGCCCTGTGAGCGCCCCAGGGCCAAACAGTCGCTGAACAGCAGAGGGTGGCTCTCGCCTGGGGCCAGGGCTGGTGGGAAAGACTAGGGAGCAGAAGGTCTGGCTCGGAGACATGATGCAGTCAACAAATGTGCAGGATGGCTCCTTGAACAGCTTTCAGTGCCACTGTCAGAACGACTTGAGTCTGGAGAGTGAAAACTTGAGTTTCCTCTTGGACAGCTTCTTTCTAGTAAATCCTTGCTTCTGACAAGCTGGGATTGCTTCTGACAAGCAAGAGCTTGCTTCTGAAGCTGATGCCAGCTTCAGCACGCAGGTTTTGTCATCTCCTGTTTTTCTCCTATTCTCTCTTAAGCTTTGCTCAGATGTGACTTACAGCTGGTCAGTAGTTGTCCACGTGCTGGATGAATGCCCATTCATAAGTTTAGGTGTATCCTTCATGAAAGAAAACTAAGGTGACCAAGTAGGAACGGAAAAAGAAGGAGAGCCATGTTCCTCCAATCTCTCACCCCAGCTTGACTCAGCTTGCGTGCTGTGTCAAAATGATGCCAGCCACAACAGATTGCCCCTGTGGGGACACTGTCCCACCCACTCTGCTGTATTTGAATGAATAGCAGAGTAATCAACACGGCATCACTCAACTTCACAATGAAATCCCTGCTCACATAAATAGTGGTCCTGCCCCTCACACCTACTATCCCAGACATCACTGCTTTGGTTTAGAATATCTGCAAGTGTTTAAAACAGGCGTGTTCTCCTTTAACAACATAAACCAGAGGCAAAGTGCCCCCCAGAAAACTCCGCTGCTTTGAAAAGCAGCCATGAGCCGGCCCCTCAGTTTGTACACATGTAACACCAGAGGAGCCATTCAAATGCCATGGTGTTCCCGCCAGTCTCTGTTAGCATCTTCCTCCACCCTCCTCCCCAGCCCACAGCTGCTCTCCCTGCTGGTGGGTGCAGCTGCACCCTAGCGATGCAGTGATGGCAACGCTAAAAAGCAGAAGGCGCTGGAGCAGACCGACAGAGCCTGCTGTGGCTAAGGAGGGGGTCAGCAGGCTTCGAGCCAACTCGGTGACTCTCTCGCCCTTGGGAAAGGGCCTGCTTTGCAGCTGCACAGGCAGATGGCAGGAAATCGGGTGAGGTCCTGTCCTCCCTGCTGAGAGCACGAAGGGTCTCGGTAACATGCTGAAGAACGTGGGTGAGGTTTTGCTCGCAAAGTGAGAGACCCTCTTAGGGCAGGGTTAAGGGTTAAGCTTTCAGGCAGAGTAGAAACCCGCCCCATGGACTCATACCCAACTGGCTGGGCCTTGCCCTGAGCTGCTCCCAACACACGCTGACAAACTGGGAGTAAGTTTTAAAATACAACGGCTTTATTCAAAAGCTGCGGATTAAAAAGATCCAGACACATTCTCCAGGACTGCTTCCAGCTAGACTCTCCCTCCACACCACCAGAAGCAGAAGGCAGAAAAAAACCAAAAGTGCAGAAAATACTCCATAATTGTCTATGGGACTTCTTCAAGTCACGCGCAATGGCTTGTCCTCCAACTACCAGCACACCTGTGACCTTGCTGGCAGGTCTGGGATAGATTGCTCCGAGCTCCTGAGAGATCAATGACTGGTATGGTTTCCTTTGGGATTAAGTTTTAACCTGGTATGAGAAGCTCTATTTTGAGAATAACCACTGTGGCTCAACCTCGCTTCTCTTGCTCCTGCATGACATGACTTGATCACATCCATCTCCCAGACAGGCTTCATTTTCCCACAAAGCTCATCAGAGAGCTCAGCCAAATCAACTGTATCCATTGTACACATCTACAGAAGTCAAATCAGGTAGGTCCTGAAGTGTCTTGGCAGGACCCTAAGGAACGTGTAATTCACCCAGGGGCTGGCCATGCTGCAGCTGTCCTGAGGATGACTAACGGCCCTCAGCCACCAGGCAGGGACCTTCCCTGCAGCTGTCGGACTTTCTCCATCCCGTGTTCACTTGGTGTCTCTGGGAAGGACTGCTCTGATCACCTTCCATTCACTCCTAGAACATCTGTGAATGGGATCATTAAGGATCATTCTCTGCTCTGCTTCCTGCATCCACATTTCTTCCTTAATGCCATCTGTTTTTCTCTCTGCACTTCTTGACTAACTGTCTGTTTACCTGCCCCTTCTTCCACAGTTGCCCAGTTGCTTTTCTCACCCTAGCGTTAGCACCAATAATGAGAGCTCTTGTTTCCATCAGGGAATAAATTATTCAGGGAGGTGTAGAGTTCCAGGTAAGGTTTTCCTTCAGAGCAGAAAAACAGTCAATAATTAGCAGAACACATTTGATTGTGGCTCTGCAGACACTCCCACACCTGCACGTGGGGCTGCTGGTTGAGACTGGGAGGTATTTCCCTGTTTCCTTGTCTGAGTGTCCTCCCAAGTGGAGTTTTTCAAGGTGACATTTTCCTGTGCCTTAGACTCCTTCACGGAGATTGAGTGTAGGATTTGCAGCTCTCTCTGTGCCTTTGCTTCCCTAACTTTGATGTGGTGATCTGCAGTCCTGGTTAGTTCATGTTTTGTCTTCCCCTTGCACAAGGGTCCTCAATGTAGGTCACGGGATGAGCCAGACGTGCCCTATGGATGCTGCAGTGTCTGTCTTCAGTAGGAGCGATTCCTTCTCACGCTCTGTGTAGTGAATAGCTTGTCTACAATGAAAACTGCAATTACCCTTGGACCACCATGGCAGGTAGAGACTTCCAGTCCAGAAAAATGGACGACAGCCTTGCACCCAAAGCATCCAACTCTTTTACGTTGCCCCCCCGCCGAGTCATCATATTGGCAAAGAGACAACAGAGTGGGAAAAAGCACAATGCATGAGTTTGGGTTTTAAGTACATGATACATCTTAAACTGTTACTATTTTCCCTTCTCATTCATCTTTGAGTCCATAGGAAATGTGGGTGGGTTACAAATGCAAGGTTCTGCATGGCCTGGCTCAGGACTGTGGTATGTGGCATTTTTGTTTTGTTTTTTTTTTTTAGGAAAGCTTAGTGACTTACTAAATAATATTGAGCAGATAGGGTCTGAAATCAATGTTTTGAGTAACTGAAAGTCTGCCAAAGAACGGAACGCTTTACTTAATTGAATTAAACATATTTCTTGCATTGCTTTCAGAAAAACATTTTCTTGGAGCAAAACTGAAACATCACTTAATTTCAGCTTAAACCAAGTGGACTGAATGCATCATGCCAGATGCTCTGCTGGCTCCATGCCCTTGTAAGTTCAACTGTCAGGAGGACACGTTTCAAAGTGCAGAGACAAACACACACTCACACTCTGATTCTACCTCGCTCTCCAGTCTGCGTAACAGGAGCGTCTGCCTCCCTCCCCAGCACACAAGACTGCAGGAGGACATTGTATTAATCATCCATCCTGAGGACAAAGAATGTTAAAACTAAAACATCAGGTCTGTCTGCTATAACATGCTTAATTGCACAGCCCCACCCCGATAACGAGAGATGTATGTGTGTTCCCTTTCACCCATGCCCATGGTGGTCATTGGCTGTGCCAAGGTCTTCCAAAGTAACTAGCCATTAAGAGTGCCCATCCAGACACACTGCAGAAAAGCCTCAAAGGCCTGAAAATCGTAAACCCTGAAGTCTTATCACGCTAGTCACTCAGCTAGGCAGTATTTTGATAATCTTGGGCAGAATTCTGTAGCCTGCCAGGGTGAGTGTATGCCTCGCACCATGTATACGTTTGGTCTGGGGTGAGTGGGGAGGGAATGCAAAATGCAGTTAACAGCAAATTCTGAATGAACCATAATCCTACCTACTTTAGAACCCAAAATAAGGAATAATGCTCTGCCAGAGTAATCTTCATGGCTGACAAAAATGAATAAAGTCAGGATTTGCTAAGTGCTCTGATTTTGCAATATGAGAGGTATTTTAAAGGAAGGTGTTGAGTGCAAGAAACACCCACTGAATAATGCACACCTGGCTGGAAGTCTGCAAGAGGGAGCTTCTCAACAAGGACAGAGCACAGCCCCGTGTTTGAGACATGGCTGGAAAGATAAAACTCATGGCCTGGTTCTCCAGTGCACCGTAGAAGCACAAGGCTGCTATGAACCACATCTACCTGGAATTTTGGGTGTTTAGGCACAGAACAGACTACCTGCTTTGGCTGGAAATGGGGCTGTGCCGGAGATGCCAAGGGGTTGTTTCTTTGTCCTTTGCAGCATTTGATCATTTCCTAATAGTCAAAAAGGGTAAGTGCTGCTCTTGACATACCCTGATTTTCTTTTTGGCTAGGTGATTCTTGAGTACCGGCTCTCACAGGACTCCCAGTGGAGTTCCACTTACCAATAATGACCTTGCAGATGAGGGGTGCCACAAGTGGACACGGCTGAGTCAATGGCCGTACCCTGCTACTGACCCGCATTGTGGCCTTTGGCAAGTCACATCACACCTCTCTTGGCCTTGTCTTTTTGCCTTTTGATAAGAATTGCTTCATGAGGGAAATTGTCTCCTTCAGATAAAAATAAACACACTAATATGATGCTGGTCTCATTAACCACTGCTGAAATACAGATAATTATATGCTGAGCCAAAGAAGTCAAATGAGTTAAATATTTTTAGATAAAACATAGGGTTTGGGATCACGGATTTGTGGAGCTACCAGAAAAAAATGACCTTGAGTACTGAAGAAGAATTTTGGCTAGTAGGCAAATATTCCTTGTGACAAAAAGCGATAGTTAAACACCACATGTTATTCCTCATATCTAAGTAATTTCTATAATGGTTCAGTTCATAACAGTTCCACAGTTTACAAAGGTGATATTACTTTTATTTCAGAACAAACGCTGCTCGTAAGTGAGAAAAGAGACACCAAATTGTCAAACTCAAGGACATCAGACAAAGGAATAAGACATACTGTGAGACAAAATCAAGACTAACTCTTCTTCACAAAAGCTTTCAGTAACACTTTTTTTTCTTTTTCACTCACTTTATGTCGCTATTAAAAAAACCTCTCATAGTACTCTGAAGCACTGTGAGCATTTCCTCTGCGGCACCAGATGCCCCTGCAGGAGAACAAGAAGAGGACAACAAACAGGACAACTCAAAGTCAGTCTGAATTGTATGGTACCTACCAACCCCGGGGATTTACTCAATTTTCATAAATAGAATATTTAGTGCTTTGCAAAACATGGAAAAGGAACTATCCTCCCGCCTGGGACATTGGACATAAGCTAAATGCTTTCCTTGCATATTTATTGACTCTTACAAACAGCATATGCATGAGTAGAGGAGTGCTGTCTAGTTACAGCCACTGCTCTTACTGCCTTGACACTGTTGGGGGGAACAGGGAGAAGCTCGCAATTGTTGAGAGAAACCACAGCAGTCCCTATCACCACGTCTAAGAGCAACCGCTCCTGCTGCTCTGTATGTTCCCTCCACTAATATACGGAACCCCATCAAGTGCCCACCTCTCCTGCAAGTCCAGGTTTCCCCTGGGCACATGGAGATGAGGTCTTCTCTATGAAATCCTCCACCCAGTGCTGCCACAGGGCCAGGACTCTGGAGCCCACCGCAGAGCATTCCTGACCCACCAAATACGGCCAGAAGAGAAGCGCGCGCACACACACACACACACAATTAAGGGCAAAAAACTTGTAGAGATTAGAAGAATGGCCAGTGGGCTTTCATACCTCCTATACATGCCTCAGAAAACATCACCATGACCGCTTTTATTGCCACCAGCCACCAGAAGGTCCCAGCCTGGGAACTGCTCGGTGGCAGTGGCTGCAGGATGAGCTCCAGCAGGTCAGCACCTCTGGAGAACAGGTTCCTGGATTAGTTACCAAACAGAGAGACTGATTTTCTGGGGGCACTCATGTTTCAAAATGGTTTTTGTTAGAACAGCTTCTTCTGCTCCTCTCAAAGACAAATAAACCCTATCCCCGTCCAGCTTCTGCTTTTCCTCAGTCTTAACTAATGATTTGCTCTGCAGGACTCAGAATGGTTTTTTTTAACAAGGAATGCCCTTTACCATTGCCCATGAAACAAAAGAAAATCATGACAAATAGCATTTTTCCTCTGGGAGCAATGCCCACAATGCACACCTGAAACCTTGTTCAGGCAGAAGCTCCTATTTCCACTACATGACCTTGTCTGGAAATCCTGATCCTCTGCCTCCTCCAGCACAGACTGCCAAGGCTTTTCCTAGTAGATGTTTCCCCTGCTAAAGTTGATGCTACTCTGTGTTGTTTCAATATCCAGTTAATTACTTCCTTAAAATTAAAATAATGCTGTGCAAAAGCATTTAAAAGGCAGGAGCAATACTATATTTTGCAATATAGAGATCCTAGAAACCAAACTAATATTTAAAAAAAAAAAGATAATTCAAGCAATTTGGGGGAGGGAGAAGCTGTCTTTCAAAAAAAGTACAACTAAATGTCACTATTTTATCTTTGCAATCATGTGCCTGTTGGACTGAGCTGTGATTTCAAGACGCTATACAGCGCTAGAAAATCAATGACTGTAGAGTGGGCTCAGTAAACCTCATCAATCCTCTCACAGCCCTGCAACCTCATGGGAAAAAGCCAGCCATATCTTTCCATTAGAATAGAAGCAGATTGCACATCATCAAATCGCACGTCCCCAGCTCTATTTTAGGTCTTCCAGGTTTTCTTTTTTGTGACTTAAAGGCTTGCCACAGCTGCAGCTGAAATGAAGTTTTCCTCTTTAAGGCAATTATTTTTACCATTGACCACTGATTTTTGAAAATTACATCACTTCGATGCCAGACTTGAGACACCTTAGAGCGCTTTCATTTTTAAAAGATGCTGAGCATTTTGACTTCTGATATAAGCCCCCTTTAAGATGTCTCAAAACCTGGACAGCCCCAAACTGCTGATTTTTGTGCTCAGCGTTTATAAATGATTGACTGAAAATACTGCCCTTTGGGGTTGCTGTAATTAATTTCATTTGTTTGTTTGTTATTTGGTAAAGCCAACAGCAGTTTTTAGCACCTACAGATCCAGCGTAAATGACCAGGTATTGAAAATTATCTATATTTACAATACCCCAAAGAAGTGGAGAAAACTGTGAACTGTATTAAAAAATGGTTCACAAGAGAGTAACTTTTGTACAGTAGCTCTGAAAGAAAGTGTAGGCACTTCTTCAAGAGTTTTCGGTCCCCAAAACTCAGTCTCCTTTCTCAGAGCTATGCTCGCTAAGGGGGAAAGTCCACAATACACGCGTCCCTGCCTCCAACGAGGAGAAGGCTCTCCACCACCTCTTTGCTCAGAAGACCAGTGGTGAAGGAGACCACTGTCCCCCATACTTTTCAGAACAAGGCTGTATTCACCCCCAAAATGGAACCACACTATGTGCAGTCCTCCTCAGGAAGAATTTAATCCTGTCTTTCCACTTTCTGGTGTTCTTTGAAAGCAACTCACCCTCTTCACATCACACTAAAGCTACCGGGTGAAGCACTTTCTTGGGATGCTGGCTGGTGAGAGCAGACAGAGAATGGAGTTACTGGTGGGAGCCAAGAGGGACAAACTTCCTGGATGCCTGAGTGAAGGAGACAAAAGTAAATTTTTCACATGGCTCTAGCTTCACTTTCTTCGCCAGCTTGGGGATGACACCCCTGAGGGAGCAGAGCCCCATCCTCTGCTCCTTGTACCAGACGTTCGCCATGCCACTGACCTCCTTCTGAGCCATCAGGTAGAACGGAGACTTGGCCTCCATCTGTATCAGGGGCTGGTGTACTTCTAGAGGAGGCAGTATGGGCAGAGCTTGTGCCCTTTTGAATGCTCATGGTAGATTTGGCCATAACATGCTCTGTTCATTTTCACCCTGTTTTCTTGCTTCACGCTACCTGTTCTGGCAAAAAACAGCTTGTTCTGGGAGTCTTTGAGCAACTGAATGTCACCAAACATTAAGTCCGCATGCTCCTGTAAGGTTCGCGTGTTCAGGTACTGGCTGTTGTATGTCACCACCGCGGACAGCAGGGCTACGGGGCTGTCATCTCCCAGGCATCCCGTCCTCCACATCTCTTCCTCGTCAGAAAGGGAGAAGTAGACAATGTTGCGAGAGCAGGCACCAGACATCCCAGCTTTACTCAGGACCTTAAGCTCCTCCTTGAACTTTCTGGTGGAAGAGCAGAAGGTGCTGCTGGATATGGAGAAACCAGCACCAGCATTCTTGAGAATTTGGTCCAGGCCTCGCTGGATAGCATGGAGGGACGTGGCTAGAAAGTCAGACCCATCTGTTTTCTTCACAGTGATGTAAAAGTCCTCCAGGAGTTCATTGAGCTTCACTGCTGGGATCTGGAAAAAGATGAAGGGGAAAGATGTGTTAAGGTACTTATGAGAAGGAAATGCATCACAGGTGGGAAAGACACATTTAGGTCTTCTCCGTGCTCTGACTGAAGAAACCTACAGCAGCTTCCGTGCTTCCCCAGAAGTTTCTTTCTGGGCATCCTCAGAGTCTTGGGAAGAGGTTACATGTTTATCTAAGCAAAAGAGATGCAATGAAGCGCCATGGTGTAAGGATGCTCAGGCAGACCAGATCTATTTCACTGGCTGGCACCACTTTTGCTCCAGATGTAGAAACCCAGATTCAGAAGAAAGGAGCCGACTTCCTGGCTTTTTTGAAGTGAATGAAGGTTTCAGTCACACCGAGGTGTGACTGTGTGCAAATGTGTGACCTGCCACTTGGGTGTAATACTCTGTACTTTTGCAGTAATATGGTACCTATGGAAAGTTTTCAGGAGGAGGAGGAGAAGCAGGAGAAAGAGAAGGAGGATGAGGAGGAGAAGGAGAAAAAGGAGAAGCAGCACCAGCTTCGTTTTTTGGCCATGAGATGTCAGTATTGCAGTCGGGCTGCTTTAGCCTGCCTGGTCTTAGATCAACCTAACAGAGAAACTTAGCTATAAAAATGTGAGTGGGGCTTTTGGGGCTTTGTACTTTGGCCCTTAGCCACAGTCCTTATTTTGGTGTCTACTCTGATTTTGCTGGGAGTTCATTTTTGGAGAAAAGTCCATGAACGCTCTGAACTGCGTTGGATAGCTCTGGGAGCAGAAATCATGCAAACAGTATGTCCTTAGGGTAACAGCTGGAAATCTTGTCACGTGGCAGCATGAGGCTGCATGCAAGTGTTTACATACATGGAAATCTTTACTATCACCCTGGATTTCCAAGCTACTGGCTCAACCATGAAGGCACTATGGTATGAATCAGAAGAGGTTACAGCTTTATTAAGAAAAACTTGGAAGGTCCCCAAGACCACAAAGACTTAAAGAAGGCTGAAACCCCATCTCTTTTCAAACATTATGATAACTTCATTTGACCAGGGGAGCTGGCTCCCACCACTGAAAGAAAAACAGTATTTTGCTAAGTTTTCTGACCTTAGTGATGTCCATGTGATCTCTGAGTCCTTTGGTCAGGCACCAGTACCTCCACACTTTGAGAGCACAGAGGGTGGCCTTGGTGGTGTTGGGGCTCACAGCACTGATACACAGGTACTTGAGGTTGTCATCAAAATTAAAGATGGGAAACTTGTTGAGCTTAGTTGAATACGCTAGAAAACAAATAAAGAAAGTGATGAAAATAGCTTATCCTAGTGACATGCTGCTACCATTTCTGGCCAAGAGCAACTTGATGTTTTTCACAAAATGTGAAGAATTTAAGGAAGATGAAACACAGCACTTCCCTGATGATTTCCCACAGGTTTGTGCACTGAAAACTCAGATGTGGCAGGAGGGGCACCAACACGAAGTCACCCTAAGGTTGCCGCAAAGCTCAAAATGTACTGCCATGCAGAGGCAGTAATAGAGAGGGAGTAACACAGCATCTTTTACCTTGCTGCAGAAACAGCAGAAAGATGACAAAGGCAAAGGTTTTCCCTTTGTTAGCCAACTCAGGAGCAGGGGAAAAGCTCATCCTCTTCATATACAGCCTGCCTCTGTGCTGCTGGTGTGCCACACCACCATGAGCGTCTGCGCGCGCTGGACAGGCAATGCTGACCAGGCAGGATTTTCCACTCATACCCACTTTCTGCTCCCTGCTAGGCACAACAGAATCGGGCCCTGTTGCTTCAGTGGACCAAAGGCAGGTGCACCTTGGTGAATACCATGAGTTCAGTGAAGCCATGCGGTGTGCATTTCTTAAAAGGAGAGCCTCAGCCACACAGACAGGGACTGAAAGTAGAGGATTGATGGAGAACCTTTTTATAGATGTTCAGACACTTAATATCCTTTATGAAAGAGTAATACGTTTTTATGATACCACTATAATTTTATTATATCCACTATACTTTAAGTCTACTTTTTTACAGGGCTGAAGCTAATGGATTTTGCAGCCCAGTGCATGTTAGCTGTGAAAGGTTGCTCTGAACATCCACGCACTGAGCTAGTGATCCCCACGGTGACCATCCCAGCATGACAGGACAAGGGAAGAGGTGGTACACTCAGGAGGAGGGAGATGTTGGATTTCTCATTCTAACCTTCAATGCTGCAGCCCCAGCTGACTGTTAGTGCAGGCCCAGAGGTGTAACTCTGCGCACTAGGAAGAGGCAATTTTAAAAAGAGGTTTCTATTGTTGCAGCTTTTGCTGTAAATACAGTATATAAAAGTTAAGGGAATTGCTTAAACCCAACTGAAGAACCCACTGAAAGCAAAACAAGCTGGAAATCTGAATAGATGCACCATGCACAGGCTAACAATGTAATAAGCATGTTGCCTGATCCTCCGAGCCCCGGACACTTCTATAACAGGAGTCCTCAGTCTGTGGTCTGAGAACCCTGACACGCCAGGCTCTCCTCCTGAAGACTCCAAGAAAGATTGCTGTGATGCTATGCAGAGGGCACATCTGAAAAACACACATTGCCGTGCAAGCCCGTCCAGGGGCAGAGGTCTCACAAACTGAAGGGACCCTCTCTTCCTTCCGTACACTGCACCTAGCCAGTGGACAAAAAAAGTACCTCTTTCCATCTAAAAGATAGGCTGCAAGTATTTTTTCTAAACTGAGCTGTGTTTACCAACTTTGCTCATGGCAAATGATCCTCCTCTGTCTGTACTGATGACCACTGCCTGGGGTGGCTGGCAGCTGCCCTGCTCTCCTAGCAGGAGGGGATGGTGCTACAGAACGCGGGAGTTGTGACAAACTGAGATGCCATGAACTTGGGTGGAAGTTCCTCTGGTCAGTGGCTTCACAAGCTCTGCGTGGCGAGTTATTTGGCAGACAACCCTGCCAAAGAAAGTCTGGGATGCTCACGGAAATGACAAGCCGTTCAGTCGGCAGCAGTCTCCTCAACAAGGGTTTGCCCTCTAGTGCCCTCAGGCCTTGCTCCAACCCTCCCGCAATGACCACTCAGGCACTGTTTGCCCCCTACCAATAAGCAAATCTGAGGTCAGTTCTCCGTAACGCCTTGTACCTCCCAGGATGTTTGTTTGCCCAGCCCATGGATTGGTAACATTTGCCCCCACGGCACATTTACCCACAAATTGCTTGCTGCTCTGCTTCTGAAATTGCCACCTCATGAGCTGCCAGTGGCTCACACTGCTGTCCCACCCAAGGACGACTACTGAGAGCACCAAGAGCACTTTGGGAAACAGCCTTCTAAAACCAAGAGCGGAACTATAGTAGCCCTGGAAAATATAACAGCACCAGCCTCGCTGAAGTTCTCAGACTGCAATTAATCCCAGAGGGATTAATTAACTTCTGACAGGCCTCGGTTTGAAAATTATGGTGGCCATTTCCTGAATCACAGTATCAAGTCGGGCAATTTATTGAACCACAACAGAAGACAGAGACTTAGATTGCTTCTGGCTTCCCAAGGCAGGGTTTATCATGTGCTAGGAAATGAAGTCATAGTTCCTGGTTTCTCCCAATGCCAGATTTTCAAAATTGGGTCATCTGGTTTGAGCTGAGCTCTGATACTTGATAGTCCTAACAGCAACAGCTTGTTATTAGTGCTGCGTCAGTCCTAAAAGGAGACAGTGAGTCAAGTGCTGCACCAGAACAGCATACGCAGATGGCCGTTCAGGGAGGTTTCATAGCTTATGCACAGTGATACCCATTGACATCTACATCACTTTTTTCTTTTCTTCCCACTAAGCACCTTGTCCTCATAAACTCAGAAACTACAAAAATTGGCATGAGTTGCTCTAAGGCTTGAAAGTGTAGCCAGATTCGAAAGTGATGGCTACTGTGAGCAGCGTGCAGCTCTAATACTTGCAGCAAAGGAGTCTTAGCATAACAAAACAAAAATTAAATAAAATGATGGCATTGTGATGGTAGGCATGTATCAGTTACCACCTGTAAGGGTGTTGTATCATCAGAAGGCTGAAACAAGAATTAGCCAATTTTCCACTCCTGCAGGAAACCGATCATCCTTGCTTCTCTTTATTTTATAAGCATAGTGAATATTTGCTTTCTTTCCTCTGGGAGAAAACAGTTTATCCCTTTCATTCTCGGACAGTGTGGAGGAGTCCTGGAAAAGGCTGGGGTCTTGGTTCAAAAGCAGACCGGAGCACGGGCTCTGCTTAAAGATAAGGGTATTCCCATCCTGCCTTCAGCGATGACTTCAGCGGTTGATACCAAACCACAAAGCTCTTTGCCTAACACTGCCTGTCAGCAGCCAGATCACACTCCAAGGGTTTTAAATGCTGTCTGAACACCTCGTGGAGAACTTGACAGAGGTGTTGGGACACAGCCCGGGGACACTAAGAAAACCTGCACCAAGCGTGGATAGGAGTTCTCACTGGGAGCTGTCAGACATAACTTGGAAAAGCATTAAGTGGCCAGGAATACACATCCCATTTCCAGAAGAGCCTCGCAAAGAGTGGTGCTCTGGGTTATAATCACATCAACACTTCCATGTTCTGGATCAAGCCCCGGCAGACTGCATTTTTATGCGTGTAACTCACAGGCTGCCTGTGCAAGCAAGTCCTGACTCAGTGCTGCTGTAGGTACGGCATCCGTAACAAACACAGAGGAGATCTTGCACCTAAATCTCCGAGTCCTGCTCCCTCACCCCTCATCGCCTTTTGCCTCCCACTTCCTGGAGGTTACCCAAGGGCTTATTTTCAAACATTTCAGGGGATGCGGGCAGGTATGTGAATACGCAGCACTTGATTACCTCAGTATTGATGGTCCCTTTGAAAAAGTCATCATTGTATTCAGTTCACCTGATGCCACACTCGCGGCAGAAACCCTGCGAAATCGCACAAAACGGCCATCTGCGCAGACACAAGCCCTCTTGCCAAACTTCTGTCACTGAGATGATACATCGTACAGGAAAAAAACAGTTACATTTGGCACTGCTTGCCAAAACATGTACACACCCTACGTCCATGCAGACAACCGTGCTATTATCTGATGGTTCGTAGGTGCTCCATGGCAGACCTTTTAAGTTGAAAAGCACATGGTAAATGTCTAGACGCATAATGCTCTGCTCCATGACGAGGCCAGGGGTTGTACCATGTGTGTGTTTGGTGAGGGAAGAAGAGGAGGGTTGCCAGGCAGGCTAGTAAGATGCCATCAAACTGGTGAGGTCTCAGATCTGATTGCTCTTTACATCTCTGCATTCATGCCCTAAAGCCAAGGCAGTTCCTCACACAGTGCCTGTTGCTGTTCATGCTGCAAATTAGCAGTCATTGGCTCAGTGGCACGACATCAGAAAAGCTGGGGGACAGTATTCATCCTCCCTCTATGGAAGCAAACATGCTAATCCCCCACCCATCAGAACATAAAAGATCTCTGCCATATCCGGATGTTCCTAAAATCCCCAGATTTCTACTGGGCCTTTAGTCATTTTTGTGCTAGCCCATGCTACAAACACGTGTGTCACAGGCTCCTGGCAGGCAGCAGTGTTTTCCAGAAAGAGCAGGGACTTTAGATGCTGTTTAGAGGCCACCCGGCTCTCACAAGTTGAGCAGGGAGACGCTGCTGTGCTCCTGGCTGGCTTGCAGGCACTGTGCATCTGATAGAGCACCAACATGGCCTGACTGATGTCTGGTCTGATGAGCATTTTGATGACCACATTTTACAACCATGTAACCAGTCCCTCTTCTAAAAAGGGCTCCAGCCCCAGGAGGCTGAAGGACACAGATGACGTGGAAAGGCGACCCCATAGCAGATGGCATTGCAGAGGACACAGCTCAGCTGTCTGGTTTTGTAGGATGGCCAGTGCTTGTCCGCTCAACAGTTTCCTCAGGCGACCCTCTGTACACGAGAACATCTGGCTGCCCTGAGCCTCCAAGAACATTTCTGAGTGTCCCTTACCAAGGTCCACGTACACACAGAAGCCTCCTTCCAAAGGCAGGTGAATGGTGTCATCTTGTTTTATGGGATTAACAGCTCCATGGCTGGCAGCATCCTGCCTCCTCAACACTCGGTGCTTCTTTCTGCCTGATTTTCCCTGGGTATACATTCAAAGCAGCTTTTTCTCCAGATCTGTTCTGTTTCCCATGTTGCATGGGGACAAGAATAACTAAACATGTCGTGCTTGCAAGTACGCGAGGAGCTCTGAGGTGAATAATCACGGTTACACACACGATTTTGCCTTCAAGGTCTTCCAGGTATTGCCTCCTTACAGCTTTCAAAGGAGAAGCAATAAGCATATCTCATGTGCTGCCAGTCTTGCGTATGCATTCTCTTTTGGGTACCTGTACAAATTTGGCCCTTAGAACAAAGTGTCCATATATAAATAGCCATATCTTCTTACACATAGCCATCTTTTTTTTTTTTTCTTTCTCATTATTCTCTTTGAGAGCTAATCAATGCTATCAATAGTGAAGGTTGTAACACAGCAAGCCATCAGGCTACTCTAAAAAGAAATCTTGTGGATCTTTCCAGGGATAGCTGCCAATTTCTATTTGTCTTTGGCATATATTAAAAAGTAAACCACTGGTGAGTTACAGACCCCACTTTGCCATCTCCAAAGCCCATCTGAAGCAGCCACGTGCCGTAATGTCCCCGAGCAACTTCTGTGTCAGTTGCAGTCAGAATATTCTTAAGCAATGTCTCGAGCACAATGGTCAGATATTTTCAGCTGCAACCAGGAGACTTCATCAGGTTTGTGAGATCCTGGGGAAGCACTCCAGATTGCCCACGCCAAGTTCCTCAGCGCTGTTTGCCTAGCTACCCAGAAGGCCGGAACCCTGCAAGACTGCACACAAGGTGTGCACGCTGCTGCTGGTTATCCTTGGGTACGAGAGGAGGAGGAGAGGACACGGAGCCATCCCACGGGCTGTGGAAGCATGGAAGTTCTTAAAGTGGCAATGTGGGAGAAATCAGTGTACAAAAGGAAAAGTGAAAGCAGCTATCAGAACTTTCCCAATTTGCTTAACTGAGCCTGCATTAACCCCATTAACCATTAGCCACCACCAGTATACTCACTTTTAGACCAAAGGAGAGCACATTAACATCAACCTCCATGAAGGCAGATTAATTCAAGCTATACAGTTTAATCCAACAGGTTCACTGTACATTTGCAACAGACAGCGAAAGGATCTGGTAGCCCATGGCCATCACCTGTCCATATCTCATCTCTGTGTCTCTTTATCTGAAGCCTCTGTTTTTTCTTTCCACTCGTCACTGGGATCACAGCAGGACCTTCAACACGGTGCTGCTGTGCTGAGCAACACCACACAGTGCCACCACTAGCACCAAGCAGCAAGGTGTCCTAACACCCACAAAAACACATTGCTCTGGACGGCAGTTCCCTGAGGGATTTGTCTTTTTCCTTTTTCTTATGTTCCTTTGATAGACCCTGAGACACTCTGACTTTCTCCAACACAATTGTCATCCCATGAACAGCAGCTCAGTGGAATTTCGTTAGAGCTCTCAAGGGTTTTTTCCACTTGGAAGTTTTCTCATTCATAATATAGGGGCTAGATTAGCTTTAATTTTCGGGTCTTTTAATTTTAAAAATTCTTGAACCGACAAAATCCAGACCTGACAAGGAACTGCCTTAAAAGATGCATATCCTTGGAGGCACATTTAATTGTATTCTAGATGAACATTAAAACTATGTGCAGAGCAGAACCTTACTGCTGAAATTCTAAGTGCAAAATAAATAATTTCAAGCCAAACTGTGCCTTGCAATTGATGTAACCAGATCACGTTCAGGAAAATGTCTTTAATCCAAAAAGGCTCTCAGGATGTAGGCTTTCAGTCCTACTGAAGTGAGATTGAATGAGCACATGTTTCAAGTCAAGCTTGCTTCTAAGTACATTCCTGGGCAGCAAAGGACTTAAGCAATTGTTTAAATGTTTTCAGGAAAGTTTTCCAGAAGTTAAAGAGGGTATGACAGCAACTATCTCTTGTTGAGCCTATCTGCACTCTGCTAATTGAAATGCATCACAGGTCCATGGGAAGTTCCCAGCGATGCTGATACTCGTACTTCATAGAATTGTAGAATGTGTTGGGTTGGGAGGGATCTTTAAAGGTCATCTAGTCCAACCCCCCTGTAATGAGCAGGGCCACACTTGAAATGCATGAGAGAGCATTTTCCTTTTTTGATACAACATGCTTCAAAATGCCAAGTAGATTATTTTCACTTGATTAAAGAAAGTAGCCAACTTTGCAGAAAACAGTTTATTAAATACAGGACACTTGGTTGCTACACCTAATTACAGACGAAACACTGTGAATAAAGCATGCAGTTATCACAGACATCAATGAATATCTTGATTATTTTTTAAATGGTCTTTAATTCTGCAACTTTAAGGCTGTACCAATACAAATTTAAAAAAAAAGAAAAATAAAAAGTCACACTACAATAGTAGCTAATATTGTACGGACAGTGTAATCAATCTCTAATGCAGCAGAACCAGACCTCTTAAGGATTATCATAAGGGAATAAAATGGAGCTGAAATGCAAAAAAGATTAAAATATCTCTGGAATTTGCAGCTCAGTAGAAGTGAATGTTATACTCCAATCAGAACACAACTGAATCCATTCTTTTCAAAAGCCTAACTATCTGACAACTGAGCAAGGGATGAAACTCAGGACACCATTAAAAAAAAAAAAAGACGTCTTGGTTTTACTTTCTTTTTATTGAGGGCACTTTTTTACTCAAACACTAAAAGAGCATTTTTGAAGGGATGTCTGACTGAAGTGTGGCAGACAGCAGTACAACATATGTTTGTTTACTGCATCCCAAGGAGAGTGGAGGGTCTTGCAGCAGGGGAAAAAAAAGAAAACCACAACAGAAAAACAGTTCGCAACTGGAACAAGTGACAGACCACTTTGTTGACCATATTGGTCTTCACCTGTGAAGGACCTTACCCTGTATGACGTTTGCTTCTTAAGAATACAATGCAGAAATAGCAATATGGCATCCACAGGGCTCAAAACTTACCCAGCTCATGAGTAAAAAGCTTACAAGCCCTGGAAACCCGGTTGGGGATCTGGGACTCAAAGTAGGTTATGAAATCCTTCTCGGTTATAGCAGTGAAGCCTTTTTGCTCGTTTTCCTCAGGTTGCTGTGCAATTCCAGAAAGAAGGTAATTTGGGGACACTGGGGTTGAACTGGTAGCTCTGAAAATGGACTGCAGCTGACAATTTTGCTCGGGTTTTCAGAAAACGATCCAGTAATCTCTCTGTTCTCCTCAGACATTCTAGATTTGCAGAGTTCAATGCAATAAAATGCATCAAAATATTTCTTCTCTCTAATAAACTGTTGTGTTTATAATCTCCCAAATGCAGGGGCAAAAGATCTATGTAAGAAGGTGCCCCATGTACAGAAAACTGCATTTTGAGTGGAAGGTATGCAGCACTGCTCATGTTAAGATCTCTGCCTTAAATAGCAGATTACAGCTGGGGCTTGGAAAGGGGTCTAAATAAAGCTAAGTCCCCAAATTCCAGTGGGGTTTGGTTGGATAATTCTCTCCTGGCTCCTTTCAGCAGCACAGCCTAAGCTACATTTTTTTTCTAAAAACAAAAAAACAAAAAAAAAAAACAAAAAAAAAAAAAAAAAGAAAAATGAATGAAAGCTTCTCCTGCAATGTAATGCACTTCAGACAAAATGCAATTACAAGAGCAATTACAGGATGGACAACGTGTACACAGAAGGAGTCACAGTGATGGGAAGGTGGTATCTAAACCAGCACACCATTAGTATCAGCCAGTTTGTGCCTTGAAACCAGTGAACCGTAGTGAAAAGCAAACAAATGCAACCAGAATCTCTGATATGCCACAGGCAGCGGGATAAATCCTAATGCCAGGTCTGCACCTGTAGAACCATAACTGCATTTCCAGCATGCAAAGCGCTAAACAGAGGATATTGATCGCTTTCCTGATTCAAATCTAAGCTGAAGATAATGCAGATATATCTAGCTTCACAATGGAAGAGAAAAAGATGGGCAACAAACAGCTGCTGTGCTGCAGGACACATTTTTTTTGGCAAGTTAAGCCAAGATAATTGGTAAGACAATTAGTGCAATTGGCGGGACCATGGAGACTCAGAATTAGCTATAATTAGAAGAAATGCAGGAAATAAGACTATGTATCACTGTCTTGCATATTTAATATTCGGGCCACACAGGCAGGAGTTCTGCGGAGCCATAACTCTTCACTCATACTAGTGGAAGCATGCATTCATGTGTAAATGGCTACTAGACAAGCGAAACATTTTAACTGGTCTCAGCTGTTTTCTGATCTGGCAGAAGGAGCCTGAAGAAGCTACCAATTTTTAAAGGACATTAAAAGGGCCAAACATTTCTGAAGAGGGCCCTATTCCATCCAAAACATGGGACCTGAGGTGCTGCAAAAGGCTTCTAAGCATCATAATCACTTGTGGAAGGTTTAGCTCTTCAGCTGGGGTTTTCAAATTCATCGGTTTGTGGGGGACTGGCTTGCAACCTACTACTTGGGACAATTCTCAGTGTTCCGGGCTGCTGCTGCTAATACTGCTTTTTGCAAACATGCACAAAAAAAGAGCAGCTACATTGAAAATTTTGGCATTAACTTCTTTTTTGGAAGTTATTTTACATCTCAAGGGCTGTAAATTGTCTTGCTGGGAAACTGAGATGGCTTTAGACCAGTACCTGTAAGGATGAATTCAATGCCTTCTTATTTTCCACATTTTTTCTAGCAACTTGGTATTCTGATTTGAAAAGTCTTTTCAAGATGTGTTACAGGCTTTTCATCTCTCAGTAGAGACAGAAAACTGATAGTTAGTCTTTCCTTTTTTCCATACAAAATACTGTTTTAAAGACCAGCCTAGGTACAGTTGACCATGGCTGGTGGCTGGGAAATGCATGAGACAGATGAACATCTCGCATTTCCCTCCTGCCCGTTTCTGTTGTATGACTACAGCATGGTATGATTTCAGTCCGTCAAAATCTTATCAAAAGCACAATGAATGGGTATGTGTGTGGGTACTTGCTATCCTGCCAGATTCTAAGCAGAGGGTGCAAAAGGAACTGAAAATGCAATGTCAGAATTTTGATAAACAGGGCTTGTCTGCCATGAAAGCAGTTGGAAAGAATGAGACCAAAAATCTTGGGGTTGAATTTCATCCAAGTCTCATTTGGCAGCAATGTGTGGCTTCAGCGGAGGCGGAACTGGGACTGGAATCCAGCACTTGACCAGGCTGACACTTGTTTACAAGAGCAGGCTCACAACTGTTATGAGAGCTAACAGTTTCTTATGGTAATCAGAGGATTGCTTTCATTAAACCGCATTTTAGCATGCTCCACAATGACTTGAACAGCCTCAGCTAATCACTGGATCCATTACCAACAGGAACATTTGGGTCCTACGCATTCCCTCGTACCCCTCACGTTCACAGTTGGCAGACTGCTGCTGCAGTAGGTGTAGCTGGCGAAGACGGCTTCTTTTCAGCTCTATTAAAGGTTGGTTTTTTTCCAAATGAAAATTAATCAGAAGACACTTTAAAGAAAGATGGAGAGTTCAAGATATATTTTTTTTTCCTTTTTACTTTTTTTTTTTAAGCTTCAAGCTGGTAAGTGATCATCTGTGCAGAACAAGATATTAGAAGTTTGGCACCTCCTGTCTACCACAACATATTGATTCCTTCTACAGAAGGCACTAAATACTGGCTTAAAACAGGAAATGAACAGCAGAATGCAGAGTTTTACCATGACACACAAAAAAACCTGCTAACTGGCACAGCTTCTTAGTACAGTTTTCAGTTACCTACAACAGTGGTGATTATAGCAGCAATAGTTATCGTTTTTACAAGTACCACATAAACATACAAATGTCAGAACATCTAGAAAACATGCACATTTTCAACAGCAACATCACTGAATCACACAATGCATAGAAATATTATTAATTATTATTATTATTATTATTTGGCAAGACAGTGACTCTTTTCCTTATAAAACAAAACAAAAAAATTAACAAAATCTACTCCTTTTACAAACTGTTCTTTAAAAAGTTGAGTTGCCATTAAAGTCTCTACGTTAGCCTTAGAGAGAGGTTTAACTCTGAGAATGAACTGGTCATTTAGAATAATTCACATTGTTAGGTGGAAATTTGGTTACTTTTAAGCAAAATATGTTTTTCAAATGCTGTTTTGGGAGAAACAGTGCTAATCTCGTCAATTTACAAAATGGGAGAAAACACGTTGACATTAAAAGATTAGAAAGATTAAACGCTGCATGCAGGGAAAGATAAAAGCCTTACTTTAGTTGTTTCTTCCTAGCACTGCTCACCATGAGACCAAGGGTTGTCATAGCAAAAATGCTTTTCAAAGGCAGAGTTAAAGCCAGCAGATAATTAAAACAAATGGAAAAGATTTTATAATTCCAGTGTAAAACAAAGTAGGATATTAAAGGCTAAGGATTATGCTTGCCTTCTTTAGAAAAAAAAGACAAAAACTTCCACTGTGTTTGCCAGGCTTTCCCACTGCCTTTCCACTATCTTCATCACGCATAGATATTCTGCCATTGCTTTTTCTTCCAATCTTGAATAATTTGGTCTACCCTCACAGTTCTCAAGATGACCCTGAGACAGATCGGTCATGTGGACAAAAACAAGCACCGACAATGCAACTGTGGCCAAGCGATGTCCTTTCCTGCATGCTTCAGACCCACTTGCTCCAGTGGGGCTACTCATGTGCTTACAGCTGAGTGCAGCTTACGGCCCGAGCTGGGTGGAAGCAGGTGGCACAGGTGGGCATTTCTTTCCATTTTTTTGCAGAACTGGCACCAAATCCCCTCTGGCAGCAGCACCACCTGGCTTGCAGGTACTGCTATAAATGGGAGCAAAATCACATTCTCATAATTTCTTCTCCTGACACCTTTCAGACTCCACTAAGACGTTTTGAGTCATGTTTTGTCTGCATGTCCCTGAACGCTCTGGATGTTTCTACACCTGCGTTTCACATCCATCACCCAGCCTTGTGCAGACGAGCCCAGCCTTGCAAGCCGCTCACAGAGAAAGCTCCCACAGAGGGCAAAGCTTGCCAGATCTGAACCATAAGCACCATGCCAGAAAATAAAGGCCTCCACAAAGCAATTCACACTGCAGTCATCGCTCAGTGCACCTTCAGCCTCAGAGTCACTACGAGAAGATTTGTCTTCCTACACAAAAGTTACCAAAATCAGTTCAAAGCCAATTACTATTGCCTCGCCTTCTGGATCAATAGTTTGCATCCACTGCTGAAGATACAGAGGCTGAAGTGTGTCTCCTCCATTGGCTTGTTTTCAGGCTGGAAATTTGATATACAGTAACTGTATTAAATGTGTGATAGTAGAAGGGAAGGAGCAATGTGGGGCAGACCAGGGACTACTTAAGGCTACACGTGAGTTAGGCCAGCTGGTACAGAGGGCAGACTCAGTAAGGTTACAGCCTCCAGAAAGCAGATCAAATTCTAGTCATGAGGAATGTTAGAGAGTTGTCTCTTTTCACAAAAATAACAGCTGAAGGGGCAAAGATAATATCTGTAAAATTAATTTTAAGAGTTTAGTTTTCTAGTGTAAGAATAATACAATATTTTTGTTCAAAACATTTTGCATTTTCTTGATTCATTTCCACTCACTTGGCTGTTTCATTATTTTCTTGACACTTACAGACTGTATAAAACAATAGTAACCAAAAACCACAAAGGCGGATTCCTGAAGCATTGTGAAAGGGCTAAACACCTCTTCTCATTCCCATGGAAAGTCTATCGCACTGAATTTCAATGATAGCACCAACCTCACCAGTCTCTTAAACACTGTGAACCAATCTTCTATTAATTACAAAAGATGAAATCTGAAAAGGTTAACCAATTCAGTCAGAAAACAGAGGAAATAAACTCCTCACTTGAGACAGAGACTCTAGAGGCTATGTTAAAACCCATCAGTTCATGTAATAAGCAAATGGTGTGCCAAACCAATTTTCTCCCCCATCAGATTAGGAATTAAAGCTTTAGACATCACCACTACTTTGAACGTGCTCCAGTGAATGGCTAGTGTCAAACTTTTCAACAAGCTCTCAGGTGTCTCTAAGCTGTGGGGCTTTTTAGCTTTCCAGCATTTCACCGCTGTAAATGCCTCTCTGCTGCTCTCAGGAAAGGTCGAGGTGCTGGAGGACAACTTCATCAGAACTTCACAAGGCTTCAGCCAGAGACAGTGCAGTGGGGAAGAACAGGCTGGCACCTGGTTTGCACGAGTGGAGCTGGTAGCAGTGCAACCACACAACTCGTTGGGGGCTCAAAGAAACCCAATTTGTCATCAGAAGGGCAACTCCAACGCCGGCTGAAGTTACGTTGCTTTGAAAGAGGTGCAGCAGAGATGTCCCTGGTGGCCCTTAGCTTTCCAAAACCCTTGAGGAGATATGGCACAGCCTCACACGTCCGTCATACGCTGTTCATGGGGAAAGCACCATCATTTAATTGTGCTTAGGGCCTTCCCCCTTCTTGGCTTGCAGACACCTGTCTGATAGGGGTGTCCTTGACAAGCTATCCCCAGGCTCTCCATTTCTGGAGAGAGGTGCAGCGACACCCATGCTGGCTCTGCACAGAGCCAACAGATGTGCCGGGAGACACCAGCTGATGCGGTACTGTCCCCAACCATCAAGGCATGCTCAGCACGTGGGGACTATCACCAGAAAGTATAGTTCAAGTTTTTCGGCTAGGAATGTAGCCATACTTTATGCTGGATTGCCTCTCTCCACACTTCTCAGCACTGAGGGTGCAGATTCAGCACACACATGAAAGCACAGAAAGAAAATAAAATACATCCTCTCTCTTAAGAACAAGGACAGTAATTCACCTTAGGCAAAGCATCCATCTCTTCACACTGACATTTAGCAAAGAACCCTCATTAAGAAGTGCCAACCCACTTCCCACCACATTTCACAATGAATAGCTGAGTCCTTCTCTACCCTAACCCAGAGGGATGAACTGGCTCATTTCAGGCACATCAAATCACATTTGTGTGTCCCGTAAGCTCTCCTCCTTCCCACACATTCTCAATGCCTCTGGGAGTTCAGGGAGTCAGGAGGTGTCCCAATGCCCCGTTGCCTGCAGTGCGTGAGATGAACTGATTTCCATGATGGAGCGAGCCCAAGAGTTACATATGGTGGAGGACCACTCATCTCAGTCCTGTTTTAAGGATGTCAATGGAAGGTCAAACAGCACACAGATGTGGGCCTGGTCCTCTACACAGGAGTGAATTTCAACTCATTTCCTTATTTGAAAGCTCTCTCACAAAAAGCAGAGGAGATGAGAGAGGGAGAGTGCTTCCAGCACAAGAAATGCGAGCCTCCAGAGTGCTCGCATCCCGTATCCCACAAACCCCGCGTACCTGACGCGAGGAGGTCCGCCCTGAGCGCGTTATCCCCAAAGCACAAGGTCACTTGATAGGCAGGGAGGGAGCTCTCAGCCAAGAGTCGCCCTGCACAACACGGTCCCCTTGCCCCACAGTGCAGATGCTGGGAGAGGGGAACAGTAGAGGATCAGGGACAGTGAGAGGAGCAGGGATGCTGGGGATGGGGAAGACCAGTCAGTCAGTCACAGTCACTTGCAGCTTATTGTCAGGAGGAACGATGAGCCCATGCACCACATGTGCTAATCAGGTCAGTCAATGCACTTATGGGATGTACTCAGACATGGTGACAAGAAAGGGTAAATATGAGCTGGACAGGGAGGAAACCTAGTGCAACAGGAATCTCAGTTTCCTTGAAGGCTGTTTTTCAGTCCTTAGGGCAGCCCAGGCTCTGGAGTGACAAAACACCTGCTCTTCCTGATCCCCATCTTCCCACCCCACATCACCTGCGCAAACAGCAGAACAAGATCCGGTCACAAACATCTGAGACAAGCACACACAGCAGTACAACATGTTGCTTGCATCTCATTCTCTACACAGCTTTCTAAGAGGACAATTACGCTGTAGACTGTACACGAGTGCACAGCAGCTTCTAAAAACAGAAACACAAAACAGCTCAAAAGCGTTGATACTCTTCACGAAGGAGAATGTGCAACAGGGACACTGATTCCATTGTTAGATTGTCCTGTATGTCAATAGCCTGGATGCTGCTATCATAGAATTATTGCACTATGCAAATGAACAAGGCATGTGCTGTTATTTTAGATATCCCTTGTAATTTAGTCTACAATGTAGTCCACAACAGTATTTCATTCTCCTGCACTTAAAAATACATTTTGTTGCATAAATACATATTTGAAAATCAAACAGGCAGTTTGCAACACCCAGATATCAATGACTTCAGTCTCAACTACCTGCATGAATACATGTACATTGTGCAAACCCATAATATCATAAATACATGCATGAATGACTAATAAAACAGAGCTTAAGCTGTCCAAGAGCCCACAGCTCTGCCCAGCTAAATGTGCAATCACGTGAACAGATCCAAGTGCATGTATTGTGCACAGCTGCATCCAGATCGGTCCAGTGACAACCATGTATAATCCCCATGTCGGACTCTTGGTTTGGTGTCATGAGAAGGCCACGTGGGAAAGCCTGCGCTAACGTTGGTGCAGACTCCTTTGCACTGTGTGCAGGCCTGTGCTTTGGCACTCTGCCTCTTAAGTTCAAGGCCAAATTTTGCTCTTGGTAGCACTGAGCACATCTCCCAAAAGCTGGTAGATGGTTCTGAAGGCAACCAATACATCTGCAAATGATTCAGAAGGGTCTCAGTCTGCATTACCCTTTTGATGGTCTTCCAAGGCTACAGTAGCTGAGCCAGGCTAATGACTCTGTGATACTAGCAGAGAAACACTTTCCTCTGTCTTCCTCACTGGCTCTGCACCTCAATTTGTGACCAGATTCAACTTGGTGATCTGGCAGAAAATTATCTGACTTTCCCTTTTTCTGCTGCATTTTCTGCAGGGCTAGTGAGTTGAAAGAACTCACTGGAAAGGTCTAACACCAGATAGAAGAAAGGTGAGGAAAGGAAAAAGGAAGGAGAAAAGTGAGCCCCATTTTGGAGCCAGCTACCCCCATCTTATGGAAATTACAGCCTGCACTGTGTACATCAGAGCACAATGTAGTCGGAGCACAGCCAGATGCTGCAGTGCCTCACCATCAGCCACCCCACACAACTACCAGCTGTGGTGGACAGGACCAGTACGGTGTTTTGCCCGCTGCCCTTTTGATTTCATGGTAAGAGGTACTCAGCACCAAGAGTCATGGTAGGAGCCCCCAGTCTTTTGCTTAGGCAGAGAGGAAGGCTAGTAAGAGTTGGCAGCACCAGCCCCTGGCCACACTGCCGTGTCTTGGCACCAGGGAAGTTGCACACCACCACCGTGAGTTTGCAACTTGGTGGTGGTGGAGCAGGTTTGACGCCCTCAGTTGGAGTACTGGGACACAATTGCAAGCAACTGAGCTGTCACCTGTCAGCTGAGCCGCAGCAACTGGGACATCTACTCTCCTGCCAGCATGAGAAAAACACATGAGAGTGGTTTAAATTAGAAGTGTCCCTCCCAGTGAGTTAACAAACCTCCCAGGGCCTTAATATAAATGGTAATTCATTAAGCTGTGGTCACTCAGTTCCTTGCAACTGTCCACAAATGAATACTGGGTAATCTGTTATGCTAAATTCCCTTCAATGCTAATAAATTTATTTTTGGAGTATGATACTACTTGGGTATCATATTCTGGCCATATGTGTTTAACCGCTTCAACAAGTAGTCTATTTGGGGCTGCCCTGTCAGAATTTGCCAGGCAATCTGCCATCAGCACCAACTGGAAGCTGGAATTACTAGAGGCGCTGCAAAGCAGAACAAAGCCACCCCTATAATATTGAGGCTAACACAATAAGCACACATACCCCACAGCTTTTCCCACAACCAGACAAGCAAAAGTTGCTGATGTGCCTTGCTAAGCCAAAGGTATCAGAGGCGTTGCCTCACCCAGCACAAACCATCCTAATACCGTGGTAAACAACAACTCAAAGTATGTGGAGTCAAGAAGTCATGGGAAATGCTTTTTATGACCTCCCAGCTCAAAACCCAAGAGCGCCTGTATTCTCTCTTCTGGGTCACTCTGAGCATTTCTGGCTCCTGCCAACACAGCCAAAGGTCAGTGTTAGGGCTGAATTACAGCACTGATGTGAAGCACCACTTCAAAGACCTTCTTGCAGCATGGCACATCCACAACCAGTGATCCGCCTCCTTGGAGACAAGAATTGTGGAATTAGCGCACAAAATAGCCCACTCTGAAGAAACACGCCTAAGGCACACCCATGGAAGATGTGAACCATTGCCAAACTTTGAGCCTGATAATAGTATGAAAAGCAATTTGGTTATAAGGTCTAGTTACCTGCCTTGTGGGGCTTGAGGAGAGACATGAGACAGTCACACCTTGGGGTGGCTTCTTTCCCCTACTAGCTCAAGGCAGCTCTTCCCTGCAAGGAGGGGCAGCTAGGCAGTGGAGGAGAAGTGGGAAGCAGAGATCTGCTGCCCCACAAAGGCCAGCTGATACCCAGCCTTTTGTTGCAGCACAGGAAAGGCAAAGTGGAGAAGTAGGTCAGATCCCGCAATAGCTGCCACTGGGAAGCACTGAGATGTGCGCCAACAGGGGAGAAACAGAGATCAAAGACTTTTCTAGAGGTTGGCTCCATGCTGAGCTCTCACCTGGCACCCCTAGGGAGCTCCTTGGCATGGGACCCTCCCACTCTCCAGCACATACTAAGAGCAGCTGCGTGAGTCCTCAGTGGGAAACAGCAAAAAAATCCCCCAGAGAGCAGCACCAGCCTTGCAAAACTATTTTTAACTTTATCACATTAAAAGCACTGCCATGAAAAGGCAAGGCTATGCTAACAGCAATCAGATGGCTGGCCTCATCTAGAAGCTGGGCATCTGTCTTGCTGGCTGCACCGCAAGTCTTTTTGTGCTTCCCTCTCCTTCACGACAAGTCAGATTTGCCATGGCACTGAAAGTCATGGAGACAGCTTGCACTCAGTTCAGTAGTGTCATGATTTGGCCTCAACCCCCAATACCAAGTCACAAAAGCAGTATGAATGACCACTTGTGCCCACCAATCCACTGCCTACCCTACAACCCTGAGAGACAGTGGCCAGTGACTCAGAGGCTGCAGATTTTGTGGTTACATTGCCGTGGCATCCAAGACCTTAGGACAGCCAGCACACAGGAAGGAAGCCCAGACTTGGTAAGTGCAGAGCACAAAGACATCAGAGCCAGGCTGTGTCGCCTGCAGGAAGCTTTGTGGGAGGACAGATGTTTATCATAGTTGAAATCTCTGCTCTGAGACCTTCCAGTGGCATGCCTGCTACCTACCCCATCCCCAAAGCAGACCTTCGATAAAGCTTACGTGAGGTGCAGGCATTCTGCGACCTCCCTTGCACATAGGAACATTTTATCTCAGCAACACAGAAAATGGGCTTTAATGGTGCCAGGTAGGTCACTTCTACTTCTGTCTACTACCTTTGTTTCACCCTTTCTTTGGAATTAGTGATGATTAAAGTCACTGCACTGTTGCAGATCTAAAGAATATGAAGGATATGCAGGAATGTGAAGGAATAAAGACAATCAACCATAAAGAAACACAACAACAACAACAAAAGAACCCAAAACAAAAAAGCCTCTCAGTAACAGTTTGATCCAACACCCATGGGAAGTCAGCTGAGGTTGACTCTGACTTCAGTGGCCCTTAGATCACCCCAGCAGACTTGTCTAAAGCCTCATCGTGGCCCTAGGATATCCTAGTGGAACATACACTCAGCCAAATTATTTGAGAAGTACTGTACATCATTTTAAAGGTCAAGAATTATAATAATTCACTGAAATACTGGATTTGTTAGTGTTTTCCCTGTACTTAAAGAGCAATTAAGTTGCAAAGTCAAACATTGGAACAGTAGCATTCATTATTTCAAGGCTTTAAGGACCAAATTCTGCCTTCAGATTCATGTGCACATTTTCCATTGTCTACAATGGAAACAGATTATATGTAGTTGACTTAAATTTGTTTTCCAGCACTTAAAACTACCCAGCTTTTTCATTTTCTGTAATAAATAGGAAATTATCGTTACACTCTCTATACTTTTTTTGTGGATTTTAAATGATGGCTTAAAACATCTTTGATCTATTTTTTTCTGTATAGTTTGGGATAAAACTGTGGATTTTTCTGCACTGTTGCATTCCCCAGAATACTGAAAGAGTGGCTCTAAGTCAGTAGAGTTTACATTTAGTATACACAGTGACAAAATACTAACAACCCGTGCTTAACAGTTAAAATTATGTGTATGACAGTGGTTTTGCCATTATACTCTCGCATATTGTTGAAAACAATACTTTTTAGTCTAAAGACCAGCAACATTTTGATCACAGAAAATCATCAATAAAAACAAAAGCTAAAAATAGCCTTTAGCTGACTTCGGGATTTTTTTTTCCCATCTGGCATAAATGAGCCTCAGGAAACAAAATAAAAAACAGACAAAAATTTTTGTAAATGATTTCATGAACTTACATTGACGTATCTCTTATTTCTTGGTCTTGCTGATCAAGAATAAGCCAGCAGGTAAGAAGCAGCAGCCAGTGATAAGTTTGTCTCCTCCACTCTGGGAGGTCATGTTAAAATAAGAAGTTGAAAAAATGCTTCAAAATAGAATTGCTACGTAAGCCTCCCTGGGGATTTACACTCACTGATGTGTGCATGTTAAAAATGGTATTTCCAGTCTATCTGGTGTTGCCTGAGAACCATTTTTGTCCATTTAAAATCTGCATTTATATTATAACCCATTAGTACCTTTCATTTTTGTATCAACACTATAAATACTATGTTAGTAATACTAAACTATTTCTATTGACTTATTTGTAAAAAGAAAAATATATTATATATTTATATATTTTTATAAAGTGAATTAACACTGGAGAGAGGGCTATGGGGGAATAGTGTACAATCACAGTTGACGTGTATTATTGGGCACAAATTCAACGCTTGAAACAAAAAGGAGAAGAAAAAAGTGTTCATGTGATATCCCTCTTTCAAGCTGTGTCAGAGGAAGAGTCATAGGATGCTGACACTATGAAGTTGCCAGTATTGGAGTGGCTGGCCATGGACTGGGCAGCCTGCTGGCTCAAGTTATTGCAGATCAGCACCAGCTGGTTGCTCTGCGCTTCTGAGAGGGTGCTACAGCTCTGGTAGACGCTGAAGTTGGTCTTCCGACCCGGGATGTTGCCTTTCTCGCACATTGTCTTTACCATCTTGGCAAGCTTGTTTTTCCCCAGGGCTTGGCAATTGTACCAGTGAAGCGCGGCCAAGTTGACAACAGGTTTGATGGATAGGTAAAAAGGCGCGTCCTCGTAGCGCATGGCTGGAGGCCGCCTCTGGGCGTACTCCTTGTAGTCTTGCACGGGGCAGGTCTGTGGGGAGTGCTGGGTGGCATACACCCGGGAGTCCGTCCCGCCTCTCTTGCTTTTGGCATTGACATCTCCATTGTCTGGCCCCATCCACTCCAGGTACTCCAACCCAGTCTCTGTCACCCGCAGCCGGATGTCTCCCCACTTGAGGGTGGACCCATGGAAACCCGTGCAGTGTCCAAACGCCTTAGTGTTGTTTAGCCAGACAAGGTTCAACAGCCCTTCAGGATTGTACCGGCTCAACAAGCCTCTTTTGCGCAGGATAAGCTCATCAGCAAAGGTGAGCTTCATGGATTTGTGTGGCTTGTTTCCTTTTCCTTTACACCTCAGCTCTATCTGCTTTTGCTTTAGAGCTTCCTGGGACCTCTTGAACTCCTTATCCCTTGTAATACTGTATCCATACCTGTGCTCTTTAAGATACCTCTCCAGCCCACACTGATAGTTGGCCAGACTGTTTGGCTCGTATTCAGACCCATCCTTTTGTCTGGCATCCACAAAGAAGGAAGCAAGGTAGGCATCCAGCTCTTTGCAGGGGATGACGTAGATCTCCCGAGTCTCAGAAGGGTACTTGGAGATCAGGAACTCTCGGAAATTGCGGAGAGCTGTCTGTGTGCTGCGAATGGTCTTCTCATTCTGCTCCCTGCTGAGCTCTGCCGCTCTCTCATCCTGGTCTGGAAGAGGGAGAAGGGGAAAGACAAAAGAAAGCAGAAGCAGTGAGTTTGTGTGATACGCTTTTCCCCAAAACAAATTTCCTTGAAAAAGAAAAAAAAAGGCAAAAAATTAAAATCAATTTCACATAGAGCACTGGAAAACATCATTACATACCTGTCACATGACTGAAAAGCCACCTTCAGTTTCACAAATGATGTACTAGAGTATGGCACAAAACCAAAGTGAGCTCCTCATGACACTGGGGCACAGTTTTGTACACGGAGATTTGTGGAAAACAGTGGGATTAGAGGCAATCTGCTTTTTAGAACAAATGGAAGGTAGAAGGTTTTTCTGTGGATCCCAATGCTGTGTGCAGGGCCCGATCCGAGTAATAAGCCCATTCTGAATTGCTTCATTTGTGAAACCAGAGGTTGTACTGGTTCCAATTATTTTCTACAAAAAATAACTAAAGCATCACATTTATGGCAGTAAAAATTATCTTTAATCAGAAACATTTTTGAAAAGCTAAATAAATATAGATAGAAATGTACAGTACAAAACAATGCAGCACATCCTAACAAAGGAGTTGGCAGGTAAAACTACTACAGAGCAATTTGTAATTTACAAATGTACAAGAATAAAAAAAATAGTTAATATGTTCACATTGGAAGATATGGAAGAAAAACATGATTATACAGTCTTTCTACGCAATCAAGCAATATATTGACACTGGAAGTACAATTGTGACCATTTCTTTTAATTTTGCAGAAAATCAAATTCTGGAAACAACTATATATTGATCTATAAGGCTATACTCAAATGTCCTTACAATCAGTGACATACCAAACCACAACAGTCAGATGCTACCGCTACAACGGTTGTTACTGACACCTAATTTTCAGGCTGATCATAAGGTAAGCATAAGAAGGAAAATCTTTCTACATGTAAGTGATGTGTGTACTTAAGGACGGTTTTTTTTAAGGACTGCAAACTGTCCATCTGTACAAGGATGCAGCTCACTAGTACATAGGTGGAACTGTCCTTAGGAATATGACAAACCTTAATGGTTTTAGAAAATGAACAGCAAATGCAAAGAAGGAAAAATTCAATGATTTTACTATTCTCTCTAATTGTGAATGGAACATTTTTTTTGTCTCTCTTACACTTAATAAGCAGAAGAGGGGAAAAAAGCCAAGTTCTTTTTTCTTCTATCTCACTGCAAAACCCATACAATCGGTGTCCTTTCAGCAGTGCCATAGTTGCACTTGCCAGGTGTTTCCCACCCAACATACACACCACAAAGTGGTATGAGACCAGGTTAAGTTCCCACTGCCTCTCCGTCATTCCAGCCAAGCTCCTGTCAGGTCATGTAGTACACTCATGCGTTGCAGCAGCACTCAGACACTTGCTCCTTGCGCCTACTCTGCCCTGCAAGTCTGTTAACAGGGTAGGCATCAGGAAGGTGGCCCTTTCTCCTTCCCTAGCCCACCTGCAATGTTTCATATGGTGCAGAAACGTCAGTACACAGCTGGGCAGCCTCTCCTTCCACCCATCTACAGAGTGACTCTGAAGAGAACTCATCCCATCACCTCCCTACCACAGCTGCAGACAGAGGCACGGGGAGTGACTTGCCCCAGTACTTGCCGGCAGGCCAGAAACAGGACTGAGTTTATTATATCCCCCAGGACCAGGTCCTGTGTCTTCACTGTGAGGCATCCTCTGCATCCACAGCACTTGGTGAAACCTGCTGAGAAAGGTTCTCAAACCCTCTGCAAAGCACAGAGAAGCAGGGGTCTGCAGCTGAGGCCTTTGGAGGATTCTGCAGCCATGAAATATGCTGCCACAGAGCACTGAGATTCGCTCAAACTGTGCTGAGAGCGAAAAAGAAAAGGTCACCAGCCTGTTTCAGAAACTGGTTTTAATATTGATGTCAGTATCAAAGAGCTCCTAGCAGCCTGCAGTGAAGTCTCATGCTTTAGGCAATGTATAGGACAGATCCTTTTATTATGGCTAGATGCAAGCTGGAAATAAAGAGACAACTCTGCTTGAAGCTCTGAAACAAACACCTACTCTGGTACCTTGTTCACTGCACCCACCGCCACTTATTATAGCACTATGTAAGTAATCAGTGCTTTGACTGACAGCCCACATTTTAAGTACTGTTTCAATATAAACAGCACATATAACAGCTCAGTTTTATACATGTCATCAATCACTACTTCTTACAGGACAGCCTGTCACAACACAGCAGTGACACCCAGTCAGTCATTTATGTTATGGCATCTTTCATTAATCTGCAAAGGAAATTGCCGTATCTGCAGCTAACTGTTATAAAACCCATGCTGAATTAAAGATCCCCTGAAGTTGCATGAGTGAAACGGTACTCGAGAAACACTGCATTCCTGCAGTGCTGTGGTGTGTTACTCCACGTGGCAGGGCGGAAATGTTAAAGATAATGGATCAGCTTCTCGTCCAGCCACATCAGGAGAGCTCTGTCAGTTTTGACTGTGAATCCAGCCTGCAGTGGTGGTTGATTATTCATTTCCTATGAGACCGCTCACATGTCAGGGATATCTCGTAGCATGGTACGAATGCAGGGAGGCAGTGAGACCCAACAGACAGTCTGAGATATAGCCAAAATCATCTGATGTCAGCTGAGCCACTGTCATCATCTGCATATGCTCTTCATCCACAGCAAAAGCAGATGATGTAGCTGAGCCTAACTTAACTAAGACAGCTCTTTATAGCCAAGGATAGCTAAGGAGACATAATTCTTCATGTCATTAAAGTCTTACTTCTTCATTTAACCAAGGAGATTTCATAGTGATGAAAGAAAACATATAATTCATCTCCAGCTACCATGGAGACATAAATTGTATCCAGGCATGCTTTTAGTATCACCAAACATTGTTTTTTCTGCTAATTTCATAATCTTATTCTCTATTATTGCGGTGGTGACCTTGGTCAGCACCTAAGCACCTCACAGCCACTTGCTCACTCCCCACCCTAGAGGGACATGGAAGAGAAAAGAGGGACATGGAACGAGCAAAAGCGAGAAAACCTGTGAGTGAAGACAAAGGCAGTTTAATAACTGAAGGAACGAGGAAAAAGAAACCCAACCAACAAGTGATACAAATGCAATCACTCACCACCTCCCGCAAGCAGACCAATGCCCAGACAGTCCCTGAGCAATGTCACCCCCACACACCCCCCTGCCCCGGAAAACCCCCTCCCTTTAGTTTAGTCTGGGTAGGCTGTTCCTGTTGTGTCCCCTCCCAGCCCCTTGCCTACTTTAGACCCAGCTCCTGGGGGAACAGCATGGGAAAACCAGAAAGCCTTGACACTGCGGAAGTCTGGCTCATCAACAGCCACAACACTGGTGTGTCATTAACACTGTTTTAGTCACAAATCTGAAACACATCAGGTTATGGGTGGCTATGAAGAAAGCTAACTCCATCCCAGCCAGACCCAGTATAATTACGCCATTGGGATCACAGAATCATAGAAAGGTTTGGGTTGGTAGGGACCTCAGAGATCACCTAGTTCCAACCCCCCTGCCATGGGCAGGGACACCTCCCACTAGACCAGGTTGCTCAAAGCCCCATCCAGCCTGCCCTGGAACACCTCCAAGGATGAGGCATCCACAACTTCTCTGGGCAACCTGTTCCAGAGCCTCACCACCCTCACTGGAAAGAATATCTAATCTACACCTCCCCTCTTTCCGATTAAAACCATTACCCCATGTCCTATCACTACACTCCCTCATAAAGAGTCCCTCCCCATCTTTCCTGTAGGCCCCCTTTCCTGGAGGTACTGGAAGGCTGCTATAAAGTCTCCCTGGAGCCTTCTCTTCTCCAGGCTGAACAACCCCAACTCCCTCACCCTGTCCTTATAGTAGAGGTGCTCCATCCCTCGGATCATCTTTGTGGCTCTCCGCTGGACTTGCTCCAACAGGTCCATGTCCTTCTTATATTGGGGGCTCCAGAGCTGAATACAGTACAGGTGGGGTCTCAGGAGAGCAGAGTAGAGGGGCAGAATCACCTCCATCGACCTGCTGGCCACGATTCTTTTAATGCAGCCCAGGATGTGGTTGGCTTTCTGGACTGCAAGGGCACATTGCCGGCTCATGTTGAGCGTCTCATCAACCAACACCCCAGGTCCTTCTCCTCAGGGCTGCTCTCAGTCCATTCTCCATCCAGCCTGTATTTGTGCTTGGGATTGCCCTGACCCAGATGCAGGACCTTGCACTTGGCCTTGTTGAACTTCATGAGGTTGGCATGGGCCCACCTCTCAAGCCTGTCCAGGTCCCTCTGGATGGCATCCCTAATCATCCCTAAGATGTATCACTAATGAAACACTGCCCAAGACTGGGCACACCTTGCATCCTCTCCATACAACCTTTGACAGGACAAGAAGACCACAAAACTTACTCTCCAGGTGCAGTCTGCAAATGACCCTTGTAAAATACTTACAACAAACCCATCTACTCTATACATCTCTACTTTGCCTATAGGAAATAAGCAGAAACAGAATCAAAGACTTTACCACAGGCTGCATGGTTGGCATTGATTGCTTCTGCTCTAGCCACTGGGCCTTGCGACCTTGTCAGATGGTGTAACGTCATCTTGCTCCTTACAAATCCACCCAGACTGACAAATAAAGAAATGCTACATAAAAGTAATTAAATCATTAAGAACTGTCCTGGTTTGAGGTAAAACAGAACCAACTTTCTGTTCAGTGATTTTACTTCTTAGCTAGGCCTCTTCTAACTCTCTGAAATTAACAGCATGTTGTGTCGAAAATGGTTCGTTTTCAGAGTGGTAACACCAATGTTTACAGTTTGTGCCAGGGAAGGGTATGCAGAGAGGCTCTTGCTTATATTTATTGCTACAACAACCAAGGTCAGCTAATTTCGTTATTTGCGTTTCGGAAGGTTGGAACCAGAAAAGCGTAGAGGGGTCCCACTCGCTGGAAGGAGCGGACAGGACAGGTAACCCAAAATTTTCCAACAGGGGTATTCCATCCCATCTGCCCCGTGCTCAGTATAAAAGCTGAGGGATGAAAGGGTCAACTCTCTTTCTTCAATGGCTGACATCCAAGGAGGACTCTGCCCGTTCACCTGCTTTTGATCCCAATCTGTGTGTTCCTGACTCTATCTGTGGAATCCAGTTCCCACTCGTCGCTGAGTCCAGTCTGAGACTTCCCCAGTGCCTGCTGGTGATGTCATCCTGTGAGCTTAATACGGTTTTGTATATACTGTATCTATTTAATTACTTCCTTTATATTTTATTATTAATATTTCGTTAAAGTAGTTTAGTTTCTTCTAAACTCGTAAATCTCTTTATCTCTCCTCTTCCTCTCCGTGTATGAGAGGTTGGGGCGGGGAGAATCTGCCGCCAGCCACTGGCCAATTTGGATAAAACCTCAACAGAACTCAAGATCAAAAGGCATCCTAAGTGCCATCACAGTGAATTTTTGAAAATGTGTATGTTATGATAAGAATCTGACAAGTTGGGAGAACTGATGAGGTACAAGACTTCATCTCTGTGTCTGAGTATTGAATGTAAATGTTCTTGTCCTGAGACAGGAGTGTTTCCCATGTAACAGTTCCTAGATGTTTGCTTGGTCTCACTTTGCTGCATCTTGCTGAGTAGAGACCAGAAGCTCTTTTGGCCAGGACTTAGTTTTTATTTATTTTTTTTTTTCATTTTCTGTGGTCCTGCTGAAAACTACTGAAAACCCAGGTGGGGATCTACATTAGTTCCTTGACCACTGCAACCATAAACCTGTTTGTTCTTGGGCCTCCACTGCTCACAGTATCATCAACCCTTCAGTGTGCATGGGTTCCAAAACTGGGTAAAAGCACAGAAAAAAAATCACAAAGCGCTCCTCAATATGAGAGAACACCTCTCTATCAGGAAGGCCCTTACCTGCAAATTGCTGGAGGATAGGAGAGTGGGGAGGTGTCATCTATGCTTGCACCTTTCTTATAGTCTTCTGTAGGTGTCTGTTGTTAAGCTCTAGGAAGACAGATACTCTCATCTTATGGTCTAATTTGTCTCAGTAAAATGGTCTGAACCAGCCAACCAAAAATTATTGTCATCATTGATCTACCAAGCCAAGCTATCCTTAATGCCTTTTCCTTCTCATAACACAACCTTTGGAGTTGGTAATGCTGTTATCCCTGTTTTACATACTAGGAGCAGAAAGACAAAAATAAATTGACTTGAAGATGCATTTCCTGATGTCCTGCCCCCTCAGCTGTACCCCTGCACAAACGACGTGGCTGGAGCTCTCATGTTTCCTATCTGATCCCATACTGGAATTTAATTTTCAAGAAAATCAGAATGTCGCAGAAAAAGCCAGTAAAACTGTGGGATCCAGGGTAAACTCCCAAGTAAGAGTTTGAAAAAGTGCCTAGTAGTTTAGATGTCCCAGTTTAAATGTAGCCAAAGAGATAAAGTGACCTGGCAGAGATTAAACAGACAACCTAGTGGGAGACGAGTGTCTCAGGCTAGCCCACAACCATGAGATGATCCCTCCCACAGAGCAACAGCTGTCTTTTGATCTTTTAATAATCTGATCTTAACGCAGCCAAGACTTAATGTTATCAACGGAGTTATCAAACTCAGGGTTGTTTTCATTTTAGCTCGCACACACACACACTCAGACGCCCTGAAAAGGACATAACCTCTGTAATTATGTATGGCAGGGGGAAAGACACTTACTTTCATGACAGACAGACGCAGATTGTTAATGTTCAGAGGGGTTCTGTAACATTAGTGGGAGTCATGAACCTAAGCTATTATTGCAAACAGTCTTAAACTCTGCTTAGGGCAGGCAGTGAGATCTCAGAAGAAGTACATTAAAAGTAAGGTGGGGTTTTTTGGTGGTTATCACACCACCAGCCAAAATATTCTCTGCCCAAGTTGTGTTCTGACTAGGAAAATGCTTCTGCAGCAGACCTGCTTCCACCAACATGCCTTCATTCAGGTGAAAAGGCCTAGTTAACTGCACACAAGGCTCCACACTGGAGCTAAGTGCTCTCTCTCTGCTTCTCAGCACTTTGCACGTTGGCTCTTGCCGCAGCTCTGCAATCATTGAAAAGCAGCAATATCCAACCCATGGGCCATGGCCATACATAGCCCACTAAAACAGTTAACGTAAACCACAGCTTGCTCCTACCTTTCTTTTCTCCTGTCCTCTCCTGTTTCAAGAAGGTATCTGCAGGCAAATGACATTCACAAGTAAACAACTGTGGTGGGCAGAGGTTGCAAGGGTGGTATGGTCAAGTCATGGTGGGGCAAGGTTGGGGGACCCTCCGTTTCTGCATCCAAAACTCAAAAAGCTGACAACTGGTTTTCACCCTATCAGAGCAATAACCAAGTGAAAGCCATTCTTCCATCTCACTGCTGAAGGGCAAGGGTGAAGGTAAAAGCAGGAGGTCTCCCCATCAGAAGTGCCTCTGAGCATTTGCAGAAACACCCTGAAATTAAAAGACAGGGAGTGCTAAACACTTGGAGAATGATATTTTTGGCACTTTTACTGTCTGGTACAGACTAGCTTCCTTGAGGCAACTCCTACACACACGCAGTAGTCAAAGGCTTAAGTCAAAAATATAGATGTTCTAATGTAATTATTTCATATTCAACAATAATAATTTCTTTAGGAAGTCCTAAGGCCAAATAAAATGCGTTTCCTGTGCCATAATAATCATACATATTTAAGCTTAGGTTTGTGACTCAGAGTGAAAAGAGAAGGGAAAACCCTAGGACCGCCTGGAGACTTTCATCAGGTTTTGACATCTAACAGCTTCGGAGCTCTGCAGGATCAAATGATTAACTTGTTAGCTGCAGATTACTGAACTAGAACAAAGTGCTCCTGCACTTTTTCTTGAATTTCTGCCCTACCTGTCTGATGTTGCTACTAAATTCTGCTTAACAATTATAAGTTCCCTACTTCCACCACATTAATTCAAACTCTATGTAGTCTAACATTTTCAGAAAAGGCTTTCATTAGCATGTAAAATCTGTATTACGATAGAAAATTATTAATTAAAATCCATTTATGAAAGATATTATGTTTTCTGGCCAAAACAAATTATGCCTCTATTCAGTTAACCTCCTCCAACAAAATTATCAGTGAAATATTTTATGATTCTAAAATTAAAAAGCTTTAGATTCCGTCAAAGGGAAAAGGACAGCGATTCCAAGCAAATGAGCATGGGAATATTTATACATTAGCATCTCCATGAAGTAAGAGTCACAAAAATAAACTTTAGTCAGCTGTACATTTTTTTGCAAGGTACAGAATGGTCTGATAAATGGATGCTCGCTCAGATGCTACTGCTGGTTTTCAGTTTGCATTCACTTTCACTACTTTCTCACCACAACCACCTGAAAAGATACGAGGTGCAGTCTGGCTGCTGGCAAAGTCAACAATAAAATTCACATAAATATTAATGGGACCACTGCATGATCCTCAGATGATAGAAAATTTCTATCTATGACAAAAGATTAAGAATTTCTGTTCTCCTATGACTGACTGGATCAACATTTTCACAGTGGATACTAGCAATCGCTAGTGAACAGTGCAAAACAGCAGTGCTGTAGGGACTTCAATTTGTACAAGGCTCCTTTCCTTCTCCACCTGACTGTACGTGGCATCTGAGCTATTTCAACACAAAGGTTCTAAAAATGCATTTTCTAAATCAAAAATGTTTTAATTTGCTCAAAGTATGACTTCCATTTCATCTAGTTGTCTGGTTTTGGTTTTGTCAGGGCTAGTGGAAAAGAGAAGTGTTGCTAGTTTTACCTCACCTTTCACTTCTTCCACTGAACACTTACAGTGGTATTTCTGGAGTATGAGACTGTATAGCTTCCTGTCTCCTTTTGAAGTTGTTCTGTGATGCACTGGTGTGAATTGCTGCAACGCAAAATGGGATGCACCTCCTCCGTACCCTGACAGTGGGGCTCTTCGTTTCACGTTTACCCAGATCCCACCTCCATGTGGCAGGAGCAAATATACCAACTCCAGCTCTCCCAGGAATGCCCAACACCGCAGCACTCCACAGCGGGACACTGCAGCTGCTCCCTGGGGCACAGCACAGAGACCAGTAGAAGATATTTTGCAAGAGCACTGGAAAAACCCATATATCTGATACTTAGGTGATGTCCAGGCAAAAAGTACTCAGCCCACGGCTGGACTGGAGTCTGCCATTTTAGCTGCCCTGTTCTAAATCAGTCACCTGGATTATAAACTAAGCCCGGAACAAGCTCCAGGTCTACCTGCCCTGCCTCATCCCTCTTATTTCCATAAACCTTTACAGGAGGTTTATAAAAACAAATTCTTTGGACCCTTATATAAATGACCAAAGTTCAGGGACCTAACTTTTCACACGGGTAGAGGATATAAAAGCCGTGTTTGTAGTGTTTTATACTGCAAACCTAAAAACATTATAAAACGTTTGAAGAAATGTGAAAGACCTTTCCTTTCAAAATAACTGTCTAAACTTGCTTCAACTGTGTTCACTTCTAACACATAATTGCTCCTCTTTCAGAGCTCAGGTTAAAAACATCAGGTAGACTGGTGAAATTGGAGGGCTGCTGGAGTTGATAAGTAGCAAAACACTACCCAGAATGTAAAACAAATGTCAGCTTTATGTTGAGCATGCATTTTTGTATTCAGATGTATTTTCCTAGTAATTTTTCCTAGTAATTTCCTAGACGTATTTTCTAGTAATTTCCAACCAATTTATGGCTAACTCCACTTAGAAAACTCAAAGTACTCGTTGCAGTTTAAGGCTAAAGACAAGACACACTTTTTGTCAATTAGTTCTTCAGGTTAAATATTTAACTCTAGAAAACAAAATTATTTTTTACCCAGGGTGTTTTAGCAACACAGTAAAATGTTGCCTTTTCAAAGCATGTTATTTACTTCATGATCTGTGGCAGAAGGAATTAAAGGAAAGGAGTACATCAGCCTAACCTACCCTGAGAACTGGAAGCTGGATGATGCACAGCAGAAGCGATGCATTCATTTTCCAAGAGGAGTTGGCTGGCTTGGCAGCAGTCCAGAATGTGTTGCACACACGTCCTCAGCACAATATCTGTTTGTCTCCCAAATAAGTTTCCAGTTCAGCAAAGCATATTTTAAGTGCATTCTGGATTGAGGTCCCTGTATTTAAGTATATGCTAATGTGGAAATAATGTTTAGAAGGTGGAAGACGGGCACAACTGAATAATACATGTATACGATGACTCAATTCAAAAGTTGCTAAGAGAAAAAACAAGTAGAAAAAAACAAAATGAGGAGAAAAGAAACTGTAAAGATCAGAGAAACAGGTCCTTTGTTCAATTAAGCTTATCATTTAAAAACTAATGAAGCATTAGGGGAAAAAATACAAATTCTCATGGCAAAACCACAGTTCTTTTATAAAAATAGGTTTCCACCTTTATGTGCTCATACAGAGAAAGCCAGATTTACATGTATAAACAGATCAAGAAGAAAGCTGGAGAGGGACTTTTTACAAGGGTATGTAGTAATAGGACGAGGGGTAACGACTTCAAGCTGGAAGAGGGCAGGTTTAGATTAGATATCAGGAGGAAATTTTTCACTATGAGGCTGGTGAGACACTGGAACAGGCTGCCCAGGGAGTTGTGGAGTCCCCATCCCTGGAGGTGTTCCAGGCCAGGCTGGATGGGGCTTTGAGCTGCCTGGTCTAGTGGGAGGTGTCCCTGCCCATGGCAGGGGGGTGGAACTAGATGGTCTTTAAGGTCCCCTCCAACCTAAACCATTCTATGATTCTATGATCTTGTAAGCACCGATTGCTCAGCCAGCAATTTAACTAGTGGGCTGGTTTGCATAAAATCACATGTACAAATTTACATGGCATTTTGGAAAATTTGGTGCCATGGAATTTTGTGCCCCTCTGCAGTTGCAAGCTCTATGGAAGAAGAATGAGAAATGGGACAAAAACATGTATTCCCTTACTGTTTAGTCTTCTCTGTACATGCCACCCCTTATGACCAGAGGCTTAACGTGTTCTCAGCTACAGCGTACCACCAGTTTTAATGCCATTGCATTTAAGAGCTAGCTTTAATAAGTATAGTTGAGAAAGCAATACAAGAGGTCTTGAAGGGATGAGCCAGGGCTATGAAGTTTGCCTGCTTTTGATTCACTCCAGTCAGCAGCTGAGAATTAGAGTTGGGAAATATGGGAGGGAAATAAAGACGAAGAGGAGAGAAGGGAGAATTAGAACAAAGAGATGTGAAAAAAAGAACACTGAAGAGAGAAATTAAAAACAGATGAGTATCCTCATCATCTGAAATCTAATTTATATAACTGTTTCAGAATGAGGCAGTCTAACTGGGTCAACAACCAGTGAAACAAAGAAAGGAGTATGTAATAAATATTTTATTACATTAATCATAATAAGCTGCACTTTAAGTCTTGGCCAAAGCATATTCTTAAATCAAGCTGAGAATCTGAGCTGTTTCAGACTTAAGAGCATGAGGCCCACATGACTGTAATTAACATAATAAATCATGCTGTGGAGCTCTCTACACAGGCTGACAGAGCTTAGTTGATATATTGCTTATTAGAGACTGCAGACATTTCTCCCTCTGTTTTCTTAAAGCGCCATTGGTAGTGAATCAAAAGGTATCCTTTTCTCTTCTGGCTGAACTATCTACTGCAGGTGTAATAGGAAACACGTGTTGGGAGCTCGTGCCATTGACTTCTGATAACACAGATCACAGCATGTGCATCCCGAGGAACTGCATTTCAGTACCTTTTCTCCCACCCTCATCTTTAATTTAGCAAAGTACTTGAATTGCCTTGTTACTGAGCTTGCAGTTTTATTCTGAAATTCTTTGTTGGTGATTTTGCCCACCCAGACCAATTTTCTTTTACCTTTCCGCACTGTGTTCTCCAGTATGAGTGAAACAAGCTATGAAGGGCATAAACTCTACGAAGAGCTCACCATTTACAACCTTGCCTAACTAGTTTCAATGCACACTTTTAACGCGCATATTTCCATTGCCTTCACTGGGTCAGAGAGCAGAATTTACGGACCAGCTCTTTACACAGTTCTCTAGAGAGGATGAAGTACAGCACTTAAAGTGAAACAGCTCCAAGGTGGATTTTTTTAGCCTGCTTTTCTGTTTTGAGGCTCTGCTAAGAGTCCTCTCCTCCTCGCACTCCAGAAAAAAAGACGACTTTGAACTTCATTTTAACCTTTGCAAATACAACTCTTACCATATTAGGAAGGGGTTCAAAGATGTAAAGGTCCCACAAAGTTGGGGGAGATTCAACAGCTGGGCAGAGGGCAGAGACATGAATACATCCATCCCAACTTGGGGAAAGGCCAGACCTCAGGTGATAGATACCCTCCTAGGCAGCTGCTCACACACCCTGACTGACCACAGTGCACACACTTTGCTCCAGACCAGCCACGGCATGTCCAGGCATTTGCCAGGACAAGGAGTCCCAAGAGGCACAGGAGCAGCTGGAAATTCTGCACAGAGAGGAGATGAAGAGATAAGGAACGCGCATTCAGCAGGAACCAGGCACAACTCATTTATTTCTTCCTTGGATACATGTTTAAACTTTATCATAGTTTAACTGAATAGATACTTAATCACATTTTGCAGCTCTACGTGAGTAAAGTCTCTTCAAATAAATGTAGGAGTTTCAAATTTTTTCTAGCTCTGTACACATGCAGAGAGCATACACACACATACACACCTCTTTGCTGCTCAGAATATTGTTATTATTTCTCTTCTGTAATTACGTTGTCAAAATTTTCCTGTCAGGATTGTAGTATTATTTCCATAAAAATAATTTGTTCTTCTACATAAGATAGGAACAATCAGTTCCCCTGCTACTGAATGAGTTCATACCAAAACTGACACCAAGTAATTCATGTAAGAGATGACATGGGGTATAGTTTCATGGATATAATTACGGATGTATTTTATACATATATATATATGGCTATTTTATTATGCACCAGCACAATAAACAGTCTGATGTATGTAATAACTGAAAAAGTGAATGGTAAATGGGACAAGTTATTTGTCAAACTGTAAGTTTTCTGAGGGCTATCTGACATCAGGTGAGAGGAAACAGAAGCAAAAAGACACTTCTTTATACAGAGAGAAAAAGAAATGTAAATCTGTGAGCAAAAAGCAAAGCATATATGAGCATACAGGCATGAACACTGTGCTGTGATGCCTGTTTTCCTGTCTTAATTTGTTTTCTTGGCTGTATTGTCAGTAAAAGAGAGCAAGTCCCAAACAACTGGCAGCACTCCACTTCCCAGGAGCCAATGACAGAAAAAAATCCCCATAACCTGGCACATCCACATGACTGAAGGACAGAGCTCCCCACAATCAGAAGAGCACTTCAAGTTGTGGACAGAATTAAATTATTCCCATACAAAAACATCTGTGCTTCTGTGGCTCATTCACACTATCCTTGACCAGCCACAGTAGTAAAGCAGAGATTAGGCAGATACCCCAGTAAGAGAAAGGAGAGTGTAAACAGAAAATCGAAGCAAGCTATTCAAAGATCAGAGATTAATGCCCTTATCTTTCACAGGCTTGATCTCTGGGTACAGGTATGTCCTGCTTGAAATAATTCAGTAATACAGCACATTCAGCTTTGGCACTGGGGTGATGTGATCTGGGCCAGAATAGCTCAGAATCATTTTTTTCTTTCTCTGAACAAAACAGAAGGCCAGCTTTTTCTTTCCTTTTTTTCTTTCTTTTTTCCCCAAGGACAAATCAGCAAGCGATTAATTATTATTAATCCATAGTTGTATGGTTTCAAGTGATGTTTTCATCACGAAGACCCAATTAATGAAAAGCAACAACAGACCACAGTGTTACTGCCAGTCTAAAGATATCCCAAATTTAACCAACAGGAACACACACAGTATTTCTCTCTCTGTGTGTGCACTTACTGTTTAATTAAAGTTAATGGGAGTGACAAGTGTAAGTTAGAAGTAAGATGCAGCCAATGTACTTAATGGTCAATGTATAATTAAGCACGTAAGCACAAAACATAAAACATAAAGCATCAGGCTCAGTAAGGTCCTCAGCACCACTTTTTACATGACATGCATGCGGGAAGCTCAGTTCCTGGCTCCCACCAGGGGCAGGATTCAGTGGTAGCCAGGATCTGGGAACTGCTGCCTCCAACACAACATTCGTGTGACCAGCAGCAACCTGCCATTTTTGCAGAGCAGCATTGCTTGGCTCCAAACAAATGCGGACTCATTTGGGAAACGAAAATACATCTCTGCCCACCAGTCCCACAGAGGCCACTAGCCACATTCAAACTGTTCAGAACAACCAGTGTCAAAAGCAGTTTTTGTGTGACCAGTTCGTGGAGTGCCCCAGCAAGAAAGATTCATCAGGGAAAGCAGGCGTATCAGTTTCTCTCTCTTGAGGCTCTGATTTAGTAGCCTGGTTCAACACTTCCTGCAAGTAGCGTGGTCATATGCTTCATTTAAGCATACTTTATGAAAGAAAGATGGATTTCAGCATGTTCCAGTGCTTCCAGGATATGGATGTTTTAGCAAGCACTGCTCTGTGCTCTGCTAGCCATGATAAAAAAATCTACTGTCATGCTTCTGTTTTCTTTTCTGGAAACACTTGAACCGGAACTTCTGCATTCAAAATTCTTATCTTGTTTAGATAGACAGAAAATGCACTCAGAAATTTTTACTGATCTGTTTCATGCTCAAGCAGGTTCTAGGTTCACTGCAGGCAGAAAAAGAAGATGAGACATGACAGAAGAAAACTCATTAAGAGGGAAATAATTTAGGTATTAGGAAAATGGAAGAGATGAGAACTCACTGTGTGCTGACTTCACAGAACAGCTTATGCAAAAATGGCATGCTCCCATCATGGAGACAGGTGAAAACAGTTCTTCGCAAGGCTTACTGCTGCTATTAACAGCTTAGACCTTGAACACATATGTGAAATGGTTCTTCCGTATATATATTTACTGAAGTACCAGCCTCATCAGAAGTGGAAAAACACTCTTCGAAAGTATCCTGACCTAAACCACCAAGACTTGTACTCCCTTTCCATTCCAGCACTCCATCCAAAGCGCATGTCTGAGGCCTCTCCAGGGTCAGTGTCTCTCTTGGCTGCTCTGCTGCATCTCCTCTGCAGATCCCAATCTGATTCTGCCTTGCCTTGCTTTTCTTACTTAGAGACTCACAAATCAGAAGACGAAAATAGCTCCAAAATTAAACAGAGCAATTGCAAAGACCACACTAAGAAAACAGATCTCTGATCAAAACCACGATGTTAAACAGTTTTCTATTTTCTGAAAATAAAGTGATGTGCAGTACAGACTTGGCCAGTTTCCTTTTTTGTTTCCATATATTTTTAGGACAGCTGGAACCAGTAGAGCTCTTCTTTTCTTCTGTTATATTGCAATACCACAAAACACAGCACTTTGCACGGAACAGTAGTCTGTTTAAGACACCTTTAGTGAAAGGGAGAGCTAGCACCTAGCTCATGTTACAGAAATTACTGTTTTCTACTTCTCACTTGTGCTTTGTTTTTTTGCTTTTTTGCCTTTCACGTTGGGGTAATGGGGGAGAGGGTACATTTCTATGTCTGAAATAAGCAGTGATGCTCCAGAACACAACCATTCATTGAAGTGGGCAGTTTCTCTTCTGATACAACACACCATCTTACCTACTACCATTTGCGCTATAGTACTTTGAAATAAAAATAAATATTTAAATGAAGTGTCAATAATTCTTAGTAATGCAATTTCCCTAGCCAGATCCCCAGAGAATATTCCTGACTGTTTGGCAGCTGAACTTGGCATGCTGTACGGACTTACTCCTTAAAAACTGCTGTGGCCTGGCTGCAACAGATCTTTCTGAGGGTACAGATTCAACACCCTCCTAGCTAAAGGCAAGCAACTTCCACAGACTGCATGGAAGCTACCATTTCTCACCAGTTACAGAGGATCAATAGGCCTGTGCAGCTTTTATTGCAGGAATACAACTCAAAGCCCATGCCCAAATACCTTCCACACCAACCTACTTTCAGGATGAATACCCATGAACAATTTCCTCCAAAATGTGTGTGTATCTATCTATCTATCTATCTATCTATCTATCTATCTATCTATCTATCTATCTCTCCAGCAACGCTGCTACCAGATGATGGCTCTATGTGATGCAGGTGGTTCCACTCGGAGGAGTTCCATTGTGAACAGGGGAAACAAGTCCTGAAATCAAGAAAAGCTGCAGCGTCATCTCTTGTATGCATAGCTGCTTTGATAAATACTTGATATTCAAGATAGGAAGAAGATCACCCTCTACATGACAAGTCCACTGCTGGTCTTCAGGGTTGAAAGAGGCTGGCATGAGCCTTCTGTGTCTGGAAGGAATTTCCACTAGAGAAATTTCTTAACTACAGTGAAAATCTGAAGAGGTTGTAATACTTGATGAGTTTTCATTTCAGCGTTCTCCTGCAAGAATTAATAACTTGATAAATGCTTCTTGTAGGAACAGCTTCACAAAACATACTCTTTCAGTAGAATTTTTAGTACTATGGTTTCTTTTTTTTTTTCATTTGATTGTCATGCTGTGTACCCAGATGATAAAAGGAAATAGATGACTATTTTGCCAAGGCTGAATTTGTCCTTTTTATGTTACTGTCCTGCTTTTAAACAGAACTCCCTTACAATATTGTAAAGATCAGTAATATCAGCCTCATTAGCAGAAATTTTAGAATAAAGCCCCCAAAACAGCAGTTTATAATTTAGCAGTGTTTGGACACAGATAATTAAGGGTGGGAGTGTGCTGGCAAATCCATACTGCAAGATCAGCAGGCAGTGGTAGTGCAGGAGGCTTCCTTTTTCTGATGATTAAAACTATGATGATCTAATTTTATTCTTCTAAATAAGCCATGCTCTTGCAACTTAAAAAAAAAAAAAAAGCACTATGCTTTTTGTAATTATGTATTTCAGTACTTACTATTTTTAGTTCAGCTACTGGAGCAAGAATAGATACCAATTATGGGACCTAAAGAGTCATCAGTGGACTCTGAACTCTTTAGTCCAACACAAAGAGGAAGAGACTGTCTCACCCCTGCATATGTTTAATTGTCCGCTTGACCACATTCAGCAGCAAATGTCCCTGGAGGCAGGCTTCAGCAGTCACTTTAGCCAAAAGTCATCAATCTTCGTATGTAAATTACAAATACAGAGACCGATCAGCAATTCTTTGATTGTTCTTGGAAGAGCTTAAATAAAGTTCTGTAACTTTCTGTTGACATGATTATTTGCCTTGTGTTACATTCATTCTTGGCACAGTTACTGGACTTGGAAGAATTACAGCAGGGATTAATTTGGCCTTTCTGTATGTATGGCTGATGCTTTATATACCTCTGAAAAAAGGCATTATTTTTTCTTGTTTGCACTTTGGAATGCGCTAGCTGACACATTTTTTTTCCTTGCAGTGTAAACAGTGATTTAGGAGCTAAAGCTAAACCTCTTCAAAGCTGTCAATCCATGAGGTGTGGGGGACTTCTTTCTCCTCTAAGTCTTGTAACATTTTGATGCTCATCTAACAGCTCCTAATCCATAAATCTTCACAACTCACACTAGGATGTCAGCCCCCACTTAATTTAAACCCACACAATTGCACAGAGAGGCAGGAGGAAAGGGAGAGGTCCTGGTTCTTTTGATTGCAGAAAAATACTTAAAAATATTCCACCTAAAAGCTCTACATCAATATCACACAACCCCCATATGCACTGCATTTTTTAATGGTCGTGTTCAGATAGAGACATTGTACAAACACCTGCAACAGACAGGGATGTCCACACTGGCAGCACAGTGACAGTCAACCCACATTAGATGCCAATCATGAAAGGCTGCAATCCCTGCTCGTACCTTCCCATGATGAGAGCACAGGACCAGAACTAGATCTTTGCCCAAGTCACCAGTTTAAGCTGATCACCTGGCACTGATCTGGGATCCTGACATACCAGCTACAGAAAAGAAAAGAACTGGGAGAAGCCCAGAGGGGAGACATCAGAGTCAGCAAGGCTAAGTACTGCCCTCAGCACAGACCAGGTCACCATCCATCACGCCACGCATCCAACCGCTGATACCGTTCGATAACCACTGCAGAGGGACCATGTGAGGCATGCTGACTAAGAAAGCAATGGTGCTTGTGGACAACCTGTTTCCCTTCCAAACTCTGCAAAAACCTGTACGTGTACAACATCACCCAGCAGCCCAGCAAGTTCAGCAATGGGTATGCATGATGGCATTGTGATGGTACCCACAGAATATGATTTGCCACATCTCTGAGAGAAGCAACAACCCTAGCCACTTCATTTACAGGATTTTTTATTTTGCATCTCTAGTCACTATTCTTTGTGTTCTGCACATTTTGTACATGTGGATTTGACATCTTTTTAGTATATCCTTATGGAACACTTTGCTCCTGTATTTGTAATGTTGGACCAGAGATGTCTTGCTGCACTGTCTTCTTAATCCAAAGCACATCTTCACCCTCAGCCTCCAGGTGGAAAGTGAGTATTCTTCATAAATACTTCAGCAATTCTGCTTACGAAGTAAGTCCTACCTCTCTGAGGATCAAAATTTGCCTTTCTACACAATAAGCTCTATTCTCCTCTGAGCCATAGGCTTCCTCCATATCCTTCTGCAGTAACACCAAATCTTTTCCATTCATTGTTTCAGACATCCAAGTGTCACTAATTTCTCTAGGCTGCATGTACTGCAACCTAAAGCATCTTATTTTTCACTTGCCTTCCATCTTCACTGAAGTGACCTACCTTGCCCTTGCAGGTTCTTGGACATAAAAACCAGACCCTTTATTAGAAAAAGGAAAAGACAAAAGAGGCTGTTTCGGAAGCAGAAATTGCAGAAATTCCCTGCTCTCCACCATTGCAAAAATCTCTCTCCTATCAGATGTAGGTCCTCTTATTTTTTCCGCATGAAAAAAAAGACTAAATAATACCTACGTACATTCTGGAAGGCTTTGCTAACGAAGTAGTAAAGAACAATCTGAAAATTGACAGATGAATGTCGACTTATTAAGGCTGAAGTTTAACAAAAATAATTCAGTATATTCCACAATGCTTAGATGGAGACCTGAATTCAACAGAAATCTGTGTCTAACCTCACTGAATCTTCACTGGGATGCCGCTTCACTTTCAAGACACAAAAATACCTTTGTAAAGTCCCTGCTTACACATTCAGTTGCCATGGTTTAATTAAACAGGGTAAAAGAGAAAAAAAAATGTTTGAAAGAGAAACTAATCCAAAAGTATAATGTGGCTTAAACTGGCCTAAACTAACACATATTATCAATATTTTTGATTTCATGGAGAATATCACTCAAACTTTCATGACCTGCGAGATTAACATGCATGGAAACTATCAGCTGTGTCTGATATAAATGCGAAGATATGTGACAAACTAAAACTGAAAGCAATTCTTCTTGCTGGTTGGATCACACTCTTTATTAATAAATTATCATTTAAGGCCTTAGTCCTGCAAAGACCTCATAAACATATGACCAGTTCTAATGAGACAAGGAGCAAGGCTTCACATATTATTTTAAAATTAAGCAACAAGGGGACAAAGCACAATTTAAATTCCCGGCTCACTTTCAGCCATACCTTTGTTTGTGTGTCAAGCATCCACTGAGTCTATAAACTAACAAAAGCTCTAGGATCTTTGGTATACTTATCTTCTGCCCTTTTTTTTTTTTTTTTTTACGTAAGAATTATAGTCATCCTTGTTTCTGTCTATTTGTGACAGAAGAATTTTTACACAGGATAGATAAATATCCTCTCATAGTTCAATATTGCTCAAATTTCATACATCATGCACCACTTCTAGTACATCGCTCTTCGTTAAGAGACAACCTAATGAAATCACTGTACATGAGCAATCACCCTACTGTAGTCTTTTATCAGACCTCCACATTTTATCTGCAAGGATCTGCTGTGCAGAACTACTCATCTGTAATAAATTCACTTGCCAACATTGCCCACTTTTCTGCAAATTGAAGATTTATTAACGCCAGCACTTCTTTCCCAAAGGAGCAGGCTCTATGGAAATCGGAGACTTTGCTGACATGAGTATCAAGTTTTAGTTGTACATCAATCATTTTACCCTAGTTAAAGTGTAGCTACCTCTGAGTACAGTAACAGCTATTACAACAACACTATACCAGGCTGAGGAGAGGAATAGCATAACACTTTTTGAGAAGAACACAAGAAATGTGAGTATTGAAAACGTAACTGACTGAACTGGAATATGGACAGCACATGGAGATAACGTTGCTGTCTATGCAAGAAGTACTAGGAGGTTCTGAGGGCTGATTTACACAGTGTGTGTAAATCCAGATGCAACCCCAACTTTGTCCTCCTAGTGAGACACTAGACCTGAAATAACCCTGATCTGGAAACCGTATAAATGTGGAAATATGTTGCTGCATCCTTCTTGTAAGGTTTAACCCTAAGCAGTTAACAACTGCTGACCTTGTTTGGCTTCTGAAGACCTGGCAAAAGTAGTTTGAAAGGGTTTGGTTTTTTTAATGAATCTGTCAAAAGTAAAAGGAAGTTCCGTTCAAATACACGGAAAAACTTCTTTACGGTGAGGGTGACAGAGCACTGGAACAGGCTGCCCAGGGAGGTTGTGGAGTCCCCTTCTCTGGAGATTTTCAAGACCCGCCTGGATGCAGCCCTGAGGGATGTGCTTTAGGCAATCCTGCTCTAGCAGGGGAGTTGGACTAGATGATCTCCAGAGGTCCCTTCCAACTCTGAAGATTCCGTAAATCATTCTCACAGATAACACACACCTACATGGACAAATTCTGCCTAGGTTTGTATTCCACTGTCTTAGCTTCCAAGTTTGAGACTGAGCAAGTTGCAGGGGCAGGCTGGTAGAAACCATCTCTATACAGCAGTGATACACTATAAACTAAGGAATGCAGAATAAGTAGGTTTACCATGCAATTCAGATTGACATCAGGCATCCCATATCTCTCATAGTCAGGTGAGCAGAGTCAGTTTTAAACCAGACAGAGTTTTGTAGGGAATTTCCACAATGGATGTTACATGACAGTACTACTGCAAAGTAGCATCTCAAAGATGCAGTCACGCAAAAATGGGTCCCAAAGAATAATGTCCTTTGGTGCAACTAGGACAATTATCATCCTTTGTAATTTCTAATGCTTAGTTGGGTTTTACTTAGAAAAACTGGGTATTAACTTTGCCCATGGTTTTATCTGGCAACAAGATCTGCAGGATCTTGCCCATTAATAGATTCACTAGCGCTAAATGAGATTTCAGGCTGTCCAGGTTGAAGTGTCATCCAGGCTGTAAAGTGCTTCTAGTGCTTACAGTAGCTGTTACAGGGACTGCATATAGGCAATTTTTTCCCCCTCGACTGTTCTGCTCTGCTCTGTCTGGCCAGACCTTCCAAGGCTGAACCGGCAAGGGAGCAGAGAGAGAACTTGCTCCTGCCCTCGCCTCCTCCCAGGATGGCACCACGCATCACCTCAAAGAGCAAAGCCAGCACTGCTTGCACTCAGGTCCTGAAGGAGCTGGCTGCTCAAGAAATAGCCGTCCTGCCCCTCCAGAAGATGTACGTCCAACACTGAGTTATTCTGCATGTGGGATAATCATTCAGCAGAACTACACTGTTTTAACATGCTCTTTATCTGATAACGTTGATCTGTCTGTGCCAATTCTCAATGCTTTGGCAGCAGTGGGGGATGAACAAAATGAAGGACACGGGATAAGAGAACTTCCACCAAGGCAAGGGAAAAAATCTTTTTTTTCTCTTGGATTAAAGTTTTAAGTATTGTCAATTTCATGGTTAAGGTTGGGGTTGTCCTTCTTGCCTCTGCAGGCTGCTCTGATTGTGCCCTCCTTTGCCTCTCCATGATAAACATCAGCCTTCTGACAGGGTGAAGGCAACACCCGACCCCCAACTCTAGGCTTCACTGTCTGAGACCACTTCTTTCTGGTTCATTGAAAGAGTGCACGGCTGGGCTTCATGTCCTCCCCACCCCATGCACACAATGAGGCGGCTGCATGCCCTCTCCCATGACACAACTGCACCTAAAACGGACCTATAAACCTATCCTGGAAGAGCCCTTTCCCTACGGCAATGGTACACCTTCTCATGGAGGGTGCTCCTGGCTTTCGCTCAGCTGAGGTATTCCAAATCTTCTTCCAAGCAGGAAGAGGGTTTCTCTATCTACTGAATTAGGAGCTGGCAGGACCAGGGCACCCTCGCACAATGCAGCACCTCCTCCCTGGCTGCCCCCTCACTGCCCTGTCGCTGGGGAGCCACCCCCAAAACATTACCACCCCTCGATCCCCCACCAGCATCCTACCTGGCATGGACTGCACCACCGCCTCAGGGGTGGCGGTGGGGACGGCGTGGGGCTGCTGCTGGCTGGAGCTGACCTCGGGCTCGGCACTCACTGAGGGCGAGCCAGCCACCTCGCCACCCGGGACCAGCGGAGGGGCGGGCGGGAGGTTCTCCTCAGCTGCTGGTGGCTCCTCCTGACCGGGCAGCTGCAGGGCTGACAGGGGGATGCTTATGGGTTTCCCAGCAGTGGCGGTGGCGTTGGAGCTGGTGGCTGGCACTTGGAGGGCAACCACGGGGCCACTGCCTGCCCCTCGTGCCGGGGAGGCCAGGGGTCCGCGGGGTGGCCTCTGCGTGGCCAGCCGGGGCGGGCCAGGGGGGGAGGCGGAGAGGCGCTGGGGGTCGGGGTCAGGGCCGGCCACCAGCTGGGGCAGGGCCCTGGCGGGGCCCATGCAGGAGGGCCCGGCCTGGGGCTGTGGCTTGGGCTTGGACATCTGCGTCAGGGCCAGGGCCGGCCCGTCGGCACCGGCCGTCAGCTCAGCGTTGGCCACAATGTAGTAGTCCTCGGGGAGCTCCTGCTTGATCTTCTTGAGGAGCACCTCGCCGCCACCCTCGTCGGCGGGCTGGGCCTGGGCAGCGGTGGGCAGGCCGGCAGCCGGACGCTTGCGGGGGCCGGCGGGGGCCCGGTGGGGGTGCGGTTCGAAGTCGCTGTCCTCGTCGGTGACAGAGGACTCGCAGACCATGTCGAAGAGGGTGGCCTCGTCCTCATACTCCTCCACGGGCTCGCCCAGCTCCGACGGCTCGCTGCAGTAGGAGAAGTCGCAGGAGTCGCGGGTGCGGGTGCAATCCAGCTTGGCCTTCCCCGGCCGGCCCGGGTAGCGCTCCAGGGGGCTGGCCTGTGCCTCCGAGGGCACCCCCAGCATGCTGGGGCTGTCTGAGTTGAAGCTGCGGCTGTCCTGGAAGCAGACACGCTCCTGGGAGCCAGCCCGGCAAGTGGCAGCCAGGGGCCAGTGGTAAGCATGGCCAGCGCTACAACCCCACATGGCCGTCAGGTTGCCGTGGGCCCCCTCGGAAAGCAAGTGCTTGAGGTTGGGGATGAGGCTGCAGATGGTCCCGTGGCTGTGGGCCCAGCTCACCAGCTTGGAGAGGTTTTCAGAGGAGGTGTGAAGGCAGTCCTCCATGGTACAGGATCAACGGGGCCTCGCTGCGGTGAAGTCAGCTGGAGACACGGTTCAGATCACAGGGTCCTGGCACTCATGGTCACGTCTTGCCAAGCTCATGCTTGCTGCTCGCCTGCAAACAGAGAGCAAAACCCGGCTCTTCAGCACTCCCAAAGCAAGAGCACGTTCGCATGGGCAAGTGAAACATTCCTAAGCTCAGCTAAACCCACTTCACTCTCATCGCGTGCGCTCCAAAGCACATTTCTCAAAACAGCGCCTGCTTTTAAGCAGCCTCATTCCTTATTCTGCCTGCAAAAAATCTGCCTTTAAACCCAAGGGAAGGAATATCCCTGCAATACATAACTAAAATAAGCTAAAACAGCTTTTCGAACAAGCCAGTTCAGTATCAGTAGCAATATGATTTGAAGCCTAAATCTCTGAGAAAACCCAAATGCAGCCAAAAAGATGTCCTCATACTTAGGAAATGAAAATTGAATAAAATCTTAAAACATAAAATTCATCTTGAACATCAAGGAAGCAATCAAGAACCAACTCAGACACTCCCTCTGCACCTGATGAAAATTTATGACATTTTACATCATTTACGTACATCTCTCAATATCTCAACTATCTCCTTTTCAACTGAATTTTAGAGTCATCAAGGCCAGAAACCTTAGTTTTCAATATAAGGAAAAAACAACCAAGTTCACCCTTCGCTGTGCTATACTGACAGTCATCAGTTGTCCAAAGGCTTAGGAGAAGCTTCAGGGACTTGCAAGATTTAATTCGTAACCTTTCTTAAGATCTGAGAGTTAACCTTTTGCTTTTTTTACCATATTGTCTATTTTCCCAGATCTTAATGATGATTCTGTTCAAGACAAACACCTGCCATTTTCACCAGAACTCTTTAGAAATCTGCAGCACAAGGCATGGATCTCTGGGGCCAAGGCCATGAATCCTACAGTATTTCAGGTCAAACATAAAAATACAAAACCTGTTGCATGTTCATCTTTTCCTGCCAGAAACTGCTTCCTGCCCGTATGGTATAGATACTTTACAGGCAAGGTCGTCCCACAGAAGACTGCAAGCCCTCAACTTCTCAGGACTTCAGCAGTAGGACTTTCTAGGAGACCCTGCAGCTGTTTCTCTGATCTGCGTTTCTTTTAACGCCATGCAAAAGACAATGAAACATGATGCAGGAGATGCTTAATTTGCTTAAATGAATAGAAAAGACGGGAAAAATAAATTTAAAGATTGCCCATTCTTTCAATAAACAAAGAAGAGCAAGGAATTGTAACATAACTCAGCTAAAAATACTGAAATTGTTTCCAGGTAACTTCTTGAACTGTAGCTTTCTTTTCCCCAAGAGGTTTACCGAGGTATCTGCTATCAAAATTCAACAATCGGAGTTGAATTGTTGACCAAGCGGGGCTTCGTCACTGCTTGATGAACATCAGGGCACAGCTGGGGCTGGGGGCCAGGCAGCTGGGACAGCCCCAGCCCCAGGCATTGGGCACTGGACTGACAGACCCAGGCTGAGCTGAAATGGGGCTCCTGGGCGGTGGGCAGGGGGTGGGCTGGGGGTCCCAGGGCAGGCTGGACAGAGCTGTTAAGGCCCATGGGTGCCCTCAGGTCCCTGACAAAAAATTAAGGTTGCAGTGGGAATGCTCAGTTTGTATGTGTCTGTTGGCCTCTAGTACCTGGTCTAAATCATCTGTTTAAGTCATCAGCTGGAGGAGGTTGTTCATAGGAACATTTGCTGTTAATAATTATTTTTTAACTTTTATTTTGCTTGTTATGCTCTGTATTCCACACACTTCCAGATTTAAGCTGCAGTCAATGCCTGTTTTCCTGTTATCCAGGCATTTTAATACTTAACTACTGCAATAACAGTATTCTTTTTTTTTGTACCACAACAAAATAAGATCCAGTTTGTCAAATGCCTGTAAAATCCTAGAGCAATGATCACATTGAGAAAGATGGCACAAACCAGTTTTCACACAGATCCCACTACTAGGATACTGGACCTCCCAGTAGTCCATTTCTGAGGTGGGAAATTATTACCCCTACTATAAAGATCATCAAGGACAATGGCTGAAATAGATCAAAGTAAACTGTGAAGCTGTAGCTGACTTCAGCAGGTCCAGGTAACTCGGACCCCAGAGGTCTGTAAGAAAGTCAGCACTTCACAGATGGACCCCAAAACATAACCCTCACCCAGGGTCCTCGCTATTATTAATACAGAACTGGACAGTCTCTTTCTTTAGACTATTGTCTTACTTTTAAAAACTAAGGTTATTTGAGTTGCTGGAGAAGATCAGTAATAAAAGAGCTCAAACAACTTGAAATTTCATGGTTGCTGGGCACAGGCTGGGCATGTTTTGAGGTTACTGCTCAGCTAAATTAATAGAGATTAAAGGTATGTGTATATTCCTGTAATGATATCCATGTTTCCTATCTCACCAGCTGTTACCTGCTAGAGGTCACTTTTTCAAACAAGGGATCATATCTCAATACAACTTCGATTCAGTAAATATAAATTTTAAATTATTAATCACCGAAGTGGAACTTTTTTCATTAAAGTAATCAAGGGATACCAACGAAACTGCAGCACTGTCAGATGATAGCTAAGTCTGAGTGTCTCTCTTTGTGTACACCTGATGACAGAGCATTCACCTCCGGTGACTTTCTCAGACAGCTAAAAGTAACTGTGAACTTCTGCTCATTTCTGCAGGCCTGTTTGGAGGTTCTCCCTAACCTTCTCCCTCCTGTGCTTTGTGAACATGACCTGCAAGACTTGGAGCCCCCATTGTTCTCAGCTCATATTTTCACGTAGGCAGAAAAGCCCTTTACATTTTTCCCAACATTCATGCCAATCTTACACCTCATTTTGTTCCCCGTCCTCTTCTACATCAGCGTTCTTAGATGCAAAGTGAACTGCATCATGGCACAAGAAGACAGCTACACGGTGGCTAACCGCCCCTGGAGAATGCTTTCCCTAAAATCAACACAAATTACTACCTGCCTACTCACTTGCTCTTCAAAGTCGCTTGCCAGCTAGCTGCAGATAACTGTGTTTGCTCTTTGCCGACAGAGGCGAGGAGGCTGTGTTTCAACAGTTCTGCAGCCTGCATATCCCTGTTCACCCAGTCGCATTCACCAGGCAAAGGGTGGCCTGTGCAAACAAAAATGGGAACAGACTGGACAAGTACTGCCTACGATTCCCTCCATAAGGCTCACCATGGGTCTTTCCTCCCCACCCAGGCACGGTGCCTCACTGGTGGGGTCAAGAATGGAGCCAGCATAGGAATTTCTAGATATATTGCAAACTTCTAGCTATTTTTCCAACATATTTGAAATTAAGCATGACACAGAGGGAAGTCCTGGATAATGGATGAACAGGAAGAAGAACACAGTTAGGAAACAGAGCGAAAGTGGTGTAAGATTCAAGCTTGTTTTTGCAGTAGCTCAAGCCAGGGTGCGTGAACAGAGAACAACTGCTACAATAACTCAAAATCCACCTTCTGTTTTTGCCCACATAAAACCCCAGCAAGGGGACAGATCTCACAGCATGACCTGCAACACAAAGCTCCTTGCATGACCAGTGCCTCTGTGCAGTATAATAAATGCAGGAGGTTCTCACCTTGCAAGCCTTTCAGGCACTGGAGAAGGCTGCCCTTTTCAAACACACAGCTTTTAAACATCTAAAAGTTGTTTGTTATATTCGGTTGTTTGTTTTAAGCCTTTTAAAGATACGCTGTCAATCTTGACAGGGGTCAAAACCTCCGGTGCTTCCATATTTCTGCTTACTGGTATATTCAAAGATGCAGACATCCTACCCCAGAAGAAACACCAAAGGACGGGAGGAGTAACACCATACTCACAGAAGGCAAAGAGGACCATCTGGAAAGAGACGAGAGGAAAGGAGGGAGAGCTATAGTCAGGGCTACAGTCAGAAGCTGCATCTGTGTAAACCCATGGGAAAGCACAGAGCTGCTCAGTTGCTGCACGACCAGGAACATTATCTTGGGAAGACAGAAATCCCGATTTGGATGAAGAACCACTTTCTGCACAGGGAAGGAGATCAGGTCAACTGCTACAATCTAGATTGTTTGTGCAGGGCTGAAAATCCAAGGACATCAGTTATTAGAAGCAATGTGTCTTGGGTTTGCCAACTGCAAGCAGAAGTTGACAATGGCACTTTGGCAGGGAGGGACTCGCCCTGTGAAAAGCACAGCAAATCCATCATTATCTGCCCAGTTTCCTGAAAAGGGACCTTGTCTGCTCAGTCAGACAGCATGCTGCTGGCTGACAGTCTGCTCTTGTTCGCTAAATCACATTTTAAAGATTATATAAGTCATTCATTCAGACTGGCAAGATTAGATAAGATGACTCATGCTTAATAACCTGCTAACATGTATACTCTGAAATCATGCAGTAGCTGGCAAAAACACACCATAGCTTCAGTGTGAATAACACTGGTATTTCAACTGCACTACAGATGGCAAAGCCTTAACCTTCCACAGCACTTTTCTGCCGTTCAGAGCCTTGCAATATCTAATTCAGAGTGAAGCATGTCTAGGTGCTGGAAATGCTATCTGGACCCTAAATTAAGAATCCTATTTTACGGCTTGTTTAGCTTTTAGGACCTCATTTACAGTATGTCGCTGTAATGATTAATGTGTACAGAATACGTGTTATGCCAGAAAGCGTTACTGTTCCAAAACCATTCCTTGAGATCTGTTAATGCATTAACTGCAACATCATTTGATTTGGGAAAGGGAATATTTTCTGTATTCAGAACCAGGGTTTTGCCATATGAGGTCTACTTGGTGACCAAAGGGTAATGAAAAATAGCTCTAAAGAGCACCCCATTTCCATGTTCTAGGATGGGACTTGGCTTAGCTAGTTTCATGGAGACAAAATTCTTCCTGATTTTACACACAGCCATAGGAACGGGCCCATTGTCGTGGCCCAGAGAAGACGCACTGATGCCAGGCAAGTCCCAGGCGCAACAGCAGTTGGTAGCTGTGGCCACCATGAACACTTTCCTTTATCCCACACAGAGAATGAATGAACACTGGTGGGGAGCAAAGACTTGGCTATCTCAACGACTCCTCCTCCTTTCCGTTCTCGTGGATGAGGGTGTTGAAGTGGAGTTTTGGTTGGGACCTCATGAGAGGTTTTTCAGGACAAATGGAGAAATCTGTGATGCGGCTCCCCCAGAAAGGAGGCAGTAGACGTGAGGATGCAGTGAAGGAGCTGAATGCAAAAAAAATGGCATGAAGCAGAGGTGTGCAGTGGGAAGCAGGTGTCCTCCTGCAGCAGTGTCTGCATTTGGTGGACCTACAGCCCAGGGAGGGTGATGTGTGCATTCTGTTGTAAAGAAGGCAAGAAGCCTCATTGGGATCCTGTCTTCTCACAGACTCCCAGGCAGTTAGCAATGGATTTCCTTCCCAGGGTAATGTTAGAGAAGTTGACACAGACTAGCTTGCACTACACAAATGTATGTTTGAAATTCTATTACCGCTACTGATTATTAGCATTTCAGGAACTTCCGTGCTGATTTTTGTTCAAGCAAACAGTACAGCCATGGGTACATTAACCAGCTCTTGAGGCGTGATCCCAAGGTTGATACTACTGGGCTTCTAAAAACCCAAGATTCTCAAGTAAGACTATGATGCAAAAATTACTTTTGTTAATAATAAATGTGGTCTTTCTAAGCCCATGGCTCTATAAAAACTCTAAAACCTGACTCCTAAAACATTAAAAGGTGTAAAAACCCCTGCATTTATTCATTTTATGTAGCATGGATTTTAAACTAATCTCACAGCGCTGAAACCTAACTTTTAAGTGTTTTTATGGAGAAGCAATCTTTTATCAGCTTCTGCATTTAGAGGTCCCAAACCCTTGTGTGTGGGGCTCTCCTTTCTCATACTAGCAAAAGCAGCTCAGAATGTTTTCAATCCTTTGTTTTCAGGCTCTCTGCCCTGGCCAGAATTACTGAGTCACCGTCTGAGGTGGAAACACTACTTCATTTTTAAAGATCTTTGCTTTCATACTTACAAGTAAGGAAACACAATTGCTAGCTAATAGATTGAGAGCGCTGTGAATTAAAGGTCTGGTCACCATGGTGCAAGTATCTGTCTCATTCAAGATTTTAGCCAATGGACAGTATTAGGGCTTCTTCTATTATTAGCATTTCTTAAGCTGAATGCTTAATGTTGCTAAAGGACTGAAGTCAACAACAGCATAAGTCAAAGTATCCATTGGTCAGAGAAGGCAGAGCAGTACTGAGGTCCCCCGCAAGGTCCTGCTGCAGACCCATAAACCCCACTAGCTGTCAATCCAGGATCACAGTGAGAACAGTATTTCTCCTTCCCGAAGTAAGAGGCTGAAGCAGGCTCAGCAGGAGCTGCTGCCTCCTCCAGATATCACTCTCCAAATGCCAGAGGCCCCAGCCATGCAAAAGGACACCCAACCACGCCACTGCTAATTACCTTCCCTGCTATCTCCTACAAGGGGACTGCTACTAACAGTGGAGTTAAAGCTCTGCCTCTTTGGCCCAGTATTCTGATTTCTTCACTGATAATGCTAAGGATGTCATCAACTTGTCAAAGGACCGGCATGGACAACCACTCATTCAAACCAGGCCAGCAAACTGCAAGAGCTGGGAATAGGTCAGTGATTTACGCTAATTTTAGACTTCCGGGGTACAAAACTTCTATGTCAACTAAAATATTACTAAATTTACTTTCTCCTTGAAAGATTATGAAGAATAAGCAGAGAGGGAGAGAAATAAGTATGTGTAAAATGATGACATCCTACAGGCAAGGTATGAATTAACTAGGTGTTCCACTTTACTATGGGGGGAAAGGGACAGATCTCCATCTCTGACACAACGTGCAATGGTTCCCTTTAGTTAGGAACACATGTTTTTAACTGAATGTCTCTCCAGGAAACAAAAGGGTATAAATTACAGAGGAAAAGCTCACAAATTCTGGCAAGTTCTGCAAGCCTGCGAGATAGTTTGGCAATGTCATTTATCCTTAAACTAGAGAGTAATTCCTCCAGCTCTCCTCATTTGTCACTGTTTCCTTATCACTTTTGTACAGTCTCCAGCTGGTGTCTGCAAGGGAAAAACAAACTCAACAAAAATCACTATTTCCAAATGTGAACTTATACTATTTGTTTATGTTTTTAGGTCTGTAAAAAATGATTTAGAAATAAACAGGGATGTACAGTAGGAACAAAATCAAACCTTCATGCTAGTTTTCCACCTCCACAATTCTAGGCTCATCTCAAATTTTATATTGATTCAATCATTTATGTGTAGCAAGTGCCCTCCCTTTTGTGGGAGGGTGTCTCTCAAAAAAAAGTGTCTCTTTTTTGTGAGCTTTTGTGTGAGCTTCTGTGCTCACATCTTGGTCTTTATGAAGCCAGTATGAGCTCTGCTATTGAATAAGCATGTCAGGGTTTCACCCACAATGAACCACAACTATCATTCCTATGACCAATAAGCAGCACCAAGAACACTTTCCTGAGATGGGGGTGATGGGGGAAATAGAAGACAAAACTTCCGCATCTTAAGATTAAAAAAATCACACATCTTTCTGGGCAAGCAGTGCTGTTCTCCATTCAGAAAAAACTCATGGCTGTCTCTCACACTCGCTCCACGAGACCACAGCTCCTCCTCAGCTGATGGTTAGTCCTCAGGGAAGACGCTCTCCTTGCCAAGTGTGGCATGCCTTCAACTGCAGCTGTCATCACAGCAAGCCCAAGGAAAGCGGCAAAACCTGTTTGCTGGTTAAACTCCTTCAGCAGGCTGAGGAAGAAAAGGATTTGGCTGGGACAGCATTTGGGGGTTTCCTTGTCTTTTCATATGGAAGACTACCACAGAGATTATGAGTCTCCCAAGAGCCTGCCTCATTCACAAAATGAAATGATCGGACTGAGAAACAGTGTGGGGGCTCAGTCCTTAATCCAAATGTAAGGCTACAAGCACCACTGCTTCTATTTTTGTATTCTTTCCTCACTGCCCGCTAAATAGGAGCTACACAAGTCTTGCTCTTGCACAGCATGGCTGAAGGGTCATAGAGGGACCAAAACAGCACCAAGAGGAGAAGCAGGTGAAAAGGGAGCAGAACAGATGGTGCAGCAAATCTGAGCGTCCCAAACAGGATCTCATCACCTAAGAACTTTTCTTCTCATCCAGATGCCGATGTCTCAATTTAAGTCCCCTCAGACTGACCCGTTCCTCACTCCATTTACCCCACCTCACTGTGACTGTCTTGACAACTGCTCAGACACGTTAATTCCTTATCATGAATCCGCTACCAAGCCACCCCCTGTGCTTGTGCTTCCCAGTCCAGTTTCACTCAGGAATGTATGTCTGATTTGGTTGTCCTCATTTGCAGCACGTAGGATAATCAGAGAACAGTACAGAAATGCATAGGACTGCTTCTTCTTACTGAGGAAGGATCTTCCTTCCAAGGAACATGTCAGAAAGGAAAGTGAGCTTTCTACAGTTCATGAATGTATCGACAAAGTTGCTGAGCACCTCCAGCTCCAGAGAAGTCAAAGTACTTGGCAGTGCCATGCTTCATTTTTTTTACCTTGCTTCTTCCTTGCGTACCCCATAAAGTACGTGTTCTGCCTTGCTCCTTCTAGAAGCTCTGTGGCACTAAGGTAATCCTGTAAAATATTAACCCTCCACACTGCTTACAGCTGAGCAGCGTATAGCTGAACCTAGAAAAGATTTTAGGATTTTGAAAGCACTGAATAGCGTAAACATTGTTATAGTGCTTGAATAGTGTAAACAGAAGGCAGAAAAATCCTGCTTGTTCAATTCAGTATTTACCAAGTGCACCCCTGAAACTTCCTCTCAAAGGCTCAATGAAACATAATTCATTTTGTTAATGCAGATACTTCTCACCGTGGTCTGCAGCAAAGACCTGAGAGACGAGATGAACTCCGTGCCAGAGCCTGAAAGCTCTGTTTCTTCAGGCTGACAAATGAAAACCAAAAAAAAAAAACCAGCAGGACAAGAGATTTACCATGCTCTGGCTCCAACAACATTTGCTGAGGAATTCAGCATGAGTGGGTAACCCCACACGCAGCAGTGCCTGCTCATGAGTTTTTCTCTAAAGCTCTTTCCACAGCTTTGCAAGTCATGTGTAAATATACAAGCTGTGCTCAAACACAGGTGTGTTACAGCTCTGGAAAACAGCCTTTTTGGAGCTGTTTGGTTTCTGGTCCAGGCTTAGATTTTACCCAGGAATTTCCAACTATTCATGAGAGCCCAAAGCCACCTCTGTAGCACTCAGAGAGGGGCTGAAGCGTAGTAAGGACGTTAATCCTCCAGAAAACAAGAATACGACCTCTTGCTCCATTTCTCTCAATCCATCATCTGTTGTAAGTGCTGGAAACTCCTACCTCCACTTCTAATGACTGACAGCTATGCTTCAGACAGGAGCTGGCATCCTCACTCAGCAAGCTGGGGGCGGGGGGGGGGTGGGGGGAGCTGTTGGGTGACAACAGCAACGCGGCTTTCCAGAGCAAACACAGGGTGCCCCTGGTTTGCTTTTGCCAGAACTGGGTCCTGCAATAACCAAGCAGGGACTCTCAAGTACCTCTAGTACTCGACGTGGAGCCCCTGGGATAAAAGCTGCTGTGGGCAGGAGGCAGCAGTGACAGCGAGAGGGAATTCTGCATCCAGACAGCACCTTGAGAGTTCATCAACGCTGCTGAAACAGCGCTGGGGTAAAGACCCGGTATTCACAGCACCTCCACGAGCCTTGTCAAATATGAGTGTAGACACCAACATCAGCATAAATATCATGGTGACACCAATGTACACCATGCAACCAACGGGACAGAGAAGATGCCTGTGCATTAGAATTAATAAAAAGTGGCAGGGAGTTTTCCTGTAGCCTCAAGTCAGTCTTGGCTACCTCTCCTATTTTACTAGCTCCACGTTCAGCAAAGGACATTTTTAAAGAAAGAATGCATTTTCTGGTAAATCATTTCTGAAAAGTATAACAACAATAAGATTTTAAAGCACTGAGTGTTCGAAAAAAGGCCTAGCTTTTACTTAGCTACCAGGGAGCTTACGTATCATGGCGTGGTTATTTTGTGTTATTTATTAAAATTTGTTCCAAAATTGCATCTTTCTTCTTCTTTCACCATTTCTCAGGATAATCTGAATATAGAACTGCACTATATCAAAGACTCTAGCATTTGCCTCAGCTGGCAATTCATTCTTTAATGGAGAAATCACACTACATGTTTGGAAAATCTTTAAAACATGTAATTTCCTAAGTTTACAATGAAGTGTGTGTACCCTCTCTAATTTTAGAATTACAATGAGAAGAATGAAGCACACACAGCCTGAAGGCAGGATGTTTTCCCTGGTCTTTCATTTTCCTAGAAATTGTGTTAAGAGAAAGTCTGCGTGTATTTACTAAAAAGAAAACAGGAATATTAATGTTGACTTGCACACAAATTATGAAGACCAAACTCTCCCATCTTCTTAGCGGAAAACTGGCCTTTAGTTCCAGCCCAGACAACTTAACTATACCATGTTATTCCTCACAAGCAAATGCAAGCAGCTTCTGTTGATGAAAGGCTTCACTGTGCCAGGCTCAGTTTGTAGTTCTTATTTGTAGGATTTCTCTCACTTCAGGGCTTTTCTAAGCTAAGGGAAATTTGAATAGTGCAACTAAGGCAATATTGAAATATGCATTATTTGGCTAACTAGTGCCAGTGAAACCACACTGCTAACTACTACGCAAAACAGAGGGGGTGTTTTCTACAGAAAACCAGAACAATCACAGCAACTCAGCATTTATGTGTGAGGATGAAATTCCATTTCTATACTAGAATGTAATGGTTTAGGTTTTCCCTTGTCGTTTTAGTTTAGGGTTTTTTTAAACACGGAGATGGTTTTGGATGTTAAATGATTTTCCAGGGACTTAATTCTCAGCACGAAAAACATTATGAAACTGTCCTTACAGTGTGCTTTTTGAAGTATCAACAATTATCCTTATCATTAAACTATTGGTATCAGACTGAGGTCATGCCCCTCATTTGCTTTTTAAGATCTTCAAAAAAACCAAACCACCACCAACTTGGAGAAAAGAGTTGCAAGAAAGAACAGACTTGAAAAAATTACAAGAAACATAAAGACAATAGATTATTCCATGAACAGGCTTGTGTCCAACTGTGCGTAACAGATCACATGTAGCTGAGTCCCTAATGAAGTTCCTAGACAAGACTTTGATGTGAGGTAGAAAAAACAGTAACATGCAAGCTGCCCTAGAGATGAGCCAGTAAAAGCAAGGATTTGCATTCAAATGTAAGCCAGTCAGAAATACTGGCTAACATCCTGTAGTCAACAGCCAGTGGATAAAAAAATTAGAAATGCTCCACCCAACTATGCACCAATTTTTCTATTATCCCTGGAAACATTTCTAGCTGTGTGCCTCTAACATAATATAATCAATCAACTCAGGTTATCCTGAAATTTAAACCAAAGTTTAAAACAGATTACATTTTAAGATTACCGAGATGGGTTCCCTGACAGTGCCCAAAGAGATGGAAGCCTCATGATGCTGTAACTTCATACAGGTGAGGAGTTGGTGGCAACCCCGCAGGGTGAGCAACCTGATCTGCTGCCGCTCTTGATGGAGAAAGCAGGGAAGGGTCCACAGTGTGACACAGACATCTCAGGGACAGAGCCTACCTAGGCTGTTCTGCACGGCATCTCGAAAGCCTGCATGTCTGAGTTAGTGGGACTGGAGCTACAGAGGCTTAAACACAGCCACATGGAAAAAGGTCCTTTCGATGTTGGCTGGCTCAGTCAACCCAGGCCCCCATTCCTAGAGGCATTTATGTCATCAAAAGGACGGACCCTGCATGGGATTTTCAGAGGTCTCTACAGGCATGCGAACATATGTAAGATCTGACCCTGAGTGTCCAAAAACCTGTCAAAGCTTTAAACAGGCAAGTTCCAAAGCTTTGGCCAAAAAGCTAAATTTGCTTTCTCAAGCAAGCACAGTTCTTATTAACATCAGTGCAAGATTCGGCATGTACAACACAGAGATTTAGGGATTGTGCATGATTAAGAAACAGAGAGAAAGTCCAGAATATTCATGTTTTACTGGCGGCTGACACACGAAGTCTTTGGAAGAAGAACTCTGTCAATCACGGAGGACTCGAGTCTCAAGAGCCCTCACTTATTTCTTCGTGGAGATTCAAAAACAGAAATGTAGCCTATGGACAACTGGAGTTCAGAACAATGTGCTACTCACACTGCTGAATGTTTGGCAAAGCAAATAAAAATAATATCTATCTTGTGTAAGTAAGTAAAAATGAAGGGAGCGTATAAGAAAAACCATGAATATATTGTTGCATATATTGTTACACAGTTGCATCGCATGTCTTCATTAAAGTCTGTTATTGCTATGCTTCATTAGCACTGGATCTACTGCACCAAATAGATGAGGGAATTCCTTCCGGAATTACCCGTATCTGCTACCACTGGTTTATTTCAAGATTAGAGTGAGAAATAGCCCTAGACAAAATGCATGCTAGTAAAAACAGCTGAATAAAAGTAATTACAAGCAAGATAGTAATTTATTTTAAGGTACACACCTCAAAAGCACACCACTACCCTCCTTCAAGAAATGCATCCAGATAAACTTCTTAGTCTCTCCAAAGATGACAGAAAAAAACCTTTTAAAATATACATCTTTCCATCTGTGGTACTCCAGACTTTCTCTTCTCAATTAAAAGACAGTCAATAAACCAAAATATTTCTTAAAACACAGTAGGTTTCAAAGATACTAGAAGATATTTTACTGTATCAACTTGACAGCGTTTCCAACTAATTCTTTCTTGTGGTTGCATTTATTCCAGCCTTTGAATAGAGTTAGTAGAAAACATATAGCCATTGCTCATTCAAAAAAAAAAAAGAAAAAAAGAAAAAAGAAATCTTTATCCCATAAATATGAGCTCAAGTGTCATCCCCTATAGTCATTCCAGGGACATTGATATCAATATCAAATTTATTTTAACTCTCTCCAGACATGAATAACCTATTAGCAATTTATTACAAACACTGGAAAGCATGCCCAGAATAACTGAAGATCACAATCTAGGTAACACAGAGCTTTCCAACATATGTAATTACTAATCTAATTTTTGTAGACATTTTCAGCAAGGACATGCACACATTAGATACCCAGTCATTCAACTGTGTTGTGGAGTGTATTTGCGTTTGAAGCCAGTCAGGTCTCTTAGAACTGTTCATGAAGATCCAGCAGGGTCCTGTTTGACAGGACGTGTCTTGTTTGAAGGAATAAAGCAGAACCTAGAAGGGGCTCTGTTGGAATTGCGCTGAGGAATGGCACAGGCTTTTATTTAGAAATTACAAACCGAGCAAAAAGGAGAAAGGGTGAAAAAGAACAGGCTGACATTATATATAGGGGCTAAGTGTATTGAACTGCCCTGACCAGCTTTCTTGAATTTCTGCTCACGTTTTTCCAAAAGGACTTCTTTGGCAATGAGCTTGGACAGCTTCATCCCCTCTTCTTATGGGGCACTTAGGGACATGGTTTAGAAGTGGCTCTTGTCAGGGTAGGCTAAAGGTTGGACTCGATGATCTTAAAGGTCCCTTCCAATCTCAACAATTCTATGATTCTATGATTCTATGATTCTTTCAGAAAGAGCTGCTCCAGTCAGAGCTACTGATTATTTACTATTATGGTGAGTCCAAAACAACAAAAAAACCCTGTATTGTGTATTCTTATATTAATGCCTTGCACCATTCTTTATGTGTCTGCAAACATAGCTGGCTTCTTCCAATTGCAAACCATTAACGGTGAGAGGGAGTTGGTGGTGGGAGCAGTGAAAATGACTACCACCAAACTCAGGAGTGATGTTGGTACCTCTCTTTGGAGAGTGGGGAACGCAAGTGCTGAGATGTTGCTTCTGATGGGGCACGAATGCTAGCACTTCTGTACCCATGCCCGTTTGTGACCAAATTACAACAGCCAATGTCCAGTTGTCCAGAAAACAACTGAAACAAAGCACTCAAAGGCTTTACAAAACACAGGGGACATCTGAGAAGTTCAGGCATACCAAATTATACTTGCAAAGGGCAAGCTCCACATTACCATCTTCATAAAGCCCAGCAGGAGATAAAACTTTCCCGCTTTAAACATCTCCTATGTCACTGCTCTTAAATCAGCTAAAAACATAAAGTACGGTCTTCAGTTTGGCCCTCAGAGGTGCGGCCACCTTTGTTAAAATCAGGTTTCATTTCAAGCTGCGGCCACATCGCACTACAGTGGAGTCTAACCCTACAGTCGCTAAAGCGAGCAAAACACTCGAGGATGTCAGGGGAAATTTAACCTACTTACTGCCTGCCAGATTGGAACAAACAGACCCAGGAATACTTCTAAAACAGATACGAACAAAAATAAAGCCTCGCAGACCATTTTAAAAGGCTTGTGTTTAGAATAGCTGTGCAGTATGAGAATAAATCTGCCAAGACAAAAAGACAAGAAATTAAAATCTCTTGGCTGTACACTTTTGAAAGATGATAGATAGGGAAAGGGCAGTCGAAAGATTTCTCTCTCTGCAGCACAGCTGTGCAAGTTAAACATTTCATAGCTAAGAGCACTGTGTTTGGTAACTAGCCATTAAAAAAAAGTTATTTAAAGGTAAAGCTTCTGGTTGTTCACATTTGGTGTCCAATCCAACGGATAGAGCAAGAAGGGGCAAGGGGGGGAAGCAGTATCTGGGACAAATACATCATTTGTCAGTCAGCATTGGTCCTGTGCCAGCAACTAGAAGTGATACTTGAGGCAACCCTGTGAAGATACAAGGCGTGCAGAAGCAACCCTCTCCCCCACTGCCCTCCAATCCAACCCCCGGGGGCCGCTCCGGCCAGCGGGAAGGGTGGGAGAGGGAGACGGCTCCTGGCTCCCTCGGCGCCAGGCAGGCGGTGCTCGGTGAGACGGACCTGCTTACCTGGCGGGGCTGCAAACATGGGGTGTTCATCACTGGAACACGGTGCAGATTTGAACCACAGGCAGAGCCGTGCAACATCCGATGTTGGGCTCGGCTAGAGCGGTATCGTTCGGGGCTCCCTGCTTTGGTGTCATTCTGTATTTATTAGTTTCACACCTTAAAAACAACCAGCTCACTTCTGCTACTACCATACAAAAATATGGAATATTTTTGATGCCAATAATGTACGATGTCTGTGATACCACCAGTTAACGTTAGGAAAAGACTGGCTAAAGAAATGAATATCAGCAACAAGCCATCAGAAAACATAACACCAATATATTTTAAAAAATGTCCATGAAGAACACAAGTCCTAATGTTACCACTGGACCAAACTGTTCAGTGAAACACAACAACGCTGTCACGTGCCTGTGCTTTAACAGGTACTTCCACCGAAAGTTACAGGCCAACTTTAATAATTACTATTATTCACTCTTTACCCAACTGTCTCACCCAAATACTCACCGCCACTTTCAGCAGCACTCACGTATGCTTGTAACCTTCTTAATGCTTTCTCAGAGCATTTCACTGCCCCAGCAATGCCAGTAGTTCTACTATTAGGCATAAAGGCATGGAGAAACATGTGCGACACTTAGGCCCATCCAGAGGGACTGGTGCAAGGCAAGGTTTTGTGCCTGGCTCAACTTCATCGGCTCCAGCCAGTCCCTGTACCTTCATGGCACGTGCTGCTGCCAGGCACGTCCCAGCCACGTGGGATTCCCAGTTGCCAGTCATATGCCACATCCTGAGGCATGCACAAGGAGGGCACTCACCTGATTCTCCTCACACTTCCCCATTCACACCACACTGAACTCCTTTGTCATAGAATGGTTCAGGTTGGAAGGGACCTTAAAGATCACCTAGTTCCAACCCCCTGCCATAGGCAGGGACACCTCCCACTAGACCAGGCTGCTCAAAGCCCCATCCAGCCTGGCCTTGAACCCCTCCAGGGATGGGGCATCCACAACTTCTCTGGGCAACCTGTTCCAGTGCCTCACCACCCTCACAGTCAAGAATTTCTTCCTAATATCTAATCTAAATCTCCCCTCTTTCAGTTTAAAACCATTACCCCTCATCCTATCGCTCCGCTCCCTGAACAAGAGTCCCTCCCCATCTTTCCTGTAGGCCCCCGTTAGGTACTGGAAGGCTGCTAGAAGGTCTCCCCGGAGCCTTCTCTTGTCCAGGCTAAACAACCCCAACTCTCTCAGCCTGTCTTCATAGCAGAGGTGTTCCAGCCCTCGGATCATCTTCATGGCCCTCCACTGGACCCACTCCAACAGGTCCATGTCCTTCTTACGTGGGGGGCTCCAGAGCTGGATGCAGTACTCCAGGTGTGGTCTCACGAGAGCAGTGTAGAGGGGCAGAATCACTTCCCTTGACCTGCTGGCCATAAGCAAGATGTATCTCACTAGTGTGACAGTCTGCACAGTCTTGAAAGGGGGAGGATTTTGGTCAGGGTGCAGGAGCTGGAGCAGTGTGCACTCCCCGTACCACGCAGCACGGAGGGGGCAGTTGGGAGCACTCTTGGTGAGCACTGCATGCACAAACGCCTGTAAAATCAAATTCACAATGCTTGTAAATCTTCTCAAACCACCCCTACCACAGAAAACCGAGGATTGCCCTTTATGGCAGTTTCTAGACAACCTTCTCTGTTAACTGCGAAGAAGAAGCTGGCAACCAGACAGGCCACAGGTTTCATTTACAGCGGCAAAAGTTCCTGAAAAACTGCTCTCCCCAGCAGTCTGCAACTTCACACTCCCAGCCCACTCAGTCCACAACGTGCACTGCAGAGGCCTTTACGAACACAAAAAAAACCCAGAATAAAATCGGATTTTGTCAGAACAAACACTCTGCCTTGCCCCAGGGTATGCATGGTCTTTCTGTCTGCCTGCCTGCCCAGGTTAGTCTGTGCTCCCCGAGCATAACAAGCACACACATCCCATAAGGAAGAGCAAAAAAACTTTCCGTTTCTTTCAGCAAAACGGGGGTATGTTGCTTTGCAGAGGCAAGCCTGGTGGCTTGCATGCTGCAGGTGCAGTGGAGCACGAGGTCCACATGAACCACACACAGTAAGCGCATCTCCTGATGAGCACCAGGCAGCACCAGATACCTCCTTCATTGCCCAGTTTTTTTCTTTTTGCTGCCTAGCTGTAGTCCCTTTCCCCTCAAGGTATCACTGGCTAAGGTATCATCCCCCAAAAGACAATGCTGAATGTTGTTCCCTCCTCTTACCAGAAAAACCTATTGCTTTGACCCTGCCTGTGGGGAAGGGTATTTTGTGTCTCACTTCTACCACATCCCCAGCCCTGGCTGACGTGGGACCCAAGAAAGCAACAGGAGCAGGTTACTGTTAAACGGCCAGGACAGCTCATGGTGCTGTGCCTGTGCAGGATGGTCTGCGACTGTTCATTCATGTTCCCCCTCCTTTATCCTTGCTATTATACATGTGTGTCCTCCACGACATTCTCCCCATTTTGTGCCCCTCTGACCTGTAAGACCACCAGACCTGCAGTCCCCTTCCTCAGGGACTGCATCACTGGTTTTGCGCTCTGGAAACAACTCTGCTTTTGGAGTGATGGGGTGGCAGTGGCAAATAGGCTGTTTTCCTTTAATTAGAAACCTGACACTAATGGGCTAGCTGAAAATCCAGCCATATGATTCAGAAAAAAAGCCTAACAAACAGAGCTCTTGTCCTTGTATCTCCAGCCTTGGGGATGGTGGTCTGTCCAAACACAAAACTTTCCAAACTCTGGGGCAGACACTTGCAGCAGCAACTGCACAGCTCAAGCCCAATGCTATGACACCCTTCTTTTATCCTCCGGAGTTCACCCCTTTGCAGGCAGGGAGGAAAATCCCTGTAGCAGTCAGCACTCTTGGGCACAGCAAGGCAACCCCAGCTCATCACCCCAGAGGTGATTGTCAACATGGGGTGTAGTCAGGAGCTCAGTGGTCTCTGACTGCACATAATGGCCTTTATCAACAAAAAACCCCTTCATCACACATCTCTGGCTCAGTTTCTCCTTCTACAAAATGTGAGCCATGTTTCTATGGTGCAAAGGCTAGTGCACCGTGGACAGCCCACGTGGACCTCCTTGGGGTCTTCAGGGGCTGCTGGATGGAGAGCAGACAGGACCAAGGCAGACCATTGCTGACCATTTCAGAGGGAACTGTAGTCTCTTGCCTAGAGAACCTGATTCAGAACTTGGTTTTCCCTTGAGAGATTTATACCAAAATACAGTAAGCTCTTTCTGGAAGCACCAGTTCTGAGTTACGTGGCTTTTGAGGCAAACTCAAGTTTGAGAGTCCCACCTCATCTCCCACCTGAACAGCAACGAGCTGTGTAGCCACCAGACTATCTGATGCACCAGATAGTTTCTTACATCACTTTATTTCCTGCTTGAATGGTAGGAAACTTCTCTGCATTTTTTGTGTTGTTTTCTTCCTTCTCTCATTCTCCATCTAAGCATATTACTGACATCTACCTCTTCAGAGCAGTCAGGCAAACCACTTTTTCAAAACTTGACACTTTCTTCCCCTTCACAGTATATTCTCACACTGAACTATCCCAAAACTGTCTTCCTGCAGTCTCCTACCCTCACAGCACAGAAATGTTGGTTTCTTACAACAGTTGATCACAACTGCTGCTTTTCACTGTCTTGAGATAAAATACTGGGACCATTGCATGCTAGTGGCCAACTAATACGTGGACTTGTGCAAAGCATTTGACTGTGTCCTGCAGGACATCCTTGTCTCTAAATTGGAGACATGGGTTAGATGGAGGGACCATTTGGTGGATAAGGAATTGGCTGGATGGTCGAACTCAAAGGGTTACAGTCAATGGCTCAATGTCCAAGTGGAAACCAGGAACAAGTGGTGTTTCTCAGGGGTCAGTACTAGAACTGGCACTGTTTAACACCTTTGTCAGCGACATGGACAGTGGGATTGAGTGCACTCTCAGCAAGTTTGCTGATGACATCAAGCTGTGTGGTGCCACCAACACACTGGAGGGAAGGGATGCCATCCAGAGCGACCTGGACAGGCTTGAGAGGTGGGCCCATGCCAACCTCATGAAGTTCAACAAGGGCAAGTGCAAGGTCCTGCATCTGGGTCAGGGCAGCCCCAAACACAAATACAGGCTGGATGGAGAATGGATTGAGAGCAACCCTGAGGAGAAGGACCTGGGGTGTTGGTTGACGAGAAGCTCAAGATGAGCTGGCAGTGTGCACTTGCAGTCCAGAAAGCCAACCACATCCTGGGCTGCATCAAAAGAAGCGTGGCCAGCATGTCGAGGGAGGTGATTCTGCCCCTCTACTCTGCTCTGGTGAGACCACACCTGGAGTACTGCATCCAGCTCTGGAGCCCCCAACGTAAGAAGGACATGGACCTGTTGGAGTGGGTCCAGTGGAGGGCCATGAAGATGATCCGAGGGCTGGTTGTTCAGCCTGGACAAGAGAAGGCTCCGGGGAGACCTTCTAGCAGCCTTCCAGTACCTAACGGGGACCTACAGGAAAGATGGGGAGAGACTCTTTATCAGGGAGTGCAGTGATAGGACGCAGGGTAATGGTTTTAAATGGAAAGAGGGGAGACTTAGATTAGATATTAGGAAGAAATTCTTGACTGTGAGGGTGGTGAGGCACTGGAACAGGTTGCCCAGAGAAGTTGTGGATGCCCCATCCCTGGAGGGGTTCAAGGCCAGGCTGGATGGGGCTTTGAGCAACCTGGTCTAGTGGGAGGTGTCCCTGCCTATGGCAGGGGGTTGGAACTAGAGGATCTTTAAGGTCCCTTCCAACTCTAACCATTCTATGATTCTACTAATGCAAATTTTAATTTTTAATGACAGAACTACAGCCTTAGCAAGGAAAGAAAATTACCCAGAAAAGCACTAGCAAAGTAGTTGTTTACAAAATAAAAGCTTTTCTGAGGCAGCTCTTGTACGGAAAGTCCAAACAGGACCACCCTACCCTTTCCACATGCAGACACAGTATCTGATACCAGGCAGATGGTGGTAGTATCAGGTGTCTGCTGTACACTTATATCAAATACAATAAATAATACACAACTAATGCAAAATATCAGTTTCATTCTGTTCCTACTTACTTGAGACCGCGCTGCATGCATTACCTTATCTCTAGCTGAATGCAACACATCTGCCCAAACCCATCACTGAAGACTGAATTAAATTTCCTTGGCAGTAATATTATTATACATGCAGCATGTTTATCTAGTGCTGTCTTTTCTATTTTCTATCTTAAGTGTCTTGAAAATGTAAAAGCAATTCAATTTGCCGCCTACTCAAATACTTTCCACCAAACAATCTAATGGGTCAAACCATGTGAAAAATGGTAATGCTGTTTTGTCAGTCCCCTGCAACCAGCAAAAAGCCCCACAGACAACAAAAACAAGACGTTGTTCCTCAAACAGCATGTCATATCAGCACAAATTTTAGTTTGACATCCTTCTGAATTCCTTGTAGTATAATTATAAATACAGCAAAAGTGATATGCTTCTATTATTTTTGAGAAAGTACCTTGCACAGGCAGAGCATAATTAAAAGTAGTGCAGCACTTAAAACAAATGCAACCAGATAGGATCCCACTTGTGCAACAGTCATGAGGGAAAACTGCTAGACCCCTGATGGCTGTGAGAATGTTCAAAGTAGTCATTAAATAGAGAGGAAAGGGGAATCAAGCAGAGGAAAATGACCTGTACGACTTAATTTACTCGACCTTCAATAAAGCTTCAACAAGATACCTCATGCCTTAAGAGCCCCTATTAATCCACGTAAAAGCAGTATGCAATGGGAACAGCAAACCTTCCCACCATGTGCGAAGGACCTCGCTGACGGAGGGCTCTGGCCTTAGTCATGGGGGCCTGGGTCCAACTCCCCCAGTCGCCGGTTGGCTGGGAGGAGACTTTTACACCAGACAGCACTGCAAACCTCTGCTTAACCTGGCCCCAGAAGCACATTTCTTGGGACATCAGCCCTGGACGAAAAGCTCATGCAAGACTGCAGGAAATTCAGTGCACCTCCAAACTGTTCCAGATGGACAACCCACATAAGCCCCAGAGGAATGGCAGGTTCACCCACACAAAAGTTCTGGTCCCTCTGTATAGCCAGGATGTCCCCACCTGTTGCCCTCTCCAAGGCTACCAAAGGGTGCCTTAATTTTACAGGAAGATCTGTGCAGTGCCGTTGAGGCCACGAGGTGTGTCCTTCAAGCCTTCCTACTGACTTTCCCAACCCAACCACGACAACAACATCTGTGTGGGCCAGGGCAAAACTGCATTTGAGCAAAGGCTCCAGCTGCCTCCTCCACGCAGGAGCCTCAAGAGCCACAGGCAGATGGTCCTCCATCTCCTCATTGAGAGGCACAATGAAGTCCCTCCTGATGAATGACCTGAGTAGGAAAAAAGGGAATGTGCACTGCTCACAACAATTTCTTCCAAAGAACTATAGTCTGACAAAAAAAAGAAGAGAGGAAAAAAGAAAAGACTAGCAACTCCCTTGGAACATGTCAATGAAGATAACTGCCCAGTGGCCATTAGTAGTGGAAAAAAAGGGCATTTGATGAAAGGGATGGATATAATGTAATATTACAAATTTACCCCAGCTATGCCGGTGGGAACAAGAAAACCTGTCTTCCAAGTAGTGAAATTCACAGGTGGAGGCAACCAAAGAAAGACACTGAACAGCTGATGTCTAGATGCGTTCACTCAGACTTTCCACTTTTTAATTCTGCTAGGACAGCCGTAGTGTGTCGATGAAGTAAAACACGGAGCAATTTGCTCTGCTTGTGTCTTGTTAAAAAACCTATTGCTCATGCCAAGTGTGAATCTCGCAGCCACAGTCAGGACACTGACACCAGGGTACGGCCACAAGGGGAACCGCTGCACGGGGGGAAATCACCGCCTTCCACTGAAGGAGCAAGAGCGACTTCTCCTCCAGAAGAAAAATAAATCCCTGAGCCCAAAGGGCAAATCCACACACAGACATGCTGGATTCACATCTCTTTGTTTCATAAAGCCTGCTGAAGTGGTTCCAGGTTTCTACTTCCCTCGTCTTAATCGCCACAGTATTATCCCATGTAAATACTTCTGCACCAGTTAAATGGTCTGTAAACTAAGCTAATCAAACACAGCCAAACAGTTTAATCAGTATCCACGAGGTCAGCAGAGGTGAAGACAGTTTTAGAGATGCCTCGCTGGAAAGAGGTCACTTAGCTTTACAGAGTTAACTATCCAACAGTAAAGTATCGAATGTTAACACACACACACACACACAAAATTAAATTGCAATGGTTAATAGTGCATATCTCTAGAACATGGCTCTGAGCTGCTATTTCTCCTTGACTCCTTGGCTAGACCAAAACAAATTTTGACCATCTTTATGAGGCTGTTGAAATGCATACAGCAAACACAGAGCATTAAAGCAGATGCAGCATATTGAAGAGAGCTCAATTAAAGTGTCGAATGCTTCTTGCAAATAAAGGGCCGGGTGAATAACCACCCTCCGTATAAATTGCCTGATGCTATATTCCAGTAATGCTTCACTATCTTGTGGAGCTCTTCCAAAACATGACTTATCTGTGATGCTCAGTATAATGTATTCTCTCGCAGTCCAAAAGAAATTGTAAATCCAAGTTTACAAATTTTTAATTTTTTTTCTCTGCCAGACAGCCTTTTTTTTTTTCCATACATGTGAATACATTGCTAAGAAGGGCTGCTGTACATTTCCATACTGAAAAATCAGTCTCATTATTTCGGAATAGATTATCTAACAAGACAAAAAAACTAGCTGAAGGGGAAACTTATTCACAGACAATTTGGGAAAAAAAATACAGGGAAAAAAATGCATGCAACTTAATTACCTACTAAAATTTGCACGCATTAATTGACCAGTGCTTCTGTTTATGGGAGAATTATTCACCTGTGTTTTGCTGGATTACACTATAACGTCTAATATGTTATAGGGCTGACCCCTGAGACTATTTATGGCAAGACAAAGGGCAAAAAAAATCTACATACTATGGATTTATACATATTGCGTATGTAATTTTCTGGCATTCTTCACTCCTCCCCGCCACCTAAATACCTTCTCTCCCTCAAATCAAGACAGATTTCTAAAATGAAAAATACCTGACCCAGCTGTCCCCAGACAAAACATCTTCACCAGTCACTAGCATTTCAATCGGATCACGCTGCCCGTTCAGCAAACGCCCCCCGCCCTGCCTGGTTTTTAGGCTGATGCCAGGCACTGGCTCAGATAAAGTGGGTGGAGACCTCACTTGCTTGTTTAATTCGTAATATTCAGTTCAGCGAAAATATGCCATTTATGGGGTTCTTAGCTATATCCTGCTATGAAGTGAAGCTGTGTGCAGAAAACAGGATTTTACTGAAAGAGGTTTTGGACAACAGTTATTTGCATGAGGGGTGTTTTTTGCATGTCTTGCCTTAGGAGCACAAGTTTTAAATTTGTAAGGAGAAGCTACATTGACACGTAACTTGAAATCTAGAAGATTTGGAAATTATCAACCTGCTGTTGGATATTTAATGTTCATTTATTTGGTATAAAAGACAGCACTTCTTTTTAACTGGGTTAGTTCCACAACAGTTAACTGTATTTTTGGAAATCGGAGAGGGAAATGTTAAAACCTGAATGGTTGAAAATTAAGTCATCAACACTTATCAAGTCTGCTGAAATTGCTAGGATTCACACATCTGGCACAAACTATGTCAAGCACTTTACAGAACAGTTTCAATTGCAGTTTACTGGTTGCACAATAAATGTTTGCCTCTTGGGTCTAAAAAATTCAGCGTTGAGTCTGTGAGTAAGAGCTCAGTTTCTAAAAAGGCACCCTTCATTTTATAGTTATAGATGAGAAGGTTAAAATATGCTTTAACTAAAAAAGAAGGGGGAAAAAAAAAAAGAAAGAAGCCAGACATTATTTTTCCCCCTAATAATGCTAAAAAAAGACAGTATGAAATCTAAATTTCAGACAGGAAATACTCACTTTCCTCGTTAAAGACACACATACACACACACACACACACAAAAAAGACTCTATAAAAAGCTTTCAGCTACAATAAAACTGGAGTAGATATTTAACCTCACAGCGTAGAGTGGCATGACCTGGCGTGACTAAGGACTGCTGCAAGGGGATAATCCATATGATGGAGAATAGAAAATTCCACTGAATGAGCACATCGGCATCTTCTGTGCAAAACTGGCTCAACAGCAAGGATTAAAATCCCACAGATTAAAAAAAAAATTGTCAGCTTCTACATTTTGAGAGTAGTTAAATTTTTTTCCCATCCTGCAATATTTTGCAAATTCTAAGCGATGACATTTGGAGTGTTACCAGCTAAAATATGCTGGCTCCTTATGGTGTGCTGCAGCAGATTTTGCAAACTATCACGGGGCGACGAGGGTCTTCTCTACAGCTTCAGAACACTTAGCAGAGAACGTAAATACACCCTCTCCCCGCTGTACTTAGGCTGGAGAGACATCAGAAATACAGAAATTACGGGCTGCGGCTTCAGGTTTAAGGAGAGGAAACAAACAGAAAAGTTAAGAAAACACTGCAACACCAAGCGTGTGCCAAAAGCTCATTTTTCCCTAATTTCGGCTGTCATTCTGGAAACTCCTGACTGCCTCCCAGCTAAGGTGTAAATACCGTACTAGCGTGCTGTTCAAAAAAAGGGAGGAGGTTTCTAACTGTTCAAGCACTTTCCGGCACCAGGACTGCTTCTAGGGAGATATCGGTACTGTGACAAGGACCGAGATGAAGATATGCCAGTTGAAAAGCATTTTCATCTTGCCACAGCGTTTTCCTCCTCATGCCATCGACATCCCTCCCCGCACCCCTTCACACCATCACAGTGGGTTGCACTGCTCCATCTGACGGGGTTGCGCTTTGCAGTCACCTACAACTTCAGACAGACACCCTTCTCCTGCCCCAATTCTACTTCCTATTAAAAAAAAAAAAAAAAAAAAAAAGTTTCTGGTTGTCTTCCTTCAGCCCCATTGGGAAACCTCCATTATGCTCCTGTTCTAGAGAAAAACTTCCTGCAGACTAGGGGTTTAATCATGAAAGAAAAATCAGTAAAATTAGGGGTCCTCCTAAGCAGACACAGTTCCTCCCTCCCTGCTGGCAGATGCTCAGGTAACCTCGCTGTGTGGACCTCCCATGGCCACATCCTCACAAGTTATCCCAGAGCTTCACGAGCCTTTTCCTTAAGGGAGCGCGTTTTGATGACCTTCCCTCCTACTGAAAATACCTGTTTTGTGTCCCATCCACCTTGCCCATGGAGCAAAGCTACTCCCTTCCCCTTTGCAGAACAATTTTTTTTCTCTTTTGGCTAAAAAAAAAAATATTGTTGGCCAAAAAATTTGGCTTGTAATTTCAGCATTTCCCTAACCTGGCCACAGAGCAGAATCCTGCATTTTACAGCTCACACCCTGTCTTCTCCAGCCCACACCTCCAACCTGTTGAAATGATTTTGAAACCCGATTCTCTGCTCCCAGGTCTTTGCGGGTCCTTCCAGCCTCCTGCTGCGCGCAGGTGCAGCACGGAGGGAGGCGTGTTATTCCTTCCGCTGCATCATTCGGGAAAACACTGGATAGGACTTGGGAGCAGGACAGATCCTTCACCCCGTAAGTCAGACACCTTCTCTGCCAGACCTATCTTTTCTCTCTCATCTGACTACTAAATAGAATATGTGGAATAACAATAGTAATAATAATAACAACAACAATCATAATGTAATATAATTAACAACAACAATAAAAACAATAATAATAACAATAAACAACATGCATACCATGTTAATATAAGAGATTATAATATATTAAATTGTATGTAATACATAATAACACAATATCAAAATAAATGATATATGTAGTACAAATATTATTTATGTATTTATTATATGTATTTTTATAAATATGCATAATTTTATATTTGTGCATTGTTCATATTTACGTATGATACATCTTTACATATGTATAAAATACGACAGCTGTTATTTTGGGTCACTACTGGGCAAACGGTTAAGTGATTTCCCAAAACAGCTTGTAAACCACAGGCCTTGGCCATGTGGAAATTCACACCCACAAAATAATGGTTGGGTTCAGCAGAGACATACTAGAAACTCTGCTTTTTTTGGGGAGGTGTGTGTGCATGTGCCGGGGATGGCATTTGACACCGGCCGCCAAAACAGCAGAACCCAAGAACAGGTTTTAAGAAAGGCAGCTGCCTTGTTGGCAGGCCAGCTCTCCCCCGCGCAGGGGAAAACACTGCTTTTAAATGCTGCTGCCTCTGAAACTAAAGACGATGATCGGCAACCAGGAGCCTCAATACGGCCTGCTGTCTGGCTCTCGGCCATTCACGGCTTCCCACTGGAGCCTTCCCTTTTAGACGGATTTCTAACCCGCCACTTGTTCCAGTGAGTTTTATTCCGTTTGCCACAGCCAGCAGCAATCTTTAAGGCCGGGTGGGTTAATACGCAGCCAAGCACTACAGGTCATTTAGAGGCTGCTTCTGGCAGGGCAAAGAAAGAATTTCGGTGCAAACTCCTAGACCACCAGCGGGTTTTCTTTTCTCCAGCCATAACCCATGACAGGATAGCCACTGAAATTCAGAATTACTAAATTCAGTTGCTTCCAGCTTAACACCTCTTTTGAATAAAACTGCCATAGAAGATAATTATGTCACAGGTACCTTTCCTGTCTATTTCTTTCATTAAGATGCAGCTGTTCATAGGTGAAGGGCCTAAACAATACGGCGTTCAAGCTACAGCATCAATGATTCAAGAAAAGAAAACTTCTCATCTAGTCCAGTTGCCAAAGCTAAGTGACATGCGTGTTTGGATGTTTGCCCACTGCTATATGTTTATGTTCCTGCTTTTAAAAAACATTTTGGTTTTGGTTTTTTTTCCCCGATTGTCCACACTGACCAAAGACACTCACTCACTGACAATCACAGAAGAAAATAATAGGGCAGACCATACCAAAAAAAGAGTGAGAAAATTAATGAAATAAGCAAAGCTGGAGAGAAAAGGGCAGAGGCACCTCTTCCCTCCCCTTATCTCTTCCAGTTATCTTACACAGATTTATAAACCACGTTACGTAAAATATTTTAGGTACACTAGCTGTTTTTGGAAAACAATTACTTGAACTCTTGCAGTGGAAATAAAAACTTGCAGAAGCCCATTGCGATCACTCCGTGAATACCACAAATCTAATCCTGTGATTTCGCACTCACAGGAAAACTTTTGTTCCTGTAACTTTTCACAGGACTGAAACCCCAAGATGCCTGGGTCCAACAGGACTCATGTGATGTCTCTGAGCTAACAGCAGTAAAGTGAACAGAAGTTTGCAGATCCTGCCTCTTGCTAAACAATAAATAAGAAAAGGGCATGGAGCACTACAAAGGAACTAGGAAACTACGAACATCAGACTAGGAAATGTGGAAAACACCTGTAGTTGAGAACAGCCCCCAGATGATGCAAAATAACTTGCTTCTTTGCATGTTCAGCTGGCCACAGAAGAGGTACACAGAGCTCAAACTAAACTCTGGGATGGGTCCTTCTCACCATACCCTTCTCAGAAGAAAACACAATACTGAAAGCTATCTGCTTGTATCCCATCCGTGTGCCTGTGACTGAGGCTAAGTTACAATACCTTCTCACCGTGCCATCTATTCTTTCATTTCTGTTTCCATTTTGACTGCTTGAGTTCTGATGGTCATATGCCCAAGACCTTCTATTTACTTCAAGGCCCAGAACTACCAAACCAGAAAAACGCAGACAATCAGTGGCCAGCCAAGGGTCTCATTAGGGAATCTGTGCGGTGTACTCGTTACCACGGAAACGAGGGAGGGCTGGCACACTGTAATTTCTGTCTTGCAAGAGAATTCACCAGCCCTGCCAGTAAATAAAGTTCATAAATCAAGAAATCAGAGCCAAGGTCAAGTAACTGAAGATAGAGCGGTCGTGCTCCCCCAGGTCTTCTTCATTATTAACAGTACTAAGGTGTAAGTCTTTCGAGTTCCTTTGAGCTTTTATGCAGATCCACCACGGAAATATTTGACTCAAACTAACACACCTTTTTGAATATTTTTCACAGAAAAGGAAACGGAAAACCTGGTAAAAATTTGCAGTACTTTAAGTCACCAACCTTCACCTCACCCGGTTTTACTTTGCAGAAAGGTGTGCAGCAATAACCTCTGACAGCAGACCCTTACATTCAGCTAGTTACACTTGAATTACCAGGTGCATAACAATCCTCCAGAGGACTAATTGCCATGTACAAGTTCCCGTGAAGTGCCTTACAAACAGTCGTTAATTTTCACACCACCCCCCTGTGCTGCGCGGGGATGGGTTATCGCTCCCAGTCTGCAGGTGTGGACAAACAGCAGCACCATGGAGACAAGCGCCTGGGATCACCTTCAGACCTCTCCTGCCTGCATCTCGTAGCTGACAGAAAGGCACAAAAAGTCAGGAGATGGAAAATACTGAAAGATGGCATTGCAGAAACTCCAATAGTCTCCGATGAGCCGTAGCGTGTGGACACGCGACAGCCCGGTCAAACTGGCACCAAGGCGAGGTTCGGTGGCCACTGAAGGTCCACCTGGTGACTGCCAGATGTGAGCTGCTAACAAAGCAAACTACTACCACTTTGGGAACTCAGTGACTATAAATCCATTATCATCGCGTGAACGGAAGAGAATTACACCATGCTTTTGAAACTTTCATTAAATTCAGTCACAGGAAACTTTCTGGCATAGCAAAGAGACTACTAGTGCACCGATGCACCAGTACAGCAGCAACATCAATGTAAACTTGCTTAAAAAACAAAGCAAAACAAAACACCAGCTTGCTAAAAAGTACTTGAGTTGTTAGAGTTTCTCCACAAGTGTTAAGTTACCTCCTGGAAACCCAGGTACTTTAGTGGAATATGCAAGACCTGTGCTACACTCTTCAGATGAGCTACAGGCAACACCAGAAAGAGTAATTCCATGCTGATCTCCCTCACGACAAGCTTTTACACTGCATGTAAGACCATCTGTTATCCTCTGAACACTTTCCGTTAATACTTAGTTCACACTGCATCTTTTTGACCATTCTTATCTCATTATTACTCATTTGGGCGCAAGGTTTTTAAGCTGTCAGGTTGGTTTGTTAGTTGACCTGTGAGGGCTTGCAAAGAGCTGATAAACTTGAGCAGGAGGCTTTAAAGCAGCTTTCTGCTGAAAGGCAGAGCGGACAGAGGGGCCGCGGGCGTCACTTCGCCAGGTGGCTCGGCACAGGACAGCAGGAGAAGGCATGAGCCGAATTTGCCTTTTGCGTGGCTTTAGGGGTGGGCAGGGATAGGTTTTAGCCAAGCCTGAAATGACGTTTGAAAAAAATCAGGCGGAGACAAGTGGCAGATCCGAGGCCCCAAGGCGATTTGACCGGGCTCCTGGCGATGCCGATGGGTTGGGAGCACCCTGAGCCGACGCACGTTGTGCGGTGGGGCAGGTGTGCAGCCCCAGCACGGCACTGGCAGGGGTTATTAGGTTAATTGCAGTACCACATGAGTGCAGCCCTGTCGGTCCGAGCTCTGAATTATACGGAGGGGAACCGTAGCAGCCGGGGCCGGGGGGGGTGTGTGGAACAGGAACTGGTCACTCCTGACCTGAGAAGACCTTTTTGGGGTTACTGTTTAAAGAAGGAAAGTCCCTGACCTGACAAGCCGTCATCCAGAATGGATTACATCTAGGGATATAACCATTTGATTTATGCAAATTCTCACTGCTGCTAACAAGCACACGCAGGGCTTGGTCCCATTTCTCTTCAAATCAACAGAAAAAAGGAAAGCCATTGCTGTCCCTAGCAGTTCCTCATCAAGCTTTAGCATCTATCGCAGTTTTAGCATTGCAGCACCACTAGCAGAGGTTGTATTTCTGGGAAGGATAGTGGGGGAATGGCGGGGAAGGCAGGCAAAAGCAAACTTCACGGATTAACAATTCAGATGTCAAAAGCCAGGCGTATGCGAGGACTTCATTTTTACCCGGCGTATTGTTTTGTTTCTATGACAGATCTTCATTCACTCGAATGGAAACAGCCTTACTCTACATCTAGTACTACTGAATAACCAGCTGCGTTCAGGGGATATTTATAACCATTAACACTGTAGATGGAAGGTGAGTTTTAACGTATGTGTCACAGTTATTCCTTTGGCTGGAAAGTGTCTCTGTTTCTGACAGCCGGAATTAAATCGTGGAAGGCTCAATAGATCTCTGCATCGTTTCCACTCTTTTTCCTTCGCCTTTAACCATCTTTTCCAAGCTTGTTTCACAGTTTTCTGGCTTCCCTTTATCGCTCCTGCCTCATCTCGGTGACAAGCCAAGTTTGCGAGGGGCTGGCTGCCTTTCCCAGCCCGCACCCCACTGCCTGCTCGGGCGGGGGACGAGGGGGGACCCCCCCCGCCGCTCCCCTGCTCTCCCGTGGGGCTGAACCCCCCGGGGGGGGGGGGGGACCCAGACCACACCAACCAGACACTGCCCCTCTGCCCCCCCGCAGGGTCCCCAAGCCTTACCCCCCCCACCCCCGGCTACCCCCTTTCCATCTCTATTTGAGCCTGCGGGGGGGGGGGGGGGGGGGCAGGAAGGGTCGCTTTTCTTTTTGCAAGAGGATGCAACGGGGGGTGGGGGGGACACCCCGCTCCCTATGGTGTGCCAAACCTCGACCCCCCCCGCCTCCCCCCGCACCGGCACCTCCCGTGCAACAGCGGGGGCGGGGGGGGGGACACTTACCCCTGCCCCACGGAAAGGCCGGACGGGGGGCCGGGGGAGGGGGCTGCATCTGCCCGGGGAAGGCTCCCGGCGAGCCCTCCGCTGCGCACAAAGAGAGAGGGGGGGAATACCGCCCGCCCCCCCCCTCTCGGCGGGCAGCGCTGGATGCGCGCACACACACACACCCCCCCACACACACGCACCCCACGCAAAAATACACACACACACACACCCCCGCACCCCCACCCCAGCACACAGAGAGTGCAGCTGGGCGGGTCACGTACCTGCAGGTGCGGGGCGGGGAGGCTGCGCGATGTCGCCTGTATCGCATGGGGGGGACTACCGAGGTAGTGCTCGGGGGCTGGGGGCGGGGGGGGCTGGGGGGGGGCGGGGGAAGGGCTGCTCTGCTCCCTCCGCCCTCTTCCTCCTCCTCCTCCTCCTCCTCCCCCGCCCCGCCGTGCGTGTGTGTGCGCGGCCCTGCGCGGTGGTACTCCGCGCCGGAGGAGGCAGCGGCGGGCTCCGGCTCCTGTCAGCCACCGGAAACCGGCGCCGGTCGCACACACCGCAGGAAGTGTGCAATGGCACCCCCCGCGCAGCCCCGCGCAACCCCCGCGATCCCGCACAGGGACTCCGCGCACTCGCCCCGCACGCCGCGCACCCCCCGCGCATCCCCCTGCGCACCGCCCGCATCCTCCGCACGGCCCCCGCAATTCTGCATACGGACTCCGCACACCCACCCTGCACACCGCACAGCCCCTGCGCATCCTCCTGCACACCCCGCGCACCCCCCGCACACCCCCCGCACACCTCCTGCAATCCGGCACACAGACTCCGCACACCCCCCCCTCACACCCCGCACACCCCCGGGACACCCCACACACACCCGGAACACACGCACGTCACCCGCACACCCCACACACAGCCGGCACACACGCGTACCCCCGGCACACCCTTTGCAACCCCACACACCCCCTGCACACGCCCTCCGCACACCCCCCCACTGCACACTCCACACACCCACGCACCCACCCCGCACACCCCCTGCAACCCCACGCACCCTCCACACACATCCCCTGGCACTCCACACCCCCTGCACGCACTGCGCACACACCCCACAGCCTCCACGCACACATCCTGCACAGCCCCCAAACACCCGCACGCACACCCTACACCCCCTGCACTCCTCACACACCCCCGCACACCCCCCACCACCACAGACTGTGGGGTGTCGCTGGAGGGAGGAGACACTGCATCCTCCCAGTGTGGCACAAGGCAGCAAACCTTCGGTGGTGGTGGCCACCGGCCACCCCTGAGTGGGAGCCGGCAAAGAGCCACTTCATCTGCACTGCCACGGGTGGGAGCCTTCACCCTCAACTACAAGGGGAGAAACGTGGGCACGCAAAAACGGGAGGGTCTCACTAACACCAAGGAAAACGTTCTCAGCTGACATAAAATAGTGTAATCTGATTTTTCCGATGAAGATCTGATGACTTAACAGCAGCCGAGTTTCTCAAAGTAGCTGTCTCCAAATGACCAGAAAAGAGAAGGCTCTGGAGAGACCTTCTAGCAGCCTTCCAGTACCTAAAGGGGGCCTACAGGAGAGATGGGATCTTTATCAGGGAGTGTAGTGATAGGACGAGGGGTAACAGTTTTAAACTGAAAGGGGGGAGATTTAGATTAGATATTAGGAAGAAATTTTTCACTGTGAGGGTGGTGAGGCACTGGGACAGGTTGGCCAGAGAAGCTGTGGCTGCCCCATCCCTGGAGGTGTTCAAGGCCAGGCTGGATGGGGCTTTGAGCAGCCTGGTCTGGTGGGAGGTGTCCCTGCCTATGGCAGGGGTTGGGACTAGATGGTCTTTAAGGTCCCTTCCAACCCAAACCATTCTATGGTTCTATGGTTCTATGACTGACGTTCAATTATTCTGTACGGACACAGAGACACACTAGTAGTTATTTCACTTTTTTGCATGAGATCATAGGTACAGCACCACGTGCTTTTTAATTTTATGTGGGGTATACACACACACGTGCACCCCTCCTATGTCTGTATATAGGGCAATAAAAATTGCAAGTTATCTGTTGTAAAAACTGCAACTTTCTTCGTTTGCCTGCAACCACAGATCTCAGCAGCAACATTACTCACAGGAGGACTTTTTTGCAGTTAACCACAGGAGGGCTCACCATGTGCTTGCAGTGTTTTCTCTGGGTGCTGGTTCTCCCACAATAAGCAAGGCATGTGCCAAAGCAAACTCTGTGCATCTCCTCGCTTGGGCTTTTTTTCCCTGCCTTGTTGCATCACTCCAGAAGGAGACGGGGCCTGGATGCTGCTGGGAGGAGATCAGCCGTCCAAGCCGCCTGCTCCATGCCCCAGAGGTTTCCTTTCCTCATGTTCCTTATGCCAACATTTGCAAAACTTGAACGGGCTAACACATGCTATGAGCTACGATGGCAACAATGCTTACGCAAGAGTATAATGGAGGCAATCTGGAAGTGTATTCGTGCCAAAAATAGTGCTCTTTCCCGGTCTGCCTGCGATGCGGCGGGGGAATCTGGTAGCAGCGTTAACCTCGCCTGGGGAAGATTGGCATCCCTTCTGCTCCTGTCGTTTTCAGTAGGATGTCATTGTCATCTCACTGCAACTCAGCGGAGGTCTTTAATACTCCAAAATTAACATTCAGTGTTAGGCTCCTAAGGATGGAGAACCCTACATGGAAGAAGTAATTACTCCAGGGAGTAAAGGAGTGGATGGGTCTGCCCCCATCCATAATGACCAAACACATGACACCCTGCTCCCACATCTCGCTTTTAGAGCAAGGACCTGGAGTCAAAACACTGGCAACATCAAGGACAAGACCACCACCTTCCCGAACTCTGCTGTGTCCACAGGCTCCTCCAGGGGCTGGGGTGGTCTGCTCTTCAGGGACATGCCCCCACCGTACCCCTCTGCCACCAAACGCACCTCTGGGCAGAGGCAGCACAGGTCCATAGGGTTCAAACCAGTGCTCAGTTTGCCTGCGAGGTGGGGCTGCTGAGCCCTCTTTTCAAGACCAAATAGTTACATTCTCACAAATGATGTCAATAAGGAATCCCTGAAGAAGAGAACTGCCTTCTAAACAAACGCTCTGCGTCCCTGGGGGCCTTAAAACCAGGCACATCACGTGCAGTCAGGCAGCAGAAGGGGCTTGCGCCTGGACTTCAGTCCTGTAGTTCCCCTCCTCTCTGCAGCAGAGGAGCTGACTCCGCTGGCCAAACCTTCGCCATAGATTGCTGAATTGCACACAAACGTGCTTTTTGCAGTCAACTTTGCAGTTGACTTGGAAGCAGTCCGCAAGCCACAGTTTGAAAGCCATTACCTGTCTTACTTATATGCCTTCTTCATTCTAATTTCTGATCCTTCCTTCCTTTCTCCCAACTCCTTTGCATTTTTTTCTTAGGTTTTCTCTTTTTTCTCTCATGCTTTTCTGTGGCAACAGGACAAAGTAGCCTCAAAATCTGCCCTCCTCCCACCTTCTCCCCCCACCTCTTTCTACTCCTTCACTTCCTCATTGTTAGGAGCAGCCCCAGCTCAATGCTGTGTCTGCACTCGTTAATTAAAAAGAGGGTTTGAAAATGCTTCTCAAACCTCTGACATGGTTCTTGGCTGTTGCGCCCTATTATCCCCGCAGCGTTGTGCACAGGGCTGTAATTGCATCAGAGGTTTCTGGTTGGTATCATACACGCTGCCGAAGAGCTCAGCTAGCCTAGCAATGTCACCAGCACTTCAGCACAGAATTGCAGTTTTAGATTAACTTATTTTCGCTCAATCCCAGTATTAGTAACTGCGCTGGAAGGGCAGCGAGCAGTGCATGCTGATGTCCCGGCGAAATCCAGGTTTTCTCCGGGAAGGAGAGCTGCTGGTGTTGACTCGACAGGACTGTGCTGGCCGCTGCAGGGCGGGCGGGCTGCCCTGCCTCTACTTTGCCGTGGTGAGGTGGTGTCACCGCTCCTCATTCCTCCTCCTGTTCCTCACCTGGCAGAAAACACAGGGAGGCAGAGCTCTGGCTGTTGGCATGGACGCCTGCCGGAGGGTCTAAGCATCTCCTCATAGATGGTCAGCATGCTCAGATGAGACAGCAGGGTCGTGTCACTAATGCAGTGGGCTGAGGAAGAAAGGTGTATCACATCCTCATCCCAGACCTAACACAGACTTTCTTCTGTGACCTTGGGCAACTCATAACCTCTGTTTACCCATCTGTGCTGTGACCATTTATCAGCCCTCTCAGGCCACGTGACGAGGAGGAATTTGCGCACTCCAGGACCCAGTGCCAGGAAAACTACAGCTGGTGGTGCTCAGAGGAACCTCATGCTCTCCCCTTCTCAACCCTGGGCAGCCTGATGGATTACCTGTCATCCCACTAACACCAATGCCACCAGTAGGCCAAAATCAGTGATCAAAGGCAAAAGCATCGCAGATCCCACAAGAACTGAGTCTTCCACAGGGAAAGACCGGCCGGACCAGTAGGCTGTGAAATGGGACATGCAAGATGCCAAACAGGAGAGAAAGGAATCGCTGCCCTCCTGTTTGGAATCACAGAATCACAGAATTGGAAACTCCTGCCTGTCTGCTTGAAGAGAGGTCTGACGGTCACGGCGAGTTACAGCTACACCGGAGCACACGTGCCACCACCTCACAGAAAACAGGCGGATGCCCAGTGACAGCAGGGCTTCGTTGTGAAGCCACTCAGCTTCCCCAGCATCCCTCCAGCACCGTGCCATTCCAGCAGTAGCAGCGCGGAGCTTGGCTTTTCCCAGGGACCTCCCCTGTGAGAAGAGATGGTCACCAATTCATGTCAGTTGCACGGGCAAGGGCCTGTTTCCCGTTTGTGTGGGGATAGCAGGTGAGCTGGGATTCATGCCAAGGGGCTTGTTCCTGCTGCCCTGCATTTGACCCAGGCATCAAGGAAGCAATGAATGAGTCACGTCCCTGCAGTTTCTGCCCCGGCCGTGCTGGCTGGCTCCTGCCCAACTGAGCAGGGTGGGCCAGCATGCACATACAAGAGTCAGGACAAGAGGACATGGTCACAAACTTGAGCATAGGAAGTTCCATCTCAACATGAGGAGGAACTTCTTTCCTTTGAGGGTGGCAGAGCCCTGGCACAGGCTGCCCAGAGAGGTGGTGGAGTCTCCAACTCTGGAGACATTCTAAACCCACCTGGACGCGCTCCTGTGCAACCTGCTCTGGGTGACCCTGCTCTGGCAGGGGGCTGGAGTAGGTGATCTCCAGAGGTCCCTTCCAACCCTACCGTTCTGTGATATGCTCTCCATCAGCCCCCACCAGCCGTTGGGAGCCTGACCCTCTGCCAGAAGCTTTGCCAGCTGAAACACAAAGGCAAAACAGCACCCCTGTTCCAGCAGGAGGGAAGCTGCTCTGAGAGGTGCTGGACAGGCTGGGACAATCAGAAAATAATTCTGGTTTTAGCAGAAGGTTGGCCATACGCTAAAGACATACCACAAGAGCAGCTGGGATGAGAAAGGCAAAGAATGCAGCTTTTGGCCACACGTAGGTTTTAATCAGGACTGGCTGCATCACAGGAAGAGGAGCAGGACCAGGCCACTGCCTCACCAGGCTTTTGCATCACTTCACCATAAGTTCCCATCAGCACGTCTCCTCCAACACCTGCTGATCACGGCTGGCACCAGTCAAATGCAGATCATGAACCAGTGTCTCATTGCAGTTGGAATACTCTGCTGTGTTTTTCAAAGGTATGTTCCTCAGAGGAATGTGTGCCCAACCAAACTAGCTCCTGCAGTGCAAGAAGTTAAGCTACAGCCATTTTTGAGTCAGGAAAAATTCCTCACACAGCCAGGAGCTTGCTGGAAAAGGCAGCCCCTTGAGACAGCAGTGTGAGTTAAAAGAAACTTTTTCCTTTTTAGACTTCATTTGCTGTGACCCAAGCAAGATTTGACCCCATCAGTCAGCTGTAGCATGGAGAGAGTAATATCAGGGAGGTTCCAGAAGGTCCCAGAAGAGCTGCAGTGCCTGGCAGAACCTTGTGGTGTCCTACCCTGCCTCCTCCGTACTCTGTGAGGGGAGCCTTTCCAGCATGCAGGCAGACAGCTGGATCTCCACTGAGACCACATCTAGCTGAGTCAAAGATACAAGCAGAGAAATTCCAGGGAGCTAGTCCCCCACCCCAAAACCTCTGTGTGTCAGTCTGGAGCACTCTTGCAGTCCCCTCTCAGAGGACTAAACAGCAGGTAGACCCACTCAGCCTTTGCTCACATGCTTCTCTGGATGAAAGGGCTTGGGTGAGAGACAGGCACCTGTGAATCAGTATTAATGGTTGGAGAAGGGGTGGGTTCCCTGGTGGGACATCAATGCTCTGGAAGGGCAGAGCAAGAGGTGGGTCTGTGGGGCAGGTACAGCTTCCAGACACCCAGCCACAAGGACTGGAAGTCAAGGACAGCGAGGTGGGTGGCAATTTCCTCTCTAACCGCAGGAAGACAAGTGGTCTGACTTGCAGACAACTGGTGTGACGAGTGGAGCTGGGGTGTTACGACATTCTCCGTCAATGCCAGGGATTAGTGAATAAGGAGGCAGAGTCCTTCCCTCATGGCCTGTGCAGAGGGCTTTGTATCCCAGGATTTTCTGTAATAGTGAAGCAGAGCTACACTGGCATAGGCAGGACCAGAATAAAAACCTTCATGCAGGCTGAGAGCACCTCTGTGGACACCAGCTCTCTGGCACTGTCAGGCAGTAAAGCACAGGACAGGACAGGGATGCTGCTATTGGAAAGTTCCTTGGAAAATTGCTAATAAAGAGAATAGAATATAACAGTGAATAAGATGTTTGTCTGTATTTTTAGGTTTCCTATAGAAAACATTGGAAATGTAATGTTTGAAAGGTCAATTTGTTTACCAAGGCACAGCAAAGCTGTATCACATGATCCGTTTCCTTAAGAGCGATCCTTAAAGAGGAAGAGAAATCAGGCAATTTCTCCCTCACACTGCCTCACCTTCTCTTTATGTAAGGAAGGTCCTACAAAGCAGAGCCTGCGAAGCATCATATCCTTATTCCTGCAACATCTGTAATTAAATACACACAATATTTCAAAGCAAAGCGCTGACAGTTAATTTACCCTTCACTTACCTGCCAGTCCAAAAGTGACTGTGGGGACACTGCATGTTGCCGTAAGATTTCTGTCACTTCTCGGGATGATTCCAGACCAAGTTCACCTTTGGTAGACTATGGTGCTTCTGCTCTGCCACTCCTTCCCCACAGCACCTGGTTGCACCCTGCTCGACAGGACTTCAGCGCTTGTAATGCTGCTTTTAACACTGATCCCACACCCCTGCTCCACAGGTCAGAAACCAGGGCACAGGGAGCTGAAGGGATCCACAAGAGAGGAAGGCGTGCTCCCTTCTGGGTGAATAACAGGGGACACAAGCCCACAAGGAGCCTGATTCGAACAGGGAAACTTGAGGGGAGTGGTCTTCTGCTCCAGCCGCCTGCAGTAGATGGCTATGGTGGGGTGTTGCAAACACTGCTCTGCCTGGCTGGGGCAGGGCGGCTTATGCAAGCGCTCAAGCAGACGTCTTTCTGGTCCTATAGGAAACACCAGCCTGAATTAGAAGGGGTGATCAGGCAAGGAGTGTCCTGAGCTTGTTTCCTAAGTAGAAGGCAGCATGGGACAATCTGAGCAAGGATTCAGCCATCACAATGCACTGCAAAGGTTTTGTCTTTTTCCAGTAATCACTGATTAACAGAAGACTCCTGCCCTTCCCAGACTCCACTGGGAGATTCACAGCTCATCCTATGGCACACATGTGGGCACTCGCATTTTTCTCTGGACATCCTGAAGGAACATGGGGGAATAAGTACCAGCACTAAAGACCACTTGACTCTTGACTCAAAATGACTGGATCCGTTTGCATTGCGGTTAGTTAAAAAAAAAAGGAAAATGCCTAGCTTCAAGTCAGAGTTAAGATCAAAGTGAGTAAGAGCGTGTATTGACGAAATACAAAACAGGTAGTGGCTTACAAAAGCCTACAGAGAGATGGTAGTGTCCAGGAAAAACACCTGGCCTTTGGGTCAGCTCTTCTTGCCCCATTGGGGGCAGCTAAAATCCTGACAGAGGTACCTGTTAGTTTTCTCCTTGCGGAGACAGACTGCTGTGCTCAGCAGCCACCTTCCCTTCGCATGTGTATGATGCTGTAGGAAACACTGCAGACAAATCCTGCCACCGTGGGCGTCGCAAGGCCGCTCCGAATTCACACCCCATCAGATCGGTGCAGAACTAACTTCCTGCTCGTCCTTTGTTAGGTTTGTTACTAGACTGCAACCAGCAATTAGTAGAAACACAGAAAGAGCCATATGATGATCAGACCCCAAGGTGCTTTTGAATCCCGTGCTACTTCACCAGAGGCCTGAAACACCCTTGAGAATCCAGTCTCTGCGTTTTCAGAGTTGTCGCCACATGACCCTGCTTTGGATGGAATTCCTGTGGATTTCAATTTAGTTTACTTTCCAGGCTCCTCTTGCCTGATATGACTTCAGAGAGTTCAAGAAGCTTTGTTTTCAGCTCTCATTACACTTTTACTACACAAAAGAAGCAGTTTCAGTCGCTTTTTCTCGTGGAAGGACAAATGAGGTTGACAGTGCTCCCTGTGTAAATCAGACAGAATGTGAACTGCTGCAATACAGAGAACCTTCTGATTTCTTCAGTGTTTGCTTGGAAGACAGAGCTCTTACAAAAATGTTTTAAAAATGTAAAGAATGAGCTTCTTTCACTATTGAGAATTACTTCTGCTTTAGGTGAATAACAAAAATGTCTTACAGGCAAAAAAACCCCACTAACCTGGAAAATAAAAAGCAGAGTCAGAGAAAGCCTTGATGAAGTGCATGCAAGGAATACTGTACAGCTTCCCTAGAGCAGCTGTCTGCAAGGAAAAGTTGAGACAGAAAAGGACGGGAATGGAGTTCTCCATTTCCTCTTTAACTTGAAACAGCTCCCTGTTTCTTTTGGGAAGACCCATAATCATAGTAGAGACACGTGGGATTTGGATGGAACAGGACCTGTCTGTGGCAGCAGCAGCCAAGTGCCAGCTGCTGCATGAGAGAAATACACAGGTAAAGCAGAGCTATTTAAACAAAAGCCTGAATAATGAGCACGGTAAAAATGCATAATAACAGCTCAACAAGAAACCTACTTGAAAGAAAGCAGGGGACTTGTCAGTGTAAGTATGTGCTAATTATAGGATGTAGATTTGGCTGACATTAGTAAGAATGTACAGTGTGTAGTTTCTGTATATAGGATAAGGACAATGGGATGTTTTCTATGTCTAAGAAACCATGACACTCGTTCTCCAGCCTGTGGCCTCAAGTTATTCCCTAATGTGCTTTACAGCACAGGGAGTGGCTTTAGAACATAACTGGGCCTTGTTCTTCACCCCCTTGCGTTGCTACCTGTGAGATCTTGGGTTCAGAAAAAGGGTAGCTTTCCACCAGAGACACAGGAAGGCTGTAGCAGACCCACAGCACGTCCATTTCTGTTCCCTTCTTGATGCCAGTCTGTGAGGGCAAGCCTGCTTCTTTACAGGATGCTTTACAGAGCTCACAGTGCAACCGTGAAAGAGGTGGAGGGTGGGGAAGAGCTTTGGAACAACAGAGCTGGGCTGGTGCGGGGGCTGATTTTCGGTTCCGCCGCAGAAATCCTGGGGTCATTTACAGCCTTTGGTGCAGTTGCCCATCTGTAACAGTGTCTCCTATCTCATGTCTTTGGGGAGTCTCCTTTTCTTCAACGAAAAGAGAATGACAGCAGCCAAGGTGGTAAACATGAAGACAGGACATTATTTATTTAGGATATATTCAACTGTCACCATCACAGGAGCCAGCTGGGCTTGTTTCCTCCCAGCATTGGGTAAGGTAAATTATTCCCTCCATTTTTGGCCTGTTAAACTTAAAAGTTTGAGATCTGAGTTTCAGTGAATACATGTGACCACAGGCACTCTGCTCTTACAGTAAACTCTGGATCACAAAATTCCCCTGTATCACATTTAATTGTTTAGCAGAAATTGTAAGCTTTTAGCTTATAAAGAAGTAGCTGACAACATGCTTCTGGACAAAATATTTTTAGGGAGTATGAATTATATGTCTAGGAAAAAATCCAGAACACTGCACACGGGCTTTATGCTATTTATTCTCCCCATACTGTATCTCACACATACACCGTTAGGGCAAAGATTACAACTGAAGATAATGATGTGGTAGTTATCCCCCAACCTGCTAAAACTTTAACCATTGATGAAAAGGTATGTTCTGAGAGTTGATGGCCGTGCCATGTGGTTCCTATAAATGGGAGAAAGTAAAAACAGGGAAAGAAGATTAAAATTACAGTTCACATTTAAGAAATTTAACAGAAGCCACTTTTTCTTTGTTGCATAGGGACTGATCTTAACCACAGAGCTTGAGCTTAACTGTGCTGTGCAGAAACAGTGCGTGCACTTTCCTGCCTCCTTGGTTGTGAAGTTCTAATGGCATGTTTGGACCTCCGAGTCCAAACTTACGATCGCAACTTAATTTTACTTAATTTTCACAACTTTTAGCACTGAACAGCAAATGCCAGACACGCCAACTGCAGCACATACAAGAGCATGTCTTTTCCCTTCTCCTTCCTAGGCTGTTGTGTTTGTACTGTTATTCTCATGGCCCTCTACCTGCAAATCTCAGTATTATAGTAGGTTCTCATGGAAGCAATTGCTAACAGTCTGAGAATCCCCCCCTTTCTTCTTCTTGCGCTTCCTACCTGTTTTGTAAGTTTAGTTTACATTAGGGGAAAAACGAGAGTTAGCGAATAGAAAAGTAGGTAATAGTCACGTAAATATCCCGTAAGCATTGCCAGCCATGAAGATGCACAAAGTGGAGTGACCAGCATGCATCACCTGTGACTGATTAAATGTGATCCTGTCAGCAATGGCAGCACCATACACAGGAACAACCAAGAGGGAGCCTGGCTGGGTCCTATTGCCAAGCACAGAGCTGACAGAGTAAAAAGCCTGACAAGAATAGTTATAGTCATCTTCCTCATCCTCAATGCTTGCTGACACTGGAAAAGACGCTCTTCTGGGGGCCCCACTGCTTCACTTCTTGGCTGGCCACTGGGCAGATTCCCCCTTCCTTCTCTTTCTGTTATTTTTCCCCTGTGGTAATTTCAAGTTGACATGTGTATCCTGCTGATAAAACTCTGTGCAGGTAAACCTGTCTCAAAAGGTGCAATGATACTGTCCCCATACAGTTGGCAAGGTCCCCTCCCCTTCCTTCAGCGTCAGCCACTGGTGGGAATGGTGAGAAGCAGAGCTACAGAGGATCAGTGAAAAATACTGATTCTATGTATTACTGCTTGAGTTCGTTATATTTAGTTAGTTATTGCTTAACTTCACTATATAAAGCAATGTCTTATTCTAGGATAGAATGCTGCGCAGAACTAAGATTAAGCAACACTCCAATACAAGGTTTTAATTTTGTCAAAATTTTAAGCATTCCGGCTAATGTTCTTCCAAACCAACTCTCTCCCTGTCAACAAAGCATTACTCTCTCACCGATTATTTTGCTGGGAGAAGTAAGTATGATGAGTCCTGGTGCTCTGTCACCAAGAAGTACACCCTCACTCCTGCTCTGTAGCGGGGACTTGTACCAGAGGCGAGGCAAGGGAGGTGAGGGACTGCAAGGCACAGATAGAGATTTTGCTGTCACCACAAACTTGCTTACCCCATCCTATCCCACTTTTGAACACTACTAGGAGTAGAAAATGGTATTGATGCATGTTACCAAGTCCTTTAGCGAGCCTGCTGCAAGCCTGGCAGCACAAGCGCCTTTTGCGGTGCCCGGGGTCCTGAGGGTGACAGTGTCCCCGGGTCTGTCGCCGCAGGGGCACGGCCGGACCCTCCCGTGTGCGGACTGCTCCCTCTGCCGGCAGCCGGAGCGCTCCCGGGTCGGCTCAAAACGGGGAAAAACACCCAGACGAGGAGCTGAAACTGTACTGAAGAGGGGGGAGAGAGAACATCGGCACAGAGCCCTTGGGCACAGGAGGCATGGGCTTACGTTTCCTTGGCAGCAGGATGAGCCATCGGTCCTCTTCATGGCCGTCAGCAGCGTGCAGATAGTGCCTGTGCTTTGCACGGGTCTTAGAGCTGTTTTCTTCATTTACTAACTGGAGCTGTCACCCAAAGAAACTTGTAGCTTTATCTCCCATTATTTGCAGTAACAAAACAGTCACAGTTTGACTAATCACTTCATTTTTATGGGCCTCAAAATCTGCGAACTGAGCAACAGGTTTCTGCCCTCACGTAAAAATCCTCTGAAGAATGCAAATACCTGCAGTAATCCCTCCATTCAAGCACCCGTTGTAGGTCTCGTCCTAACAGCGCGCAGCAGACTGGCATGTTTTTCAGCCACGTCTGTTTACAGGGGAAACTCCAGGAATGGCATAATATGAATGTTCATAATGCAAGGATCAAACATCCCTAACACTCAGCATCAGCAGGTCCCACAGTACCCATCCTGTGGCACTGCCACCACCCCACTTACCCTAAGGACTTTGAGGGAAGATAGTGGGATACATACCCACATTCTGACGCTGCCTGCAGGACACACTGATCTTGATTCAAGTAGTGTAAATACATTTAACTGAAAAACAGAGGTCCAAGTTTTCTTGCTAATGAATTGCTTGTCCTGCCAGGCGTGAATCCATAACCGCTCACACCAATCAAGGTGCCAGAAGCAGTCAGTATCCCCCAGAGCAGCATGGTGACCTCCCACTCTTCCATCATGCAAGCAACACTACTGACGCACTAGAGAGAGAAGAAACAAGAGTGGCCAGTTGGAGACAGGTTGTGCTGCTCTGGATCCATCTCCAACTAAATCACTTTTCTTCTAAAGATGACACCTCTCTCTAGGATTACACAGGCATCACAGTCCATCACCAAATGGCACAACTACCAACCATTTTGCACAAGAGCAGTATTACTGACTACACAAGAAACGACACCATTAACTATAGATACAGGCAGGGAAGCAAGTAAGCACATTCTGCCTTCAGGTGCCAGGCCACAGTTAATATTGAATTAGAAGCTGCAGACCTTTCCCCTCCACCCCTGCGATCCTGAAAAACAAAACACTTTGGCAGAAATGTTGCACAGAAGGGAGAACTGCAAAGGCATGGGGCTGATGATGAAATAGGTATGAAATTAAACACCCTTGCTCCCGATACCCAAGTTCTTTGATCTACTTTAGTTCTTGTAGTCTTACAGGTCAGCGTTTGGAAACGTACTTTGAAGACGTATGTTCACTTGAAAAACGTTTTCTAGTATCTGTAGGTTTCCAAAGACGTTTCATAGTTTAAGGTGGCTCATGAAGGTGGTGAAGAAACCAAATTTATGTGACCATATTTTGCACACAAGCACCTACATTCCAATAGCTTGAGATCATCATCAGCCTCTTTTAATAACATCTGATCAGGATGGTCAGCTCCTATAAGCTTTGTGAAACCCATACAGGTGAGAAAAATGCTGTTTGTGCCCCAGTCAGAGGAAAAGTTAGTGCTGAGTTCAACTCTTACAGTACACTGGGAACATGTTGTGCATCCCCTAATCCTGGGATCAGAACTCACACCTCATTAGACATCAGGTAATTCAAAGACAAGATAACCTTATTAGAAATTAAGTTCTATCAGGTCCACATCTCACACTAACAGAGGACAGTTTGCAATCAGAGGAAAAAGGGAAAATGAAAAAAAATATCCTTGAAACACCAGAATTTTGAGACATCATTTTTCTTTTAATCATTATACTAAGTTACTAAGAAAAAACTGTTCATTGTTGGGCGTTACAATCAGACTGAGTTGTGCCTTCTCTAACAATTACAAATTTTATTGATACCTATACTGCATCAAAGAAAAATGAGGACTGGTATTTAAAAACAGTCCTGTGACTGTAGTTTTAAATACCAGACTGGTATTTAAAAACTGGTCTATGAAAAGCCAGTGTTACGCTAGTGTTAAATAATGAACTGTGGCAGCATCTTCTCCAGACACATTGCTAGCACCCTCTCACCTTTAACCCTTATGTTCCTGATATGAAAGCCATGATTGTCTTTAGCTTATCTAAAAAGAAGAAACAATCACCAGAAAAATGAAAAGGAACTGGATACAGGCTATGCATAGGAAACGGTAATACTGCTACACTAAGATCTTAGAGTTCTTTAGAAATTCCTCTTTGGTATATATCTCATATTTTTATCCATGTGATAAAAATGCTAAATCAGACTTTGTGATTACATCTCACGCTCTTCAAAAATCTCAGTCTAACAAAGTATTTCCATATATCTGTATCTATATATCCCTCCATATATCACAATATTGAAGCACTTTGCTGAAAAGGAGGAGGTTGATTGATGGAAATAGAATTTGCTTTTCTAGTCCATTTTAAAAGTATTTTTTGAGGACTTGATTATAATGATTAACCTAGTTAATGGATAACTTCTTCTTTCATGATTAACCTATTCTTTTGTGGCTCCATGTTGAAGCTTTGCTAAAGAAGATTCAGAACTGTTTTGAATAGTGACAAATGCAGAAATCAGACTTACAAAGCAGTGCAGCAATTTAACATGATGACAGTTGTGACACTGCATCTTGTCCAACAAATACTTCGCCACAAAAAATCTTTTCCGGAGCCAGAAAAAACTCAGTAAGAGGGCCAAATTGCATCAGATGTTATATGTTGTTACTTAATGAAATTACTAGATTATGACTGATTTTAACTAAGATAAGACCATATAACTCAGGACTCTCAGTGAAGAAGGAAAAAAACCAGGTTACTTTCCTACCATATTGTGTCGTAAAAGCAGTGCACATTGAGGAAAGACCGATTAGAGATGTGCAGAACAGAAGTCCAACAGATTGACTGGATTCTTTCTGAAGCTAAGCTCACTGCTAAAAGTCCAATACCCAGTTAATAAAAGCAGCGTAAGCTTTTGTGCTCTTCCTGTTCGCAGAACAGAACAGGTCGCAGAAATCCCAGCAGTTCTGTCCTACCAAAAAGGAGCCACAGAAAGTCAAAAGCTCCCCCAGCCCAGGATCACCAAGCGAGGAGGCTCTATTTGCCTGGCAGCAGGTGGTTTTCTGGGCACCAGCACTGGCGTCCGCCCTGGCACACGCCTTTGTCACTCACCTGTGAACATTTTCACAAAGTCGGCACTCGACATGCTCATAACCACGTCAGCCGTCACAGGAGGCTTTCCGAAACCGGCACTCCCACCCTTGGTTTTCAGGTCAATATACCAAGTGCCTCCTTCCTCACCTGCACGGACAGTGACAAGAGGTGACAAGGCAGCAAAGAGCGCTGGGCCCTCCCTATCCCTCCCCGTCACGCGGACGCTGCCGTGTCCATTTGGAGCACTTACACCACGCTACACACGCTGGCGGTGCTCGGACACAGGTTACCCCGTGCCCCGCGTTCTGCGTGCAGGCAAAGGCCACCTCCGGCAGACGCCCCGCAGCACCACGTACCGGGGACGCGGGCAGAAGGGCCCAAAGGCAGCCCTTTGCCGGCGGCAGCCCGCGCTTTTCGCCTGGCCCTGTCTCTGGCCACGCTGAGCTGTGCCGTCGGGCCAGCGCTGTGACAAAGCCTGCCCACACACAGCACCAGTGGCAGCGGCTTCCTGAGAAGGAGCATCCCACAGAACGGAACAAAAGGCGGTCTCTCTCGGGACCAGCTCGAAAAGGCCAGCCTTTCTGTTTGAAAACACCGGGTACACGGGCAGGTTTCACAAGTGATGATCTTACCAGATAACTCAAACTGAAAGACACCCTGGGTAGTTCTCACGTACTCTTCACTCATCGCCCCCTGAATGACTCTGAATGTTTCTGCAACAGGACTCTGCGGCTTGGCTGAAGCAGATTCTGTGCTCGCCTTAGCTCCATCTGCTCCTTCATGCTGGGATAATTTCTTCTCCTCTTTGAATGCCTGGGAAGCACCTACAAGAAATTAATTCTTCCATGAAGGCTTCTAAGCTGTAAATCAATTCACTGCTTTATTTGGCATTTTACTATACTGCAGTGAACGTGTACATTTAAAGGACAGTTCAAGTTGAACAGCCTCTGAAAGTGTTGTCAAAAGTCTCTTAGGTCACTAGAAAGCCATGGCTATTTTCTGAGTCCCGACTAAATGTGAGTCCCTGGGCGTTGTCAGTCCCAGGGAACTAACACCATCCATCCCTGGCAGAACAGTCCTTCTGAGATTGCTCAAATAATATGTACAAGGGAAGGGGACTCTGTTCAAACTTGGACTCCTCTGCCTCTCTCTTTTCCCTATTTTGTCACTCCTATGAAACCTGTTCAGCATTCTTAGTTGCTCTCCTACTTGACACATTACAATTCTGAAAAAGCAAAACCCATGCTTCTGAAAAGAGGTTTCTGCATTTCATCTAAGAGATTGTAGAGATTATAAATCATGCAAGTTTCATCTAGGCAGCAACAGACTTTTTTATATAAATTTATCAAGACAGATCACAGGCACTCCTGTAAAATGTACTGTTTGCCACTTAATTTCTTTTTCCAGCCATATTTACCTGTGGCCTTCAGTATGAAAAAGGATTCTTCAAAACAAGGCACTGATTATAAACCATGAAAGTTTTGAAGTCCTGCAGAATGTAACATTCTTTCTCCAGCTTTTAGTACAGAAGCCCCACAGCCACTTCCATAATACCCTCCAAATGAGAAAAGGGGTTTTGCCAAATAGCTTGAGTGGAGTCCAAGTTCTTGGGAGAGAAAAAAACCCAACCAACTTGAAATCCAGAGGGCATTCATTATTACTAGAAACAATTGATTTGTACACACAGTGCTTTCCTACCACATCTTTCTGTCTTCACTGCTACCATCAAAACGAGAAACCTTTTAAAGTTGCAATGAAAAACAATTTAAGACAAAAATCCATGTCATTAGTTGGTAAGTAGTAATATACATGTTGTTCTGGGCAACTGAAAAAAAAACACATTTGAGTTGGGGAATTTCAATCAGTTTAAGTTATTAGCAATTAATATAAATATGTAATTATTCTGTTATTAAGAAATAAAAACAAAAAAACACTTAGCAAACCCCACCTAAGATCCCCTCTGCACGCCTCTCCTCCAACCTCCTTGTTTATTTCTAACAAATTCTTAAAGTTTGAGCCCAATTTGGGCATCACTTCTAGTAGCAGTGTACCCACAAATGTTCTTAGCCTTTGTTGTTAGGTATCCAAATGTTATTTAATATTCTGATCAAGTAGTAGTGTGTTTAAGTGGTAATTTTAAATATAATTATTCTTCTGCAAAAATTTCTCTTCTTAATATGTTGAAATAAGAGCACTGTTCATTAGGGTGCAGCTTTGTTAATAGTGAACAGATGGAGAAAATTATACCATACCATGGTATATTATGGAAATTATACCAAGCCATGGGACAGGAATACCAGTGATCTATGACCCTTGCATGCTGGCTAATCTTGGATAAGTGGTTCTCTGCTTGCCTCACTTTCCACCTGAAAAATTGGATGTTTCCACCTATTTCTATATTCATTTTGAGACATATTCATTAAAAACAGGCTTAAGACTCGATCGATGGTAAAATGCCAAATGCCGCTCAAATATACAGGAGGCTGGAAGCGCAGAAACAAGTTTGTTGGGACTGTCAGCTGGAAGAGGCATGGTGTTTCAGAGCCAGTAGCTGGCCTGAAAGATCTCACTGCCTTGAGGATGCTCGGGGCCCAGCTGACATCACTCACTAGAACCATTCTTGCTACCTCCTTCTTTTCTTGCTACCAACTGCTTTTTCCTCATCACCTTCCTCAATCGAACCCAGCTCAGACACAGGTGAAGGCTGGTGGTGATAAAACAGTTGGCAGAACAGCGCACTAGCAGAGACAGCAGTTTACAGTGGCAGGGGAGCAGCGGCAGCTAGGGAGGTGTTGGTGCAACGCCAAGGCAGTGATTGCATAAATTAAAAGGCTGATGGGCAAGATACCTGACCCTACAAAGTTAAAGCAGTAGTTTTCAGAAGAGAAGGGCGTACCACCTTCTCCTGTGAGTAGCCGTGGGGGCCAGGGGCTATCCCTGGTCCAAGCTGGATGCTGCACCATGGGAGGGAAGGGCAGTTTGGGGGGTGCCTCCCCCACCGCAGGACCACGGGCACAGACACAAGGGTGCTCAGCCCATAGTGAACCTGTGCTTCCCCACTGCTTGTCACCTGTAGCGAGGGGGGTGAGCAGTGGGACTACTGCGCAGGCACCAGCAAAACTGCAGAAAGCCCATGCGTGAGCCTTCCAGCTTCTGTAGCACCTTGTCAAATGCTCTCTGCTTCTCATGCTAAACAACCTCCAGGGAGGTAAACTGAGTCTCCTGGTGTATAAAAAAGCCCCATCACTCCCTTTCCCCTATTAAACACTGGAGAGAAAGAAACACTGGAGGGGAAGGAGGCTGAAGGTGATGCCGAGGGGCTTCTCCGGCAGAGGCTCCTGTGCATGGCTGAAACCAGCAGCTCTACACAGGCACAGCGGCTCGCTCACACGGAGCGCATGGCAGGCAGCAGGCTTACGAGCCCGGCATGGAGCTGTCACAGTTGAGCCCTGCGTTCCTCCTGACTTGGGCTGTGTGGGTGGAGAAAGGCTGAAGGAGAGTCGTGCCTGAACAAGATCTTCTCAGCACAGCGGTTTTCGTCCACCTCTGCTGGGTGCCAACCTTGGGAAAGCCAGCGGCATGAAGGCATGCCAGTCGGGAAGTGACAGCCCTTGGCCCCTTCGGCTCGGTCCCGCGTCGTCCCTACAGGACTCTGCAGCTCTGTGACAATGGGAACTGCAGGGACAGTGAAACAACAACTGCTGTTAAGTCAGCACACAAGGACCGGTGCATCTGCTGATGCCTAAATCTGATTTCTGTCTCAGTCAGTAAAACCGTCCGTCTCAGTTCTTATGGTGGGTTCAGGCCCACCAGGTGATTTCCCCTTCTGGCATCAGCTCCCTGCGAAACCCAAATCCCATTCAGGATGCTCTGCAGTATCTCAGCGTCAAATCTGAAGGGGGAAAGAAAAGCCAAAGCTGGAAGCTGGTGGAAGATCTGCCAACCGCAGCAAGAGGCAGGCAGCACGGCAAGGGCAGGAGGTCAGCAGCTCCGTCAGGCAGCAGAGGGAGGAGGAGGTGGTGCGGGAAGAGTTATGGGCGGATGTGGCGGAGCAGGATTTGGAGGCGAGGGCCGACCTCGCGGTCCCTGTGAAATACGAGAGGGACGAGAGGAGGAGGTGCAGGGGGGACAGGTACGGTTGGGCGAGCAGAAGGCAGAAGATACTGCCGCAGGCATTTTGATGGACTGGGGAGGCAGAAGATGAGATGGAGGCAAAGCTCCAACGATTTGAGCGGGACCAGGAACAGAGTTCAGTTTGCAGTGACTTTCTGCACATCCAGCAGAGAACAGAAGGATGTTGGCAACCACTCGTCTCCACAGAAGATGACAAGTGGGCGGCTAGGCACATTCCCGGACAACAGGATTGAGCCGCAGCATGGAAAATAAAACCCCGTACTGTGTTGCAGGCAAGTGTCGGTCCTGAACTTTAGTACCCACTTTTTCAAGATAAGGCGGCTTCACATTTAGGAAAAAGGTGTAGTCCAACACCTCAATGCCCCTGGGAGATCTCCAAGGGGAGACACTCGGATTCAATCCTGTCGTTTCCCTGGTGTGCAGTTCGGAGGAAGGCCGCCAGCCATCACTGAGGAAGGCTGGCGGCAAAATCCTCTTTTCATGTCCTGTAGACCCCTACCTAATCTCGGGTTGGCCTACGTCCCCTCACCCCGCCACCCCCGCGCTCCTCACAGCTGGGGCGGCCTCCTCCCCAGCCGTGCCGCCGGTACGCGGGACTGCCTCCGCCTGCTCTCCACGCTCTGGGAGAGCAGCAGCGCCTGCGCCCGCCCGCAGGTGGTGATGGGAAACACCTTCCCCATGTTCCTCGCTGTGGGATCTGGTACCACCGGCCCCTCAGATCGCACAGCAAAGCTTCCCAAAGGTTCCGTCTCTAGGACTCTCCCTTCAGCAGAGCCTACCTCAAACCCAGGCTGAAACGCACCACAGCTGCCCTGTGCTTTCTCCAGCTCTAACACCCAAAGCAGCCGGCGGCGGCCTCCCGCTCCTCTTGCTCCCGCTCCTCTTGCTCCTGCTCCTCCCGGCCCTCCCGCCTCACACGCCCGCGTCCGCGCCTCAGCCCCGCCCGTCCTCGCTCCCTACTCGCCCACGGCCGGGCCGGGCAGCGCGTCTGGCCCTGCCGCTGCCCTTCACCTTCGCCCGCCCGCCCGCTCCGCCCCTCGCCGCCGCGGAGGCTGCGCGAAGCGGGTTGGCCGCCGCTGGGCCCGCTCCCCGCTCCGGGCCGGCCTGCAGCCGCCGCGCCGCCATGCTGCCTAACACGGGGTAAGCCGCCCCAGCCCTCCCGTCCCGCTCCCCTCGGTCCGGGCCGCCGCTCCTCGCTCCTCAGGCGGCGGCGGGTAGAGCCGCGGCGCGCCGGGGTAGCGGGGCGAGGCCGAGGTGAAATCCGCGGCCTCTCAGCCAGCGCAGGCCTCTCGGGCAGGGGGCGACGTGGGCTTGGGCCGAGGGCCGTCGTGGGGCCGGGAGGGGTGATTCGCGGGGTACTCAGCCGTCCCCGGCGGGGTGGTGAGGGGGTCTCGGCTCGGCTCCCCCGCCCCGGGGTCGCTGCCGGTGCTCGAGCAGCGTGGGGTGATATCGGGGGGCCGGGCCGGGGGGTTGATCCCCGGCCCGGGGGCTGCAGGCGAGTCCGGGAGATAAGGGGGCAGGTGAGGGCTGGCAGAGGTCCTGGAAACCTTCCTGAAGATCGTTTGTCCATGTCCTTGAGCCCAGCGTTTTGCAACAGAAATAGTTATTGGAGGGCTTTCAACTCAGTTGGGTAGTGTGTCTCTAATTTTATATATATTCAATTATTTTTCTCTCATATTCTAAGCCAGTACCTTCTTACCTGGTGATCAGATTTTCTTCCAGTATAGGATCTTAATTCAGAGGTATTTTCTGCCTTTCTTCAGAGCCAGTACTGCTAAAAACTGGGAAGATAAGTTGGTATTAATTGTTCCTCTGTGTTATAAACAAGATTATTCATTAAATTCCTAACATATGTGTAAGCAAGCTGTAAAAAGTGGCCCTGATGTGGCCTGCGGGTTTCTGTGTTAGCAGTCATGCCTGGTGGGAAGGGAACCTGTCATCATTTTTTTCGTTTTCTGTCATATTACCTGAATTCAACTGCGATGGAAGCAATAAAGACACAACCTTCACAATACAGGTCCTAAGCAGTTTTAGACAAGCACATGCTTTAAAAACATGTGAACTGTTGAACTGCTGAGTGAATTAAGAAATAAATCCAAAGTAATAAATACAAAGCCTTGAAAGCTTCTCAGCTTGCTCAGGAGAGTAAAATGCTCTAAATTCTGGGCAGTTCTTTTGGGGACACCGTATGAACATTTTATGTTGGTGCATCTGGCGTTGTGGATGCTGTGATGCCAACTTGCTGAGGATAAATCAAACTTCTTGAGTGAGATGTGATCAGAAGTAAAATTAGGGAAGAAGCAAGCATGTTTTTTTTTAAAAAAAAAGAAAGGAGTGTAGAGAGATAGTATCAAGTCAGCTCAGTGTTTCAGAGGTGATGAAAATGAATTTTTCCTGTTAATAGGGCTTATTTTGGTGAACGCTATTTCTGTAGGGACAGAATTGGGGATTGTGAAGGAAGGGAGCTCCAGAGAGTGCGCGCAGTCAGTGGTGATTTTAAGCCTGGGAAGAAAAAGAGGTTTACATAGGCTGGAGATGCAGTTGTGCTGAGAAGAAAGAAGACTTGGGGGTGGTGGCCAGTGTAGGAAAGGTTGGAGGTAGAGAGAATGTAACTAGAATGAATAGAATATTTTACCTGACTATTTTGAATAGCATAATACTTTGAGCGAAGGAATTGAATCTGCACCTGGACTCTTCCAGTTGGATCATCAGATAATTCAGGTTGGAAGGGACCTTGAGAGGTCTCCAGTCCAGCCTTTTGCTGAAAGCCAGGTCAGTTGGGAGATCAGACAGTGTTGCCCAGGCCTTTGTCCGTTTGGGTCTTGAAAACCTCCAAGACTGAAAGCAGCTCTGTCCCCTGCTCTGTCATCATGGGGAGAACATTCTGAACCTCTCCAGTTTGAACTCTCTTCTTTCAGTTTGAAAGGGCCTGTTGTGTCTCATCCTCCTGCCCAAGCACCACTTGGCTCCATCTCATCAATCACTATGTAGGTATTGGGGGGGGCTGCTGCTAGGTGTCCCCAAAGCTGTTTTCCTGGCTTAACTGGACACAAGTGCTGAGCCTCCAGCCATCTCTGTCTCCCGTCGCGGAACTTGCTTCCATTTGTCAATACATACCTTGTGTTGAGGGACACAAAACTAGTCACAGGATGTAAGTGCGGTTTTACAAGTGCCAAGTAGAGGGGCGTAATCCCTTTCCTCAATCTTCTGGTTGTGGTGCTCTTGCAGCCCAGGATGCTGCTGACCTCTGTTGCCGGGCATGCCACTAGCTCATGCTCAGCTTGCTTCTCTGCCAAGTCCCCCAAGGCCTTTTCAGGAGACCACTCCCTGGCCATTCTGTCCCCATTCCTGTCACTGCAGGAACTCTTTCTTCCCAGATGCAGGACTATGCATCCGTCCTTGTTGAATTTCATGTGGCTCCTCTTCATCTAGTCTGCGGGGACCCTCTGGGTAGCAGCTTTGTCCTCAAGCTTGTGAAGTGGTTGTTGTCCACACCCTGGGCATTTTCTCGCCTCCTTCAGGTCATTGATAAAGATGTGAAACAGGACTGGTCCAGGAGTAGAGTCTGGACCCCACTTGTTACACGTTTCTGGGCAGAGTATGACTTATTAACCACCACCCTCTGAGCCTGACCAACCAACTGGTTTTTTACCCGTCACGTTGTGTACCCATCCAGACCATAATATCTCAAATTGCATGCAAAAATATTGTGAGAGATGGCGTTGAAAGCCTCGCTTTCACCCACCCCAGTGTGCAAAGGGCCTGCCTTTACTACCAGTACAGCAGCAGAAGCCCCTGTGCCCTTGACGTCCTTCACAAGCTTCAGCTGCAGGTGACCTTTGGTTTTCCTGACACCACCGCAATGTGCCTGGGTGATATTTCTGGTTCCTCCTTTGTGGCCTGTCTGTGCTCCCACTCCCTGTATGACACCTTTGTACATGGGAGCTGAGTCATGAGGTCCCTGTGTAACCATGCTGATCCGATGGTACATCTACTTGTCTTCCTGGGTGGACCGCTCTTGCTCCTGGAGTGGCTTAAAGCCCTGCCAGCATTCCTCAGCTTCTCCCTCTTGCTGGACCCCATTTGCCTCTTCCCTGACTAAGGTGGAGTCTGCTGACCTTCTATCAATTGGCTGAAGGTAAACACCAGATTCTGGCCTTATTTGACTAAGTTTTATGGTCTGACTGTGCATTGCAGAGGTGAACTTTCCTCACTGTGCATGTGACTTGATTCAGAGCAGCCGTTTTTTGTGTTTTGCTTTTTGCTGTGCTGTTCTGAGATTTTTCTTCCTGTGTGTCTGTAGGCTCCAATTTTGCAGAGGAAATCTGTTTGAAGTGGCACCTGCAGGGCTTCATCAACTTTTTTGGCACCCCGGAGATGCCTAACTGTGCCACTGCAGGGGAAGATCCCCCCCCTCCCTGCCCCATCCCAGCTTTCTGCCTTCTGAAAGCAAACGCTTACTCTCCTAGAGGGTGTTTTCAAGAGGGACGCTCTCAGATTGGAGGGAAAAAACAGACCTGGAGAAACAGTAGCAAGTCAAGCTTGGCCCAGAGTGAAAGGAAAACTAAAGCAAGCTTGGAGACTGGTGTGTGTAACATTTGTGATAGGAGTGAAAAGTTCAGTGGCTGTAGCACATAATTTATATGCATTCTGTAGCTGGGGTTGGAAACTTGGACCTCTTGTTTTTTTCCACTGAGTGACAGAAAGCAACACAAGCTTTATGCAGAACACTGAAATGCACCTTCCTCCATATGAAAACCTGTGGTCTAAGAGGCTTTATTGTTGAATATGCTTTAAACTTTAATTGATCTTTTGCGTTTCAGAAATTCAGTGACATTGTTTATGTAAGCCAGAAATCTTTCTGACTCTCTAAAACTTGTTAGTTTCTGCAGAGCAAGTTTTGATTAGACCCATTTTTGGGGGGGACCCATTGGATTAAATGTAGTTACTGGGAAACTGTGGTGTTTAGTGTAAAACCTTTAAGAGGAATAATTGCCATTTCTGAAAATCAAGTTTTTGCATGTGGCACCCTGCATTAGCATTGTGGTTCTGGACTTGAACTTTATATCAAGTTGACACAGCAGTTTTTTGTGTTTAGAGGGCTCTGACTAGTAAATTACAGAGAGCTGCGTAGGTGTGTTGTCTCATTAGACACTGGCATTAATTTTAATAACTCTTCCATTGTTGGAGAACATAGCAGCTCTGTCATAAACAGTGTGTTGGATCATTTTACAAACAGGGTGACCTGTGTAACCTTGGTTTATAGCGCTTGCAGACTTGGAGAGCGTCTTAGCTTCAGTGGTCCTGCACTGTGCTGTAGCTGTAGCCATTTCTTTTGTATTTAGGAGCTGCTTTCTTAGTAAAATGACAAAAGCATTTGTCTGGCTGGAAGACTGTGCTAGTTACTTTTGCCCTTACAGAGTGTTAAAGTCAATGATTTACAGGTTTTGCTTTGTTCTCCCTCTTCTTTACCCTGTGCTTCCCCCTTCACCTTTAGGAAACTAGCAGGATGCACTCTCTTCATCACGGGCGCAAGCCGGGGCATTGGCAAAGCCATTGCTTTGAAAGCTGCCAAGGATGGTGCAAACATTGTGATAGCTGCCAAGACAGCTGAGCCCCATCCTACTCTCCCAGGGACTATCTACACTGCTGCAGCAGAGAGTAAGTTGTAATAAATGAGGGTGGGCTTCGGGTGCTGGGCTAGGTGTATGCCCTGGCTTAATTGTCATAACCACTATGTGGAAAACCACATAGACTCTCTTAGCTCCAATTTACCTTTAATAAAATAAGCTTAGGGCTTCTCTTGCCTCCCAGGAATGCTGGGAGGTATCAAAATATTGCTGTAACGAAGATGTATGTGATAGATGTGAAAATGCTGTGTTAATTGAGATGTATGTGTGTACCACCACATTCTTAGTGTTAAGATTGGTTTTGGCTTCTCTGTTCTTATGCAACATGTAAAAAGGTCGCAATTTGAGAGTGTGATTTTTCAATACCGCCTTGAAGCATGTCGTTGAGTGAGAGATTCTCAGTACGTTCATGCTACTTGTTCCATCTGCGAGCAAGTTTTCAAGTGTTTAATTTTTTAATTGTACAGTTGAAGCAGCTGGAGGAAAGGCTTTGCCATGCATCGTTAATGTGAGGGAAGAACAGCAAATTATTAATGCTGTGGAGAAAGCTGTGAAGACTTTTGGAGGTATGCTAAGGTGTGGGAGAGATGTTAACAGGCAGATTGTTCAGAAAAAAAAGAAAAGAACAGCCTGCCCTACTCGTGCCATTTGTCTTTAAATGCTAATGTGAAATGGCTTATTTTAAAACCAGGGATTGATATTTTGGTGAACAATGCAAGCGCCATCTCTTTGACCGGCACCTTGGAAACAGAAACGAAGAAAGTCAATCTTATGATGGATGTCAATGTACGAGGAACCTACCTTACGTAAGTGCTGAGAGAGGGAAGCTAAGTAGTTGTAACAAAATATATGATGTTATCTTAGTTTTTCTGAGAAATGGCGTAGCTGTCTTGCTGCCCTCAAGTTGGAGTGCAAGTATTCTATGTGTGCTCACAGGAAATTGCGTGGTTATTGGCCAACTGATACGAAATTAATATTTGCAAGAATTAATTGCAAATTGGAGTAAACAGGAACCTTATTATGTAGTCATTAAGTGTTCACAAGCCCCTCCATGCAAGTAGGAAGCAGAAGCTAGTTTATTTCTAATGGAGCTCTCTCTTGGCTTTGCTAAATGTTGTTTGCTCTTTCATTCAAGCAAAATGACTAACTCTTTGCATACACCAAGTGCAACATCTTGTTTGCCAGCTTCCTTCTCATAAGCCTCTTCCTCATCTTTAGAGACATATAACTTACCATAGTTAAAAAAGAAATGTTAAAGATACAATGTAACAACAAGCGTTATTCACCTGCTTTCAGCTTAGCAATTCTATCATTTATATAAATTACCATACCAAGATTTGATTTCACGATTCCTGTGATCCTTATTTTGCTCACTTTTTGGAAATGAATTCAGTAGGTGGGATCATCTTTAGATTTACAGGATGTCATTTAAAGTTGCCCTGCATTAAAATGGAAACTTTGATTTTTTGATGGGATTGTGTTTAGAAAAACTGAAAAAACCCTTAGGTTGATGCAGATTCTCTAAATTCAGTTGTTGCTTGATGTGATCAGCAGCTTTTGTATCAGAGTTTTATCTAGAATAGTGTCTGTCATTCTCCTTTGTGCAGATGAATCTGATTATCAGATATTATCATTATATTCCTTAATATTTTTTTGCTAAGAATCAGTGAAGGGATTTGCCATTAGAATAGTGTAAAAACACACATGAATAGCAGCTTTCTGAATTAGAGAGACACGTGCACAGCATGTAGATAGCATGGAGAGAGAAGGAGGGTGGAAGAAAGAAAGACTTCGCTTGCAGAGTGGGATTTCTGTGCTTCTACCCTGCAGTGTCTGCTTTTGAAAGGCTCTAAGTGTCAGTGGTTCTACCCTCAGAAAGGAAAATTGGTTTTAGGGTTTGGCATTCCACAAAACGCTCTGTGGATGTCTGTTGCTAAATCTCTGAGTGGGTTCCACTGTATTGCCAGTGGCAAGATTGGTTTCCCCCTCACCACCTAACACCAGCAATCACTTCCTTGATGATACTTCTAGGTATTCCAAATTGATGGAGAATCTTTCCTTTTGGTGCTACTCTGCCTTAAAAAGATGAAAAAGCAAATTCTGTGTTGCTGCGAATTAAGAGTATATGAAAGATTGATGCCTCTCAATGGAGGTTACAGGTGATCTTAGTTGTTGCTTTTAAAGCTGTAAGTTGGGAAGACCTAGACAAGCATTTCAGCCTTTTCTTCCCCTTGCTTTCTACGTGGCTGCTGTTGTAATTTGTAGAGATCTGTTTTCAATTTAATGTTAAGAAAGTTATAATACCTAAAAAAGAAAAAGATATGGATTTTTCATCAGTGTGGAGGAGGTAGGGAGGATATCGCATCTTATGGAGTATATCTGTTGACATATTCTTGGTTCCTGTGCATTAAGAAGTAGAGACATCCGTTAGTGAACCTTGCATGCTGCCGCTGAAGAGAGTTGAGACCCCAGGACATGTAAGCAAGTGGTAAATCATTTACTTTATTACTTTAATGATTTTGCCGTTGAAGGTGTCCTTTCTGTGACTGACAGTATCGGTAGGTGCTATTGAAATGTGTGAACTGTAGGTCAGTAGTGTAGTTCACTTTGGTGCTGTTCTCCCTGTGAAGCTTGATTTAAAATTCTCCAGCAGAATGCAAACATGCACCCAAGTGCTAGAACTGAAGTCGAATGACGGTTTCTGTAAAGTAAAAGTTATGATTTACAGATATGTGTAAATTCTAAGTTGAATGAAATAGTAACGTTTTCAGTTTTGCTTGGAATATCTGTAATAGCCTTTCACTATATAGTATTATTTCTGTAACGTGTTTTTAAAGAGGAAATAGGCATGGGATCAGAAGAGAATGTGACTAAATTATGCTCTGCCCTATTATGCTCTATTATGTAGTGTTTTGTTGCCCTTACCAGAACTATTAGAAGGAGATTATGGCTTCTGAGCATCTGGAAAATCAGCTTTAGTAGATGCTGCTGCACTGTTTGGAGGATGTGGTCCAGTTAACAGGAATGAATACTAGGCCTGAGATAAGTGAGCTTGTTCTTTATTTCAGTTAAATAATTGATACAAGGGCAGGGTCTCAGCTGAGTGTTGAACTTTCATGAAGATGAAAATACTGGTCTGCTACTATGGTTTTTACTGTAATTTACAGGTGTAACGTGAAATAAGAGGTAACTGATTTGTCTGAATCTGTCTTTCAGGTCTAAAACATGCCTTCCCCACTTGAGGAAAAGCAGGAACCCCCATATCCTGAACCTCAGCCCACCTATGAATATGAATCCTATGTGGTTCAAAAATCATTGTGGTGAGTAGCATTCAGTGCCTTTGTTGTCATTTTTTGAGAACCACGTAAATACCTGGCAAAATGTGTAGGAGTGCCAGCCCAGAATGCCAGATCTTTTGTCTTTAGTACTATGTACAGAGTGGCATTAATGGTTCCCCAGAGTGTTTCGTACCTCACCTAAACAAAATTGTTTTGTGGGAAAGTATAGTGCAGGTTTCATGGCCTGATACTTCCCTTATGTTTTCAAGAATGTGTTCAAGGTAAGGGTCTGTGCTTTTTCATGGGAATTCTTAAGACTACAAAATATTATCTGTTCCAAATAGATTTTGAAACCACAAATCTATTTTCTTACCAGTCCACATTCACGTTTGATTTAATAGAGATAAAGCTCGATGTTGTCTTTTAAAATTAAAATTAATTTTGAAGTGGGAAAGCCACCCCATTTTGTCTTGAGGTTAATGTTGCTCATTTTAAAACTCTAAAAAACCGCCAAACTTCCGATATTGGACACTTGTCATGTTAAAGTCCTCCAGCAAGCCCCAGTTCTTTCCCCAAAAAAGTTTGCCTCTCAAAGCAGATGACAAGGATTCCAGGATTTAGACTTTTTTTTTTTTAAATTTTGTTTATTTTTTCCCCCTTTTTGTTTTCTATAGAATACTAGTTTGGTCGTTAGCAGCTAGTATGCTTAGGCCTCTTAAAAAAAATAAAAATACTCTTGTCAGTGTGCTGTGTATAAAAAGCGTAACAAAACCCACCATACAGGTAGTCTTCAGTCATTGTTTTTGTCAAAGCATGCGTAGCTCTCATTTTATTTGTAGTGAAAAGATGGCAAACTACAGTTTGTATCTGCTGGGGGTGGTGGGGAGAAGGGAAAGCTCTAGACTCTAGGGAGATACTAGTTTGTCCCCAAAAGCTTAATTTTCCTTATGAAAAATCATTTGGTTTTTCTTACCTTCATAATTAAAGTTCTGTTGATAGAGTGTAAATTTTTATCTTACTAAAAACAGGGGGTTTTTTTTATACTTCTTGTCTTAGCTTATACTATTTCTAAATATGGGATGTCCATGTGTGTCTTGGGAATGGCAGAAGAATTTAGGGGAGAAGTTGCTGTCAACGCTTTATGGCCTAAAACAGGTGATTATTTATTTATTTATTTTAAATGGTACTAAATGAATGACTTGCCGTATTTTGTCTTCTACAGCTTGTTTTATTTTACTGTGAATATACATCAGACTTCTGGAATTGATTCAGGAGACTGAGCAGTTCTTTGCATATTCTTTGTTCATCCTGCATGGGTGCTGGTTTTCATTCCTAGTTCTAACTAGAACATTGCCACTTGGATCCAAATTCGTCTTCAGCTAGACTGAAACCCATTCAGCCCTTTCAGTTGGCTGAAGCAGTTGTGTAGTGTTTGGGTTGTCTGTGCTCTTTCTCATGCACCCTCAGTTTTGGTTTGGACAGAATCACAAAAGTGTTAGCATGCTTTCAGTAGTAGGTGTTAAAGGTCTGTATAGGTTGTACAATTTAGAATTCCTTGGTAGTAAAATTGTCAGAGTGTAGATGGAACTGACAAGATATATACCTCTGTAAATGCAGAAATAATAAAAAAAATTCTTCAGTACAAAAGATGTTCTTTTGAGAGGTTTATCTTCCAAAACTGAGAAAGTTAACTACTTTAATGTGGTCACCAGAGACATAGAGTTACAGACTTCCACCGTATCTAAAATACAGTTGCAAAGGTCTTAATTAGAAAATCCACTGTAATCTCATACAAATGTGATTAGCCTCAGTGCTAGTATGGATGCCAATATCTGTTGATTAATCCAACCCTTCAAACATGTGAAAATATGCTAGAAATATATATATATATCTCCTATCCTTGAAAATAAGAAAAAGACCTAGGGAGACCTACGTGTATGTACAGTATATCTGTTCACCACTTTTTATTTAGGTGTGTGTTATAGCAGTTCAGTTGATTTGAAAAAAAGGAGCTGAGGTTGGCCAAAGGTAAATGAAAGCTAGGGGCTAATCTTCACTGCAGAATAGTAAAATAAAGGAGTCAACAAGGACATATACCCACTCTTGCAGTTTCCTAGAAAACACTTTGAGAGGAACTCCCTGGCCAGCAGTGAAGACCGCTGTCCTGTTTCCCAGTTACTATTTTGGAAGGTGAATGATGCAGCTCGGATAAGAGTGTCCTGCACAGTTCCTGTTCTTTGGTTTTTAAGGGATGTTGGGATCATTTCTGTACCAAAGCTGCTTTTGCTTTGTGTGGAATGGAAACACTGAAAGGAGGACAAAAGTGATTTAAAATCATGTTTATCCTTCCACTTCCAGGATCTGCCAGTGCCAGGTGTAGGAGAGGATTTGCAAACCTGTCCCAAAACTTAGGGGCAGAGTATTGAGTCTTAAATAGCAGATGGGAAAATGTCATGAAGCAGAACTGTATGAGGGGAAAACAGTAACATGGCAAATGCCAAAAGCTACAACCAAACAGCCTCTCTGTGGAACAGGATGAAAGAAACCGGAATGGATACATCAGCCTGGAAGAGCAAATTAGACTGGAACATGCCACAGTGTTAGTAGCAATCTTGGTGGAAGCATAAAGATGACTAATGGAGTGGTGCAGAAGTTAGTAGAATTGGTTAATTAAAAAAAAACAAAACAGAAGCTCAGGAGATCTGGATTTTATTGGGTGTAACACAGCCTTTCTGTGAAATATTGAACATGTTTTTTGAGTTTTTGCTATTTGGTTTGTCTTATGAGACACTTTGGTGTCTCATGGGAGTTATTACAAGGCTAAAATTACGCATCAAGACTTTCAGTGTGATAATCGCCAAAGGAAATACCTCTTAATGACTGATATATCATACATTTATTTTGAGAGGAAATCCATGGGGTGGGGCACTGATAGAGGGATATAAAGAGCCATTATTCCACTTTTTGGGTCCTTTAATAGTTTTCTGTTTTTTACTGGTGCTTTACTGGTAGAGAATTATATGTTGGTTGATAGTATTTCATAGCTTGGTCTTCCTGCAGTTTCCTTTTGTGTGAAAGGAAAGCAGAGTTTGTGTTCTTGCCAGAGAAATTGGAATTTCTTGTTGTCAGTCTTAAAGCTTTGTTTTCTTACCCTCCAAACTTTCTAGCCATACATACAGCTGCTATGGATATGCTGGGAGGATCTGGAATAGAAAAACAGTGCAGGAAAACGGACATTCTTGCAGATGCTGCATATTGCATTTTAACAAAGCCAAAAAGTTTCACTGGAAATTTCATTATTGATGAAGTTCTGCTGAGAGAAGAAGGAGTTAAGGATTTTGATGTCTATGCAATTGCACCAGGTAAAACAGATCTTTAAGATGAGGAGTGATTTCAGGAAGGAGGAAAGGCCTTATGGAGAACATTAATATAGTTCTGTTTCTAGGGGCTCTTTAATTATCCTGTAAAAAGTTGCTTTGCCTTAGCTTTCAGAATATGCCTTCCTGGAAGGCACATACGACAAGTCCACTGAGACTCTAGGCATCAAGTGCCTATTAAATTAAAAAAAAAAAAAAAAAAAAAAAAGAAAATGTACCTGTACTGTAGATGCATACATTACTGTTTAGTAGCTAGTGAGGTAGATTTTTTTTTTTTCAAGTGTTTTTCGTTGCAACTTTGAGAGGACTCTAGATCAGATTTTAAATGAACCAAACTCTGAACATGTTATTTCATGCTATGTCTTTCCTTCAAATTGTAGTTTATTTATTTACAAACTTGGCTGTAGTTTCATATGAAATGGATCTCTGTGTGTGCCGTCCAACTTTACTTGGACTTACTGTTACATTTTTCCTCCTTTTTAGGTCACCCCCTGATACCTGACTTCTTCTTGGATGTTGAAGCTGATACGACAGCCATGGAACAAGAAAGATATGGTAAGGAAAGCACTGTGTATAAAAGTCAATCATTTCTGACAGTAATGAATGCCCTCTCTATTTCAAGTTGTTTTTTCTTTTCTTCTTTTCTCCGGAGAGCTTGGACTCAGGTCAAGCTATTTGCCAGGAGTGTATGGATTGCATTGGAAAACAATGTGCTGTGTAAGCCTTTGTAATGAACTGTGAACAGTCAGAATTTTGCTGTGGTTTTATTTTCACTTTTCTTTTGACATATTAGGAAATGAAATACATTGCAGAATTACCATTAGTGCTCTACACCTGTTCATAACTCCAGGGGCAAAACCCATGCTTTATCAAGATTAATACTGAAATGGGAAAATACTCATTTTCCCTACCTTGAAGCTTAAATCTTTTCAAAAGGAGTTCTCTACACATGTTTCTACATGCAGTTTTAAAGTGTTTTGCAGGTGAAAGAAAAAGATAATATCTTTCATGTAGGTGCTTCCCAGGCATTCAAAGAGGAGAAGAAATTATCCCAGCATGAAGGAGCAGATGGAGCTAAGGCGAGCACAGAATCTGCTTCAGCCAAGCCGCGGAGTCCTGTTGCAGAAACATTCAGAGTCATTCAGGGGGCGATGAGTGAAGAGTACGTGAGAACTACCCAGGGTGTCTTTCAGTTTGAGTTATCTGGTAAGATCATCACTTGTGAAACCTGCCCGTGTACCCGGTGTTTTCAAACAGAAAGGCTGGCCTTTTCGAGCTGGTCCCGAGAGAGACCGCCTTTTGTTCCGTTCTGTGGGATGCTCCTTCTCAGGAAGCCGCTGCCACTGGTGCCGTGTGTGGGCAGGCTTTGTCACAGCGCTGGCCCGACGGCACAGCTCAGCGTGGCCAGAGACAGGGCCAGGCGAAAAGCGCGGGCTGCCGCCGGCAAAGGGCTGCCTTTGGGCCCTTCTGCCCGCGTCCCCGGTACGTGGTGCTGCGGGGCGTCTGCCGGAGGTGGCCTTTGCCTGCACGCAGAACGCGGGGCACGGGGTAACCTGTGTCCGAGCACCGCCAGCGTGTGTAGCGTGGTGTAAGTGCTCCAAATGGACACGGCAGCGTCCGCGTGACGGGGAGGGATAGGGAGGGCCCAGCGCTCTTTGCTGCCTTGTCACCTCTTGTCACTGTCCGTGCAGGTGAGGAAGGAGGCACTTGGTATATTGACCTGAAAACCAAGGGTGGGAGTGCCGGTTTCGGAAAGCCCCCTGTGACGGCTGACGTGGTTATGAGCATGTCGAGTGCCGACTTTGTGAAAATGTTCACAGGTGAGTGACAAAGGCGTGTGCCAGGGCGGACGCCAGTGCTGGTGCCCAGAAAACCACCTGCTGCCAGGCAAATAGAGCCTCCTCGCTTGGTGATCCTGGGCTGGGGGAGCTTTTGACTTTCTGTGGCTCCTTTTTGGTAGGACAGAACTGCTGGGATTTCTGCGACCTGTTCTGTTCTGCGAACAGGAAGAGCACAAAAGCTTACGCTGCTTTTATTAACTGGGTATTGGACTTTTAGCAGTGAGCTTAGCTTCAGAAAGAATCCAGTCAATCTGTTGGACTTCTGTTCTGCACATCTCTAATCGGTCTTTCCTCAATGTGCACTGCTTTTACAGCAGAACTTGGTAGCAATGTAGCTGCTAGGTCTTGCTGTAGTGGCATTATGTTTTCCTGTGCACAGGCTGGTTCCAGTTCATTTTCTAATGGTTCCGTTTCTTCTTTTTAGGTAAACTAAAGCCAACCCTGGCCTTCATGTCAGGAAAATTAAGGATTAAAGGTAACATGACACTAGCAATAAAGCTCGAGAAGATGCTGACACAGCTTAACTCTAAACTGTGAGGGGAAACCCTAACTAGCAGAACAGTGGCCTTTCAAACATAACTGCAATGCTGTTTTAAAGTGGCAATCCTCATTTTTTTCTGATGCAATATAATAAGTATGGATAAAATGTGAGATTTTTAGAGAAGAAATAACTCCATCAGCTTTAGACAAGAAGGTGTTTGTTTGTGATTAAACTAATTCCTTCTCAAGAATATGCATATTAGATCGCAGGTGTTTTCTTTTCTTCTGCTCCTCTGGGTCAATGCAGGACACCTGAAGTGAGTGTTTTCTCACGTAGCTGCTCACACACATGTACCATAAAAAAGGCAGGGGGAGCAAATGTCACCCTGCAGATCTGTTTCTGTGATAGAAGTGCCATATAGGGATTCCTGAGCTGGCTTAGAAGTGAAAACGATACAGTTTAGCAGGGTCCTAATTACCACTGGTAAACTAACATCTCATTAATTTTTATTTTTGATTTCCTGAGTTTATTACCTACACTAATTCTCATCCCTCTATCTTGCACTGACTTAGGCTGCACAGACATGCTGAGTGATGTGCAAGTTTTTGTGTGAAGGTACACACATGCACGCACCCAGAAATAGCACATGCACACAGACAAGGTGCTGCCTTCCACAGTCCCTTCATGTAGCATTGAGAGGATTAACATTCATCAGTGCAGCCAGCCACTTCCCCTTCCTTGCCTTTGGCTGGTAAAGATTGAACCTCGCTAGTGAAAGCACACATGCCCCCACTCCGTAAGTGGACAAGTGACGCGTGGTCTGCAAGTTGGTGTGACAGCATCCACAACGCCAGATGCACCAACCTCTTAAAATGTTCATACGGTGTCCCCAAAAGAACTGCCCAGAATTTGGAGCATTTTACTCTCCTGAGCAAGCTGAGAAGCTTGCAAGACTTTGGATTTATTTCTTAATTCACTCAGCCCAATAGTTTACAAGTTTAGACAAGCATGTGCTTGTCTAAAACTCTTATGACTTGTATTGTCAAGGTTGCATCTTTATTGCTTCCATCGCAGTTGAATTCAGGTAATGAGACAGAAAATATCAAATTCACCTCTGTGCCCTGGAGTTTACGGGATCTTGGAAAAAAATGAAGATAGGTTCCCTTCTCACCAGGCACGAGGGGCTGGGGGTGCAGAGGGAGGGAGAGGGTGGCGTACCCCACATTGGGCAGCGCAGGCAAGGGCTGCCCCAGCCGGGGGGGAGCACTGCTGCGCTGTGACAGTTCCCAGTCCGGCACCTCCACTGAGCTGTGCTGGCGAGCAAGCTGTGCTCCACCAAGCGTGGTACCAGCACAGCTGCTGTGGCTCCCCGCGATGTCTGCCTGTGTGCCCGCTGTGCGGTCCTGACTGCCTGCCCCTGCTGCCAGGGGTGCTGCTCAAGGGTTTCAGTCTCTACCAGGCAGTGTCTGCTTCCCACCCCCATCATGGTGTCCTCTGTCCCCGACCTGCTGCTTCCAGAGCAGCCTCAGTCCGCACTGTCCTGCTACCTGAAGGAGAGCAGGAGCACTGGCATGCACAGGGACACAGAAGCAAAGGCTGCAGGTGGAATAGGAGGGAAAGAAGATCCAGCACTGGAAACCAGAGTCCTCCGGACGAGACCAAACGTCTGAACTGATGGTGCAATAATGCAGGCATACTACATGCAATACGGTAAGAAGTGTGTATGCTTCTATGAAGCAGAAACCCCTACAGAAGAAATTAAAAAAAAAAAAAAAAAAAAGGAGAAGGAAATAATGTCTTGGGACTGCTTTGGGTATTAGAGCTAGAGAAAGCACACAAGCACATGGCACATGGCAGCTGTGGCTCGTTCTGACCTGACTTTGAGGTAGACTCTACAGAATGGAGAATGCTAGAGAGAGAACCTTTGGGAAGCTTTGCTGTGCGATCTGAGGGGCCGGTGGTACCAGATCCCACAGCGAGGAACATGGGGAAGGTGTTTCCCATCACCACCTGCGGGCGGGCGCAGGCGCTGCTGCTCTCCCAGAGCGTGGAGAGCAGGTGGAGGCAGTCCCGCGTACCGGCGGCACGGCTGGGGAGGAGGCCGCCCCAGCTGTGAGGAGCGCGGGGGTGGCGGGGTGAGGGGACGTAGGCCAACCCGAGATTAGGTAGGGGTCTACAGGACATGAAAAGAGGATTTTGCCGCCAGCCTTCCTCAGTGATGGCTGGCGGCCTTCCTCCGAACTGCACACCAGGGAAACGACAGGATTGAATCCGAGTGTCTCCCCTTGGAGATCTCCCAGGGGCATTGAGGTGTTGGACTACACCTTTTTCCTAAATGTGAAGCCGCCTTATCTTGAAAAAGTGGGTACTAAAGTTCAGGACCGACACTTGCCTGCAACACAGTACGGGGTTTTATTTTCCATGCTGCGGCTCAATCCTGTTGTCCGGGAATGTGCCTAGCCGCCCACTTGTCATCTTCTGTGGAGACGAGTGGTTGCCAACATCCTTCTGTTCTCTGCTGGATGTGCAGAAAGTCACTGCAAACTGAACTCTGTTCCTGGTCCCGCTCAAATCGCTGGAGCTTTGCCTCCATCTCATCTTCTGCCTCCCCAGTCCATCAAAATGCCTGCGGCAGTATCTTCTGCCTTCTGCTCGCCCAACCGTACCTGTCCCCCCTGCACCTCCTCCTCTTGTCCCTCTCGTATTTCACAGGGACCGCGAGGTCGGCCCTCGCCTCCAAATCCTGCTCCGCCACATCCGCCCATAACTCTTCCCGCACCACCTCCTCCTCCCTCTGCTGCCTGACGGAGCTGCTGACCTCCTGCCCTTGCCGTGCTGCCTGCCTCTTGCTGCGGTTGGCAGATCTTCCACCAGCTTCCAGCTTTGGCTTTTCTTTCCCCCTTCAGATTTGACGCTGAGATACTGCAGAGCATCCTGAATGGGATTTGGGTTTCGCAGGGAGCTGATGCCAGAAGGGGAAATCACCTGGTGGGCCTGAACCCACCATAAGAACTGAGACGGACGGTTTTACTGACTGAGACAGAAATCAGATTTAGGCATCAGCAGATGCACCGGTCCTTGTGTGCTGACTTAACAGCAGTTGTTGTTTCACTGTCCCTGCAGTTCCCATTGTCACAGAGCTGCAGAGTCCTGTAGGGACGACGCGGGACCGAGCCGAAGGGGCCAAGGGCTGTCACTTCCCGACTGGCATGCCTTCATGCCGCTGGCTTTCCCAAGGTTGGCACCCAGCAGAGGTGGACGAAAACCGCTGTGCTGAGAAGATCTTGTTCAGGCACGACTCTCCTTCAGCCTTTCTCCACCCACACAGCCCAAGTCAGGAGGAACGCAGGGCTCAACTGTGACAGCTCCATGCCGGGCTCGTAAGCCTGCTGCCTGCCATGCGCTCCGTGTGAGCGAGCCGCTGTGCCTGTGTAGAGCTGCTGGTTTCAGCCATGCACAGGAGCCTCTGCCGGAGAAGCCCCTCGGCATCACCTTCAGCCTCCTTCCCCTCCAGTGTTTCTTTCTCTCCAGTGTTTAATAGGGGAAAGGGAGTGATGGAGCTCTTCCTGGTCTGGTTAAGCATGTCTAAGCATACCCAAACTAGTTGCATTTGATGTCATTATCAGCTACTCCTCACCATCTGTGACGACCATTGCTCTGTGTGCACACCCACAAGACAAAGGTTTAATGCTCTCACAAAGGGGAGTAACCTACTTTACACACAGGCATACACAGCCTTTGGCAGCCCTTAGTGGTGCATCATGTTGGGTAGAGGGAAAAGCGTGAAGAGGCTTAGAGAAGAAAGCACAAAGCACCACTGTTGGGTCCTCTTCTGATGTTACTCAGGGCATTATGAGGGCCCTTCCATCATGGAAAGTGTGTTTATGGGCTCAGAGAGACCTGGGGAGTTCTGAAGATCCTCCAGGAGAACACAGTCTGGGTGCTCTCATCTACACAGAGCAAAGGAAAAAAGAGACTGGGGCACTTGGAGATAGGGTCAATGTTCTCAGGTGCCGGGGCTGCAATCTGTGAGTTTGCTAGCTAAGCTCCCCCCTCCACCATATTTAAGGTGAACAGGCAAATTACAAACAGAGAAAAAACCTCCATTGCCAGTTGAAGCAGTTCAAGCCCCCTCCCACAATTTTCTTCTCTGTCCTGCAGGGTGCCCCTGGCTCAGCTCTGCTGGTATAAAACTGTGTGGCGCTGCTGTGAACCAAAATGGGAAATCAACCAGTGAAATAATCTCCTTTGTCTTCAAAGTTAAGCCACATGAATTCTTCAACTTTGCTCACAGTAAAAAAAACGCACAAAACAAACCCCAAAGCTGTAGAGAAACAGTTAATTTTTTTTCCATAACAGTAGGAAATAAACAGTGGAAGATGGATATGTAAAGCTGGTCATACAGGGATCCTTGAGCAGAACAGAAACTGTACTGAAAATTCACACCCTTTTAACACGAACACTGCAACATTATTTTAAGTTATTCCTTCCGTTTGTGGTTCTGATTTATCTGAAGTCATCAAAGAAGTCCTTACTCCTTCCGAGTCATATAAGGTTTGACTCCAATGGACAAATGAAACTATTTGGGTAAAATATTTCACTCTGTAGGATCTGCTGTGTCCTTCTGGAAGAACATTCTTACCACCTACTGCTGTTGAGTGTCTCCCCCATGATGCCTCGCTTAACTATGCAGCCAATTCAGATATTCTGTTACACTCGGGTGATTAGTATCAAGGTCAGTTATTTTTTCCACAGAAGCAGTTGGCTAAATTGCAGGTGTCCTCTGATTATTACTGTGCAAACAATAACATGGAATAGCAAATATGTATGTTATTTGGATAAGTACAGCTGAAATAGAGAATTCTGTCAGAAGTCATTATCTACTTAGACACCACATTTTCCGCTGCAAGATACTTCACTCCCAGTTATAAACAATTTTTAAATCCTTAAAAAACGACTACAATCATTTTATTGCAATGGAAACACCTTTCTACACACTCCATACTCCAGAGACTGAGTCTGTCAAAAGAAACTGATGATCAAGAGAAACGAAGCTTCATAGCAACGCATGAAAGCTTCAAAAACCGACAGAAGACTGAAAAGCTCTAAAGGGGGAACTGCAGCTTTTGCTATCATTCCAGGGGTTTTCTCCTTAATGGCGTGAACAAAGAAGGTATGGTATGGTATGGTATGGTATGGTATGGTATGGTATGGTATGGTATGGTATGGTATGGTATGGTACAGTACGTAAAGACCATCACGCTTGCAAGTAAAACGCACAAGCCTGACCTGACATGAAATAGTTTCCCTCACCAAATGAGACTGTATGTCAGTAATACAACTTTGCAAAGAATTTTCTCTCTTTTCCAGGGAATTTTGAAATCAGTGTCTCTTGAAGGCCTACTGCTCAGATTTTCCTGTTTAAAGCATGACTGCAGTGTTAACAGGCAAGAGCCTTTTTCTCATATTCCTCTATCTAATTTTGTCACGCAGTGCCAAGTCAAGACAGTTACATGGATTTATAAATCCTTTGCATCTCAGCACCAGCCTGGAAAAATGAAGCAGGTGTACCAAGAGATTCACACTAATATTTTTTTCCTTTGTCAAAGATCCTCTCCATGTTTTAGAGGATGCCACGATGGGACAGCAGGATTCTCAGTGATTTGCTCTAGAAAACCATGAGGAGGGAACGACAGGGAATTTGCCCACAGGGGGGTGCGTGTGAGTGATAAGGATGAGGCGGTCGCCGAAGGATTTCGGGGAGCAAGACACTGGCAGATAAACCCCATTGTACCTGTGCAGGTTTTTACACTGACTTCACCTAACATTCGGTGGAAATAAACACCATATTGTATTTCTCTCCATGTATTCTAAACAGCATAGACATAATAATTTTATGCTTAAAGAGTAGTCACTTGTGACTTAAGACCAAAAGGATTTTTACCTATGACAGGAAGATGCAAGATCACTTGGATGAAATAATAAAAATAATTAAAAAAAAAAAAAAGAGGACAGCACAAAAGGAACAGAGTGTACAGCCTGATTTCCTTACGAGCTAGCTTAGGGATGCCAGTCCATGATACACAGAAAGATACCCCAAAAACCTTACTTTCACATGTATACTGCTGAAAAAAGGAACTGTTCCCTTAACAGCTACTATAGTAAGAACAACGCAGTGGCAGAGAATTAATCTGCAGAACATATTCTCCTCCTTGATTTCTTAAGGAAAACAGAAAGTGGATCTTGCAAATAGCTCCCTAGGCATGAAAACCTAAAAAATCTGTGACAGGCAGAGAAAGCCACTCTGGAGCAATAGCATCCTGCAAAAACATTAGTTGTTAAAACTCAGCAAAGAAAGAAATGAAAGATGTTTGAAACAGCTTGAAAATTAGGTGAGGTCTATCAGTTTTAAAGCTGCTTGAGCTTGTTTGTGCTGTTTTCTTCTGAGCCTGGGCACATTGCTTAAAATAAGAAGAAATAAATGAACTACTTTACGTGGGAGAACATTACAAGGTCGTCTTAAGCTATCTCACAGACAGAGCGTATTTCTAATCCCTTGATGTTTTTACCTGACCATGGAGATAAGAGAAGAATCTCAGAACGAGCTAGCAGTAGAGGACTGTTTTTCAGTTATGAGAAAATTTTAATCCTTCTTGATTTGAACCCTTACAAATCAGGTCAGGTGGCTTAAACTAAAATATTACAACAATTCCAAGGGGAGAACATCAAAGTTTCTTCCTTGTTTCTTACTAAACAGTAGATAAAGGAAAGCCTTCCATTATTTCAAAATTAGTGGGAGAGTCAATTATTATTAACTTGAAGCCAGGAGATAAGTATTACATTCACGAGCTACAGCATATGACTTTGATACTGAAGCAGTGGTGAATATGTAAGATGTGTATTCTTTTTGGTTAAAACTTGTTATATTCATTCAGCATGTATTAGAGATTGGTTTGAAGCCAAGAGAAAGTTTTAAGTAAGACAAACTGATAAGTGTTTTGGTTTTGCCTCTTGTTGTAATAGACTAAAACCATGAAACCTCTAGGGAAAGAAGCATACAAGACTATTTCAGATTAAAAGATTTAAATGAGTATTTTCACTTTTGACAGAGTAAATAAGGAACGCCCAAGTTGTACAAATTGCTGAAGACTACATCCATAGTGTCTAATCCTGCAAGCAGTTAAGTATCTCTCTGCTTCCAATGTTTTCAAACATCTCACAGACACTGGAGGCATTCATGAAGTTAAGCATTTGGCTTTTGAATAATATGAGTAAAGAAACACTTAACTTATATAACAAAACTGTTTGGTTCTTAGGAATTGTACTGGGATAAACCACCATCAGACTTAAAACTTAGAAACTTAACAACTGTATCTCCTATAGGATTTATGAATTCTTATGTATGATATTATTCAGTTACATTTTGAAAAAGCATTAACAGTTGCCATTTCCCATGCAACTCCATCAGGCTATTTCATAACAGTTCCATCAGGCAAACGGATTGTAAAAATGTGCTGCATATCAGAACGGTTTTGATTTGAATGTATAGCAAGAAATTTCTGTGAAATAAGAACCGCATTAACAAAGCTGGCACTTGGCCACAACTGACTTTGTTCTGGTTGCTGCCACCCGTATCACCTGCAAGGCCATTTACTCATGAAAATAGGCAGAGTACAACTTGTCCCACTAATGTCCCCAGGAGCCTCTGGTACAGGTACAGAATATACAGCCTCCTCTCAGGTTCATGCTGCAGATCATTTCTGTCATTCATACTTGTTACAAAAAGGTGAATCTTACAAGTGTAGTGCTGCAGCAAATTGCTCTGGTACTTGGACACAGAGTTACAATTTCCTACTGTACCTCATCTGCTCCATGGATTTCATAGAAAAGCATAGCTGTCAGCTAAGTCAGAGAGAAAATCCAAATGAGGGAGTGACAGGGTGAGGGAAGGCTACTTTCTCTCTTCAAAACATTCCATTAACGTTTTTAAATTAAGAGGCCATTTTAAAAAAACTTCTTTGCTGACATCTTAGAATGAACAGTCAGTGTAATGCTATCAAGGTTGCTGCGTCCTTGGCCTTCAGGCAGGTATGCAGGGAGGAGGGTACAATGCTTTCCTCCTCCGTTCCTTGGCAAAAGGATTAAGACTATCTGACCTCTGTGTGAAAATTTAGAGAGGCAAGTTAAAACGGACGCTTAGTATGTTTCCTAATCAGAGGCAGCAAATAAGTATTTGGTTCATTGAAGGTTCTGTGTGTGGTTTTCTCTTTGATAACTCCAAAATCAAAGTTTCTCATTTCTTAGGAATTGACAACAACAAAAAAAAAATTGACAGCATAGAACCAGTAGAGAAGACGGGTATCAGAGTACAGAACTAATTAGCATGGAGCTAATATAGCCAAAGTATGGGTAAGAACCACAATTAGAACACGTATTATGAAGCACAAAGGTTTCAAAAGGAAGATATTATGATTCATTTCTTAAAATAAGACAAAGTCAAGTTAAAAGATAGAATGGAAGCAAAACTTTATATGTTACCCACTGTTTCTTCTGTGAGTAGGTGGTTTATTTCTGCAGTGATGCTGTGGCAAGTTACAAGCTATTAAGCAAGGATTCTGAAAGCAAAATCCTGCCTAAACAGGATTTCCAGCATCAAAACCAGAGATACCTACCTAATTGCTGCCTTAAAGCCTTAGCTCATCTCCTTAAGAATACTAATTCAGATTTTACAGTTAGCAGACATTTCTAGTCATGGGCTAGAAAAGAAGGAGCAATGCAAATAATCTGTAAAATGTCATGTACAAGAAATACTGCTGGATTTACCAAATGCTTTTAAAACTATCTAACTTTCAATAATGCTATTATATATGGCATTTTCAGACTGTATTCAGTATTTGTCTCACCAATACCGTATGTTACACTGTCTTTGAAAGTTGACTGAGAATTACATTCTGGTTTCGCTCACCATAGTCCTAAAATGAAACTACAGGTGACGTTACATGAAGAGTCAGAAATTAAGCTAAAGCTTCAGCTAAGAGCTGAGCTATGGCACAGAAACTTGTAGCTCAGCCCCAGCCAGCCCTTCTGTCAGCAGACATCTTTGGTCCCAACGGAGAAGACGAAAATGTAGTATCTTTGCCATCTATGACAGAATGCACCATTCCTTCTTAATTTTTGATTTCTAATTCTATAAGGTTTATTCAACCTTGATAAGCATGGTAATGGAAACGTGTGTATGAGTTAGTCTATTCGCACTTGGCTAAAGGCTGAGGGTGAGAAAAGGTCATTCAGATATTAATGGGTTTTCAGTGCAGGAAAGGGTTAATAAATGCTGAGTGGTTTGCGGTGAGGGAGAGCCTTTGAGAGATAGTGCAGCAGACACTTTGCAGGCTGCTATTCTTTTGGCAAGTGCTACCATGAAGTATGTTCCTAAAAGCCAAAGGAAAGATTTTTTTAAAGAGAAGCAACTAACAAACAGGAAAAGGTGCCATGCCGTTGTCTGCCCTTCTGGGGAAAAAAATATTGATAGTACTAGGAGAGATTTATTGCCACACAGACCATGCATTGAATCAAAGCATTACTCTGTCACACTTTTTTTAGAAAGCACAGATAATCTCACTGCTGTATTTCAGAAAAGAAGGGAGCCCCTAAAGAGGCCCTTTAAGAGGCCTCTGGGCAGGAGAGCTGCTTTACCAGTCTCTCCAAGTATGCCTGCCGTGGGGGTCACCATCCATGACTGACTGGGTGTCTCCTCTGTAGCAGATTTGTTACTGCAGGTGTTCACAAAAGACAACAATGGGGTTGAAGGGTCTCTCATAATCAGTCCATTTCATCTGATTTGAAACCACAGGCCTCCCCAACTCAGACAGGCGCACTCCCATCAACCTTGCTCTTGGTGTAGGAAGAACCCTCTCCCTTTGTTGCCACATCGGCTTGAGTTTGTGGCTGGAGACGTGGGCATCTCCACGTGATCAGGTGGCAGCAGAGTCTAGAATCTCGGCCACGAGCACCTGGGCAATTGGCTAACTGAGCAAGCAAGAAAGGCAATGAACTACCTTACAGGGCAAGAGAGAGCAAAGAACAGGCATTACTACCAGAGGTGTACAAAGGGGTTGTTCCCAATGAAATAACAAAAAAGGCCATGAGACTTTATATGAAAGAAAAACTACACACATCCTGCTGAGGATAAAGGCAGCTGTCATCTCAAGGAGGACGCTTTCAAGAGCTGTGCTCAGTTACCTGCATCCGAACACTGGTGATTTATTAAAAAAATCTTCCTTGCGATCACTTCTCTCTGACAGGAAACAACTTAAATGATCTCAACTTTCAAATGCATTCAAGTACTTGCTAACAACCTGTAAATTCTGCTTCCTAAGCCTGGATGCTTGAGAGAGTTCCCACCCCAAGTTACCTGCCTCACCCTTTCTGCAAAGGGGTCAGGGACTTTTGCTGCTTGCATAGCAGCTGCTGAACCCAGCCAGGGTACCTTCAATATGCTGGGCTCCGCACTGCACATTACCTGACACGACTTCCTTCCAACACGGATGCAAATGACTGCACACAATGTTCCAGCTGAACCACAGCTCTCTTATCTGGGAACTGCCCACAGCTCATGTTCCATTTCACTTCCTGAATGTCACTGGATCGTTTGGCCCTTACTGGGCCAATGCTGTGAATGTATATTAAAGTCATAGTGAATATTTTGTTCAGGCAGGCGACCTGCAGGCTGAAGTGCTCTATCATTTACTTTTTCCCGGTTTCCTAAATGACAGACATAGCCCTTAAAAAACTGCCTCTACAGTTAACTGGGAAAATACCATACACGAATCATTTCAGTGCAGGGCATCTCTGTGAACCGTGAAATATGGTCCCATATATTGAAGCAATACACAGAGATAAACACAGCACCGTTCAGCAGGTTCACAATCTGGCTGCTCCTGCCTGTCTCTGTCTGCGTGACAGGCACTTGAATTGCTACCCAGTGAAAACAGACATGTAGGATTATGCTTCAGTCTGTGACTGAACAAGTAGCCACAGGCATCAAGTGGGCTGGAAGTTTCTCATGTAGCTCTTAAATCCTTGAGCAGCAGAGGGAAGACCAATCCTTTACAATTTACCACTAGATACTGAGTCACTCTCTAAACACAAATGTTCATAGTAACTCAAAGCAACCCTAAGTCAGTTGTCCATGAATGAGAACACTTGTTGCTAGAGGTTTAGCTTCTACAGGAACCCAGTCTATCGTTTTGACCTTTCTCATGTCTCCGTGTACTTCTGCAGACTTACACTCATAATACCAGACTCACTGTACTAATTGTACAAATAGCAAAATGCAGGTTTGTTCTTCCATTTCCCTCTGGATGCTGTTGCAAAGGCTTTCATTCTGCATGTCCTGGTTCAGCTGATATATTTTTCAAAGCCTTATCATTCCAGCATACAACAGCAGGGATCAGTTAACCATTACATTAATGGAGTTTCAGTGTTGCTTACACTGCTTCTAATGCAACATTGCAAAAGGAAAGCTCATCTGTGCTAGCTATGAAACCATTCAGCCCAGTTCAGATCCAGTCCTGGAAGCCGTTGAGAATCCCTCATTGAAAGTGACACTCAGGATTCTGCAGAAGGAAGTCCACCACAAACTTCAACAACCCATCAAACTCAGTGAGGGAAAAAGTAAACTTTGGCTTGATGCTGTGCATGCTGTATATATATATACACATTTATGTGTGTATATATGTATATATATGTGTGTATGTATATATATGTACATGTGTTAATCTTTACCTTCCAAATCATGAGAAGAATAAAAATAAAGGCACAAGTAAAGGCTGACGGATCAGTAAACTAGTCAATTTTTAACATAATTCTCTCTTTTTTTTTTTTCCAAATGGTAGAACTCCTTTGTAGCACTCCTGCAGATTCTGAATATCAGATCTTTCTTATTTTGATGCATCAATAAATGTTTTCTTCCTACTCACTCTAAAAATTTGGGGCAACACTCCATGCTGACAAGGCATCCTAAGTAGTCCTATTGTTGTGTAAATCAACCGATGACTGCATTAGTAAATGCATTCAACAAAGTACAGGTCAGTATAGGATTTATCCTGACATTTGTCACCAAAATAACTTGCCTAATTTCATTCTGAGCATGCAATGCTGAAGCAAATAAAGCTAATTTTCTTAGCATGGTGAAGCATCTGGCAGAGAAGTGGAGACAGCGGCTGTACCAGTTCCATTTTTTCCTAGAAGAGAGTGAGAACAAGCAACTGCAAAGGAAAAAAAACCCTCCACACACACAGAGACCCAAAGCTGTGTGCAAAGTGTCCACAGCCATTAAAGTACCATGCAGCACTCCTGCAGAAGCTGAACAACTGCTCACCAGAAGTAGGGGTTTCCAAACTAAGAGATGGATCTTGTTAATAGTAGACGAACTTCTCCAAAGTGATAGGCAAAACACTGCTTGATCTGCCAAATGTTTCCTGCTGCTGCACATCTACATAGCTGTCGCCTCTTCCAATCACAGTTCCAGAGAAAACTGAGGCTGGGAACACTTCCACTAGGCAAGGCCAACAGCTTCAGCCTTCTGATCCATGCAGGAGCCTCTCTGGGGAAAGGCACATTTTATTTACAAGGAATTGCCTGAATGGTCAGCTTACAGAGCAGTTACTTTACAGATCAAAGGGAAAAGAAGGGAAATGTGCCAGCAATCAGAACGACTGCCTTCTGAGTTATGTGGTATTCTAATAAACAGGTCAAGGAAAAATGTGAGAATAGGTCCTAAGCTGAGTGCAATGGTTATCTGAACACTATTTAAAAACAAAACAAACAAAAAAAACGACAAAAAAAAAGCTTTCCAAAACAAAAGTATAAGCCAAGCAAGTTGAAAGAAGATCTAATTGGAAATTCAGGAGAAGAGAAATTCAAGGGAAAGTAAGAAACCTTGTTTGTTAGAACAAACATAAGGGCAGCCCTAGCACAAGGAAATAATATCAAGTACCAGCAGGCCTATGCCAAATATAAACCAAAATAATTTATTTTTGGAAATGGAAGTCCATTAATAATAAGTCACAATGAAACACAGCAAAAGAAAGCTGTGATGCTAATGCTTCGAGCAATGGCTTAATTCTATGAATATTCTTTAGGGATAATATTTTTTGGAGCAGGAGAAACAAATTTAAAAGACAAGTATTGTCAGATGCACAGGATCAGAACTGAGCAGGACAACTTCACACAATTATTATAATTACTCTCATTAAAATAAAAACAAAACCTTATACACAAGGATGTTATAAAACTGATGCTTTGAAGTACTATCATGGGGTTTCTGCACATGCTTGGGTTGAAAAAAAAAAATCAGTCTGCAAACAGGGTAATAAAATAGGTGTTAAAAGTAATCCAAAACAAGGGAAAAAAATCCAACAAACCCCCAAATCCAGGAGAAGCTGGTAAAAGAGGTTTTTTTGTTACCTAGCTGACACTACAGGATTATAAAATATTACTCCTTAGGAAGCCAAAGGGAGCCTGTATCCACTGGCTCCAGTGGCTACCACTATAACAAAAAGCTGCCTCAGGCTATGCAATGATTTCAATCAGACACTGTGCAGGCACAAAGGTCTGCCCACAGGGATCTAGCTGTGAGCTGGGACTTGACAAGTACAGCCTGTGATAGGCCTGGCAGCACCCTCAGTTAACCATTCACCACTTTGCTGTTAAGGTAGTACAGTCCTGAACTCAGCCATTTTCACCTTCCAGGATCTACTGTGGGGCCTCTGGACTTCATAGAATCATAGAATCTTCATGGTTGGAAAGGACCTTTGAGATCATCGAGTCCAACCGTACACACACAAAAAAATCTCCAAACGCCTACAATCTCTGCCACTAGAGCATGCCCTGAAGTGCCACATCTAGATGTTTCTTAAACACCTCTAGGGATGGTGACTCAACCACCTCCCTGGGCAGGCTGTTCCAGTGCCTGACCACTCCTTCAGTAAAGTAATTCCTCCTAATATCTAATCTAAACCTCCCCTGCCGCAACTTCAGACCATTTCCTCTGGTCCTGTCATTATTCACCTGGGAGAAGAGGCCAACACCCACCTCTCTCCAACCTCCTTTCAGGTAGCTGTAGAGGGCAATGAGGTCTCCCCTCAGCCTCCTCTTCTCCAAGCTAAACATGCCCAGCTCCCTCAGCCTCTCCTCATGTGACCTGGTCTCCAGACCCCTCACCAGCCTGGTAGCTCTCCCCTGGACACACTCCAGCACTTCGATGTCCCTCTGGTACAGAGGGGCCCAGAACTGGACCCAGCACGCAAGGTGAGGCCTCACCAGTGCTGAGTACAGAGGCACCATCACTTCCCTGCTCCTGCTGGCCACGCTGTTCCTGATACAAGCCAGAATGCTGTTGGCCTTCTGGGCCACCTGGGCACACTGCTGGCTCATGTTAAGCTGGCCGTCCACCAGCACCCCCAGGTCCTTTTCTGCTGGGCAGCTTTCCAGCCACTCTGCCCCAAGCCTGTAGCGTTACTTGGGGTTGTTGTGACCGAAATGCAGGACCCGGCACTTGGCCTTATTAAACCTCATACAGTTGGCCTTGGCCAATTCAACCTGTCCAGGTTCCTCTGTAGAGCCTTCCTACCTTCAAGCAGATCAACATTCCCACCTAGTTTGGTGTCATCTGCAAACTTACTGTGGGTGCACTCAACCCCCTCATCCAGATCATTGATAAAGATATTAAACAAAACTGGCCCCAAAACTGAGCCCTGAGGGACACCACTGGTGACCGGCCACCAAGAGGATTTCACCCCATTAATCACAACTCTATGAGCACGGCCATCCAGCCAGTTTTTCACCCAGCAAAGAGTACACTTGTCTATGCCATGATTCACCAGTTTCTCCAGGAGAATGCTGTAGGGCATGGTGTCAAAGGCTTTACCGAAGTCCAGATAGACAACGTCCGCAGCCTTCCCCACGTCCAGAAGGTGGGTCGCATGGTCATAGAAAGAGATCAGGTTGGTTAAGCAGGACCTCCCTTTCCTAAACCCTTGCTGGGTGGCCCTGATCCCTTGGCTGCCCTGCACTTCAGGTTTCTGTACATCCTCCCTGGGCTAAAAAATTTTTTACAAAATCTTTTCTTGAGATTTGGATTCTGTAGTTCAGCTGTCCACTGAGTTTGGCTCTGTCCAAGCTGCTTTAGTTCCAATTTCTGATGGAAATAAGCTATTTCCAAGAATAACAGAAAACTGAAGCTTTCGGGTTCATACCTAAGCCCTTCAGAACACCTCAGGCCCACACAGGCAAACAAGCCAATGGTCAGTTTGCTTAGTGTTTCTAGACACATCATTACTTTCACTTGAAGAAGAAAAGCCAAAACCATTAGAATAATCCCCAACTTAGTTTTAGTGCAGTATCCTTCCTTCCAGCTCACTGGAAGCTGAATTCCTTTCTTCTAAGCAGCAAAATTCCCTTCTCTCCACCCAGCCAGAGATGCTAAAAATTGTTAAAGAAAGCAAATAATTTGGCTCCTTTCTTTTTATAACCCTGCATTTCCCTTCTCCTCAGATGATTCATACAGGGTCCTTACAGACCCCTTCCACAATTTTCTGCAAGCAAAGAAGTTTTCTTCAGAAGCAGTTAATTTGTTTTTTTCCAGCTTGTATTTTGTGATAGAGAATGGGAGTCAGCACGTCTTTACTGCTGGTCTCATGCCAACAATTCCGTGGAGTTGTTGTAAACTGTAAAATCACAGTGAGAAGGCAAAGCAGCTGAAATGAGACCAGCTATCTGATAGCTGCCTCTGGAGTCCCCCACCAGAGTCAGAATCCATACGGTCTGCAGACAGACTCCCAATCCTCCTTAGACCTCCCCCTGGATTACTGACCTGTGGCCAGTCAGGAAGCTGCCCTGAAACAAATGCACAAAGTGTGAACCTGTCCCCCATCCCCTGCTTTATTAGTTTTACAACTGCAGCTAAAAAATAACTGGTACTTTATGAAGTATGCTGTGTTTCTCTTTGTAAAAGCAATGCAGACCTCTACTGACACAGCTAAGAACAAGCAAGTCACATTAATGATGATCCTCCTGTTAGTCTCAGTTAGCTAGTTTTGTATACTGGCAAAAGGATTTATATTTTGCCAGTATAGCTATGTTTAACTGAGCTATGTTCAGCTATGGGGGTAAGAAATCTTTCCAGGCTCCTTCTTAATCTACATCATTCATGTCAGCAAAACTCCTTCAGTGTTGATCACACCCAAATAACAGGCAGTTTCATTATGGGGCTATTTCTATTTCAACTACATTTCCATGTTGAAGCAGTGGGGAGGACTGTGTATTGTATTCAGTTTGTGGACACTGCATACTTTAGCATATGTGTGCATCATACAGAAAACCAAGGAAAAACGGTAAAAGCAATAGCCAGCCTATAGTCTTCATAGCACCATATGTCAAAATAAGTTGATAAATGGAGAACACTAATTGTAACAGCACACCTAAATTCAGGTGGCTAGAAAAACCTGTGACTAAGCCAAGCGTCCAAGTGTAATGTCTTATTTCTGTTTGATTATCTCATGGATGCAGACTTTTTGGTTTTAAGAAAGCAAACAAACGCATAGCAAACCAAACCAAAAAGCTGTAATGAAGCTATTACCCTCTTCAAAGTGAAGCTTTTTAATAAGTCTGTAATAAATTACCAGTGAGTTCAACTACCATAAAAGCTAAGCTGACAAAAGAAGCAATATCTCACTACATGACATAACTAATGTGCAACCTCCCCTTTATACATTCACATACATAGGCATACAAAGAACTGAAGGGCCAATGTAAACATGAAGATTAATTAAAAAGACTCCTTCTGCTACATTCTTCCTTCATTTCATAGGCTGAGGCTAACTCCAGACAGTGGCAGATCACCTGTGCCAAGCACAAAACTTGCTGTTTCCTTTTCCCAATGCCTTTAAGTATGAAAATTGTTCTATACAACTTTGGATTGTGCAGACTTTTAATAACTGTAACTTATTTTAATGCAGTCTGAAGCATGAGATTACAAGTGTCTGTTTATGCAGAACAAACTACACATTCTTTAAAGATCTTGTGATGAATCCTAGTGTGGCTCTTCTCGTTGTTTTCTTCAGAAAGCTCCATTTACCTGGTGGTCTTGCAAGTATGGGTATTGACAACAGGATGGGCAAGGAATGATACAGGAGAAGCATTCAGATAGGGTGAAAAACAGCTCAGAAAAAGGGGCCACATTTCAGCATTTGTCATGCTGCCAGCAGTGGGGACAAGTAGTGTCATGATATAATCATGCATTTCTTGATTACGGATGTATCAGAAAAGCCATTTCAAAACAGGTACAAATGGGTAACTCCATTTCAGTGAGACTAAGCAAAGTTGCCATGCAAGACAGCCTATGAGGTGGAGAGGACCCTGTCAGGTTTCAGTTCCAGCTCAGCTGTGTGACCTTGGGCAATCATTTCTATGCATGTTCCTCTACCCTATTTTATCTATCCATATTGTGAACTCTTCAGGACAGAACTCCTTCCCCACTGGATTTAGGAAAGGTATCTGTGAAAATGGGCCATACTTCTAGCAAAGGGTAGGGAGATTCTAAAGGAGTAATGATCGATCATCTATCATACTAGCCTTAATATGTTCAGGAGAAGGACCTAAATCTTGGAATAGAGTGAATGTTCAGCGTTAAAGGTTGAGAAATAGTGTCTCTCCGGAAAAACAAATTTTAAACAAAAAATCAAAGTACCGTATGTTACAAACCCAAGTTTTCCAAAGCTTTAAAAGAAGGCTTGCAGCTTCAAGTAATATCTACAGCCAAGGAAACTTGCTTTATAATTAATAAGAGCCAACAGGGCTGCCACTGCTATCTTGTGCCTGCTGCTCCATACAACTGATTGCAGAAATAAGCCACAGCAGGGTATGCAGTAGGCAGTTATTGATGCCCACATCCAGTGCGATGTTAGGGAGCAGGTGAGAGGTTGAATGTGTCTCCAACCACCTGAGAAATACTTCAGGAACCTAAAAGTGTGCACCTTCCTGTGTTTGGTTGTAACCAGGATAAGGCTCTTCCATTTCACAATTTACATTCTGTAACTTTTATCTTGTAATTTTGACATCTAGGAAGGAGGGAGTGTCATTCAGCATTATCTGTTCATGATTTACCATTTTGCAGGGCTTTAAAGATGGAATACCTTTTACTTGAGCAGGTGAAAGATGCTATAGATCCTTACAAAATTAATATTTCGCATGCTTACATTGTATTTTAACATGTTGAGGTTTAGTCAGGCTCCCTCCCTCAGATGCAGTGACATCCTCAACAGCTTCTGCCCCCAAATGTTTCTATGTTTAAAAATTGTGCTCTGAAGCCCAGCTTAGGCTTTGAACTCACAGAGAGAGGTCTGACACCCAAATAAAACCTCAGTTTCCCTCTACTCTCATTATCTCTTTGTCCATGAGATATACACATTCAGCTTTACACTGAAAGGAAAGGAAGATGGATGGCTGAAGGGCAGTTGACCAGCAGAAGTTCCCTCCCTTCCATCCTTCAACCAATGTGACTTTTATAGGAATAAGTATGTCCGACCACACCTCCAATGTCATGCTAGAGGACCAATGCAGAGGACTGCTGCCAAAAGCATCAATACATTTGTATGTCCTATCACTTTTCATACAGGTATAACTGAGCTCCAAAGGTTTTATTCACAGCATTCTTACAACCTTTGTAAAGGAATTCCAAAACTGTACCAGTGTTGGAAACACCCTGGACAATTTCTTTACACACCTCTGGCAAAGGCAGATACGCCTGTCTAGGGTGCTCTGCTTCAAGGCACCATTGAGATGGGTCCAGTTCCCTTCTGGGGAAAGGATGGCACGCTCCGGTTTTTCTTTCCCACTGAAGGTTGTATTAGCAGGAATTAACAAGGGTGTTCACTACACACAAGGTCTGAGTTTACTCAGAAGTCTTCTGGTGGAGGGTGAAGCACAAGCTATTGTGCCACTCCCATCTTCTTGAAATGCGTCAATTTCATAGATAAAGAAACCGGCCAGCTACATGTTCAGCCCTGTTCATGTGGCAGGTGCTGGAGGTCCCACTGAGTTCAGCAATATTGCTTGAATATACGGAAAACTGGATTTGACCCTCAGACTGTGTGGCTTGAAAATATTAACTTTTTAAAACAGATTTTTTTTGTGAGTATGAGTGCACACCACTATACTGGAGTTTTAAATGAGTGGGTGGGTAGCAAGAACTAACTGACTTTGGATGAACAACGAACCTGCTCTAGGCTTGTAGGATTTGCCCTGACCATATCTATCACTATTCATTCACTCGCAAAGCTCCTGCTGCTGAATATCTGGACTTAAATTTTAGAATACTCACAAATATGAGCTGAGCGAATGACAGCAGTAAGGATTCTCTCAAAAAAAGTGAATTAGTATTTAATATTCTTCAAAATAGTATTTCTGTTAGAAAAGCTTTTAATAGTTTTTTCATCTTATGACCTCTGGCTGGAGTTTTTCAAGAGGCATTTTCTCTTACATTATTCCCTTGAAAAGTGGCATTTCTGTGTAGATTTAGAATGATTAGAACAGTCACTAATTGGCTTTTTTTTTCCCACCAATATGGTTAGATTTAGACAAATATTATTATCCTGTGCAACATCAAATGGTGAAATTTGAAGATAAGTTTTCATGCAATTTGTGATGGCACTTTTGCAGGATGTGCTTGACGGAACTTGGCTGTTGAGTAAAATGTACAAAACACTTTAAAAAATAATTAGTAGTAGCATCCATAGCTTAATTCCTTTCCGTTTCTGTTTTCAACACACACTGTTCATTTCCATTTAACCACAATGAACATGTCTAATAAATCACAGAGGCACTGTTCTTGACAGCAAAGAACCAAAGACCTAAGTAACCAGCGGAAATAATACTGTATGGCTTCCAGGTGTTCCCTCCTGAACATGAGAAATTAAGGTACAACATTTGTCCCCGTGTCTCTCAGTTTACCACTCTAGGCTACATTTGCTTTAGCTTTTTTTTTTTTTTCCCCAACGTGCCAAGAATTTCTTGGACACTTTTACAACAATAATACAAGGAGAACGTACGGTTAATTAACTTGGTTCTGACAATACGAGGAGAACTTATGGTTAATTAACTTGGTTCTGACACAATGCCCCTTAAATCGTTCTCAAAACCAGGGAAATTCATCATGCTACAACTGACTATATCTTATATTAGACAAGTTCTGAAAGCACAGTTTGAAACCAGAAGCAGGTACATAAACACATTTGAGGATCTAATCCAGTGACCTCAGCTCAGAAATGAACTCTTTGTAACTTTGACCCAGTACCTCATAGAGCCTGAATTAAATCCTTGGGTCTCTGTGCAAACGTCTTGCAGAATTGGGCTCTGGTGGTTCAAGTACTACCCTTACAAGAAGTCAGACTAATATGACTGTCACCCAGTGCATTATATAATTTCAAGCTCTATCTATACCAGGGTACAGTAAGCCACTGTTTTATACTACATATTTTCTTCCTTCAGACTGTGAAGGGCTCTTGGTATTCCACTAGGTATTATAAACTAAAATAAGGTACGGATCATCTTCCTAACCTGAAGCCCTCATACCATGGTCAATAACATTTGCACTTGAAAACAATGGGGAATACGTACTCACCAGGTATTCGTACTCTGAGCTGTCAGGAAGAAAGAACACCAAGAAATGCTACAAGAAACATACAAAGAAGAGGCCGCTTACTGCAATTGCTTGAAGAAGTTTCTCAGTCTTCATACAGTTCTCTGGAAGAAGCAGAAATACAAGTCTTCAAGGAGAATGGCAGACTGTTTCACGAGCCTATCTTATGAGCTGTTGTTATCCAGTGACAGGACACATGGGAATTGTTCAAAGCTGCCAGGGGAGGTTCAGATTGGACATTAGGAAACACTTCTTTACTGAGAGGGTGGTCAAACACTGGAACAGGCTTCCTAGAGAGGTGGTTGACGCCCCCTGCCTGTCAACTGTTCTAGAGGCATTTGGACAATGTCCTGAAGCGGTCAGGCAGTTGGACTAGGTGATTGTTGTAGGTTCCTTCAAACTGAAATATTCCTTTCCATCTTGTAACTTATCCGTAATGTACTAAAGGCTGAATCCCACTGGGCCAGTTGCTGAGCAAATACAAGAGTGCATGAGTAGCTGTGCCCTGAAGAATGGGCATCCCAAAGAGAAAACAAACAACAGGGTGGGGACATGAAAGAGTAGAGCAACAATGCAGTCATTAGCAATGGGGCTGCCAAATGGTAACTGTTTTACAGATTATGATTTTGATAAATGGTGATGACCTTTTGACATCACTCTCAGAGACACCTAACTTCTCTCAATGAGCACCTTCTCCCACCTTTGTTGAGCACAGACACGGAGTTGATTTGTTATTCCTGACAACTATGGGGGGAAAAGGAGTGATTAAGGAAGAAAAATGAGAGTGGAAAGGCATTCTGCTAAAACCTTTGACAAATCTATATTGGACAGTTCCTATTCCCCACAGTCACTTCATCCTCTGCCAAATTGTTACCTTCTCTTCAAGTCTACTAGGTCAAGTGTTTGTAAGACTAGACTTCATCTGAGCTGGTAGAAGCAATCTTCTTAAATAAAAATGGGAACACTTTTTCATATTATTTTCTAGTTGGGCCTTGAAGGCAAAATAACTCCACTTCTCATGTTCATTTTGTAGTTTTCTTGTTCACCTGACAGTTACTAAAAAGAAGCAGAAGAAAACTATGAATGGAAATACATCTTCAGGTAGCCAGATGTAGCCTGTTAAATCTGCTGGTAATATGGATGGTGTGCTGAGCAGAAGGCTCAGGGCTTACAAAACGGTCATTTAGGAGAGCCTGTGGTGTACAGGGGAAAGCCTAGGTTTAACTCCAGGGTACAAACTGTTACCAGCAGCAATTAAAAGCTCTTCCAATGGAACAGGCATAAGATTGAGCACAAAATTACCAGTTGAGTCTTAGCAGTTGAGCACTTTTCTAGACATTTAGAGTGTGACCTGGTAAAAGACAAAAGTTGCACTATGCAGCAGTGTAACCGGTTTTGGGGTAGATGGCTTAGGCTAGAATCTAAAAACTATTTAGACCCACAGAAGTGCAAGTAGAAAGCTCAGTCTTCATGAGAGCAATCTTAAGAACACTATATGCCAACTGGGAGCTGTTTGTGGCCACACATGATCAAGATACATGAATAAATGCCAGTGCAAATTCTGCAACTCTGTGAACTCTCCAAGTAATTCCAAAAAGTTGTGGAATAGAGACATTAACTGTAGTCAAGCCATACCCATAGATATTGCATTAACAAGCAACACTGTGCAGTTACAAATGATCCTTATTCCAGATGTCCAGGAATCAAACATATAGCAGATGTTTCCCTGGCTAAGACTCCTCACCCAGTAATGCATACGTTGATACATTTAGTTATTTACAAAGTTTGTGTGAGGTAGTGTTTCTGCATCTGTTGTAAACTAATCCTGTGGAGTGGGGAATAGTAATTTGCAAAGTATAATGTGGGACTGAACTCTAAAAGCACACTGGAGCATCCTAAAGGACAACTAACTAATGAAAAATGTGCAAAAGAAACAAGTCATAAACATGATACTATGCAAGATTAATCAAAGTCCGTAAGGGAACAACATGGATATAAAAGAATCTTGTAGTAAGAAAAGTGAAATTGGTGGTTAACTACAAAAAACAGATTCTTTGAGTATTTGGAAAGAAAAAAAAAGAACAGGAGTAAGTATGGTACAACTGTAAAATAAAGATGTGTTTCAGTTTACCAGAGAGATGTACTGATGGCAAATTTGGTCCACTAGTGAAACTTACTACCATAAACTCACATATAACACTGGAAGAATGTCAAGGAAATTTTTCATGGAGAAAAAAGGTGTTGTGTGATAATGATATTCCACTATAACAGTTATCAGCTAATTGGCTGTCTTGGGAGTTCTGCTGTTTCCCTGGCACTTCCAAATATGTTATAAATAAATAAATAAACTTTACCACTAGAGGGTAGTGTTATGTAAAGCTGTAACAGAAAGGCACCTGGAGGTGCTAACAAATCTATTATACACGTGCTATGTCAAGCTCTAACAGGAAGGCACCTGGAGGAGGTAACAAATCTATTATACCTGTGCACTGCTGCTGGCACACTGAAGTACAAAGGCTTCTCTATGGAAAGGATGTGATCACCTCTCCATTATTAGGTGCAGCAGTGGCCTCAGCTGAAGAAAAATTGAGAAAACTTAGATGTCATGACTTCAACATAAGAGTACTCAAAAGAGGAAGGGCAGCTCTCTGAACACTGAATGACAAATCTTCATACAATTTGTTTGTAACTTTATTGAACTGAATAGATGCTGTACCAGAAATCTGGGTCACCAGATGTTAAGATGTAAGTACAAGAAATTAGTCTCTGTCCTGAAAAGTGGAGTGGATGGTTAAAATAGGCAAGACAGAAAAAAAGCCTGCATGTTTCTCTTCAGTGATCAACCAGACCATCTATGAAACCCTAGGCCAAATGATCTCCAACACTCAGAGTTTCATTAATATTACCAGAATTATTACAGCATCAAGAAATTCTTGAGAGTTACATAATGACAGTAAGCACGGTTCAAATACAAAGAAAATCAGAAAATCAAACCACTTCCACCTGGGCAAAAAATGGACTACATGAGTCAGAGTGTTTTGATGTTATCCAGAGGGCTTGGGGGGATATTTTTGAATAAAAGATGCTCACACTACTCTGTAACCCACTGGGGGGGTTGGGGGGTGGGAGGGCAGAGAAAGGTAGGAATATTTCTTCATCCAAAATCAATGTCTGCTTTTCCAACAGATATTCTGCTCAAAGGAAGATCTGACCATTAGCTGCCTTCCAAACAGCCATTCATCACTTCTTCACCTTTCTGCTGGCTTCTGTTCATCTTGATATCCCATCTTCTTTCTGCCTCTGACCTACACAGAGTCAATGGGAAAGCCTGCTCCCCATAATTCCCTGTCAGGAACCTCGGTGACAAACAGGCCTTGGTTACCCTGACAAGGCGCTCTCAGAGCCTCCACCTACACCTTCCGACTTGAGTCTCCATTTAAGCTTATGACCTTCAGTCCCCACCTGAGCAACATCTGAGGTATGCTTGCCCCTAGTTCTGTACCTTAATTGTTGTCTGGATTTCCTGGATTCACCTTGGAACTGGCGCATTACCTCCTCTTTGCCTGATACTCACTAGACTGTCAACAGGACCTGCTACAGTCACCTCTATGCTCTGCTCACCTGTCCCTGGTGCCATGGGACTGCAACCTGCTGCTGAGGCCACCACTTGGCCTTGTGGCTGCTCTCCTCTCACCTCGCTTTGAGGAACAGCCTCCTCTTGCTGCTACTGAGCATCCCATGGAAAAATGAGACTTGGCTTCCTAAGAGAGTCCCAATTGTCCTTATAACTTGAGCAGTAGCTTCTGCCTCTGAAAGCCCTACTTAATAGAAGTCCTTGAATGCTTCTCCCCTCTTCCACATCCAGTAACTTTAAATAGGTTTGTAAATAGTGGCAGTGAGTAACTCACTTCAGCATAATAAAAATGCAATGAGAAACAATGGATAATATTCACTGACCATTTCCAAGCACGTGCTGTGAATTAGATTGAGAACATATCGCAATTTTACACTCACCCCCAAAACAGCCACCAGATTAGTGATGTATTAAATACACAAGCAAGATTCACACCAATTGGATCCTAGAAGGGCAATGAAAAGGACTAAGAATTAGATCTTTGCTGCCATACTCACTGGATGGATCCTAGCCAATTTTATTTTTCCCTTGTAGGACAAGAGTATCTCAGAACAGTCAGACACAACAGGAAGTGTTTGGTACTGTCTTATCAGCAATGAAAAATGGTTATCTAGTGAGGCGAAACAGCAAGTCCTGCTCTTACTCTGCGTCTGTCTTTTGTCTCCTGACCCTCTGCTCTGTGATTCAAATGGCTACCTCTAAGCTTAAACCTGGATTTGGCGTGACATTCTGAGTTTCCTCTGAATTGTTCAATGCCCCATATTTAACTTTAAAAACAAAATTTATTTACTTCATTGTGGGGTGGTATGTTCACAATTTTACACGTTCTGGCAATTCTATTTACTTGCATAAATAAGGATTTTGGAGCTTAATTTTACATCCAAAGTTTTCTAGATCTTGCTTCAAAGTTTACTTTAAGCTCTGGTAACAAATTAAGCTTTGGCATCAACAGGGACAAATAAAATATCTTTCCATTTGTGCCATACCCAAATATCACACTCCATTCCCTAACACTCTTTACATCCAAACTCTGACAAAGCCTTTCACTGTCCTCCCCTAATCTTTCACCACCTTCTGTGACTTGGATCTCTGCAAAGTATCCATAGATTTTGGCAGTCCTAGGCTAAATTAGTGCAATGCACTCCACTTAGGGCTATAGTTAACAGGTTAGTTACTCTGTTTCCGTCACTGATGATTTAGTTAGTTCATTCTCTTAGCCATTCCATGAGATAGACAAATATTAATTTGTTGCCATTTGTCAACAAGTGGTGTTTAGGTTTACTGTGGTCTTAGAATGATTCTGCATTGAAATCAGGAAACAAACCATAACCTTGAATGGTAGCCGAGTACTAACTACAAGAACATTTTCCCCATGTGAGGATATTTCAGATATTATAGTGAAGCAGCTATAACGAAATTGCTTTGTAGTAACCTAATCTATGATTATTGCAATAGCACATATATTTTAATGCATTCTCACACATACCAGCTGAACAGGAATTTGTCAAGTTTATCTCTCAAGAAAAAAAATTAATAAGTAGCTACTCTTGAACTGTGGCCACACAGTGATTTCAGTCTGAATTAAAGTTAGAATTTTGACAAACACAGCTTTTAGTAGCCTAGCAAAACAATTTCTCCCTTTTCTTAATTGCCAGTAAAATTCTGATAAGATTCTGCACCCCATTTTTGCGATGCATCAGGCCTCTTTGTAAAAGATGCGGAATAGTAAATCACCGTATCTAATTGTCACTTTGAGGGTTCACTCAAGGGAATTGGTTTTCTCAGAGGAAGCGTCTTGTTCAGTTTCTCTCCAGAAGGGACCAGTAGGATCAAAGATGCAACTTGTATTGCTGAGCCACGGTGCAGCGGGCAGTCGAGTGGAGGGGCCAAACCCTACCAGGAGCTGCCAGCTGAAACAGTGCATGGTAAGTCAGACAAGGAATGGGCCATGGAAGTCCATGGCTGGTCTATCCAGATGTCTGCTCTGCCCCACACTACTGGAAATCACTATCCCCACTTTGTTGAACTGGACTGACTCCAAGAAAAAGGTGGTGGAGGAGGTTACTTTTTTAAATCCAGTTTGTGGAATGACCTTACATTTGACCCAACATCTAGTTAGGTCAAAACAGCTGATGAGCTGGCATGTTGCAGCAAATTGTCAGATTTAATTAGGACTGTTATATCTTGAGCTACAGTTGCTAGTAAAGGCCTTGGGTTGTCAAGCATGAGCAAAGCAGAATGTCCTAGTCAACGCTACCCTGGTAAGAAACCTCTTGGATTTTTTCCAGGAAACGAAATGAAGTTCCTACTAGAAGTTGTATTGTATTGTATTCCCAGAAACATAGCACATCTGACTATGTACACATAACATTTTACAAATAACTGAAAAATTTTAATAGGAAAACTACATGAGAGACAACAATGTATTGAATTATTCTAAGTAAATAGGTGCTAATTAAAACGTAGAACAGAATATTTCCCCATTAAATAAACAGCAGTTTAGAAGACCTTTTAGCTGCCAACTACTAAATAATGTAAAAAAAAAATCTTAAAACCATATAATAATGAGTTTGTTCCAATGAGTTAGTACTTATATAGCAATGATTTGATATATTTGGATGGCAAAAATAAGAAGCAAATGTAACAAAGATGTCTGAACTATTGACTTTACTGTGATGATCATGAAAGTTGACAATCCACAGTAATTAGGTATATTGTTTAAAATGACTTACCAGTAGATATTGGGGAAAAGATGGAAAGTCATATTTTTTATTTGTTAACCTGGCAAGAAGAGAGCAAAAGCGGTGCTAAGTTGCTCACTGGAAAGATTGAACATACTCTTTCTCAGATAAATTCATTTCCCTGAGTTTCATAATAAGTAAAAATTCTGTCTTATGGATGTGTAAACATCCACTATGGACGTGGGTGCACGGGCACGGCCCAACATGGCGGCGGCGCTCGGCCGACTGAGGGGGCTGCTGGCAGCAGCAGGACTGGCCATGGGTCGCGCCAGGCTGGCCCTCCCAGGCACACGGCTCCTGGGGCAGAGCTGCCACCGGCCAGCGGGGCCACAGGCCGGCCCGGAGCCCAGCAGCAGCAGCAGGGGTCTGCCCGAAGGGGTGGAGTACATCCGTATGCGCAAGAAGGGCAAGAACCCCATGAAGCCGGTGGGGTGGCCTGGGCCATCGGGTTGCCCTCCAGCATCACCCTCTTCCTCCTGGTCAAGCGGGAAGTGGACAAAAGCCATCTGGAGCAGCTCAAAATTTGCCGGAAGATGATGGAACCCAACCAGGGTGAGTACGAGACGGAGCGATACAAGCGGGTGGCCAGGGGGGCATAGCCAGCCTGCCCACCCCCAGCCTGGCACCGTGGCACCCTGAAGGGACTGGACGAGGGGATGTCAGCCCCGTGGGGCAGTTGTGGGGCTGGATGGGGACAAAAAAAAAAAATTTTTTTTTTCTGCACATGGCCTGGACAGGTGTACTCTTCGCTGGGTAAAAAACTGGCTGGATGGCCGTGCCCAGAGAGTGGTGGTAAATGGAGTTAAATCCAGTTGGTGTCCAGTCACAAGTGGTGTCCCCCAGGGCTCGGTGCTGGGGCCGGTTCTCTTTAATATCTTTATCAATGATCTGGATGAAGGGATCGAATGCACCCTCAGTAAGTTCGCAGATGACACTAAGCTGGGCGGGCGTGTTGATCTGCTTGAGGGTAGGTTGGCTCTGCAGAGGGATCTGGACAGGCTGGACCGATGGGCTGAGGCCAATGGTATGAGGTTCAACAAGGCCAAGTGCCGGGTCCTGCACTTGGATCACAACAACCCCATGCAGCGCTACAGGACTGGGGCAGAGTGGCTCGAAAGCAGCCCGACAGAAAAGGACCTGGGGGTGTTGGTTGACAGCCGGCTGAATATGAGCCAGCAGTGTGCCCAGGTGGCCAAGAAGGCCAACAGCATCCTAGCCTGTATCGGGAATAGTGTGGTGAGCCGGACTAGGGAAATGATCCTCCCCCTGTACTCGGCACTGGTGAGGCCCCACCTCGAGTACTGCGTTCAGTTTTGGGCCCCTCTCTACAAGAGGGACATTGAGGTGTTGGAGCGTGTCCAGAGAAGGGCTACAAAGCTGGTGAGGGGTCTGGAGGACAAACCTTATGAAGAATGACTGAGGGAGCTGGGGTTGTTTAGCCTGGAGAAGAGGAGGCTGAGGGGAGACCTTATCACCCTCTACAACTACCTGAAAGGAGGTTGTAGAGAGATGGGGGCTGACCTCTTCTCCCTGGTGACAAGTGATAGGATGAGAGGAAACAGGTTCAAGTTATGTCAGGGGACGTTTAGGTTGGATATTAGGAAACATTTTTTCACTGAAAGGGTTATTAAACATTGGAATAGGCTGCCCAGGGAGGTGGTGGATTCACCATCCCTGGAGGTGTTTAAAAAAAGGGTAGCTGGGGCACTTAGGGACATGGTTTAGAAGTGGCTTTTGTCAGGGTAGGCTAAAGGTTGGACTCGATGATCTTAAAGGTCCCTTCCAACCTCAGCAATGCTATGATTCTATGATTCTAAAACACAGAACAGCAGGTAGTCATGCCAGATCAGATCCAGTGAAGAAATGGAGAAGTTTGGAACCATTTCCTTTCAGTACCGAATAAGCGTACATGGGATGTTGCATTCCTGGTTACAGCACATGGGAACAATATGACTTGAAGATTACATATTGATTTTGTGGCAAGCATTAAAAACTGACTGAGTCAGCAAAGATAAAGTATTTTCAGTGTTGAGAATCTAGAAAAGGTTTTCTTCTGTGATAAACAGATCAGCTAAATTCCAAAATGGATTTGTGCAATAAGTTCGACAGGACAAAATTACAAAACAGAAAGACAGGCCAGGTCTTTTTTTCATAGTGTAAGAAAGTATTAGTAATGTGGACAATAGGAATATCAATAAGATATGAATGAGAAAAATACGGTAGGTGTCAGTTTCTTTAAATCTGATATTAATAAACTCAAAGACAAGTAATTTTCAATAAAATGCTGTGCTGCTGAAAACAGATGAACATAGTTTGTTTAGAATAGATCATGTTGACTGATTGTGCCTGTCTAATCATATTTATATGCTAAGTAGGCTAATTATTGTGCACCCAGGCCCTGATGCTATAATTGGATCTGTGCATACAGACCTCTGTTCTTGCTTGAAGTTCTACTTAATTAAATTATACCATATACCTCTTTAAAGTAAACAAGACCATCGTTCAATTTATATGTCCTTATAAAAGAAGCAACTGAAACACAGGACGTCCATTCAACCCAATCACTGGCACCTAATTTATAGACAGCACAATTCCACCAACTTCCCTAAAATTGCAAAAAACTTGAATTTGACAGGTATCAGGAAGAATGCAATTTAAAAAAGCTGCAAACAGGGAAAAAGGAACAGACACAAGCAAACAGGGAAGCAGGCAGAAAAGAAAAGAATGAGTAAAATAAGTGGACGAATTAAAAAACACAAACACTGCGCATCACAGGGAAAGTAGGAATTTAACTCCCAAAGCCAAAGCATTTAACTCCCAAAGCCAACTCCAGCTCTACGATTTAGGCCTAGAAGTGTTTTCCCTCGCATTATCTTTATCTCTCTCTCTCCCCTATGCTCTTTCCCTCCCAGGAAGGGGATGTTTAAATTTGTCTTCCTGTCTGTTGTTCCCTGCATATGTCAACAACCAGCTCGCAGGCGCTATCACAAAGGATTTATTTTCTTTTTCTATCATAACAATGTATCAAATTTTCTATTGGCTTTGTGAACTGCAGTTGGAAATTAATTAAAAAGCATTCTACAACAGCAGCATCGTCTAAATTATTGGTGGAACACACTTTTTTCTATTTTTAATGTATACAGACCAATTACAGGAGAACCCTCAGAGTATTTTTAAATTACATTGTATATTTAACTCGTAACAAGAAACATTTGTGCCAAGGGATGAACCTGTAAGGCATTTTTCACAATCTCTAAAGAAAGTATCTTTCAAAGGATTCCAAAATTATTGATTTTATATTTATATAAAAAAATCTATATAATTACTAGCATATATAATATATATATTCTAATACATTGAAAATATTGAATATATTAGTATATTTTCATATGTGTGAATGTATATTCTAATATTAGAATATATGTATTACCCTATATAATAGATATATATTCATATATATATATTCTACCTTCCTTTTCTCATCATAACTGATTCAAATATCAGTTTTTGAGTCTGGTATTATGAATAAAATGGATTTTTTCAAATGAATACTCACCAAAGCACTTCTAATCTTACCTCAGCTGTCAATATGCTGGATGGGGTTTTCTGATCATGGCGATTTGTCTTGCTCCTGTATTTCACAGGTAACAGAAAACCAAACTTTTAAACATTCCCATATTCTTAGTAAAATCTACTGTTTTCAGTAACTTACTCTTGGAAATTGACCAATTAAATCAAACAACACACTCATAACCTCATTTATTTCACAAGTGATGATAACCTTTAAACCAAAACTTGGTCTGAGGTGGAAACCACAAGAAACCACAATTTTCTCACAATTTCCACTTGAGACTGCAACTTTTCCCAGATTAGAGAACTCAGGCTGAATTTAAAGGATATATGAGGTTGTGCTATCAAACCACAAAAAAATGGAGGTACACAGGGGAAATAAAATTTCCCTCTCTACAACATGCTTGTCTTGCCTTCTGCCTTAACAGTCCCCAATGAGAAACACAGCACACAGACACACTTTTTGACTCGGATTAGGGGTCCAAGCTGGTTGACAAATTACCTAGTTTAAAAAAAAAGTATTATTTTAAGATCAGGTTAATTCCCCAATACAGGGTATGGGCCGGCCACGCTGGCAGCTGTGGCAGCAAAGACAGACGGGTATGCTACCATGCTTGGAGGGAAAACAAAAAGGATGAGAGACAACAGTGTCTTGCCACTATATACTTCATAACCTTCAGCTGAAAAAGCTTCATTCTATTTCTACATAACAGGACTCAACCTACAGCCTTCGATCAAATCCAGTCCCATATTTTGGTGTGTGTGTTCCTTGAACTCCAAGGCACTCATTTTCCTAGGCGGTCCTTGATGCAGGCAGGGATTGGGCCAAGTACTTGGTGAACTTGCTACTCACCAGCTTATTCTCAACTCTCACTTGCTCTCCCTATAGCAGGACTCAAAAGGTGTCCTGTCACATTCAATGCAAATACCCTCCTGCAGGCGATAGGTATCATCTGTCAGGAAGTGCTTGCAGTTCACTCACCAAATGTATTCTCATTACCTATAGGGAGAGAGGATTGGGAATTGTAATCATCAAAAGCCTGCGTGTCACACTAAGTCTTGCACTGAGTGATCTCCAGGAGATGCAAAAATACAACAAATCCCATTGTTTCCTGTAAAGGAGGCTGTCATGTACTGTGTTTGTGTTAGGCACTGAAAAAATACAAATGCAAGCCTTTTCCCACTTTGTGTGGGAATTCACATTATGAGGGCACCAACCTGCAAATGGCTTCTGAAAGCATACAGATCTGCCCCTTTTTTAATATTATCTTGTCTTCACTGCCTTTTAGCTTTTAGTTTCAGGTGATTTTGTGCATCAGTCAAATAAGCAACTGTCACAATCTGCCACACTTAAAATTAAGACACCTCTTGTACACATTAATCCTTGCTGTTCCAGGCCAGGTTTAGTAGAGAGACCAATGGGGCCTGCTTATACCTGCTGTCCCACTCTAACCCTCACACGTACACACTTCACATCATTATCACACTTGTAACTTCCACATCATGTGAAGCACTGACATCTCACACAGAATTCTCAACCCACTTGCACTGAAGCTGCCTCTTCTCCTATGTTCTTAGATGACTCATGTCAAGAGTGATAGAAGAAACCTCAGATACCCCATGTTTCTACACGTATTCTACAATACAAAAAGAGCTTTATCCCAAACGCTGTGGCAGGTCTCTATTTCCCACTGAAGTCAATCTAAGTCACAGGACTTGGATAATGCCAAGAATTGTCTTGTGACTCTCATCCATTTGATGGAGGCTACACACTTCTTTAACGCCATAGCCCAGAAAAGGAGTTAGTTCAGGGAAGTCCTTAAGGTCCACGCTACACAGGACATGAACTAGAGGAACATATTTCCTTCCAGTCTCATGACATGCAGATGCCTCATTTGGTCGCTGCCTGGTGTCTCCACAGTATGTCCCACCCCTTGGGCTCCTACCCCTAGGAAACAGGATGCAGAAGCAACTCATTTGACCCTGCACGCAGCCATCTCAGATACATGGAAATTACCAGACAAGACCATGTGTTACACAACAGTTTCCCACCCTGCTCCACAGGCCTCACACACACACTTTTCTATGCCTCTGCCCACTGTCCTACCTGTGGCCCAGTGACTTTACAGCCCCCATAACCAGCTCTAACATATCACAGAATCACAGAATGGTAGGAGTTGGAAGGGACCTTCTGAAATCACCTGGTCCAACCCCCCTGCCAGAGCAGGGTCACCTAGAGCAGGTTGCACAGGAACGCATCCAGATGGGTTTTGAATATCTCCAGAGAAGGAGACTCCACCACCTCTCTGGGCAGCCTGTGCCAGTGCTCTGCCACCCTCAAAGTAAAGAATTTTTTTCTCATGTTGAGATGGAATTTCCTGTATTCCAGCTTGTGCCTGTTGCCCCTTGTCCTGTCGCTGGGCATCACTGAAGAGTCAGCACAGTCCAGGAGGTTCCTCCAGTGTATTGATGATAACTTTTTGACACAGGTGGTGCAGGAGCCCATAAGAAGAGGAGCACTACTGGACCTAGTACTGACAAACACAGAGGGACTGGTGGAGGATGCTAAGGTTGGGGGCAGCCTTGGCTGTAGTGATCATGAGAAGATAGAGTTCAGGATCATGGGCAGTACTCACAAAACAACAAGAAGTAAAATCACAACCTTGGACTTCAGGAGGGCTAACTTTGACCTCTTCAAGAAACTGCTTGGAGAGATCCCATGGGCTAGGGCTCTGAAGGTAAGGGGGCTCAAGAGGTCTGGTTGGTATGCAAACACCACTTTCTCCAAGCTCAGGATCGGTGCATCCCCAAGAGAAAGAAATCGGGCAAGGGATGCAGGAGACCTGCATGGTTGATCAGGGAGCTTCTGAAAAAGCTCAAGTGGAAGAAGGAAGTTTACAGTAAGTGGAAGAAGGGACTGACCGCTTGGGAAGATTACAAGAATGCCGCCAGGGCGTGCGGGGATGAAACGAGGAAAGCCAAGGCCTCCTTGGAATTAAACCTGGCAAGGGATGTCAACCTCAACAGGAAGGGCTTCTTCAAGTATATTGGAGGCAAAAGGAAAACTAGAGAAATTGTGGGCCCACTGCTGAATGAGGCAGGAGCCATGGTGACGGAGGATGCGGAGAAGACAGAGTTACCGAATGCCTTCTTTGCTTTGGTCTTTACTGCTCGGCGCAGCTCTCAGGGGTCCCAGACTTTGGAGAAAGTGACAGGGCAAGTCTAGACAAAGGAAGACTCCCCTTTGGTTGAGGAGGATCAAGTGAGAGATCAATTAGGTCAATTAGATATCCACAAGTCCATGGGCCCTGATGGGATGTACCTGAGAGTGCTGAGGGAGCTGGCGGAAGTCATTGCTGGGCCGCTCTCTGTCATCTTTGAAAGGTCCTGGAGAACAGCTGAGGTGCCTGAGGACTGGAGGAAAGCCAATGTCACTCCAGTCTTCAAAAAGGGCAAGAAGGAGGGACCGGGGAACTACAGGCCGGTCAGCCTCACCTCCTTCCCTGGAAAGATGGTGGAACAGCTCGTTCTGGACATCATCTCAAGGCATGTGGAGGAAAAGAAAGCTATCAGAAGTACTCAACATGGATTCACCAAGGGGAAATCATGTCTGACTAATCTGCTAGCCTTCTATGATGGCATGACTGGATGGATAGATGAGGGGATGCTGGTGGATGTTGTCTACCTTGACTTCAGCAAGGTGTTTGACATGGTCTCCCACAGCATCCTCACAGGGAAGCTTAGGAAGTGTGGGTTGGATGAATGGACAGTGGGGTGGATAGAAAACTGGTTGAAAGACAGAGCTCAGAGGGTTGTGATTAGGGGCACAGAGTCTAGTTGGTGGTCAGTGACAAGTGTTGTTCCCCAGGGGTCAGTACTGGGCCCAGTCCTCCTCAATATATTCATCAATGACCTGGATGAGGGGACACAGTGCACCCTCAGCAAGTTTGCAGATGACACAAAGCTGGGAGGGGTGGCTGACACAGCAGAAGGCTGTGCTGCCATTCAGTGAGATCAGGACAGGCTGGAGAGTTGGGCAGAGATAAACCTTATGGAATTCAATAAGGGCAAGTGTAGGGTGCTGCACCTGGGGAGGAATAACCCCATGCACCAGGACAGGTTGGGGGCTGACCTGCTGGAGAGCACCTCTGTGGGATGAGACCTGTGGAAAGAGAACTGTGAGACTGTGCTGTCTCTGAGGCCAGCTCTGAGACTGCCTGCCACACAAGTCACGGGCTACCAGCCGGCCCACCCAGAATCCTCTTCCCCGCCACCGAAGGGCCTGTCTCCCCCTCTCCCCGAGCTCCCCCAGACCCAGCGCGGGGCAGGAGAGCACTGCGCCCCCCGGGGGACGGCGGGGACATGCCACCCCCCGAGGCTCCGCCGCCGCACCGCGCCTGCGCCCTGGCCGGCTCCCTCCACCGGGGCGCCGCGCCTCAGTGCGCCTGCGCCAGGGCTCGCGGCGGAGGGCGGTGGCCCGGGGGGGGGGGCCGGGGGCGGCGGCCCCGCCCGTGGCCTCTCCCTGTCACCCGCGCTCCGCACTGCCACCCACGACCCCGGCCCCGGCCGCGACTCCGGCCGGGCCATGGATGGGTTAGTACCGGAGCCGGGGCCGAGGCCGCACCGAGGGGCAGTCGGTGTTTCCCTGAGGGCTTCACCTGGTGCCGCCTGGGGCGGGACGGGGCGCGGCCTGCCGGGGTGGGGTGTGGGGGTGGGCCGGCCCGTCCCGGCTCCTTCTTTCTAGGAGCAGCGGGCTGCCGTGCCGGGGGTGGGGAGAGGGGTGCCGGGGGAGGTACCCCCCGTCCCCGGCGAAGGCAGCGGAGCGAGGGGAAAGGTGGGTGCCAGAGAGGGGCCGGGCTCGGGGTGGGGATAGTGCCGCCGGCTGCTCCGCCAGGTACTTGTGCAAGGAGGAAATCAGTAGCCGCCGCCGGCCTGGACCTGTGGGACCGATAGCTTTCGCGGGGAACTTTGTGGTAATCGGGGAGTGCGGGTTTCTCTTCGTTTTGCTTTCTCTTTCCTTCTTTTCCCAGCGGGGCCGGGGTGGCGGGAGGCGGCCGTCCGGCGCTGAGGTGGGCGCGGGGATGCGGGCGGGGATGCGGCGGGACCGGGGCTGCCCTCCTTCCCTCCCTCCCTCCCGTACCGGCGGCGGGACCGGGGCTGCCCTCCTTCCCTCCCTCCCTCCCGTACCGGCGGCGGGAGCGGGGCTGCTCTCCTTCCCTCCCTCCCTCCCTCCCGTACCGGCGGCGGGACCGGGGCTGCTCTCCTTCCCTCCCTCCCTCCCTCCCGTACCGGCGGCGGGACCGGGGCTGCTCTCCTTCCCTCCCTCCCTCCCTCCCTCCCGTACCGGCGGCGGGACCGGGGCTGCCCTCCCTCCCTCCCGTACCGGCGGCGGGACCGGGGCTGCCCTCCCTCCCTCCCTCCCTCCCTCCCGTACCGGCGGCGGGACCGGGGCTGCCCTCCCTCCCTCCCTCCCGTACCGGCGGCGGGACCGGGGCTGCCCTCCCTCCCTCCCTCCCGTACCGGCGGCGGGACCGGGGCTGCTCTCCTTCCCTCCCTCCCTCCCTCCCGTACCGGCGGCGGGACCGGGGCTGCCCTCTCTCCCTTCCTCCCTCCCGTACCGGCGGCGGGACCGGGGCTGCTCTCCTTCCCTCCCTCCCTCCCTCCCGTACCGGCGGCGGGACCGGGGCTGCTCTCCTTCCCTCCCTCCCTCCCGTACCGGCGGCGGGACCGGGGCTGCCCTCCTTCCCTCTCTCCCTTCCTCCCTCCCGTACCGGCGGCGGGACCGGGGCTGCCCTCTCTCCCTTCCTCCCTCCCGTACCGGCGGCGGGGCTGCCCTCCCTCCCGTACCGGCGGCGGGGCCGGGGCCTCCCTCCTTCCCCCCGGTACGTCCGGGGGGCTCCGGACCAAGCTGCCGCCCGCTGCTGGGATGATACTTGTTGGACGGTCTTTAATCCCATCATAGAGTTACCACTTTTTTTTAAACGTGTTTAAGAGCCCTGCTTCCTTAACGGTAAGTGAGCGTCGCGGCAGGTTTTTGAAGGTGGCAGTTTCATGTGGTAACTTAAGTTTTGTACCTCAAGTCTGGCGGCTGGTTTTCTGCAGCAGGGGAAAAAAAACCAACCCAACTGTAGGGGTGCTGCTGTCTGCCGTGTCGCTGGTGCCCGGTAGAAGTGCATATGTGAAAATGAACTGATTGACATCTATTCCGCAACGTTAATCAATAATCTGAATGATCATTCGTGTAGTCCTAAATGCATTTTTATAGACCACACCGAAGGCCTTAAGTACGGCAGTAAGTCGTTACAGTGATAAAGTTCATACAGTACACAGTCAGTTTATACAGTATGGGCTCCTCAGAAGATAAAATTATTACTGTCTAGTCTGAAGCACTGTGCTCCCATCGCTGGGGTAGCGTGAGGAAAACTGACTTCTGTCACAAGTCTTGATAAAGTTTCTTAACTTGAAGCTAAGTAATAAAGTTAAGTTCATTATGCATACTGCCAACTTCGCTTACTACTTTTTAAGTGCATGTGATTGCTGGTATTTTTTCTTTAGCCTATCAGTATTTCAAAATCCAAAGCCTGGGAAGTTTGACCATGGTGGGAAATTCAACTGTCCCAGGAACTGTGGACAGTTGAATGAATGCCTAAGGTCAGTAAAGTACTTTACTGTTTCTTTTATTTTTTTCATCATAACAGTATGCACACATGAAAATGGAAACAATCGCTAAAGACAGTGCTTCTAAATTCATGCAAAGACATAGATATTATTAACTTAGAGTGCTTCCTATACCTTGGTGACCTGTAAAATCTTAGCTGTTCTTCAAATTGAGGAATTCTGAACCAGAAGTTAGGAAGACTTTTTTTTCTTCTTGTTCTTTTTGCTGACTCAAAGCAGTGCAGCCCAAACTTTCCTGACATCTTTTAACGCTGTTGCAGTGGAAGCCTTGACAGGGATGGAGGTTGATGAGAACACTCTTATATAAGTGCTAATTAATCAAACAAACAATATTAGGAAGTATCTTTTTGGAGAACCTCAATCAAAAATGTAGTGACTAATTTTGCTATGATCAGCATTTTCTCACATTTGCTTTGAAACCACTTTTTGGAAAATTTCAAAAGAAAATTAAGAAAGTTCTCACTGGAGTGAGAGTCTGCTCTTTTTTAATCTGTTAAATGTGCTTATGAGCTTGTGGAATTGCTGTCTAAGCTGAGTGTATGGTTCCTATGGTCTCCCTATTCTCTTTAAACTAGTCTAATGAGTTTGTTTTGTAAAGCGTTTTTTTAATTTTCATAAAGGTTTTGTCATTTTAATTGAGAGAGGAGGGAAAAAGGCGCATGCATTGGTTGATGTACTGCCCTGAAATGCTAATATTAAAAATGACTTAAGGTTGACAAGTCTGTTTTGAGTAGAAATAGTATAAGGAAAATTTTTGTAGTTCTTAAACTGTACAAATCTAACATCACAAAGTAGAATCTTCCTAAGAAACTTGCTTGTCAGAGAGTAAGGCAAAGACTGAGGGTACATTAAAGGTGAATAAATTGACTGTTTTTAATGAAATTTTCCTAAGTAGAGCTTTTTAGGTGTTTCAGTAATGGTACAGGTGGTTGATGATAACTGCAAGTTTGAGTATGCTCTGAGTTGTTAGATGCTGAATGTGACTCTTCAGGAAGACCTGTTTTTTGGGGGGTGGTTTGGAGGTGTTCTTTTTTTTGTTAGAGGATGCTAAGTACCTTCTGAGAATTGGACTCAATTGGAGGATCTCCAAACTGTTAGTTGAAAATGCAGGCTATTAATACTGTGATTGGTTAAAACTGCCCTAGCGTAATGAATTTAAAGTAAAATAAGTTAAAACTTTTCATAAACTGGCTTGTAACTTTGTTGTTGTTAAATGCTCTTCAGAATAGGAAGAGGAAAAGAAGTAAAACTACACTTCACTGTCACTAATATGGAAATTAAATACAGGGGTTCATTTATTTCTATGGAATACTGCGGCTAATTTAGATCCAAAATTTGTATTTATGAGGGTAAGTATTTGGAGCAGAAAGATTCTCTAGAAAGCTGTAAAAATTTCCCTGGTTTGTGGCAAAGAAATTGGCTTTTAATATTTAAGATTATTGCATTTGAAGGAAAATTTGATTCAAGTTAGACTGATTAGTTCATACCATTACTAATTCCTTGAATTTATAGGGTTTTTTTGTTGACTATTGAAGGCAGTCCAGGTATGTATATAGATGTATATTTTCCTTCAACTGAGGTTAGTGGCTTCCTTGTGGGTTAGTAAGAGGAAAAAATCAGGAGCAACAGTAAACATAGCAACTGAATCTGTATTTGCAAGTTAAATTCAGCTAGTCCAGTACCAGATTAAATCTTCAGGTTTAGCAAGGCTTTTGAATTCTGGCAGATGATGTTCAAGCTCTTAAAGAGGCATCAACCACTTGCATGTTATTATCCTTATGTTTCTGACTTTTTTGGATTTATATTCTGCATAGAGTAGAATTACATAGCTCACTTTTTCCTGTAGTTCCTTCATAAATACCTGTTTCTAACCCACTTTAAATTATGTACTTGTGAAAAATATCTAATGTAAGCTTAGTATGAATGAAGGTATTCCTCTTTATGAGCTTGCTGTTCACTGAACAAACTTGTTTACTATTAATACCTGATATAATCAGAAATGGGAATCATCTGTCACAATCAGAAACATGAAAATAGCAAAATATAAATCAATCTTATAGTTTCCTTACCAGTGGTTAAAGTACTATTTATTTGATTTGGTCTATAGTCAAGAAAATTTATCTGCTTAGGTACCCTGTGGGGGGAGATAAGCAGTTAAATATGCTGGGTCCTACCAGGGAGAATTTATCAAGTTTTCTGCTGAACTAATCCTGCGCTAGCTGAAGCACCTCTGGAGGTATTAAGTGATAAGCACAAGTATGTTCAGGCTGACTTTCTTTTAAAGGATATCCTGATTAAACATAATACTGTGTCAAAACGTGAGGATGAGAGTTAGTTATGTAATAAAAGTATGCCTACAGCCGCTGTTTCAAGGTACAGTTCTTAATTTTTTTCTTCTGCATTCATTAACCGTTGCATGGAATTGCACTCTTCCTTTTGGTTTTTCTGCTCTTGACCATCGTATATCTTTTGTACTTTTAATTTCATTTTGTGCTGCATAGTCTTCATGAGAGACTTTTTTTTTTCTTTTTCATTACAGCATGTGATAATAGAACCTATCTTTTCAGGTCTGTGGATGAGACTTTTACATTGGAGTACGAAGCAGCGTTTTTGACTCTGTGTTGCAGAGTGGGTAGGTAAAAAGGAAAAAGTACTTTGACTGTTCCTGTTGGTACCACTCTTCCCTGCTCTTGCTGTTTTCCTGTTAGCTAAAGTTGTTCAAACTAAGGACTGTTGCCATAAGTGCAGCACCATCATTAGCAGCACGTTTCTGCACCTCACTTGTGGTGTAGTAATTGTCATGTGTGAACTGCATATTAAGTTATTCTGGTGCCATGCTGCCTTGCAGTTGTTAGTCACTTCAGGGGGAGCCATGAAGACACAAGGGTGGGGAATGACACAACTGCCTTGGCTCACTGCAGCCTTAGATCAGCTTAAACTGACCAGGAAACCGTACCCTAAATTTCCTGTGAAAGCCAATAGAGTGAATGGTCATATGATTCAATAATCTATGCATCATCTTTGCAATTAACTTTCTTAACAGCACTGTACTACAAGTAATTTAACTTGCTGCCATTCTTATTTGTTAAAAGACATGGTGTGTTACAGTGGCATTTAAAGTCAAGGAGCAGATAGATCATTCTTTCTCAATAGTGAATACCAGAAGCAAAGGAATCAAAATAATGTTTGCATACTTACATTCTGTGCAAGTGTGCATACTTCGCACAGGTGTGTGGTGGGGTCAGTACTCCCTACTAGGATATTAGCATTTAAACAAAACATTACTATCTCTTGGGTGGTCGGTTGCATTAATTGTGGGAATAATGATGGTCCAAAACCAGTTCAGGTATAGGCAGAAATAAAATCTTACCATGTCTTCTGGTTTGCGATCAGACTTCGTGGAGAAATCATGGACTGGTAACCCTTCTTGTCTTTAGGTGGCATGGTAGCTACATGTGCAATGGCACATGAGAAGGAAATGAAATAACTTCAATTTGTTATGTCACTGCAGATCCGTTCTATTACACCTTGCAGAGATTTGTTTAGGAGTATCGCTCCACCTTTTGATTCTTGCTTACTAGATAATTCCTAGACTGCAACATTTTGGAAAAGGCCATAGACTTTTTTAAAGGGAGGATTCAAAGCAAGTTTTTGGACTTTTCCAGGGTGACGACATACTTCAAGGGCTGCATTTGAGTGTGGAAACTACTCTATAACCCTTCATGAGATACAGACTCCCATATCTTAAAGGTGTTTTCCAACCTAAATGATTCTATGTTTCTATATGCCTTCAGTCTTTTAACTGTATCATTTTCTAGGGCTAGAAACACTTACAATACTGTTCAGCAGTCAGTATCAAATGCATGTTGCCACAGTGACCCAGAGACCACTGCAAATTAAATGAGTATAGCATCTGAGTATTTTACTGACTTGTAATATTGCCAGGTGACTTGCCTTAATTTGTAAATTACATATAATCCCTCTTGGTTTTGTTAGGCCTTCTTTTCCTATCTAGCTTTGCTGGGCTTGATTAGGATTTGCTTTCCAGTTCCATTTCTGTGGGTTCTTGGTTGTTCATTTTCTCATTTTACTACCGACTATAATGCATTCTTTTTCTTACTCTTTTTTCCTTTGTTAGTTCACCTGTTTCTATTTTCTAGTCTCTAATTTATCTTTCTTGCTTTATGTATATAGACAACCTATTTGTTCTAATCTTGTGTTACCAGGAAAATTACTCTAGCTTCACATCTGTTCCCTCCCCCTTGTTTCAGTTACCTGTCCTTTCCCAAAACACAGGCAGTTTGAAATGAATAATAACTTTTTTGCAAAGTTATTCAGTGCACAGTATAAGTCCGTGGGTGTGGTGGAAGCTGTACTGCAGAACTTAGTTTCTGTGGAGGAAACTTCTCAAACATAGGTGATCTGTTCATTTTTCATTTGGTTTCTGTCAGTGCTAGCAAACTTTCTGTATAATAAAACTTGGTAGATGTATAGAAAAGCTTGCTCTCCTTATAAAACTGGTCAGTTTCAGATGAGTACAAACTTCAGACATCCACAGTCTCTTTGAGTTGTTTGCATTTTTTAATCTATAAATTATTTTTTTCCCCTTGGTCATTTTCCTCCAGACAACCAAGTATTTACAGGGATGGGGTACCAAAGTGTAAGTGAAGGTATGGGTGGCAAAGCTACATATATGGTCCAGTCTTACAGGTCAACTTAATGCATGAGCTAAAGTAGTATTTAAAGGAATGGTCAATGTGTATAGGTATCACTTCCTGAAAAACAAAATAAATTAGTGTGTATAATTCTATGCAGTTTTAGTTTTATGTTTTTTACAGATTAAAAGCAGCTATTTCTTCCTTCAGAAACTGCGTTGTCTTAATTTTCATGAGTTTGGAAGTGTTACATAAGTTTGTCACTGAAGATGACCATGTTTATATATGATTTCCTTTTATTCTCTACAACCCTGCTTTATCCACTAACACACTATTTTCAATTTATTGAAATAGAGTTTATGTATGTACAATGCCTTTGTTTTCTGAAATAGAAAAAAAAGGTATGGAAGTAAAATTAAGTGCTTTAAAAGTGTAAAAGTAACTTAAAAATAACTTTTCATTGCTAAGTCTTTTCTGCAGGATCCCATAACATACTTTCTGTATGGAAATTGGCTTGCTAATAGCACTGCTGATGGCAATTTTGGTCTTATCATCGTGTAAAATAAGTCTCCGTGTATGTGTGTATATTTATATGTATATACACTAATGGGACTAACATGTAAATGCAAAGACCATACAGTATATGCTGTGGTCCCCTGTTGTCTCTGCTCTCTGTTGCTTGTTTTTGCTGTGTCACGGTTGCTCTCTGTAGGGCTGAGGACTGGACAGTAATAACATGCATACCATCTTTGATGTAGAATCATCAAGGAACAAGATTATGATTCATTGGTCATTTCTTATTTTTGTGAATTTTATTTTTGATCCGTAGGGTTAATCTGTTTTTTGTACAAAATTGACATTTTTAGTGGATGCTTGTGACAAGCGTAGCCTAGTGTGTGTGAACAGTGCTCTCTTGGAGGAGGTCTTTATCATGGTACTAGTTGCTGTTTCAGTGTGTACCTTAAACGATAGGGAGAGAGACTCATAACATGACAAGAAAAAAGCCAGGTCTTGGAGTTCTCAAAACATGCAATTCAAACACAGATTAAAACTGTGTTCTAGATCACTGAGTGTTAACTTCTTGATGTTTAAACAAAGGAGTCTAATTTAAAACTCGCAAAGACTGCCCAAAGGTGGTAATTCATTTAGCTACCAGTGTTTTATAAAACACAGACAATATTAACAGGATGAATGGATTTAAATATTAATAAAATTCAGGACTTGTATTTGCTTCATAGGTTTTTCTTCTCAGAATCATGTTTCTCCCATAGTTGGTTGTATGTTTGTGAGCAGAAGGGCAGGGTTAAAAATAAAGAAGTCGTGCTTAACAGTAAAATGATTTTAGTATTACTGTTAAATCACTTCACAGTATGCTTTGATCACAGAAAATTATTATTTCGCCAACTAACTTGTGTGTTCTCTTCAGAGTTGGAAGAAATGAAGACCATTAGAGGATGTATTATTGTGAAGTAAAACTGAAGGGAAAAGTTCATTTTGTGTGACTGGTGATATTAGGAGAAGGAAGAGTTTGTCCATATATACTGAAAAGATGGAGCATTCATTTAAACAAAAGATATAGGCATTCTGGATACAGGGGAGAATGTAAACAAAAATAGGGGTATGTTAATGCTGGGCTGTCTCCTGTGTCTCCAGACAGTCTGAGATTATGACTCATTTATATAATTAATATATTAATACTGAGCTTTAATCTAAAGGATGATTCTTACAGTGGCTAGTTTACTACTAATTGCTCCAGCAGGTGAAGCAGAGTTGGGCTGAGGAACAGAGACAGACCATTTGCATGAGAAAGTGTCATGCAGTGAAAAACTGATAAGGAACACTGCTAAGGAAGCGGGGAGGAAAAAACCATAGATGAGACAAAAAGGACAAGAACTGTGGGTATTGTAGGTGTGACCATGTTTTTATTGCATACAACAAGTCTCTCCTAGAAAATATTAAGCAGTAATTGAAAATTCAGCTTGTCAACAGAAGTATTATACTCTATTGTTGATCTTGATGCAAATGTTTCACCTATTAGGACAAGAGCTTATTCAAGTAATACTTAGTTTATGTGATGCAGGCTTTTACTGCTTTCCAACCACTTGACTTCAAGTGTGCAGTTCTTAGAGCTTTTAGTCCTAGAGTTATGTGATTGTTTGAGAACATGTATCTTCCTTTTAAAAAATAAAAAAAAAACTCCTAGCTTTCATTGTTGTAGAGAAAAGCTTCAAATGCGAAGCTGAAATTTAAATACTCAAAAGGCAGACAATCCAAAACATGTTTCTTTAGAGTGTCATGGTTGAGAGTGGGCATTTTTTTTTTTTGAGACAACTTGTAAGGCTCTGAAAATTTGTAAGTTGGAAAAAGCAGTTTTATGCTTTTAAGTTGAATGATTGATCAGTTGAGGCACAAATCTTTTCGGTAGCTTCCTGTGAATCCATGGTGGTTCTTTTGCTTTATACTAAGTGGAGGTATTTCATACTTTAAGAATGAAAATGCATGTTTTATGTTCATTTAAAAACTTAACTTGTCACACCAATTTTACAGCTCTTGATAATCATATACTGAAGGTTGCTTTTGTTGATGGTAGTTTATTTTACTACTTTGCTCTCCTTGCTCCACTGCAACCTCTTCCAGTGACCCAATTTAGTTGAGCAGTCTAGACATCATGTTAGAGGAAAGAACCTAGAAGAGGAGAGAAGCCTCTGTGCTAGTGAATCTTTAGAAAGGCGTGATTGATATAAGTAGCCTGTAATTTCTTTCATAAACTAATTATTTACTTTCTGGCATCTTCAAATTGCAATTGATGGGATGCACACAATTTCAAGAAGAAAATATTATTTCCTTAGGTTCTTGCCCTGTATCTAGCATAAATACAAAGTATGTAATATTACAGTGTTCTCACCTGTGGAGTCTGGTCATGAGGTCTGTTTTGGATTTTCTGCATCAAACTGCAGATTTGATACACTGGGTAATGGTGTCTCTTATTTTAAATTCTGAAGCAGTCAGTCTTAAATGTCACAGCTGGAAGTATAAACATGTCTGTGCATCCAGATGTAGACTTAACATTACTGATTTTTTTTTTATCTTTAGTAATAAGAGAAATGTAGTCATAAAAGTCTGTGAAGTGTCAGGTTATTGTTCGGCTTAAGTGAAAAGCAAACTGTTAGACTGATACCTACATTTGGCTCATGCCAACTTCCACTGTGAACTCCTGTGATACAGTAGATTGTAATCCGGTTCTATACCATGTCCTCATTAGAGTGTAAACTTCAATGTGGAAATCGTGTAATTTGCAATTTTCACTTCTCTTGCTCACTCTCACATTTAGTAGTGCAAACTTAGTCAAGCAATAGTTGGACCTTACATTTTACTATGCTTGTTCACAGCCTGTAGTATGTTTAGGGGCAGGCAAATGTCTTTGATATTGGTGATGCTCATTTAAGAGTTTTCCTAGTGTACAAACCAGAAACATTTTGGGTTTACTGCAATAATAAAGGTGGTGTTCTCTCTAAACAGGAATGCACTGCAATACATTTCAGAAAATAACTTTTAAAGAAGTGATGTTTTAGTTGCTTTAGGTATGAATAGGCTATGTTAGTACACTGGAAAGGAAACAACAGGAACATGCAAGATAAAAGTTACTAAACCTTCAGATTAATTCTTTTCAAATGAATCTATTCAGTTTTATTGAAAGCCAAATTAAATTAGTGTGCAAAGTGTTGTGTAAATAAGAAGTATGGAAAAGGCTTTTGGTAATATATCTGTCCTTCCTGGAGTCTTGTGCAAATTATTAAATTCTCCAAAGTCACGTTTACTAATAAATTATTCTTAAAACGGAAATACTGAAGTGCACGGAATACACTTGTTTTATTATATAAATGCAACCTGTTGGGGAGGGGAGAACAACCTGTATGGTTAAGGTATATTCTCTGGTTGGAGTCCAAATGCTAATGCTTTATTCTACCTCCTTGCTCTCCCCACTGTCATGTGGCTGGGAGCGCTTGTAATCTTAACCATGGCTGTTACAGTCTTGTGTATAAAGATCTGGAAGCTGTTGCAGAAGGTGTTAAATTAAGATGTGAGTAACTTCCTACTACTTACTGCCAGATGAATGTGTGCTCCTGAGGTGTTGAGTAGTGGTGGAATGTGCCTTGGCCTACTGAGCAGACATCCCAGAAGTAATTAGGGTGATGTTGCAGGCCCATAAGTCTGACCTTCTGGTACACAGTGCTCCTTTCAGCAAGAAAGGGGGACGTAGCGAAAAGCACTTTTCTGTAATGTTCTGTAGAACGCCACACTTTGTAGTGTTCTTTGCATTAATAACCACTCTTTCACAGAGGGAGTAATTAAAACAGTTATTGCACGCTAATTAATGCATTTAGTCTGTCCTGACCTAAACCGTGATACCATAGAACTCTGAAATCTGTGTTTTATGAAATGTTTTGTGAAGCTCCATTACCAGTTTGCTCTGAGCCCATGTGATACCATCTGCCTCTTTAAAATTCTGTTCTTGGTAAATATTTTGAAGATTGTGTTGGTATTCTGGGGAGGCAAGAGGTGTGGTTTTCCTACATATCATACAGTGAAAAACAACTTCGCATTTGTTAAAATGATCACTTAAAATTATTGCAGGCTTGAAATTACATTTTATGAAAATAATGAGATAAATATGCATGTATTGTGTGAGTAGACAAAACCTTGTCTGTAAACATTTTTTGACCTTGTGTGTATTCCTGCATCTTCTAGTCCTGCAATCTGTTTCACAAGGTCAAAACTAATAAGGAATGCCTAAGGAATGCATGTCCCAGAATTATAAAAGTCTGTTACTTGGAGCTTGGCTCATACATTAATATAAGCTTTTTCCATAGACTAACTTCCGTAAGGTTTGTGAAGGCAGTCTAGAAGTCTGTGAATTCTGCAGTGAATTCTGCTCTAAGCACATGTTATTTGATTATTTGTATTAGTCTCCTCCTAAAGGGAAAGTGTGATTGACATTCAAAATGGATGTTTTAAAATGTCTAGTTTAAATCATCATTTTTTTTTTCCTGTCCACAGATAAATTGTTTTAAAGACAAATGTCATTTATATTTCTTCCTTGACTTAGGTGTTAATTTTCGTTGTGTGGTATAAGTCATTACTGTGAATGATACACTATATTAACACATTTACTTAAGTGTTTAACATGTTGTTCATATCTCTAATATTTATTCTTGCTTTCAGATGTGTATCATGTGGCTTTTTCTCCTTCAGTTAACTTGTGTTTGTGTGCATGTATGTTTCTGTGGTTCTGGAAGAATATTTTGAGAAAATATTATCACATACTTTTTCTTCTTAGTTCTACCTGGGCATCACCTGTTAGAAGTGTTAGGTTTTTTTGGACTGACATAATATGTGCATTCTCATATTTTCAGTTTACATAGGAACTAGAATGCTAAGAAAGTGACCAAATACTTTAATTCTTAAATACTTCTTATTTAAACAGAGCAACCTTCAAATCTGTTGAATGTACATGAACCAAACTGAGTTAGCATTAGGAGATCTCTTTTCAACAACAATTTGGTCTTGATTTTTGATTGCTTCTTTTGATAGAGACCAGTCCAGTTCTGGGATTACTCACAAGCTTTGCCTGAAGTGACATATAAATGCATAAAAAGTAGGTGAAGCATGGAAAGAGTATAGGCACATTGGAAGTTGAGCCTTCTTAGGAAAATATTTTAACAAGTAGCCAAATTGTATGGTGAAGACATACGCAAACTGTCTCTAGAATAGAGAGAAAACACACAGTATTATAGTTATACAAAAAAATATTCGTACTTAATTCAGATAATGATTGAGTAGCTCTCAATTTAAGAAGTACTTTTTGTTACTGGGCCCTTGCATATTCCTAGACAAAGGCTTGTGGTGAGTCCAGCAGACAAAACGACTCCTGCCTTCTTCCTAACCTTGCTGCTTAATGAAAACTCATGGTATTTATATCTGGCATATGTGTAGCTGCGTTTTTATTTTAGGGAGAAGGGAAGAATAAAATTCTTAGCATATGTGGAAAGTGGAGAAAGAATGTTCAGGTCACTCTTACATTTTCACTTTTTCTTTTAATGTAGATGGTGAGTTACTGTTAATAGTAGAAAAATTGTTCAGTTAAATATAACTTGAGTTCTTTCAATAACAAGTATCTGGGTTTCTGGTTTCTGCTACTATTGTGAGGGGTAAACATGAGTATTAAGTGGCAATAATGAAACTCACTACACAGAAAATGTTGAAAGTGCTTAAAACCTGACTTCAGGGCTTTAATTGCCAGAGCTACATTTTTTTCCCCCCTCTCTATGTATAAAATTAGACGACTTGTTGTTTTGAGTTTGATGCTTATAACTTGATTTTTAGTCAAAGTCTGGAGATCTGTGCCTCACATGTGTTGCATCCCAAAGAGAGGGAGTTGGTTTAGCATTAGAATTGTACTTCAGAACTTTCATATAATGGGTGTGTTTTATATTTTTAGAGCATCTATTAAGCTGTGGGAAGGGAGATGGTGACCTGCTTTGACAGGTAGCTATGGATGCAGAAATTGCTGTTGTGGATGTTTGCCATTATTGATGACCTGAAAACGTGTAAGAACTGGATTCTTCTTTGCCTCCTTGCACCTTTAAGATGTCTCCTTAGTTTCAAATGCTTTAAAGTTATCAGTTTGTCACTATAGCTTGTAGTTTCTCTGACTTTTTGAATGGAGGGGAGTGGTTATTAAAGCATGTGAGATACAATTGGTAATTCTTGTATTAATAAGATATGACCTCGGACATAGAGTAGAATTGGTGGCAATTAAAAAGAATTAGAATTCGAATTTCTTTAGAATGTTTTCTATATTTTTTTATTTTTTTAATGTAAAAATAATTTCTCGTAGTGTTTACCACAATTAAATGTTGCATTTAAACATACTGTTAAGATGTAGTGTCATGGCTAACAGTAATGTCTGTACTCCTGCCAGAAAGGAATGAGCACAGTCATGTTTTCTTCCATCCCACACTAACACCTGTGCTGTTTCACAAGCAGCTAAATTTTGCTGAAAAAATCCTTCTGTTGCCAATGACCATCCCAACACTGGGGAAGCAGCAGGAACACATGGTTAATTGCAAGCATGAAAAGAACAAAACTGCCCATTTAAGCACAGACAGCTTAAAGGATATAAGCCAATATGATGGCGTGCTGCTGCCAAAGGGGTGCTTTCTTAGTCCTGTCTCCTCTTCATGTATTCCTACCCCTTTCTTCAGACTGGATCCTGGCACTTTTCAACCCCTCTTTCAGCTGATAAACTAACCATAACTTACCTAACTCAGCATGGAGTGCTGGCAGTTTGGAGGATTGAGTTCTCTCATGGAAAATCTCTTGGGCAGCAGTGCTGGTGCAAGATAAACAGCCGATGACCACGAGCAGGTGGGAATAGTGGGGCAAGGGCAATGACAGTGGTGAGGAGCTGTTTAGATCAGCTTATTCCATCTTGTAGAACCACTCGCTTAGTCTCAACTTTTTCATGAAAATGCTTTATGGAAGAGTGTGGTGAAAGTTTCAGGAACCTTAACTGTCTTTCAGAGGTGTTGTGGTACCTTGTTCCTTGTTGTCATTTTCAAGCTGATGCTTGGCTGGCATATTAGAGCAGTCGTACAAAGTGGCAGCTAGAGACTGATTTTTTTTTTTTTTTTTTATAACAACCTGTAGTGCTTAGACTCTTCTCTGTTAGTAATTGGAGCCTCAGATCATCAGTATCCTTAAAGCAGAGACAGAATGAAAAGTGGCGTGGTTGGCAATTTTTTTCCTGAAAAATAAGTTCACGGCAATAGTAGATAATGTGTATAAAAAGGGGCTGTTCTTGGGAAGAAAAAATTACAGGAGCTGTTGTGCTTTTATATCAAGCTCTTTCTCTCTAACAGATTTTACTAGTAATCTTGTCTTTTATTTTTTAGCGTGGACCTGACAACCGTCTTCTGGTGTCAGTAACAGACCTTTTACCATGAGTGATACTACTCCAGTTACAGGTATACGTAAAAAAAAGATTTTTATCACAGTTCTTCTTCAACAGTGTGTTTTTTCTCTGTAAAGGTATTTTTTAGTTCTTTATTGTCACCATTAGCCTTACTAAGCCTAAACCGTAATCTGACTCCAACGGTAGAGCCACTCGAGTCTATCCAATTCAATGATAGTATTGAGGACCTCCAAAACTGACTGGTTGAAATGGGCAAAAAATATCTCTTTTCTATAACCATGACCAAGCGAGTGGCCTTCTGTACGGAATCTCAAGTGCCTACTCAATTTTCCTGTAGTTGTGCATTTGAAAGGAATTTGTTTTGAAGTATTTCACATCTGTCAGGATTACAGAGACAGAGGATGAATATCACAGAATGACAGAACGATAGGGGTTGGAAGTGACATCTGGAGATCGTGTAGTCCAATCTCCCTGCCAGAGCAGGGTCACCCAGAGCAGGTTGCATGGGAACGCATCCAGGCGGGTTTGAATGTCTCCAGAGACAGAGACTCCACCACCTCTCTGGGCAGCCTGTGCCAGGGCTCTGCCACCCTCAAAGGAAAGAAGTTCCTCCTCATGCTTAGATGGAACTTCCTATGCTCAAGTTTGTGCCCATTACCTCTTGTCCTGTCCCCGGGCACCACTGAAAAGAGCCTGGCCCCATCCTCCTGACACCCACCCTTTAAGTATTTATAAATGTTTATAAGATCCACCCCTCAGCTGTCTTTTTTCCAGATTGAAGAGACCCAAATCCCTCAGCCTTTCTTCCTAAGAGAGGTGTTCCAGTCCCCGAATCATCTTGGTAGCCCTTTGCTGCACCCTCTCCAGCAGTTCCCTGTCCCCTTTGAACCGGGGAGCCCAGAACTGGACACAGTACTCCAGATGTGGCCTCACCAAGGCAGAGTAGAGGGGGAGGATGACCTCCCTTGACCTGCTGGCCACACTCTTCTTGATGCACCCCAGGATGCCATTGGCCTTCTTGGCCACGAGGGCACATTGCTGGCTCATGGTCATCCCGTTGTCCACCATGACTCCCAAGTCTCTTTCCACAGGAGCTGCTCTCCAGCAGGTCAGCCCCCAACCTGTCCTGGTGCATGGGGTTATTACTCCTCAGGTGCAGCACCCCACACTTGCCCATATTGAATTTCATAAGGTTTCTCTCTGCCCAATTCTCCAGCCTGTCCAGGTCTCTTTGTGTGGTGGCACAGCCTTCCGGTGTGTCAGCCACCCCACCCAGCTTGGTGTCATCAGCAAACTTGCTGAGGGCACACTCTGTCCCCTCATCCAGGTCATTGATGAATATATTGAAGAGGACTGGACCCAGTACTGACCCCTGGGGAACACCCACCACTTGTTACTGACCTCCAACTAGACTCCTGTACCAGTCTCAGCTTGGTGGAATATAGGGCATATTGTGTGGATTTGTGATAGTTAAGCTGATTCTCTTGGGTGTTCTTATTCCTGCTTTCCACTCTACTTCCAGGACTTCTTGACCAGCAGCACAGACAGTCCCGTGACTTGTTTTCAGATATTTTCCTGCCAGTTCTTATCCGCAGACAATCTTTCCATGGGTTGAGATGAATGGTAGTGTTATTGCAAGGGAAGAAGTAGGAAAAATGATAATTTTTTTTTTCTTGGACAGATGTTTTCTTGATCTGGTTTACTACGTATCTGCACAGATTGTTCTTCACCAGAGTGGTTTTTTTTGGGAGATGGTAGGAAATTGGATAGATATATGCAGGGTAAGGAAACCGGGTCTATTTAAGCAATGTGATGGGTCAGTGTGAAGCCACCACCATGTGTTTCTTCTGTTAAACTATCATCCAAAGAAATTTATGCTCTGTCCTACTCCATGTGTTGAGAAACATGCAGAAAATGTATTTGGTTACCTGTAGTTTTAGATCAGACAAAAAGTTGAAAGTGAGACAAAGCTGGGAGTGCTTCCTTTAAAGGTACTTCCAGCTTAGGTGGGCTTGACATATTAACGTCCCATGGGTACATAACTTAACTTTAAGTAACATAAATTAAGTAACTTGTGAAATAGACAGTTGCCTGTCAGCAGTGGTTTTCAAATAGTTGATTTTATAATGGGGCAAGAGACATAGCAGATGATATGCATCTAAGTAAGACTTGCTTGCTATATTTCCAATATGAAGAAGGAATAGTCTGAAGAACTAACTCAAAGATTTTTCGGTTTGATTTCTTTGACTTGCACATGTCAAATTGCTCATACTTCTGCTAGTTGATTCAGTGTGATGTCTAGGGACTTCTGCTTGGCTTGAAACAGCATTACCTTATAACTCAGTAATTTGATAGCTGAAATATATTTCAGGCCTGTGTAGATGGTATTTTTGTGAGAATAAACCATCTGGCAAGGAATACAAATTTGTATTGAATTGAAGTGGCTTTTGTTAATTGCCAGTGCAACCACTGATCCTCATAGTGATGTCCAGGGTGTCTAAATCATATTAAACTTTAAAAAAAGATAAATGTGTTTGTCCCCTAATAAACCCAAAAAACCCTCTAATTCTCATTGATCACTCTATGCCTCATTTTGCATTTTGTATAATCTCTATTGAGATGATGCGCTTTACCTAATACAACTGCTTCACCTGCAGCAGTTTTTTCATCTAGTGGGTCACATATCTAAAACACGTTTTGAGTTTCTTGATCTGAGGCTGGTCACTTGGAAAGTATATTTGTACCAGTCATGAATCATGATTGTAATGAACTCGTATTTTGTACCACCAGGCCCCAAACTTCAATTTATTCATAGACTTCTCTTACCTTTGTCTGAAAGAATTTTTTGCTTTCACCCAATGGGTGTAAAATTTGGAAGATGTGATTGCCTTGGGCATCCGTTAAGGAATCATTGCATCAGTTTTGAAATTTAGATGCCAGAAAAACCACATTGTTATCACTCTGCATCAAAATTAGTATCAAACAATAGCTGGAGAATGAAGCATGATTTAAAAAATGCTGAAGGCTTTATACTTGGTATGGAATGAGTGTTAGCGTTTATTGCTGATTTAGTGACTTATATTAAGTTTTGTGGAACTTCAGCTAATTGCAACAGGAACAGAAGCACTGTAATAGCATTTTTAGGTCAGGTGTTGCTTGCTGTTCAGAAGTCATCTGATCTAATCAGACATTAGATCAACTAAAGCTAACATACTGGTTATGGGTTCCGTGGGTAGGTATGGAAAACAAGCTGAAACTGTTCTGGTAAGCATTGTCCTTTTTGGCTGAATGTGTGACCTGCAAATTCCTGTAACACTCAGTGAAGATGCAGAGAGAAAATGCCATGCTTGCCACTTAGCTCCATCTTGTCACCTCTGATAATGAGTCAGAACCCAGAAGGTATTGCTTCTGTGAGAGTCTCTCATCTTAAACTAAAGGCAAAATTCCTGTTAGGTTTCATTTCTTACTTTCTTTAGTCAAGCAGCCTTGACGTAGTAAAGTCAAGGACATCTTGTCCGTTTTGAATCTGAAAAGTAGATTTAACAAAATAGGATGGGTTGTTAGGCTTTAATAGTATTGTATCCTGTTGTGGCTTGGTACTGATGTGCGTTTAATATATTTCTGTTTGTCTTAAAGCGTGTCACATATTCACATTTTTCAGAATGGTCACAGAGCACATAATGCCGTTTAAAATTTCTTGATGGAAAAATCAATGCATAACAGACTTTTCTGTTTTGCAGGTGGGGGAATTAAGATAACTTGGCTTATGAGTGTGCCATGGTTGGGACTTAGATCTTCTAAATTGGAGTTTTCCAGGCTTCCACCTAAAGAAACCCCACAACTCTGTAAAGATCCTTATAATGGATGACTCGTGTGAACGGCATCTCAGCCTTAGACTGTACTCAAAACCTACAGCAAAATCTGAAATTACTTATGAAGATCATACAGCTATTTTTTACTAATCTTGTGTAGTTTTCTGTGGAAGGCTAAATGTAACATGTGAGGTGTTAAGGCTATCTCACTTGTTGGAGTGAAGCTGTTTGTGGCACATAAGGAAAAAAAGGATGTTGTTTCTTCCTTTAATTTAAATGGTATGCAGCTAGACTTCTGTCGTGGTTTAGCCTCAAACGGCAACAAAGAACCACGTGCTGCTCGCTCGCGCCTTCCTAATACAGGAAGAATCGTAAGAAAAGGCAAGACTCTTGGGTTGAGACAAAGGCAGTTTAACAGAACAGCAAAGGGAACAGGCAAACAACAACAACACCACGGATAGGGGAATATACAAACACGATTACGGAACCGCTGCTCCCCCGCCGCTCGCCGGCCGGACCCGGGCCGCCCCAGCCCGCTTTTAAGCAGCAACTTCCTGCCCCCTCCCCCGGCAGCTCAGGGTGGGCGTGGCTCACATGGCATGGAATACCAGGAAAAGTTAACCCTATCCCCACCGGAACCAGGACAACTTCAATACAATTTCCATTAAATATGCTGTCTTTCCTCTCAGTTTAGGATATTTTTTCATCAAGTCTCATGAGTTTGCTTTAGGAAAATCTCTCGATAGCATCTGTAGTTTGGCTAATGAATTTCATTTTTACTACTTTAAGTTATTACTCCATTGCGATAGCTTCTAGAACAATATGCCTGTTCCAGATGTGGTGTTCTGCTTAAAAGTGCTCTCAAGGACTCAGAGTTGTCTCCTTGAAATGTAACCATTGGTCACTTACCTGTTACAGGATCCAAATAGGCATATATTAAAAAAAAAAAAAGGCAGTTTGTCAAAGTGGAGGACTTTAGGATATATAATCTGTACAGATTTAATGCCTTGCTGTTGTCTGTCCTTTTCAAAGACCTTTTAAAATTTACAATCATGTAGGACACCAGGCTTTCTTTAATAAAATAAATAAAAAAATATTTGAGGTAGCAACTGAATCTAATTAACAAACATACCATGCAGGAAGTTAAGTTAGTAATAAAAAAAAAAAGAATGTATTACCTCCCAATTACTAATCGCCCCTCTTCTGTGTAATTAAGACTTTGTAAATACATTACACGGGCATTTGGGAAGAAGTTATTGGCCTCTCTGTGTGTAAGAGCTTTTTTTTAAAAAAAAAAAAAGGTAAGAAAATAAACAAGCATACCCAAAGCAAAACAAACACACCACATACTCCTCTTGCAGGGGAGATTTGGACAGCTGAAGGGATCTTCTTAAACTGTCCTTTGGTTATATATCAACTGTCCTTTCTTAGGATTCAAAGAGCTGTAGATAAACTGCTGTCTCAGAACTGCCATTGACTTATCTCCCTTAGTTTTTGGTGTCTCTGCTGTGTAATGTTTATCTTGTTTCCTTGTACATCCCCCTTCCTAAAATATTTTAGATAACGAGGATAAAAAGAAGACGTGTAAAAGAGACGGATCACCACATTCCCCTTCACGTGTCCTTCATGTTCATCAAATTCCAAACGGCGTTACTGAAGAAGAAGTCATTTCATTAGGCCTCCCTTTTGGCAAGGTAACCAACCTCTTGATGCTGAAAGGAAGAAGTCAGGTGTGTTATTGTCAATGTTTCAATTATAAGAGCAAGCCTGAGGATATAGTTCACGTTATGACCCTTTTGGTATTGCATTTGGCTGAAATGATCACAACAATGCCTAAATATTTCATTGAGAGCTCAAGATTTTCATGTTTTCAACTGTGAAAGGATGTCTTGATATTTATTTTAAGTTTTTAATATACTTTTGGATTAGATAATGATTTAGTAACTTGTTAATAATATTGCTAAACACCTTATGTGAGAATATATAGATGGTGAAGAACTACATTGTCCCTATTGATGTTGTCATGTGTCTTGAAATAACCTGCCTGATTAAATAATTAACATGTATGTTAATTTTTTAATGTGAAATAAATTGCTTAGGGTTTTTTGGTTTTTAATCTTTTCAGATGTGACGGGGTAGTTCACATCATTAATAAACACTGCAATTCTATAAAATAACAGGCATTCATTTGAAAATTGTCTAAAGCACTGAGCTGGGTTAATATAGTACAAAAACTGACAGATGTTTAGTGTCCTGTTCCTACTTTTTCAATCAGTATGTGTATCTGCTACCTAGGCAGTAGTGCTTATGTTCAGGAATCTAATAAATTAATTAGTGGTGTAGTATTTTTAGCAGCATTGCTTCCCATATGCCAGACTTACTCCACCCCTTCTTTAATGACTTACTGTACTTAGAATGTAAAACCTTTTAAGAAAACCCACAAATCAAATCAAACATCCCCATAAACAGGGACACACAAATGCATTTTAATGCTGAGCAGATTAGTACTGTACTTTCATATGATCTATTTTTAGTGAGAGTGGAATTGGTAATAAATGGTGCTTTGATGCTTTGTTCTCTCCTGTAAACAAAACAACACTAAAACCTCATATGTATTGGTTGCAGGCATTTTTGGAAATGGCTTCTGAAGAAGCTGCTGTTGGTATGATGGATTATTATACTCCTACTAGACCTCACCTCTGCCATCAGCCCGTTTATATTCAGTATTCCAGTCACAGAGAACTTAAAACTGGTGATCTACCTGATCAGGCTGTAAGTACAATATTTTAATTTAACAGGATAGGATTGCACATGAGTTCTGTACTGGTTTTGGGTGGAATAAAGTTATTTTTCTTCATAGTAGCTTGTGACGCTTACGTAGTATCACTTTTCTGCTTACCACACTGTCCTGCCAGTGTGAGTGCACAAGAAGTTGGGAGGGGACACAGCTGGGACAGCTGACTCCAACAGAGCAAATGGATATCCCACACTGTGTGGTGTTGTGCTCAGTAATAAAAGCTGGGGGAAAAAGGAGGAAGGTGGGACATTCAGAGTTATGGCCTTTTTCTTCCCAAGTAGCTGTTAAGTGTCATGAAGCCCTACTTTTCTGGAATTAGCGAAACACCTGCCTGCCAATGGCAAGTACTAAAGGAATTCCCTATTTTGCCTTGCTTGCATGTGCAGCTTTTGCTTTACCTAGTAAACTGTCTGTATCTCAACCCATGAGTTTTCTCATTTTTACCCTTCCAATTCTCTCCTCCACCCTGCTGGGGGGAAGTGACCGAGCAGCTGTGTGGCACTTAACTGCCTACCAGGGTTAAATCACAACACCGCTAAATAAACAGACTACCTTCCACTACACCAATCGTCAAATTCTGATAGATATTATTTCTGTTAGTTGTCATCTAAGCAGTAACTTCTTTCAGACAGGGACTTCTCAATGTCTGTAAAATAACTGTGGAGGAGTTCAAGCTCAAGAATGGTTCATCCTGATGAGCAGGAAATCAAGTAAAGGTGTCAGGAGGACTGCTTGGATGAACAAGGAGCTCCTGACTGAACTCAAACATAAAAAAGAGGCATAGAAAAGGTAGAATCATGGACAGGTGATCTAGGAGGAATATCCAGCATATGTGGTTCAGAAAGTAAAAGCCCACATGGAGTTGTCTCTGGCAAAGGATGTGAACAGCAGTAAGAATGGCTCCTCAAGGTGTATCAGCAGCAGAAGGAAGATTTAGGGAACATGTGGGTCTTCTGCTGAGTGGAGCAGGAGCCCTGGTGACAAAGGAGATGGAAAAGGCTGAAGTACTGAATGCCTTCTCCTCAGTCTTTAGTCTTACCCTTGGGTATACCAAGCAGCTGAGAACTGTGGGAAAGTCTTGATGAAGGAAGTAGAGAAGAATCTCGTTGGGGAACACTTAAACAAACTGGATAAACAAAAGTCTGTGGCCGTTATGAGATGCTGTTGCGAGTGCTGAGAGAGATGGCTGATGTCATTGCAAGGCCACTCTTACGATCTTGGAAAGGTCATGGCAATTGGAGGAGGTTCCTGAAGAGTAGGAGAAAGATAATCTCTCTCTCCTATCTTAAAGAATGAATAGAAGGAGGATCCAGGGAACAACTGGCTGATCAGCTTTCCTCAGTCCCTGGGAGGGTAATGGAGCAACTAATCCTGGAAACCATTTCCAAACATTCTAAGGACAAGAAGGTGGCTGGGAAAAGTCATCATGGGTTTTTGAAAAGGAAGTAATGCCTGACCAATGTGATAGCCACTTATGGTGAGATGACTGGTTTGGTGGATGAGAGGAGAGCAGTGGGTGGTGTTTATCTTGACTTTGGTAAGACTTTCAACACTGTTTCCCATAATGTCACAATAGATGAACTGATTAAATACAGTCTAGGTAAGTAGACTGTGAAGTGATCTGAAAGGCTAAAATGCTTGTGACTGGTGGCATGAAGTCTAGCTGGAAACCCATTGCTACTGGAGTATCCTAAGGGCTGGATACTGTATCCAATACTGTTTAAAATCTTCATTAACGCCCTGGATGATGAGATGGGGAACATCCTCAGCAAGTTTGCTGACAATATAAAACTGAGAGGAGTATTTGACATCCCAGATGGTTGTGTTGCCATTTGGAGGAATCTTGAAAAGCTGGAGAAATGGACTGACAGAAGGAACCTCATTAAGTTCAACAAAGAGAAATGCCAACTCCTGCACCTGAGGAGGAGTAACCCCAGGTACACTGGAGCCAACCAGCTGGAAAGCAGCTTGGCAGAGAAGGACCTGGGGGTCCTGATGGCCAACACACATGCCCTTGCAGCAAAGAAGGTCAGCAATTTCCTGGGCTGCAGAAGGCAGAGCATTGCTGGCAGACTGAGGGAGGTGACCTTCCCTTCTACTGAAGAGACACATCTGGAACGCTGTGTCCAGTCCTGGGCTCCTCAGTACAGGACATTGGAATGGGCTGCTCTGAGAGGTTGTGGAGTCTCCATCCTCAGATACCTTAAAAACCTGACTGGAAACAGTCCTTAGCAGCCTGCTGTAGATGACCCAGCTATTACATTCTACACTATGTAGAAATACTTGCTTACAGTATGTTTGGGAAGAACTTTTTCCATTCCTAAGTTTTAATATTAGGTAACAGCTCTCAATAGCTTCAGAATATGAAGAAACTACTGTCTTCTCCAGCAAATCTTTTCTCTGAATGATTAGTCCTGATTTTTTTCCCCCCTGTTACTGTGTTCATAATATAGTAGCAAGAATACCACAAAAATACACTACTTCAATTTTATATGTTTGTGTTTTCTTAAAAGTTAATTGCTAATCACAGGTCTTTAGATGCTATCTGAAGAACACGTGGAAGAGCAAACCCAGCTGACATGATGAACCACTCTCTGCTCAAAAAGCAGCTCTTTTGAAGCTTTTTACTTTATTAGATATGGATGTTACTGTGAGAGGTCATGTAACCTGCTTTTGTAATGTTTGCGTTGTTGGTACTGTTCCAAGGCTTTGCTAAACTCAGGAACAGAAAATCATCATCTTGAAGTTGTTCAAGTTGATTCTTAATAACGTTATTTTTTTTCTGTTGACTTTTTATTCTAAGAAGAACCCTAGATCCAGTAAAATGGATATTTTTACTGATTAAACATCAGTTTTATGTGTAACTTCATGCCAAACACCAGAATTAATTTCTTTGTTGTATTTTTGAGGTACTAAAACTTGAATTCTTAAGAATATGAATTGAACATTGCAGATGAGTGATTTAAATCCTAATCTCCAAACAAGGAAATACTCTGCACAGCAAGATCAAAGTATACAAACCATCATATTGCAGTTGAAATTCATTTGGATTTCTGGGTTCCTGGATGAATTGCAGTTGACCTCCCATTTAGATACATAAATTATATACTGTGATGTTTGTATCATGATTTTGTTTTCTGTAAGAATGTTGCAAGTAGCGATTGGGGCAAAAATTGGTGATCATTTTTAATTTGTGCTGACACAAAAGTCACTGAAATCTTGCAAGTTTGTCAATCTGATAAATATTATTTGTCTCTCCTCTTCCAAGATTGCTGGATTGGTAAAATAACAAGACTTTTAAGGATATAGTGTATGTAACAGCCTCAGGAAAACTATACTCATATTTGCAAATAAGACTCCTTGTATCTGTTTCTCAGAGTATTTTCAACTCAGCACATGACACTTGATTTCTCTTTCTATAAAACCAACATTGTCTACTTTTATACTTTTTTTTTCACTTATGACTCTTACATTTGAGTTTTATTTAAGTTTTAGAGACCCTAGCAGAGCAGCTGAACACTAGGCTACTGACCTAGTGTCTACACTCAGGCCTGAGGTACAGACTATTTTGCAGGGTAACACATTTCTGAAACTAGGTAACATCTGTACCGTGTGCCATGTTTAGTCTGTCTTCCAAGGAAATAGTGTTACTGAGACATGACTTCAAGTTACAGTGCTACGTTTGGAAAGGAATGGCTCTCCACAGTGCTCTTGGAAGTAATCTGAAAACCTTTTTGAGGAAAGCCCATCAAAAACAAGCATAGAGACTTCCAAAGTCCCAATGAAGCAGTTTGAGAAATGAGATTTGACAGTGGTTTCTGTGGTAGATAGCTTGGCTCAGAAAAAAGAGCAGGGTATGCAGCCTTAAGCTTATCCTCAGCAAAACTTAGTTCCTGAAGAGAATGAAATCCTAATAAAGCAGAGCAAATAGGTTTTGGTACACTGACTAGTTGTTAGTCTATTACAGTATTGTTGTCATATTGATTTGCTGGAAAATCTCTAGAATGGCAAAAGCTTACTGAATCAAAGCAAAATTGTGCCTATATGGCTTTACAAAATAGTAACAGTTTAACTAAAAGAAAGTAATAATTCTGTGAAAGTATGATCTGACTTCTTTTAGGGGGGAAGGAAGAGATATGATTTACCTATCAAAGTGGGATTTGAATCAATATTCAGATAAAGGGAATATGCTTTTTAAAAGCTGCATTTAAAATGCATTTTACGTGCTTTCCTTTGTAAGAGAACTTTGTTTAGAGATGAATAACTTGTATGTGTGTAAGTTAATTGTGGTGTCTGCTGTGTCATTGTTTCAGAGAGCCCAAGCTGCATTGCATGCTGTGGATGCTGAGCAGCCTGGAAACCAGGTTACTGAAAGTGCTCTTGTTGCTGACGGTGGAGTCTCTCCAGATCAAGGTTCTGTTCTTCGAGTCATTGTTGAAAATCTTTTCTACCCTGTGACTTTAGAAATGCTGCATCAGGTAACGAGGATTGCTAAAAAAAAAAATATTTAAAATATTTTTCAGTGTTGCCATTGTAAATCCATTAAATTTTAACTTTTTTTTTTAAAGTACCTGTGGATCCTTAATTATTTGAGTGAGGACTGTCACTTTAAAGTGACTTGTTGCAATTTAGGAATCTAGGCTTGAATCAGTTTTGCACAAAAAAATTAATAGTAAACAGTCCATCTGTACTCAGATTTTCATGTTGTCTTTAACTTTTTTTAGTTCCTTGGTTTCTGTGGAAGCAGCAACAAACTTGAGGCGATACTCCTGATTTACATCCACACGATGAACTAGTGAAATACTGATTGTTATGAATTTGTGGATTGATATTTTAGCACTCTTTGTGTTGAGAAACTTTTCTAGTTTGTGTTATATTTTATGGTTTTATATTCACTTTTATAATTCCAGGCAAGTGATGTAATATGCAGGTATGGTTGCTTGGACAAATATTTTTTGATTATTCATCAACTGTTAGAACGCCATTTACTTTAACTACCTCTGAAAGCCTGGAATAGTGGTGGGCTATAGCTATGAAAGACATTACCATCAATCCTGCTAGGTGGTTGTGCTATGCTGTTGAAAACTATAAAGTTTAAAACAATAACTTTACAAGACTATTTCTTTGTGCCTGAAAGATTTGTCAATACTTTTTTCATATAGTGGAAAGGATTTCATACTTGAAGCATTTGTAACACTAGTAAATTTGTGCCATAAAAGACATTCCCCAAATATAAGTTCCTTAAATTAATGTGATTTAAAATAATTGGGATGTTTTCATAAGAACCTACAGTCCTGGAAGAAGATTTTTGCTGCTCTACAAACAATCTCAAACAATAGTTGATTGTTACCAATACTTTATCCTTTTACCTTTTAATATTTCCTCTTTCTTAGTATCTCCCCCCATGATACTGATTAACTAGTATACTAGTTGTCACTTTGATGTAGCAATTTGCCTGATCTAAACTTTTGTTTGTAGCTGAGTATTGTTCACTGATTATTGAGCTTGTGCAAATACTATGTCAAGTCTTTAGGACTATTAGTGTGCTCAGAATAACCTGAGAACAAGCGTCTGTGGTTATGCGAGTTGTACTAGTTTAATAGTGCAATAGCAACTCCTCGATCGAACCTTGTGTGGATTTTTTTTTGGGGGGGGGTGGGTTGTGTGTTTTTGTATGTTTGTTTTTTATAAGCGGGCAGTGGAAGAGAAAATTCATGTTAATTTACTTCGATTTGATTAATGTGTGCTTCAGTGCAGCAGAACTATATTTGCAGTCTTTGAATTGGCCAATGACCATCATTCACCCACTTTTGCAATGGTCTGGAAAACTAAGCAATATTTGAAAAGGGATCCTATTTGGAGTTCTTAACAAGGGGCCATCTCCTCTAATTAAAGCAGCACTTTGTGACTGATAGCTACAATATAACATTATTTTGTAAGTGTGGTAATGTTAATGGAAATTAAAATTTTCATTGGTAAGTATAGTTTCATAGGAATACTAGCAGGCAAGCTGTCATCCAAACCTTCCATTGTATTTTGTAGTTAAAACTGCTTATCAAGAAACTAACACTTTGTTTACCACAATTCACCTTAAAATATTTATTATGGGATACTGAATATTCAGCTTTGTCTTGGGAGAAACAAAATTGATATATACAGTGGGTTTTTGGTTTAAAACCAAACAGGAATACATTTAATTCCATTATCTTAAAAAGATCTATTTAATCATGGATAAACATGGAAAAGCATATGTTCAGAAGCTCTATATACGCCTGTCTTAAGAGGAAGTGCTTTATGAAGAGGAAATCACTGGCTAATTTTAAATTGCTGTGAAAAAGGTTTCTGTTCTGTCTTCTACCACAAAACGATGACTGCAGCCTAAAAACCTTTTTCTGAGAGATTGAAAAATTGGGAACAAAGAATTAGGTCAGTGTGTCTTGTATCCATGATTCTAGGCCTAATAGGCTAGACAAAGATGCTTGTTCTTATCTCTGGCCTTTCTTCCCATTCCAGGCTTAATAGTTGTCTGGGGGGATGGTTCTGCTTTCCTGACTTTGCATCAATTCTAACAGTTTATTCTAAAAGTGTTAGTACTTCCCCAAAATCACCTTTCCTCTTCCACTGTTAATTTGGACATAGTTTTTGTGTACTTGCGTGGTATGTCGTAGCTATACTTTTGTCCTAGGTCTTTGTAGACACCTTCTTGTAGTGCACACTCTCATTTTGAGTGTACATATATTTAATTTCAACGTTTTAAAATTTTTCTGCAATGTTTGTGTATGCAATAAATCAAATACCATTTAATTGTAAACTAGAGTGGTAGATCCCAAAGTAGGTCTTTGTCTTGCTTTTTTTCCTTCTTTGTCTTCTAGTTTGGACAGTGGGTCTGCTTAATTAATTTGCATATCAACTATTTAAGATGTATTTTTCGTCACCAAATTTGCAGAATTTATTTGAAGTACAGAATGTAAAGTTGGATATCTTGAAAGGCAGTTTGCAGTTCCCATCTCAACTGACTTGTGGAAGTCCATTTCTCAAACCTCATCTTTGATTATCCGCAATTTCTCTGCAGACATTGGACAAATGCCTGTTTGGGCTGGCCTTCCCTACTCTTAGTTGAACAGTCATTGCTAAATTTTAAGGAAATTTTGTCCTTCTCCATCTTTTGTAGCTTCTTTTTTAATTTTTTTTTTTTTTACCTGAAACAAAATTCTGAGTTCACTCAATTTCTGTTCTGTTCTCACAAAAGAAATAACTTTCTGAAATTTGTATGAAGTATTAAATGGTAGTTTTTAGTGTGCATGAATTATTCATTGTTTCTGAAAGTCCATGTTTTTCCTTCTCAGATTTTCTCTAGGTTTGGATTTGTTGTGAAGATTATCACCTTCACTAGGAACAATCAATTCCAAGCTTTGCTTGAGTATGATGATCCAGGGAATGCATTTCATGCCAAAATGGTAAGTGCATTTTCTTGATGCACCCCAGGATGCCATTGGCCTTCTTGGCCACAAGGGCACATTGCTGCCTTTCAAACTAAATGGTATATTTTCAGTGGGGTTCAATACTAGGAGTGCTGCAGTTAAATACCCAGAGATTAAATGAATGTTACATGTTTTACTTGTTTGAATTTCAGTGAGAAATTTACGGTAACCAATGTTTTCACCTTAAACTTCTTAATTTCAGATGAGCTGTACCCTGATTTTTAAAATGCACGTTCTCAGTAATGAAGAGATTACTCACCAATTACATTCACATGCATAACAGAACTCAACTTAGAGAAGACTGATTTAATTTATTGACCATTACAAATAGAGTAGAATAGTAAGGAACAAAAACAGCAGTAAAAACACCTTCCCTGCACCCTTATTCCTTCTTCTCAGGCTCAGCTTCACTCCCAGCCCTTCTACCTCTTCCCACCGAGTGGCGCAGGGGGATAGGGAACGGGGGTTGTGGTCAGTCCATAATACTTTGTCTCTGCAGCTCCTTTCTCCTCATACTGTTCTCCTGCTCCAGTGTGGGTCCTTCACATGGGATGCAGTCCTTCACAAACTGCTCCACATAGGTCCTTCCCATGGGCTGCAGTGTGGATATCTGCTTCACTGTGGAGCTCTGTGGGCTGCAGGGGGACAACCTGCACCACCATGATCTTCTCCAGAGCAATATCTACTCTGGCACCTGGGACTGCCTCCTCCTCTCCCTCCTTCTCTGACCTTGGTATCTGCAGGGTTGTTTTTCTCACATTTTTCTCACTCCTCTCTCTCCCAGCTGTTGCACAGTGTTTTCTAGCCTTTCTGAAACATGTTATCACGGAGGCACCACCAGTGTTCTGTCTGGCTCCACTTTGGGCAACGGCAGATCTGTTTTGGAGCCTGCTGGAACTCACTCTGTCCAGCACAGGGCAGCCCCATATCTCTTCCCAGAGGGCTAGCAGCCCTCCCAGTACCAAAACCTTCCCATGTAAACCAAATACATTTTTTTTCCAAAACAACTTTTAGAATTAGTTTCCTTATAATAGCTAAATATTTTATTTTCTAGAAAATGTTGTTAATTTCCTCAGTAGGGAGTAGTTTGATAATGAAATTGATAGCTGAGACCTCAAAGATTTTTGTAGAAGGGACAGCAGGGTTAAAAATCGTCACTTATATTTGAACTGTGAAGTAAAAAATAAAGATGGAAAATAAAATACTTCACTTACCTGAGACACTTCCTATTTCTCTTTAACCTATGTGGTCATCTCAGTATTAGTAAATAAATAAAATAAATTTAAAGTTCACATAGAAGGTATACAGAAGAATAGATTCTGCTAAGTGTTAAGGGGTATTTAGCATTTTTTTTTAAATTACTGAAAGACTAGAGTGAATGGAACGTCTACCCTACTTTTATTATTGAAGTTGACTTTATTCTTGGCCTCAAAATTAAAGGCACAGAATATTTTATCTATTGCTACTTGCACTTTAGTCCAGTAAGTAAATTCACTATGTGTTTTAGAGATTAAATATATATTGGAATTAGTAAAGGTACTTGGGATTACAGCCTGTTTGTTAGCAACAGCATCTTTTCTTGAAGAACAATATTAATAATAAATTATACCTTATTAAAGATTTCACAGAAATTATAGTCTAGATTATAGTAAATAATTATAACAAACCAGTATCTTCTGAGTGAGTTTTTCCCCCTTCATCTATCATGATTCTTTTATGACTGGTATAGGCAGAAAATACTACTTCAGTGGTCTTTCTGAGCATAGCTGCTCTTGAAAAGATGGATTTTGTAGAATTGTTTATGTTGGAGAAGACCTCTAAGATCATCGAGTCCAACTGTAAACCTAACACTGCCAAGTCCACCACTAAACCATGTCCCTAAATGCCACATCTACACCTCTTTTAAATACCTCCGGGGATGGCGGCTCAACTGCTTCCCTGGGCAGCCCGGTGGAATGTTTGACAAAACTTTTGGTGAAGAAATTTTTCCTAGTACCCATCTAAACCTCCCCTGGCACAACTTGAAGACTCCTTCCACTTGTTACTTCGGAAAAGAGACCGACAACCCCCTTGCTATAGCCTCCTTTCAGGTAGTTGCAGCGAGCGATATGGTCTCCCCTCAACCTCTCCAGGCTGAACAACCACAGCTCCCTCAGCTGCTCCTCATAAAACTTGTTCTCCCTTCACTGTAAGGAGCAGTGCCTTACACTAAAAATTTCCAAATTAGTATCACTACTAGCATCTGATATTGTGCGTTGAGTGGAAGACAGGTAAGAGTAGAAGCACAGCTAGAAAGACAAATCATGTTTAAAGCTATGTTTTGTCCATTGGCAAAAGGTGACATAATACTTACTAATTTGTGGACTACACTAGAACTCTACACGGGATGTTTAGGTAAGGATAGTGGCAGTATAATTGTCTGCTTGGTGTTTAAAAGCAACACTTTAAAAACAGAAGATGAATTTCTATTTGGATACAATTGGGAGGTGAAAATAAACTTAGAGTGGTGGCTGCCACTATGTGTTTTGTTTCTGAAAATGTAATTATTTTTCTTCAGGCTCTGGATGGCCAAAATATCTACTCTACATGCTGCACTATGCATGTTGATTTCTCCAGGTTAACTAGCCTAAAGGTAAAGTACAACAATGACAAAAGTAGAGATTTCACTCGCTTTGACCTTCCTTGTGGTAGTGGCCAACCATTCTTGGAACCATCCATGCCTCCTGCTTATGGTAAGAAACCTTGACTCCTAGTGATAAATATACAAAAAGATCATTGTACTTTTTATGCTGCATTTATGCTCTGGCTTCATATCAGGTTCATAGAAATGTTTGTGTACATTTCTGTTTGTTAGATCCAGTAAAGTTTGTATGGAAAGCAGAAAGTCCTAGTCAAGATAGATGAATATCTGAAACTGTAACATGAGGAATGCTCTTGGGCAAATTCAAAGTGTTGTCAAAAAGCTACATTTGTAAAATGTTGTGAAATTATATCATTGGTACAGGTAGTATAATAAATGTTGCACATCAGAACAGTCAATGGCAGTCATCCAAAATTGACACCGGCTGCCTAAAGCTGCTTGAATATAAGCATTTTAAGGGTGTTAGCTCTTACGTGTTATTTTTGAATACCTGCCTGCTGTAACAAACAAAACCATATGAAACTTAGAAATACTATAGTTACTTATGTATGTTGAGAAGTCACCTTCTAAAATATAAAATTTTAGAAATTTTCTTGAATTTTAGAAGTCAGTTCCAGGGCATAGAGGTGACAGTGTCTATTTGAAACCACACTGGAGAAGCCTTTTTGGCGTAAATAGCTCAGGCATGCTCATTTGATCAACTTTGGTAATAACTGCGAATCACCAAACAGATTAACCTGAAGACCCTGCAGAAGTGCTCACAATGCAATTTGAGTGATTTTTAGCTATTTTTCTTTCTCTCTTATGACAGCCATTAGCAATAATATGCAGCAAAGAACTCTCTCAGCTGTTGAATAGGTACCTAAGTGCCATCCAATTGGTTAGAACAGTAGCAAGGGCTGGGAATAATTCTCTTTTTCCCTTTAGTTTTCTGTGATAGCTAAGGCAGATACTGGGGTTGCTTTGGTTTTTTGGACAGTTGGTTTTGGTGTCTTAGATTAGAGTAAGAAAATGAGTCGAACTCACCACTTTCTTGATTGATTTTGCTGGTCCCATTAAAGCAGGCAGTACATTTATGTAATGTACAACCATCTTTATAATTTTTTTGAGGATTTGCCATACAGCATCATGGAAGTGTGCTGTTATAAATCTGATAAGTTCTGATTAATTGAAATTTGCAATGTCAATGAAAGGGGAAAGTACAATTAGAGTAGATTAACGACAAACTTGCTTGTAGGGCAGAGATAACATTGTACGTGTGCTTTTGGAGGATAACACATGAACACTTCTCCTTTTCATTCCCCCTCACTCTTCCAAGCATGTCTTTGCTAGCAATCTTGTTTTCAGATCGAACAACTACTTTAATAGTTAGAACAGCAGAGGTGCTGGTGTAAACAAGAGTCTGGTATCTGTATCCAAATTTGTAGTGCAGTCACAGTGAAGCAGCTGCATAGGTATTTTTCTTTTTAAAAAAAAAATGGCTGTAGACTCGGAGAAGTATGCTTCTAGCCTTTCTGTCAGTGGTAACGTCGTGCATGTGTTGCCATAGGCATGTTCTGATAGTCCTCAGATGCATGACATGAGGAAAAGAAGCTGGGAGTCATGTCAGCACTTACACTTCCTATATTGTTACTAATGGACGTAGTTTTGATGGAGAATTATAACATAAAGCACGTAACTACCAGAATAATACATCCATTTTTTCAGTAGGCTTGAAATTATCTTAATAGCAAAAGTGAGCTGCTCTTGAAACTTGATGTTTTTTTCTCTTTTTTTTTCCTTTTGTTTTATTTTTGGTGGTAAAGATACTGCACTATAAAGAAGCAGATTTTGTGAATGTTTTGCATTTACAGAGTTCCCACACCCAGCATAAGCAGAGATACATGAATTAGCTTGCTTTGAAAGCTAGTGGCTAGCCAAGCCGTGAAGCAAATGATTTTACACATAAAAAAATGCAACAAAGAATTCCAGATCTTTCTGCGTTAGCTCCGTTTGACAAGTTTTACATGCCTGATTTTGGTATCAGTGTGCAGCATGCAGGTCTTACTTTGCAGAACAAAAGCGCTTTATCTATTTCTTCATTAATGTTTCCATTATCATTCTTGGATTGTGAATAACTGATTAATACCTGTATTGCCAGAACTTGTCAGTATAATGCACCAGTGCGTGCATTTCAAGAAGACAATGACTTGCTTTGGTGTGATAAATGTATTCGGTTGTTTGTACGAAAGACCCTTTGTTGCTACAGATAAGAGGAGGTATAATGTGATGCAGTATTCATGAATACTTGATCTGTGGTGTCTGTTTCATTTGTACAGATACTTATGGTATCACCCCTGTCAATAACCATCTGTTATTGAACGTAGCTATTTTAGTTAATGGTGGAGGTTTGAGTAGTAGGAGAGATATATTGCAAGGCTTGCAGGTTGTATTTGCTGGTTATACGTGCCATGTTTAAAAAATATAGTGTGCTAACATATGGAAGAATCCACAGCTCAAGCTTGTGTCTAACTGCCTCTTAGAACGCAAGTTTGTGTGCCGCCCTGGGCAGCGCTTAACTCTATGTGCTAATGTGAAAATCACTGAGCTATCTTCGAGGCTGGTACTCACTGTATGTTGATACTCCAAATCTGTTTAATGCTTGTGATTGCCAGGAGAACCATAAAAAACACTGGTTATTTACGAAGTAATACAAGCTGAAAAAGCACATCTCCTTATAAAAGAAAAATACATGTAGAATCATATAATGGTTCGGGTTAGAAGGGACATTAAAGATCATCTAGTTCCAACGCCCCTGCCATGGGCAGGGACACCTCCCACTAGACCAGCCTGCTCAAAGCCCCATCCAGCTTAGCCTTGAACACCTCCAGGGATGGGGCATCCACAACTTCCCTGGGAAAACTTCCCTGTTCCAGTGCCTCACCACCCTCACAGTCAAGAGTTTCTTTCTAATATCTAATCTAAATCTCCCCTCTTTCATTTTAAAACTGTTACCCCTTGTCCTGTTGCTCCACTCCCTGATCAAGAGTCCCTCCCCAGCTTTTCTGTAGGCCCCCTTTCGGTACTGGAAGGCCACTATAAGGTCTCCCTGGAGCCTTCTATTCTCCAGGCTGAACAACCCCAACTCTCTCAGCCTGTCTTCATAGCAGAGGTGCTCCAGCCCTCTGATCATCTTTGTGGCCCTCCTCTGGACCTGCTCCAACAGGTCCATGTTCTTCTTGTGCTGAGGACTGCAAAGCTGGACACGGTACTCCAGGTGGGGTCTCACCAGAGCAGAGTAGAGGGGCAGAATCACCTCCCTCAACCTGCTGGCCACACTTCTTTTAATGCAGCCCAGGATGTTGTTGGTTTTGTGGGCTGTAAGCGTGCCTTGCCTGCTCATGTCCAACTTCTCATCCACCAGCATCCCCAAGTCCTTCTCCTCAGGGCTGCTCTCAATCCATTCTCTGCCCAGCCTGTATTTGTGTTTGGGATTGCCCTGACCCAGGTGCAGGAGCTTGCACTTGGCCTGGTTTGAACTCCATGAGGTTGGCATGGGCCCACCTCTCAAGCCTGTCCAGGTCCCTCTGTATGCATCTCAATAGCTAGTAACTAAATGCAGAACCTCGGCTTTGTTGTAGTTGTTTGTATTATTTAGCCCATACAGGTTTTAGAAATATCTAGGAAATAGTTGCATCTCATCATTGCAAAATGTCTTTGAGTGTACTTACTTCCAGAATTTCTAGAATCTATTCTAAAACCTGTTGAACATTGCACCACAGGTGTCTTAACTTTAATGGATACTAATCTATTCTGTGCTTTCCTATTCAAACTTGTCTAAATTACATTTTACCCTGACTTCATTTTAGAGAGGGACTTAAGGCTGATCAGAATATTTGCCTTCAGAATTGGATGAAAATTATCTTTGTAAAACATAAAATCTTGGATTTTGAGATTTTTTTAACCCAAGCGTTTTATAAAATATGTAATCATGGACCGAAGTCAGAATAGCAACACTGGAAGCTGATTCTCATTACTGAAGTCTCTTCTGTTTTCTAAAAATTTTAAAATCTGTTTCAATTAGATGTGTCTGTTTTCTCTAGGCACCCAAAATATCATCTTCCCATCATATTCAGGGTCTTGGGTTGTCCCAGCTGTGGGCTTTGCTCAAGGTGCTGGTAAGTTTCTATTGTCTAAAAACGTGGTATTTGCATTTGGGGCTAGTGGTCTATCTGAATATACCTGCATTCAGAGCAAATTGTTTTAAAATATATATAATAGTTAGAACATAATGTTTGTTTGAGTCATTCTGATTCTCTTTCTCATATTGTTCAGTAAAACTACTTTCTGTGATAAAAAACATATGCTGATGTAGCTTATTGTTTAATAAGTGAAGAAATTAAATGTTGTGATAAAGATTACCTGCAAGAGAAGAAACTAAGCATCTGTTTTTCCAACAATCATAAGACATCAGTGACGACATTCAAAGCTAACGCAGGAGGTCTCCCCTTTTCTGGCTATAAAATTAGAAATAAATAGTCTTTTAGACTCAGTGATCTTTTCCTTTCTAGCACAGGATAAAATTTTGGGCTACGTTATTTTTCTTCTTTCTTGGGCTGCATTTTTGTCCCCTTTTGTTTGGGTCTGTTGGCGTAGCTGAATATTTCTTTATCTCCGGAGGGGAGGTGTTTCCTGCTTTATTGGTCAGGTACTAGAAATAACTAAATTCCTTAAAAGTGTTTTTTAATTGAATATTGATGTTTTTGCCAAACATAACCTGCTTTTGTTTTTTAAAATGTCTTTTCCAGTTTGAGATGTCAAGTGATCCTATTAATGCCTTTCCACGTCTTTCAGTTCCAGTTGTTCCTGGAGCATTTGGTTCTCCTGCAGTCATCTCATCTGCACCGTCTGAACACATGACTGCTCCTGGTGCTACTGGGGTTCCAGGAAACTCTGTTTTACTAGTCAGCAACCTCAACTCTGAAGTAAGTTTGATTGGTGGAACTGATGCAAGTATGAACTTGTACCAACTGCCAGAATCCTTCTTGCAAGTTGACAGTCACTGAAAGAGTAAGAGAGGAAATCTCTATGCTGGTAATATAAAAAGAGGACATCTCTATTCTTCTTTGAGATAGTTTGCAATATTGATGAGATTTAAAAATTCCAGTCAGCAGTGAAAATCTTCCCATGCAATTTACTTTGGGAAACGTATGTTAGCAGTGTAGCTAGTAACTACAGAAAAGCCTACGGTCAGACATGAAAAATGTTTGAAGAGGTAAACAACATATATTATGACTAAACTTACTGGTATCTCTGTTAATATGACTCCTCTGCATGCTATTTTATCATTAGAGAAGACAAAGAATTTTTCATTTGTTACAAAACATGAGGAGTTAAAGAAACAAGAGGGAAGAGAAAAGGAGATAAAAGCATACCAAATCAAGTACCTTTCAAAACACTCATAGGATCTTTCTAGTTTTGCAACTTTTCCCACGTTGGAGTAGAAAAACACAGGTGCACTTTGCTATTGACATCCCTGTAAATCTATTTTTAAAAGTTAATAAATACACATGTTCGCTTTACATAGTACCACACAGATTTTTTTTTCTTTTTTTCATATTTTGGCAGTAAAATTGCTAAGGACAACTTGGATAGTTATTTTTATAGTGGAAATGATATGGAGTGTTCTATAAGCTTAGTCCTGTTACTCAAATATTACACGTTGATCTGTGCTTAATTTAAAGCAATGTACATATCTTTAAAAAATAAAAATCAAGTTTTACCAAGACCATGACACTCAAAACACAATTCTACTTGACTGTTGACAAGCAGTTCTGTTACAGCAATGTAAAATTCTTGTTTTACACACTCATTAGATTCACTTAACCATAAAACTGATAAAATTAGGAGTTACTGGCAAAATGGAAGTTATCTTCTTATTATCGAGGCTTAAAAATCTGTTGACTAGTTGCTTTGATTTTTAAGTAGTTGCTGTGTTTTTGCTTTTGTACTAATATCTGAATACCACAGTAAGCATCAAAAGAAACAGCTGCAGATTAGGACTGTAAGACAAGTAACTTTTTCTTTTATTTGTTAACATATCTTATCAGTTAATTTCTGATGATTGCTGTGGATGTGCTTTCCACAGCTGATTATTCAAGATGATTCTCTTGAGTCTTAAAAGAGTGTGGTTTTCAAGAATAAGCCTGCGTGAAGCATAGATCAAAGCTATTTTTAGGATGTTGCTGCTTTACTTAATACTAGTATCTAAGAAGTTGTCATGTAGAACTTTGTGCTGCATTGCATAATACAACAGAAATGCATTAAAAAATGCTCAATTTCTTAAAAGGTAAAAAATAAGAATGCACAACAATAATTGGTTGAAATATAAATTGTAAATACATTTCTTGGCAACTGTGTAACACTTGTTCTTCAGTAGTGGTTTTCTGAGCCTTGTCACTTCTTTTTCTGGGTATAGAAAATCTGTTTGATCTTATTTCAATTTATATTTCTCCCCTGTTACAGGGTTTCAGTGTGCATTTGAACATTCTCTCATGACTTTTTAAATTAGCTCTCTTAGTAGAAATATTGCAGTCTCATTTGGTTAAGAAGTTTATTTAAATAAACTCTATGCTGAATTAGAATATTTGGGCCAGAAGGATAAACTCTAGAAGCATTTAAATTTTACATTGGTAGTAGTTGTTCCTTATTACTAAATGCTGATGATAAAATGGTATGGGCTTACACTTAGGCTGCAGTATCTTCTGTTTTTAAATAATTTAGTTTGGTACACATTTCAAATGTTGTGAGCTTAGAGGTAATAGGGCCAGAGAGTGTGAGTAGTGCTTCAGATACCCAGGTATTTTTCATACTCATTACTGGCAAAACCTTTGCCTCAGCTGAATAAAATTTGGCTGCCAATTATCATCTTTGGTGCTTTAGGAGCTTGGTACACAAGGATCTAATTAAAAACCACTGAAGAAAAATTATTTCTTTCAATATTCAGCTTTCAGTTCACAGATTCTAATAGAACACAATTTAAATGCCACTTTCTATATATTTCATATATAAACAGTTAAATGGTATGTGTATCACTTCAGCGTGTCGTGGTCATATGCAGAGACGGGGACAAAACTGAAGACAAAAACATATTTTGAAGCAACTGTTTTTAGTTTTGTAGGTGTAGTCTGCTGTTTAGAAAATATAAAGGTGTTCTTGAATGCTCTTTTCTCTTTCCGGTTTAGCAAATGTCTTTCATTTTTCAGGGAATGAACTGCTAGCTTGGAAAGAATAAGTTCAAGTAATTAAGCCACTTTAAAACGTTAATAACTTCTGCAGCATGACAGAATGAGTCTTGCGTGATGAAAATGCATGAGCTGAAGTGTTAGCTTGTTTAAATATCTTATATGTGCGTAGAAAATATATATTAACAAGAATGCTATACACTAGTTATTGCAGGGAATGGCTTTTGGAAAGACATGTTTATGTATTAGTGTGCAGTATCTCTTCCATTCTTTTTGTTCACCACGCACTTATGGAACAGATTTCTTTATTTGCATGGCTTTAAAAATAATATACTCATTTTATCATTTAAACAGGCCATCACACCAGATGGACTTTTCATCCTATTTGGTAAGATATGTCAAATATACCTTTAGAAACTGCAGGGCTAGTATTTTTTTTTTATTTATCTGACACATGCTGGTTAATGCAAGCTCCATTCTTCTGTCCTTGTCCAAAAAACACACAAGAGAATGTGCTGGTTTCAAAATGACAATAATTTGAGTCCATAGTTGTAGGCCACAGGGTACCAAAAAGGCAAAAAGTTCACAGTGTCAGAAGAATTTCAGTATGTTGTCCAATTTGTTTACTTCAAAAAATGGGAAAGCAAAGCAAGATGAAAAAACAAAGATTGCATCAGAGGAAATGGAGTACAGAATTGGCACATACGCTAGTTGCAGAGGACAATGACTGTTGGCATACTAATGTTTTAGTATGCTTCTGTTAAGAGGACTTTAACACTGTTGGACTATTCAACAGCTGAACATAAACATGTAGTTTTATGACTAAGATCCTGGGTTTTTTCCCCCATTTCTGAGCCTCAAAAAATAATACACAAACTTTAAAGCTCTCCTTCATACTAATACTCTAACCAAACTGTTTAATGCAGTGATTATTCTTTGTAACACTAATGTTAGTCAAAAGAATCAGACTTGGCCTTGTGCTATTTGTATTAATGCTCTGGACAAATTTCCGTTCTGTATTTTCACAGGTGTGTATGGTGATGTGCATCGTGTGAAGATCATGTTTAAGAAAAAAGAAAATGCTTTGGTTCAGATGGCAGATGCAAACCAGGCTCAATTAGGTACTGATTTTTAAGCCACAGTTATGCTTCTAACTAGCATGAGTGTGATATAGATGAGGAATTTGCAATCTGTCAGTGACAAGCATAAACAAATTAAATCCATCATTGTGATGCTTTACCTCATACCAACTTTTCCTTGTATATCTCAATCACGATCTGTTAGCTTTCATGTAAGTGGTTTGAAAAAAAAAATATCCTGTGAGTCTCAATCTAGTAAATATTAGAATTAAAACATCATACAGTTTTCCTGTAGTTTATCTTAATACATCATACAGTTTTCCTGTAGTTTATCCTATATCTAGCTATTGAAGAATAATCAGCTGCTCTTCATTGAAGTGCTGCTTTGCATTTTTGTTGCATTTAGACTGAAAGTTATATTACATCCTTATACATGTTTTAAATATAATGTTATGACATAGCCCACCTAATAGACATGGAAGTTGCAGTTTAAATTCAGAATGTGAAATCTGACGCTAAATAGAAGGCAATATTAGTATTCAGAGAATCCTTTTTTTTCTTCCCCTCCCTCTATTCCTGTTCAAATTGTATTTCCACTGGTTAGCTATCAACTACTTGAACGGACAGAGGCTTTATGGAAGGGTCCTTCGTACTACTTTTTCAAAACATCGGACAGTTCAACTTCCTTCTGAGGGGCAAGAGGGCCAAGAACTGACAAAGGACTATAGCAATAGCCCTTTACATCGCTTTAAGAATCCTGGCTCTAAGAGCTACCAAAATATCTTTCCCCCATGTGACACGCTGCATCTCGCCAACATCCCGTGAGTATCTACATGTGTGATCTTCTTGGAATGATGTTTTTTAGGTTTTTTTGTAACTTAAGTTTTTTTAGTTTTGGGGTTTTTTTATTTTGTAACTTAAGTTGCAAAGTCTGACATAAGGTTTAAATTTCCTTGGCCTTTTATGGTTTCCTGAGAATTTATCTCATTCTGCTGTGTAATTAACAATAAGTGAAGCCTTTAACTGTCACTTTTTTATTGTTACCAAAGAGGATAACTGATTGAATGCTCTTCTTTATGAATTTTAATACAGTTTACATTTTCTTGAGAATATGCTTTTGTTTTTCACATATTAAGCCCTGTGTTATAAACTTTTGCAGAGACTAAAGACATGGTTTTTTACATAATGTACTGGAGTTACATTACATCAAGTTCATCATTGGCATTGTTATTTAATGTAGATGCAGTTTTTAATCATTCTAAAGAATAGTCATTTAATCATTGTAAAGAATAGAATAGTTTTTAAAGAATAGCTTCTATAGAATTCAGACCTCTTACACACAGGGGAAGTTTTTTTTTTTTTAAAAAAAAGTATGAAGAAGCATGTTCTTTAAAACTGAAACAACCTTTTTTCCTGTCTAGAGTATTGTCTACAATGTATGGAGTGACAACTAAACATAAGTTTTACAAACTTCTTTGGAGCGGCAGTTGTGCAGGGAGGGAAAAGGGAAAATGATGGAATTTTGTCCAAATAAAGTAAAAAAAAAACAACCAAACAAAAAAACCCCCAAAAATAAAAACAAAACAAAACAAAAAACAAAACCAAAACAAAAACAAAACAAAAAGACACTTAGAAAATGCCTCTTTGAGTAAAACAGAACACTTCCAAAACTGAAAATATGTGAAGCACACTCACAGTAATTACAAGGTGAAAAGTATTTCTGAAGGTACCAGTTAAGATCTTAAGTGATTTTTTTCTTTTTTTTTTTTTTTTTTCAATCTGAATTTAACTGAGGGGGGAATGGGGGAGGATGAAGAGGGGTAGAGTGTATCTGAAATATTTTTGTAGCACAGTGTGGTGCTAAATCTTAGTGTCAAAGACAAGATGTTTGGGATAAAGTGTTGACACGGCTTGAGTTGGTGTAGATAGTTTTTGCTGTTCAAATTTAATTTAGAAGACAGAATTGAGATTTTTTTGTCATATTGCAGAACTCTGTATTCTCTTACAAGTTGAGAGGGTTTTGTTTTGGTTCTGTTTGTTTGGTCTTTTTTCAAATAGGCCTTCTGTTACTGTTGATTATCTGAAGAACCTTTTTGCAAGTGCAGGATCTACTGTGAAAGCCTTCAGATTCTTACCGTAAGTTCTCTTGTAAAAGTGCTGAGCAAGCTTTCATCCTGGAATATGGCTAATTGCTTTTTTGGCAAATTCCACGTGTGTATAACTATAGGCAATATTCCATATGTATATCTCTATAGGCAAAAGCTGTATAGCTATGACAATTTTTATGATAATTCTAATCATTAAATTCTAAATGGAATACTATGTTAGCAAAATTAAATGAAAAATATTCAGCCTTCTGACAAATTCCACCTACGTTCATACTCGCTTGAAAGAAATACAAGCTGTGTATATGTAAAATACCAGGTAAAAGATGACAATGAATATGCTGTAACATCCATTAAGGTTGCTTGGCAGCATTATTTTAGCATGATCATTACTGCTAGAATAATCCCATTGATATGGACAATGCGCGTGTTTCTCAGAGGTCTTCAAGCCTTATTTTGACCCTGTTTTTTGAAGTGCAGTGTAATGGAAGAATGCCACAGCAGCAGGCCATTGATCTGCAAAATTTGTATAGTTTTGTTAATTCCTCATTTTAGCAGATACATAAATAGTTCTGATTCTTTCACTGTGCAGGAGTTTAGTGTGTGTGATGTGGCTGAAAAAAACCTTGTGTCATTTTCTGTGTTGGCTAGTGCAATGAAAATTTGGTTAGGATTAATAATGTTTTTTATTATACTTCAGGAAAGATTCCAAAATGGCTCTTATCCGCCTGGCCTGTGTGGAAGAAGCACTTCACGCTCTCATTGAGCTTCACAATTATGACCTTGGAGACAACCATCACCTCCGGGTTTCCTTCTCAAGATGTTCAATGTGACTTTCCTGTGAATTCTCCTTTTCAGGCTGCATCACAGTCTTAGTAAAATCTTCAAAGAGAGGCTGGAACAGCTGCATCCAGCTCCGTCTCTTAAGAGAAAAAGCTCATTCATATCCAAAGAATTAAGTGATGATATTTTCTGATTTTAGCTGCCAGTATGTGATCAAAGTTTATTATTCATCCATAGAAAGATTATTCTGTAAAATTGTCTTAGCAACAATCTTTATTATGAAATTTCCTACTTAACATTATGTTTTGAGAACATCCTTTTAGCTTTTTTTCGAAATCAACCTTACAAAACATTTTGGAGTGCTTGTACAATATACCAAACAGAGTATTTCTAACAAAATGGTAAATCTACTCTAGACAGATTAAACATTAGTTTGAATGTGAAGCAGTGCTTGGGTTTCCTGAAGAAAAGCAAGTGTTGACTGTGAGTGTCCTCTAAATAGTATTTATGCTACCAGGGTGTGTGGTGATACTTTGGCAAATATTTACAAATAACTTTTAAAAAAACAAACAAACAAAAAAAACCAACAAAACAAACCAAACAGTCTGTGCTGTTCATATGGGTTAAATTATTAGAGAAAAGGCAGTGCCTTCTCTCTGTTGAGTAAGAGATATTTTACATGGTATCAGACTTAGCTTCACTTAACCATGGACCGGAAATTTGAAGTCTTATTTTTTACTATGAATTGATGTTGTATAATAGTACTTTGGAGAAAATAAGACAAGAAAATAGTCCTGATTTCAAAGAATTTTTTTACATTTCTTTAAAGAGTGAAACGTTTATAATCTTATAGAAAAATATTTAGATCTGTGATGGTTTGACAAGTTTTTAAGAAGTTATTTTTGTTAAGGTCATTTTTGGGGGCAGAAAAATTAAACTTCAAGGGTTTTTTGTACCACTATAATGTCTATTACTTAAATTACTGTGTATTTACTTATTTTCTGATTATGTGCCTTACTATGTGCTTATGATACAATAGCTTAGAGTTTTATCTGAAGTATCTTGAAAAATATATTGTGGAGGTTGTGAAAATTGTCATCTTCATCTTTTTGGAAATGTTCTCCTTGATACTTCAAAATATTTTTTTCATTAAGTAAAACTCTGAATTCTAGTCTTTTGTGGTTTGGTATAGAGACTGGATAGAGGTGGGAATGAGGTTTAACTCATTGCATAATCATGTAGAGATTCTTTTAATTTACCTGGTTGCAGTTTTCTGGTTCCAGTAGTGGACTGAAAAAAATTCACACCCAGAAAAATGCGCTAAATACAACTTACATAGAAAGACTAAACAGCAAATTTACTCCAGTTTTTGGACTTCATCCAACTGGTTGAGAGACGTTCACTGTGTCAGAATATTCACTTCTGTGTTTCTGCATTTTTCTCTCAGTATTAAACTTCATGTACTAAAAAGCTATCATTCTTTCCTTTGTAAGTATGAAAAATCGTTTGATACTGAATGTCCATTTCTCTTTGGAGAATGAGCTGAGCTGCAGTTAGTTTTGCTGTTGAAAGTACGTATGAACTTCAGTAACTTCTGATTGTATTTTAAAAACTTAAATTTCATTTTAAGAGATTTTTCTTTATAGTGTTTACTGAACCACCTTTTAAGGAGGTTTCAGTTAGCAGCAACAGAGAACTTGTGAAATCTCCATCTTGGAAATTTAACTGGACAATTCTCTGAGCAACTGCTTGAAGCTGGTCCTAATCTGAGTGAGAGGTAGAATCAAGGCCACCAGATGTTCCTTTCCAACCTACATCATTGCAACAATCTGTAGAATAATCCCACTGGAGATTTCACAAGTTCTCTGTTCTCACTGTTCCAATGTTTGACTGCCCTCGTCGTGAATTTTTTTCCCTAATAGGTAATTAGGCTTAAAAGATACAGCTTCCCATGTCTGCCTTTTGTCCTGTTAACTGTATAACTCCCACGAAGATTCTGGCTCCATCTTCTCTATACTGTGGCCTTAAGTTGTTAAAGATAGGTTCATTGTTTCTTTAGTGTAAGTTCTTAATTTCTGTTTAAGTCATTTGTGAAGTACGTGGTAATGTGCATAGTGTAACCTGTAACTTGTACTCTAAAACACTAGTGGTTATAATGTGACTACAGGTACTGGAAATGGTTGAGCGTAGAGTTCTCTGCCTTTGAATATGTAAAGTCCACAAATCAGCTCTGGGTTACCTCTAGCTCCATTTATTTGGTGGATGCACACTTGGTTCAAAGTGTAGTAAGGCCTTTTTAGTAACCCAGGAGCAGTTTAGTGCCTTTTCAAATTACCTGTAACTTGTTGCATAATGGTAAAACGTTTGCTTCTTTGAATTTCTTCAAATGTCTTCGAACATCAAAACAAGTTTCTGAAACTTTGATTCATAATTTGACTTGGTTGCCTTGTCTGCCTGTCCTTTCAGTTGCACTTTTTTTGTGCACTGATTGATTGATTTATATGCCCAAGATATTCCATATATATAAGGCGATTTGCCTGCATATGACTTTTCTGATTACAGATGGCAAATCTGTGTTGGTATGCTGAGAAAACTATTTGCCTTTATTGATAATACTACCAGCGTGGTTTGTGTGACCAAATATCTTGTGCTTCTCTGATTCATCTCAGTGGGAAAGTGATGAGTTCTTTTTTTATAAGGGATATGGGCCTACTGCTTGTCACTATATACTGTTAGCTCATTCTGCTCTTTTTCAAATGAGAGGTCAATTGCTTAACAAAAAGCATTGTTTTGACTTTTCCTTTTGCCCTGGTACATTGTTAAGCAGAGCAGAACTAGCAGACTTAGTGCTGTTACTGTTGTGCTGAAAGGATATTGGTCAGATTGCACAGAATTTTTCCTTTAAATTATCTTCTAATAGCCGCCTGAAGATTTCTTTGCTGTATACAAGACTGTTTGCCTGCTCTGTTCAAAGCAAATCCTAACAGTTCAGAATTGTGAATTATTTCAAGAAAGAATGGAAAGTTTCTGAGGTACTTAACTTCAGGATTTTATTGTGGGGGGGATAGAGGACAGGGACAAAATTGGACCAAAGTTTATGTGCCTTCAGTAGTTTTCCGTGTAGGGTTTTTTCATATCTATTGCTGTCTTAAGTATAATAAATCTTTTTTTTTTCCCCTGGAAATTGTATATCTATCTTGTTAAAAGTGAATGTTGTCCACTAATTATACAAGAAGTGAATTACAGCTGTTTCAATACAGATTTAATTATCCTTCTGCTTTTACCATTGTGGTTTTTTCTATTGTACTGCAATATGAAGGAATCCAAGCATAACCCACATATTTCCAACTCTGAATAGTAATAACAAGCTGTGCCTGGAGCAGTCCCAAAGAAATGAAATGCTGACGTAGTTGAAGGTCCTTGGTAGATGAAGAAAGCTTTTACCTTAGTAGACTAATGTTATCACTGTAAGCATTTTTACAGTTCTTGGAAACCGTGTGTTATTTATGAGTGGGAAGCTACCACTTTTGTACTCAGTTCATTTTAAGCACTTTCTAATTCTTTTTGAATATGTTATCCACTTTCTGCAAAAGTTCACCCTAAAACTGCATCAGCACAAGACAAAGGTTGCTAACCAAGCAGATTCTTGCATTGGAACATCACCTCACTCTCTGACCAAAGACCGACTGCTCCGGTTTTACTGAGACATTTTGTGGAAAACCTTTGTTTTCTCTCATGCTCCTTTCTGATGGGAAGACCCAGTGCAAAGTGGCCTTTACTTGAGACTACTATTGGTGGATGAAACACCATGGAAAATGAGATCATAATGTGAACCAAATGGTATGAGATAAGGCAAAGGGTTAATGGACTACTTTTAGTACTGTATTCAAGACACACAAAGCATGGCTAAGAATTGCTGTCATTCCCTCATTTTACATGATCTGTTCATAAAAGTTCCCTTTCAGTTTATAAAAATGTTCATCTAACACAAGAATATACTGTAAATATTTTTAACATCATGTTTCATGCCTTGGGTTTTTTTTTAAACCTGGCAAAAAGTGTTTTCGGGAACAAATGGAAGTGTAAAATGTTTTTATATAAAAAAACCACAAATGTCTTGTATATTTTAATAAGCAACAGCTTTCATTTGTAAAGCATCTGTGGTGTTGCATAAAAGGGATTCCATGTCTGTTGAGATGACTTAAAACTGAAAAGATGTAATATTAAAGAAACCTATTTTCTGACTGTGTAGTGCATAGTTAATTTGATTTTGTTTATGCTGCAATATATTCTGTTTCTTTTAGGTTAGTGTATTTGCTGATTACTTGTTACTATACCTAACTCTTTTCCTAACTCTAGTTGTTGTAGCATGCCTTTTAATAAATGTCATTACAGCTCTACTCTCTTAAATCTTCCAGTGTTCTTGTCTGTTGCTTTGGTGGGTTTTTTCTTGTCTTATAATTGTGCAGCTAATCCCTTATTTTCTGGTGGGTTTTTTTTCTTGGTTTTGTTTGTTTTTTTTTTCTTTTGCTTAGATGGCCATGTATGCTAAAGTGTTTTGTATCAAAAGTATTTTAAGAGGACTAATGTGTATCTTCAACAACAGTTGAAGTTCAGGAGCACCTAAACTTTCCCCTGAACAGGGTAGAAATTTTCAGTAGGATGGAAATCTATTCTACAACACTGAGCCAATACAGCAGCTGAAGACTGCTCATACTTTGAGACAGGGATGAGACTTCAAGCCTTGGGACCTCATTAATGAGAGTTCTTTTATTTTCTCTTTCAGCATGCTGTACTCTTTTCTAGCCTTAGGATTCAAGTTTGAATCATTTATGCAAAGCTTTAAAAAAATGTGAATAGTAGCTGAAAAAGATGGTCTGCTTTCAGCTTCCTGTTTCTTAGCTTTCTTGATGATTGTTTTTCTTTCATACTCTTCTGCTTGTCCTTCTGTGTGTTACACAACACAGACTCTCTTATTCTTGCATCCAAAATTCAGGATTGACAGTAAAGCAATAGGCGCAAGTATGCAGTGATGTGGGGAGTGTAGTGCTCTTTCTGAGCTAAAATTCTCAGCCAACCTGGCAAGGATTTAACTGTCTGTCACAGAGTTCCAGCCTAGCAGATCTTGAAGAATCTGAAGTCTCATACATGTACTTAATGACTGCCTGTGTCTCCAGGCTAGGACTACAGCACTGAGTAAATCTAGTGTAAACTATACTATTACCAACCTATCAACGTAGATGCTTTTGTAGGCAAAAAAATCTAATTCAGTTTAGACTGGATTGCAGCTTTCAGCAAAACACTTATTCTCCAAAGGCTATATATGTAGTCCCGAAGTGTAAATATTGATTTTGCCCTTGATACTTAAATATTTGAAGAGCATTCTGGAGAAAATGCTAGCTTTTCATGGCCAAAACCGTACACAGACACACACACACACCCATCTGCCTGAGGCAGTGTGGTAGGAGAACAAAATTCTTACCTGTCATCTTCTCTCCTTCCTCCTTAACCAAAAACCAAATCCCATCTCAAGTTCTTGTCTGCTATTGTTGTGCCCCTGGAATAATGACAAGCAATTATTTTTTGCTAAGTAGTTAATATAAGTGTCTATCTCGGAAAGTGAAAAATCACTTTTAAATAGCATGGATATAAATTTTTTTTGATAGCAGAATTTGTTCTGTTACTTACAAGCTGAAACACAAAGGGCAGTAACTGGTGAATTTGCCAACAGGTAAGATCTCATATGGTTTGGATCCATCCCAAAATATTACTCTACAGTCCCAGTGCTCACCTGTTTACAGAGCTGGAAACAAGATAATGTATGTTTTAAAAATAAAATAGAAGTCCCCTCTTGCATTTTCTTAAGTGCGTTTGGCTATTTGGCCTTGAGTGCTTCAGAGTGTAGCAGGTGAGTACGAGGATGTCCAAACAAAAGATATGAAAGTGGAAGTCATGTGGTAGAGTACGTAGGTGAGAGGAAGTGTGGGAGGCAGAGGGGAAAAGAGACTTCAGAGAAGTGAATCCTCCCAGAGACCATTTCCAGACCAATGCTTGAACTGTCGACCGTAAACTCAACTCAGATGCTGCAAAAAACAAGATAAATTGTCCATTGACAATGAGGACAAACCTCTTTAGGGTAGTGTAGGGTAGCAACATGAGCTGCCTGACTCCAAAAGAGCTCTTAGGAGGAGATAGTTCTTTAGTCTCAGGTTAGTGATCGTTCCCACTCCTTAATACTTGCCGCTTAATCTGTTTATCAGGGTAACGCTTTTAGGTCCTGTTTTTTATTTCCAGTCTGCTTCAGGTACAGCTAGTCAGTGTCCATCTGAGAGAACCCTAGCTTTTAATGCAAGCATTAAAAATTGGTTGAAAAGCACAGGCATATCTTCTGTAGTACCTGCATTAAATGTACTGCATAAAGAGTTTTTCCAGCTATGGTTTAACTGGTTCTCTTGTATGATGAAAGGTCTATAATAGTTTTCATTGAGTGTTTTGTGGGTGTTTTTTTTCCCCCCCTCCAGAGCCCATCTGGGTCTTCCACGCTCGGACGTTTTTTAAAAGAGGACTGACCGAAGGATACTGCATAATGCTGCAGGCTTGCAGCGCTGTGGTTGCACAGAGTTTCTGTTTCTATGGTGGTACCCAGCACACACCTACAGAATGTATTCGCAAACCCTGTATGGTGAGTAAGCATCACTGCCTGGAAAAAATAAAAGTGAGGCTATTTTAAAAAATACACAAAAAATTACACTTAAGACTATCTCAAAAGCTAAGGAAATTAGGATAACCATTCTGTTCAGTACTATGAATTCTGTTGATGATCTGAGAAGAACATCCCATTATGTAGCTCCATAAACTATTTTAGTTACTGCAGTGTGGGTGGGTGCTTGGAGGGAGCATTGCGGGTTCTCCTCTAATTAAAAATTTTCAGTTAAGAACTGACAAAAAATTGAAATTGTCAGGTTTAGTTCTTACCAAAGAACATGGGACTATCACTGGCTGATTCTTCAGTAGTTCCAGCCTGTTCTTTCCTTTCCTCTCCTCTTATTTCCAATTCTCTCTCATTGCCAAATTGCCCCAAAGCAGTATGAGATTTAACAGCAGCAATACGGTGCATTCAGCAAAATGTCATTCCTGCATATGCAGAATTTGACTCATCTGCTCAACAGATTTGGAAATATCTTGTGAATTGTGTAACTAAGGTTCCTCATTTTACAAAGCTGTGAAAGTAGTTTTTCTATTTAAGAGTACAGTAAGTTTCTGAAAAGGGTTTGCTACTGAAGTACTCCCTTCTACCACATCTATTAAACGAAAGTTGTTTCTACGTCTTCCTTCATATATGACGTTCGGTCATGTTACATACTCTTTTCCTTTTTGTGTGTATGTTCTTAGTGTGACTACATAGCTTTAAATTCTCCCTTGCTGGAAGCATAAAGGGTTCACCCTGTTCCTGTGTGTGCTTCAACAAGCTTACCCGTCATTGGTCTATCAGATGTGGAACTTGAAGATTTTGAAAGGATCCCGGTTGTTGAGTGCCTTCTGTTCCAACAGTAAACGACAAGGCATTATCCTATTTGAGTTCTTGCATTTAAGCATCTCCCAAGAGAAGATCTTTTAATGTTAATTCAGCCACAGGGATATAAAACTTAATACAAAACACCATGCGCCTTGATGCCAAGACTACTTCGGGCATAAGTGTCTTTTTCTCTCTTTCTGCTCTGGGTTGGCAGTGTTGGTTACAACCTGTCTCCTGCAAGATGGCCTGGGCAGGCTAATTTCATCTTCAGGGCACAAAGAACTTCCCAGAGCTCTTTATGGAGCCCTTTATTCAGCACTCAGTGCAGGACTATGACTGCTGCTTGTGTAAATTGTTTTTCTTTGAGGAAGATGTTAAATTACTGTGTTTCTTTATCTTTAGTTGTTATATAAGCTGCTTATTCTGCAGGGCTTAGATTCTCCCAACTTTATATTATGGGAAGATAACACCTTTCACTTAACTTTTATTTTGATGCATCAGATGTTAATCAAGGTCTCTGAAAAATATTTTTGCAGTCATTATTGCCACTCATCAGCATGAAAACAGATAAGGAAGAAATTACTTCTGAAGGGTCTGACACAACCATAAGATGTGGCAACAACATCCTCTCTTGCCTGGGATATCTCAGTCACTTAACTGTCTCATGTAATCTAACGGGAAAACTGCTGATAACTTTGCAGATCAATTGCATAGAAACAATGGGCTTGATTAAGGTGCTGAATGTACATTGAGAAATCCTGCTGACTAATCTTGGGTTTTTTTTTTTTCCCCCCTTTCAAAGTCTAGGATCCTATCTAAATAACTACACTGCTAAACTTGAACATATATATATATCTTCTCACTTACTATCCCAATGATGGGACTGCACCTTCAGCCTGGACAGAAGTGTAAAATCATTTACCTGGATCTTAATGCTATGTTAATGCACAGTGTTATATTATTAAGACAATTATAAATCGTAATATTTGATTTAGGTAGCTGTATAATGTCACAGATGAAATAGTTATATTTCAAATAGGTATGAAATAAAAAATTCTGTAATTGTAATTAGACAGTGAGTTGATGTAATACATAGCAAGACAAAAGTACTCAGTCTAGTGCAGGACTCAATAGGCAGTCATCGCTTAGTTCCCACAGACTTACATTATTTGAATCTCAAGTTCTTCTGGAGTATAGAAAGTTCTCCAAGAAGGTAAAAAGAGGATTAAGTGTGTGAGTAGCTCATTAACTACTCACAGTAGCCACATGTAACTCATGTCAAAGTCTGTTGTGGGGAGGCGGGTGGGGGTATGTCTGTTTGTTGGTTTTCTATACATTTATATAGGTAAAGCTTATATTCTTGTATGGACTTTTTTTCCCTGCAGATTTAAAGGTTACTACTGGCAGTGCACTGTAAGACAAACTTTGATTTCTGGCTCAGATTAATCTATGGTATTTTGTGGATTTAAACAAGTTTCATTTGTCTCTCTTTCTCTCTTCGTAATGCTATCACATGAGTTTTGAGCGGAACATTGCACGTGACCAAAAACAATTGCAATGCCTCTTCTGCAACTCTAAAGTGTATTTTAGTTACAAGGTCAGAAAAGTAGTCTAGGAAAAGCAGTTACTGATGCCTCGTATGCTTATTGACTGTCCTGTCCAGGTTAATTTTGGGGAAATATTCTAGCTTGTAAGCTGGCCATGCATTCCTCAGGAAGATGAGCTACAAGTTTAAAACATGCCCAAAATTTTGATTCTGGGTCTTAAACATTTACTATAGGTCCAAATGTTCACTTTATGCATAATTGTCTCTAGAATCATAAGTGTAGAAGGATTTCTATGTACAAATGAAAGTTGAACTGTTCTGAGTAACAATTATTTTTTTGTTGTTTTGAGTAAAAATTTGCTCAGAAGTCTGGATTCCCAAGATTTGGAAAAGTTGCTGTTTGAGAAAGGCTATGCTGGAACAAATCTGTCATTCAGAGACCACTAGAAAAGCACAGTTAATATGCACTATATTTTAATTTCATGATAACCTGCAATGAAATGCTCAGGTTGTCTTAAAGAGTTGGGTTTCTTCTATACAAAGAAGAAAAACAAGAACTATAAAGGCAGAGCAGGTTATTTCTAAATGTCATGATTTCCAAGATGTAGCTCTTTTTCCTTAGGCATAAGATAAGTTAATAATGCCTATAGATGTTTCTACACTTCTAATACACAGATGTCTCTGAGTGTTCTTCTGCCAGAAGTGCTTTGTTTTTTCAAACATTTCACCATAATACTGATGACAATTAAGCAGTAGGTTATGTTCAAATCCATTTTCCCTGTTTCCTAGCTATTGTGCCATCTACAGTGACGCTTCTCTGTCTAATTTTTCAGATTAAAGCAGGGAAGATTACATTTAAAGAACAGTTTCATTTTGGAAATACCTGAATTCAGATTTTTTTTTAATATTTGGAAATATTTTAACCCTAGACAGTGCTTTAAAAAAAAATCTCTCTAAAAGCCAACAAATACTTGTATCAAATACTTGTGGTTTTATGGTTTGACAAGCTGTGTTCCAAAGCCAGTACATACAACAATGCATTTTCACACACAGATCCTTTATCAGAGATTAATAGTAATCTCCCTAATTTTGGCTTTAGATAAAATGGAAAAATTGACTAGTCTAGTTGTGTCAGTCTTTTCCTCCAAATTTTTAGGATGCTTTAGAATGTGAACACCCATCCCCAAAATATGTTCTTTTGCTTTTATAGAGAAGTGTCCATCATCTTTAAGCGTATCTCTGATCCTTAATTTTTATTTAGGTCCTGTTGACTAACACATATTCTGTTCCTGGTGGGAAGAAGCAGGTAGCAGAAAAAATCCCAGTAATGCTCGATGATTTTGTCACTTAGCTACTGTATTTTTGTGGTGCAATAACAAATGTTCAGTACTAGAAAGAATTCAACTTTTAATTACTGTGACAAGTGGTCTCTTATTGCAAATCAATTTCTGGATAGCAGCATTACTGATAGACTTGAGGAGTCTTGTAGGAATATTGTAAATTATTTGAAAATAAACAGGGTTGTCAGCTTATATATATATATATATAAAGACAAGATGACCTTTTATTACCCTAGAAATGTCAATCTTATGTCTTTACTACAATTTATGATAACACAGGAATATCCTCACCCAGAGTCTCTTTCTCTTCTGATTGCCAGTAAACATTGAAATATTAGAGTTACACCTAATTGAATTTTGAAAGACCAAAGAGCAGAGCTCCTGGTGTTTTTGTAACCAAACAAAAGCACTCTCTCTTTGTATGCCAAAAATGAATGCATAATGTTATGAATCTGAAATCCAACTCATCCTGCTGGCTTTGTGTTCCCAGAGTTTAAAAATACAGTAACTTGAGGTGCTTTCTAATTGAGATAACAACAGTTTCTTTAAATTGGATAAACAACATGTGAAAGCTGAACTGCTTACAAAAACAACTCAGGGAAGGAAAGTCAAGGTATTTACTAGGATAGGTTTGGTTATTACATTCTTCCCCTCTTCTTTCCCACTACAAAGTGTTGATGCAAATACGAGTCTGCCAGGTGACAGCCAGGTGACTGTTTCCCTACAGTTAGCCTGTAGGGAAAGAAGCCCACGGGAAAAGAACCCCCAGCTGCCTGAACAGCTTGAGACCTGTTCTGTTTAGGTCTCTAGTCAATATTTGATTTTCCCTTCTTGTAAGAAGTGTGCATGGAATTTTTTATTTTCATAGATAATACAGTTTGACAAGTTGCCATATTTGCCATCTAATGATGGTACCTCTAGACTGATCTTGCCCCAAAATATATCATGAGAGATGGATAATAGTGGGCCAATGGGATTTGGGTTTCTTTCTGTACCTATCAAAGAAATTATCATTAATTTTTGCTTTTTCCATAAGTTGTTTTTAAGTTTTGTGCAGCTGCAATAGTAAGGCCAGCACCCTCGGGGAGCCTGGCAGAGAAGGAAGCATCAAGCTCGTTCCCCGGTTCTTTCTCTTCTGACTGTAGCAGGTATTCTAGGATCAGAAAGTAAAAGATGTCTGTTCATTTATCTGGAGTTAAGGAAATCACAACGCTACTTTTTTTTTTTTTAATAATGTATGAAGGGGGTGCTGTTGCTCTTTTTTTTTTTTCTCCTTATTTACCTTTGTGGCTCTGCCTCTCTCCTCTCAACGATTGCTTTCAGTCAGCATGGCCCTCAAAATAATGACACAGCTCATATATAACAGCATGGAACAGTCAGAAGCAGTCAGCAGCCTTCCTGCATGATTTCCAAGATCCAGCAATCTTAGGATGCTGCCCCAGTTAGACCGATGCTAAGTCCCTGTGGTTTAAAAATTAGGTCAGATTGTAGTGACATCAATCAGAGACATTTACATTGCATCATCTCAGACCTGCTTTTATGGTATTAAGCCTCAACACACCTATGTAGGACTACTATCCCAGTTTCACAACTAAGTGGGAGGGAGATGCAAAGAGAGGCAGAAAGGGGTTATCTTATCAAAGGTCACAGCGAGTATGTGGCAAAGCTCTGTTTGGGCTCTTGCTCCTATGCTAAAACCCACAGATAGCATCCCTTTTGCTCTGTAGAGTGCTTTTCTGATTAGCAGCAACTGTCAGCATGCTTTATCACCTACCATGCTCTTGCTATGAGATGTATATGGCATGCTCTGATGTCTGTTTCATCCCAGGCCTATCCTCCAGGGAAATTATATAGAAGCATTCAATATTTAAGGCTCAAATTCGGGTATCTCTCACTCCAATTCTTTTGCAGAAATCCCACCTTTTTTTCGTCTTGACTTCATTCGTCAGGAGTGGAGAGAGTGGCACAGGGGCACCTGAGAGTACAGGCAGAAATGCTGCAAACAACTTGAGTGGTAATATTTCCTTTTGAGCAAAATTCATTACAAAAGAATGCTTTTCTTCTGTGCAAAATTCACTGAAGCACTTTCATTAGAAGCTGGAGAGGGTCAGCCAATTTTTCAGTTATTTCTGCTTCAACAACTGCTGTTGCTTATTCTGGAAATTAAGTGGATAACCAGAGACCATTTATTAATCTGATTCATTTTAAATAGGCAGGAAAGGCAGAATTCAGATGGAAGGAACCTTCCATCAGGTTGCAGTTGCTCTTTTCATAGCCAGCTGGAAAAAAGTGCTTGATAACATGCTGTTCGAGAATGCAACTGCATTATGAATAGCTGAGTGATCTGTTAACAAGGATGAATTATATTTATTCACTCTGGCTGAAGATGTTTGCTGTGTTTTTAAAATTCTTTTTGCTGTAAGAGCCATTAGTATCAAATATTTTGTCTTTATACATCAGAATAAGTAGCGCAATCTATGCCAAACATCCTTACAAAAAGAACGTGATTTAGATGACATAGTGACATTCATTGTCTGTAAAGGAGACAGAACAAATATAGACGGTAGATGAGATGTTTAATCTCCTCTTTCCGATTTTAAATTATCTCCATTATTTTATTATTATTTTGCCTTTCTGATTTTAAATTACCTCCATTTAGACAGCTGCAAGGAAAAACGGCACAGGAAGCTTCCAAGTGTCTCGGCATGAATTCAATTACTCTGACCATCACAACTGATTTCTTATCACAAAGAAGAGAAATGGAAGCAAATACTGGTACAGATGTGTTCTGGGTAGTGAGATCTAATGCTATTAGGGACAAAAGAAACATTGTAATTACAAACTAGGTCCTTTATGTTTGACAGTGGAAAGATTAAAAACCTTATCCTATCCAAAACAGAAAATCTATGTGGGTATTATCCTGTATTCTTAATAGACAGTTTTTTCTATGAAATAAACTAAATTTGCCTAGGCGGTAAGGATCACCATGTTGGGACACTGATCTGTCTTACCCTCCTGAATGCTTAATTGTCTTTCTAAATAAATTATCTCAGGGCTTATGCAGGTGACCTCAGAGCAGAAGCAATCAGTGACTCTTTTCAGTGGCTGATTCAAATCTGGGTCCAGATCATGAAGGCTGTTGGGAACTGAAAAAAGACTTAACAACTTAACTAAACATTAAGTCGAACCTTAAATTACCACTTTCAGATCACAAAGAAGGCGAAGTACTGGAACAGATTATTTGGGAATGCTGTGAATTCTACATCACTATCACTATAAAGAGCAGGTTAGACAAGTATGTCAGGAATCATCTATGTAGAGTTTATCTTGTGGAGCAGAAAACCAGAAGAGATGACCTCTCATCATCCTTTTGACACTTATTTCACATGACTGTGCTTTGAATTTAGATATGCAAACAACATATATGTAATTTATAGTCTTTGTATTAGTTTAATTATTTGGTATTGAAGTATGTCTTAAACAGACGATTAGTTGCTGTTTAAAACATATTAGACTGGAACAAAACGATGAGGTTTTGTTCCAGTCTAGGTCCTGTATTTTCTCTTAATGATACCCTTCCTTGTTACTTTCTTTGAAGAATGTTTAAATTACATTTCATAGCTTGTTCTCTTTATAAATATAGTGACATATTTCTTCAGGCTTGCTGCCAAAAATATTTTCACGTTGGCTGTGTGAGATGTTTATAAACAGTTGTTCCCACTACTTTTTATGAAAGAAACAGTAGAAATCACAGCGGTTAGTGGGTCTGCAACTAGGTGGGCTGCTAAGAGAGAGAAAAAATGTAATTTCTAAACAATTTTTAATACGTTGTGCAGAACAATTCCTCTCTGAATCATTCCTTATAGTGATAAACTCCTTACCACCATGCCTCCAATTTCAGTAATTTAAGATAGAAATATGCGGTACTGACATGTGTAGTGTGTTATTCCAAAACAAGGGTTGCTTGTGACGTAACTGGCCGCTGCTGAAGAATCAGGTCACTTTTTGTCCTGGTCAAGATGAATAAGGGTAACAAAGCTGGTTAAAAATGTATACATGCTTAAGCAGGCAGAATGGTAATTAAAAAACAGTGGAACAGACCAACTTACATAAATAAACCAATGAAGCTGATAGTTTTGTGAAAATGGGGTTTGTTTCCATTGAAATTAGACACATTGTTTGGTCTTTTTCGTTATAACACAGCAGACACCAGTAAAAGACAGGGACTTGACTGTGTTAGCATTAATGTAAAGCCACCAGAGCACACAACCAAAACCTCTTCAGGAAGCTCATTAGAGCACATCCACGATGCCTAAATCTACATTTGTGTTAGCCTTCCCCCGTTCACCTCCTCGGCATTCCTCTGTTGTACCTGTGATACCCGAGCAACTGCAATTGTAGATAAACACAAGTTTACACAGCTTTCTAAAAATGCAGGCTCGGAGGCCTGACTGAGCACCCAGCGCTTCAGGAGGATCACGTTTTAGGAGAAAACCCTTCAGGCGGCACTGCTGGTACTGATTAAAAACATTACGTTTTGGAATCCACCTGTACTGCGGCAAAGGCCTATGATGTGGAAGGCCTCCTTAATCTCAAGCACCGAGGGCCAAGCACAGCTACACCATTTTCACACACTTGTAGACCTGATGTGCCAGCTCCTTGCGGGCCCAAGGACAGAGGGGTCCAGAGGGTCCCTCTGGTACACAGGCGACACGGCTGGGCAGGGGCCAGCACAGCTGCCACCTGCCCACAGGTGCAGCCCTACAGCGGCCTTCCCCGCTCCCAGGAATCATAAATAACCCTTCCCTCCATTTCTTCCCCCACCCCCGGGGCGAGGGCCGGCCGCTACGGACGGCAACAGCCCTTATCAGCGCTGCCAGGCGGCGTCCTGGGGAAGGAAAGGGGTTGTGCCAGGGAAGGGAGAGAGAAAAAAAAAACCCAAAACAAAAAAAAGGAAGAAAAGAGAGGGTTTTGCGGGCAAAGGCTCTTCGGCCGAGGGAGGAAAGAGGCCAGGCCGGGGGGGCCCCGAGGGCGCGGCGGCGATAAGGGCCGGGGGCCGCGGCCTGTGGCCCTCCCCTCCCACCTTCCACCCCGCGGGGAGGATGCAGAGGCACCGGGCCCGCGCAGCACCCAGGGGCGCGGAGGCGGCGGCGGGGACATGAGGCCGGGTGTCGGTCGGGCCTTGGGGCCGCTCCTCCTCCTGCTGCTGCTGCAGTGCGCGGGGCGGCGGGGTAAGTGCGGCCCCTCCCCGGGCCGTCAGGGCGGTGCCCCTCGGGCGAGGCGGGGAAGGCGCGAAGGGGAGCGGTGGGAGGGCTGCGGGCAGGCGGTGGGTCGGAGGATGTCGGGGGCCTGGCGGTGGTGGCGGAGGCGTCAGGCCTCGGGGCACCGCGTTTGGCCTCGCCGCCCGGTGAGGGCTGTGGCGGCTGCGGGCGAGAGGGGCCCGGCCTGGGCGGGAGTCGCGCCTGAGGGAGCGTCCGGGCTAGGACCGAACCCGTGAGGTTAACTTCAGTGCCGGAGTGAAAAACTGTGTGTTACTGAGGAGAAATAAGTCGCAAAGTTTAGTGTGTAGTAGTAAGGGGGTAGGGCGGGGGGGGGGGGGGGGGGGGGGGGAGAAAACCGTTTTTTATCTCCCAGAGCAGCAATCTGAGGAGGACACGCCCGTGTCTTATCAGAAGATTGAAGCATCATGAGAAAGCTCTTACCATGGCTGTTTTCAAATTTAGTTATCTGATTTACATTAGCTACCACTGTATGCCTACGGTTTTTGTTGTCTGTTCTTGTAAGGAACACACACAAAAAAGTATATGAAGTTATATAAAAGCATTGAAAATTAGGAGTCTTAATGCACTCAGAAGTGCACCGTGAATAAAACTGGAACACTGTGCGTGCTGAAGGGCAGTTTTATCGTGCTGATAAATTTGGTGTGTAAAAAAAGCTGGCTAGAGTGTTCAGCTGCCTTCTCCATCCAGTTACAGTTATGTATTTAGACACCATGAAAAGGCATGCAAGGTGTTGTCAGACCTGCTATATACACACTAAGATTTGTATTCTGCAAGAACCACGCCGTCCTTACCAATCTTAGATGTCTTAGAAGAGTAAGAAAATTCCAAACTGCCGTGTGCAGCATCATGAGACATCATCTTTTGCAGTATCAATTACTTATTTAAAAACGCTTTGCCTACATTCAAGCAGTCCATTCTGAGGTTTGTCATTTCGAAAGCCAATGCATGTGCGAAGGTAACAAAAGGAGCTTACAAAAAATGGAGAGGAATGCACATAATGCCCTAAAAGTGTGAATACAATTAAGGGTGTAAGTTCGTATTTTATTCTAGTTTCATGTGTATTTATAGCCATACCAAATTACAGTAAATTAGGTTATGTGTCATGTGCTGCTAAACTACTTCTAATATAAATTCATTTCTCAAATGACTTTACTATAAGTCATTTTCCTGCTGGCAGCATTCTCCATGTTGTTTTTATGAATAACATTTATACCATGTACATATTGATGATATAAGATACAAATAGGCTGATAAATAGCCCAAATGCCTGTGTGTAAATAATAGAAAAAAAATAACAGAATAAATGATGAAACAGAAATCAAGTCAACAGGGAAATAAAATGAATATGGAGAAAAGATTAATAATATTGGATAGATCTACTTACTATAAGTCTCTTAAGCCTTACTAGCTGCTGAAAAGCTGTTTTGTTTTTTGTCAAAGAATAGATAGGTGGAGAAAACTGTTCAGTATAGTTATTTTGTTTAATCCTTTCTGTTTATTTTTTCATCTTTGGTCTCTGAATATGATGGCTGTGGTTTTCCTGCAAATTTGAAAATGAGGTGGGAGGACATGGATTTTATTCTATGTGTTTTAATCTGGATTTTATCTCCACTTTACATTCTGTGCCAGCTACCTATACCAAACCACCTTTCTGGTCCTTTCTAAAAAAAAAAAAAAAAAAATAAAAAAAATCATGTCTCTTTGTTCTTAAAGCAATTGTGAACAGATCAGTTTCAGATGTCTGTGCAACTTGTCACATCCATGCTACATGTCATCAAATTGAAGGAAAAAGCGTCTGCATCTGTAACTATGGATTTGTAGGCAATGGAAGAACCCATTGTCAAGGTAGGCTGCCTTGGCAGGAACTGTGTACATTCCTAAAATGTTCTTTCTTGAGTAATATTACTGAATTCTTCAAAACATGGTAAGAGCTTTGTTTTCCTTTTTTTTTTTTTTTTTTTTAACGGCTGGCCTTGGGACTGTACTGTACTTGTATTTTATATAAGTATTGTTTTGTACTTAGTTGCTTTACTATTTTATTAATTATCTGTTACATAATGAATGATTTAAATTAATTTTGTCTTAGAAAATATTGGGGTTTATCAAACATTTACTTTTTAAATATCACTTATTGGAATGGTTTATTTAATATTTTTTATCCTAGCTTCAGCAAAGAAAAAAAAAATAAATATGGTGGGCTTCACTTTATTATTCTTTTCAACCTATGCATTTTTAAACTGAAAACTAGACAATAAAACTATTAAGATTTCTGCTTTTTTTTTGCTGATTGTTCTGGTTATCTCAGATTACTAAGTAACTAAAATTAATTTCAGAAGTTGAAGGTCTGTTCTTAATAACAGTGTGCATATATACAGAGTTCTTAAGTGCAAATGTCTGTTACATGAAAAGCATTGTTTAGCTTTATTACTGTAGCTGATAGTGTCTTTTTAATAGTGTCTCATACAAATCAATACATGAACTAAAGGATGATGTCAAGTGCTGCGTCTGAGCATATGTAATGGCTTACCGCTGCTTAAAGGGAAGGTCCTCCACCTCTGAGCTCTTGCGCTCCCATCTCTTCCCCTTCCTTCACAAGCACGGGTACCTACCAGGCCCTGCACAGAGTTCGGTTGTCTCATTATTGTGGGAGAAGACAAGCTGCATATTTTGCCATGTTAATTTTCTGCCAGTTGAGTGAGGAACTGTAAGGAAGAGCTGAAGCAGAGAGCAGGGCCCTCTGGTTTCAACACCTCTTAGATCAGCTTAAGCAGTGTCATGAAACTATATTCACAGTTTCATCCAGGGGCAACAGCCACTGTTGGTCTAAATCCTCCAGCTTACTAGCAGTGTTTACATCCCAAATAACTTAGAAAAACAGTAAGGGGAAGTCTGGTTACACAAGGATGAGTGAAGAGGGAAGGGTATTCTACTTTTCTTAATGTGTTTTAAATGTGTTGACAGATAAAGATGAATGCCAGATTGGAGCCCAGCAAGATCTGTGGAAATCATACACTGTGTCATAATACACATGGAAGTTTTTACTGTGTTTGTGTTGAAGGATACCGAGCCTCCAACAACAACAAGACATTCATTCCCAATGATGGCACAAATTGTACAGGTAGACATCACAAAGAATCTTGAGCATCATGAATCCAGAACTTAATTATCTACTGCACAAGTCTTTTTTTTTTCCCATTGCATTCTAACCACTATGAATTAGTTCCATTTTGCATTCTTTGCTGTGTTACAAATCATTGCTTCACAGTCAAATGCAAGCAGTAGTCTTTCCAGAAGCAGCAGCTAGATTAAAGAAAATAAAATGATACTTATCTTTCTGTAACAATGTCCTATTCACGTTTAGTGTAGAATATTAGGCAGTTTCTTATTACAGGAATGAACTGTTGTAACTGATTAAGATATTTGCAGATAGAGGGTATTTCTGGGATTGTTGTAGCAGGAGATAACATTGGAAACTATTTTTCAGGTAAAGCACAAACAATTTAAAAGGTAGCTAACTACAAAATTGAGAGTCTTCTCCTTCCAGATGCTTGAACAGCAGGCAAGGATAAGCTCCTTTGTTTCGCAGAAGAGCCATCAGAAGCTATGTGGAACTTCATGGAATGCTCTATTTGTTTTAAGCTTGGATCCTACATTAATTAACTGAAAAACCCAACCTATTACAAAGTGCATGTATTTCTCTCTGAATTTTTAGATATAGATGAATGTGAGGAGTCTGGGCTGTGTGGTCACAATGCAAGATGTGTGAATACTGAAGGAAGCTACAGGTGTTACTGCAATGATGGTTATAAATTAGAAAATGGAGAGCGTTCTTTTCATCCAGATGAGAACATAGTTTCATGCAAAGGTGAGAGTCTTTGGATGCTGTTTCTGCTAGCAGATAAAATCAGATCTTACACGATGTAGTAGTACCTGCTCTGACCTGTGCTGTTAAGTGTGCAGGGCAGAAGCCTCTCTGTAGACTTTGCCTGCTGTGTGATTTTTTTTTATTTTTTTTCTTCTTGCGTTCAGTTTGTTGCAGTGATGTCTGGATGGTAAGAGTCGACACCAGAAACGATTTCTGCATGCTCTCAGCAGGGGTTCAGGTGCAGGGTCAGAGAAACTTAACATTGCCATGAAGGTGATGTAGTTAGTTTCTGAATAGGAAGGAAGTGTGGTATAATCCACTTGTATAATCACACTGCATGACTGGGAAGGGAAGAGATGAGAAATAGCTGGTAAGAGAGGTCAGAAGAATGAAACAGCCTAGGGGAAAGGAATAATAAAATAATAGTTTAGCTATTTATTACATACTGTGCCACCTGCATAAATAAACTGTTCTGTTTATCTTGCCATAAAAAAAAAATCAATTTGAAACTGTTTCTCCTTTTGTCTCTAGCGTAGGTTCTCACAGATGTGAAGTGCTACCAGTGCTAGAGCAGCATGCTGTAGCTGTCAGAGTATGTAATGAACCCAGGCATCCCAGGTGGAAGGAACTGCCTCAATTATGTCCAGTTCTCACTTCTGAATTATTGCAAGAACCGTCAGTAAAGCTCACTGCCTGTAGTTTACCCAGTTTTTCCAGCTGGAGTGCTCCTCTTCGTCTTGCTGTAATTGCTGATAATCCTGCTTGTCTCACCAACTTCCCCCTCCACATGCTGTGGTAAAGTAGTGTGTCTGTACTGATGGTGTCACTTGCAGAGTAGGACGAGGGAGCCCTGTCAAGCAGCTGTGCTGCAGAAACGTAGCTTTTGTATGCAGGCTAGTTCGGTGAAGTGAAGGAATTGAGGGGCAGACCATTTCATTTCAGCTTATCCACGGCGCTTCACCTTTCTCACGCACAGGGAAATAAAACCTGTGCTTTGGGTCCTGAAATGGTGTTGAGGGTTCATTCAGCTATTGGTGCAATGAGGCTGGCATGCAAAGCACCATCACACTGCAGTATCACTTCTTTGGCATTGTAAATGGCTCCGGCTGTATGTTCGTAAAGATGTAGCGCAATACCTGGATCACTGTGTTCCTCCAGCTGTGGCCAGTACAACTGTTCAACTCTTAATCTTCTACCTCTTTGGTGACCCCTCACATTCATCAGATTGGGTGTATTTTGTGTTGTGACTGTTCAGCTCATCTTAAAGTGGTCATGTGTTGTGATTTTTGTACTGTGAGATCTTTTAACCCAATCTCTTTGCAGAAATTGGGTGTGGTTCCCCTCCTGAAATGAAGCATGGCTACATTGTGGGGAACTACAGCTTGCTACCAGGAAGTGCGGTTCATTATGAATGTGAAGAAGGGTTTTACAGCAATGAGGGAAAGTTCTCGTATTGCACTGCAAATGAAACTTGGGAACCTGCCACTTTAAGCTGTAAAGGTGAAAAGAGTCTTAAATCTTTCTTAAATTCTTCATTAAGGGGGCTTATGCATGGGAAAGTGTGTTTGTGAAAGACAGTACACTGTTTCCTCAATCTAAAGGATAATTTTTCAAGATCTGGCTATTTGCGAAAAAAAAGAAGAAAAAAGGACAGGTTATAAAATTGTGCCACCTCTTGTTAGTGTAATGACATTTTTGGTGCTGGTCCTTGCATTTTTACAGAAACTGCAACATGTCCTTTTGCCTGTGAATCAAGGCCTTTAAAACAACTGGGTTTCTGTAGCATTTCATGGAAAAGGCCACAGAGTTGGAAGGCATTAGTGACCTCTCATGAAAAGAACAATTTTTCTGACAGCTTATGAAGTTTTTTTCCAAAGGTTGACTGTAGATGCAAGAGAGAGGCATCGTACCACCCCTTGTCGCTGGATAGCCTTCACGATTTCAAGAGCATTTGTGCATGAGCAAACACTTTCACATCCCTCAAGTGTTAAATTTCCTGTGAGCATCTTTAGAACTTCGACTTGCTTTGGTGTTTTACTTACAAGCGTAGGATTTAGTGTTCCTGCAAGTAGTTAGAAAGTCTGTAGATTAGTTAAATGACACTTGAAGTGCTAGCTAGTAGAAGCTATACTGTCTAATGATTCTACAGGGGAGAATTGTCATCCTGAAAATTACCACTTGGTGAGGGGAGTTCCTTATCTCAAAATACAAAAGCCCTCTTGGTTTCTAATTCTTTCCTATTTTATTTTTTTCCCCCTTTGATGTACTGTTTGTGTGTGTGTCTATCGGAAAAAAATAAATTACAATAAGGATGCTAAGTCAGTGTGGCTGGGAAAAGTGAAATATTAAATAGCAGTAGAAAATTCATAAGAAAATAAAGATAAAAAAATATTAAATTACTGGCATCAAAAATAAAAGAATTCAAATAACATTTTTCCCCCAAAATTAATGAAGGACAGTGAATTTGAAAACAAAAAGGAAGTGCTCAAAGTCTCAAGAGGGTCCCCAAAGAAAGCTTGTGTAATGCAGCCCTTGTGAGTTGTTTATACATTTGTTTTTTATTAATACTTTTCAATGATTGCTTTTTCATGTGATTTTTTTTTTTTTTTTAATTTCGATGGTCAAATGGTAGGTCAGGTCAGAGTTTCTGAGCACGTGTCTCATGGTTAATTGAAATAAAAGACATCAAATACCAAGAGGCAGCCCATGAGTCTGAAGTGACAAACTTATTTCCTCTTTGTATTGCAAGCTCTTTTCCTGGATTTCAGTTAGGACTTCTCGTTTTGTAAAACCTGCAAGTCTGATTTTTATTTTTTTTTATATTAGGAAAGGCACCTTTAAATAATTCTTTAAACTCTGAGAGCTTCCCTGATAAGTATTTATCACTAATTTAAGAATTTCTTCCGGACAAGTGTAGTGTCGTCTTTTTCAGGAAAATCAGTAAGTTTGTTGTTTGTCTTCCTTCGTATGGTAATTTAGGAGTTTGTTTTTTATAGTCATGATGAAACTGGCCATTGAATGTAGGTCAAGCTTGGTAAGATGTGTGACCTAACATCAGGGTGATGTAAGTGGAGCAGATCCCCTTTTTTTACTTTAAATATAAGTATATGGATTGAAGAGTACAGCTTCCCTTGAATATTAATAGAAGAATTGTCTTGAGATGAAAAGTCAGATAGTTTAGTGGGAAGATCTGATGTATGTGAAGTGGCGTAGTTAAACTGTTGAGTGTGTGCATTGTGTCATGCTAACGTGAAAGCTTTCTAGATGGTTGCTTACCTTAGGAAATGGACATCATATCACACAAATTGCTTTTTTGTGCTACTGGAATTCTTTGTTTTATGCATTTGTAAACGACCACTCAACGTGTTCGTGAATATAGCAGCTATTGCAATGCATTTTGAACACTATGTATACCCTTGCTTTAACAGGAACTTTTTGTGTTGCATGTTGTAACCTTTTCTATGATTTTGCATTTCTCGGGTCCCTGCGCACTTTTAAAAATTTTGATTCCTAAAGGCAGTTTCTGTTCACCTGCCTCCCTCTTGACTGTTGCTCACTGCAAATGGTATGGAACCATCTTGCCACCTGTAATCAGTTTTGTAAAAATGAGAAGGGAGAATCTTAAAGATTAAAAAAACCCACCAAACCTCCCCCCAAAAAACCAGGACATTTTCTGTATACCAGCAGCTAGGTTGAGGAAGGAGTCACAGATTTTAGCATGCCATTCTGAGAGAAAGGCAGAGAGAAGTAACTTTCATTTGAAAGCGGCTCTGGAGTAGCTACAGTGCTTGGAGTGGCGGTGGGGATGTCGGAGGGGACATGAGGGAGTGTTGCCGTACCACAGGAGAAGAGGGTTAGTTTGTAACAAAAGAAATACTCATGGGTTTGCAGACATCATTCTGCAGACTTCTGCTGCTTGACTAACAAGTCTGTCTTCCTCTTTCTTCTTTGCCATAGGTGTGGATTGTGGGGTTCCACCTTCTGTTTTAAATGCGCATCCAGTATCTCTAAGTGGGACCACCTATGGAAGTGAAGTTACTTACAATTGTGATCATGGTTACTTTATTGCAAGCGGCAATCAGACTGCAGTCTGCAATGCTGAAGGGCAGTGGGATGGTGCTGATTTGGTGTGCAAAGGTAAATCAAATCTTGTCTTCAGATTTATTTAGCATAGATACGGTTTCAGCCACCATAAGAATTAGCAGTCATCAGTTAAAGACATCCTCTTTGGGCATTCAGTTTATACAGTCTTCTGGCATATGAAGTTCAGTCACAAAACAAAGGCCGTATATTAAACAGGGTTTTTTTTTGTCTGTGTTGCTAATGAAGTTGCAATAAATTGTTAAAAGTTAACATGCTAAGGACAAAATCCCAGTGCATGTCAAGCATTGGGATTACCATTAGATGAAAATTTAGCCTAAATTGCTGCCATTTTTCTAGCTTAATATCTACTCTGTGGTTGAAGCCACTACCCAGAAATTGAGCCACTATTAGCAGTTAGCGTTCCTTTAAAATTCCCATATTCGGACAATTTCCAGTTCCAAACTATGGTTGCTCAAGCATGCTATTGTTATTTAACATGAGTCATAAATGCCTTTTGTTACTATGATTTGGAAGAATGTAGCCTAACAAGCTCCTTGATAAGTACATCCACAGAGGTGCATTTAAAACAAAGTATTTTTCCTAACAAGATTTCTAGTGTATTTTAACTCTGAGCTCATAATACTAATTAATGTGACCTCAGGATAATTACAGTCTTTAGTCAATTTCTACGTTGTCAGTTTTCACTTTTCCATTCACTGGACGATTAGTATCTTTTCAGCTTGATCCAGCAGGGTCAAGTCTTCTGTTCATTGCAATCAAATGTATTAATTTTTTTGAATGTGCAATTTGTATGTTACAACCACTCTCTACTTTTAGAATCTTCTTTAATATTCTTATTATGGGTTGCCAGTATAAATAGAAGGTTCGCTATGTTACACAGAAATGCACTTCTGCATTTCTGCCTTGCAATCTCATTACGGGATGGCCATGAGCAAATAGCTGGAGTTAAGCAGCAGAAATTTTTTTATCTTCTGACATACTGTCCTGTAAGTTAAGCATATTCTTTGCATGTGCATTTGTTATTCTAAAGCTTTTTCTAATGATTTAGAATAGATACGTACATTCATACACATTGGAATATGAAGAGGAAGGTAGTCATGGTGGTGGATGTATTGCCCACTGCAATTCATATGTTAAACTTTTCCTTTAAAGATTGTACAAATCATGATTCTATAAACTTTGTTTTTTACTTCTTTGTTTTCCTTTTTTCTGAGTAGAATTTCAGAATCACTTAAGATTATTTAATAAACAGTTTTAAAAACGTTTGTTTTCTGCATATAAGCTTTAGTGAAGGTAAGATTTTAATTCCTACATTGTTTACTTCTCTTAAGTGAAGTGATGCAGAATCTTTTGTTGGGGCGTAACATTCTTTGTGGATTTCAAAGGGAATTTTAACCCTAAGTAGTATTCTTCCATTGATTTGATCTTCGCTCTTTATTCTTTTCTGTTCCCTAATTTTATTATGAAGCCCCTGAAAGCAGCTGAGCAAATGAATTAATTTGTAAGTGCATTACCCCAGCTTTCTAATTATCTCCAAAGTGGTCTGAATAATCCATCATATTTTCCCCCAGAAAATTTTCTACTTTCTTTCTGCTTGTCTGTAGCAGCTTCACCTTTTTTTCAAAGCTTGAATTAAATCCCCTGGCAAAGGAACATAACCTTCTTGATGCTGTTCTTTCATGTTGTTCCTTGGACTGTGTGTCATTTTTCAGGTCTATTGTTAGTAACAATACATAAAATGAAGGAATAAATAGCATAAGAGAGTGCTGTGAGAAGATAGATTTGTCAAAATTCGCTTAGAGATCCTTATTCTCCATTTCTAAAAGGACAAAGTGCCCCACCCTTGTAGAAAGTCTCCAGTCACAAAATTCTGAGTTCTAAAGGGCTGGCCTGACCTCTAGAAATCACTAGGAAGTGAAAAAAAGTGAAATGTTACTTACTTGGACAATTCATCTGTCTTCCTTAAACACTTTTGATACGCCTTGCCTGTTTTCATTTTCAGGTTTTGTTATCCTGTTTTTTCTGTTCCAGGAACAGACTGCGGCAAACCTTTGCTGATTCCACACACAGAAATGATCTGGGACAACTCGAGCACTCTGTGGAGCAGAGTGTACTATCAGTGTATAGAAGGATATTATTTTAATGGAGACAGGAATTTTTCAGAATGCACAATAGATCAGTCGTGGGAGAATATTACATACATATGCAAAGGTAAATATTACTCTAGGACGTTGCTGTGGGATGTGCAATCTAAATAGTTTCTCATTCCTGTTCCAAAGGTAGGAACAGGAGGAAGGCTGAAGGCAGTAAATCCTTTTCTGATTTACGATGTATGGAACGTCGTCGTACTTCTGTGTGGAAAGGTCATGGAAGAGAATGTTAGCCACGCAACAGTTTCTAGGGGATGCCACAGATCTTTCTGTAGCTGTCTTGCTTTTTATTTCAAACAGAAAGGGACTAAAGTAATTTGAGTTTCATTGTTGCACTGAGAACCTACAGATTTAAAAGCAAGGGGAATGTCACCGGATGAGCAGAAGACGTTTAACAATATTTTATTGTGGGCCTAATATCGTCAAGTGCACTGTGATGAAAGTAGGGCCAATGGAATTCAAAAGTCCCTTTTCTTTTTTTTTCTTCTCTCATTTTGCCCAAACTCGTTCATGGTTGCCTTTCCGGCCTAGATCTAGTTGCCTGAATTTCAGTCCAGAAGGATTTTCTTATAAAAGAATGAGTCCTGAGAAAGAAAATTTGTAGCGAAGGTGGTGTCATGCTGTGGGCTTGGAGACAGGATGTACTGACATTTTAATAATAGCAAAAAAATAGCAGATGTTTTGGACTATGGCTGTTGTGCTCCTTAGTGTTCTGTGTCCTTAGAAAGACGTGTCACAAGATAGCTCTACGGCTTTCCATCTCTTGTTCCTAAGTAGCAGTGCTGTCTTTTGCAGATGGTAATCTGTCCTTATGTTTTTCAAAAGGACTGGAAGTATGTCTTTGACTGCTACCACTTCACAGACCAAGCCTTTTCACAGAGTTTCCATTTGATGCCTCCCTTGCCTCACTTGATGTCTTGAGCATTTGCTGCAAATATAAAACATCAAGTAAAATGAGCATGCAGAAAAGCAGTTCTCTCACTTTTTTTGTAGTGCCCTAATAAAAGTGGAACTGCTCGTGTTAGAAGTCATAATTCATGTTTAATTTAGGCAGTTCGCATAGCTGTACTTTCTAAATTGGTTTTGAAGCAAGCATTGTGTAGAGTGGCTAAATTAATCAGGCATGTCTGTCGTTACAATGCTGCGAGTTCTGTCTTGAGCACTCTGAAGCTTTGAAGGGCCTGAACCTGCAGACTGCACCCACAGGATTACCAGTGATTTCAGCAAGAGCTTTGCCAGGGGCCAAAATGTAGACTACAGCTGTAGCTGTTGGATCAGAGGGCCAAAAATGAGTCAGAGTTATGTCAAGTAGAATAGAAAAAAACTTAAAAAAAAATCGTCTTAACTAGTCCAGGCCTCTTTGAAAAAAAATTAAAAAATCATGAATAGGAAGTTAGTACAGAGGTCTCCTGTACTACTCTACAGAGGTCTTCTACAGAGTTTCTTAACTGCTGTGTTTTTCACACTTACTAGAGGTAATGAATGACTTTCAAATCTCTGTTTCAGTAATGATGCCTTTCAGATGTGTAGGATCCTAAGGGTATGTGTAATTAATTGGTAATTCCCATTAAAATGAGAGAAAATAACTTAGGATAGAAGTTGGAAAACCATTTGTCTTTTCCTACTGCCTGAAAAACCTCGTTAGAAGTAAGGAAGGTAAGAAATTCCCTTGAGTATGTTCTCTTTGGCAGATAGTCACTTCTTCATTTCTTAGGCAGTGATTGCTGTGGAAAGCCCTTGTCTGCTGCATTGTCTGTTGGGCTATATAGTAAATGTGTGTGTGTATATATAAGTACATATTATAGTAGCTGGTTTAAATATTAAAAAATTGCTTAGCAACATTACTGAGAGGCGCTGGTTGGATTAAGTCATCAGCAATGAAGTCTGGCAATAGTCAGCTGGATTACAGTCTTCCTTTCCCAACTGTTGATGTGTATACATAAACTCAAGACACTGAAGTGCAGAAAACATACCAGCAATTAAATACCTGCTGTCCAGTATGCTCAATGTGTGAGTCTCGCCATCCTGTACAGCTTGTCCTAGAACTTCTTTTTGCCCTGCAGAGTAGGGATGTGTGGTTTCATTTCTTTTCATTGCAGAAATAGTGTGCTGTTATTCCAGGCACACATTGTGTTGAGCTCTGATGGGATTTCATGGTAAATCTGGGAAGCTCTTTACGGAATGAAAACAAGATTCCCTTATGGGAATAATGTTTCAGTTTGTTTCAGGGAAGGGCTTTGGCTATGAAGCACTATAGCATGTAGTCTGAAACAAGAAGCTTGGTTTTCCTGTTGTGAATTTCAGCGGAGAAATTGTCACCTTGAGCTTTTTTGATAGTAATCTTAGTGAGAGAGGTTGTTCTGGTTGTGTGCTCAAAATGCAACAGAAGGTAACATAAGACTTATAGTTCCATTTTTCTATAAAAGCAAAAAGTATAAAAGGGAGTCATCCCCTTCATGTTACTCTTTTTGAGTGGATTCCACAGATAAGGGTGGTTTTTTTTTTTATTTATCGTGTCTGTCAGAAGGCCAGAAAAAAAGGTGATTTATGCCTTGGCTATCTATCTGAGATGCTTGTTCCTAAATCTGCACTTGCAGGTGGGACAGTGTTCAATGTATATGGTAAGCTGTTACCAAGTCCATGAAGTGTATCATTTTGAGAAGGGCAGGGAGAGGAACTGGAGGGTGTCTGAAATGAAAATGTGTAAACGAGTTGGTTTTATCTTTCATTGAACTTTCATACAAATGTTTCATAGTAAAAGATTAGGAAGGGCTAACATAGATGCTGAAGTAAAATCTTTTCCCCTTGTAATATGTGTAGATTGTCTGTGTGCATGCATGTACAGACATACACAAACACACACACACATAGAGCTTAACTTTTGAGAACTTATTTCTTGGGCATCCAGGGAAAGTTAAGATGAATTATGGAGAATAGAGTGATTACAGGGTAGCCTTACTCTTAATACAATATGTAGCTCTAAAACCGGTACTTTTTCCAATCTTCGACACAGTTATGAAGGGGTCAGTTCATGCACAGAGAGGGGCAGTGTCTGGTGCAGTTTTCTATGTTAATTGGACAATTGTTAGGGGTATTTTGAAGGGAAATAGTCCCGTTACCTACTGCAGCTCTTTAACCTATTTTCAGAGTCCTTTCTTCTACTATTCATCAGGCTTTTTCCAATTTTCGGGTCCCTAGTCGTAGAGATGTCCTTGTCATGGAGAGTTTTTTCACGGTATCTGATCTGTCCTTCCTATAACAATTGGCTCTAGTCAATGGCTGTAAGCACATAGGCTGGGTTGGCTGCTGCTCATTATTTTGCTCCTAGAAAACACCTTCTCTGTTTTTGTTTTCTTTGGAGTTTTTTAGTATTCAATGTGTTTAGCATCTATTGGTGTGGATAGCAACAATATGGTGTCTATGAAGGATGGTTTGTCCAATTTCCTTATTTTTATCCAAGAAAAAGAAAATGTAAGTCTGCATTACAGAATAAATTCTCAGTATTTAATAACTCCCCAGTACCACTATTCACTATATTATTAGGAATGCATTTATTAAAGTGGTTTTTTATGTATTAAGTGAAATATTGTCCTTGCAAAAGAGGCAAGTGCTGCACGTGGGTGGGAAAAGTCCATAGATATACGTAAAAAGGTTGTGGAGGGAATGAATCTGACCTGCATGGAAAGGTAATGCACATTATTGGTAGAACATTCCAAAACTCAGGCAGTGAGAAATAGCTGTTATAGTCAAAAGGTAAAACTGACCTCTGTGTCCCTTTAATGGTGAGTCTGACAGCACAGCAATTGTTACTGGTTGGTTGTGAGAGCCTTCCAAAGCAATGTTAGGCAGTACGGGCTGTCGGCAGATTGTAGGTGTCATGTGCATGGTGTACAGAGAAAAAGATGATCCAGTCCCAACGTATTGTGAAGCTGGAACTCAAATATGGAAAAAAAATAATTCTTCACAGCAATTCACGTTCTTTCTGATCCTGAGCTTGGAGCTTCTGTGTCATAACCTCTTGTGTCCATGCTTGCTTTTTTACGTTACCTTTTATGAAATGCAATGTGAACTGTCCATCTTTGACTAAAGATTGATTTTCTGTTTCAGAATGCTTCATTTTTCTGCGTTATTATTCCCCATCCACAAATAGAGTTTAGCTGCATGTCTTGATCTTTGGAGATTTTGTTGAGATAATCACGTGGAATTTGGGTATTATGGTACTGAGGAGTATCTTCAAAGCATCAAGAGAATAAGGTGTTGGTGGGTTTTGAGCCATTTCCCAGAAAATGGGTGCACTGAAAATCCTAATGGATGAAGAAGGTGGAGGATGCTTCAGAGATTTGAAGGTTTAGAAGGAAGAGTGGTTTGATGAATCAGTCCAGAGAAGGCATAGCAGATTGTCCACACTGTGCACTTTAAAACATTGCAGAAGAGGAAAAGAATACTTACATCATAAAAAACAAAAAAACCTTGAAAAAAATCAAAAGCAAAATCTGAATCCAGTCAGGAATAAACAGAGCAGGATCATCCTTCAGGTGTAATTTAACTGTAGACCTACAGCAGAGATAATGTCATGCAACTGAGAGGGTCTAGTTCCTTTCTTTTTAATCCAGACTTGTTTTCCCCTTGCTTTCACTTTCCCTTCTTCTCCTATGCTTTATCCGTATTCCCAATGACTGATTTCCCCTCTGGAATGTCAGTTTTTACATCCTCATGTGTGCAGTAAGAGATGGTATAGAAAAGCAGCTGGAATGTTTGTGTGGTGGCAGCATCAGTGATTTCCACACGACACTGAATGAGTTAACCGTTGCTGTCCTAACTTTTATTCCCAGCCATGTGTAAATAATTCATGTCAACAGTTATGAGCTTAATAGAAAAGGTGTCGCTCATATCTGTGGGCATTGATTCAAAACCCGTGGTTCTGTAGGAATAAGAATCCTGTCAAACAGTTAGGATAATTATAGTCATCCGTGAAAATGATCTGATTTGCCTTAGTTCTTATAGAGGCCTAATTTGATATGTTAAATCCAAATTTCTGGTAATTTCTTTACTTACCTGGAAAAACACAGGTGGAGGTTTGTGTTATGGGAAATTGTACTTAGATCAAAGTGATGCAACCCAGTGACAGTTAAAACGAATGAAAAAGAAAGTGTAGCATTTTACAGGGATGTTTAGGCTTTTGTTTGTTTGTTTGAACCCAAATTAATAATTACACAGTTTGTGGTGGCAAATACCAGTTTTGGGAGCCTCTTTCAGCTGGGGATCATGTGCATTTCTAATCCCAGCCCATGTAATCCTGTCTGGTTTGACACCCTTGATTGATACATCTTTGCTTTGTAGGTATGTTCACAAGTGCATCTCTTACACTTTTGTCAGTATGGTTCAATACATGAATTACTCTGTTCCTGATTGTCTCCTGGTAAGATTTTTCAAACAAAGGAAGTAGTAGATCATTAGCTATCTGTCTGCTCCTTCCTGCCTGACTGTCTCTGCCTACAGCTTTGCAGTTTCTTTGTGGGCTTCCTCTGTAAAATTTAGGACTGAAGGTGAAAACCTGCTGAAATTTTGCAATGCTAGTTAAACTGGAAGCACATGCGTTACTCAAAATGTGAAAAACTTGTAAAAACTTATCATGCTGCCCTAAAAGGTATAAATACTGAAGATGTCTTTGTAAAATAAATTCCATATGTACTTGTGAAAGCTACTGTGTAAGAGCAGTTTGCCTGTTTGGTATGGACAAGTGCTTTCAACAGTCTGAGCAGAAGTTCACTTTGAATTGTTGTTCACTCTCTTTTCATTTCTGTGTCTGAACACGTGTGTGGTGCGTGTTAGCAGCAGATGGCATTTGCACCATCATTCACAGTTTTCACAGAATTGGAACAGGCAAAACCTACAAGAAAGCTAGTATTTGGATTTTTTTCTTTCCCCTACATTGCATGTTTGTGTGGGGATTGGTGGGAAGAGCTCTGTAAGTGAATTTGCACATGTGGATGCTCTTTAGCTACCTGCAGAAGATGAAATGTCAGATTGGAGCTGGTTCTGTCCCCTTTCTGGTAAACACAATTTTTTCATGCAAGTTCAAAAATACTTCACTGATAGGACGTATCTCAAGCTGAGGTCAGTGGTAGTCAAGTGCTCCTTCAACTGAGGACTAGTGGATTGTATATGTGGAAGAAGTTGTGGGTTTAATGACTGTTCAGACATAGAGTTGTCTGTCTGTTACCTTTTTTTTTTGGAATCAGCAAATAATAACACTGAGTACTGGGACCTGAACTCGAAGAGGCTGATAAACAAAGGGTTAAGGTTGATCCTCACAGCACAGGGTTAAGGCAGAACAGCCTGACAGTACAGGCATTGAGGCACTGGATGTAATTACTATGAAGATTTTCCCCACACACTTAAGCACAGAGAGAGGCCCTCCTTCCTAGCCAAGCTTTTTAAAGTGGAGTAAAGGAGACTCAGACCTCCACTCCTTGTTTTCCTTCTTAGAATGAATTTCTTTGTCTTTCCTAATATGAGTTCTCCGCCCGTCCCCGGTCCCCCCCCCCAGCACCGACACTCACTGGCACTGTTGCATCACTTTGTTGCTCGCTTTTTGTGTTCTCCTATTTGTGTTCTATTTACAAGCATCTGTCTTTCCTGTCTGCTAACAGCCAAGTAGTATTTGCATATCTCTACCTTCTCACAGATTTGCCATTCCGTATTTGACTCCTCCGGGGTATTTTTCCACCCTTCTGCTCTGGTCTCCAGGCGTTTGCATGTTGTTTCTAGGACCCTTTCCCTTGGGACAGGAAGGAGACTGTGAGGGTAAGCTGGAGGTCAGTGGAGCAGCAGTGGCATCCAGTGGCCTTCTCGGTAAATCACAAGTTGAAATTTCTAGTGCTGAATTGTGGGCAGGCTGAGGGTCTTCACTTCTCCTGTCTCGTTTGTGAGTCTGAGTGAAAGCTGTTGATCAAAATCAGATATGTTGAAGATCTGGGTGCTACTGTCTGCTAAGACTTCACACTGAGGTCAGGCACATATAGTGCGTTTCACATCGGGAGTTCCCAAGCTCTGGAAGTCACTGTTGAATTTAACAGAAGAACTAATCTGACAGGGAACCTGTTTCCCTCTAGGTGTGAGAATATTTTTTTTCAGAAATACATTTGTGCTGTTATTGGATACTGTGTTTATGCTACTGGAATTAACGTTAAACCAAGCACTTACTGTACAAATGAAAGAACATGTGATCAGTAAGAGTAAGGGAGAAAAGCAGTCTCTTCTAAGTCTCCAGGACTTTGTTGTGGTGGTCACGTTTTTTCAGCATGTTGCAGCTTTTCATCCTCTTTCACTCCTACCCATTTAGAGTGGAAACTTTGAGAAAAAGTCTGCCAGCTCTTCTGTGGGTAATTGCATGCTGGCCTTGTCCTTCTGAAAGTTCAGAAGGCACGACAGAAAAAATGGCGTAATTACAGAAGAAACCGCTACTAGTTCTGCCTTCTTCCTTCCAAGGAGGCCACTGTATAAGATTTTTTTTCCTTGCCTGAATAGCTGGCATAATCACTTTTTTTTGTTGTTTGCTGCTTTATTTTGCTTTATTTTTTTACTGATTGTTTTATAAACTTATGAATCAAGTGCCTGATTATCTGCTGAGCAGTCTCAGAGATTACCTTTTTTTTTCCTCGTTACGCATTTTAATTCAGATGTCATGAATATGCAAACATTTTTCCCTCTGGCTGTGGTCTAATGAGTCTTTTTTGCCATCCGCTCTTTTAATATAAATGTATCTGATTTAAAGAACACAACAGCTGAACGTACTCTCTTGCTCTGTGTTGGTACAGAAGCCTTAATACTGTGAAGTTTCTAGACATCACTGTGAAACAGATAATAATAATAAGCAGCAATTAAATACAGTTAATCACACAGTCATTTGTAAGGAAATTTGTTTTTTAGAGGACCCGCAGATTAATCTCTTTCTTCTTCTGCTATGTAGAGGGTTTTCAACAGAATTCCCATATTTAATAGCAGTTTGGAGTGGGGGAATTAAAATTAGTTGAGGGAGAGAGAGTGAGGCATCTGTTTGTTGGATATGTGGAGGGAGATATCATTCAAAGACAGTTTTATGACAGTTTCAATCAAAAAAAAAAAGGAAAGGAAAAAGAAAAGTGCTGCAAAATACATAGACAGTTACACTTTAGTTCTAAATAACTGCCTACAATTTTAGAGATGGTTGATGTACTCATTTATTTCAGTGACAGCTTCATGTCCATGTGCCACAAGGGTGTCCCTGTGAAATGGTAATGAAGTTTACATATGGAGTAAGAGTGCCCGGAACTAATGCTTGCTTTTACACCAGACTGTTAACACCAACTACTTTGTGAATATTTCTGAAGTATGTACCAAGACTGTCATATAAAACCCCTTCATAGTTTCACCAGTTAGTAAGGGCTTTTCAGCTTAAATGCTATATGAGCTTGCATTTGTATGACCTTTGTCATGTAGTGAATGTAATAAGAAAATCTGGTATTGGGACAAAGGAATGACGATTTGAAGGCTGGTGAAGGAAAGAAAAGGAGCAAATACGTTCACTGTCAATCTGAGTTGTGACCAGAAGGAGTTTTGTTCTTAGCTCTGGGAGAATACTTGATTATCTTGTCATGTGAAGGCAACTGCTCTGTGTCTGATGACAGCAGTGAGACAACTGCCTAAAAAAAGAACGGATGAGTTGATCTTCCTTGCTGTGCTTTTTCTCTGAGGCATAAGCCAACTCTTAAAAGTGTGTAAATTAACACAGGTATGTTGAGGGATATATCCCTGGTTGCTACAGCTGTATTCCCTACAGCCTTAGTTTTGTGGGCTTCATTCTTTTAATCTAGTGTTTGTTCTGAAAAGTGTTTTACTGTGGCTGTGTTATTTAATTTTATTGATTATAAAACAAGGAAAAATATCAACACCTTTTAAAAAGCAACCCAAACAAATAATGAACCAAAACATTAATTCAGCTCCAAAAATGGTCTTTTCCAGTCTAACACAAAAGGCTTCTTAAAATGCTTTAATGCAGGTTGTTGTATTCAGGAGAGCCTTTCTTTCTAAGTTTGTTGGCTTATTGGTAGCGTCTTTTTCTTACAGAGAGCTTTTTAAAATCTGCTTGACTTTTTCATTTGCAATTTAATGACACTTCTAATCCACGAGGTACAATGGTCTACAAAGTCTTCAAGTTGATTTGTGAGTGTCTCATTCTTTAGAAGACAGACCATTGTGTGTCACGAGATCTAGATGCTGGCACCCAAGTTCAAGGAGAATATAGGACAGGTGGCAGAAGGAGTGGAATTGGGATGTTATTTATCGTTCTTCACTTTTGGTGGTGTAATAACTGTCATAAGTACACTTTAATGAAAGACTTTGACCAGGAATGCCTATGCATAGTAGCAGTTTAATGTGTTACGACTAAGAGGAATCTCCGAAGCACAGCAAAATGTCTTTTCTCATTCGCGCTTTTGCTGGGATTGGTCACCTGGTATGAAAGATTCTAGTCTTTAGTACAGTATATACTGAAGAGTCTTGTGTAACAAACAATGCTATTGTATATGTATGCTTTTACCTATAGAAACATATGAGAAGTCTGATGGAGTTAATAAGGTTGTTCCTTTGCTGTCAGGAAACTGTAATGTGGTTTTAATGTCCTCTTCAAGAGCTATAAAGTCATTAGGATTAAAATTGTTCTACACTAAAATGCAAGCCTAGCAAAGTATTTTGTTTTCATTAGTCATGGTAGTTTATCTAATGCTGGCTGTGTGTTTAAGGTCTTCACAGTCATTAGCTCAGGACATGCTTCTTCAGTTAGCTTTGTATTTTAATTTTAGGAGCTGACACAGTTAAGGGAAAGCTTAGCTACCTAACTTCTGCCTACCTTGTTTTATTTTTCTTGTTTGAAAAAAAACCAAAACAAAACAGAAAAAAAATAAACAATTGCTCCAAATATATTAAGATTTGCATGAGAAATAATGACTGTTTCATTCTGTATTCATGTTTTTGCTCACAGAGGAGGAATTATTCAGTAATTTGTCCATATTCAATGAAACGTGTTTGAAGTGGCAAAGGAAAACTGGAAGACTGGGAGTGCAGGAAACGTACACAGTAAGTGGGGCAGTATTTGAGATTGGGAGTAGCTTTGTCCTGGTTAATTCTGGTGGGTCAGCAGTGGAGATTTGTTTTGTGGGTTTTATTTGTATGGTAATTTGTCTCACTGCTCCCAGTGAACTGCCTAGAAACCCAAAGGTGTCTGGGTTAGGAAAGAAACAAATCCCTGTCCTGAAGTTAGGTGAAAAACTAAAAAGCCGTTGGGGTCCCATTCCAGTAAATCACCTACACACCTGCTTGAAACCATAAGAAGCGTTTCAGCACAAGTTTATGTTTTAGTTAAATGCTGTTGTAGAGCTCAAGGTCACATTGACATAGAAAACATTGCAAAACTTGAGCTCTGTCCAGTCTGTGATGCAAACATTTCAAGTAAACAGTGTATCATTTGCACATACTGATGTAACTTGTTTTAGAAATACAAAGTATATTGAAATACCCTGCCTTGCTCAAGAGATTCAACCATCTTATATTTGAACATTTTAGGATTGTTTTTTAAAGAAAATTGTAAACAACATTGGTAACTACTTTTTTTTTTCCATTTTTTTTCTTGCTATCTATTTATAATCTAGAATAAAAGATAAGATATAAATTCTCAGAAACAAATAGTTCAGTCAGCATTATCGAAAGCCAGAACAGTATGATATGAATTGCCATGCTTTGAGAATGATAGCATCCCAAGAAAGGTTGTTTTTTTGAGCATGTACACATAGGGGAAAAAGAAAAAGGGGATTATTTAGGGTCTCCAGGGTGGGTAGGTTAATGTGAAAAATAGGTTTCAAGATTGGGTAATAAGTTTGGAAAACAATCTGTCTTTCTCCTCCTGTCTTATAAACCAACTTATTTTTACTTTGGGTGCTTTTATTGAGCACTGCTGAGATGGAAAAACCAAGTTCACCATTACTCTTAACAGTTCAAAACCAGTACCAGTTTTTCATGTACCCAGTGGTAACTGGCGAGCTGTGGATCTCCGGTGTAGTGTGCTCTGTGCATGTGCTTTTGTGTGAATTCAGCTGTCTGCAAGACACTTCAGAATAGTCAAAACTGAGGATGATGTGGACATAGACTACATGCAGTAAAGTCCAGAACACAGTGTGGACTACCTTGAGCTCAACTACATAAGTTTAGTCTGTCCCTTCATCTCATTCACACAACAGGTTTTTTTTTTTCACTCCACTGGGACGATCTTAGGGCAGCTTGTCTTTTACTGTTGTTTGGCATTCAGTCTTAGTACTGATTCCGTAGGGCAAGGGGAAAAACTAGAAATAAGAAAGTAGCCAGCAGAGGTAGTTTCCATCTGTGTGCTGTAAACAAGAAGGAACATTTACTTACATCTTACTATTTGTGTTGGAGATGTTTGTAGGGTCCACGTTATAGATTCCTTCTATTTATTGTAGAAATATATGAAAAATTATTCATAATTTTAACAGTCAGAAATTAAATATCTAATTTATTAAGCCATCTTGTTGCACCAAAACAGTGAGTCACAAGCCTATTTTTTTGATTGAGCTCATATTCTAAAACAGATGTAATACTAGGTTCTCAAGGCTTAATTGAACTTGTATTCTGAATTTTGGAGAGCCACAACCAATTACACCATCATTTTTGTTAATCCTTTAATAGTTTCACATAGTGGGCCAAAGATGGGATGAGAAGACGTTCTCGGAAGATGCGATATTTAATATCACTACAAGCGAAGATAATCCAAAGGTGTGTTTAGATCTCAGCTCTGGCAGTAACTACGTGGTGAATATTACTACCATCTCTTCCACAAACATCACCGTCTCAGTTACAGTGGCAGTTCAGACAAAGGGTAGGTTGTGCTTTGTATTCTCTGTGCTTATAAAAGAACTTAACTATGCTGCAGAATTCACTGTTTTGAGTCTAGCAGGCAGTATAACAGGCTGTCTCCTAGACTATATCATTCTTGATGCTGACTACACACATGTAGCCACTGTCACCATCCTCTTTTTCTGGAAGACATCTTTCTTTCTGCTCACTGTGGCCATTGAGTGTATGAGTAAACAGAGCAGTGGCAGTAAGTCCCCTTCAGAAAGATTTGGCAAACTTGCATCTTCAGGATATTTGTCTTCTGTGTGAGGCAGGATTGGTGCAGTGGCATTCCTGGCTACACGCTGAAATTTCAGTCCATGGTACAGTGCTTACTGGTTTCCATTCCTTGCCTTGAAAACTGATTCTCTGCCTGTGGGAGAATTCCCAGTTGCTGAGCTGTATGGTACTAATCTAAGTAATGTGAATATTATAGATAATGTTCCTATGTTTAGCAGTGATGAGCAGTGTTCTGGCAGTTTTTCAGTAATTGTAGAGAAGGCATTTTCTAACAGCAGGTTTCTGTAGTATTTTCGTTGTGGAAACTTTAAGCTTGCCTTCTGACATACTAATTCTGATGAGACAGACCTTAAGAAATAATTGCCTTTGCAATCCACAAAAATGCCTTTTCTCTTGTGCTTTTTCCTAAAGGGCATCAACTGTGACAAATTGTTCTATGATAACTTTATTTCCATCAGAAGGTCTAAAGCCCTGGGTCTTTCTGTTGTTATAACCTCCGTAGGTCTGGACAAATAAATCCTATCTTGATTTGCTGAATAGCCTGCTTGGGTTTATCTGAAAGACATTTTTCCTGGAATATGTTCATTTATTTACTGTGTTTGTTCATTCAAAAAGAAATAAGATTCTGCCTCCTTCTCAGAATAGAATTAAAATAAAAACCTTTTTATTTTTTATTTTCAGCTACTCATTCAATTAAGATGAAGAAACTGAAGTTTTTGTAATAAGTTATTCCCTTTTTTTATTGTCTCTACAGTAAAGGAAGCTTTCAATAATGTATTAATTTTTAATGAGACCTGCTTGAAATGGCGGAGAAGTGTCAGGGGAACTGATGTGGAAGACAGATACTCAGTAAGTGACAATCTGTATTTTGAATCTAGAAAACCATTTACATCAATCACCTATGTGAAAAAAGCCCCTGTAACTTTTCAAACACTTGCTGCTGGCAGTGTTCCTTATCCTAATAATGTCTCTCATGAAAACACAGAGAGTAAGCTTCCATAGCAACCTTCAAAAAAGAAAGAAACCACCATGCTCTTTTGTAGTTTCCTTCTTCTAGCTTATTTTCCACCCTGTTCTACTCTATTTTGCCTTCCCTATCTGTACGTTCAACTTTGTCACGCTCAGGCCTCAGACAGCTCTGTTCCAATTCCACGGAGTCAGTCCACTGTGTCTTGTGACATGCCTTCAGTCTTCCCTCATCCCAGCAGGGCATTTCTGTCTCTGCCAGACTCTTGACCACCTGCTGTTGTCTCAGATCTCTGTGTGCTAAGAGGTGCTCAGAGGTTATGTAAAGGCGTGGTATGTCTTTAAAGGAAAATTAGCACATCATTAAAATACAGTGAGCATTTTAGTTTTCATTAATAGAGAAATGATCAGGAGAGGTCTTAAGTTAATAACTTCATGATCATTTGGCACATCAACAACAAAACAAACACATACAAAATCCAACTGAAACAATAAAAAAACCAAGGTTCTGTAAATATGCCTGGAAACATAGCTGTCCGTAGGCAGGTCCTGGAGGATACTTGGCATTTTAACATAGGTCAAAATTACTTGATTTTGACTTGATCCTCAGGGTCAAACCAGAGAGGTGTTCATGTGAGCTTACTTTTAGAACTAATCACTTTGCACTATGAGGAAATAATACAACGAAAGTGCACTATTACTGGAAGCCTGTATGTTTGCAGGAAATCAAGAATTGGGGGAAATTACAGTACTAATAAAAAAATAGCATAGACTAGGAGGAGGAGAGGTGAAAGAACTAGGACAATGCCAGAGCTGATCTAGAGGACTCCAGTTGTCGAATTTTGGAAGCATTTGAATTTGAGTAACTGTCAGCGCCAACGTTTTTGGTACTCTGTATGCAGTGATGTATTTTTCTGCTTTTTCTCGTACATGACATGACTGAGTGCAGATATATGAAAACATTGCAATTTCTATGCCTTGATTGTTTTGTTACAGTTTCATGTGCAGGGCCAGCGCTGGTATCAGAAGGAGTTCTTTCATGAAATGACTTTCAACCTCACCACACACAAGCAGGCTCCAGAAGTTTGTTTTGATTTGCAGCCAGGCACCAATTACTCAGTTAATATTTCCATGGTAGCTTTGAATTTTTCACTGCTCGTTTCCATGACAACACAAATCACAGGTAGGTCCTGCCATTTATTTTATAAATTTACAAAAGCATCTGTTGGGTGCAGGAAGCTCAAGTGAAACAGCATTGTTGATCTGTGTCATATGGTGCGTTAGCAAAGTGCTCTTTCCATGCTTAGAATTGTTCATTGTTTGATTTCACAGATCTCATAGGACTGACAGTCCAGCAATAGAAGGGGGAGAGAAATGCGGGTACAATGTTTTGAAGTGTCATTTTGGCACAGCAGGGAAAAGATACTTTGGTGGGTTAGACACAAGATGGGTAGATAGGGGAGCTGCATTAAATTCCCTGCCGTATTAGAGACTAAGTCACTTTTTTTAGTACAAGTTCTGACCACTGTTAAATGTAGATAATAGCAAAACTGCACTTCATGTGAGTATTCAAGACAACAGATATCACGAAAGTTTGCAAGGATCCAAAGTACAGAGAGTCCTGCAACTACCTCAGACAGATACTTTCATCTGCAATTGTTAAAGTACAAAACCTAAAAGGCATTTGAGCGATTCTGTAGGGAAGAGTCTCAGCTTCACTATTTAGCAAGATACTTGTGTGGCACTAAGGTGCCGTGATAAAAAACAGACGTCACTTTTTAGCTCATTTTTGTTTAGAACAAACAGTTCTGAACAGTTTTGCACCATCCCAATACTGTCAGACTTTCTGAATTAGGTTATTACTGTTACACTGTTAAGTGCAGTGTTTGGTGCTGGTGTTGTTCTTCCCATTGGGGCCACAAATTGGAATTCCAAAGAGACAAGCTCTCTGAGTGTGTAAAATTCTGTTCAGCCACTAGATGGAACCGGTTCTCTTCTGACTGCTCATGAAGAATGAGATTTGTGGTGGTTTTGAAATTGATAGTATTACAGTATTTGTAATAGTAAATCTAAGGTTTTTAAGCTTCATGAAAGGCAAAACATCTCTCGTTTCCTAAAGCTACTGCTTAGGATATACAATGACCGGGGTTTTTTTTAATTTAAATGCAATTACAGTAATGATTTGATAATACATTTTCAGAAGCTTCCTAGCTGTCACTCAGAAGTAGCATCCAGGAGTTCCTAAGTACATGTAGTTTTGTAAAAACTAGTAAGCTGTCTCAGAATTTGGTTGAGTGAGGTAATTTTTCAATACATGCTCAGAGTAAAGGTGTAGCCCTTTACACTGTTGTCCTGTGGTATTTCCTAAACTCTGCAGGATTGCATCAAGTCAGTTGCTCAGTAGAGCTACAGAGAACACTTTGCAGCAGGTGCTTGTGAAATGGTATTTGTGCCTTAGCAGCTGGCATGTTTCCCTCTCTGCTGAGCTAGTGCTTAACAAATGCATATACATAGCCCCAGAAAAGGTCTTTGTGTAAAAGTTAGGTCATTTCTGTTTTGAAAGATCCTGCTACACAAGCCATTTTATATCTGGTAGCTACTTTTTTCAATAAGCAATAATAGGTAGGTGTTGCTCTGTCATTAGCAATCTTCATGCAAAACTTGCCGTGCAAACACTCCACGTTGTGCCTTTTTAATAGAAGCCAGAGAATAAAAGTAGATCTTTTTGCAGTTGAAATTGAGTGAAAATTAAAAAGCCAACAGTGATCATGCTGGAAAGCTCACCAAGTAATGATAATTTAAATAAGACTTTAAATTTGTTGCTGTTTCAGTTTATCTAAAATGAAAAGGATACAGTTAAAATAATTTTTCTGGCAGTGTCCCTTTGAGTTCTGTGCCTTATGTTTCGGGAATCGCATTATCTGTACAAGCAATTTAATTTATATAAAAACTATTTATAATTTTAGAGTAGGTGTATAATTTGCTTCTTCATTTGTCCGTTATTTTGTAATCATGTACGTTGTTGAACCAGAAGGTTGTGTTTCCAGGACGGGTGGAATGATCTCAATTTTTCTGCCAGTTTAAGTCTGAAAACTGGTTTTTGGCTCTGGGGGCTTTCTGGCTAAATGGTACTGCTTACATGCAAGATATGCCTTAAGCCCAGAGGCTCTAAGGAAGCTGACTTATGAAAGTGTTTTACTGTTAATGTACTGGAGGTGGCCTCATTTGTTGTCTAAGGTTCCATACAGCATCCTTTAACAAATGCACAGTCAGTTGGTCTGTTTCCCCAGCTGGGGGTGAATCTAGATGTTGTATCTCCTTCGCTTCCATACACCTCCCACATTTTGAGAGTTCGGGAAATCTTAACTGTGGAGTTTCACCTATTCTGAAGAGACAAGTCCCAAACGGTTGGCTGAACACTGCCTAACAGGCTTAATTTCCTGACAAGGATAGTCATCTGTGTAAATAAAAAAAAAAAACAACTGTTGCAGAATACAATAAGCATGTATAATGCTAGCGATAAGTTTGGGTCTTCTTTCAAAAAGCAAAATTTGTAAATGCGTGTTAAGAAAGCTACTTCTATATCCTGAATATCTATATTTATATCTATGTATCTCCTAAATGAGGATTTGTTATATCCATAGTATTTCTAAAGAAAAAAAGCAAGAACTGGGGACTTAAAAGCCTGCATTTCTCCCTGGCAAGTAGCATCCTTTAAAAATAGTTCTTTGCTGAGCACAAGGTTGGTTTTGCCCATCATCTTGTGGATGGTAAATACAGCCAAGTAAATGCTTCATGGATCATTGAAATTCTGCTCCTTTCACACTTCCAGTAGCAGGCATTTTGCACGGTCTTTCATGTCATCTTAGCTTATTTTAGACAAGCTCTCAGCACCTGTATACTTGAGATAGGAAATCGAGTCAATTATGAAAAATGATTAGTGATTATATTGTAGTTGTAAAAAGATGGTAGCAAGACTGTCTTTTAAGCAAGAAGGGAGTTCATGTCTGTTTCCAGGGAAGGAAAGGAGTGTCTTGTGGGTATACTTTCTCATTCATTATTTCTGTTGGGATTACACTATTTACAGGTGGCTCTGTTCATTAGCCTTTTTGAAGATCATTTATTAAGGCATGCTCAGACAAGGCATTGTTTCATTATCTGGTTTCACGTAAGAATTTAAGAAGACTGAATTTTTTAACTGCTTCCTAGTGTTTGAAGACCAGGATAATAGAGAAAGAGCTAATGCTCTTTGGCTTTTGTTTTTAATATCCTAAGTAAGAGTAACTTCTTCAGTTGAGTCACATTAAAATACTATTGATATTTGAGTCTGTTTGCAAGGTTTGCTTTGGGATAGATGTGTTATGTGTTATGTTGGATGTGACAAAATTGTGGTCTTTGTGAAGTCATGAATGCCTGCTTATTTATGGTGTCTGGCTAGGTTTTTTTACTTTAGAGCAGTTTAGTTTCTGTCTGTAAGACAGAAAATTTTCTGGACACTAGAAATATCTCTTTCATGCCTGAATTGCTGAATTACATTTCCTACTTGTAAAAATAATTAATATTAGATTCAATGATGATTTCACATTACTCTTCCTCCTCTCAACTTTTTGCTTAGAACCCAGGTGTGTTTTGAGTTTATTCTATGGTTACTGTTCACACTTGCTGCCATTTCTTACACGTTTGTACATGCACTTTCTGGTGGGTTTGACCTTGAGCCTGTGTAGTTCAGAGAGTTGTAGTAGTTCCTATGTTTCTCAGCTGCTATTCTTTTTGTTTTAGTCCAGGATATACATGCAGGCCACAGACTCTTGTGTCTGTATCCTCTCTGTCTTTGTATGAACACGTAAGTCAGAAAGTTGACTCACAAGCAGGGAGTCTAGAAAGTGATTTGAATTAGAAGAATGAATTCCATCACATGCTAAGTATATTCTTCCAGAGCCCTGCACTTTCATCACGGTATTTGAAAAACACATTACAGATCAGGTTGTGATGTCTAATTTGTTTGCCCACCCATGGATGTACACACACACACACACACACACACACAGTGGTAAAGTCTATGCTTTATAGTCAGTGCTTTACATGCTGAACAAAATTCTTTGCTTTTTCAGTGGGTGTTCTTTAGTATTGCTTCAGGTACTCCTTTAAAAATTTATAGTGATGTATCTGTCTCAGTCTTTATGTTGTTCTCACCTAGTTCATGTAATTAGCATTAAGTAAAATAAATGAAATGCAAAACGGAAAAAAAACCAATATAAGAATAGGCTACAATGGGGAAGAAGATAGATCGTAAGGTCTTTTCAGCTATGAATTTACACATGAACAGATCACACATTCACGCTGCTAGTATATCCATTTTTAAGATACGATCTTTAAAGAAGATTTAAATTATCATTTTCTGTAGAAGTGGTCTTGATTTATTCAACCTCCTTCCTTCCATCCCATCATCCCTTCTTTAAGAAATGTCTTTCTCCAAGTTAAAAATCACTTCACTTTGTTAAAACAATTATACTGTAATATGTACAGTAAACTTAATTACACTTCAGACAGTAATACAAATGGTAAAAACCCTTGTCTATTCTATCAATATCTCTACTTTTTTTTTTTTTTTTTTTAATTTTACAGCAGTATTCTTGACTTCCTTGTTTTAAAATTCAGTAAAAAACTTTTTGGACATAAAGCCCTCAAAGCCTTAAGAAAAATCCCTGTTTGCAGGAAACTAAGATCATGCAAATGTTGTTATTTCAGTGAAGGGTTGTTTCAGTTAGAACTTTGCTCTAAGAGGAATCTTTGATTTGACTTCCCTGAACTTGGGAAGAGTTGCTATCTGGTTTTGGAGTTTGTGGTTCAATTCCATTACTATTTTTAAAGCTTTATCATTAGCCGAAAATGATGAAGGGAAGCCATAAAGAGGGCTATGCTGGCACCAAGCAAAGGTTTTTTAATAAGGTACAAATAATTCAGTTTAACAGGTTTTCTGCATATCCATATATAAGGTGGGATAGAAATGGATTCGTGCATTTATTTTTAACGTGTCTGTGTACATGAAACTTAAACCTTTCTTGCCTGGGTTATATATACAAAGGCAAGTAGTACAGTGCTGTCCAGAGTTACAGCTTCAGAGCTGTACAAAAGGTCAGGTGACAGGAAAGGCATTAAATTTTGCTGTTACCACTACTGGAGAATGTCATAAAAGTGCTCATATTCCTTGTATTGCAGCAGTTTACCTCTGAAGTCCACATTCTGCAGCAGTAAACAGTATTGGCAAAAAACAGGGCTTTAAAACAAGAAGTAAACAGCTCATTTCCAGGATTATAGAAAGAAATGCAGCTGTTCCATTGAGAAATCCTTTCATGATAAGTAACAGTGAACTGCTTCCAACATGCTAGCTTTTTCTGAAGAGCGTGATTACAGTATAACACCAAGCAGGCTTTTGCTCCAGCGTTCAGGTGTGTGCTGTTTCCCTGTGCTGTTGCAATGGTAGGCACCTCCTGGTGTGCACTTCTTTCCTGTAGCCTGCCTCTGTGTTCAGAGGGAGACTCAGTGGATGGATTCTTATCGTGGAAAATGAGACTGTGTCTGAAATGTCCAAGTGTTAGTAACACAGCACTGCTGTGGCAAGGAAGCGGTTAGAGTGGGACTATCTCTGGATATACTTGCATTTCTTGCTGCATTCTTCTGTGTTTTCCTGGTGCTGCTACAGATACATTAGTCTGTTCTGCTGGTGAAGTGTTTAAAAAAAACCTCAAAAATGTTTAACAAAGGCAAAGTGCTAACAGCACCTGAACAGACTGGAAGACTTTGCTTTCTTCTCACAGCCCACCTAGTGCAAGTCCTCATCTCTCCGTAGCATTACCCTTTTCCCTCCACCTGTTCTAGATGGTGTTAAGTTAGTATATTTTCCATGTGGATTTTTAAATCTGGAACTTATGTTGACCTCACAGAAGACTTTTTTTTTCTTTTTTTCTTTTAAAGATTAAATTTCTGGAGAGATGCTTCTTTTACTAAAAGTTTGTAGTGGCCAAATACTGCATATGGAATAACTGCTTCAGAGTTTCCTTCCTGGTCACTGAAGCAAAAATGAAATCCATTCCTGTTATTTATTAGTATTATTAATATTAATTATTACCATTACATTAAATATAGTATAGCATTATAATTAACATTAATACTACTTCACATTGTTGCAAGTTGTTCACTTTTCTTAAAACAGGGAGGTTGTCTTCAGCGCGCTTGATGTTTGTAGTAACTTGGGTTTTTTACCAGCAACTAAAAATGGCAAAAGACTACAAGCTTTAAAAGCACTGCGTGTTTTTTCAGATAACTGTTCTCTTTTGACCACTCACGAGGGCTGTCACTGCTGGATGGCTATTTATTTTCATGTTTTGCATTTTTCCTGTCGAATTACAGAAAATTAAAAAAAGTAATTCTTAGGAACTTAGCAGTCTTTTTGTCCCCTGTTCCCCTTGCACTGCTTATCTGGAAAAAAAGATGCAAAAACGTTGCATGCAGTGTACATTCTGGGTAGCATTAAAGAAGAAAATCACAAGTTTTTCTTGGAAATGGGAAACTTCTCAAGACAAATTAATAACGGTGTCTCCTGGTAGCATTGGATGCCTAAGAAAGGAAGATAGGAGAAATGTACCAGATAAATCTACCCTGACACATACATTTTCTTGTCACTCTCTTCACTAGCAATGTCTGCGCTGAAGAACCGTTGAAGTTAAGGGAGGGTTTACAGGTCTTAAGTTCTGTTTGCTTTGGTTTGCAAGGTGCAAAGGACATAAAGGTTGGCTGTCAAATATTACTTGTTCATTTATTTTGTTCAGATAGAAATACTATCTATACATTTTATAATATCTGCAGTTGCAGAAGTATTGAAAAGACCGTCTGAAGTAAATACCATTTCCTGTTCTTGCAGCCAGCCATGCAGTACACTTCGTTAACTCAGAAGACTATGTGAAAGGGTTTTCTGCCCTGTCTGTTAGAGGGAAACCACTGTAGAACATTAAGGCTTTGCTATATATAAATCTTATTCTCTTTTCAATCTTAAACATTTGTAGCTATTTTTTTCGCTAGTAGTTCACCCAGACCCTGATTTTGAAGACAACCTGGTAGAGAGGAACTACCATCATGATTCATTTGGCTAAGTAGGCTCTCAGGAGGTTCTCTTGAGGATGATCTTTGCAAAGGGCAAGGTAGGATTTTTATTGCCAGGGATGCGTTTATGGCCTGTTGTCTTTATTTTGGGCGTACAGTGCTTAAATTGTTCCTTTCCTGTATTTCATCTGTTTAAAGCAGAGATCATGTAGGCTTTCAAATTCCTTTTTCACTGTCTACAAAGACAAGATTTGTTTCCCTCATATAAGACAATTTCTCCTTTATTTGGATCTTTCTTGTAGTCATCCTCTGCACTGGTTTCACTTAGCTCTGTTGGACTAATGTTTGCAACTGCAGACACTGTGAAATAATCACACCTGGGCTTTTTGTACCTCTGGTGGTACTATTCTGGTGTTACAGAAATCTGTTTCTTACGCTTTTTAGAGCAGCCTTGTCCTTTTTTTTTTTTTTTTGTTACCATTTTGAGATGTACTAATATACTCTTCCTACTACTCAAAAGAATTTAGAACAAGTAGCAGAAAAATTCTTGCTAGTAGCAAGAGGTTATCTTGTACTTTATACTGGTAAATTTTTATCCTGTTTTTGCAAAATAACAGCTGTAAAGGTGATTCAGTTCTTCTTGCATGATGTCTCCATACTGCTCAGGTTTACAATGTCTAACATGGTTTGAGGAGCAAAATTCATCTGTATGCAGATTTTGCACCATGATTGTTTACAAAATGCCAGACTTAGTACTTACTTTTTTTTAGTCTTGGAGGAACTCCTCTAATAACCTTCCTGCAGCCCAGCAGTTCCACTTCCAACATCCTGTATTTTGCTAGCTCTCAGTTTACCAGTTTTTTACGCACTTTACAGTTTTTTCTAACAAGCCTCATTTTCTCCTGCTGAACTAAGGAATTTCTATGTTTCAACATACATGTGCAGCTATCTGTATTGCAGCTGTTTGAAAAATCCATGCTTTTCAGCAAGATCTTGCCTGACATGACTTAACTTTGGCAATCTGCATTGGCTTTATTTTGTTTGTCACCATGACATTGATTATTCTTTCTGACAGTGCTCTGAGGCCTTGGTTTTCTGTATACAAATACTGCATTTGTTACTCTTAGTCAGATGCCATCTCAGCAGCTTGATACACCAGTTTTCAAACAGCCTAGCAATACCTGTGAATATCTGCGCTAGTTATTTCTGACTTCTGGGATGGACAGAGTCTGTGCTTCACACTCTGCTGCCTCAGTTGTGCACACTGAAGCTCTTTTCATTTTTGCTTCCAGGCATACAGTGGTATTTTTCATTATCATAGCACCAGTCTCTGTGTGTGTGCAGATGTCATCATTGCCATTGAAATCAGAGGCAGAAGTGTTTGTTCAGGGTTGGCCTTGATGCAAATTTCCACTAAAGCAAATTAGAGCTCTGTACCCATATTGAAATCCAATTTAAGGGGGGATATTGCTAGCTGAGTGTGAGCAGTAACTAAGGAAGTTGCTTTCTTGAAAGCGTTTTTGGCGCTAATAGATTCTCCTTTATTCATTTTATTTCTCCTGGTGAGCTGCGTGCCTGGAGTTTGGGGGGTTTTTGTGGGTATTTTTTTTTTTGTTCTCCTTGACCATTTCAGTTAGTCTAATAAATAATACTGTTTATTCCAACAAATCTTTCCTGTCTCATTTCTCTGTAGTCTACCATCATTTTTGGGCATCTCTGTTTTGTTTGTTTGTTTGTTTGTTTGTTTTCCAAGCTAGCAGATATGTTTCAATTTGGGGGTTTGAGCTGGGGCTGCCATGCCATCATGCTTCTATTTGTTCTGTGTTTTTCTTGACCAGACTCTATGTTGTCTGCAGACTTTAGCGTCAGTGGTTTGAGACTTAGTTAACAGAGGGGAAAAAATAGCTAGGAACCCTCACGCCTGAAATATTTGTAAAACCTCTCTGAAGCACTGGTATCTGTTTACTTTTTAGATCCCCCTTTCCCAGATGTAGAATTTGTTGCAGTAAAAGGTTCTGCACCCTTGCTCCGACTCCGGAAAGCAGAAGATCGAAATGGACCGATCAGGTTTGTCTCTGTGCACTCTTCACCCTTTCAAAAAACATTCTGCAGATTTATGTAACTTACATATTGGAATGTTTTGTGGGGGTTAGATTATTTTTGTTAGCGATGGGAGAAAACTTGAGCTGTAACTCCCAGTTTCTCCTCCCTTAGCAGAGTAATATTTGGCCTCAGACTCTTCCCTGCTTTCTGGAACAAAATTCTGTTTTTGATAATTCTGAGATTTCACTGTTGGTTTTGGTCTTTTTTCCTTCATCCACAGTGAAGTCACAGTAGATTTTTATTGATGGATCCAAGCACAGCTCTACCCATGTGATTTTTTTATTTTCCAACAAACTCATGCAGCCAGTACTTGTTTTTTTTTTTCTAGGAGCCAGACGAAATGGTGAACATTGTCTGTATTTTCGCATATTCTGAATATTTCATATTAGTTACAGAGAAAGTCTTGTTTCTGGTAAATTTTTAGAGGCCAATGATGTATTGTTTCGTAAATGAACTTACGCGTTAGATGAGAAGAGTAAGAGATAGCCTGCAATAACTTAGTTTGCTCTTCTGAACATGAAGAAACAGGTGAAGTTAATGGGCATGTGATGAGGAGAACCAGCTCTAAGCTGTGCATACAGTGCTTTTGGTTCAAAATGCAATGGAACACAGAGAAAGAGATACTTTAGTATAAGAAGCGTTCGTCTTGGACATTGGTAATAAAAACCACTTAAAAGGCTACAAATAGAAAAGACAACGTGAATTAATGAATGTCTGATGCTTCGTACACTGAAGTGAGGGCTAACATTTACTTTTTTTGTTTCACTCCAGTCTTTATCAAGTGATTGTGCTTCCTCTGGGTTTGCAAAGCACTTTTATTTGTGACTCCTTTGCTGCTGCAACTTTCTTTAGTAATACCACTGAGGCTAAAGGATACGTGGCAGCTGAATTTCGGGCGAAGGATGTTGCTGATAACATGTCAATTGCTCTTGGAGACAGACATTACTACGGGAAGTTTTATAATGCCCCTTTAAAGCTGGGAGAAGAATATTGTGTTTTTTTGAGAATAATAAGTGAGTGGAATAAGGTAATGGATGTTTTAAAACCTTTTCTTGACACATTTTGAATGAAATGTTGCTGGGTAAACAAGAGGAAGATGTTAGCTTTGTATTAAATTTTTTATGGTGTTGCAAGGATCTGTTAGTTGACAGAATTAGATTAAGTCTGAAGCTCTCTAAATAACTCTTGTAATTCCTTACAGATATTTATGTCATTATAATGTTGGAGCAACTCTGGATTCCACAAGGCAAACAATGGAAAAAAAACTAAAAATGAATGACCATCGCTGCCCTCAGTAATTGAGGTTGTCTTTACTGGGCTAGAATTTAGTGAAAGAGATTAGTATGAGAATCTGAAAATTACTCCTTAGCAATAAAAAATCACCCATTGTAGTTTTTAATTGAATATTTCATAACGAAATATTCCAGTTCTCCAAATGACAAGGAAGAACATATTTTATCATGTGTGTTACCTTCCACGTAGCAATGAATCTCAACTCAAGCTCCTTTGGGAAAGCCTTGTGGAAAAAAGGGCATTACTATCTTTTTTTTTTTTTTCATTTTAAAGTAAATACTTATTTTAATTAGAAAAGTAAATATGTATTTTAATTAGATACAAAGACTTTCTGAAAGGTGCATCTCAGCTGTTTCATGCTCCAGTGTCTTACTTCTCATGATGTCCTTACGCCACTTGTTTTCCAGTCATTATCTATCTGAGGGGTCAAGAGCTTCTAATGTTTTCATAAGTCTTAGTAGTAGGAGGCTTTTCTCATATGGGCCAGGGGATAGACTTTTCATGTGCAGACAATTCCTGAATGTCAAATGTAAATAAAAACAGAATAAAGCAACCCCTACTGAAGAAAAAAACCACCTAAACAGTGCCTCACCCTGCCACCCAAAAAAATTAAAATGGAGTTTTGTGGCTTTGTGTCTACAGCACGAAGCAAGGAGGCATGCAAAAACTGATCTGTGAGTCACTTATAAATAATTCTCTACAATTTTGGAAGCCCACACCCAAATCTCAGTAAGTGGAAACAGCTTCTATTAGGAAATGTAACTCTGCCTGAGTCCAAAGTGAGTGAAGTAAAACAAGTACACGTAATAGCCATTACTGGCATCTGCTAAGCTGTGCAGCCTGTGTTTTGTGTGGTACCTACTTTAACAATAGTCTGAGAAGATTTTATAGCACAGATAAGGTGGTTTCTGATCCTGATATGAGTCTGTTGTTTGTCATAGATTTCTAATTAATTGTGTGAGGGAATAAGTAGGGAAATGACATTTGAAGGGATTCAGTTCATAAATAATGTTAAGTTAGCCCAAAATACCCTGGAATTTGGACAACAAACTGTATTTTTTAGAAAAATTTACTCTGTGGAACAGGACTGTTAGTGAGTCAAATGTATACAAGTTTAGCCTCTTCAAGCATTCCTAAATAAATCCTTGAATTCAGTTTATATATCCTTGGATTTTATACATTGATTTCCCTAGCTCTTTCCCTTCAATATTTTCTGATACTTGGGAACACTTCCTGTTCTTGCTTGTATTGAGTCTTTTCTTGCACAGAACAGTGCTTATGCATCTCTGCCAGTTGTTCGTTAAACTGATTCTAAGTTACATTATTCTTTCATATAGATTATTTCCTGTTGTTTCATCTCTAGCATTGCCAGAAGTATTTAATGGAATATTATTACTGTTACTTGTAGAAGTCACTCTTCACTTCCTTCCATTTAGAATGGATCAGCTCCTTAATATACACTTTCCTGCATGGCTTTTGTTACTTGTTGAAGTACACAAAGTTACATACAAAATTTATAAATCATTGTTAGGGTTGCAAATACCAAACAGCTTTGGTTCCCAGCTCTGCTTCTTTGAAATGGAACATAGATCTGTGACTCAAAAGTAGTGGTTTATCTTCAATTCCCATGCTATTGTATTTTGTGCAATTGTTGATATTAACAGGTTAAAGACATTCAGAATTATAAATTGTGGGTTGTTGGGTTTTGAGAATTTATGAAAATCTGATTACTTAAGTAACTGAATTTGGATTCAAGAGTTAATATTTAAAAGTCTGCTTTTTAAAAAATCTGTCCTTTTATTTGCCCTCAATTATTAATGCACATTAAATCAGCATTTCTGTACTGTATTTTAATTGTGAACATATTTCCATTTGCATACAGACACATTAGAAATATATGTCATAGACTGTTAACTAATGTTCTCATTATTATACTTTAATGTTCTGGCATCCTCCAGTGTCTCTTCTGGCTCCATGCCCCTTCATACTGAGAATGGTACAATTTGTATCATACATGCTGCAAAATCATTGCTTGGTTCTGACTTTTCAGTGCCATTATTCCTCAACATACCTGTGGGAAGGGTGGGAAAATCAGTTCAGATTAAGTTACGTGGACACAGCTGAGAAAAGTTAGCTGTTCCATTTTATTGAGTCGATATTCCTTTATCCCTTTCTCAGATTTGGAGGTCCTGAGAAAGGTGTCTGCTGTGCAGTTTTTACTTTCTGTTTATTTTTCAAGATGGAGGATTTGAAGTGCATATTTCATTTGTGCAGGACATTCAGGTGTGTTAAAAGGCTGGTCAGGTGATCTTGAGGAGATCATTGGAGGCATGTACATGGAAAGCAGTGAGGAAGTCAGAGATAATGGAAATTACCATTTTTAATACTAATGAATTTGGCAATTTGAATATAGAGATGATGGAGACCAAGAGAGGATTTGGGAACAAATGAAAATTTACTGTCATTATCATAAAAATCTTACATAACAGGAACAACTTGCCCACCTTTAGAATTGTCCCTCTCCATGAGGGATACTGATAATTAAATAACTGAAACCCATCTGGTATCTATTTTAATCTCCAGTGATTACTTTATGGATTCCGTGCTGTGCAGAGAGACAAGGCTCATAGTGAAGGGCAAGAACTAAAAAAGGTGTTTGGAGTTTAAACTTAATTTCTTTAGCATAGCTTTTGTTCAGTGTCGGCATTGGCTTTTTTGGATCAAACTGTTGATGCGTGTGACAGAAGTGAGACTGGGCCTCTGAAAGGTGAAGATGACACACCATCTTTTCAGGAAAAAAGCTATGAGCTTTTGGAAAATTGGAATCAAAATGACCCCTACTGTGACAAAAGTCTTTAATTAGCCTAATAAGAAATCATTTTTATTGTTTTTTATTATTACTGTTTTTATTTTTTGGAAAGCGTACATGCATGGCAAAATGTTTTCTCTTTTCTCCAGAACTCCTTTAAGTGTGCAGCTGTGGAAGGGGTTTCTATCTCCTGTTTAGCTGGCTGTGAATAGCCAGGTTGAAGTATGGACTTTGAGATCTATGGATACTCAAGTATTTGGAGGAGTAATTTCACTGATAGCTTTCTGGAAAGGTGCTAATTCATCAGAGGATGGGATTTGTAATTTGATTTAGTATAAACTACAGATCAGTGAACTTTGCTGCTGAGATTATTGGGAGCTCTGTAACGTCTCTGATAGACAGGAGTTGACTGATTTCCTGCAAACTACAGTATACCATGGAGCTGGCTATTTCAAGATGATGGCACTCATACCAGTGCCCCCATAATCAGGCATTTGCTTGAGTTTTTAAATCCACCCCTTGTTCTTTATTTTCCCTCTCCTAAGAGGATTTTCTTTGTTAGTGTTTTGTCTTTTTAAATAACCAGAAAATTCCCTATAAAAAACGAGTGTAAGAGATTCCACAGTTCAGCATGCAGACACACAAAAGTAAGATTAAGCATGCAAATGTGCCTTCGTCCTTTTGTGCAAGTACTTCAAAATGCAGCCTTCAATTTCCTAGAAACCTACTGTTATGCAGAGCAACATAATACGCATTTTGCCAAAGCATGAAAAACATATATGTATGTATTCTATGAAAGTCTGTGAAAGTCATTTAGCGGGAAAGTATGTGTAGAAGCACTGCAAAAATAGACTTCACAGCAATTATACAATAGACAATCAAACTTAGAATAGAACATCTTGTGTATGTGCGAGTCTGAAGTGCTGGGGGAAGAAAGCTCTACAGGGACCAAAGCTTATTTAAAAAAAAAAACAACAAAAAAAAAAGCCAAAAAAAAAAAAACAAAAACAAACAAAAAAACCCAACCAAACCCAAACTTGCTAACCAATTGCCAAAGCAGACCCCTGATAAACATTTATTCAACTCCTGTGAACATTAACTACTGTAAGTATTCTATAAAAATTGTTAAAAATTGCCAAGCAAATTGTCATAACTGAAAAACCCCCTACATCTAGTATTTGAAAAACATTCCATTTAGTACCTATTTTGACATATATATTCTACATGGGGATAGAGTTAATACAGAGTATACAGCCTTATCGTAGCATTTCACAAATGAATTCTTATCCAAGCAGCTTCAAAGATCCTTTCATGTTACTTGCATGCCTAGGTTGTAGAAAGAAAGGAAGAGTGATGATCTAGAAGACTAGAGCCAGCCTTTCATCAAAGCTCTATCTCTAATCTTGTCTTTATGGTTTATAATCTTTTCAGACAAGCTAGAGTCTGCTACCAGGGGGATAACAAACTCCATTCCCAATAGTGATAAAATACAGTTGTTGTGGATGGCTGCTCTTGCAGAGTGTTAGTGATAATAAATTTCTCGCATGAGAAACAGTGATTTTTATGTTTTCATTTTCAGGTGAGAACACAGTCCTGTGCTGTTTGGGCACAAATTAAAAGTAAGTCAATTTTTCCTTCAAAGAGAAAATAGAAGTTGTCATGGCTTTGGCAGCATAAGCTAATAATTTCAGTGTCTGTTTCTTCATTTGCCATTAATGGTCAGTTGACTTTGAGGATTTTGTTAGATCCAGAAAATTTGCCCTGCATTTTAGTATTCCACTCTAATGGATTCACTAATCCATTCTAAAATGGATTCTCTAATTCCTATGTTACAATATTACCCTTTCTATGCATCACATCCAAATCTTCAGAGCAATTTTTATGCACAAAGAATTTGAAGCACAGAAGATGTGAAATTTTAGAAGCCTATTTTAAAGTAGTTCTATATTGGCTTAAATATATTTTTTTTAAAAGACATTTTCTAGCTTTTAGAAGCTAGAATGTTGTATGTTCAGGTGATCCTTGGAGAATTAAGACCTGTTGTGAACTTAAGAAAATAAAAGACACCATGCAAAAATGAAAAATATTGCTAATTTTTGTAGTTGTGAGCACAGTTTCTGAAAAGTATAATGACATAACTTTAGAAGCCAGTGAATTTCTCAGCATGGCTTTATCCTTGTTTTACTTTTTGGCTATAAAATGTTTCTAGTGAATGAGTTTACCTCACAGTAGTTTGGAGTCCAGTAGAGATCAAGTTGCCCTCCCTTCCACTGTGGTAGAAAGTACTTTCTTCACTCATTTCATCATGTTTCAGCAAAAAGCAAACATTCACCTCCCCTGACAAAGAAGGTGGCATCACTGGAGTCCCCTGTAAACTCTAAATGTTGCTTTTGAGTTGAAAGACTGACAAATTTGAGTCAGGAAATCCAGTGACGCTGCAAAGTGAGACAGTACTTTGGAATTATAATAAATCATGTAGTGCATGGAGTGCTTGAGGTGCATCTCCTCTGCTGTTCACAAACCCTGCATCTGACTACTGCTGTTACTGATCTTCTGGTGACAACTGTCTGTGTATTTCTAGGTTGCCTTTAGTTGCCTACTCTTGTGACCTAGTTCATTTACCATCACGTTTAGAAAATCTAATTTACCATCACATTTAGAATATCTAATCAATTTGTGGTTGTGGAGATTTGGCTAAGATCAAGGATTTGCTGGGTTTGAGGGCTCTATTGCTAGAGCAGCATAGGCAAGAGCTGTAAAATAACTCTAGAAAGACATAAATCCGCCCTCTTCTGAATTTGTCATTTATCAGCTTGTAGGGCATTGTCAGAGACTGTCTTAGGTATAGGTGGATTTTGGTTTTGTGATTAAAGAATGGGCGTTGGAAGATGGGAGTAGGACAGGACAGTCCTTTGACTTTCTGTTATTAATTTTTTGCCTTTATATTGAATGGACTTCTAGCCAAATGGTGTCCTTGGCCCTAATGTACTGCTGCTGGAGAGGCTGAGAGTACTTTTGGCTCACTGAATCCATTAAGGGGTGTTTCTTAATTCAACTTGTGTGGAAGGCAAATCTGTAAATTAAATCTAAACCAAATTGCCCTGTTTCAGGTGCCATCTAGACAAAGCTACACATTACATGATAAATCATGGTCATAAAAAGTTGTAGAAAGCTGTTAAAAGCACACTTCCTTTTACCAAAACTGAACATGTTTGTAGGTTGAACAGATTTTCCCTGTAGGGTCCCTGTCTGAAATTCTTTATTTTGACACACTTATAGTAAGTTTACAGGTGAAAGATGCTGCACAGATACAAGCCTTGCTTCACTGAGCAGTGTTAGGCAAAGATGATAAACTCGTCAGCTTCTCCATATGGCTTTGTATGATTTTTTTTGTGCTTCAGATCAATTGTTGAGGGTGTTTTGGGTGAATGCTCATCTATGCATTCATATGAGCCAAATAAGGGTTCAGTTTAAGTAATAGAAGTTGCTTTTCTGATGTTTGGGCACTTGGATTCTCATTGTGGACATATACATTTAAGTGTATATGTGCCATTTTTGCAAGAATTTAAAGTTTTGCTAAAACGTGGCTCATGCTTACGCAATTTAACATCAAGTAGGGTAGTGGAATCTTGCAGGAATAAGATCCTGCATCCTAGATGTCTGTGGGAAATACAGTAAGAAATAGTTAACTGTTAACTAGTGCTGAAAATGGGATGGAGCTGGCTGGAAGGGATTGAGTTTCTATTTTGTCAGGTTACCTTCACCAGTAGTTCTTAATAACTCTGGTTTTGACAGTGAAAAGTAAGCCTTCTGTTCTGTCCCTGGGTGGCTTACGGTATTATGGGCTTGGGTAAGGCTGTCGTTGCCAGGTTTATTTCTATTCTGTTGCTTGGGGGGAAAAAAAAAAAGAATGGGGAAGACAATTCAGGCAATTCTTAAAAATTCTTAAAAATTTTGAAGGAGATGCATCAAGCCATTTAATAAAGCAGTAGGATTTTCTGGCACCAGAGACCACCTTGGCATATGATTTAGACTGAAATTCCCAAGGGTGAGCGGGGAAAATGTTGACATTGAGTATCTGAATTAGAAAGAAGAAGGCAGGAAACTGAGTGATGGAAAAGTACAATCACTTTTGGGAAATACACCATTTAATCTTACTTCCTCAACTGGACAGTAACTACTAGATAGTCAGCTCCCTTACTACTTGACTGAGCAGTAAGTCCAGTATTTTACCTTTGAGCAGACTCAGTTGGTCAGTCACCAGACTGAAGGTACACTATTTGGTATTTGTCTGAATTGTTTGATATTTTTCTTTCAGATTTATCACCCACTCTGCAATACATGACTGCTGTTGGATTAGGGTCAGTTGCTGCTGTCTGCCTTATACTGTTCCTGTCATTCTCAGCAGCACGGTATGTATTGTTATTAACTCCAGGTTTGTAGTCCTTCTGCACAAGGCTTACGTGTTTTTCTTTTCAGATATGCCAGTCTGCTTGGTTTAGGTCTTTTGGGTGGTTAGAAACTGTTACCAAGAGTTCCTTCAGTGGCTGCTAGCACTGTCCATTGCTTGAACTGACGCACTCTATATCTTTGCAATCACTGGCTAAACATCTGAAAAGTATGGGGCTCATCTTAATAAAGGAAGGATTCAGACAGTGAGTAGCACGAGGAATTTAGTTCAGAGGTGTTTTGATTTAATGGTAACTAAATAAATTAAGTTTATATCCTGTGTTACTCTAAAAGTGAAGTCATACCAACAGAAATGTTGATGTACTTTTCTTATGTAAGGACCTAATTTCTAGTCTTCCCAACTTTATTTAAAAGGCCTAAAAGGATTGTTTTTCAGTAGCAGTTGATCTTTAGCTAAAGGCTACAAATAAAACGTTAGAAAATTTTAAGAAATTGATTTCTTTCTGTTTTGTGATCCTGCATTCAGGGGCAGTAACTTTATAACTATCCTTCTTTCAAAGTAAACCAAATACATGCCTCTAAGTAATTGTGAATGTCTATGTATGTGTAAAATCTGACTGAAAATTATGACTTTGTTCTTGCTTTAATATGTTTATCTCTAAGAATAGTCTTGTGACTTATGTCCCTGGAAAGGTCAGGAGCCTCCAGCTTGGGGGCTGTGAAGTACAGAGCATTGATCAGTTAAACTGCTTATTTGGCATTCAGAAATAGAAGGAGCTAGTCTTACACAGGGCTGGAGAAAGTACGATTATTTGGATTATTTGTAGTTGTCTAAATTTGAAATCAATTCTTACAATCTAAATTCCAAAATAAAGGTTCCATGGGATCTTTCTTTAAGTAATTAAAGAAGGGGATCGCAGGATTCTTTTGGCAATAGGATGCAGTGGTAAACTTGAACTTGCAGTCTTGATTGATTGTTTTTTTGAAAAACAGTGTCAGAGTCAGCTTTGACATTTGAGGCAGAAGGGACTATAACTGCCTTGATGTCTAAACTAGCACTCCTGGCAGAGGGCTTATTGCAGGAGAAAGGGCAGCCCTGGGCTGTCATGGTATGAAAGGCTTCTCAGTTATTTCAGGTTCTCTGGCAAAAATGTGACAGAAGGATATAAATACTTTATAAAACTGTGTCAAATCAATTAGCATCATGATGATAGGAGAACTATTTAAGATATTAGACAGTACTAGTACTTGGCAGAAATTAAAGCTCCCCCATCCCACTAAGAGACAGAGAATGGAAAAAACAGATGTCATTTGTGACAAGGGCCTTCACAGTGCTCACAAGAAACAGTAGCTGCAATTTCCATTAATAACAGATACTCTTTTCATTTTAAATAAGCATCAGTTTAATGCATTTCTGAGTAAGAAGGTAATTTGAAAAAACACGTGAAGTCAGCCTTCTGCCCTGTCCACTGTAAGGCCATAGTCCTGTTTTAGGCATGGTACTTCAAGGCAGATGTGGCCCATCAGGAGAAAGAGACAGAGGAATTTAACGAGGGAGACATGAGATCTGTCTGATCCAACTGCGAGTAGCGTAATCTACAAGTAGGTTGCTTAGCCTGGCAGAGAAGACTGACAGGAAGTATGATATACAAATATACAAAAAGCCATTATAGAAAGACCAGCTTCCTCTCATCCATAGCGCACGTGGTACATGTAGCATCCATGGGCAGTATACCCGTGTGCTTCTGAGCAGGAGGAAAGGAAGGCATGGGAACAGATTGCTGCTAGTGCTGTGAAACCATGGCTTCTGGGTGGTCTGCAAGAGCAGGTTAAACAAACATTTGTCGGGAATGACACAGCTACAGCTGGTCTTGACATCGTGTTAGGTGAATGGTCTTGGATTATTTCTTGGGGTCCTTGTAAGCTCTCCTGTTCTGCAGCTTCTGTCACAAAGAACCACTGTATTCAAATGCTCACCAGTTTGCCACATGTCTGCTGCCTCGGGGATTATATTACCGCAGTGGGACAGATTGTGAATTCCCACTAGCATAGTTGCTGACGGCAGCTTTAACTGTTCCTCAGTGAGTAAAAGTCTGACACTGGATTCACAAAGCGCGCAGCCTGACTGCTGATGTCCTTAGATATTATTAATTTTTTTCATTTAAAAAATGCATTGGCCTACAGTTACTATTAAGGTGCCTTGTCACACATTGACTTGCCTTCATTCTTCCTAATCCTTTGCTTCTTTTTTTTATGTTATGCCCATTCAGATGTGTAAGGATAGTGCCTTTCTGAAGGTCTTCATTGGGCACGAGTGTTATCAATGCCAAATTTAATGTAAGTCAGATAGTCATCAGGCCCGATGGGAATGTTTCCTACCCATCTCAAACTGGCTGTAATGTTCAGAATTTATACCAGCACCTTAGGTCTTCAAAACACTTTAGGAACTCTGTGACTTATCCCACCAACATCCCACCAGATGTAAGTTCTGTCAGGTCTATGCTTGTCTCTTGAACGTTTTTTAATTATTTCTTTTTAACTGGAATTTTTTCTCTTTCTCCAGCTCCTGTCTCCACAGTACAGTGCACTCCCCACCTGCTGCTTTAGCCTGTGAGGCTGTACATTTATCTGCTACAGTGGACATGGCACAAAGGGGGATTACATCAACATTCCTAGAGACTGAAAATGTCTCTCTTCTTTAATGTGTTATCCCTTGAAGTCAGCATAGAGAAAGTGCACTCTTCTTACCAAAGCCAGCATCTGTTGGGTATGGATATATCTGCATGGCACATATGTAGTATAGCATGGGCAGCTGAAATGTATTTGTTACTGGAAGTGAGATGTTTATTATCTCCCCTTGTTTCCAGATGGTGTGGTATGTAAAGGACAACCTTCCCTCACACAAACAGGTTTGTGTCAGAGACATTAGCATGTGTCCTGTGTGTTGGCCACAGGCTTTCAGCTATTCCAGCCCCAGGAATGCCTGATAACGAGCGTTTCTATTGTACTTTATTACATGAATAATCACCTGATCCAGTTAAGACTGTCTGAAGATCAACTGCTATTTTAGATACCTTAGGACGCATAAACTGGCCCCTTATAAGAGAGAATACAGATCAACCATTATGTCAGATAAAGTGCCTATTGTATTTCTAAGTATAAAAATGGAAGACTTTCATCAGTCACTTACGGGTAATGGTACTTCAATAACAAGTACAGAGTCATTAGCCATGAAATTGTTACATTTAAATAGTGTCAGCAACAGATGTGTTCCAGAGATACTGCAATCATTGCTCATAGCAATTAGCAATAATTGCAAATAATACACCGACTTATAAAACTGCAGTTTGCCAAAAAGCTGAGTAGCCTTAATGGCATGTGAAACTAATTTAAATAAGGAGCTACCTGTGTTAAGTGCAGATTTGTTAATTTCTGTTCTATAATTATAGCTGAGTAAAGCCATTAAATCCTTGTCTGGTTAACGAGCTGGTGTGTAACATCTGGTTAGAGTCATTTAATAAAATACAATTAACCAATTTCCTATGGCATTAATATTTTTCCTTCTGTAAGAAAGAATCAAGTGCCTTTCATTAATTCCACTCCTGTTCAGAAGTAGCTTTGGGATATATTAGCAAAATCATTCAGTTAACTGATGAAATAAAGACACGAGAGTTTTGGGTTTTACTCAGTTTTGTCATTTTTTCCAAGTTATGTTTTGTGTTTCACCACTTTTGAAATATGATACCCCTTTTTGGAATTCTAAAGGTTTCTGATTCTTGCTGGCTTTATAGTTTTAGATGTTCTGTATCTCTGGGTTGTGTAATTCCTTTTTTGGTGCTTAAAAAGGGTATTTCAAAGTGTAACAACAGACTTCATAGTTGGTAGCGGAGAGGAATCACAATCGGAGTTACAGGAGAGAGCTTTTAACTGCTACGTCTAACTAGGGTGCTTATATCAGTTCTGGGCAGTAGCAGTACTTTGATATCATTTGTGTTACCCAGCATTTCCACTGCTTACTGAAGTCTGCCCTTCATGTTAGTAAGTTTTCAGTAGTTAGTAGCTGAGTAAGAACACCTTTGCATTAGTGATTAAGAGTTGGTAATGTTTTTCTTCAGTGACTGAGAAAGAACAACTTAACTGTTCATACTGGGCTACTGTTACTTAATTTTTCAGTTTCTCCTGCGGAATTCATTCTCACACATTTTGCTTGTAATTCCCTTCCTCAATAGAATAGCTTGCCAAGGTTTGGCGTAGCGGTACAAACTGTAGCACATCATTCTGGTTCATTCTCCTGCTGCCCTGATCCTGTGAGAGTTTGTGAGCAGCTGTTCCTGAATAAGGGAGAGCTGGAGAGGCAGGAAATGATTTAAAGAGGACAGACATGCTGTCCTCCATGAAAGAAAACTTATTTCACCTTTTACTAAGACCAGCAGTGTTCCAGTACATTATGCAAGACCAGGAACATAAAGGCCATCTTGTCAGTAGGTATCGTTGGAAAGTTGGAGGTCTTCATGTAACTTTCAACAAGTAATTCCTGTTCATTGTGCCTCTTCTTTACCTAGCTTGTCTTTCATAACGTAAAGTTTTCAGAGCAAGGTTTCTTCTTACTGAACAGCCACACTTCTGCTGGGACTTAAATAATGTATTTAATGACTTACTGGGATGTCTCTGCACCGCAGAGCAGTGCAGCATATTAATACACAGGAATGGACTGATAACAGAGAAGCAATGAGTCAGGACTCCCTGCTATCTTAAGTTCTCCAAAATAGCTACAGTCCTGCAAGTTTCCCCTCTTTGCCTCCTTTGTCACTCTTGGCAAACCTACCTCTGGCTGTGAGCCTGTCTTCATCTGTCGTGTATTTATCTTTCTTCCATCTACATCTGTTTCAGTTTAATGTGGGAAGCATAGAAAAATAATTTAGCCTTGCCCTCCTCAGATAATTGTGCAGTTGTTAACAGTTCGTTTTTTAGAGCCTCTCTCTTTCAGAAACATTGCTCTGTTGCTCCCGAGCTTTCCAGTTATATTTGTTGAATTATTTTTTAAGGAAAGTAAGAAGATTTAAACAGTAGGAAGTGAAAAAGTAGCTAGAGTAAAAGAAGGTTCTTAAAAGTTCTACTCAGAACAACTATTTTAAGACTGGACAAAAAGAACAACATGAAATTGCTGTGGCTGTACTTACTTTTGTCTGTTACAGAAAGAAGCTTGTACAGTGAAATTAATGGGGTTTAAGAGTACTGATAATGAAGGCCAGTTCTCTGACATTTCATTAGAAGGAAATACAGCATTATGCTAGAAAGGGTTTCACTGAAAATACGAGCTTTTAGACTTCTGATCAGATAGTTCATTTACAAAAATACTTCTTAGGAGAAGATAGTCCTAACCGGTGCCACTTTGAATGGGGCCTTGGAGTGACAAGTGTCCATCCATAGGGGTACTTCGGTTACACAGATTTGTAATCCCTATACTCAAGTTCACGGAATGATCTAGCAGCTCTGTGTTTTATATGTAGCATCCTGCGGAACTAATTGCCACATTGATGTAATCACATCCTCATGATTCAAGAAATTCTAGAGACATTTCTAATGATCCTTCACTGGTGTTCCTTCAGTTAACACTGAAATTCTCCTTTTTCTTCCAATGTTTTTTGCACTGCTTCCTTGGATGTGTGTTCCACACTCAGGCCAAGGTAAGGTAAAGCCAACCGAAGCTGCTCTGCTTTTACTGCTGATCTATACCCATGCATGGTGCTATATTAAGATGTGCTATATTGAGAAACTGTTTGGTTTAGATACATGCCAATGTCTGCATTATCTCCATAGCATTATCATCTGTAGAGGAAACAGGAAATCAGTAGCCCTGGATAAACAATTCTGTGTAAGCTTAAGTTAAACTGTTCTTTATCTGTTATTCTGTAATAGTGAGATAACATCCAGGCTACTGTAAAAATCCAGCTTTATACAGGTAATTTTGATGGTCTCTGTGAAATGAAAAACCTTTTATTGTAAAGTACAGTTTCTACCAAATGTTGCTGATGGGTCCTTTAAATCATTTGGTGAGATTTCTTTGTTCTGGACATGATAGAGACAGAAGCCATCCGGGCTTGTTTGTTTGTTTCAGTATTTATAGTCTCAATAAATTGTATGTACGGGGCTAGATACGTGGGCCAGTATGCTCCTTGTTTCTGTGTCAGATTTAACAGTTCTCAGTCACTATTCCGGTTCCCAAGGTCTTGCACTATTTTGCAGAGCCATTTCACATTGAGCAGAATTCAGCCAGAGGTCAGCCTAAGGTGGCAGATCCATGATCTCTACCTCAGACGGAAGTATTTCTGTTCCTAGTGACAGCATTGCTAGGAAGTTATGAAAGTCTCTGAAAAATTTAAATATTGCATTGCTTTCAAGAACACAACCAGTGCCTTATGATGACATACTGAGGAGCCTCTGTGAAATTAGTTGGTGATCTCAGTGCTGAGCTCTACTGGAAAGGAGCAAGTGTCAGCATTGCAAAAGCACCTCCACAACTGCAGTTCCTGGCAGCAGGAGAAATGACTCGGTGGACAGCACAGACACTTCTTCCTTTTGGCTCTGACGGAGAGCTCCAAGTCAGAGTAGGCAGAAAGCGATGATGCTATTTGTGGTATGGCTATTATGGAGCTATTTCTATTTTGAAGTTCACAAAAATGGCACCTTTGTGGTCACGAAAAAGGGGGACTTTGCATGAAGTTCAGTATTTCACCCCACCCTTCCCCAGATGTTTGTGTGAATTTTTTCCAGAAATACTGCTTTTGTTCCTGCAGTCTCACAGATGAATAAGGAAGAGTGACCCTTTATTGGTGCTTCCCCACCTCAAGGCAGCCCAACTGATGTATTTCAGTTGCAGTTCATGTTTTATGTTCTCTGATGTCCTCGTTGGGTCACCACATTGTGAAAAACTGCATACATTATATCTGTATAATATATATGTGTGTACGTATGTGTAGCTTGTTCTGTTTCTTCCATTTGACTTAAGAAGTAACTGAAGATATAGTCAGAATTTCACAGCAAGGGTTGGGGAAGTTCAGTTTCTGCCCCCAGGAGTATAAAAAATATTAATAGACTGGGGAGCAACAGAGAAAGGATTATAGAAATAAAGTCAGTTCTTAACAGAAGGTGATTTCCAAAGGCCCACATTTTCCTGAGCAGCTTTTTAGCTCTGAATGTTTTAGCTGGACTTTAGAGACAGCTCATATACAAGCCTCTCCTGCAGCCATCCTGGGAGAAGTGAAAAGAGGGCAAAATGGGTTGAAGTAGTCTGGTGAAGATGTTGCAAGTTAATGGGCATAAATTTCTGTGCCAATATGTTGGATAAAGCCTAACATAGTAAGAACGGAAGGGTGATATAAGCAGTTCTCAGCTTTCACTTTTAGCTGTGTAAAATGACCGACTGAGTTTGGGTCTTGGCTAATGAACATGTTAGGAAGTTCCATTTTGTTTTACATTCCTGTGAATTCTCACTCATTTTACTGCCTTACTCCCTTTATTCTTCATGGCTTTAATCTGCCAGATGGTCACTTTTATTTCAATAAAACAGGCTCAAAATTGGGCCATACAATCGGCTTTCTGCCCAAGATTATAATGAAATTCCCTTGAAATTATGGAATTATCCACGTTCTCACCCTGTGCCAGTGAACATTGTTCTTTCTAAATTTAGTGCAATGATATGTATTTACGTTAGTTTAGAATCCACTCGTATGTTTTAACTCAAGACAGAAAGAGGCCAGAGAGAGGAGTACATTGTGCATTTTCGCAAAGAGATTGATAGCAGTAGCTGTAAAAATGTTTCCTAGTATGGCAACAGCAGTGTCCAAAGACTCTTCAGCAGTACTATTATTTATCCACTGTTTGTCTACACAGGAGGTCAGTGTGAAGCAAGGTGGAAGGGAATTTCGAGCCGCGCATTGCTTTTGTGGTGATTCCCTTGTTCAAAGATGCAATTTCATCCTATTTTTTTTTTTCCTTCTTACAAGATTTTTCTGTTGGTCAGTCCAACAGCATTTGAGATTAAACAGGATTGCTTGAGTTAGTTTAGGATCTTAGTCATCTGTTCTGCTTTCTTCTTGGTGTCCTGGGAGTTTGTTTTTTCATCCCACATCTCTCCTGGTAATTACCACAGCAGGACCAATTCATACTTTTCAAACAGATCAAGCCGTTTGAACAGATTTTCATGTACTGGCTTTGGGCGTTTTGCAATGAAAAGCCATGCCGTCTTTGACAAAGTATAAAAAGTATCTCATCGGATAATATGACTTAATGCAAGCACCAGTTCTGGCTTTGCCCAGGTTCACCCTCCAAAACAAAAGGCAGAGCTCGTGCATTAAAAAGGGTTTGCATTTAGAGAGACAAAGGCTTAAATGACAGTGATTTTGTAATCACAGGAGTGATGATCCCAGAATAATTGGTAGTGTGTCAGCAAGCAAGAATACTACCTTTAATATGAGAAGTGATCCGATTAAATCCCATTTAGATGTCACTGTTTCGTATTTGTACATAAACATGTCCTAGCGAATGATAGTAAGTCAGTATGATAGTGAAATACTTCTGCCTCCAGGCTCTTTGTCTGGTACCTGGAATTTCCCTTCTCAGATGTTTTCCCCTAAGTCTGTCTCGGGTATTGAGTAATTGCTTCCTCTGTTTAGTCATATCCTAAAATGCTCTCGCATGGGTAAAATCTTTGCAGTCAGGATATGCTTCTCCGTAAGAATAACAGCCTGGTGAAAACTGTGTAAAGTGGTTTGGTACAGCGTGTGGAAACTGCAGTACCTAAAAGAGACATGATTTCACTACACTGGCCCCCCACTCAGATGCTTTTTTTTTCTTTTTTTTTTTTTTTTAAGATTTCCAATCCCTTTTGAAAATCTTAGCTCTGCAGTCTCTAAGAACCTGGAGCACTTATCCTGAATTTCACTTCTGTATCCCTTTCCATTGTTAAGGTATGCTGTAGTGTGAGCGGCATGTGGGTTGAGGTTTACAGTCACACAATCATAGAATATCTCAAGTTGGAAGGGAGCCATAAGGATCATCGAGTCCAACTCCCTGCTCCTCGCACAGAGCTACCTAAAACTAACCCATATGACTAAGAGCACCGTCCAGTGAACTCTGGGAACTCTTGAACTCTGACAGACTTGGTGCCATGACAATGACTGACCGCCCTTTCAGTGAAGAACCTTTTCCTAATGTCCTGCTGAACTTCCTCTGACGCAGCTTGATTCCATTCCCTCACCAGAGAGAGATCAGCGCTGCCCCCCTGCTGCCTTCCATTGTGTGCTTGGGATCAGTTTGTCCAAGTTCATTTGTGTTAGTTGAATGTTCTCTCTGCGTTACTTACTGTAAGTAACTTTCACAGTTTTACTGATTTCCAAAGAAAGACCCTGTTACAAACTCTGTCCATTTCCCAATAAAAATGTCTTTGTCTGTAGCACGTTGAACAGCAACAGGAATCACAAAACCATCGTGTTGCAAGTTTGGGGAAAGCAGGCAGTTGAGAAGGTCTAGGATCCAGCCTCTATTCTTGTCACCAGAGACACCAGGGAATCTATTGCGCAAGTAAAGGATGTTACAAATGCTCTGTCCGTGCTTTAGGAAACAAGCAATACAGAAGAATCCACTGGACAGTCAATTCTCTATACCACTTGCGTGCAAACAATGATGAAAATCTTTTACTGCTTAGTATGTGATTAGTCTCCTGTGTCTGCTAAGAGCTGAGCTTATTTAACAGCAATCCTCAAGTTCTGCTAGAAATTCAGGTCAATCACAAGATACAAACCTAAGGAAAACCAGGCGTGGTTGAGCCCAGTGTTCACAGATCTGCTTGTTATCTAAACTCTTTCAGCATGCCTGCACACTCTTCTCTGCAGACAGATTTAAACAATTATAGAGCAGTGGGTTTTTTTCAGTACTCATTTGCAGTCTTTTAATTGTTAAAACCTTTTACAAGCATTGGAAAAATCAGTGGAACTGAAGAAGGCTGTCATAGAGAATCACAGAAGTGTTTTTCACTAGAAAAGAGCAGTGATGTTCTCTGAACTCAGCTCTCTGAATAGAAGAGAAAAAAATCAATGCAAGTGCAGGCTTTCCTTAAGTAGGTCTTATCTGATAGCTGCTGGTCCAGAATGATGATACCTAAGCAGAAGATCATCACAGGTAGACTCAGGCTTCCTCAAGGAACATGTTTTCCCAGTGCTCTGGTGTTCTGGGAAAGATGGACACAAACAATGTCCAGGGAATGTGGAGGGCGTAGAACAAGGTTTATGCAAAAAATCTTGGTGTTCACAGGAGTAGAGGAAGGTGATAGGTTTATGCAGGTGTGCTGTAATGAACTGATCAGTGTAGAAGATTTTAAATGTGAAGCAAGATAACGATTAGATTCAATCACTTAAGAAAAGCCTTTGAGTCTTAGGCTTTTACAGTGGGCTTTTAAAGGTGACCTCTTAAACTCAACTATTCATGCTCTTACACATTTCTGTTCTTTCCAGGAACTGTGCTGAGTCTGCAGGTACCTGTGTCTCTAAGGTTCTGTATTGGAGGCTGCTGATTACAGGTCCTTGTGTGTGTTAGCTGCAATTTATTGCTGGTTTTGCAGCTTAAAGGTTATATGCTAATTCCGCTGTTGCCAGGCCCTAGGAAAAATTTGCTGCTTTTTAGTGAGAAATGAGTAATCTGGGAGAAGTTTCCACTTCAGTCTTAGCCTTTCTCACAGCTGTAGACTCTGGCTACTGGCTGTTGGGAAATCACAGGCTACAGATACAAGTCTTGAAACTGCAGAAGCAGCAGGTTTCTCTCTGGCTGTTCCTGAGTGCAAATCACTGTAATCAGTTCTTGTTTTTCCAAGTAAACAAGCAACTTTCAAAACCGGTATAAATCTTTCTCTTCCTGTGTTTGACATCCTTAAGCAAACATGCTGTTCTTTGACTTTCACTTTGTTACCATTTTATCTTGTATTCATTTTCTTCTACATTATATGCTGCATTTGTTTCCCTTTGTCTTTTTCACAACGGAATCACCATTGTGTGGAAGCATATGATTGCATTGTTTTCCTCTTTGTAGGGAGGGGGAGCTTTTTTCTGTTGGAAAAAAAAAATATTAAAATTAATCAGTTAAACCACTAGGAAACACATTGTATTTAAAAGGTCTTCCAATCTGAGGTTAGAGATTGGGATTTCAAATGTGCTTGCTCTGGCATTTGCTTTTTTGCACTGTTCCTCTCAGATTTCAAACCAAGGCAGAAAAGGTGTGTGGATACACTTTAAACGTGGAACGTTCTGTCCAGCAGCAGGAAAACCAGAGAAAGAGGAAAAAAGTGCCTCTTAACTTAGTATCATTTCAATCCTTGTTTTACAATCTGACACAAACAAAACTTCCCTTATTCTTGACAATAAATGATTCCTCTAAGAAAAAGTCCTAGGGAGAGTTCATATTTTAAAAGTACAGCGAAGAGGCAAACTGTCCCAAACTGCTTGGGAATACCCTCCCAGAAGATATTGCCTCTTCTCTGTTGGAATTTTGCAAAAGAATTGCTTCCTCTGCTGCCAGGCGTTGGATCTGCCTTTGTCGTGGTTCCCTGCAGACCCTTAGGACATTTGCCATCGCATTTAAGAATCTATTTTTCAGAATCATAGGATCTGCTGCGTATCAAGCTTTTGCGTTTCTCCATGGCACTCTGAACAGACTGTCTGTGACTCAAGACCAGTACTCATGGCTGTTAATGTTTCTAGCATCTAGCGTGTTTGTCATAAAGAGGTCTCAGATACTCGCTTTAGAGATAATCTTCACCAATAGATTTTTTTTTTAATCCAGGGATCAGTGAATGAAATGTGAAGCAAATGACGGAACCACTCTGTTCACTCCAACTTCAGGCTGCCAAAGGCGGCCTTGCAGACAGCGGCTTTCATGTATGTCGGTAGGGAGGCATTACCAGCAAATTAGAGATCCAACTAAATAAAGGGGAAGTGGCCTGACACACGTTAGAGGAGTTATTGTGTGTAATTTTTGAGCTTTTTAAGAAAAACACTGTTCATGTCAAGACTGAGGATTTCTGTCCACATAGTCTCCTTCTAAGAGACGTTTGAATGTATGCCATTATTTTGAAGCTGCGGTTTGTAAAAGTGTCTTGACTGGCTCAGGGAGAGACTTCGTTTCCTTCTTTAGATTTCTTTTCAAAAGTCTGTACCTTTCACTCCTCGCTTCCCTTGATAAAAATCAGAAAACTTGATTAAGAAGGATAAGAATAAGGTAAACAAGATCTTAAGATACTGCTGAAGTAAGTTAGGGTTTGCACCGCGGCAGCGCTGGTAAGTTTCGTTTGGAAGTAAGTCTGGAGCATGTACCGTTAGCAAAAGGAGAGTCCTAGTGTTTTTGGTGTGGGACTTGGATACATGTCTGTGGTCAGGGTTTGCACATTTGCTTATGCTGTTCTGTGCAATCGAGGCTCTGGCACCCCTTTGAATCATTTATGGATTCATCCATTTGAAAAATACTTACAAAAAAACATACCTTGACAGAGGTTTTTAAAAACAAATATGGAGCTTTGTTTAAAAAGCCTTGTTAAATCAACCAATTTTGCTTTAAAAAAAAAAAAAGGAAACACAGATGGTATGGGCAAACTGCATTTCTAGGCATTGCAATATTCATTTTTTTCTTTGTTATTAAAACTGCTGCTTTTCCTTTATACTTGGGGAAAATCTTGTCAGTACTGAGTCCTCTTTCTTCCCTTACAATAAAACTCCTTTTATGATGTTTCCTGTGCTGGTTCGCTGTAGTTAATTATCTTAGAGTGCATCTCACTGGGATGAAGAACCATATCTCTGGTTCTCAATGTAGACAATCATCTTACTCCCACGCCTGTCAGTCTATTCCCTGCCTTCATTACCTGTTCTTTACTCAACATCTTTTTCCTGAAGAGCTCAAAACACTGTACCATAAGAAAGCATGAGGAACAGAGAAGTTAGAGGTTGCACTGGCTGCCACAGAGTGAATTGGTAAAAACATAAATCTGGAACTGTTGTAGTTTGACTGTCAGTTTTGTGTCATGAACACTGATTTGGGCAATGCTACCCCTTTCTCCTCTGATAACCATCTTTTATGGCTTAGGAGGTACCTGTCTGTGGTCAAGACAGGTCATGCTACTGTCTGTATCATCAGTAGCATGATACAGACTGGTTTTACATTACTTTGGTGAATGAGGTGGTTACATGAGGTGCTTGCTAATATAGGGGTATTTCACATGGATTTTTAGCCACCTTTGTGTGCATGATTCGAGCGATACATTTTGAGTTGGTAGAATATAACAGTATTCCATGCTGTAGGAATTCATGCATTATTTATATTTTAATTGGTGAAAATGATCTGTGTGACTGTTACACTGAAGGGTGCTATGGCTATGAAGATAAATACTAAATTATTGTGTACTCTGTAGCTATGTGCCTGATACTGGTTCTGGGCAAGAGGAGGAGGTGAAAAGCCTCTACTAAGTATGTTATCTTGCTCATTAAAGAAACTACAAGTAGAGCAACCTGTCTGCATTCTGTAAACGTGGTGTCAACAGCAGCCAGCGTTACCTGCGCAGTTCCCCTCGGCCGTGGTGTGGTCTGTGCGGTTTCTGTTGCTTTGAGTTGGACATGAGCTGAACCCTCAGTACCCTGGTTTCCACAGCTCCAAAAGGGTAGTGAGAGGCAGAACAAGACAGTACTCGCTGTAGATAACTCCACTGGGACTTCAGTGGGGTTATCTGCTCTCACTGATACTTTGCTCGTGTATGGTACAAGCTAACAGAGACTAGAAATACCAGCAGCATCTGCTAGCAGGGCCTTGGGCTTCGAGCATACTGTTGTGATCTGAATGCTGTGGCTACTGTATGACAAACATCTGAAGCTCCTTTGGGCCCAAGGAGGAGTAAGGACAATAAACGCAGCCAACTTTAGTGAGACTGTAATTTTTCCTTTCACTTGCGTTATGAGAAACACCTCATTGACAACTGCAAAATAGTGCTAAGCTGTGGGCTGACAATCACCTTTTCGGTCCACAGTGAAGTCACGGGTGGAAAATACAGACATGTTCTAGGGGAAAGGACAATTATTACTGAAGGAAACTTTGGAGGGAGGCCAGGGAAAACAAACTCTATCACAAGAACATGAGTAAGGAAAGGAATGACTTGCACAAGAGATAAAGGAAAAAAAGCAGACAGAATCTGGGAAGAGATGAATGCACCACTTCTGCTTTCTGTGCTGTTTGGTTTGGTTTTTTTTTGCAATGTCCATCATAGGCAGCTGTGTTCAGTTGTCAATGTGAGGGGGTAGCCAGATGGGTCATTTGCAAGTCAGCAGCATGTGCATGATGATTGCAACATCATGGTCGCTCTGGGTGTGCTGGTGGAGGGAGCAGGAGAAATTGTATTTCCCCAGCAAAACATTTACCTACAGAGAGAAAATGGTGCAGCGGGACGAGTGGGGCCGGCTGAAGCAGCCTTTGGGTTAGGGGTCAGATCATAGTTTCTCCTGAAAACATTTTTTTCCCTTCCAGAAATATGGAAAGTCTGCCCCTAACTAAATTTTGCAGAGCTCAGGGGGAAGCAGGCACCACTAGGCAGCTTTCTAGCCTGGCTGTTTGGGCATCCATCAAAAGTCAGATCTGCTCTTTGTCCTGTTGAGAGCGGGAGCTTCACCTTCCTTTAGGAAGAAGTTCTTTCCAGTGAGGATGGTGAGACACTGGCACAGGTTGCCCAGAGAGGTGCGGGAGGCCCCATCCCTGGAGACATTCAAGGCCAGGCTTGATGGGGCTCTGAGCAACCTGATCTAGTTAAAGATGTCCCTGTTTACTGCAGGGGGGTTGGACTAGATGGCCTTTAAAGGTCCCTTCCAACCCAACACCTTCTATGATTCTATGAACATAGAATCATAGGATCTTCATGGTTGGAAAGGACCTTCGAGATCATTGAGTCCAACCATACACACACAAAAAAAACCCCAAAACAAACAAAAAAACCCACCCCTACAATCTCTGCCACTAGAGCATGCCCTGAAGTGCCACATCTAGACGTTTCTTAAACACCTCTAGGGATGGTGACTCAACCACCTCCCTGGGCAGGCTGTTCCAGTGCCTGACCACTCCTTCAGTAAAGTAATTCCTCCTAATATCTAATCTAAACCTCCCCTGCCGCAACTTCAGACCATTTCCTCTGGTCCTGTCATTATTTACTCGGGAAAAGAGGCCAACACTCCCCTCTCTCCAACCTCCTTTCAGGTAGCTGTAGGGGGCAATGAGGTCTCCCCTCAGCCTCCTCTTCTCCAAGCTAAACATGCCCAGCTCCCTCAGCCTCTCCTGAGGTCTATGCCCTGGTCTCCAGACCCCTCACCAGCCTGGTAGCTCTTCCCTGGACACGCTCCAGCACTTTGATGTCCCTCTTGTACAGAGGGGCCCAGAACTGAACACAGTACTCGAGGTGAGGCCTCACCAGTGCCGAGTACAGAGGCACCATCACTTCCCTGCTCCTGCTGGCCACGCTGTTCCTGATACAAGCCAGAATGCTGTCGGCCTTCTGGGCCACCTGGGCACACTGCTGGTTCATGTGAAGCTGGCCGTCCACCAACACCCCCAGGTCCTTTTCTGCTGGGCAGCTCTCCAGCCACTCTGCCCCAAGCCTGTAGTGTTCATGGGGTTGTTGTGACCGAAATGCAGGACCCGGCACTTGGCCTTATTAAACCTCATACAGTTGGCCTTGGCCCATCGATCCAGCCTGTCCAGGTTCCTCTGTAGAGCCTTCCTACCTTCAAGCAGATCAACATTCCCACCTAGTTTGGTGTCGTCTGCAAACTCACTGAGGATGCACTCAACCCCCTCATCCAGATCATTGATAAAGATATTAAACAAAACTGGCCCCAAAACTGAGTCCTGAGGGACACCACTGGTGACCGGCCGCCAAGGGGATTTCACCCCATTAATCACAACTCTCTGGGCATGGCCATCCAGCCAGTTTTTCACCCAGTGAAGAGTACACTTGCCTATGCCATGATTCGCCAGCTTCTCCAGGAGAATGCTGTAGGGCATGGTGTCAAAGGCTTTACCAAAGTCCAGATAGACAACGTCCGCAGCCTTCCCCGCATCCAGGGGGGAACTCCCCCTGCAGAACGCCGTGAATACCATAATCCTAGACGCTTTCATAGTAACTGTAGAAAGTGCATCCCCATCCACCCAGCAAATCATGTTCCAATGCCTTCCATGCTTTTTTTAAAGCATGCTTTTTTTCCCCCCCATGCTTTTTTTAAAGAAACAAGGCTTTCTGCTGCTTTTGGTTTACACATATTATTTTTTTTTTACTTTTTTTCTTTTTCTTGAGTAAGTAGTGTGTTTGCACCATTTTTATACCCAAGCACACAGCCAGTGCTTGTGCGCTAGCAATCTGCAGGTGCAATGAAGCCGTGATCTGAAGGTGGGCAGGAGCTGTACGACAGCTGCGTGGCTGAGCCTGTGTGAGGTAGCACGGGAAGACTGGCTGCAGCCTCTGGTGCTCGTGGGACCAGTGTCTTCTTGTATTCCCCCATGGAACTCCACCATCCCTCATCCGTTTTTTGTCTGGCACAGTAGACCCTCTTCCCCTTTCACAACTCAATGTTTTTTAGTAAAATAGAGTTTCAGAATATTGTAAGTTGAAATAAAGTATATCTTCTTGTTGTTTTTGTTTTGTTTGAGAGATTCCAGTGAACTGGAAAAACAGCTCCTGCTTTGGCACTACTGACTTGTAGTGGCCTTGCTCCCACCACGTAGGGTCTCCCTGAGACTGTGACTTCAATTAGTCCAAGTGCTGGCAAAAGTGAGAAATGTAGATGATTAAAATATGGTACAGCTAGGTTTCACAGCCTCACGTTATTTTTCCCAGATTTTAAATGGGCATTGGTAGTTACATACACCAGGGTTTCTACTGGCTTCGGAATTGTTTATCAAGCACAACGATTATTTTGTAACAAAAATAATCCTTTGCCAATGAAGGATCATGGTTTTACAGAAAGGGTGCTGAAATAATTAAATAGACAGACATTTTGTCAGGTGCAAACTTTATGAAAGCCTAGTGATTTCAAACCACCTTTTTTCACAGTGTTCCCCACATAAGGGAACAGCTGGAGAGAGGAAGGTGTCACCTCAGAACACCATAGTACCCCTTCCACCTCTGTGCTTTAATCCTCATGTCCAAAGACAAGCCCTCAGCCTGAGATGCCCTGTTGGGATTTTTATCTGTGAGGTGTTGATTCTCCAAGGCATTTAGGGGCTAGCAGTTCTTCTGGGGAGTAGACCAATGCCCATAAACATCTAACTGGGTAGCTACACCCTTACAAATTAGGCTTCCTGAGGATGGAGATGTCTGGAGCTGTTCTGGATGAGTAGGAGAGGAAGGGGCAATAGCTGCTCCTACAGTGAGCTATGGATGAGGAAAAGGTGGCTCTGATGAGAAACATCACAGTGGCTTCAGGGGTCCTCTGCTGGAGCCCCACAGGGCTGTGGAGAAGTCCCCTGGCCCACCACCAGCAAAGGTGAACATGACAGTAACTGGAGAGGCACTTCTGGGCTGGAGTGTCACTCCAGCAATGCTCTCCCGAGGAAGTGGAGCTGCCAACCAACCAAGTGGACCAAGCCAACCAAGAGTGCAGGCTTCACCAGCATCCAACTGTGAGATGCAGGAAAGTCCTTGAGGAATATTTGTTTAATGGGTGTTTGTGCTGGCAGATGAGTAATCCTTTGTAGCCACAGGCATTGAAAGAATGGGTGTTTGCCAGTCTCTGTGGGTTGCGTATATAAATATACACTTCTATGTGTATTGATACTGCGTTTTCTTGCCTCTGATAAAAGGTTTTCCTGTTACATAAACAGGCTTTTGACTGCATAAAATTACTTTCAGCCCCTAAAGTCGTATAAATTGTAGCACAAGAAGGGGCAGTGTGGCTTTCTAACTCCTCCATCAGTGTTTCTATCAGCATGTCACATCACCACACCCCTAAGAACATAGCTGCACTGCCGAAAGCTTGTCGAGAGGGCTGGAAGCATACCTGCGCCGCCGTGGAGGTGCAGTTGTAGCTGGGAGAGCTCCAGGTTCCAGTACGCCTCGAGGTCGTGGCCCAGTGAACTGATCAGATGTCCCTTGATGCAGATTTCTCAGGGAGGTGGGAGATACTTCGCGTTTTGTTCTGCTCCTCAGCATTGTCAAGGGGAAACTTTGTGTCTTGCCAGAAACTCCCTGAAGGCATCCCCTGCAAATTCAAAGCCTGCTTCTTGTTTGATAGAACACTTGCTGAGAAACACTCGGTCTTTCCACTCCAGGTTGCCATGGCACAGCTTTTCTTCGATAACCTCTGGACCATTTTGCCTTCTTTGCTTTTCTTGATGAAATTGTGGAAGTCTCAATGGCATCTACAAACAACAGAAAGTTTTACAGGAACTGAAAGCATCAGTACTTGGTACAGCTACTGCACCCAGGCCGGAAAACTGAAGGCCTGGGAAGTTCTGGTGTTACAAGGCAAGAATGACTTACTACTTGCTCTCCAGCAGGAAAGGGTCAAGCAAACAAAGAACAGCCCAAAGTGTATGAGCCAAAGCACAACCATAAAAAGAACACTTCCCTTTAGCTCTTGGGATGATGCCCAAACCACAGAAATGTTTCCTTAGGGGTCAATTTTTTTTTAAATTCAGTTCTTGATTTTTAGCCTTCCAGTGTCCCTTCACATGCATCTACACGGAGAAGGGATGAATGGAGGATACCATCGCAGCCCTGTGTCCTGCACTAGCTTTGCTTGTGATGTATGTATGTGGCTTCCTTTGCCATGTGTTTGATTGCACACCACCTGCAGTTTATTTTTCGTTGCAACACCTCTATATGGTGCAGAACTGCACTTAGAGATGCTGTTGTACTAGAGGGAGGATGGTAGGGTGAATGCAGGGAGCTTAGTTGCTGAGATACTTTTAGCCATTTTCTTACAAGTAACCTCTAAAAAGGCTGAACTAAAGAGAACAGGTATTGTTAAAGCACGTACTAGAAAGAGATGCTTGTGAGTCCTCTGCTGCCACTGTGGAGCTCTTCCGTAAGCTTTCACCTCCTTAGGGTAAGTGTTATACCCTCATGTCTCCATTCCCCCTGGGTGCAATATGTGTGATTATCACTGTTCTTCCACTGAGACCCCGGCAGGGTTAAGGCATTCCCGTATATGCAGATTTTTCACAGAGTAAACACTGGCTTGGGAACATTAACATCATCTTTATTGTTTCAGTGCTGCAGGTCTGGCAACAACACAAGTAGGCTGATGAGCCCACTGGCTGCCACAGACAAGCTCTAAAATAGGAATCAGGCTTGAGGTCGGGTACATGGCGCAAAACGCTGTCAAAAGCGGGACTGCAGACCCTCTGGGTTAGGATACACAGGGTCATCACGTAGGTGTTTTGCTATTTAGAAACACAGAGAGATCATTGAATCTTCTGCACCCAGCAAAGGGAATATTTTTTAGGAAAACCCTATTAATAGCCGCAAGCTATGTAGTGCAGATATTAAGACTCCTGAAGCGTTTCTTCCAAGACACATCCCGACCGGGGCCCCAGAAATTATATTTTTCCCTTGAGAGGCGCTGCCCCAGTGAAAACTCAGGTCCAAAACATGCATCCCGGCAGACTCACAGGAGAGTCTTAGATTTTCTTCACATCCTGAGGATGCCTGGAATACTCGTGGAGGCCCGTAGAGCCTGATCACCCCCATCCGCCTTGCTGCAAAGCAGCTCTGCTGGAAGAGGGTCGATTCCTCCACACGACCCTTGCGTCTGGTGCCTGGGCTCCCTGCCCCCTCCCGCTGCTCCCCCTGAACTCTCAGGGACCAGGCACATCTTTGCGGTTTGGTCTGGCAGAAATAATTTTCAAACAAATGTGCACGTGTGTTCCAAGCTGTTTTGAAGCCATATGAAGCTGGATTCCCATTCTGCCTTAGAGTGCCTGTAATTTTATCCCAGCACCACCAAATTTTCCATGAACTTAAAAATCCCTATCTTTGAGATTTCTCTTCTGCTTTCTTTTTTTTTTTTTGAATTGTTTTGATAAATCTGATGTAGTTTAGTTCAGGAAATACTACTGGGTGAGCATATCTGACAGATCTGCAGAGGGATAGACTGCTTAATCCTGAGTATGGGTGAGAAAGGGTTTTAGCTAAAGCCATGGGGAGAAGAGGAGACTTGGTCCTCTTCAAAGTGCAGCCAGTCTTGGCTTTCAGCATGAAGGCTGAAAACACACTTGTTGTATCTTCATCAGTTCATCCATCATCACAGGGAAGTTGCTAACTCCTTTTCAGTAATCTGAAAACAAAACCCAGTATGGATTTGGTTTGTTTGGGCCTTTTTTGTTCAATTTATTTAGAGCTCAGCCCACATTCAGTTGTGTCTGGCAACAGAACTGGTCATCTCTGGAAATCCCACTCATGTGATTCCCTCTGCTGACTGCAGCCTTTGTTCTCCTGATCTGCGGACGAATATCACACCATCCCATCCATCACAGGAAAGGTATGAATTCAATGAGGCAGACAGTAGAAATGGAAAGGGAACTAGTGCTCGGCGCTGTGCTGCCAGCCAGTAACAACAGCTCTGCCTGCAGTGGTGAGCTCTGCCTCCTGGGGGTTTGGCTCCTGTGCTGTGCGAGACTGGGCTCTGCTTTACAAAACGCCCTTTCTCTTGGGGAAAATACTCCCCAAGGCGGGATGTCTTTGAAGTAAAGTGGTCCTCGGGAAGGAAGGAAAGATGAAAGCAGGGAGATGTGGTTTAGGGGATCTTGACTGGGACCTCTCAGTGTTCAACATACTGTCAAGTGACCTGCCAGCCATGCCCACAAGTTAGTGTAAATCACAGCCACGCAGCCGAGGTGAAGCCAGCTTGTGCACCATCAAATGTTTCCTGTGTCAGAGCAAGGGCCTGACATGGTATTGATTCAGGCTGCCGACCACATCTGGGTGTCGAGGAGAAGTACGAGAGGATGCTGAATAGGGAAGAGCTCTGAGAACAGCTTCGTGGGCTCCTTCCTCCGCAAAGCCCAGGGGCTGCCGAGGGGCAGACAAGGGGTGGAGATTCCTCTGTAGTGTCACGGGTAAGAGAAACAGGAGGTTCGTTTCGGGGCTGCGATGTCTCCCTTCCTCAAATTGTGAGGAGTGTGGAACCTTTTGAAGCAGAAAAACAAGCCAAAGCAAAAGCGTCCTGCAGGAGCCGCAGTTTCACACGGCTGCTTTCCAGCTGAGCACCCTTCAGCGATTCTGTTTTCACTCCCTGTCCTTTAGCAACACGAATCAGCTCTGCAAGGACGTTCCTCGGAAATCCTGTCACAGTCATATAGCACGGTGTTTGACAAAGGTGCTGTTTTCCTGAGCTCTGCAAAGACAAACTATTCACACAGGGCCCTCAAAGGCGAAGCGGAACGGAGCCCATTTGGGTCTATGGCTAGAAGTAAACTCTGTGTCCTGGGAAATCCTGGGGCAGCATCAATGCCATATCAAATCATGATCTTCTTCAGCCCAGTGTAACTCCTAAGTCACCAGGACATAATAATGGGAGCACCTGCAGGCAGCGATGCAACTGCAAAGAACATTTATTTAACCATCCGAAGGAAAAACAGTCTAAATTATGGTAAGGGCAGCCACACTTGGTCCTGTTTCCAATACAAGGCTAATGCCTGTGCCTGTAACACAAGGACTTTTGATTTACATCTGCAAAACTCAAGCTGGGCCAACACCTTCATGTAGGTATTTCATACCGAAATACCTGTTGCCCACCTGAGGTCAGGGTTTGCCCAGGGCAGGCAGAGCCAGGGGAGCGTTATGGCTTGGCAGAGGAATGACCAGGGGAGCATCATCCATAGCCATGCTGTCAGGCTGGATTTTTTCAGGGAAAGGGCTTGCACAGGGTACGTGGTGCTTTGCACACAGAAGGTGACCCTGCCTGCCTTGGCATCGTTGCTCGGTGTACATCGTTTGGGGTTTATTAACACAGAGGGTCATGGGCTAATGGGCGTGGTGTTCCAGGAGGTTGGGTATAGCCTAAAATTTCTCAGAGACGGAGCTAGTCAGCATCTCTCGGGAGATGTGTAATGTGCCTTTAAGTGTGTGTTTTCTGCAAGCCTTTTAAACCCCAAATCTCTGTGTACTTAGCTACATACTTGGTATCTGCCAGCAGGCAGCAAGCTAATGAGTTTTCCTAAAAAAGGAAGAGTTGACAGTATTGAAAAGGGAGAATATATGAGTTTATGAGAAAAAAAATTAAAGAGAAGATAAAAGAACTGCTGAATTGTTCATGTCATGATAATTATATAAAGGCATTCAAACTTAGCAGTTTCTCTAAAAATGGTGTGACTTGCTGAGCCTTCCCAGGCTTTCCCCAGGGGAGCTGACACCACGCAGTCACTGCTGTGGCTTTGCAGCTGCCAGGTTGCGGACCACAGCCAGTCGTGGGGATGTCACCCAGGGCTGCTGAAGAGGGAAGCAGAATCACAGAATCACAGAATGGTAGGGTTGGAAGGGACCTCTGGAGATCATCTAGTCCAACCTCCTGCCAGAGCAGGGTCACCCAGAGCAAGTTACATGGGAACGCGTCCAGGCGGGTTTGAATGTCTCCAGAGTTGGAGACTCCACCACCTCTCTGGGCAGCCTGTGCCAGTGCTCTGCCACCCTCAAAGGAAAGAAGTTCCTCCTCATGTTTAGGTGGAACTTCCTATGCTCAAGTTTGTGCCCATTACCTCTTGTCCTGTCCCTGGGCACCACTGAAAAGAGCCTGGCCCCATCCTCCTGACACCCACCCTGTAAGTATTTATAAATGTTTATAAGATCCCCCCTCAGCCGTCTTTTTTTCCAGATGGAAAAAAATCCCTCAGCCTTTCTTCCTAAGAGAGGTGTTCCAGTCCCCTCATCATCTTCATAGCCCTTTGCTGTACCCTCTCCAGCAGTTCCCTGTCCCTCTTGAACCGGGGAGCCCAGAACTGGACACTGTACTCCAGGTGCGGCCTCACCAGGGCAGAGTAGAGGGGGAGGATGACCTCCCTCCACCTGCTGGCCGAAGAAAATGGAAAACAAGAGCCTCCCTCAAGGGGAAGAGCCCCCTGGCCACACATGGATTTTTTTTTTTGCCAGCAATTCTATGATCGGGGAGCTGCGGGAAAGTTTCAGATGGTGGGTTTAGGGGGCAGGGAGGCGGGATGGGGATCACAGGACAATAGCCGAGCACGTGGGGGCTGCCTCTGACCCACGTCCCACACCGAGGGCTGAGGGTCTGTCTTGCAGCAAGCCCTGAAAATCTTGTGCCTAGCACATGAAGGAGGGTGAGTCAGAGAGTGTTTATCAGCAACGGTACCACTGCTGACGTGTCACAAATTTAAACAGCTCTCTCTGGAGCCTGCTAGCATTGCTCAGGCTGCCAGATACTCCTGCCTTAAAAAGTAAATCCTCCTACATCTTGCTTTTTCTTGTGCAGGCCATTTTAGATTGCGTTTTGGCCGCGTGTGGAGGCAGAGGAGCAGGCAGAGCAATGCTCTGAGGTTTCCAGGGGCTGGTCCAGGGAGGAGGGGGCTTGCAGCAAGCCTTGGAAAAGCGGAGCGAGATGAGAGCCAGACAGCAGCAGCCGCCGACTGCCCCAAGATGATAAGAAATACTAGCAGATGGCCAGGCAGGGATGAGTCTTGCTCATGTGTTTGATATCCAGCTGCAAAACAGAAAAAAAGGGAAAAAAGGGAAAAGAAGAAAAAAAGGGGAAAAAAAGGAAAAGGGGGGAAAAAAAGGAAAAAAAGGGGGGAAAAAAGGAAAAAAAAGAAAAAAAAGGGAAAAAAGGAAAATGCGGAGTGACCTCCCTAGGTCCGTGGCAGGGAGGCATGGGTCAAAGCAGTCCAAGGGCAGGACTGGAAAGCAGACACATGGCTAGTTTGTCATCCCATTTCTGTTCACACCACGCCTGATTTTTTAACCTAATTTTGCTGCCATGTATTTGTGTGAGACAGTTTGATCCCTGTCTCCTGGCTCATCTCTACCTGAACATTTCTATGGCTTGTCATCTGCTGCCACCTCCTCTGGTTCTTCCTGTGGCACCTTTCCCTTGTGACCTTTGAACATAGGAAGTTCCACCTAAACATGAGGAGGAACTTCTTTCCTTTGAGGGTGGCAGAGCCCTGGCACAGGCTGCCCAGAGAGGTGGTGGAGTCTCCGTCTCTGGAGACATTCAAAACCCGCCTGGACGCGTTCCTGTGTAACCTGCTCTGGGTGACCCTGCTCTGGCAGGGGGTTGGACTAGATGATCTCCAGAGGTCCTTTCCAACCCCTGTCATTCTGTCATTCTGTGATCCCTAGGAACAAAAGTCTAGCATATAAAATACAGGCTATGAAACACTGGAGTTTTCACTCGTGCTGTTCTGCAGGCGCAGTGAGAGTTGTTCATGGCCTGCCAGCAGCACGGGAGCTGGGGGCTGTTTGCTCGGGGGTGTGGGTTAGGGGCACACTTGGTGTTTCCACGAGCATGGACCTGGAGTGACAGCGCCCGAACCTCAGCTGAAGAGGTCTGCGCTGGGATCCTGCAAACAACAACCACTGCTCCTGTCCCACTTCCAAAGACGACGCCAGGGCCTGGCCAGGGAGGCGGGAGGGGTGCAGCACCGCGCTGGATTTGCAGGGTGGGTGCCCAGCCCTGCAATGGGCTTCCCTCGTCCCCTGCCCGTGCCCACTGCTCTGCAGCACTGCCTTCGACCCTGCCCTTGGCAGCCCTTGCACCACTTGGAGCTGGCGAGAGGGAACGCGTGGTACGGGGGACTGGCAGCTCTTCACCTGCACCAAGGCAAAGGCACCAGCACAACACCTGGCTGTGGGAGAGGAGGAAAGTTTGGTCAGGGGAAACTCATCAAGGGACTTTTTCAACTAAGATACATAAACACAGCTTTTTTTTTCTTTTTTTTTTTTCTTTTTCTTTTTTTCTCTTCTGCAAACTATTCACCCAAAGTAAACAGCATGGAAATCAGTCTAATTCCTTGTAGTGGCAGGTTAGGGAAGAGTTTCCTGGTTGCAGCTTTCACACTGACAGAGAGGCAATCACAGGCACTGGCGTTTTCATACAGCAAGAACCAGAAGACCTGGAGCTCCTAGCACAGCTCCTGGGGAAGGAGCATGGTACACAGCTGGGAGTAAGCTGCAGGAGGGAAAAAACATGGTACGCTGCTCCACAATGGGGTTTGCAGGGCATGAAGGGAAGCAGGATGGTCAGACCTAGCCACATGGGGATTGCAACAACTGCCCAGATGGTTTGCACCTTCCCTGATGAGGATTCAAATCCCACTTCTGCTCCTCTGTGCTGAGAAACAGCAATTTTCAAAGATTCCTGCGTGACTATCAGTTTTTAAAGCAAGGCAGAGTGTAAACAGAAAGAGTTTCCCTGCTTCCTCACAAAGCGGGCAGGGGGAACAAGTTTTTTAGATTTATTATTATTCTTAACTGCTTTAGTAGGCCTTGCTGTATGACACAGGTAACATTAAAAACAATGAAAGACAGCACTATCAGCAGCTTAGCAAAAAAGGAAGTCTAACTGTAAACAACTTAGTTTTAGTAAACTATTGGGGTATAAGTCATCAGCTTGATGACATCAAGCTGAGTGATGTGGTTGACACACCTGAGGGGCAGGATGCCATCCAGAGGCACCTGGACAAGCTTGAGAAGTGGGCCCGTGTGACCCTCATGAAGTTCAACAAGGCCAAGTGCGGGGTCCTGTGCCTGGGTTGGGGCAATTCCAAGCATCAACATAGGCTGGGGCATGGCAGGATGGAGAGCAGCCCTGCCAAGAAGGACTTGGAGGTACTGGTGGGTGAAAAGCTGGACATGAGCCGGCAATGTGTGCTTGCAGCCTAGAAAGCCTATAGCATCCTGGGCTTCATCCCCAGCAGTGTGGCCAGCAGGTCAAGGGAGGTGATTCTCCCTCTTTACTCTGCTCTGGTGAGACCCCACCTGGAGTACTGTGTCCAGCTCTGGGCCCCCCAACATAAGGACATGGACCTGTTGGAGCAAGTCCAGAGGAGGGCCACAAAGATGATCAGAGGGCTGGAGCACCTCTGCTATAAGGACAGGCTGAGAGAGTTGGGGTTGTTCAGCCTGGAGAAGAGAAGGCTCCGGGGAGACCTTATAGTGGCCTTCCAGTACCTGAAGGGGGCCTACAGGAAAGCTGGGGAGGGACTCTTGATCAGGGAGTGTAGCAACAGGACAAGGGGTAACAGTTTTAAACTGAACAAGGGTAGATTTAGATTAGACATTAGGAAGAAATTCTTTACTGTGAGGGTGGTGAAATGCTGGAACACATTGCTCAGGGAGGTGGTAACCCCATCCCTGGAAACATTCAAGGTCAGGCTGGACAGGGCTTTCAGCAACCTGATCTAGTGGAAGGTGTCCCTGTTCGTTGCAGGAGGGTTGGACTAGATGACCTTTAAGGGTGCCTTCTAACCCAAACTATGCTGTGACTCTATGACAACTGATAAAATGTCAGAAATCAGAATTAAAAGATGAGTGGGATCTTTCTACAGGCAGACCTCAAAAAGCCACGGTCACCCAGAGCTGATCACAGTATCTCTTACAGTGGGTAGGATGAGGATCGGTGCCCTGTGTGAGAAACTCTGCTGCCAAGGCACACAGCTGAATTTAAAATTAAATCAAGAAGTCTGTTTTTGCTGTTGCGTGGCCTTGCTGGGATTGTTATTTCCTGAGTTAGATACATGAAATTAGTTTATAATATATTCATTAATAGTTGATACCTGTTTTGTGACGAGTGTACAAGGCATAATTCAGGAAGAGACTGGAGTGGAACACGTGAGGGTGCTCCCTTCCAGAAGATCCCCAACATAGGAAAAACTCAGGAGATGGTAGAAAACAGACAAAACAGCCAGAGTTTTAAAGTAACAATGTGGAGCAGGAAGCCAAGGTAATGTCTACAGAAAAATTATCACAGTCCAAAGGTTTTGTCAGTATTGGTGTTTCTAAATTTGATGAAGGAGTAAAAATATGGTCAACTTGAAGAGCCTTACGAATTTGTGAGTTGTATCTTGCATTGGTTTGGGAAAAGATGCTGAAAAGAAAGAAACCTGTAAACTTCTGAAATATGGTGTAGACAAATAGGCCCATTTTGAAATGTCTTAACACTTCTGAGCAGAAACTGAATGAGTGCTTTAGAAAGGTTAATATTATAACTTTGAAATGCCACAGAGAGATTGAGCAATTTCCAGCCCATAACACTGCATTATGCTTAGTTGATGGCCACAATCAGTCCTCGTTTATGCCAGAGCGTAGTGACACAAGGTCATGAGTGTGCTGCAATCAGAGGTAGACTTTCTTTCTCCCAAAGCCATTCAGGAAAATAGGGCGAGCAGCCCAGGCTCCAGCTGTGCCAAGGCTCTTGACTCTGGGAGCAATTAAAACATTAAATGAAAGGAGAGGAGCAAAACAATTATGTGTTTTCCAAGGACAAAAAAAGGTTTAGGTTTCCTAAATCCTATTTCAAATCAACAGGAAAAAAAAAAATCCTCCTTTTTGCCTCTGGTGCATGAAGAGGTAGATCAGGTCGCTGTGAGTGGCTGTTCCCCATTAATTGCTTTTCAATGGAGACCTGCATGGGTCTCAAACAACGCAGAAAGGAGTCAATGTGAGCAGCTCTGACCCACCGCATTGCCACGGACACTGGGTGCCGTGGAGGTGGGAAGGATCACGGGTCAGAGACCACCACGCAGGATGTACCAGCCTGTTTCTGCAACTCACTCCTGCTGCTGCCGGGGTGGGTGGCTGGACCACAGGAGATCCAATGAGGCAGAGGGTCATTAGATGTGCAGGTCACGTTTTCAGCTCAGAAGGAGAAATACCATAGAAAAAAAGGGCCATTTCTGCTTCACAGAATCACAGAATGGTAAGGGTTGGAAGGGAGTTCTGGAGATCATCTAGCCCAACCCCCTGCCAGAGCAGGGTCACCCAGAGCAGGTGGCACAGGAACGCGTCCAGGCGGGTTTTGAATGTTTCCAGAGACGGAGACTCCACCATCTCTCTGGGCAGCCTGTGCCAGTGCTCTGCCACCCTCAAAGGAAAGAAGCTCCTCCTCATGTTTAGGTGGAACTTCCTATGCTCAAGTTTGTGCCCTTTACCTCTTGTCCTGTTGCTGGGCACCACTGAAAAGAGCCTGGCCCCATCCTCCTGACATCCACCCTGTAAGTATTTATAAATGTTTATAAGATCCCCCCTCAGTTGTCTTTTTTCCAGACTGAAGAGACCCAAATCCCTCAGCCTTTCTTCCTAAGAGAGGTGTTCCAGTCCCCTAATTATCCTGGTAGCCCTTTGCTGCACTCTCTCCAGCAGTTCCCTGTCCCTCTTAAACCGGGGAGCCCAGAACTGGACACAGTACTCCAGATGTGGCCTCACCAAGGCAGAGTAGAGGGGGAGAATGACCTCTCTCCACCTGCTGGTCACACTCCTCTTGATGCACCCCAGGATGACATTGGCCTTCTTGGCCATGAGGGCACATTGCTTCACCTTCTTCACATTGCTTCCTTCACCTCTTAACTAGTTGTAATTAAATCAGGCAAATTAAATTCCTGGCCATCCCCCTTTCCCATCCCAATTTCTGAAAGAAAGCAGTCTGTCTATAGAGAGGAGGTTAGTGACACTTGACAGCTAATTGCTATGGTAGACATTGTGCCTTCCAACTGCAGAGAGGAAACTTTCCCAGTCCCCAGGTGCTCAAGATTTCAAATAAAAAAAAACAACACCAAAGGGCAAAGACAGCCGATTTGGTATGTGTACCAATGCCACCATTCACAGACTTGCAAGATTTCATAGATTTCATCTGAACAGCAATCACAAGCACATATCTCAGCACGTATCTCAGCACTGCCGGAAGAAAAACTTCTTATCAGGTCCCTGTGGCTAATACTAAAAACTAGATTTTGCAAACACTGAAATTTTATGCCAACATCGTTATGCATTTGAAAAAGAAATCATGCTTTAAATTTGATAGCTGTAACACCATGTCCTTGCAAAACACCAATATCCAAGAACTGCCATTTTAGCTGCGAGTTAAGCTGTGCGCAGGAACTACAGGGAAAGTTTAGAAGCAATTATAGACAAATTAGCTTCCCACCCAAACTGTTCTAAAGGAGCCTTAACTCTTCTGAAATAGAAAGACCTAGTAGGCACTGGAGTCAGATTTTGAATATTTAGAGATACTAGAATATTTGTGAAAGCAAAAAGCTGCAACTAAAATTCAAAGTCTTAAGACTCTTTTAGCAATTTTCTTCAAACTACTCGACCTTTTTCTGCTAGTAAGATTTGCCTTAATGTTAGGAAACCTGTACCATGGATGTTGCTAGCAGAGTGAAGAGTGCTTTTTTTTTCCCCTCCAGAATAATCTAGGCTTCCTTCAAGGATAGCAAAAAGATACAATTTTCTCCTCAAAATTATTCTGCCTAAAGGATTATCAAAAAACAGGGACACTGAGCCATCCTTATAAAAGGTGGGAGGTTGATCCTAAAGACACCGCACAGTCCAGAAGACCTAAAATGTCCCTTAAGGGGATGAAGCAACGTGTCCTTAGGTGAGGACAGCTACTGTTGCACCTTGCAAACAAGTCACATGTCTTTTGGCTTTCAGATCCTGTTCTTCATTTCTATTAGTATGCTAGCTCTAGCAGCATCTCACATAGCTTGACCAAGCTATGAAGTTCAAGCCCTATCTCAGGAGCAGGAGCACTTTTCATTTAATTCTCACACTGTTATTGCTTCTGCATCTTTTTTTCCCCTCACTTCCTCCAGTTTACAGTCTTCTGTCTGCTCCAGTTTGCCCTGTTGCTGGAGACGTTGAACAGCAGATAATATTCACTGCATGAACACATGAAGATGAAACCACTGGAAGAAAGACCAGTATGTGGCTCCTGTGTCCCGTGAGCGCAGTGCCTGTCTGGGATGGCAATGTCCTGGAATCAGCAATTAAGCCAACACCACAGTGTCAACATCACATAATGCTTTAGCTTATGCTAAATTGGGCAAAGATGGTAAACTAATAGTGCACAGGTTTAGGAGGCTGATTTTAATTTTTTTGAGCCAGTGGGGCCATACCTTCTGCTTGTGTGATCTGTATCGTGAGATAAAAAATTGTTTCATGTCTTCAGATATATGATAAAAACCTTTACCTTGAAGAAGAGGTAATTCTGCTATATGAAGTGTGTATTTTAGAACATGCAGTTTATAAACGCACTTGACTTTCACCAGGACACCAAAGTGCATGAGATACTGGTATTTCTCTGCAAGTTCAGAGTGATCTTAGAGTTTGCCAGGAAATCATTTGAAAAATGTCTTTGAAGAATTTTGTGACGCTTTTCTCCATTCCAGAGAGGGGCAGAGGGGAACAGCAGAGATATCAACTCCCTTGGGATGTATTTAATACATCATTGAATCATTACACAACTAGGGAATGAGTATGACTTCGCTACTCATACACAGATGTGGTAAAATACACATACAGCCTATGGTAAGATAGACAGTATAGCCAAAACCACACACCGGTCCTCAGACGACTCAGACCTAAAGAACTGAATTACTGTTCCAGCAAGGATGTATGAAAAAGTATAGGCTGCCCCTTACAAGTACTATTTTGCTGGACCAAAAGGATTTCATGGGAAATAATGGGAGACTAAGAGTTGGTGTCACTTGTCAAGTGTGGTGACAACACCTGTGGTGTTGTCCTTGATCGGAATGCAGCTGCAATTCCAGATTTCTATAAATCATTAGACCCCAAAGCTGAGACCTGCAGTACCTTAGCTCCAGAAAATGCTTTCTCAAGTAGAAATCTAGTTATGAATTCAGTCAGTGTCTGCGGTCTCCAGGGTTTAGTCTTCTGTCTGCTGTGCTACGGAAATAGGAAAGATCCTTCAGAGTTTTTCTAATCCTCCAGCTCTGGTTTCGTGCGTAGTTACCACCCGGCAGTGTTACAGTTGGTTTTTTCATGAGTCTTTCACACTGGTTTTGTCTAATGTCTTTAAACACTTAATTTAACACACTCACTATTGTCCAATCAAATATGTACTTTGAGCAATGCTAAAGATGGATTGGTGTCCAGCACCAGATCGTGTTTCCTGGATGGCACCTTTAACATATGGACAAATGAAGCCAGCCTGAATCAAACCATCTTGGTTACCAAGGGCACTTTCATACAGTGGTATCGCTCTCCAGTGTGGACTGGTAGTACTAATCTACTAAAATAATAAAGCTACTTTTGTCCTACCCACCTCTCACAGATGTTCATCCACGCTAAAAGGTTCTCTGTTGTTAACATGAGTTATTGCACTGCTGGAATAAAATATATGAGGCATGGTATGCATGGTAAATACAGTTAGAAAGCTGAGCACCCACTGCTATTTTAAATCATTTAAGGTGCAGTCACCTCTATATGTTGAATTGATTGATGGGTGTTGTAACAATGTCAAAACCCAGCAGCAGCATTTTCACATTTGAATTGGGTTTGCAAAGCACTCACTACATTTCTGCCTCATCAGTAATATATTAGCTTCACGTCGTCTGGTTGTATAGCAATAAAATGTGCAAATATCATTCTATCAAGCTGGCTAAAAATCGTCTTAGGCTGTTTTTAAAAAATGAGAGGAGATAACAGTAAATGAGAACAATTTTTAATTCAAAGTGGGGAAGAAAAACCCACTAAACCCCAGAAACTGGCAAATCACAGGACAAAATAGGGCATTTCATGGACTTTGGAGAAATCAGACAGTTTTTGTATAGATTGCAATGAAACCATATCAAAAGCTAACTCAGGTCCTGTCACTCTCATTAAATTACAGAACAGAGAGCTTGTTATACCAAAAGTGTTTAAAAAGCCTGTGGGAAAGGTGATACTGAAGCAGAACTTCCAAGAAAAAGAGAAGCACAAAGATCACTGAAGAGCCTCCAATAAGCAATAAACTGCAGGAACATAACAACAGCATGAATCCCAAATTTCAATTCTACTGAAAATAGCAGAATAGCTGCCTATTACAAAATTAAATGTGAAACAGTGTGACTGGTGTTTTGTGTAGAAAACAAAGTTGCAGTAACAAAGCGTAACACACTCTTGAAACCCAAAGCATTTCCAGTTTCATAGTGAAGTTCAGATCAAGTCTCTGTATCCACTTCCGAAACCAGCCAAGGGAACTTGATAGTCTACAAAAATAGACTGAAACTTTTAAAAACTGAAAAAATCATAGAACCATAGAATGGTTCGGGTTGGAAGGGACCTTAAAGACCATCTCGTACCATCCCCCCTGCCATGGGCAGGGACACCTCCCACCAGACCAGGTTGCTCAAAGCCCCATCCAGCCTGGCCTTGAACACCTCCAGGGATGGGGCAGCCACAGCTTCTCTGGGCAACCTGTTCCAGTGCCTCATCCCCCTCACAGTAAAGAATTTCTTCCTAATATCTAATCTAAATCTCCCCTCTTTCAGTTTAAAACCGTTACCCCTCATCCTATTGCTACACTCCCTGATCAAGAGTCCCTCCCCATCTTTCCTGTAGGCCTCCTTTAGGTACTGGAAGGGGCTAACAGGTCTTCTCAGTTTTACTGAGTTCAAACATCTGGTACAGTAAAAAGAACAAACTGAATCCTTAAAAAAGTTTTTTAAAAAAAACAATGGCGAGAACTGGGGCCACCTGCCTGCAGGCTGAGTCCTGGGGTAAATTACTTTTTAGGTCCTTACTGGACCTCAGCTGCTGCTTCTGGATTGCACTGTTCTGGATTGTGCTGTGTAGTATTTTGACAGCTGGTGAGCTGGAAATGGTCAATATCTTTCTATGGTAGTTATCCAACTCTGAGGGGTCCGGCAGCTGAAAGACCAAAGAGAGGCATTCATAAAGCTAAATCATTACTTGAAAAGCACTGAAAGGGACAGGACTTGAAAAACTGTTTATGTGATAAAGCCACTGCACAGCCCGGTTTAGCTTCTTCGGTAAAACTGTGGGCAAACTGTAATGCTGTCAATAAAATTTGTATGCCCCCTTGAAAAAAAGTAATTGTGTTTATTGCACAAATCATCCATAGTGATACCAGAAAAATGCTTCTATTTAACACGATGCTGTAAGCACTGCCTGTATGAGGGGGGAAACATCTAAAGGAGCTTTGATCCTCCGGAAATCATCTTTCAGATTTTCTCATGCAACATGAGACAGTTTATACAGTCCAAACCTGTGCTAAACATGGTTTCAGTAGTTAGGTGTTCTACACTCCTTCAAAAATATTGAAGATTTATATTTAGAAGTATTTGTATTGACGAACAATTATTTGTCATGAGCAGGAATAAATATCCCAGCTGTACATCAACCTCATGATGGACTAATTCAAGCAGAGGGGTAAAAAATCTACAGGTGGGATATCAATTATTAGCTGGTCTAGTGCTTTGGTTACTGCTCTTTCCAGAGAGACTCATAAGGGAGATTTACTAGAGATTTTAAAAGAGAGTGAATTTTGCTTTATTCTCCAGGCAAATGGTAACAATGAATCATCCATAGTGTTTCTCGGAAGATCAACGTTGTAATTTTTCTGTGTCTTTTGTTAAACGTATTCCTCCTTACAGTAAAAAGGCTTAATCATAAGGAAACACAGGCACTCCAAACACAAACTTGATTACTTCCTGGAAAGGTAATAGAAAACATTATTTTGCATTGCTTCTTGCTGGAACTAAATATTAGTTATTAAAATATTATATTAGAAAGGACCAAACCTTGCCTCTGTTACTCTGTTAACAGAAAGACACAGAACTCATAAGAAAAAAGTGCACATTTAAGTCAAATAATTTCTTAGAAAAATTGTGTCAGGAAAAAAAATACCTTCTTCTACATTAGACAGTGTTTATTTACAATTTTATTATTTTTGATTACTAAGTACAGAGACTTATGAAACCTGCACCAAACCCCATTTCCATTTCTAAAAGCCTGTACCTAGGCCTTGAGCTAAATACAAGATTTGCCAAATGAAGACATATGGAACCCAAACCTTGATATAAGTAAATATTTAAAACCAAACAAACTGTGTTTCACTTTTACTCCTTCCTCTGCACTTTTAATAAAAAATGTTAAAATCTTTCTGTGGTTCTAAATGCACATTCATGAGACCATGGATATTTTTCTTTATTGTAAGGATGTTTCATTCCGTCACAAGGTTATTTAGATATTTTATTTTGATAGAAAATGCAGAAATAAAGTGCAAGTGAAGAGGACACTGGGAAAAACCCCGCGAAGAACTGGAACTCTTGCTGGTGGTGCAGCTCAAGAATGCCTGTATCATGTAAATCTGAAAAGCATAAAGCTTCTTATCAACATGGAGATAGCAACAAAATAGCAAATCTCAGAACTTCAGGAACAGAGATAATAGCTCAAGAAAAACATTTCTGTATTTAATATCCAACTGTTTGCTAAATAATTTAATGATAACCAGCATAAACTAAATCAATGACTTGATTTCCACTTTCTGTGGAGGTGAATTGTAGAAAACGCTGGGCAAAATTTGCTCAGTGTCAGTTCAGGGAGCAGCCCCAACCAAAACCCAGCAGATTTCCAGCATCTCCAGCTCACGCAGCACAGCGTGGGCTCAGGCTCAAGCTGGGCACTGCAGTGCTTGTAAATTTATGAGCCATACAATCCACGGTCATGTAAGAGGCAGCAGCCGCTGCTCCAAGACTGGCCTGCCTTTGCTAGCAGGTTTCCAAGCAACATTGAGCACAGAAAGGTCTACGGATCAGCAGTTGTTTCTGGGAGGGCCATCCTTGCCACCCATCACACTGTATTTTGGACAGCCTCTTCTGTCTGCAGACAGTCAAGTGATTCAACCACATGTCTTGGGAGGCCAAAGAGAGAAATATGCTGAGAAAAAGAGGAAGTCGCTTATGTTAAGGACAGCTTGAATTCTGTGCCTGCTAACCAGAAAGTAACTTCTCGTGCTGGAACGAGCCGTTAAGAGTCCCATAACAAAGTTTTGCTTTAAACCAGAGTGTGGGCAGCTGAACTCGCATGTTGTCTCACATAGAAGATCAAAACTCCCAGCAAAAATCAAAGAAGCTGTTGCAGCCCTCAGAGCTGTTGTGCCTACATTAGGTTTAGAATAACAAAAATCTAAATCCCCTCTTACATGAGATTAATATGGCCATCGGGTAAATCTTAAGGCACCCACTGAGTAATCAAGGTAAACTAAAAAAAATTCCCCTCTGCAGAAAAAACGTAGATTTAAAGAAAAAATAACTGCTGAGGAAGCTGTAATACTGCTTGTGATGGCTTTTCAGTGCTGTTTATATTAAAAGGCTAACAATTTTTCACCTGATAGCTGTCAGCAGACCAAGCATTAGCTTAAAATATGTGAAGTATCTAATTTACCTTGTGGAGCATCTACGAAGGCTCTGAGCTTTCAGCTCTGTAAATAGCTGGTAAACGTCCCTGGTTTCTTATTTCATTGAACTGGCTGAAGGGGAGAGTCAGCAGATCTGCTGTTTAACCTTCGCTTCTTAGTATTACGTTCGGTAAGAATAAAATAAGCAAGAATCGTAAACATGGCCAGGCAGCAACGTCAGCAGTGGCTTAGCAGCGCTTGAACAACAGCTGTGCGCCATCAGCACCCAGCTCATGGGCTGAAGATGCTCTCATGTTCCTGGCGGGATGACGTCCCAAAGCATGTATTTAATATAACAACCCTTCAATGCCAGTTCAGCAGCAGTGTGCAGTCACAGCATGAAAGCTGTTAACCTAGGAAGAGCCTGGACTTGGAAGGACAATTCTGTTTTTGCCTCTCTGGCTTTCCCATGACTTCCCATGACGTTCCTGTGTCCCACCAGCACCTCAGCGCTGCTCCTATTGCTTCCCGCAGGGAGCGGGGAGCAAGCTGTCTCAGCATCTTTGATGCTTACACATTAAATGGCCTTTTCTTTTTTGTTTCCTGACATGAAGACAAGATTCTGATGGCTGCACCTTTGAAAAGTGTTGGCTCAACAGTTTGCCTGCCAGTGACGCATCCTGCTATTGTAGTCGTCGTCTGCTTCCATCTTACACCAGCTGATCTACGGGGTCTGGGTTTATTCCAGCAGTGTTATTTCCAGCGCCTGGCAGCACAGCAGATGTTGGCTAATTCAGCTACTTCCCAGCTGATTTTTCCAGATTTCTAGCTTTGGTCTGTTGCTTCAATTTTTCCTTCTTCCTGACACAAACTGCGTATCCACTTTTAGCTTGATCACGTTTTGCTGTTTGGGGATTGGCTCATACTCACCTCAGGAGTAAATCCTGTGACTTGTAGAAAGTACCAAGGGGGACTGACCCCAGGGCAGTGCACTGGCGAGCGCAATCAGGGTCATGTTGCTAAATATTTGACAAGAGGGCATGGGGCAGCTCTGAGCGCCCACATCAGGGGGCAAAGTCACCGTTCCTTGGGGGCTGCAAGTATCTGCATTCCTGGAAGAGGAACATGGTTTTGTCCCTGCCATCCAGGCTGTGCAGGGTATGAGTTTGGTGGTGCTGGGACCAGAGAGGCAGTACCTACTCCCAAGGTACCCTTGGGAGACTGATGTAGTGCTGGAGGTACTCCCCATGGTCAGGCAGAAGCACTCCCCTGTTTTTTACTCTTCTCCAATTCAGCCCCTGGGCTATGCAAAAAAAACACCTTTTAAAAAAAAAAACAAAACCAAAAAACAAAACAAAACAAAAAAAAAAAAACAAAAAACAAACCCAAAGCAAAAAATCCCAACACAAACAAAAAAAAAAAAAACAACCAAAAAAAAAAACCAACCAAAAAAACCCAAAACCAACCAAACAAAAACCTCCAAGCCAACCTCGACAGAAAACAGAAAAGGAGCTACTTACTACTTTTCAGGTGGGAAGCGCAGCTGCCAGGGTAACAGTGGGCTGGGACATTCTCCCTGCCTCTTTGAATAAAGCTCTGAAAAATCCCCAAAGACGCCATGATAATAATGTGATCACCTCCTGAAAATAATCTGAAAATAATCTTAAAATACTTGCAGAGCTCCAGCGACTCACTGTTGCGTCTTTAGCCATTGTGCAAGAAGTTTTGTGTACAGAAGTGGATTTACAGCAAAATGGATTTTCTGCATAAAATCCTAAGGAAGACAATGCAAAGGAAATTTTAATTTTAAATAGAAACGTGGAGGTAATATTATTCTTTTGGAGAAAAGAACTATTCATAAAAGCTACATAAGTCCAGATGCAGTTTTTAAAGGTCTTCTGTAGGAAGAAGAAAATAGATTATTTTTTTTCTTATATAAGGAACTTTTTGTATATTTCTGGAAAACGGATATAATTCAATCTGTGTAGTCCGTTGCTTCTAGGAGCTTCCGGACATCCAGTGAACTAGGAGTACTGGAATACAATGGTATTCAAAAGTGAACAAGAATGGGCTTGAATGGGGAAGGACATCACAGTTTGGAGGCTTTTTTTTTTTCCAATTTATTGTTCTTTGTGACCATCTGACAAAGCATTGGAAGAACAAGGTCTTTGAAGAAGATAAGTGTCCACCCCCAGCCCAAAGATAAGGCTTACATATCTTCTGTATCTATGTGATGACCCTCTCCAGAGACTTGCAAAGAAGAGAACAAACAAAATAAAACCGAGATAGCAGGGAGGGGAAGGGACCTTGGGAGGTCTCTAGGCCAACCTGGTGCTCCAAGCAGGGTCAGACATGAGATCAGATGAGCTTGCTCAGGGCTTTATCCAGCTAAGGTTTGGAAATCTCCAAGGACGGAGGTGGCATTACCTCCCTGTGTCCTGTCCATGTGGGGAAAAAAAGCTTTTGCTTTACCTCCTTCCCCTCAGTCCATGCTCAGCTGGCTGCAGGCCAGGGCTCAGAGCTGTCCCGGGCCCCACCAGCACCACTCCTGGGGCTCTGCCGGCCCGGGGCAGGGCTGCCCTGTGCTTCTGCACAAGTGCATGGGACCCCCTCGGACCCTTCCTCCCCCTGCCCCAGCCCCTCCATACGGCAGCCCTGCTCTTGTGCGTCTTGACTGGTCCACTCCCATTCGGTGTCATCTGCAATTATCCAATATTTGCAACGAGTGTTCTTTCTTTTTTTTTCTAAAGTGTTTATTGAAGTACAAGCGAGGCTAAGAAAATTCTTCAGAAATCTGAAAGGAAAAAAGAAAAAAGAAATAAGAAAAGAAAGAGAAGGCAAAGGAAATCAGAAATACTTCATTCAGGAGTGTAATGGTAGGACGAGGGGTAACAGTTTCAAACTGAAAGAGGGTAGATTAAGATTGGATATTAGGAAGAAATTCTTTACTGTGAGGATGGTGAGACACTGGAACAGGTTGCCCAGGGAAGTTGTGGCTGCCCCATCCCTGGAGGTGTTCAAGGCCAGGCTGGATGGGGCTTTGAGCAACTTGGTCTAGTGGGAGGTGTCCCTGCCCATGGCAGGGGGGATGGTACGAGATGATCTTTAAGGTCCCTTCCAACCCAAACCATTCTATGATTCTGTGATTCTATGACCTACAGACAACTGTGGTGGTGGACTTCTGAAATCTTGCATGTTTCAGACAAAATCTAGGCAAGCAATCTTGAAAAAAAATCCGTGGGACCAGAGCTCTACCCACAATAAACTAAAGGCAGCTGGGTTATGTTGAATTTGTATATGCTGTGGAAATGCCCCCAAGAACTTTGTGAAATTTTGGAAATTTAGGAAATTTTCATCTTTCTCCTAAACAAGAAAATCTGCTGCAGGCTGGCATTTCTATTTTAAAATCAACATTCCTCACAAGCCTCTCTCCCAGTCCGAGGGATCTTGTGAGAGGAATTATTGCAGTGACTCATAACTTCAGGAGGGAAAAAATGCAGACATGTAGATGAGACTGGGTGGAAAGGGGTCACTAGAAACCTCTCATCCAGCCTCCTGTACAAGGCTGGGTTACCCTCAGTGCCAGGTCAGGTTGATCAGGGCTTTATTCAGCCTGGTTTTGAAAGCTCCCAAGGAGGGAACTTGGACTGCCTCTCTCGGTGTTGCTCTCCACTGCTGCACCATCCTCATGGCAAATTATTTTGCCTTTGCTGTGCACTGCTGAGAAGAGAATTGCTCCGTCTTCTTGATGATCCTCCTTTAGGCTTAGCAGAGAAGGCAGTAATCACTGCCCTCATCCCTCCGGCTGTATTCCTGCCTGTACAGCCCTCACGCAGTTGTAAAACTGTTGAAGATATTCAAGGGAAGACTCAGCTGAAAGTCTGGAGAGCAGCATTATGGAAGCTTGGCAAGAAGTACCTGTCCACACCTTTGCTTAGTTCCATCCCTTCGGGGGGGAGAGAAAGCGCCCATACTTCAAAGCAACGCTGCTCCTTGCTGCGAGCGAGGGCAGGTCCCACCTCCTCGCTCTCCTGGGTCAGCACCACACTGTGCATGAGAGTGGGCAGCCCTCCCAGCAGGGAGAGCTGCGGCGCCGGGGCACAGCAGGGGATGACACTGCTGGCCCTGTACCCCTGCTGCAAGACCTAGCAGTGTCACCTGTGGACAGTAGTCATTCCTGCCCAGGAGATGCGGGAGGCTTCACAAAGAACGGGAGGAGCAAACCCTCAAATCCCTGGCAGTCTCAGCTCAGCTCAGGTGCTGGCAGATCCTTTGCAAGAGCAAGCGAGGAAGGACGAATGTTGCTTGTAAGGCATTTCTTGGTCATGAGCTGCAGAGGATCCAATGCTCCTTAAGTGCTTCCTAATCCTCCAATGCTCCTTGAATCACTGTGATCCTGCTAGAGAGGGTTTGAGAACTGGCCACAGCACTTTGCAGTTACTGGAAGCTGGGTTTCATTTCTACAGTCAGCCCTTGGATAAAGCTCCTTTAGACTTCAGGAAGGGTTTGTTCCTGGGGAAGGAAAGCAGCACAGGGCACTTGTTACTGGTGTGTGCCTGTGCCAGCCAAACAAGGCTCAGTACCTCCAATTTTTGAGTAGCAAGAAGCACAGAAATCCATGCATTCTCTTGCATTTCACACAGCTTTTGAGTTTTCCTCAAAGTCACAAACAGAGGTAACATCGAGGGATCTCTGTCTCCCTGAGCCTTCATAGTTGTGCCAGACTTGGGAGTCCGTAGCTGTGATTTAGCAGCAAAAGAGTGTCCAAGATCTAGCATGTCTTGCTTCTGCAATGTACTGTCGCTCACAAGCCATGAGCCCCCTGGGGACATCTCCTATCTGTTATTGTTAATATCTAGAGATATTCAAAATCTACCTGGATGCGTTCCTGTCCGACTCGCCCTAGGTCAACCTGCATTGGCAGAGGGGTTGGACTACATGATCTCCAAAGGTCCCTTCCAGCCCCTACCACTCTGATTCTGTGATTCTGTGATTGCTAGCCCAGGGCATGAGATCAAATAGCATTTTTTATAGCTTTAACCTCCCAGGTGTGATCATCCAACTGGCCTCTGTGATGCCTGTGTAAGGGGGTTACCACTGTGCTATTCAGAAAAGACCACTCACACATGTCTGTGATCCATTGACCCGGCTGGTGATCCACTTGCAGATGGCACTTGTCCATAACTTTTCCATGGTGACCGTTGGTGTCTCACACATGGCTTGGTTTCTGGATCACTGAGCAATGGGGGTGGGAGGAGGCAGCTCCCAGGCAGGAACCTTGCACTGCGGGCTCGCAGTTGCTTGTAAAGTCGTGCATTCGTGCATTTATGTTGGCACTGGAGGACACCCTTGGAAACCCCAAGCGATATTGTCACAGAGGAAATTGCAGAGATCTCCAAATCACAGGTAACTTCAGCCTCAAGCTTGCCTTCCTTCTTCCTGCTCCCTCAACGGGCAGAGAAGGAGGGCACTCGGGGGAACGTGAGACAAGCATAGACAGCAATCTGCTAATGAGCTGAGCTCCGGCCTGCACGCGTACTGCCAGCCTGGCATTTTAATATTGACCCTGGTATAAATATCACTCTTCAAATCCTGCAGACTCCTTCAGCTCTTTTACTAGAGGATCTTCGTTAATGAATTCTCTATGGGCTTGTAAACATTTCTGCACCTCATTATTTGTCGCTTCTGGATAGAAGCCTGCTTGGAGCTTCATTAACAAAGATTATCATTGTGAACCATGACTAATTCCTCCCAAAGCACTTCCATCTCTCATGATCATTTTTAAGTTTAAAAATAAATGCCAGCTGCCCCTTTTTTGCCGGAGCTTGTGCAAAGTACAATGGCAGCCTGACAAGATTATTGCTGGGCTGATCACATGTTGGTTTGTGTCAGAGGTTCCAAAAGGGGCTTTATTTTGCTCTACAGATCAGAGAGTAATTTCTTTAAGCTTTACGGGAAGTAGAAAAAACAAGCTTGCCCTCATGCTGCCATGCTGACTTGCTTGCAGGAATGAACTTCGCAAACTTGTAAAAATGGAGGAAGCAAAAAATAAACAATTATTAACTCACTTGAAACAAGACAGAAAAAACCTGTGACTTGCACTGCTTGGAACTTGCAACACTCATTCTAAAGTTTCAGTTTGCAATCACCATTATCGAAACCAATCTAGATATAGAAGGAAAACAAAGACATTTTACCTCCCCGCCTGCAAAGCCACTCCCTTGGGCTTTATTTTTTGCTGTTGTTTAAAACTGCAAGGTACATAGCTACATACAGAGGGTTAAGGCAAGCAGATTGTACAGCCCCGTTTTAATTTAAGCTCTTCATTGCCTGTAATTCAAGGAGTGATAAGTTTGGAGAGCCCCACACTGTCTGCAACAGCCCAGTGAATAGTGAGTTATCTGTATTTAAAGTTACTATGACGGGGCTGACTGATACCAACAGGGAAGGCAGTCTCTGTTTTAAAGAAGCCCTTCAGCACACATTCCTAGTAAGTCCTAGGAAAGCCTGTGTGGCTTAAGGCAATCTTCATATTCAACTGACGACTTTGCAAAGAAGCATGAGGCTTGAGTGCATTCCTTACGGGCGCCCATGGGAAGGGACACCTCCACTTTTGAAGTAGCTGATATGCCAGTACGAAATCAAGCCTGGCATCCATTGCCATAACTTGGTAGAAACAACTTCGGAGAAGAAGGAGCTTGAGCTCTAAACAATGAAAACAGCAAGCTTGTTTTCAGGGTACAGATAACCTCTGAATGTGTTTGGTTACACTGAAACAACATGAAGCCACCAGCCATGGTTATAATTTATTGTCCTCCTAGGTTTGTGATATAGAAATAGATGTGCTATAGAAATAGAATAGATTTGTGATAGAAAAAATAGATATAATGGAATATCTCACCCTGACTGAGTATTTAAAACATCCCACCACAACCAGGGTAAAAATGGGGGTCAGGGAGCAACACTCCTAAAGGTATTTTTCTTATCCAAGTGGTTGTTTCAATGTTTTTCAAAGACTTCAGAGATTTCAGCGCACCAAACAAAAGCTTGTGTACTCACTCAGCTTTGCTATTACTTTTTTAGACTATGTTGGTATTTTGCACAGGAGCACCAGAGATCTAAGGGCCTGGCTTGACTGCAGCAGGATGGCAATATGAACTGACATGATTGAAACAGATTCAGAAAGACTTCTGTAAAGAATGGTGAAATGGGAAAAAATATTTCCTATTTCTCTGGGGAAAAGATTTATGGTTCCTCTCCCTCTGTCCTCAGCTGCCATCTCTTTCCCACTGATGTGGAGATGACTACGTGGGTTCGGTTACTGCCTTGGTGTACATAGGGTTCACTGCAAAAGCCTGAGCTTGAACAGCTCTCCCAAAATCTGTGATGTTTAATCTAAACTTTCTGGCATTTGCTGATCGTTTTCCCTACCTGCAAACCCAAATAAAACACGAAAAACTTGTTTTCTCCAACTAATCAATGGAGAAAATAGAACTATTTCCATATAAATTGTTCTCCTAAAGTCACAATCTTCCTCTGGGGTGGCAGCTGCGAGACTTTCACCCTCCCAACGTAACTTTCACGTGTTTTCAGACTGTAAAACTCGTGCAGGGTATCAAGGTCTGGCGGTGATGGACAGATGTAGCACAGTAACCTATTTCTCTTGCTCCTTTCTTACCAACCCCTCCTGCCACAAGCCACCCCACTAGCTCCTCTCCAGCCTTTGCACTACCCCAATACCTGCACAAGCAAACCTTGCCAACCGCCAAACCTGATGTTATCTGAGCACTCAGCAGAAGATATGTAGTGGTATGATCTAAACACAACCTCTCAAGTTTTAAGAGGCTCTCAGACTGCTTCTGCTCTCTCTCAAATAGCTCTTCGCCAAGTTTTCTTACCTTTTTTTCCCATTTTCTTTCAGTTGTTTCATTTGTTCACTTTCTCTGGGGCAAGCCTTTCTAGTGCAGTGCTGGAGAACAGCTGGAAGTGGAGGTGATGCTCAAGCACATTCAAGTGATTAACTGGCTCAGACTTATGCACCTGCTACAACTGCAAATTTTTCTCCACTCTATGCTATTACTCCCTTTTCACAAAAATAATTAAAAGAAAATTTTTTTCAGACCAGTTCTTTCTATTGCCCTTTCTCTCTGCCAGATCCACCTCTTCTCTGTGCTTCTTTTTCCTCTGAAATATCTTCTTTTCTGGGAGAGCAGCTGGAAGGAATTGCTTTCCTTTTAGACTGTAGCATTTACATCTTGGTGTTCTCAGAGGTTGACAGGCATCTCAGAGAAGGCTGTTTGCACCGAGAGAAAGACCAGTCCCTCCAGCCCAAGTGTGCCCAAAGGCTTTGCTTCCCTGGCAGGCACTTGAGGCTTGGCCCTTGGTACCTCCTAGCTCCATGCAATGGCGCAGACTGTTTTCATGCCCGTATGCCACATTGCATGCTTGTGAAGGGTTTCTGAGATCATGCTGGTTTGATGAACTGAAAAAAGAGGAAAAGGCTGATGTGATTCTGAAGTGATGTCTTTGATGAGCTGGTGGAAAATTTAGAGTCAGGTCTCAGGTTATCACCTGGTCAGCTCTTCCACTTGGCCAAGATGGGTGGCAGTGACTCCTCTGAATCTCTGTTACAGGCAGCACAGCTCTGTTTTGCATGCAGTTTTGGAAAGCTTTTGGATAGGGTACTGGGCTCTGTGCTGCTTCCTTGCAGTATGTAGTGGGAAGAGCGACCAACTCTTCAACCAAGAGACCTCTGAGGGAGTGATGGTATGGTGGGACAATCTCTTCTTTCTATTGAGCAGATGTCTAGCGGGTAAGTGAAAGGTTAGGTTGGCAAGGCTGCAGGACACAAGCTTTGGGCTGCATCAGCAAACTTAGGTGAAGATGCAGCCTCATGTCGGTTCATTTCCTCCACACAGCAGAGCCATCTGCACTAGTTCTGTTCCCACTTATGTCCTGGTTTGGCTCTTCTTGGTGTGCAGCACAGCTCTGGTACCACCTGAGGACCCCAGATCCATGCAAGAGTGAACCACTTGGTGCTCTGGAGATCCTCCTGTGCATGGTGGCCGCTGCAGTGTTATGAAGGTACCCCAACCTTTGACATTATGGTGCTCCAATGATGCCTGATCCCTGGTTCATGGAAAGCCCTGTCACTCATGTTAAAATAAGACATCACAGATGGTGTGCTGCTCGTTGGAGACCTTTACCCCCAGAGCAGAGAGAGGAGAGGCGAGGGTAGTAGCCAAAACTGGAAGTCAGGTGCTGAAGTACTCCTCTCTCCTACCGCAAGGTGTGATTTCACAACATGCAGAGCCGGAGCTGGGGGCAGCAAGGTTTGGCCCTGCTCAGTGCCTCAGGCACTCTGGTCCTGCCAGCAGCAACAGCAGCATGCAGATGTCTGAACATCTCTCGAAACAGCAAGTCAGAGACAGGACAACTGGAGACTGTTACCTTGCACTATGAAACATGGCAACGATGAAGGCAGAGAGGCTCTGTGCCCTTGCATGTGCCCTAGGAACCATACTATGTAGACAAATGACACTCAGTTGGTATCAGCACAGCCGTGAGTGCTCACCCCTCCAGAGAAAGCCAGTTACCACCCACCTGAGGAAGCAGGATGCCCCGCAGTGGGGTAGTGCTCCTGTGCTACAAAGTTGACTGTTGATAATCAGGCACAGAAATTACACATGCCTCAGGCAACCTTCAGTAGGTTGTTGAGAATTTTTATTTTTATGCAGCAATACACCATTGCATGCTGTTCCCTGACAGAGCTACTCTCAAGAGTAGCTTGCACTTGGTACAGACATAAAGGTGTTCTGCGCTCATGGCAACTTTTGCTGTTCTGGTTTTTGGTGTTTAACTATTGCTGTGATCTAAGCCTGAAGGTCCAGCACAGTCCACAGGTTCAGCAGAGCAAAAGGAAGAGTATTTTATTTCTCAAGGTCGCAGGAGGAGCACCGAACAACCTCTGTGTGTCCAACTGGCACAGGACAAGGGTACACAGAGGGTTTCCCACCCACAAGCAAAAGGCTCTGTGGTGGCTTTGTGCATGTATGCTCACCCCTCTCCATCTTCTGCATTAGTGAGCAATGGAAAGGCAATAAAGTCACCCTCGTCATGGTACTTGGCAATTTAAGGCTTGAAGCTCCCCAAAAGCATTAGTGTGGACCATGGGTCCACTAGCATAGGATCCTGTCTCCAGCTGCAGCCATAAATGGATGTCCAGGAACCAGCAGCAATTTTACTGCAATAGCTTATGCTGCATCTCCCCTGAGTTTCCTCCCAGCCTCAAAATTTTTAGCTTGAGGCATTTCCTGTAATGGATGTGGTTTCTGTCTCTTTTGTAATGACGAAAGAATTTATTTCCAGGTCTTGACCAGTCTCCTGGTATTGTAGTATGATTTTTGTTGCGTCTTTTGAAGAAACACTACAGCAGCTCAGACACATCATCTCCACGTCAGATGTATGACAAATAAGGCTGACATGCTTTGCTGAGGACTAGCCAAAGCCTCTGCAGCAGTGGTCCACTTTCAAGCACGCAATGTCATCAAGGAAGGTGGTGTTAGGTTGATAAGGTGTTCTTCTTTTCCTCCATTTCCAGGTACTTTGGTTTACCTTGTTACGTACCTTATTCATGTATTTATGTCTGTAGCCAGCTGTGATTTCAATTTATAAGGTAATCATGGCACTGTAGGTTAGCAGTTTACAAACCCTGGCCACTGCACCATCCCATTTACTACTGTGGTACAAACAGGATAGACATACAGATCTCCTTAAGGTGCTTTCACAAAGGTTTTCAAAGGGGATTACCAAAGGAGATAACCACTGTCATGGTTTCATGTATGAAATTGTGCTATTTCAAGGGCAGAAGGACACGGTGCCCTGGAAAGTGGTGGTCCTTAGCTCAGTTGATACTCCTGTCTTGTTCCTGACCTGTCCAAGTGAATTGCTAGGTTGTGATACAGATGAGGAATCGGCGCTAGCCCCAGTTTGCATAAAAGGATTTGAAGCCCCACGGATATTAGCCATTGGCTAGTGGTCACACTGTGCAGGGGTGCAACCAGCTGAGCTTCCAGCTGAGGGTAAAGAGGCATGTCTTTACCTATGAGAGATGTGGGTCTGAAAATCATGTCTCAGGCAGCAAAGATTTGCCCTGCTTCCTTTTCTGCTGCTGGTGCAAAGCTTTGGAGGCTGGTTTCAGCTGCATGGGATGACCTGTGTGACTGGGAACATCTGTGGAGGGAGACCCAAATACACACTGGGTCTGTAGGGTATTCTCTTAAAAAAAATACCTATTTTTATCTTTACAATAAAAACCCTGTGCTATAAAAATCCCATCTTTCCTGAAAGTGTTTACTAATATTTGTAAATAAACCTACCCTTTCCACAGACTATTTTCTGGCTTTTCCCCTTGTAGAGACACAACTCTGTGAAGGTTTGGATCGGGGTGTGTGGGTGTTCTGCTCATTGCACCATATAACTTGGTTATTTAACTTACACCAAAGCAAACGTGGCTGTGGAGGAATTTGTGGCCAGTCTCAGTACAAGAGACAACGCCTCTAATTTAGGGGAATTTACATCACCAGGGACGAACTAGGCTCCGGGTGCTATTTCCTTCAGATTTCATAATGTAAACCAGGCACCCACCCCAAGCAAACCTTATCAGAGGCACAGCTAGATGAATGCAAACTCCTAATGCTGCGATGGCTGGTGGTGGGGAGGATTTCCCTGTAGTTCTGACAGGCAAGGAAACTCGTGGCATTTGGGTGCATCTCCCCGGACAGGACAGCGTGTTTTGGTCCTCTGAGCAGCCCTGGTTGCTTTGCCGGGAGCTTATTTGGTGACTGCCAGAATTGATGCAGAATTAAAATATGCTGATGCAGAACGAGCACCCGTGGATCAGCGATACCTGCATGCATATAAAGGCATATTAGATAGACTCAAAGACACCTCAAGTATCAGCTCCCAGCACATTTGGCTTCCACATGAGGTGACTATTCTTCCTAAAAGCAGCATACCAAACAGCTCCCTGGAAAGTGGTTGCATATGACTATGTTTCTGCTCCCTGATTTTTTATTCAAATGGTGGTGTCCGCTGCCATTTTCCTTTATACGTATTGATGTTTCACCTGCCAACATGGATTCACAGGAGGTCCCACATATCCTCTTCAGCATTCATGTTAGCTGTCAGCTCCATCTGTCTGCGCTGCCCGCCGTGTTCAACTACTTTCTCTGCTGTGTTATCTGGAAAATAAGGAGGAATATGGTTTTTTTCACTCATTTCTTCATCTTTTTCTTTTCCTTCATCACTCTTTCTTGACAAATATCTGTCAGTTGAACTGCAGTGCTTTCTTTTGTAACCAGTAATGGTGTTTGGGCAAACCCTTTGAAGGCTTTGTGCCTGGGCTTTCATGAACTGACCCCAGTTCTATCCCTACCTTGTTTTTCAAATAGATCAGTCAGTGGTTTGCACATGGTTATACCAATTCTTGGTGCCAGGACATAGCTAACAAAAATAAGCCTGCTGCTTAGAGATCAGTGACAGCGCTTATCTTTAACAGAAAAGGCCTTTATGTTGGATTTTAAGTTCCCAGGAAAATTATAATACTTGTTGGCAGATGGACATCAGTCATGCTTGATGCACAAAATTACCCTTGGTACTAATCAGGCAATCACTGGATGTGAAATTTGTATACATTTACTAAGTTCGATCAATTTTCCCACTATGCTATCTGTGCTTGGCGTATCAGCTATTTTTTTAAGGCCCATATGAGCTGTTTTACAGAGAATTAAACTGCCTTAAAAATATGTATGCAAAGCAATATTCAAATCTTACCTTCTTCCTATTTTTAACATGTTAAATAATACATATTATTTCTTTCTATTTGTTACTCAAAGCTTCTCAGACATTGAACTATCTCCTAATGGGAGGTCCAGATGTGGAAAACTGCAAAAAACCCCATCTCTTGCAGTTTGAGTGCTTTGCCCTCTGAACGGATTTTGCCTCAGGCATGTTCCCTTCAAAAATGCAACTTGGCCTTGTTGATCAGCGCGCTGCAGTAAACTGTTTTGTTTGTAAGTCATTACAGGTGTATTTTATGGTGGAGTGGTCACGCTCCAGTCCAAACTAGAGATGCCCCACTTCCCTGCCTCCACTCTGGGCAAGTTACTATATGTATGATCCCTGCTCGAAAGGCTGGGCTGGTGGAGGAAAAGGAGTAAAGTGGCATGCCCAGGGACATCTGAACCCACGTGTCACAGCCAGCCTATTCTCCTAGCCACTTGCAGTCGCTGCACGAGCAGCAGGAAATGTATTGGAGAACAAAAACGCTGGCCCAGAATGTAAGGGAGACCACCCATTAAGAGGTATTCCCTTCTGACCAATTTTGAGGCAGATCCAAACCAGACTGCAGATATGGTGGTGTCCATCTGCACCTCTCTGCTTCCAGCGTCCCTGGGTCAGGCTGTGGTGAGGTGGCACTGAGCTGGGGACAAGGCAGGTACCCTTGGAGCTGGAAATAAGAAAGAGTGGGGTACAACACCCCCGCACCGTTTGGTGTGGAAAGGCCTGGTCTTAATAAATAGATAATAAAACCAATAATAAAAGATATGACAGTGGCAATCAGAACAAGCCATGAAAATGAGTTCTTCTTGAAGCCAAGGTAAACTCTGGTTCGGATGTAAGTAGGATCACCGAATCTTAAAAGCAAGCAGATGAGGACCAAAATCACATCTGCTATTCATTCTGCTTTCACTGCCATGTTGGGACCAAAACTGTTTTTTGAACTCCCTGGTGAAAAGGAAGTGGTTATGCTGTGGGTATTTTCCAGTCTTACCACCTAGCCAAGCCTCGCTTCTTAAACATAAAAGCTTTTTACCAACTTCCACATAGTTCTTGTTAAGTGGGTCACAAATATACTCATTCTCTCTTCATCTTTTTCTATCCTCTGTCTCCTTTTTTCTTTCTGTTGGTTGTTTTTTTTTTTTTTCCCCCTGACAGCGAGTAAGAGAATAAACAGACTTGTGCTTGCTGTGTTAGTGCAATTGCACTACACAAATGCTGGTTGCTATCCCCTTTCTCCCCTCCTTTTTCGTGGTCACCTGCTTGTTTCCTCTCCTCCTTTGCACAAGAAAATTATTCTGAAAGAGCAAAAGGCTGTAAGGTAACTTGATTTCCCCAGTTAATCAGTCTTGGCTCCTCAGAGATTTGTTTTTCCTTCCTCAGGTACCAGATCTTACTGTGCTTAGGGAGGTGACACCAATATTGCAGTTCAGCAGTGCAGTGATGTCCTGGTGAGAACTGTAAACAAATTTCTGAGCAAAAGAATGCCAGAGAAGGCTCAAGGTCTCACCGATGTTTCTGAAAGGAAATGGTGGCGTTTGCTTCATGGCATTGCAACTTACTCCTGCTTTCTGTCCCTAGCTGTGGTGCCAAACCACCACACTAAAAATTGTGGTGAAGTGGGAAGCATTTAACTTTGTCCCATGGCATAATTTTTCTCCCATTTTGCAGAGATTTGTGCTTGTAAATTGTGCTAAAACCCCTACACAGAGGAGCAGGGTTTCTTCTTTTTTGAGTGGGGCTGTGTTTGCTTTCTTTACCCAACGAAGTTTAAGAAGGATCTCCTGGGGGATTGCTAGCTGTTCTCACCTGCTCCACGGTCCTTTCTCCTGCAGGGCAGTCGCAGGCTGCTTGGCTCCTCCAGCTCCCACCGCTCTCACAGACACCTCTGCATGCGGGTGACTGCAGTTTGAGCCGAAAGGTATTTCTTGCTGTTGGCAACCACAAAAGCTCTGATTTTGAAAGCCGTTACACACAACCTGCCTTTCTTTTGCAGCCCATCTCTGGTCCTGCTGGAAGGCTGTCTGCTCCTTTTTCATTTCCCAGGGCTAAGCTGCAGGACACCCGGTGTATGTGCTGTGTCTGTACAGAGATACCAGATCAGGTATATTGTAACACAGAAAGATTAAAAGAGGGCAAAGAAACTTCCCCCCAGAAGGGTTGCTTTGCTGTCTCTCTGAGTGAGAAGCTGGGACCTGCCTGGGTGAGAAAACACACCAGTAACAGGACCAGCAGCAGGGAAGACGCTGCACTGAGAGAACAGAGAGCAACAACCCCGGTGTCCGGAAAGGGATTTTTGGGGGAGTCTGTTAAAATCATAGAATCATAGAATCATAGAATGTGTTGGGTTGGAAGGGAATTATGAAGGTCATCTAGTCCAACCCTCCTGCAATGAACGGGGACATCTTCCACTAGATCAGGTTGTTGAAAGCCCTGTCCAGCCTGACCTTGAATGTTTCCAGGGATGGGGTTACCACCTCCCTGAGCAACGTGTTCCAGCATTTCACCACCCTCACAGTAAAGAATTTCTTCCTAATATCTAATCTAAATCTACCCTTGTTCAGTTTAAAACTGTTACCCCTTGTCCTGTTGCTACACTCCCTGATCAAGAGTCCCTCCCCAGCTTTCCTGTAGGACCCCTTCAGGTACTGGAAGGCCACTATAAGGTCTCCCCAGAGCCTTCTCTTCTCCAGGCTGAACAACCCCAACTCTCTCAGCCTGTCCTTATAGCAGAGGTGCTTCAGCCCTCCAATCATCTTTGTGGCCCTCCTCTGGACCTGCTCCAACAGGTCCAGGTCCTTCTTGTGCTGAGGATGTCATGGATGTCTAACTAACACTGTGACCAACATAGAATGATAGAGCTGCTCAGGTTCATCCAAAGAGTGTGAGGGCTCAAAGGCCGTTGGACAATAGGGCAGGCAATTTCCCCTCGAGGGGACCTTGGCTATCCCTAATGCCTGGCTCCAGTTGCACAACACCCCTCAGGTGATCCCAGGCTGCAGCTGAAAGCATGGGCTTTGGGGAGACTCTTCCCCTCCACACTTACAGCCCAGGGGTCCTGCTACATCCCTGTGCCATCTCTGGTGCCCAGAGCCCATTCATTTGCCAACACTGCAGAAAACTACACAATTCTAGCTTAGTGTCCTTCAGGAGTACCAGCAAGCAGAAATCAAACAGCTTCCCTGACGAGACCAGCTCTGGGGGAGGGATGCCTTTCTGGAAACATGCAGAAGCTTCCTTTTTGAGTGGGCGAAAAAGGAAAAAGCTTTTATGTGTTTAGACAATGGCTTTCTTGCTTTTATTCTGGCCATCTTAACTACTCCCTTGCTTTTTTTGAGTCAGAGGACATAAATGGTCTTTGAGTCTCTGATTTTTTTGGGAGCTGCCCAAACACATGGATGACATGCAATTAAGATCTGGTGCTTTCAGGGAAGGTGGGTTGGTCTGGAGTTCCCCTTCTCCCATATTGGACATTTGGAAAACCCATAGCCACAGGACAGTTATGATGTGGTTTGGGAACAAAAATTTTTGTGGGTCACTCACAAGAGCAATTGATGCACAGCGAGGCCCCTGCACGCGCTTCTCTCTGGGACAAGCAAGGGCAAAGAAATGCAGATTGAAGACAGCCCCTGAGAATATTCTCACTGTGATGGTAACCCTCGAGGGTGCCAACATGCACAGCCAGTGTCCTCTGGGATCTTTCACTTTTACTGGGGCATGTCAGTGTCAGCTTGCGCCAATGACAGATGCTGAAAAATGGCAACTGACTTTCGCAGTAACTGTCCTTGAAACCTTTATCTTTCCCACTGAACAGCATGCATGAGGTTTGGACAACCCTGCTATAACTTAATTAGCATCCTGGGACAATTCATAATTAGCTTGTAATTCTACTCTGCTTCCCGTACTTGATTTCAAGTAACAGAGCCCAGGCAGCAGCAGGACAGATGTCTCCCTGGCTTCACAGTAATTAGCTAGTTGGATCAATGAAGGCTGTTTTTCGTCATTCATCTGTCTAGTGGTTGAACTACTCTGTGAATGCTGTGACGGCTAACACAGGTAGAATGCTTTGTTGAGTGCAGAGAAGAAGGACCCTATTAAAGTGTTTGTTTTAATGAAAAGGGTAAGAACTGACGCTGCTTGGGACCCCAGACACTTGGTCAAATGCAGTCCGAAATGTGTTCGAGAAGGGAGAAGCATCAATGGATCTTTGTTGTGGAGTCCATGCAATGGCAGACAGTAAAAAGACAACTCTCCTGCTTTTCCTCCCCATTCTGCACATGGGAAGCTAATGGAATTACTTTGCTTTTCTGCTCTTATTGGCAGGTTTACTCCTTGGTGTGAGCCTCTTGCTGTGTCTGGAGCCATTAGTAACCCCTCTGGGGCATTTGGGTGGGATTTTCTGCACGAGTTTGCGTTGCGTTGCGTTACTTGCGGAGGGGAAGTGGGACTGTCTCTCTGGCGTGTTTCTGTCTACAGCATATCTGCAACACTAACCACATCCGACTCAGCAGGAGTCCTTTCCAAGCTCATACCGGACAGGAAGGGTAATAATGCTGGTCAGGAAGTGGGTTTGCTTCCCATTTGTGGCCAGGTCACGTTTGTGTAGAGCAGGTTCAGCAACACATGCTCTATGAACTTCTGCAAGTGCCATGACTGCAGAGAGAGTGGGTGCTAAGCAATACCCTTGTTCTTCTTGCTTTTCTGAGCAAAACAATGGCAGAATCTCTGCTAATGAGTGGCTGAAACAAAGCTGTCAGGATGATATGCTTGCAAAAGACTGTTCTGCAACGAAGAGTAGGTTGGGTAATGCTTTTTTGTAGGTTTCCACTTAGGAGGAGGTGTGGGCTGTCTAGCGTTTTGTTGGCTATCAGACTTTCTTAGAAAAACTCTGTGTGCAGTGGCAGAGACCCTTTGATGTAGGCCACTCTTTCTCCCTTTTTGGGTTTTGAAATACACCCAAACCAAAGGGCAGACTGGAATAACCTCTGGGGTTCAAGAGCCTGCTGGGAAAACAGACAAAGCAGCTCCTTCAGAACAAAGTAAACAGGTTTAAATCATGGAGAAATGATGACCTTGGAGCCATGATCTGGGAGCTGTTGCTCTGCAGACCCTCCTGCTCCTGGCACTTTCAACAAATCAGTTGCATTTCCCACGCAAGGAGAGATGAAAGCCAATTTGTACCAAAACCCCCTCTACGCCAGGACCCTTTCTTGAGCCCCAGCCCGACCCAGGGCTCTGTGCCATCTCCCGGGTTTTACAGAGCTTCTGCATCTCCCACTGGCATCTCCTGGCAAACCACAAAACTGTGGCAGGCTTCAGAGTGCAGTGTGGGGGACGGATGGTCCAACGGCTCCTTCGGTGATACTGACCTCCTTTGCCTGTCAATTACCCTAGAGGAGTCTCTTCCACTTTCGTCTCTGCTTCACTGGCAATTACTTAACAAGGAAAGTGCACTTCCAAAACCATTTGCTCCGTGCCATGGTAAACAGTCTTTGGCTGCCGAGCCTATTTTATTTTTTTTCCCAGCAGCTACAGAGGCAAAAAGAGAAACTCATTCAGAGTGACAACGCAGGTCTATAAATATCTGAGTTCAGGGAATGGAGGACCACTTTTCTGGAAGCTGTTTCTCCTCCATGGGAGGATTGTGCCCTAGGCACAGAGTGCTAAGCACCCTCTCCTGGAGCTTCCCAGGAGGCCACCGAGCTCAGTCTGTTTGCAGCTGGGTTTCTTCAAGACCTCCTTTAGGACTCGCCTTTCAAGGTAGCGTGCCCAGGAGAGCAATGGGAATGCCCCGTGGCAGAATGCACTGCTCCCCAGTGCTGTAGGGGAGCATCGAACAAAGTTGTTGAACAAATGGTTGCTGTTTCTGCTTTTACAGCCTTCCCCCGGTTGCGCTTTTCTCCCATTCCAAATGGGAGCTGGTGGTCTCTCTTGGGTGGGACCCACTGCTCTTGGTGCTATACAGCTTTAGTCCTTGTCTAGAGGCTCCAGTTATCACACGGCATGGTTCAACAGCATCCTGGAGCCTGTGCATTTAGTTGCTGTCCCTGCTTGAGCCCTGTAAGTTATTCCCTAACCTCTAAACTCATGAGGAGAGACAAGGAGACAGTTGTTTCCCTCAAATTATCTAAACCCCATTGAAGATGCCAGCCATTAATCTAAGGGGGCTGACAAGAAAAAAAAAAATAGAGGGGCTTGCAGGGACTTGGAAATAGATAAAAAGAGCACAGGCTGTGAAAGGCCAATGCAATCAGTCAGTCAATGCCCTATTGACCAACTTGTCTTCATCTCAGCAGACAAACCGTCTGCACCAACAGTTATGCTTGGGCCATAGCCATGGTCAGCAGGATGAAAAGCAAGAGAAGCAAAAATGCAGAGTGCCTGGAAGAGAAATCAAACACTTCTATGGGAATGGATCAGCGAGTATTCCAATAGCAGCCTAGGAGCAGTGGGTGGAAGGAAAGCAGGGTGATGCTGCTGCAAAAATGCAGAGTGTCGTCAGATGGATGATAAAAGGCAGGCACCAGCCAAGGAAGGTAATTTTCACTTGAGCACTGGGTAGGTCTCAGCTGCAGTGACATGCACACATGAGAGATGGGCGCTTGGAGAAAAAACTAGCTGGAACCAAAAACAACTTGTACATAAGCCTTAGGAATACACAGGTAACTGGGGAAAGGCTGAAAGAACTCCTCATTTACCAAGGAGAGAGACGATGAGCACCAACTTCACTTGGTTTTCCATTATGTATGAGGCCACAAATCCATTCTTCCCAGGGCCTATTAGAAGTCAGACAAGTAATCAGCCTCATTTGCTCCACGTGTGACTTGTGATGCCAAGTGGAGAAATGTTTTCTGCAAGGCCAGGGCAGAACAACATTGCATAGAGCTGCCCAAGCCACCAAGGAATCTCCTTCCCTGACAGCTTTTGGGTGTGTTTAGACCAACTTCTGTCCAATGTGGTCTAGGGATGTTGCATTTCTGCTCAATGCTGATAGGTTTTTTTACTATAAGTCTATCCCAGCAGTATATTCCTATCTGAATGTGAGAAAAGAGGGTATCATTATGAAGCCTGGTCTTTAATCACATGCATTTTACTTGGACAAAAAAAAAAAAAAGGCAGAAGGGCCTTACCCAGCATGGGGGAGCATTTGAGGAGCTGTTGTTTTCCTTCCCTGTGCAGTGCAGCCAGGCTCTGCCTTCAGTGCCTGTGAGGGATGGTCCCAGTCTCTGCGTGCACGTCTATGGCTGAGCAGCCCCCTGCATGGCAGAGTTTTCCCCATGCAAGGGGAGGATGTCCTCAGCCCTTGTAAACCCTGTCCACCTGCCCTGAGAGGGTACGCCTGCATTTGTCTTTTGAGGGGAGCTCTCAACATCTGCGCTCCGCAAATGAGGGGACACTGCTGAACGCCCGCTTGCAATAAATCAAAGAAATAAGGAGGAGAGAGATGTGTGTTGAAGCAGGTGAAAGCATGGCCTCAGGAGCCCAGCTTTGACCTACTGTGTTACCGTGCCAACAATGTTATCGGGGAAGACAGCAGAAATACATTTTCCCAAGTCTTTAATTCCACAAGGGACCGCCCCCCTCCCAAAACAGAAACTCACATTCACTTGAACAAATCCTGACTTTCTAAGGCCAGATGCCCTGGGAAGTTCTAATCAACGCTACAGAAATCCGCTGCTCTCTTTGACAAGTGGCTGAAAGTGATCCCTCTAAGTGTCACCCTGGGTGAGGACTTGCTTTTCCTGAAGGGATGGAGCAAACAAACAGCAGGCATCCTGCAGCACACAGCAGAAAATGTCTGCAGCTTTGGGAAAAAAGCGCATTCTGGAACAGAGGGACAAGAAGAGTGAGAATTTCTCAAGCTCTTTTTATTTGTCAGTTCAGAGGCAGTCCTCATCCATGCTAACATCAAGTCATGCCGCAGCTTAATCCTGGTTGCCAGCATGTTAGCATACTTCAAGAGCAATCCCATCAAAGCCAGCAGAACTGCTCTGGAGATCAGACCAGTGTAGGCAACACATTGTCACCATGCATTGCATGTTCTTAAAACAAGCTGTTACGGTGGCTTTAATGTATCCCTATGCTAGATTATGCAGCGTCCTTGCTTGGGGCATTCCTTCTGTGAAGACAGTAGGTAAAACCCATTTCTGGCAGGCATTTTGCAGAAGGTCTCAGAGGGACCAGCAACAAAACCAGGGCAGCAAAGCAGAGATGGAAGGTGGGACTATGCCTGGGAGATCGGGCAGAAACCACTCCCGGTGGGGAGCAGGTGGGTGAGCAAACGAGAGCGCCATGGAGGGGGGTGCTGGACTGCTTCTTCCAGCTGTGTTCCAAAAAACCTCTGTTTGTCCTGGTCTAGTGCCCAGTGCCCACCTGTTCCCATACATCTCATGCCTATCTACACTTCTTCAGATTTAGATTGCCAGCTGCTAATGAAACCCCTCTTTTACTTTGCGTGTTGCTGTAAATGCAATGCACCGGGAACAGCAGCATTGAATCTGCACTGCACCTGAGCAAAACAGGCTCTGCATAAAGTGAACACTAGCCAAAATAAAAATTACCTCAGGGCACAAAGTTAATGCATCAGAAAACAATTGTATGTATTCAGATCAGTGTGTTTCATATTCAAAAATTATAGGTACAGGTTGAGATCCTTTTGCATTTTAACAAAATCCTGTTTTGCTTAACTTCTGACTGTAATTAAACATTATATATGGTGATGATGATGATGTTTCCCACTGGGCTGGAATTTTTCCTAGTCTGCATAAGGAAATTGGTAAACACTTGCTGATCTACCTAGCCTGAGGACCCAGACTTCAGATCTTCAGCAGAAAAAGATACCCAGTTTTGCCTTGAGATAGAGGTCTTCAAGATGTTCTGGCTTCCACAGAAGAAAGAATTAGTGCCTGAATCAGTCTTGACTTTACTTACTGTTGATACAGCCTAAGAAGATCTAAATCTGTCTGGCTTCATTTTGATTGTTAATCATTTCCATACAACTCTGTGTTGAAATTCAATGTAAATTTCTTTATGCTAAATCATTGTTCCAGCTGTGAAGGTCTTTCTAACATCAGAAACTGAAAGGAGTTAATTCCTTACATTGTCAAATTGTTTCTTAAATGCAATTTAGAAAATGGTTTCCTTTTGGAAAAGCCTGGTCCACCACACAGCCACAGGGTGCTGAATCGCAAATGTCCTCAAGAGCAACAGGATACTCAGCAAACTTAATGTACAAGCACATAAATATTCAACTTTGTGTCAGTGTGCACGTATTAAATCAGCGATTTTATGCAAAAGGAATGTACAAACACACATCAGGTTCCTTTATGCTTTCTCTTTTGCAAAGAAATGTGTTTTGTAGCGTAGAGGCTAGGGAACTGCTTGGGGTTTTCTGCAGGTGCACAACGCCATTTCAAGGGACTGTTAACTGTAGCCCGTTCTGAGGGAAGATTAACTCACTAAATCTGGGGAAATAAAAGTGTATTCTATGTTTTTTCCAGAGAGGTAGTCACTAATTTCTTTGGTTTTTTTCATTTGCTTCCTTTCTCTCAACCCAAACCAAAAATCATTCAGACGGAAGGTCTTACAAATCACCTTGCTATGAGTGCTGGGCACCAGAAGTCGCATGGCTATTTTGTGCTTTTGTGCTCCTTCCACATGTTTCTGTATTTTCTCTGATTCTGACCCACACACGCCTGAGCTCGCATTGCCTGGCCACAGCGCCAGCCCAGCGGTGAGGGTAAGAGGGGCTCTGCAGTAACCTGTTAACCTACCCTGAGTTCTGGGCAGACCATATCAAATCTGGCACCTGTAAACAATAACGTGAAACTGCTGGGCCCTGCAACTGCGGCACAGCTGATGCCGTAACCCTTCCTTCAATTGAAAAAAAAAACCAACATAAATTGGTGATAGCTCTGAAGTACACAGCAGCTTGGACATCATCCTGACCATGTTTGTGTCTCATACAAAATTTGTTGGTTTATTTATCTGTTTTATATCTGATGAATGATGTGGAGATAGAGGTGACAGAGAGCAAAATAAATCTTCACTGAAGTCAGCTGGGGCATGGAAAAATGGTCCCTGTCCACTTCTTGAACTCTGTGGCTCTTCCTGCCCTTGGGGATGAGTGTTTCTCGGGTGGGCAGGTTGGTGGAGCTGTAAGCCACCCATCCAGGCAGGGAATCCCTGCACAGCCCAGCTGCATTTCCCCGTCAGACCTGTACAGGTCTCCTCTACCTGCTGTCTGCAGAGTGGCTGTAGATGTGGTGTGAAGACGAACTGGTAATCTCTGTTGGTGGATGGAGCTGCAGAAGCGCTTTTTCAGGCTGCCTGAATGCCAGGCAAGCCCTAAGGCACAGGCTTTGGTTTTCCCTTCCCACAAGCAGGGCAAGATGACCTCTTATCTCGGTGCAGGTGGGTGGGTGATCATGGTTCCAACATGATGCGTGGGCCGTGGTGAGCAGGTAATCCAGGCAAACCCTGGGGTGCAGGAGGCATGCTCAATCTCTTGGTGTCACAACAAATCCTAGTTGAAGTCCTGCCAGTTGTGTGACCTGTGCAGGTGGAGAGACCAGATGGTGCAAGAGCGGCAAACTTGAGATGACAGTCCATATTCAGAACAGGTCATTAAGGAGTCTGCAGGCTTCTAAGCACAAGGAAAAAAGTTCTCTGTGAAGTCATGAAGCTCTCCCCATCCACTTGTCACAGATAGCCTACGCTTTTCATGTCGGGTTAGAACAACTAGTCCCTAGCTAGTCCTAGGATGTTCCCCAGTTAGAACATCCCAAGCACTGAGAAACTGGCACAAGAGGGCCAGACAGGGCTGATGGCAGCCATCACAGAAAGTTAAAATTCTAGTTAAAACCAGCAGCTTTGGTTGAGCTTTCAGTTAAAGAACTGGAAGTCATGCCTGATAGCAGCAGAGTCTCTCTGGAGTTGAATATGGAAAATAGGAAACAGCTTTCATGCCACCACAGAAAAAATAATCCATAGTAGGGTTTGCTAGTAACATCCCTGATGACGGTGACAGGGTCTGCTGGAGTCCTCTGGCCGTTGCCATTGTCCTGTGGTGCCTGACACCAGCTGTCACGTTTGGCCAAACCATGACCCAATGCAAGTGGGTGTTGCCCCATCACTTCAGTGGAGATAAATGGCCTCGATCAGCAGATGGTCAGGGTCAGAGGCAAAGAGCTTGTGCTTTCCCTGTAAATCAAAGGTTTGCCCTGTGGTTTTGGACCAACCCTCAGAAAATAGGGGAGAAAGCCAAACCTGAACACAGCTTCCTTAAGGCCCCTTTCATGTTTCAGCCCTCGCACCCCTGTCTCTCCAGTGGGTACATCGTACGCACCAGCGCACGAAGTGAATGCAGTGTGGGCTTTCCGTGGCACGTTCCAGTGTGCAGGTTTCTTTGGAAGAGGCAGATCATAGGCTCATGGGGCAATTTGGGTTGGGAGATCCTCATAGCAAAGTTTTAATGTTCCTTGTCTCCTAGCTGTCTGAGGATAAACAAATTTCATTGTGGTCCTGGCAGGCTGTCATCCCCAGAAGGGCTCTAACTGGCTGTCATGCAAGCACTTTTTGTGTCATCTGGGCAAAACCAGAGCTGGATTGCACACAGCCTTTGTTCACCGCAGGGCATTTCCTGCTCTGCTGGATGCACTCATGCTCCAGAAACCTGCTAACAACAGGTGTCCAAAGGGAGCTGGGTTTTCCACAGCTCTGTCCACCCTCAGACATCACCGCATGAGTTTCATGCCATGCTTACAATAGCGACACAGCAAAGGGGTGGCAGCAACCAGGCCCATGCCAGGCCTGTGCTCCCTGAGCAGCAGTCACTGGCCATCAGGGCAGGGAGGTTAATCATTGCTGCTTGCTTGCTTTCTCTGTACTTGAAATTTTAGGAGCAGATGGACGATCTGGGCGGGCTTCCAGACATGTCCAGGCTCTGACCCTCAGGCTCTTGCAAGTGCCACCAGAAACATGAGAAGTACAATGTGCACCTCAAAGCCATCCAAAAGAAAAGCGGGAGCCGCTCCAAGGCAGCTCAGGTGAGCTTGCAAAGCCCCACGTGCCGAGTGGCCCAGCTCTTTGCCCTCATTTGCCTTACGGATTGCACCAGGCAGATGCTGCATGGTGCTGACCAGTTTGGGTGCCACTGCAATACTGGGGGTGCTGGGTCTGTTCTCCCCAGGAAAACTGGGCTTGCTGCCTCCTTGGGTCACCTGCAACCGCTGCCCCGTTGCAGCTACCCGTGGCTGTAGCCACATCAGCCATGGGTTTCCCAGCCCAGTAGAGGGGATCTCAGTGGAGAGCCCTGTCTTGCTCTGGGCTGGATGAGAAGCGCTGGTCTGGAGGTGACAGGGCCATTCCCAGTCTCTGAGCTGTGCATTCCCCTCCAATCCTGTAATCACCCAGCTATGAACCTCCTCCTTGCAGTACAGCCCTGTGGGAGTAATAGGCGTGTGCTCTTGAATCACTTTGCTTTTCCCTTCCTCTATCACTATTTTTCAGCAAACAACCACAGATATGCTGGGAAAAAAAAGACTTTTTTCCCCCAGCACATTTGGTTTTATTTCTGTTTTTTTTAATACCAGCTTAAATTCAAGAGGATCACTAAGCTAATAGCACACTAACACTGCTCTCATGAATTCTGTTGTCCTTTGTAGGCTTCAAAACCTGAAACCTTGAAGTATTATGAGAAAAAGGAAATTAACCGCAGCCATAATGTCTGAGGGCAGGAGTGTCCTCTGCTTGTTTATACTGTTCAGACTTGTCAGTAAGTAAGATGAATTGAACCCATTGGTTTCATTCCTGATACTTCCACAAACACTCAATGTATTTGGCAGGTTAGTGTCGTTATCCTTCATCCCAAGTTTCAAAATGATGAGCTTTCCTTATGTCACTAAAAGCAGCAGCTTTTCAGGGGAATTGGAAAGAGAAACAACTGGAAGCTACGCCCTGGTTGCTCAGCCATTTGTCCCTGCTCTGCCCTAAAGCCTCTGGCTGAGATGTGTCCATGTCCCTGGGTGTTAGTCACCAGGGAGAGAGCAGGCAGGAGACCTCCCCATTGTGCTCACTGTGCGGAAAGTCTTCAGAGAAGCTGGAAAATAGTAACAAAGCAATTAAAAGAAGCAGCCAAGTGAGCAAAGTCATTAGGGAGAAAACCAGAGAAGCAAATTGGCAATCAGAAAACTGCAGCAAGCACATGCTGCTGTGTACAGTGTCCCAGGTCAGGCTGTGTCTATTGCAAATATTGGCTTTCAGACGCCCAAAAAGGCAAAGTTATTGGCAGATCTAGCGAAGAAGCTGAGAGTGGAAGCCTCAAGACAATGAAAACCTTGTTTATTGGCACGTTTAAATAAAAGACAGCTCATGGCAATGGCATGGGATGGATTCAACGTTGAGCATGTGGTCAGATGTTTTGCTGAACTGAGACCAGCGTTAACCTCTCTCCCTGCACAGAGGTGGCTGTTTCCCCTCATGAGGACTTGGCCACAGCAGCATAGGCAGTTTGTAGATGACTGGTCTGTTCCTGTGATATGTTGGTTCTGTGGCTTAAGTGGGGACTTCCCTCTGCGGGGCCAGCAGCTGCAACGAGCAGTAGTACACAGATGTAACACGCATTAGCCGCATCAGCGCGAAAGAGCACTCAAACTCGACTCCCTGTGAGGACCACAAATACTCCCAGTCCCTGCTCTGCTTTGCTCAGCTCAACATAATTTTTCAAAAGCCATGTAAGGTAACCTGCTTAGACAGGCAAGTTGAGGAAGGTCAGGATCTGGAGTTCCCCTGGATTTCCATGTGACAGACAAAAGCAGAAGTGCTGAATTCCCATTGATTAAAATGGTTCAGCCAGGGGAGACAGAATAACCATTTTTTTGTTGTTCAGCATTGAGGATGGAAATTGATCTCTACTGTTTGCAGGGACTGGGTTTATTCAGCTGTTGCTAAAGCTGTTCAGAAAGTGGTACCCTTTACAGACAAAATGCCCTGCAACCCGCAGCAAAAGGCTGTGTGGAGGCCCAGAGGTCATTTTTCAGGGAGGTGGAATCCAGCTGACATCCACAGCGGGTCTAACCAAATGTAAAAGCATTGCCCTTGGCAGAGCTGGGTCATGGACTGACCCCTGCATCGCAGGACCGTGCGCCGGTGGCTTGCTGGGGATGGGGAAAGGGTGTGCTCGGTGGGACAGACGGGTGCAGAGAAGGCAGAGGAAGGCTGCTGCTTTCCTTCAAGTAGGCATAGGTGCCAAGGGTGTGTGCCAGGCAGGGGAAAGGGCCCTTTCGGGGAGCAAGTGTGTCCAGGGGCTGCACTGGGTGGGTGCACGTCACCCCACCATGTGTATGCATTCTTGGCAGGCACCTCCTCGAGGGAGCAGCCATGGGAGGAGGTTTCTAGCTCTATTTGTGCTCTTGGCTCCCTGTGGGACTTTGCTTACAGTCAAGAAAGAGCAGTGGGGATTCATACCACATCGCTGCCTGAGAGAAGGAAAGCAGTCATGACGGATAAATGCTGGAGCCAAACAGGTGCTGGAGAGACGGAGGAACCCACATCCACCCTCAAAGCCTAAAGACAGTGATTCGTGGCTGGGCTGTGACTTACCCTTCCTGGCAGCCCCGCAGGCTCTGACTCTGTGCTGCAAACAGCCTCTCGGCTCAGACCGGCGTAGTTTTGCCCGTGTCAAGCTTGCTCACCGTGTACTGCTGTCCTGTACCAGCAGCCACCAAATGCTTGACAGCAATAGCAGTGTTTGGGCTCTGCAGCCTTGCTATTAGTGTTTCACACAGCAGAGCCTGGACTGGTATCCTCACAAGTAAAATAAAAAGTTGCAGGCTCTGTGGCAGGGAGGCAGGTCCTGCCTCGCTGAGGATGGGGAGACCTGTGTGCCCTGAGGTGCTGCATCCCCAGCTCCCACCTCCTTCACCTGCAAAACCATCTTCTCCTTCCCCTTGGCCTCAGAAGCATCGCTGAGGGTCAGGGTGGGGGTGCCAGGGAGCCATTATCTGCCGGTGCTGGCACAAGGGGACACCAGGGAGCCGGCATCACTCATGCCACCCCTTCCACACGCAGAGCTGACAGGGAAGGGAGCCAGGGAGCTCCAAAAAGCAAATACATACGTGAAATAGCTCAAGTGAATCCTGAAATCTGGAAGATTTATTTCCGGTTTCTGCCCAAGCCTTTCTGTTCTTGGAACCTCCCTCTCACACCAGGTTAAATCTGGTGCTTTATGTTTGTATTTATGAAGAAAAAGCCTCATCTTTCCCTCCCAACCCAGTTTTCAAACACGACATAATGAAAAAAAAATCTCTCGCGCTTATTCCGGGACACATGTTTGTGAAGGGAGGTGTATGTGGGAGGCAAGCAAAGCAAATAAGTACAAAAGGAGAAAGCCAAGGGGGCGGGGAACTGTGTTGTAAACTGTTTCCTCTCCGTCCCCTCACAGCCCCTTCCTTTTTATTTTTCTGTCCCTTGTAATTTGAAAAATCTCATCACAATAATGGATTGGGGCTTGGTCAAGAAAAGGGGCCTTGAAAAAAACAATAAGCAGTTTTGGAAAGATCAGGTCTTTCCTGTTAACACAATAATTCACATTTCTCGGGCTAATAAACTCTCGACCTTTTGGCCTTAAAATCTGTTTTGTACTGCATGCCTTACAAAGAGGAAGTTAAAATTTGGCACATAACCATACTGAGAAAAAACACATAGGTAGGAAAATCAGAAATATTACAGGCAGAAAGGTTTGCTTGCCAATCCAGGGAGTCACGCAGAATGGACTTCTAAATATTTAGCACTGTCTAGACCTGTTGCCATAAAACTTGTGTGCTTTAAAGAAAGAGAGGACATTAGCTAACCCAAATGTTTTCTGGTGCAATCAGAAACCTGATGTAAGCTAACCCTTGACCGAATAACTATGGAAAATGGCACCATTGCTAAGCTTGCAAGCCTCTCCCTCTTTTTGTCAGCATTTGTGTTTCCTTTGAGTCATGCCCACAACTCACAGCGAAGCATCTACCTGCTCGTGAATCACAGCAATAAAAATAAATAACCGAGGCGAATTACTGACGCAGCTTGGCCACCAGAAAGCAGTCTCTTTTCCCAAGGGTGGGCTAGCAGGGTGCTTTGAAATCCCTGTGGAGATAACAGAGGCGCTTGACCCCCCCCCCCAAGAAATCCCTGCACATTTGCTTGTGCCTGCCAAGCACTGTGCTCGCAGGCGGTGTGGGGATGGGGTGAGCAGCTGGTGAGCACACACACCGATGCCTGCTCACTCAGCATTCGCTGCTCACCAGCTCCCAACCCAAAAATGTTATCTTTCCAGGGTCTGGTTTTTTCCTCAGGCTTTCAGAACTCCAGCCATGGTCCCTCTGCAGCTCAAACACTTAACTGGGGCAGACTGTGTCATGCCAAAAACCTCATGGCATTGCCCCTTTGCATGTGTGGAACTGCTACCTTGCTGTTCAGCACCTGCAAAGGCTGTCTGATAATCTCCCTGTGGAGTTTCGACCTCTTTGGGTCTCCACGTATGGGAACACAGCTAATTTCCTTGAACCGTCCAGGGCGGTGTTTACATACCATGTCAGAATGATTTAAGCAAGCCTCCTCATGTGTTTGAAAGTCAAATAATTTCATTTCATAACATTTTTCATTTTATATAAATAGAATTGGTTACCAACTATTAATGCCTATTTTTTTCTCTCCCTCTTTGGTCGCTTTTCAGCAAAGGCATGGACAACTTGGTCCCCCACTCCCCTCAGACAACCTAGCTGGCTGATGGACAGTGCTAGAAACAGTTTTTCAGTAGCAATCTGGCAGATAAGGACCACATCTCACTTTGGAAAGCTGATGCACGCAGTGTCAGCACCCTAGGAAACCAGTGCCTGGGAATGGTGACTGGCACTGATGTGCCCAGCACAACACTGCAAATCCGGGGTGCTGCAGCACAGGGCTGAGCTCCTCGGTGTGGAGCATAGAATCATAAAATCATAGAATGGTTCGGGTTGGAAGGGACCTTAAAGACCATCTCATACCATCCCCCCTGCCATGGGCAGGGACACCTCCCACCAGACCAGGCTGCTCAAAGCCCCATCCAGCCTGGCCTTGAACACCTCCAGGGATGGGGCATCCACAACTTCCCTGGGCAGCCTGTTCCAGTGCCTCACCCCCCTCACAGTAAAGAATTTCTTCTTCATATCTAATCTAAATCTCCCCTCTTTCATTTTAAAACCATTACCCGTCGTCCTATTGCTACACTCCCTGAAGTCCCCAGGTTTCTGGCAGCATCAGGGGTGGAGCAGGTGCAGCAGGCCATGTTGCAGAGCCATCCATACGTGTCTGTGTAAATAACCCCACTCAACCCCTTGCCGCCACCATCGAGCCAGGCTGATGGTTTTGCTGCGCTCCTCAGGGACACCTCCATTCTCTCCCTGGACAAGACACATTCTCCATGTCAGGCTTCCCCCAGCTGGGGAAGCTCATCTTCCCTCTCTCCCCTTGAAAGGTTTTATCCTCTTGGGACAGTGCCCTGGGGCAATTCTGCCCTGGTGCGGGATGGAGATTTCCTGCCCAAGCATCCCATGCTACCCGAGACCCGGCAGCCAGCAGCAGAGCTGATCCTGGTCTGGCGGGAAGGTGCTTGCTTACACTCCATCAGCTGCACCTCTTTGCATTTCTTTTCCACAATTCTGAATACACATTCACTGAAATCCTTGCTGAAAACACCGTTTGCCAGTGGAAGATGCTCATTTCCATTCTGATATCTTTTCTGATAAAACTGCTGATAAATACGTGCGGGGACAGGCTCAATTTTTCATACACATGAATTGACTATATTTCAGCCCACTCCTCAAAACACTACAGGTGGCGGAGGGGGAAGAGGGGCAACTGAGCCCCCATGCCCTCCTCTGCCAGCGCCAGTGAACATGTGAGGACAAATATAGTGGGTCTCAAGCTCAACATAGCTTACACTGAAATTTCCAGGCATGCAAGTGCTGCACGCTGTCATGGTACATCCACAAACCTTGCTCTTTCAGATCATCTGGGTGGTCATTTTTATTTTAGCTGCTTCTTTAAGGTAAGTTTTAAAAATCCTCACGCCTATTGCATTTTTACTGGTGTTTCTGTGAAATGCCAGGGAGGAAGACTAATGGGTCAGACTCCAAGGTGTTTATGAAAAGGCCTGACGGTGCTCCTAAACTTTAGCTATCCTTTTGACATCTCCTATGGATGTGGCGTTTGTGTATTTTAAAAAAATCATTGAACAATAGGGAAAAAAAGATTTGCAAGTAGTTGCTTTCCGAACACACCGCATAAGGATTCTCGAAGTAATCATGTTTGTGGTGAGCTGTACCACTGCTGACAGAGGAACTTCTCCCAGTCTCCATCACTGCAGCTGCAGCCACCGAAGAGGTGGAAAATATCCTCAGTGACTCATCAAAGGATTGACAGAAGAAGCAATCACAAATGGGAAGATCAGAAGCCAGGCTGGGATGGGTCCTTCCAGCTCAATAAATCTCCACCAAAACAAGAGAATGACCTGCTTTTTTTTTTTGCTTTCCTGCTTTCTTTTTTTCCCCCAGCACTCTGAATCAAAGGCAGGCTTGACTTCTCTGGAGAAATTTGTCTTTCTGTTTTATTTCATGCTCCTACTTTTGAAGCAACAGTAACACAGTGTTCCCACAAGATTGCACATTCTAGTACTTATCTTTTGAAATGGTAACTGCTGAGATTTACTATGTTCTTGGCACCACTTTATGCAGAAAGTCAACAGTGAAGTTCCTGTTGGCCGAAGTCCCTGTCTCTGAATGCGGTTTTAGTTCATTATTACAACGCTGAGCAAGGAGCCCGGCAGTAGGATTCTGTCATACGTTCAAAAGTCACTTTATGGAGCTAAAAAAAAGTTTCCAAAATTTTTTGAGGGAAGGCAAGTGGATGCGACCAGGTAAACCCTTGGTGCCCTGGTGCTAGCAAGGAAGCAGTGGTGTGAGAGGAGGCAAGGGGGTGCGGGGAGCAGTGTACCTCCTTTTCTAGGCTCTGCTGTATCAGAGTAAGCCCTTCCCACCCATCCAAAACTCCTGGTATCTCTCTTGGGAAAGAACGGCAACACCTGGGAGGGGACTAATGGAAGCCAGAACTGAACCTCCGCCTGGATTGCCAGAAAATGGTCTGTTTTACCACTCTCCTGTAATGTGCAGAGACTGAAGGGGCCCCGAGCCCCGACTCTTCCCCACCCGATCACCAGCTGAGCACATCTTTGAAGGCTGGAGTTCGCAGTAGCAAGGGGCAGGCCAGGGTTTTTATTACTGACGCTTATACGGAAATATCCACAAAGGTGATGAAATGCCAGTGCTCACCTGACGCTGTGCCAGCGTAGTGGTTATTGCACAACTCCAACATGATGCTATCTGCCTGCCAGGCTGTGCTGATTTTTCAGAATTACTTGGAAAGAGACACCTTTACTGTGGTACATCATTGCTATAGAAAACTGCTTCAAAACACCTGCCAATCGGGAGGATGACTTGGGCTGAAGGGCCTACGAGGTAACCATGCCATTCTGCAGCTTGTGACTTTACTGGAAAATCACTTAAGCCCACTTTACGGAAGGGACAAAAGAGCAACGTCCATTCAGCCAGTGTGACAGGGAAGATGTGCAGAGAGTGTGACAGAGACAGCCAGGAAAACCCCCTTGCTTGGACAAGATTGTCAGTGCAATTACTCTTTCTTATTCCACCTGCAAAATTATCCCTTTTTCTTACAACATGCCTTTTTTTTTACTCTCTCTCTCTCCCTCCCTCCCTCTGACATACGATCTTCCTGCTTCAGCAGAGCTACTGTGATTTCAGCTGCTGCCTCTGAACTGATTCAAATCATGAGGCCTTCAGCTGGCAGCCTGCTGCAACCGTTGTGCATCCTTCATCCTTTTGCAGACCACACGGACCACACCAGCTCAAAGCACAACCTGGAGCAGCCCCATGGTCTCTCCAACTTGCACTGGTACCTTTCCCACCAAAAAGCCGCTGCACTGCTGGAGCACACAGCCCTACCTGGCCCCAGGACACAAACAGCAGGACGGTCAGGGAGAAGTGGTAGACAACTCACAGTGATATCTCTGGGGCCACTGAGAACACTGCCACACCAGCAAATTTCTGCCTTGCTACATACAACCATCTCCATACACTTTCCTCCTGCACCGCACTTTTCTTAAGCCTCCAGTGCATAAGCCCACAAAAGGGAATGTCTAACCAAAAAAACCCAAACATTAAAATCTGTAAAAAATCCACCATGTGAAATGGAACGTTTCCCCATAGATATTAAGAAATATTTGCCTGACGAAAGGACTAAACAAAAGCATGGTGAGGCCTTCAGGATTGATTCAGGGAGCATTTTTTAATTAAGCGACTTTACTGACATCCCCGCACAGGCCTCCAGACCTGGGTCTGCCACGTGTTTTTGTAAGAGCTGGCGGCCAGCCACAAGCCTGGGATGCTGCGCTTGTGCAAGCGAGAGGTTTCTGTGCTGACACAGGCACGGAAGCAGAGCTTACGGTCTGCCTGGGGCAGGGAGCCCTCCAATGAAGAGACCCAAAGCAATGTGGGGGGCGGGGGGTGAGAAGCCCAGGAGATTTGGGGCCAAAGGACAGGCATCATGTTCTCATGGGGAAGCTTGCTCCTGTTACTGCTTTTCTGATGGTTGGTGCATTGGTAAGGGTGGGAAAGGATGAGTGGGTGTTGTGTCCCCACCAGCAGTAATGCTGGAGCACTGGTCGGGCACACTGTGGCTTCAGTCCCTGCTGTGGAGGGGTTGCAGGGATGGGCACGGGAGGTTGGAGAGGTGGGAGCATGTGGAGAGGTGGCACACACCCACCTCTGCCACAGTTAGTTGCCTGCAAAGGGCCAAACCTACCCTATACCTTATTGCTTTTCTCCATTGCCATCCTGTGTCTCCACCTCCACGTCACTGCAGTGACATGAGCAACATGATAACCAACAGAAATCACCTGAGTGGTCTTCCACTGTAGTGGTCTTCCACAAGAACTGAAATGAAGGCAACCTGGGACCTCAACATTACCGTTGGCTGTTGCAGATTGGTGATGCTGTGTCAGCTGTGTCACCAGTAACAGCCCTGACGTCTCAGTGTCAGAAGAGACTCTGCTGACCTCCAGTCTCCCCCATCCATCCAATACACCAGGGCCCACCTGGAAATGTGCACAACACCATGGCTGTCTCAGGAGATCTCAGAGGATTAATTTTTCCTGCTGTTCCTGGGATATCTTCAAGCTGTCAGTCTTTCTTTGGCAACCCAGTGCTTGGAGCAAAGTAGGGTATTTCTTGGGCTGCAAGAACACCAAGGACTGAAAATGGGTGGCAATACCTTTCTTGCTTCTGCCAAGGCTGCAACATCCCGCCCCTGTGGTATTGAGCCACGGCATTGAGCCATGCTGGGGACATGTTAAGCCGGTACAGAGGTTGTGCCACCGATAATCTGTTCTTGTGAGAGAGGTGTCCAGAGGCTCATGCAAAGTGCTGATGCTGAAAAAAAAATAAAGTGAGGAGGGAGGGATATTGTCAAAGTGCAGCAACTCCCGTTTCCATTAAGTCAACTAGTCTGAGTCAGGTAAGTCCTTTTTCCAGGTGGGGCTTTCCTGCAGCGTGCCAAGGAGTAATTGCGCTTCTGCTGCGTTGCATCAGTTCAAGCAATGGGGACACAGGTGTCTACAAAAGGTGCTAGCAAAGTAATGGGAAAAAAGGCATCACTACCAGGCAAACTCATTGTCCATGGTGGGAAGTTAAGTGACATCCAGGGATCAGAAATATGCGCTTTGTACATGTTTTTAGAACATGTTTTAAATGTTTAGAACGTGTTTTAAAATGTTTTGCCTGCTTAAAGTGACGCTGAATTTCCTGTTTTCAGCACTCTGGTGTGTGCTGACTGTCACAGGTCTCTGTATAAGGACTTGGCATCACCTGTTTCTGCATTAAAAAAAGATTTTTTTTTCTCGCAGCCAAGTAAGATGCCGAGAGCCATTGTTGTGGGAAAGATAAAGAGCAAAGCAGTGTTTTTCCAGATTTTCTATTTCATGGCGTGTTAGAGTGATAGCTACAGAGAGGCAGCCCAGCCAAAAAACATCCAAACACCTATTGCTCACCTTACTGCCCATCTTCTACAACACACTTCCTAGGCACCCTGATGTGGCATCTGATGTGTGATCACATGCAGAGCTGACAGTTTCAAGGAGGTGCGAGTGTGGTGTTCCCCAAACACTGGTCTCAAAGGCCACAGCACAGTGTATGACAATAAAAGGGTGGGAATGGGACTCACCAGTGGCTGGGAGAGGGCACACACAGGTCTGTGTGTCACATCCCCGCTATGCGAAGGCACTCGGGTCATGGCGAGCATGGGGGATAATCTCAGGAGCTCCTGGGAGCAGTGGGGAGAAGCCATGGAGGAGCAGGTGGCCAGAATGCCAGCCCAGGTGTTGCCTCCTGTGCCAGCAAGCACTGAGGTGCCAGGTAGTTCGATTGTCCTACAGTGCCATGGGGGATCCCTGCTGTGCCAGACACCGGAGAGACAGACGCAGCCCACATTCCTGCCCTGGACAGCAGGGAACAGGGAAAGTCATTCCAGATATCATCGTTTTCAGGCTCTTGCATTAATTATTTTATGCAGGGCTCTGAGTTAAACCTCCCAGCTGGCAGATTTGCTCTTCTGCCACAGCCTGGCCATGGGGCCAAGGTCTTGGTATGATGCTTCCCAAACTGCCTGCACATCCTTTCCCCTTCCTGCCCTGCTCTCCATGGATGGCCCCAAGGGCTGTGGTGGGGGGTGTCCTGAGCAGGGATGGAGGGGCACATTTACCCCTCCTTGTTTTTTGTCACGCTTGACCCTTCAGGCACACGCTCAGTGTGACTTTCCACTGCAGCCCTCAGGTGGGTGAACACAGGTCAGACAAGTAGGGGAAGGAGAGAAGATGCTCGTGGAAGTGTAATGGCAGCACTAGGGTTCCACAGCACTTCCTTAAAGCAAATCCACGTGAGTTCCAGAGTCCCTGCTCGTCTCATTAAGGGGAGGAGGTGGACAAGAGGATGTTGTGTGAAGTTGGAAATGTGGAAAGAGGTATGGTGTGCAAGAAAAGCAGGGGGAGCGGTGATCCACAGCAGGGTCATGGTTTGTATGGAGACTGGCAGAGGGAAGGTGAGTGTCCTGTGGCAGAGAGGAAGCAAGGCTGGAGTGGAGGGGGGGACAAGCCTCTCCTTTCTGCTTCTGTGGATGTGGTCACCAGAGCCTGTTGCTGCCACCCATCTTCCTCCTTTCCCACAGACACCTGGGCATGGGGCACCGCACCCCTTCCACAAGTGCCACCAGCCTGGGGGTGCTCCTCTTCCACCGATGCTTTAGCAGCTAAGATGAAGTGGGTCTTTTGGCTACAAACACCTGGGGATCTATTTTCCCACTTGTTCTATATTTACTGTTTATTTCCACTGCCTTACGTTTTAGAAGAAAAATTTTTGGAAGGCAGGAAGGCAGGAAGGCAGGAAGGAAGGAAGGAAGGAAGGAACAAGGAAGGAAGGAAGGAAGGAAGGAACAAGGAAGGAAGGAAGGAAGGAAGGAAGGAAGGAACAAGGAAGGAAGGAAGGACTCACTCAGTGGAACCTGTTGTTCGGTTCCAAGGAGCTCTCTGTGCAAACACGTGCCGTATGTGAGAAAGTGAAGAACTGATGAGCTTCTGAATTGCTGAGATTTATCATCACTGCTGCTGACAGGTATCATGAGCTGTGAATAACTCCGGATGCTGTGAGCCCAATTCTCATTTGCATTAAGGATACTTGAAGCTGTTTTGTTGGCACATATATTTGTTTCTGTGCCTATTCATCATATGCATGCCCAGTTTTGCCATCTACTTACGCTGTCAAAGTGGTGGAAATAGGCACCTAAATCAGGCATATAGGCTCCAAGATTCATTCACGGCTTTCACTGTGTCAGAAGCAATGTAGACTGACAAATGCAGTAACTCCTTGATTCAAAAAAGTAACAAAAAGAATAATGTAGTTTGCCTTCACTCACCTCTGGAGTTTTCTCAGAGAGGAAAGAAAAAACGGGGTCACAGAATCACGGAATCACAGAAACTTCAGAGTTGGAAGGGACCTCTAGAGATCATCTAGTCCAACTCCCCTGCTAGAGCAGGATTGCCTAAAGCACATCCCTCAGGGCTGCATCCAGGCGGGTCTTGAAAATCTCCAGAGAAGGGGACTCCACAACCTCCCTGGGCAGCCTGTTCCAGTGCTCTGTCACCCTCACTGTAAAGAAGTTTTTCCGTGTATTTGAACGGAACTTCCTATGTTCCAGCTTGTGCCCATTGCCCCTTGTCCTGTCACTGGGAACCAATGAAAAGAGTCAGTGAAAAGGGTCAGATTGCTCTAAAGATTAAATAAACAGCCTGCATCTTACCTCCCTGGGCAAATACATACGATTGTTCTGCTGGTGGGTATGAACTGCTTGCCCTAAACATGGTGACCCTATTTCCAGTGGAGAAGGCTGATCCTTTATCGTTAGCTCAGGTATGGTTTGGGGTGAGAGGCCTTCCTCCATTTGGGGAGATGTCTGGCTGTGCAAGAGGGCGGTCTTGGAAACAAAAATAAAAGACATTTTTCTCCAGATTTCTGCAGGCTGAGATCTTCTCCCAGATGCTCATGCACCCTGTCATGGTGAGGTGTCAGGCCACTAAAGCAAATTTAAGAAATGAAAGAGCAGATAATTAATACTGTAAAATACTGTTTACAGGTTCTCCTGCCTGCTAGGCAGAACAGGGCAGAAGCTGATCTGAAACCAATTTTAATGTTGTGCTATGAATACTCCTAATTTCAAAGCCCATTAAGCTGTTTGTAAGTAATGCCAGTATTGCCAGGAGAGCACAATGTGTTTGATACTTGCTACTGTAAGTCCACGCAAAATCAGGTAGAGCCCACGTGAAAGCTGATCGCTGTCTCTAGAGAGCAGTTGTTTAGACTGAAGGCCGGATGGGATCACGCTGCAGTGCAGTTGCAGTCTCTGTGCATGCATTTAGGTGATGGAAAAGTGAGATAATTTGTTATTAGCTTGGCCTGTAATAAAAGGAGATTACACAATGTTGTTCTTATCACAGGCAGAGTGTGCTCTCTGACATTCACAGCCACTTGGCTTATGTTCAGCGATTTCACACAAATGTTGGCAATTAAGGTCTTTCATTCTAGTGCTCAATCTCAGAAACAGCAAGAGGGCTTGATCAGTTGTTGATGACTTGTGCAGGGTCCAGGTTCATGCTATCCAGGCTCCTGGCATGGCTGCTCTTATTAATAATAGTATCACTTTGTTAAGGAAAATACCATTAAATTAAGAACCAAATGGTCTAAAGTGTGCCACCTGTAACACAGACATGAAGTAATGGATGTATCCTGCCTCCAGACTGAAAGGAAGCATAGAAATGCAATAGTGGAAGAGATCAGCAGAATGAAGCATGCTTTAGTTTGTCCAAAAGTGGGAGAAATAAAGCAGCAGGCACCTGAGGCTAGAGAGGCAGAAAAGAACTATTTCTCCATAGTAACACAAGGTTGTGCCCGCTACTAATACAGTAAGGTTTATCCAGCTAGAGTTTCTCTGCAGTCATGGGACATCCTAGAAAAACCAAGGATTATTGCACAGGGAAGAAGGGGCTCAACCAAAACCTGTAGGAGATCCCAGAGGTCCAGAGTACCCTGACAAGACAGTCTTACCTCATACACAGCCACTGCAGCAGCCTGAGTGTCTCTCTCCCTTCTAGGTCTGGTCCATGTGCCCTTGTCCAGAGCTACCACAGCTGCAGACTTGGCTGCATTTTCGCAATGGCTCCCATCTAGTATTGGAGATTTTGGAAAAACAGCCAGTGGGTGGGTCAAGTTTGTCTCAGAGACTGCCTCAGGTCAGGCCTGGTCGGAGGTGGAGAAGTGGAAGAAGAGTTGTGCAAAAATGCTGTCTGAGCAAATGTGCTTTTGGAGCAAGGCTCATTTTAGCCCAAAAGAGGGGGCATGTTTCCCCACGTGTGGGAAACAGCCTGAGGATGGTATTGGACTGATCTGGCAATAATTTCACTTTGTGCTGGTGTAATGTCACAACAGGTGAGGTAAAATTATGCCTTGTTCAGGCTGATAATTGTCTCTTATAATTTCAATCAATAAGTCATTCTTGAGAGCTTTATAAATATTAGTTATTTTAGTCTCGCTTCACCACAGAAGACATTTCTTCAGCTTTATGGCGTTTGGAATCATGACCCTTATTTGCTTCAGATGCATAGGGACTTTTTTTGCTTTGCATTTTGCCATCAACTAAAAAGCCCTCCCTCCTGAGATGGCAGAGGGTCATGGGCAAAGAGCAAGCATGCTCATGCAATTTTTATCACACCTGCATTGCTTCTGGCATGCTCTAATGGTTTTGCCTGTTAGCTGTAACTGGACACTTCTGTCCCTCTGTGTGCAGACCTTGATCTCTGCCTTCTGGGAGAAAGGAACCCCAGAGAAACGCTACACCATCTGAGCTGCTGGGACTGTTTCATTTCCAAGGCCAGTGTTAGGAAAATAATAAATGCAGATGCCCATTTCTGCAGGGGCTGAGGATCCTTCTTGTGGCCACGGAGGCATCTTCGTGGAAGCATGTTTACGGAAGCATCGCCTTGCTTCTTTTTTGTGCTCCTGTGGGCAGTGGGAGGAGCAGAAAGTGGTGTTGCAGAAGGCAGATGCTGGCAGCTGGCAAGGTGTGGGGAGGATAAAGGCTATCCCAGCTCACTGTAAACGGAGGAGAGGAAATGCACCTGTAGCTGCCGCTACCTTGCCTGAGAAAAGGCTGCAGAGCACCGCACATCACGTGTTGGTCTTTCATCATGACCAGGGGAGCTGGCAAGCACCAAAGTGCAGAAGGGCAGGTGCTGAACAGGATGTTTATAAGGATATGATGGCAGGGTTGGTTAATTGCTTCGGTAATGACAGCAAAGCCCACAGCCACGTGAAGAGGGATCCTGAAGCCCATCGCCAGTCCCCGCGCAGGACTGTGCTCACTGCCACTTGTACGTAGGTAGTTCTCCCTGCTGCTCACACCCATCCCCGTGGAGGGGAGGACGTGGTCAGCACTGTGACAGGCAACAAGGTTGATCTTCCGAAGCCGGAAGCTCCTGGAAGAAACAGAGTTTGGGTAAGGTAACTTGCAAACCCAAAGTCCATGGCTTCACCCCTGGGAGCCCCACCTCCTTTGCATGTGCTGCTAAAACTGGTAAAGCAGCTCCACCATCAGCCTGCCTCTCTGGGGGACTGCTCTCCAATGGTGGACGTAACCCCGAAGCTCACTCTGTGCCTGTCTCAGCTCCTCCTGCTTCTGCTTTGGCACATGCTTGCCTCCTGCACCCACCACAACATGCTGAAGGATCCCCTGCCCAGAAAACCAGGGACTTAATTTCCATAGTAAGCCTGGCCAGCACACACAGATTTCCATTAATTGACAATAACTCATCAGTCATTGCAGAAAAATCAGTACAGGATTGTGATGAGGGTTCAAAAGTCCATGACATAAGTGGTGACTCATAAGTGGACGGAAAGACCAAGATCACCTGGTGGAAATTAGACACAAACTTGCCATTGATTGCCAGATGAAAATAAACCTGTCATTCTCCTGTGAACTGTAGCAATACCTAAACAAAAGATGGGGCATATAAGGCCTAAACCTTGCAATTCCATGTGAACAACATTAACCTTTGCCAGCTGTACATGAACCGTATTAACCTTTGACAGCTCTACGGAAAGGAGCTGCACACACGACGGCGGTATGTGACAATGTTATCATCACTTAGGGAGAAAAAAGGAACTGACTGACTTGTTCTGAAAGTGTCTTGTTGAAATAGAAATCGTTTTCAACAGAAGACACAAGGTTTCTATCATAATGAGCACAGCACCCAGTTTGAGTCTTAAGGTCACCAATCCAATGCCTCTCTGTCCTGCAGCTGGGTCCTCAGAGGAGCAGCAGACAAACATAAGCACTGGCAAGTGGTATTTTCGAGGGCTCCATAGTAAAAATAGAAGATAATGAGGGAGCGCAAGGAACACCAGGGAGACCACAGCACAGGGGAGACAACAGTCCCTGCCATCAGAGAAGAAAAGCCTGCGGTGATATGAGCATCCACCATGCTGCAAAAGGCTCTGGTGGCAGCCATTGCTGGGTTCATGTCAAAGGTTGGAGGAGGCAGCTCTGGGAATCAAAATTACTTGAGTGCAACTGCTGTGTTTGCTCAAGCACGTCAGGGCACATGGTCTTAAAGGTGAAGGTAAGGTTTAATTAAACTGCAAAGTGCATGAATCTGAATAGTCGTGCAATCTGACCATGGTAATAAGGAAAGCTGCAGCCTGTGCAAACATGATATGACATTTCTATCATCTCTCCTGTCCCAAGCACTTAATGAGTACAACACCCAGTTTGAGTCTTAAGGTCATCAAGCCAATGCATCTGGAGCAGTGTTATCTCTAGGGTAAGTAAGTTCTTCTTGTACCAAAACACAGTCCCCCCAAAATTCCCTGGCTACTCAGCCAATGAAGTTCAGCGACACTGACCATCACATCACAGCTTCTGGTTACTCCACCTTTACCACTGAACCTTTCAACCCAGTCCATTTATTTCAAACTTTTTTTCCCCCTTAAGTACCAACTTCCCTCTACTTTCCCCTTTTAGATCCACTTTGCAACACCCTCCATCTTACTTTTCAGTATTAATTCCTTCTGAATAGTATCAGACCCATCTACCACATATTTCCTTGCAACTATAGGATAAATTGCCTCGAAACTTTAACATGTAGAAAAAAAAAAAAAAGGAAAGAAGAACACTACTGAGCCATTAACTCAACAGGAATAGAACACAGTCATCCAGAATATCAGTGGACTGGATCCTAGCATCACTGGTGCAGCAGGGCTAAACCCAATACTATGAAAGTGTCAGAGAACTGGAGTAAATAAAAGGGAAATCAGACCTTCTTTTACGCTTTTATAAGCAAGTGCTCGTTTTCCCATCCTTTGAACTACCTCCCACCATGCAAACTGATGAAAAGAGAAGGTTGAATGCTTCTGCCTTTCTCTGGCCAAGACTCAAGTAAACCCTCCAGGTCAGATCCTTTAGCTGAGAGGAGGAATTCAGGGGATTACTGTGCTCACTGAACTAAAATACACCTATATGTGAGCATATACATACATATAAATTTGTATGTACACCTCTTGGTGTTGGTGCAGATCTAAGGCCTGAAGATTATTTTTCAAGGTGTTCAATGTGACCCATCAAGTGTGAAATGAGATTGTTCAAAATCTGAAGTTTAATTACCCTGGTGTAAAAGGCACTGGAGCATTGCCACTCCTGAGTAGACAAGACAGCCCATCAGCCTCCAGCGAGTGCATTTAGACAAGCAAAATGCGTTTCAGCATGCAGCCCAAGCTGGCTTCATTGTCAGCTTCTTTTTTTTTTTCTTTTTTTTTGGTGAAAACTAATCCAGCACAAATGTGCCATACTCTAAAGGAACATAATGAAAGTGTGTAAATTCTGCTTAGACAAAACAGTTGTTCTTGAATCAGAAAAGGGCAGTCATTTAAACCATTGTTACGGCAGCTTGCAAATACATTCCTGACAAAATGCAAGGCAATGAGAGCAAGCACTCTCCGGAAACAAAACAAATGGCATCTGTGGTCACAAAATTAGCAAATCAGCTACTGCCCCGTGAATTTTGTGAGGCACATGTTAGATACTATGCCCAGAGACAGAATTGCAAATTGAGATGTCAGTTGCAAAAGATAGATTTTCCTGAAGCTTTTTTTCCCCCCCTGAGGAGATTGCACTGTCCACAGCCCTGTTTGTTCCACATTTCCAGATATCAGTCGTGGCTTTTTCAGTTTGTCCTTTGGCTTCTCATCACAGAAGGTCTAAGCCCTTCTTTTATTCCCAGTCACTGCAGATTTAAAGAAGTTGTGATTTAAAAATCACAGAATTAAATCAGTGCAAAGCTCCCAAACTGGCATTGTGAAACAGACGCAGTGCTTCCTTAAACCCACAAAATGAAAATGAGCTGAAACCTTGGTGTACGTTGAATCCAGAGCATTCAGCTTCTTGACCACTCTCAAGCACATTAGAGCGAGCTTGAGCAGGCCATGTCCGAGCTTGAAAGCATGGGATTTAGCGTTCGACAGGAGGGTATTTACTGTGTATCTCAGTAAGGTAGGTCAGCCCCTGCAGTAACAGCCAGGTCTGCTGCTCCCGGCAGCCCTGTTCTGGAGGACAGGTGACACATCAAAGGGAATAACTGGTTGCGATAAAGTGAATTGAAAGCAATCCCTCTAAGTACAAAATTGGCTACACCTGCACAGGTGTGTCCTACGTTAGGCTAGCTGTGACAACCTTCACAAGTTGCTTGTACCTGCAGCCAGGCGGGTAGCTGTGTCAGCTGCATCAGCTGATTGTAAAAATAATGTTGGTTTCAGCTGTGTGTTTTGCAGGAGCTCCTCAAAAGCGAGGGGCTGCGTTTGAGCAGCACCTGCAGAGTGTGCAGATGAAATAAAATGTCTGTGTTTCACCTCAGACACCCTTTTGTTTGGGGTTTGCTCTGTGTTGGGCACTCAAAAGGCCTGGCCCATTCATAGAGTTCCCCACTGGGTGTGAGATAATACAACAAACCATAAGTCAAACTGCTCCCTTTACATAATAAGCCATGACTTTCTCCATCCCCCCAAAAGTTCTGCATTTCAGATGTGTTTCAGGATGTCAGACAACTAAACACACCATGCACTTACATCTCTTCTTCAGTCTTATTCAGCTGTGGGATGTTGCTTGTGCCCCCTCATAGTCCTCTGCCCAGGACAAAGTTCCTCACACCAGGACTGCCTCGCTAAGCAAAGGTGTTTTTTCATTTTGCATTTTGATGAGCACCTTCAACAAGGAGAACCACTGCGCCTCTGAGCACAGGACTTGTGTGCTGATGCTTGGATCTGTCAGCTTTTGATTGATTTGGAATGATAGCAGCTACATTACAGTAGTGGCTTTCAATTTACTTTTCATTTCCAAAGCTTCCAGGTTTTCTTGCAGAGGCAGAGACCTATGTCCAGCAAGTGAAAGCCTTTAGCAATAGGTTTCTTCTGCTGATTTACTTTCTGCTGGCCAGCAGGCTGAAAACCACCAGCTCAATGTAGAGTGGAACAGAAAACACAACCTGAAATATACCAGCAAATGGAATGGTGGAAGTGAAATATTTCAAGCATGCAAGGTCCAGCAGAAAGGCAGGTTGAAATCAAAACCTGCTGAATCCCCTTCCTTGGACCGAAAGGAGAAAAGGTCATAGCTTCTGTGGTTTTGGTTCATGCTTTTGGTAGTTTCATACGCAGGCTTCTTTACCTTTCCTTTCTGGGCTCCCAGGACAAGAGAGACACAGGCATACTGGAGAGTGTCCAGCAAGATGATGAAGAGCCTGGAGCATCTCACCTATAAGAAGGCCTGAGAGAGATGGAACTGTTCATCCTGGAGAAGAATAGGCTCATGGGGGGATCTTATCAATGTGTCCAAATAACTGCATGGGGGTGCAAAGAGGATGGAGCCCTGACTCTTTCCATCAGTGCCCAGTGACAAGTCCAGAGGCACAGACTGAAACACAGGAGGCTCAGCCTGAACATCACAGATTCACAGAATGGTAGGGGCTGGAAGGGACCTTCAGAGATCATCTAGTCCAACCCCCCTGCCAAAGCAGGTTCAGTCAGACCAGGCTGGACAGGAACGCACACAGGTGGGTTTTGAATATCTCCATAGAGGGAGACTCTTTCACTGTGACGGTGACTGAGCACTGGCACAGGTTGCCCAGAGAGGTGATGGAGTCTCCATCCTTGGAGATATTCAAAAGCCACCTGGACATGGTCCTTAGCAACTGGCTCTAGGAGGACTTCTTGGCCAGGGGAGTTGGGCCAGCTGACCTCCAGGTGTCCCTTCCAACCTCAACCAATCTGTGTGAACACCGATTAAGGAGGAAGATGCTAAAGCTTGGGTCACTGGACAGTCATACAACATTGTCCATGCAGATGAAAATTCATCGCTGAGAGGATGGACCAGTGGTTTTACAAAAAGAGTGTATGAAAGGGATTGATTTTCACCTTTCCAAACTCTTATACCCTGTTGAAACACAAGTATGTGAGCTGCCAATGCAGAGATGAGCCTGAGAGGGGTACCATTGCTGGAGAGGACATGTACACGCAATATAGCTCTGCTGAGTGATTTCAGGTCCTGGCCACCCCACTGCCCACCAGGCCAGAAGAGTCAAGCCATACCAGAATGGGACTATGAAAGAATTAGCTGGTTCATTAACTCCATGCCCTGAGGACAGATCCTCTGGAATAAGCAGGGCAGGCAGCAGTGCAAGGGTGTACCTCAGCGCCTCACTTAGACCATAGGCCAGGTGAGATGCTGTGAAACAAGGCAGAAGGAAGCCTTGAAAGAGGTGGTGATTAGGACCCACATACCTTGAGGAAGTGGGAATGTGAAGCTGATTTATCAGTGAAGAGAAGCTGTGAGCTCGCCAGCCACCACAACTCCCACCTGCCTGAATTGGCATGGTGCTGCTGCAGTATTTCCATAACATGGGTAGCCCAAAGGCAAAATAAACTAAGGTCCCACTCTCCTCTGGTGTTGGGCAGTGCTTTGTGGGGAACAAATCATCTCCAAACTGCTCCCAAGACCACGGAACAGGAAGCATGTCTGCAAAGATTAAGGAGAATAGAAAAAGGAAGACAAATCAGTGCTCTGTGATGCATTCAAATAAATGTGATCTGCTCTAAGGAAACCAGAATCAGCTTTCAACTTTTCTTTCCTCCTCTCTCCCTGCTGTTCTTTACATGCAGCACTACAGCTTGAGACGCAGGAGGAGAGGGGAGGTTCTCCTGGGAGCCCCAGTGCAGAATTGGAGAATACTCTTTTTTTTAAGTAGGTGACAGAATAACGGTTGAGCGTTGTCCTGCAGTCTGCCTTTGAGCCGTCTCCCCAGGGTGGGTTACCTGCTGGTGGGAGAATGGGGACCTCTGTGCCAGGGGGGAATGTATGGCCGCCCCCGGGGCACCACGTCCTCAGCTACCGCTGCTCCTCAAATCCCTGCAAGCAAGAGGAAAATAAAGGCCTATCAAGACTTTGACCCTTTTCTCTGCTGCGACTATGGGAGCATTAGAGGACAGCAGGCTCCTCACCAGTGCTTGGGAGATGAGGGGAGCGAGGAAACCCTGAGCACACCTTGTTCTTATCCCTACCAGATACTTCCCTGTGCAGTCGTTTGGGCTCCTGTACACACACGCACACTGATGTGAGCAAATACACACCTTGACAGTGCCTGCTGTGGTAAATACCACACACAGCTACCGAGCCTCCACTTGAACTTGGTGCTAACCTTTTGAAGCAGCCCGCTCCTCCCTCCTCCTCGGGAAAGCGTGGGGCAGGGACATGCTTCCTGTGCTGGTGCTCCCTCCTGATGGCTTTGCCCACCCTGAGAGGTGCACCCTCTGCACATCACCCCCACCCCTTGTACCGGGCATCCTCTGACGCCAGACAGCAGGTCTCCACCATGTTTCTGGAGCTGCGATTTTCTCCATTAAGTCAAAATTCTGACTATATCTAACCATATCTTTCCAGCTCTGCTTTTTTTAACTCCTCAGGTCCAAAAAGTTAGCCTAAGTGCTTTGCCTTTACCTGGGCCTTTGGAGGGAGGTGAGGGAAAGAAGAAATTTCAAGACTTCTGGAAAACAGCAACTATACCAGCTCCTCTCCAAAATAAGTATGCTTCTGTTTCTCTTTTTGCGAGAAACCATTTGTGAAATTACTCACCGCAGTGAATTTTAGGCATACTCATTACTTCACAGGAAGAAATCCTGGGAAGAAAAACCACAAGCAGGCTAAGGTATTTCCTCTCTTACAAACCAGCAAAACCCCAACTGTGCTTCAACAGGCAGATAAAATTACTAATACTCCATTTTTATAATAAGCCATGTCAAGGCACCGACGTTATGATGGTTGCACCATTAGAAAGTTGCACCGCCTACAAATTTTTCTGTAGCCATCGCACACAAGCAAACCATAACAGGTAGAAGGAATATATCGGAGTGTTTTGCAAAGATGTGCCGATGCAGTAGAGGCCAGGCTGCCTGCCTGTCCCCCTACAGCCCATCCTGCAAACCAAAACTAGGCTGTTTGGTGCAGCCTGGCTTCTGCCTGCCTGAGGGGATCTTGTCTGTGGCGGGGTGTCAAGAGAATATGACCCCCCCCATCACCATTTGCAGCACAAAACAAAGGGCCAGTGGCTGATACAGCAGCTAAAACTGTCAACAGTGTGGATATTTACAGTCCAGGAGAGACAGGAGCAAGAAGCCCCAGGATCTGCCTGCCACGTGCCCAGGTTTTCCTGGTAGTAAATGTTGAACAAAATCCATAACCAGAGATATTTTGGGTCAACCCCTGTCTTTTCTCAGGGAGTTTTTTGTTAAATGCCCCTCTATCATATGGAATTGTTAAACATTTTTCCATAGGCTTGTCCCAGGTCATAGCCATGCTTCGGTATGCAAGGGTTCCCGTTTGGGCTACAATCCAAAGTTTTTTGACAGATCTGATTTCATGAGGAAATTCCTTGATTCTGCAGCTTTTTGTGCTTTTTTTTTTTTTTTTGTGCATTAGTAGAAACATTTCTTTGAAACAATTTCTTTGTGAGATTACCTCAGCTTGAGGAATAATGCTGCAGGTAGCAACCATGCCTGTATATCCCACATACTCCCTACATTCATCCCTTGCACAAAGCTATCATTTATGCCCCACCACACTGTAAAATTGCAGTAGGACAAGGCTGAGGAGCGTTTCAAGAAAAATGGCACTAAAGATACAGGCATCCAGGCTGATTCCCTTCTCCAGCAGACAGCATTGTTGCTTTTCTCTCTTTGCCTTTTTTCCTTTCTACTCTATTCAACGAGGTGATGTCAATCAGTGCTGCCAGAGAAACAGAAATCTGTGGGGCAACAGCGATGACCAGCCATGGACTTGCATCAGTTTACGTCAGCCGGGCTCACTGCTCAGAGAACTGTTTTACTCCATACTGGGCCTGAGCTCCCCCTCGTTTCTCACGCGTTTGCAGTGGAGCTTAGCCATTTTGCAGTTCTGTGCAGCTAGAACAGGAGAGAAGCTCCATGACAGCAAAAAGCCTGTAGAAAGCTCTGATAGCAAGCAGATATTGGCCTGTTTGTCCTGGCTGACTGTGGTGGGAGTTGGAAAACTTCTTACCATTTCCTAGCCCCTCTTGCTAGTATTCAGGGATGAGCCAGCAACCCATTTGCCCACCGGCAGAAGGGCTGTACCACAACATTTTTACCAGGGCAGTGCTCAGCCAGCAAGCGCAGCTGGTTGTGGGACGCTGCTCATGTGCCCATGAGTTTGCTGGGCTTTGACTCTCTTGTGGTAATTGGCAAGTTCCTGGGATGTGAGGTGTTGCCCTCCAGGTGCCAGCCCAATAGACATCCTGGGAAACCACACGTGGAAGATGTTTTCTTCATACAGCACCACCTGGCCTCCAGGCTGTGGTCAGATGCTGTCTGTCTTAGAAGTCCAGGTGGAGAGGGTTGACAAGCAGTGTCCCTCAGGGATCCATACTGCGGCCAGTGCTATTCAATATCTTCATCAATGATATGGACAGTGGGATCAAGTGCACCCTCAGCAAGTTTGCAGGTGACACCAAGCTGAGTGGTGCAGTGGATATCCCAGAGGGACAGGATGTCATCCAGAGGGACCTGGACAAGTTAGAGAGGTGGGCCCAAGCGAACCTCATGAAGGTCAACAAGGGCAAGTTCAAGGTCCTGCACCTGGGTCGGGACAATCCTCATTATCAATACAGGCTGGGGGATGGCATGATAGAGCGGAGCCCTGTGGAAAAGGACTTGGGGGTACATGAAAATCTGGACATGAGCCAACAATGTGCGCTTGCAGCCCAGAAAGCCAATCGCATCCTGGACTACATCAAAAGAACCGTGGCCGGCAGATCCAGAGAGGTGATTCTCCCCCTCTACTCTGCTCTCCTGAGACCCCACTTGGAGTACTGTGTCCAGCTCTGGAACCCTCAGCACAAGAAGCACAGGGACCTGTTGGAAGAGGTCCAGAGGAGGGCCACAAAGATGGTCGGAGGGCTGAAGCACCTCTGCTATGAAGACAGGCTGAGAGAGTTCGGGTTGTTCAGCCTGGAGAAGAGAAGGCTCTGGGGAGACCTTAGAGCCCCTTCCAGTACCTGAAGGGGGCCTACAGGAAAGCTGGGGAGGGGCTGTTTGCAAGGGCATGTAGCGACAGGACGAGGGGCAATGGCTTTAAACTAGAGCTGGGTGGGTTTAGATTAGACATTAGGAAGAAGCTCTTTCCAGTGAGGGTGGTGAGACACTGGCACAGGTTGCCCTGAGAGGTGGTGGAGGCCCCATCCCTGGAGACATTCAAGGCCAGGCTTGATGAGGCTCTGAGCAACCTGATCTAGTTGAAGATGTCCCTGCTGACTGCAAGGCGGTCGGACTAGATGGCCTTTAAAGGTCCCTTCCAACCCAACACATTCTATGATTCTGTGATTAGTGCTGATGATAACATCCTATTTCCTCCGGCATTTGCAAACAGTTTTCGTGCTCCCAAACGCAAGTCTATAATGTCTGAGAAATCTTGCAAGCTGATCAGCAGCTCCGCAGAGGTGTGGACCTTCTCCCCAGCTGTGGGGATTAAAGGCTCTTGGCACTTCTCTGGAGACACACAGAGCTTTAAAAGAATGGGGCTCGAACAAAACAGCTGTGCTATCTAGCAGTGCGTTGGATGAACTCTGCTGAGCGTTGCTGTTTTCTATCCAGGCTGCAAGGCGGAGGTGAGTAATTTGCACACCACAAAAGCAGCTGGGCAGAGGATGTAGAATGTTGTTCATGTGCTTCCCCTAAAAAGCAGCAGTGCCAGGTCTTCCATTACTCACACAAACCTCACTTTCTTCAGTATGTTTCAGAAAGCCTCATTTTCTGGAAATGGCATCACCTTGTTCTTTTTTTGAAAAAACAAGAAAAAGCAAAACAGCCCTTTGTGGTATTCGGCATGTGCCAACTGAATGTCCGGCTACATACATTGGTCCAATAGCCAACTGCTATCCGGCACTAGCATTTCTCTGAAAATGAACCAGTTTGTGGCAAAGGCTGCGCAAGGCCACGACGTCATTTGCTGTGTGGAGAGGTCGCTTGTTCCCCCTGCCTGCACAGGATGGACATCCAAGAGCATGAAAGAGTAAAGAGCACTTTGATGAGGCTGACTAAAACACGGAGTTACTCCCCTTCCTCGGAGGCCGCCTGTTCCCCAAGACCCGCAGGCAGTGGGCAGCTCTTTTTGGGAGCGTGCTGCACCACAAACGGGCTCCCAGGCAGCACAGCACCGCTGGTGGCTACGAAGGCTGCAGAGGTCCCAGTTCCATGTCCCCAGGTGATCAGACCTAGCAACACAGGAGCTGTGGGCGCAGAACAAGGAACAGGATACTCTCTGATACAGGGGTTGCTCCCAACATTTAGCCCCAGGATCCTGCCCCCTCACGAGTACAAAGCAGCTGCCTCTGTCTGCAGCCCAGATTTAGCAAAATTTTCAGGCAGCAGCTCATCTCACAAGTGTTACCCACACCTCCCGCAGGCTGCTCCACACCTCCTGAAGGTGATGCCTGGCCCTGACAGGAACATGCAGGATACCCTAAGACATCTTGAAGGGTCGGCCCTGCCCAGGCTGTGGGGAGCTGGAGATGCCCCAGCACCTCTCCGGTGGTAAAGAGACTCCAGCAGTGGCAGCTTCTTGGAGAAAACCATATTAAACAACCCTGCCCCAGGGGTCCCAAGGACACAGCGGGGCTGGCAGCACCTTTTGCACAGGCAGCACCAGCAACACAGGGGAACCATGCCAACCCTGCCACATACTTCTGCCTCTTCGTATGCTCTCCCCCTGTGTGAGAGGCCAGCAGCAAAATCCACACCATGGGCCACAGCAGAGATCCAAAATCCACACCTCCCTCTGTGCAGCTCCACAAGGGAAAATGGGCCATGCTGACCAGTTGCTTTCGGTGGCATCACTGACACAGAGGGACGACGTGGGGAGCCACCCACCCCTGCTCCCCTGTGCAGCGATAACTCAGGCAGGGCTGAGTGAGGACTCATCAGGATATCCTTCCAAATTGCTTCCTCCCACCGCCAGGAAGGGGAAGAGGCACACGTGCTTTCATGGGTGAGAAAATGGCCCTGCTGGCTCCATCCACGCTCACGGCCCTCCTCTGAATTTGCCGTACAGCCTGTTCCCCACAGCTTCTGCCTGCAGATGCTGCCTGGTTGTCACAGTAGGACGTTTCCAGCCTGCTGTGCATGTGATGTTCTGCCATCGGTCCTGGCTCTCTCAGAATTGGGCCAAATAGTTGCACCACCTCTGAGCGAAGAAGTTATTTCCCCAGCAGAGGTTCAATCACATTGCCCAGCAAAGTCTGTCCGTTGGCATCAGTGGGAGCCGCAGTCATGGACAGACAGTCTCCTTTGCTCCAAAATCAGGCAGGATGAATAACTTAAAAAAGAGCAGAAGGCATCCTCGACCTACCGCTGGCTCAGCCTGACTGGCGCTGCTGTTGACAGGTTTGCACAACCTGTCCCCACGATACCTCACTGTCCAGGTTACACAAGGGTTATATTGTAGTTGAACACTGAAGTGGCACACCTTGAGGAATGGCTGTTTGCCCCGGGCTGCCGAAGCCACACACCCCGACACCGGGTCCCTAGCACCACGCTGGCCACGGCACCGCCTGTCCCACAGGCTCCGCTCCTCTGGGCCAGCTTTCACCCACCCAGACCCAACAACAGGGCTGTGATCTTGGCTGAATGGGAAGAGGGCTGGTAATGATAAAAACAAGAGTATGCACTGTTAATAGAGTGGACTTTCAGAAAACTTTCTGTGTTAAATAGCTGTTTGGCTATTAAAGACACAATGCAAGAAACCAGCAAGGGAACAGTGCTATCTGCAAAGGTCATCAAAGATCAAAAGCTAATTCAAAATCCTTTTATGGGGATTACCAGTAAATACCCAGAATAAAGATAATACTAAAGACAGCCTAGAAGAAAAACAACACGGTATGTGGCGCAGGTGACAAGCACCCGGTTTCAGTCTGCCTCTGCTCAGGTCACAGCTCTGTGGTTGTTAGGAGCAAGTTACACCACACGGGTTGCGATGACGCACGGCAGAGCCTCTGGGTCTTACGTGTTGATGAAGCCTGAAGGTCCTGAGCCCAGTCCCTGCTCTTGCGTGGTGCAGCCACCTCCGTGGGTGCACAGCAAATACCACAGTTTTCTCACTATTTCTCACTACCCCTTGTCCCAGGCATCAGTGCAGGGCCGTGGTAGCTATGCAGGTGTTTCCAAGGAAAAAAAAATGTTCACCATCCCCTGTGGTAATGCCCAGGGGCTTTGTCTGACTTCATCAGCATGTGGCACTGCTTGTGCATTGTTTTGGCAGGAGGGCAGCCACAAAACATTGTGTTCTTTCCTGAGCAGGCAACATGGCCTGAAAGAGCAAGTCCAAAGCAGACACACAGTGACTTAAACCTGGAGGAGACTCTTGCAAATACAGAGAGCTGAGAAATGCTAGTCTCAATAAAGGCATTGATTATGAAATGGCAATTATAGCTAAGAAAGACTAGTTCCAAATAACACTGCTGTCAAATACCAGCATAACCATTCAAACGAGACACGGGGAGGACATATCCACTGCCTTACATGCCATTACATCAGTCAAACCACAATAAAGATAGTGGAAGATCCTAGATTACAAACTGGCAGCTTTTTATACTTTTCACAGAATCATAGAATCATAGGGATGGAAGGGACCTTTGGAGATCATCTAGTCCAACCCCCTGCCAGAGCAGGGTCACCTAGAGCGGGTGGCACAGGAACACGTCCAGGTGGGTTTTGAATGTCTCCAGAGACGGAGACTCCACCACCTCTCTGGGCAGCCTGTGCCAGTGCTCTGCCACCCTCAAAGGAAAGAAGTTCCTCCTCATGTTTAGTTGGAACTTCCTATGCTCAAGTTTGTGCCCATTACCTCTTGTACTGTCCCCGGGCACCACTGAAAAGAGCCTGGCCCCATCCTCCTGACACCCACCCTGTAAGTACTTATAATTGTTGACAAGGTTCCCCCCTCAGCTGTCTTTTTTCCAGACTGAAGAGACCCAAATCCCTCGGCCTTTCTTCCTAAGAGAGGTGTTCCAGTCCCCGAATCATCTTGGTAGCTCTCTGCTGCACCCTCTCCAGGAGTTCCCTGTCCCTCTTGAACCGGGGAGCCCAGAACTGGACACAGTACTCCAGGTGCGGCCTCACCAAGGCAGAGTAGAGGGGGAGGATGACCTCCCTCCACCTGCTGGCCACACTCTTCTTGATGCACCCCAGGATGCCATTGGCCTTCTTGGCCATGAGGGCACATTGCTGGCTCATGGTCATCCCGTTGTCCACCAGGACTCCCAGGTCTCTTTCCACTGAGATGCTCTCCAGCAGGTCAGCCCCCAACCTGTCCTGGTGCATGGGGTTATTCCTCCCCAGCTGCAGCACCCCACACTTGCCCTTATTGAATTTCATAAGGTTTCTTTCTGCCCAGTTCTCCAGCCTGTCCAGGTCTCTCTGTGTGGTGGCACAGCCTTCTGGTGTGTCAGCCACCCCTCCCAGCTTTGTGTCATCAGCAAACTTGCTGAGGGCACACTCTGTCCCCTCATCCAGGTCATTGATGAATATATTGAGGAGGACTGGGCCCAGTACTGACCCCTGGGGAACAACACTTGTCACTGACCACCAACTAGACCCTGTGCCCCTAATCACGACCCTCTGAGCTCTCTCTTTCAGCCAGTTTTCTATCCACCTTACTGTCCATTCATGTAGCCCACTCTTCCTAAGCTTCCCTATGAGGATGCTGTGGGAGACCATGTCAAACGCCTTGCTGAAGTCAAGGTAGAAAACATCTACTGCCCTCCCCTCATCTATCCATCCAGTCATGCCTTTCTTTTGCACTGGAACAAATGAAGATGGTGAAGAATCCAGTCCTGTGTCTGCTAGATAAGTAATGAAGCTTCTTAGGAATAGGATGTATCACCTTGTGGAAAAATTCAAGGCTAAGATCTCTGTTTGCTTGTATTTCTGTAATATCTGGTGCCCTGCTGAAAGAGTACCATGTTTGAACAAAAGGTCGTTCTGGCAAGTAAGAATGCAAACACCTCCAGACAGCAGACAGGTAAGCACGCAAATCAGAACGTTTTCCATTTACTAAAATATAAATGTTATATATTTAATAGAAAATAAAGGGAAGGAGGTTTATTAACAGCACATTTTCCGGTTTTTTTTCTATTTAGATGCACAAACTTATGCACAACCAAGCATGCCTGTGTTTACTTAAAATTACATAACATATGGCATCCTAAAGAAAAAAAAATAGGAGTTATTATGAAAGTTAATGTGTTTACTTTGAAAGTGAATATATTGCATATAAATACAGTATGCACGTGCTTAATGTTGCTTAGCTCGCTTAAAGCTAAACCTAATCCAATATGCAAGTCAAATTCCCACAGCTTAATACATTTCATGACTAAGCCTCATGCTTTAATGGCCATTCATAAAACCTAAATCACTTAGCCCAACATTCAAACAAACAGCATGTGCACTGAACTTGGGCTAAGCCGGTAAAGGCATCCCTGTCTGAGGGTGTGAGCCCACTGCGGCTTGTACCAGTGTTGGTGCTGGCTGCTGTGGTCATCCCCCTCCTGACAGCCACCAGATCCTTCACTGAGCTCTTCCACTCCTAATGCAACAAACAAACCAACAAACAAACAAAAAAAAATCCCCCTTCCCAAATCCCCCCCCAAACCCAGCCCTAACTACTTCCCCTACTTTCCGACTAGATTTACTTTGCTAAAACAGCTTTGCAAAGGGTTTTGCAGCCAGCACAAAGGAGGAGCATTCAGAAAACATCAAACTTCCATGGCTTCTTGCCCAACTGCGCCCATGCCTTGAAGCCGGCAGGTGCTCAGATTTCTGCTGCTAAGGATCTGTTTCGAGGCATGCCTCCAACGTGCACAGTCTTGTCAAGCTCAGGAGCCCACGCAGAGTGCTCCTCAGCCCACTGGAGGACCAAGGGGCACATTTGTCTAAACCAAGGGAGTCGACCTTCTCAGGGACACCCGATGGGTGCTGGACACGCAGCAACTCTTTGCACCAGCTTTCTGAATGTCAGTATAGCCAGACAAAAGCACAAGGCAGAAGACAGCCAGACAGCAGCTGAACCCTCTGTTTTATTCCCCAGCCTGCCTCAACTCATTGCTCCAAAACATCTCCAGAGCACCCAGCACCCCATCCCAGTAACCCCTGGCTCCACTTACCAAGTTTCAGGCAGCGGGCTCTGGCACAGAGGCTGGAAGTACCCTGAACCCAGCACAAAGCCATTCTGCACCCACCACACGTGCTGCCTGTTCCCACTGCTCACTGGCCCGCCAGGAGTGGGAGCAGCAGGACTGGCTGGTGGTCAGCGTGATGGTGGCTGTGAAGCCACCACGGCTGCCTCTGCATTTGTGCTCCAGCAAGCAGCAGGGTCTTCCCAAAAGCAAGTACTCCAGGAGGGTGCACGCCAGCAGCACGTGCATGGTTGGCTCTGTGTGAACTGGTACCTCCTGGAAACGGAGGAGAAGAGCAAATGTGGAGAGAGCAATGTGGTCCCTGCACCAGGCACGCAGAAGAGGACACACAGTCATTCCCATAGACATGCTGTTGGGCAGGGAGCACCTGCACTTGACTGGGAGGGAAGAAATGGGAAGCAAGAGGGGAAAGAGCAAGCCTCAAGGTAATATGGTGGCAGCGGGAAGTTTGGGCAGGCGAAGGGGGGAAGCCTGGCAGAGAGACAGAGGGCACTGGGGCAGAGGAATGCTTGATGTGAAGGACAGTTCTTTGATTCCCGCACCCAGAAAAGATGACACATCCAAAATGCAATGAATGCACTAAGAATCTGTGCCCAGAAGAATACATCACGGATATACAAAACCCATTTATTTTCTTTCTTCACCCAGTGATTTCAGGAATGAGTGATGGAGCCAGCAGTCACAGCCAATGATTACAATCAGCAATCCATTTGTATTGTTTCCGTTTCAGACCGAGGAGGAGATAATTTGCTTTTGGTTCAGAGCAACAGAATGCTTTTTTCCCCATTTATACTGAAGTAAAATAATTTCAGATTCATAATCTAAATGCTTGCAGAGAGGCTTGAATGCTGCTCCCTGGCTGAATGACCTATTCGTTCACTAACACGTAATGCAGACACGAAGATCTGGCAGCCCTGACTGCCTGTGTTACATTCCTGAATCAAACGTATTCATTAATTGAAGTCTGGGTGTAGGCAGGAGAGAGTTATTAGGGCAGCCTAGTGATGCCTACAGTACTTTCATTTCCAGTTCTTATCAACAGAAATTGAGAGTCTTCAAAAGCCCAAGCCCAGTCAGACTCTCAAACAGTACACAGTGGCTAGAAAATAAGTGTGTGAAATCCAGACTTGGTGTTCTTCTGTTTTGTTTCTTTTGGGGTTTTCTGGTTGGTTGGTTGGTTGGTTGGTTTTGGGGGTTTGTTTGTTTGTTTGTTTGTTTGTTTTTGTTTTTTAAGTCTGGTGCAAAAATGAGGGCTTGCATAGTCATTGATTCCTGCTGCTAGGAACTATCAGAAAACTCTCAGCTTCTTCTGCAGCCAACCTTACCTACAGTTAATTAATTAACATGGCAAAAGCAAGAGCCCAAATACTCAGATGCTTTAAATAGCTGCTTGGGATAGGTTGCCAGTTAGGCAGACAAAGGGCACAAAGGTTAAAGAAATGTAACCGAGAGACCAGTTATGCGTCTAATCTGTACGAAGGAAAATTGTGGGGGCTTAGGAGGAGCAAAAAAATAACTTGATTTGTATGAAATAAGACTTGCCATCAAGAGGACCCAAATACACCTGCTACAAAGGGTTTTTAACAGAGATCCAAAATATGTTAGGTTCTGCACTACTCTGCCATACACGCTCTATTTTTACAGAGTGCTGATGCACATATGACAGCCAGGAGGTCCTGCTGTCATCCAGAAGGACATGATCTGGCTGGAGAAATGGGCCAACAGGAACTGTTGTGAAGTTCAACAAGGAGAAATTCAAAGTTCTGCACCTGAGGAGGAACAACCGCAGGCACCAATATATGCTGAGGGCTGTCTGTCTAGAAAACAGCTTGGCAGAAAAGGATCTGGGGGTGCTGGTGGGCACCAAGTTGAACATGAGCCAGCAGAGTGCCCTTGCTGCAAAGAAGGCTAATGGTGTCCTGGGCTGCACAGGGAGAAGTAATGCCAGCAGGTCAAGAAAGGTGATTCTTCCCCACTGCTCAGCACTGGTGAGGCCATCCCTCAAGCAAGTCCATGGAAATGCCACAAAGATGATGAAGGAACTGGACAATCTGACATTTGAGGAGAAGCTGAGAGAGCTGGGACTGCTCAGCCTGGAAAAGAGAAAGTTCAAGGTGATCTTATCCACGTCTATAAATATTCAATGACGGTGACATACAGGAGATGAAGACAGACTTTTCTCAGTGGTGCCCAGTGACAGGACCAGAGGCAATGGGCACAAGCTGAAACATTAGAAGTTGGCTCTGAACATCAGGAAACACTTTTGCTATAAGAGTGGCTGAACTGGTTTCCAGAGAGTTTGTGGAGCCTCCATCCTTGGAGATACTAAAAACCCAACTGGATGCAGTCTTGAGCAACCTGCTGTAGCTGATGCTGCTTTGAGGTCCCTTCCAATCTCAGCTACTGCGTTCAATTCTGGAGCCCCTACTACGAGAAAGATATGGATGTGCTGGAACGTGTCCAGAAAAAGGCCATGAGGATGATCAGAGGGCTGGAGCACTTCTCCTGTGAGGACAGACTGAGAGAATTGGGGTTGTTCAGTCTGGAGAAAAGAAGGCTCCGAGGAGACCTTATAGTGGCCTACCAGTATCTTAAGGGGGCCTACAAGAAAGCTGATGAGGGACCTTTTAGGATGTCAGGTAATGGTAGGACTAGAGGGAATGGATTAAAACTAGAGATGGGTCGATTCAGACTGGACGTTAGGAAGAAGTTCTTCACCATGAGGGTGGTGAGACACTGGAACAGGTTGCCCAGAGAGGTGGTGGAAGCCCCATCCCTGGAAGTTTTTAAGGCCAGGCTGGATGGGGCTCTGAGCAACCTGATCTAGTGGGAAGTGTCCCTGTTCATGGCAGGGGGGGTGGCACGAGATGATCTTTAAGGTCCCTTCCAACTCGAACCATTCTATGATTCTATGATTCTACTCTGTGAGCCCAGGATTTATGTCTAATTCTTTGTGGGGAGAACTGCACTGCAGCTCCCTGAGAGCAGCACATACACCTGCTCTTGGATGGACACAAGAGCAAGAAGGTCCTGTGCTGCAAGGATGGTCATGGTGGTCCATTTGCTGCTGTTGGAAGCAGCAGTGATTATCTATCTTCCACTAAAGAATCTGATTCTCAGCTTTACTGAGCAGATCTCTAAGGCAGCACGGACCCTCTCTGGTGCAAAGTAGAAATTTCTTTGTCACGCAAAGTTTTCTTGGACTGGTCTCTTCTGATTAATTGTCTATTGATTTGTGGACATCTATGGAGTACAGGATGGCTCTGTGTGTCTCTGAAGGACACACACAAAGTAACAAAGCAAAGGGAGCCTATCACAAAACGCCTTCAACAGACCATCCAGAAAAAAAGGTTTAAGGATCTATCAACTGGGTGGACAGAGGAAAAAGGACGGCTGAGATTTACTCAATCTGATCAAACTCAAGTGAGTAGTGATGCACTTTTCACCCCCCAAAACAACAGGTTTCAGCTAAGTATGGAGAAACATCTAGGAACCTGAAACACTGCTAAGGAGATGGGTAGCAAGGACTGTCTTTCACAGGAATACTGCAGTGAGACTCTTCAAATAACCTATTTATCTCTGAATAAATGTTATGCGAAAGCTTAGGGTTTTTTTTTCTTTTTCTATTGCCACCTTGGCAGGAACCAGTTCCCAGCAAGGGACTGCCAAGCATCAGCTGTGTCAGACTTACACTGCCTGAACACTGCGGTACACGGAGGTAACATTCACCAGCCAGAACTCGAGTGTGCCCTTTAGTGCCCTCCAATTTTCATCCATTGCTAACAGCAGGGAGGAGGTGGTCATTTTCCTTTGCTTAGGTGGTACATGCTAATCCACCGACTGCGGTGTTGCAATGGGAGCAAATGGCTGTCAGCAGACGCCGCAGACATCAGAAGGGGCTGCAGTGCAAACCAGGTGAAGGCATGCAGCACCAAAGTTCTGCTGTGGAGTGATGAAACGGCAGAGCTTCAAGTCCCTTCAGGCACTTGCCACCTCCTTCAGCCTGAAAAAAAGGAGCAAAAATGCATCCAGCCTATTTGTGATGACATCATCAACTTCCTGGGGAGTGAGAAGCTCAAAACAATTCACAGCCAAGAAGGGGAAAACAGCAATGTGATGTTGGGAATAATTGACTAGTTCCACAATGTTTTTTTAGAGGGGAAAGCTACTGGGTTTTGGAGATGGAAGAAAGGGGTTAGTAAAAAGGGCCCCCTTTAGTCTGTAAGATATTTTCCTTTAGGATGCGATCTGTATTTAGACTTAAAGCAACAGCAGGAAATGGTCCCCATGCAGTGCAAAATGCCATAATTTTGTGGCCAGCAGACTGGCCCCTGTGGTCCTGTAAAACAGCTGTCGCCACCCGCGCCAGCCATTTGAAGGCCAATTTCCCTTTTGACTTTGTGCAGCTCCACGGGTACGTGGCCTCTGGGCACAACTCTGCTGCTGGACTTGGGCTCCTTCGCTGATACCCTGCGAGAAACCAGCCTTGAGACAGACCCTGTGCACAAGCGCTTTATGGACTTGGCTTTATTACTTTATATGTCGATAAAGAATGGGTCCAGTGTTCAACAGCAACAGGCTGCCTGAGGCAGAAACACACACCAGCCTCTCTGTTAATCATAGAGCAGAGGGCTGGAAAGGCCAAATTTCACTTCTGGTGCTCATTTCAGCTTCGGCTTTAAGCGGAGTGAAATCATCCCATTAGCCATCGCCCGCTGCATACAAAAGCAATCTGTTTGACAGGCAAAGCACGAAAATATTATGCATTTGCATTCTGGCTGCACAAAGGCTGTCTTTATGAAAGCACCACTGGATGTCAAGTATGAGCGCTCACTCCTAGCAGAGTTAGCATAGTGCTGAGGCATGATGATGAGATCACTGTTTGTGTCAGTCTGCATGCACACACGATACACTTTACACTCACATGCAGTCACCGCTGGCCACGTGCTACACAGCTCTGCTTAATTGTCGTCGTAATTGCAGGAGGGCGTCTGAAACACATCATCATTTTAAGTCTGTGCTGTTCCAGTATCTGACAGTAAGAGGGTTCCTGGTCCACACCAGCAGGGTTAGACAGGTGGTACCCACAGGGCACCACTCCTTCTAACATCTGCCAGCTCTCTCCTCCCTCCCTGATGGAGCACTGTCTGCTTCGGACAAATCGGCTCAATGTCCCACAGCATCAGCAGGGACCCTTCACATGTTGAGAGATATTAGTTGTTTAACTTCAATTTAACTTCTAATTAGAGTAAATTACTTAGGTTATAATATAGTGTTATTTTTACTTTATTTAGCTAGATTTTATTTTACTTTATTTACCTAGATTTTATAAAGCTAACTTTACTTTATTACTTTACTTAGGTAGATTTGCTGAAGCCTTTAGGCCGCAATAGAGGTGATTTGCTTAGTAATTTTCCTAGCAGCTGGTACAGTGCTGTGTTTTGCCTTTTAGTATACACAATTGCAATTGCAGTTGCCCAGGGATTTCTTTGTTGGAGGTCCCTCCCTTTTTGGAGGCACCCAGCCCATGCTGACATTGCTGCTGTACTTTTCGATTAAATTACTTATTTTTATAAAATAGAGGCCTGAGATTCTGCTGCTGGAAACCTAGGGTTGAGCCTGAAGAAGGAAGGAGCACACCCAAGAGTGAGCGTGTGTGTGTGAGGAGTGGGAAGGCACACCATCAGCTCACTGGGGTCACCCCTGCAAAGGGACCCTGGTCCCAGCAGGTAAAGACTCAGGTGGTGCATGTGTGAGTCCTTGGATGGGGTGTGAATGCTCGGGCAGAGGCTTCTCCTTTAACATCACGGTACGGAAAATCCACCAGCAGCAATTTCAAGAGTAAACGTTGTCATCTCAAATACAGCCCCTGGCTGCAGACACTCCCAGACTTGGTCAAGGTCCAGATCTGTCTGCTCCAGCTGTAGCTCCCTCCCCGCTCAGCCAACCGGCCAACAGCGACAAGCCATCCTTATAGTACAAGCCATCTGCAGGAGTCTGGATGCAACTGAATGCTCCAAGACGCAGGAAGCCAAAGTGAGAAGGTCTTCGAGTGGTCTGCAACCAGGCGATAACAGCTGCAAGTTCTCACGTCTCAGCTGCAGGGTGGGCAGGAGCCCCTGCTGGCTCTTTTGCCAGACACACAACACAACCCTAAAACAGATCTTGCTGAAAGCCCCATGTTATTCAAGGGAAACAGGTTTATCCTAGAGACAAAGCCTTGAGGAATACCTCAGAGGTCTCAGCCTCTAAGTAAGAACCCTTAAAACCATTTCTAAAGTCTCAACCTCTGTGTTATTATTCCTTATTACCCAACACATTGCAAAAGCACCTGAATTTGCTCGTACTCCTTTACTCTGGAGCGTTAGTCACACACAAATTTAACACTACAGTTCTCTCCCTCTTTCTTTTCTTTCTCCTTCCCGCACGTTTCTGTCCTAGGGGAAAACTCCTTTTATAAAGGCCAAACCAGTTGTCCCAGGAGGGAAGGGCAGAAGCCAGTGAAGCTGGACAGAAAGGAGGCAAGTGACAGAAGTAATGCGCCATGCCTCGCTCAGGTTTTGGGGGGCTGCCCAGCTAAGCAAGCAGAGCCTCTGAGTTCCCTCGGCGGGGAGTTACTGAGATGGCCCAAAAGGCTAGATGAATAAAACATTGTTCAAGCTTATAAGTAGAGTCCAGAAAAAAAAAAAAAAAAAAACAACAAAAACAAACCAACTGACTTTTTTTGAACCTTCCTCTGTCTGCTTACTGAGAGATGAAATGAAACTGGATACTAGCCCAAATGGCTCATGATTTATTTAACTTTGCGCTGCTGACTTTTTATATTAGAAAAATGTTATTTTACATGTCTGGTCCACCTACAGAAAACAAAAGGCTTGTCAAATTCAAGGCTTCTTGCAAGGTTTTATTTTGGTATTAGTACATATATAATTATATGTAGAAGCTTATACATAAAAACATATGCACGTATAAATGTATATATAAATTTGTATGTCTGTGCAAGTAAAAAAAGTTAATTATATGTAATGACAGAATCCCCCACAGGCTTCATAGTTGGTCCATGGTTTCTCATTTCCATGGGGTTAGAGGGTCACTATTGAACGCATTACTGCATTTTACTCGTGTATTCTGTGATTCTTCTGTTGTCTCAGTACCTCCCTCAGTATTTTGGTACCAGAGAAAGGAAGGAGACATTGCCACCACCAATAAGTTGCTGTGAATATGTTAAAATGCACTCTTCCACCCAACAGGCGAGCCTTAAAAGAGGAAAAGCTACTCACCATACAGCAAGGGTGTGGGGAAAGACTAGCAGAGCTTTGTATTCGTTTGAGCTCGCTGCAACCCTGTGAGCAGATCTAAGTTTAACACAGGCCCAGAGGATGCAAAGCCCAAGTCAGGAACAATAACTCACTTCACGTCAAAGCCCAGCAAAGAGATTTCTTTTGACAGCTTCTGTTTCATGCTCCCAGTGAGCTTACTGGCTTCCTGCACAGGCACACGAGCCCGACCTCTCCCATTTACCCACAAGTTGGACGCGTATAAATAAAATGGCCATTAATTCCAGCTGGCACATGGGTTTGGCTGAGGCCCTTCCTTCCCGAGAGCAACAGGGATAAAGAGCTGGGGGGGGGAGCATGTGGAGGGATGAGACAAGAAACAAGCAGCAATCCAAACACTTCCATTGTAAACTCTCTGGCTTGATCATCTAGGGTCACACCCACATTTAGGCAAAAAAAAATACTTAGAGCTGATTAAGATCAAGAAGAGGAAGCATATTCTCCCCAGAAGCACAAACCACACATCAGTAGCAGCCCACTCTTGATTTGATGAGAATTTAATAAAGCATTCTAAAAGCTGTGTTGGAAAGTATTAGGAATACTTTTTTTTTTTTGGTCTCTTAATTTACAGGAATAAGCTGGGTAATTATTTTAACCTAAGCTGAGTGTGAAGACAAGCATTACAAACATCTTCCACTGAAAAGGTTAGACACGTTTCTTTCCACACAAACACTGGAGCATAGTTAGAACATTTACAAGACACTAACCTAAAACTGCTTTTGAAAAGGAAACACACAGACAAATAAGCAGTGAAAGCAGAATGTGGGGAATTTAACCATAAGAATTATCCCTTATTCTCAATTGCCTGATAGCTGGCAATGGAAATTTGTTTGTACAATGCAGAGGAGGTAACAGCCTTTAAAGTAGTCCAACTTCAAATGCTCAGGACAGACAAAGCCGGTGCAGTTTGGTCCTGTGGGCTTCTTGGGGTTGTGAGATTTTTATTTTTGATTAAAAGCACACCCCAGATCACTAATTTGAGTTACAGTGCAGTTCCACAACACTAAGGTAAGAATCGTACATGCCTTCCCCAAAGCCAACATGAAGGTGGAGATGACTTTCCTGGGGCAAGTTCTAATCTGCCCAGATATGCAGCACTTACTATCATGGCGAAGCTCTGTCATGGTGTTTAGTTTATTTGAAGAGCTAAGAATACATCTTTATCTAAACTTGTGCATTCACTCTGAATATCCAAGTAGCAGACCCATGCGGTATAATCTGATAATTAGTTACAAACTTCAGTTTATGCATTCTCAGACCCAAAAACCAGATTAAGTTTGAAATTACTGCCATTTTATACAATGCCATCCTCTCTTCCAAGTGTTATTATTTAGACAAACCTAGAGAGTATTTAAATTGAAGAAACTCTGTATAACTGTAAAGAGTTTAATTCCGGCTGTTGAGGCCAAGGAAACCTAAAGTTTTGTATGGCAGTAATAGTGTTCACAGCTGATGGGGACCAGTTCAACCCAAGAATGGCTGGAGCTCAAACCCACCTTAAAATTACATGATCAGAAATTAGGTGTGAGGACTAAAAGAAGACTTTAAGATGAATGGAACAGCTTTCAGAAGTCATGTATGGAAGCAGGTGGTTAGAAGGAAACAAACTTTTTCAGCTGACAAAGCAGAGGTAATGCAGGCAAGTCAGCAGTCAGTATCAGGAGAGAGTGGCAATGAAAAAAATCCAAGTGGGAAAGACTTCTTTTGAAAGCACAGAATAAAAATCAAAACATTATCTAATAGTAGGCAGGAAAATAATAAAAGTGCTCAGGAAAGTGGATTTAGGCATTGTGCTGTGTGGCAGCAAATGTATTGAGCACAAAATACACTCAGGAAATATTTAAGTTTCTGTAACTAGTTTTCAAGCGATTCCAGTACTGCTTGTTTCTGCCATGCCTCTCAGATTCCAACAACTCTATCATACACACAGCCTCTTATTAAGTTTCACATGAAAATCTTAATAAGTTTTACAGAAAAGATAAGAAAAAAGCCAAGTCTGATGACAGTGCAAGCACAGAGTGCTGTCTTGGTAGAGCACCTCAAAGCAAGGTATCAACACTACTCCTCAATTTTAACATGCTTTGTGTCAAAGATATTCATCTCTAAAAATCTGAATCTAGGCTGACTAGTTACAAAACATAGGGAACTGTCTGTTCAGTTGTGAGGATTTTATACACAGAAGTTATTCTAAAAGATTAGGGATAACTCAAGATCAGATTTAGGCAAATGTGAGTTAGTTTCTGCGGAATAAGAAAAATGCAAAACAGATGGCCCAGTTGTAGAAAAAACTCAAAAGAAAGGCACATGTATTTATGGCTGGGAAGATTAATGAGAAGTCAAATCTACCAAAACTGCCATAAACACTTAAAGATGTCATGTTGTGGCATCATTGAACAAAAGGAAAAAGCCTGTATTCCAAACAGATTGTATTCAAAATTTATTTTTAAATAAAGAAAAAACAAGACAATGATTTTAAATAAACATGGTATATTCTACACATCTGTAGATCAACACAGCTTTACATTAGCCATTTTTAACCTTTAGAAGTTCTGTTGCAGCATCTTCTTCAACATTTGAGATAGTGTTGGTTTCCACTTCATAATCAACCGAACAATACCCAAATGAAACTATTTGCTTAAGTGAAGCTTTATTTTTCATGACCAAAAATGGCTCTAATACAAAAGCACCTGTTAAACAATTATCCCCACCTAATTTTTTTTTTTTAAATGAAGTCTGTTCAGCCTTTTTTTTTGGTTCTGTTCCATTGCCTGCATAGAAATCAGCATAAAGCTAAGTTGCAAGCTAAGCTTCACTTTAGCAGTGCAATGAATGGCATCAAACTTCATGAAACAAAAGATACAAACATTGTCAGCAAAATTCAACTATGTAAAAACAATATGAAAGTCAGAATGTTTTTGTGGGTCACAACTAGACTAGCTTTCAGTGTGCAACCTTCCTCAGGGAAAAGTGCTTTTTTTTTCCCCCCAATTCACATTGAAAGAATGAAGCATGCATCAAAAGCCTTTGTTCATACAGAAATGCCCATTAAAAGAGTTCCATGGTAACATAAGGCAAAAAGATATTAAGATGGATGAAGCATTTTGGCCCAGAGTATGTTTTATGACATACATACACATTACATTTGTGTAGCATATGACAGGTAAGGGATTGGCTCAGTAAGGTAAAAGTGTCCATTTTTATAAATACATGTCATTATTGCTAATATGCTACACATTATCATCCAACTTCTAAAGCTGCTTTGTTGGCATTACTTTTATAATTAGCAGCTCACATTCATGGTGTAAATATGCTATTCCATATGAAGAACAGTAAAGCAGCATAAATACAATTATGAAAACAAAAGGCTTATGCAACATCCCTCCCTAGCTTTGCTGTGGTTTTTTTTTAATTAAAAAGTGTTCAAAGAAAACAAGTCCAGTTCACCACAAATCAGGAAGTCTCACAATGAGGTTGGAAACCAAGCTACGGGGAGCAGGGTGGGGGGCAGGGGGAAAACACGGCATGCATTATAATCTAGTCCTTTTAGTCATACCACTGGAATACAAAAGTCCAATTTAAAAGCTAGACTAACAGTAGAAGGCAAAAAGCCAAGAGTAGACTTAGTTTGATATTTAAATTAAGATTAAAATTTTAATCAGTAACAGCAAACTCACCCGGCCCTTTAGTATATTCACAATATTTACTGCAATTGAATACTTAATTATGACTAGTATAGGTATGTATGTTCACTTTAAAAAGATATTAAATACCTGCATCATGAAATTACATTCTTAAAACATTGTGTAAGAAAATAGCTCATGTGTGAAATGTTTCTGAAATGTATTTCTGCTCCGTTCTACCCCCCACTATGTCACACACACAAACACACACCCCCCACCAAAGCATTCACTCACAGGGGAAAAACAAACACCCCTTAAAAAAGAATGGAAATATTGAAGGGGACCAGCTTGGCTAGTTACAGCACAGTGCTTAACAAGGTTCAAGACAGAACCAGATCAGAGTTGGCCAAAAGATGCCCACAAAACATGCCTGACCAGTAATTCCTTCCAACTCATTCTATCAAACTCAGTCCACTTTTGGTTCATTGCAATGACTGAAGTATTTCATATATACATATAAACACAAGACTCCAGCTTTACTTTAGTTTTTTTTTTGCAAAGCATTTTTACCTTCCCATTCATTTTGTTCTGCAGCAACTACAAGAGGTAGGCATAAAGCATTTAAGAGCTTCTTTCCCAAGGTCCTGTTACTAGCTCAATTTAGTGGGATAAAACAGAAATCAGCTGTACTTATGTGTTTTCACTAGGTACAGCCTTTTACAATCCAGCTGGAAAATAGCTATATGAACCCTGGATTTGCTAGGCTAGCACACCATGGAGTAAGAAGCTGTTCATATCCAGGAGGATACTTTTTTTTTTCTTTTAAAAGTGTTTACTGCAGAGCATTCCCATAGAATGTAGATGTCAGGACCAATTCTCTCCATTTCTATTTGTACATAGGAGCAAAGTACCATTTGGCCAAGACTACAGATGTATTTTCACAGATGCAAGTGCCATGCAAAAATAACTTAAAGAACAGATACCAAAACATAAAAGTAGTAAAACTACTGAAGGTAGATTCTTCTCAAAAGTATTTCTATAAACAATTTATAATACTTTTCTTTCCCCCTTCTCTTTCTGACATTCACAGTTACAAAGCTGTGGCTATACATCAAGAATTTCTTCTGCAGTGCCTCCGCAACGTAATCTGTAGCGTCCCGTTCTCCAGCTAATAGTGGGGTCCCACAAAGCAGACAGGAAAATATATATAGTCATGGATTCTCTGATGAACCAAGCTACTGCATAATCAAGTTTTGAAAAACACAGAGCACCACCCTAGAATGTAAAGAACAAGTATTTAAACGTACTGATTATTCAAAAGGAATTTCACTGATTATTCAAAAGGAATTTCACTGATTATTCAAAAGGAATTTCACTGATTATTCAAAAGGAATTTCACTGATTATTCAAAAGGAATTTCACTGCAATTTAAAATGTGTTACAGATAAACTTATTTTAAAGCTTATTATACGGATTTACATATCAATAGCATATTTTCTTTATAAGCAAGCCAACATTTTGCTGCTCAAGAGATGATTACCCATATTAAAGATGAAGAGATTGGCAGAATGGCCCAGGTGGTTTGAAAGGAGACTTTTATGTAGAGCAAAAGGCAATGAGAAGTGTGACAGTTTCACTGTTTTCTTTTTGAAGCTTTGTAAAACTGCATTCAAGCAAACATTGGGGTTTTGTCACAGACCCCAAGAACAGCAGCATCTAGAAACAACACTCCTGCACATTCACAGAGGACTGAAAATCAAATAAATAAGCCTTTGGCCTATTGCATAGGAAAAGTGGGACTGAAAAAAAGCTTACAGCCTCTCAATATTTTCTGCTCCTTTAAGAATTTCTAGCTACATGCAGAGCTGAAAGTCTAAAAGGCTTCAGGAGAGGAAGAGTAGGCACACTGTTAAAGCTGACCTTCTGGAGTCCTACAGAATCAACACAAGGCCAAGTTTTTTGGTGTTTTTTTTTTTTTATTATTTCCAGTATGTGTTAAGACTACCAAAAGTACTTCTCAGTATGATGAGTACTATTTGAAAAATTTGAGTATCCAAGTAATTATGGATCAGATCTGGATGGAATACAGTCACAGCAAAAAGTAACCTAAATAGGTCCTACAGCATCAGAATAACAAACGCTGTTCTGATTTGTGACATCTTTGTATATTAAAAGTTTGACGCCCAGCTTCTAGTGATGGGAAGATTTTATTTTTAGAAGTAGGCTATAGCTGTCTTGTAACTCCATTATTACAAAAATAGAGTGAAAAGTGTACTTAAGAGTACATATACACCTCAATAAATACAATACAAAGTGAAAACTAAGATAAAGAACAAACCATAAAATCCTACAAAGCTGCTGTTCTTGTACAGTTAAAAAAACCTTAAAATTTCCAGATACGCCTAAGTAGAGCAGACTGGAAATGCTAAGATTAAGGGGACAGATATAAAAACTTCAAAAGCCTAGGGCAGAGGCAGGTGCATATAGAAAACAAAATTACAACTATGCACACTTACTCTTTTTTTGCACTACTATAACTGAAGCTTGAAGACTGAGAAGTAACAAGATTTGATCTGTTATTTCCTTGATTCAAGAGAATTATTTGATGGTTATAATTAGGCTTAGCTTTTTTCTGAAATAAATGGCACTAGTAACTTTAATAATGCCAAAGAAATGAAGCTACATACCTGAACTCCTTTTAGTTGAATGTAGTCAAATATAAACCATGCCAGGCAGTGACACATGAAAAATACCATTATATCCCATCTAAACACATGATGAGCTGCCCAGCCAATAACTAGACTGGCAACAAAGCACTCTGAGATTGGCTCACAAATTATCGTGGCAGGCAACATGTTAATTCTCAGTTTGGCCCACCTAGAAAAGACAAACAAATCAGTTCTGACTATGCATTATTATGTTCTCCTCCCCCACCTCATCAAATGATGAGCCATCATGGTCTTTTCTGACAACATTAGTTTAATCTCACTTAATTTACATCCCCAAATAAAATATTGCAAAAATGCTCCCTTAGCATTTAAGAGGTACTAAGGGGAGGATTTTTTTGGAGTTTTTTTAATATCAGTCATACTTCCATGGAAAGTCAGTGCCTCTCTCCCAACAATAAGAAGCAGCTGTGCATTGGAACTTTAGCATTCTGGACATTAGATCAAATTAACTCGGAAAATTCCCTCTCATTATCAGGTTATCTGCATCAGAAGCGGATGACAGGAATGAGTGGGAAAGGAAGGAAAGATTAGAATTCTACCTGATCATTCTGGATTGAAACTGAGAAATTGAATATGAACCAGAGTTTTGCATTGCAACTTGTGTGGCCATCGCAAATTTCCAGCCCCTGAAAGATTAATTTGTTATTAGAAAAAAGTGCAAATAAGAGATACAAAAAACAATTACAGAACAAACACCCAAGATTTTCATTAGGCTTGAAAAGTTTCTTTGGCATATCTGCCATATTATTACAGCGGGTATACGCAAAAAAATTAGTGTGCTTATCAAGTCTCTTCATTGAAAAAGAGCACATACCTCTTGAATAATACCTAAAACAAGTTCTCAAACTTTTTTCTAAAGGAATTGACAATGATATAGCTTAATTATTTCTAAAAAAACTACCACACAATAGTCTTTTAGCACATCATAAGCATAGTTGTTATATACATGTGAAGCTGACCTGAACACCTATACTTATTAGTATGTACTATGTGTTTAAAACAAAAGATTTAAACTGCACTTAAAGCAATAAGTTTACTTCAGAGTCATCTTACCGGTCAGCTATAGCTTTGGCCATAAAGTAATCTTCAGCAATATATTGTGCAAAAGCTATCAGTCCTCCTGCTTGGTCCAAGACATCCTTTCTCATCAAGCATGACATTCCTGTCACACACTTAAAGCCAGTTAAGTTGGCTGAAATATATGACCTTGGATGTGAAGTTCCAAAATAAACCTGCCAAAACAAGATAAGGCTTTTAAAACTCTACATGTATTTATGTAAGTACTACTCACTGGCAACTTTTTCTCCAACAATGCTTGGAGGAAAAAAGAGAGCTAGACATGGCGAGTTATGACAGTGTCTTTGGAAAGATCTTTACCACCAATCTAAGAAATCTAGCCTACCACCAAATCTGAGAAACCTAGTAGTGATATTGGCTGTGTTTTTATACATCTTTAAGTGGGTTTTAAATCCACATATTAAACTACTGTATTTCCTGTGGTATTTAATTTCTAATTTATTGAGGTTGTTCTCAGGGAATATATATATTAAGAATCCATTAAGGAACTTACTAATCACTATGATTAATATATATTATTTGGTGATAGCGGACAGATATGCTGTCTCCTTCCTCTTGGAAAGATTAACCACATTACTGCATACATGTTTTTATAAACTTACTGTATGGTTGTATAGAAGCAGAATAATTTTGTTTATTTAATGTACTTGCAAACACAAATAGTAAAGAAAAACTCAGATTGTGAGACAGTCTTTTTATAAAATCCAGTAACTTTAACTAGAAGTTACCTATAAAGAGAGAGTGAAAATGAATGCTAGTGCCTCTCACTGCTGTTCTTCCTATTGATGGCCTTCACACTGGTCTTAACTAATATTCATTCAAGAAGAGGCATGCTCATCTTGCAGTATACTGGATCTGGGAGCAAAAAGCTCTGCCAGGAATATAGAAGCATAAGCTGTAATTCTTGCTACTTTAGCACATAGCAGTACTAAGAGCTTTGTGCTATACCTCCTTGCTCTTCTCTTATAAGAGGAAATTCAGACTGTGTCACAAAAGTCACATGAGCTGCGCTGTCTCCACGCAATGAAGGAATACTGAATTTCACTGCACTTTCATCTCTCACATTTCTGCCTTTGACACACATTAGCCAGCCTTGGGGCCAAAATGCCTTATACATGCGAAATTAGAATAAAAGATAGTTGATTAATTTACATGCCTTGAGACACAAGGAACATGCAAGAAAACTCAACCTCTTCGTTCTACAAAAGAGAACTTACTGACAAAAAAAGGGGAGAATAGGACAGAATGAGTGATGTGAAGATGGTGGATAGGAATCAACTGTTCACTTTCTCTTCCAAAACAAGTGTTAGGAGACATGAAATAGCACTATAGAAGAACAAGGGTCAGAGTGAACAAGGTGGTGGTTCCTCTAACAGATAATAGATCTGTGGAACTTCCTGGTAAAGATAGTTATAGATGTTCAAAATCTATATGGACTCAAAGAAAGAACAGAAAAGTTCAAGTAAGAAATCTGTTCTTACTAGAATACTAATATATGGAGTATTAGTAAATATACAAGTCTACTTCCTACTCAGGAAGACTTTCATCTGAAAACTGCAGAAAGCTGAGACAGTATTACAGGAAAACAGGATATAAGCCTTGCTTGTGTTATGCTCTCCTCAAGGGCTCTGCTTATAACCCCTGCTGGAAAAAAGATACTGTGTGAACTTGACTTTGCTCTGATTTGTCATGGCCATTTCTGTGTTCCTTTTCAGATATCAAAATAGAATTAATGGCCCTTTCTGACAAGCACTAGGAAGAGTTCTTCAGTTTTAAAAATTTTCAAAATAAAATCCATCATTATCATCCTATATTCTTTATTGTTGGTATTGTAAACTTAAATATTGACTCCATGTTCAGAGCACCACAATAGAATTTTTGAGCATTTAAAAGTTATCCTAGATAGTCTGAAGTGTGACTGCAGCTAAAAATAAACATTTCTTCACTCAAAAAGTGCAAGAGGCACGATACAACTTTTAGTCAGCAGGGTCCTGCAAAAAAGCCAAACCAACAACATTGCACTCACTTGTTCAAGGGTAGCAGCAAAACCCTGTCTGTCTGCAACATAGGGAAGCCCATGGACCAAGCCTACTTTTTCAGTCATTTGATTGGCCATATCTGTCAGTGTGTCTGGCGTTACTATGTGACAAATGAAAAAAAAGACAGTTCATTGAGCAATTCTGTCATTATCAGACTCCCATATAGAGACACTAATTCTCATTATATTACCAATAACAAGAGCACACATACTTTGATGCACAGTATTTTGGAGGAACGAAGTTTCAGAAAAAATAACAACAGTAATTTTCAATAACAAATACAATGTAAACAGTTTCACTGTTTCTTTTTAAATGGTATTTTCATCTTTAAATAGATATTAAACATTTTTATACTAGGAAAGTATTTTTTCCAGATTTATACTTTCATTTCTACTTTTATTCTCAGTCAAAATAATCCCCTACAACTGCTTGCCTACAGGGGGTAAGAGCAATATAACAGTCAGCACATTACAACACACACCTACCTCTGATTCCACTATCACAAATCCATATGAGATCATATTTGGCAACTTCATAGCCAGGCATTAAGTTGTTAATCTTGGGGTTGATGCCAACCTTCTTGCCACCTAAAAAATACAAACATCATCAAATAATGTATGGGGTTTTTCTCAGAATTCAGACTCAGTACCCAAAATATTTAGAGATACTAACTGAAGAACAGTAAGTATTTACACATCAATTCTTACAGTCCACTTTTATGAAAAGGATTTAAATTTTAATCTTTCTTTCACGTCTGTATTTTACATCTTACTACAGTTATGCAAATAATTATGAAGGAAAAAGTACTCAAATGCTTCCTCAACATGGCAGGGTAACAAGGTTAACATAATTAAAAGGATAATAGAGCTACAAAGTTCATTACTATATTCCGTAAGGTAAATATTCTCTACCTCTTAAGACTGCTGATTATGATCATTATATTCTACAGTAGTTTTAGCAGAAAAATGAAGAAGGGGCAGAATAAAGTCAGACACATTCTTTTGCTTCCAACTGACAGACATGGTCCAGTTTGTTTGATTGCAAAGAAAAAAATTACGTTCTAGTACCTAACCCTAACATCCCTTCCCTCCTCTAATTCAAATGTAAAGTGAAGAAAGAGCCCTACAGTCTAAGCTGATGAAAAAGGATTGTTGCAGGACCTCAAGCTCAAATACAGCCACAACTCCAAGTCACTTCCTGCACATTTAGGTTAGTACCAAGACAGGATTTAAACTGCTGTTTCAGGTTTAGTCAGAAAGAGTTGTGGGGGTTCCATAAATCATTATTCCTAGAGGTTTTTTTGGACTGATGTCACAGATTGCGACTACAAACACTTATTTACCCCAAACTGACAATTAAGCTATAGAACCAACATGGGCTGAACGAGACAGCTATTTATTTTAGAATACTGTATATGGACGTAAAAACATTTTACTGTATAAGACCTAAAAGCGTTTTACAATTAAGTGTCCCACCTTCGAGTTGTACTGCTTACCTATGAACAATCTAGCATCAACATTTGGGTATTTGCCAAGGAGCTTTTTGCACACATCAATAGCTGGATCATCATGATCTTGTACACAGAGTAGCACTTCATACTAGTAAAAACAAAAAGTATACACACACATATATGTATTTACACACACTTAATATCAATATGGTCTAGGGAATAAAGCTTAGTAACATACCAAACTGAAAAAACCTGTTACAGAATTAACAATAAGAACAAAGGGATTGTTTTACAGCTAAATAAGATTTTTTTAATGTACAACCAAGTACTTGTGAAAAAAAGAACCAAGCCTGTATCCCAATACACTCTTGTACCAAGGAACAACAGTCTTGGTATCAGAAGGTTTTCTATTAGGCATGAAGCAAGACATTGTGGTATACAAGGTAAAGTTGGTATTTCCACTTCCATTTTTGTTCACACAGGAATCTTAAATCCAATCTTATTGTCAAGGAAGTTACAGCACACAAAATAAAGGAATGTTATGACTTGACTGCATACCTCTGAACTACACCTTCCTTTCCTTTGTGGATGCATATGCAGAACAGAGTTGGAAGACAACCCACGCACCACTATATGTACACTTCATTGTGTAATAAAGCTGAGCTCAGGAACATGTATATGCGTACTTAATGTACATGTATTTTCCTCATTAATAAAATAACAGCTAAAAATGAACAAGAGGTAACGGAAATCTATAGCTGTTTCAGTGATCAAGCTACATGCTTGTTACACACAAGCTACAGACAGTGGGTGAGAAAATAGCATTTTAAGAATTCACTCAACATTTTGAAACAGCTTTACGAGCTTTGATGGAGCTATCTCTGCTTCTGCACTAACAACAAATTCCTTGGATACTCCTTACTTGATATAACCTTCCTCATTAAGTTAAAGAAATACATTCTTTTAAGAAAAAAGGTACTTTTAAACACAAAAGACCTCAACGACTCTAATTGCATACAGAATATTTTGGAAACTCAAAATCATTAACCACTAAATAGGAGTTGGTAAGACTTGGTCTAGCACTATAAACTATCAAACAAACACATCTCTACCTCTCAGAATGCAAACTCAAAGTCAATTTGCCTAAAGAGCAACCTGTATTCGATTCCTATAATTTCACCTGCATAGAAAACGGAATCTAAAGGGTGAGAGACCTGTCTCATTAAGCAGACAGATCCTCCCACCGCAACAGAAAAATCCTGACAGCAAGACCACCATTGACATTGCCAACTAAAGAAATTAGTTCTTTATTGCTCATTCAATTGAATAGGTAAGAGAACAACTATTTTTGCTAGCAATTAAATAACTAATCTTCAATCCACAGTTGCAATGACTCTTCTATATCCAGATTCTCTAAGAAATTCAACCAGAAATAATGAAAATCTTTGGCATACCAGTACTTGAAAACAGAAAAATTCACAGTAAACAGCCTTTGTATGTGGTAACGAAGTAAAGAACTACAAAATGTATGACTAAAGAAGAAATACAAAGATGCTTATCTACATAAACATTAAAATCACACTCATTTGGACTTAACGTGAATAGAAAGATTTATGCCAAAAATCACGATATGCACAGTAGGTAAAAACTGTTCACTGACAAAATTATTAGATTTAAATCCTGCAGTTTAGAAGCTGCACAAGTGGCTTCTATGCCAGAAAAGATTATTTCACATATGGGGTATCACAGAAGAGTATCAGAGACTCAGCATCACTGCAGGTTAAACTCAGCTTCACTGCAACAAGTTTAAGATTATTCTTTTCTAATAATTTTCCCCTGGACAGCTGACCTTTGAATACCAGGCAACAGTGCTGTTCTAATTTGTGGTGTAATGTCAATCTCTTAAATCAAGTATTTTTGTAGTTATCATACAGATGTGTTTTCAAACAGTTTGGGAATCTTGTTTGTACCATATAATCTGTGCCCCAGTAAACTGAAGCATTCTTATCTCCATTTTCACAGTCCTTGGGAAAAATATGATTGCTGCTATTGTTATCTGAAATTCAGATTGGTGTGGAATGTCAACATTTTAAGATTGCCACCCACATGTATAAATTATCAGAAATATGGGTTAAGACTATCTCTCAAAGCAAGATCCAGCATAACTGTTTTTCTGAATTCTCAAACAAATTGTATTTGCAGTCGAACATTTTAACTGCATAATGTTTTGATGCTTATTATAGTCATAAAATAGTTTAAGATATCGTTGCGGCTTCTTTGCACTGTTTGCAATACTGGCATACACAGCATGCCTCAAAGTATGCTTTAAACTTATCTTAGCCACTCTTAATCTTTATTGCAATTTTTTTTTTTTGAGTCAGAAGGATTCAAATGTTCATGACTGAAACTTTCCAAAAAGCCCCAAGCTTCATTACAGAAAAACTATTCAACTTCTAATAAGTTCCAAATGGTGGGGTTTTTTTTGTTTGTTTTACCCTGCCTACTTACTAGTAAATTTAAAGCTCTCAGTCAGAATACACAAAGGAAGCTTGCTGTACAGCTTACATGTACCTTTGACCTTTTACAACTGAAGTAGTAGTGTCAGAAGCAGTTTCAACAAGAATTGAGAAAAGAGTTTTCATTAAAAATTAATTACAAGTTTTAGAATTCAGGAGATACACAGTAGAAAGTGTAGTCCTTCTTCCATCCACAGAAGCATACACCAAGTAACAATTGATGCAGGAAGCATTTACATATTTCTCCTTTAAGTTGTAAGCTCCTTACAGCAAGGACAGCATCTGACACACTTATCACTTATATTACAAAGTCAAACAGTGTTCAACAGCAAATGTAAGCTTTTATTAACTATTTGTTTCCCAACACCACTAAGTCACTTGGAGACTATCCTACCTACCAACAACCGGTGAGGTACACCACTTCATCTTTAAGTAATTCTTTGTTAGATAAGCCATCAGTAAAAACCACCAGCAAGTTTCACGCTATCAGTTAAGTGTTCCCTTTCAGAGAATTTCTTATAGAGATGTAGTTAATTAGGAGAGTGTCTGGCCCCTCAAATGATCTTTTCTAGATTGAATAGTTTCATACTGCTATAAACACCACAATACAGGAATAAGGACTTAAAAAAATCTTAGTGTAAAGTATTTTGCATCCCTAAGCCTTGGTCATGTTCTTTTACAGAAAGCTTTTTTAAAAGGAGTAAATTTTGTTTGCATCATGTAAAATGGGTAATTATGCATTTGCTGTGGAAGGAAGAACAACCCAAGACATAATCAAGTTGCTTACTTCTAGCCCAAGCTCCTGATATGACTTTTGGAAGCATGGTAGGAAAAAAAAAGACAGACTAAATAGTATACATACTTTTGGATAATCCAGTTCAAAGAAGGTTTCTAAGTTGTTGATCAGGTTAGGATCCACACCTTTTAATGGCTTAAGTAGTGAAACACCAGGAAGTTTGCTATATGGCTGTTTGTCTGTGGCCTTCTTATTGAGGTGGAGGCGTCTGCAAGGAAAAATAACATATACAACCACATAAAGAAAATATGCTAGAGAATTCCATTCAAATTACAGTTAGAACTAAGAAGGCTTGGGAGTTAAAATTCCTGCAAAAAAAATGGTTTTGGTTGTAGAAACAACAGCTGTTTTTATATCTGACAGATGATGTGTCAGAGACAATGCCTAACAAAATGTTAGAATTGTATGTAGATTAAATTCATCCTTATTCAACTTACTAGACATTTCAGATTAATGCATTTCACACTACATATTTTGAACAACAAGAGTACCACTTTTTTCAAACTGCACAGGAGAAAAGATTTTTCTGTCTTCCTCCATAGCATTAAAATTCACAGAATTATAAGAGGATAATCAGAAAAAAGCAACTTACTGTTAAAAAGGCAAAAAAAGAAAAGGGTCAGATGATTTTTCCAGCACTACATTATGCAAAACTTACAGCAAGCTGAAAGCACAGGGGAAACAGTTGATCCTACTCATCAATTTGTTAACAAATATCTCCAAGAAAAGGATAAGGATCAATCAGCTATAGTATAAAAATCCTAGAAATTGGACATCAGGCTGGGACAGAAGCATAGATAAACTGAGAATACAATTCCAAACAGTCACTAGTATTTCAGCAATGAATACACAAAGTAAATTGGCAATCATGTCACAACTCACTAACATGAATGTTAATCCTACACTCCTGTGTAAATGAATGCAAAATCAAATTCTGAAAGCTTGATGGGCCAGTATAGAATCAAGCTTGCGTCAAGTAAATATGTATATAATTTAAGTAACTGGAGAAAAAGTATTTGCTGAAACTTAAAATTTGCAAGTTGGTGTATATACTGCATATTGTAGTTCTCTAACATGCACACTAGTCAGATTGAAAGAATATTTTGTTACAGCATGTACCTAACTATCAATTCTTAACTTAAAAACTTTCACACTTTAAAATTTACAAGATGCTGCCTCAAAAAATACACAAATGGGAATAGGGTTGCTTCATGGATTGCTTCATCTTGGTTAAATGGTAAAAAAAATAATAATCAAGTTCCTAGGAAACGTGCTCCTGAAAAATGTGCCAGACCAAGTGAAATTACTGAACTAATGAAGGAGCTCCATTAAGAGAAGAGATTCCTTTCGTTCTCTAGAGTTATTTTTTCCTGAAATAGGACAGTGACATCACATTTGTTACCTCATCAGTCCCACTCCCAGCACACTTCTTTCAGGCAGGTTTGCAGCAGGACACCAGGGGCATAACACTGTTACAGAAAATAAAAAATGGACTCACTAAAAAAAACAGGAGGACAAAGCAGATGATGTCCTTGTAGTGTTATTGAGTCCAAGCCTGGGCACTGCAGAGGTAAACCAAAACAGTCTTGCTGAGCAATTAATAACCAAGGGACAGTCAGACAAAGAAATAAAAACAATAATTCAGATAGCTACCACAGGAAGATTCCCCTTACCAATTTTCACAGACATAACAGCAAACAAGGGCTTTTTGTGCCAATAAGAAGGTAGAGTCTCAAGAATGTACCTTTGACTGGGAGGAGCAAAAGGTAGATAATGCAAAGAAAAAAAAAAGTACTCCATTTAAAGCTGCCTGTAGCAATGCCTTGCACAGAGCCAAAAGCCTTGATGAGCAGGAAATAAGAGAAGGAAGTGGCAGAATAAATGGAAAGAGGTAAAGGGAGAAAGGATGAAGACAGACTTCAGGCAGGACTGTGATAAAGAATAAGCACCAAGTGATAGAACTGCAGAATCTTGCAAGGCATCCTCTTACAAACCATGCTGACACATAGGATTATGCAGGTGATTGAATTACATAAGGAAAAGCCTACACATGGTGTAAGAGAGGGAAACCTTGTAAAACATGCAAATGAGCCCTGCAGCATTTTCAGGAGCTATTCAGCTATGAAGCACCATACACGGAGTATAGCTCAGTATGGTAAGACTGTCTCTAGCATGCTATCTTAAAAATAAGACTCCAGTTCATGTTCTATTCATAACACTGCACAGAAGTGGCAGCCTGCCATCCTGAAAGTACTGTGGTGTTGTGACACTAAGGTAAAGCAATTTCCATGCCAGTAATTGCAATGCTCTGTTACAGTCTATGGAGCAAGAGGCAAATTAACAGTAAACCTGATCATTTTACACTGAGAAGCGCTATTTGTGAAGTGGCAAATTCTGAAGAATTAAAAAAATTACAATTGAAAACCTACCATCACCAGAGAAACAGACTAACCATTATAAAAAACAAGTTACAATATTCAAATTAAGGGTAACACATAACAGGGAAGTCAAAAAATAAACTAAATTTAAATAACATTAACATTGCTGATGCAGGTACCTTCTAGATGAAGCTGTGTGTTACAGAGCATGAACCAAAGTCTCCTTAGTAGAAGTAAGATGAAGCAGTAAGCTGGTATTTTTGAGCACTAGCTTGTGCTTATGGTGATTTTTTTTTCTACCTCTGCCTAACACAGTAAGCCACAGAAAAACACTACACCAAGGAATGCATAACAACTTGCAACTTTGAAACAGATGCTGTCACAGCACTATTAATAGACGCTTTCAGATCCTGTGTGTGAAAGACCAGTAGCCACCTTATCTTTAAGCACTTCTGCACCTGCATATATTAAATGGATCAGCCTGAAATCCCTAGGTAGTGAAACTGAAATTCCTTCTGAGCTGCCTGGTGCTGGTGTACATAGGTGGGGAAAGAAAAAGCAGCAGGATGCATAATAGTATCAGGAGCTATAGTTCAACTATCCTCTATCATGTAAGAGGCATCTGCAAAAGTTTCTCAAACTTGGTTCCTTAACATGATATGAACCCACAGAAGTAACTGTAATCTAGATTTCTCCTCTCAGAGGTAAAAAAGTATTTCCAAAGACAAAATCCTGCTACTGAGTTATCACTGCCCAATACACTACATCATGAATTCTTGCTAACCTGTATCAAGTTAAGCAATAAAACTTTTTTTTTTTTTAAGGTCAAGACTACACTTCCTCCTTTCATCTCATCAAGGGCAAGAGGATTATTCCACCAAAAAGATTGCTACAGTAAGCAGACCCCGGGGTCTCCCAGCTGAGATAGTAACACGTGCCTTTTAAAAGCAGACAAAAAAACCTAAACATTCTTTATTCACTCATTTCAACATTCCCTCAGCAGCTACTTTACTTAGAGGATTATCCTATTAGGGGTAGGTAAATAATTCTTGATCAAAAATTTGTAACAGATACTTAAATGTTGCAAGACAGCAGTAACAAGATGCAGAAAGCACCAGAGACTATGGTTCCACCGGCCATGAAGATAAGCTAGCAGATCATTACTTCTGAAAGGGACAGTTTTCCTGCTTCTGAATTTACATACTCCCCCCAGCTTCCCCAGTTCTTTTTCATGTTAGTGAGCTGAACCACCTCACACAGGTGTTTGTGGTGCTATGGAGTAACAGACAGATCTCACCTTGAACAGGAGGAATAAAATGTAAGATTATCCTGCTTCTTTTGGCAACAAGAAGGTAAAAAGGATGAGCTCCCCATATCTTCCTTACTTTTTATACATATCTTGTGTTAAAACATTTCCAAAAGTCAGTTCCTTTATGCACAGAAGAAAAAATGAAATTTGCTAAGAATACACCACACCAGTCAGTGCATTAAACACAACTGAAAGAAAGATTGGAAGAGTTCAAAAAGTATTACAGACAATTCCTAAATTCATGAAAGGGTTAGCAGCAGCCTTACTTCACAAAGACTAATATTAGGCCACTTGAAATCCTACCACCTTAATGTAATGGTATAAAGACAATTACACATAAGGCGGCACACATAACTACCAAATGAGTTAAAACTTATTTTTTCAAAAGCAACTTTTTATACCATCATCTGACCGTTTTACAAGTAAGTAATCAAGAACACTTTTTTATATAGAGATTGTCCTTTTATATATAAAAATAATTACAATAAGTCACACATATAAATAAAAATCTAATTCCATCTATTGCAGTCATGAATTCAAGACAGCATTTGGCTTGGGAGCTATAGTACAAGTTTTTGCCCGCCTGTGAAGGCAGGAGGGAAGGGGTTTGCATGAGCAGCCTTTGTCATAGCCCTGGTCCACCCCACCAGGAAGCAAAACAAGACACTTGGGTGTGGAGGCAGAGAGATGCACAAGAGGACTCTGCAATGACACAACTAAGCCTGAATAACACACTATTATCAAGTACTTATTTCTCATACTGCTCTACCCAGATTTGAGTACACAGGCATGCTACTGTGCAGTAAGAGGCCTACTACACTATTTCTCCTTTTTAGGGACCTCATAGACTTCAGATAGATTTAAAAATTGCAAACCAGATCAAACCAACCAACATCTCCTGTGGCCACAGGCCTCCTAGCAAATGGACAGAATTATTCTTAAATCAAGAACTGAACACCTTCATCTTGTTTTCAGCCTTTTTCTTCCCTACAGTGGAGCTACATAACATAGCTGAACGAGTTCAACTACAGGCTACTGCTCAGAGGCACTCCCTCTTTCGTCCTTCCCCCTCTTTTTCTGGGATGTGCTGTACTCTTAGCAGTGCTGACATTTGTCTAATCCCGCAGTGACCTAGTTGACATACTTAAACCACCACATAACTATAACCCCATATGTAATGTTAGCATTTTGTCAGTTTATCTTAGCAAGTATGCAGTTTGAAAGGATGATCATAGAAGCTTCATGGTTGGAAAGGACCTTTGAGATCAAGTCCAACCACACACACCAAAAAAAAAACCACACACAAACAAACAACTTACAATCTCTGCCACTAAAGCATGCCCTGAAGTGCCAAATCTAGACATTTCTTAAATACTTCTAGGGATGGTGACTCAAGCACCTCCCTGGGCAGGCTGTTCCAGTGCCTGACCACTCTTTCAGTAAAGTAATTCTTCCTAATATCTGATCTAAACCCCCCCCATTTTCCTTTTCTGTGCTGCCACCAACACCAGCCAAACAAGACATTGTGCCAGTAATCAATGCCCATACAATCCTGCTTCAACTCACTAAACAGAAAGTTAAATCTGGCTTCTTTCCTCCCACTTCAGGTTGCCTTCTGTGAAGGCTGCAAGAAGCTCCAGAGTATGTTCAAGAAGGTGGCTGTGAATATGCTGCCTCATCAGACTTTAGTGGGCTTCCAGAAGAGCTGAGCTGCCCATGGATGAGCAGCCTTTAGAAACATACAGAAGGATTCAGGTCAGACCCCTGAAAACTCTTCCATAACCAACTCTGCATCACAGTTCTTTACAGCATTCACTCCCTTGTAATTTGCTCTCTGCCCTTACTTGCCTGCCAGAAACAGCTAACTAGAATTAATTACTAGCATAAAACACTGCCAGTATCCACAAGTGACTCTTGAAGTAATACTTGAGGTATGCCACCCTTCTACCTCTCTTGGCTGAAAGGAAGATATCACCCCACAGAAATGTGCTGGTGCCAGTTCAGGACACCTTTGCTTGGCTGCTGGCCCAGGTCAACCCATGCCACCAGCCAACTAGAGTGTTCTCAGGTAGGCAGTCTTCTCCATCCTCCACTCTTGACACTTGCTTACACCCTATTCAACGGCCATATGGACACAAGGCAAGTCAACCCACCCACCAACCAAACAGTTACACAAGTGTCAGGTCCAACAACAGGAAGGAATAGAAATACACAGCTGGGAACAAGTGGAAAGGACCTAAGAGGAAACTCCAATGTCACTTTTAGTATGACAGCAATTCTAATTAAAAACAATTAAATGTCAGTTGGTCTTGACTAAATGCCCAGAGATAGAGGGAAGTAGGCAAGTCTGAAAGAAGGAAATGGTGGGTAAGACTCAGGTGCCCACTTAGTAGCACAGACTTCTTGTGGCTGTCTGCCAGCAGAGAAAGAGTTTAGGTTTGTACGTGCCTACAAAAAAAACCCCAACCCTTAAAATGTAATATAGTATTGCATATTGCAATTCTAGTATTGCATACTAGAAGTTTATGTTGAAAAGCACACTGCAATTGCTTACTGCTTCATCACATTCCAGCTGAGGGTGGAAGGCAGACCAAATATTTCATTCGCTTTCAATGTGTATTTTCTTCCGCACTACACACACCCCACAGATTAAAAAAAGGTACCTTAGAATGTAATGCACTGAAATCACGATGGGTAGTGGAGAGAAAGGGAAATGATTAAAAAAAAACAACCTTAAAAACAAGTTCCAAAATAGCACCAGTCAAAGCTTTTCAACAACAACAAAAAAAATTGAATTAAAGGCATTGAGAATTGAGTGAGAAAGAACCTAGATTGTGATCACTAATTTTTCAGAAGGTAAATGTTCTGAAAAACCAAACATCAATTTGCTCTTCCAGTTTTGGGAAGCTGTAGTTCAGTCAGTGGCTAGTAATAAAGACAAATAAAATTATACAGTGTAGAAGAGTAAAAATCCTATCTAGTGCTATTTGCCATTTTGAATTGAAGCCTTCATACAAAGCTGAAATTCTTTAAGAAGCATCGTCCACATGTTATCACAATAGTCACGTTCAGTAGATTCAATCCATAATTTGATACAGTGTTTTTTTTAAAAGAGGGGGAGAGAAGGGGAAGGTTAAGTTTTTCAAACATATTTTAGAGTTCTACGTAGAAAAAAACTTATCTTTCAGGAAAAAGAAAGAACAAACATTACAGACCTCATCTTAAAACGAGCAAACACTCCCTTTTTTTAATCTAGAAATTTTTCTCCTACTCCCTTCCCTGTTCCTGCACGATAAAAAAGAAATAAACAAGCTCCCATACAATAGCTTGTAGTTAAACATGAAGTAATGGGAACCCTTTTGCTGTCTGAATCCTAGATAATTTACAATTCAGCAAGCTGAAATGAAGTGTGCTTAACAGAACCAAGTTGCCTACAACACAGCCACTGCTGGATCATACTAAGCATTAAAATGAACACAGAGTTTTTCCTTGTAGTCTATCTGCAGGCTGCCATGAAAATAGCAATTCATTCCCTGTTTCTGCTTTCCCACACCCTCGGCTTACTGGTGGCTATAAAACAGTCAGCGCCACAAGATAAATTGGATGAGCCTGCTGATCAAACAGAGAACTATCCCACAGAAAAAGCCAGCTCGCTGATCTGAGTCACCACATAGCCACATGCTCACTAAAAGCAGATTAGAATGGCATAATGTTTAGGAAGGTGTAGGGGTGGGAGGGGATTTGGATTATCCCTTTGAGCATCAAATCAAGAGCCACTTAGGCATCGAAATAAAAATGCTTTTTCAATACAGACTCCTTGCAACAAACATTATGCAACTTCAGAGAACTGCATCCTGTGTGATTTGTGTTTTATTTATGAAAGCATCCACAGTGGATGGCAGTAAGTCTGGGCCAGATAAACCAACCACAGCAAGAGAGCTGTGGTTCAGCTCTCATTGAGGGATCAACCCCTCAATGTCAACTATGGGATCTTTCAAAACACAAAACTTTAGAAAATTTTTACTGTGAGAATATTGAATTTGTTTTTCTGATTTTAATTTTGCAAATTTATAGGATTAGAATAGCTCAGCCCTATTCATTTCACAAGGCACAAGTTTAAATAAAAACATTTGTTAAACATTAGATGATGTGCTTCCTACAGACCCCAGGTTGTCCCTTAATGCTCCCTTTGTGCCACAGATCCCCATCACCCATCAAAATTTTCCAGTTTCTTCTCCCTAAAAGCTTCCAAAACAGTTAACTGCCAGTAACAGAATTGTGTAATGACTAAACAGAAACTACCTTAACAAATCATAAAGCAGATACCATGCCTATTTTCTTAGTTTTCAGTGGATGACTGGCCATTTTTTATTCAACTAACTCAGCTGCAAGTGTTTCCAGTGTGCAACACAGCATACCTCTGAAGCAGAAATCTTACTCAAACACCAATTCACACAAGTTTGAACACACAGTCCCAGTCCATATTACCCCCCTTTGGGATAATAAAAAAAGTTGTAAACTTTGTCTGGACTACACAACTGTCAGCAAGACAGTGTCACTGCTCTCTCACTATAAATGCCTTGGAGAGCTTGAATAAGCAGCCTGTAAGGAACAGCAGAAACTGACAAAAGCAATTATAAAAAAATCTTCCAAAGAAAGAGTTAAGTAACACTTCTACACTCAACACCATATTTGACAACATTTCAGAAGGGTAAATTTTTTTTTTTTTTTTTTTTTACATTTCCAACAGATACAAACCAGAAAGATTAACTTGGTAAATTTCACCTGTCTTCTCCCAAAAAAAAACCAAAACCAAATACAAACCACTTTGGTCATAGACTTTCAAAAAAAAAAACCCAAAACGTTTACCTCCCTCACCACTACACAATCTACATAAAAATATCTGCTTGGAAATGCTGTTATGAAATATATGTATCACCTCTAAAAATTGCTTAAAAGGAAGTGTGGAGTATGTTAATTTTGAAACATCTCATTGGTATTTCAGAAGGTTAACAGGTACAACCCTTGACAGTATTTCAACCACCCACTGTATCACCTCATACTGTGCATGTTGTTTACGCTAAAGAGGTATACATCCTCAGTAACAGCTTAGTTTATTGACCAAAATCTGGCTTTCAGCAGCTTGATTATTTTATGCCTAACGAGGTGTGCCTATGACTAGAGAAATATTTTTTCTGCCTTATAAGGAAGTGCAGCACACAGCCCACTAGGAAACCAAAGCAGCAGTCACCTGGGAAGTCATAATGACTATACAGGTATATTAGAACCAAAACCTGAAGGCAAGCACTCAAAAATAGGACACTTGCAAACAAATAAAAATTAATGTTTAACTTTATTTACAGATTCCTAATCATGGACTGTACTGCTGACAAAGATGAGATGAACCCTACCAATGTGGGGGTGGGGTGCAGCAGGGGAAAAACACACAAAACCACAAACCAAAACAGTCTTTGGTTTACAAAGAGGTGTTTCTGAAGAGGGGGATAATAAGTGGTCTAAACCAGACTAAAGCAACTACCAGCACAAACTGACAATAAAGATGCATTATTAGTTATCCCACTGTTTTAATGAAAAATGATTGGTCCACTAGAAGCACCTATCAAGTGTTCAAAAATTGCTTTAAGAAATACAACAATTCCAAAAGCAAAACATTAGAAGTATCACTGCCAAAATAACCCTAATCTTTCACTTTGTACAATGCTTCATTTCGGCCTTCTATGTTTGTTTACACTTGTAAGCATGTTTTTACCTTATTTGTCCAAAGGGCAGCATAAGACTTCCTTTATGTATGATACAACTTCAATAATTTGCCTCAAGGTATGAATTCACCCAGGCCAATTATGAGAGGGTAAAGTCTACCCTGGGTCCTCATCCACTATTAAGTGCAACATATTTAAGAAAATGCAAAACTATTCACCTTGCAATTAACAAAATGAAAAGTTCTTTTAAAACCTATAGCAAAACATTTCTCACAATAAAGTAATTAATCATTTCTTTTAAACAATAGTCTTCAGTAAAAAGCAAAACCAATATTAAGTGTCTCAAAAGCAAAGAACGTAATTTCAGTTAAAACAAAAAGTAAAAATCCCAGTGAACTCTGACACCACTATTTGGCATTATGCAACTCCCAGGGACTAATGGACACAAATACTGAAGGGTGCTCAAGTAAACCAGTAAAACTAGTTAGTTACTTAGCATGCCACAGAGCAGTTCTGACAGAAATTTCACAAATTAATTTTTAAAGTCACTTATCTACCACTCTACTTGCCCACCTTAATCAAAAGTTAGGCCTTTATGGAAACACGGCTCATGTAAAACCTCAATTTCTTTAAACTTCTTTGAAATCTTCATATCCTGACAAAGAAATTATATTCCTTATCCCACTGTTCAGCTTCTTCCACTCCAGCTGATATACAAGGCTGGATGCTTTTTTGCCTTGTGCTCCACTAACCCAACCCATTTCATTGTCACCTTACATACCCTAAATCTTGCAGTTTCTTATCTTCCCCTTCCATGCAAACCACTCAAACAGATGTGGTTTGTTTTTAAGTCACTTCTATGGCACCGTCTTCCCTCCTCTCAGCATAAGCATACCATCCAGCCTCCCACAACTCCACTCCTTTAAATCTACCCTAGACAGTCTTTGATCTAGGCTTTGGTTCCTTGCATACTGTTAAGTCATTCACGTTCAGAGCCACTACTACCATATTGTCACCCCAAGGTTTATAGTCTGTATCTTATCCCCGACTCATGCCATTGAGAAACTGGCCTTCCCCAACTGCCTCCAACATTATGGGTTTTCTCCCACGTGGTTATCACTCTCCAATTTCTGGTTCTGCACCATTTTGCTTTCCCTATTGGCCCCAGCACTGACCCCTGATGATTTTGTGCATCTCACACTTAGTATCCCTTTAGTGGTTTCCATCTTCAATCACAAGCTATCTTATCCTACCTATGCAGTGTACATAGAGCAAACTGCTGAAATTTGGTCCAGCTTTGAGCACAGGGCGTTGGAACTGAACCTTCAACAGGCATTTCCAGCCTGAAACACTCCGATTTCATTCACAGGGCTGAAAAACTGACTCTTAGCTCTGCCTCTAAATTGTTAAAGCCTCAGCCACTTGTGTGTTCCCATACCCTGTCATTTTCCTGTGTTTCTCCCCAGTAACTGTACTTGATTTCATATCTTCACATTACTGTCCTTCAGATTTGCCTCTGCTACAATGCTGTCATTCACTTACTGAGTAAAAGCAACCATCTAGTTGTATGGATGTAACACTCACAGCAAGTATCTTAAGCTTTTTGCATAAGTGGGGTCCATCCTCAATGCACAGATTATTGGAGACAGGGATATTGAGAGAAATAGCAAAAAGATAAAAATGTTACCCAAGATCAAACAGAAGCCTCAGATAACTTTGCAACTTTTCATGCTTCTCCAGTGTCCCAGTTTGTGGTCAAACATCCAAATCCTTTTTTACTTGCTTTTAAGCCTCTAAGATTTTGTGCAGAAAGAGATTGCTCATACAGATCATGAGTTTGCTTCATTCCCTGTTCCACATACACAAGATCATAGACAACCACCCATTGTTAAAGTTACCAACATTTTACATCAAACTTGTCATCAGCTACATAACAGGAAAAAACACTCACCCTGAGGTGGACAACCTGCACGGAAAATTTCAGCATGAATGGCTGAAGTTCAACAAAGATTCAACTAAGGAATGAAGACAAACCCAAGAGCAGATGCAGCATTCTGCATGTGCTAGACTTCTTCCAGCCACTTCCTGAAGAAACTCCAGTACAATCACACTTCTCAGTTTTCTGTTTGAGTTTGATTATTAACAAGAAGAAAGGGTACCTCTGATCTCAGAAAGGAGTATTTGCATCATTTCCAAAGTCTATCAAAATGTTAGTTCACTTACGCCTGGTAACACCTGATAGGAACAGATGAATTCTCTAAAGATCACCTTTTAAATTAGATCTACGCTTCATCCCCTCCTGGCTCCTATCTGTGACAAGACTGCCTCTGAAGCACTTCCACAAAGCAAAGACAATGCAACCCTATGATGGCACACTGAGTAACTACTACTGCTCTTAACAGACACTTTAGCCAATCTGTTGCCAGACACTGACAGTGGAAAACCTACGGCAGTCCAAAGAAAGACAGCCCCATCAACAAGCTAAAAGGTGAAAAGGAGACAATAGAAGACAAGCAGAGAGGTCAGAGAAGAGAGCAGGGTAAGCCTGGACACAAATCATGGATTGAGCCGCAAGGGAGGGACAAAGAAAAAAAACAGGCTGACAAGACAATCAAGCAGGGCCAAGAGAAACAGAACTGTTATTTTCTTAAGAATGAAAGGTCACAATTACTATACATCAATAGATTATTAACCAAAGGATAAAAATGAGTTCACATAAAAAAAACAGCAAACATCAACTATGTGGGGGAGGGTGTTTAGGTTTGGAAGCCATGTTTAGAAAGCTCTTCAACTTTGCAAAAGTATGTCAGGAAACTTGAGTTTCATGCATCTGTGCAAACTGAATTTCCTCCTTGTGGGTATATACATTACACTAAGGCTATTAATTACTTTTAGTTACATTCAGGTGTTTTATTACGTTTATATGTTTCTGAAAGTCTTGGGTTTCACTCAGTAGACAAGGCACAATGGGCCCAATTACATCCAAATGCCACATGAATGCAGAATTAATTTCTTCATTGACTATAGTAACTTATAGACAAATTACTTTATAAAGCTAAAACCAGCAACATATTTATCAATTAAATGGCATGCACTACCCTTCCCACTTACACCTGGGAACCAAGGCAATGAACAACCTCAGTATCAACTGACTGTGGATGCCTTCAAGAAAGGAAGTGATATACATTAAGTGATATAATTAGAATTACCACTGACAATTGTTACAAGAACAATGGAGACTCAAAACCAGAACACGGACACCATGAGTCCAGTTTTGTGGACCAGGCAAATAAAGCAGCAAGATATAAACAGCTCAAGAGATTTACCAAACATTTCCTAGTAATTCTGTGGCAGAGGCAATGTTCAGTGCCAGTCACCAAAGACTGAATTTGACTTCTTTAACTTAAAAGCCATTCTATTGCCTCTCCTCAGTACCACAATAAATTTACACACTACTTGGTGTTCAAGTTGAAATAGTGATCAACAACAAGTAGTGAGAGTTATTCAGAGAAAAAAAATAAGACCTTTTATCATTTTTTTAGACTAAAGTTTGAAGACAGATTAGGGAAACTGAGATCAGATTGATTATGCTTAAATAAGGCATTTTCTAGGTTCCACAGGCTTTGCCTGCCAGCTTTATTTTCAAAAGAGGCACAGCATGTTCAGAAGGTTCCTATCATTATTAAACTAGAACCATCTATTTTGAAATACAGTTAAAACAGCAAATCCACTATCACAGATCTTGCTAACCGGTGATTCAGAAAAATCAAGATGTGTTAAGAATGCCAAAAACCCCCCAAAATAGCTTTAGTTTTGTTGGGTTTTTTTTTGCACTTTTCCCCTTTTTCACAAAACTTCTGTTCCACTCTTTGCATGTTCTTAGAACAGAAGTTAGTAAGAATAATTAAGTAACAATTTTAATAGACTGCTAAAATAGAAAAACTTACTCCTTGGTTTCCTGAACAACACTTTAGCCAGTACTATAAATATTTTTCCTTATTAGCACATCATACACATGGTTTTCCATTTCAGATTCAGAACTAAACACAAATGTATAGCTGTAAGTTCATTTTCATTGTCTATACAACTACACAACTTCAGATGGTTTCAGAATCAGTATATCAGAAAACCTCCAGCACTGAATTCCTCCTACTGGATTAGCTGGTGGCTCAACTCCAACTGAAGACCCTATATGCAAGCAAGAAAGAGTCTTAGTCAAGGTTCTGAGTTGGGTATAAAGAATAGCAACTCAAACAGGTCAAATATCCCAGAGTAATATATGCAGACCACACTTTATCTAATTACTAGCTATAAAATCCTGCCATTTGGTCCATGCTTATTGCATTTACTTCACTGACTCAGTATTACTGAGAGAGCACCAAACCAAGATCCATTTCATAATCACGTGTTAGACAATTTATAAGGATTGGCCTTTTGACTTAACAGTGTGGCTATTTGCATTTCATTGCTTCAGCCCACCTGCTTACTTTAAAGTAGTATGAAATCAACCCATCCTACTATACTTATTTGTAAATCAAAACCCTTCAAAGTAGGGAAGGGCACTATGGGGAAGAGGTGGAAAGAATCAGATTTCACAAGTGCAGTATGGAAGAACAGACATTTTTCATCAACTGAAACCTTGTACAGTACCTTAGATATCCAAAAGCTACATCTTTTAAAGCAATTACAGCACAAACCAACACAGCTGAAATGCTGTCATGACCTTAACCTTGACAACAACTGCTGACAACACTTCAAGACAAAAAAAGCTTACTTTCTTGAATAATCCCATTCATCTACTTAATTCACACTTGTTCTAAGTATTTTGCTAAATCAAACATCTGAAGTACCAATGGGGAACCACAGGAGGACAACAGCTTCACTGACATGTTTCAACATTATTTTAGTACTCCAGTGGCACAGATCCATGCTTCCAACTCACCAGTTCAGCACTGCTAGACACAGGGCTGATAGAGGACAAACAGCCTCTACCCCAAGGACATTAAAAAAAAGGGTTAAACCAACAATACTGTCCATAAAGAGAAAACAGGAAGACTAATTAGACTGATTAGTTTCATCTTTCTTCTTCATTTCCTGTATCAGGTACAATGTAAGCAGTTTTCAGTACATGACAGGTATCACATAATTCTATTTTAATACTACATCCTCCCACTGACATCCAAAGGAGTTTCCATCTATAAGTAAAGACCCCCCGTCATACCTCAGTGGTCTAGGGTGCAGGAAAGGGTGCAGCGTGCTGTGCCCACTGCCCAGGACAAAACAGCCTCTCTGAGATGAGGGCCACTAGTAACATTGTCCAGCCACAAGTTTTCAGGCCATGGCATTGGCAATCACCACCTACCTAGTGTTCCTTCCCCTAAATGCACCTCAGCAGCCAAAGCAAACAAAGTTAATTACCTCTTTCTGCTAAATTCCTTTCACAGGGGAACCTTGCTTGCAGGATCAGGCCATTCCTCCACATACTATTCCACCAGACAACCCCACAACCTTCCTTCCTCACACAAGGCAATGCCTACACGTGCCACAGGGTCCGTACTCACCAGAGCAGTGCTGTCTCCAGCTATCAGCTATATACCACCAGATCCAGTTTCCCAGCACCACCACAGCCACTGCACAGACATCTCCATGGGATGGCTGCTCTAGGTGTCCAGCATTTCTTTAATTTCACTACAAGCAGAGGGCAGCTGTGTGGTCACACTACAGGGAGCAGTGGTCCTGTTTCCACAGATCTTCCAAATCACTGTAACTGGGGCAGCTCCTCCACAACAGTCTGCTAACCCAGCACAGCTTGCAACTTGGTCACTTCAGTGCTACCAGCTGCTCACCTCCAACCAAGGGCCACCTTTAAGCACTAAACATCCCTGTTGCCACCAGCCCATTACTCTCACAAAGAGTCAGCCCCTGGTTCTGGACCTGCTGAGATGGTATCTCAAGAGCCCTATTGGAAACACACTTTTCTACACAGGTCAGGACAAGACTACCCCAATTCTTACCCACCCCCTTCGCAGCTGGCAAGTTTTCCACCTGATAACACATTGTTTGCTTTAACTCCCCATACACAATATATACACTTGCAATGCAGATCCCTAATAACAAAAAACACAACTCCTTCCAAGTTTCACACCCCTGCAAATACTCCAGCCCCAGGGCACACCAAGTCCAGCTGCTACCTGCATTCCCCACCAATTACTGTCACAGGCAAAACAGTCTCAACTCAGGGAATTCTACTGACTTTAAATTATTGCCAATTAACAGACAATTAATTATCAATTTGAGTATCCAGAAAAAAGATAAGTAACCAGACTTTTAGGGAAGCACCTTCTGTCCTCCTTCCCCAGGCTCAGCTTCAGTCAGAGACCTTTCCTCCCCACCTTTCCATGCAAACTGCTCTTGTTTTCACTGCTCCTTACACTCAGTCCCTCCCAAGCCCTTCAGCGAGGCAACGTAGGAGGCAAGGGTCAGTGCGTAATGGTTTTTCTGCCACGCCTTGCTTCTTACTCCACTGCTGGTTGCATCTTAGCTGTTACTCTGCTCCAGCAGGTGTACCTGCTCTGGAGTGACGTACCTACAGGTTGCAATCCCTGCAGCAGAGTATCTGCCCCAGTACGGGTCTGCCATGGGCTGCAGTCTCCTCAGGGTTGGGTCACCCACAGGCTACAGTCCCTCAGGGGGCATGTGTGTATCCCAGCTGCACACACACAGATCACCCACAGGTTGCAGTCCCTTCAGGGGTATGTATACTTCCTCTGCCACAGCTTGCCTACAGCCCACAGTCTATTCAGAGCATCCCTGCTCCAGTGTGCAGCCTGCACAGGAGGCAGTCTCTTTGAGGGTGTAGCTCCTGTGGCAGGGACTGCCCTACAGTGTCACCTTCCACTGGTTCTCCTCTGTTCTCTCTTAGCATATCTCATCCTTTCTCCTCCTGTTCATCCTCTCGCATGTCTTCCCCCATACCTCCATTTGTGTCTCCTGCCCCTTGCAGCTGCCACTCTTTCTTAAAAGATTTATGAGCACCAACACCACACACACTTATCTGATAGGCTGAGGTTTTAGCATGCAATGGGTAGTTTTCAACAGCTTCAAAGCTGTCCAGAATCAGCTGTGCCCATGGTAGTCCATGGTCTCTTCCCCCACTTGGCACCCTTGCAGTCCCCCAGTACAGAAACCCCGCCATTTGTGCCCAAGACAACCCATTCAGCTACTTTTCAAGAAAGAAGGTAATTATTCAAGTAAACATAAGATCTAAAGACAACCCAACTACAGTACAGAAAAATTATTAGAGCTTCTAAGTGATTTCACATAAAAAAGAGCAAGGCAACGGCGACTAAGGGCAGTAGAAGCAATTCTCTAGCACCCATGAGTTCAAGAGCAGCTCTGCCTTCAATAAGGGCTGGGGTTTATCACAGATACTTATCAGATGCATGTGGAACAGCAAGACAGGAGACCAGATAAGCACAAGCAAAGCAAATGGAAATTCAGATATTTTCTAATGCCTGTAGTGATACAACAGTGGCCTTTGATTTAAGAGAGTAAAAACATGGCCTTCTACAGAAAGTGAGGTGTGTTGTTAAGCCTTTCCCCACATACTCACAGATAACTCCTCTATCAGGCTCAAGCAGGAATCTGCTTTGTTTGTTAGCCACCAAGACAAACACGCCGCATGAACTCTTAAAGCATTTTTCCTCAGAGTTATCCAAGAAGGGTCTGGACACACTATGCATACCTCCTTTTACTAGTGCTATTTCTCAGAAGGAAAAAAGCATACATATAGCCAAAATTCTGTCCGGTCAACACAGGCTACTGTGCTAGTTCAGTTGTTCTGCTGTGCACTCCTTGCACAGTCAAAAAAAGCACACATTTTATAACTGCTGTGCACCTTGGTCTCCCACCGTCAGCAGAAAAGCCTGGCTTTACAGGTGTACCAACAAAAAAACCCAAACACCCAAAACTCAAGCCTTCCCTGGCAGCACTAAAGGTGGAGGAGCAAAGACCACGGTGCAAAAGCAGAAGCCTGCGGAGGTGGTGTTTCCCTTGAGGACCGATGGCGGGGGACGGGCTGTGCCCCCTCACGACAGCCGACCCGGTCCCGGGGTGCGCGCCGGGCCCCACAGGAGACGCCGGCCCGCAGGTGAGCAGCCCCCCGGCCCCGCTCCTGGGCCAGGGCGGGTCCCGGAGCCTGACATCCGCGGGGGGGAAGGCGGAGCGGTGGCGGGGGACGAGGCCCGCTGCCCTGCTCCTCAGCGGCGCGATGGCGGGCGGAGGGGCGTGAGGGAACAACGCCGCCGCCATTCCCCCACCTCCCCCGCCGCCCGCGCTTACGTGTAGATGATGGACATGAAGTGCATGAGCCAGAGCACGACGAAGAGGATGAGCCCGAAGATGGCGAGTCCCTCCAGGGCCAGGGCCAGCACCGCCATCCCCGGGGCGCGGCGGCCCAAGCTGGAGCCGGCGGCGGAGTGGGAGAGAAGGAGGGAGGCTGGGCGGCCTGGTGGCGTGCGGAGCGGCAGCGGGCGGGCTCTCGAAATGCCTCCTCCTGCTGCTGCTGCTCCACTAGCCCGGCGGCCTCCGCGCACTAAGGAGCCACCAGCCCGCCCGGCCGGCCGGCCTGCCTGCCTGCCTGCCTGCCTGCCTGCCTGCCTGCCTGCCGCCGCCCGCCCCCGCCTTTCTGTCAGGCGCAGGCCCCGCCCGCCCCGCGCTGGCGGCTGGCCCCGGGGAGGCGGGGCGGCCGGTCACGGGGATGGCGGCGGCGGGGCGGGCCGTTAAATCCGTTACCGCGCCTCACACGCCCCGAGCCGGGTACGCTCTGCCGTTGGCTGCGTGACCTTGGGGGTGTCCCCCTCCTTGGGCCGGGCCGGTGGCACCGGGCGGGAATGATGGGCGCGGTGGCAGGCTGGGGACGGGACGGCCCGGTGGCCGCTGAGGAGGGGTGTGGCGGGGGCGCTCGATCCTTGTCCTCCGGCTTTGCTGGTGGCTTTTAAAAACGCTCCCCACCATGCGGGCGCACCTGGGGAGGCCGCGGCCCGCCGTCCGCAGAAGGAGGGCCCGGGGCGGCCGGGTGTTGCCGAACACAGGTTGGGCCCGTAGGGCTGCGCAGAACCTGTTGTTTTATTTACTGTTTCGGGGTCTGGAAGCTTTCGCGGTAGCCTCGAGCGCTGCAGGGTAGGGTTGCTGTTTCCAGCAGAGGGGTGCGCCTGAAGCCCCTCATGGCGCTGATCCCCTCTGCGCACGCCATCGCCCGCAGCGCTGGGGTGATGCCCGTGGTCATTCCACAGCCACCCTCATCCCGGCCCGCCATGGTAGAGCAGCCTGGTGACTACCAGCCTTGTCTGGGTTTGGGTTAGTGCCCTATTAATGAGCCTGTTGCTCATTACTAATCATCTAAGCCATCTAGTCCTGCCTTTATTTGGTTACAGTGTTTATAGCAATTCCTATTAGTCTGATGTTGTCCCCCTTTTCGAGGGGACTCATATGAAGAATCTTCCCAGCATTTCTGTTCAGCATTTACAGTTTGCACTAGTCTCCTCTGCTCATTGTGTAATAGGCAAACAGGCATTGCATTAACCATTTTAAATTTAACTCCCATTAATCTGGGTTATGCTGCGGAAAAACAAAATTACTTGGGTGCCTTTGCCAGCATACTGAGCTTGCCAGATGCAGGTTAGTTCTGGTCGGAAAGAAGTACAGCTGTACATAAGAGATTATGGTTACCTGTACAAGAGAAGGTACACGCTTTCCTCAGGACTCTTGACCAGTAGCGCAAGCTGAACATTGCAGTGTATGCACGCTCTCTAATAGATTTTTTTTCTTCCACAGCTCTCAATTATTAATGCAGATGAAAGAGCGTTCATAAATTCTGCTTAAGAACTTATGCCATATTTTTTTAAAACATTAAAGTCACCATAAGGATTTGAAACTGTAGGAGAATTAGCTTTTAAGGTAGCTCTAATTGTGTATGAGAAGTTAGGATGCAGAGATTTAAAGGCAACTTACTGTCAGAAAAGCTAGGATCTCTTGCCACATGGTGTGGCAACAAATTGACCAAATTTAAATTAAAAGCACAATTTAAAATTGAAAGTTAAAAGCTACTGATAACTCCAGTAAGAACAGAGATATCAGTCCATCCTAGAGCCAGCACTGCCTGTGTAGTCTGTTAGTTTGTGCTTAACGTTAGTTCCCACATAAATCATGGTGGCCAGCAACATACCTTACTGGCTTCAGTGTCTTCTTAGTAAAACTTTCTTAACATTAAATTTTCAAGTAAAACAATTTACCTTAATTTTCAAATTCCCCTCTCACAGATTGTGCCCATATCTCATTTGTAATGGAAAGTTGCAGTCATTTTTTAATTTTTCTATTCGTTCCTGCAGTTAGAGTCTATCACATTTATATTGACTTAACAATTGCCTCAATGAGCTGTATATACATTTTTTAGCCATGATTTGAGTTGTCATGCTCAGTTTTGGCACTGTCACAAGACTAGTCTATCCAGAGAATTATGAGCTGATACATCTGAATTGTTAGAGTATAGCTGATATAACCCTTACCTAGTTGGATCGCATTTCTCTTCCAAGGCAGAAACAGCCTATGCAAAACAGTATCTTGCATTAAAATATGACACTACAGTGACTTTAGGAAGATTGATGGCCTGTCTTCGGTAGTCAGTTTAGCAAATAATCACAGTTTATTAAACTTTTTCTAGTTTTGAAGTATTGAGGTGAAGCAGTAAAGCTTATTCTTTGTCCTAGAAGGTGTTTGCCTGGGAGATTACGTTGACAGGCTGCTTATTTTGCAATAGCTAGGGTCAATGGCTCCATGCAAACAAACTTTGCTGAGGCTTCTTCATAAATAAAATGTGTAAAGGTTATTTAACTTGCTACTGGCTGCTACACTTCAGCAGACCATACTGATGAATGCGCAGTCCTCAAACAATATTATGCAGGAAGATGCCAAGCCGGCATAAATACCTTTGGTTTAGCAAAGTTATTTCTTTCTGCCATCCTCTGTGGGACAGCATTCTGTCCTGCTGGCTTTGTTGTATGGAGAGAAAGAACTTCTCTGTCATGAGGGGTTTAAGGTAAAAAGCTGCAGCACCCAACACTCAGGTCCATGTCTGGTTTAAAATAGGAAGCTCCAATATAATTCCAGGAGCCATTACACTCCATTTGTGAGCATGGTGGAGGAAAGTCAGGTAGGGTAAGGCCTTCAACCTGAGTAACTTCTCTAGTCAAACCCTGCCACATGGATCATTTAAGCAGGTATCTTAAGTGCTGTGGGGGAGCAAAGAAAAAAGTAATGGTTCCCTGGAACAAGAGGCCATCTGGAGCTGTGAGAGCTCACTGGTAGGAGACATGCACCTGGTCTCCCCTCTGTTCGTGTGGACTGCAGTGATTCGCAGAGAGCAGTGTTCTTTAGACAGGGCAAATCTGCCTCCTCCTCAAAGATGCCTCATCATACCTCGGGGGCATGATACACCCTGGTGTTTTAATCAAATGCTTTGGATTTATGCTAATGTGTACTGTATTTAAATTAAAAGCAAACAAACAAAAAAACAACCCTTCCATGTGCTGTACAGCTACTGTTCTTGGTTCATTCATGATTTTGCCAAAATATTGATGATTTTAGCCTCATTGTTTGAGGGTAGCTTTGTTGCAGATGGAAGAAGATTAATAGTAATCTCCTTCTGAAGGGTCCTAAATGGCCTAGGTATGAGACTTGTTGTTCCAACGGCAAAAATTACACAATACAAACACTTTTATGTAATTTTGAACTGATAAAAAGAGATATGCGTATTTAGACCATTAGCAAAAGTACTTACGTGTGTTAACCTGTAGTGATACTGGTATTAGTTCTGAGAAGACTGTGGAAACAAAAACCACAAAAGTTTCTCTTACTAGTGTATCTGTAGAATTTTTAACCCCTACACAGACGTTTCAATTTCCTTCTAAATCATCTGAGTTTCTGTCGAAAACCCTCATTTACGTAAGCTTTGGAGGGAGAAAATTGTGATCTCTTTCTCCATCTTGAGATGGCAAAACAGTTTGTCACCTAAATTCCAGTTAAAAATGTATTTAAAATGTGCTGAAATGCTATTTCACAGGTTGTGTGTGCCTTTGTTACTATTTCCAAATATACACTCCCCAGTTCGCTCTACTATTACTGTTTGTGTTCAGAATGATGAAAGCAAGAACAAATTAGTTTTCTTTTGCTTATGAGCATTTTTCTTCATGAAAATAGGGAAGTAAGGGGACAGACAGTGTAAGTTTTCTCTATGCCTAATGATTAGATCCATTCGTACATCTGCAGTCTGAAACTGCTTTGTAACAAAGTTTTGAGTTTTATTAATTTAAACTCTGAAAAGTCTGCCTCCAAGGCCAAGCAGGATGTTGTATATATATAAGTAACCTTTTATTAACATACCTTTTTTGTTCCTTTTCTTTGAATAAAATCAAAGAAATATGTATATTACTGCTCAGCATGTTTGTTATTATACAAATGTTTTATCTTGCAGCTTCCTCTTTTTTAAATCTCCTGTTTAGATTACAAAAAATAGTCTGCATTCATTAGTTGGATTTGATATAGAAATATATGCAATTGCGCTCTGCCTGTTAGTCTCCCTGCCTAAATGGGTTCAGAATTGTATTCACATCTTAAAGCACTTGTAAATATTGAGGAAGAATCTGCCTGGTAGAGGGGAGAGAGACCAAATTTATCGCACAACTCTGCCAGTATCCTCTTTATTTGGCAGTAACAAGCTATCTAATCAGCATATGTAAAGTGGCCTGTGAGGTCTAACAAATGCCGCTCTAGGCTAGCTGTAGCACAGGCTGTCTCTTGTCTGGTAGAATATCTCAAGAAATCAAACAGGAAAATTAGACACCAGAGCTCTTACAAATGCCCAAGAATGGAAGAAGTTAAACCTACAGCTTGCAGTGAAACCTCGAAGTACAAATATGTGAGGAATGAGTCTTCACTGCGTTTGATCTTCAGAAATCTTTTTGTAAGAGAATATGAAAGCACTTTTTGAAAAGAAAAATATTCTCAATATTATAAGATCCATGCAAGTGTTTCAGTTACGTGGTATTTTTCTTGAGAAACTGTTCCAAGTCTACCCCAACCTATAAACATCCTCCCAAGTATTGCTGCTGAAAACAGTTGTGCTTCTGCAGTCAGTATTAAACTATGGAATACTTGGAGAAGCATTAAATTTAGAAAAACAAAGTAAATAATTTCACAGAGTTGCAGAATAGTTGAGTTTGGAAGAGATCTCTGGGTATCACCTATTCCAACCTACTGCTCAGTAAGGGTCAACTAGAGCAGCTTGCCCAGTTTGGAGTCTTTCTCCATCTTATTTAGTCCCCCCTGACCAGGTATTTGTGCACATTGGTATCATGCCCCTGCGCCTTCTCTTCTCCAGGCTGAACAATCACAGCTCTCTCAGCCTCTCCTCAAATGTCAGATGCTCCAGTCCCTCTGTCATCTTTGTAACCTTAAGATGAACTCACTCTACTATGTCCATGCCTCTCCTGTAGTGGCAATACGTATACTAATGAGAACCATGGTGCTGTCAGCATTCTTTGTCACAAGGGCACATTGCCGTTTGTGGACAACTTTGTGTCCGCCAGCACCCCTGGGTTCTTCTCTTCAAAGCTGCCTTCCAGAGAGCTGGCCCTCAGTGTGTACTGCTGCCTGAGATTGTTCCTCCCCAGATGCAGGACTTGGCATTTCCCTGTCTTGAACATCACATGGTTCTTGTTAGACCATTTCTCCATGTCAAAATCCTTCTGAATGGCAGTCCACCCATGTGTGGTATCAGCCACTCCTCCCAGTTTTGTATCATCTGCAAACTTTCTTCTGAGAGTGCACCCTGTCATTCATGGAGATGTCAAACAGCATTGGCCCTACTATTGACCTCTCATTAACTCCAGTAGGGACTATCCTCCAGCTGGACTTCTTGCCACTGATCACAAGGCTTGGAGCCTGGTTGTTCAGCCAACTTTCTGTTACCATACTCTTATCTAGTTCATTCCGTGTCAGTTTGTCTATGAGGATATTATGGGAGACGGTGTTGAAAGCCTTGCTAAAGTTCAGATACACAACATCCAGATATCACCTTTTGTTCACCAGTCATCTCACCATAGAAGGCTATCAGGTTGATTAAGCATGATTCCCCCTAAGCATAAATCCATGATGACTACTCCCAATTGCCTTTTTGTTCTTTGTATGTTTAGAAATTGTTTCCAGGATTAGTTGATCGATCAGCTTTTCGGGGACTGAGGTGAGGTTAATCAGCCTGTAGTTCCCTGACTCTTAACTTCTTGCTCTTCTGGAAAACAGGAGGGACATTTTCTTTTTCCTAGTCCTCCGGAATCTCCCTTATCCTGCCTGGCCTTTCAAAGACAATCAAAAGTGGCCTCATGATAGTGTTGGCCAGCTCCTTGAGCACTCCTGTGCATCCTGTCAGATCCAATGGTCTCGTCGGTGTCCAGTTCAATGGTCCCTATCCTGATCCTCCTCCACTGAAGGTAGGCACTGAGTACATCAGTCTTCTCCATGTCCTTTGTCACCAGGTACCCTCCCCACTTCAGCAGTGGTCCCACATTTTTTATGTGTAGAATGCTTTTGCGCTGTCCTTCACACTCCTCATCAGTTTCAGCTCCAGATGGTCTGTGGCTTTCCCTACGTGCTCAGAGAGTGTATCTGTATCTATGAGAGTGTGTATCTCCAGGGTTGCCTGTCCTGCTCCCACCTCTTCTAAGATTCCTTTTTATGTTTGATTTTGGTCAGGAGCCCTTGCTCATCCATGCAGGCCTTTTCAACCTTTTTTCTTTCATACTCCCTGAATATCTACCATTTCTTTACTGCTTTTCCCTGACTCTCCTTTGAAGCTCTTACTCTTCACTCTGGAGGCACAGTAGAGCTCAGTCTTCCTTGCATTTAAATGGCTCTTTCTCCTGCCTTGCCCAGTCGTCTTGTCCTCTTGTTTTCTGAGTCTCTTTTTATTCAGACTTACTCCATCCTTGCTTGCTCCCTAGACTATGTTCTGCCGTATTTCACAGGGGTTTGCTCTCACAGAAAATGAAAAAGCACCCCCAAACGTGTTTGCTCTATCTTGTCCTTTGTTAGGTATTCCAGAGTTTCTCCTTTTAATTTCCAATTATTAATAAGCAAGAACAATGTGGATTTGTTATAAGTAAGTGTTAAAGCTCCTTTTTTTTCCATTTTCATCTGCCCTTTTTTTCTTCCTTTACCTTCCCTTATCTCCGTTCATTTTTATTGTGAGATTTTCAGGATGAGGATAATCTCTTTAAGGTGAAAAGATGTTATTTCCCAATATAGAGACTGCCACAAAATTGTTGTATCTACATACCAGTGTTTTCTTTTGCTTTTAAAAAAAATGTAATGTCCTACAAACAAATTACATGCACCTTCTGGGGAATATCATGCTATCCTCACCTCCTGGAAAACAAAACCATCTGGCCACAGCATTTCAATTATTGCTGAGCCACAGGCTAAGGAGGATGGTCAAGGCTCTCCCTGTGTGGTGATCAGAGAAAAAGGGATGATGATCAGGGGTGAGAGCATTTGGTTGAAGCAGCTCAGTATCTGTGCTGTTTTTCAGAGCTGAAGTTTTTCCCATGGAATTTATGAGAATTGTTCATGGACAATGATATCTGAGGTATAACAGGAAACTATATATATTTGTACAATCAGAAGGTTTTTTTACAGCTTTAAATCCACTCACTTTTGGGGGCTAGCTTTGTTTCAGAAATAATCTCTGTGTTTAAAAAGTCACCTTTCTAAGGAATATTAAGCAAACAGCTTCCCTTTAAGAGCTAAATCTGTTTGCAGGTATGTCTGTGGAATTTTACATGCTGAGCAGAATATATACCAAAATATAATTGGTTTTTTTATGACCAAAAAACACATTAGAGAAATACTGAATACGAACATAGAGAAGGAAAGAGAAGGTCATCAGTTCTTACAACATTTTGCTCTGTTTAGATAATGTTTTAAATTTATGTCTTTCACTAATAGTTCTGAGAATGAACTTGGAATTTTTTTGCAAGTATCTTAAAAAAAAAATTATTGTTCATTTTCCAGTCAGATACACACTATGCATGGACTTTTCACTCTGCCTATAATTTATTTTTATTTTCATGGTGCTCTATTGGCCATTGACGTCACCTCATAATGGTTAATGTCCAGTATGGACAATTCAGTATAAATATAAGGAGAAGAATCAAGCAAAAATGCAAATTGATTAGATAGGTAAATCTTTCATGACTTTTGGAAGACCAAGCACTCGTTCAGGGAGTTTCTGAGAGTTTCTGTCAATACATTCTTACAAATAAAAATTTCCCATAAATAAATACTGAGTGGAAGTTAAAAAGCATACTACCAATGGAAACATATAGTCAAGTTTGTTTTTCAGACATTGTATCCAAGCAGACGCTCCCTAGCACCTAACAGTCCTTTTTGCTGAGAAACTTGCATTCTTGTTAACCCAGACAAAGGCAGTCAAGACCCCAGTTTCAAAGTCTTAGTGGATTCAATAACAGAAAAGTTGTTCAGGGAGTTAGGAACCAAAGGCATCCAGCAAAGGCTAGAGCTGGGGGTCTAGGACTCTGGGCTGGGACCAACAGAAGAGAAATTGGAGTCAGAGGGCCCCCTTGGGCTAGGGGACCAAAAATATGAATGCTTTTTTAAGCTGAGAGCAAGAGTCAAAAATGGTGAAATCAAGGGAAAACACACTACGGGGAACAAAGTCCATCCACTGAAGAAGTGATGTTTCATGACTGAATATGACACTAGATTTAAAATTGATGCTTCCATCAGCAAATTTTTGATGATTCCATCAACAAATACTTTGTTGATGCTCCAAGAATATGAATAGATAGAAGTACCATAGCTAGATGTATCTATAGATATCAACACTAAAATGAATCCTTCCGAACGCAGCTGGTGCACTCCTGGGCACCAACACCGGACACCTATGGTATGAAAATGGTGGCTGGGGTGGGAGGTGGTGGTTCCTGAGTTCAGTGGGAGCAGATCGAGGACCAGCTGAAAAGCCCCCAGTCCTTTCTCATTACTACAACCATGAGAACCTGGAAGCAAAACCACCTTGGCTAAGTAGGTGAGCAAAATCATAATGATGTTTTGGTCCTTACTTATCAAAGCACCCCAGGATTAGGGGAGTGGAGGAAATATGTGCTTTAGAAAGGTATGTGGCTTAGAAATCAGGTCTGCCCCGCCTTGAAGCAGAGTGCCTGTCAATTTCTGAAGTCCACAATTAACACATTGATTACAAGATACCTCTTGTGATTGAATATAGTCATCAAGACATCTCACAGGGTTTCCTACTTATGTCTCAAGGGCTAGAATTACAGCATACTCCACTAGCTTTGTCAGAGTCGTCCCTAAGGAATGTCTCTTTCCCAAGGCCCTGCGAAGATATGAAGTCTTTCCAAACCACTGCACAGTTGCCAAGCATTCAGGAATCACTCTGCACTCCCGTATGGAGTGCTGAGGTCTCCTTCCTGGTATCCATGAGTATTTGCATGCATTCTCCCAGAAGTTGAGTGGACGTGGAAATTGAAGATGGAAAGACAGGTTATGTACAAGCAGCCAGAACTCCCTGAGACATCCTTTCTACCCATATGCTTGGTTCTCATCACAGAGAGTCACAGACCATAGCAGCGATTGAAAGGGACAGCTTGACTTGTCCATTCTCTACCTGGATGCTGCTGAAAGAAGCTGAGGACAGTGCAGCCTAAGGATAAAAACAAGCTGCTAAAATTGTTAGCGGAAAATTCATCTGGCTTTTTCAGACTGCTTCTGAAAAAACTACTTGAGTGGCTATTACTTAAGTGTTTTATAAACAGTTGTTGCTAAATAGTTGCTAAGACAATATTTCAATCAATCAAATATGAGTGATTCCAGAGTTGCTCACTTAGCTTTTACTGCTGCTTCTACATCTTACCACTTCGCTTTCTGACATACCAGTTTCCTTATTTTGTGAAACCAAGCTTAAAAATAGAGCTCGTCTCACAGGAACGTGATAAAAACTGCTGTGCAAATTATATTTCACCACAACCCTGAGCAAGTTTCATGACTCTTTCTCAGGATGCTTCTTATTAACCATGACAAATACAGGTATACATCCTGCAAAAGCAGTACCTGCGTTTCTGTACCTGCTGTTTAGAGGAGTTGCAAGTAACAGGCCCCTGTACCTAAAAAGCTGCGCTGTCGCAAAATGTGTTTATAGCATAGCCCAGACCTGCTATTTCAAACAGAGAAATGTTTTTTCCAGAAGGATACAACCACTCTTTTGTTGTGGGCTTGCAGTTGCACAGCCATTTTCACAATTAGGTGGTGAACTGGGCAACACTAATAGGTCGTTATGACCTCGGTAGCCACTCCTGCACAGCTAGGAGGTGCAGAGACTGTGAAGAACTGAGACTAGCCGAAACAGTGGGGAATCCTTCATGCAGAGTGTTTCAGGTCAGCGCCTCAGATGTTCTCACCATGCTCACCCAGATCACAGGGATCACCTGTCCTGAGCTATGCCCATTTTCCACAGTAGTTACAGGCTCCAGCTTTGCACAGGGATGAGCATCTAGTTAGAAGCAATGACAACGGGTAGCCAACATGGTGACCTGACATGTCTGAGCTGACAAGTTTCTTGTGATGTCTTTGTGGTCCTTTGTATTGCTGGTGTGGTTATTTAATTACCACTCTCACAGCGAAGCAGCTGTTAAGTGGCTCAGAAGACTAATATACATTGAGTCTAGACAGGCGCAGTTTGAAACCAGTTTTCAGTTTCTCTGTAGATAACTGATACTATCTGAGTTTCTGTTTCTAAAAATATTCAATATTTCCATAGCATTTTTAGGTTCTTTGTAAATGAAAGAGCACCCTTAGTTGTGTTGTTACATATCGCTTGCCATGAGTTACTCCTTAAGAAAGTGGGGAAGGCTGATGGGGAAATTAACAAATTTCAGTTACCATTTAAGCCCATTACAAAAGCCCTACAGTTTAATGCTTTTCTAAATTTCTTTGCAAGGGAATATTCTTACAATGAAGCACACAGCAGGTGAGAGAGAAGGCTGAGCTTTGATGGATTACAAAGGAGGCAGCTCTGAGAAAAGTCTGAGAACTGCTTTTGAAATAGCGATTTTGTAAAATTCTACGTACTTTTTCCTTTCCATAAGCAGAACATATTTTTGTTTCTTTATTGTAAATATTGTAAATATTCTAATCTAAAAGTTCTTAGGTGTTTTGTGAACTGTATGCATTCTGGGGACTACTAGTTAGAAGAGATGTGGGATTAGTAGAGTTCTTAGCATCATGGTCTTTTCATGTAGTGACTTCTCCCTTTACTCTGGGGTTTTTTCCCCAGTTCAGTTCTTGACATTGACCCAGAAAGTGACTGTTACATAAAGATGTACAGACAGGAAGGAATTTGATTTGGTACGGATGAATGTCAGAATGATGTCCAAAATTATGCCCCTGAAATGGAATATATACTCACCTGCTTCTGGAATCAACTGCCCTTAGCAACCCTCGGTGTCTGTCTTCAGGCATGCTTGCATGTGTAAAAGCAGAGTCTTGCCAGGAACAGAAGTAGAAGCAGCTGGTTGATGCTGTGTCAGCATTGGTGATATCAACCTGGACATCAAAGAAGAAACAGTGGGAACAGCTGCAGGATCCATCAAATTTTTGCCTTGTTCAGGAGCATGATCTGTTTGATATATTAAAAAAAATGAACAAATAGATGACTGAGCAATTTCCCCCACTTTCTTTTAAGTTTAAGACCTCAGCCCAGAGTCTGAAAGTGAAAGCCACAGGGTTAGTACTTGAGTTTATCCTTCTGCTCATCTGTCTGTGCCAAAAAGCCCTGTGGTAGACAAAACTGCTCTCAAATGGGTCTTCCCTTGAGTGAGCTTGGAGATGTCGTGGAAGTGTTGGCACCAAGTCTAGCAGACATGGTTGCCGTGCCCTTTGCCTAAGGACAAGAAGTTCAGTCCTTCCCCAGCAAATCATAACTGGGTGGATTACCTGAAATACAGGGGACAGGTTTGTTCCACATACTCATCATTTTGAGTCATCATTACATTGCATCATGTATTCCAACCGCGTGGTGTCAGTGTAAGGTGTGACGGTTAATTTTGATAAGTAGGAAGCAAGTGTCTACAAATTACTGCATCCTCCGAAAGGGGCTATTACAAGATTGTATCGTCTTATCCATTTCTTAGTGACTTGCTCTGGTTTCTATTACAGTTATAGGTTCTTTTCAGTCATGTAATTGTGGTAAGTTTGGATATGGAAATACTATGTTCTCTTTCTCTGTTTTACACCCTTAAAGACCTGGGCATCTGTAGAAACCAGTAGGCATTTTGTCTTCAGCTGACTCCATCACAGTTGAATCAGAAATATTTTATGTACCTCCTCCTGGAAATCTTGCCTTTGCACTTTCTTTTTCCCTCTCAAGCAAAAAGAAATATTACTCAGGCAACAAATGTTTGGCATGTGCGCGAGTCCAAACACTAGATGTAGCTGAATGGACAATGTTGCTCGGCAGTCTAAAGACATTAGTTTTCTTGCACGTGTGTTTGTGTGCTCAGTACAGCCTTACCTTGCTTTTCATTGGGGCGTGACAGACTCTGTTTCTCAAGCAGGAGGCTCACCTAAGAGGCTTATATCATATGAACAGGTGTGGCTCCAAAAGAAACTCCGGACTATTTCCAACAGGAACTTACTCGCCACTGAGTCTTTTCACGGTTATCTACTTGTGAGTGGAGCTGGTAAACAAACTCTCATTGGGCAATAAAGCTATGCATGGCATGAAGGAGTCAGTTTTCCCAAAAGGCAAAAAGAAAAACTCAGACTTCTCTGGCTGGTTCAGATACACACATGGCAACTTACTGTTTGGTTAGAGGGCTCTGTGGCCGAAGAAGTCAGGATGGATTGACCGTAGTCCTTCTCTCCATCCCTAAGGAATAGGGAGCAGGTGCCAGACCCTTCACAGGGAGCAGGCATACCACACAGGGTCTGAACGCAACTTCCACAAGCGTCTTTAGGGAAACCTAATAGTATAGGATAAGAGCACAGGCCACTAGTGTCGTACAGGCAGGTTTGGCACAGTGGAACACGTCTACCCTCTGAGACACTGGCAGGTTGTAGCTGTGTTACCATCAAGGCTACAACAAGGGAACTCCCAACTATTCTGGATCTGTTGCCTACAGGTGTTCTACCTTGTACAGACACAGCTGGATATTAAGGCAGTGTGAAAAAGGTGTGACAATCAAAGTAAATTGGTTAAGGAATGTTAAATTATGGTTGTGAACACTTTTGCAGCATTTACCTTATTCTAGGAAAAGCAAAATAAATGACTCTGCTATTTTTTGACCATATCTGTTAATATCCTCTGATTTAAAGGACAGGTATCAGCACAGTCAACTAGGTCCTGGATTCAGGGCTGGATAGGATGCTATTATATGTTCATACATGCTATTATGCATTAAAACACATGTTTAAGCACAGTAGCTGAATCAGTTTTGTTATGATAATGCTGGAGTAAGCCAAATAAGAATGCAAGTAGTAGCAGTGTACTCAGAAATACAAACCATACAAAACTATAAGAGTATTTTTGTATTAGGGGTACAAAATCTCTTCCTAGCACACCATTAAATTAGGGCTTAATTTTAAATCATGCCCTTCTTAAGAAAGCAATCTCTGTGTCCATTTGCACTGGGCACATTACTGGGTTCTTCTGTTTGTTCCCAACAGAAAAGCAAATGCTGTTTCAGTGGATGCGTCAGTTGACCAGTGAAGTGATTCTCAGCAGCTTCACACAACTTTATAAGCAGCAAAGTAACAATTTCAGGACATGGGGAATATTAAATATTTGTTACAACAGACTTAAGCTGTTTACTGATTCTGAAGGTTATTGAAGGTTTTGCAAAATTTTTTCATTTCAGAGAATCTCTTTGTTATACTTTCCAAGATAGTTGCTAATGTTCATGGTTACTACTTGCCCGCTTCAATGAACTGAGCCTTGTTTTTAAGAGATAAACATGAAGAATAAATTTATTCTATGATACTGATGTTTGCTCCTTAGTTTAGTATCTAAATACTGCAGTTATTTTCTGATATACAGAAGATATCTCAAGGACTTTTCCCCTTTAGTCCCAAAGCTTGCTGTACTTCTCTTACCTTTCTAATTCACCCATTTTACTAAATGTGAATCTGTCTAACAGCCAGCTTTCCCATTCTTGTGAAGCACCAGATCTATCCAATGTACAGAGATTCAGAGGCACTGTGTATCCTCTTTGGAACCACAAAGGAAAAAAAACACACTTAAAAAACCCCATCCACCCCAAAACTGTGTTCATATTCAGCGCCAAAGGGACACCAGGAGAACTTTCCCAAAATAGAGAGGTAATATGAGAGGAGATACTGATATCGCAAATGCCACACATCTTTTTCTGCACCATACATAGATTACTCTCTATGGATTCAACTTCCGTTTTCCCTGTCCTTAATATCTGTGATGTCCCTGAGAAAAGGAAGTGCTCCACAAAAACTTTGGTCTTTTTTGTGTGCTATACTATCTGTGCACTCCTCCTTGTTCTCTTTTTCATGAACCTCAGTCCTTTCACATGTGGATATAAGAGGAAGGTGCCCATCTGACTTGGAAGGGCCTTCCTACTCCCTGCCTAGCTACCCCGTGTGGGACTGTCCTGCCCCACATCTGCCCTGTAGTAGTCACCATGCTCTGAATCTGCTCCGCTGTCTATCCCCTCAGAAGATCACTCCCATCTCACAGCTGAAGGAGATCTGTTCCTGGGGAATTGGGCAGAAGTAAGCTGGAAATAAGAGGGAGGGAGATGCCTTGAATACGCCAAAAGTCAGCAAGAGAGACTTGGCATAGTTTGTTTGACATGTTTGATGTAGATGCCTTGAGCAGTAAGATCAGAATGAGGAGCATAGTTTTCAAAGAGCTAACTTGACGTTCAGAGCCTGGAGGACCTCAAGACTTACTTCTCCTCAGTGACCCTGCTGTCTAAGCACCTCTGTTTTTGCCAGCACTCACTTTTAGAATGTTACATGTGCATTTACTGACATGGCACATAGACTCTTGTGCTCTCGCTACTCACTGTAGCTTGATGCTGAAGTTTCCAGCAGTCCAGTTGCTTTGTGCTGTGATCCTGTTCAGTGGTCAAGAGCATGCACTGGCTGAACTTTGTTATATGACCCAGTAAATTTTCCATTTCAGTCCAACTTAATCTCTCACACTTCTTATTTGAGATCCCTTTGTAGGACCTTGATTTTTAAAGAGAGATAGCCAAGATAATCCAGCCTTAGTGATACAAATATTACCGTAAAATGAAGTACGTCATAGGTCATACTTAAAATACAGGGTTTTAGGTTGTCTGCCATAGGTGTGGGCCAGGCAAAAAAGAAGGTCACGGTAGCTGTAAACTCTGCAGGTACTTAGCCCTGGAGAACTAGCTGAAGTCCAAAAAGCCTCCTGGCATGTTCCTACATGCTACAGGTCTGCTTAGACCCTCCCCAGCACCTGCAGCTTGTCCCAGCTTCCTCACCATCCCCAGCCTTGGTCTGCTGCAGGGCAGGGTTTCTGAGGAGGTCTGTGGCTCAGAGATCTGTCTTCTGTAGTGCCTGTGTGGAAGAAATCCTTTCCTGGCTAGATACGGGAGTTTTTCAAGCCCTTTTTCATCACTTTTGCCTCAGATCTGCTGTAAAGGAACAAAGATCTCACCCCACATAGCTGAGAACAGAAGAGGGTTCCAATAACAAAAAAAGGGGATGAAATGAAAGGGTGGTAAAGTGTGAAAACAAAAAGCAGAGGCTATGATTAAAAAAAAAAAAAAACAAAAAAACAACAAAACAAAACCAAACCGAACAGAAACAAAACCTAAATTGTTTGCTGTTACAGAACCAGCTTGGGTAGGCAACACGAAAAGTGGATCCACATCAGGGAGGTGCAGGCCTTCATAAACCTTGAGAGTCACCAGAATATGTTGTAAGAATGTAGTTAGAAAAATTTGTGGCAAGACTGTTTGGAAATACAGCCATGTGCTGTACAGGTTTGGGGCATGTTGTCAATTTTCCAAAGCCCACATGTGGGTCTGGCTTGCAATAAGCCCTGTGTGTGCAGCTTACCAAACAGAGAACTCCTGATCACTGTTCTGCAAGCTGGATTTCTCACCAAAATGAATGATTGGCCCGCTGGCACAGCAATGTGCAGGAATGTTTGGCCCACAGAATTACATATTTCTGCTGATATGTAATGAAGTGCAGCACTAGGAGTCATTGCTGGCTAAGAGCTTTACTGAGAATATCCGCAGCATACGCTTGTGTATCTCTAATGGCTGTGATTATGATGCACGCAGTGCCAACCGTGCCATCAGCAATACACAGGGCAGAAAACAAACCTCTGCCTCCATCCCCAAGGTTCAACATGCTTTTCCTACTTTTTCTTCCAACTTATCTCCGTTTATGTTTTCTTTATTTTCATTCTGTCTTTTTTAAGTGTACCACATCTAGAAAAACCTCATTTTTGCATGGAGGATGGGGCTGAAATGCTTTACTGATTTGCAGCCAATTCAGAATGGGGTAGGTTTTTGTTTCAAATCCTCCTGTCAGGGCAGAACTTTCATTTTCTGTCACCAAGACCATAGGTGCTGTCACCCAACAGAAGATTTTCCCCTTTACAGACATTAACCTGAGTCCTAGAATTCTGTGGTCTGTGTGTGTTTAGAGTCATGGCTCTAAACATCTTTAAGAAAGCTTTCCAAATTTATGCCCACACCTTGCTTTTTCACTGCGTGCTAAGCCCTGCCCCAGATGGGAGGTGATATTTTCGTGCAAACGCTCCACTGCCTTCCTCTTCTATATACATAGTTGATTTCTGACAAACCTTCTTAAAAGTAAGATGATCGTATTTATGCAACATATTTTGCAACCTTAGCTCTTAGAAAAAAGCTAATTTGCATCACTGTCAGAGAACATGAACTCAAACGGTGTGAAATTTTTTAGTGCTTAAGCAAAACCTGACCGCATTGGTCTGAAGTTTATGGCCAGTGAGACCGTGACTTTTGATTGCAAGCAGATTAAATTATTTCGCTCTAGCAAAGGGGAGAAGGAGCAGGAGAAATGTTATTCACAATCAGTTTAACTCAGTGCCTCGGAAAAATGAAATGACAACTGTTTGGATGATGGACAGGGCAAAACATTGACACAAGATGCCCTGACCAAGATTTTAACTTCTCTCCACTATTTTGCATCTGTTTGGCATTATTGGGTTTTGATTGTAGGCAGAGGCCCAACATTCCTAGACCTTCTCATCTTGAGGAACAGACCTACATTTTAGAAGGTGGAAAAACCTTTCTGTATGGATGCAAAAAGCAATCTAAACTTGAGAATAATGTATGTTCCCATACAGATAGAACTGCCTTAAACTGATACCATCCATGTCAACAGCCAAGCATTGTCAGTGCTGTAATTATTTACACAGCAGTACAGGTATCAGAGAATTTGCCTGTGAGAAGGTAGTGCATTTTATGCTCTTTTACCTTGCCCAGTGCCTTGTGATGCTTTACTGTCTCTATGGCATTTTGATGAGTCCAGGTGACAATAGGATCTTTCTATTCATTACTTGCTTGTATAAAGGTTGCATAAAGGCTTGTATGAACATGCAGAAACTTGCTTCACTAATTGCACAGGTGAAGCAACCAAGTCCCGTTTCCTGTTACCGAGTATATTACTATCTATAGAGCTCTGCAGTTTATAAATATTGCTACAGCTTGTTAGCAGAGCTACATCGACCACAGTATCTCATAACTGCTCCGTATGAAAGTGTTCCCAGGTGCCAGGGTGTGTTCAAGAAGGCCTGGGAAGAATACTGCCCAAACCCAAACGTTAAGCAACAGTAAACAGATGAGTTGCCTTCTCTTCCTTTGCTTGTGTAACAGCCCCCGCTCCTGCGTGCATTTCCCATGGCGATCCTGACAAGCCATGAGCAGAAGCTGCTGCAGTGCTGGCCTGCACTGGAAACTCTGCCAGCAGTGTCTTAGCGTTGTTTTCATGTGCCTGGCTCATTTTGTCCCGAAGTCATTACTATAATGGGTGAGAAAACGGTAGAAAGCGCACCTGGGGAAGCAAGTTCCTCCCTCTGCAGCTTTTTTTGTGAATGTTGACATTAACTGCTCCCTTCCCTTTTTGAATGTTTAAAAGGCATCCTTTTTCAGCCTGCAAGCTGATTATGAACAATAATTTATTCTTACAACTCTTCAGTGAGGCAAGTAGGTACAATTATCACTATTTTACTGAAAGGATAACTGAGAAACTGTTTAACGGATTGCTTCAGGCCATATGACAATTGAAGTCTTCTTTTTTTTTATTTACAATTTTTTGAACAATTTGAAAGTTGCATCCAGAGAAGGGAATCTCAAAAGCATTAATCTGTTTTATGGAGCTGTAAATGAGATCATTGACCCCAGTCTGAATTACGTTTTTCATGTTAGCCAGTGAGATCAGCACTTGGTTAAATCTCACTTAACAGTCCAGTTGTCTCCCTCCAGACCCAATACCATCATCCTTCTCTGTGAGAGGGGCACTCAAGAGCAATATTCAGCACAAGCTTTACTTTAAATTAGTCTGAAAGCAAGTTCATGGTATCAGTGCAAAGTCTCCCATCAAAAATCCTCAGTCAGTGTAAACCTGTCTTCTATCATTCAGTTTACCTTGGTGATGGACTTCTTAAGCCACCTGACACTTAAGAGTAGGAGCACCTGCACAGCGAATCGGCTTGGAGGAATGACAGTAACTTCACTCTCCTCACAGATGTTTTACTCCCCTGTATCTACATGACCCAACCATCCGACATAGAAAGAAATCCCAGAAGCTGTGAGCTTCTGCACTCCTGTTTTCATCTTTGCATCTTATCAGCAATAGAGTGGGGTAGAACCACGACATCTTGCCTTACAGTTTGTTTCGTGCGCAAAACAAAGCTAACATGCCAAGCCATGCCCAATGAAGACCAGCGTGCAATGCTCACTCCATTTGCTAGCAAAAGTATCAAACTACATTTGCCAAATATATTCCTTTCTGAAGTTCTTTGAGGGGCTGCCATATAAGAGACACTAGACGGATAATTTTTAAGTCTGACAAAGTTGAGATCTTGCAGGAAGGCAGAAATCAAATCATTCCTCAAAACTTAACAACTAGTTTCTGCTAGAAAATGAGTACCTTAGGTAGTCATTTAGCATTATTTCCTTTAATCCTGATAGGATTTATCCAGGAATATTACAAGACCAAACTCACCAGTAAGAGCAGTGGTTTCCAATTTTCATTTTATAATTAATGCTTCATAAAATTCCAGGATACAACTGTATGCTCTTAATAAATATACTGTACAAAACTAGCAAGTCTTCTTTGAGAACAAGTAATTTCCTTTTTTTTTGTTTTAATAGAAGGATTCAGTCCATGGAGCTGTTTGTTCATTTATATATGTATTTTTATTAATGGAATAAATTTCAAGTCACCTTTGTCTTTGTCTATTGTCAAGTCATGATACATTGTTTTCTGCACTACAGAGGTGACGTTCCCTCATTGGGTAACACTTTTAGCAGGACTGAAAGCCACACCAACAAACAGAGTCTCAGGAAGCCCTGCCCCAGCTTTCATTTCTTCTGGGCAAAGATGTACTCCTGGTGTGGAAGCCCAACAGTAGCACTGGTAACAAAGGAGCAGGGACTAGTGTAATATATACAGGTGTCATCCAAGGCACTCTAGAGTCCACAAATACAGTATATTGCAAGGGAAAACCTGGGCTGCATCCAGGCACAGTTTCTCCATGCTCTGGCCAAAGCTAAGGATGCATTGCTGCTTCTTAGTTTCACGTGCAGTGTCTGTGGTGCTTGCACTTTACCCGGTAAAGTAAATTTTGCCCTTAATATTGCAGTTTTAACGCATGGAGCCATAAGTGTGCTAAGTACTTTCAGCTGAGTTTTGCCCTATATGGACTGATAGGACCAATATGCTAAAAATCCGTGACTTATTTCTTGTGGTATACAGATTTCATTTAAAAAAGACTGCAATTTCTTCCATCCTGTCTCCTACTAAAGCTTCCTTTGTTCTGTCCCCTCTAGGCTACACGAGCAGCTTGCAGCTGCTCTTTTAAATTGGCTTAGCTGAACTTTCTGAATCTTTCCTTTCTCAGTTAGCGGCAGCAGAGTCAGAGGTTCCCATGGAAACACTGGGGAAACAATGCAAAGCTTATAGGAGAGCTGCCTGAGCCCCAGCTTTAAGTGGAGCTTCACGGATGTATCGTAATTGTGAAGGGGTTGGTGCTCGAAGTGCCCATGCTAAACTGTTAGAGAACAAGCAAATGAGAGCAGACTGACTTTTGGGATGAGAATTATACACAGACCTACACATTTTTGTCCAGTGTCATGGGAGCACTTAGGGAAGGTTGTTATAATGTATGTTTCTTCGCCATTATCCCATGTGTCCTCGTAATTCTAAGAACAAGCATATTTGCCTCATTTCCATAGCAACACCCATTAGTGAGATGGAGCTATTCAGCTCGTTCTTTATTGCTGCTGATTTTACCCAAAAAGCTCCTTTTGAAACTAACAGTTAAGAAGAAGTATCCAGTCTGTAGTCTGTATTTCTGTGCTCTTCATGTGATAAGTACTATGCAGACTGGGCAATGTGACCTTTTCCTTCCAACCATTACATTACTCTGTCAGAATATTGGACAAAAATGAAATTAATCCAATTATGGTTTTCAACATAAATAGTCATAGCAATGGTAGCTACATTTTTTGCTGTTACAAGGACTTGGGCAGGACCTATGTCAGCTCTACATCTTGAGCTTGCAGACATGAGTAAATTTAAGCTTAGGATTGTTCAGTTCTGTCTCGTTCCCTGAATAGCAGGTTACCTGTCTTCCTGTTCTGCACCAGAGCTGGCTCCCAGCCTAATGGGGGCTAGCTCAATGCCTGTCTTGTCCATGTGAGTTCATGCATGCTGGGTTTCCATTTCATACGCACAGGATTGGTGGTATCTTGGTCATGCATGGCTTATGTCAGGCTTATGTCATGGACTACTTCAGGGTTCAAGTGGCATCACTGTCACACTGGCATCAGCTGACCACGCAGTGCATGGTGTCCTTACTCCTTACCCCTTGAGCGAGCTCTGTAGTATTCAGAGTTTTATCTACAGATTAATCCAGGACAAGAATGGTTGCCATTGTTCCTAACTAAAACTATGAAATGTTAAAAAGCAGGGAAAATTCTGAAAAGTATAGGACTTGAGATTTATAGAGTGCTATTTAAGAAGGGAGGATTCCACAGTTCTTTATGAACTACAGACATAAACATCCCAACAAATTCAGCTGCTGGCCCGTGGGAAGAAAGTAGACAGGCAGACAGCACTTACTGTTCTTCTTAGTTGCTATTTACATTGTGGGTAGTGCATAGGAACTCCAGGAGTGGATAGGCATGCCACAATGATTGATGTTGCACTGACAAAGGATGGAAAGACAGCCCTTGCTCCAAAGGACTTAATGTTTATAGTGCCATACTCCACACAGCAAAAAGCGTCTAAGAACAGTAAATCAAACTTGTGATGCAGCTCTGTGCCAACTGGGCAGCTGGGCAACTGCTGGTGCCGGAGGTGTGTATCTGCTGCTGGTGTGCACAGAGGAACGGCCCCACTGCAAAAGCAGGTGTAAATATCTGTGCGGGTGTTCTTCAGACAAAAAACTGGATATGTAAGTGTTAAAGGAAGCAGACTTGGGGTAAAAATATTAATTTCATTCATTCATTTTCATGGAGTTTTTCTTTTCCCCAGGGGAGCTCTACCAGCATAGATGCCTGGAAAGAATGCACTGGATTTGTAAACCCTGCCAACAGTGCCTACCACAGGGCTCCACCAGCTGCAGACCAGAGGTGAGGTTGCTAGCTATGGGAGTCCTGCAGCTGTTCTGCAGGCAGATATGTTCCCACAAGATGTCCTGTGTTTGTGCCAGAGCACATGCCATGGTCTTTCCCCACAGCTATTGTGATACTAAGGGCCTGCTGGGCCATCTGGTAGATGGCAGGCAGAGCAGGAAGATACCCTCCCTCCTCTGTGACCTTCCAAACAGTAAGTACTTCAAGAAGGGAGCCAGAAACAGAAATTTGTTCCAAACACACATCCTTAGCCAGAAGCCTACACTGGCTCCTAACAGGTGCTGGAATCCACCTATTCTGGTGAAAATGAGGTGACACTTTCATCACAGCCAGGAGCCAGGTTGAAAGATACTGTCTCTGTGAGTACTACATCATTTCCAACCCAAGGGATTAAAGAAAAAAAAAAAGAGAAAGATCTGATCTAAATTCTTTCTGGGGTCTAAACTCTTTTTTTCAGATTATTTGTTTCAGATCACTTACCCTTTAATGATCTCCACCAGCAAGTAAATCTACTTTTGATTGAAGCAAAAGCTGAGACTGTTGTGTAGGGCTACAGAACCTGAGACTTCAAGACATAGAGCATCCATTGCGAGAGTCAGAAAGAGGGCTGCCGATATTGTTTATCTGACAGTAGTGCTTTAACTTGCTAGGAGTTCTGTTTTGTGAGGTACTGCATGCACAAAACTGAGGGATAGTCCCATCTAGAATGAGATAAACATTTAGCTGTAGAAGACAAGCTGAAAAGAGGAATAACTATATTTTAACCACACAGTTTTATAGGTAATCAACTTAAACTTAGTTTAAATTAAAACTTCTAGATAATATGTTTAACTAAGACCTAGATTCATACTACTTACACCTGATCACACACAAGCTAAATATCTATTCTAAATGAGCCAGCAGATTTCTTCTGTGGTAAATGGAGAGAGAGAAGGACATGTCTGCAGAAGGGCACACAACCAAACTTAAATACATGTGAATAATCCCTCTCTTCAGGAGTAATTTACAAGAGTAGTTTGAATGAGACATTACTTCAGCGGTAGCTGGGTGGGATGAATCACCCTGTGTGTGACTGCCCAAGGTCACACAGGAAGTTAATGCTGGAGTGTGACCCAGACTCCTCAGCCCCATGCCTCGGCCCTAAAAGCATCTGTCTTCTTTCATGTCCTGGTTTTAACTTAATGTGCTGTGTTTTACCTTCTTTCTGATCCAGCAGAAAGTTCAAGTTGTTGATATGACCTAAGAAGTAAATGAGAATTAATACAAAATGTTAGTAATCTTGGGTCACTTCTGTTTCTATCTGCTGTAGCAAAAGGTCATTCTTTTTGCAATAATTTAGTCTGGGAAAATTCTATGGGGTTTCCTTTTCATCTGAAACATAGTAGGTTTCGTTAAAGCTCTATGTGCTGTGAGATATACTTTAAAAAAAAATATTAAAAAAAGTAATGGTATTCAAGCAAGCGACCAAAGCTGCACTTAGAAGCAGAGAACGTCTTTTATAATGTAGAGATCAAGAGAAGGTATCTTTCCTCTACACTGCTTTCATCATTTGTGCTTACAAAAATGCTCTCTGTAATATTTCTGGGGTGATCCCTCTCCACCCTCTGATAGTAAGAGATCGTCTGTGTTTGTTGGATGTAGGCTAGGTCAACGTTAGTCTGGCATTTGATTTAGCAGACATCCAGCATTGTGTCATTCCCGTCCTATTCTAAGGAATGTAGTTGTTGCGGGTGTCAGGGGCTCAGGGAATGACACTCCGGTCACCCATGTTAACCTCTGGTAATGACCTGAAAGAGCAAACAGAAAAGATAAGGGCTTGTTGTTCACTGACTGAGGCCCTGTGACTCTGCATTATACAGAGATTGATAATGAGGTGCCCTAATGTCCCTGCTGGCCTTCAGATCTCTCAGGTGGTCGTCACCTGCAGTCTGTCACAATCCTGTGTTTCTTGAGGCTGTAAGCAGAGCATGGAGAGCTTCTCAGTCCCCTCACATGGGACAAACTGGTGGCTTCTGATCCAGATTGAGATTTTCCACACTAGGCACTTCAAAAGCTGTTGTTTAGAAAAGTGCATATATCATGACCAAATTAATATCATTGGCTTTCTATGATGAGAGGTGGTAATGAAGACTACATTATACTGGCGTCTGCACAGAGTGCAGACAATGGTTTCCTAACACTGGGCATGCAGGTGTACTGGACAGAGGCCCGTGGTTCTGCAGACACAGCTACACAAAACATCTGTGATTCTGACAGCAGACCGTCCAGCTTGCCCAAGTTCCAGAGGTGGTGACAGTGTTTGCCATGATGTTTCCTATGTCAAGACATGTTGCTATGAATGCTTCATGCAGAGAAACTGTAGATGTTGCATGGGCAGTGACAACATGTCAAACTATTTTGTCATATGACCTCCCCAACGCAACAGGGGAAATGGGAGGAGAATACGGTGGAGAGATGCCAAGGGCACTGCTCTCCTGGAGCAGACTTCTGCACAGTGCAAAATCAGAGAAGGGCACACTCACTGCATGGAAATGTCAATTTTTGTCAGTGTGCCTCATGAGAGGAGTCAGTCACTGTTCTGTTCTGTGCTGCTTACAGTAAATCCTGGATGGATGCTCTGAGAATAGTTGGGGGGCTGATCTTCATCTGGGCTCTTTCATACCTGGAAAACAGCATGCTGTGATGAATATTGCAGTATTACTCTTCAGGCAACAGCAAGCAGCTCTGATGTTAGACTCTGGATCAGTGACAGGTTACCTTGAATTTTCCATTGATCATTAATTCCCACCCTGTTTTTTCCTCCAAATTGTATGCAGGTTTTACATCGTAAGTGTTTGGGCTAAAAGACTGTATGTTTGTAAATACCTTAATTGTTTTGTTTTCTGTAAATACTCTTATTCCAGCAAGTATTTTACACTTACAATCACATATTTACTGCTTCCTTGGAGAGTCTCTATCTTATAAAAGGCCTAAGAAAGCCTGTAACTTCCTGCAGAGTTTGCTGGGATGTCCAAATCACAGGCGCACACTTGGGCAGGATCTGTCATCTCTTCACACCTCACCTTCTGCAATTACAACACTCCCATAGTTATGGTTTGAAGAGAGAATATATACAGGTTGCTAAAATGTTGGCCTTCTTTTTCCTTTGGGTGTTGCTAATTCCTCACCAACCTCTCCTGATCAGACTCATAGCTGTTTTCAAAATGAGGTTTTCTCCAGATACACACATCTATGTTGGTAAACATAGACATAAAACCCTCTGCAGAAGCCACATAGCATAGTCCAGGTAAAGAGCATCCTTGGATATTATTTGTTTTTCTCTTAGCAACAGTTACACAGTTCAACACCATGAAGTTCTTTGTGCTGCCAGGTCACCTTTGTATTGGAAATAAAAGACCATGCAAACGTAACTTCAATGCAGGATCATGCCGAGAAAAATATTGTCTTCCTTCTTGGTTTAACTCTATGGACAAATACGACTCAATGCCTCTCTGGTCCTGCTTACACCAGAATTTATATTTATGACAAATAAGCCTCCAGATCACTTTCCTCCCAGGACAAGCTTTCCGTGTTCTCCTGGCATATGAAGGTTCCATATTTCCTTAATGAAGTCCTTTGTCATAAGGAATTGGCTATATTTATAGGAGAAAGAAAGAGTCCATGTCTCCCACCTGTTCTCCTGTATTTATTCTTTTCAGATGAAGCACACAACTTTGAAAATTATATGAATGCTGTGCTTCTGACAGACGCTATCATGAAAACCCAGGCAATCTCTCAGCTGTCTTGCAGGCTCTATGCTCTCCCCAGTGAGATCTGTATATTTAAAGATTGTCAGATTATCTTATTTTGCAGTAGTTTTCTTGCTTCTCTTTACCCTCTCTAGCAATATAAAAGAAGTAAATAACAGTGCTTTAAGCACGTGACACATCACTCAGGGAGTACTTAATTCTAAGGGGCATTCTTACACTTAATTGTAAGAAGCACTGCAAAAAGTTTTCTGGAATGCAATTGTAGGCTGGTAGGGAACATCATCCCTTCTCTACCTAGAAATCCAAGGTGCATCTATGTGACAGGACTGTGAACCTCTTGTGCTTGCCTGTATAATACTGCCTTCACCTAAGATATTATATAAATAATAATAAATGCCATATCAATAGATTGGACATTTCATGTTTCTCACCTGTCTTCTTTGGAAATCATGTTGAATGAGACCTGTCAGTTTGAACAGACCTGTCTGTTTACAGACACCAGTCTACCTTTATTATTATGTGAGCTGTGCTGCTCACATATGCAAATCACTTGTGTGTGGGTGTATACAGGAGACAGCACAAAACTCAGAATGCAGAAAGCCCGTACCTGGGACTATTTCCTAGCTGCAATTTTCCCAAATGCACTATGCTGCAGATCATCTATATTCTGTTTTTAAAAGATTAAGACATGTAGTTAAGACTTGTCTATATACGTTGTTTCATTTTACTAATAAAGTCCTGAGTCAGGACACCAAAATGACGATCTGACTTAAAAATGATGAAGTTTTCTTTTTTCTTAGTAAAACAAATGGATATCTAGTTGCATGCAGAGCTTTCAGTCTCCTCAATTCAAACTTTTGACCATACATCAATGTAGCTGACAAGTTCAAGCTTCTCTTTGTTTTGTAAAATATTGTATTTGTGGAAAAATCTTTAAAAAAAAAATCATGCTAAGAGGAAGTATGTTGTATAAAAGCAGCATAAAACATGGGAAGAAATCACAGTTCACTCCTATCATTGGTAATTACCGTTCTTTGCAATGTGTTTGCTACACCAAATCAGCTTGTTGATCTTACAGTTAGGATCCAGTTAGGATCCTCTGTGTCATTTGCATGATAATGCTACAAGCCAGTTGCACCAGAAAGTGCTTTTGCTGGTGAAATCTAATTATACAGGCTTCAGTTCAAAGGAGCCCTTTAGTGTAAAGCCAGTTCTGTGGACAACAGTGAAATTGCCTTTATGCTTAGAGCTACTTATATGTCTAAATGAAATCAGTGCCTTTCCTGTTTTTCCCCTTTCCACAAGAAAATAGTCAATTCAGGTAAAAGAGGAGTGCACAAAACCTCCTTATTCCCATTCTTCCAAAGGCTGTACTTATTTATGGCACATCTTCTCAATCCTTATGTGCAAAGTAAAGGACCAAAAACATCTTCTCGATCACTTTGTATAAAGTAAAGGACCAAAACCATTTCAGCTGACACATGGAGCAAAGATTGACAGGCAGGGCTTGATAGTGTTTGAAGGGAATTTTCTAAAATATCTCACTAGATCAAATAACTATCTTATATTGAAATCAAGGAAGGTTTGATAATTGTGCCTGTGAGTATCTTTGCATCTTATTATTATTTGAATACTTTTAGAAGTCCAGTCTGCACATGAGCTTAACTGTTACTCATTCTTGTCTATCTGTATGGGATACTAGCTGAAGCAGTAGTTGGTGCAGTGTTAATTTAAAATTAACAGGAAGGAACAAAAAAAATTGAGATAAAAAGTAACAGAAAACCGCTCTGAGTTCTAACAGCTAATCCAAAGCTTGAAGGAGCAGAAAATGTAAGTATTTTGTGTGGCCAGGTGGTTACAAACCATTTGGTTGAGAAGGCTCCGGCAGAGTATGTAAAATTATAAGAGAGGGAGATTAATAGGGCTTTGCATCTCTGTTTTAATTAATTTGGTTTATTCTTTTGGACTGCAGCATGTTCAAACAAAAGTAGCATGTTTGCCAAGAACTGTTGCATGTAGAGAACAAGTGATTCCTGGAGCACCGGAAATTATCAGTCATAAGTGTGACCACGTACAGAAAAGGTTTTAAAAACATCTGGACATTTTAATTATTTCTCTTTTCCTGAACTTTGTCAGGATTAAATATGAATACAGAAAATTATTCTTGAGAAAGACAGAAACTGAGCCCTTGGGTTTGAGATACACTGTGATCCTTTGCTCTGCATTCATAGCATGGAGATGTTTGGAACCAAAGGTAGATAGTGCCCTGACCCAGAGTCTGCTCCATGGCTGCAGGCAGGGTTGCATTGGACTATTGTGTCCAGTTCTGGGCTCCCTGGTTCACAAAGGACAAGAAACTGCTAGAGAGGGTACAGCAAACGGCTGCAAAGATGATTAGGGAACTAGAACATCTCTCTTAGGAAGAAAGGCTGAAGGACTTGGGTCTTTTCAGTCTGGAAAAAAAGACAACTGAGGGGGGGATCTTATCAATGCTTATAGACGCATAAAGGATGGGTGTCAGGAGGATGGGGCCAGGCTCTTTTCAGTGGTGCCCGGGGACAGGACAAGGGGTAACGGGCACAAACTTGAACATAGGAACTTCCACCTAAACATGAGGAGGAACTTCTTTCCTTTGAGGGTGGCAGAGCCCTGGCACAGGCTGCCCAGAGAGGTGGTGGAGTCTCCGTCTCTGGAGAGACCCGCCTGGACACATTCCTGTGCCACCCGCTCTGGGTGACCCTGCTCTGGCAGGGGGTTGGACTAGATGATCTCCAGAGGTCCCTTCCAACCCCTGTCATTCTGTGATTCTGACCTGTTCATGTTCCTTGGCATTAGGGGTATCCCACACCGCTGCTCAGTATCACCAACAGCAAGCCTTGAAGCATCAGCAGAGAGATTTGCCTAAAACCATGAGTCAGGATTAAAAGTAAAAAAATACTCTGGTTTCTTTCTCTGTTTTTGGTTTCAAAGCCCAGGCTGCATTGGGGACCCTTCTTAGTATGCAATCTTGAGAGCTAGGAATGTGTAAATAGAAATTGTGATTCTTCTGTAAGCACAAGAAATTAGAATCAGAGGCTACAGGGAGGAAAAGCAACTTTCCTGAGAATCATGACATCTAAAATTCTGCTTGCAGCTGTGTTCCCCTTCCTGTACATCCAGGCTGCCAGACTATGCAGCTTCACAGATCTTTTTCTTGGCAGAAAATCTGTGTTCAAAAGTTCCCCAATTCTCTCATTCCCCAAACCCTCACTGCAGTTCACTGTTCCTGCTTTTGCACTGGTAGCTCAGCTTGTTTGAGGCCAAGCTATGAATTAGTGCACTGAAATGGTAAGTGTTAAAAATAAGATTGTTTTCTCTATAATGTTATTTTTCACCCAGTGTCTCTGATGAGGGTTTACAAGACAGAGGGCAATGAGGCAGCTTCTGGGTTTTTTCAGCAGTTGCTTTAAGGTGGATCACCGCATCCTTGACTTTTGTGCAAGAATAATAAGATGAAGAGTTTCTCTTCTCATGCAGAATAGAGAAGCACTGGCAGGAAGCACAGCTAGAGCAAACAGATTGTGTTTACTTAAAAAATTTAATTATCTCAGACAAAACAGCTGATAAAATAATGCTTCACTATTTAACATCTCCCCATATTAGAATGAAAGGAAATAAGCAGACAGTAATCAAGGTAGGCTTTCACATTTATTATGTACCAGCATCCCATATCACTAGGTCTTAAAGCAAAACAGATTTTTTAGCATTTATAGGGCAAATGAATCTGTATCCAAGTTGCTGAACACTATTGATAGAGAGACCCAAGGCAATTGCTTGCTTTTCCTCGTGATATCAGGATATCAGTGAAAATGTAATTGCTTAGGTGCATATTAATTAACCTGGAATCAGCTTTTAATGAAGAAGCTGAATTAAAAGCTTATGTGTTCCTTTTCTAAACCATCTACCAAGATCTCAGTTTGGACTTCTCTCACAAGCTTTGACAATACTCACCGTCAGAAGTGATGCAGCTTTCCAGACTAGCCACAGACTAACACTTCATAGAAAATATCACTTCTTGTAAGTGATCCGGGGTCCAAATCTAACATACTTTTTAATACAAAAAAAAAAAATAGAATAAGCAAATTCCCAGCTTGTGGGAAGTACTGAGCTACAAGTAATAAACTCTGAATTGTATTTTTTTTTCTCTCTCTTTACATAGAAAAAGCAACTCAGGTCTGAATGCACCTTAGCCTTGATAGCATGGACCACAAAAGAAAATAGTGTACACTGGGAGCCCCAGAGCTGGATGCAGTACTCCAGGTCGTGTCTCAAGAGAGCAGAGCAGAGGGGCAGAATCACCTCCCTCGACCTGCTGGCCACGATTCTTTTGATGTGGCTCAGGGTGCGGTTGGATTTCTGGGCTGCGATCACACATCGCTGGCTCACGTTGAGCGTCTCATCAACCAACACCCCAAGTCCTTCTCCTCAGGGCTGCTCTCCGTCCATTCTCCACCCAGCCTGTATTTGTGCTTGGGTTGCCCTGACCCATGTTCAGGACCTTGCACTTGACCTTGGTGAACTTCATGAGGTTCACATGGTCCCAACTTCTCAAGTCAAGGTTCCTCTGGATGGCATCCCTTTCTACTACAGTATCAACAAAGAAATATTCCTCTGTAAAACACTCTGCTCACTATTAATCAGTACTGTTGCAAATTACTTTCATTTTCCATATATCAGATATGTAACACTCAGCAGATGTCAAGGGTTTTTTTATTTTTACTTGCTTCAACTGAGAAAATACTTGTATATATTGCACTTATGAATTATGTGGGGTGTTACCCGATACAGGTGTTCAATCACCCACAGCAAATTTTCTTTTCACTCAGATAAAAACTAAATTAGGAAATAAGTGAGAACACTCTAGCTATCACTTGCCTGCACTGAGCCCTTTTACTCACATAGTGTGATCCCGGATTGCGCAGTTTGTAAACCAATCTCTTTTGCAGCTGTTTAACCACACAATCTCATGGAAGCATTTGTGGGGAAGGAACAAAGGAAGGACATTTCCTGTTTTTTCTAACAAAACTCCCTTTCTGTTTCCAGGAACTCTGCCTCACATTACTGCAGTGCTGTCGTCTGACAGTTTCCTACATAAAATATTTCCAAAAGCTTTTACAGCTTGCCATTCCTCAAATAAAAGGGTTTCCAACTCTTCCTCTGTCTGATCACCCGCCATCCTGAAAGACGTCATTATGAAGAAATGTGTTTCCTGACAATCCACCTACATATTCTTTAACTCAGTTTATCTTGTTACACTTTATTGTACTTATGGAAATGAAGTGTTTCCTGGCCTTCCAGCTCTAGGCAACAGGCCTTATAAGGCCTGTTAATATCTGTGAATATCATTAGAACTACATGACTGGACTTGAATGGAGATATTTCAATAATGCTATTAAAAATTAATTTTTCACAGCGTTCCACATACTAGCAAGTTAGACTTTATAACTAGCAGCAAATCAAGATTCATATGTAGCACCTAATTAAGGAATTGGGAATCTTTTTTCGTCACTTCTTGTGTTTATATGTTCACATTCTTTTAATTGATTAAGAAATCCTTTTTCTCACCCTCTATTGAGAAAATGGTTTTGAGCTTAATTTTTCCCATTTATTTGAATCTCATTACCTTTTTATTTGAATCTTAATTCTGCTCAGAACTGGATTTTTTATTTGTTTTCTTTTTTAAAATTTAAATAAAATTCAAAAAGAAGACAATGAGTTATAAACATGTGCTTACAGAAAAAATTACTAACAAAATGGCCTTTTTGGAAAAAAAAATCAATCTTTTTAGTCCTATGTCCTTTAGCTTCCATTATTTGGGGATTTTTTTGTGTGTGTGATTCATGATCCTACAATTAAAAATGGGTCTCTAATGAGATGTACTATCAGCTAAAGTGATAGTTAGATTGAGAACAATGGAGCACACCTGAACATGTCCCCTCAGCGGTTACCTTTTGCAAACATGCTCTTCTTTAGGTAAGATACTATTTTTTAACAGGAACCACTGTACTCCGTTAAAAACTTTAAAGATGACTGAAGGGCATAAATTCAGAAAAACATCAATTTCAAGCTAGTTTAAACAATATGACAATATCTTTTATTACGTGCTTGTACTGAGGATCTAATCTCCACCATAGCCTTTCAGGTGCTCTTTAATGCAAAGGATAGAAATAAAAAGACATACTTGTAATTGATTTAGGTTAAGAAAGCAGCTTTCATGCAGACTGAAATTATTTTACGTGCACTTAGGCAGTCTATACCTGCTATCATATACAACAATGACAAGCTACCTAAAACCACAAGAATATGAATTAAAATATCAAATTGGGAAATCAAAGATAGGCACTAAACATTACTTATCTTTACTTCTGTCTTCATCCATGGTGCAAGGTGTTTATAAATATATTACTGCCGCCCTAACTTACCTGGGTGGTCATTTGACCAATATAGTAGAGATTCATATTTTCACAATTTGAGCCTAATTATACAAAAAATTGTTTGTCCACAGGGATCAAACACAACCTATGGATAGTATAGGTGTCCAGGGCCTTTTTATATGTAATTGCGAAGTCACACTCTCTCTCTCCAAACCCCCTTACCACTCTACATAGTGTTCAGCTCAGGTGCTTTAAAATTAAGTCATAGAATGATTTCCATGGCAAAATGATCCTTAGTCCATTGTCAAAGCAGAAGCAACTAGATCAAATTGCTTGGGGTCTTGCTGAGTTTTGATTATCTCCAAGAATGGAGAAGCCATAGCCTCTCCGGGCACCTGGGCCAGTGATGGAGCACACTCATAGTGAAAAAATTTTCTTCTTAAATTCAACTGAAATTTCCCTTGCTGTAACTAGTGAATAATGTCCGCCTCTTGTCTTTCCACTGTGCAGCTCTGGCTCTGTCTTATCTGTGGCCCATCTTTAAGTATTTGAATTCAATTAGGTCCCTGCTTAGCTTTCCATTCTGCAGGCTTAAAAAAACTGCCTTCCGTAGCCTTTCTGTGCATGTCATGTGCTCCAGACCCTTGAACCAGCTCAGTGGCCCTCCTCTGGACTCCCTCCAATTTTTTGGTATCTATATCTGTGTTGTTCTGCCCAAAACTGGACACCAGTATCCCAGCTACAGCTTCATGAGTATAGTTTCAAATGATTAAAGGGAAATAATCACATCTCTTAATCTGGAACCACACTCCTGACTGGTGTGTTCTGAACGGCAAAGATGAATACAGCCTGAATTACCAGTGCCCACTGGCACACTGATTGGAGCCCTGCAAGAAGTTTCTACCACAGGACTGGCTGGATTGTTCCTGGAGCAGCTTATGCTGGCATGACAGTATATTAACTGAGATGCAAGAATGATGTGGTTTTTACAGTCCAGGAAACATGCATACGAGCCATCTTGGCTACAAAAGACACATTGTGGAGCATTCACTGAGGACTGGGAGTGCAGAGTACTGCTCCTTAGCAGGAACAACCTGTCTATAAATAGCTCTGAAGCTCAGCATCCACCCACGACCTTGAAAAACTACTGTGTGTATATTATATCTTCACCACAGCAAAAACAGAATTTAGCAGGACACGACAGCTTCCTTTGGATTTTATTAGTGAACAAAAAAAGGTTTTTCTTTCTCTTTGATTAGAAACACTAGTGTTTTCCAAGGTGCATCCTAACTCCTTCTGTCCCTGGTTTTAGATAAAAAAGCAAATACCAAGAATGCAGCATAAGAATGGGAAAAGTCATAGTCATTTTAGAAGACTGGAACTGCATCTGAAATATCTCAGCTAGCCACCCTGAAAAGTGAAGACCTCTGTCAACCAAGGAGAGACTTTGTGAGAAGGCCCAAAGCAGGCTTTTTCAGGCAAATCTCTCATCCTACTTCATCAGCCTACAGGCTTTTTTTTCCCCAGTGAAACACAGGCCTTGGACTTTCTATCACTGTCAGTGTATTTGCAAATAATGAGTAGAGCCTTCCTCTTATAACACTGATGTGCTGTGCTGCCCCTCAGGCCTCGAGATACTTCACATAAGAGAAGTCGTTTCCAAAGGCCAAAGAAGGAACAATGGAGAAGGGATCTTCTCCTTCTCCACACATAAGCCAAAACGATGAGAAGCAGGTTGTACAGAACTATGGTTAACTTCTTTCATATCCTGACATGGAGAGCAGCCAATGAACAGAATCACCAAATCACTGAATCACAGACCTCTGGAGATCATCTAGTCCAACCCCCTTGCTAAAGCAGATTCACCTAGAGCAGGTTGCACAGAATCATGTCCAGGCAGGTTTTGAATATGTCCAGAGAAGGAAGCTCCACAATCTCTCTGGGCAGCCTGTTCTAGTGCTGTGTCACCCTTCAAGTACAGAAGTCTTTCCTCATGTTCAGATGGAATTTCCTGTGTGTTTCAGTTTGTGCCTGTTTCCTCTTGTTCTGTCACCGGGCATCACTGAAGAGTCTGGCCCCATCCTCTTGACACCCACCCTTTAGATATTCATAGCATTGATAAGATGCTCAGTCTTCTCCAGGCTAAACAGACCTAGGTCTCTCACCTTTTCCTCATAAGAGAGATGTTCCAGTCCCCTGATCATCTCTGTAGTCCTCTGATGGACTCTCTCCATTAGTTCCTTGTCTTTCTTGAACCAGGAAGCCCAGAACCAGACACAGTACTGCAGATGTGGCCTCACCAAGGCAGAATAGAGGGGGAGGATGACCTCCCTCCACCTGCTGGCCATGCTCTTTTTAATGCATCCCAGGATACCATTGGCCTTGTTGGCCACAAGGGCACATTACTGGCTCATGATCAACTTGCTGTCCACCAGGACTCCCAGGTCCTTCTCCGCAGAGTTGCTTTCTAACAGGTCAGCCCCTAACCTGTACTGGTGCATGGGGTTATTCCTCCCCGGGTGCAGGACCCTACACTTGCCCTTGTTGAACTACATTAGGTTCCTCTCCACCCAAGTCTAGCCTGTCCAGGTCTCACTGAATGGTGGCACAGCCTTCTGGTGTGTCAGCCACTCCTCCCCGTTTTGTGTCATCAGCAAACTTGCTGAGGGTGCACTCTGTGCCCTCATCCAGGTCACTGATGAATATGTTGAACAAGACTGGACCCAGTTCTGAACCCTGGGGAACACCACGAGTTACAGGCCTACAACTAGACTCTGTGCTGTTGATCACAACCCTCTGAGTTCTGTCATTCAGCCAGTTCTCAACCCACTTCACTGTCCACTCATCTAACCCACACTTCCTAAGCTTACCTATGAGGATGTTATGGGAGACAGTGTTAAAAGCCTTGCTGAAGTCAAGGTAGACAACAGCCACTGCTCTCCCCTCATCTACCCAGCCAGTCATGCCATCATAGAAGGCTATCAGATTGGTCAAGCATGATTTCCCCTGGGTGAATCTGTGTTGACAACTCCCATCCAGAATGAGCTGTTCCATCACCTTTCCAGAGATGAAGGTGAGGGTTACTGGCCTGCAGTTTCCTGGGTCCTCCTTCCTGGCCTTTTTGAAGAACATTTGTGTAGAAACTGCCAAGCTACTGAGGAAAGCATTGGCTGGGATCTAATCTTAAAACTAGCCAAAATAAAAGATTCTGTCAAAATATAAACAAATGAAAAAGACTGTACAGAATTCCAAATACCAATGTCTCTTTGTCCTTGACCTTCCTCATGTGGGTTGTTTTCATCATATACGTGTCACCATTTTTCTGTCAGCACCCCACCTCTAAGCCTCCCCAGTGAATACATGTTAATTCTATGTTTCCCCCAGGATATCTGTGAAAGCCTTCATTTGTTAAACTATTTTCAGGAACGCTAAGTACACTTACATTATTTATAGCATATCTGAAGCTGTTTCCCAAATTGTAGCTGTTCCATAATAATTTTCCTTCTCCTTTTATTCAAGGTGCATGGCAATTACTTTAACATTGCTTTTGGAAAATGTGCCAGAAACTCTCATCTCATCTAAGTCCAGGTTTGTTGTTTTTTTTTTAGTCTCTGCTTACTGTAATATTTCAAGTATAGTATAGAATTATTTCAAGCATAATATAGAAATATTTCAAGAACATGCCACCATACGTATCACATGGGAACAATTAATAGATATCCTTCCAGAATATTCCTTCCTCCATTCCTTCATACATGCACATTCATAAGACCTTGCTGATCCAATGTTTCCTTTACTAAAGCAGATAAAACCACTTACCTCCCTGATTAAAGTTGCTAATACTGTCCTGTAATATTACCCAAGCTATCCTGATAACCAAAAACAAGAGGCCCAGCATAATTGGGCACAGGCACCACCAAACAGGAAAAAACACAAGCAGAGATTCTTGATGTGTTTGCAAATTCTTCATACAGACAGGAGTGTACCCCTGCAAAGCAGAAGGCAGACTCTTTGGTAGTGGATATGTCAAATAGCGCTGAAGTTCCTCTGACATCTCGAGTAGACACACACTTCATCCACCAAGAGCTCTGGATGCAGTGGATTAAACTCTCTTCCAGAAAGCAGGCACACACACATGCACAGACATTCACATTCCTCTCTCTTCGCATTGGCAATGCTTCTTTAACCACTCACTCATGAGGTGGAAAACCAATCTTGTGTCTGTTTATGCTTTTTGGTTACATGACAACTAGCGCAAGGAACACAGATTAAGATGAAGGAGGAAAGACTTCCCCTTTTTGGTGGGAGCTTCAGCTAAAACAAGAAACTGCATCAGTAAGATACAGTGTCATGGCAGCATAAGGAGAGCCAACTGCTGGCTGTCCTTTCGGGGCTGCAAGTTTCCTCCCTCAGCAAATGGTCCAACAGATGCCAGAGCTAGTACAAGGGAAGGGCTGGGATGTACCGTTAGGGTGGGGGTCCAACCAGGACTGTGGCAGTCATGCCATGTACAGGTCTGGAGGCTTTGATACATACCCACTGAAGTAGTTAACTACATATAACTTTAAAAAATGAAAAGAAACCTGAGCTAAGAATCCTCAGCTACTCTCAGATGATGCTGTGCCACAGTGCTCACCAGGATTAACACCTAACAGACTAATTCCATAGCTTCACAGGGAGGAAGCAAGCTATGTGTTAAGTCTTGGAGCTGAGGGCTGCATTAGCTGATATTGTTACCAAAGTCAGTGGCTTTTAAAGCCATCTCTCAAATCCCTTCCCAACCAGAAAAAAAAAATCAGCCTATATAAATGTGAAATAACCCTACAGACCTCTGCAATGTATAGCCCTATATGCTGATCAAAAATGTCCTTACTGGAAGATTCAGTTCTTTAGTAGGTATGAAGAAAATACATGTAGGTGTTTAGCAGTTTATACCATAGACTTTTACATTCGCAGCCATGTCTAAGAACAGATATTTTATTCAAATGGAGAAGTGGTTCCAACAGAGAATGATTAGAGCTGATATATACTGAAAGCAGAGAGACAGCTATGGGAAATACTTCAAAACTGAGAGATGCTAAAAGGGAAGAGACAGTCCCTTACTCTGAACCAAGAAATAAAATAGCTGAAATAAAATGTACTTTCCTAAATGTTCAGGGGGTGATATTTTTTCTGTAAGAAAACAAGACAGTAAAGCTGGTAGGATAATGGAAAGTTAGGAAAACTAGATGACATAACAACTGGTAGTACTGGACACTGGGAAAGCAGACAGCCAACGAGCCTATCTTTGTGTAGCTGCGGTATTTGAAGCATTCTATTCAGTTGTGATGCATTATTATAATTATAGTCATTTAAACAGTGGTAATACTTGGATAGCGTGTCCTACAATTAAATATCTTCTGGTATTTTCTCATCACAAAAAATGGGGGATGACTCAGTGACACATTTACTCCAGCGATGAAGCTCGCCTGAGAAGCTCCTGCCTCCCTGTTCCTCCTGCCCTGCTGCTCGTCACTCATGGCCCTCCCACACCCCTAGGCTCTGACGTGCAGCTGTCTGGGGGCTTAAGAAATTATCTGTGTTAAGGATCAACCATTTTTTTCCTATCTGAGACAGCTTATTTGAGACCCAGGTAATTTCAGAAGCAAATCTGATCTCCCTATCTGTCTACGTGTTTACACTTTGCCCTGTCATTGCAGTGTCTGAATGCCAAATCCTTTGACAAGCCTTACATATGTTCCACCTTGCCAGTGTTAAGGGGTGGGACTCAGCAGCCATTATATCTATTATAAGCAACTCCAATAATGTGTGTGGGGTAATCCCCAGGTGGGGTGTGGCCACCCACACAGGATGGCCCATAGAGCACCTAGACAATACAAACAAATAAATAATTACTCATCTCTGCTGCAAGAAAAGAGGAAGTGCATTCAAGTGGCCACCTTGTCAGCTCAAGGAAAAACGGCTCCCAGGGTTAGGGTATGGTACAGGTGAACTATTCTAGTTTTGGGCTGCTGCTGAAGACAGTGGTTAAGTTATCCAGCTGCCCTGCTCCTCGCTCCCCTGTTCTGTGCTTGCTGCTCCTCTTTCACCACTATTGGTGCTTGTTTGATCATCCTGATCACAGAACTAAACTGACATAGCAACAGCCCCACCAAATTAATAAGTGAATAGATTTATCTTTGGCTTCCTAAACTGACTCACTTCACCCACTTGACTCCTGCAGTGGTTCCCAGTTGTTGTGCAGTGTTTATGCCCCACCCCCAATCATAACAGCAGTGGTCTATCTCAGATATCAGAAAACATCACCATTAACCTAGATGTGTGTAAACCAGCAAGTATTGGTTTAATTTGTCTGGGTTTGCTAGCATTTGCTCTGAGGATAACATCTTTAAAAGCAACTATGTGATACTGAGGAAGTGTTTTGCTGAATGACTTGGCGCAGAGCTTCTGAGGACAGACAGGACCGAAACTGAATTCCTGTAAGTTCGGAGAAACTTACTCAGCAATTTCTGCATCAAGCCTGTACCTTCTGCTTGAGCATTTCTGCACTTCTTTTCAGCAGATTTCCAGTCCTGGAGGAGATGAAGAATCTCTGGATAAGTGCAATTTCCAGTGATTAATTGTCTTCATCGTTAAAAATTCATGCCTTACTTCCAGCCTGAATTTGATTAGTTTTGACTTCCAGCAAGTGGATCTTCTTGTACTGTTGGTCCCTTGACACTGATGTCTGTTCTGTGTAACTATGGAAACAGAGCACTAGAAAAAGCAGTGTTATAAAACTGTTATTTCACTATCAGTCTCAAATATTGCTGCTAAGATGTATGTTCCTGTGAATCTTCATATTGTCTTCCTTCACTTCTTTCCTAAGGGCTCTAGGGAGAGCTATCAAGGGAGACACTTTAGTGTACCTGTAGCATTTGTTGCTCTGCAAAGTTCACGCAGCCATGCTGCCAAAAACCTGGAATGATTTTGTTTTGCTGAGAAAAGCATACTCAGCTGCATATATTATGGATTTTTCTTTTTAGCCATTATCCAACAGGCTAGACAATGGCCACAGCTGGAGATGAGACATCAGATGGTTGAGAACATGGGGCAGGAGTGATGCCAAGATGTCTATTCTTGGATGCTCAAATGATCTGTCAACCTCATCAGCAGACTTAAAATCTGGGATGTTTTTTTCTAGAGCTTGACTGGAAGGACCAGCTGGTTTTATACTTCTTTTGCAGCTGGATGATAAATAATTTGTTGGATCATCTGGGCGTACATCATCTAAGCAATTCTCTTACAAGGTCAGTGTGGCTTCACTGCATGGTGAGAACAGAGGAAGGAAGGAGTGCCGGTTGGTGATGGTGGGTTCTCCATTAGATTCTCACCTATTGTGAAGATAAAAAGGGCATACCTATGGTGGCCTCCAAGTCTGTGAGAGAAGCTTTTTTCTCATGGCATTAAACTTCCATGCACAAAGCCCACCTTCTCAGCTTCAGAGCTGCAAAAGATATTCAAGACATTCAGTTAGAGAAACCCATAGGAGAAAACAGAAAGAAATCCTGTGGAGTGCATCTTTTTTTAGGTTTAGGTATCAATGAGACTTTGCAAATTATTTTGCTTTTAATGTAATGCATATAAAACAGACACAGATCCCTATATAGACATATGATAACTAATAATATATATAATAAATTTATATGATATATAATAATAAAGAACTAATACAATGGGTCCAAAATTTCCTAGGAAGGAAAATCCCAGAATACCTAACAAGCTTTCATGTTATTTATGAATTAGTTATGAAATAATCTTCACCATCTTAAAACACAGTTGTGTGCTACAAAGCTTGTTATGGGTTGCCACAGTTTCTAAGATATTCCCAGGATTTAGTAACATGTAGAAAACAGCTGCCCCATACAGCTGCATGCGTGTGTGTTCTCACAGCCAGCCAGGCTGAGTCTCCTTTTGTGTGCTGCTCACTAGAGCAGCAGCTGGGATTACAGTCCTTGCAGGTGTTAAGACAGTGAGCCAGTTTTACCCTCTGAATTTCCCAGGCCATTAACCTCCAGCTGTCTTGGCTCGGTGGGACCATTCTACCACCCCAGAACGACACCACACGACAAGCCCTGCTGATGGCTGACCAGTCCCCAAAGGGGTCTGAGGCTGCAGAGTGCATGTGCTGCAACAGCAAGACAAATGCCCTTTGCAGCCCAGTCTTAGAAGGAAGGTTGAGTCCTGTCCTCTTCCCTTCCAACTTTGCTCTCCTACATCAGTGGAGGAAATGATTCAATGAAGAAAGGGCTAAGCCCAAATCCAGTCATCTGTTTTTCACAGTGACTTCTGCAATCCTTCATCTTTATAGGTACTGTTTATAGTCCTTTGACAGCAAGGACCTGAGGAAATACTCTGCATAGCCATAGCCATGGTATATTTGTACAGTTTGTGACAGAACTTAACTGACTACTTTAGGTATGCTGACAGTAAACACAGGCCATACAGCTGATGACTTCCTCTCATAGGTGTAACACAGTGTGCCAACACACTCTGTAATAGCAGATCCTCCTGGAAACTCTGCTAAGGCACATGGAAAATAAGAACGTGATTGGTGACAGCCAACAGGGCTTCACCAGGAGCAAGTCATGCCTGACAAATCTGGTGACCTTCTCCAATGGTGTTACAACATTGGTAGATAAGGGGAGATGTCATTTACCTGGACTTATGCAGAGCGTTTCACACTGTCCCATATGACATCCTGGTCTCTAAATTGGAAAGGCACGGATTTTATGGATGGACCACTCAGTGGATAAGGAACTGGCTGGAAAGCAGCACTCAAAGGGTTGTGGTGAACAGTTCGATGTCCAAGAGAAAACCAGTGATGAGTGGCGTTCCTCAGGGGTCAGTACTGGAACCAGTGCTGTTTAACGTCTTTGTTGGTGACACAGACAGTGGGATTGAGTGCACCCTCAGCAAGTTTGCCGATGACACCAAGCTGTGTGGCGCCATCTGGAGGGAAGGGATGCCATCCAGAGGGACCTGGACAGGCTTCAGAGATGTGCCCGTGTGCACCAGGCCAACTGCAAGGTCCTGCACCTGGGTCATGGCAATCCCAGGCACAAATACAGGCTGGGTGGAGAATGGATTGAGAGCAGCCCTGAGGAGAAGGACTTGGGGTGTTGGTTCATGAGAAGCTCAACATGAGCCAGCGATGTGCACTCGCAGCCCAGAAAGCCAACCACATCCTGGGCTGCATCAAAAGAAGAGTGGCCAGCAGGTCAAGGGAGGTGATTCTGCTCCTCTACTCTACTCTCCTGAGACCCCACCTGGAGTACTGTGTCCAGCTTTGGAGTCCTCAGCACAGGAAGGACATGGACCTGTTGGAACGGGCCCAGAGGAGGGCCACAAAGATGATCAGAGGGCTGCAGCACCTCTGCTATGGAGACAGGCTGAGAGAGTTGGGGTTGTTCGGCCGGGAGAAGAGAAGGCTCTGGGGAGACCTTCTAGCAGCCTTCCAGTACCTAAAGGGGGCCTACAGGAAGGATGGGGAGGGACTCTTGATCAGGAAGTGGAGCGATAGGATCAGGGGTAACGGTTTTAAAATGAAAGAGGGGAGATTTAGATTAAATATTAGGAAGAAATTCTTTCCTGTCAGGGTGGTGAGACACTGGAACAGGTTGCCCAGAGAAGGTGTGGAGGCCCCGTCCCTGGAAGTGTTCCAGGCCAGGCTGGATGGGGCTTTGAGCAGCCTCGTCTAGTGGGAGGTGTCCGTGCCTATGGCACGGGGTTGGAACTAGATGATCTTTCAGGTCCCTTCCAACTCCAACCATTCTATGATTCTATGATTCTAATAGCACCCCAACACCTATGGGGAGCAGATGGAGAGAGGAGGGACAGGCTTTTCACGGTGGTGCTTGGAAGAAGGGTGAGAATTAACAGTCGTAAGCTGAAACTGAAGACGTTCGGGCTGTAGATAAGGAACAAATTTTTCCTCACAGGAACAGCCAAGCAGTGGAACAGGTTTCACAGAGAGATTGTGCCATCTCTGTCATTGTATGTTCTTGAACCCCAACTAGACAAAAACCCCAGATCAGACCATATCCTGGGATGACCCTACTTTGGGCAGGAGATTAGGCTAGTGTTCTCCCAAGGTCATTTCCAGCCTGAATGACTGTGAATTCTTTTATGTTGAACAGTCTAAAACCTCTGTGTGAAAAACAAAAATATCCTTGAGCCCAAAAATTCCTATAAGACTTTTCACTCCCTGTGGTTGTCTTTGCCGATGTACTGTGTTGTGTGGATTCACAACCGGAATTACTCCTACGGATTTGTTGTGATAGAGCTGTCATTGGGAGGCATTTGGCTGTATTTCCTCCTCGTTATTGGTTGGTAGAGATTTAACTCTGCTGCAATGTCAGAAAAAGGCCCCTCAGCCTTAGAGTTCTTGATACTGATTCCTGTGGTGTTCTGCTTAGCATTCTGACTGTTCTGGCCATTTCTTGTGGTGAGTGTTCTTTCAAAGATGTATTATGCAGGCTTTAATATCACAGATGCGGATTTCATAGATGGGGATTTCAGATTCACGGATTACTTTTTATTTCTCTGTGTTGTCTGTCACATTGTCTAAACCAAATCTTTTCCTGATTGAGACGATGACTCCTCAATATCAAAGCAGCTCCCTGCTGGGCATATACCCAAGACTAGCCCAAGTCCTGCTAACTCCCGATCAAAAGTTTTCAGTGGGATTGCTCATGGATTGCAGTGCCATTCACCATGAAATAGAGAGACAATCTGTATCCACGCAAACAGTATTCTATTAAAAATACTAATAGGCTTAATATATGCACACAAGTAAGCAAGAAGCCTATTACCTTTCACTAGTAATCCTCCCTCTGATTTCCATTTCCTTGTATAGTGGCACCTTTTTAGAACACATCCGACCTAAACTGCAGGCTCTTCAGGATGGGTTCTTTCCTTTATCTGTTCATTTAAGTGACAATAATAAAATAATGCAGAACTAGTCACAAAATCAGAGGTGGAGCTCCTTGCCACCAAGCTTCACATAGCTAAGCACTGAGTGGGAGTAGCTTTTGGCAGGCCAAGGCAAGAAACCAGTTGGCTTGTCTTCATCCTGCATTGTGATAAATCTTCCAGCCATGTAAAAGTGCCATCTCAAGACACAGGATCTCAAGACTGTTCTACAGATGTTAAAATTAGGTGAAAGGTGAGTGTACAGCATAAATCACTAGGAGCTGAGTCAGCAACACGAAGAGTTTTGTAATATTAAAAATGTTTCTCTCTTCCAAACAGATCCTACTGTGTAAATACTTCACTATATAATACTGAGTTGGACTAAGAAAAACCTGATTTGCCTATAAGCACATTTGAAGCCAAGGCGCACTCTCTTATTAAGCGTATGTGCCCAGTGCAGCATAATGGTGCCCTGATTCGCACTGGTATCTCCTAACTACCATAGTAAGTATCAGTCACAGTGAGGATGTTCATCTTTCTTAGGAAAAAAAGACAAATTGCTTGATTAGTGTAAGACTGGACAAAACACAATGAAATATCACATGAAGATCAGGGAACGGACTAGCTGACTTATTTTTAAGAGTGATTTTTATCTTTGCCTTCTGTGATTTTAGTGTCTCTAACATCAGTTGCAGTCACAGACATAACAACCCACAGAGAATGACTGTCATACTGAAGAAAGTCTTTGCTGGTTTGATTTTTCCCAGCAGAAACAAAGACTCTGTGCTGCCTGGACAAAACTATTTTTTTGCCTGTAAATAAATTTTAGTTAAGAATGAAAAAAAAAAAAAAACAACCAGGAGGGCATGCAAATGGTATATAGTATGTTAATATACAAAGCATACTTATGTAAGTTATCATCTGCAAATTAATATAAAGGGGGAGAGTGTAATTGTGTCAAAGTGTTTAAATCTTGGGGAAAACATAGCTGCCACGAATTTCAAGTAATCTTAGGGCTGTGAGTTCCTTCTCTGCTTCTGGCTGCTTGCCAAAAACTTCCTAAAGGGGATTACTTTGTTGCCTTAACCTTGCCCTTGGAGCTTTTAGGAAAGTGTTGAACATCCCAAAACAGATTTTGCATGATGCATATTTCAAGGGTGTACCAATCCACCCCAAAAGAACAGAAAGAGCCTGTCATCTCACTTTAATACCTGCCTTCTTACAGGACAAGTTTTAAGAAAAAAAAATTAATATGACTTTTTGCTTCAAGTAAAAGTTAAGTAGTCAATTATTATAGTGTAAATGAAGTTAAACCAAAAGAAAAATAAACAAAATGCTTTTTAAAACTCTGTTTGAAACTAAAGCATTGCTCATTAATTTCAGTTCATGGCACATACTAACAGGAAATTTCCTTGGCTGAGTCTGGTGTTAATCAATAACCAAGCTTCTCAGCTTCCACAACTGAGGGTCTCATTCCTAAAAAGAACACTACAGCCTCCACAAATACTGCATTACAAAACAGGACACAGGCATGGGATGCAGCTTACACAGCTTGAAATCTTTTCATTTTCCTTTCAATCAAAGTATCAAAAACTTGTTCTTTTTTCTTTAATTCATATTATATAAACTCATAAGGCATGTGAACATATCAGAAACATCTCTACATGGTGTTTTTCCTTGCTTTTCTCTGCTTAATTTATGAAAATACAAATTAAGCACTGTTAGATTTGATTCTCTGTATAGACATTGATTTTTATGCTTTTGTTATTCAAGAGTTCTCTCCAATAGTAATTCTCTGCTGTTGTCACCCTACTCAGCAGCTGGTAGGGAGAGTGAACTGGACTGAAACTTCAGCTGGGCTTCTTCTTAGACCACGCAACACACGTCATGAAAGCCTTCCCTTAATTTTCCAAAGTCATACAAGAGCTATAACCAATGTCATATTGGTTATATGGGAATTCTGACAACGTCAAAACTTGTGACAGATTCTGTGAGTGAAACACCAAGAGCATGACATGACATATCAACATTGCAGAAGACAAACGTGGCAAAGTCTTGTAACTCCTGGCAGTACTGACGGAACACAAAATTACACTCTGGAGGTGTAACGTAACCTGTGTTATGCAAAGCTCTTCTTGCATGACTGTATCATTCTTATGTCTGTACATAATAAATCATGCAGTATAAGAAGCCTTCTCATTCAAATAACTTACTAATTTTCTGATTTACCATTGCTGCGTGGCATTGCAGGAAAACTAAATATGACACATGAAAATGGATGGATAGTAGGAACTGGATGTCAGAATGGGATTACTTGGCATGCTGTGAGGGTCCAGCCTTGGTAGCTTTCTGATCTTGAGGTTAGGGAAAGGGTGTTTGATTTTTAAACTCACTCCTTTGTGGGCTTGGCTTTTTAGGCCTTTTTGGGGAAAAAAAGCTGGCAATGTTAGTCTTTGTAGTCTAAGCAGGCCTTAGACCAGCAAGCACAACCCAGTGGTACTGGGGACACTTGACAAAATGCACAACCTTCTCCTGTCTATGGGTAGTGGTACAACACGAATATTGTGATTTCACTGGAGAAGAATATCCTGGTGATCCTCAAACTCGTTCATCTCAGAATTCCCACTCTCTCTTTAGTAAACCTCACACAACTGTTGCCACAGTGAACTTTTTGCAACTGCTACAGTTTTCAAAGCTGTGTTTCTTCCACCTTTTTCACAAGTCACGTAGAGTACAGGATGATTAGAGCCTATTGGGACAGATTCTGTGCATAAGCTGTTTCAACTATATTGACAACCCTATGAATTTGCACAAGCTGTCATTTCTCTCTTTTCCATGTCACCACTACTTAACATTAAGTGTAATGTTTCAGCAGGAAGCCAGGCAACATCACTTTAATTAATTTCTGCAGTATAAAAAATCGCCCCTATGTACTGCAGCCAAGACAGGAAGGGAGAGTTTTAGCACAGAATGGTAAATACCCTTGGAAGGTCTCAGTATACCAAATAATTTGCTTGAATACAGCCATAAGCAGAAACCTGACTTAATAACATTTTGCAACTATCATGACACTTCTGATCCATGATCCTGAAAGTACTTAGTGGTGAAATAATTTACTCAAGGTCAGGCTTGCAGCCAGTGATAAGAATTGGCATCAGAAGTGAGAAGACAGCACTTAACAGATAAAATAAAGCACACCGCATGGTTTTAGTTTTACCTCCTGCTCTTTAGCAAATAACATCCTCAAAATTGTCAGTCCCTCAGAGTACATTAGACACTGTGTGTAAATAAAAGCTTGTGGCTAACAATAGTAACACCAACAGTTCTTCATGTCAGAAGAACTGGACCTTTTCCTCAAATCAGTCTATCATCACTATGAAGTACCTATAGAATCTATTTCCTGTATGTTAGTTTCTTTCTTTTTTCTTAAAAAAACCCAAACCCTTGTCATCAGATTTTACAAACCAACATAAAGAGAAGTCACTGGTGTTTACAGAGATTTGCTAAAGATCACAATTTGGCAAATATTTTACTCAGTGACATTTACAGTTTCAGTGATACTACACTTCAGTAAACAATGGTGGGTGGCTTTTCAGTAGTTAATCTTCTACGGCACTTTAATGTCAATCCAAAACAAAGCCTCCCTCTGTTCTCCATCAGGTGTGGAACATGAAACCAAACATATGACTAACTGAAGTCTGAAGAAAGTTAAAGTAAAAATGCCTGGAGACTCACAGATATTTTGAAACATGAGATGTAGCTTCCTAGATTAAACCACTATTACACCCAGCCTCTAACGCCTCCTCCAGCAGTTATCAATATTCAATGCTTCTGAGGAGAGAATAAACAGATGATACCTGACTGGTGTGGAAACACCTAATGAAAGGTGGAAGGTGAAGGGAAGAGGAATAGTCTGTCACTACTGGCGTATGGCTTTCTGACTTACTTACTAGTGTGGCTTTCTGACCGCAACACTGCCTTTCACCACCACCAGCTGTTCAAGGGATAGTTATCCAAATGCAGCAGAAATAGCATCAGCACAGTCCTAAGGTAGACGGCTTGACATTGACATCTCCTGAGCTCAGGTATGTTCTGATCCTGACCATAACGTCAATCCTTCCATCTAGTTAGAAGAACCGAGCTCTCCTCGGAGCCAGCACTGCTACTGTAAAGCCTTGAAGCATTTCATTGCAGAGCTCTACTTACTATAGCTCCATAGAAATCATATCTTGCAGGACCTATTCTTTAGGGATCCTTTGCTATACCAGACATCACAGTTCCTGAGTGCACTCCAAATACCATTAGTGTGTTATCTGATGTATTAAGTCACAAGCCTTGCAAAAAGCTGCATTTGTTTTGGATTATAATGTCCAAGAAGCTGTCAACACCGTATCATTCTAGAAGTGTTCAGTTAAGCCTATAAAAAAGGAATTCACCACCAGCTGTTAGTCCTCCTGAGTTCATGATGTCACTCCCTGCTCGCTTCCCACTGCAGAATGGACTGGGACACTTACCCCATGTACAAAGGATTTCACATGGCAGGTGCTTCCTTCCTCAGACTCTCCAGCTAGGAACAGGTGAAGCCACAGAAGATCAGGTTCGAAGTCTGCACTGACCACAGGGAGATCTTTTGAATATTTTTTCTAGCCAGATGGATAGCACTAGATGTGGTCACACAACCAAAGAAGGCTCTCAGTACACAATGTCCACTCAAATTTCAAAGCCTGCACCCAGCCTCCCCCTGCCTCTGTTTGTCAAGAGCATTAGTGTTTCCAAACTTTTGACTGCTCTTTTCTTTGGAAGTGAGTTTTCAGGACATCATATCCTCCTGAGCCAACTGCTTCCCTCATTTCCTTACAGCTTTGCTGTGTTTGTTCAAGGCCCTAATGATCACAGGGGACTGCTGACTCCTTTGCCAGAGGGAAACAGCATTCTTGTTCTGTGGTTTTTTCTCATTATTGTCTGAAAGGCTTGACAGACAACACCAGGTCATCCTTCCAGCAGAAATGGGATTACTCAACGCTCAAACTAGTCCCCCTGCTCTCCCAGTTGTAAGCCATTCCTAACCACAGTACAAACTTCTGAGATGATATCTGAACGACAGCCTTGTTGTGAAGCTGGCAGTTATCTGACTTCCAAGTCTTTGGAGCTGGATGGTGCTATTACCTGTGAAACCCAACATGCTGCAGAATGTCAGCCACTTGGCTTCATTTCAACTCTGACCGAAACATGTTGAGTCTGACTGTGAGAAGGAAGCATCCAGAAGAACTTTCAAAAGTCTCTGACAACCCCGTCTATCAAGGGAAACTGCTCAACCATCATTACAAAAGCCTGTAATTTCAGGCACTATCTAGATACACCTGTGCTTCTTTTCACCCTAGCACCAGAAATATCTTCCTCTACTTCCTGCAGGGAAAAAATTAGTCTCTCTTTTCTATGATGTAGTGCACATCTCTATCATTCGAGCCACTTAGTGCAGGCTATACCAAGGTATTCTCCCTGTTCAGGAGACTTATGCAAACTTCACTTCATGAGGTACAATGCTTCCTACTACTGTCAGGATTTCCTTGTTTCTGTTAGTTTTCTGTCCTGGTGAAGGTAGCTTGCCAGGTATAACTGAAGTGCTATTGTGACAAAATACTAAACATTAGGTGGTCTAGATGTTTAGAGATGCAAATCATATTACTATGTCTTTATTACACAGTTATTCTTCATTTTATGTGCAAAAATGTTGAGTTAGAAAAGATCTTCATATTTAAACCTATATGTAAGCCTCACAAGTATAAAAGTGTCATATGTAAAACAAGCAAAGAGATTTTTACTAAGCTTTTACATTAGAATGCAAGAGTTGATAACTTGCATGAGCCTCACAGATTTGCCTTAGCATCCTATTTGCTACCCCAGTCTATAAATACATCAAAAATTATTTGATTTAACAAATGATCTTGTCAGCTATATTATTCAAAATTTGTTATTTGGTGCTTATGAAAAAACCTGACCACATCAGCAATTAATATTGTGGCCAGTGCTGAAGCACTTAGCTTCTCCATACCCAACTGCCAAGGCACCTGAGGTTGGCTGCTCAAGATGGTAGAGCAGTTTTACCCAGTCATAAACCTGTTCTGAAGAGAACTATTCAGTAGAAAACTTAGCAACAATGACTACACCACATCTTTATTCAGGCCACTGAAAACACACAAGGTGTTGGTATGCTTCAGAAACTGGAATGAAAGGTATCATAATTAAGACTACCCCTTACCATGCTGGAAATTTCTGTCTGTGACAAACAAAGAAATGTGAATGGAAAGAATTGCCATTGTAATTGCTCTCTTAGCAGTGAATACTTCAACCTGGCTATGATTCTCACTGACTGAAATCTTGTTTTCTATCAGACCTTCAAACTGCACAGAAGGGGAAGATCAGCTAAAGGATCTGCTGTATTAGTCTCAGCATAACCTAACACACAAGCTGTTTGGGACAGTAGCAAGCAATTCTAAAGAAAGTTTTATGGCAACTGATTATTTGGCTGGGATACAGCTGCAAGAACTCCAGATTTTAGAATTAAATTTGTGCACTTAAAAAGAAGATAGTACTGTATTGGGTCCTTCTAAACTGCTGGTTTGAATTTTTTCTCCCTCTCTTGCTCATAGTTTTGAACCGGATGACTAGAAGAGGAGTTCTATAGTGAAAATCCTCTCTCAACATGAAAGGTAAGAGCCTAGACAAAATTTAGAACAACCGGGCTGACAATGCTCATACTGCCTGCCTGAGATACTGAGGCTTCTGCAGCGTCTCCAGTGTAGGAATGCTCCTATTTTGGGTGCCTGTGGAGTCCCAAAAGAAAACAAACCTGTAAATTAAGGCTCTTTTCTAAGACTATATGCATCCTTTTCTATGTCTTCATATAAAACGGATAAAATATACGCAATGCCTTCCTTTTCTAAGGTTTACAGTACCCTTTCAAGCTGTCACATAAAGAACCGTACCCATGCCAGCTCCGTAAATCTGAAGAGAAACTAGTGGCCCATGAGCCATCATAAGGAACCTGCAAAACAACTACAATTTTCACACCAATGTCTTTACGGTAACAACATACACTTCAGAATTGCCCTTCAGTTCTAAGATTAAAATTGATAATACACTTAGTAAGTACTATAGCTATATGTCAGGAGAATGACATTAAACTTGGATGGAAACAAGAGCAGTGAAGGCAGAGCATAAAGATATCTATCACAGTTAACACAACTCAAAAGACAGGAGATGCATTAAAAGCCTATGAAATCAAAATTAGTCTTAGGGAGAGAGAGAATGTCAGTTTATAAGGTCATATTGAACCTTGAGACAGGCATCACCGAAGATGTTGATTATGTCTTGTTTAGTCTTTCATTAGTTAGACTAGTCAACAAACAGAAATATTTCATCAATAACCATCCTTATCTGCAATTTTTAAAAGTTTAATCTGTCCCTCCCCTATGAGTTCACTGAGAAACACTGAAAGAAATCCAGCTGTTTTGTCGTGTGGTTTTCACTGAAACCACGCTCAAAGACTAAGTCTCAGTTAGCCAAAATGTAAGTGTTCTCCAAGGAAGTGCTTTACGCTTTCACCAAGTTTCTACAGCTAGTGTACCTGTGACATGCTGTAATAGTTCATTATCATGCCACAGAATGACTTAGTCCCATTTGTAAAATGAACCATAATAAAACTCCAATCTCAATGAAAATCAATGGAATAAAAACTCTTCTCTCATCTTCCTAAAGATTTTATGTGTCTCCAGGGATGTCTGGGGCTAGCATATCTTCATAGGGTCACTTTTAAATGGGTCTCCTCCACCATGCAAATGGCGCAGGACTGCAGTCATCTTCCACTGTCACTCTGATGCTTGCTTTGTTTAGCATAAGATGAGGTTTGCAAATGTACTTCAAAAAACATTCTTAATATTAGAATGGTACGACTCAATTATTTGAACTTCTTTCAGGGCTTAGTTGAGCCGTGTGAAAGAAGTATTTTTCACACAAAAAAAATTATGTAAAAATATTACATGATACTTCCTCCTCAACAAAAAGGGTGTGTTAAACAATGCAAAAAACATTAGTGTTATATGTGAACAGCCACATACCCTACATACATGGTTTTTCAAAGAAGTTGGCATGATAATTTGCAGTATTCAAAGTAAAACAAAAGTGTTTATTATTCAGAGTTAAACAAAAATGTTTACGTTCACAATGTTTCTGTGGCAGCATAGTAATTTAGTTGTCACTAGCTTCCATTTCTTTTTCCTTTGGAAGCAAGTAAATCAAACAGCAAAGAAATACCTCAAAATTCCATGAAAGTATTGCACTTTTTATTTCGGGGTCTATCACTAAAGCCAATTCCCCTTTTGAGCTTCCTCTGTTCTGGCAGAGGAGCTGATTCTTTAGGCCGATAGGAAGATCCTTTGCTGGGGAAATACCTGGAGAGCTGAAGCCCTTCATTTTTCTGGCTTTTGGGTTTTTTCTGCCTACCCTTTGCTTTTTCAAGTGGAAGCTGTTTACCTGGATGTGTGACAATGACAGCCCCTAGTGGAGCACAATTACATCCACAGCAGCCTTTCACAAAACGTCTTCCGCAAGCACTGCAGGATTTGCTTTACTTGGATGTGCATTTTTATACATATCTTGGTGATGAATATATATGGCCACAAGTTTCTTCATTTTTCATGAACTCTAACTAGATATTAACTGCATGCCCTCGTTCATCAAGTTGTTTTATTTTCATCCCTTTATCATTTCTAGACTAAGCAATATTTTCTGGTTACGTTTTTTTCCAAAATTAAAATGAGTATAAAGTTTCATTGCTTTTCTCATTATTCTGATTCACAAGTAAAAGAAAAATTATTTGGCATTTGTTCTCACTTGAGGTGGCACAGTGTTACTTACTACCAGATATCTTTAATATCTTTGCTTTTCTCTGCAAAAGAGAAAAGCTGTTGTGTTTGAAAGTGGAATTTTTGTCTTTCTGTCCTTCATGAAATTGTTTGCCAGTGTCACATGACTTACTGCCAATAAGCAGGAATTTTACCTTGATGTAAAAGTTATTATTATCACCATTATGATGAAATTTGGCAATTCTGGTTGAGATGTTCTGAAAAAAGGCAGTCTCTTATTGACTAAAATGATATAAAACATGGTAAGACCAACCCTGATATTATCTGATTCAAAGTAAACACTGAAATAATACTGTAGGTGTGAGCAGTGTTGCAAAACAAAGACCAATTTAACATAGCAAATTATAAAATAGATAATATGATTACTCGTGGGATAAACATAATCTCATCAAACCATATTTCTTCATACTGAGGCATCAATTTTAGAGGTGCATTATATAGCTGATGGAACTAGAGCATCTGAGACTGTAAAAACCCAAAGACTTCACAGTTCTTGTTTACCAGTTAAACTCTACCCCAGTTAAGCACAATTTTATAATAATGTCTCTCTAGCAGTAAGGCGATTACATTTTACAAATCACTGTTCTTTTTGTTTGGGCAGTAGGTTACAAAGGTGGTTTCCTAGAGCCAAATACTTCTTCATTAGTGAAATGAGATTATTGTTTTGTACAAACCAGGCCACCTACTTCAACGTGTTCTCCAGTCACATTGGATCATTCTTTAAGCCTTTACATTGAATAGAATGAGCCTTGCTAGCTCTAAAATACAAATGATCCAGTAATTACTTAGTAAGATCAACCCTCTTCATGCCTCTCCTCCTTGTTCTTGAAAGGGGAATACCATAAACATGCAAGCTAACATATAGACATATGACAATAGATCTTAGAATAAGAGAGAACAACCTGGTTCCCATGGATTGTACAGTATGCATTCTGTGAAAAGGGACAGATCATTCCTTGTTTTATCTTCTTCTTTTAACTTAATTGTAAATACACCTCAAGTAAAAAAGAAAAGTAAAGCATCTGCTTGAAACTTTGGCTACCATGACATGATGCATGGCATGTTCCTCTAACATTATTAAGTGCCTGTACTTCTGTAAATAACAAAGAAAGCCATGGAAATGAACTATGTATGATCAGGAGGGAAGTAATGTCAGCTGAATAACACGTTATTGAAAGATAGCATGCCTATGAAGTGGCATGGAAGAGCATTAGTCAATCTTCAGAGGTGTTGAAGGCTCTTGAAAAGCCATTCCTGATCAACTTCCAGAGGGTTGCATTGTTCTGGATAGACAGACTTTTTTTTGTGCTGCAATGACTGCATCAGTTGATTTTATCTGAATCCTAGCACTTTTAACAAGAGATGTTTGGATAGCAACATTTAGATTCATTCACCATCTGGTGCTTATAGATACATCTGTAAACTTTTAGTGCATCTGTAACATATATCATGGATAATTTTTATTTTCTTTTTCATTTTCTGTTAGATATATCAACAACAAACCTTCCTCAGAATCATGCATTAAATAGCAGGACTACTGTGACTGAAAGTTCAAAAGCTCAATATTGCAAAATAAGTCACTGGCACAGGAAGTGTGTCAGCTTTATTTGATGCTGCCCTAATCTCTGACTGACAGTTGACTCCAAGTCTGATATCTTAAACAGGCATTTTAGCATAATCTTTTGACTGTCAGAACTTAGTATATGCGGCAGCACTGGGCTTACCAACAGCGGACACTATCCAAGCAATGGCTGAAATAAGCTCAAAAAAGGCAAAAATTGCAGCAGATTTCAGAATACCAAAACACTATTTTTCTAAGAGAAATATCTTGCAGTAGAGACAGAAATATAGATTTACTAAATGATAGAGAAGAAGCCAAAATCCCTTTCATTGGGATTGCTAAGAAAAATCACATCGGCTTCAAGAATGCTGCTTCAGCATGGACATTGATAGGCTTTTGCTTGTAGTTGGGAAAAACTTTTATCGATCCAAGTAGTCTTGCTGAGATCAGGACTTCAAGGTTAGCTGCTGTTGCCAATATCTTCTTACCGAGAGACCAAAAGATTTATTATGGTTTTGCATTTAAGCAAAAATATCAGGACTGAGATATCTTTCCAGAGAAGTCAATTATAAAAGCAGATCACTGAAAAGTCTTCAAACCCTGAGCTGGGTAGGATTCCTTCTGCATGCTGAGCTAAAGAGCTGTGAGAGACAATTTTCCCTATTTCAGGCTATGTCAGTCTGAGAGAGTTAGCCATTATCAGCTAAACATACATATTTAATACCAGTAACAGATGACGTCAGCTACAGGATTTAGTTGCAGAAGGAAGACAATGCATCTTTGTTTCTTCTAAAAATCTTAATCAAAGGTCAGCCAGACAAGTGCTTAAAGAGTCATATTTATCCTCTGGACAGCTTTTTCCACGCAGTTACCTTTAACTGCAGCAGATCAGATGTAAATCAATGACTGTAAAAAGTATTCAAGGAAATGGTATTCATAAATCACAGTGATGCAGTGAAAGGGTCTTAAGTTTTATTTTCCTGTATTCTTCCCCCATATCCTGTATTTGTAGGTTTGTTTCTTAAAGAATTTAAATTTGAAAGAAATCATTCAGATTTTTAATGACAGTTGGGGTATATGCTAGACATCAATAAAATGTCCCCTTTTTCTTATAAAAATGATGGCCAAATAATATGGTGTAATGTAAAGCACATCACAGCTACAGCTGAATTAATACATCCACACAGTTAGATTCACATTTACAAAACAAAGACTGGTAAGCTAGCATGGCTTTACCACTTTGACCATTTAAGTAGCTAACAACATAGGTAGAATCAATTTGCTTTTTTTGATGTAGATTTTATCTAATGCATTTTCTTTCAAAAAAAACCCTATTTTATTAAGATGTAATGTATCATAATGGCTACATAAAGATCCAAATTTAATATTAATATAGTTTAATTTAAGTAAAATTAGGCACACGCTTCCTGTCAAGGTACAACAAGTGAATGAGTGTGAGTTACTTGGTAAAGACTTGCAATGAAATGCAGTGAAATGCAAAGATGGCTCTGGCCATCAGGAGCCTCTATATTGAAAGTTTTCTTCTTCCCAGTATCTTCAGTTACCACAGAGGAGTGAGCAATTCCTACAAAATTAAGGAGCTTAGAGAGCAGGAATTCCTTTTTCCTATTACAAGTTATGATTAGAAATTAGATGTGAATATTACCAGTTCAGGTATCAGGTACGTTGAAGGAATTAGTAATTAGAAACAATCACTTCAATTCACAAATAACTCCTTTATGTTAACAAGTTCACTTCAAATGGCAAATACAGTTCTGCATAAGAAAAAAGACAGAAAAATTTTTATAATTTATTGAATTTCAGTTTCTACTGAAACAGACCTTGAGACAACAAGAAAAATTTGAGTCACACATTTTAAAAAGCGTCACCTACCATTTGCAAACAAAATAAAACAGATCAAAATAAAGAATCCAAGCAAGACCATTTGAAGCTATTTAGTTTAATAAATACCCCTATAAATGTTTTTCACTGGAAAAAAATATCAAGTGTCATGGACTGACTGCATTTATTTGAAAATAAATTAGGAAAAAAAATACAAGCTAATAAAGATTTTCTTTAAAAAAAGATTACATAAAATTTGAAAAAAATACTAAATTGATAGGAGAGGAAGAGATGAAGTGACCACTGTTGTCTGGCCTTATCAATGTTTGGAAGAGAGCTCCAAATATTCCCTCATTTAATGCTTTGCATTTACCACCTGCTAGTCTTGCCCCACTGAACTCCATTTTTTGTTTTGTTTTGTTTTTTTTTATAAGTACAGTGTTTCTCATTTCTGTCATTTTTTTATGTTGACATCTTGTTGCTGTATTCACTGGTGAAGGCCAGCCAGCTACATAAATATTATTCACCTCTTCCTATCTGTAAGGATCTGTAGTTTCTCATGTTCTGGCTTGTTCATATACCACAGGTCAGGGCTGGCCACCTGCATAACTCAACATGATTTAGTTTATTTAAAACATGTTTACCTGATAGCTGATTTAACTCATGATCAAAACGGATTAGCTCAATCATTTCAATGCTTTACTCTACTCTGCATGTCTACTTTATAACTAGTAACTTCTGCTGTTTTATTCTATTTTTCAGAGAATCAACCCAAAAGATCCAGAAATAACTTCTTTTCTGATGCAGATTCACTACAGCATTTGAAAGAAGACTACCACAGGTTGCCATTAACATATCTGCTCCAAGTTGTTTCTGCTAATTCCATGAAATTACGAAGAATCAAAAGGCTTTCCACTCCTCCACATTTAAAATCCAGCAGAAACATTGATTTCACTGGACTTATTGGAAATAAAGCTGTAAAAGCAACTTTAATGTCATATTCATGTATTAAAAATGTGAATGACTTTGCATTAAGACACTCACTTGTGATGAAGTCAGGTTTCTTTAACTGGAACTGAGTACACATTAGCAGCATTTTCTCTCTTAATAGTCTAGTAATGGAGTCACACCCAGATTAAGTGCATTTATGACAGAAATAAAGCCTTACTCATACAATGTTTTGTACAATAAGAAGGTAGTGAGACTACGAACAGGGTCTGCTCACACAATCAGAGGTCAGATGGTACAACCCTCTTTTTCATCCTACTGATAAGAAAGAATTCTTTCCACTGACTTCAATGGGAGTATGCAACGTGAGTGTGAGAGAAGCAACAGGACATAAGGATTAGCCTCTAAGAGCAGTTTTCATTCTGAAATGCATGCTTACCTGTGATTCTCGACACTTTCAAGACACCGTAACACAGGCTACTTTGTAATGACTGTAAGATGGATTCTCCCTGCTGTCCTTCATTCCTCCTCCTCCGCAGAAGAGTATTTTACCTTGCAATTAATGTAATTACCTCATTCACAACGAAACAGACAGCTCATTAAGGATTTAGTTGTATACTTTACAGAGACAGTTCTAAGTAGGATATAAGGCAATTAGACCACCACAGAGATATTTTTAAAAGCTGCGTGTTCCTTCATATTAGTGATTTTTCTGCATTTTTTTTCTTCTGCTAGATAGGCATGTATGTATAAGCAAGATTTTTCTCAGATGCTGTTCATATAGCATATGTTATATGAACAGCATATGCTGTTCTGTAACTGGCACAACTGATTGTATTTATATAACCATATTTACAAAAGATATAATGGTTCTACCAACAAGACCTGCACCACCTAATTCACAGAATCCAGATGCAAGGGCTGGGAGAATTAAGTACTTACTGCCCACCATAGGAGGAGATCAGGTTCAAGACCTTCTAAAGAACCTGAATGTACACAAGTCTGTGTGATTGATGAGATGTATTCAAGGGTCCCAAGGGAAGTGGCAGATGAAGTTACTAAGCCACTATCCATCGTATCTGAAAAGTCGTGACAGTCTGGTGAAGTTCCCAGTGACTGGAAAAGAGGAAGCATAATCCCCATTTCTAAAAAGACCCAGGGAATTACAGACTGGTCAGTCTCACCTCTGTGCCCAGCAAAGATCATGGAGCAGATCTTCTTGGAAACTATGCTAAGGCATAGGGAAAAAAGAGAGGTGACTGGTGACAGCCAACATGGCTTCACAAAGGGAAAATCATGCCTGACAAATCTGGTGGCCTTCTACAATGGGGTTACAGTGTTGGTAGATAAGGGAAGAGCAACTGATGTCATCTACCTGGACTTGTGCAAAGCATTGATAGTATGCCAGCACAACATCCTGGTCTCTAAAATCGAGAGACACAGATTTGATGAGTGGACCACTTCATAGATAAAGAATTAGCTGGATGGTTGCACTTGAAGGGTTGCGGTCAACGGCCCAACGTCCAGGTGGACACCAGTGATGAGTGATGTCCCTCAAAGGTCCACGTTGGGAACAGTATTATTTAACATCTTTGTTGAGGACACGATGATGGGAATGATGTTTAGGAACAAGTTGTTTTAAAAGTTTCCTAAGTCAAGAGGAAATGTTAGTCAACTATTCAGCTTCACAACTCCACATGCTTATTTGATAGCCCTTTTTAGCTTTCAATGAAAAACAAATAATGATTTTGTTTGCCCCATTCTTATAAAACACCAAAAAGAATTTGGCATAAATAAATGCTGAAGCTTCTCTGTTGCAAAAAGAAAAAAAAAAAAAAAAACAAAAAAAACAACAGTCTGTATTTAGACTTTGAAAAGGAAATCTGTGGTTTGAATGGATGAAAAGATAGATATCTAAAAAATTGGTTGGATGGTCAGGCTCAGAGTGTGCTGGTTAATGGGCCGTATGCAAGCTGGAGGCACGTAAAAGTTGGGTACCCCAAGGATGTATCCTGGGACCTGTCCTGTTTGAAATCGCTATTGGTGACCTAGACAAGTCAAGGGAGTGCAATTTCACGAAGTATGCAGATGGCACCAAATTATGGGGACTAGTCAATACGCACAAGGGCTGGGCTGTTATCCAGGGGAGCCTGGACAGATAGGAAGAAGGAGCTAGCATCGACGCCGTGACACTCAGCCAGGAAAAAAGCACAGCCCTGGAAAAGCAGAAGCTCAGCAGTGATACCGACCGGGGCCAGCAGGACCGAGGAGCACCTCTGAGGTAAAAGCCCTGGATGCTGTCAGGCAGCAAGCTGAGCAGGGGCAAGCAGCTCACTGCGTAGCAACAGTGGGCATAGGCTCAAAGAAAAGAGGTTCAGACTGGAAACGAGGAAGAGGTTTTCCCCCACAAAGACAGCCACGCAGTGGAGGTGGGACACAGAGAGGTTATGCTGCCTCTACCTTGGAAATTTCCAAAACCTAACTGGACAAAGCGCTGAGCAATCTCATCTGATCTGATGTCTGACCCTGCTTCAAGCAGGAGGTTGATCTCGAGGCCTCCTGAGGTGCCTTCCAAATTAAAATATCCTATGATCCTCTATTGCTTTCCTCATCATTAACAAACTATGTATTAAATAAATATAAAGCAAAGCTGCCATTTCCACCTAACAGAGCTAAGGCATCTTATTCTAGCCTCTAAGCAGCCACCTGGAAGGCTAAGAAGGGTAGTTCACCAGTAGCCTCTACAACCAGCCAAATAAAAGAGCAATGTATTGTGTTCAGATTCTTAGAACTCTTCTCATTTCAGTATCTGAGCATCACAGGTGAAGTACAAACATATGACCACTTTGTAGGTGTGTTCCAGTCCCCCTTACTTTTCTCTCAGCAACTACTGCACCTTTCACTGAATTTGCCATCCTTTCACCAGTGGCTGAGGCAGAAATGTACATCTCTTTCAACATTCATTTCCCATGCAATTACATGTTACAGTGCAGTAGTGATTCAAAGCAGCGACTTCATTAAAAGACATCATGGAAAGGTATACTCCCAAATTAACGACTTTGGTACATTTAAGTATTTATATTGTGTAGCTAATCTTTTTCTCTCTGTCTTGTTTTTCTGGATGCCTTAGTTCATTTTGCCTTCTTCAGATTCTACTCTTGTGGAATGAACACTTGTTTTGTTCATTTAAGCTGGCTTATAAAAATTCCCGATGAGTAACACTCAAAATAATATTTATACTGTTTAAGTTTCTGTGGAAGTTTTGAATAAATTGCACTTGAGGAATACACATACCAAGAAAACAACAGTCATAACTCCGTTATGTGTTAGCAAGGAGATAAACCCTCTGCAACAAAATGAATAGATTCCTCTAGAAAAAAAAAAATTGACAACTTCACACATTTTCAATCTCTTCTGATGTCAAAGCAAAAGTGAAGCAAAATACTTCTTTTCTCCAAATAATAAATATTTCTCTACATCTTTATTGCCTTCTTGCCTTAATAGTATTTTACACTCAGTTCTGATTTCTGTGACTAACAGAAAATGAAATGAGGAAAAAAAAAGAGACACAAAAAAGACACAGGACCAAATTCTCAGTTAACATGAACTGGTGCCATTTATGCACAGTTAAGCTGAATCTGATCAGCTGTGATCCAGCTCATAATAGATTATTTTGTAGAGAACAATGAGGTGTAGTCAAGATTATGACTATATTCATAGTAATCTTGTGCTCAACCCTCCAATATATTCTCAAAAAGCCTTTCTGGAGTTCAGTGATAAATTTTATGAAAGTTGAGGAAAGAGCACAGCAGTAGATTCCATAGCACTGGTCCAGCCTAAAACCCTGGCAATTCTACAGAGCATCATCATTTTTGCAATTCTAAAGAGCAGCCCCACTGTAAAAGACAAGAACCGCATGCAGCTGCTGAATTTCATCTCACCTCTCCCTACACTCCTTACCCTGATAGACACTGCTAATGGGCATTCATGTTATTCTTATCTGTAACGTTCTCAGCTTCACTCACAAGAAATCCAACTAAGATGCAGCATGCAGTCTTACGAGGAAAGTATGTGCTTGTTCTGTGAGTACCAAAGCTACCACTAGGATTTCACATAGCCCCCACTGCCATCTTGCATAGAGGAAGGCTTTGCTTCTTCCATTCATGATCTTAATAAGAGCAGTACTATACCTGATATATACCACTTACCACTTTTTATCAGCCATACAAACAATCCCCATGCACCTGTTTTAAAGTTGTACATACAGACATCCAGATCTACAGGTATATCTGAGGAAAAGACTGATGGAGGTAACTATGAATTCCGCACATTTTCTTCTGCAGGATGTGTACCCTATTAAACTTCAATATGATGAAGAAAAACTAGAGATACCGTAATCTTCATAGGACAATCTTCATAGGTAATCTCTATCCCCTTAATCAGAGTATGTGTCACTGCATTGTTTCTTGGAGTAGCTGCATAAGGTGCTTGATATTCTCTAGTGGTTGTCATTCATTGCTTTTACCTTTTCCAGGTACTCCAAAGGCATTGCTATTGAGGTGCATTTCTCTGCTGTGACATCCTATTCAATTATCCATCATATACTGTTATTTTGTTTCTTATTTTGTTTCCTGGTTTCGGGTAAAAACTTGCATTTCTCTCTATTTCAACTGTGAGAGGAGTGCTTGTGAAATACTTTAATTGGAAGTTCCTGTGTTTTGTGTATAATGCCTACTTGGCCCAACAATTTGTCTTCTACTTCTTATAAAGCAGAATAGAAATACTTTTTAAAATACTGAGATAACGATGAAGTATTGGCATTTGCCCTTTTCATAGGAACAACTGTCTGGGAAACATCTGCAATATGCCTGTGCTTGGAAAAAACTCTATGCTAATGCTGGGCTAAACCCATTTTCTCAGTTTAAAAAAAAAAATAGTAGTACTTTGTAGTGGTAAACACAGCATCTGTCCATGTGTTTTTACTTAACTTTTTTCACTCGCTCGGGTACACAAAAGCTAATGGAGCTCTTAAAACCAGAGTGAAAAACGTAACTTTTGTTTTCCCCGCAGAAATCCATCCTCATCTGGGACTCAACCTCCAAGGAGTTCTTGGAGGAGAACATTTTCCAGACTCCCAAGACTATGGCAGCACCAGGCTGAATGCACCTGCTGCAGCATTACCAAAGATTTACGCACTTCTGATGCATATTCTGTAGGTATCCACTTCTAAGGTAAAAGGAAGAGGTAAGGACATCCAATATAATGGCATTGTGGTGCCGATCACAGTGAAGAAGGTGCCATTCCAGCAAGCAGAACTGCACTGGGAGCCTAGCTGTAGCTAAGATGTGCGTAAAGTCTGGCAGAGGAGAAGAGGGAGCATTCTCACAACTAGTCTTGCAATTTCTGTCAGTACAGGGATTCGTTCAAGCTTGACCACAGCAGAAATTTGATGCTGAACCACCTGCTGAGAAACACCGCAATTTGTTGAACAGACAGCAGCCTGAGGGCTGTGGGAGCAATTTATGCACCCAATTAAAAGCTGGGGAGGGGGGAAGCCTTTTTCCCGAAATTGACAGCTATTTGTAGAAACTGACATTTCATACACTTGCTAAGCATATGAAGCGGAAGCATTTCTGGATATTAAATTCTGGCCTCATTCAATTTCTGTTCCCAAGGTAACAGACAGCAGGTCAGCAGATACAATCACTTTAAAAACTAAACTTATCTCTTTCTTTAGCTTCTTCTCCCATACAAGCTGCTACCGGTGGACAGAAGATGAAATTTAGTTACTTAATTGCATTTACGGCTTTAAAAATACTTTCAGCTCTGCTTTGAGGGTCACGTAAGTTTTCCTATCTGCTCCTCCTGACAATTTTTCTTTTGTACAGAGACTGGCGGCTATTCTAAGCCCTCGGCGCGGTAAAGGAAAGAATGCAGTATTTCAGAATAACGCAGCACCTCCGGTCAGTTTCAAGAGACCTTCCGCGGGCCCCCCTGCGGCAGCTCCGAGTAAATATCCCTTTCCCTGAGGTAAAATATCTGCCAGGGGACCCTCAGAGCCCGGGGACGGGGCTCACACCCAGACGAAGGCGGTTCCCTCCTCGGCTGCGGGATCTGAGGGGGGCGAGGGGCGGCCATTGGGGTCAGAAAGGGCGGGAAGCCGCCGCCGGCCGCGGCCGCCGAGGACGAGAGGGGCGGCAGCCAATCAGAGGCGCGGGGTGCCCTTCCCGCGCGGGCGGAGGGCGGGGCGGTCGCCCTGAGGGGAAGGCGGCGGCGGCTGAGGACCAGTGGCGCTTGGCAACAGGTAACTTTGTTTTTACTGCTCTCTCTTTCCGTCATATGTCGCCAGTTGGCCACTGCCGGTCCACCACCGATTTTGAAAACCGCGAATTTAAAAACATTTCATGCCGGCAGAAATAACTGATAACTGCGTATTTCACTTAAAGTGGTGTTCTCTGTAGAGTCCTTGGAGAATGAAACAGGATCATGTCATTCTGCAGTGTTATTGTTTCTCCTTAAAAAAAGATATTTAGGTATGCTTCAATTTTCTTGAATCCTCACAGAGTAGTATTTTTAAGTCACACTGCCCATTTTATATTAGCAACTTCAAACACACCTGATTGAGATGGTTCTGATGTTTACTGATTAAGTAACACACCCTTAAGAAACTAGTAGTACCTTAAGTGGCTACTAACCAATTCACTGCTATTAGCTGTATTAATTCACAATTATATCACTGTGAGTAATAGTTGCAATTCTGTTGCTTGCTATTTGTATGAATGCATGGTTATATTGATAAAAAGAAATCTAAATGTGATACATACCAATACTATTAAGTTGCAGTTCTATTCCGTGTCCTCCTGCACTTAAAGTACAAATCTGTCCCTCCTTACAAACGCATCCCTTCTTCCTCCACCCTCACACACCAAGTCTGTTGGACATACACCTGATGGACAGTCCAGTAGGTTGTCCAAAGGGTTTTCCTCAGCATTCCCAGTGTTTTTGATCCAGAGGTTGGGTTCACCCCTGTCTCTAACCACACTCCTTCCATCAGAAGGTTCCCCTAAACTTCATTCTTCATCTGATTTTATACCTTATTCCGTTTCGTTTCTTTTCCTGAAACTACCTCTTTACCTCTGCTGCTCTTCCTTTTTTATGCATAGACTCCTCTCAAGTAAGGAACCAGCCTCTAATTACTTTTTCCTCACTCGTCCCAATTCTGTTACATCCATACCTAAATTTGGTATTTCCAACACTGTTGCCGTGGCAATTTTAGCCTATTATCATGTTACTGATACCTACTGTTATGTATATGAAGATAGCCTTCTGTCACAAGTTTCCCTTAGGCCCTACAGTTCACGTTGGTTATATTTAATTTACATCATACACTTTTTGAATATAATTATTTTACTTTAGCCTTGACTCTCCTACCTAATTTTAATTAAGAACAAGTATTCTCTTACCTTATGCATACCTAAGCAATAGTATAGCCTGTTTCGCACTCATACCATATCTCTGTCCCAAGTATCATTTTCATCTCACTCCTGGTTCCCATCATAAGCATCAACTAATTTAGAGACCTGGTGTTCCAGCAGGACCTCTTCCTCACAGCTAGGCTATACAGTCACCTTTTCCCTTGTAAAACTGAAGGATATAAAAAAGGTCCCCTCATAAATACATGAGACAGTGAAAAGTTAATAGGTTAGAAAGCTGAACTGCTATCTTTAAATTCTATCTAAATAATTTAAAATCCATAAAAATTAATTGAATCATTTTATTTCTAAAAATTAGTGCTACAGGGAGGTAATTTGTATTGCTTAACATTCAGTTAATGGTTTGAAAGGTTCTCAGTGAAACAAACAGCAAGAGGCCAAGCTAAAAAAAAACCAAACCAAAAACCCAAAAGAAAACCAGAAGCCCAGTTCTTTTGGATAAAAATCAAGTGTCTGTGATCTGTAGTTAGCCTGCTACACCCTTCCAAAGGAAGACTACTGAATGCTTTGGGTATCCTTCCTCTATAGGAAATTCAGTCCAAGGTGCGTGTAGTAGCAGAAATTATGAAGTTATTCTTGTTGAACCTTCTTGAACCTTAATTTCAACCTTCTCTTTCAACATTTTTGCCTGATATAGGAAGTTTTTAACTAATCCATATTCTGTATATATTCTAGACAGATGAAGTGTTGAAAACATCAGAAAATAAGATGTTTGCAGCTTTAAAGTATCATTCAACAGACTATTTATATGAGGTATAGTTTTATTATTTCTCTTAATATTCCAAAAGAAATATGAAGTAGTAACTGAAGCAGTAACTGAAAAAATATTGAGTGCACATTAAAAAAAGATACAGAGAACTACTTTCTTAGGAATTCTGTTTCAGTGGGGTTGTACTGCATTTGCTGGGATAACATAGTGAAGCGATTACAGGTTTTTTAAATAAAAAATTAAAGTATGATTTTGCCAAAACTAAAGAGCATCAATTTTTTTTAGTGTCTGTTGCACTTGTAATTGTGTTTTATAGCCAGTTTCCTGCGTAGAGCTTTCATTGGAGAATGCACTGTGCCTTCTAATGCATAAAATTCAATTAATTGCCTTTTTGGAGAACGAATACAATTTTCTAGCTACTTTAATACGTATTAGGACAGTGATACACATACTTCAGTATTCCCTACTGATGATAGGGAAGAGTTTTTGTAATGTTTTAGATTAAATTCATGGAGAACAGATGTTTTTTTCACACCTATAACGAGTATTTTGGCTTGATAGATGTTGATCAGTTAAGACATAGAAACCTTACGAAGTCTTGTTTTCCTTCCTGTCTACATCTGTGTGATATTACCAACCACTTATCACTGAAGCACACTATCTTACTTAATTGAGTTTGCACTTATTTACGTTTTCAAAGAAAAGCCATGAGCCAAATTAAAAAACTTCTCTGGCAGAGTGGTGCTTTGTCAAGAGGGGATATTGCTAGTGTGTGGGCAGAAGAATGAGGTAGCAAGACATGGTGCCTTCAAGAGTTCAGGGAGAGTGCAAGCCCATACACCAGTGCTCCTGGCACATAGATGGAGAAATGCAGCCTGGGAAGTGGTCCAGCAGTAGTACTTGTGGGTAAAGTGAGATCCACGTTATGAAACATGTTGCCCACATCACTTTCCTTATTGTTCCATATAGTACCTGTGTATGTGCCTAGTGTTTGTTTAGATTGTGGCAACCAGAACTTCTTTTTCTATTTTAATTCCAACAGTATGCAAGGTGTCATTCAATATTTGTGTGGAAACCTTCTCACAGTAGTTCCAGTCAGTTTGATCTAATTGTTTCTGTGTTTTCTTTGAATAAAACTAGATGTCTTAGCAAAGTATATTGTGGGCTGTCGTGCAAAAGAGAAGAATTACAATTCATAGCTTTTCTTGCCTGAATTTTTAGCAGTAGGTGGGTGCTGAGGGCAGAACGAATGAAAAGTAGTAGAAGAGAAATGTTCAGTGACCTGCCGAATAGCTGGTCTGCGACAGGGTGTGAATGTTGCTCTGTAATACTACCAGAAGAGGTTAATGGATGTGATCACACATTTAAAGGTATTACAGATCTCACTGTGCAAGGGATAAACTGTGCTAAAACTGCAGCTTCTTGTTCCACTCTTGTGCATAACTTGTACCCTCCCACTAGAAAGTACATGGTAGTTAAAATGACTTTTCAGGCATCTGATACGTTAACTGCACTTGCTGAATGCCTTCAATTCTTAGGAAATGCTAGAATTTGATGAGTGTATCACTCCGATTCCTGCATACATCTGGCTGAACTGGATGTGGAATCCTTCTCTTAGTCATAGAATTATAGAATGGTTTGGTTTGGAAGGGGCCTTTAAAGATCATGTAGTCCAACCCCCTCTGCAAAGAGCAGGGGCTCAAAGCCCTGTCCTATGTGACCTTGAATGTTTCCAGGCGATGTTAAAAATTTCTTTCTGATCTCTGTCATATTATTTCTAGTATTTACTTGTTCAGTAGTTTCTACTGAAACTCCAGCAGGTCATTCTTCTGTAACCTAAGAGTACTTTGGGAGCTTTTATGTCACAATCCTTGCAGCTTGTTTTAGTGAAGAGAAAAGTTGTCATCAGCTCTTTCTGTTCCTGTGATCTTCACCAGGAACTTCACTATCTGGACTCTATTTTATGATAAATGCAGTTGTTTTAGCAATAACTTCAATACAGATTACTTAAAGTGATGTATGGCCAGTAACATATAGAAGACTTGTCCAGTTGCCTGTAGTTGTCTGTTTTTACCTTCTTTGTTCAGAATTTGCAAAAGAGATCACTGGGGAAATGTCACACTTTGACTTGGGCAAGAGGGAATGCATTGGATTAGTATGGTGTTTATCAATTTTTTACAAGAGCCTTCTAAAGAAAAGATGCTATGGTGGCAGGAGGTTTTGCCTTTTTTGTTAAAATTAACTGGCATTTACAGAATTGTAACTATCCCACAAAGGATTAAACTGAAATGGAAAAAGGATCTGTAATAGTGACCTCTCACAAACATGATAGTGTTTGTTCACATTGCTTCCCACTTTGGTTGGTTTTTTTTCCATTTTCTCTCTGCCTATACAGGAGGGTCTGACAAGTGCACCAACAGCACTGCTCTTCTGGTAGAAATCCAAGTCAGTGAATTATTCCTAGTTTGTCACCTGAGATGTCTCATGGTAAAAGCTATAACTGGTTTGGCCCACCCGTATGCTGAAATGGGTGGACATTTCTAGGACCTGAAGCAACAGAGCTGAAGTCAGGCAATGGACCTAGAACTAGAGAGAAATTTCTACTGTCATTCATGATGTTCTCCACATTTGTATAGGTAGCTGCCCTTTCCAATATGCCTTTTACACCCTAGAATATTTGAGGACTTCTTTCTAAGGTATAAACATGTTAAATCCAAACCCCGGTATAAGACTAATTTTTCTCTGCTTCCTAAACTCACTGTTTATTCTGTGGTTCTGTGCTATTTATACAGTACTGCATGTGGGCTTGTGTGACAGAAGAACTGCTGGATAGTTTATTGAAGTTGTCTTCAGTGAAGAGTTACTGAAGTTGCCATGTTGACTATTTAATTCTAGAATTAAATTGATTACTACCATGCTTTTATTGAAGATAAAAGATTTTATGTAGGGCTTCTGTTAGCTCATAATGGCACTTGCAAGCTGAGAAGCTTTAGAATCTTATGAGAACTTAAAACAGCAATAGTAGGAATGATTTTAAATTGCTTCTTGTCAGCTTATACATGTCAGTTCAGGAAACAAATGCAAGTGTTAAGCACTTAAAATTGCACACATAAAGTTTAGGTAAGTGTAGCTAAGCATATGTGCAGTTTTGCATATGCAGAAGTGTAGATTAAAAGTTAAATATCAAGTCAGTTGAATGTTAGGATCTTTTAATTTGGACTGGGTCAGTTTTACAAAAAAATGAAGTTTAAATATAAAATATGTTGTAGTAATGGGACAGTGGGACTGTTCAGAGGAACTGAAAAGGTAGAGCACAAAAAGAAAAAGAATTGAACAGTCTCATAATTTTTTCGTGTGCCTTTTTTTGTGCAGAGCATAGCAAGGCAGAAGTTTTCCATCTGGAGATTATCACTTTGCTTGCCTCCCTGTTTACATCAAGATGAAAAGGATCATCTCACTGGACTGTTTGCTGATGATAAGTATAGGAAGCCATGGACTAGAAGTAAGTTATATAGTCCTTAAGTTTTAGTTCAGGTTTAATGCGGATTAAAGGAAAAGCTTGTGTTTGTGCATAATATGGTAATATATGGTAAGTCTGGTAAAAAAAAAAAGAAATTACAGAAATAATAGTATGTCAGTTCATGCAGCTCTTGAAGGTATAACGTGTTCATTGCCTAAGCAGCAACAAATGAGTAATGGATATTTATTTGTGTATGGCACTATAAATGAAGGTGATATTTGATTAGTTCATAGAGATCTTTGGAAAACTTTCTGTCTGGACATGTGGTTGTGGAAGAAAAGCAATTATCAGAGATAAGTAAAATACTAAATCTGATTAGGTGGGAGGGGTTTGAAAGATGATGTTGAGGTTTTGAGATGCGGAAAAAAACGGGGATTTCCAAGCATAGAGGTAAAAATATATATAAAAGTATTTGCATCTTTCTGGTGTATTTGCATTTACTTTTGCTAATGGAAACTAAAAGCATTGTTTCTTCTGTACATCCTGTGTGAAGTTTGGTTAGCCTCTGCAATGGTTTGATCAATACATAAAAGTAAAAATTAATTTTAATATTTTCTGGGTGATTCTTTATGTCTCTTCTTGTCTCAGTTACTTCAACACAGAACATGATTGCTATTTCAGTATTGGATCAATGGAAGCAAAGTTTATCTGTGGAGGATTTCCTGGAAAAGTCAGTAACCTTAAGTTAAAAACATATATGATTCCTTTGATATCATTCAGGTACTTTGTGAATCATAAGATAATGATGATACCAGAATATGGAAATGTTTTCTGACAGTAGCAAGTGTAGAGTGCCCTGGAGGCGTGCACTGTAGCAGACAGCTTAAAAATGGTGTTTTCACTAAAAGTATTGTGGTTTTATGGAGTTCTCTGCTTCTTTATCTCATTTTTGTAATAGCTGTGTAGTCTATTTATGACATTGGAGGAAGTCTCTGAAATCAATGCATGAACATGAAAGTAAACCATGAGGACATTTTTCCCCTCTCCTTCTCTAAGACAGTTATCTCTCATAACTGTAGATGAAACTATTCAAAGAATGGTATTTATAAATCTTTGAAAAGGTGTAAAAGGCAGCTATAAAAAGTCAAACTTGCATTATAGTGATTGAAGATAGATGTATTTATTTTAAAATTATCTATATAAAGTCAAAATATTTCAGACGAACTCTGAAATAGAGTTAATTTTAAGAACAGGTTTGCAAAACAGTCTTTACAGCATACATAAGACAGGAAAGAAAATCATGGTTCTGCAAACCAGTAAAATGGGTGTATTTCTGCTCCCAAACAATTGTCAATGTGAAAGAAATAGAGAAATTACATTTTTGGTTTTACAGGCCAGTCTAAAATCTATGCTATCTTCAAATCTTCGTAAAAAAATGGTTGTGAAGAAAACTTTTGGTTGCAGAATTAAGTAATCATGTACAGAAAATGCCGGCACCAGGCTTGCCAGTACCTTACAGTGGCACTCTTCTGTGATTTCACAATGATACAGTCTTTAATTGCATAGCTACATACTGTTTTTTCAGCGTAATCCTCTGTTTATTCATGGTACAGAAATGATCATGCTTATGGAGTGGATCAGGGCTGTGCAGTGAATTGTACGGGTGTCTGTGAAATTCTGCCTCTGTTGTAGCAATGGAGAGGTGCTTTTCCTGTAAAAGTGGTACTACATGAAAAGGAAGCGCATAGCTTTTCAATAACATCGTTACTGCAGGAGAAGAAAACAAGAATGAAAAGCACATAATAGGAAGGGTTTTGAAAAAAAAATCTTTACCCTTCAGTTAAGAGGATAGTTAACTCTTTTGGTGTTCTTCTGTGCAATTATTTGATCATTAGTTAATAATAGAATCATAGAATGGTTTAGGTTGGAAGGGACCTTAAAGTTCTTCTAGATCCAACCCCCCTGCCATGGGCAGGGACACCTCCCACTAGATCAGGTTGCTCAAAGCCCCATCCAGCCTGGCCTGGAACACTTCTAGGGATGGTGCTTCCACCATCTCTCTGGGCAACCTGTTCCAGTGCCTCACCACCCTCACAGTAAAGAATTTTTTCCTAATATCTTATCTAAATCTCCCCTCTTTCAGTTTAAAACCGTTACCCCTTGTCCTATTGATACACTCTGTGATCACGAGTCCCTCCCCGTCTTTCCTGTAGGCCCCCTTTAGGTACTGGAATATATATATTCCAGAGTATAAGGTCTCCCCGGACCCTTCTCTTCTCCCGGCTGAACAACCCCAACTCTCTCAGCCTGTCTCCATAGCAGAGGTGCTCCAGCCCTCTGATCATCTTTGTGGCCCTCCTCTGGACCCGTTCCAACAGGTCCACGTCCTTCCTGTGCTGAGGACTCCAGAGCTGGATGCAGTACTCCAGGTGGGGTCTCACGAGAGCGGAGTAGAGGGGCAGAATCACCTCCCTCGACCTGCTGGCCATGCTTCTTTTGATGTAGCCCAGGATGTGGTTGGCTTTCTGGGCTGCGAGTGCACATTGCTGGCTGATGTTGAGCTTCTCATGACCCAACACCCCAAGTCCTTCTCCTCAGGGCTGCTCTCAATTCATTCTCCACCTATCCTGTATTTGTGCTTGGGATTATCCTGACTCATGTTCAGGACCTTGTGCTTGGCCTTGTTGAACTTCATGAGGTTTGCATAGGCCTGAAGCCTGTCCAGGTCCCTCTGGATGGCATCCCTTCCCTCCAGCGTGTCAACCACCCCACTCAGCTTGGTGTCATCGGCAAACTTGCTGATGGCTTGTCTATCATAATAGACTCTCCAGAGGCTGTGTTTTCCTAATATTATGTTGTTCCTGGAGCTTGTTTTAAGGAAGTCGCATGCTACTTGAGGAACTGATTCTGGTTTTGGCTTTGTCAAAGCTCCTGCGTGATTTTGGGCAAGTCATTTGCAGTTCTCTCTGCAGTTATCCACTGCAGTTATGCACTGAATTTGCTCCTCTTATTGTCTGGAAGACCTAAAGAATATGAGTGCTCACAGCTGAAGCTGGTTGGAGAGTACTAGTGCTCTAACGCTAAAAATGCCAAATACTTTGAAAGACTAGGGGTTTGATGTCTTAGATTGGCACCCAGCATGAGTATCTTGGCTTTGTTCTAGAGAATGTAGATTATAATATTACCATTTTTATGGGAATCTTGTGAATATTAATGAGTTCTTTTTCTGTTTTTGTCACAATGCTGTTAGAAATAAAGAAGGTAGTGTATTTGTATTTAACTTGGGGTTTGTTAAATGGCCTTCAGCCATATGCTCAGTAGTGGAGATAATAGCATTGAACATGTTCATTACTCAGTCAACCAGCGGATTTGAAAAAAAAATTATGATCACAGCTTTACCAAACACAGTACCCAGTAGGGCATAACATAGTGTTATTTTTTAAACAGCATCAAAATCCAGTTAGAAGTCCAGTTAAAACATTTCAGTGACTTCCTTTGTAACTTTCAACATTATTTTGATAGGGATTTTTAATACAACTTCTGCTTTTCTTTTTTGAAAAAGAAAAGCAACAAATAACTGGAAAATATTTGGTCCTTTGGATCCATAGTACTAGTCTTCACCCTTGGAATACAATATTTCACTTAATGTATTTTAAAATGAAGTGGGCTTAGTCTGTGTACCAGTTAAAAATTAATTGGACTGAGACTATGAGCAAGGAGTTAAACTTAGGAGGATGTGTTTGTGGGAGAGGACACCTGGCAGAAAAGGACATAAGGAAGTAAGTCTATAATTCCTAGAAACTTCCAAATGGCTTAATTCGATAAATCTCCTTACTAGCTTTAGTACATGCACTTAATTGCCATGCTTATTTTGATGATGAGACTCAACTGTCCATATTTCAAAGACACTGCTGAAAGTTTTACTTCATTTTGTAAAGATCTAATTGAAGATACATATGATAATTCTAATGTAGTGCTTTCTGTGTTCAGAACACTGTACAAACATAGGTGTATGACTTGAATATATGGATAACGTAGCATTAACATGATCATATTTTAATTGACAATTACAAATATTTTGTTCAGATGCATGATTAGCTCAGGACTATGATTTTTTTTTTGTAGTCAAATGATTTTGCTATTTATTTGGCAAGCAGGTTTTTTTCCTGACGAATAATAGTAGTATTGAGATTAGTATGAAAAGTGACAGGAAAACGAAGTGGTTTTGTTTCTTCATTTATTCTGTTTCTTCATTTATTCTGTCTTTTCCCTATTGCAGTTACTGCTGTAATTGCAATTTCTGCCTGATTTTTGAAACAAGACTATACATTTAACCCAGCAGCAATTTTTTGTCGTAAATGCTATGACATGAATAGATCTGATGCTTTTTTCCATCCATTATCCTTTTGTTCAGTTTAATGCTGGGGTTAAAGTTAAAGGACTTTGTCTTGGGGAAGAATTAAACATGTAATTTAACCATGGATCTAGTGAATAGTGATAACAACTCTGTAATTTCCAATCTTTTTTGGTGAATACAGTGATTATCAAAGTTCCTAGAGTATCTTTTTGAGTTCTGTTGATTCACTGAGGAGTCAGGGACGTTATGAGAGTGCTTTTACAACAGCTTAAGTATCAGATTATTTTTTTTCTTCTGCTTTTTAGGAAACCTGTCTCTTCTGTAGAGTTCTATATTGGTAATGAATTAATAGAAGTTATTCCAAGTTCGAATCCCTGCTCTCAGAATGACATAGAAGGACTTTTTTTACGTAGGAATGTTTTTACAGAAGAATCCACCCAAGACAAATATTTGAAGACTAACTATGCCACTGAATTTAAAGAACAATGGCAAGGTAAAGTGTTTTATTCACTGTTTTCTTAACTTTTTATGAAGTCAGTTTGTTAACTTCTATAATTTTTTGTGCATGACCCATAGACATTGAAGAGATCATTTGGGTGATCACAGCCTTTGCAGTTGTAGAAGTTATAACCATTTAAGAGAAATTTATTCCCTGGAGAAGCAGGGCTTGTCTTAACAGTTCAAGAGAAGTGCAAGCCAGAAATTTCAGGCTGATCAAATGTATGGCAGAAGGTGACAAAATGTATCACAATAAGTAGTTTTTATTAGACATTGATCAAAATGCTCATGGTCCTTTGTACCTCAGTAAAATTAGATCCTTGTGACATTTTCCTTTACCGTGTCAAGGAGAGAAAGAAGTAAGCTTTTTTGGCTTTGTTGCTGGGATGAAGATAGTTCAAGCTGGGTAGTGTTCCTATGTGTTTTATGAAATTTTATGATTAGTAGTGCCCTAATATGTATAATGAATTCTGATGACAGAAAACAAAATGTTGAGAAAGTGTTTGATTCAACACTATTAAGATTTATTATTTTGAACTATCAGTTTTATATTTTCAATACAGTTTTTTTTGTTTATCTGTCAATTACATTACTTTAGAAAAGGAAAGTAACGTAATCATGTACTAAGAGCTTTTCTTCCACAGTCATACAGAGGAGGCAGGTGGTTCTTGATACAATATTGTGCAAGATAACATTTACTAGGAACATAGTATCAACTATGCAAGTGCATTACGGTTAATAATTGAAAGACAGTAATCTTAATTAATCTGATTAAGTAATTACCTGGTTGTTTTTTTCAAAGTTAAGTCACGTATGGCAGAAGGTTTCAATAATTAATAAGCTCCCTCTTTGGTGTGTGCTTATAAAGAGAATAAAAATAATGCAGATGCTTTCCCATGTGTTAAGAGCAATCAAGAGAGCTAAATTTCCATGGAAAGGACTCTCTGAAAGAAAAAAAAATATATAAGTTAAATTAAGAAATTTATAATTTTGGAAGTTACAGGTTATTATTGTGCTTAAACATAAATAAGCAAGCTAAAGAGTCTGGATTATTTTCTTTTTTAAATTATTCACTATTGTGATACTGGTTTATTGAATTAGCAGATCAATAATTATTTTTCAATGTAACTGATGTGTTACTGCCAACTGTTTTTCTAACTTTCTGTTAAAGAAGGAAATGTTAGCAAAAGTCTTGACTTTGAGCAAAAATTGACTTTTGAGGGAAGTTTTAAAAGCTGCCATTGTGAAAGATTTACAAGCTATCTTGTGTCATTGAGAACCTGCTAATTAATGCTAGCTAGTCTGCTAACAGCTCAAAACTGACTAGGTTTCACTAAAGGCATGAAGATACATACAGAGAGCGCAAAATGATGAAATTTGCTGATAGATAAAAATTATTAGAAGAATATTATGGGTGATATGACATAATTATCTAACCTGTACTGAAAAAAAATGAACATGGTATAGGATTTGAAATGATCATTTGAAATGTTTTTTTTCCAATAGAGGAAGGTTATATTTGAATTCTAAACAGCTTATTTTATTACTGCAGGAGGTTTTTTTCTACCAGCTTGTGCATATTAAAAAGTTTTATGGTTATTTCTTTTAATCTAACCCTGTTCTTCCTTTCAAAAAACAAAATCGATTTCTTCAGTCGTTTCACTTTTTGAGGTGTAATACAAGAAATAATACATATAATACTTACGAAGAGCTGTTGTGTTTAAAGGTTCTTGTTTAAAGTAAATAAGTTTCTGAAAAGATTGTGAAGTTTAGTGTAATAGGTTATGCACACATTTAAAATGTAGCTGTTAAATTATTGCTGGACTATAACAGTGGAAAACTGTAAGTCAAAACCTGTGAAAAGTGAAGCCCATTGATTGGAAATGCTAGAAACTTAATTTTGTTCAGTCAGTAACTGTAGAGTTCTAGTCCTCTTCACAATTACATTATATTTACATTAGATTACAAACAAGTTTCCAATATTCAGCATGCTGTTAATTGCCTTTCCGTTTTGCATAGGCTGTCTGTTACGAGAAAGAGGTCACAGTGGAATGACAGCCATCTTTGTACCATTAAGCTGTTACGCTAGTACATGATAGCACTAGCAGCGAACCCCCCATTCAAACATAAACCGAGTATTTGCTCCTTGATTGGTAAAGTACTTGAGGACATGCTTAAGCCTGTTAAAGTTCTTTTCTTAAGTGCTTTGATGATCAGAAATTACTGAATCAAAGAAAGTGATGATACTGCATTCAAGTTACAATTCTCAAAAATAAGCCTATTAAAAAATGTGGAACTGCGCTTCCTGAAATCACAAAGTGGCAACTCAGTTCGGTTTTGTACGGATTTCAAACACTGTTGAATTTCAAACTCTACCTGTTGCTCAAGTTGCAAAATTCTGTCTTAGGAAATCAGTTAGGTTTGTGATTGCACCTGTTCCACGTCAGGAGGGCACTTCAGTAAATGCGTATGTACATTCTTGCATAGGCATGCTTTCCTGATGTGGAGAGTAAGAGTTTAAAATGTGTTAAAATTAACAAGGAAATGCACTAATTACAATATTTGAATCATAGTAGCATAATGATATTAACTGAAAAAAACCTAATTGTTTTCATACACTTTAAGTACTAGAGCCACTTATAATAAAAAGATACACTAAAAATTGATATAATAAAAAATAATTAAAAGTATAGCTAAACTGAGATAATAAATGCAGATCAAGTTGTGCCTCATTTGACTGGATTTAGTGTTAGGATATTAGGAGTTATCCTGCTTTATTTGAATTAACAAAACCTAAATGAGGTATTATTTCAGGACAGCATGATCAAGTTTACGTCATTGAAGCAGTCTATATTTTCTGACTGATTTTAGTACCTAATTTTGCAGCCACTATTTGCCGGAATATTGCGGTGCTTCCTACTTTGTTTTCCTGGTTGCTTGATGTAAATCATATCAGAAAAGATGTCAATTTCTTTATTGGAGGTGCTTTAAGCTTTGTAGTCTCGTAGAAGCTTTAGCAGCCTCTCCTGAACAATTAATCTCATTAAACAGAGGGATTTTATAATGAGGCATTTATTTTTTAATTTATGAATTTCTTTATGGGGATCTGTTTGTGTTAGCAGCATAAAACAGTTTGGGGGGAACATAATCAGTATCTACCATTTCCAGCCACTAGGAAGGAAAGGAGGGTTACTACAGATAGGGAGTCATCCCGGGAGTGAAAGGGCAATGTGAGAATGAGGAGACTTCCATATTGGTAAAAAATAAGGAAGAAGAACAAACTCCCTTTTCCCTTTATATATATTGTATATGTACAGTATGTGTGTATATATGTATTTGTATATTATATTGCAAATATAAAGGATTGCATCAAATAGAGTTGTGATTACTGCATCAGTTCTGTCTGATGGAGACTAGTAGTCTAAATTCAAAAGAAATTAAGGTCCATAATGTCATCTTTCTTGAAATCATAATAATTTGTAACCTATATTTTTTGTCTGCTCGTTTTGTGAATAATTTTTTTCTTGCTTCAGAATTAGACAATTGCATTTAGGTTTAGATGGTATGGAGATACTGCCTCATTCCTACATTAAAAATTCCACTGAACCAAGTTTCTCAGCCAAAACCTACCTCAAAAGTTCCTTTATCATACTTTGCAATGCAAACAAGGGAATGAAAAGAAAGTACCTTTTCTTTTTAAAAGGTGTTATATAAAACAAAGGAAAAAACAAAAGAAAACCAAAGCTTATCACATAAACCATTAGAAGTCTACACTTTGTTGCATTTAAAGCTTAAAAATCTTAAAATATTTAAAGTAAAAAGCAGTTACTGTTTTGCTGACATTTACAGCATTGCAACACTTGCTCAAAAATTCTCTTTATTCTGATAATTCTTGTGTTTATATCGTTTGTTAATGTATTTTTTCTTATTTTCCTTCAGATTTATATATGGAAGAGGAACTTGTTTTTATTGATAATCTTGAAAATTTTCGTAAAAAACTGCCTACTTCATCTATACTTCTGAGCAGACTACAGTTTTTTCTAGTGAAAGATCCCCTTCTAGATTCTGAAGGACAGAATTTAACAGAAGAGAATATTTTCAGGTATCTACAAATTGTATAATATTAAACATAAGTAATGGTCTGTGTATAACGCCATTAACATTTTAAATCTTCTGTTGCATGTCAACTTTTTAACTAATTTATATTTGCAAGAGGTAAAGACTTAGCTTTTCTTCTTACTTATGAAAAAGTTAGTAGGATTAAATTTATGTGCATTATTTAAGAAAACTGGATAAATGAAATTATGTAATTTTTACATTCTGTAAGTGTGAAGTGTGCTCAGGATATTAGTTTTGGAATACTGAATAAATGTCCATTGTTAAGGGACATGATCCTCCCTTAGACTGACTGATTTCAAATAAATAAAATATCACTGAATTCAGTTGGGCCAGGGTTTTACACATCGTCCTGTGTTCCTTCTTTCTCTCAGTCATGCTGTCAGCAAATCCATGTTCTTACTCTGATGAACTGTATTTCTTCAAGTTCCAATTTTAATTACTCTTATGGGTTTTTTCAGTTTCATATTGCTCACTTGATTGAATTTAATTGAATGATGTCTTATGTCAGGAATTTGAGCAAACTGGTATATTAAAACAGGTATATAAGTTATATCCAGAATGTCTACTATTTTGTAAATATATTCATCTGTATACATACATTCATAAAGTCTGGCTAAATTTTGCACTGTTTTACTCCATGCGTGGATGATTTGTTTAGCTTCCTTTGCACTTGGTAGGGTTGCATGATTCAAAAGCAAGTCAAAGCAGATTTAAACTGATTTAACTCTACCGATATAGTAACAGAACAGGGTAGAGTGGGGTCTTTTACCTGTTTTTTCAAAGATGAGCCCTGATCTCTCGGTGAGTCTTGGATATAAGATTATGTGCACATGTGAGTACTGTAAATATCCAGCGAAGAAAACATGATACAAATCCTGCAATGACTTTCAGAAATACCAGTCACAGGAGAAAAGATATGCTAGCGTGAGCCTTTACAGAAATATCTCTGACCTGCCAATCCGCGGTTTACTAGCAAAGCTACCAGCCTTCTCAAGGTGGAGTACAAATCGCCTAGTGGAGCACACAGAGCATTTAGACAAAGAGAGACAATTAGGCAGATAAAAGATAAAATTCAATGAGCATGCCAAGGCTAGGTGTGGAACAATTTATAGTCTTTAGTCTAAAGTATTTCTCCAGGAAAATAGTGGTGTCAGGGGCCTATGAGGAAGCTATCCCCCTAAAAAGTCATTACGGATTTAGTGCCTGTAATGGCCACGAGGGGCAAGCCAGATAAAAAGTTTTCGTTCTACTTGAAAAATCTTCATCCCTGTTCTGCTTGTATCCATGCTTTACAAAGGAAGTAGTAGCCTCGCTCCTGAATTTTACTTCTTGGCATTTTAAAAGTTTGTCAGTTAAATCAGGGAGCATACTTATTGTTTTCATTTTAATAGTGAGCACACTCTGCCTTCTTTGGTGCTGACTCACTCCTGAAAATAGAAACAAAAGGTAACAAGATAAAGAATGCCAACATTATAGATTACAGAAATTTTGTACATAGCAGAAAAGCTTGTCATTAGAAGAAAATTAGGTCTGCAGCTTTTGCAGAAAGCATTTTTACCCAACAGGCCTTATGCATTGAGATGATGAACAATTTAAATACAGGGGTTTTTCTGTAACTTTTTTAAGGCAGATTCCAATATTAAGTGGTTCTACTCTGCATATAATGTGCTATTTATTGAAAAATAATTTCAGTTAATTACACAGATTGGTACTACATCCCTTGAAATTGCTTTCTTACAAAAGCATGTATTTAGAAAAAAAAAAAACTTTTGCTACATATATGGCTATGAAAGCTACTGCTAAGACTTTTAGTCTTAGATATGAAGTAATACAAAGAAGTCACTTCCTTTATTTTATTATCTTTTGAAGGGAATGTTTGACTTTCCAAAATGAAATGAAGATGGAAGAGATTTTAAAGGAATTGCAGGGGATTAAAGAGAACTTCTGTACTATATCTGTAAAAGATGAAGAGGTATCATCATGTTGTTTCTTACTAAGTACTATATTAGCAATTGCTTTATGTTATGCATAAGTGTTTGTTCACCTCTAAGTCATTTTACTGAATTCTTTTCCTACTCACCAAGTATTTGCAACCTTCATTTTTCCAAGATTAGAAAACACTGGTATTATTTGTCGGTTTTTAATTCTTGGATGCTGTTGGGAATCTCCACTCTGATCAGCTGTTTCTCCTGGGACCTGGTGTGTTGGCAGTGTTATGTAGGTTCTGTTACACTAAGAATAAAAATGAACCAGAACAGGAAACCATGACATGTGCATGGGACAGGGAACATCCAAGAACATTCTGGGAACTGGGTGGCCAGCTTGGCTACTTTTTTAAAAGAAGTAAAACCTACTTTTTGCTCCATTTTTCAAAATTCTAAAAAACAAACTTTCAATTAAATAAACGAGGATTTTACATGATTGGGAACTGTAAATTCAGATCCACTCTTTAAACTCCACTGACTCAATTTGAAATATTGTAACACTATTTTTTTTCTCTGTATTGAGCAAAGCTTTGCGTATGCTTTGTAAATGTCATATAACTTCTTTTCTTAAAAGCTCTTAGATTGGTTTACAATTAAGCTATTTCAAGATTTTGAAAAATACAGTACAGTAATATCAAAGGAAATTTACTTACTGTCCTATTGTGATTAATATTTTTCAGTATTTCTTGCTGCCTGTTGAGTTAGGATTCTGCAAACCCAGCAATGGCAGATCAGATTCTGTTAAGATTCCATCATACTTGGAACTGAAAGAGTTGTTGAATTTAGCTCCAGAAACTATGGCTGATGAAGACATGTGCAAAGAGGTGATCAAAGAAGGTGAGGGTTGGTTTTCTTAAATGCTTCACCTAATTTTCCTCTCATTTGCACCCATTTAACACAATCTAGCTCTTTTATATGCAGTTCACTTATGAATTACATCACAGCCTATCAAATGAGAATTTCTCTTTATGAGACTACAAACTGTGCTATACCCAAATTTCTGAGTATTAGAAATGTCTCCTCAAGTTATCAAGGGGATTAAACTATTTGCTATTTAGTTCAACCCATGGTTATGTTATAAACTTGGAAACAAATGTAACCTGAGCCATGATTCATGATATCCAGTCTACCATGAATATAATAATTTAGTGTTATGTTTTCTTATCCATAATTAAATTTACTTTCAGAGACATCTTAAGATGATTATATGCAGTGCAGTCATACCATAAAAATTGCTTGTGTTACTTTGTAACTGCAAACACAAAAGCAGATTTCTGGAAAAAAAGGGTTAAATATTTCCATGGATAACAGGAATATTCTAAATGGCAGTAATAATTTCTTTAAAGGAATTTAAGAAATGTTACTAAATGCTTCGATACTACACATAAGTACAATTTTAATGACAGTTATTGGCTATTGGATTGATATCTATGACAATATTTTGTGTAGTTAAAAGAAAAAGTGCCTGAATATTTTTTATATTGATTAAAAACAATTTGCATTGGTTTTGGCAAACAAGTGAGGAAAACCACGTCTCTGGTGGACAGGAAGCAGCTCAAAGAAGCAAGATTCATGCTTCTTAGTGTCAAGGGTGTGTGCTGAATTCTTCTTCTGATATGGCTGCAGTTTGGAGTCTCTTACGGAAGATAGTAACAAAACTTTTAAAAGTGTATATTTGGCTAAGGCAGTTTCATGTGCCCCTGATACATTTAGTGCATCGCAACCTACATGCCATGTTCCAAGCTGAATGACCCAACCCCCGCTTCAGAGGTTTAAGGATTTTTATGTACACATCAAACTATTATTATTTTTTGTTCTTTTTTAGTCCTTTTTAGTAGCAAGAGAATCTACATACACAAACTCCTGGTAGGCTACCTACTTGCTCCAGAAAGCACAGCACTGTAGTTATAAGAACTTTGAATAGTTCAGATAATGACTATACTGTATTGGATTTTTTTTCTGGCACCTTAAAGGGACAAGACTGAGCACTGCTCTGATGAGATACAGCATTTGTGTTACTAAGCATAACTGTAATTTTTCAGAACAATATATTATGGAGATTCAGTAAAAAGACTGAAAGAAAAAAATTGCTCTGACTGGAAAAAGGAATAAATGGTTCATTTATGGCACCTTTTAAAATCTGTTTGCAGATCTCAAAGCAGAAATTACATACGAAATAGAAATTTCGAAGTACTGTCCCCTACCAGAAGAGGTTTGCTCCAGTAGTAGCAGAAGTATGTTGGAATTCTGTGAGTCAGGTAGGAAGATCTACATAAATCAAAGGAGGATAAAATAAATTACACAGAATCATAGAATCACAGAATGGTTTGGGTTGGAAGGGACCTTAAAGATCATCTAGTTCCAACCCCCTGCCATGGGCAGGGACACCTCCCACTAGACCAGCCTGCTCAAAGCCTCATCCTTCAAGTGACTGCCCGCATATTCTCATATTCTCATTATCCCTCGTATTACCCCTCATATGGGAGTATATGCGCCATATAGACATAAGATAAGAATGTTTGCTCTGTGTAATCTTCTGTTTTGTAGCGGCGCCATAAGCGGGTGGAAGTGTCATCAACCTTTCAGGGGTTTTAAAACAGTTTCTGTTTTAAAAGCTAAACAGAACCAACTTTACAGCTTCTTCATATTGCTTTTTGCTGCAAGTGGTGTCTGTATCTTTTGCACTTGATGATTACCTTTTTAGATTTTTTTATCTAACAATTTACCTACCCAGAGAGGGCAGAGGAAAGTTAAAGGCAGATTGATTAAAATAGTGGAGTCAAAGAGCACAGTTCAAAGTTTGTTAAAGTCTTATGTAAATGCTTTCAAAAAAGGGTGATGGAGGACAATCCAGGGAGAAGTACTGAGTTTATATCTTCTAGAGGTTCAAAACTCCTGTGCAGACATTTTAGTGTGCAAGTGGTTCAGTAATGCTATGTGATTGAGAAATTAAGTCACGTAGCCACCAGGGCTGTTTTCCACAGAAATAAACTGAAGGTGTTGAATATTTGCTAATGTTTATGTTGAATCCTGACTTCTCCTGCACTGGCATCAGGAAATCCTTTACATGTACCCACCTTTAATAACTTGAAAACTCAGTCAGGTATGCTTGTTACAATGCAAATCAGTGCCGGACAGGTTTGGTGTCTGATTGTTCAGTTAAAATTTCTTCAGGTTCCAGGAGTGATCACCTTTAATTTCATGCAGAAAAGCCTGTGCTGAGAGTGACATTTACAAATGGATGTGATCTGTGCAGAGTAGCAATACTTGAATGAACGTGTTCCTTTCATCCTAATGTGTAATCTATCTTGGAAAAAGTCTATCCATTATTGCATTGGACAGCAACAGTATTATCCTCCAGAGCACGTTCACTTGGTAGTTTTCCATCCAGCGGATAATAAAATCCTTGAGAAATTTTGATTTTTCTCTAGAGCAAGATCGCTCTTCTGGTCTAAGTTTCAATATGATTTAAACTGGACTGATAGTTGTCCCCTTCAGGCTAGTGAAATCACACTCCTAATATTGTATTGTAGTGGGCTTTTGGTAGGAGCAATCGTATCAGCTTGAAATGTCAGATGGGAAAGCTGAAGGCAAACTTACCATATGTTTTCCCACCAAGACAAAGTTAAACTTAGTTTCCATCTGGAGATAATTGCCTAGCATGATTAACTGTAACCTGAATCTAATGAGCTGTCTAACTGTTCTTTACTTCTAAAGCTTTTGATTAACAGGAGGAACTTAAGCACAGTAGATCTGAGCCGTTTGGGACCCTTCTCCTCTATACAGTAATAACAAGTTGGCTATGATCTTATGTAAGATACTGTCCATTCTTCTGGAGTAGATGAGTGGTCAAACCACCTTGAATTGTTTTTAAAAGAAAATTATGGCATTAATCTTTATTGCCAGTTTGCTGGCTTAGCTCTGCCATTGAATGAGGCAAGAGTCAATCACTGGGGCACAGACAGCTTCCATGTCTTTTTTTTTTTAGGATATGCTCAGATCTGTAGGATAGAGACCTGCAAACCTGTACGTGCTCTGCTAAGACACTGTTTGCTAATGGAAGTTTTGATATCAGGTGTCAAATTTCAGCAGAGATACCCTACAGTCTTCTCCTTCTAATGAATTTTGCTATTTATGAGTTACCAGAAGGGAAATATGTTTGCTTGAACTCAGAGAAGAAACAGTCACAAAATAATGGCATTTTCTGTAAACATTTCGTTGTTTGCCTTCCTCTCCTGCAGGCTATGGGGATTGTTTATTGGAGTGGGGTTGAGGGACAAGAGAATTCACTCAGTCATTAATGCTCTGAGAAGGGGAATGGCACCCTGAGTGTAGGCAGAGTTTAAATAATGTAGCTGGTCAAAATGTTCCAGTCTCAAAAGGCAAAAATAACTAGACAAGAACTAATATGAACAGTATTGGTCGAAGAGAAATAATTGCTTTTTTTAGATATGTCAGGAACTTTTGCTGTCCTGAGATCAACTGCCGTCCTCTTGAAAAAAAAGTGCTAAATTTGTTTTTCACCAGAGAAAACCATTTGTGAGCTGAAGTTCACAGCAGAAGTTCACTGAGCTTTTTTTGCTCTAAGTAAATGGGAAAGAAATTATACTGATTGGAAGTCTGTGTCTTTCTTTTGTAACCACTTTTATCTCTTATCTTTTTTGCCCCCCAATATGTACTGTACATTCTCTGGCTTTCTAACACTGCTTTATCCTTCCTGACGCACAATCTGCTTGTTAGGTAGGACAAGGAGCAGCTGTAAGCAGCTGGGCAGGTGGCTGATTCATAGCCTGCTGTGTGCCAGTTGGCCAAACAATGTGTGTATGGTGATTGCGGCTGCTTACTGCCTGTTGAAATGAATAGGGAATTTGTTACAAGTGTTTTTCCTTAGGGAGGCACTTACCTACTTACAATATTTCTGGCTGTTAGTTTTCACAGAACATGTAGGAACTGTGGTTTTTGTGACATTTACTTTCTGGAGCTTAACAAGAAATATTATTAGAAGAATTCCAGAAAGATAAATATCAGGGCAATCAAGTAAACCACCAGTTTTTATGGAATGACACCAAAATCAATGAAGTTGCAAATTCCTTCTTAGAATAAAAAGCAATAATCCATTAAAATGTCTGCACTTAATATGATTGGCAAAAAGAAAGGTTGTGAAAAACAAGTTGCAGGGGACTTTTAACATGCCAGGTTTGTTTGTGTACTGCTTTAAAAAAATTGGTGTTGTAATTCATGTCAGTGGTCATCCCTAGAAATTACAATGAGTACTAATTCTGCTTGAAAGAGTAATTTTGGTTTTTAAATCCTGACTGACTGTTTCTGAAGTTCCTGAGTCCATTCATCTGAACGTTACAGCCACCACAATACTGTCTGAAGTCTCTCTCCCATCTAATTGACTTCATTTATGTGGGAACTGTCTAAGAAGGTCAACAGTGATGAACACTTAATATCAAAACCTCAGCCATAGTACCTGGTGATTTAATAATAAAAATCATTTTACATGGGAAGAGTATGTAGCCAGAACTACATTACAGAATGAGTAAAGGAATGTGATCTACAGATTGTTATTCCCAAACTGTCTGGAAAGTAAATGTGAATTGTTTGGGGTTTATTGTTTAAATACTGAATTGTCAAATGAAAAAATATTGTATTTTTATCCAAAACTTCACTAGTGTAAAATTTCGAAGTATGGATGTTTCATTCACAAGTAGCTTTGTGATTTAGATTTCTTTTTTTTGGGTGGGGCTTTATGCAATTTCTAGCTAAATCCATTCCATATCTGAAAGATGAAATGGAAGTACCTTTAACTCCTCCATGCAGACAACAAAGATCGTGGGTTAATTTTGTGTGCACGGGACTTCAAGAAGAACCTATTCCTCTTTCAGGTAACAGGTAATTAAAAGTTTGTTCTCATAAATCCTGTCATAAATCCACTACATCATAAATCCTCAAAATTAGTACAAAAATAACTATAGTCTATTTGTGAATTGGTAGTTATGTTCTTTGAGACAGCTGTATGTATTTTGTGTTTTCCGTGAAAGAAGGAATAGAGTGCATGATCCATATCTGTGGTTTTTCAGGGGAGCTTGAAAAAGGAAATGACAATTGCTACTGTAGATCCCTTTCTCCTGGGGGACTTAGTAGGCTGACAGTCTAGTCTCCTTTTTGGAGGAGGCAACAGTAAATATTTATGTATATAGCAAGTATGTGTGTGTATATGTATGCATATATTTTTACATACAGCAAACATGTATGTTGAGCAAGTATCAGCTGCAAAATCTCCAAAAGAGATACAGGAAGAAAGTATTGTCTGTGTTTTGGGGATATCCTCCAACAATGGAATTTAAGCCTTTTCATGCTGACATGGGATCAGGATTGCTTCATACTTTCCTTCTCATCTTGTTTGCGAGACTAGCTTTTTTTGCCTTGCTGTCTTTCTCACATATGCACGAAGAATTTTAATATCCTTTTTGGGAGTGAATCACATTCTAGATAGAATTCTTGTTCGGTGCTGCTTTATATGGACAGGAAAAAATTCTAATGAATGAGTGAATGAATGAATGAACTGAAAATTTGGAGAGAAGGTACGTCTTAAAAAAGGCAGTTTTGTATAAATCAAAATTCAAGACATAATGCTGTTAAACTTCATAACTCCAAGTCTTGTTTTATGTTCTTCTTAGTATTTTGATTACAGAGCCCTCTAAGGAATACTTAGAATGTTTGATATGGCAATCAGAGAAGTATCGGGATAATATGAACTCTCTTTTGCTTGTTGGTAAGGATTTCTAATTGATGATCAATTTTCAGTTGATGTTGAAGACTTCCATGTACATGGAGAAAATATAGCTAAAAAATTAATGTTGTATTACAAAGCACATCTTTTGAGCCATTGAAGTTTATCTGACTAATGTAACACTATGAAGTTTGGATTATCTGATTCTTTTAGAACATATAAAAAGTTACAGTATGGCAACATAGAAGTTGCTATGTCATGTATCTTTCTATGGAGGTAATTTGAATTAAGTTAGAGTTTTATTTCATTATGAAAATATTCACCTCACTACTACTAGTTATATTCAATAACTGCGTTAATTGAAATTTGGTAAGCTGTCGAACTCTTTGTGTGCTATTTTTCCTTAAATAATGTTTCAAAATATGTATCAGTCAATAGAAAAGTACAGTTAATGGAAAATAATAACTTGACAAGAGCAGAGTTCATGTTAGGAAGCAAAATATTCAAAACTGCTGCAGCTGTTATGCTGACAGCACCAGAATACTCATTACCACTGTTCTTTAATTTCAAGTTATTTGCCTTCATTTTGCAAGTCTCAGAATGAAGTTAAGTATATTGACTTGTTATGTTGTCCAATTCATTTGTACATTAATTACAGTTGAAAATAAGGTATGGTAGGCTCATGACTATTTAAGTTCATTTGTTTTTTCAGGTAAGGATTATGTTATGCCATTTGTAAGCATGGCAAATAAACGTACAAATAATGAACAAGATAATTTGTAACTCGAGTGATGCAGCTACACATTATTAGATCTGAAAAAAATTTAATCCCTCCCTTACTCATACACTCAATAAGTAAAAAGCATACTTGCTCTGATAACACTAACTGCTTTGCTCTTAAGTCTATTAATCGACACTGAGTTACAAATGAAAGTATAAACAATGGATATGTATAGTAGGTCATCAGTACTTGGGAGGTTTCATGTCCAGAATGACATTCTGTTTTCATGTTTTTAGATTATTAATATTATATGTTGATTTCCATTTTTTGTAGAGCATCAGCCTGTTAAACTTGCATATCAGTGTCATTCGCTTGCAGAACTGAAGGAAATGCTACTAGTTGAGGTAGAAGCACCAACACTTAGCTCACTAGAGGAGGGCTGGTGGCTTGTTTCGGGTTTAAATCCAGTCTCCGTAGAAACTTTGGAGCAATTAAAAATGGATGCCAGTAATGCAAACAATTTGCTTCCTACAGAAGTAGAAACATTCACGCAATTTCCATCGTATCAGTTAGAAAGTAAGTATCTTCTTTTTTTAAAAAAAAAGTGATAAAAAGGCAAAGATAACAGAGAATCACACAGTGACAGCTACATACATCCAAGAAGGAAGGAAATGGAAGATTTCTCATTCTCAGGAACAAAATGTTTTATGGCAATATGAAGTAGCAACACTACAACAATTAAGGTGTAATTTCACAAGCTTAGCACAAATTGTAGGAAGAAAAGTGTTTAACTACACAAAGTTATCTTTTCTATTAATGTGCAGATGAAAAATAGCCTTCACCAGCTATACTATTTTTTAATAAAATAGTTTCATAAAGGAGAATTTCTTAACAAATAATTTTGCATTGGAATATTGTAACAACGCAGATGTTTGTATAGTCCTATCTGCAGAAGGTCGTGGGGAGAGAATGTTACAGTGAAAATTCTTTATTCTGTAATGCTCTTCAGAGGTTTTTTTTTATTCGGGCTGTGGTTTCAAATGTGAACCACTCATAAACTTTAGAGTTTCTCATGGACTATTATGCATACTTATAACCAAACTTTAACAGAAAATGTAAAAAAATATTTAGATTTTATTATATAACTATTACTTGACTGCAAGGCAGCAATTGTGGTTGTAGAACTCCAAGGACTGACAGTAACATGTTATACTGTGAAAAAAACAGGCACTACTCATGAAAAAGTTTCCACTTAACTGCTTTTTACATAGCATGAAGTGTTTAGCTACTGTGTTTAGCATGGATGTGCAGCAGCAATACAAAAAATTGCAGTTCTAGCGAAGCACATCTTTAGAGGGAGCTAATTGCCTGGTTTACTTCTTTTTTCCTCTAAAAATCCTGTTAATCTTTTAATCTTTCTTCTTAATTAAATGAGTTGCATTCCACTTCCTAGAAATATAACACCAGTAAGCACCACGCAGATGGTGAAAACTTCTCCAAACAGTAGCATGGCCTTCTGTTTCTCAACATCATACGTTTTTACTTAGGACTAATCAGTACAGTTTTCTAAAAGCAGATTCTAGTGATCTGGGAAGGCAGAAAGAAGAAATTTTAAAATGTTTTCGCTATAATTATCCAAAATAGTTAACTCCACCAAGGAGAAAGAAAAGAAAAAAATCTCTGTAGCAGTGAAGAAATTAAATTTTATTCTTTAGGATGGCTTGAAGAGAAGAATTCTGTGACAAACCAGGAGCTGCTTTCTGCTGAAGGACATCAGTTGGACAAACTAATGAATCATTACATGTCACCACAGACTCAAAGGCAGTACTTTGCCCTGCACATGAGTGCTGCGTCATCTGCCAAAATTGACAGTACAAATATATCTGTGGAAGAGCTTACTGGAGGAAGCATAAAAAAGAATAAGGTAGAAGAGGCAAATTATTTCTTAAACCAAGAAAAGAAAACCCCCAAATCATCTGAGTCAGTCAGCTGTAAATATGTGTCTTCTAAACAAGACAACTCATCCAGTAGTCAAAAGCCTACATCATTTGCACTTGCTACAAAATGGGACAGCGATGATTCTGATCTGAGCAACTTTATCATGCTGAGATCTAAACATACACTCATCCAAAAAGAGGAAGAAAATGATGTAGATAGTCCTGGAAAAGGTACGTGAACCAGTTTATTCTGCTATTTTCCAGGTTTAATTCTGCTGTCTTATACCAGTTACAATGGATGCTAGTTCATGTTAGTAGGTTTATGGGGAAAAAAATCCTTTGAGGTAACATTTTATGATCTTTAATGTAGCTGAATTTTCAGCTAAGGATCTTACCTCTGTAATCTTAGAGGGTTTTGTTTGTTTGTTTTGGTTGTGGTGGTGCTTTGGTTTTGGATTTGGGATGTTTTTTTGGTTGTGGAAGTGGTTTTTAATAAAATAAACATATGAGTTTATTCCTATTCTGACAAAGTGACTCGAAATGGTACTTAGTCCAGAAGATCTCTTCTGTCCATATGTTCTGGATCAGATCTCCTGGCCTCTTTGGAGAAATAGTAGTTATCAATAGTAGTTATCAAATTAATTGTAGCTATCAATTAGTCATTATCAATACTTTTACTTTTGTAGAACCAAGACAGCCTAGACAATCAACAAGAATTAAAGGTCTTCCCTGGAAAGAACCATTTGAGCCAGTTAGCTTTGTGCAAAGCCCATCAAACAATGAGGCAGAACAGGTCTTAGGGAAAACAGAAAGTTGTTGGTGGCCCTGTTCTTGTTGATGACAATGCTTATGAAAGAATCTCAGGCTATGCGTTGAGCATTGCAGAAATGCAAAATAGCACAGAGGGAAAAGAAGCAGAAGGAAGTCCTTATTTGTTTTAAAAAATAAATATTTGTGGCACAAAATATTGGGATACAGTGACATATTTCCAGATTCACTTTTCAGGATAAAATTGTATTTAAAAAAGAATATTTTTCTTTTTTTGACATGTGCGGCAGAATTTTGACAGTCACTTTTATCTGTGTTTCTGTTATATGTCCCAACATTAAAAAAATAAAAATATTACAATTGTTACATAAAAACTTTCTGCAATAATTCCTATACAATAGAATTAGGATATTTATTTAATTGCAAGCTTATGTAATCTTGTGGAGGAAATTATTTCTTGGTAAAATTCATCTGTTACTGAAACTGGTAGACATGCATAAAACATTTCCGTGGTCTCAGAAAGCAACAATCCCAATTATAAGAGTAGGAGATCACTGTACCTGAACTGAAGTTTTATGCTACCATCTAGTGAACCATGACTAGAACTGCAGCTCCTAACAGGAAATACAAATGTATTGGAACACAAGCTGTGTTACGTTTACGAATAGGCTTGTGGAGGTTTAAGTAAGTTAAATGCAGTTTAGAATATGTTTAAAGGTAGACGCCAGTGTTGCAGATCAGTTACGTCTGATATATAGAGAACCCATTAAAATGTATAGGTCTTACCACATTGATGTAGAAATGATGTAAATTATTGTATACTTTTCTAATAATGAAAAGATTTTATTAAAGGTCATTCTAAATTTAACTGAAAATAAATAATGCCAGGAATGCTTGTAGGGCTCTTTCTCTACTGTCTTTGTTGTTTCACTTACTTTTTAAAGATGTCATTTTGTATAATATTTAGTTCAGAAAATATGTAAGAGGGAAAGAGTAGAAACAATTCTTTGATGCAATTTTGAACCCTATATAGCTTTTCAAAATCAGGAAGGCTTTTTTAACTTAACTAGAAAAAATAAACTTTCTTTCCTTTCTGTGTGGTCATTTTGTTTTCTGAGGAAACTGACATTCTTAACTAGAAAAAATCAGCAATATTTAGGAGACATATATTCAGACAGAACCCCTCTCTGAAATAAAGTGGTAGACATGCCAAAGAAAGCTTTGTGGGCAGAAACTGTAGCTCATGGCATCAGTGTTTATAAGGAAGAAGGGAAGGAGACTTAGAAATACTAACATGTTGCGGAAGATAGCTATAAGACAGGAGGAAAAGGCTTTTTCAATAACCAATTTTTCGTTTGGTTTTTTTTCCCCCCTGCGATTTGCAGCTTCCATGTTCTGTCTGGGTCACTTAGAGTATCTAATCTTTTCTACTCACACACACTGAGATTTTTTTCATAATTTGAGCTCCATATAGTCAGCAGTGTCTTTCCTCTCATACATGTTTTTTTTCCTTATAAAGGCATATGAGCTTTCCTCGGGAGCTATATTATAGAGCTATAGTACCAGCTCCTTAATTCTCCCAGCTCTGTATTTCTGCCCTATGGAAGAGGAACCTGATAATGCCAGACTTCTTGGGCTGTGAATGCTGACAGGACCTCATCTCTGTCAATGATTTTTTCCATGTTATATAAGCCCATGAAAACAATAAAGAGGTTCATAAAAAGAAAATGTATGTGTCATAGAAACTACTTAATTTGATAATTTTTTTTATAGAACAGTTTTCATTGAGCTGGTTTTGTGATATTTGTATCTAAATGTTCGCTTATGGTTTACAATTTAGTGCCACAACCTGAAGAACACCATATGGATGTTCAGAAAGAGGACAGTTCTGTTTGTGAGACTGTAAGATTAGAAGAAAAAGAACTAGAGAATGAGGACAGCGTCACAGTCGATATTCAAGCATCAGGTATACTTTTTGTGGGATATTCTTTATTTTATATAGCTTTGCAATATAATTTTATATTAAATAGTACTACTCAGACAAATATGGAAATTATTAGGCCTAGTCTCTGTTCCTTGTGATTGAAAACATTCTGAATAGACGGATATTTATTTTCACATAGGTGTGAGAACAGGCTATGGAATTCTGTTTGAAGACTAAAGCCAATTGCGTGCAAACTAAAAAGTACAGACTTTGAGTTATGTCTGACCTAAATCAGCAGATGTGAAATCTCTTCATGCCAATCAGTACTGCCAAATTATCATTCTGCATTTTTTTTCTCTGACAAAGTAAATGAGAGAATGGGAGGTGGAAGGGATTGGCAGTCATTTTGGTAGGAAATGTCTTTAACACAGTAGTAATCCACTACAGATTTTCTTATACGTGACTGAGTGTTTCCCTGTGAACTCTTGCTGTTACACTTTTCAAGGCATTGTATCGAAGAACTTACACTGACAGCAATTTTGTCATGCAGTAGAAACGGCTGAGAAGAGCCTAGAAGATATTTATCCAAGATTTTTACAGTGTCAAACTAAGCACATGGAGTGCTAGAAGGTTGTAGTCCTAGCACAGATTAGTTTGGTTTTCCATGGAAATGAATTCAGTCAAATGTGCTTAATGGGAGTCTCTTTCACAGAACTGGTGAAAGAGTAGAGCATTATTTTGATGTGTTCCCATCTGAGATGAGAATCACATAACAGCTATAAGCTTATTTTTTAATTATCTTTTTTTTAATAAATTTTGAAGCAAGACTCTTTTAATGGAACTGGAAAAAGATTTGATGCTTTCCTGCAGTCAAATCCAAAAGTAGCATTTTGCAAAGGTAGTATTTGTTGGAACTGAATTGTCTTATTACAGTCCTTGAAATAAAGTTTCACCATGTTTCACCACGGTGGCCTTCCACATGAAAGAAACAAATCTCTCTCAAAAACAAGCTATAGCCAAAACAGAGATTAGGATGATTCACACAAGCATTTTAATTAACAGTGGAACACTGAAGGGGCATGATTAGAAATATATTTTTAAAATAATATTATACATTAACACAGGAATGCCCAAATGAAATTATGCAATGGGCATCCAAAATACTGTAGTATCTGACCTATTTCCATAAAGGCTGAAAAACTGGACATAATAATATACCTTTTTTTTAGAATGCTTAAAAATATGAAGTTATTAATTGCCTACGAAATAATGCATTGACCAAGTGAAGTTGTCAGCTGCTATTCAAATTAAATCATTTGTATAGATCAGTTGAAAATATTTTTGAAAAGTAATCATAAATGTTTAAAAAGGAAGAACCACAGAGTTCTTATCTTGTTGATGTGATGAACTCAATTATAATTTTAAAAAACAGGTATGGAGAGTCTCACCTTCTTACCTGAGGAAAAGGACATCCTTTCAACTCATTTAGCAATTGACAGCACTATCATAGATGCTAATAGCAAGAAACTCAGTTGTAATTTGGAAAAAAATTGTAAAACAGCCACCTAGAAACTATTAAGAAGTTAGTGTGAAAACACAAAGAGACTAAGATTGGCTCATTTAGCGTTGCTAGACAAAGACATTGGAAGTTAAATACCAGGGAAGAAGGGCTGTTTAAGTTGAAGTTATAGTAACAACTGGATATAAAGGGACTAAGTCTATGTATAGACTATAAAGTAGAAGAAGGTTGTAGAACAACGGAATAATTGTACAGTCTTAGCGGGAGTTGTAGGAGTAGAGAATTCTAACTTTTCATAAAGTTTGATCACTTTATGAAATGCATGGAATAACATGGTTGCCTGCTGTGAGGACCAGCTTAATTCTACCACCCAGGAGGCTCCCTGGCAAGCAACTGTTTTTCTATTAATGTTACAGCTTTCATGAAGAAGCCAGTGTTGTTTGCATTTTACTCAGTCTTTTGAATATTCTTGTCCAATGGTAGTATATAAAAAAACCCTTTATCCTTATGTTTTGTTTATTGTGCTGCCCAGAAAGCCAATGCCAGGCATTCCGCCTCTTGGAAGAAGCAGCCACTCCTGTTCTAAAAGATTTGACACATCTGGGTGTACTTTCTTCTGTAAATTGGAGCTTTGACAGCGTTAAATTTGATCATACAAGGTTTTTCTTAAAACAGCAGGAGAAAGTGATATGCGATTGTTTTAAAGAAGGTATGTCTTTTTTAAAAAGTCATTGTTTTTTTTCTTCTTTAATACTAATACAGGTTTAATTGGGGACACAAGGTTCAAGATGTTTGATAAATTAACGATAAAACTTTCAGCAGTTTATCTTGTAGAGTTACAGTAATTGATGTCCTCTTTTATTTCCAAAATAATGTCTCCTAGTTCTTCAGCATTACATTTGTTAACATGAATATTGTAATAAAAAATTATTCTAATTGAATTTAATTTTAAAATATTTCAGATATGCTTCAGAGATGTTGTTTCTATATCAAACAATGTTTAATTTTTTTATGCTAGATTTTAAAATTAAAAACTGTCTATGTGTTTTTGTTGTTTCTTTCCTTTTAGCAGCTATTATTTGTCACACCTGCATGATGCAAAATGCTAAGCCTGTGTTAGAAATCAGGAGAAAAAAAATTATATTAATTTGTTTCTTTCTCGCTTCATTTCTCTCCTATGCAGCATGTGAAAACCCTATAAAGCCAGAAAAATGGGAAAAAAAGCCAGCAAAATTAGTCACCTCTTACAAAGATATTTGGCTATAGTTAAAGATTTTTGGCTATAGATAAAGAAAGGGTCAGGAAAGTACAGCAAAGTACAGACTGTATTTCAGGAAGATTTAGAAAGCTGTTTGGTGTTTTGGATTATTTTTTGAGTTGCACTCGTCATAGTTGAGAACTAGTCGTAAGGGTAACATAGCAGGGCATCTACTACCTGCCAAGTTTTTACATTTTGCCACAAGTTATGCGATAGACTTTAGCTATCTCAACTTTATTGCTTTGTGTGCTGAATGTAATTTTCTTAGAATAAAACTAAAGATAATGAAATTACAAATGGGAGGCAAACAAAAAAAAAGTTTTAGTGGTCTCTGCAGAATGACAGCCTGTGATCTCTAGAATTATCATCTCAGAATTGTTGGCAGCAGGGTTGTCTTAATTTGAGGGAGTTTATAAAAAAGCAAACACCATCTTCACAAACACGAGGGAGAAACTCAGTGTCTATATCTGTATCAGTGAATAACAAAAAGGAAAACATTGCTGAGAAAAGTGTACAGGGAAGTAGTACTGCTTCTCAAGATCAAGTAAGAAAATACGAAGAGTCTGTATTTTAATTCAAGATTAATTTAAGAAAACTAATATTCTTTGAAATGCAGTTTTATGTGCTATAAATGTAACCTAAAGTAGGACCTGGGCTGAGTGGCTTATTCAAACTTCAGGGTCCTCTTTGCTTCCAGATTAGCTGTGCAGTACATTACCAATTACTAAAATTACAGCAACAAAATCAATGAAAATGTTTAGTGGCCAAAATACCGATGAGGTAAATAGTCATCTATTGGACTTACTTTTAAGGACAAGTGTTTTCTGAGGAATGGATAATATTTTCACTGTGAGAGTGGTGAGACCCTGGAAAAGGTTGCCCAGGGAAATTGTTGAGGCCCCATCCTGGAGGTGTTCAAGACCAGGTTGGATGGGGCTTTGAGCAACCTGGTCTAGGGGGAGGTGTCCCTGGCCATGACAGGGGGATTGGAACTAAATGATCTTTAAGGTCTCTTCCAACCTAAACCATTCTATGATTCTCATCAGGAGAGGTTAATTAGGTGTAGGGAAAGTGATACCAGAAGTTAAGACTCTACATGGATCAATATTGGAAAAAACCATGAATTTTTCTTATGATATATGTGAAGACTAACTGCGTCCATATCATTTGCCATAAAGAATGTGGCTTTTATAGTCTAAAATTTATTTTAAAGTTTCACATTGATTAGTGGATAATCCACCGTTTTGATTTCTTGGAAAGAGTTCTGAAATGTTTAGAAAATGCATTAGAAGGAGTCACAGTGCTGTTGAAAAATTTAGTGATTTGACTAGTCGGATGAGTAAAGTGAACTCTTGTGTGACGGACCAAAAGATGGGAAGTTTATCAGTTCCTATGTATATTTAAAGATGGCCTCACTAAAATCAGTAAGGCAGTGTGGATTTAATGGCACACCTCGGGGAACTGCTATTCCCTCCTCCAGCAAGCACCGTCTATACCTACGCGCCTTTCAGAAACACTTCTCTGTGTGACTCTTGCTCTGGGTCAAATGCCATGAGAAAAGTTATGCTGTATTATAAGCTATTTGCCAAGATCACCAGATCTGACCTTTCAAGATTATGTCTGTTTAAGTGTGTTTAATGAAAATTCTGAGATACCAGGATCTTTTAAGTTGGTTACGTATGTATAGCGTGATTTCTGAAATTTTATACAGACCACACCTGTGTCTTCTATTTGTAAAGGTAAAATAGATGACAAGGAGATCATGCTGTTCAGACACGCTGCTCTGGTGCACCTGTTGGTGACAGTTCGAGATCTTCTGTTAACGTGTGGCTTGGACACAGCACTAGGTTTGTTTTTAGCAGTGAATACTGATACCCAGAAACCCCAATGCTTTGTGTGTATTCTGCAGTCAGTCCTTCATGTATGTAGACTGTGATTCTTTGACATCGGTATACCTCCAGCATAGCTTCAATATGATATTCAACCCCCTTTGTTTCCTTATTTCTGTTCTGTCATTAGAAATGAATTCACTGTAGACTGTACTTTGGTGGTGTATATGCTCAGTTCATGACTAATATACCACTGTTCATATTATTACATGGATTTGCCTAAGAAACATTCATATGAATTTCCACATATATAATGTGTTGTCTTGTATCTCAGAATGACAAATTTTCACTGGAATCTCTATGTGGAAACTGAGAAATATGCAAAAATGGCAGGTCCTTAGTTGTTTACAGACCACCTCTGTGAGTGGGGAACAGTTTCCACCTGAAAATATTCTTAGGCTCCTTGGAAATGAGGTACTTAAAACGGAGGACATTTTAAGCAAAATCTGAAATATTACCTAATGTATCATGAGGCAGGGAGTTTGAAGTTACAGTCCAGTGAGCACTAGACTCACACAGAAGCTTTTTTTGAGGTTTTATGGTCTTGTGCTATTCAAATTTGGAATACGAAAATTTGCTGTAACCCAGTTTTATGCCTGAAATTATAATGTTATGCTTGTCAAGTTCCCATAGTTGTGTATTGTGAATTTTCAGATACATCTATTGGAATATATTCATAAGGAGCTGAACTTTTATGGGTGCCCAAGGAAAGTCAGGCTTCTTCTGCCTTTATAGGAGATAAGACAGTTCAGAGCATCCAACTTCCGACACTCTGAATTATCCCTTGATGGGTGTTTCCTTAAAATTGATGTAAAATGGAAAACATTCATATGCCATTAACTGAAGTGTGGGGACAAGGAATTAATTTGTATTTGCTTAAATATTTCTAGCAATAAAAGAGTAGGAAGAAAAATACAGAATGGATATGTAAGTAGAATCCTAAGTAGAATTCTTTTCTACAATTACTATAAACAACGTAGGAGGATGGGAGGGAGACAAATGACCAGTTCTTCCTCCACCCAGATCCCAGCAACACCTTATACAGAAAACTGCACAAGTAAATAAGATCTGAAAAAAACTTAGAAAATTGAGCCAGATACTAAGTAGGCTCTGTAGTCCTCACTATTGTTGTGCTGTGCTATGTGAGTCATCACGTAGTTATCTTAGATGTGTTTTTTCTTTATGCATTTTCAAATAACTCAAGCATTGTTCACCATTTATATACAAAAGGTATCATTCAGAGTTGAGAAATAGTTGTGATAACATGAAGAGTGGTGCAAACACAGGACATGTAAAGCTTTGGACAGTGGGAATATAGAGCTGTTACTTAGTATAAACTATAGGGACTAGTTAAATAATGCTGCTGCTGGTATCTGCAGCTATAGAATGCAATGTTCTACAATTCTAGCTGGAGTCGTATAGCAGATACAGAGCAGATACAGGAGCTATAGCAATTTTGTAAAGGCCACTTACATACCTGATTAGTAGTAATAGTATCCTTCTATATTGGTGAGCCATTAAATTTTCATCTTTTTTGTACAAGATACCTTCACATAATTTTTAATGTGTAGGTTCAACACAAACCTTGGCAATTATCTGTTGTCACTGCGATTACTTCTTTTGTTGCTTTATTAACAGGTTATTTGTTCAAAGCAAAGGATATCTATAAAAACATCTTAGAATCCTGTTTGAATAACATCTGGAGGCAGTTGAAGATTGTGCAGTACAGCAGCCAGAAAAAGCAGGAGACAAATCCCAAAATAACAGAGCTTCAGTGTCAAATTTTAAATTGGATGCAAAGATATGGAGGGGAACACGTTGTTAAGGTTAACAATGTAAACAATTTCTCTAAGCAAACAAAACTTCTCCAAAGTATGTGAATAATTATAAAACCATCTTTTAACAATGGTTGGTTTATGGAAGAAAGTCTTACCTATTACCTTTCCAACTCACAGTATCTGTTAAATAAGGGTAACATAAAGTTTAAGACCTCTATCAGGATCAGTGCAGGTTTCTGCTTGATCAGATCTCCCCAGTTCTGAGGGGAGAATGGCTGAAATAACATGTATATGAATTAGAAGTGCTTCATCTTATGGCAGGTGGTTTTGTTACTCTGGTAAGTATATTGTGCAACATCACTTACGGAAAATTATATTATAACGTTTTATTTGAAGCCCTGAATCTTCTGGTGTAAAGAGAATCACAGCACAAGTCAGGACCATATAGTTGCAGAGTGTGACTCAGCACACACATGCCATGGAGTATATGGGTATTGTTATCCATAGACAACCCCTGCTTAACCCATGTATCAGGCCAATCTCCTGGCATTATAGTTGTATAAGAAGCAAATATCCATAAGTGATAGTTAAGGCATGGAGGATGGAGCTGTGGAGGAGATTCAAGTTATCCAAAGATTATTTTTTTTTCCAGATATGTGAATATTTTGGGTATTATCATGCAGTACAAAACACCATTGTCCTTTGCAGAATATTTATTTTTTATTTACAGAATTCTTATCACATAATGAAACAGGAGGGATAAAATATATAATTTTTTAAGTGTCCTGACTGTTTGGAATAGAATTTATGCTGCTGAACACAAAGCCAAAAAAGACAAATCTTCCAGTTTACTTACATTTCTTTTAACTTCTTCCCATACTTCACTTCTTGGGGCTTTCTTCATCTTTTGTTTCTGTTAAGTTTCACTAAGAGCTATGAACATCTTTTGATTAAATTTTGCTGAGAAGAAAAATATAATAACTTACTGTACACCCTTTTAGAATTTAAAATGAAAATGTAGCAACCAAAACAAAATGGTGTCGATTGTCTGGGTGTCTGTCCTTCAGTGGACCCTCTAAGCTGATTTTCAGCATCATTTTCTTCTTAAGAGTAACACATTTTGCTTTATGATACTAGGATTACACTGTACTAGGAGACATATGACAACTTTGTCATCTTAATGTTATCTCAGTGACAATTTTGCTTTTCTTCTGAGCTCCACTAGATAGGATTTTTTATATTTATAACTATAACTTTCCTGAGTCTTCACTTGCTTGCTTGACTTAAACTTAAGGTCATGCACACACACCCATGCAATGTAAGAATATGTATGATTTTATTCACAATTATAAGATTGTTTACTGTTCCCTCGCATTCAGAACCAGAATAGGCAGAAGGAGATTCCAGTTTTAATGAGAAGTAAAAGTTGTATTGAATAAGCCATTTCCTGTTCTATGATATTATATCACATCAGCATCAGTTAATATGATATGAAATTTGATAATCTGGTTATTCTTTATTAGCCAAAATTGTTATTGATGCAGGGTTATAATGGGATGTTTCCTTTGTGAGCGAAAGTTGCTAATTGAATAGAATAAGCAGAACTTTACTCTTCTGTACTCATGATTAGACAGAACATGACTAAAAATGTCATCTAGCTCACAACAACACGTAATGAGTAGCACACACAGTTTGCACCAGCTGAAATGGTGGACAAGGTAAACACCTTCTATGGTAGTGATTCTTTTTAAAACTATGTCAGTTTGGTAGATTCTAATACTTTTCAACATTTGCATCTTAAACAGTATTTAATGAGTCTCAGAGATAAGTGATCTCTAGCAGGAACACTTCAGTGTACTCCATGTATGGTCTGGAAAATCTTTCCAGTTCATCAGTATATCTAGTACCTCCCTCCAGTACATCGCCATCTTGCAGGCTGAGTTCTAGATATCTTCAGTTTGAAGTTTTGCCTCTAATGTGACAGTAATAATCTGTCTAGTGCGACAGTAATAATGTGGTAGAATGTCTTAGATAATACCTTTAAATAGCATTTTTACTTTGAATCAAATATTCCAGTTTAAAATTTCTTCTACAACAGCTTTGTTGATAAAACTGAATTCTGATACTGATGTCTTTTATAATATTGTTTCTCCAACTCTCATAATAATGCACACATACACCATTGGTGACAGGAGAAAAACCATCAGCAAAACTTCAACCCTGGATATGGGGAGAGCAGACTTTGGGCTGCTGAAGGACCTAATTAGTAAGGTCCCCTGGGAATCTGCTTGTGAAGGTATTGGGGTCCTGCTTGTGAAGGTATTGGGTTCCAGGAATGATGGTCACTTTTTGAGAGCCATCTCTTAAAAGCACAGGAGCAGGCAGTTCCAAAGTGTTGGAAGTCAAGCAAGTGGGGCAGAAGGCCAGCTTGGCTGAGCAGGATCTTCTTCTAGAACTTAGACGGGAAAGTGTATGGACATATGTACATTGGGAGCAAGGACAGGGAACATAGGATTACCAGAGAGATGCTGTTCGCCACTGTAGGGAGAAAATTCATGCATCTGTAGAGTTCAAGCTGGCCAGCACTGTGAAGGACAACTAAAAGGACTTTTTAAAATATGTTAATAACAAAAGAGAATCAGAGGGAACAGCGGTCGTTGCTTGACGATGTCAGTCACCTCACAAACAGGGACGTAGAAAAAGCGGAGATGTTCAGTGCCTTCTTCACCTCTGTCTTACACACCCATAACGGGCCCTGGGACCCCCAGAGCCCTTCACTGGAAGACTGTGACTCAGGGGATGATAAACTCCCAGCCAACCCTGAACTTGAGATTTGCTGCTCCAGCTGCATACACGTGAATCTATGGGGTCCAATGGAATTCATCCCAGGGTACTGAAAGAGCTGGCCAATGTTATTGTGGGACCTCTCTCCATTATTTTTTAACTGTCTTGGGAGTCTGGAGACGTTCCAGTCAACTGTAATCTGGCAAACGTTGTCCGAATTTTCAAGAAGGGAAAGAAGGAAGACCCTGGTAATTACAGGCTGTGAGTCTCACTTCAGTGCCTGGTAAAATTATGGAGAAGATTCTTCTGGGAAACACTTGAGAGACAATGCAGGCATTGGGCATAGCCAGCACAGGTTCAGGGGGGCAATGTCCTGCTTAAGCAACTTAATTTTCTTTCAAGACAAGGTCACCCATGTAGTTGACCAGGGGAAGCCAGTAGATGTGGTGGGTTTGGATTTTAGCAAAGTTTTTGGTACTGTCTCTCACAGTACCCTTCTGGATAAACTGTCCAGCACACAGCTGGACAAGTCCCTAATATGTCAGGTGAGCAATTGGCTGATGGGTTGGGCTCAAGGGGTTATAGTAAATTGGGTTACATCAGGCTGGTGGCCAGTCACCAGTGGGTATCCCCAGGGCTGAATTTTAGGGCCAGTGTTCTTTAATGTTTTTATAGGTGATCTGGACACAGGAGTCGAATGTACATAAAGTAAGTTTGTTGACAATAATAACCTAGGAGGAGCTGTGGACTCCCTTGAGGGCAGAGAGGCCTTACAGGGAGATCTGGATAGGCCAGAGAGCTGGGCCATCAGCAACTGTATGAAATTTAACAATAGCAAGTGCCGGATTCTCCACCTGGGGTGGGATAATCCTGCTTATATGTACAAATTGAGGGAAAAGAAGCTATAGAGTATCCCCGTGGAATGAGATCTGGGGGTTTGGGTTAATGGCAAGTTGAGTATGAGTCAACAGTGTGCCTTGGCAGCCAAAAGGCCCAACCGTGTCATGGATTTATCACGCACAGCAGAGCCAGCCGGGCAAGGGAGTGGATGTTTCACTCTATACTGCACTGGTGCAGCCCCGTCTCGAGTCCTGTGTGCAGTTGTTTGTGCCTCAATATAACAAGGACATCAAACTATGAGATTGTGTCCAGAGGAGGGTAACAAGGATGGTGAAAGGCCTCAAGGGCAAGACTTAGGAGGAGTGGCTGAGGTTTGTTCATCTTGGAGAAGAGAAGGCTGAGGGGTGAGTCCATCACAGTCTAGAACTTCCTCAAGGGGGACAGTGGAGGGGAAGGTGCTGATGTCCTCTCTCTGGTGACCAGCAACAGGACACAAGGGAATGGAATGAAGCTGCATCAGGGGAAGTTCAGGCTGGACATTAGGAGAAGGTTCTTTTCTGAGAGCATGGTCGGTCATGGTACCAAGCCCGTAAGAGTTCAAGGAGTGTCTTAGTTTTAGGTAGTCCTGCGAGGAGCAGGGAGTTGGATTCGATGATCCTTGTGAGTCCGTTCCAACTTGAGATATTCTATGATTCTTTGATTGTCATTCTGAAAAATTCTGAGGTTTCCATTTTTGCCACCTGCTTAGTCAGTCTCTTGCTTTGTGTGCAAAGGAGAAAGAAAGATGTATGCAGGCTGAAAGAACAATTTTTTTTACAGTACTGAGTTTCTTTTACTTGTTTCCTTCCAGATACTAATCATAACAAGAATGGACTCTGAGAGAGAAAAAGCTGACCTCGTTCACACTTTATCTAGAGTAGAAGGTAAATAATTATTTTTAATATGTATTTTTTAAAGAAAATGTGGCTGTTATTCTGTGCTTTGCTGCATTCCTGTTGGTATGTTTTTTGCAGGTCTCTCTCCTTTTTCTCCTTATCATGAATCTTTCTATATACTTTTCTCACTGTTTTCCATTTCCTGACTCTTCTGTCATTCTTTTTCCTTTCTTGTAATTTTATTTTCCCCTGATTAAGAGTTCTGGTATGATGTTTTCTGTTGCAAGCGAATGATATTTTATCACTCAAGTCAAAGATTTATTTAACAGAACACAAAGGAGATGTGGGCAGCTCATTGCCTAATTATAATTGCATCTGTTGTCTTGGTTAGATTGTCTCTTTATTTTTAGCTGATCAGTGCTCACAAGTTTTCTTCCTTGCACTTTTTTTAAGAGCAGTTAGAATTTAGAAGTCTTAGCTAAGCTCCCTAGCATAAAATCTTAAGTGAGTACTTGGTACAGATCATGATTTCCCTTAGACATCCATTGCTAATTTGCTAAGCATGTAAGCATAAGCTGTAGCCATTTATTAAACTCAAAGAAAGAAATTATACTATTTCTGATATCCCGGCCCCCCAGTGCTACAAGCAGCACTTTCATCAATTCATCATTTTGCCTGTGTGTAATTTTCATACAAGCTTGTTCAACATCACAGATTCATCTGGTAAAAGAAACATGTTTCAGGAAGACTGTTATTTGAGCCTGTACATATGCTTAGAGCAAGCCACTGATTCCTTTCATATTGCTTTTTAAAACCCATTTTTGTAACTTCTTCTTGCTTTAACCTCATCAAGTGTCACGTATTGTATTGCTCTTTTGCCTTTAAAATCAGTTACGTTTCCTGTGCTGTTAAAAGAAGAAAGTCTGTCTTTTAGAATGTTTTGAAAAGGAGGCGTGCTCACAATGCTTTTACTAATAATATTTAATGAAAAGTATTTTATTTGTTTTAAGATCTTAAGATTTGATTGCAAACACAGGTCAATCCAACTTACTAAACTTCTGAAGAGAGGCATTTGTGTTATACAAATATCCCTTTTTAGCTACATCTTCCAGTCATAATTGTAAAACTTGAAGTGTACAGAAAATGTAAAGGAGTTTAAACTATAAAGGGACAAAGATGCTTCCTTTCGCACTAGGCTTTAGTTTTTCATTTGCAGGTAATCGGTTTGTGAGTTTGTGAGACATGAAACTTATTCGCACTGCTTCTTCCTTGGGTTCAAAAACGGAAGATTCTAAATCATTTTACCCAGTAGTGCAATACAAATTGAAATTGCATAGAACTTCATCAAGACAGACAATGTAATACATAAATTTTCATATCATGTGTTGTTCCACATTTGCTGCTTACTGCTGTGCATTGATTCATACTCGCAGAGATTGATTTGTTTGATTAAGGCTTTAATTCTTTTTATGCAGGTATAAAAGCTATGGATTTGAATTCTGAGAAAAAAGGAACCTTTTTAGGTTGTAAAGATCTCATAAGCAAGTAAGTTAAATTCTTGATTTTTGAGAACGAAGTCTTTGCTTGGGACTAACGTCAGTGAAACTTTTGTTACTTTTGTTCATTTCCATGGGACTTTCCAGTCTGGAGTAAAAATTTCAGAATATGGATCTACAGCTTCATTCTAGGAGGGGAGAAGTTTGTCCACACTCTACTAAGATGCTTAGTTGTGAGGCTCAGAGGAACTTTTAGAAAATGTTTATTGCATGTTTTTAAATTTTTTGTTTTGTTTTGCAAGTTTTATAAAAACTTGTTTAGAAAAATGTGTAGAAAAACATGTTTTGCATGTTTTAAAAAAGGTGGGGGGAAAATGGCATAAGACAGAAGTAATGAAAAATTATGATGTTGCAGGAAAATATGAACACTTCGAATAGATAAGAGGAGGAGGGGAAGTACAGATTTAAATTTTTAAATTAATTTTTAAAGAAATTACAGTTTTAAATTCAGGAAGGGTAAATTCTTTTTTGTAAATAGACTTTAAACAATAGTAATTCTTCAAAGTAAAAATGTGTTTATTTTGTTCTGAGGGTAATTCTACCTGCACTTAATTTTATTAATATTTTGTTGCTTTTTAAGCCTTAGTAGATATTCCTGTGTTATCGTACATAATCAGCAAATCGGAGCTGACTTCCCTTGGACACACTTCTCATTAGTAGTGGAATTTGATTATTCTGAAAATTCATGCTGGAAAAATCTGTGCAAAAATCTGAATGTTGCTTACATGACTTTTAAAACTACACTCCCTGAAACAGTACAAATGGGTAAGTGCTCTCCAGAATTGTAATAAACAATTTGTCTGGCATATGAGAGGAAAGCATTTTCTGTTCCCTAAAATGCTACATTCATGTGCTTGTGGAAGAGAGTGAGTAACAAATTATGAAGGATAAAACCAAGCAAACAGAGCTGATTTATCTATACAGCAAGAAAGGAAGGTGTTTTTCTGAGGGCGTGAGCTTAGTTTTGGCCAGGATGTAGTCGTAAATGTTTGTTGATAGACGACTTGTGCCAAGTTTACAGGTTGTTTACAGTTGCTACAAGCTGTATCCACCCTTCCTCGTCCTAAGGGAATGTTGCTGTAGATCCAAAGGAATATAAATTAAAGTCTAATTTCAAAGAGATTCAGAAGGGCTTGATTTTGAAAAAATGAAAAAAAAAACATATAATGGAAACATTTTAATGGGGATAAATAAAAACTGCATTTTTAAAAGATATGTCTATTTAAATACCTAAATATATCTTTAGTTTTTTGCTTATGAAACTACTGTCTTACATATACAAAATGTTTCAGGGAATCCTTGTGGTTCCTTTCTTCTGGAGGTACAGATTCCGTATGTATTTCTGGCAACTGAAGGTCTTCTTAACATGCCAGACATTCTTCAGCTTTTGGAATCCAAGTGAGTGAAAATAACCTGTTTAATCTTATTGACTATTTATTTTCAGTTTTCCAGGACATGTATCTTGTCCTACTATATCATGTAGTAGCCATCTACCTGGCTTTGAGGAACATTATTGCAATTACAGTATTAGCATTTTAGGAGACAAGCAGATAATTTTTCTGCTGAAGTTGATAGCTTAATTCTATAGATTCACATATAAGTCAACCAGAGTGCAACTGGCCGATTTGTTTACTTTAACGATGAGTTGGCACTTCTGGTCAAAACAACTTTTTTAATTGTCTACTTTTCCCTGAAAATCATAATGTTACCCCAAAACATTTTTTGCTTTGATGCTTCTTGGTGCCTGGAAGATACCGTATTTAATTCTTCATAAAAAATTTTTTTTTGATTTTTTGGGTTTTATCTACCAGAGCTATGCTAAAAACCAAAACAAACGAAAACCAGTAAAACAGTTTCATTTTCTGATGCATCACAGCTTTTGGGAGAGGTTAAGAACAAAAACTACTTTATTCATAAAATTCAGATCTAATTTTCATTTAATTTTGAATACTTTTTAACCTGTACAAAAATTTTAATGTTTGTAAATCATTGCACATGTATATGATTTTCTTTGAAATAATGTTCTTTCATTTTGCTTTGACAATAATAAATACCTGATAAAAGTGCCTTTTATCATGGGGAGAAAAAAAAACAACAAACAAACAAGGGACAGAGCAGCAGCATCTTTTGAACATAGTGCCAGAGATAGAGATGGTTGATTTCACCATATTGCTGAAGAGATGTGCAAGTTTCAGTCCTTGCTGTATTCTAGAGTCAACTGTGAAGCCATTTTTGAGCTGTGTCTAATTGTAGTTCAACAGGAAGAAAAAGATTATATGTTTGACATTTAACATCTGAACACTTAATTGACAAGCAGTTTTAAACTCTGACCTGTTCAGATTTTCCATTCAGCCTGACCGTGAGCTAAATAGCCAGGAATGCTTTTTGGTACTTTCTCACAAGCTCCTTTTAGCACTGATGAAGTAATTAAATAGGTGAGCGAAGAGCTATATCGTTTCTGAAGAGCTTATGGTTCACTCTTTTTGTTAATGTCTGCATAGATTGTCCATACGAGTTCCTAGAGGACTCACTGCGGGCAGATTCAGGTTTAGGTCTCTTGTGTTTCATAGAGATGAAGCCAAGTAGTGTGACAATTGTCTCTTCTCAACTTCCCCCCTTAGTCAGGCAAGGTTCCCCTAAAGCCCTGAGGGTGTGTTGTTCAGTGAGTCCTTGCTCACACAGCTGGTAACAGGACACTGCGCTGCTGGCAGTTCTCCTTCACTGAGAAAAATTTAGCATCGTACCAATGGCAGTCAGGGAGTTTTCACTCAGTTTGCTTTCCCTGTGCTGCACAATCATGAAAGAAAATAAATGCAGTATACATTTAATTACTCAAAAAGAGTATCTGTTTTCTTGATTTATGTCTCTTTGTTTCTGTATTATGTCTTTTTTTGTAAACTCAAAGGCTGTATATCAAGGTTATATTTGGTCTGGTTAGCAACATAATTGAATTAATACAGTAATATTTCATTAAGTCACTACTACATCAATGTGTATTGTTCAAATGTGTCTTAAAGCAAACTTCAGCATATGAGAAAGATCAAAGTGTGAAAAGACTGTGTGGTTAAAAAGAGTGTATTGAGATGTATGTTCTCATTTCCTTTAAGAAAAGCGTATTATTTTACTTAGCTGAGATTATTATTTTACTTAACTGAGATTTAATAAAATAATTTGACTTCTTCAGGTACGGCATTACCTTTGTTGAAAGAAGCAGTAGTTACCCCTTAACGCTCTTTGGAAGTACAGATCGATATGTTGTGTTGACAATAGATGAATGTACTGCTGTATTTTTGCAGGTACAAAATGAAACTAGTTTGTCCAAATTCTGTTATGCATTGGGTCACTTCTAGGCCATATCTGCAGCCTTCTAACATATATTTTCTTCTTCGTAGCTATCCTTAATTCATGCATTGTCTCACAAATTATTTCCGTATTCATTAACTCCAAAATTCTCTCTGTGCCAGTTTGACTAGTTTAAAATGTTCTTCTGTCTGTACCTACATTTCTTCACAGAAGCATAACATTTGACTTCATATTGGATTGTATTAAATATAGTAAAAGGTTGCATACTTGAAAATAGGGTTGTATAGAGGAATATTGTAATAACCAATTAAATGCATCTGTGACTATATTCTCTTACCAGTGTGCATGTTACTTCCTCCCATTTCAGGTAGTTATCTGAATTAGTCTAGAGAATAATTTGTCCTACTGTTAATAAAAGGTAATCATTTAGATGATAGTATAATACTTAAATTCCGGTACACAGCAAGGCAGGTGACTTCACAGGTAGAACTGCTACTGAAAGATACATAAAGAACAAAATAATCAATTAGTATTGCAAGCACAGCACAGATGGACATTCCTACATGCTACTGCAAATGCTACTGCAATTATCAATCTTGTACTTTATATACCCACTGTAGGTATAATATGATTTATATGGGTTAAGTGGGTACATTAGAGGGTATAACAGTATTTTGCATTATTAACTTTCTCAAAAATATTAATAATATCCTAAAAAGTTAGTAGCAGTGTTTCCTTTTTACAAGAGGGAAAAAGGGGCATGAAGCAGTGAACCAGCTTTTTAAAGGTCAAACAAAATAAAAGTTGGGAATACAATCTAGTTTTTCTAACTCCCAGATATGTCTTTAATACCAGCATTATTTAGTTGTATTTATGTTTGATCTAAGTTCTGCATAATATAGCAATGCACATTAAAAGCTTGTGACAGCCATGGTAATATATTTATTTAGTTTTTACTTTTTATATTACATTTATGGTAGAGCATGGAAGAACTAAATTATGAGAAATCCTGTGATAATGTAATATCAAAGCTGATGGCATTATCGATCCAATATACATGCTGTTGGATTCTTTTCTATTCCAGAGAAAGCCTGAGTTTAGAGTAAGTTACAAAATTCTTTTGTTATCGTGGTATTTTTAAAATAAACTTGTCACTAAAGGAAGCTGCTTTTAGAACAAGCTAACACTCTTTGTTCTTTGGATTTCTCTGTAGGAACACATTTCTTTTAGAACAATATAAATATTGTAAGCTCCTGTTTCTAGTGTGCTTTGGACATTTCACTTAGTCACAATGTTGTCATGCTCCTACTGAAAAATTCAGTGGAATGATAGAAGTAACAGCGATCACTGCAGACCCCAAAAAAATTAGCAAAGATGTTTTGCATGTTTTAGGATCTTTTTAGCCTCACACAAGAGATAAAGAAATGGTTGTCATAAAATAACAAGATTTGAAGCAGGTAATGCTAATATGAGATGTATTTCAAATCAACAGGTCCAGAAATTTCAAAAGACTAAAGATACTACCCACTGGAATTATTCTTTATAACTGTTTGAAGTAAATTAACTGCTACAAAAACATGGTTATGAATTACTGTGTTAGCACCATTGTATGTAATTTGCAACAGGGAGACATTCTTCAGGTGTTCTTCCAATGCATCAGTAGTTCTCCTTTTGCTATGGAAGCACAGCTTTTGTTGATATAGTTCATAAACGTTCCTTTACCACCTATTGTGAGATTTTTTTTTCTATGAGCAAGTGGTAAATTTTCCATGCATCACCTTTGCTCTCTGTGTGATTTTTCTCCAGTGACTTACCCTGATCCAGTCCTTTTGCTTCAGGACGGGCTTGCTTTGCTGTGGGCTGACTCCATTTTCTTCTTCGTAGTGCATCCTTCAGCATTCAGTTGCTTAATGTGTCCTAGTTCTCTTTTCACAGATATTAATGCTCAAACTGTACTAGTATTCTGAATTCAGGAAGTGAAACAGACATTTATTAACACATGGAACAAACATTTTGTGATTATTACATGTGCATGTTAAATATTAACAGTCCAATTAAACTGTTTTGTAGGTACAGCCTCAGGGGAGATACTCTGCTTAACCTTGTCTTAATTTATGCCACTCTAATTGAACTTACACAGAAGTGGGAAGACTTTGAAGTGAAGGTAATTTTTTTGATAACAACCTTTCTGTTTTAATCTTCACTGTATGATGTTTCCAAAGTGCTTAATCAAGTATGCATTCTACATCAAAAACAGAAAATAGCTTAAAATTACTAAAATAAGAGAGAGAAGCTTAATTCAGTGCTGCTGAAGTCAGTGAAAAGACTGTGTTGACTCCAGTAGAAGTTGAATCAGATTCAAATAGCAGCTGAAGTGTTTTTATGACTGAGTCAAGAAATGAGGTTGTAGCTTTACTTTTATAAATTATTAGAACATGTATTAATCCTGCTTATGTCTTAATTTGAGGTTTCAGATTAGTATTATGTTACTAAAGTACTAGAAGAAAAGAAAGTGTAATTGTCTTTGCTGTTAGCTGGTTTGCTTTTTTTAAATGTGACAACATAAATGTACTTTTTCATTATAAATCAGAAAAAGCAGTATCTAGAATAATCAACATTTAAAAATGGGGCAAAAGTTTCGTTCAGTTTACCAAGTTGATGTCTGTAACACTTCTTCTGCATAAAGTAACATCTTTTTAGGCAATTTTTTACTTATTTGCATATTAAATTTTTGTTTCAAATTTATCTAGTTAAATGAGAGTTAAAAAGAGGATAAAGCTTTTTTCATTTCATGTACTCAGCAGTGTAGTTCATGTGGAAATTACTTGTACCTTCAAAGTGTCACATGTCTTCTTAAACTGTATTAGGCATCTCAGAATTACCTGTTTTATTAGGAACTCATAATACAGCCATAAACTTGATCACATATAAAAGACCTATAGGATAAACTAATTTCACCTGCATAGGATTTGCATAAATAAGGAGTGTAATTTGTGGCCAGGCTAGTGGTCAGAGATTGGAGTTCCTCCGCATGATAAGTGTGGATCAGGTTTAATTACACAACATTACAAGCTGCTGTGTTCTGGGTCACTGTTAAGCTTTCCCATTTAACTCCTGTGGCAAATGAAGACGTTCCTTAGTATAAGTTTTAACAAAAATTATTATGTATCACTTTTAGGTAGTTCTTATGCCAGGGATTGAAGAGACGGCACTGGTAATTCGTCAGATTGCTGACAACATTTTGATAGCATCTAATGTCAGTCCTCATGAGTGGTTGGACAAATCCTGGCTTTCTGTCTTGCCATCTGAGGTTTGCTTGTCTTTCCATTAGATTACACTCATAAAGTTCTATGGTTTTTTTATTGCTCTCATAATATATTATTAGAAGAAGCACTTTTATTTATATATATACACGTATATATATCTTTTTTATGTGTGTATATACACACACACACACACTTACATATATAACATTTCCATCATCCTTGCCAGCACAATTAAATGCAGCTCGGACTTTCCCTGTGCTTTCACAGTTAACCAGTAGAGAAATTTATCTTCCACATCTGCCCGCCAATGTGTACAGTTCTATAGTTCTAGGCACTAAGTTTAAAAAACTATCCAAATTGTAAAAGATAAATATACAATGGCTTAGTTGGGCAGGAAGCCAAATTCATCAGTACTGATCCATTACTGAATCAATGGTATTGCTTAAATCTGCTAATACATTTTCAAATCAAGTTTACATGATTCCCTGGTTTCATCCTTTAGAATAGAAACATCTTTAGACTGTGCTTGCTTTTTGTCAAACTACTATGCAGAACTTACTCTTTTGCAAAAATGATATACTGTTACATCTGTAGGAAAAAAAAAAGTTTTCATGGGGCTATAAAAGCGCATTGTTTAAAAGCTCTGTTTCTATGATATAACCTATTCATAGGGATGTCTTTCTATAGAAACAGAAAGGAAAAAAAGGAGAAAAGGTTTGTCACATATCAAGCTAACAAAATAGTTTCCATTTCCAGACAGAGCAATGCCTGCTTACTTTTCCATGTATCAACCCGCTGGTTGCTCAGTTTATGTTAAAGAAGGTATCTTCGCTGAACAGATTGTTTCTTGCAAGCTTTGATCAACTTCAAGAACTTCTGCCGGAGGTTCCAAAAAAAGTTTTAAAGGTTGGCCAAAATTAGTTTATGTATTAAGTTAATCTTCTTGCACTGTTGTAATACAGTTTTGTGTTTCTTTATCTGAAGCTACATGCACATTTGCTGTTATCATCTAAAAATCTTGAGCCTGCTAACTCTCAGCAGATTTTGTCAAGTCACCGTTATGTTAATGTGAAAATTATTAGAACATTTCCTTATCTGGAAAAATACCCATTTGATCAGCTTCCTATTCAAGCTTTATTGTATCAAGTATTGTATCAGCATACAAGCTTAAATGTTTCCCTAATATAAGAAATATTTTCCAGTTAAGTATTTCCAAGACTTTTATCCATCCCCCTTTCCCTGCCTCCCTTCCTTCCTTCTTTCCTTCCTTTCTTCTTCCCTCCCTCCCTCCTTCTTTCCCTCTTTCCCTCCTTTCCTCCCTTCCTCCCTCCCTTCCTCTCTTCCTTTCCTCCCTTCCTTCCTTCCTTCCATCCATCCATCCATCCATCTGTCCATCATCTTACACAATGGTAAACCCACCACTTATAAATTCATAGTACTAAGCATTTGAAAGAGCCCTAGAGATTAAGATGAAGAATTAGATTTGTGTGGTCCTACTGTTTTCAATTGGGCCAAGTCAGGGAAAATTATAGACTGATTATAGTCAGCTAATTAGATAAAAAATGCACAGCTTTTATCAGTCAAGAAAATGGGACGACAAATTTCTACATCAGAAGCATTCAGTTAAGATGAAGGAGCAAGTGAATTTGGGCACTGAATGTCAGCTTGTACGTATTATTTTAAGAACTGCATATGTGTAAAGCCATGTTTATGGACTGAAAAGCAGAAAAAGATCTCATCGATTTAATTCCTCTATGATGTATGATATGCGCCAGTCCGTTGCAGACACTACTTCCTACAGCCATGGACTAATGAAAGAGAACAGAGTATATTAAGGTATTGATTTTCCTGTGTTTCAAGAGACAGGCTATTACTTACTCTGTTTATAGATTTAAGACACGTGGCACATTGTCTGCTGTACGTTCATCTCCTGTATTGGTAAGTTGTTTTGTTTCTTTCCAGTAAACAAAAAAATTATACATCTTAGAATCCTAATAACTGCATTAACTTTTTAATTTTGACAGTGTGGACATGTACTATAAACACTCCTTGAGTATCTTTTTTTTTGGTTTCAGCATTTTAGTGACATGACATCTTTGTACAGCCTAAATACCGATGCTCCACTAGAAAAGGCAGTGAAAGGTGCATCACCCCTAGAAAACTGGAATAACTTCAACACATTGTATCCAGATTATAAACAAAATCATCAGTCTTCAGAGCTGCTTGGTAAGGCACAAAATAAGCATAGGCAATATCTTGAATTACTAGGAAAATGTGTCATCTTTGAAACAAAGTGAAAATCTGAGTGTATTAGAATCTTTATCTTCTAGTCTTAGAAAGGTCAGTTATTCTGAGGAGACAGACTGCAACTGAAATGCTTGATGGCATCGTGGTTTTCTGTAATATATACAGAAATAATTTTTCATTCTCTAAACAGAATGGTTCAAATTTTTCTCTACTAGGGACGTCTCATACGAATTCCGAAGCCATAATTCCTCCACTGAATCATCATCAAGGATTTTTTGACCCTGATCTTCCAAACTATGTGCAAAAGAAATCATGTTCATCAGAAATAATTATGGGGATAAAGCAGAATTTCTCTCCTGTGCTAAACGACTGTGAAGATTTTGCTCATCTAGATGTTTCGAATTCTCTTCAAGTTCAAAGACAGCCTTTCAGTATGCACTGTAGCTCTGGTCATTCTTCCAAAAACTCTGAAAAAGAGGATTTCTTTCCAACTTTCACTGACTGTGCACCCCAGGAGAGCTCTAAGGGTTTTCTAGAAGAATTTAGAGACACAACGTTTAAGAGCCCAGAAATTCTGATTGACTTTTCATCCACAGGCCTGTGTGATTCATTTGCATGTGATGGTTTTCTCTCTGATGTGTTTGTTGACCCAGATGAGCCTCAGAGTCTGAATTTTCACCAAATAGGTAGAGAATCTAAAGGAAAGAGAAAACAAAGTCCACCATTCTTATGGACAAAAGAGAAAAATAGAACAGGTATGCCCAAAGCAAGCAGAATTTGTTGAAATTCTGTTTGTAAATCTAGTGGACTATCTGTAAGACTAGATTTTGTATTTTCTTCAAATAGTTGCTAAATCCAATCCAACCCAACAGTTGGATGTTTCATTTACTAAAAAACTTACTTGCATATATATATTTCTTCTGTGATAAAAGGTTCTTAAGCATTTATTTTCTCTTGTGAGCATACAGAATAATAATAAAAAAATATTTACTGCCATTATTTTTCCTTGGTAAAATATTGAAAAATTTAGTTCTCCAATATTATAAGCTTGAGCCTCTTCTCTCTTTGATAGTGCCTGAAATGTTCATAATAAACATACCACAATTATTTTTAAAGTTATGGGAAAGATTATTCTGTAATACAGGTTTGAACAAGAGGGGGAAGAAAAGACTAGAAAGTATTTTCTTTAAAAGACAAAAAGTAGATTCAGCAAATTCAGAGTGAAATTTAGATACTACTACATGGCTGTGTTTTGCAGTTGGTGTTAATGGAGTAAGAATTTCACTCTGACAACTTCCTAAGTTTGTTTCATACAGTTCCCTTATTCTTGGGTTATTTTTTTTAGCTAATGTTTCCAGGACTAAACTCTCCATCTTGCCGTCTTGGTATCATTCCAAAGCGTATTTCTTCAAACAGATGGTATAGTGTGTATTTCAAAACTTTGTTCACCTTGAAGGTGTATACAGTCCTTACACAAAAGCTTCAGGCTTCTCTTTTTTTGTAATTTTCTTATCCCTGGTTTACTTTCTCAAATATAGTTCGCTTGAGACCTTTTTTGATAAGCCTAACATGTATCCATGGAGTCTTAAAAGTAAGAAAGCATCACTAGTCCCCATCAGACTAAGTTTTGCTGTATCATATATTCTAGGTTTTTTTAAATTCTGATGTTTCCCTATAGGTGAGATGCCACATTCTTTAAAAATCCAAGGTTAAACTTCTTAAATAAAGTGCCCAACTCCTAGTACAGGTCATTTAATTTATGTTTTCTCCGTTGCTGCCTGTCATTAAATTTCTTGGTGGTATGGCAAGGTCAGCACAGCATTAAACACTTTCACTAATTACATCAGAGTCATTCATGAAAACACAATTAACTAATTGATATTATGTTTCATGGACTGCTTAAGGCAATTATGGAAGTAAAGAGAGAAAAAGTTAATTGGATATGGTGAACTGCTTTTAATTTTCAGCCTATATAAATTAAAATGCTCATACAAAAACTATGAACAGACCTGTTGCCTCTCCATTGAGACTAAAATTGAGACCTGGAGTATTGCTGGGTAGTTGACAGTATTTCAGTAACCTGTAACTGGCACTGATGGTACGAAATTCTAAATAAAATTGTTTCAGTAGAGATCAGAGCAGATTCTTCTGGTACTACATTTTACAGGATTCTGAAAACACTGTGATCTCCAACTTGATAAGCTTTCAGTGATTCTCTTGCCCAGTGGGGAAAAGGTATACTTAAATCTGAATCTAATCAAAAAAGGAAAAGGGATTTTTGGTTTAGGTTTTAAAAGAATTGGCTTATTTTACTTTATCGTTCACTAGCCAGGGGAAATCTAAGTACACTAAATAGGTGTGCATGCTAATGCAAAAAAACCTCCTTGATACAGTGAAAGCCTTCTGAAGTCCCAAATTTAAGAAACGTGGAATCACAATTTTAAGAAAGTGTACAGAGTCAAATTAAAAAGACACATTGGGAATGCCCAGGGATTTCTTCAGGCTTCAGATCAAACATTTATTAAACCACAAACCATTAATCCAATATGCCAAGCCAGTATTTCCACGGGAACAGATAAAATCCTTAGGTCAGTGTTAAAGTTTTCTGACAATACTTTTTGTAAAGACTGGTTAAAAAGAATTAACTTTCACAGTTACTGAATAGTACTGAGTATAAGATTAATGAAATAGAAATAAGCATTAAAATCTTTACTGAAATATTGTGGTTAAGCATAGTGCAGGTTGATGTATTTATTTTGTATAAGGTCCTGTATTATTGTTACAGGATGATGTGCATAAAACTGATCAGTAGTAGTAAGTAGTAGTTAATATTAATTTGTACACATTTAGATTTATGGCAGTTGATACTTTTCATAGAGAGCATACTGGTTAAAGCTAAAGTCTGTTACTGCTTCTGAGAAATACATAGTCAAGTCTGTGTAAGTGTTGTATTTGTAGTTTATCATACATATATTTTCTTTCCACTTCTTTTCCAGATTCAGGATTTGCGGAAGTAACAGAGTTCAAAAAAAGGAGGCTGACGTATGAAAGAGTCCCTGGAAGAAGTGATGGACAAACACGTCTTAAATTCTTTTGAATGCAATGGAGATTTGCATACTACACATACTTTTTAAAATTCTTAAACTCCTTGAAGGGAAATAAATGAAATTCTTTTTTTTTTCATTTTTAGAGAGAAATTAGGGTTTGGGAATCCTTACTAATTCAGGATTCTTTTCTATGTTTTTAAAATTTTACTAAACAAACTAGTTCCTTGAATCTGGACAGTTACTGCTTCTCTCTTTGTTCTCATGGGTGTTATAAAGGTACTTTATCACTTTTTATACAAAAAATAAAATATGAATGAAAAAAACCGAAACACTAAAGCTCATAGTTAAAGGCACCTATGTTTGCTCCCTGAGCATTGAGCTTTGCAAACTTGAAGATGGGCTAGATCTGCTGAATCTCAAGGCTGCTCATAAAGTCTTAGAGCTTTCTTGCATTTACAGCTGTAACCCTTCGTATTTGTTCCTTGAGCTTAGCTCCACTCCTTTCTTTCTGAAAGCTCCTTTAGAAACCATGGGATGAGTTCCTGAACTGCCTTTAATCATAATCAAGCTACAGAAACAACCTGTTTGTTTTGTGGACAAGATGTGCAAGATATGTTGAAATATAGGATTCTATTAGATTTGATTCAGAGAACTAAGCTGTGACTGTAGCTCTCTGCATGATCTGGTGGGGTCCATTTGTTGGCATCCGCATTTTTCAACCTGCTGCAGTGCATTGGCAGGTAGGGAGGTGAGAGTCATCTGAGAGGCAGTGACAGATATTGTAGGCTACAGCTGGAAGAGGTAAGAGAGGGTTGGTTTTTTTTTTAAAAAAAAAGGCATCTCAGTTGCAAGCCACAGAAGAGAGAAGATAGAAGAATATCCAACCCCTCACTTTCCATCCAAAGATCTGGCAACGAAAGTGGAAATATCTGCGGGAGCAATGGTAGACAGTAACTCCATTCTGCTGCAGGAATGCATGCATGGTTTGCAGAGGCATGCCTGCCAGCTCTAGAATGTTGGTGTCTGTTCAGTGGCCTTCAGCTGAGATGATTCAGTTTTCAAACTCACAAATCTTTTAAAGTTTGATGCAATGAAAGAAAAAAAAAAAAACAACAACGAAACAACAAACCACCAAGTTCAGGGTTATGCTTACAATAAAACACTTTCCTGACATTGAGCCTTCATTAAGCGCATATTCACTATTTGGATAAATAAAACCGTCACTTAGGAGAGAAAGCTTTGGTCTTTCAGAGAAAATGGAGTGCTGATTTTCGGCTGAGAATTCCTAAAAGCTATTATGACAGCAATTATAGCAATTTTATTTCACACTAATATCCCCAAATTATTTGTATCCAAATTGTTCGCAAGACTTTAGAAACTTTCTAGTTTGAAAGCTATGCTTTCAAGTGTAACATTAAAAGACTTTTAGTAGAATTGCAAACAAGCCAGAGTTTCCCTATTTTGCCCAGAATAAGAGAAAAACTTAAATAAAAAATGTGGTTTGCTTACTATTTCTGGCCCATTTTTGTGGTCACTTGCCCTAACCATTCTCCATCTCTGCGTCATGGGTTTGGCTCTGTTTTTCAGAACTGTGTCCCAAATTGCCAGGCCCAGGAATCTGTTCTTTTTGGGAGTGCAGCTCTACAAAGTCTCAGTCACAGATGACCACACTTGAGAAAATTATAGCTGCCGCTGCCAAGCTATGTATTTATGTTCTCCTTCCCCACAGGCAAAGGGTGACAGCAGAACTTTCACATGCACAATCATGGAAGACTGGCTCAGATAATCTGTGGATCGCTTTGAAAATAAAGGCATGTTGCCTACATTAAATAAGTAAAGAAAAATTAAGGGCTGTCTTGCAATGACCCATTATTTTTTACTGTATTAGTTTATGACTCTGTCTCTCCCAGGTATGTACAGATTGACAAATTTATCACATGACATTCTCCCCCCCATCAGTTTAGTGTGTATGAAAATTACTATTGCACTGTAAAGATGCACCTTTCTCCCCCCTCCCCATAATAATCTGTAACTAAGAAGAATTAGGATGTAACTACTTCTCAGACAAAAAGGTTCAATACAAAACCTAATCACCGGTCCTCCATCAGCAGGTTCTTGGATCAAATTTGCAAACTGCTTAGTGATCAGGCAGGTGGCACCTGCAGATGGAGAAGACCCTTGTTGGTGGACTGCGAGAGATGGCAGTGAGACAAGGGGGCCTTGTGGCTCGTGTGCGGCACTTAGTGTACAGATGCATGCGCTCATTTAATTTGCTTTATTGCGGGCATCCCGTGGGACCTGCTGCCATGAGTCGGGTATGAAGGCCTCCATGTGCCGTGTGAAGAGTTGTGAGCTCAGCAGACAGCCCTCTTGCATGGTCTTTGGTACAGGAAGCAAAGATGTTACTCACAGTCGTCCACCCTACTGCAGATGACACCTGTTAGAGTAGGGGAAGGAAAATGCAATGCTTGTGCCTGTCTAAGCCATCTTGGTGTTCAGGTCATCAAAGGAGTCCATACCCACGTACACCTGCAGTTGGAGACGAGATGTTGTCCTGTTGACTGGGTAGGTAAGAGCTACCCTGTTCTGCTACCTACAGAAGCTGACAGCTGCCCAGGCTCGTCAGGTTCGTTGGGTACCTCTAGAAAGGCGACCAGCAAAAGCTGAGCTGCCAAGATGCACGCTGCTTCTTCCTTTAGCCAACACAAAACACCCAGCAGTGGCACTCTTCGTAAAACTGACTCCTCACAGCAACCCAAGAGCCTCAATGCCAACCCACCCTGTTCTGGAGCTTGTTCTGCCCCCCAACTTTTGTCACCAACCATGCCTGGGAGGGCAGAGGTGGCATTGCTGGCATCTCTCTCCCTGCTTGTACCCAGCAACTGAGCTGCAGGCTGCCCTGAGAGCAAAGGGATATGGCAAGGATGACTGGAATCCATGTCTTCCTCCCGTGGGACTGCAGAACAACCACCAGGGTGGAGTGCTCCCAATCCCCCCATCTCACCACTGCTGCACAGGTCTTCCTACGGGCTGCTAGTGTGAGATGCGGATGCAACCAGGACCTGCAGTGTGCTCACATGGTGCTGCTCCTCCAACACCTGTGGACGGTGGTGCTCCAGCTGAAAGGTACCACACGGGGCTGGGCGGGAGAGCCAAGAGACAGCAGCGGTTGAGACTGGCTGGCCAGCAGCGGCTGCAGTCTCCTGCACTCTGTAATTTGGCGGCTCCTTATGCCAGCTCAGCAGCTGCTCCAGAATACAAGCTCCACCTAGGGACACTAAGGAGGAAGGGGACCTGGGAGAGAAACAGATGTGGGGATGGCGTGGGGAGGTTTTACTGCGGGAGGTAAAAGAAATACAAAGGGCTTGCCTAGGAGGGAGTGACCATCCGCCAGATGCTGGCCATTGAAAGGCATTTGATGTCTACTCTCTTCCCTCTCCCACCCTCCCTGACCTGAGCATTTTGACCTCCATCTGAGCCTCTGATCACCTCTGCGCAAGTAGGAATAACCATGCTTCCCCTGGGCTTCCGCAGCGTGGGCACGTGTTGAGTACTAGAAGAAAAACTACCATATTCAAATAGCCTACAACGAAACGAAGCCAGAGCAAAGGAAATCTCATAAGGAAGGATGTTCTCTTCTGTACTCAGAGGCATAATGTATACTGTCAGTACTAGGACTCTCGTTTCAGTGTCCTCCTGCAGGACAGCAAGCATGAAAATCCTTTGACAACGACTGAACTGCCTGGAGGACACTCATTGCCCCATTTCAGTTAATATTAATGACAATTAAGTACTCAGATTGCCAACTTGTTCCTTACAGTTTCAAAATATGTAAGTGAGCCTGATAACGTTACTATTTGCCACAAAAATGGTAAAAAGCTATAAATAAGATTTTTCTATTAGTAATACACATTTTCTAAAAATCCAACAGAGACTTTGTCTTCCCCAAAAGCCAAACAGCTTGAGGCCTCCACTCCCACTGCAAAATCGAAGTATCCTCTTCCTTACAATATCTGCTCTTTGTTACAATTAAACAATGAGTTCAAAGCCAGTAGGGAAAGGAATTTTATTTCCAAACTTCTAAAAGATTAATACAAACAATAGAAAGTAGACAAAATTAAAAACCTATTAAAAAAGTTAGTTGTCCTTGTAAAAGTGGTCCATAAAAACCGAAGGCAAATGACCAAGCACATTTTAGTTAAGTTTTGTGTATTGCAAACCTTGACAATTACGCATGCAACTATCTTTGGGTGTTCGCGTGTGTTTTTAGTGTCTGTTTGGTCACATTTTAAACATGTCGAGGAAATCCCACCACAGCAGTACCTTTACGAATACAAACTAGGAGAAGCATTACAGATTAGAAGTCTTGTAAGAAACATGCCTGAGGAATCAAGTCTGTGCTACACATTGTGTCCAGCAGTTTCCAATACATGTCATTTATGGTCTTAGATGCACGTGAAAAAAAACGTAGTTGGTTCCAGGTCTTGGTAATGGAAGCAAAATTCCCTCTGAGAACATTACTTCAGTACTAACAGTGTTTAGTTCTATACTTCAACGATTCACTTTTTGAATGTTGTATTTTGAAAAAAACAGATTAAGTTTTTACTACCATTCCGGTGAAACAGTTTACCAAGATGGGAGTAAGCAATTTGGTAAAAATTCATGTATTTTTCTTTTCTAAAATGTAAGCTTCTCAAGTAATATTTGTGTAGTTAGCATAGTGCAGTAACAATGGTGACAATTATGAAAAGAATAAGAGTTACATTAAAAAATTTAAGAACATTAGCAAAAGATAGTGAAGTACAGATACACAAGAACAAACAGATAAATATCTAGGATATCATTTTTAGCCACACAAAAGTTAGGACACAGAGAGAGACTTCTCTTGTGAGGGAAAGGCAGTTGTTACTCATATCATGCTTGAAGGCAGCTCTCCAATGGCCTTCCCTGTAAGAGGAAAAAAAGGGTTTGTTAAATGCTGTCTTCCTAAGGAGACACATTTCTCTTACAAATTGTAACACAAAAGCTCCTTTGCACTGAGAAAAAAAGAATAAACACTTTCCTTTGTTGGATGTTGGCACCCTTGAGTATTATAAAAATTTTTAATTGGCTTTTCAACTTTGCTCTTATTTTTTATGATCCTAACATAACTAAATCATAATAAACTAAATAATTGATCTATCAGCAAAAGATGACTAAATGACGTCTTGGGCTGAGCTATGCATTTCTAAAAGTATCATAAATTAACCATCAAACTCGTTTGACAAAATATTTTGTATCCTCTCAGGATGGTGCAATCAAACTTGAATCCTAGAAATACACACAGAAACACACACACACCAAAAACAAATATTAGAAAGGCTGCTTCAATAACAGAAGAACACGTGGAGCAGTCACTATCAATTTTATCTAATTTGCACGCAGAATTAAGGGTAGCACCTAAATTAATAAAATCTTCTACTTGTGCTTCCCCCCCACACAAGTTTTTTTCCAGAAGAGCATCTCATGCTCTGTTGTTCTCTTTCTTCAGGTCCATTCCTGTTTTGTCCAACCTATGTAGAAACAACCAAAACCGCACTATTGGTGAGGCACCAGCACAACTGCAACCTCAGGACCCCTGGCAGCGGGAAGGGGAAGATTTTGCAAGTATTTATGTTCTAGTTTAAACTCTGCCCTTAAAGAAAACATTAATTTTCACTTTGAAAGCGCTGTCAAAGAAAGAACAGAATTCAGTGGTTCTTCCTCTCTCTGTAGTTTTTTCAGCTCTTTAGCAGGAACTATTTTTATTTTTTCTTTTAAAAAAGAGTAACCCCTTCTGAATATCCGACTTCCACGTTTGTTTGTCATGCAGAAGAAATATGATTTTCCAACAAAAGTCATGGTGTGATCCTGCCCAAGACTACTATCATGCGCGGTCTTCCTTCCTCCTGCTGCAATCACTGATACCCGTGTGACAGGCGGCAGAAACAAGAGTGGGAATCTCGGAATTGGATCCCGAAGGTTTGCGGACACCGGACGGTCACCCACCCACCTGCTCTGCAAGTGTTCTGCAGGTACAAGCAATGCAGAGGGCTAAGGCTGAGAGAGTTCAGGGAGCATCTCGTCCTTCAGACCTGCGCTGAACAAGGGGGTGATGAGGGGCTGCCTCAGCTCCTCTCTGCTTCCACCGCTTTTGGTGCTGCACCATCAGTAAACGACAGAAAGAGCCCAAGGACAGACATGGCCAAATGAACTGCAGTCTGATGCTGGAGACAAAATGTATTTTCACAAGGTTCTTGATTAAGCTGTGAGCCCGTCATCAGAGCACACGCAGCTGACACAGCTTTGTCTTACTTCTTCATAAAACACGTGACTGTGTTTTATGTCCGGCTGTGTCAAACGCAGCTGCGTGCCACAGACAGTGGCACAGTTTTTATTATTTTGGATGCTGATGATGACCTTAAAGCTGCTCAAACAGAAAAACTGGCCAACCAAACAAAAAAAACAACTCGTAAACAAAACCCCTCTAGAAAGAGCTGTAGGAAAGACACATGCTTCATTTGCCACACCTAAAAGAAACAGAAGACAATTTGTAGAGCCAGCAGGGAAGCAATGAACACTTTGCTACCAAGACCTTGACATTCAAAACAACTGTCGCCATGTGCCCTTGTACCTCCTAGGGCTTGAGTTTCAAATCAGGGTTGTTGTCGTGGTTATCTGTGACTTCATTACCTGATTTCAGAGCAGAGCACAAGAGCGGGGCTCTCGAAAGGGATTGCTCCCCGCAGGAACCCCAACAAGCAAGGCATCTTTGCAGGCATTCTGCATACAATACTGCTGGAGTTCTGCAGCTGCCTGAGACACCTGTGCGGAAAGGAAAAAGAAAAACAAATCCAGAGCGGAAACTAATTCATTCACAAGCATCTATTAGGCATTTCCTCTTGAAGAACCATTATCAAACAGAGCTGGAGAGCAGCCAAGTCAGCTCTTGGATTCTAAAACACCAAGTGAATTCAGCACAGACACACATGTTCAAAGCGCCAATGAAACACACGTGAAATACCATTCTAGTAATGAGCCAGAGGAGTGCAGAGGACTGAGGTGCAAGCACAATGGAGTTTGTCCTCATTAAAACACACGGGGCCATGACCACAATGTTTTCCAATCCACTCTACTGTTTTCAGTTTTATATTTGAACTCTTATATCCTCGGATAATTCACAAAAAGGATTTTTGTTCCCAAACAGTTAAGCAACATGGAGTGTAACAAGGAACGAAAGCAAAAAGATGAGGATTTTAAGTCCAAATTGCCACCTTCCCAGGGCAGTGAAGCAAGAGCTTCAAATCCACACCCTGGCCTCCAAAGAGGACAGTCCAGAGCTGCAGAACAAGCCCAGGAACTCAAAGGCAAGATGCCTCCAGCACTGAACTCCCCTGCTCTCCCTGTGGACAGCAAGTCAGTAGTGTGCCTGTATTTTCAAAGGAAAATGTAGGGGAATTCCCAATTTTTCAGACACGGATGAGTAACAGCTGCAGAGAACTGTCAAAATACACACTGCCTGCTACATTTTTTGGAAAAGGAAATACTGAACATGTGGGTGAGAATACAAGGTCACTTCTGCCTTCTTACAGGACTCCTGAAATCAGGACTCCTGATTTTCCTTCCTGCACAACTTTGCAGTGTGGCCAGCGGAGGGACGACGCAGTAGCCACCAGCACCATCCACGCTCCCCGGCCTCCTGATCGAAGGGCCCAGCCAGGAGCCCTGGTGGGATTTTGGTTTTGGGCCATCCCATCTCAGAGCATCTGGAAGTGTGTGGGAAATCTGGCCTAGCATACACTTCCGTTTGCTGTTTGTCCTGTTCACCGCCTCCCAGCTCTCCTCCAGGACGCTCATCCCGGTAACTGCCTGAATTTACCCAGCAGCTGTCAGCATTTCAGGGAGTTGTTAGGAGTGGCATTTTCCCACAGCCTCCCAAGTTCTCTTCGGCGGATTAAAGGGAGAGGCGGCCACAGCAAGGATCCCTGCTACTTTGCCACTGCTTCCTTCCCTGCGGAGAACCCCCTTCTGGAGGCTGCAAAGGTGTCTCCCACCCTGCCCAAGCCCCTTGGACCTCCTGCAGCCTCAGCACCGTTGCCTCAAGCACAGTGCAGACTCTTTGCTAGTACCCAACCCCAGCCTCAAGGGAAGCAGCTGAGGCACTACCCCTGGAGGTATTTAAAAGACAGGTAGACATAGTGCTTAGAAGTATGGTTTACTTTTTGTCAGAGTTAGGCTGATGGTTGGACTCAATGATCTGAAAGGCTGATTGACAGGCTGAGAGAGTTGGGGTTGTTCAGCCAGGAGAAGAGACGGCTCCAGGGAGACCTTATAACAGCCTTCCAGTGCCTAAAGGGGGCCTACAGGAAAGATGGGGAGGGACATGTCATGAGGGAGCATAGCAATAGGATGAGGGCTAACAGTTTCAAACTGAAAGAGGGGAGATTTAGATTAAATATTAGGAAGAAATTCTTTCCTGTCAGAGTGGTGAGGCACTGGAACAGGTTGCCCAGAGAAGCTGTGGGTGCCCCATCCCTGGAGGTGTTCCAGGCCAGGCTGGATGGGGTTTGAGCAGCCTGGTCTAGTGGGAGGTGTCCCTGCCCATGGCAGGGGGGTTGGAACTAGAGGATCTTTAAGGTCCCTTCCAACCTAGGCGATTCCACGATTCTATCCTGGTGCTCCTGGAGAGACACAAACCTGATTTTTGACATCTGTGTGAGAATCATCCATATAGCAGCAGAATGTTCCAGGACAGATCTGCCTACTCTTTGCCTTACCTATGCCACTGTAACATTCTTCTTCGCTCCTCCAGGTCACACAGAAAGTACACAGGTTTTTGCTGAATTTCACCACCGGACAAACACGCTCCCTGCATGCAAGATACGTGTGGGTACTTCTTTCCTACTTGGGTTTCCTCTTTCCGAAAATACTGTTCCTGTCTGCTTTTTTAGCTGGCAGGGTAAACAAAACCACCATTGGAACTTCACAGTATGGGATGTATTTTTAAAAATCCTTTCATGTCCAGCTTCCGCCTGAAAACACATTGTCTATTCAAAGTCGCCCAAACAACGTTTTCTGCTACCCAAGTTGTCCGCTAGAACTGATCCAAGTGGTTTTTCACCAGATGAATATATGCCTCACTGTTTTTACACTGCATGTCAAGAAACCCCTAGGTAACGCTTTTTATAAGACACAATTTTAATCATGCACCATTTCAGTTGTGATTATAAAAAGACCCAAACAGGTTTCTAGAACAGCAGACCTGGAAAGCGACTGCTGCGCACAGCGCTGTAAGAAAGACGAGACCAAGGTCCTACAAGGCCAAGCCTCCCTGGGGTACACGCAAACCCATAATAAAAACGTAGCCTTAAGAAGTCCAGCTACAGAATGTTACCACCACAAAGCAACACCCAATAAACTACAAATGCTATCTTTTATGCCCCCTCCCCACCACAAAAAAAAGCGAGGAGGAGGGGGTACATGCCTCAAAACGAGCAGGAACAGAGATCCAGGCTACTGTTGGTGGTGTAAAGTAGGAGAAATGCCTAACACAGAAATGATTGACCAAACAATATCCCTCTTGCCACAAGAGCCTACATTTTCACTCTGCATCGCACCGTTTCTCACAGATTCCCACACATCATTGCAGTGATAAACAGCAGTCACTTTCAGTGACTCAAACATCTGTCGACTCAGTATTCCCTAAGAAAATTTAGTAACGTTAATTAATTGATCAGGATGACATCCAAAAGCCATAGTGGTTTCACCTTGTAATGGGCACTTCAAGTTTTTCACTAGCCCAGGACAGGAATACTGATAAAAAATATTCTAAAATATTTTTAAGTCAGTTAGCTAAGTTTCTGCAGCTCAGCATACCAGCACTGCGGTCAGACTAAGGAAGCTGGTGCTTTGTGACTGGCCAGAGAAAAATGGCGAATGCACGGAGGTGATGAGAGAAGAGGAAAATGCAGGACACAAATTAATTTGACCTTCATCACTTCACAGCCTACGCTGGATTTTCTGTGTGGCTGGAAAGAGCAGTTTTCGCGAGGCAGCTGTGAACCCCCTCCATCCTGCTGGGAACCAAGAGCAGCTCTGCATGGGTGAATTTGGGCTGCCAGAGGCGAAAAAAACAAACGGAACCTCGAGAGCTGGCAGAGGACAGGACCGCCGCGACAGCCTGCCTTTGTCTGGAGAAGAAGAAGGTTCATGCATGCGTAGAAAATCGCCCGATTTCCCCCAAAGAGCCGCAAACCCGCCGGCGCTGGGGGGCGGCTCCCCGCGACCCTGCTCCCTGGCGCACAATTAACCAGGAGCCGCTGTAATTATTTACGCCCCTGTAATGATTTTTACAGCTCCTTCCAGCAGGGAACGGCACTGGCGCGGCCGCCAGCCGCGGCTCGGAGCCCCCCCGCCCCGCCCCGGGGTACCCGCACCCCTCGCCCCCTTCCCGGGAACGAGCAGCTGGTCCCCCTCGGCGCACCTTGATCCTCTCCACGGCCGCCTCCATCTTCAGCTGCTCCACCAGCCGCTGCATGGTGCTCAGGCTGCCGCCCGACGACATGGCCGGGACCGGGGGACAGAGGCCGGCGCGGCTCCGCGGGGACCGGGCTGCGGCCGCTCCTGCTGCCGGCACCGCCGCCGAGACGCCCCGGGGAGGGGCCCGGCGCCCCCCGCCCCGCCCCCCGGCCCTCCCCGCGTTGGGGCGGGAGCGGCTGCGGCGGTAGGAAACCTTGGTCGTTAAATAGGACGGGAAGAAAATATAAAAGGGGGAAAGAAGAGGAAAAAGGGAAAAAAAGGGAAGGGGGGGGAAGGAAAAGGGAAAGAAAGTAGAGGAAACGGGGGAGAAAGGGAGGGAAAGGAGAAAAAGAAAAAAGGGGGGAAAGGGGGAAAGGAGAAAAAAGGGGGGGAAGAGAAAAAAGGCAAAAAAAGAAAAATATTAAAAAAGGGGAAGGGGGGAAAGGGAAGAAAGGGGCGAAATGGGTGGAAGAGAAAAAGGAAAAAAAGGGAGTAAAAAAGACAAAAAAAGGAAAAAGGGGGGAAGGTGGGAAGAGGAAAAGGGGAAAAGGAAAAAGGAGGGGAAGTAAAAAAGGGAGGGGGAGAAAAGAGGGTGGGAGAAAAAAAGGAGGAAGGAAGGGGAAAAGAAAAAAGGGGTGGAAGGGGGGACTTGGGAGGGAAAAGGGAAAAAATAAAAAAGGGGTAAGGGGAAAAGGGAAAGGGATAAAAGGGGGAAAAGCAGAAAAATAAAAAGAAAAAATGGGGGAAAGGGAAAAAAGGGAGGGAAGGGAAAAAAGAAGAAGAAAAAAGGAAAAAAAGAGGAGGAAAGAAAAGAGGGGAGGAGGAGAAAAAAGAAGGGGAGAAAAAGGGAAAGATGAAAAAGAGCTCCTAGACGTCCTGCAAAGATTTAATGAAACCTCAGCTCTGCCCACAGGCAGGCGGTGGGTCAAACTGCCCAGCAGCTGCTGCCCGCGTTGCTGTATCCCCCCTGCGCTGCTCATCAGCATTTCACTGGGGGACACAAATAACTCACCTCACTTTTTGGCAGGGGTTTGCCAGCCATCGGAGTTTGCCAGACTGTTAAGAAGCTGTCGGGATGAAGCTCGCAGCCTTAAATGATTGCTCTGAACACAGGGAGGACCAGCCATGGACGTGGAAAGGACTCGTGCTGAACGTGAAAGGCCCTGGCTCTGAATACCTTTTCGACATTGAGTGAAATGTACATTTCACCTTATATACACTATATACTTGAAAGCACATACATGCTATGAAACAGATACAGTTCTTTGAAAAAAGTTGATAAGAGGTAAGGTGGTTGTTCTTCAAATCCTATTACCTTGTCACGTTCTTCCACACAAAGATCTCACTGCTACCCAGTACCAGCAATACTTGTTCACACAAACACTTCTCTCTGAAGTCATCTCAACTTTCACTGGCTTTACTGGATACTATTGTAACTCTCAGCTGCCTCATTCCTGCTTTTTTTTTTTTTTATAATTGCTTTGTCAGATTCATTTCAAGATAAAACAGGTCCTGAAAATTTATGCCCAGCAGACAGACATCAATTAGAACTACAATGAGGTGTTAGGCTAGAAACACTCAGTAGCCTCAGCTAACAAGGTGTCACTGCAGCGTTGACAGCTTGGTAAAGACACACGAGATTTTTCTGTCCTTTAGCACAGAAATGTGGCTGCACTGCCACTGCCCAGCAAATTTTTGCTGCATCCCACAAATTTATGCCTGCATCTGTTTGTGTTCAAAGAGCTCGTATGTTGAGAAGACCAGGAACTCCCAAGTCGAGCCTGCAGAACGGCCCATTTCCAGCGGCTCGTACCACACCTGCTGACTTTCCTTTCTCCACTCACTCGGTGTTTACAGAGACGAGACACTGTTGCCGCCGAGAGACACGCTTGTGTCCTCCCCAGGGACTGCCCCTCCATTGCATCAGTTTCCTCCTGTAGCATCAGGTCAGGAAATCAATCTTGATTAGAACTCACTGAGGCAAAAAGGGAAAACAGGTCTGTGTTTTGACTGCTTATTTGTATAACCCAGATAGCTGGCTTGGGAGGGAAAGGAGGGAGCAAAGCGAGGCACAAGGGCAAGGGCAGAGCTCTTAGCCTGCAAAACGGTGGCCACTCGTTTATATCCTGATGCACGCACGTGCCCAGTTCTTTTGCAGGTGTAACTGTCGTACCTGACAATCAAAACCACTTTATTTGTGCTGACCTTTATTCCCTTTGTTTCTATCACAGCAACTTCATCATACCCCCTCCCCTCCTACAGGAGGCCGACCGCGTTTTGGTGGATGAAGCACCAATACACCCAAGCTGTGAAGGTCTCTCACGTCATGAGCATCTCCGCAGTGTCCCTGCCACACCACTAGTGTCTCAAAGACGACTTCATGAAAGCAAGCACAACTTATTCTAGACACCTTCTTTAACAAATTTTAGATTTGAATTGACCATTAAATACAAAGTGAATTAAGTTTATAGCTACATTACCTGCAGCAGAGATGAAGGACAAATCTCTCTTCAGTTTTACTAATGCACACAGAAGTTAGCTATTTAGCATAATACTTCTAATATGCTTTTGAATATGTATTAAACACAAAACTGAGACGACATTCCAAGAACTAGTGAAAGATAATCTAGCAAAAGACACATAGAGAACAGAAACTCTTTCTCAAAAAATGAGGGCAGGTCACCTTTGCAGAATCAGAAAAGTCTTGCTTCAAAAATGGATCAATTAGCATTTTTAAAACTTTTAGCTATTACGGGCTTTGGCAGGAGTAGCAAGTTCAAGAGCTCCTCTCCCAGAACCAGTCTCCACGGAAGCCAGCTAACCTAGCACCGTCCTCAGCAGAAACACTTCTGAGGAATTTGTTTTTACAGATGTGATAAACAACAGCAGAAGCCCAGTCTGACTACACTCCTCACCCACCCCTTCCCCAGTAAAATTCCGTAATAGAAATACAGTAACAGAATCCCTTTTACCAGCGAATCATGGAAACTCTGACCTGGTCTGAGTTACAGAGGAAACCACAGCATGCTGTTGTGCATTATTTATTCTAAGTACTCTGAGGTCTGATCAGAAGAGATACACATAAAGAATACTTTAGATTTAGAATTTAAAACAAGTTCAGTATGTATATTATATAAACTTTTATTTACATAAGGCATCAAAATTGCCCTTTTTAACAAAAGGGTCATTTTCCCTTTTAGCAATACTTTGGTGAAATAAACGTCACATTTAGTAGACTAATATTCACTGGTATACTTGTTCTGAACAAGCAGGTACAATCCAACACACAAGATGAAAAACCAAACGCAAAAGATCTAAGCACACTATTTCATGAATCACTCTGTAGAACAAAGACTTAAGGCTTGTTTGCATCACGATGATGATCAATCATGCATCATTTATTCCCACAAAGAACAAAATTCATTTCCAACTGGAGCAGGAATAGCAAAAGAAGTAGTCCGGTATAATCCCCATATTGTCTACATCAAAAAACAATTTGGCATCTTAGAAATTAGATTGAAAAGTAGAGGGGAAGAGAGAGGAAAAAAGGAAATGGCCCTTGCTTCAGAATCCTTTATAAGCATTTCCAGTGTCCGTTCGCAGGAACCCTTCAGTTTAAAAAGGAAAAACAGGACTTTCAAGGACTGATCTAGAAACAGTTTCAGAAAGACTAAAGTTATAGTTCCACTGATCATGAATATGAAATATGTAGAGAAAATACATTGTCTGGAATAATGAATTCCACACAGATCCCCAAGTAAATGTCATATACACATTGAGCTGAGCCTGTTTAATAGGTCTGATTTATAAAAACAGTAAACCTGTATTATTTTTCGGCCTGATTTAATAATTCCTGAGTTTTAGATCACTGCTGAGCCACAGCAGACAAAACTCTGAATGATGTAGTGAAAAGTTTTGCAAATCGCTTTCAACATTAGCACACATTTTGTTCAGCAACTTTCAGTCATCAATAAAAGTCAGTCTTCCGGGTCCTTCATTTTTCATCCACCGCCGATACCTCTTCCATCGAGGATCCATGGCCATCTTCTTCTTTAACTCTTCCTCTTGTTCTCGTTTATAGACCTGATAGACAGACAAAAGTTTTTAGTTAGGCTGAAGAAACAGCCTAAGTGAACCCCAAGGGGGGCGTAAGCATTCGCAGTTCCACCACTGACCAGCTTACTGTTTTTATAGGAGACTGAACTGCCACATAGAAGCAGCCCTTGACCAACATCAAGCTTAGGAGTACCCTTCAGCCAAGAAACCTACTGGCTGTAGTTGAGAAGCTCTGTATTTTTGCCGAGAGCAGAACTACCTCCTTGTAAGACAGTGCTGCAAGCTTCAAAACCCTTTTTTGCTAAAGAACTAGATGCTCATGCATTCGACCAAATAAAATTTACAGTAAAGAACTGCTAATGCTCAGAAAGCTACATTTTGAGTCCCGTTTCAGCACACATAGTGTTCAATGCAGTTGTTCAGCTCCTCACTGTAGTTGTTTTCCCATTTCACAGTCCTTGTCTAGACAGAATACTACTATGGAACTTTTTATGACCAATTACATTTCTCAACTAAGTTAGTATCTCTGCATTAAGTATTGGCAGTACCAAATGAGAAGTAATTACATTCTGCCAAGAAATGGTGTCATTGTAATGAAATCTACGATTATCAGCAAAGTCAAGTATCTAAAAAAAAAAAGCAACAGCATCTGCATTTTCATTCTGGAAGGCAGTTTATGTAGACACAGCCAGTGTAAATCTCAACACCACACAGGTTTATATCATCTCAGTGTCATCTTACTTCTTCCCATAAGGGAATTAAATGTAAGGTTCTGCTACACATGAGCAAGATTTTAAAAATATTATAAATGGCTTTATAAATACATCAGCTCAATGTTCAGTGATCATACAGGTTTTAAGAATTATTAGACAAGTAACAGAGGGGGGAAAAAAATATTGCAGAGCTCCACACTGTACCTGTGTATTGAATTCTTAGTCTTTCCTATCCTAAAAGGATGCTAGAAAACTGAACAACATGCAGATAGCCATCTCCAATGATCAAAGAACAGAAAAGCTTTTGGGGAGAAACACCTAAGCAGATTTTTCAGCCTAAAAAGATAGGACTAAATTTCAAGTAAGATATGGTATTGGTACACAGGAGCATAGGTAGCATGAGAAAAAGAGAATAAAGCATGATTATTCTCCATTTCCAATAATACAAGAACCGGCAGGTGTCTGTATGGCTTAAAAAACCCAACTTCTACACGTATTGCTGAACTCATGACCAGATGGCACAGCAGACTCTGGAAGTTTTAATGCATTCACGGGAGTGACTAGATAAGTTTATTGAAGAAAAACTCATTAAAGCAATTACCTACAAATACGCCATTTCCTTTTCAGGAATTCCCAAAGCTGCAAATTATAGCGGATTGCTATATGGGTGCAACTTTCACGTATTTTTCAGTAAAAATCAACAGCTGACCACCACAGGAGATGAGTCTGGGATAAACAGACATCACTTCTGGCAAATAGAGCTCTTTTATATTCAGTGACTAGATAGAAACAGCACGGATCCCAAACCATGTCATTTTTTTCTCTACAACAGCATATCCATCCTGTCTTGCTTTTTACATATAACATCTGCTTTGACTAGTAACATTACTTGATCTCTCGACTTCCAGATTGTTTTCTAGCAAACCCATTGTAATTCAACATGTTTATGTACCTGTTGGCTAATCCTTTCCTTACATTAGCATCAATTTTGCTATTTTCCTCTTCCAAGTTTCTAGAGTAATCCACACCTGCCTACTTTTAAAGAAGCATTCTCTAATCTTTGGTGCCCTGCCAGCAACAAAGGCAGTTCCGCCACCATCCCATTTCTTTCCCCAGCATATGCAGAGCTGCAGCAACATCTCCTCTTCCCCTTAAGCAGGCCAAGTTTGTGTTCCCAGATTCTCTTCCCACCCAGATGGCCCACATATGAGCTTCTGTGGAACAATGAAAACGTTTTGTCAGTCTGCCACCCCCCAGCATCCCAAGTCATCCTGGACTGTAAATTCCATGCTGCGGCTAATGTTCTTTCACTGGTCTCACAGAAAGATTAAAAAAAATAATTACGTACTGACTATTTAGTAGCTGGCTATCCATGGCAAGAGTAGCAGTTATGCCCAATGGTATTTCATATGTCATCTTTACTTGAACAGGTATACAGCACAGCAAGAACAGTCCCTGGCTAACTGAAGGCCAAAGAACAAGGCCTATCAAGGGACAGCTTAAAAAGAACGAGTTAGGAAGTAACAGCTTAGAAGACTGATGAAACAGGAGTTTCAGATGATCCAGGTAATCCTCATTACAAATTATTACTGTTTGGAGATCATTCTTCAACCTACTGTAATAATTTTGTCATACCACATAGTTATAATAAAGCCTTTCATCAGATTAAACTAAATCTTGTATGCATAGATTGCCTAATAATCACGGGTGGATTGAGCAAATCCCTTCCTGTATGCATGGTCACAGTCAGGAGCTGATGTCTACCAGTCCATGAGCATAAAAAGTCGAAGAAAACACATAAAGTGGTTGTCTAACAGTTTTCAATTCAGAAAGCAACAGCTAAAATTGAAGCAATGCTTAACACAACCCCGTCCCAAGCACCTTCACAAAATAGCCGTTCTGACTCTGGGAGTGCTGGATAACTAACATTAGCTTTTTCACCAGAGCCACCCACCTCATAGTTTTCTCGTATCCACAGCTGCCGTTCAAGAAAGGTCTCTTTTTGATGATCTTCTAGGCTGTCAAACTGAGACTGAGACATTTTCATGTACCTCCGTATGATATATAGTTTCTCTTCCACACCGTACTCTTGCCCTTTAATAGTGAAACAGTAAATCCACCAACAGTACCAAGCTACGTATTTGCACAAGTAAAAAGGAGCAAGAAGGATCTGAAATAGAAGGATATCATATATCTTGGGCTTCTGATAACCGCCTTTTATATCTATTTTATTTTTAATAATGTCTTTGATGATTTCTTCCTCTTCTTCACGAATTTCTTCTTTAGACCGCCTGTTCCTGCCTTTTTCTTTAGTTTTGTTGAGTAAACCTTGTTGCCTGGCAATCTCAGTAGCTTGTATACGGTATTTTGGCACTGTAGCTAGGTAGTTGATAGCTTCATTGTAACTACTCCACCAGCTGAAGAACTGTAATTGAAGAACAGTGCAAGTAAAAAAAACATGTTTTTATACAGACACATTCCTATTTGGAGGTTTGCCAGGAAAAGAAAAATAACGCTGTCATACACCTTTAACCACAATTACATTACAACAAGGGTAAAAACTGAAGGTAACGGCACTTCTTCTGCAATATTACAGAAACTATAATTATTCCTGCAAACTTAGTAAGGCACCTGGAAAATAGATGTATAGATGTGTATCCCATAGCAATATACAGTGATGAGGACGGACAAGCAGACACTGTTCAGATTGGTTTTGTTCACAAGACGACGGTGGCCTCCTGAAGGTTAATGCTAGGCTGTGCTGACCATTCTCAAAAGCCCCCTTGGATTTATCAATAAAGTAGCTGGTATAAGAAATTTCATTATAAAATTGTTACCCATGTAAAACATTTAATTAAACATGGATTAAGTATGTGACAATCTCATTAGTCTGACAGGATTCACGTTACAAGATTCAACATCCTGCTCTAATCTCCAGCTACCCTCTGAATTTCAATGGCAAAAAAACCCCAAACCTGAACAACAAACCAGAAACACAGTGCATGGGGTGAACACGTCTTATTGAGGCAACTTTTTAAAACAGCAGCATTTCACACTGTTCACCAAGATAAAGGGCAGACATATACACATTATACAACCTTAACAAAGGCCAAGAAGCAGAAACAACAGAAAGCAAGGGAGAGGCAAATCAGTTTACACAGACTTTTACACTGAATTTGCTATCATCTGGCAGCTGGACTGCAGGAACGCGAGCGTCTCCATTTACAGCCAAATTTAAGAAATAAGAGGTGAAATGAAACTCTGCCATTGGAAGTAGGTCTGAAGAGAAATTAAGTATTTGGCTGCACATACAACTGGAATATCTTATTCCAAGCTCTCAAATTCTGATCAATGTATTTTTGTTTTAACTTCCAATATCTCACTAAAAGGTGAGCTATCTGCACCACAGAATAAGCTGTACCTTCATCTCTTAAACTTCTTGGGTATTTTTAATGACATTTTGAACCAGTAACCTAATAGATGCTAAATAAGAGTTATGCACCTTCTTCCACTTAAATATTTGTCAGCAATAGCACAAGTTTTCTCACCTAAAACAAACACAAGGTGTTTCCATAACTTTGGAACTATCACCTTCAGGGCAAACTTCCCTGAACCTGCTTATTTGCAGCGCTCGTCCTGCCTGTGCTCAGGAACAGGCTGCTCGCAGCTTGCCACGAAGAACTAAGTAACTCCTTTCAAAAAACTGCACTTGTCTCTACGAAATATCCTACCATGGAAAAAAACTAATCTCTACCTTTGTCCAAGGTACCAAGGGCAGTCAAAAAACTGCTCAGCACATCCCGACTTCAGACTTGTTATGGATGCCACACACAGAAGTCTACCACAGCAGACAGGAACGAGCGTCCTCACTGACACTGTTCAATACCTGGCACATTACGAGAGCTGCAGATACTTCTCTTCCCGTTCAGAAACTCACTGAGCAGTGTCATGTAAACATGGAATCTTACCTGAAACACGGAGATAGCACACACTGTAACTAGGATCACTATTCTGACATCCACTTTAGGTGCCAATCTTCTGCTGTAGTAGTGATAATAATGCCTGTAATACTCTTCAGGATGATCCAACATGTAGTCATAATCTTTACGTGTTTCTTCATCCTGCAGGATGAGACGAAAAACATGCATAGGTTCAGATCACTGTTTTCACTTACTCTGTTATAGCTGCATTTTACGTCTCACTAATGACCGTGCTGCTATAAAACTGGCAATAGCCCAACCGAATATGAAATGCAGACAAAATCTTTGGTCCTTTTCTCATATTGTCAATTAATTTGTTCTTACACTCATCCGCCCACGCACATCTGACATATGTGGTCTTAAATGAATAAGCACGCGCTGCATGAAGACATTTAATACTGAAATAAAGAGAGGCAACTGAAATCCACATAATATGTATTTTTAACTTCAGAATGGGAAATCCAGATGGACTAGAGTTAATAAGTATCGCTCAGGAAAAGATTTTCAGATGCAGAACCTATTAAAGCGATTGTTTTACAAATCTTTTAGCATTAGCTTACAGGGCTGTGGAATCTGTCCAATGGAAGGCCATTTCAAAACCTCATTGTTCTCATTTTCTTGGAGTTTCTCCTCATTTTCAGCCATGTAATTAAGAGATGAGAAATTTAATTTTGCCATCCTCAGTTGCATCGCTTTCCTACCCCCAAAAAAATTCCCCTTTTTTCTCCCTTGCAGCCTTAAAAGTCCTACAGATTTCTTCCTTCCATTCCCGAGTCCCGTCCTGAGTCCCATTCCTGAGTCCCAAGCCAAGCACATTTTGCCCTGATAAGCCTCCCTTGCAGATTCTATATGCTACTTGCGTCACCGTTACTTTTTCCTTTAAGGGTATACCCCTAAGTTAAAGCCCAGTCGGTTCATTCTAAATAGAAAAGGATCTTCAAGACAACAAATACTAAATAGAAAGAGATTTTCAAGAGAACTGTATCCTCCCCCCTCTACTCTTGGACTGGCTATTGCAGAATGTTTCTGGGGGTTTTCCCCCCCCCCCCTCCCTGACTGCTAGTGGGAAACAAGACGGCTAAGCCCACACAAAGGAAAGAAAACCTAGAGCTGCAGATGCACACAGCGTGACCCTGTGAGGCTCCAGTCCTGCTACAAGAAGACGACACCTGCAAGGTGTGCAGGTCCAAATTGGGGCAGGATCCTGACGTTTGAGCCAGATCTCTTCCCATGGGTCAGGTGCATCAGGCGAGCCACATCTCTCCAGGGACAGACACAGCAGGTGAGCTGCAGCCGTCCAGCAAAATTTGGGAGGGAGTGATGTACCTTGGAGCATAAGTCTTATGAGGAGCAGCTGAGGGAGACGGGGTTGTTTAGTCCGGAGAAAGGGAGGCTGAGGGGAGACCTCATTGCTCCCTACAACTACCTGAAAGGAGCCTGTAGCCAGGGGGGAGATCGGTCTCTTCTCCCAAGTAACAGGTGATAGGACGAGACCAAACAGCCTCAAGTTGCGCCAGGGGAGGTTTAGACTGGATATTAGGAAAAACGTTTACACTGAAAGGGTTATCAAACATTGGAACAGGCTGCCCAGGGAAGTGGTGGAATTGCCATCCCTGGAGGTGTTTAAAACTGGTGTAGATGTGGTGCTGAGTGGCACGGTTTAGTGGTGGTTTTTGTCAGCATTAGGTTGATGGTTGGACTAGATGATCTGAAAGGTCCCTTCCAACGGAGACAATGCTATGACTCTACCTTCCCGCGTTTTTTTTTTAAAGTCACGGCTTTTCTCCTGGCAACACGCGGCTGCTTAATCTCCCTGCCTGCGGCCAAGCTCTTGCCCTACGCCACGACGGGTAGTCGGAGCCCCGGTAAACGGAACAGAGAGGAGAGCAGCCTGCCCCGGCCGGCGTTAGCCCCAGCCCCGCACCTGAGGGAAGCGGCGGCGGCGGCGGGCGGCCCCTCCCAACCCCCGGCACGGCCCACCCGGGGCGGCCCCCTCCGCTGTCTCTTACCGGAGCGGCTCCGGCCGCGGCGGTGGTCCCGCTCTCTCACCTTGAGGGTCTCGTAGGCGGTGGCGATGAGGAGGAACTTCTCGTGCGCCGCCTGCGGGCCGCCGCCGGCCTCCCCCCGGTAACGGTCGGGGTGATACTTGCGGGCCAGCTGCCGGTAAGCGCGGGCGATCTCCGCCTTGCTGGCCTGCCGGCTGACGCCCAGCACCTCGTAGCAGACTCGCCGCCCGCAGTACAGGCCCTCCGTCAGGCCCCGAGCCCCCCGCGGCAGCAGGACCGCGCACAGGCACAGCAGCCACAGCCGGGACAGACCCGGGCCGCCGACCGCCGCCATCTCGCCGCCGCCGCCGCCGCCGGGGCCCGCCCCGTGCGCAGGCGCGCACGGGGCGGGCCCCGGCGGCGGCGGCGGCGGCGAGATGGCGGCGGGGTCACCTCAGTGGGGATCGGGCCTGTCCCGCTAAAACCACATTAAAATCATGGAGTTGTCTCGGTTGGAAAAGACCTTTCAGATCACTTCGTCCAGCCGTTGATCCAAACACTGGCAGAACTAAAACAAGTCCCTCAGCAGCACGTCTAGCCGCCTTTTAAGTGCTTCCAGGGATGGTGACCTGACCGCTTCGCTGGGCAGCGTATTGCAATGGTTGATAACCCTTTCTGTGAAGAAATTTTTCCTAATATGCATCCTAAACGTCCCCTGGCATAGGTTGAGGACGTTTCCCCTTGTTATGTGGGAGAAGAGACCGACCCCCACCTGTCTACAACCTCTTCTCAGGTAGTTGTAGAGAGCGAGGTCTCCCCTCAGCCTCCGTTTCTCCAGGCTAAAAAAACCTGCCTCCCTCAGCTGCTCCTCCTTGTTCTTCAGACCCCAGTCCAGCTTCATTGGCCTTCTCTGGACCCGCTCCAGCACCTCAATGTCTTTTGTGAGGTGTTTGACCCAAAACTGAACACGGTATTCCAGGTGAGGCCTCACCAGCGCCAAGTACAGAGGCACGATCACTTCCCTACTCCTGCTGGCCACGCTATTCCTGATACAAGCCAGAATGCTGTTGGCCGCCTTGGCCACGCGGGCACACTGCTGGCTCATACTCAGCTGTCTGTTCACCAACACCCCCACGTCCTTTTCCACTGGGCAGCTTTCCAGCCACTAAGCAGATCGATGCTTGACGCTGGAAAAGTCCGCCACAAAAGTACCGGGCTCGCTGGAGAACACGTGCTGTTCTACTGCTCGAGATGAGCATGCATTGTACACTGCTGGGCTCCTCTGCCCGCCCCCTTTTTGCATTAATAACTATCCATCATTTCCTTGAGAGATGGAGTCCGAGTCCCAAATCTGCTTCCTCCAAAAAATTCCACCTCCTTGCAGTGCATTAGAGTCCAGCCCCTCGGTGTCAAGGGCTGACACTCAGCTCCTTGGGTCTTGAGCTTGGCAAATAGAGCAAAAATTGTCCACAGCCGGTTTTGTCAACCCCCCTTTTTTTTTCTTTCAACCATTTTCTGCATCCATTGGGACAGATTACCAGCCAGTCCCATCCGGGTGGCATTAAAGAAGCTGGCCGGGGGGCATCATGCCATGCCGCCAGCTGCCAGGAGTACCCCGGGGGTCTCTTCATTTGAGCATCTGGCTGACACGCTCCCAGCAGAGACTGCCGGTGGCACTGGAGGACTCAGGAGAAAGATGCTGTGTGGGGTCACACCTTCCTCCTGCAGCCTGAGCAGCCCCAGGCTCAAGCATGAGGTGTTTTACAAAGCAGATTTCTCCCTTTAGTTAATGACTTTGGAATACAGTAGCTCAGCAGTGACAGTATTGAACTTTTTTTTTTAAGTGGGATTCCTCAGGGAATACTGGGGCTAGTGCTGTCCAACATCTTTGTTGGTGACATGGGCAGTGGGATGGAGTGCACCCTCAGCAAGTTCGCCAATGACACCAAGCTGAGTGGGGTGGTTGACACGCTGGAGGGAAGGGATGCCATCCAGAGGGACCTGGACAGGCTTCAGAGGTGGGCCTGTGTGAACACCATGAAGTTCAACAAGGCCGAGTGCAAGCTCCTGCACATGGGTCAGGGTAATCCGAAACACAAGTACAGGCTGGATCAAGAATGGGTTGAGAGCAGCCCTGAGGAGAAGAACTTGGGGGTGTTGGTTGATGAGAAGCTCAACATCAGCCAGCAATGTGCACTCACAGCCCAGAAAGCCAACCACATCCTGGGCTGCATCAAAAGAAGCATGGCCAGCAGATCAAGATAGGTGATTCTGCCCCTCTGCTCTGGTGAGACCCCACCTGGAGTACTGTGTCCAGCTTTGGAGTCCTCAGCACAGAAAGGACATGGACCTGTTGGAGTGGGTCCAGAGGAGGACCACGAAGATGATCGTAGGGCTGGAGCATCTCTCCTATGAAGACAGGCTGAGAGAGTTGGGGTTGTTCAGCCTGGAGAGGAGAAGGCTCCGTGGAGACCTTCTAGCAGCCCTCCAGTACCTAAAGGGGGCCTACAGAAAAGATGGGGAGGGATGCTTCATCAGGGAGTGGCGCGACAGGATGAGACATAATGGTTTCAAACTGAAAAAGGGGAGATTTAGATTAGATATTAGGAAGAAATGCTTTCCTGTCAGGGTGGTAAGGCACTGGAACAGGTTGCCCAGAGAAGCTGTGGATGCCCCATCTCTGGAGGTGTTCAAGGCTAGGCTGGATGGGGCTTTGAGCAACCTGGTCTACTGGGAGGTGTCCCTGCCCTGTCCAGATGATCTTTAAGGTCCCTTCCAAGCCAAACCATCCTATGAATTTATGGTTTTATATTCTGAGGCCTCGGGCTGAGGCAGCCACAGCCCCGGAGCCGGGTGAGGAGGGCAGCCGGGCAGCACGCTGTGGGCAGACCCGGGGCTGCGCCAGGATGCGGGCTGGGATGCGGCGAGCTGCGGGCCAAGATGCGGGGTGGGCGGGGCCGTGCCGGGCGGTGGGCGGGGCCGAGCCAGGCGGTGGGCGGAGCTCGCGGCTCGCTGGCGCCACCGTCGGCCGATAGGGGGCGCAGCTGTGCCGCCCGCCGCTCGCCGGGCCCGTTCCCTCCTCCGCCCCTGCCGGGAGCGGGGACCGCCGGTGGCCGCCATGGAGGTCAGCGCCGACTCGGGTCAGTCTGCCGCCCCCACGCCGCTCTTCTCCTCGGGACCCAGCGGGAGCCGCGGGCGGAAAGGGGGGAGGGAAAGGCGGGAGTGGGGGAGGGCGGTAGAGCTCCCCGCGGCGCCGGCGGGCCGGTGCGTGTGCGCGGCGGGGGCGGGCGGCGGGGACGATGGCTCAGCTCTTTCTAAATATAAAACGGCGGTGACGGGAGGGCGGGCGCTGCCGTGCCCCGCCATCCCCCGCGGTGGTTGGCGTCGAGGAGAGCGGCAGAGAGAAGAAGAAGGAGGAGGCGGCGGCGGCGGGAGGAGGAGGAGGAAGCAGCCGGCCCCGTGCCTGTGCCGAGCCGGCGGAGAGGGGCGGGGAGCGGCCGGGGCCGGGGCTGCGGCGCCTTTCTCACCGCCTCCCCTCCCTCCCCAGCTGGCAACATGGCTGCGGCCGCCGCGGCTGCCCAGGACGAGCTCAGTAAGTGGCCGCGGCGCCGGGTCGCGGGGGGAGGATCTCGATTCGGGGGCCGGGCCGGGAGCCGGGCCCCGTAGCTGAGCTGGGGGGGGCGAGACCCCGATCGAGACCCCGATCAGGATCACTCCTCGGCGTCGCCCCCCCACCTCAGCCACGGGGCCCGGCTCCCGGCCCTGGGCAGCCATGTCGGGAAGCGGAAACTTGAAGGCTGCGGCGGGCGGCCTCCCTCAGCCCCGGGCCCACCGCGGCCTGACCTTGCGGGGCCTCACCGGGAAGGAGCCCGCGGGGGTCCCGAAGCCGCAGGGGTGACACCGGCAGCCCCTGTACGCTTTGTTCCATCTTGTCACCTCCGCATCCCTCCCGCCGCGGTAGAGGATCGGCTCCTCCATGGCTTTAACGCCTATGGAGCGTTAAAGAACGGTTTTTCTTTCCCTGCTTTTCCTGCCTGGGCACAGACCCAGTTCTTAGACAACCGTGAAGAGTTAACAGCAAGGTAATGCATGACTCAGCCCAGCGAGAGGGCCTTTGGTTGCCCTGAAATAGTACTTGGCAGCCACCCCGAGAGGAAGGGCAGAAGAAATGGTTGGAGCGTGTTTGCGCTATTGGCTTTCAGTTCTAAGGCGTTTCTGTACAATGTGTCAGTTGGGGTGGATTTTGGGTTTTTTTTGGTCATTCTCGGTGTGCTGCTGTGTAGAGAGCATCCTTGTGCTGCTCTTTGTTAGGGGTTACTGGAACTAGGCTGGGTGGAATAAGGTAATGATAATGGTGGCGATGTCCTCTGCGTAGCCGAAGAGCCAGGATCTTGCAGTGGAGTGAAAAGGATCTTCCAGTTACACTGATCCTTGAATTGGAGGACAGAAATGCCAAGCTATTTATTCCATTGACAACTGGGATAAATAGTAATCATGTCTGTGACAAACCTCACTGCTGCTGTCATCCAAGAGACTATTCTGTCTGTTTTACGGTGCTAACACAATTCCCCTTGGTGAAGCCAGTCAGTGCGAGATCTCTTGCTTGTAACTCCTGCTTTTATCTGTGTGTAATCTAACTCCCCAGTTTCCAATCTGATCCTGCAAAAAATTAGTCCTCAGCCATGTGCCAGTTGCTGCACAGCCTTTTGTGTTAAGCTGCACTGGAAGGACAAATGTCCCTAGATTGAGATTCGTGTTAATAATTACATGATGTCATTCAGGTTATTTGACCCCTGTATCCTTCAGCATTGAGGGATTTTTATTGGTTTGGTTAGAAATATTTTTTGGAGGGGGGAGGAAAGGGAGTGGATTTTTTTAGTTTCGTTTGTTTTTTTACCTAGTAGCTCATTTGTCACTGAATAGAAAATGCTGTAGTCTTAGATAAAGATTAAAGCTAACAGGGAAAAAAAATAATGTAGAGAAAGAGAGGGAAACTGAACAGCCTCCAGGTGGGCCTACTGCCTTTTGATACACTTAAATTATTAAATTTTGGCATATTTGGAAATAAATCTGTTGCTTTTTAGGATGATGAGTAGTCCCAAAATAACAAGAATAATTACTGGTACTTTTAGATTGGAGAACCCGTTTTCCTTGCTTTATGTACATATGGCTATAGGCAGCTTTGATCTACAGCGCCAGTCAAACACAGAAACTCTTACTGCTTGCTTCAACTCTGTATAAGGGTGCTTACCATTTTAGAGGGCAAATTGTTTGAAGGCAGCATAAGAATGGAGATACGGTAGTTAAAAAAATTAATGCAAAATCAATAAATTGACCCTGAAGCCGTTAAGAGTTCAGATGCAAGAGAAAGGAAAGTTAATCTTGAGTAAGAATAGTTAGCCACTTGAATGGAGAGCCTGAGCCTGGCATGTTGCAAATATTTGGATTTCAGTATGCTATTCAAGCTTTATGTAAAATATTTTCTATAAAATGGAAGAACAGAATGAAAAAAGACAATATATCCCTCCTCCCCAAGACATTCCCAGCCCTTTCCAGTCAAATCTTTTAAAATAACCTGGTGACTGGCCTACTTTTACAAATGCCCCCTTAAGTGATTTGGCTGTAGGCACACGATGGGTTACTGGTAGAGCCAGGAATAGCACCAGCAAATCCTGACTCGCTGTTAGCTACTGTAATCATACTGGATATATTTTCTCCCAGAGTCTAATACCATTTGAACAAGAATTTGACTCCTATTTTAGTAGTGGCACAACAGGCGAGAGCTTTATTCTTCCTTCTGCATGCAGAATAGTGTAGAAACAATTGCTTAGCTCAGGGGGACTGAAGGGTGTGTTTGAGCTTTGGCTTTAGCAAGGGCTAAAACTATCCCTGTCCCTAAAACTACCCCTGCCATCCAGGCAGTGAAGCTGAAACGCTCCTGTGTCCAGCGCTCTTTATTTATCATAGGGCCTTGTGGAGAAAATGTGGGGGATGCTAACGCAATGTAATGGTTTTACAGAGCTCAGGTAATGGAAAAGATATTTTTTTTTATTTGATTTACTGAAACAGAGTTCTAGAAATGCTTTAATGTGGCAGTCCCACTAATCTGTCAAACGGACACTTTTCAGGAAAGTGAAGATAAATTCTGGCTTTATGCACAGAATTTTGCTGACCCACTCTGCTCTGTTTTGTGGAGGACTCAGTCTCTGTTTTTGGTTCCTAGGATGCTTTTGTGGTGATTACTTAAATTATGAAGTACAGTTAGCTTGACATGTCCTATTCCCCGTAGTTTCCTCCGTCAGTTTTCATAAAAAGAATGGTATGTGTTTCACTTGATGCTCAACTACACAAATATACATTGCTGGGGGGTCTGTGCAGAATAGCTGACATGCTGTGCATAGCATCTATGAATGCCAGAGGGAGATAACTCTTTTATCTTGCATAAGGACAAGCAGGAGAACCTGGGCACATGAAATGGAATTGCGCTTAGCTGGACCAAGAGGGACGCTTCTTTGATAAGAAGATAGATAAATAGTGAACTATCAACCTACTAAGACCAGGCATTCAGAGAGTTCACCTCCGTGATTTTAATTAAAAAACAAATATATATAAGGAAGGGAAACACCCTTGTTAACGGATGGAAAACATTAAGCTATTTATTTACTTTGTCCTTTCTGTGTCTTTCCCTCAGTTGTTCCCTTTGGCAAGCTACCTACTGTACAGCAGAACAGGAAGAAAGGGCATGTTGTTTCATGGCAGGCTGGGGTTTTGCTGTTGACTTGGGAGGCTGCAAGATGAGTTCTGAAGTAGCAAGTCTTAGAAATAACTCTGACCCTTTTATGGCCAGTGTTGCAGGATTTGGAAGTTTATAAAGCATGGCCTAGAGCCTTGCTGTTAATGATGTGACTTTCTGGTAAAATTTGCAAACGTTATCTGTGTGTTGAAATCTGTTCCTTTCCTTTTTTGCATGAGGTGTGGTGGTAAGTGCTGAAACCTGTATTCCTCCTTGTAGTTTTAAATGGAGACTGGAAAGAACCAGAAGTGAAACATGCGTTTTCTCACAGATAGGTAACTGCATTGCCATGGTAACTTGGGGATTTCATATTCCACATACACCATGTCTGTTGACACAAATTGTACGCTGCTTCTGGAAACAGGGATACAAAGATATATCTAGTTTTCCTGCCACTTTGGTTCTTTTATGTACAGCGAAAGGGAACATCTCTTCATATGCAATGCCCACTGTTAAATTCTCCATATTTACATTCATCCTCTTGTAAACACCTTTTTTTTTTTTTTCCCGAGAGAACGCCACAAAAAATGAAATACTGTGTGAAATACAACACAGCAGCATGGAAAGCAGTTGTGATTCTGCCAAAATACATGAATATCTGTTACAAATTTTGCCTGGATGCAGTTCATTCTTGGTTGTGGGGTATTTTTAATCCATAGCAAAATTTGACTGTCATAGCTGTGGCACACATATGGTGGTTCTAAGGCTACTTATTAAACCAGACATGATTTCTCAGGTGCTTTCTAATGCAGTGTGCAAGTCTGACAGAGACTATGGTTGGCACATAGCTCATAAGCAGATTCTGGGTGACGCAGCAATCTTTCTTTCAAGAAATTACTTCCAGCTTTCATATTTGTAAAGGGAAACTTGCAAGACTATCCCAAAAATAAAGAATTCAGTGATGCGCTGAAGGTTAGTAGTGATTTAATCTTATTTGAATTATTCCTTCCAACACGCCCTGGCAGAGCAGGGGCCTCTCCACAGTGGAGAGAATCTAGGAGGCTCACAGCGACCTCGCTGTGCCCTATGTTTTTCCGTTGCTTCTGATGTGTGAGTTTGTTCTTGGAGCGGTTTACGTAGAGCCCTGCAGGATTGGGCATGGGATTTTCCAGTTGTGTTTCCAGTAAAGTCCCCTTCCTTTCCTCCTTTCTCTCTTTCACTTTGGCTTTCTCACCAGCATAAGTAAAAATAAATCTTTTGTGGTTTTGGTTTTTGGTGTTTTGTTTTGTGTTAAATTCTCTGGACTGCATTGAAAGTTGGTCCTTTGCCTCTGACAGCGTGTTCTTCCCCCAGCCCCACGTTCACCAGAGTTGAACTGCAGTAGCTTGACTGTGGAAGTAATTTCATAAACATACATGATTAGCTATTGCAGAGGGTACTATAGGTGGGAACCAATAACAGGGAAATATTAGAGTCCTAAATTTGAGATGGGGTTTAAAGTGATATTGAGGAAGGAGAAGCCTTTGTAAAATCTGAGATCTCTTAAGTATTGGCTTTTCAGATGGGGATAAAGCTCTACTTTAGTAAATGTCACCCCTCCATTACTTCTTTCTTCCAGTGCTTCCAGAAAACTTTAAAAATTATCTCTAACTGTATTAGTCAACTTTTGAAAGGAAAAATAGGAAGAGTGTTATTGCGTGGACTGCATTTTAAGTTTAGTGGTGGCTAGCAAAGGTAAAGACTAAGATTCATAAAGCTTTCTAATTAAAATTTAGTGCTCTTACTGTTAAGTTGTGGTAAGATTGCTGTAGTAGTTAATTTCAGTTCCTACAGCTTATTCAAAATGGTTTGTGTCATCTTTTTTTTTTTTTTTTTTTTCCTATGGTATGAAACAAAGTGAGTTAGACCTCTTGCTTTACTGATTTTTATTATCATATAATATAGTGGCCTCCCCCTGAAATCACAACTGTGGGGTTTTACAGCCAGCAGCAGGGGCAGTAAAACTAGATGGAGAAGGTTTTGTCTTCATTCTTAAAAACTTGTGAAGTGCGTGATACGTGAATGTGAGATGGGCTGGGAGCAGACCCTTTGTCTGGTCTGATGCTGGGTGCCTGGTGGTTTGCTCGCTGGGTGAAGGTTGTGAGAAGAGATGTCAGGGAGGGAAAGGAGCTTTCCCATGCCAGCTAGCAGCTCTGCAACACACGTGGAGGTAGGACACTGTATCTGAGTCCCAGATACCATGTCCCCAGCTCCTCTCCTGGACTATTGTGCGTGGTGCTTTAAATCTCCAGGGTTGATGTTTTCCTGTAATGAATGCTGTCAGCTTGAGAGATGGTCTTAATTGTTAGTAGAATAAAAACTGTGGAGAAAATGGTTGATGTGCAATACTTCGGAAGGTTTATAGCTCTTTGTTTTCCTGTCCCGCTGCTATGGATACAGCCTGCACCGGCAGCACAGGAGGGTGCTCTGACAAACTCCTGACCAGTTGCTTAACTGCACCCAGGCAACTAGTCTCCTTGAATTTACTGGAGTCCTGTCGTGCTTATGGTTGAGGGAAGGATATCTGGTGCTTAGGGCTTAACTGACTAGGCAGCAGAGATGTGGGAAAAGTAATAAACTTATCTCACAGCCAGTGTAAACAAGGGGGTAGCTTGTTTTTTCTCCTGATCTCTATTAGTATTACAATTCTGGTTGCCGTTTGTAACGACAGAACGATGGAGGAAGCTGGAAATGGAGTAGATGCTTGCAATTCAGTGCCTTGCTGCACTTCCCATGGGCATGTGCACACTGGGTTTTATGCCTTTGGGAAGGTGTGTGCAGTCCAGTGGTTACAACAGATGGCTTTACAAACGACTTCACTCGTGTTTCCTTACACCTGGGTCTGATCTGCTACCATATGAAGGAACATGTTGTTGGAGAGGTTCCTCAGCTGGCTTGCTTGAGAATGGTGAGTCTGCAGTGATATCCTGGAGTTCAGGTCCAAGGGGAAAGGTCCGATTTTATTCATTGTTTGAGTTATTTCAGCTGCATGGCCTAAGCAGACCCCTACTGCTGGTGGGGTCGTGAGACACCATGGAGGCCCTGAAGAGGGAGGTCATTTTGTGGGGGGAGTATGACGTGAAAAGGAAGGTGAAGAGAGAAAGAAATTTTTAGGATTTAAAAAGAAAAAAAAAGGGATATGAGATACTGTGAAGTCATTGACTAGCTGACAGCCTGATTGTTGCATGAAATCAGTCTGAAACAAGAGATTGACTCTCACGTCAGTTTGCATTGTAGGTGTTGCAGAGTTTCAGCTTGTAATTTCCCTGACACAAAAATTTTTTAATCCTCTGTCTTTTCAACTGCCTGTCATATTTGCTCAGGAGAAAATAAAATGTTGGAAGTGATACGTTTATGTTTAATCTGCAGCTGGCAGAGGAATGATGCTGTGAGGAGTCTTAGTGCAGGGATAGCACAGATTTAAAAAGTAGGACAGTAAAGGCTTCTGCAGCTACACCATGGTAGGTTTGCTGGCTGCAGCTGTATTTGCATTTGAACATCCTTTTTGTTCACTTGAGTTCAGCCATACCCATTCACGCAGTCTTTACCTCTGCCCTGTACCAGTGCTTTTTTCCTTTTTTTGCCTCTGTAGTCCTTCACAGCCAGCTGGTGATCCTCCTCCACTGAAGGAGGGTTCTCCTTGGCCTCCCTCTAATCTCAGCTTGCAACAGGGTCACTTTAGATTAGTCTTTGCGAGGAATGATTTCCTCCTCGTAGGAGGTTTTAAGACCTCTAGTCCCTTCAAAAGCCCTGGGTCTCCTTGCTGCCTGTGAATCTGTCCTGCAGTGCTGGCATGGAGAAGAAATGCTCCTGATCCCATGCATGAGGACTTTTCTCAGTCTGGCTGTCGGGAATGCTGCTGTGCCAGGGAGGTTTTGCTTTGCTTCTGGTTTAGCTGTTGGGGCAGCTGCCTGCTAGCACCTAAAATAGGAACTCTTCCATTCTTTTTATAAAGACGGATGGTCCTCAGCCTTTGTGCTTGAGCTGCTGACAGAAGATTTTGGTCTCGTCTGTTTCCTTGGAATGATCTTCTGCTAGCTTCCTGAGAAAACAGATGTTATTGCTTTCCCTCCTTCCCCCCATTCTCTTGATCTCGCAGGAGTTGCAACTTCTACCTCTTTGCAGATGTAAAAAAAATTTTTTTGTGTGTTCCTTCCTGGGTTGGGGAGGAGACCTGCTGGCTAGGGAAAGGTGAATTTGTTATAATGCTCCAGCAACTTCGTAGAGGGATATTAGGAGCTTTGTGTTTTAAGTTACAGCAATATGTCCTGAGTTTCATGCTTGCGATTTTATTCCTATTGATGATAATGCTCTCTTTTTGAAAAAAGATAAACAAATTGTAACAAATCAGTAACTGGTTCAGTCAACATTTGTACAGATTTTATGGAAGACCTAAGTGGCCTAACAGAAAGTCATGGGCAGAACAGGTTACCTCATGTCAAGATGTCTTATGAATACTCCTATGAGTATCGAATTCAGCCTGTAACAGAAGTCGCAAGCTTTCAAAGAACTTGTTTGTTTCTTGTGCTTTCAGGTGTGCAGCCTGTTTATTTGTACCCAGCTGCCATGGTGTGGCTTGCCCCAGGCTTATGACTTCTGCTTTTCCTGGACTCTTCCATTTCTGCCATACTAACTGTAATTGGTCTTGCGTTCTGTTGTATGTACTTGGTGTTTTTGTGTGTTGACACAGTGTCTACAACGGTGGGGTCCCTGTACATGACTGGGACTCTAGGTTTAACAAGAATAACAGCAAGAATTGGCCAGGTCTCTTTGATCTCTGATTAGCTAGTGGAGATACGGAACATCATGGTCTGAATGCAGATCACAGCAAGCATATTTTCAAAAGTTAAGAGCCCCACAGCCGCATACCTTTGCTGCCAAAGCAGAAAAGGCGGGGAATGACTTGGAGATCCTAACCTTCATGTCACCTTTGGAGGTGTTCTAGCCTCTATTTGAGACACAGCGTGAAGCAAAGGAAATCTTAATTGCCTCTGACTTTGACCGGAGTGGTCTCCCTGTAATTGTGGAGGCTAGTACTGGAAGCTATCAGGCTGGTTTCTGCCATCAACATTTTTCTCAGATAGCATTAAAAATACAAGATGGATCTGTGCTGAGTGCTGTTCATATGGAAGTGCTTTAAGAATTGTGTGCAGCATTTCTTAAAAGCCCATTAGAGGATGTTCAGAAAAAGTTGTTCTCTTGCTACAGCAATTTCGATTTTCAATCAGTTTCTCTCTTTCCCCTTTTTAATTTTTTTTTTTTAACTGCAGATCAACTTGAGCGTGTGTTCTTGCGTCTTGGCCATGCAGAAACAGATGAGCAGTTACAGAACATTATTTCCAAATTCCTACCCCCTGTTCTCCTCAAACTGTCCAGCACACAGGAAGGAGTTCGTAAAAAGGTAAGGGTGCAATTTACCATAATGGTATGCTGTCCTAATCAGGGGGAAAGAAATGCCCCTGATGTATCATAATTTACTATACTTGGATGTCTTCTGCGGAGAAATTTACTCTTTGAGGAAAACTTGTCATGAGCCTGATACAGAATGATTTATTACAACTGTTAGGGCTTAAAGAGAAGAGTCATTGCATGTATCAGCCAAGTCTTTTGCAGATATGTGAAGGCTGCATTTGTTTCCACTTGAGGCTGGCAAGCTATGAGTTAGCCTGAGGCCAAGGCTTACTGCCATAGAGGCAGTTGCCGTGGCTTCCAGATTAGGGCTGTTGTGCATTCACCTGACTTTCGGCACATGTGGACCAAGCTTGCTTCTATGTGCGAAAGACCATGAAGACATACTCATTGATGTCATTCACCCATCTGATAACAGGAACAGGAGCAAGGACCAAACAATTTTGAAGATGTGTACTTGAAGCTGTGAAGAAAGGCATCCAACTATCTAGTGGAATTTTTTAGGGTGTTTTTATATGATATTTTTCCTATAAATTGGAATGTATTGTCTGTATTGAGCGTTGTGAGATTTAGGAAAGGGGAAGGGCTACTCCTTTGAAAATTAAATTTCAAGAGGCCTCTCAAAATCAGATAATACTCTTACAGTGTATTGTAGTTTTTGTGTTAGAATAAATGAATAATGAAATAAAACTCATTTCTTCTTCTGTCTATGTATTTAAACTATAGATTTTTATCTATACAAGATGATGATGATGATAATATAAGCAATTATAGCACTTCCGTGTAGTTCTTGGTATTTGTCAAATTCATTGCGGTCAAGGAAATTACTCTGATTTCTGCTTTCGCCATATCAGTGAAGGGAAGTTGACTCTCTCAGTACTCTGTTTTCAAAATAAATTCAAAATGTAACAAGAAGGCTCTGTATGTGGTGATTTATTTTTTTTTTGTCTGTTATTTTTTACATATCAAAATAATTTATCAGTGAGAGAGAGTGGTGAGGGAAAGACTAATTTCTTGTTTTATTCTGATGAACATCAGTGAAGTTTTACTGTGGAGTGTATAACCTGCAGGTAAATCTGTTCAACATGCACATTGCCTTTTTCTGTTACTTACATCAGAACTCAGCTTTTCAGTGTTCTACTTGCTCTTACTTTGCTGTTAATCTGGTGGGAAAATGTCTTTAAGAAGTCTGATGCATTTTCAAATGCTAATAACTTTTAAACACAAATACCTAGCTTTACAGTGCTAATTTTACTTGGTGGATGACAAAGAATGTGCCTATTGTTCAACTTCAGCTTCAAAATCATGTTAAGGCTATGTAAGTAAAATAAAAGCACGTTTTTTTACATGATCACTCAAATAATTGGGAAACTAATCTATTAATGTAGTTGAAATAGAATGGAAAGGGAGGGACAAACTTTTTATTCACCCAGTGACTGAATATGGCCTATGACAAAACTCTGCTCTCCCATGTCATGTCTGTCTCCTACGATTAGTGCAGTGGTTAAAAAAAAAAAAGACAACAACAAAAAAAGGTGTGCCAACATAGTTAATGCCAACATTAGTTTGAAAACTTACACCATTTCAATTGAATCAACAGTGTAGCTTTTGATAGTACAGGTATAAGAGTGAAAAAAAGAACATCTGTGTGTTGCTGATGAATTGTAGATCAATACAGTTGTTCAAAGACTTCCTTTCACCCAGCTTCAGAAGCACAGTGTAGTTCATTCAGTGCACCAGGTGGATTGACTACACTGTGATTTTACTCTGACTCTCCAGATTAACTTTCTTCACAAGCTTGTACTGCTAGAAAATAAAATTCCATTTTTCTTCCCGTTGCCTTAACATATTGCTTTGTTGGTCTTATCCCAGCCCTTAATTTTGTGGCTGTCAAGTCAATATTACTGTCTCATTCAGTAGTTTGAACTGATTGCCCTCATATGTTTTCAGCTCTAGGATGTAGTCTAGGTCATAGAATTACAGAGTCATAGTATGGTTTGGGTTGGAAGGGACCTTAAAGATCATCTCGTACCATCCCCCCTGCCATGGGCAGGGACACCTCCCAGTAGACTAGGCTGCGCAAAGCCCCATCTAGCCTGGCCTTGAACACCTCCGGGGATGGGGCATCCACAGCTTCTCTGGGCAACCTGTTCCAGTGCCTCACCACCCTGACAGGAAAGAATTTCTTCCTAATATGTAATCTAAATCTCCCCTTTTTCAGTTTGAAACCATTATGTCTCATCCTGTCGCGCCACTCCCTCGTAAAGAGTCCCTCCCCATCCTTCCTGTAGGCCCCCTTTAGGTACTGGAAGGCTGCTAGAAGGTCTCCCCGGAGCCTTCTCCAGGCTGAACAACCCCAACTCTCTCAGCCTGTCCTCATAGGAGAGGTCCTCCAGCCCTCTGATTATCTTCGTGGTCCTCCTCTGGACCCACTCCAACAGGTCTGTGTCCTTTTTATGTTAGGGGCACCACAGCTGGACACAACACTCCAGGTGGGGTCTCAGGAGAGCGGAGTAGAGGGGCAGAATCACCTCCCTCAACCTGCTGGCCATGCTTTTTTTGATGCAGCCCAGGATGCTGCTGGCTTTCTGGGCTGTGAGCGCACGTTGCTGACTCGTGCTGAGCATCTGCCAACATCCCCAAGTCCTTCTTCTCAGGGCTGCTCTCAATTCATTCTCCACCCAGCCTGTATTTGTGCCTGGGGTTGCCATGACACAGGTGCAGGACTTGGCCTTATTGAACTTCATGATTGTTGGCATGGGCCCACTTCTGAAGCCTGTCCGGGTCCCTCTGGATGGCATCCCTTTCCTCCAGCATGTCAACTGCTCCATTCAGCTTGGTGTCATCGACAAGGTTGCTGAGGGTGCACTCAATGCCACTGTCCATGTTGCCAACAAAGATGTTAAACAGCTGTGGTCCCAGTACCGATCCCTGAGGAATGCCACTTGTCAGTGCTTGCCACTCAGACATTGAGCCATAGAGCACAACTCTATGTGTGTGAGCATCCAGCCAGTTCCTTATCCGCTGAGTGGTCCAGCTGTCAAATCCGTGTCTCTCCAATTTACAGATCAGGATGTCGTGCGGGGCAGTGTTAAATCCTTTGCACAAGTCCAGATGGCTAATGTCAGTTCCTCTTCCCTTATCCACCAATGCTGTAGCACCATTGTAGAAGGCCACCAAATTTTTCAAGCACAGTTTGCCTTTAGTGAAGCCATGTTGGCTGTCACCAGTCACCTCATTTTCTGTATGCCTTAGCAGAGTTTCCAGGAGGATATTTCCACATATGTTGATAAGATTGCAATGTCTATACCTTCTTAATCCATTTACTCTGAAGAGGTAATCCCTGTTCAGGCCACGGTTTGACAGGTGACTTACATTCAACGCAGGATGTCTTCTACCAAATCAGTTACCCTAGCAGTGTTGCACAGAGAACTAATCTGGGGTAAATTCGCTCTGCTGGTTCTGATGTGCTCCAAGAAGTGTTGGTGCACTGGCAGCATTTGTGCCAGACTGGATACTGTGTCGCTTCACGAAGCCCATGTGAAGCCAGCAAAACCGTAAGAAGCAATCATACTCACAAGTGCAGACATTTGCCTGATTCAGGTCAGAGTACTGCTGGATGAGATCTTTAGTGCACTGATTTGGTATTATTGATTAGAGAAGCTAATCCCTCACACATACCCAAATCCAGCCATGTCTCTTTTCACCAGCCACCATGGGTACTTTGAACAGGTTCCTCAAACTCTGTCATAGTTGCATGTTTCTTTTCCTTCACAAAAAAGTGTGTGCAGACAGGTTTTTTTCCTCTCTAAAATAATGGGAATTTGTGACTGCTGTTGTAATAATTTTGCAGCAGCAAAATTTGGTGTCTGTCAGCATTACTTAGCTTGTCAGCTTATCTCTGGTCTCAATCGCATGCTTGTGGTCAGCTATGCAGTCTCTCTAGATTATATCTGGATGTTATTTTGTTTGATACCTAGTCATGGAGTGGATGCAAAGATGATGTCTTAGCTCATATGCAGCTCAGCAAGCATATGGTTCTGCAGTTTCCATGACAAACTTGATCACAGCAATTTAGCTGCTTTTTCACCATACTACGACCAAGGTAATGAGCCATCAAAAGCACAGGATGGTGTGCCCACTCTGTTTTTTTGACTTGAATTGCTTGAAGTCAACATACATCTAGGACTGTCTCTGTCAGGTTTTACTGGAGCTGAGCTGTCTCCGTTTAATGTCACTTATATTTTTGCACCACCTTACTTGAGAATCTGGTAGGGTTTGTGAGTGAGATGCAAATTTTCAGTGTGATTTCTCAGAACCCGTTGTTCCAGAGTAGAGATGGTAGTTTTTCAAATTCCTCCATTCAGGTATGGTATCTTGTTTAGTGGATTTGCAAGTGGCACTTCGCTGGTGCTATGCTAAGAAACTACTTTATGGAATTGTAGAATCATGGGATAATTCAGCTTGGACAGGACCTCAGAAGGTCTCCCGATCAACCTCCTGCTTAAAATGATCCATTACAAGTTCAGACCAAGATGATGAAGGTTTTATTGAGGTGGGTCTTGAAAAACCTCCAAGGATAGAGACTGCACAAACTGTCTGCTCCGCTACTTGGGAGCGCTCATCAAGAGAAGGTGCTACCACTCTGCACCTCTCTTGTTTCAAGGCACTCTGGCCCCAGCTCAGCTTGCTGTCCACCAGAGCCCAGGGCCATTCCCCTGGAGCTGCTGCCGGGTCCGTTGGCATTGCTGCAGGGCAGGCCTGCCCATTGCTCCTGCCTGACATTCATGGGGCTCCTGTTGGCTTCTCTTCTTGCCAGAAGGATTTCAGTTCTGTCTTGTTCCACTCCAAACATAGTTTTCATACACTTATGGGTGGATTGGGATTTTCTTTTTTTTTGTTACGTGTTGAATTGAAGTTACTCTACAGCCACAAGGTAGAGCTGCAATGCAGATTTCCAAGCCAGGCTCAGTTTAGAGGGATAATAACTAACTGTGTAGAAAGAACTGGTCATCCTCAGTGATTGTTTCTTCCTGACATTTCTATTGATGGAGGATATTGGTTGTGGCATGGTTTGGGACTTTTAATGTATTTGTCTTAACAGTGTCTTGAGACATGTCAGAGTGGTTTCAAGATAATACAATAAATGAGGGCTGCCATTTTCTTAGGAAATCAGGCAATCAGGAAGCCCAAGCTTGATTTGTCTATAATAGGCCTGCTTAGTGGACTGAGAGTGAGTGGAGCGCAAAGTAGTAAAATTTTTGTTTTCTTCCTGTCAGGTCATGGAGCTGCTGGTTCATCTGAACAAGCGCATCAAAAGTCGTCCAAAAATTCAGCTTCCAGTAGAGACGTTGCTAGTTCAATATCAAGATCCTTCTGCAGTGTCTTTTGTCACTGTAAGTGTCTGTTCTTCCAAGAATAGTTCCTGATTTACTTGTAACAAGCAGAATGCTCTTTAAAGCCCTTGTATTTAGCTTTGTAGGTTTTCCTAGCAAGTATGTTATTGATATGAGGTTGATGTTTTAAGAGATTTTTTTAAATTAAACTTTATAGTCTTGTGTAGGTGAAACTTAGTTTCAGAAAGCAGCTACACTATTGATTCTGTTCAAATTACGGATATTTACTCTTGAAGTTTTGTGAATGCATGAATTGTCATTGCTTGTATTGTAGAGGGTCTGTTATATTGTTAGAAGCTTCATTTTCCAAGCAGCTATCAATCCTTATCCTCATATGTGCAGGATCAGGGTGTTACTTAAAACTTCTATATTTCTCTGACCACATGAGAAACTGAATTTTCAGGTGTTTTTAGGGTCAGGACCTTAGCTGAGCAAGAAAACATGAAAAAACCTGATTTTATAGATGGGGAAACTTTACTAGATGTTTTCATTCAATGTAGTTTAAAAAGTGAATATAGTTTAAAAATGTTTTTGTGAAACTATGAAGACAATTTTCAACTGTGGTAGTTCTGTTGCAAATCACCATAATGAAAAAAGTGATAAAATCAGAGGGAAACTTTCTGTCCTCCTCATTTGACTATTCAGTCATATGTGGCATAAATGGAAAACATAGCATCTTAGAAACTGATGGAAAAATACTTAGACTTGAAACAGCAGTACCACAGAAGTAATCTTAGATTGTCTTTAAGCAAGTGTGGTTATCTGGAGTTCACCTTTTCGAAATGGCCGAAGGTTTCTAGAATGCATGTGTTCTGTACAGCAGTAAAAGAACCATCTTCTTTGAAGACAAACTTGACATAAACTGTGCTTTTTGCTGAACATGTCAAAAATCAGTTTTCATTCATGTGTCTGAGTGATGCATGTTGTTGTTCTGTGCCTTCAGGCTTCATAAAATTTTAACAAGTGCCATCTACAAAGAAGGGTGCTGCTTCCCACTTCAACACTTCTTTCACCCAGGTCATTGAACACATAACTCTTATCTCTGCAGTTCCTGACTGGATTTGAATCAACGTGATAGCAGTTAGAGCAGTTAGGTAGTCCAGTGTTCAGTATTGCTCTGCTGTGCTGTCCTGTCTCTGGGCTCTGCTTGGATTACATTTTCAGCTTTTAATTACAATGATTTCAAAACACATTTTCAAGAGAACCCTTGGCTATGCTGCTGACTTTGTATTTATTCAATATTGCTTTCATTTCAGAAATAGGTAAGAGACAACATTACATTTGCTTTCCTTGAAGCTGTTGCTCAGGTAAAGCTGCTCTTGGTGAAACTGGCGGCGAATAAGAGTAGCTAGAGAGGGTTTTCCTCCTTTTAAAGTGAAGGCTCAGCAAGACCTACTCAGAAAACCCTTTCCAAGGGTTTAACCCCTTAATTAACCCTTTATTAATCCTTTAATAGCTGTCAGTCCAATGAGCCTTAGAGTTAAAAAATTGGTCCTCCAAACCATACGTGGTTTCCAACACCCAATTATGTAATATAACATACAAGAAGAGTTTAAAGAACAGATATTTCTTTTGCACTGTTGCAATACTGTGTGTTTTTTCTACTCCTTTAGAATTTTACCATAATTTATGTTAAGATGGGATATCCCCGTCTGCCTGTGGAAAAACAATGTGAATTGGCTCCAACTCTTCTCACTGCAATGGAAGGGAAACCTCAGCCACAGCAAGACAGGTATAACTAGCTTATTCTTGGAGTGAATTGTGCTGATATTGTTTTAGTAAAATAATTGTATCATTTGATAAAAGGTTATTTTTTTTCCTTGGTGATATCTTCATTGCTTAGGATGTTCTTGGCTTGTACCATTTGTATCAGCAATTCAGTAGTTCGGGTGGTACAAGAATTCATATAGTTTAATATCGTAATAATATACAGGATCTGCAGCAGCAGACTCTGTATAAGAGGCCTGTGTTATGATGGTTATGCCTGTCCATATCCCCCATCCATCTTCATCAAATTCTGGTTTACAGCTTAAGGCCAGACCTTCAGTAAATATCCTCTGTCCAGCAACAGGAACAGCAGTAAATGTCTCAGATTTAAAACTTTAAATTTCTTATGGATGAGACGGTCCTAGAGTGTATTTTGTGGCATAATAAGGAAACATTAAAAGTCTGGACAAAGGCAGTGATTTTATCTTTCTAGATGTGTGTGTGTGCATGTATACAGATGTATATGTTCTATGTTAAGCGCAAATCCTAATTTATCTTCTGCCTTCCATTTTTAAGTACATCAGGTGGCAAATAGAGGCCATAGAATTGTGAATCAGTTTAACTTCTGTTAAGATTTTTTTTTTTTTTTGCTGTTAGGGACCAGGTTTGCTTTTAAAGGTTTCTCTCTTGAATGTTAAGAATAAACAGGTGTGTTTTTTTTAAATGGTTGCAGTAAATATAATTGTTTTTCAGCCTAATGCATCTTCTAATACCAACCCTTTTTCACATGAAATACCCTGCTGAACCACTGAAAGCAGCAGCTTCTCCATTTAATCTTGCTGAAAAACCAAAGACTGTACAACTGCTTTTGGACTTTATGTTGGATGTTCTTCTTATGCCTTATGGGTAAGTAAGAGTTAATACCAGTCTTCTCTAGTATTGATGTGTTCTTTATGTGTGAACCATTACAAACTGCATGCCTGGAAACTCATTTAAAATATGCTGTTATTTCCTGGCTCGAATGAAGCAAGTTACATGGTTCAGTAAGATACAAAACAGGATCCTAATTTTAAGAATGGGATCACCATCTTCCTTATTTAACAAAATGTCTTTTTTCTACTTAATTAGGTGTTAACACTGTTCTGTCCTTGACCTCTTTTGGGATCACAGTGAAGCTATGAGACGTGTGAGCTATCTGTTAAATAACCAAACCTTTAAAATAGAAGCCAGATCAAAATGCTTGCTCATCTTTCTGCAGTTGAGTTTTAAGGCTTAGTCCTCCAAGGTCATAAGCACGCGTAATCTCTGAAAACTTGTGCTTTCTAGAATTGAACTTCTAGTAACAAGATTTGTCTTTCATCTGTTTTGTGGTGAAAAATGTTTTAAGTGTAATGGCGTGTCTTGGTGTGAGCGCTGTTTCTGAGAGTGAGGATGATTTACAGAGCAACTTAAATTTACTGATCACTGCTTGTTAGGAATCTTCTAGTGTCTAAAATCAATACTTTCTCAAAATCTATTTTCCACTACCTTTTTTAGTGTCTTTGTATTGCTAGCGGAGCTTTTGAAAGAAAATAGAAATAATTTTAACAGTAGAACACACTTCTTTTTTCTGACAGTTCATTGATTCCCGTAGGATTTTTCTGAGCACCTAACTCTTGATCACCCAAGTGGATTAACCTGAAGGAATGACTTTTAAAATAGTGAGCATGTGATGTTTCTCCTTGTAGCTTTGCTAGAGGTCATGCTCCCATCAGATGTTGTGGGGGCCACTTTCTTACCATTTGAGTGCGTAGAGTTTTGCAGCTTATAGTTTAAAATGCTTAGCCTGCTCCTCTATTCACAGCTCACACGCTTCAGTTTGCCCAGGTTGTTGCTCTCAGCTTCACCCCACACCGCTGCAGCTGTAGCTGCAGCAGATGAAGTCCTTGGGCTTTGAAATGAGACTTCACTTCCTTCCATGCTTTTGTACTCTGGCCAAGCATGACAGTTTTTAAATACTCAAAGACACCGCAAGAGTAGGGGTGAAGGTTTCATTTTCTTCCCAGATGGTGCTCAGAGAGTGTCTTCAGCTGGCCTGTCTCTCTGGATGCATCTCTTAAGGTCTTGTTCCCCAGGGCGAGACCATTTGCAGCCCTTTACAGCTAATTTATGCTTGGTAGAACTTGTTCTGTCATTGCCCGGTTGTGAATTAGCCTTGCCAGTCTGCATGCAGTAAAACAACCACAAAGCCTAACTGTAGGGCTTAAACCTCATAATCAAGTTCAAGTGTTTTAAGTAGTGAGACTTGGGATGAATGTTTATCCTTCTTGTTGAGACTTTTTACTTCCTTTTGTTGCCTGTGCGATGAATGCAGAACAGATTATGGCTGGCTGGAGCAAAATAATTCTTACTGGTCTGTGCACTACAATTTTGATGCCTTCATGTGTTGACTAGCTTCCAAGGATACAGGGAGAGTCGGCGTGGCTTTTGTGAGAGTATGGAGATGTGCACGGGGCAGCTAGACTAGTCAGTCTCCAAAATGACTGATATCTAAACTTCACCTTTATGGTTTTTGCTTTCCTTCCCTGCCCAGCACTAAAATTGCCGTTTTCCAAGACATTATTTTATTTATTTAATTTTTATATCAAGGATTGTTCCCTGCCACGTCATCTTGTTGCGTATGCTTCATTATTTCCCTTGTTAGGTTTACATTTTTCATAGGAATCATACAAATGTTGTTAAAGCTTTTAGTACAAGTTTCTTGAATATAGTACTGTCTGCCGACTACGCCAAATTCTGTTGCGTGAAACGGGGCCAAGCGGTTTTGGCAGAAGATAAACCCCCTTGCGTTCTAACACTCCTCACCGAGGTGGGAGGCTAGGTGCGGCTAGGTTTAAATTCTGAGTGATGCCCAATTCAGCACTATCAGTCCAATCGCGTTTAATATGTATTAAACTACTACGATTTGGATACACTAATAGTGGACTGCACCTTCAGTCTAGTCGTGCTCCTGAACTAGCACGGCCTCTCTGTAGTTTTGGTCGCGTTCAGTGAGAAAGCGAAACGACTAGCTACTTAAACAGTGCAGTTTATTTAAACAACGGATATACAGGTTCCTTAGGATTGCCGGTGATAAATACACTGTCTGCAAAGCACGTGCAAATAAAGATATTGCTAAGTATACAAACGCGCGACAAAATTATAAACGATACAGCCTGGCTATAAATGTAGGGTAGAGATTCTCTAGAGAAATTTCTAAGTCCCCGAGAAAGCGCTCGGTGTAATCGAAGTCTTACCCAAAGGCGTCCCTATGGGGGGGAAGAGAGGCTCAGCCCGTCGACTGATCCCGGAAATCAGCGGTGGAATTCTTCGCGATGGTGTCTTCCCTGACATCCCCTCTCTCTTGGGCTATTTTTATATTTTTTTTTTATCTTCAAAGTGGAGTTTGAGTGACTTTAGTCATACGTACTTTTATTATGATTAATGTATTCAAGGAGGAGTGTTCACCCCTCGGGGGCGGATAGCCTCCGGGATGGAGGTGTGTTTTGGTACATTGTGGTGAGCAAAGTTCGCACAAAGGACAGCATTTCATCAACATTTGACGAAATGTTGGCTCGGGTAGCGTGTAGGCCGCTTATCAGTTCCGTAGTACGATCTCGTCCCCATATCTGCTATTTGTCACAAGGGAAGGCCACGGAACAAGCGTGTTCCGTTCCATCCCTCGTGTAGTTTCGCAAACAACCTTGTACAGGGAATCACAGATGTTGCATTCTTCGTGTGCTAGCTGCGGCTGTATTCTACCTCAGAAGCCTCTTGATTTTATGACTTTCCTTAATGTGTGAACAATGCTGTATTTTTGTATTCTTGGCCAATTTAGTAATTATTCCACAACTTCTAATACAAAAGTTGAACATTCTGGTTCATAACCTGAGATAACTTTTCAGAAATGCCAATGGACCCTACTCTCTCCTAACTGAGGTTGGTTTTTAAACAGTTATAGTAAGATCATTGTGGCTCTTGCAGAATGTGCTGGGATAACTGGTAGCTGAGTCTCAACAGAGTAAAATTCTGTCCTATGTCAGAGTCATGGGATTAATTAAAGAAGAACATGTGAAGTTGGGACAGGTTATGTTTATTCCTTCATTCCAGCCTCTAATTCAGCTGGCAATGTGGATTGGTAAAGCCTCTAATGAAACTCTTTTCCTACCTGCTTAGGTTCGTATTGAATGAATCTCAGAGTCGACAAAACATGCCCTCGGCCCAGGGTTCTTCATCGAGTAGTGTGGGAGGTCCTGGAATCCCTCAGCCGCCTCCAGGGATGAGCTTTTATGCAGCCAAAAGGGTAATTGGAGATAGCCCATGGACACCAGAGCTGCTGGAACAGGTACTTGCTGTGGGGCTGGTCCTTAGTGAACTGGTGGTGGTAACAATAACGGCTACAGAGGAATGGAAGGCTGGAGGGAAAATATGTAACTAATCCTGACCAGGTCTTTAGTTGCCGTGAGGGAATTTATTGAGGGACTTCACCCAATGCCTTAAGGAGCTTTACCACAGTGAGATGGGGTGGGAGGTGCCAGCAGTTCTCAGAGTTGGTTAGGAAGCAACCATGACTGCACTGTACTCCTGTGTTTTCCTCCTAAAGTAGGTTACAAAACTCTTATGTTTATGGAAGTGTCCCTTTTTAGCAGAGAAGTAGCAGAGTATCCCTAATTGTAATGCTGGTAGTACTACTGGGTGCTGCTGAAGAGGTGGAGAACATGTGAACTTCTCCTTAGCAAGCAGAAGCCATCAGTTCAGACAGCTGAACTGCTACGGTTATTGTAACGTGTGTTTTCTTGTCAGTAACCCTGCCTTCACTTTCCCCACTGTTGAACAGTGTAAGCTGGGGATAGTGAAGTTCATTGAAGCTGGGCAAGTGCCAGAACTGGAAGCTGTTATACACCTGGTTGTAGCCTCCAGTGATACAAGACACAGCGTTGCCACTGCAGCAGACCTGGAACTAAAGAGCAAGCAAAGGTATGAGTTTGGGTGTTTGGAAAAGATGGTGCTAGTGTTCCTAACAAAGCTAGCTGCAGTTAATGTAGTGCTCCAGAGAGACTGTGCTCCTAAAGGAGGAAGGCTGCAGTCCCTTGCATACCTGCAAAGCTGCACTGTATTCGCAGCAGGCTGGGAATGGTGTGGCTCACAGTCTTGCAGCTGGGAACATCACTTGGCTCCGGAGCTGACAGCTTTAGCTGTCTGTGTTCAATCATCTTTGGTATTGCTTTTGAGCCATTTGTTTATTCCTTGGTTTCCAGATTGCCCTCTGTTGATTATCAATGGTCAATAAGACCTCAGTAGGTGATTCATAGCTGGTCAACTTACCTATATTGTCTTTCCCAGAAAAGTATACTTTCATTTAAATTATTAAGGCAGTAAAGAGACTGTAATTGTGAAGTGGACCATAGTCTAGGCGGTTTGGCAGCCACTGTTGTCTGCATTATTAAAGCATTTGCACATCTGCAGTCCACCTTTCATCATCTAAAGGCAATGTTTCTGTCTTTAACTTATCAAGAGGCCAGTGTAATTGCTGTTGGTACTATTTGTTGAGTCATTGATCGTGCAAGGTTTGCTGGCTCATGTAGGAGATGCGGAGCAAGAGAGGCCTGCCTTTGAAATGTGTATGTGGCTTCCCTATTACTAGAAGTATAGGACTGTTTAACTTGGAGTCAAATACGTAATGTGAAACCTTCTTTATTGGAGTCTATTCATGTGCCTCAATCATGACAGGGGAGATGACCCTAGTAAGTTGACAACAGCCTGGTTAAGAAAGGCAGTCTGTCCTTTGCTGTTTGTCTCATCTTTCCCTTCCTGTTGGTATTCTTTGCCTGGAGAGCAAAATACATGTGTGGACAAAATGTATGTTAACATGCAACGTTAAATGTCTTTTATGGGAAATATATGCTACTTCACAGCTCAGTTGCTTGGAAATCAGTTCCCTTACTGAAAGAAAGGGATGGTTCTGTCTCCTCCACTTTTTTCAAGCATGCATGCTTAACTTTTTGTTTTCTGTGGGGTATTTTTTGGGTATGTGTGTGTGTTCCAAACAGTCTCTTCAATAGCTAGCATTAGATGGTTATCGTGGGCAGACAGGCTTTTCTGAGAGACCGAAATGAAATAGTCCTAGAATTAAAAATACCCTCTTCTCTATTGAAATGTCAAAGCACCGAGGTTGAAGAATGTGGAGAAATTTGTTGACAGATGACCATTCTGTATTCAATCAGTAGACTACCATGGTTTATACGTCTTGTTTCAGTGAGAGAGAAGGGAGCACATAGGTTTCTCGTAAATTATTTTAAATTATATTGTCAGAATTTGTAGGTGAAATTTGTAATCACTTCACATTCTTCGTGATTATATGTTATGTGGATGTGGGAGGAGTGATTAGAAGTCAAATTAGATCTATTAAAACTCTGGTAAGAACATGAATATGATGCAAAATGCTATAAAACATAGATTTCAAAAAGTAATCAAAGGTTGGAATCTTAACATGTTGGTGTTCAATGTGTTTTTTTCTTTAGTTTAATTGACTGGAACAATCCTGCTATCATCAACAAAATGTATAAAGTGTATCTTGGGGATATACCACTGAAAACCAAGGAGGTAAGATTTGCCTTCAGAGTTGCATACCTGCTTAATTTCTGAAGCTGTAATTTTAGTTGCCTTATTGTATTTGGAGAAAACACGTATGTGTGTCTTAAATCTATCACTTCCTTGATCTCTGCTTTCACTGAACCTTTTTGGTATTGAATAAATTTTTTTCTCTGTCCCAGTGTGTTCTGATTTGCAGTAGGAAGTGATTTAACTAATTTAAAAGTCCTGCTGTCCAAAGATGCACTGTATTATTTCAACTCTCTTTCTGACAGGGATCTGTTCTGAAACCAGAAATGAAACGAGAGTCAGTCAGCACCCGTGTTAAATTAAAGATAGTTCCTCATCTTCTGCGATCCAGGCAAGCTGCAGAAACTTTCCCAGCTAATATTCAGGTAACACTTGCGTTCCTAAGCTGCTCTTCCTAATGAGATTAATAATACAGTTCCTCCAGTACTTAGGGGACAGAAGCACTGTTACTGATGACAGCGTTTAAAGAAGAAGGGGAATTGGAAAACCTTTGAGAGTGAGGCCAGATGTTCTCTATAATCTGCTTTTTATTCCTTTTGACCAGGTGGTTTATGATGGACTCTTTGGTGCAAACACAAATGCAAAGCTGAGAAGTCTGTCCTTGCAGTTTGTGCATCATATTTGTATCATGTAAGTAATTTGGAGTGAACACAGTGTTTTTTAGTTATTTGCCTAGAAGCCACTCTGTTTACTAAATATATAACTGAACTAAGGGCAAAGAAAGAGTACTAAAACTCATAGAAAGTAGAGTTTGTTCCTTAGTCACACATTGAGTTGTAATTTCTCAGTTTAACAAAGTTGAGAAAAAATGATGCTGAGAAAAGATACTTTTGAGGGATGCAAAAGGTAATACTTTGTTTGTTGGTGTCTCTAATTGCAGTTGTCCAGAAAGTAAAATAAAGCCATTGGGCCCAATGCTTCTAAATGGACTTACAAAGCTGATCAATGAATACAAAGAGGTAAGCTGAAAGGTTCTTTGACATAGAGCTATAGTTCTTCCTATGAATACAAGTGAAAGACAAATACCTTTATGATGGAAACTGGTAAATCTCTTTTTTGTAGTTGCCTGAGAGGCTATTAAAGGACACTTTTTAAGAAATTTTGTTGGAATAGAAGCAAATACCTTAATAGGCTGCATAAGGGAACTGTTTTACTTGTTTAACAGCTATGGATAGGTGCCTGAACACTATTTGTGAAGTCTCAGGAAATAATAGTATTGGTAATTTAAAGAGTGAGGCCAGAGTAGCATCTAGCTGCTGTTACTCATTACTCCAGAGCATGCAGGGGCCTCAGCTCCAGGCGTGTACCCCGGTGTGATAAGCAGCTGTATAGGCCCTGCTTGTAATACCTTCCATCCTGTGTGTCCAGGGATGGTATTGCTGTGGCAAGGGTGTTAGAAACAGAACCGCAAACGCCACTGTGGCCTGAAGAGATCTTCCCAGTGCCACTTCAGAAGGGAAATTGCCCACAATATGCCTACATGTATCTTATGAAGGGCTGATGCTGCAGACTTCCTCTTCTGCAGCTTTGATCCTCTTGCTGGTTCATTTGAACTGTTGGATGTGACCTCTGGCCTGAGTTGGTGTTGAGCACATGAGCCTCCCCTGCCATTGGGAAGGGCATGAAAAAGGAGTGTTCAGGGGGAAGTAAGCCCATATATAAATGTGCTGTGTTGGTCATCTGCAGGATCCATTGTGCAAAACAGCTTCCTTTGTGTAAAGCTGCTGTTTTGGGCCAGTGGAAGGTTTCTGTCCCTTTGCTACTGTTTCATGTACTTACTGAATCTCCTTAGCTGTCCCGCTTGAAATAAAATGTGAGTAGCTAAGACAGAAGGGAGATTTACATTTTGTCACCATTCATAATTCTCTTTTTCTTGTGGAAATGCATGCTTTCTCTGTTCCTACATAATGCTTTTATTCCCGGATACGATTATTTTATGTTCCAGGATTCTTTGTCCATGAAAGCCTGTTTGAGCACTTTGGACACAGGATTTAAAGTAAATGTTTAATTATAAGAGACATGCCTTTGCATATTTTTGGTTTTGCTGAATTTTGTTTATTGTTTTATCATTCCAGGATTCAAAACTGCTGTCAATGGCATACTCAGCGGTTGGAAAGCTCTCCAGGTAACTGAATCGCCATTTAAGCAATGGGACGTTGAATAATTTTTCCAGAGTAATCTGTTAATTTATCAGCAGCAAGCTTTATGCCACCTGCCAATTTTGCGATTGAGCATATAGTGCAGAGAAAAGCATTCTTCTTTTGACATCTCCAGAGATGTAGAAAGAAATATGTTTTTAGCTGATAGCTTCTCTAGCAGTGATTAATGGCAGCTCATGAATTATGCACAGAATTGAAGAAACGGTTCCACTTTCTGGATTGCCAGAAACATAAATTTAAGGAATGTACAGCAAAGACCAGAGGGCATGAAGCTAGACAAGTGGCTAGTTCAGTGGTATACTGGTGATCTACGTGATTGTCCATAGAATATCTCACTTTACAAACTGTGTTAAAAAGGGGTGTGCTGCTCCATGATGGAAATGGATAAGATAGCACAAACTTTCTGTGCTGGTTCTGTCTTGTTTGACAGTTAAAATGTGGGATGAGGGGAAGACCAGTGAAATGTGAAGCATTTCAGTTTAAAAATACAAAAACCTTATGAATTCAAATATCTTGTTTCAGCCGAATGCCTCAGCTCTTTACAAAGGATATAGCACTGGTACAGCAGTTCTTTGAAGCTTTATGCAAGGTGGGTGCTGGGGGGGCTTTGGGAAATCATTAGTATTTTGTCCTGGTTTTGCTTAATTCTTGTCACCACACACTGTAAAGTGAAAACTCTCGGTTTTGTACTGCAGGAAGATGCTGATACTAGGCTTGCCATTCAGGAGGCCTTGTCTATGATGGTTGGAGCATACAGTAACTTGGAAGGAGCCCAGCGCACCCTGATGGAAGCTCTTGTAGCTTCTTATTTAATAAAGGTATTTTCAGTGGAGTCAAAATTAAGTACCTTTAAAAAAGAGGTGTTCATTGTTTTCCTGTTTCCTGACACTTCATGATATATACTTTTGGGAACAGGTCTCCCTTACTGATTGTATTGGCCTGTCTGGGAGAAGAGGGGGGGTGTATGCTCAGATGAAGTATTTTAATGTGGTACAGTGGCTGCAAGGAGGGTGACAATGCAGTTCTCTATTTGTGTTCTGTTTCGCAAAGAAATGAAGCCGTTGCAATTGCCCTGTATGTTTCTTATGGTCTTCTCCTAAGAAAACTTGGAGAAGTAGATGTTTCAAGGACAGTATCTTGTGAAACGCTTTGTGAAAGCAAAAGTTTGGTAGAAAGGATCGTTCACTGCCGAGTGGGGATTTCAGTGTGCTGTGTGATTTCTAGTGTTATAAATCACCTGGGAAACTCCCCAGGAACTCAGCCTTGAGACTGTAATCCAGAGGAAACCACATTTCACTGGCTCTCTAACTTTACTGAGCATCCTGTTTGTTTTCAGAATTCCTCAGAGGTCTAGTTTTTCAGAAAGAATGCTTTTTGTATGCTCTGTGTTTGCATGGGTACTCAGGGTGTCTGTGGAGGTATATGTATTTCTAGTGGTTGCACTAACAACTCTGTAAGAGACTGTTTTCATGATGGTGACTCTTTTGCCTGAGTCCTCAAGTGACCTAGGTCTCCAAGCAATACAATTCTGAGACTATCTGAACCCACCCTAAGCTAATGTTTCTTTTCCACGTCTGGCTATGCTGCTTTAAGTGCAGCTCTGTTTTGTGTGGGTACGTGATGTATGTCATTATTCATTTCAAAACTGCCTGGGTGGGGCAGTTCAGATGTCTAAGAATTAGTGATAAACCTGATTTATGATTCCCAAAAATTAGACAGTTCATTCTCCACTTGAGTATGTATGACAAGCTAGCTTTTCTTTTCCGTCTCCTGCCAAATGAAGAGTTGGCAAGAACAGTCTCTCAAAATGTCTAAACTCTTTGAGTCATGTTGGTACCAGAGGACGAAAGAGATGACTTGTGGTTTACAAGTGATGAGTGCAGGTCATTATTGTGTTAATTTAAAACCCAACCATATGTTTTTGTGTCTTATCTTTAAGCCTGAAGTTCAAGTACGTCAAGTGGCTGTGAAATTTGCCAGCACAGTATTCCCTCCAGATCATATCCCTTCCAGATACTTACTCCTGTTAGCTGCAGGAGACCCGTAAGTCGTTTTCCTTTTTAAGTTATCTTCATAAACACACACACACATTTGCAACCAATATATATTTGGATTAAATATGAATTCATATATATGTGTGTATGTATGTATGTGCATAAAAACTCATCACTGAAAATCAAGTATGTTAGTTTTGAAATTAACCTTTACATAGAGCATTCTTGACAGTTCTGTGGAGGACTGCTGCTGTGCCTTGTGGTGATCTTTGGCTTGGATTCTTTTTCTTGTTTCAGATGAACTGCTTTCACTAAAGCACTTCATGTTAACAATCAATTGCAATTGCAAAGTAAAAATGCATTAATTGAAATCAGCTTTACAGAGGCTAGGAATTATTTTTTCCTGGTAAATTCTATCAGTCTATTTTCAGGTTGTATTTGCAAAGAATCAGGAGCATGCATTTGTGAGAGTTGCCACTCTCTGATGAAGAGCAGTTGGCTGATTAAATTACAGTAATAATTTCATTTGCAGTTTTCTATTACTGCAATTTGTGGTGGGGGTTTTTGTGCAACTTATTTTAATTGCTCGATTTTTGGTGTGAGTAGCTATTGTTAACTAAGGAAAGCTAAACAGATCAATTGCAACAAACCATGCTGTCATTGCAGTATCAGCAGTGTTTCAGGAGTTGATCTTCTGTTAAGCAGGTAGCAATAAACCTACTTTGTAGGTGTCAGTTGAAGCTTGACTATAGGAAGTGATGGGGAGGACGAGCGTGTGGGAAAACAAGAACCAGGAACTGATTGGTGGTGAACACTTGCAGGATGTAAGAGGAGCAGAAGTGGGGTGATCCAGACTGTTTTGCAGAGGCCACTCATAACTATCTTTTTTGCTTCCCCCTCTCTAAAATAAGCAAATCGTTAAATGTTCTAATGCAAGCTTTTTTCCCCCTTCCTTTCAAAAAAAACCACTTCTCATTTAAAAACTTTTCGTTCTCCCCCAGCTTCCCAAGATATCTTAGTGCTCATTAAAGGCCATTTATTCTGGGCAAATAATGTCTGTTTCTCATCTTTTCTTCTGAAAGGCGGGAGGAGGTACACGGAGAAGCGCAGCGGGTGCTGAGAACATTTCCTGGTAAAAATGAAAAGGAGAGTTCTGGGAAGCAGATGCCTTCCTTCCCTGAAATGGTCCATTACATTCAAGACAAGGTACAGTGCTTCTGTCCCAGTAAATGACAAATACATGCCTGATGGTCAGGCATATAATAAGTGTGGTCTTCCCTTCCCTGTATTCGTCTCCCTCACCTCCCCTGAGGAATAAAGTTAGTTAAAATCATGGTGAAGACCCCACATAGTATTGCATTACCAAGATTAGCACTCATTGTTACCTTCTGCTGGCAATAATTGCAGGAGATCCAAGTGTTAAGGAGGCAGATCCTTTAACAAAGGAATTATTCTGCTTTGATGCTGTTTGTGCAGAAAATGTGCGGAGTGAGGAATCCAGTGTTCAAAGGTGATAATCCACCATGTTTCACAAACATAGTTTGCTCACCAGCACATTATTGAAGGGTCAGGAAGGTCACTCTGTGGTTGGGCTAGTGAAAAATAATACTTTACATAAAACAGAAAAAAGATTTCAGGCTAGGAAAGGAGATACTGGACCAAGCGAAGAAGTCTGGTTTGTTGACATAGAGTCTTAATTATTCACCTTCATTGAAATCTGGAAATAATGGCCATGTAAATAACCTATCATGACTTTAGTGGAACATGCCAAAAACTGTACCACTGAGTTTACCCTTACTGTTTGCACTGAGAGATCATCTGAAGAAGTGTTAAAATCTTGTTCGTATTACATACTTACGTGTGTAGCAGCTGTACTAGGCTTATAAGGTATAAAGATGATGTGGAAGGTCACTGACAATACTTTTTTACCCTCTGATGGTCTACATTTTTTAAAAATGTCACAAATATATAATGTTGGAGCACATCTGGTTTTGCAAGAGACCTGTGACAGCAGAACTCTTATACCTGAGATATTTCTTGTGAAGTCACAGAATCACAGAATGACAGGGGTTGGAAGGGACCTCTGGAGGTCATCTTCCAACCCCCTGCCAGAGCAGGGTCACCCAGAGCAGGTTGCACAGGAACGTGTCCAGGCAGGTTTCGAATGTCTTCAGAGACGGAGACTCCACACCTCTCTGGGCAGCCTGTGCCAGTGCTCTGCCACCCTCAAAGGAAAGAAGTTTTTGCTCATGTTGAGATGGAATTTCCTGTGTTCCAGTTTGTGCCCGTTGCCCCTTGCATCACTGAAAAGAATGTGGTGCCATTCTCTTGACACTTGCCCTTCAGATGTTGATAAGCATTGATGAGATCCCCTCTCAGTCTTCTCTTCTCCAGGCTAAACAGACCCTGTTGCATTAGAACAACAGTATACAACAGAAATGTTCTGTACTGTGCTGGTGTTGTACTCTCCTGGTGTACTCTGCTAGTATATGAAGTATTTGAAGCTTTATGAAAAAACTTGCTTTTGTCCAAAGTAGTGGTTATTCAAATAGATACAAAAAAAATAACAAACCAAGATCAAGTTTCAGATAACACTGTTAAATACCCGTCCCCTTGTAGTTAATTTTAAAATTTTCCTTGACTTCTGTAGTGTCATTAAATAACTATGGATTGGCCTAGTTTATTCACTACTGAGAAAAGCAAGATTCCCTCACTCCTGGGTGAATTTAAAAAACATTTTTTGAGGACTCTTCAGATCTTAATAAGGCGTATTAAAAAAACCTTGAGGTACTTTTCTTTGATTAGTTATCTTGAAGTGTGAATTTTCACATATCTTGGATAATCTGCGAGTGTTGGAGATGTTGAAGAAGTTTTTATGCATTGCTTGGCACAGCAGGCCAAGATGCAAAATGGGTTTCCTGCATGAGTTAGCATGATCCTTCCCTCCCCCTGAAAGAAAGTGTATGTGAAAGAGTAGGACATGATCTGCTGGATATGGTTGGGAACCCATTCTTCAAGGGAGTTGTCTTATGGTTCACTAATTCAGGTTTTCACTGATGGTTCTGGATGTCATTGAAGTTCCAGTGCAGCAAAAGATCTAAGCACACTAAGAGATCATAGAATTACAGAATCATAGAATGGTTTGGGTTGGAAGGGACCTTAAAGATCATCTTGTATCATCCCCGCTGCCATGGGCAGGGACACCTCCCACTAGACGAGGCTGCTCAAACCCCATCCAGCCTGGCCTGGAACACCTCCAGGGATGGGGCATCCACAGCTTCTCTGGACAACCTGTTCCAGTGCCTCACCCCCCCGACAGGAAAGAATTTCTTCCTAATATTTAATCTAAATCTCCCCTCTTTCAGTTTGAAACTGTTAGCCCTCATCCTATTGCTATGCTCCCTCATGACATGTCCCTCCCCATCTTTCCTGTAGGCCCCCTTTAGGTACTGGAAGGGCTGTTATAAACTCCCCTCGGATCCTTCTCTTCTCCTGGCTGAACAACCCCAACTCTCTCAGCCTTTCTTCACAGGAGAAGATCTCAGGATCTGTTGACTTCTGTGCAGCTGCCTTGTATGTTTATTCAGAAGCAAGGCTGCCGTGCTGAATCCAGCCCTAGCACTGATGTGCGTATCACCTAAAGAATATGGACGTGCTTTGCTGCGTTTGCAGTGGCTGTTACTGGAAACCTCCTGTTCAGGTGTTTTTCTGCTGGAATATTCCTGCTTGTCAAAGCTAACATTTTCACGGAAAGGACTTGCCCACTTGCTGCAGCAGCCTTCTGCCTCACAGGCAGCAGGGCCTGGGAGCCTCCCTGGGTGTCCAGGTCCCAGCGCTGGGGACGCCTGGCTGCTCTACAGCCTGTCCAGACAGAGTTGAGGTCTCCAAGCGTCCTGGCTCCCCGTCAGCTGGGCTGCCTCAGAGTTTGCAAGTTTATGAGGTGTTTTGTTTTTAAATTCTAAAGCACTTCTTTTTTTCCTGAGGGGAAGAAAGAATGTTGTCCTCCTCCAGCCTCCCCTGACGTTTCCTCTCATGAATTCAGAGTTTCCACTTTCTGAGTTGATAGGGATGTAAAGTTGATGGACCTAAACTGTACTATTACCAAGTGCACCGTGCCTTTTTTATTATAGAACTGTTGTACGTTTTCAGTTGCAAAGTGGAGGATAAACATAGTTGCATCAGCAAAATTTCATCGACCTTTCCAACATCTCTGCTGCTCATGGGTCTCAATGTTCAGCTCTTAATATACTCTGTTGTTTAGGCCTGTCACCGAATGAAAACTCCGGCTAAATATATGACTGGAACTGCAGCGTTGCCTTTCAATCCTGCCACATTTGGAGAGGTAATTGCCTGAGCTTACTTCCTCAGATATGTATACCAATATTTATTTAGAGCACAGTGTAAGAAGCTAGCAGTTACCATAAATCACCCTACGTTCTAACATTCCTCTTTTAAACAGATGTTAGGATTAACTCTCTTTCCTTTATCTGTCTGTCCTTAAATGGCAGTCTGAACAGGATTTTCAAGGGGGGTGGGAGGACTGTTCCCAAGAGGGCTGCTCCGCTGCTTTCTGCAGCATACCTAGTGTAACAGCTTCTCGGAGGGAGAAACTGGCAATCCTGTGCAGAAGTCCTGTTATTCTCCTCGAGGCTGTTCTGTTCACAGCAGATTCCCTGGCTTCAGCGATCTGTAGACACAAAGCTCAGATGGGATGCAAGGTCTGTATTAGCCATGCGTTGGGTTGCATTTGTACACATGCCAAATTGCTGTAGGGTACAGGCTGAACTGCCTGCAAGGACGTTGCATCAGCTGGTGATAAACCAAAAGTCTCTGTATGATTTAATCTTTTGAGAGTGATGCAGGCACTGCAGGGTTGTCTGCTTACACAGGTGTATTGTAGGAACTGGTCCCAAGATTTGTCCCACTTTATATTTGTTCCTGTCTCCATGCTGACTCTTCTGTCTATATTTGATTAAAGAAGGAAACATTTGTTTTGGTTACATTAAGTACAGCATATTCCTTGCTCTTTTATTTTGTCTCCTCCATGGTTTTCCAAGTGCTCGTGCACTCAGTATCCTGTGTTCTTCTCTTCTCTACTTAGATAGTGCTGTACCTGCGGATGTGTCTTGCTCACAGTGCAGGTGTGGTGCCAACCTCACAGAGCTTGGCAGATATGCAAGATCATGCTCCAGCCATTGGACGTTATGTAAGAAACCTCCTGTCTGGCAACCACATAACTTTCTCTTCCTCCTCCTCTTCAAAAAGTGCAGAAACCAACCCTGTACATATATATATTGGCCTTCTTCAGCAGCTGCTAGCTGGTGTTGGAGGTAAGCAGCTGTGTGCAGCATCATCTTGAAAAAAAAAAAATCTTCTCTTATTAGAAATGAGTTGCCAGCTCAGTGCTTTGAACTTGGCTGCAGCAATCACAGATTTGCAACACGAACTGCAAACTCTTCAGCTGAAGCTTGTTCTCTTCTGTGCTGCTGTGTAGGTAGGAGAAAGCGGGAGAGTAAAATTGCAGCATCAGTTGACATAATGCTTTAAAATTCTGAGGCTTTCTCACCAGTGAATGTTGTGTCTTCCTCACTCTTGATAATAACGTGTCTGTGATAAGTGTAGTCTTAAAGCACTTGAAAGCCTTCAGAACAAATTACTACTAGAATGTTTTTTGCTATTAGTTTCCCTAGTATTTCTGAGAAATACTATACCCTATTATTCTGTATTGTTTGTTATCCCTAGTGAATTGCAAATGAATGCTTTGAAATGCCTGGTACTTCTTAAGCTCTTTTTGTCACTGATTGTTAGATTGTTGTAAATACTGCAATTGTTTAATAACCCAATTCTTTAATTACTCTTTAGGTTTGCCAGTCATGTATTGTCTTCTAGAAGTTGTTTCAGTGTATCCAGAAAAACTAGCCACCAGATTTGTAGACAAAATGGATTGGATAAAGGTATGTGGTGGAGGGGGCTTGGCATTAAAATCTGGCATTTTCCCATGGTGGAATGGAGTATTATTTCCAAGCGTGAACTTAATTTGAAATCTGGTGTTTCTACTTACAGTCAGCACTTCACGAGATGTTATATGTAGCAGGGTAGGGAAAATTATTTTTTGGTTCTTTGCTGTTTCTGATTTTGTGCATTGACCTACGTGTTCTGGGTAATGTATGTCATTGATCCTGTTGGTATAGTCAGTTTTTCCCCTTGATCAGAAGGTCCATTAAGCAGCAAAAGAAAACTGAAAACGAAAATCTGCATATTTTTGAAGGAATTGTTTAACAATGAGAATGTTCCAGTGGGAAGATATGAGTTGCTTCTCAGAAAATGAGGGGAATTAGGTCCCTAATTGTGTTAGAGGGACTCTAACTCCTGTGGAGTTTTTTTATGTTTTTTATTAGCCTCAAACAAACAAAAAAACAGATAAATTGGAGACTGCTTGGGAATACGCCAAAGAGAATTCTGCTTTCCCTATATTCTTTTCTCAGGCAACTTTCTGCTTTTTCATGATTTGCTAAGCTCTTACAGGTTGCTTTCGCTTTCATTGGGGGCATCTGGCAGAAAAAAATACTTGGTCAAGTTAAGAAAAAATTAGAATGTGTTGTAATAATTTCTCGTGCTGGTATCTATGCTGCATTGTACTGTATACAGTTTACCACATCTCATTTAAGTGCAGGCATGAACCTCAAAGGAGACAACTTAAAAACACTCCTTTTCAGTATTGCTCGTTTGCAGGAAAGCCTTCTTTTTCTTTGGCCCGGTGTCCATTTGCAAAATTTAGCTTCTAGGGGTAGTAACCAATACTAAATAGTTTTAGAAATACTGTTGTAAATCATCCTTTGTGTGATTTCACTTTGCCAAATGGAAGGAACAGGTCCAGGGGTTTGTTAGAAGTCAGCTACGTGATCTGATCTAAGCCTGACAGATCTCGTTTCTTTTTTGTTTGCTTGGCTCATTTTTGCTTTCTTGGTGGTGACACAAGCCATTCAAAGCTTTGGGTATGAATTTTTCACATGAGTATGTTTCATTATATGTTAATGGCAGAGGTAACATAACGTCTTAACAAATGTCTTGAGGCTTCCCAAATTCAACTTTTTAATCGTTTAGATAATACAAGATCTGTAATACAAAGTGGATTAATTTGCATTGAGAGCTGCGATTTCTTGGGCACTTGGGTTTTTTTGTCACCATTGCATTTAACAGGTTTAACCCCTTGAGGTTTTTTTCCCTCTGCTTAATGGAAAATGGAAGCCTCCAGTAGCTCAGGAGGAATGTTATCTTTAGGGGTTTTTTTAGCTCAGTATGGATACAAAATGTGGAAGTTCTTCTCTGAAGACAAAATTCAGCCAAGCATTCAGTCTGTGGGTTTAATGCAGAAATGGCGGATAGCCCTCTTGTGGCTAGTTGTAATACAAACGATGGGCGTGTAATGAACGTTTTGCTGAATTGACTGCTTTGTTTCTTACTAAGTGATAACACTGTCAGTTTAAAGAGTGGTTTCTGAGTTAAGTACTATTTATGTAGCTGCTTGACAGTTCTGCTTGTATATTGAAGCTCTGTATGAACAGACTGTATAAGAAGCTGCTTCCATATTTTATGTTTCTTTTTAAAACTCCTGCAGAGCCTGATGAACACGAACAAAGAAGAAATGCGTGAGCTTGCAGCCCTGTTTTATTCTGTAGTGCTGTCTACCATGTCTGGAGATGAGCTTAAGGCCTCCTTGGAGCAGCTGATCAAGATTACAAAAGACAACCATGTAACTACCTTCCTTTGTCTGATGCTTCTTGTTTTTTCTCGTGTCGTGTAACTGATAGGAAATCTGAATCACAGTGTGTCCAGGATGTATTAGCCTTAATCTGAGTGTAAAATTAACTAGATGATTTGCAGTTGGATGGTGAGAAGGGATTTTTGTTGTAGGTAAGTGCAACAGATCTTTAAATAAGTTAATCCCCGGTGCTGTTGTTAAGGTCAGTAGGAGGCTTTCCCAGAGGCACTTCCCAAGCAAAGCCAGCAGTTAACCAGTTTTAGCCACATAAATATTCCTCATCCCATTGAGTGGTAATGGATCACACTACCTACCTTGAACAGTTTACCAGTTCCTTATTTGTGAGTGACTACAGCTACCTGCAGAACTAAGAGAATGTTTAACTCGTTAAATGTTTAACTTCCCCTCCTCTCCTGAGCCATAGCAGCCTCCTGCCTCCCCATCACCTCAGGGTAATGTCCCGCCAGCAGCCTTTGCCGTGTGAGGAGCAGCTTCTTCCCTCCTGCCCCACACGAAGCCATATCGCTACAGTGGGTTTGCCTGCCTTCCCTCCTCTGACAGCTCCTTCCCATTATCCTTATCTCTGCATTTTGCCACCACGAGCATGCAGAAGGAGTCCTGAAAACAAATTGGGCAGGTATCCACGCTGGTTGGTGTGTCTTGACTCCCCAAAGGGAGGCAAAGTGGTAGCATTTTTAGGTTATATTTCCCTGAGACGTTTTTACATATGTCTCTGAAGGACTTGATGGGCCACCATTTTACATTGCACATAGCAGGCTCAGAGGCTGACAAGAAGTGCTGATTACTATGTGCAATAATTAGCAAACACAATTTCTTTTGAATCTGTGAGCCAAAGCCGTGTCATTGCTCAGTTTTATGTAGGATGCAACTTCTGTGGTCACGAAGGCAGCACTGATAGGTCCCAGCCCCCTGCCACTGCTTTCTGCCCCGGTCACCCATGAAGTCAAGGCGTTTTGCAGAACCTGGCTGAAAATGGGAGAGATGTGAACCACAAAACACAAAAAAGCAGGGCTTTCCCATGCATTTTTGAGTTTGAGTCAGTTAGAGCTCTGTTTTTCTGCGAATGTACAAAGCCAGTTGAATCAGTGCAGCGAGGGGTGGTGGACATCTCTAGTGGCTCAGCGAGGACCACAGTGTGAAGTGGGGAGCAGGGAACGACCCATCTTCAGCTGGCTTTGCCGCTGTGAGACCACAACAAGAAGCAGCCCCAGCTGTCGAGGCTAAGTTGAGGATCCCATCCTGGCAGCAGAGTTGCACTGATGCAAGTTTTTGCAGAGCTGTGGTGAAAAACAGATATGTGAACTAATCTGAGTTTAAGCCCCTGCCCCCTTCTTTTTTTTTCTTTTAATTAAGGTAGCATTTAAGTCACACAGACTTTTTTCTACGCAAAATCTTTTTGTTAGAATTCACCTGTGGGAATGAGCACTGTCATTAGATAGTCTTGGCCCCAGATCAGCATTCAAGAAATTAGTGTTCTTGACATTTAATTGTAATAATTAGTTTTCACAGTCTGTAGCCTACTGAACTGTGTAGAGGCACTGCCCTCAGTGTTTGTAGGCCAAGTGTGTTCTCATTCTTAGCAATGCAAATATAGAGTAATTCCTTTTTACTGCGTTTTACCAAAGAGAACATTTTGTCCCCTTAATCTGAGTATGTCCAGTTTTTAAGTCGAGACGGCATAGTATTATCTGATTTCACTTATTTCTTAAGTCTGTACTTACAAATCAGATTAGTTAGACTTTTGTTAATTTTATTTTTTTCCCTAGCTACCAAGGGGTAGACTTTAGGAATGTGAGTGCTGGTGACAAATTCTTAATCTGTCCTCCTAAGCCTCTTTGAACTTTAGTTAATTTGTTTTAAAGGACTCCATCCATCAGAGAGTGCTAGCAATATCAAACTCTATGTTCTTGCATTATGTGTTAGAACTCTGCATTCTTCAGGGTGCCTTCTCATCTGGCTTGTCCATATGTGCTTTTGTATCAGTGCTTTGTGCAAAGTATTACTTACTTGGAAAATGAGAATTTCTGCACTGTTGGTATTGTCTGTAGAGCCCGGAGGTCCAACATGGATCCTTGTTGGCTTTGGGATTTACAGTAGGAAGGTACTTGGCCAAAGGGAAAATCAGAACAATGGAGCTACATGACATAGAACAGCCAAACACTGCAGTGATGCCGGAACAAGAACAGCTCATAAAGTCGACGACAGAGACAATAGGTAAACTTCCTGCCTAAGACTGTGCTGCATGTAACAGTTGTTTTTTCAGCCACCCCAGGCTGAGGACTTTTCTAAGATAATTCACCCTGTAGATACTGTAATCCTGAGTTCACTTTCTGTGATAGAATTTCCAGCCTGTAAAAATGTCATCTGACTAGATGCATGGACTTAACCCTTTTCAACAAGAATTAGGTGGGCTCTTGGCTCATAGACCAATATCGCACAATTAAGAGCGGTGCCACTGCCTGGCCTCCCCTCAGTGTCTCCTTTCACTTTGATTTTGTTCTAGCGTAACACGCCCTACCAGCTGTAGAGGAGATAAATGCTTTGCTTCTTACGTGGTTAAAATATGGGCCTGCCTGCCCACTGCTAAATAACAGTACAAAATCCAAGTCATCCTGTTTTGCTTTTTTCTCTAGGTTCTTTCCTGGACAGCACTTCTCCCTTCCTTGTGGTGGCTGCTTGTACGGCTCTTGGGGAGATTGGCAGGAATGGCCCCTTGCCAATCCCCAGTGAAGGAACAGGATTTACAAAGCTGCAACTTGTTGAAAATTTATTGGCCCGAATCCCTTCCAGCAAGGAAACAAATAAGGCAAGATTTTGTAGTGTTGTTATGATTCCTGCTTTGGAATGCTCTGTCCTCTGGAATGCCAGGTTTATGTAGTATCTGCCAAACTCAGCCTCGTTTTTTAGAGGAATTAGGCTTATCATTTGCTTTAGTGAGTTAGAATTAGGCTAAGGATTTTTCCAGTGTTGTCTAGCAGTTGCCTGCTTGTGCTTTCTATGGTCATAAGTAGGAGCTTAAGGGATGAAAACTAAGAATGGTCATAACTTTAATTCAAGAAAAATGGGAGTATCTTCTTTTACCTGGAAATAATCCTCAAAGGTAACAGGACATTTGTTTTGATCTGTGTTTTGGAAGAGAGGTGCACTGATTGATCTACTAAGTCATTTGCATGTCTAACTTCTGGTACCTTAAGTGAAACTTCAGCAAGGGTGAGAAAGAATGGGTTTACAGTGTATCTTCTGGACTTACAGGAAGGTTATGTGATGGTGTTGGTTTTTTTGTTTGTATTTTAGATGAAGGAACGAGCAATACAAACATTAGGTTACTTCCCAGTGGGAGATGAAGATTTTCCCCACCAAAAGCTACTGTTGCAGGGTTTAATGGATTCTGTGGAGGTGAGGCACTATCAGTGTATTATTATTCTTTATACTGCAATGAGTATTTCTATTTGAATGGTTTTTTGTATACTCTAGAGCCAGGTTGACAAGGGGAGCTGTCTTTTTGTAATAGTGCCTCTGGGTTTTATAAAACTGTGTTGATATAGAGAGCAGAGGTAAGTTTTGGGCTTGTAAAGTGTTATGTGCCGCAGTTTAAAAACTTGCCAGTCGAGGTCTCTGAGACAAATATGTGTTCCCCTTCAGGAGGAATATCTGTATGTGTAAAATCTCAAGAGCTTGTAGTAACGAAGCCATAGGTTTGTATTTGGCCTTCAAAAGTACCCTAAAAGTAGATAACATAAATATACTTTCTTTTTCATCTGAGCTACATCATAGCTCACTTGAAGTAGAAGCTTTGCTTCTAGGAATATATGTATCTATTGTCAGTCTAAGCGCATCAGTGTAGTACACTGCATATTTTCACAGTACTTCAGGGCTGCTATACATACTGCAATATGCCAGACAGCAAAATTAAATAGTCAAGGAGCTTTTTTAGTGTTCTTCATTTACAGCTTGTTTTCTTCCTTGTTCATACTGACATGGGATTCAGCATTGTAGAAGCAGCTATTGAGTATCACACAGGCTGGCTTTGCTGAGTCGTCCGATCTGATGTGATCAAACAAGCAACAGTGAGAACACTGTGTACGCAAACATAAAATTATGTTTCTAAGTGCTCTGTTTATCTCCTGTAGCTGCTTAGGGACATTACAGATTCCTTTATAAAATGTGTACTTGAAAAAAAAACCAATTTACCTTAGATTGCAGGAAGCTAAGGGCTTACTTCTCCAAATGCCCGAGCATTTTGTGCTTCCAGAGAGTAAGGAAAGCAATCTGGAAGGTACTCAGCAGGTATGGAAATCAGTTCTTATAACTCAAGATTCATCACAAATATGCACATTCTGTTCCTGAGGGCTTAACGAATAGTGGAAAGAGGACAGAGAAGCAAAGCAAAGTGTTGTCTGAATTATTGTAATGTGAAAAACAAATCTGTGCATCTCTTAGAGATGATCAACTTCTGGATGGAATTGCAGCAGAATCTTTTACTACTGCATATTATAACAAAGCCACAGTAATTTTTGTTAATGACTGGCAGTCTTGTTCTAACTTTGTTTTATTTCATCGTCTCTCTCCAGTTCTTTCTGTTCACTAGGTTGAACTTTTGCAGAGACTAGCAAATGCTTTGTAGGAGGCACGCTTATAAAAATAAGTATGGAAATTTTAACTCGTAGCATTCCTTTTGGAGAGTTTGACATTGGCTCGGTTTCCATCAATATCAGTGCGTCTGAGGTGCCACCTCAGAGCCAGAAGCTCACCAAAAGAATGATCTTATTGCAAATTGGTGCTGAGAACTGGCATTGGGAGAGAGGCTGTGGTTTTGCGGAGTAAGTGCCAGCAGTTTTGGTATGTGTTTAATTAGTACTGTCAGTGAAGCTCTGTGTGTTTTTCAGGCCAAACAAATAGAGCTGCAGTTCACCGTTGGTGAAGCTATTACCAGCGCGGCTGTAGGAACCAGCTCCGTGGCTGCACGTGATGCATGGACAGTCACAGAGGAGGAATATATCCCTCCTTCAGGTATGCCTTCTTAATACAGGGGCTGGGTTGAGGAAAGTAAAACCTCACAGTTCTGGGCTAACACTGGGCCCCAAAACTTTATTTGGGTGGTGTTTGGTTTATAACAGCAGAAGTAAGAGATACTTTGTATTTGTTAATGCACTGCTGGGTGTTCTGCAGTGCTGATTATATACAGGTCATTTCACCTCTTCAAGTCCTACTGCTTAGAGGATATGGAAGAACTTATTTTATGTGCTGTTTAAATAGCTTCCTGATGAAATCTAATTCATTGCCACTTGACACTGCATTTGTTTTATTTTTTCATTTCGGTTTGCCATCTTGGGTTAGTTTCAGGTTTAACATGCACAAACCTTTTAAAATAGCATTTTGAAGCCTGCAGTGGAAAACAGGGTTATAAAATTAAATTGCAAGGCTTTTTCCAACAACTTGCCCTGATATGATTAAGTGACATTTGCATGCAGTAAATGCAGAAATTTTATTTAAGGACTGTACCCATTGAAATACAAGCATGACAAAACGCTGGCTTCAAAACAGGCAGCTGTAAATATGACCCTCAGACCTCCAAACAGGAATTATAATGTTGTGAGAGTAGTCTTAGATCTCAAGTGTACCCAAAGCTGAGCATGTGTAGAATCGGGTAGACTCTGAACCCTGCTGTTGCTCTAGAAATTCTGAGTCCTAATAAAAACAAAGTAGTGCACTGAATCTTACGCAGTATGATTGATACCTCTTCTTGGTCACGGGCTCTGAAACAGTCTCATAAAGGGTTAGGAGGAATCTGTTCAGTGTTTCTATTAGGAGAAATACTTTCCCAGCAACTCCAGTGAAGGCTTTTCCTAAATAAGCAGAGATTAAGGTGTCTCCTGAGTACTCATGGGCTGATTAGGTTTGTCATTGCTGCGGCACATTATATTGAAATTAAAAATGGGTGTGGCCGATTCTCAAAGCTCCCCCGCTCCCCTCCACCTTTCTTTCTTTCATACAGATTTGAAAGTGAATGATGTGGTTCCCTGGGTCCTAGACCTGATTTTGAACAAGCACATTATCAGCCCCAACCCACATGTTAGGCAGGCAGCTTGCATCTGGCTTCTATCGATGGTGAAGAAGCTGAGCACACACAAAGCAATTAAGGTAAGAAATATCCCTTTCCTAACACTGGCTCATTGTCCCCATTTTTGCTTCTCACCTCCTTTCTGTCCCTTCCTTCCCCTTCACTTCCATTGCCTCTTTTGCCCCAGTGCTGCTGCAGTCCTTTCTGAGGTCTTTTTCAGACATGGCTTATCTTTTCTTCCTGGGGGAGCATACTAACTGGCACTCAGGTCAGAGTGAGCTTAGTGTAAATAGCTGTTGTAAGGTGAAGTAGCAGTACATCTTCCCTTGGGAAGAAGAGGTTGGTGTCTGCATAGTTTCTAGGATTTATTTTTGGAAAATATTAAAAGGAGCTCTAGGAGGGGAAGAAAGGAGAAACTAGATGTAATTCCAGGACTCACTTGTTTCACAGAATTTATCACAACTTTTGTACCTCGGAGCAGTTATGATGTGCTTTGTGGATTGTATTTTTGGTGCACTTCGATGAAAATCTTGTATTTAGGGTGCTTGTCTGTAATGAGAGAATGTGAAAGGTCCTGTACAAGGACTTAATAAAGCATTCTCAAGCAAAACGTCCTCTCTCTATAGACTGTAATGGGACCATATGAACATTTTGTGCTCTGCAGGTAATGATAAAGAGCTTTGGGACAATAGGTGCTTTGCAAATGTGAGTGAGGTATTACGTGTAAAACGTTGCCACATGTTACACTTGTCTAAACAATGGATCCTGTGGGAGATGGCAAAATCCGCTAGTTTGGGGATGAAGAAAATGTCCTCGCACAGAGGATAGCCCCATCTGGCTGCAAGCTAGATTTATGTTGCATTTCTGCCATGAATTAGACAACAAAAAAAAAATATATGGTTTACTAATGGTATGACAGCTGTAAAAAAGTGCTGGACAAATAACTGTTACCTTCTGTGAATGTCAATCAGGCAGCTGCTTACCTACCTGGAAAGGAGGGCAGTTCTTGTTGTAGGGGTAGTGCAAACAGGCAGTTGCATTGATACAGTAGCCTCTGTTTATCTCTTAGGAACTTGCCTTGTGGCCAGACAAAGGATCCAAAACCTGAGATAAAAATAATGTCCTTTTTTCTCATCTTGCAGTCTCATCTCAAGGATATTCAAAGTGCATTTGTTTCCATTCTGTCAGATAGTGATGGTAAGTACTACGACATCCTAAGAGTTGCGTCTTTTAGTGGGCTTTTAATAGAATGGAGGGAATCTTTGAACAGGCAGAAAGTCACCTACACCATCTCTGTCAGTCAGCATTAAAAGGTGACAGTAGAAAGCATCCCATTTCTGATGTAATAGGAATGATTTCTTTTCTAGGTGTTGCATGTAAAAATAAAAAGCACAGTTTTTTTCTGTGCTTTGCTAAGCAAGCACAAATATTTTTCCTCATTTGCCCCTTCAGACTGTAATAACAGAAATTGTTCAGTGTTGCTACATTGGCTCTGCTTTGGGCACCAGGATGTGTATCACAGAGTTCTGCATGGACAGGACCTCTAAGCCCTCTTTAAGCTAGCAAATCTTGGCCTATAAGTCTGTCCATGACAGCTAATGGAAAGGGTGGCATCGGGCAGCCTATCCAAAGCTCACTGAAGTTGAAGAGAATATTACCATTAATTTTGTTGGACTTCAGGGGACAGCAGTGTGTCAGAATACTTACAGCTCTTGCAACTCTCTCTGCTATTTCAAAACCTGCAGTGACAATGTTAACATGAAGATGTCATCTAATTTGGTGGAGGGTGTGCCTTCAGAACAAATTGCTGCTTCAGAAAGCTTGTGTCTTGCCAGACTACATCTGCTCTAAAATGGAGAGCTGTGAACTGCAGCAGAGAGCTCCATTTGCTAGATCATGATTTTGGTTGAGTCTTTGTTTTGAAATTTGTGTGTTACTCAATCACATGCTTATTTTTAATTTTGCTTTGCAAAATCTCTTGCAGAGCTTAGTCAAGATGTTGCTTCCAAAGGTCTTGGGCTGATATATGAACTAGGAAGTGAACAGGATCAGCAAGAGCTAGTCACCACACTTGTTGATACCCTTATGACTGGGAAAAGGTACAGTGAGCTCCGAACACTGTGAGGGAGTACTCTGAGCTGTGTGTCTGATGGGAACAAAGATGAGCCTCTCTTGTGTGTGGAAAGAGATGTTTTGTGGCCAAGGGCAAGCCAATATCCATATATTGTCAGTGGGTCAAACTGGGACATTTCTTAATTCAGCTTCGAGTTTGTTGTGACTGAAGTTGTTCCATTTTTTTCCATTCAACAAAGCTTCAAAATAATGATTTAGTCCTGACTGAAGCAGTTCAAGTCAGCTGGGGTTTGGTTAGATTTCCTTCTTGCTGCATTGTGTAATTGCAAAGGACAATGACTTTTTGCAACAACTCTACACAATGTGAATGTTGCGAAAGTGGGGTCTTGCTTGTGCCTGAAATGTACCTTTTGCTGAAGAAGTGTTGTTAATGGTCACTTGTCAGCTTTAGTGTAAAAAATGCTGGTCTTACAGGACTCCTGGCTAGTAATTGTGTTGTGTTAAATGCTCTTTAACAGCCTACTTCTTGTCTAACCTGCTGTGAGTGCGGCTATTGTAAATGACAAAAACCTGCCTGGGAGTGTGGGGATCCAGTGGTGGTAAACAGGAAGAGATTAGATGAATGGAAATGAGATTTTTTCATTTTGAGGTGGAGATTTGCTGTCCGTTACATGGCTTGTGTCTGGACAGAAAAAAAAAAGCCATCATTCGGTGTTTCAACTTTTTACCTTTTGACTGTACACCAAACCCCTCACTTTCTGCAGCATCTCGTTACCATTACACATGATACAGGTTAATGAGATCCTTGCAGTGTAGGTGCCTTTGCACACCTGTATGTTTTTTGTGGGTTTGGAACTGAAAGAATGGGAAGTTACTGAGTTAATAAAGCAAAACAAATTAACTTGTTCTGTAGCATGCAGTCCATTCAAGGATAGAGTTTGGTATAGCTAATACTGGATTTCTTTTCCACCAGAGCCAAACATGAGATGACTGGAGAAACTGTGGTGTTTCAGGGTGGCCTGAGCAAAACCCCAGATGGGTAAGTTTGGTGACAGTCTCAATGACAGACGCACAATCAGTGCTGAAACAGTACTCCCTTGCTTAAGAATCTGCTTCCTGCATTTTTAGTTCCTTCTTGTTCTCGAAGTTACCATAAGTATTTCCTTATCGTACAGATAGGGTGTTCAATTCTCTCTGTCTGCGTTAGGCTGTGATTTGACTATAGCATTAGCTATTATGGCATTTGTGTAGCTAAAAACAGTGACACATATTTTCCTTCTGCTTTCCAAAGTCAAGGTCTTTCTACCTACAAGGAGCTTTGTTCACTGGCTAGTGATCTCAATCAGCCAGACCTGGTGTACAAATTCATGAATCTGGCCAACCATCATGCCATGTGGAATTCTCGGAAGGTAATTTGCTGCTTTCATACGACCTCCATTCCCGCTGTGCACTCTGGAAACAGTAATTGCATTTCTCTAGCTCTGGTTGTATGATCTATGGATGACTGCATGTTGAGGCCATTTGTTGATGCTTTGGTGTCAGGTCAAATGCAAATTTACTAGGCTCAGAAACAAATTTAGGATTACTTGAAATTCTTACAACAAAACATTGGTATCACAGCATTCGTATCATCCTGCATTCCCCTCTGAATCAGCTGTGATCCTTCCCTTTTACTTTTAAATGTGCTTAGAGACCAGGTCTTGATGTGTTCAAACAGTGAGATAATATTTTCAAAACTGGATAAATTTTCAGATGCCAGAGAAAGTGACCTTTGTTATCTAAAAATATAGAACAAAAAGTATTCAGCAACAAGTTGCTAAAAAGCCGGTTGACAATATACCAGTTTAATCACTATTGTCAAAAGTACCCTGGTTTTTAATTCAAGTATTGATATTTTAAAGCTTCTGGGAACTTTAGCAAAGCCAAAATTGCATCCACTTCCTGCCAAAATACTGGCATCATAAATTTGAAAATCTAATTATACTATTCAGAGCTTTAACTTGGAGACTTTTTCACTGGCTTTATGTAAGCATGGAAGAACTTGTTTTGTCCGTAGGAGTGGGCAGAGCACCTTTCATGTGCTTTCATGCAGAAGACCCAGGTAGCTGCATCTACTGTATTGCACCTTTTGTGCTCTTTCATGCTTGTTATCTGAGGTTTTGATTCTCTGGCAACACCGCTTAGTACAAAAAACAAGCCTCGACATTAACTTTCATCCAGAGTTTGACAAGTCAGTACATCTCTCAAGACTTCCCTCTCTTTGCACCGGGAATTCAGAAGCACAGGAGCATAGTTAGGTTCCTGACCCTTGTGGAATTTCACCAGCCAGGATGAGTCAAGGAAATCCACTCAGCAACTGTAGGTTGAGCTTTGGCATTTGGGGAATTTGCAGAATTGTTTTAAGTTGAAGGGGGCATCTGGAAGTCTGTGCTCCCAACCTCCACACAAGAGCTAGGCAGAGGAAGCTGTTCAGCTTGCAGATGATGCCTCCCTTTTCTTTATCCTTTCTGCAGACTCTTGCTCCTCACAGCAGCAGTCCTAACTGAGAGTGTTACTACTCTTCATTTTCTTGAGTAACCCAGACAGCATGTCCTGTCCTGTGGAATCCCTAGCGTGGGGTTTTGAGCAGCAGCTTTTGACACTGCAAGTCAGGAAACATGAAATCATTAGAGGCAGTCACTGCACTGCCTGTGTTGAGCAAGTCCCCATGGGACTTTACAGGTGAGCATCAGTTTCACTGTGTTAGAATTCACAGTAGAATTGACAGTGTTGGAGAAAGAAAAGAGTTTGGAAGAATACTTCAGTGTAAAGTAAATGTGAACTGATGCAAAATTATAATCGTCTCCAGAAATTTCAGGTTGTAGAGCTAAGGTAGAGTTGTTTTATTTTTATTTTTTGAGTTCCTACGTTATTGTAGTTTTTCTAAGTGCAGCAGAGCTGTAGGGAAGCAGTCCCCTACCCTCATCAGTTTTTCTGAGAAAGAATCTCTTTGGAATAATATATTCAAATCTTCATAGCTTTAATTCTCCACCACTACTTCTGCAAATGAGGTCTATATGAGGTCTAATGGTATATTGAAATGAAGGTTAGAGAGAAGGAAGTTTTAAAGTGTGTTTGAAGCATCTTGTCTGCTGAGTCTGATAGTATGTTTGAGATCACTGTGGTACTGTAGCACTGATGGGGAACTAATTCTGGAACGATTCTAGTCCTTTTGATTTCGTCTAAATCTAAACTATGTCAGTCAACTTTGCCACAGACACTGGTGTGCCCATAACGGAGTCACTGAGCAGATGGTTTCAACGAGTACTCTTTTTTTCGTCATTTCAGGGAGCAGCTTTTGGTTTCAATGTGATAGCTGCCAAAGCTGGAGAGCAGCTGGCTCCATTTTTGCCCCAGCTACTTCCACGGCTGTACCGTTACCAGTTTGACCCCAACCTGGGCATTCGACAGGCAATGACTAGCATTTGGAATGCCTTGGTCACTGACAAGTCGATGGTGAGTAAGCAGCAAAGTGCAGAGCGGTGGGTTTGCTGCTAGCCAGCAGCATCTCAGAGATCCTCATGGGACAGTTGCATCTTGTGAAAGGAGGAGCTGTGCAGAGAAGGAGGTGCTTGAGTCTGTAGATGAGACAGAGGATGCGCAGTGGTTTCACGCTGACGCTTGCATGTGAAAGAATATCGCAGACCTTGTTTGTGTGGCCAGTGTTAAAGTATATGATTTCCTTTACTTGAAGTGGGGTCTTCCCACACTTCGATACTGCTTTGGTACTGCTTATGAGAAGCTCTTCAGGAATCCTTATGGCCTAAGGTGCCCTTCCTAGAGGAAGTGCATCTAAATAGTTCCTCAGTTTTCAAGTGGGAGGAAGCCCATGGGAAGAGGCTGTTACATCAGTTTGAGGGTAACTCCTCCCAGATAAATTTCGGGAATAAATGATTTGCATGAGATGCCCTTGCGCTGTCTCTGAAAAGGCTGGAATCAGGTTTGCAAATCTTTTCTTCTAGCAAAATTGATTTTAGGGTGAAGTCATTCGCCCTGGTTCCTCATCAAAGTGCAACTGCTTTTCCTGTAAATCCATTTTTGGTGCTGCATCTAAACAGTTCAGTCTGAGGGACTTTTCTCCTTCTCTCTGTCACAGTGTTAAGCCCTGAAGCAGTGCAGAGTAAGGCACCTCTAAAGCAAAGTCAGAGGAAGTTTGCACGGGGTCTGCTCAGGCCAGCCTTTGTTCATCTGCTGTGGCTGAAAGCAGGTTTTGTTGTCCAAAAGGACCTTTTTTTTTCTGCCCCAGAGTACAGGACAAGGTTGCATGGTCCATGCTTTTTTCATGATTTTTCCTTTTTTTTTAATAATAGGTTGATAAGTACATGAAGGAAATTCTGGAGGATTTGATCAGTAACCTAACCAGCAGTCTGTGGAGGATCAGGGAATCCAGGTATTGCTGGGAAAAGTAACAGATTTTTCTTTGAGCTCCCTTCTTTTCTCTTCTCCACCTTAAACTTGTTAATGTGAAAAAGTTGAGGGGGAGAAAAGGACACGTTCTTTCATTGGGATAGAGCCCAGTTTGTAGTCTGTGCTTGAAGTGTGATACAGTCTTGAAGCAATTTCTTCATTGAGCCTTAGATTTTGTATTGCATGTAGCTTGAGCATGATACTAAACTACATTAAGTATTAGAAAATCTTGACAGTCTGGCTATATACGTACCTGGCAGCAGGATGCCAGTTGGTATAGCATTTTTAATGAGCTGCTTTTTGTTTACATTAGTTTGTAGTTATGCTGTATTGAAAACTTCCATTTCAATTTAAATTCCAAACTTTAGGCCATTTTGTTTTGTTCTTATCCTATACTTACAGAAAAAAAAAATATCTGAAACAATTTTGTAACTGGAATGTTTGCAATAGCAATTTTCACCATATCAGCCTTTCTCACTTTCTGTCACCTGTTTCAGATTTCACCTGACTGGCTGAACGTTTCTTTCTCTGCTAAAGGAGACAAAGTAGATTTAGGGTTTGGGGAAAATAAGGAATGTGAAACAGTTCTCAGTTTTTTTTAACCGTTTACTTAGATTTATAAACGTATCTGTATATATACCTCTATCAAATAAGTACACCATGTGAAGGAAATAAAATTCCTTGTTTGCAGCTGTCTGGCACTGAATGACTTGCTGAGAGGAAGGCCTTTGGATGACATTATAGACAAGCTTCCTGAGATCTGGGAAATCCTCTTTAGAGTGCAAGATGACATAAAGGTAACGGAACTGATAATTGAACAGGAATCTTCAACAGAAGGTACAATGATCAGGCTCTGAGATGTTTAAAGAGAGATTCATGAGAAATCAAGTTGAAGCCAGTAGGAGTTTTGGATATTAAGCAGACTACAAATTCAGGCACTTGCAGTTAAAATTTCCCTGCTGCCCTAGAAATTCTTTCTGTATGTTTTTCATGGTTTTAAGTGTTGGTTTTCATTCCTGCTGTGCTTTTTCTTGGTGGTTCAGCATTTTTCCTGGATATAAAAGAATTCCTAAGCATTTGCTTAACTCTTGAGTATAGAAACATTTATTTTGGACTACTTCTATGCTTATATGACTTGCATAGATGAAGTCGGTACTTGGGTCCTTCCAGTTTTGAGTTGTGTTGTCACTTGATCCAGACATCTCTCCTCAAGCTTAAGCAAGGCTGAGCTGTTTTCCAAAGTTCACTGTGTACCAGGAAGTTGCTTCCACACTAGAGTAGATTTACTGTGTTCATAAATGTTCCTGGGCACTAAAACATACTGAACAGTTTTGCCTCAGTGCTAATGAGCTATATTAGCCCCCAAAATAGAGCAACTGCCTGCAAACTGCCTTTTGGGAAAGGTCTCATTTTACCTGGAACTGGTTTGGGAAAGTCTAATTGGGTCAGACCGGATTTTTTTCCTAGAACGTCCTAAGACATTACCAGTCAAGGTGATTGTGTTTCAGTACCCAGGAATATTGTTAGGTACTGCTTAATTCATCAATACAAGTTAAAGAGTCTAGTTGTTGTTGGTGTCACGTGCCACCAGACCTGCACTAATTTTACTGTTTGCTTTTAATCCATCTTTCTTTAGTCCTAGACATTCAGTAGAGTAAAGTATCGCTAAGCAACAGGCATTTTGTTGAGGAGGGAATAAGGAATACCCAAAGCACTATATACATTTTTTGCAGTAGAAAGTTCCATTGGTTTATTTGTGTTCGGTTTTGGGTTTCATTGGTTTTTTTGGTGGGTTTTTGTTTTGCAGTTTGTGTGGTTTTTGGTGTTATTTTTGTTTTGAAAAGGACAACCGACAAAATAATATCACAGAGACAAATGTGAACAGAAGCACAGAGAACCTGGCAGTGTCAGGCAGGATTGTTACTGTATTTGTCGTTGAATAGACCAGATACTCAGATGGACTAAAGCCAAAATTTCTTTGAAAGATATATTATTAGCCGTGAATATAACCTTGTCAGTACTAGTGTTATACTTAACAATGAATATGAATCATTCTATGGAAGATTTAAAAATAGTAACAATAGATTGTTGACTTCTTTTTTAGGAGACTGTGCGAAAAGCAGCAGAACTAGCCCTAAAAACTTTAAGCAAGGTAAAACTCTTAATTTCATCATTTGCACATGGAGACGTGTATGGTTTTGGTGTCAGGTAATCATTCACTATCATATCTGCAGGACTGACCTGTTTACCATAGACTGTTGTCTTGAAACGATCTCTACTATACGGTGCAGTTGTGATAAACAGAATATCCCCCTAGAAAGCAATCATAATAAACTTGACCATATACTGTGGTGTTGTTCATGCTGGTGATCCTTCACCAGCATACTTCTGTTGATGCTGGTTAAGTTCTGCTGCTTGAGGATGATGCTATGTTAAGTTCTATACATCCAAAGGAGGGATATAACGAACTGTTTTTTTCCTCCGATGTCCTTTTTTTCCACGCTTTGGCTGGGATTAAAGGAAACTTCCTCTGACTTCAGCAGTTCACCAGGCCCAACTGATCTAGCTGACCAAACCCAGTGGAACCTCACTGGTGTGAAACAGAGTAATCCAATCTGGACTTCGCTCCCTGGTGCTGTTAATGCATAAGATTTTTTGACAGTAGCACACATATCACTTAATATTTTGTTTGATGTTTCTCTAAAAAAGTCACATCGGTAGAAATGGAAATGGATCTTAAGAGCTGTGTTCAAAGTCACAACCTTCACAATGAATGCAGCCTGACTTTTCAATGGCACAAGTGGTAATCTCGTCCCAAAACATTATTGTAATTGCAGAATCTGTTCTGATGTGGGTCTTGCTGCCCTGCCTTGTGGAATGGTTGAATCCATGTGGCTGAGATAGGCTGTCCCTCAACTGAGAGGTCATTTGGTCCATCTCTTCATCCAGAGTGAGACCTGCTAGGCTCTGAATTTGCCTTTTCTGGAAGCTGACTACAGATGAAACTCCTTTTAGGGATGTGGCTTAGGGCTTAAGTACCTCCTGGAGAGGAGAATAAAGGTGTAACAGATTCTGTGTTTGGCTGTGAGCAGTTGCTCTAGTCGCTCTTGGCTTCTGTTTGATGGAGAGGGTGCTTTAATGTAATCTGAGCAGGAGGTTTGTACATGCTTGCAACACTGATTCTCACCTGTCCCCAGGTCTGTGTGAAAATGTGTGATCCCTCTAAAGGAGCAGTGGGTCAGAAGACGATAGCTGTATTGCTCCCTTGCCTCCTAGACAAAGGAATAGTAAGCACAGTTGCTGAAGTCCGATCTCTCAGGTTAGTTTTGCATCATGTAAGTTCCTCGGGAATCGGGTCATGATTTGTCCCAAAGAGACCCAGCTTATGCACCTCGGTTGCAGAATGTTCTTTGCATTTGAAGTGACAAGTTTCTCCCCAAAACAGCTTTCCTGCTGAGTACTTTTCTCACTGCCTTCAAACAGCAGCACCAGGAACTCTGTCTTTTGAGAGTGCCTGGCCTCTCTGCAAATGTCCAGATTCAGTTCCCAGCAGGAAGGTCCTTTCTCCCCGTACAACTGGCAAACTGATCTGCAGGCAGTTTGCTGCGCTTGAGGCTGTCCTTCAGGACTGGCATTTTTGTAAACAAAAAATCCCACGGTAGTTCTTGAAAAGCCAGGTCTTATTTCACGACTGGTTGTTAGTAGTGACAGATCACATCCCACAGGTGACTGCATTTGGTCACACTGTTCAAATACATTTTATGTCATGTAACGGTTCGATGTCCCTTGATGTGTAGGGACTTCATATGCTTGTCAGTTTGTAGCCTTGTTTATTCCTTCATTTGCTTGAAGGACAGAAAAGCTTGAAAATTCAGACCTGGGTCTTTGCAAAAATAATTTTCTTTTATTGAACATGATTATCCAGGAAGGTTAGAAAACTCCTAATAAATTATACTGAATGTTTATTGGATTTTTTCATCCCTTTTGAATATATGAAAACCCTTTGTCAAAACGTAGCCTGAGAGATGTGGTCAGTCTGAAACTGACAAGTGAGCTTTGAACAAATCATTATAATTTGGGTTCTTTTGGGCAGGGACAATGGATGTCTCTGGGGTGACTTTGCCCAGAGCTTCTTTAAAACATGAAGATGTATTATTTCTTCCTACATCTGTCTGTAGTACTGGCTTTTTGCCCATTCCCTTTGTGATACCCTGGCCAAAGTAAGCAATGTCCATGCAAAGCATGGCATCAGTTAGAAGCTCAGGGTGAGGGTATGATTTTGCTTAAGCAGTAGAACACACAGGTGCTTGTTGCAGGTAGATTTATATTGGTGTATCTGAGATTTGGATTAGCCTTTTTGTTGGTACTGGATTAGAGTAGACCAGAGAGGCTTTTCAGCCAAGTCTGTGTGTTTTTCTGTTGACCTTCCCTTTGATCTTTTTCCAGTATTAACACTCTTGTGAAGATCAGCAAAAGTGCCGGCTCTATGCTGAAACCTCACGCGCCAAAACTTATCCCAGCCCTGCTGGAATCCTTGAGTGTGCTGGAGCCTCAAGTCCTCAATTATTTGAGTCTTTGTGCAACAGATCAGGAGAAAGTAAGTGTGGTTATAATGGGGAAAGTATCAACACAACAGAGAGAACAAAGATTTGAGCTTCATTCAGTGAACAGAAAAATAGCAGATATCCTTGAGAGGTGTTCAAAGATGCAAAGAGAAGTAGCTAATAAGTTACTTTAAAAAGTTTGGTCATTGGAATATGGCTGGACAAATGCGGGGGTTTTTTTGAAGGGTTGTGATTTTTTTTATTCACTAGACCACCGTAAATTTCAGAAAGTGAAGAACAATCTTAGTAAGAACTGTTGTTAAATGTCACATCAGCAACACGTACCACTGTGAAACAGGAGAAGAGAGAGTCTGTAATAATTATCTGGAATGCACCTGTACTGTCAAACTTTGCTGCTGTTTTTCCCAGGGGATTAACTGCAGGACTTCTTGTAACATAAACTAGAAGGTGTGCCACAGCACTCTGGGCAGGAGGTGGATGTTGTCAGCACTGTGTCCTTTAATCTCTCTCAAAGAACTGAATTGATCAGTAGCAGTCTTCTGGGAAAGTGACTGAAACCCACTGTTCAGGAGCAAATTTAACTAATTTCATTGTGGGGAGAGAAAGGGGTCAAACTCTGCCCTTTGCAAATCAGAAAGGAATGAACAATAGGTCAACGTGGGGTTTTTTTCTCTTTTTTTCCCTTTTTCCTTTCTTTCTTTTTTCCCCTTTTTTTTCTTTTTCTTTTTTTTTTGTTTCCATAATGGCAGGAGTGCATGGTTTACCTCCTGCTAGAATATCCATCTGCCTTTGAAGGAGAGACATTTATAGTTTGTAGACATAATTACTCTCTGTCTGTATACAATTGAAATGGATTTTGGTTTGAGTTTGTGAGGTAGTGAGTTATAGCTGATGTTGTGCTTTCCACTGTTTTCATGTTGAATTTACACTTGGTTTTGTTTTTTTCTTTTTTTTTAGACTGCAATGGATAGCGCCAGACTTAGTGCTGTCAAGTCATCTCCCATGATGGAAACCATTAACATGGTAAGTACTTGGTTCACACAGGTTCAGTGTAAGGTATGTTGCAGGAGAAGAATAGGAATCAAAATGGGAGCTTTACAGAATACCTTTTCAGGGTTCATTTTATTATCACATCTCCATGTGGATGTCTGTCCGCCTTATGTTTTATGTACTGACATCTCTAGTCCTGTTACCACAGCTTGTTCCTCAGATCAGTTGTAAGGAAACTTGTCTCCATTTGGAGTTAGACGGATTGTTTCTTCACCTGGAGACCTGCCTGCTTTGATGAAGAGGCGTCTTTCAAGTGCTTTTCTTTGGCTGGGGACTCAGCTGGTTCTGCATTATCCCAGCTGCCATTATGCCTCACCTCCAACTGATTATAGTTGTTGTTCTTAAGGCACAAATGCTGTCCAACCCTTGCCTCATGGTGCCTTATCTATCACTACCTGGTCCTTGACGGTGCTTTGATGGTGGAAATACTTAGAGAAAATGCTGGTATCACTGAAAGCACTGTCAGCAGCTGGTGTTTGGCACCATAGTTTCCTGCTGCTGGAGGAGGAGTTGCTGATGCCCAGAAACTGTGCTGCAGGGTCTGTCTTGTCAGAGCTGCCTGCCCTCTCTAAAAGCCTGTGCCTTCCCAAAGAAAAGATCCCTCTTTTCTGCTCATGCAGTGTACACAGCCAGGGCATGCAAGCAGGCAGGGGGTGTGGGCGCTGAGCAAGTTTTAGGAGAAACATAGCCACCAGAACTATTCTTATAGCTATTCTATAGTTTCCTGTGCTTATGGAAAAGTAGCAACAGCAAGTCTTCCTGCACATAATAGCATGTGGAGCTGCATTTTGGTATCAGATGGAGCTGTCTCTATAAATAGTGTGTGAAGTGGCTGGGGATGAAAGGCTCCGTGTACAAGTGTACTCACTGCCACCCTGCAGTCTGCAGCAGCTGCTGCTGTCCCTCCTCCAGGCTGTGCCTGTCCACTGCCAGCCCTGCGGGGACAGTTGTGCTGCCCCAATCAATGCTTGTGATTTCCTTGGGGAGTGGAGAGATGGTATGGCTTCCCTGGATAGGATGAAGATGTCCTGCCTAATGAGCAATGTTCTCTCTATTCCTCTGTATTCTGAGGCTGGCTGGGAGGTTACATGGTAGAACGGATTATTCCCTTCGCCGTACCATAGCAGGAGAGGGAAGTGACAGCAGATCTGACTTCTGAAGCTCAGAGAGGGCTACCTTCAGTTGGTGTGTGATCCTGGAACTTGCTAGAGGATGGATCTCCCCTCTGCAGACAGTGTGCTGCACAGAGTGCTGGAAACATGAGGCTTCCTGCTTCGCCCAGTGGCATTTTAGGCGTATGAGATTAGAAATGTTACCAGTAACATCCCTCTTGTACCTTTATGTCATTCATTGCACTTGTTTGTCCTGACCTGTTTAAAAACTGTCTTGACTAGTTTCATTTCATTGTCTAGTTTGGATACGTTATTACTTCAGGGTTCAGACAGCTGGGGGAATGTTGGGTTTTATCCTAACATATGCACACGTTTGCATCCCTGTCCCTCCCCAAAAGGAGTTCTTGCTAGCGTGTTACTTTCAGCTTTCTAAACAGTTGGAGTGCAGAAGTACATCAGGTCCAGCAAGTGATAACTTGAGCAGGGTCAGCTCAGCATTGAAGTGGGATGAGAATCTGTATGTGGTGGAAGCCACTTTATGGCGCCTTTTTCCCACCATGCAGCAAACTCATGATTCAGTTGAAGACCAGCTTGCAGAACTGAGGCAGGCCTCAGCTGGAAGTAGAGCAGCTTAAGTCTGCCACCATTACCTTTCTTTTTTCTTTTATTTTTCCCCCATCTCTTGCCCTTCTCTAGAGCTTGCAGTATTTGGATGTCTCTGTCCTGGGTGAGCTGGTTCCTCGGCTGTGTGAACTCATCAAAAGTGGAGTAGGCCTTGGCACAAAGGTATGTCTGATTTTAATAGTTCATTTGGAAATGGAGAAGGGAACGCAGAGCCATGTCAACGTAAATACTGTTCTTTTGACTGTCTCTTTTAAAGTCACAGCTCAGGCTCATTCGTACAGGAGTCGTTTTATATCTGAGCCTCAATCCACCTACATTACTTGTGGCTTTCTAAATGTATGCTGCCTTGTCCTTCCCTGGGCTACACGGCTTTTGTGCTCTGTGACACTTCAGTGCAGAAGGTTGTCCTTGATAGCTGTAAAGCTCACAGGACGCACCTATCCTGAGTGTGGGTTCTGGAGACTTTTTCTCTTCCTAATTCAAGTCTTGTCATTTATTTGTTACAGACTCTTTTTCTCCTTCTACCCGTGTCTCCCAGCTTATCAGGGCAGAGGCTCAGTGAGCCTAGATGATGTTGTATGAGTCCATATGGCACTGCAGCAAGTATTAACAGTAATAACCAGGACCTAATACTGTTTTATCTTACCTTTGTTTTCCCTTGCAATCTTCCAGGGAGGCTGCGCCAGTGTAATTGTGTCGTTAACCACACAGTGTCCTCAGGACTTAACACCTTATTCAGGTAAGGTTTGTTCCCAGTGTCAAGTTTTAAAGATGCTTTTTGTTGCTGTTCTGTAGGTACTATTTCCTCCCTATTGGCCCTTGATTTTATCACAGGAATGATTTTTATGTGTATATTTTCCTCAGACAGCTGTTTGAAGTTGCCGTGTTGGTATGGGACTGGCTAGCTGGGGGTAGGTCCTGGGGATGTTAAATACCTCACGAAGTTGGAAGAGGCAGAGGAAGGAGTTGAGGGAATTTGCTAGTGCCCAGCAGGAACAGACAAAAATATGTCTAGACTTTCTTGGAGCAGACAAACAATGCCTGTGTTAGTGCTGTGCTGTTGATATGCACTTGTTCCTTCAACTTGAGCTATGGGAGGACCATAAACAATGACTTCGCTTCCTTGGATCTTAGTCTTCTCTTTACAGTTTCTTATGATTTGATAGTAGAAAGAATGTCACCTTTCTGTTGCAAAATAGAAATAAAGCTGAAAGCATGATCAGCTGGGGTGCTCATGTACAGAAACATGATGGATGGGGCTTTGAGCAGCCTGGTCTAGTGGGAGGTGTCCCTGCCCATGGCAGGGGGGTTGGAACTAGGTGATCTTTAAGGTGCCTTCCAACCCAAACCATTCTATGATTCTATGATTATCAGTCAAGGTCTGCAGGCTGAGGCTGGCAAAACACTAGCTGCTGCTGACCCTTGCTGTGTTATGCTGTGTTATGGTGTGCACTTGTTTAAACATAAGGACCAGACAGACCTATAACTCTGCAAACAAGTGATGAGGAAACATGCGTAAATACAGACGATCTAATGAAATGCAGGCTATTGTAATTCTTGCCCCAGCAATAAAAACATGATACTTCTCTTCCAACAGGCAAACTTATGAGTGCTTTACTTAGTGGCCTGACTGATCGCAACAGTGTGATACAGAAGTCTTTTGCCTTTGCTATGGGGCATCTAGTCCGGGTGAGTTCAGGCTTGAGATGGTTTTAGGTTTTATTTTGCTTTTTTGTTGTGTTTTTTGTTTTGAAGTGTTTGAGTGATTTGAGCCTCTTCCCTGTTACAGACTTCCCGGGACAGTAGCACTGAGAAGCTGTTGCACAAACTCAGCAGTTGGTACATGGAGAAGGAAGGTATGTTGCTTTTGAGTTGTTCAGTTACAGAATACAGTGCAGAAAAAGTTCCTGGTGATAGCAAAAGCTGGTAAAGAAGCATTTCTATATTGTGATGTTTCATTTCACTGGCTTAATAATTCCCATGCATCATTATACAATACTGTGCATTCCTCTGCTTCCCAAGAGGCAGACCAAGCTGTTAAAGGAAAATCCTGCTTCCCAGTCCTAACGTGTGATTGTTTTGCTCTTTCAGAGCCAGTTTACAGAACAGGCTGTGCTTTAACTTTGCATGCTATGGGACGCTACAGTCCAGATGTAGTGAAGAACCATGCCAAACATGTGCTGCCATTGGCTTTTCTTGGCATGCATGAGGTTCCCGATGAAGAGAAAGGAGAAAAAGAGAATTCTACTCTGTGGACTGAAGTTTGGCAGGAAAATGTACCTGGTAAGTTACAGTAAGAATGGTAAAACCTTTCTGGGAAACATGGGACAAGAAATATCATGCTTTCTGGAAATCCATTTTGGAAATACAGAGTTCTCACGGTAAGAGATTTGGGAAGCTTGTTTCCATTTTCTTCCTAACTAAAGATATCTTGTATGAGTTTCAGCAGGTTAGCTTCCCTGTGGCTGTTTAAAATAATTACAGAGGTGTTGATTGCTGAGGATACACAGACACAGTCAGGAGAAGTATTTTAAAGATTGTGAGGCACTGAATGCCACTCCAGTATGGCCCTGATTGTGGTGCAAATAGATGGACATTTTTGGAAATTTTGATGCCAGCCTTTAAGGGCTGCTGCACACTCTGAATCATAGAATCATAGAATTGTCAGGTTTGGAAAGGACCTTAAAGATCATCTAGTTCCAACCCCCCTGACATGGGCAGGGACATCTCCCACTAGATCAGGATGCTCAGTGGTATCCAGCCTGGCCTTAAAAACTTCCAGGGATGGGGCTTCCACCACCTCTCTGGGCAACCTGTTCCAGTGTATCACCACCTTCGTGATGAAGAACTTCTTAATGTCCAGTCTGAATCAACCCATCTCTAGTTTTAATCCATTCCCTCTAGTCCTACCATTACCCAGCATCCTAAAAAGTCCCTCATCAGCTTTCTTGTAGGCCCCCTTAAGATACTGGTAGGCCACTATAAGGTCTCCTCGGAGCCTTCTTTTCTCCAGACTGAACAACCCCAATTCTCTCAGTCTGTCCTCACAGGAGAAGTGCTCCAGCCCTCTGATCATCCTCGTGGCCTTTCTCTGGACACGTTCTAGCACGTCCATATCTTTCTTGTAGTAGGGGCTCCGTAACTGGACGCAGTACTCCAGGTGGGGTCTCACAAGAGTGGAGTAGAGGGGAAGAATCACCTCCCTCAACCTGCTGGCCACGCTTCTCTTGATGCAGCCCAGGATATGATTAGCTTTCTGGGCTGCAAGTGCACACTGACGGCTCACTCTTGTCCACCAGTACCCCCAAGTCCTTTTCTTCAGGGCTGCTCTCAAGCCTGTCACTGCCCAGCCTGTATCAGTGCTTGGGCTTGCCCCAACCCAGATGGAGGACGTTGCACTCGGTCTTGTTGAACTTCATGAGATTGGCATGGGCTCACCTCTCCAGGCTGTCAAGGTCCCTCTGGATGGCACCCCTTCCCTCCAGCGTGTCAGCCGCCCCACACAGAGCTTGGTGTTGTCGGCAGACTGGCTGAGGGTGCACTCAGTGCCACTGTCCATGTTGCTGACAAAGATGATCGCCTCTTCGTTATTCTTCTGCCTCAGCAGTGCCTCCAGGAGGATCTGCTCCATAATCCTACCAGGCACGGAGGTGAGCCTGACTGGCCTATAGTTCCCTGGTTCATCCTTCTTTCCCTTTTTGAAAATGGGGATTATGTTCCCTCTTTTCCACTCAGTAGGGACCTCACCAGACTGCCATGACTTTTGGAATACAATAGAAAGCGGTTTAGCAGCCTCATCCGCCAGTTCCCTCAGTACCCGTGGGTGTATCCCATTGGGTCCCATGGACTTGTTTACTTTCAGGTTCGTCGGATGGTCACGAACCTGATCTTCACTTACAATGGGTAGTTCTTTCCAACCCCTGCCATTATCTTCTGCGACTCCAGGAGTGTGGCTGGAGCCCTTGCCAGTGAAGACTGAGGAAAAGAAGTTGTCAAGAACCTCGGCCTTCTCCATAGCACTTGTCACCAGCTCCCCTGTTTCTTTTCTGAGGGGGCCCTCACCCTCCCTAGTCTTCTTACCACTAATATACCTATAGAAATTTTTGCTGTTTCCCTTGATCTCCTTGGCTAGATTTAATTCTAACTGAGCTTTAGCTTTTCTCACCAGGTCTCTTGCTGCTCAGACAGCTTCCTTATATGCCCCCCATTCTAGCTGTCCTTTCTTCCACTCCTTATGAAGTTTCTTTTTATGTGACAGTGTGTCCAGGAGCTCCTTGCTCATCCAGGCCGGTCTCCTAGCATTCTTTCCTGCCTTCCTCTTTGTCGGTATACTTTGCTCCTGGACACGGAGAAGGTGATCCTTGAATACTGACCAGCTGTCCTGGGCCCCCCTTCCCTCTAGGGCTTTGTCCCACGGCACTTTGGCCAGCAGATCCCTGAAGCGATCAAAGTCTGCATACCTAAAGTCCAGGATCATAAGCTTGGAATACATCCTCCTAGTTGCCGTGAGGATCTTAAATTCTATCGCTTCGTGGTCACTGCAGCCAAGGTTATCCCTGAGCCTCACGTTGTTCACCAGCCCTTCCCTGTTGGTGAGAAGGAGGTCCAGCATAGCACCTTTTCTTGTGGGTTCCTCTACCATTTGAAGGAGGAAGTTGTCATCAATGCATGCCAGGAACATCCTGGATTGATGGTGCCTTGCTGTGTTGTCCCTCCAGCAGATGGAAGGGTGCTTGAAATCCCCCATGAGGACCAGGGCCTGTGAACGCGAAGCCACTTCTGTCTGCCTATGCAGGGCCTCATCTGCTTGCCTCTGCTGGTCAGGTGGCCTGTAGCAGACCCCTACTGTAACATCGCCTTCCCCTATCTTCCCTTTAATCTTAACCCATACGCTCTCAACCATCTCATTGTCCGTCCCCATATAGAGCTCCATCGATTCTAGCTGGTCACTGATGTAGAGGGCAACACCTCCTTCCCTCCTGCCCTGCCTGTCCTTCCTAAAGAGCTTGTATCTGACTATCCCTGCATTCCAGTCATGGGAATCATCCCACGAAGTTTCAGTAATGGCCGCTATGTCGTGGCTTTCCAGCAGCACAGTGGCCCTTAACTCATCCTGTTTGTTGCCCGAGCTGCGTGCGTTCGCGTAGAGGCACTTCAGCTGGGCTGGCCGTCTTGTGCGAATCCCCCTTGATTCCCTTGGGGTGTCCCGGTGCATCGTCCCTGGCTTGCCTCAGGGCAACAAGTTAAGAGCCCTTACTAGGACTCCATCCCTCTGCCCCTGATGTGCTGCCCCACTGTTTGTCACAGGCAAGCATGAAATTATTGCCCCTTCCCCCTTCAAATGTAGTTTAAAGCCCTATCAATGAGCCCTGCCAACTCCTGCCCCAGAATCCTTTTCCCCTCTAGACAAGTGCATCGCATTAGCTGCTCGCAGCTCTGGTGCCTCGTATACCAAGCCGCGATTGTAAAATCCAAAGCCCTGTTGACGACACCAGTCCCGGAGCCATGAATTGACCTGTTGACTCCTCCTACATATTCCCTCGTCCATTGCTGACGTCAGAGGGATGAAGGAGACACAACTTGAGCTCCTGATCCCTTTACCAGTTACAGGGGACTTTGGCCTGTCTCTTGGGTTGGAGATCTCTCTGGTGATGCCTGTGGTCTTAAAGCTATAAAAGGGATTTTTTGCCCTGCTTTCTGTCTGTAGAGGGATATCTGGATGCATGGTGCAATGACTTTACTGGCTTCTTCTCTGACCCAATTTCAGATCTGGTCCTTCAGTCACCAGATTACTTTTCTGGAGTTTGTGAAAGGAGCTGCAAAAACGTTTTGCAGTGACCTGTTCTTGGGGAAAAAAAAAAAGTTATATCCTTAGAAACAGGCTAACCCAACGTCTAGTGTCTGCCATGTGGAAGGACTGAAATGAGCTCTTTGTCTAGATATGTGGTAAAGTTTTCCTTTGGAAGACCTAGAAAATAAAACCCATCTTCAGTCAGCCTGGAGGAAGTCTTTACCCCTTTGCCTGAAGTAGGCCTTGCTGATATGTTTCATGGCCAAAAAAAGATAAATCTATAACTGCTTTGGTTTTTTTGCTTTTTTAAAAATAAGATCATATTTTTGTTTGTTTTTTGGCAAAATTACTGATTTTCTCTGTTTGACATGCAGGTACTCAGGGCGGCATCAGACTGTATATGCAGGAGTTGATAACCATTACGCAGAAGGCTCTGCAGTCCCAGTCCTGGAAGATGAAAGCCCAGGGAGCTGCTGCTATGGCATCAATTGCCAAACAGACAAGCTCCCTTGTACCGCCGCATCTGGGAATAGTGCTCTCCGCACTTCTGCAAGGTCTGCCAGGGAGAACCTGGACTGGGAAGGTAAAAAAGGCACTGACATCTCATGGATTGCTGTGAGCACCAGCATGCGGCCCTCAAGCCAAGAAATGCAATGTTCTGTGCTGCAGAGCAGCATGTGTAGGAAGTCTGGCTTAGGGATTCTGCCTTTTGCCCTGCATTTAGCTGATAAAAAAATGACAGGGAAGATAAGTAGGTGGAATTCAGGTTGCTTTAGGAGTTGGGTTCCCACTTAGACAACTTCCACTGCACCATATTCTAGCCTTGAGGGGTACTAGCTTGTGCTCAGAGGCGCTGCGAGGCCCCTTTCCACTGCCAGTTCAGTGCAGACGGAAAGCCAAGTCATCTGCAGCCTCTACAGCAGGAGTGGCAGGAGGCAGACATCGCTTCTCTGGGCTGGTGTCACACGCATATTTCCCCACTACCTGTCACAGCAGAGTACAAAGGTTTCCCCTGTGCGGCCGGACTGTGCCATTCGGCTGTGTAGCATTTCTCAGTGGTATCTGTTTTACTCATTGCAGGAGGAGCTGTTAAAGGCCATTGCCAGTGTCGTCTCTGCATGCAAGTAAGTGTCTTGAAAGAGGTGTTACTCTCAGGAACTGATATCTCAAAAAGGAGGTTGTTGCACAGTGTTGCATGCCTGTCTGGTGCTAAGGAGAGACTAGAAAGTTGTGAACACCTTCCTGATCTCCCATCAGCATGTGAGGAATCTCTCTCCGCTCTGCTTGTCACTGGTGAGAGCTGTGAGGGGCAAGCGAGCGACCTGCAGAGGTAAATGGTTAATTTAGGGCAAGGAAGAGGATGTTGGGAGGCCAGAATTGCTAAGAAGAAAGAAGAGACTAAGGGGAAGGATGGACATCGGAGAGGGGAAAAGAGAGGAAGAGGCGGAAGAGCGAGGGGGGAAAGTGCATAGGAAACATATGAGGAAAGACAGGAAAGAAGCAGGGAGAACAGACAGGGTAAGAGCGAAGAAGAGCACCAGAGTCTACCTTTAGTTACAATTGTTGATAGGCAACCCTGTACCTGGACAGAGGAATTAATTCCTACCTGTGGGAAAAGTGATATTTGGAAAGGGATTAATGTGGGTCTGACAGTTTTTGTGTGACTTGTGTTTCAGTGCAGAGCTGCTGAAGTCAGTGCCTGGCCAGCCCACCATCAGTGATATTGTCCAGGCTGTCCTGAAAGAATGTCGGAAGGAGAATCTAAAGTATAAGATGGTGGCACTGCGCTGTGCGGCTGGTGTGCTGCAGGCAACAAAGGAAGACCGGTTCCAGGAGCTGGCAGATATCATCTTTCCCATGATAAAGAAGGTGACAGTTCAACTTCTTGAGTTTTCCCTCTTTCAAAGCAAAACACCCAAGTGGTGACAGTCCATCTGATGCTGTTAAGTACACACCAGGCTTCTGCCCAGAAGGCTGCTGATGTGAGGATACCCCACACTCAGCAGGTCCTTGGTGGGGCTGAATACCAGACCGTTGCTGAGCCCTGGGGGGGTTGTACCTGTGCTGCCCAAATTCTAAATTAGCCCAACTGATGTCCTCCCTGTGGTGTCCAACACTGCCCCAATACCGCATTGAAAGTTAATTCCTGGCTGTGCTACAGGCAGCAAGGGACTCCTAGGAAGCTGTGTAGAGTGCTTCTGTTTAGTATCTGCAGCGCTCCGCAGCTCTGCGAGTGGGACTCGTATAGCACAGGGAGATGTTTGGATGCGAGGCCACGGAGCCCGCTGTGTGCTTCTGCAGGCTGCCGATAGCGCCAGAGCTACTGGTGGCCAAGGGGGCCTGTGCTCTGTCTGTATGGAGGCACTGACTGGGTACAAGGACTGGTGTGCACAGGCTGCCAGGAAGACTGAATTGCGCTGAAGTGTGTGGCGAGCCTGCCCTCATCCTGCTGTCCATCATACCTTCCCCCCATGGCCTCCGCAGAACTCTCTTGAGAGCATGGGCACGGGTTTACCAAAGCACGATGAAGAGGACGAGGACATGAGGGAGAAAGAGGTGCAGATGGAGTCCCTGATCTGCGCCTTCGAGACCCTGGGCAAAGCCTGGCCGAGGAGCCCGGAGACACAGCGTAAGTCAGCTAATGGTGTTCAGAGTGAACTTTCTCAGCTCAAACTGTTTCCACTTAAAATGAAAAGGGGGAGGAGGGACAGACTTGGAGATCATGTGTGGAGTGGGGAGGCTCCTGAGGAGATGCAGGATCTCACTGTCTGCAGCTTGCAATATCTTCAGTGAGAAAGCTGCCCCAGCAGCTTTACCAGAGGGTAGCCCATCCTTGGCGAAATTCCTTTACTGTTGTCTTAAATTCACTTCACCAAACTGTTGTGAGTTTGTGGAGATATGTAGGATGCCTGAGGCGGCTTTCCTAGTCAGTAGCAGCCTAGTTCTGCTGCTCACGTTTATGTTTGCATCAAAGCTGGTACAAGGTGGAGGAACTGGGTATATCAGGATGTTGACTTGGTCATATGCAGCGACTAGCTTGATGTCACTTGGAGAGGAGCACAAGAAACAGCAGGAAGTGTTTCCTTCAGCCTTTCCCTGTGGTAACACAGTGACATCCTTATTTTTCTATAGGTTGCTATTCCCAAGAGTTTTGCAAGTTAATGTGTGACCGTCTGAAGCTCAGCACATGGAAAGTGCAGCTTGGAGTGCTGCAAGCCATGAATGCCTACTTTCAAGGGTAATTCTCCTTTTTGCAATCCACTTCAATGGTGTTTCTTTCCTTTGTTGCTTCAAACTGTTCAATGAAATTGAGGATGACACTGGAATCTCAGAGGAAGACGAGCAGACTCCTGTCCCAGTGACACAGGGTGTCTGATGATGATTTTGCATTTCACAGGCTAATGCTGTTTGATGAGGAGCACTCAGACCCTGTGGCTTTGACAGAAATACTGTTGGAAACCTCTTCATCTATCACGCATTCTTTAGGTAAATGGACTTTGCCTGATTTGTGGTTGATGATGAATTGCATGTTAATACATTCTTCCTCTGGGGGTTGGCTGGTGGATAAAGTGCAGAAGAAGCCTAAGCTGTCAGAGATAACATTTTGCCCTTCTTTGCACTGTGCTGTGATAATTCTGATTTTGCAGTAACTGTTGAAGATGGTACTGTGCTGGGTGCTGTGCACAGAGAAGTAAATTTCTCTGGTGCAAGAGAGCTTTGAAAGGGGAGGGAGAGGCAGACAGCAGACTCCTGTGCATGCAGTCTCTCAGGAGTGCAAATTGCAAATGTAGTAATTTTCTCCATGCAGAAGGTGGACCCCACATAATCAAGCTATTACGGAATTAATGAAACACAAGTTTTTCTCCTCCACAGTTCAGACTTCTTGGATACGTATGGATTGGAGAGACCCCAAATTTTCTCAGACAGCCAATGCATGATGCTCCAAGGCTTTGAGGCAGTTTGTGCTCTGCTTGAGCAGAGTACCCATGGGGCTGTTAGTGCTACCTAAGTAATGTTGACAGACGTGGGGCTGCTTATTACCTTGGTAGTGTTCCCACTTGTCCTGTGACCGTAACAGTGCCCCAAGTCCCCTCACACCTCCATGTGACTCTTGTTTCTGGTATGCCTAAAGGCAGCACCTACTTCAGAGCTAGCTATGAATCCAGAGTTGCCTTTGGGGAAAGTTTCTTCTAACTATCAGTCCTCCTGGAATGAGACTTCAATAAGATTTTGGCTCAGGAGACCACATAACTTTTTGTGACGAGCTTGTGCTTGATGGCATAGGGTTTATGTGCCCTCACTTAATGCCAGTTGTTAGAATTTGGGTGGCTTATAGCCTTTACAACTTACCAAAAGAACAGCCTGTTATGCACAGACATGATCACATTGCAGCTATGCCAGCGTTGTTCTCTTTCAACATGTGTGAGGAGCAGTAACACTGTCGTGACCGCAGAGGCGATGCACAAGGCTTGGTTGCCTTCTCTACCTCTAGTTGGTCACTTTCTGCTGTTCAAACGTGTCTAACTGAGGAGCACTGCAGACTGACAGCACAAATGAGCTCAGTGAGCACCACAAAACTGGTCCGGAGACCACTGTGGTGACTGCTGTTTGTACAGTTACTGTGTCTTTGGTTCTCAGTGTGGTTGTTTTTTGTTTGTTTTTTAAATCTCTTAGAAAACAAAAGCTACACGTCCATAAGAACAGAAGCTTTGTCTGTGATAGAACTGCTGCTCACCAAACTGCAAGGTGAGACTTTTTGCTTGCCACCTGGGAGAGCCACTGTTTGGTCAGGAAGGCACCTGTCTGTGTGTCCTGGAACCCTGGAGAGATGGTGTCACCTCCTGCTTGCGGCACTGTGTGATTTCGGGGTGGTGGGGACTCGGAGTTCTGTGCTTGGTGACTTGGGAAACTTGGAGAGGGCTTGAAGTAACTTTGGATAAAGTCAGGGTCTAAAGTACTGTTGGATACTCCTTGGGTGAGGAAAATGCCCAGCAAGGAGGGTCCCAGGGAGAGCACACGGGACTGAGCGTGTGGTCACATTCTCTGTTATGTGCAAGCTCCATAGAGAGGTGAGCTCCTGTTTGTGCAGAAGAGTAGCTTTCACCCTTTCAGTGCCAAGCTTAGTCCCTTATCGTTAATTTAGGACTTAAGCCTTGCAGAATGTACTTCGGAGAAGGAGCCTACTTAGCTCTTGAGGTCATACCTGCCTGCAGTTCTTCTGTAGCATGTTTTCTTTGAATTTCTGTTGCGCACTTTGTGTTTCCTTTATTCTAGCAAAAATCTTACATTACGTGGAGCAGCTGTGAAGTGGGAAACATTGGTGTTTTCCAGGCCCTTGTTTTGACGTGTTTCAGGCTCAGGCCATCAAGCCTGTCCCAAAGGGCCATGGCTCCCTGTGCAGGAGGCGGCGGAGGCACCCGAGTATCCTCTGCAGTAGCCTTCCCCTGGAAGAGCAGTAGGGACTGCGAGTGAAGTGCTGAAGCGGCCGCTCTTTCCGCCTGTCTGGGGATGGAGATGGCCTGTTGCTTTTTTTGGCATTCTGGTATTGATGCCTGGTGTCTGTCTGTCTTTACACAGAATCTCAACAGTGGGAAAGCCTGACACCAGAGAGCAGAGAGAACCTCATTCGTTCGTTGGCTACGATGGCGACAGACAGCAGACCTGAGCTACAAGAGAAGGCATTTATATTGAAGAAAACACTTGAAAGTCTTGACTAAGTTGTAAAACACAAAGTGCCATGTAAAACAAAAACAAATAAGTGCAGTGATCTGAAAACCTAGTGGGAAAATTAAGATGACTCTGTAGCATGCATCATTCCTGGCCAAAATAAAAAATGCCTTAAATTCTTTTCCCCGTTAATGTTATTTTTACTCTTTAAAGCTGATGGTTAGTTGTTTTATCAGTAAATACCTCTAACAATCTGCCCTAGAATGTTAATAAGCACGCAACATAAAAAATGTTGAGGGCAAGTTGCTTTTTTTTTTTTAAATCAGCAAAAGAATGTTACTCGGATCCCCCTGTGTCCTGCAAAGGAATTGTTGAAAAACCACCAGCACAGGAAGTGAAAAGCTGTTTGATTTTCACTTGTGTCATGTGTGGCGATCTCGTTACCTGCTGTCTCAACAGTAAATCCTGGGGACTCTGCAGCAGAGTGAGCATTTGTCACCTGTGAGGAATGAAATGCTTCCCCTGATGAAGCCTGTGTTAACCTCCTGTGGCTTCCCAGGGGCAGGGTTTCATCTGACACCCACCTCTGCTTCTCCTGCATGCTCCTCCCTTGCAGCCTCCTGTCTGTGAGTTTTGAAAGGCAGAGTACTGTTAACTTCACTCCTTCCTCCTTCTCTGACCTCAGCATGGATTGACCGAGACCATGCCTTCCCCAGCTAGCAACCTCGCCCCCCGCTCCCGCCCCAAACTTTAAATGAGAACTTCTTTCCTCAAAGGATGCACAAGAGAGCACTTTACTGAGCTGTGTGGGACAAAGGTAGTGCCCAGGTGGAACACTGCTCTTCTCAAAATTGTTTTGCATGGACACTCCTCAGATGCAGGAAAAAGAAAAAAAAAAAGAAAAACAAAAAAAAGAAAAACAATCTTTTCTAGATATGTTTTTGAAGAGTGTTCGAAGTTTGCAATGACACGTTTTTTTAATAGTGGTAATGTTTTATTCCCCTCCTGTTCGTAACCCTGTTCTTGCTTTGGAAACCTGTAACGATTTAGAATTGTCAATATTTGTAAGAGACTGAATCATCTGTCATTTCTCAGCAGCCCAAGTCATGCTGGTTTCTAGCAAATACTTTTGAATTTGCACTTAAGAAGAAAGATTATATCTGCATTAACGTGGAGTAAAATTGCTATATGATGATGTGGCCATGCTGCCTGTCTCCTGTTTTGCCCTCCTCAGATAAAAGACAAACCTGACCACTATAGCAACAGACTTTTAATAGTGTAAAGTTAACACCGCACCATAATCTGACCAGTATGTGTACAGCTTTTTGGGGATAAATGCTTTGCTGATGGTGAAATGAAATCATTAGTGTGGGCAATATCATGTCCATGGCTTTCAGCGTAGGAAGGCTTGTTTCTTTTCTTACAGTCTGCAGCTCCTTTCAGATTTGGCCCGTTAGGGAGAGGATTGCTCAGATAATGCTGCGTTTCCTCCACGCCCATTTATTCGCAATCAGGTATGCAGTACCTACTTTTTCCCTCAGGTGCCGTTTCCCATTCAGTGTTTTCTGGTACTGTAACAGTCCCGTTGTCTGACTCGCTTTCCGTGGGGAGCCAGGAATGTAATTCGTGCACACCTGGTAAGAAAAAAAAGTCAGAAAGAAACAGGCAACAGCTGTCCCACTGTGGCTGTCGTGTAGCAGAAACCTCAGCGAGCACTACTGCATTGTACACTCGAACTGGTCAGTGGGCAACAACTTGGTGCTGGGAGCTGGTGCTATAATTGATTTACACCTCGTTGCAGGGAGCTGCTCTTTGTTTACCTGTAGTTTGAACTATCGAGCACAGTGTACATTTTAAAATTTTACTGGGCAAATCACTTTGCAGTATCTTTAAAAACCTGCTTACCATGACATGTAGTGTCACGAGTGCTCTTTTTTTTTTTTTTTTTTTTTTTTTTGGTATTAGGTGACTATTACCAGTGACGCTTTGCTGTAGCAGCTCATTGTCCGACTTGGGTTTTTTCGTATTGGTGAGTGACAGTAACAGAAAAGCAAGAGCCTCCACGTTTCTGGCAATTTGTTTTCACTGTGGACTGGAGTATTCAGAGGCAATGCCTAATATGGTCAAGTGACCATAAGTAGAATAACTGTAATTGTTGTCAATAGCAACCTGAATTTCTCTATTGGGGATTTACACTAGAGGGAAGAGCGTATTCTAGGAACTCTACAAACAGCTGGGTTAACAACTCTGGCCAAGAGTGTTAGGAAGGTTAGAGATGGTACAACACTTTCTGAATCACAAAGCAATATGTCTTTCTCGTGATTACAGAACAGATTCAGAGCTCCTCTCTAAAGCACGTGCCTATACACAAAACCTACCTGTACAAAAGCTAATTCAGTCAGAGGTTTGATTTCTACCCCCCTCACATTTGTAAACTTGACAGGATTAAAAATAACGATAATAAAATAAAATAAATAGATGTGGCCTTCCTAGAGTTTTTCCTCTAAAAGTGATTGCACTATGTAAAACACACTGTACTTTGCCCGGCGCGGGCATTTCTTGTGCTGCTGCAATGCTTTGTATACCTGGAGTGCAGTGCGCAGACCTGACGCGAGCACTCACATCCTGACCTACAAGCTGTTGCTTAAATGGATGTATGGCGAGAAAAGTTTTCTAATGTTGCAAGATCTCCATCAAATTCACTGCAATCTGTACTGTCCCAAGTATGTGAATGGTCTGACTGAAAGAAAACCCTCCTCCTTACCAAAAAGGTAAAAAATTAAATAAAAGCTGCATGACCTGTTCTTTGAAGTGACTGGTGGTGTTTTTTCCTCATACTGTGAGTATTTTACAGGAGCCTCATGTTCTGAAGTCAAAACACACCTTGGTGTCCCTTGGTGCTGGCCCAGCTGCATGCCAGCCACTGCTCCCCAGTGTCACAAATGGCAGTGCCCCATTAGGAGGAACTGCGTGAATGTGGTTTTTAAGCCAACAGCTCAGTCTCTTGCAGCCAGGCAGGGTTACGGGGTGTTATAAATGTGTATTTATATATGTGTATTATGAACACAAAAAATGTACAGACACACATAATTCTATTCCATGCATGTTATATACACATACATATACATGGAAGATGAGGCCATGAGAGGGAAAATTTATGAATTGAAAAAATATTCAAGAACTTAACATTTTCAAACTATTCCAGACACCGACAACCCACCCCCCCCGCCCAGCCTCAATTAAATTTACTTTTCTAAACGGTATTGTGAAAGGAAAAAAAAAAAATTAAAAATCAGCTAAGCAGAGGAGAGCGAGCAGACACAAACTTTATGGATGCCAAAGCACCACCTGGGAAGACAAGCATTGTCAGACCATATGCCCCCAAAACATGGAGCCTCACCACCGGCCATGGGGGGGTGCCCTTCCCCTTCCCTGCATCAAGCGGAGACCTGCTGTGAGCAACGCTGGGGTTCTGCCATCCAAGCGGCAGTGGCACAGACACCTGATTATTTCTGACCACGGAAGGCAGGAGGATGATGTTATTTGGGTTCATTGGTAAGGGAAGACAAGGGAAATGGCAGGGCGGGGGGGAAAAGACACATCAGGATTGCTCAGAGAAGTAACAGGCTGCCCAGGGAAGTTGTGGGTGCCCCATCCCTGGAGGTGTTCCAGGCCAGGCTGGATGGGGCTTTGAGCAGCCTGGTCTAGTGGGAGGTGTCCCTGCCCATGGCAGGGGGGTTAACTAATGATCTTTAAGGTCCCTTCCACCCCAAACCCTTCTAGGATTCTATGTTTGAGTTTGTCTGAATTTGATTATGACCATGCCTAAAAATATTTATATTTTCTCTTACCTCTACTGTTTAGAGTACAGAATTAAATAGTAAAACTTTGAGAAATACAGCAGGAAGCTCAAAATTGAGAAAGTGTTTAATTCTAAGTAGGCACTATTCAATGAAAAACGGCGAGGCAGGCAAGCAGGTAGACATTCAGGTTGTAGTTTAGTATATTTATTGGTAAAAACAGTGCAGCAAATTACAAAACTTGGGACCTAAAATTGTTGATTACTAGCTTGGTCCTCAAAAAGCAATTAATAGTAGCTTAAAAATTGGTATGCCACTTTTCTGTGGTATTCAACAAGAAACAAAGATGGTGTTTACACTTTTGCAACTGGTTTTCTGAACACTGTAAATGTGCAAGTCAAATCAGATTTTCCTCATTCAAAGTCTTCATTTCCTCCTCTTGAGCTTACAGAGCCACTGTTCATGCACATCTTTGTGTAAATGATGGAAATTACTTATGGGACACCAACAGGAACAAATGCAGCCAGTTCTGCTAATAGTTTCTTGTGAATTTCAGTTCTTAATGAGGTGTGGATACGAACTAAAAACTAAAACATAAAAGACCCTTTCAGGGTTGAAAATACTTTTAAAAAAAAGAAAGTTAAAATTAGACAGTTTCTTGCTGGTCCACCTCTAGCCTGGGGACAGATAACATTTAAGAAGCTGCTACTGCATTTGCAACATTGAAACCATTGGTGAGGTTTCCCAGTTCTACACATCCTTTTTTGTCACGCTTACGTCCTTTCTGGGATTTCTCAAGGGAAGATGCATTATCTCTGCCTTGAAGCTGATTGTATCTTGCAACAGTGGATACCCCATCCAAAAACTTGGTCTTGTAGAGGACGTTTGCGTTGTTAAACATTCCATCCTTCAAGGACACCACAATAAACTAAAACAAATCAGAAAGCTTAAAGTAAATGCTGCCATCCAAATAAAGACTTTAAACATTGGAAAAGGCTTCTAAAAAGAGGATTCCTTTTACTTTATTTGGCTAATATCTTGGTGGTAATTCTTCAAAAAAAATACTCTAAACGTAACTGAAGCCCAACAGAATGTTAATGTACACGATGTGCGTCTCTGTCCGTATCCCAGCGCCTGGTCTGGGATATAGGCCACAACAGAACGTCCGTTAGTGCTGCATCGACCACTGGAAAAAATGTTGCCATGAGTTTTGTAAGAATGCAGGATCTTTCAAAGTCTACAGATACTGCTCGAGTTGTTTTACAATACTGGTAACAAATGTTCCCCTCATCTGTCTAATAACTTGGAAAGGTCATGTCCTACCACCAAATAGAGGTAGGTGCTGCCTTCCGCTCGGAGTAATGATTTTCTTCAATTCTACAGATTTTTTTCATGCACAAGCCACAGTGGTACAGATGCTTTCCACTACTGCCTGGCTTATTTCAACAGAGTCAAAAATAAAATATTTTTAAATCTTGGGTTAAAGAACTCTAGCAAAAAAAAAAAAAATTATTCAGGATGTGGTCATGCCTGAAATCGATCATATCACAGATATTCTTCCCTATTAGTCCCTGGTTTTTAGACACTACAGCAACAGCTTACGTTAAAATGTAATGCACTTAAGTTTCACAGTTGCCATATCATCTGCATAACCTCCAGTTGAAACAACTTAGAAACAACACATCTCTGGAATAAAATGCTTGAAGAGCTGAGACTCCTCAGGGGCAGGCTGCCGCTGAAAATAACAAAGCGCAAACAGATGATCACAATAGTTTCAAGATCATACCTGGGAGTGTCTGAAATGAGTATGAAGCATCTGCCCAATATTCTGGGTATGAGAGAGATCAAGGGCTGCATCCACTTCATCCAAGATGTAAATTGGGGCAGGTTTGAAGAGAAGCATGGATAAGATCAAGGACAAGGCCACCAATGATCTAATATAGAGAACAAGAAAGTTATGTTTTACCTTCTTGTTTGAGAGGCTTTGGCTTATGAAAACAATTGTTTGGTAGTAACAAAATGCTCTCTCAAAAGCAGATTCATGCTATAAGTTCTGAAGAGACAGAATGACAGCTTCTGCCACAACTTCCGATTTCAAAATGTGAAGCCTTCTGGCAGAAATGGCAAATGTTACATTTTCTTTTTTTGGAAGATCAAGTTAGTTGGGTGATGATATTTAAAATTATACTGTTGCTTTACCTATTTTCAATTACGAGTTTTGCAGTGATGTTCTTCAACGTACAGTTCTCAAAGCATTCTGTCCTTCAGAAAGTTCTATGTCTCTGCCTCATGTCTTCCTAAATTCTGTTTCTACTTTTCAGTGTTAGATTTTTTCCTTAGAAGTTGCAAATAAGCACATACCCTACACAGTAGCTGTAATCACTGCAGAAGAAAACTGTCACTACTTTGACACCAGGGCAGAACTTGTCTATGTAGAATTTTTGAGATTGCAACTCAAAGGCTGGAGCATTTAATTCAATGGTACCTTTGCATTACTTAGAATTAAATGAGGTTTTCTCACCACTCAATTAATTTTTTGTCACTTCTCCATGGAGTAAAATTTTGTTTGTTATCATATACCAAGTAATGCATTGTTCTAAGTCAGACTCCTCTTTAAGCTGCACTGAATTATTAATGCTTTCAATATTAAGTCAGGTTGGAAGGAGACAGAGTCCCTGACTTGACCAGGGAAAAGATTCATTTTTTGCTTTTCTGAACTAAAATTAGCTGGACATGTGAACTATATACACAACTGCAATGGAAAAGAAACAAAAAACCCACAAAGTTTACCAACCTTTGTCCTCCACTGAGTTCTGTTAAGTTTTCCTTCCAGGTGTTTCCTAAGGCAACTTTGAACTCCAGACCCTCCAAGACATTCTGTTTTTTACAGGCTACGAGCGTAGCGTTGGCTCCTGGCAGAAGCGTTGAGAAAATGGAACCAAAGTCTTCATTCACCTAGAAGTCAGACCACAAAAGATGTATGTACATGCCTTGAATCAAGAGCACTAACAGCTAAAAACTTAGTGGTAAGCTGCGCTATGGTCTAGCCATCTTTCCCAATTTAACCCAATGACTTCTTATGTCTTGAAGATTAGCACATAGAGGATAGTGACAAAATACTAGCATATGGAATCTTTTATTTTCTCTGTACTGAAAAGAGAAGCAACACCAAGGGATATACATAGAGGACACCTTATACTAAGCATTTTAGAAGGATCAAATGAAAGAACTATTAGAAGGCTTCTTTATGCTATCAGCCAGGTTATGCCTTACCTCAGATTTATAACTGGTAATTTGTGATTTCTTCCAACTGAAGAACTATTAAATGTATAAAAACCTTGTAAGAGGCACACACCGGAAAGCTCCCCACTCCTTTTCTTCCCAGGATTACTTAGGCAATGTCCAGGTACTGGATGGGACACAACTTTGTAAATGTAGATTAAGATTTCCTAAATCAAGGAATGCATCCGAGAATGCACTTATTCCACCACCCATGATGCTTTTACATATAATTCACTAATTTTTGCCAGACAAGATTTTGCAGTGAAAAGCTACCATTTTGTCAGCAATATCTTGAATATGGACAGTAATAATTAAAACCGTTTGTAAGCTATTTAGTCTTTGATATAATGAATCTTCTCAATGGCCAAGAAGTACAACTTCTCCTGGTACAGCAGAAAAGAATGTGTCAAGAGTTTTCCATGTAGAAAGAGGAAGGGAAAATTTTGTACTTTTGTTACAGTTCACGATATGAGAGAACTAGTAAGAAGGCAGAGTGCTTAGATAACAGAAACATAAATCAGCTGTTGCTCTGTTCCAATATCACCTATCCTATCAGTGACAGGAACAGTAGCCCAGGTCCACAGCCCTACACCATACGGGGCTACACAGAACCAGAGGATTTTAGCTCTGGTCAAATATTGGCTTAAGGAAACAAAAAGAAAAATAGACTGTATCACTTTTGTCCAGCTTCCACGTGACAGACAATGATTTCAGCATGCCAGTAGCTTAAATTTCCTTAAGTTTTTGTGGACTCTAGAAAGGAATGGTCAAGTAGTTTTGCAGGTTTAACTGTATCTTTACAATTCTCAGAGAAGTCATGTCTTGTTCTCAAAAGTGAGATGAAACAGGAGAAACAAAGTGGTTGTTTTATAATTTAAATACTAGGCAAGGGAGATTAGTTCTGGAAAGAAACATCTTTTTCCCATGGAGAAAAGCCAAACAGCAATCTACAATAAATCTGATCCTCTGCTAAAATGTGAAGATTACATTTCAAGTGTCATACCTTTTTCCAAGCAATATGTAAAGCTTGAGTTTTCTTCTGGTCAAGCTCTTCAATAGTTGCAAGAATTTTTGACTTGTCATTCTCTACAATTCTTTTTTTCTTCATTAAGTCATTGTACTAGTGCAATGAGAAGAAAAGATTCATTTCAATGAACTCTGTGCTCAAATACATTTTGTGCTAATCTTTCAGTTTCACTGCGTATTGGTTTTGTAACCATGAAATAGCCATTAATCACAAGATTCAGATCCAATGCATTCATTTAGCTGTATGCAGGATTTGAGTTTTAGGATATTATTTACAAATTAATGCATTAGAATTTTCAACAATCATCAAAGAGGAAGACCAGTATTACTCTGAAAGTTGCACTTGAAGTTAATCATATTTCATTTGCCTTTCCATAGAAGAAAGGATGTTTCTGGAGGCTGATAGGAAGAACAAGCCACTTCTAATCATGAAACAGTACTAGAAAAGTTGAAGTGTCATTCAGTGGACAGTTTTGAGACAATCCTGGAATCCTGAAATAGCCTCAAGATACAGATGAATTCAAGACAACCCTGGAACACCTTCAAGTTACCACGCTTGAAGATGAACAGTTTTTTGATCTCCAACCTTTGATAAAGGATGTAATTCTCAGATAGTGTAATACCACAAAGCTTGCCTAATGCTGTTGCTGCCAACTTAGGATGGACTGGGGCAGGGAGGAATGAAATTACTGGTTTTACCATCCAAAGTCAAGTTTAGGCATAACCTACAAAACTAGTGCACAAGTGACTAGTTCAAAAAGGTAAGATTAATATAAAAGATCTAAGAAAAGCTTTCCTGCTACCTCATGAAGATTTAGTTTTATTTTTAGTGTATTCAGAAATAGAGCATATGAAAATAAAAAGCTACATTATGCACAACACCATAAAAGTTAAAGCACAGAATGTTTACCCTTTCCTCTGTCTCAGAAAGCATATTCATAGCTGCCATGTTCACATTCCTTCCCAGCTTCTCTTTTTTCTCCTGCAACTTCTGCAGCTTCTGACTTGCTTCTTTAGGATTATTAGCTTTGAAGTCATAGGCCGTGTTTGGCTGCCCAAAAAGTGCTTTCTCTGAAGCTATCCACTCATACTCTTTCAGCATGTTGGTCAACTGTAAACAAGAAGATATGTTAAGGCTTTTTTTTTCCCCCCTTCTCAAATGCAAATGAAAAATAATTAAAAAAAATAATCCTGAAATGACTCTGCAACACTAATCCTTCCATCCCAACGCAGCACAGGTGCATACCTTTACAATGCTTCATGTGATTTCCAAGACTCTAGATGAACCATGACTTTAAGGGAGCTTTCACATATCCCCATCACATTTACGCGGAATACATTTTTCTATATTTGGGCTAAGCCATTGTCACTAAATCTTGGCATTAGCTTCTTTAATTAGTTACCTAATTTGTCCCTACACTCAGAATGTTCTTCTCATTGATCACCTTCTCACTGTGATCTACTCTCTATTAGTCCGTACTGACAAGCTCTGTTAAAATTTGCAGTTTCCACCCCCTCCTCCTGGGATAAAACTTTTCACATCAAGAGCTACAAGTATGACAGTGCTTATTAAGAAAAAAGGCTATTTACTTTGCATGTGGCAAGGGAAATAACTGTTCTTGGTCACAAGATGCAAGGAAAAACACAGTTCTGAAATACCTTGGTAGCAGCATCAGCACTCTCTTGTTGATGTTTGCCGATGCTGTGTTCTAATGCTTGAAGCTTAAGCTGTAATTCATTATTTTGTTCTCTGTATTTTTTTATCTCTGCAGATTTGTCTGTAATTGCTTTATCCTGTAACAAAATTACTTCCTTTTGCTTCGCCAGCTCCTTCTGTGATTTCTCTACAGATTTCTGAAAAGCAAATCAAACAGCCATTTATTTGCTTTGAAAAGCTGGTGTTAGTTGTTAGAAGAGAAGGACACAACAAGGAAGGAGAAAAAATTCACATGCAGTAACAGAGTCAAAGAATAACTAGCTAGGCTAAAACAGAATTGAGTGCTGGCAAGAAAATCCAAACAATAAAATAGACATTATGATTTGAGCTTTAGGGAATCGTATCTTCAGTAACATCAACACAGATAACGAAACACATTATTCACTTTTACCTTTGTCTGAGACACCTCAGCTGCCATAGCATTAACTTGCTCCTGGTAGGATTTGATGGCTTTACCTGCAGCCTCTACCTGTTGTTTATAGGAGGACTGTTCTTGTTTTAGCTCTTCAACTTCCAGAACTAAAGTTTCTACTTCCTAGAAAAATGTTGTCAAATTTGTTACAATTAAACAGAAAGAATTAAGATTCAGTTTGATGTAGTAAATGCTGCAGAAGATTAATAGTACCTGTTCTTCAGAAAGGTGGCAAATCTCACACGCACAAAAAAAAAAGGCATCAGCAATTTCTACGTCAATGACTACAGAGTAGTATATTAAGTTCCAAATCTGACAGTATTAAGGCTCCAGGAAAATCAAACTTTGTGATTGCTGCAACCACTTTTGACACTGAGAAATAATCAACAAAGGTGAACTTTTACCTGCTGCTTTTCTTTCTTCTTTTTGCTTGAAGCCTCTGCATTTTTCTTGGCATCATCTAATTTCTGCTGGGCATTTTTTAGCTCTTTTTCACGTTCTGCTTCTGCGTTTTTCATTTTACTCTCTAATAACTTGTATTTATCTTCTGCTTTCTTTTGGCTCTCTTCAGTTTTCTTTAATGTCTCTTCACACTCCGCTGAATCAAGAAGTACAGTACTGAGATTGGGCATTGTTCTTTTCTTTACATTTACATCCTGAACTCCAATTGAAATAAATTAGTCTTTGCTTCTAACAGAAAAAAGTGGTTATATGTTTGCTAATTACTGAAGTCAGCTATTTCAATGATTACTTTAGGACAATGTGCTCTTGTTACACGTTACTGGTAGGGCACCAAATAGACAAACAGTCATTAAAATTAGTGAAAACACACTTCCCCCCCCCCCCTTTTTTTTTTTTGACAGGACCAAGTATATGCAAATCATATGATCAAGAAGTAATCAGAGGACTATCTAATAAGATACTACATCAATCCTAGAATACTATGTTTACACCTGTATCACTTGCGTCCATCATTTTCTTTACTTATTGCTGCATTTCCTTCCTTTTACATTTCTCCTTAGCTATACGAACAGTACTTCTTTCCAACGCCTTCTTGTTAGGCAAACTATTTATATTGCTAACCTTAAATATCTACACAAACAGGTGGCTTGGAAAAAACAAAGATTACTCAAATATGGGATTAAATCCATTTAAAAACTTCCCTGCAAATTTCCCTTTTCTCCTTTAATCATAAAGTATACAAAACACTTAATAAGAATATAACCTTTACTATAAGAGAACGACCAACCTTATGTAAGTCACCTCTATGCAAGTCTATTGTGATTCTGTATTTGTTACATATTCCAAAATATAAAGCTAGTATTTTCAAAGCTAAAAATATTTTTTTCTTCAGCAAAAATTCTGCTGCTCAAACAGACAAATATCCACCTCATTCTCAGCAATTAATTTTCACTTAAAAGATTAAAAACCCATTTGTCACCAATGGTTTTCTTCAGGGCAAGCAGCTCTTCCTCTTGTTTATGATAAGCACTTTGATGAAGCTTTGTTTGCAACAGCTCTGCTTCCTCAGATTTCATCTCCCACTGCTGCTTCAGTTGCCGATACCTTTGAAGACAGTAATGATATGCACTGCTATAATGAAGTGTGTCCAGCACTTCCATTTCACAGTTGAAGTAAGTAGACACAGAAATAAGTAGATAAAGAAATACATAGATTCCCGTTCTCATGCAAGATACAATGATGACTGTTGGATAAATGCGCTTAAATGAATTAAAGTCTGATATAATTTCTTTAACAACAATTGCGAAGTTTGTGGGTATGCAAGTTATTACATATGCAAGTCCTGGTTATGTAGCCCCAATAAAGTATATTAAAAACTAAAAAATGCAAGACATGGAATTTGGCAACAATTCGGAGTTTTTCCAACTGGCAGCATGACAAATGCTAAGCTGAAGTATTAAAGAAAAAATACGTAAAAGCAAAACTCATTTCTTCCATTCAGTCATATTTCTGGAAGTCTATTACAACTCAAAACAATTTGAAAAATAAATCCAGCTGGTAGATAGTATATTACACAACACTACCTCCTCAGGGGATTTTTACAGAACTGACTAACAATAGTTTAATATTCTTAAAAAGATTTTCATTAATTCAGTAGCTGAAAATCAAATACACTTAAAATTATTTAATTTAAATCCTTACAGCAATATCACTCAGATATCCCCTTTAGTTTATATTTTCTTGGGAGAAAAATAAGAGCTATCACAAACTGAAATTCTGTAGGGGTGTTACAAAATATGACTGGAACAGCTCCATTCTTCAGTGGACTTCATGAAACTCTGGAAAATTTCAAGTGGTTTCAGGTAGACATTGTATGCTTTTTTTAATCTCTGTATTACCCAAAACAAAATTTTCTTGCATGTGTTATCTAAAAACTAAATTTGATTGTTGATTGCTGTACTTACAAATTAAATTGGGGGTGAGGAGGGGGGAGGAAGGGAATAATTTTCTGCATATTACGTTCTCAACAGGGCTTATGCCCTCCAAAAATACTTCTTTATATTACATTTACTCAGTCACATAAGAGAAACGATAGACATTTCATAGGGCAAACCCTACTTTTCAGCAACATTCTTCAAACTTGCCAGCTCCTTCTCCACACTCTCAAGTTCAGACTCCTTTGTCTTGAGTTCTACTTCAACAACTTTCATTTCTTGAAGTTTAGACAATATTGGTGCAGCCTGTGAGGACGCACCTGTTTGGTTTAAAAAAAAAAAAAAACAAAGTCAAACTAATTGGAATTAGACATGGGGATTCATTCACCACTGGCAAACAGCACATTCTAAATGTTAATAAAGAAGCAGGCTGATGACTTGTTTTAGTTACAAAACAGAAAGGCAGCGAGGTTAAAGTTACAGTAGTTCTCAGTAGAGAAAGACAGTCTCATCTGCTACAGAATTTAGTTCTGCAGACTTTGAATACTACAGATGCATTTCTTCTGAAATCAACTAACTTTTCATAATTTATGAAATTACCTCAAATTAACTATGAATTAGTTCAAAAAGTGGTTGAATTCAAAGCGTTTCTCCTCCCAAGAGGATTATGAGGATTATGTAGCCAAATAAGAATTTAGGTATTTAAAATCTAAACTACGTTATGAAAAAAGTTTGCCACTAGTTTTTTCTTAGTCTAATCAATTTTATTTCAGCTCAAGACTGACAAATCTTTGTTAAAACACATCTTATTATCTCCACTATGAGTCTAAACAAAAAGGTTGTTGTTCATTTGTACAAAGAACATGCAGAGCAGTAAACAAATCAACAGACACACGGTATTATTATATGAATAAAACCAGCAATTGCCTCCATGCAGAGTGCCCTGGGGGTCAAACGTATCTCCATCAAGTGTAACGCTTCTTGTCATTATCCTTTTGTCAAAGGTCACTTTCTTAGCATTATCCATGTTATTACAGACCAATGTTGTTCCAAAGACGTAATCCATTGCTTTCTGCAGTTCAGGTTCATATTCAACTAGAGACAGGGCTAAATGCAAGTTACCATGACCAGCCTAGAAATCAAATGAAATGCAATTAGTATGCCTTAAATTGTAAGAATTTTCAAATTAAATTTCTGTCTTCTCTTGAAAAAAAAACACTTTCTAAAGACATGATTACATTTTAAAACAATTTCAGTTAAAAGTAGAATAATTAATATCCATTTAAACATTGTATAGCTGAAAGGATACAAAGGAAAAAAATAAAATCAGGACACCCTCAAGCCCTATAGAAATTATTATTACTATAACAATTAAGAAGCTCATGTTTTTAGCAAAGAAAAAATAAAAAGGTACATAAGGAAAATAGTTTAAATGCTGTATTTATTTACATACCAAGGTTTGGGCCAACTTGACCGTGTCTTGTCCAAGACACCTGGCTGAAATTTTGTTCAGTGGAATGATGGTGTATCGACGCTTTAGTTCACCCTTTTCTAAAAGCTTTTTGCCAGTAACCTCAAAGAAGAAAAGTTACAAAGCATACCTGAATATATAACTGATTTTGTAAAGTAAGACAACAGGGCACTGCAAGAGGAATATATTTTGCCGAGGAGATCAGCTCCAGTGCAGGTAAGTCTGTGCTGGGGAAGGAAATCGCAGCAAAGAAACGGCCAGGGGCTCGTTTTTGAGGCTTTGAAAGCCAGGAAAAGGGGCCAGCCCGAGCCGGTACCCGGCCCTTCTGGGGGGCGGGGACAGCTGAGGAACCGAGGGCGGAGCCACCACCCCCGGCAGCAGGTGTTAACGAGCAGAGGGTGGGACCACTCTCCCCCCTCATAAAAGAAACCTTTTGGGAGCGTTTTTTGGAGCACTGAGCAAACGAGCTGCAAGTGGGCGTTCCCTGGGTGTGACCCGAGGTATCACCCAGGTGCACCACAACGAGAGTGTACTTCCTGGGCTGGTGAAGGGGGCGGCCAAGCAGGGTGTGACACACCAGTCCAATCACAGCGGTCTGCACAGCAGTTTCGTGCAGGATAGAGCGGAAAGACTGCTAACCCGGCTAGGTAGTGATGGTAACTACTCGCAAGATGACTGTGGCGTCCATGAGCTCCACAACCACCAGGTCTGATGCCGCCTCTCAGACGGAGCTCTTGTGGGAACATGCTACTACACAGACATCGGGCTGTAGGGTATGCCCTGCTCTTATGCCAGTGTCGGATGGCAATGATGGGCATACCTGTAGGAGATGTGCTCAGGTAGAGGATCTTCTCCAATTAGTCGTGGAGCTCAGGGAGGAGGTAAGTAGGTTGAGGAGCATCAGGGAATGTGAGAGGGAGATAGATTCCTGGAGTAGAATCCTGCATCCCATGACAGAAACCCAGCAGGCAGATAGAACCCCTGCAACAGAGAGCTCCATATCCTCTCTCACCTCAACTGAAGGCGGTAACCTGGAGGACAGGGGGCAATGGCAGGAAGTTCCTGCGCGGCGCAACAGGCGCTGCACTCGAGACTGCCCGATGACTACCCCATCTTCCCAGGTGCCATTACTTAACAGGTACAGTGCTCTTACAGAGGAACCTGGATGATGACGAGCACAATATTTCTCCTATTTCTCCTACCCTGGAGCCGTCAGCAAGGTCTAGTCAGACCTCCCCCTGCATCAAAACCTCTGCGGTAAAGAAGAAAAGACGGGTCCTTGTCATAGGTGACTCATTACTGAAGGGAGCAGAAGGCCCAATATGCAGGCCGGACCCGGTACATAGGGAGGTCTGCTGCCTCCCTGGGGCCCGGGTCAAGGACGTGAAGAGGATGCTTCCTTCCCTGGTACGGCCCTCAGACTACTATCCACTTTTGCTCTTTCAGGTAGGCAGCGACGAGGTAACAAGACGAAGTCCAAGGGCAATGAAGAAAGATTTCAAGACCCTGGGACGCCTGGTCAAGGGATCAGGAGCACAAGTTGTGTTCTCGTCTATTCCCCCAGTTGCGGGGAATGATGAGGGGCTAAATAGAAGGAGCCAGCAGATCAATGCCTGGCTTCGAGCTTGGTGCTGCCGGCAGGACTTTGGCTTCTTTGATCATGGCCTGATCTACAAAACGCCTGGCCTGCTGGTAACAGGCAGGAATACCTTGACCTCTAGGGGAAAAAGGGTTCTAGGACAAGAGTTATCGGAGCTCATTGAGAGGGCTTTAAACTAGATTTGAAGGGGGGTGGGGATGGTACTGGGCTTGCTGGTGAGGTGCCAGGGTGTAGTTGCTCAGCGCTCGTGGGCCAGTGTGCCAGTATTTCTGAAAGCCAGAAGGCACACCACATCTCAAGGGTCAAAACTACACACGCAACTCCCTCTCTGAAATGCTTATACACCAATGCACGCAGCATGGGGAATAAGCAGGAAGAGCTGGAGGTCTGTGTGCGGTTGCGGGGCCATGATCTCATTGCAATTACTGAGACGTGGTGGGACAACTCGCATGACTGGAATGCTGTCATGGATGGCTATGTCCTTTTCAGGAAAGACAGACCAGCAAGGCGTGGTGGTGGAATTGCACTCTGTGTGAGAGAGCATTTGGAATGCATTGAGCTCTCACTAGGGGCGGATGAAGAGCGGGTCGAGAGCTTATGGGTGAGGATTAAGGGACAGGCAAATATGAGGGACACTGTTGTGGGTGTTTATTACAGGCCACCTGATCAGGATGGGGAAACTGATGAAGCTTTCTACAGACAACTGAAGGTAGCCTCGCAATCGCAGGCCCTGGTTCTCATGGGGGACTTCAATCACCCCGATATCTGCTGGGAAGACCACACAGCCAGGCATGCACAGTCCAGGAGGCTCCTCCAGTGCATTGATGACAACTTTTTGACACAGGTGGTACAGGAGCCAACAAGGAGAGGAGCACTTCTAGACCTGGTACTGACAAACACAGAGGGATTGGTGGAGGACATTAAGGTTGGCGGCACCCTAGGTTGTAGTGATCATGAAATGATTGAGTTCAGGATCATGGGTACTATCCACAAAACATCAACAAGAAGTAAAATTACAACCTTGGATTTCAGGAGGGCTAACTTTGACCTCTTCAAGAAACTGCTTGGAGAGATCCCGTGGGCTAGGGCTCTGGAAGGCAAAGGGGCTCAAGAAAGCTGGTTGATATTCAAAGACCACTTCCTCCAAGCTCAGGATCGGTGCATCCCTAAGAGAAAGAAATCGGCCAAGGGACGCAGGAAACCTGCATGGTTGAGCAGGGAGCTTCAGAAAAAGCTCAAGTGGAAGAAGGAAGTTTACAGTAAGTGGAAGAAGGGACTGACCCCTTGGGAGGATTACAAGAATGCCACCAGAGCGTGCAGGGATGAAACAAGGAAAGCCAAGGCCGCCTTGGAATTAAACCTGGCTAGGGACATCAAGCACAACAAAAAGAGCTTCTACAAGTATATTGGAAGCAAAAGGAAGACCAGAGAAGTTGTAGGCCCACTGCTGAATGAGGCAGGAGTCATGATGACGGAGGATGTGGAGAAGGCAGAGTTACTGAATGCCTTCTTTGCTTCGGTCTTTTCTGCTCGGCCCAGCCCTCAGGAGTCCCAGGCATTGAATAAAGTAACAGGGAAAGAAGAAGACTTCCCTTGGGTTGAGGAGGAGCGAGTGAGGGACCAATTAGATCATCTAGATATTCACAAGTCCATGGGCCCTGATGGGATGCACCCGAGAGTGCTGAGGGAGCTGGCAGAAGTCATTGCTGGGCCACTCTCCATCATCTTTGAAAAGTCCTGGAGAACAGGCGAGGTGCCTGGGGACTGGAGGAAAGCCAATGTCACTCCAGTCTTCAAGAAAGGCAAAAAGGAAGAGCCGGGGAACTACAGGCCGGTCAGCCTCACCTCCATCCCTGGAAAGATGATGGAACAGCTCGTTCTGGGTGTCATCTCAAGGCACGTGGAGGAAAGGAAAGCTATCAGAAGTACTCAGCATGGATTCACAAAGGGGAAATCATGTCTGACTAATCTGATAGCCTTCTACGATGGCATGACTAGATGGATAGATGAGGGGAGGGCGGTAGATGTGGTCTACCTTGACTTAAGCAAGGCGTTTGACACGGTCTCCCACAGCATCCTCATAGGGAAGCTTAGGAAGTGTGGGTTAGATGAATGGACAGTGGGGTGGATAGAAAACTGGTTGAAAGATAGAGCTCAGAGGGTTGTGATTAGGGCCACAGAGTCTAGTTGGAGACCAGTGACGAGTGGTGTTCCCCAGGGGTCAGTACTGGGTCCAGTCCTGTTCAATATATTCATCAATGACCTGGATGAGGGGACAGAGTGCACCCTCAGCAAGTTTGCTGATGACACCAAGCTGGGTGGGGTGGCTGACACACCGGAAGGCTGTGCCACCATACAGAGAGACCTGGACAGGTTGGAGATCTGGGCAGAGAGAAACCTTATGAAGTTCAACAAGGGCAAGTGTAGGGTGCTGCAGCTGGGGAGGAATAACCCCATGCACCAGGACAGGTTGGGGGCTGACCTGCTGGAGAGCAGCTCAGTGGAAAGAGACCTGGGAGTCCTGGTGGACAACGGGATGACCATGAGCCAGCAATGTGCCCTCGTGGCCAAGAAGGCCAATGGCATCCTGGGGTGCATCAAGAAGAGTGTGGCCAGCAGGTCAAGGGAGGTCATCCTCCCCCTCTACTCTGCCTTGGTGAGGCCGCACCTGGAGTACTGTGTCCCGTTCTGGGCTCCCCAGCTCAAGAGGGACAGGGAACTGCTGGAAAGGGTGCAGCAGAGAGCTACAAAGACGATTAGGGGACTGGAACACCTCTCTTATGAGGAAAGGCTGAGGGATTTGGGTCTCTTCAGTCTGGAAAAAAGACGGCTGAGGGGTGACCTTATCAACACTTATAAATACCTAAAGGGTGGATGTCAGGAGGATGGGGCCAGGCTCTTTTCAGTGGTGCCCGGGGACAGGACAAGAGGCAATGGGCACAAACTTGAACATAGGAAGTTCCACCTAAACATGAGGAGGAACTTCTTTACCCTGAGGGTGGCAGAGCACTGGAACAGGCTGCCCAGAGAGGTGGTGGAGTCTCCAACTCTGGAGACATTCAAAACCCACCTGGACGTGTTCCTGTGTAACCTGCTCTAGGTGACCCTGCTCTGGCAGGGGGGTTGGACTAGATGATCTCCAGAGGTCCCTTCCAACCCTATGATTCTATGATTCTATATTGTTGCCAGTAACCATGCATGACTCTCTTGACCTGATTTAAACATGTACATGGGTCCGAACCACCTCTTAAGCATTCACTAACAATGCACATAGTTGCTAACCCTGAATTTCATGAGCTCACCTCAACATTCAGAGTTCTGTATTAAAATAATAAACATACCTCTGTGTCCACAATAATGTTATAGAGTTTCCCTCCAGCTGCCGCTTCTAAGGCTTTTGCTTTGGACAGATCTTTCACAGTGATAAGAGACACAACAGGGCCTTTCACATGGTTTGGATTCCAATTTTTTTCTGGATGCCTTAAAATAAATTTAAATTGTGATAATCACATGTTTGTTTCTCTCCCACACATCTTAAAAAATATATTTTAAAAACTAATACTACTTATTATATTGGTATAAGAAGTTCTAAATTCTATTAAGAAAAAAAAACACAGAAAATGGTTAAATTAAATACTTCAGGGCAAGAGACTTCCCAATAAAGAGTCAGTTACAAAGTCATTAGAAGAATGTCCTTCCTGATTTTGGTAAAATTTGTTCACGCAATTTTCAATTGATTTTTACTATGGGTCCTATTATTAGCACAGCTATAGGAATATATGTTCAGACTGATTATTACATAAGCAAATAAACCTGGGGATACACATATTTGACTGGTGGAGACGGATACAATGACCTCCACAGAGCAAGCCTACTCACAGTTCTCAGGCGGCAATCTGAAAAGTAATGATTACATATTTTTGCAGTTTAGATCTTCGGATTCTACAGTTTTACCTACTGAAGCTGAGTTACGGCTTGCAAACACCAACATACAAAATTTTTAATTCCAGTGGTTTTGATAAGGATGCCATTTAAGAATGACTCTATCACTTTCCCTGCTGCCCGTTAATTCAGTTAAAATTCCCTGACTTGCCTCTCCTCCCCTGCCTTCACTTGCATCACAGGTAAGATAGTCATTATTCACTGGCACTAAAAGGAAAGCAACTCTTGTAAGCCATGCATAAAACACCCCAAAAAGCACTTTCAAGTGTCTTTTAGGATCACACTGAGATCTTACTTGTATTCAAACCGTAGATGAGGAAACTTTGCCATTAAGCCTTCGTACAATTCTTTCAGTCGGCTGATGTCACTAGTCAGCTCCTTCTTTTTTGCTGAAAGGGCTGCTTCTTTCTTTTCTTTAGAGTTGAACACAAACAGCAGATAAACATCCAGAGCACAGAAATCTACTAACTTAAAAACTGGTATGCTACACTGTCTATGTACCTATATGTAGAGAATACTTAATGAAAAGACGTTCTAAAATTCTTTGTAAATTTCCAGTTTGGACAACTTAACACCATCACAATACCAAACATGCAAAGAAAGAGTTAAAAAGTCTAATGTCCTTCTCTGAGTGTCATTCTGGAATATCAGTTTACCATTTTCAGTAGCTTCTGCGACAAACATTATCAGGAATGAGAAATGAACTTTGAAAAGTGTTTTAAGCAGGAAAAACCAGGAAGAAATAGGGAGGTTGGTCTCTTTTTCCATCTAAATTTTAGATGGAATTTAAGTTTTCCATGCGACTTTAAAAGATTTGCCCTAAGTTTATAAAAACAAATTATTTTAAACTACTTTCTGTGGAAGACCAAGAACTTGCAGAGCTTTGACTATAGAAATTTCTTTGTGCATGAAAGCAGCACACTTGGTTTTTCAGTTCCTTCTGGTATTGTGTCCGACTGGGATGGAGTCAACTTTCCCTATAACTGCCCTCATGGTGCTGTGCTGTGTATTTCTGGTAGAATGGTGTTGATAACACACCAGTGTTTTGGCTACTGCTGAGCAGTGCTCACACAGCATCAGGGCTCTCTTCGACTTTCCCCTCTCACCAGTAGGCTAAGGGTGGGCAAGAGGCTGAGAGAACACAGCCAGGACAGCTGACCCAAGTGACATTCCATAACATACAAAGACATGCTCAGCAGTAACAGTTAAAAGAAAGGAGGATGGGATGGGGCATTCATTATTAAGATGTTTGTCTTCCAGACCAGCTGCTACATATACCAAGGCCCCACTTCCTAGGAAGTGACTGGACATTGCCTGCTGATGGGAAGTGGAGAGTAAATCTTTTTGTTTTCCTTTGCTTCTATGTCCATCAGAGCCAATGCCAGCCAGCTGCAAGACAGACCTGCTGCTGGCCAAGGCTGAGCCCATCAGCAACAGTGGTAGCGCCTCTGGGATAACGTATTTAAGAATGGATAAAAACTGCTGTACAACAGCAGCTGGTAGAGAGAAGTGAGAATATGTGAGAGAAACAGCTCTGCAGACACCAAAGTCAGTGCAGAAGGAGGGGGAGAAGGTGCTCCAGGTGCCAAAGCAGAGATTCCCCTGCAGCCCAAGGTGAAGACCATGGTGAGGCAGGCTGTCCCTCTGCAGCCCACAGAGGTCCATGGTGGAGCCGATATCCACCTGAAGAACGTAGAGGATCCCACGCCAGAGCAGGTGCCCTGTAGGAAGCTGTGACCCCATGAAAAGCCCACACTGGAGCAGGCTCCTGGCAGGTCCCGTGACCCCGCAGGGGACCTATGCTGGAGCAGGGAAGAGTGTGAGGGAGTGGCAGAGGCAATGCATAATGAACTAACCACAGCCCCCATTCCTTGTCCCTCTGCACTACTCGACGGGAGAAGGCAGAGAAAACCAGGAGTGAAGTTGAGCACCGGAAAATGGGGGGTTGGGGGGAAGCTGTTTTACGGTTTGTTTTTATTTGTCATTATTCTACTCTGATTTGATTGGTAATAAATGAAATTAGTTTACCCAAGCTGAGGCTGTTTTGCCCATGACAGTAATTCCTGAGTGATCTCCCTGTCCTTCTCTTGACCCATGAACCTTTCATACCTTCTCTCCCCTGTTCATTTGAAGGGGAGTGATAGAGTGGTTTGGTGGGCACCTGGCAGCCAGACAACATCAACCCACCACATTTATATATTCCTTTTCAGATTTCCCCAGGATGCACTACAACTCTGTACAGACCTTCATAATTCAGCTCCTTCATTTGGCTCTCTAGTTTTTCTTTCATTTTTCTGACAGCTTCAAGTGCTCCTTGGTCTTTCTTGTAGCCTCCGTCCATCTTTTTAACTTCAGCTTGTTTTGTCTTTAATTCTTGTTGTGCATAGTTCAACTTCATTTGAGTCTGTAAACAGTAAGGAAATATGGAACCAGAAGATCTTCAAAGAGAATCCTGCAGGTGCATTTAGAACACTGGCACTAGCAAGGTGCTCATATAATTTGTACAAGTTTCCACTGGTTCCAGAAATGCCAAAAAGCAGCCTTGGCTTTTAAAAGTAAGGGCACAGATGATTTGGAAATAAAACCATAAATCATGTATTTGGATACAGTAACTCATATTAGCACATGAATAGAGTCTGAGAAGAAACATGGTAAAATAATGTGGGACACAGCTGTCTTGTTATTCTCCCCAAAATTTTTTCGTTAAATGAGACACGCAAAGTGCACTTTCAACTGTGAGAACTTAAATTCCACCGTGAGAACTGCCCCAGCAAAGGTTTCCTATCTTAAGGCGAAAGAAGTGGTGCCTGTTTCAGTCATAGGACTAGCACACAATTTAACTAAGGAGAAAACAGTTTCTTCTGAACTCTCCACTCAGTCTCAGGCATCTTTATTTTGATTCCATTACATTTTACTGTAGAAAGCTCTATAGAATGAACGCATATCAATCAAGCATGCAGTTTTCATTTCTTCCTATCTGTGACCATCAGTCACTTGAGTACTGCGAGTACTACTTTATGTCTCAAATGCCAGTTACTATACTTCCTCACAGCAGTGTTATAGCTTTCCCTATTCGTCTATATCTATGCAAGGATATATATATTATCAAAAATTCACCTTCATGCATATGCCAGCTTGTAAAACATATAGATCTGTAGATACTCTGCAAATCTTTTCACTGACCTTTCAAGAGTGTGCCATTTGGTTTTCAGACAATTTTCAAAAGAAGCAGGAAGGCTGGTATGAGAAAGGCAGAGTCTTTATTCTTACCTGTTTAGCCTCTGTGACTGCTTTGCTGATTTCATTTTTGCAGGCCATCATCTGCCCAGCAAGAGTAGCTGCTTCCCCATCATCATTGCTGGACAAGCCAGCTGACACAGCATTAAAACGCTGTTGTGCTGCAGCTAAAGCATCTGCATCTTTTTCACTTGCTTCCTGTAAAGCATTTAGCTCTGACTCTATCTTCTTTACTTCTTTCTCCTTTGACACTAATGCTTTAGAATCCTTCAGCAAAACAAAGAATAAAAACAGAAAAAGGAAGAGAGAACTTGAGTCCCACTAAGTTTACATTCATGTTGTTTAGATGAGGAGCTAGAGCAGTTTCATCAACTACATTTCTATGGCCCTTTGTCAGATTTTGTGATCTTACAATTTGTCTTTGAATGTTTTCAAGTGTGTACTTGTGCCATAAGCGCACTAAAGATCTATAGAAAGGTGAAATACGGGAAGAGATGACAACTGCCCAAGAACTAGGAACTTTCTTCCCAATATCTAAAATCACAGAATCACAGAATGGTTCGGGTTGGAAGGGACCTTAAAGATCATTTAGTTCCAACCCCCCTGCCATGGGCAGGGACACCTCCCACTAGACCAGGTTGCTCAAAGCCCCATCCAGCCTGGTCTTGAACACCTCCAGGGATGGGGCACCCACAACTTTCCTGGGCAACCTGTCCCAGTGCCTCACCACCCTTCACAGTAAAGAATTTCTTCCTGAAATCTAACCTAAATCTACCCCTCTTCCAGGGTAGAGTATTCTTCAGTGCGCCTTTTGCATTAAAAAAAAACAAAAATCAACTGTCAAAAATATGCAATGCAGAAGTTTCTCCTTTAATTTTATGAATACCACATGTCAAGACAGAATAATACTTTTGAAGCTATAAGGATCTCTCCTGAGCTTAACAGAGGGCTGGCAAACATGAAGAGTAGCACTTTCTTTGTATATGCATCACATTTGTTTCTAATGGGAATCAACTACCTATGCTGCACAAATCAAACAATGCCCTTACCATTTGTTTCTGCTTTCCTGATGTAATTCCTGCCAATCATAGGATTTTTCTTATAATAGGTAAGAAAAAACAGCTGTCCCTCTCAAACTGACTTAATTTAGTGTTTAAAGAAAATTATATATGAAGATCTTACCTCCTGCATACTTTTTACCAGGTCTTCATACTTTTTCTCTTCACTTTTTAAGTTTTGCGTCTTGAGATCAAGGGCACTTTGTGCTCTAGTATGAACTCTTTGAATTTCTGAAAGTGCATCTTCCAGTGAACGGAGCGTACCACCAACTTCCTGTAATCAGAAATAAAAGAAATTTAATTCAGCCTAAGAAACTAATATAAATATTTGTAGTATTTCATCTTCCATTCACAGCTATATGTAGAAGAGGAGACAAATATCTGATCAAGCAGGCAGTTAAACTCCAATCAAAGAGGTTAGAACATCTCTTCCCTCCGAAATCCAAACTACCTTCAAGCCACCACTGAAGCTTGAACCACCACATCATGGGACACTGCCCCTGTACAACAGTGGCATTAAGGCATGACCCTATGGGCCATCCTGTATGTAACCAAATTTCCTGCCTCCAAAACTGAGGTCAGTACTGATTTTTGTTGAACAAGAGTATCCTACTTGAAGTGTATTTCTTTTAAGACAACAACAAAAAGGGACAAAAAAAAATCTCTGGCAAAACTTACCACTGAATGCACAGAGTGGAAACATGAAGGCAAACAGTTTCTATTCTTCAGTTATTATTCATTTGCAGTGATTGGAAGTAAAGCATTTCAGACAAATAAAAACTTTAATTGGGTGTCTTTTAGACAATGGATAAGAATGACAATAAGCAGTGCATAATCTAAACAACCCACCAGAAGAAGATAAAAATTCACAGGTGTATTATCTGTAAAAATAACTTCCTTCTCATATAACTCCTTGTATTCTGATACTTAGACAAGCACAATTCTATTCTCACTTACCTCATCCCTTTTCTTTTCCATCTCTGCTATTTCTTCATTAAGTTGTTTGAACTTCTTTTCACTTTCAGCCATTGATTCCTGAAGCTTCACTACATTAGCCTGCATTTCTCCTAATACTTCAGAGGAGGATGCCTGTGTCTTTTCGGCCAGAACAAACTGATAAGCTATACAGAGACGGCTTAAATGTTCTATTGCTCGTACGACTTTTTGGTATTCTAGATAGGATGATCGTTCCTGGAAACACACAAATAAAAAAAAATCTCTAAAATTTGGTGGAAAAATAATGTTAAGTAGGACTGTTATAGAAATCTTCTAAGCACTTCTACTAATATTATTATTTGCAGATAAGATGAAGAATTCACCATGTTAAATAATATATTCAGTATTGTATATTGCAGGCCTGCTTAGGAAACTCTTACATTAAAAAAACACTTGTACAATTGATTGTATGGCAGAAATATCACTTCACTCAAGTTTTTTAAGAATTAAGATATGTTTTTATCTTCTATTTTTATCTAGTTCTCTTGTTTTCTTCCTTCTCCCTACATTCCTCTCTAGGATTTCCTGGAAGTCCCAAATGACACATTTTATGTATTTGGACAGAATATAAAATTTATCCACGTGGAAAATATTCCACGAATGTTGAATATATTCTACATGTTGAAAATACTCTACAAATGCTGCTGTTTTAGCCACGACACACTAGTTTCAGGGTAGCTCAAAGTATTTTTTCAGTACTTTAAGGGCCCTACCACTCTTCTTATTTTTTGATACCTCTTTCAGTTTCTGTAAAGTTGGAGTGATCTCCTCGCTTAAGACCTGAAACACAAAACAGAACATTTCTATTAATATTTTTACAACTCTTATGTTTAAGCATGAATATCTAGTTCTGGGTGTAGAAATGAAATATTCTAAGAGTTAAGAAACAGACTACACTAGTTACTCAGTTATCTTTAACAAATACAAAAGAAAGTATACTTTCCAACATGTAGTACCGTTTGAATCGCTTTCAGTTTGCTTTCCTTCTTCTCTATGGTTTTTTGGACAGCTATTTTCTTGCATTCATACATCCTAGTACCAGCTGCTTCTTCAATCATAGCTAAAAGCTAAAAGAAAGCAATGTGACAAGAAGTTGATGTTTCTTCTTATGTTAGATAGGTTCAACTCAGAACCGAGTTGAATAAACATCTCATCGCCCTCTGATATAATTTCCCTCCTCCCCCATTGATTCTTGTCATTCAAACCAAATCAGTAAAACTTCAGACAAAAAACTACTGCAACTTTCTTACCTCTGCTGGCTTCATATTTAGAACTTTGGTAATTCGTCCCTGGTGACAGAAGATAAAAAAAGAATGGTGGTTGTGTACCATGTAATATCAAAAAACCAAACCAAAACCCGCAAACCACCCCCCCCCCCATTTTCATACATTATATTATAAACTCAAACATGGGTTTTGGGGTGTTTTGTGTTTGGGGTTTTTTTGCTACAAGGATAATCTTGGTTACTCAACTGTTTAATTCTTGAAATTTCAAACAAGTCACTTCTTCAGGCAGCAAGCTTGAAAGAGCCTATAGTATTTTTTAATCTAGCATACTGTATATAGGCTTGTCCTTCACATTCCCAATTACATCTTAAATAAGCAATGCACGTATTTTGTTCTAGAGTCTTACTGAGTTGATGATGTGGAAAAAGCTCTTAATGATAAATTGGCTTTTTTGAGATTTAGCTCATATGTAACTAGGGGGAAGCAGAAGAGGTGCAAAACTTCCCCCCGCAATTTGGGACAGTTCCATTTGAAACAGTAGATCCTGCTCTGTTTTATTATTCTTGCAAATATTTCAGGGATATGTCTAGTCCCTGTGTTGATATTTATAAGGGTCTTTTTAATTGGTCAGCTCTCAATTGTGACTAAAGAAAACAGGTATACTAACTTCATTCAAAATACTGTCTAACACGGAACACACATAATAAGAAAGAAAATCTCTGTCTTTTTAGCATTATAACAAAAGCAACACTTACCTGTTAAAGAGACAAAAAAACAAAATAAAATTAGAATATGTTTTAGAAAAAGCTTGCTACATGAGGTCTTGTGCTACAAGACACATGTTTTAGGGTCAAGCTATGCTGTACTGCAAATCTTAAGTACTTAACAGACATTTGATTTTTACTCGATAGGAAGTTGCTTTTCTGTGATTAGGAAATTAAGTGTTCTTCCACTATCTATCCTGCCTTAAACTTAGTGCAATTTCTATTCTTTTTGAATTTTATAAAGACAAACATAATACCTGCATAATGAGGAAGTGAGGGTTATTGACATTGAGTCCAACGGAACAGAAGAGATCCTGCACACGACTGTTGGAAGCATTCACACCATTGATAATATACTTATTCCTACCTCCAATGACAACCTGGATAAGGAAAAGAAATGGAAGAAACTTTAAGTGATTTAAAAATGACTTGACATTATGAGAATATAAATTATAATGAAGGATAAAAACTCTGAGCAAATCCCATGTATTGTATCTTTGCATACTACACACACATATGCATACTACACACACATATGCATACTACACAGAACATCAAACCAGGTTTTGTTGGACTGAAGATACATTTAAAATATCTAAGTAAAACATAAGAAGGATCAGTCACTGAGGGCACTATTGATAAGAAAATTTCCAAACTCCATAAGTTTTCACTTTTATTTTTTTTTAAACTTGGAAGAAATCTTCATCAGAAAGATAAAGGTTACTTTGCTCTTGGAGTCCAAATTTAACACATAGTTCAGATATTAAGAGGAAAATATCAAAGCAGAAGAAAAATCCACAAAATAGTAAATTATAATCTGCTTTAGGAACATTATCTTATAATTATAATGTTGCTGTGCAAGTCCATAGAAAACATTATCGATACAATACATTTAACAATATTAAACTAATTTGCCAAGTAATTCAAATTTTTTTTTATCTAGTATACTGGATCTGCTTCCACAGTTTGTGTTACTAGAAGCATTGCCTCAGTTGCACTTTAGAAGCATTGCCTCAGTTGCAAAAACTCAGAGACTTTAAATATTACTGGTTTTTTTTTCTCTTCAAAAGTCACCCTGTTAAGCACGGTAAAAATGTACATAGGTTACTGAGCAATACAGATAGTAAAAACTCACCTGCCTAGTGATGATGATCTCATCATTAGCTTCAAATCCCAGTGGACTTAGTTTCTTGTCAGAATTATCAAAGGTAATAGACACAGTTGCTTTACTAATTCCAGCTTGCCCATTTTTATAAACTAAGTCTTGCAAGTTGGCAGCTCGCACCTAAATCCATGAAACAAATAAATCCATTTCTGAAAGAAATTCACTACACAGCTTTAGTGCACTATTGTAGGTTTTGGAGAAATCAATACAAAAAAATGCAGATCTAGCTGTAGATTTGAGTTTGTGTGAGACTGACATTTGGGAGCTGCAAGGTGCTGGTGTTGTAAAACCACAGGCAGAGTGTGCCAGCTAATTGTTTCTACACGAGATTCCTGACAAAAACTGAATAGATGTTTAAAAAAAAAAAAGCCAGATGACTAGTTCAGTCACCAGTACATTTACTTAAAGAGTATTTATTATTCATAATGCAGTTCAGAAGGAAATAATCATAAAGTGTTCCTTGGATTTGTCTACAATTATGGGAGACAAGGGGGAGGGAATAAAAAAAATCACCTAAAGGCAGAGATTCAAAGTGATCTCAGAGCACACAATTTTTTTTGCAAGAGTAAAGCAGGTATATTTTAAATATACTTTAAATAGCAGGCATTGCATGAAACCCAGCTTTTTTTTTTTTTCTGATAAACCAGTTGGCCAAATTTTAAGACCCAACCCCGAAATGAAAAAGTTTATTACAAATAATCAAGTGGTGCCTTTAGCTGTGAAAGTTCTTCGGCTTGAGGCTGCTGCCTTTTAAGTGGATATTTTTAGTCTAATACTCTAAGCTGCATACTTTGAGTTACTGTAGTATATTGATGAAATTATAATTTAATTTTAAGGTAAGAAAGAACAAGAATGAATAAGACTAAGTTATATGTAACAAACTTTTTTTTTTATATAGAAGCACCATTTTAGGTCTTCCATCAGAGATTACTCATGAGAGTAATATGAAATGTTGCTGACAGAACAAAGACCTTTCTTAAAGGCACCCTCTCTCTTTACCTGTGTCAGGTTACTGATTCCCAGCAGGAAACAGATTGAGTCCAAGATATTGGATTTGCCACTACCATTCAAGCCTGTAATGGCATTGAATAATGGGTCAAAGTCACGAATTTCCGTCCTCTGAGCATAGGACTTAAATCCTTCAAGAACAATTGATTTGATGTACATCTTCTCTGTGTTCCTCTGGGACTAGGAGAAGTCTTCCCCACAGAGCATGAAGAAAGGTATCTGGATTATAACCCTACAGATTTCAAAAAAAAAAAAAAAAGGCAAACTAATCACACTGCATGCCGAACAAACAGTTAAATATGTGAGAAAATGGAAACACATGCCTTTTACAACAAAAAAATTATGCATTTATAAACGGAAAATTCCAAGTAGACCCTAGATCCAGGAAGCATCCCAACAATAACCTGTAAATCGATATTTTTAAGCAACGTGACTTTACACAACCTCTCATCGCGACATTTGTATGCAGACTTGCACGAAGACCGTGGCATAATCCTGGTTTCTTACAAAGCCAGGCCTTAGTCCATCAGCCGGCGAAGAGAAGGGAAAGGTCCGTACCTTTCACAACCCGGCAGAAGAACCCTTTCCAACCTGCAGGACTGCCACCTGCTCGGCCCCACCGCACCGGAGGGACAACCTCGGCTCTGAGGCGCCGTGAACACACGCAGCCCCATCCTTGCCCCTGCCGCCACTATGGCGCCCGCTCCCACCTTCTCACCGACGGCGCCCCGACTCCCCACAGCCCCACCGGTGCCCCTGCCAAGCCAGCCCTCGCTGCCCGCTCGGAATCAGCCGGGTCCCACTCACCAGCCGCTGGCTGCCCCGTCCCGGAGCCCCAGTGCTTCACGGCCGGCGCCGCTCTCAGCCGCCCCTAACGATTTAATTTTGGCGCCGAGACTCGGCGGCCGTTAGAGGAGGTGCCTGATGGCGGCTGCCCCGGCGCTGCCTGCTTCCGGCGGCCCTCCTCTTAGACCGGAGGAGACTGAGGTCTGCCGCGCTTTCCGTTTCAGAGGAGGAGCAAGCACGTCTACAACGAAGCCCCTCGGCCTGAGGGGAGGGCAGGTACCCTCGGGTCAGGCGAGAGCGGCGGGCAGGGGCCGATGAGAAAGGCCCCCTCCGCCCCTGACAGGCAGAGAGGGGCGGGCCCCGGGGCGAGAACGGCTGAGATATGGCGGGTTTTGCTATTGTGAGGGGATGCAGCTGTGGGATCGCTGGGCCCGAGAGAGACCGAAATGGTGTGTCGTGCTCCCCGTGAGGGAAGGGAGTCGCAGCTATGGGATCGCGGTGCCTGAGAGAGGAGGAAACGGCGGGTCTTGCTCCCATGAGGAGCTGCAGCCATGGGTCTGCAGTGCCTGCGAGAGGAGGAAACGGCGGGTCTTGCTCCCATGAGGAGCTGCAGCCATGGGTCTGCAGTGCCTGCGAGAGGAGGAAATGGCGGGTCTTGCTTCCGCGAGAAGCTGCAGCTATGGGTCCGCGGTGCCTGCGAGAGGAGCAAATGGCGGGTAGTGCTCCCCGTGAGGGAAGAGAGCTGCAGCTATGGGACCGCAGTGCCTGAGAGGGGAGAGATGAGGGTGGGTGAGAAGGCGCTTGGGTATTAGTGTGGCGTTACGTGGCGGGGCTGACGATCTTGGGGTTAACTCCAGGCTGCGGCGGGAAGTGTCTTAGTACCGCCCTTAGATTACATTAAAATTAATAAGTGCCGTTCTGTACTCCCACCACCCCTACTGCTCCCCCCAAAAAACCCAAAACCGAAACTACCTATGCTGGGTCAGCTATCTTGCTGTGATTTAGAGGTTTTTCCATTTAAGCAGAATAAAGAGAACCTATTCGAAGTGTGCGAGCGCTTGTCATCGGAAGAACAGGAGTTGTCCAGTGCTGCATTCATCAGAGTGGAAAAGCAAAGTCAGCTGAATGCGTTTACAGTTTCCTGAAGGTGCCGTAGTTAACGCTGTAAAAATAGACCAGTATTTTGCAGGAGGACTGTTGTGATGCACTTTAAAAAGTAAAATATATTTCAGAAGGTAGAATCTCTCACTAAGTAAGAAAAGAGAGCTGTAAAAAGGTCACAAGGCCCTGTGAAACCAGACACTTGGTATAAACAAACAAAATAAAATGCCTTACTAATGAATGTGAGGAACATCCCACCACAGGAGGCGCCAAAACCGTCTGAAAACCAGACTGCTGATGGATAAGGCATGAAGTCAACAAAAACTTGCAGTAACTGGGGGAAAGGTAAAGGTGGCAGTGGGAGATGTCGACCACCAACTCAGTTGGAGACTGGATACTGAATAGGGCTACACCCCACCACCACCTCGGTGCTGGAGCATGTGCACATCAATTAAAGGAAATTGTAACCTTAAATGAAAGCGAGAGACTATACTAATCAATAGAAATTGTTAAGATAAAGTACCAAGTAGTAATTATAACTAAGGGTGTGTATTTCTGTGTTTTGGACTGTATAAATATTCCTAAGAGTTTTTAGGCGGGTGTGCTAGCTTTGTGGATTACCACCTAGCACCCATCTCTGCAGAAATTAAATACATAGATAATACATCTACTCTGTGTGTATATTGGCGTCTGCACAGTGGGTAAATGACCCCGCTTTGGAGCGACAGCTGGACATCAGTGTTACCACTGAGAGCTGGGGGGCTGCTGTAAAACTGAACTACCTAGCCTATAGTCTGAGCTTATTTTCATCATTTGAAATAATTAAGACCGCAGGTCTACATTATAGGGAAAATTTTTTGTGTGTCTGCTCGCTTCAGGAATTACATTGGATGTAGTGTGACCTGTTAAAGGCATTACAGTTACTGCGGGAGGGAAGTATGGTAGCTACGAAGCACTTGATGATGTCCTGTCAGCTGTTCATTTTGCTAACATCTGGACACCACACTAAGAAAAATAATTTTGAAGTATGGGGAAGAATCAGACTTGACACCATGTAACTATACAGCCGTCATTAAATGCCACTTTTGACTTTGCACATTGAAAATCTTTCAAAATGATTTTTGAATTGGTTTTGATTGGCAAAAAAGTCTGCGATCTGTGGCAAATGTGCTTGCACATTTCTTGCCTGAAGGCCACTTCCTGATTAGTTTCTGTGTGAGTTTTCTGTTGTGAGAGGCTTTCTACTATAAAGATAAATATGTATGTTCTATATTTGCATATAACATGAGGGAAAGGGATAATTTGGCCCCTTCTTAAGTGGTTATGTAATAGCTTTCACCTCATAAGCCCTAGAAGTTGGGTGCTTCACTTGGTGTAATGGTAAAATGTGCTATTTTAATGATAGTGTTCAATTTTAAGGAATTAAAAAAATGTTGCAGCTAACTGTCACAGAGTTAGCATGTTGGAATGAATATAGGATGTGGTTTGAGGAAGGAAAAGGTATTTTTATCAGCTGCTTATCTAGGAGAATTTTTAGTAGCGTGATACCATAATGTGCATTATGCCAAATGTATAGCAGATGCCTTTCCTAGCTCTGAAGTCACAGGTAAATACTCTACAAAGGTAAACATAGAGTATAGCTTCACTGGTTTATGAAATGAGCATTTTAAGAATTGGGAAAGGGTTTGATTTTGGTAAGTACATGATGATACAGCACAAAATTAATGAAATCAATTCAGAAAGAGGTGGTTTTTTTGGAACTCACTAGCGTACTCCCTAGAATCTCTGAGGGCTGAAAGCACAGTCACAGCAGACACATAAAAGATGGCGTTCTATTTTGGTAAAGGAACACCTGTTTCTTTTCATTTCATGGGATGAATTTAACAGTAAGCTTTTTGGGTAGACAGATATTGTAAAGGTTGTGTTTTGGGGTTTGGTGTTTGTTTTTTTTTTTTTTTCGCAAATCATGCTATAGTTAATTCTTGGTTCAGAGGAGATAATTGTTCTTTTTTTCTTCTCCGGACTGAATGGGAGCACCTTCCTAAACAGGTTTCAGAACACAAAAGGTGAGATGCAGGGAGTGGTCATTCAACTCTGCTCTGTCTCGCCTCGGCGGACGCTTATCGATCCCTATCTATGCAGAGATAACTTGGGGGGAGCTGTGGAAATGGCTCAGCCCGGGGTGGTCTCAACACTGCGTTACAATAAGAACTGAAACCCGAACTGAAACCCGAATGGTGCCTTTAACAAACAAAATGCCCTGAGTCACGCCCCACCGCTATTCAGTGAGTGTGAGGCCAGACATCACAAAATAAACATTGCTGTCTGAGGGGCCATCAAACCACCGGGGATAACCATCCCAGATAGTGTCATCCATTCAAGCACAGTCCCATAAAAAGGATATTTAAGTCCAAAGTTTTGGGGAGAAAAAAGGGGGAATCCTCCAAAGATACAGCTGGTCTGTAGGAGATTTCTGCCCCGCCTTGTCCAGGACGCTGTGCAAGGTAACTTCCCGGGACTGAGTGGCCTTACCTGAGAGAGAGAGGGTAAGTGATTTAATAACGTGCTCTAAGATTGTGATTTGTGCACTTATTTAAGGTATTCATATCTGGCGTACAGGTGGTTTGTGGGGTTATTTTTTTGGGATCACTTGTTAGGTGGTAATAGTGTATTCTGTGAATTGTTTTGTTCTTTTACCCCTAAATTCCACTAGGGCATTCTTCCATTGTATCCATAAGAACTTGCAATAGTGGCGTAGCGGACCTGTGAGTGAAGTCCAAATAAACTGTCAATTTGAACCTCTCAGTGAAGTCTTTTTCTCTCCATCACAAGGACTCAGTTCTGGTGAAAGAAATTAAGAGTGCATACATCCTGAATAAATCTTCCATGAGAGTTTTCTGGTGCTTCAGGTATTTTGAAGAATGTGTTGTAGAAACCTGCGCTAAATAATAATCAAAACCAACAATAATAAATAAATATGAAATTATAACTTTGCTTGCTCCTAATATTGATTTAATTCCTAAGGTGTTCATGTCACAGTTCATATGAAATAAGCACTAGTTCTTGTGCCAACAGCTAATTATGAATTAAGTGTGCTAGTTGCCATTATGTAGTCACTGAAAAATGCAGGTTGGTAGGGATTTTAGGAGGTCATGTAGTCTGTGCACATGGGCAAAGCCAGACCAGACTCACCAGATTGCTCACAGGCATGTGAAGTTGTAAAAATTTTGAAAGATGGAGATTCCACAATGTGAAAACCCATGTTTCCCTCAGTCTAAAGTAGGTACAGATTTCCTTGCACCAGTCAATAGCATCTGAGATCCACTAGTGTAGGTTCTGGCTCGGTTTGCTGGGGAATTTGGCACAACAGGTGAACTGGCAAATCCAGTCAGTTGTTCAGATTTGATTAGCACATTGAAATTCACTAATCTTACAGTTTGGGAAGGGAAGCAACAACAAAGGTTAAATACCAGACCAAGTATTAAGCAGGTGATTTAGAAAATCTGGTCTTCCTTCTGTCAGGTAACTGAGACTACATTTCTAATCTAGACAAGTTGAATACCCACTAGATGTTTTTTGTTCTGTGGTGGTACTGCAGTCTCCTTGTGGGGTAGGTTTATATCTGCTCAAGCCTATACCTCTCATGAGCTGATATTCCTGCTAAGGTCTACAACCCTTGAAAAGAAGGTTCCTGGAGGAGAAAGACCCCGGAAGGCTGGCAATCCCTCTCAGCTCACAAGGGCAACAGATCAGTGCACGTTCAGGATTCTCAGATGGGAAAATCTTTAGCCACAGAAACCAGAAGTCTGGAGAAGGACCGTCTTCTGAATCTCTTGTTTGTGTAAAAAAACTTGTGAAGCTTTAGTTGGGGATTCACCATGACCACTTTTGGTCTTGCATATTTAGGGAGGTCAAAGCACCAGAGGAAAGGCAGGCAGGCAGGCTAAGAACAGGGGGTGTGGGGTGAGTTAAAGGATTTTTCTTTCAAGCCTGCAGATTTAGTGTTTTAAACTGCAATGGTGGATGTAATCCTTGGTCTAACTCTCACAAGTTTTCTTGTGCTGGACCACACATCACAGCCTGATGGCTTCTCTGTCGTGGCACTGGGAGCCCTAGGATGGCATTTTGCACAGATGGACCCGTTTTCACTTGCTACAGTAAAATACTGTGCTGAGCTGATGTGCGCTGCAGGAGCAGGGAGGTCCTCAGGCCCCTTTGCCAGATGCTGTCTACTGTCTGTAGCAATACAAGTGCTAACCACTGCTGTGTGCTTCCACCCTTCCACTCCATCTCCTTAGACTCTCATTGATTTCCCTCTTTTCTTTTTTTTTCTTGTCCCTTTATCTTTTCATTTATCCGTTTCAGTATCCTTAATACTACAGATGTATTGGAGTGGTAACAGATAACAGGTATGTATTGGATTTGCTAGGTGGGCTGGAGCAGCAAGTTTCCTTCTTGAGGGAGAAGCTGGTTGCAGGTTATGAGCAGGAACTCGTTCCAAGGATCAATCTGCCCTTGTAATACTGCAAAATTTCAGGAGAGGGCCTCAGAAGGATTGCTGGTGCTTGAACGTATGTTTGTAACTTCCGATCTGAACACACGGGGCTGTCTTATTGCACTCCGCTGCAAGAGACAGGGGTGTTTAACCTTTGTAGAGATCAGGAAAGAGAACTGTGGGAAGGAGCAGCCAACAGGCAGGTTTATTAAGTCCTGAAGGTCTTGCAGTAACTTTATAACATCAGATACCAGCCTGAGATTTCTTATCTTTTTCCCCTAAAACAGCATTACTTGCTTGGTGTAGTCAAAAGTTTGGGGGTTAATTTAAATGGAGTTTTCTAGAAATCTAAGCTTAACGGGACTTCTGCTTTTCTTTGGCAGCTGTAAAATCAAGCAAATAAAACACTTCTCTATGTGGTGCAGTAACAGGCATGTCCTGCAAATATAAGAAGTGAAACGGTGCTGCAGTATGTCTCCACAACTTTGATGAAATTTTGCATTTACTGATGTTGCAGCATGTGTTTGGACTGTATCAACATTTAAGCAAGGGGGAAGTAGAAAGTGCTTGAAAGACATTTAAGAGTGCCCCGCAGTGACCAGGGAATCACAGCTGGCCCTTCAAGAAGCTTTGACTTAGTTTGTCAGCCCAGGTTATCTGCAGTGTCCTGTCTTCCTTCCCACCTGTGGGCTTCTTGCTTACTCTTTCTTATCAGACATAGTTCTTAAGATTCTCATTTTATGTGCAATTTCTGAGAGATGAAGGGCAGCTGATGTGTTTCAGTACAGGTCTTGGCTTCCCTTTTCCCCTCCCCGTGTCAGCTCTGTCTGCAGGACTGTTGAACTTCTGTTGGAATTACAGCCTTGTAACAAAGTGTGGGACAGCACAGTCTTTTTACCTAGTGATGACTACTTACCTCGCAATCTTTGACCTCCTTCCAGGGCCTTATAGCATTGCATAATGAAGTTGCAGCTTTATTGTTTCATAATGCAGTGTCATGCTTGCTCAGATATTTGCAATATAGCATCTGCCAAAAGTAGCATGGGGGTGGTTTGCCTTTACCTTACTTTTCACTACGGGAAAAACATTATTTCTGAGAAAGCTAAGCCAGAGGGGAGGAACAGGTAATTTTTGCTATGATTTGCAGGCACTTGGGATTTGAGGCCCTGGTAACTCCCAGGTAACTGGTAATCCTGTAATGTATGGGGATTCCCGAGGTAGCCTCTGGATTATGACTCCCTTGGCAGACTCTACTGCCAAGAAGTCCTTTTAAGTTTGTTTGTTTGTTTGTTTTTTAAAGTATTTAGAAAGTCCTTTATGCTGGTGCCTGGCAGATTGCTTTGAAATGCAGCAGGAGACTGCATAAATTGGATCTGGAGGAAGGGACTAGACGAGATAATGATTTCCTGAATAACTTCTCAGTTGTGGTCTCAGTTGTGGTGATCGGGTGGATTTTCCTCAGCACTGATCTACAAACTAGTTATGTCTGAGAGATATATTTCACTCAGCTTTTTATTGTACCCATTTCTTACAATGTAGCTGGAAGCATAGCTGTTCCTGCATCAAAATGGAGATAAAACAAAACTAGTACCACAGCCATTTCTGCAAATTAATTGTGACTGGCAGCAAGATGAACTGTTAAGCTAACCCCGAATTCGAATTGAACTTACTTGTAACTGACAGGCTTCTAAGATGATTTTGTCCTGAAGATTAGATATGGGCAAGCCCAGGCTAGGAAACCATACCACACAAGACATGAATGTTGGTTGAGGTTACTTAAGGAAAGTAAACTTTGCTGGTTTGACTCATGGTCCCTTTAGAGCTGTACTATTCTTCTACTTAATATGAAGATTCCCACATTTCAGATATCACCACCAGCTCCTCAGCATCCAGTCAAAGTCTCTCAATTTTCTCAGACTTGTCTGTCTTCTCTTATTCCTGACCTTATTTTCCAGTTGCTAGTGTCTCCTATGGGATCCCAGTTTTCACCTCTTCCTTCTTCTCTTCTCTCCCATTTTCCCCTGAATTGTGAATCTCTGTCCCTGTGCATTTTGGGGGATTGAGCTGTGATAACCTGCGTTATGGTGCTTTACTTGCAACTCAGCTACATTTGCACCACCTGCAGTGTCTGAACACAGACTGGATCTTTGCTTTCTTACATACAGTGTTAGTGCACAAAGCCGATTCCCCAGTCCATTACTTCTTTCCTAGGTGTCTGATTTTATGGAAAAAGTTGATAGAGATTAATATAAAACTTTATTCTTTGATAACTTGATGGGCTAAACTAGAGGGCAAGAAGGGTTTGAAGGACCTCAGAGTAAATGCTGTCTTGGACTTCAATTTCAGTTAAAGCTTTAATGGTTCTTTTGTAAGAATATCAGGTAGAAATTCATCACCTTTTTTCCTTGGACTTGCTAGAAATGAATTATCATCTTCATGGACTGTCCTTTCTGAAGTTTTTCTTATGGCTGCAAAGGCATGATTGTAGTGGTCTATGAAATACTTTATACAGAAAACACACAAAAGAAATGTATTATTCAAACCTACTGACAACAAAGTAGTTCTACGGTGCAATGGTTACTGCTCTTGAAGCTGAGATGGTGGCTACCACATGCTTAGTCTAGTGATCCTTTTGCTGGATCCCACAGATGTTGCATCACTGCTGTTTATGCTTTAGAGTTCTTTAGTATGCTTAAGCAATGTAGTCCTTACCAGTTCTTATGATTTTATATCTAAACATACAAAATAATCTTGGTTTGTTAACCTAGAAATTGGTGTGCAAATCCATTCATCAAGCATGTGTCTTTGTTCTGTTTTCTGTTAGTTTGGTTTGGGGCTTTTTGTTTTACAACCAACAGAGAACATCCCTAGCCTTGAAGTGACTATAATAATGTGATTTCAGTAAAAGGTGAGAAGCAGTCAGCAGAAAATTTGTCCTGTTCCCAAAGTCCCTAAAGGTAATAAAAGTGGTTCAGTGAAATTCATCTTTCCGTATTGTTTGTAGGAGGTCATTGCTCTGCTGAAAAATCTGTGTGTTGCAAAAAGTAGAGATCTTTTGAGAGGAACATGAAGATTGGTGTGGATGGAAGGTCTGAGTGTGGAAGCACCAGAAGGAACAGCAGAAGAGAGATAGAAATGGCCAATACTGATGGCACCTAGATTTGCAGATCATCAGGATTTGTGCGGCTTCTTAGAGGATCAGATAGGGAAAACAGAGGACATCCTGGACCAAGAAACAACAAGTTCTTGTACTCAGACTAAAGTGAGGAATCAAGGTATTAAGAGATGGTGGTGGGAACTAAAGAAGAGGGCTGGAGCCTTGAGGCACACAGAGGAAAGAGACAAAAAGCAGGGGGTCAGTATTGATGACTCACAGAGGTGAGATAGGATGGGAGACAAAGCAGTTCTGAATCACTGTTGGCTCCCCGGGGGTACAAATGGAGCTACCCAGCGTCCCTTGTCCCCGTCATTCTTGGCTTGAGCACTTGGGTAGCTGTGTCTGAACGCAGGACACGCTGCTGGGACAAAACAGCTCTTCGTGAGTATAAGCAAGTGAGTGGGGTCAGTTTTCTGTTACTCCAAATTCACTTTTTGCTCCTGTAAGCCCCTTTGCTGAGTTTGCTTTGCTGTTGCTGCAGTGTTGCAATATAATATAGTAATATATAGTAATATAATTGATAGCAAAGCAACAGCAGCAGTGGATGGAAATGCTAGGGTAGTTGCCAGGGGAGTGCCACCTGCTGCTTTTTTTTTTCCCTTTTTTTTTTTTTTTTTTTTAAGAAGCAACGTTGGCAGATCAGCTGGCAATTGCTGCAGATAAGTTTTCTGTGACCTTTGTTCTTGTTGCGATTGTATATGGTAAGTGAGGAATGCTGGTTTTGGCTGCTCACTTTATGAATGCAGGATGCTTTGACAGAAATCTTGGTGATACTTCCTTCATTTTGTGAAAGAGCTACCTGTCCTGATAAAGGTGATTTCCCCAGCACACACTCCTCATGCAGGAACCCTTCATCTGTGTTGTGTTTGTTTCTCATCTAGGAACCCTGTTTCATCACACAAGGTTGCTGAGTGCTGATGGGTTTCTGGATCTGGTGGCTTTTGTTTTTATCTGAATAATCATAGAATCATAGAATTGCCTAGGTTGGAAGGGACCTTTCAGATCATCTAGTCCAACCATCATAATGGAGAGGTTGCCCTGTGCATCTTTTAAAAGTAATGTTTGTTTTCTCAGGTCTCTGTTCCTAATTAGTACTTTTGTCTTAAGGTGTTTTGTGGTTGAACATGCTGCTATGTATCGGTCTCTTTACACTTTTCACCCTTTGTATTCTACTTGAATATTTTCGCAAGAAAAATAAAAGCTGAAGACAGATAGTGCCTGGACAAAGTTCTCTGCCATGCCACATGCCTCATTGCAACACAGTTGAGGCAAAATGCCAAAGCTCGCTACTGTTTCTTAAGATGGCTCTCTAATGCACAGATTCAGGCATGCAGAGGCATGGCCATGCAAGCTCTGATCCTTTGGTGCGTGCAGTGGGAGCAGTGAAGGTGTCCTTTGAGAGCCTGCGGGCATCTCACCATGTAAATGTCATGATAGTGTGACAGTGTCCCCTTGTGATAGTGGTGTATTATGGATCATGTGCTATGTTAAATGATGGATTGAACATTGAATTTTGTATTAATTTTTAATTAGATATTTTTTCCTCTGTGGCAGAACTCTTAAGAGGTTTAGGGCAGGACTGATAAAATGTGATTTGAAGAAACTCCTGCTGCAGGGAATACTCTCAGTCTCCAGGCTACAATGTTTTGTAGTTTCTAAGACTGTGGGTTTTGAGTATTTAGCTTTGCATATTGCAGAACATTCTTGTGCAACTGGCTGGGCGGTGAATTGGAGCAGTCTGTAAGGATGATCTCAAATCTTAATAGGAGAAAGGTGACTCATGTTGGGTGTGCCCTGTGCCAGGTTTACTGAGTGTTTACTCTTTCTCCTGAGGAAGTGGACTGAGGGTGGTACTTATTCTGTTCATAAAAGCAGATGGCTTTGCCTTCTAGGAGGTGTGTGACTGAGGGAATCCAGCCACCGAGTGAGTCGGGTGCAGAGCGTTATTGGCTGGCCTTGTCAGCAGAGGACGTGGTTTTCTACCTGCCTGCTCTAAGTATAAACCTCTCTTTCTTTGTCCTTGTTGATGCACTTGCTTTTAGGAATAAGAAGGGGGCTGTAAGGGTAAAGCAAATGTAAATAATTTGTTTGTTTCCATCTTGTATAGCAGATGCTGGTGACAATGTGCTCCCAAGTTCCAAGCCGTGAGCTTGGCAACTGGAGAAAAGCATTTTCTTTCATCATAGGGGGTATCATGGAGAGAGGTCTTTCTTACCTTTGCATTTCTCCCTTGCACTTTAAGCTTGTAAAAGTTTAGGTTCAGTACTCACCCCGTGTAATCAGGGCAGAAGAATTTAAGTGGTTTATATTTTTCCTTCCAGGATTTTTTTTCTCTCCTTAAACTAGTAGATTTTCCCACTTTGATTTCTTTCGAGTGGGAGCTGTACATCTTGCTGGGGCTGACTTCCCAGACCAAGGCTTGCTGTCAGCAGTCCAGGAGGTCCAGCAGGTCGCAGGAAGCTCTGGGTTGCTTAGGCAATGAGGGGGCTTTTCAGACATTTTCTTGATACGGCGATACTACCATAGGATGCAGGCAAAGGCTGTGACAGCACTTTATCAAGTTACTGCTCTGCTTTGTAAAGCTTAAAACTAGCCCTCATGAGCAGACCAGCACCATTGGGCATCTCTTTGACAGGCGATCTTTGGCTGTGCTGTTTGCTGTGCAGGATGGTAACTGCCAAGGTGTGGGTTCTGAAGAAGCATTTTGAGGGTTTCCCCAAAACCAGTGACTTCGACCTGAAAAAGATAGAGCTGCCAAACCTAAAGGATGGAGGTAAGTGGAGTGCCACCTGTTACTGTTATTTCCAGAGGCTGGCTGGTTGCTGATGAATGACTGTGTCTCTAACTGTTTGTTTTTCTGGCTTGAATTTTCGAAAATGGGTTGGCACGGCATGTGGCAAGCCATGCACCTTAGCAGAGAAAGGCAGTTGCTCAAGAACATGTATGTTGATGGGTTTGGTGGGTTTTAAGACACACTGCATTCTGGTAATATCCTTAGAAACAGTGTCTGAGCTCTTCTAACTCCAGCGCGCAGCAGCCATGGCATGCCTTTCACAGTCTCACAGTGGTACTTCTGTAGTATTCAGGCACGCTTAAAAATTTCATGCCTGTGGGTATTTAAGAAAATGGAGTAATTTCTTCCTTCCCATTTTAATCCCTACAGCAAGGAAAGACATAACTTCATACTAGAGTACCATTTTTAAAGGAGATCGCCTTTCTTATTCTGAGTAATGGGAAAATAGTTAAATCTGAATAAATTTCTAGTTTGTACTAGCTAGACCACTGCAGCCCAGGCAATGAAAGGTATTATTAGGTGGAGTTGAACAGCTGAAACTGCTGTGTGAATGAGAATTTAATTAAAAGTTGTTCTACAGTGTATTTCACAAAAACTAGTGTCATTAGAGACAATAACATGGATTAGGCTACCTAGAAAAGACAGCCTAATGCTTTCTGTTTAAGGAAGTTGTATTTGACCTGTGCCGAGGTTTCTTACCACCCTCTACTGGTTGAATCACGAGAAGGCATTTCATATCTGGGTCAAAAGTAAGTTAGTGCTTTGCTTTGGGGTTTGGCCTCTTGAGCCTTCTATAGAGAGAGAAGGCAGATAGAGAAAAGAAGCTAGCCTGCTAAAGAGACAGTACAGAAGGTGTTTTTTGTAACAGTGAAGGGATAATCCAGACAAAGTTAATGAATGTAACAGTTGTTTCTGTTAGTTTTTCCCTAAAGGATTACGGGATGTGGGGTTTTTGAGCTGTCATGAATTCCTATAGCTTTTGTTGAAAGACTGACTTTGTATGGAAACTATGCTTTACTGCACTGCTGACGCCCAGGAATTTGCTTTGTCTTTTTTTGCAGAGTTGCTGCTTGAATCAGTGTTTCTCAGTGTTGATCCTTACATGAGGTATACCTTTTTCTTCTTTTAAATTGCTGGCTAAGATACCTCATTTGATCTCCCACTTAAACCTCGAAAGAATATCTACCAGGAGCATCCCCTGTTGCCACAGTCCCAGATGCCTTTGTCAACTTTTTATAAAATGTGTGTAAATTATAAGACTTCCGGTATGGACCTATGTCAGATTTAGCCAGACATTAGCATAATGATGCTGCAGCCTGACTTTTCTCAGACTGTGGTGTTGTTTCTTGTCATGTCTCTTCCACTGGAATGTAACAGGCTTGAATGAGATTGCAGCCCTGTTGCAGTAGCTGCTTCACTTGCTGATATGCCCATGTTAATAGGTGGTGGTTCAAGTACAGGGAGACTGGGTAGTTTGAAGAAGTCCAGTGAACCCTAGTGTCAGAGATAGTTCTTTGGAGTCTAAGCCTTGTAGTGGTGGACCATGCTGCGAAAATTAGTACTATTGTGTCCCCAACGCTCTAGCCCTGGTCAAGGTGGGATGCTCAGGTAGCTGGCTATGGAAAACATCCAGTTATGTCATTACAATGACAAGCTCGTTGGAATCTGTTCAGCATCACTGCTTATGCTTTCTTTCTGGGTCAGACAGTAGCTACTACTTAACAGTTTATCTGGAACATCATTAAATTTGCTTACAGTAAGCCAACTCTCTGCCTGTGTTACAGACCTTACAGTCGACGGGACATGAAGGAAGGGGACATAATGATAGGCACACAGGTTGCCAGGTGAGATCTTCAGTTCTTGTTATCCATACACATGGCAGATCTCAAAGGAATGTATTAACATTTGAGACATTTGCAGCCTGCATTACATATTCTTGACGTGAGTCTACGTACTTCTGCAACTGTGTTCTTGTTTGTAATTGATTGGACCATGGTTTTCTTGTGAGAACCTCTTTGCCTTCTTGGAGAGCCTTCAGGCCTCTGATGTGATCTATATGTTATTTCTGGCGATAATGTTTTAAAAGGAAATTTTTACAAGCAGAGGCATGAAGATGACCATTGTACTTGTCCTAAGTGTCAACTTCATGTTTTAAAATCTGATGTGCTAGTAATTGCATGCCAGAAACCATGCATGCTATCTACTCCAGCTGAGAATACCTCAGTGTCACCTAAGATACAGCTCTAGTTGTAGCCAAAGGGTTTTAAATCCATCCTTTCCCAAGCTTGTGGTAATTTAGCTACACAGATGTTTCCCTTTGTCAGCTTGCTCCTGCTGTGCTGCCTCTAAGTTACTGCCCAGGAACATCTGTGGCCTTTGACTCTTGTGTTTCTCTGCAAGAGCACTGAGGGCTTGGATAAATTAACAACCAAGTCTGTTGAACAGAAGGCCAACTGTTTTCAATATTTCAAAGCTGCTTACCTACCATTTCCCAGCGTAGTTTTCCTGTTGGGCTAAGAAAGTTGAATTTTCATTTGGTGTAGAGACACTGCAAGTATGAACTTCTCCCTGTTAGATACTGCTTTCTCTCTGGTTTTAGTACCCCAGGAGGTTCAGCCTTCAAGATCTCCAACTTTTAAATGAGGTGCAGGTTGTCTAAGGAGGGAACTGCTTGATACAGCCTCTCTGTGACTTCTTGCTTTTCCAGCCTTTAATCCCAGCATCCTCTTTCCGGCGTTCTAACTCAGATGCCTAGTTTGAATTCATACCAGGCTGGTGCTAGTCAAACAAAAGTCAGCAGCCATGTGGGATCATTGAATTTGTGGTGGGCAGGGCTGAGTCTAGAATCATATTGCCCAGTATCCCCCTGGTAATCAGAGATTGTAAACATTTTGGGAAGCCTACAGCATCAGCAGGTGTGGGCTAAATGTCCTGGCATGAAATATTTCTTTTCTCCTTGCATCGCATGGCAACGGGAATAAAGGAGGGAAGAGCCAGGAATGATTTGTGTCTGACAGGATATTCTTTTTTTTTTTTTTCCCTTCTTTTAAACAGGATTGTGGAAAGCAAGAATCCTGCCTTTACAGTGGGGGACTTTGTCGTGGCTAGAAGTGGCTGGAGAACTCATTTCATCTCTGATGGGAAAGACCTACAACTCCTTCCTTCTAGTTGGCCAGAATCACTCCCCAGATCTCTGGCTCTTGGGACAGTTGGCATGCCAGGGTGAGTTTCGAGATCCAGAGGCAGCTACCCCCTGGATTTTGCTGTGCAGGATGTTTCCACCTATTTGTATGGCCTTTTTCCCCTGTCTTGTTTTATCAGTATGTTGTCTGCTCACTGTGGTAAAAAGTGTGCTGCTGGGTGCCCTTAATCCTGTAGGGGGCCTGAAGTTTGGCCCATCCTCTATAGATTAGAGGAGACTTGCCTTGGACATCTTGGTGCCGCTCCTTGAGGAGTTGTAATAAGGTAGGAAGAAGATCCAGGAGGGGCTGGAAAGAATCCAGTTCAATCTAAATTAACCTCAGTGGAAAGACTCAAACTTCACTGGCACCTGGACCAGTCTGCTTTTGCGGATTGGGCTCTTCTGCTATCACCATTTCCAGAATTGCCCCAGAATGGCAAAAGACAGCTGTCATATTGTGCAGTAAAACAAAGGTCCTTTAAATTGCACTGCAGAAGACAGAGCTGCTGTGCTTTGGAATCTGTATTCACTACTGCAGTCTCTCAGTCATCTCATATTTCTTCTCTCTTTCTCTGTAGTTTGTATTGGAGATCAGGACTTGGCCAGTCCTGTAAACACAGAAGGCTGTCAAAATGATCATAACATTGTGTGTGATGCAGAATCGTAGAATCATAGGGTTGGAAGGGACCTCTGGAGATCATCTAGTCCAACCTCCCTGCCAGAGTAGAACTCGTATTTCACTTTGACATCAGGCAAGATGCATGTTTTTCCAGACAGCTGCAAGATGGATTCAGTTTGCCCTTTCGGTTCAGACCAAGTGGGAAGCTCTCAGCTTGAATTTAGGAGTTAGAAGAAAAGTTTGCTGGGATTCTGGGCCAGTGGATCAGTTGCTTCAGGAAGCTTGCAAAGCCTGACGTTATTCAGTATTAATGTGATCAGTGGAACATGCTTGAGCGAAACCTACACTGAAGGAATTACTATTCATGCAGTGGCCATAGCTCTGCACAGTAGTCCTCAGGAGCAGTGTGCCCATCAGTTCAGCAAGGTTTTGCCACCATTTTTTCTTTTTCTGACAGCGTTGATTTGTCATGAGTATCATTTAATCTTTGCCTCAATCTGGTAGATACCAGCTGGCTACTGACCTCTATCTAGCTTGGATTCACTGTCTTTTCCAGTGTGTAACCAAGTTGTTGCCTTACGGAGTTATCTCTGTGTTTTTCCTTTTTGGTAGAGAGCACAAGGAAAGCTGCTTTCACCTAAGGCAGACTTCTGCCACGGCATCCTGTTTCGCAGTAGTGTATCTGTATTTTTTCTGGAATGGCTGTAAAAAAGCCAAGTTAAGAAGTTTGGGTTAATTTTTGTATTCATAAAGAATGAGGAAAACTGAATCTTGTTCAAGTTGTGACAATATTTTGGTTCAGTGTGGTTAAGTCAAATCTCTGTATCTGGCATCTTTTATTCCTCACTGAGCACTCTTTCTTCACAGCCTCACTGCGTATTTTGGTCTGCTGGAGGTCTGCAAGATGAAGCCAGGCGAGACAGTGCTGGTTAATGCTGCAGCTGGTGCTGTGGGCTCTGTGGTGGGGCAGCTTGCTAAAATTGGGGTGAGTGGCTTAAACTGCTCATACTTGCTCCTCAGAAGGCTCACCTGAGAGACAGGGGAACAAGGCCATGAATGATCAGGAGGGCAAGCGTCCCTGAAGGCATGCCTACAGTAAGGTCTTGAGATGGGACAAGCTCCTGAAGATGCAGCAAAGCTAGTTGAATGTTTCCTAGAGCTCAAGAACTCATATGGTGATGGCAGCCTGACTTTAAGGGTGAGCCCTTCACCCAGCACTTTGAGTGTCAGCTTGTGTTGTGAGGGGATGTTTAGAAATGTTTTTCTCCTTTCCTTGCAGGGTTGCAAAGTGGTTGGCTGTGCTGGCTCAGAAGACAAGGTTGCCTATCTGAAAGAAATAGGCTTTGATGAAGCCTTTAATTACAAGACTGTTACATCTTTGGATGAAGCACTGCGTAAAGCCTCTCCTGATGGCTATGACTGTTTCTTTGACAATGTGAGTTCTGAGAGAGGGCCTTGCCCTAAGCAGGCTGTCATTTTCCTTAAACTGTAGCAGGAACTCAATATTGTATACATCTAATTGAAGAATACACCAGGAAATCGATATTGAGTTCCATCTAATTGAGAAATTATCTCCGTAAGAGCTTACTGTTTTCCTGTTCCCTTCCCACTTTTATTTCTGCAGCCGATTTTGGGCAGTAATAGAAAGAACAAAGACTGAAGAGCAAAGCTGCATTGTTGGTGGTGTTTGTGAATGGAGAGAGAGAAGCTTCTCTTCACTCTCTGGAAAGTATGGCATATTTTGGGGAGGTGAGGGTCACAGTGAACATTTAACTGACGCTGAACAGAGAGAGCTCCAGTCCATTCCTGGCCCTACCTTGAACCACAGGCAGTTCTCTGCTGTTACTGGAAGGGGAACAAGCATGGATGGTGCCATGTTACGTGGCCCAGGGGGCCACACTGGTACCTGTAAACAAAATAGTTGCAAGGCCCTCTTGTGAAATTGCCGTAGTGGCATGTGGGGGGTTTCTGACCTCTTCCAAGTATGGTTGGAGTTAATGGGGGCTGTGGACTGTTCTCAAGAGGGTGTTTGAATGTGACTGTCTTGTTCTGGAGGCTAAGAGAGTTTAACAGTCAAACCATATCGGTTAGCCTTCAATGGAGAACAAGCCCTGGCTTTTTTAATTTCTTAGTATTGATAACATATGTATTATACCTTATAATATAATATGCATGGTGCTAGGGCAAAGCACCTGCCCCTGCTGCAGGAGCTCGTGTTTGCTTTGCCTCACCCTTGCAATTTCATGTCCTGTGCTGCTAAGGTCTTAAATAGGTTTTATGGTCACGTCTGTTCCCTTCACTCTCACTTCCAACTTTGTACAGAGCTCTCCCCAGCAGTAAATTTTCTCATGACTTTTCTCCGTTAAGAGCTTCTGAGCACAGCATATCCTTATTTGTGAGAAGATAATCATTAAGTAAAAACTTGACATCACCATGTTGTGAAGAGGTAAAAGTGCAGACTGGTGTGGGGGAAAAGCAGAGGTGGTGCTTCTTAGTGCCCCTAGACATGCCCCTTAAGAGGAGGGATGTAAGGGCAAGTCCTGCCCAATGCTTCCAAACCAAGCTTTGTGAAGCAGATTTGGAATTAAAACCAATTTCCTGTATTCATAACTAATTTTTAGAAGAGTGAGATCAAGTTCTTATAGGTGTTGACTAGAGTGTAATGGTGTAAGGGTTTCCTGCAGCCACCAAGTCTTTGGAGTAGTGGAACCTTTCCACCCTTTGATTGAACCTGTTGGTGCAACAGTGCAAGGTTGCAGGTTTTGGCAGTCAATGCTAAACACTGGATTCTAATGCTGCACATGCTCTGGTTCTCATAGGTGGGTGGAGAATTTGCCAGTATTGCTATCAATCATATGAAGAAATACGGAAGGATTGCAGTCTGCGGAGCCATCTCTCAGTACAATGACTCCGTGCCTCAGAAAGGTGCGGGCTTGCTTTCTTGTGTCTAAGTTTATTTCCTGCTTGATAACAGCAGAGAGAAAGATGTAATGGGAGTTTCTGGAGATTTTATTGGTTGTTTCCGTATTGACTGTATGTATGTGTGTACATTTGGGTAACTCTCTGCTGCCCTGAGACAGTGGGAGTGTGACCACGCTCCTTGTGTGTACATGCACTCATTCCCCTTTGTGCACGCTTGTATTGGGTGGAGAACATCAGCTGATTAGAAATGAAGGAGAGACTAAACTACTTAAAACAGGATTCCCCAGGGCTCTAAGCAGATACAGATCAGTAGAAGGCAGGTGTGGTGGCATGATGCCATTTACACAGTACGTACTTTTAGATGAATGAATGGATTTCCCTTGGGTTTTTAGATGAGGCAGCTTAGGGTTTATTTTTCCATAAGACTTCAGCTACTGGTGAAATGTGGCTGAGATGAATATTCACTTTCAATAGCATTAAGTTTTCCAAATTTGCCTTCTAGAAGAAATGGGAGGTCTGAATTCTGAAACGGAATTCTGAGTCTGAAACTGACTGCCTTTGGACTCCCAGATCACTTTAAAAATGAGACAGGCTGTCACAGATTTTTATGATTGAGGGAACTGTTTTTTAATGTGTATAACTTTTTTGAGATTAGCAAGAGCATGAGAGCTTGACAGACTATCAAACAAGCTGCCAAAACAGTATTTCCAGGATTCATCTGAAGCCCCTTGGATGAAACTAAAGTCATTTTACTTCTGAATGAAACTTTTTTCAGAGTGTTGGGTGTTCAGCCCCACAGCTTGACAGATCAGGCTTTTGTTTCCCTGAGTGGCTGTCTGCCCATGAATCTTTGTTCTTTTGTCCTGGAAATTCTATTTGGAAAAAAATAGTAGTTTTGGCTAGAACAAAGTGATTCAGTGGTCTTCACTGGCTAAAAGATCTCTTTATGCATTGGGTTTTATTTTAAATGAAACTGATATTGCAGGTGGTTTGCTGGTTCCTTTCTCTTGCAGGGGCTTACATTCAGATTCCAATGATCTTCAAAGAGCTTCGAATGGAAGGATTTATTGTGTCCCGCTGGAATAACCGCCGGGACGAAGGTCTGAAGGCCCTGCTAAAATGGGTGGTGGAGGTAAGGAAGAAAGGGATAGTTTTCTGTAAGGTGTACTCACACCATAGCTTCCCTCTTTGCAAGGGGTCTCTTGTCATAGTTGTTGAGCTGAGGTCCCAGTGTGATACTTTTCTTCCACCTGACTTGATCTTTGAGCCTTTGGGGGACACTCAAACCATAGTCAACGTGCCTGATCCCTTGTGCTTTGTTGAAACCTGCAATATTAGCTTGTATGCTTAGATATATTGCAGAATACATGTAGGCATTGAAAAGGGGTGCTTCAAGAGTAATTCAAAACACTTCTCTGGCAATGAAGAGTTTCATGTTTAGAGTAATTCCTCTGTTTCTCATTCATCACTCTCCTTTCATTTGTAAGTATGAGCAAGGGTTGCCATTGTAGCATTGTGCTGAAATTACTGGCAAGAATGGATGATTTTATGGAATTGGGAGCTGGGCTTTAAAGGGACTTTAAAGGGAATTTCTTAAATTTTATTTTTCTAAATGGAGGCTAAGTTTAACACTTGGTTCATGGCTGTGAAAAGCTTGTGAGTGTGAACACTAAAGGCTAAGAGGATCTAGCTTTTACAAACATGAAGATTTGGGATTGATAACTTGGATTTGCAATTTCATACTTCCCTATGGGTAGAGACAGGCCTGGCTTTGGGGAAACAATCCCCTACCTGTCCATTGTTTGGGGACCACTTAGCACTAAATCCGTGCTGGCGTGTTTTTATAGCAGTGACTTTTGCTCCCTGTTATGACTCCCAAGTAGAATCACAGAATCATAGAATCATAGGGTTGGAAGGGACCTCTGGAGATCATCTAGCCCAACCCCCTGCCAGAGCAGGGTCACCCAGAGCAGGTTACACAGGAACGCGTCCAGGCAGGTTTTGAATGTCTCCGGAGTTGGAGACTCCACCACCTCTCTGGGCAGCCTGTGCCAGGGCTCTGCCACCCTTAAAGGAAAGAAGTTCCTCCTCATGTTTAGTTGGAACTTCCTATGCTCAAGTTTGTGCCCATTACCTCTTGTCCTGTCCCCGGGCACCACTGAAAAGAGCCTGGCCCATCCTCCTGACACCCACCCTTAAAGAACTTATAAGTGTTGATAAGGTCCCCCCTCAGCCATCTTTTTTCCAGACTGAAGAGACCGAAGTCCCTCAGCCTTTCTTCCTAAGAGAGATGTTCCAGTCCCTGAATCATCTCGGCAGCCCTTTGCTGCACTCTCTCCAGCAGTTCCCTGTCCCTCTTGAACCAGGGAGCCCAGAACTGGACATAGTACTCCAGGTGCGGCCTCACCAGGGCAGAGTAGAGGGGGAGGATGACCTCCCTCCACCTGCTGGCCACACTCTTCTTGATGCACCCCAGGATGCCATTGGCCTTCTTGGCCACGAGGGCACATTGCTGGCTCATGGTCATCCCGTTGTCCACCAGGACTCCCAGGTCTCTTTCCACAGGAGCTGCTCTCCAGCAGGTCAGCCCCCAACCTGTCCTGGTGCATGGGGTTATTCCTCCCCAGGTGCAGCACCCTACACTTGCCCTTATTGAATTCCATAAGGTTACACTTTGCCCAGATCTCCAACCTGTCCAGGTCTCTCTGTATGGTGGCACAGCCTTCCGGTGTGTCAGCCACCCCACCCAGCTTGGTGTCATCAGCAAACTTGCTGAGGGTGCACTCTGTCCCCTCATCCAGGTCATTGATGAATATATTGAACAGGACTGGACCCAGTACTGACCGCTGGGGAACACCACTCGTCACTGGTCTCCAACTAGACTCTGTGCCCCTAATCATGACCCTCTGAGCTCTATCTTTCAACCAGTTTTCTATCCACCCCACTGTCCATTCATCCAACCCACACTTCCTAAGCTTCCCTGTGAGGATGCTGTGGGAGACCATGTCAAACACCTTGCTGAAGTCAAGGTAGACAACATCCACCAGCATCCCCTCATCTATCCATCCAGTCATGCCATCATAGAAGGCTATCAGATTAGTCAGACATGATTTCCCCTTGGTGAATCCATGTTGAGTACTTCTGATAGCTTTCTTTTCCTCCATGTAGAAGTTTCTTTTCCTCCAAGTAGAAGGTCTTGCAGCAAAAGCAGATCCTTAAAACAGCCTACCTAGTTTTGCAAAGTTACTCTGGTGCATACCAGCTTGTATATTTCAGATGAAACATACAGGCTAGAGAAAAATTGTTTGCATTTTAGTCCCCTGAAGATGGTGAAAACTAGGCTGCTGGTGAGTGAAAACTCAGCAATTTCCTTTCTTACTTTTGACAGGGAAAAGTGAAATGCCGTGAAGAAGTCACTGAAGGATTTGAAAACATGCCAATGGCTTTCATAGGAATGTTAAAGGGAGAAAACCTTGGGAAAGCCATTGTAAAAGTCTGAAGGTCTTGGGAGACTGGCACAGGAGAATGTGATTCTATTAAGTGCTTTTCACTGATTGAAAGGCACGTTTCAGCCTTTTTGCTGGATGTTTGGTGATGATAGCTTCTGTTAATAGTTGGGCTAATAAGTGTAAGCATATGCCAATTGCTTTGCTTCTGAAGAATTCAAGAGTTGCTTCCCAAAGCTACATTTAAAGAAAAAGCGCCTTAACACTGCTGAACATCATCAGAACTGTAACAGATTTAATAGAACCCTGAACCTTTCTACAAGTTGGCTTGGAGAAGGGAAAAGCAATTCCAAAAGCTTTGCCAGCTAATGACTAATGTTTACCTGTTGATTTGGCCCAGAACTTGGCAAGAGGGGTTTTTTTTAACCAATATCAACGAGCAAAGAAGAGGCTAACAGCACCTGGGAGTTCCCAGCTTCCTCACTGGCTGTCTTTTTGGGTTTTTTTTTGTTTTTTTTCTTTTACATTTGTCAGGAAATGTAGATATCTCATTCATTGTGAGATTATGGAAAGAAAAAATAAATCTGTTAATGGCTACTTTCCTTGTCTTATAGTTCTGTTTGTGGAGTGCCCTCCTCTTCACTTTTTTGTGTTTTAACAGAGTGGCTAAAATATTACAAGAACGTATTTATCCCAGCAGATCTCACAGTACAGGTGATACAGATAGGTCACTTACTTGGGTAATTTGGCCATTGGTGTCCAATCTTAGGGCTGACCTTGCCATGGTGTTCACCCTGGCTCTCCTGGAAGATAACATCAATATGCTTGCCTTAGCTGTGTTAAATTGATGTCCAGGACACACATGGTGCTAAGTGAAGGAGACACAGATTAGCAACAATAAGTATTTTAGATGTATTGAAAAAGTCAGAACAAGAACCTGTTGCTACAGGATACAGACAGGTATTGAAGGTGACGGTGATCCACCTTAAACCACTGTGGAGGACTTCTTGGTTAATTTTTGGGTCTCATTATTGATCTGTGAAAAGGGATCCTAAGTGGCCTTAGTGTCTTTGCAGTGCCAGGATTAGATGCGCTGTCTGACAACAAGAAGAGATCACTTACTTAAGATGTAGATCAACCAACACTTGCTGAGTGGACTGAACAAAAGACGTCCTGAAATACAGGTTGACTGGCCATTGGGGAAATAATGCATCTTTGCACAAGCAGGGGAGAGGATCTGGTTGCTTTATAGGGTTTTCTGAGGAGAAAGAATTGCTGGTTTGGGTTAGCTCCAGTGCTGTGGTTTTCAGCCAGCCCCTGAGAAAAATCTGTGGATTAATACTGCTGCACAGCATGGAAAATTATAAACCAGAAAAGGGAGTTTGTTTTTAGTAGGCTTCAGGTCCACTGTGTAGAGGTCTGCTGTTACTTGATGTCATTCTCACAATCCCTGCCTTTGCCTTCTGTGACCTGGGTGGTGTGGTTAGAGTCCTTGCCAGTGAAGACAGAAGCAAAAAAGTTGTTGAGTACTTCAGCCTTCTCTGTATCCTGGGTGATGAGGTTTTCCATTTCCTTTTGGAGAGAGCCCACATTTACCCTAGTCTTCCTTTTGTCACCGACATACATATAGAAGCTTTTCTTGTTGCCCTTGACATCCCTGGCCAGACTTATTTGATCCGGGCTTTAGCTTTCCTAACCTGATCCCTGGCTGCTCAGTTTCTCTGTATTCCTCACAGGCTGCCTGTCCTTGCTTCCACCCTCTGTAGGCTTCCTTTTTCTAATTGAGATTGTCCAGGAGCTCCTTGTCCATCCGTACAGGCCTCCTGGTATTTTTGCCCAAGTTCCACTTTGTTGGGATACATCGCTCCTGAGCTTGGAGGAGGTGATCCTTGATTATTAACGAGCTTTCTTGGGCCCCTCTCCCCTCCAGGGCTTTATCCTACGGTACTCTACCAAACAGATCCCTGAAGACGCCAAAGTCTACTCTCCTGAAGTCCAGGGTGGTGAGCTTGCTGTGCACCCTCCTTGCTGCCCGAAGGATCTTGAACTCCACCATTTCATGGTCACTGCAGCCAAAGCTGCCCTTAAGCTTCACATTCCCCACCAGCCCCTCCTTGTTGGTGAGAACAAGGTCCCATGTGGTACCTCTCCTTGTTGGCTCCTCTATCGCTTGGAGAAGGAAGCTATCATTGATGCATTCCAGGAACCTGCTGGATTGCTTGTGCCCTGATGCATCGTCCCTCCAAGAGATATCGGAGCGGTTGAAGTCCCCCATGAGGACCAGGGTGTGCGAATGTGAAGCTGCTTCGATCTGTCTATAGAGGGCCTCATCTGCTTGGTCTTCCTGGTCAAGTCCTGTAGCAGACCCCCACTATAATGTCACCTATCCCTGCCCTCCCTTTAATCCTGACCCATAAGCTCTCCATCAGTCCTTATCCATCCCCAGGTGGAGCTCCATGCACTCCAGCTGTCACTGACATAGAGAGCAACACCCCTCCCCGTTTCCCCTGCCTGTCCTTTACAAAGAGCCTGTATCCTTCCATTCCAACACTCCAGTCATAGGAGCCATCCCACCACATCTCCGTGATGCCAATGGGACCACAGCCCTGCAGGAGCGTGCATGTCTCCAGCTCCTCCTGTTTGTTCCCGATGCTATGTGCATTTGCATAGAGGCATTAAAGTTGGGCCCCTGATGAAGCTGAGTGGAGTGGCTGGACGTTGTGCTGCACTTGAGGTGCTGTCCTGTTGACCTGCAGCCCTTTTCCAGGTCCTGGGCATCTCTTACTAGTGTTGGCATCATACTGATAGGGATGGGATAGATTGAGGTTCTCCTCCCCTGGCAACTCTAGTTTAAAGTCCTCTCCACGAGTTTAGCAAGCCTCGGACCAAAGACGCTTTTCCCCTTCTCTGACATGGCAAAGTTCTAAAGCTTATGGAGAGATACCTGAATTTTTCCACAATACGTTGATGAAAATTAAAAGGGAGTATTAAAAAAACACAGATTTTTTTTTCCTTGACAGCCATGGGAGTGAGAGTGTCAGTGGCACAGGGTAGGCTGAAGGTCAACAAAATCTCTCTGTATTTCTCTCCTCTAATGAAGCAAACCCATCCTTTGAGTACAATCAGTGTAACGGAGGTGAACAAGGTGCCAATGCCCAGCAGAGAGCAAAGGCGCAGTGACGCGCTGCTGGGAGAGCCCCTTTCTGCCAATACACAACCATGTGTGCTTTGAGGCAGAGCATTGGTAGTACCGTGGCTGTCCAGCCTGTCCTCTGGCCAGCTGCGCAAGTCCTGTGCTCTGCTGCCACCCTTTCTCTAACATTGCCAGCTAAGCTTAAAGGCTTTCTGGGAAAGGGCGAGCCCTGGGTGGTCCCACTGGCTGTTGGAAGGTGTGCAAGGAATTGCCTGGGGCTAGGTCCTCCTTGGCAGTGCAGCAGTCCTCCATTGAAAAGGGTGTCCACCCTGCCCAGGGTGCAGTGCCCACTCATGAATGGCCCTGCATCTGGGGCTGTGCTGGTAGTCATCTCTGGTCTTTTTGTGTTCCTTGTCTCCAGTCCGCATGGCCATGTCTGTGCTGCTATGTAAGTTACACTTGGCAAGTAAGTTTGACAGTGGGATTTCTGAGGCCATTTAGGACCCCAATTCATTGAGGATATAATATATGAGAGCAAGACAAAGAGTTTATTTAATAATCTTAAATATAAACAGCTGCAGGCTTCATCATCTGTTGGCTAAATAGCTCTTCATTTATACATATCATTATTTTCAGAGTAGTGGTTTAAGCACTTAACGCCTTATGCTTGCCTGTGCAAAATAAAAGTCTCTCAATTCAAGGTGTTCCAATCTCATAAATATTGCAACTTTTGTGCCCTACTCTTAAGCAAATTCCAGATGGGGGTGGTGGCAATAACCTGCCTGAGCTCAGGACGCAATGGAGACCAGCCTTGAGGAGCTCACCATGGCCACATGGGGGTGGCCTCAGGAAGCGCTGGGAATTGCTGCAGAGAGCTGTGGGTTGGTGAAAACAGGAAGCTATTCCTGGAGTGCATTGCTGCCTCCTGAGCTTCTGTCATGTTCCTCCAGGGTGGGTGCCCACAGGAGGGGCCAGAACAACATAGCCCAGCCACAGCGTCCATTCTCACATGACTCCTGTTCCCCAGCTGAATCAAATCCAACCTTAAACCCCCAGCATCTCTGATGCAGCCTGTATTGAGGTGAGCAAGACGTACCTCAGATCCTCTGCTCTTACCCCGCTCCCACTACCTGTAGCTGTTCATCTCTCCCACCCCCACTCTGCTAGACAGCGTAAGGTCCAAACAGGTCCCTCACAGCTTAGCTTGCCCCATTACTTACAGCATGGGGAGATGCCTCCTGTCCCTGTCCTCAGCCCCTCACCACTAGCTGAACACGGGCTCTTTGTCCTAGCAAGCAGAAAGCCTTTGGGGCCATCCTGCTAAGCGATGCTAGAACTGACCACTGCATTTCCCTTATCAGCAGGCTTCACAGTGCCGAAGACAGTTCATGGCACCAGCCCTTGCTCTTCTCCCAGGCTCCTCTCTCAGAGGAACTAGAAACAGATGCAAAGAAAAGTGAAAAAACAGACTCGATTGCTTCCCTGGGGAAATGTCATGGACTGACTCAAGTGGAAGGGAGGTGACCTGAGCTTGGTCTAAAACACTTCCTCCGTGGATGCAGTTGGACCCAATGCTTTTCCCCCTCCCTAGAGTCTGTTCACACCTCTGCTACATCCCCCACCCCCGCAGTTGCTCCAGTTCCCAGGCAGAGGGTGCCACCTGGACAGTGGGAAATCACCGCCCTTGGATTCTCCTCTAGCCCATTACCTAGAGATACTACCATTACCCAAGCACTATCAGAGAGGGAAAACCACAAGGCATTCCCAGAGCCAGCGAGACTATAAATATATGTATAAACATGGACAGTCACTGACTGCCACCTTGTGGAGATTTGCATTTATCACAAATCTGTCTTCAGCTGCAGGTAGAGATAAAGCTTCATACAGATCCCATGCATTCTTCACCTTCTCTGCCTAGCAGCCTAAACCATCTCAGCTTTCCCTCTCCAGATGAGGAAAAAAAAAATAAAAATAATTTCATGTGGATATTCTTCCCTGACATCTCCACAAGACTTTTTCAAGTTCCTCAAAGTCATCTAGTTGATCCTTATAAAATCTGGAGGCATCTGACTGGGTATGCATCTCACCTGCACAAAACCTCCACTGAAAATAAGGATGCCACAGTATAGTTCAAACACCACTCAACTAAACTGAGTACAGTGCCCACTGCCTCCCCAGAGCTCCTTATCTGACTCTTCTTCCTGACATACCTTTGTGCTTGGTCTTCTGACCAAGGAAGACCTACAGAGAAAGGTTTCAGAGCTGGGATGGAGTTGGTATACAGTTGTTACTTCAGATGAAGCACAGAGACTCCATGCCATGGCCTTGTGCCCTCTCAGTCCTGCACTGCCTGTTGTTGGCATGTCAATGCATTAGGTTGACATGGGAATGTTTGGGTAGTGGGCTTTTTTGGTAGTGAGTAAAAAGAAGGGCTGCAGGGGTAGCATCTGTGAGAAGATACCAGAAGCTGCCACCACATCAGACAGACAGACAGACAGCTCCAAGAGGCTGGCCAAAGCTGAGCCCTCGTGATAACATATTTGAGAAAGGGTAAAAAAAATACTAAAGCTACACAACAGCAGCAGCGAGAGGAACAAGAGCGTGAGAAAAATCACCCTATAGACACAAAGGTCAAGGAAGAAGGATGGAGCAGCACAGAAGGTGCTGCAGGCACAAGAGGAGATACTCCCCTGCAGCTCATGGTGAAGACCATGGTGAGGCAGGCTGTCCCCCTGCAGCCCATGGAGGTTAACAGTGGAGCAGCTGTCCACCTGCAGCCTGTGCAAGGCCCCACACCAGAGCAGGTGGATGTTTCCAAAGGAAGCTCCAGCCCATGTACAGCCCACAGAGGAACTGGGTCCTGGCAGGACTTCTGGTCTGTGGAGAGGAGCCCACACTGGAGCAGGTTTTCTGTCAGGACCTGTGGCCTATGGGGACTCACAATGGAACGGTCCATTCCTGAAGGACTGTATCCCATGGACCCCACACTCAAGCAGGGGAAGAATGTGAGGAGGAAGGAGCAGCAGAGACATGTTATGAAGTGACTGCAACCCCATCACCCTGCACCACTCAGGGGTGGGGAGGTGGAATAATCAGGAGTGGAACTAAGCCTGGTAAGAAGGGAGAAGGTAGATTTGTTCTGATTATCCTACTCTGTTTAATTGCAATAAATTTCCGCAAGGTGAGTCCCTTTTGCCTGTAACTGTTGATTGCTGAGTGCTTTCTCCTATCCTTAAGTCCAGCCACGAGCTTTTCTGTCATTTCCCTGCTCTGTCCAGCTGAGGAAGGGAGCAATCAGAGGGGCTTGGTGGGCACCTGGCAGCCAGCCAAGGCCAACCCACCAGTCAGTCCTTCCCACCCCTCACCCAGGGCCAGGGACCAGCACTACAAGTTGGTCTAGCAAAGATTTCACCAGCACGTTCCTCCAACCAACTCCTTGGGTGGCTGCAAGTTGCACATCTCAGAGCATAGCACTGCGGAGCTGCTATGCCAGTTGGTTGGCATCGCTAAAACCACTGAAGTTGTTTTTTAGTCCTTGCTAGATCCAGCTAGTTTTGATGTATGAACAGTATGAATTGAAATGTTAGAATAATTAAAATACTCTTACTGGAATCATTCAGGGGGCAATACAAGTCTGACTTCATTCAGGTCAAGGAAAGAATGAAGAGCAAATGGTTAACGGGAGCTGAAGTTCAGCCGACTGCTGCAAGAGATGTGGAAGAGGTCTGCAGGTGGTTAAGCGAATCCTTCCACATGCATGACGGCAGTTCCAGAACACATGGATGGACTTAAGAAGTGTCACTATGTCACTTCAAGCTAATCAAGCACAGTTCCCTTGTCCACTCACAGTCACCTCTTGGCCCTCCCTTTCATGATAAGTTGGTCCTCTCATTAAGCTTAGTCATTCCAGCCACGTGTTCCAATTGCTGTGTGCAAGGAAGTACTGCTCTTCCCATTGGCCAGCCCACTGTAAGAAAGCAAGCTGTGTCACAGGCTGCGGACAAAAACATCTTGCTCTACTGGTTTGACAGCAGTCAAGGCACAGATCCCAGCCATTTCATAGCCAAATGAAACAGACTGCAGTCATTACCTGAGGGGAGGAGAACTTCTTCCCAAAGCACTTACTCCGAGAAGAAACATTTATATGTTGTTTCTTCTCTGCCACATACATCAAGGTTCTTCCAAACATTCAAGTCAGGTGGCTATCTACCACTTCCCTTTAAAGGCATCTGTTCAGATCACTGCATCAAAGCAATCAGCTCTGTTCATGCAAACAGCAGATCACAGAGTTCAATCAAAGACTGACTCTGCTGCACTGCTGTCTGGCATATGGTAATTCTGGTCTCACTCCCCCTCATGAAAAACAAGCAAAAAAAAAAATACCAAGTTCTCCAGGGTATTACTTACTGCCCATGTGACAGGGCACTCGGCCTGGGTTTTAGCATGGCTACTTGTACCCATTCCATTTAGGGCAAAACCTTTGCTACATCTAGGCTTTGTTAAAGACTGACACCCCATGTTCAGGCCTGTTAGAAGACTCAGCCCAGTTCCCATCCTGAACTGGGGTTCTCGCCTCCCAGCAGGGGCACTGTCTCTGTAGGAACCAAGACTCCTTACATCAGCTAGGTATAACCATTAGGCTTTGCTTTCCATCGCCCATAATGACAAGGACCAACTTCAAACACTCAAATTCTGGCATAACTATGCACATTAAGAGAGTACGCTTGCTGGTTCCTTTAAAGGGAACATTTCCCTAACACACAGATCCTCACTGCATAATCCTCAAAAGAGCCAGGCCTTAGAGAACACCTCCTTCCAAATAAGGCCCACATGCCAGTTCTCAAAACAGGAAGACGCTGCAGCACAGGCAGCTGAAGACTCACTGCACTTGCGAGAACTGTTCTACAACCTCAGTTTCAGCACAAGAGTTATTCCAGCCTTCTGATCCTTCCCAATCCTATCTTGAATTTACAGTCACTTCTTTGTCACCTGGGACTTTCCAGGCTATTATAGAGTGGCATCTTATCATGGCAGTAAACAAGGCATTAAGTCAAATTCAATACAGGAGCAGCATTTCCCATTAACTGCACCTTTCCCCTGCTGCAACAACCTGGTCTGGTGTCACCCTTCAGCAGAAATACTGTATGTTACTCATATGTTGCAGCACATCTTAGTAGCTTCCTTATTTCTTAAGGACAAAGCTGGATTTTAGGGGCTCCTCCCGCACTTCATCTGGACTTTTCACCAGGATTTTGAAAGCCTTTCTTGCTCCCAGCTACTGCCCAGAGGCAATAAGCAGGCCACCCAGGAACTGCTTTTACAAGCAATGCTTGTTTGCAGATGGTGTGATATTAATGGTGCAGTACTTGTTCCAGCTTCTTTTTATTTTCTCCCCAAAAGTCTGTCCATGGCACCACTGGGGGTAGTGGTTACCCACTTACCTGTGTGAACAGATTTTTAAACACACAGCTGCACTCCTCAAATACTCAGAGCTGCACAGAAAGCATTTTGCATGTCCTCCTCCTTGCATAATCACAATCCAGATCCTACCTCCAAGAGGATCCTTGATGCCTTACTCTCAACTAAAGGGTGTGGTCACTTTGTGGACTAGAAAAATCTTGTTTCAAATAGGGAACATACACAGCAAGCTGTTGAGGGCCTCCAGTCCTCAAAAGCCAGGAAATTCATGCATGCTTGTGAAATGAGTGTAAGGCTGAGTCACACATGAGCTCCCCACCACAAAGACAAGAGGCTCACTCATTCCACATTGTCTGCATACGTAGCAGGAAGTCTCGCTTTTTCACCAGTGATACTTGATGAACAGCACAGCTCACCTAGCCCTAACCACCGCATTGGGCATTGCTGCTAGCTACAGCCCTGCTTCATTATTTACTGAATTCTTACTCAGGACAACACCCAAGCCAGCAAGAATGCCATTTTGATATGGTGGCAAAACACAGCAGTTCCCCTTGGTAACTCTGGGAAGAGTCATTGAACAATATACAGACACCAGCAGGTCAGCATTAATCTAGGCAACCCAATGCAGGCTGCAGGAATGCAGAGTCCAGGTTAAGTGTCCACTATGTTCTAAGAATGCAATAGTGCAATCAAATGAAGAGGAGAAGAATGCATAAGTCTAAGTTATCCTGGGCCTAAGGCACTAAAAGTTGTACCTCTTCAGTCATTTGTTCCAGATCACTGCCCAGGAAAAAAGCAGCCCTACTTACAGACTGAAAATACTTTGCTACTAATAGAACCAGAAGGTACACCAATGGCAAGGCAAAACTGGAGGCAAAAAGGCAGCAGCTCCATGTCCAACCTTACACTTCCATGTAGGATTGATATTATGTTCTGATACGCCAAGCCTTAGTTTTGAAATCTAAACTGAGGCTTAACAGTTTTTAAAAGAATCTTTAGCTAAAGAGGAATGAAAAAAAGAACGTACCCCACCGAGTCACCATCCTCTTCTCTACCACTCCTAAACTTCCCCTTCTGTATCTGCAAGTCAGACTGCCACTATTCAGATTATAGCCTGGTGACTACCACCTGAGTAAGGTGGCAGCAGACTTCTAAAGCAACTGCGCTACCAATGCAACACAATTTTCCACCCCTAGTAATAGATCAGGGAGCAGTTGACAAAGTCTTTTATATCCAGACAGTACTTCTTTAATACAAAAAAACCCAACACCTTGATGACATCACAAAATTCCTCACATTTTCATTCAAACACAGGGCAATATCCAAAAGTGAAGAACTTGCACTTTATTGTACTCTTTTACATAGATTAAATGATGGAAATATCCCCTTGGTCTAGCTAGCTTGCTTAGATTTTTTTTTGAAGTAGAAAAGTTGCAGGCTATAATTTAGCCGAAGCAGTCATGCTTCAATGTCTCCATGGCTGGAGACTAGACTAGACTTTTAATGGTCTCTTCCAGCTTCTCTTTATTGGCCCCCGAGAACTCCTGCACCTGTAAAGAGAGATTGATTTTTAGAACCATTGCATTCAGTGCTTCATAACATAAAGACACATATACATCTATTCAACTCTGCTACACCTAAAATTTTTTCATACCCAAAACAGGGAGTATTTCTACAGATGTTCATCTACTCATCTCCCACTCAACTCAAAAACAAGAGTCTATCAAGAATCACTTCCAGACTACCACTGCTGGAACCTTCTACAAGGGAAAAGATAACTGACCCTGAACAAACATCAAGTCAGACTCCAATGCAGTCTTGAAGAGACTCTGGAGATCACTGCACAGCAGAGGTAGCTCAAAGCTACCCTTGGGTGGCTCAGGACCCTCACCAATCAAATTCTGGAAGGACTGCTCCAAATGACCTGTCCCTTAGCTTGGCTTCTGTGAGAACTGTCCTCATTGCAACTTACACAGCAGAAAGACAAAGCCAACATTCATGTCTCAAAACCAGTGGCTCTCTCTTCCAGTACCTACAGGGGTGCAAGGTACAGAGAAGACTGCACTACAGGCCATGAAATTGCTCACTCAGTACTCAGGTGTCCAGAGAACTGCCAGGGTGACCCAAAACAAAAATCCACACAACAGGGTTAAGCATAACACATTCACACACTGTCATGTCATAATCACAATTCTTCCAATTACATTATGAAGCTGTGAAGGTTTACCCTGAGAAAACTGTTAAAGGTTATTACTCATGACTTGGCCACATATTAAACAGGACTGAAGGTCACCTGACACTCACTTTTCAAGTCACAATTCCAATGCCTTCAGACATGAAGCTTCCACACCAGTATTGTTTTACTTTAGAAAAGCCTACCTTCAGCCAGCTTGACAAACTAAAAAGCCCACAATAACATATTTAGCTCAGCAATTCTTTGCTTCAGCAGATAACCATTCACAACTACCCTGCACAGGCAGGTCACTATGCCGTCAGAGAGCATGGTCTGCATCTCATATCATCCACCTCTTGGCAGAGCAGGCACAAGATCTCTGTTCAGTCCTCTGATGGGGACAGGACCTCCAGTGCACAGGTTACACAGCCTCTACGTAAAAGCACCCAAGCAGTTGTTTCAGCTGTGTGTACATTCAACCACGTTAGAGACTTCTGTTTGGGTGGGATTCTATGTGCATATGTAGTCATGTTTCTGCTTGAACATGAGCTGCTTCCAGAGAACAACTACTAACCAAGATCAGTAGTAAGCAGGGTGCTAGGCAAATGGAAGTCTTAACACAGACATCTAACCCCACTAACCTCTCATGAAGCTCTGCCTGTAAGACTGACCTGTAACACTAACTCACTTCACCACCCGTGAACAATAAGGTTTGCTTCACCAGTTAACTGATGGTCCATGTTACATTTGCTGCAGCACTAAGATGAACTTGCTTGCTCTCAGGAGTGTCTTAATGCCAGTGGTGCCCCAGACATATTTCCAAGAGAAAAAAGGCTATGTAGTCTGACATTCCCCATCTTCTTTCAAGTGTTTAGCTTGCCCGCTCCAGTTCCAAAAGAGGAGAGCCTACCTTCTTTCCATTCTTGTAGAACTGGAACGTTGGCATGCACTTCACATCGCAGTGTGTAGCCACATCCTGGAAGGGACAGAAAACAGTCTTCAGCTGTGCATGTCTGAAGGATGTTACATTTAGAATCCACTAGCTGCCTTTTGTTTAGGTGACAGGGCAAAGTCATTACTGCTCAAAATGAAGAAAAAGCACTTCTGGTAGCTCATCACTAGCAAAAACAGTGCAGTCTTAACATCTCCCTGAAGCTTGAAAGATCCTCCCTTCAGCATTTAATTCATGCAATAGCAAAACCATTTATTATACCTGTACTGTGTTTGGAAAAAAACACTAGACCTCTGCATCAAACAGATGACTATTTGTAAGGCTCAAAAGCCCTACATCAACTCTTGTGTTTCACCCGGACATTGTCCAAGTACCTATCTGACGTTGCTAGAACTGCTACACAGCAGACATTTTAGTGCACTTAAGACATGAAAGAGGACATAATGCGAAAAGCAGCAGAGACTAGACGGACCACCAGACAGTTGTGAGCCATTAGTTTTAGGTAAGATTGCATCAAAGCAGCTAAGGCCTTAGACTAACACTCCCTCACACAGTAAGGGCTCAGTGCTCCAAGTTATCTAACATATGCCATAGGGCTTCAAGTCTGCAGATAACCAAGGCAGTTTGTTCTGTTCAGGTACAAATCCTCTAAAAATTCATCCTTCCCAGTGTAAGTGCTAAACCCCTATCTATGCTTCTCAAAATTGAAGTAATCTCTCATTTTGTTTCAGTATTTACAAGGACATACAAATAAAATAATAAAAAAAAAGTTCTTCATTGTCACTTGTGTAGAACTCATTAGCTGCCTTCTGTCAGCACTAGCCTGGACCATACCTGGGCATCATCCACATCAATCTCGATGAACACCACATCGCCATACTTCTCACACAAGCTCTAGAATGAAATAAGAAACTACAAAGTTAGTGTTGCAGGAAAGCGTTCTTTTAAGACACAATCATGTAAATCATAAGGCAGGTGCAGCTCATTCCCCAGTGAAACTAGCCTTGTTACCTCAAAGCAACAATGTTACTGACCAGAACAAAAATTTTATTTTCTGCTCCAATATCTGGAAGAGTGTGTTGGAACTTGTTCAAACATAGCACCCATAAAGAAGACTCAAATATCCCAAGACATAGGTGAAAGGCTTTCTCTTACAGCTTATCTTGTACTTTACCATGAGATAACACTGCCACCTAAACACAGCTGGAATGATTACAACTGTATGCAGAAGGACAAGCATTGTTTCCACTCCATATCCCACCACTTTAGGGACCTAAAGTTGCATTGCCTCTAGACCTAAGACACATGTAAGCATTAGAACATCAAAAGCTAAAGAGCATTTGAGCTCCCAGCTATATCAAAGGTCAGTATATTGAACTTGATAGTCTCTTAAGTAGATACTTCTGTGATTTCTCCCTTTTCCAGAAAATGGTGGCAGTTACATGTGGCAAAAGGAAGTTTCCTCCATGTTATCATCAAGCAACAGAAGACATTTGTATATACTTTAATACAGTTGCCAATAAAAACAGAAAGGCTACTTACGTGGAAAAAGGGCTTGATCATTTTGCATGGTCCACACCATGTGGCAGAGAAATCAACTACTATAAGCTTCTCACCAGCAGATTTCAGTTCTGCCTCAAATTCAGACTATAAAAAAAAAAGAATTCAACACATTAGTGATTTTTCTCATCATTTCCAAAACAATCCAGACTAATCCCAAAGCTAGTTTGCTCTCAGCCTTAACACAGTAACAATTTTGGTAGCTCTTTAAACATTTCACTTAACTGGGGTATTTGTACCATCATGCAAGTGCTTCAGTATGAATTGCTTTCATCAGTGCTAGCATCAGCCAGTGTCTTACAACTCTTCAATTAGAAAAGCTCACAATGCTCAGTCACCCCAACTCACTGAAAATTGTGCAAACAAAGGCTAGAAATTCATCTGGTAGCTCTGTTTAGTGCTACCCCCTGAATGTGATCCTTATGGGTTTTAATAACCCATTTTCTCATTTCTGCCTTGGCAGAAGACTTCAATTTTCTTCTGGGACAGACTTTCCTCTGTAGAATTTGAAAAGGACACAAGCCTTTGTACACTCCTGCAGTCTGATGCCTTTTCCAATCAATGGCAAACATAAAAGTGATGTTGTGTGATTTACTCTACAGCATGTTTTCTAAAGCAAGCTCATAGGACAGTTATTTTACTTATTTTGCCAAGTGAACTGACATGTAACATCACTAGCCAAAGCAATGCCACACATACAGACTACAGAAGTAACACACAATACTTATTCAGAGCTTCAAGTCCATTTGATGCACTTTGTCACACCTATCATTTTTTTGAATTTACACCCCATTAACCATGCTTTCTGGTCAAAAAGTGAGTATTTTAGCAGAACTGAAAGACATAAAAAGCAAATACTTGCATGCCAGCAAGAGGCAAACAGGTATCTCCTAGCACAGAGCTACTTCCTGACAGTTTCTTTTCCAAAGCAAGTACAAGCCACTTCAACATTCCTTAACTTTACTCATGGCAATGCAAGCTTTAGGAGAGCTGTTAATATAACTTAATTTCAGATTATGCACATGAAAGATAGCTGCTTTACTCTCCCCAACTCAACAGACCAGAGCATTAGAGTTCTGTCAGCAGCAGCTAACTGAAAGCAATATGGTTACTGCCACATGTACACAGTGGTTGGTTCCGCAGTGCAGGCGTTAACTAATGCCACGTTCTGCAACCAGTCACAGTAAGTTGATACTTGATTCTAGTAAGCTATTCCCCCCATTAAAGAAAGCCACAGAGGTGAGAAGCCAAGAGTACGCACAATTAAACTGGTCATGAGTATATTTAACAAGCAAGCAGAGGGCCCTACACCAACATTCTTATGTATAAACCTACATGAAAGTCTTCGTAAGTTCCTGTAACTTCAAATATACCCAGCATTACATCTCCCTGTTGATAAGACATTTTCCCTCCCAAAGTAGCTATTTTCAGAAATGCAGCCTCCATGTGTTGAGTTCTTCCATCCTTGCATCTTGGATATTCTGAGTGATCTTACCCTGCTGTAAGATCAGTAGCTAACACTCCGCACCACCTACTCTCAGTCTGAAAGAGACAGGAACAGGAAGTTTTCCTGTCTCTCCACATTCCCCTACTCCCGTACTGACATAGTTTGTATTCCTGCACCCCAGCCCCAAAAGTACCCCATTCTCACCAACAACGCTCAATTTCCCTGTACACAGCAATCCATGCTACCTGCTCCCTGCAACTACTTATACCACAGGTTAGTCAGTCAAGCTTCACTCCTCCCCACCTTCAAATCCTACAGCTTACTTTTTGGTATAGCTTCTCACACCTCTGCATTGTAACATCACCAGCTCTTTACCAATTCCACTTCCTGCACCTGCCAGTTCGGCCTTTGTCTTCTTACCCTTAAGTCTTCAGTCCAGCTGCATAACTACTGTATTCTGCAAAAGAAAGTCCAGCCCTGGGATGTGCTCATCATTATGACCACACACCTTAGGTTTGCTATTCCAGAAACAAAGGGAAAGTGGGAGGGCAAAGGGCATGATACCTACAGTTGGTCACACACCATGCACCACTGGAGACCCAGTCCTGACTACAATCAGATGTTGCCTTGCAAGTCATCTCTAGTATCAGCTAGAATTGCTGTGGGAGAGTGAAAAGAGATGCAGGGTCAAAAGGTCCTTGCTCTTGCAAGTTAAGAAATACTGAACTAGGGAGAAGTCCTGAAAGTTTTCCCAGTGAGCTTAATTTCCCTGGAGGAAGGAAGACAGTAGCAAGGGCAAAACAAGTTACTCAACCTGTTTGATGGACTTCCACAGTTGACTTTCATGTTAACTCTGAAATTACAAGCTTTCATATAAAAACCAGATCATCTTTGCTAACAGAAGAGGAACCTCCCACCACAAGACCATTTGGTCACTCTATTAGAGGATCTTACAACTTTGTTAACCAATATTTTCTTCAGGCAGAACATCACTGGGGGAAACCTCATCAGATGGTTGCTGGTTTGGGGAAATTTTTTGAACATTTAACCACAACCTCCCTGAGCACATGCAAGACCTCATTTTGCTTATATTACCCTCCAGCAGAAAAGCGCATGCTGCATTCAACAAATACACTGGTCCAGGCCTCTGCTTCCAAGGGCCAAGTAAGTGAAAAGGCTATAGCAACGAAAGCCTCTAGTGCAGCAGGGATTCCTAGCATCAAGCAATACCTCAAAATGGAGGCTACTGACCACAAACAGTGCTGAAAGGAGTCTACTGCTCTCAGCAACAGATAGCTTTAATCAAATCTGCCAGATGGTGTGGACCTTTAGTTGTAAACACGATTTCCAACACATATCAACTCACCCTTGAACCTGGAATAAGCCAGTCATCATCTGACTGCCAATGGTTACTACATAATTTAGCGGTTTGTTTGGTTTTGGGTTGGTTTTTTTTTTTTCAGTACAGAAACTAGCATAAACAGACAAATGGTTCAACTGCTTGAACTCCCTAGAAGACTCCACTTCTGAAACTATCATTTGCATCTGAAGCTGCAAACTTTCAATATTTGCTTTGACTCGAACAACAGAGGGGCGGCTAGTGTGAAGACAGAAGCTTTGGCAGGTTTTTAACAGTTTATATACCCCATTAACTTCTGCTATAAAAGGCATTATGTCGCATAGTCAAGCCCTGTTAAAGTTACATGACTCACCCATCTCAAGACCACATATTGAAACCAACTGAAGTACTACTCGTTCTGTCCACTAGTGGGGACTTGAGAGGGACCAGTAAAGCACCCTGAAAATAGCCATTCTTCAGAAGCTGGTCAGTTTCTGAAGAGGTGTGTTAGGAAAGGGGCCAAATCTAGCTAGCTGTCATGCTCACATTAGAGATGTCACTCACAGAAGCTTTTGCAGGTAGTGAAAGAAGAGGTTTTCCTCTTTGTATCAGAAAAGAATAGAAATCTGCTTCACTGAAAAACAGAACTAATCCAGAAATCCCCGTTGCACTGTACTTGAATACGCTGGTGTTAAAATCCTGTTGTCAGCAGGACTGTTGAATCCACCATGGATGAACAACAAAACCGTGCTTTAACTACAGCAGACTATTAATCTATGGTCATAGTTGTGAGGATAATCCACTTAAAGTTAGAGCAGGCTTTTCCTCCAAAACCATGTTTATTGACTATTTTTAAGCTGTTCCAGCCTATACCAAAAAGCTCAATTCTTACTCAAAAAGTTCGCCCCCTTTGTCCCTCCATAAACAGAGAAAGGGGAAGGGGGAGAGACGCAAATCAGAATAGGAATTCCAGGTTGAACTCACACACTGTTCCACCTTCAGGACCTGAATGACACGGCATTTCATTCATCTTAACTTTGAGGAGCTTTCTGCATTCACAGATGTTTAAGCTGTGGTCACAAGAATTAGTATGCTCATGTGTCAGATGTTAACATCTTAAGAGGTCCAACAGGGAAAGCCTGCCATGCTTTTCACTTACGCAGTGAGCTGACTATAGCAGAGCACAGAGCTGACCTGAAGACAAAGAAGACAAAGTTGGATGCCATACAGCATCACTCACAGGCCATTCACAATCAGATCAAACTGACACTTCAACCAAATTTCACATTCAGAATTCAAGACTAGCCCAAGAGTATTTTCCCTGAAATGAAGAGCTCACTAAGTTTGCACAGAATACATTTTTTGAGATTTGGGTTCATAAGTTACAGCTAACAAGTACTGTATTGTTGTCCATCAATCAGGTCAGCTGCTGTGCACAAGACCACATACTATTTCATCACCAGCAGAGTATTCTCCATCTGTTGGTCTAGGCTTTATTACTATTCTGTATCACAAAGCCACAGACACGTTTGTATTCACAGAACCATACAAACAATGAGGTGCTGCCTTAGTGTACTGAACAAGTCAGACAGTACCGTAACAAGGGAAATACTAATTACACCAGCAACTCCTGTTATTTAAGTATAGGAAAAGGCTCCAGTAATTCATAGAACTGCCTAGGTTGGAAGGTACCTTTCAGGTCATCTAGTCCAACCATCAACCTAACTCCGACAAAAACCACCACTAAACCACTTCTCTAAGCACTATGTCTACCCATCTTTTAAATTCCTCCAGGGATGGTGCCTCAACCACTTCCCTGGGCAGCCTGTTCCAATGCTTCATAACCCCTTCAGTGTAAAAATTTTTCCTGATATCTTCTCTAAATCTCCCCTGGCACAACTTGAGGCCTTTTCCTCTTGTCCTGTTGCCTGTTACTCAGGAGAAGAGACCGACCCCCCCACCTTACTATAACCTCCTTTCAGGCAGTTGTAGTGAGCGATAAGGTCTCCCTTCAGCCCCCTTTTCTCTAGGTTAAACAACCCCAGCTCCTTCTGCCACTCCTTGTACGAGTTAATTCTCCAGACCCCTCACCAGCTTCGTTGGCCTTCTCTGGACCTGCTCCAGCACCTGAACTACTTTCGAGTCAGAAAAGCTGGATTCATGTTTTCCATGAACTCCTATCCATAATCACACCAGAACTTAGGCCAGTCTCTACTAAGAGAGCTGCCTGGTCCTCTGCATGCCAGCAGCAGGTAAGGCAAACCGGGACTTCTAGATTAGGGTACCACAGTACCCCGTTATCAGCTTAATAAATGAAACATAACATTTCCTTAATATTTTAAAGGGAGATGAGCAACAATGTGTCATAATATGAAACTACATCACCTCCGTTCTCATCCTGACTATCTGAAACCTTCGGTCGTACAGTTATTCGTTCCCTCCCTGGAGTCTAAGCGCCTCCTCCCTTCAGTTTCCCCCTTTCCCCGCTGCAGCAGTGAAGCAGGCTCCTCCTGCCCGGGCAGCCCGGACCGTCTCCCCGGCGCACAGGGGCTCTCAGCCGCCGGCCTCCGCGGACCAAGGTCTCACCAGGCTCCAGGGCGGCCAAAGGGGGGGGCACCTGCTCGCCTGAGCTGCGGCCGGCCCAGCAGGCCCGCTCCCTCCCCTCGGGGAGGCGATGCTCAGCTCGCCGTCTCCCCCCCACTCTCACGGGGAAAGGGGACGGCGGAGGAGAGAACACGGAGGAGGCCGGAGCCGCCTAGGCGGCCAGGCTGGGGTAAGGCCGCCTAACGGACTCACCAGGCTGCCCACGCTCTTCACCATGGCGGCGGCTCGGCGTTGGGGAGGGAGGTCGGCGGGGAGACGGCTGGCGGTCAGCGGCTAAACGGCAAGAAGGCGGCCGAGGGCCTTGTCCCTGCGTTCTGCTCGGCTCCGGTCCGCTGCGTTCAACCCTACTCCACTCCACCGCCTCCAGCCGCCTCAGCGCTCTCCCGCCGCCGCCCCGGCGCCCTCCTTATATAGCCGTCGCCGCGCCGCGCGCACTCCGCATGCGCAACAGCCGTTACTCCACTTCCCCCCCACCGCTCCGTCCCGCCCCATAGCGCGGGCTCGGCCTCCCCTCAGCGCGGCGGCGGGAGCTCGGTGGCGGCCTGCGCGGGGCGGGTGGATGGCTGAGCCTGGCCTCCTCGCCGGTTGCCTGGGAGGAGCGACAACAGTTACAAAAAGAACCCCAGCAAACAACATAAAGCCGCTGGGCGGTGGAAAAAGTGCTGTGTAACGCTGAGCAGGAAGTGTGTCGGCGCCGTCCCCCACCCCAGCTCGCACGGTGTCCCGCCTCCGCCTCCTCCTCCATCCCCGCCGGCGGGCCGGACCCGCATTACGGGAAGGAGGAGGGCTGGTGCTGCCCGTAACGCTGAGAGAGCATGGCTGTAGCGAGGCAGAGAGGCAGGAAAGGGCCGGATCGGAGGAATAAATCGCTTTTAACTTTTTTTTTTTTTTTTTTTAATTTTCTCCCCCGCCCACCCTCAAAAGCACTGGCCAGGCCAGCAGGGCGGCTCTGTTTCGCTGTGGGTCGCGGGCTTTCTGCAGCACAGAAGCAGTGGCTGATGCGGTTTACCCAGTGGTAAACACCAAAATTAATTTAGATGCTTAGAGACCCTGTGAGCATCTTCAGTATTTCCCTCTTGGAGGGAGTCATCCAGGACCAGAAACAGTCCTCAGAGAAAGCAACTCCTTTCAGCTTTCCCATCCAGGGGGACGCTGTCATGGAAACGGAAATTTCCATTCCTCTCATTTATTTATCTCGTTATTTCCTGTATCTCCATTTATTTGGAGAGGTCCTTCGTTCTGCTGCACACTGCCACCCTGCTGCCCTTCCTAGAGTGTGAAATGGGGCTGTCGCAGCCCCCCTCTCCTTCTGTTGGGCTGGTAGGACTTCATTTTGGAGTATGGGGTTACCGCTCCAGCTCCCACTGCGCCGGACACGGGAAAGGTGATGTTAGCTTTTGTGATACTTGGTGTTGGCTGTGTCACAACTAGGGTATTTCTGCAGGTTTTAGCAGCCGGGTTGCCAGCCCTGTGGAAGGTTTACCCTGGGATGCAACTGAGCAGAGGACAGGTGGAGGAAGGAAGGAGCAGAGGAAGACTTAATGGATGCCTTGGATAAAAAGATGCTTCTTCATTAAGAAAAAAAAAACAAACAAAACAACAAAGGGCAGTTTGTTTTGGATACAGGTACCAACTCATCCCAACAGGATGCACCCTGATACCTTGCTTTGCTTTGTGGTGGACACTGAAAAGCTGATAACACCCCTCACAGACTCAAGGTTGCCCCATGAGATTTGTGTTGGAGATCTCTTAGGTTGCAAATTTGTACTGAGAATAAGACAGTTTTTATTTTGGAAGTTTATTAAGTGTGTGGCTTACTACAGCAGCAGCTCTTTTGAGCACTAGGCTCTTTTTTCTGACCCCGTGGTGCCATCCTGTTTGCTCTTCTCCCTGCTTTTGGGTGTGCAACTTCTGTGTGCACCACGGTGGGCCACCTCCCGCCTAGCCATTCCCAAACCTGGTTTTTCCTACACAAAGCATCGTCTGATGCTTTCCATGCTTCTTCCTCTACCTGTCCCATGCCCTTTTTTCTTTGGTGGCAACACCAGAGGAGCTAGGATGTCTGTGGGTGAGAAGCAGTGCCACGAGGGCTTGGTAGCTCCTGCTGGCTTTGGCTTTTTCTTCCAGCTGGTCCCCGCTGCCCTTGTGTCCATGTGCCCCTGTGGCAGACAGTGCATGCGCCCTGTGCTGCTTTGAGGAGGTGCAGCCTCTGCAGCTGGCTCAGGAGAGGGAAGGCAGGAAAGCCTTATCAGCCAAGGCACGTTGCTTTGAAACCTGCTGCTGGGCAGGATAAAACGATAGAGGAACCCAGACTACCTTCAAAACCCAGCTCCCAAATGCCACTGCTCAGCGCCACGCAACTCTTGCAGAATCTAGTGCAAGCAAAGGAAGGAAACAACCCACCCAGATAATAAATTCCTTAGTGCCGCTTTCTATAGATGCGTGTGGATGGATAACCCGCTGTGAACTTCGAGAAGAGGTGCCTACATGCCGCCTGTCCTCAGATCCCATCTGCGGCCATTTGCCTCCCGGTATGCTTATAGTTAAGTACAAGCTTAGGCATGCAGCAGGTTGAAGTCCAAAAATGTTGCTGTGGGATTGTTGCATGAATGCCTAAAATAACTGGACAAGAATATAATTTGTGAGCTGCACTTGATTCTTAGAGTATATTAGTTACTATCATGACAGCACACAACAAAGTCAAACAGAGGAATGTGGGTCCTCTGTCTGGGGAGAAAAAAATCAGCACACACCCAGAAAACACACCCTGTTTTCTTATTATTTCTGTCTTTTTTTTTTTTTTAACTATGGAGTGTCTCCTTGTTTAGCTCAACAGTGCTGTAGTGTGCTCTCGACTGTGGGGGCTTTTGTTTCTCATGCGCCTACCCACCTTCCTCACAGCCATAAACGCAACATACTTCTCTCTCCTGATTGGTCAGAGAGGGAATGTGGCTGTTAAAAATAAGCAAGTTGACTGTGGGTAAGTTGGAAATTGAACCAATTTTGTGCTTCAGCAAATTGCTATATGCCATGTCATACCCAGAAGTCACTTGATAGGACAGTGAGCCAATAGATGGCTCTCGCCAAATACAGAGGGGAACCAGGAAGCACTTTTAAAGACATGTCTTTGCCCTTCAGGAACATGGTTTTTCTTGCTCCTTAAAGTCAGAGAACGTGGCTTGAGGAACAACAAGAGTAGAAATGCAGTGATGTCTTCAAAAATCAGTCCTTAGATAGTTTCTCTTGTAAAAGCTCTGGAGGCATTGATGAATGCTTATGCCACCCATGCATGATAGGAATGAATTGCTACACTCCTTTGATGTGTGGAAAGGCTGTGGGAGAGAAAGTTGGCAGGTCTGAATTTAGGTGCCCTCAAGTGAATTAATCAGCATCACTTAGATGTAGGCCAGTAAAAAGGGCTGTATTTTTGTAGACGCCATGCACCCCATGACTCTCACAAACATCCAGGAGGGAATTCAATGAAAATTTGACCTCTTTAAAGCTCCTGTGGCAGAAGGCACCTGTTTGTGTTTTTTTTAAAACTCTGCTTGTGCTGATCTCTGTCACCTGTTAGGTGAGAGCAACATGCACCGGCAATGGGGGTGGACTTTGCCTGGAGCTGGCGGTGAATCTTGGTGCACTCAGGGTCAGGCCTGCAGGAGGTTTGGAAGGTTGAACAAATTACATTTTCAGTTCTTTCTGAGCTGCCGGGAAAGGTGGGAAGCAGCGATTCATGGTAGGATGAGCAGTTAAGTAGAGCTTAAATCATGGTGTCCATCTGGATGAATGAGCCAGAGCCGTGGCCTGTGGTCCCAGTGTAATGCTCCTGCAGCCTCTGCCAGCGGCTTTCTAGATGCGTTTCCCTGTCATCAGCCAAGGGCAAGCAAATCTGCTGGGCTTTGGAGACATAGATCTTCTTTCCAGGGCTTGCTTTTGTCTTTTCTGCTTTGCAAGTCAGCATGTGTTGGTGGCTGGAGGAAACACTGTTGAGTGGTGAGACCCACGGTGGGCTGGGGGTCTGCAGCCGGACATCCTGAGGGCGGCATTGCAAAGCATTCACCAACAGAAAGCCACCTCTTGCAGGCTTTGGGCTCGGACACACAGTAGTCACTTACGTTCCATTTTCCCATAGGCATGGGCTGGTGAGCGAGAAAACCTGAAAATAAGGGGAAAAAAAGAGGAAGAACAAACAAAAAGAGAGCAGGGACCCAGATCCAGCACCTTGTGCTAACTTCTAACAAGTTAACCCCTCCAAGCTCCTGTGAGCATATCTAAGACAAACTTCTGTCTCCCAAAACTGCTACTAAGTCAACCAACCACTCAAATGTGTGATGCAGTAAAAGGGGCAGCTATAGGGAATACATTAAGACAGCCGTGGCACAGATGGTCAGTCATGTCCAGCATTAAGCAATGGTGTGGAGAGTTGCAGAAATGAGGAAGCTGCTAGAGGCAACAAGTCCAGTCACAGCTGCATCAGATTTTATCATAGGAAGGCCAGGTTATTTGCTGCTTCCTTACAATGGAAATTAGGAGTGTTGCACCTGGCCCTGACACTGCAACAAAGCACCAGCCTTTAATTGTACTTTCCCTTTCTTTCCAGCCTGCTCTTCTGGAAGATTTTGCTTTTGTAACTGACCTGTTAAAGGTGCAATAAATATTTAATAACTAGATAGGTGTGCTTGGTGTTGTGCCAGCATAAGTCATGGAGCAAACATGCTTCTCTCTCCCAAGTGGATGGACTACCAATGTAATTACCCTGAGTCTTTTCAATGCTTGGTGTAGCACGTCTGGTTAAAAGATGAGATGGGAAGCTGAGGGAAAAATTAGGAGAACAACGATCTTGGCCACAGTTCATTTCTCCTTACCAAGGGGCAATATTGGTCAAACAAGCACTTCCTCCTGAGAGCCAAGAAAAAGTGCATGTTACCCCCATCCCATTCATTATTGCTCCATTTTTAGTAAGTTCTTTGGAGAAAGGAATATCAAAACACTCAAGAGCTGAAGAAAATGGTACTTTTGGGCCTTGTATTAGAAGGAACCTGTTCCTTTCTTTTGAAAGAAACCTTTTGTGAGCTCATCTGGGTTTATGGCATGCTCTGGGTCTCCAGAGAAGAAGGTACCACTAGCACAATGTCTGCAAACACGGGAATGCTCATCTGTGCTCTCTGGCATAAAGGCACTTCAGGTCTTGAGCTGAGAGACTTACACTTATTTTGTAATTGCCTTAAGTATCTCAAACTCAGACTGAGATTTTCAGTCACCTTCTCCATGCTCACAGCCTCCATCCTTCCTCAGGGAGCAGGGCAGGCTGGGGCAAGCACACCTGTGTTTTTCCTAGGGGACCCTGCATTTTTCCTAGGGGGTGCTGCTGGATCTGTCTGCACCCCATTTCCCCCACTCAACATGGGAACAAGACCCTTTGCAGGGCAGGAGGCTAAACACCCAACAGTATTGCAAGATGCTCATGCTGGAGGGCAGCAGTGCCAAAGAGGAAAAGAGAAGTTCAAGGCCTGGCCAAAGCATGAAACTGAAATTTTGCACTTTGCAGTTGCTATACTTGCACTGGGTGCCTGCAAAGTGGGAGGTCAGGGCTGCGCCAAGAGACTCCTGGACAAGAGACAATGAGAGAGTTTTGTCTTTTGGGGGAGATTTGCATTGTCACAGCTTTTTGTCTGGGGGAGAATATGTGCTGGTTTTGCCTGATCATAGGCAAATGCTGTCATGTCAGGACAAGCTGTTGGCGCATATGCGGAAATGTCTTTGAGGAAGCAAGCTGCAAGGAATAAGTGTGTCTGTGGTGTCTGTATGGAGGACAAAAGCAGGCTGGCATGCATTTTGCTTCCAGGTGTAGTGGGTTGACCTTGTCTGGCTGCTGGGTGCCCACCAAGCCGCTCTATCACTCCCCTCCTCAGCTGGACAGGGGAGAGAAAACAGGATGAAAGGCTCATGGGTCAAGAGAAGGACAGGGAGATCACTCAGAAATTACTGTCACGGGCAAACCAGCCTCAGCTTGTGGAACTTAATTTAATTTATTGCCAGTCAAAAGTCAGTGTAGGATAATGACAAATAGGAACAAACCTTAAAACACCTTCCTCCCACTCCTCCCCTCTTCCTGGGCTCGACTGCACTCCCCATTTCTCTACCTCGTCCCCCTGAATGGCACAGGGGTACGGGGAATGGAGACTGTGGTCAGTTCATCACACGTTGTCTCTGCCACCCTTTCCTCCTCAGGGGGAGGACTCCTCACACCCTTCCCCTGGTCCAGCATGGGGTCTCTCCCACAGGAGACAGTCCTCCAGGAACTTCTCCAACATGAGTCCTTCCCATGGTACTTCATGAACTGCTCCAGAGTGGGTCCTTTCCAGAGGGTGCAGTCCTCCAGGAATAGAGTGCTCTAGCATGGATCCCCCCATGGGGTCACAAGTCCTGACAGCAAACCTTCTCCAGTGTGGGCTTCCGTTTCCAGGGGCCCCTAGGTCCTGCCAGGAGCCTGCTCCAGCGTGGGCTCTCCACAGGATCACAGTCTCCTTTGGGCATCCACCTGCTCTGGTGTGGGGTCCTCCACGTTCTGCAGGTGGATATCTGCTCCACCATGGACCCCCATGGGCTGCAGGGGGACAGCCTACCTCACCACGGTCTTCACCACGGGCTGCAGGGGAATCTCTGCTCTGGTGCCTTGAGCACCTTCTCCCTCTCCTTCTCCACTGACCTTGGTGTCTGCAGAGTTGTTTCTCTCACATATTCTCACTCCTCTCTCTGGCTGCAGTTGCTGTTGTGCAGCTGTTTTTCCCCCCTTCTTAACTACATTATCCCAGAGGTGCTACCAGTATTGCTGGTGGGCTCAGCCTTGGCCAGCAGCGGGTCCATCTTGGAGCCGGCTGGCATTGGCTCTGTCAGGCATGGGGGAAGCTTCTATCAGCTTCTCACAGAAACCACCCCTGTAGCCCCCCTGCTACCAAAACCTGTCCATGCAAACCCAATACACCAGGGAATCAGTCCAGTGCTGTCATTCAGAGTTTGTCTGAAATAAGATGAGCACCCAGAGATGACTCATGCATGTAGGCTGCTCTCTGTGTTCTTGGTAGGACCCTGTTCATCAGAGGCTCCTAGGAAATCAACAGGGCCCACCCAAGGACTAGCACATCCCGCTCAGCATTCAGCAGCACAGTCTGCTGAGTCCTCCTGATTTTCTTCATCTTAAATGTAAGTTCTGTGAATGAAATACACTGGCTTGGTGTGTCATCAATGAAGTAACACTCTCATCTGTGTTAAAAGCAGTGCGCAGGATCAATGTCACGCCCGGCTGCTTTGTAAAGCAATATAGAGAAGTTGCAGGCTGTAATTATGCTTAGCTGCCTTCTAAAAGCTTGGTAACAGACAAAAAAAAATTCCATATGCTCCAGAGGCGCGCTGCGGTGGTTTCACTAAGTGTTTGCTCTGACTGCGACCGTTCAGATGTCCTCACATCAAGCCCAGGTCGGATCTCCTGGGTGAACGCTTACTGGTGTAATGCCTTTTGGCAGCCTGCTGCAGCAGAGCATGCTGTGCTGTGTGCGGGAAGCCGCGTGTGAGAAATGGCAGGGGGAAAACGGAGGTTCAGTTCTTCATTTCGCTTTGCATCACATTCAAATTACAAACCAGTGACAATGACAAACTTCGCTTTTGAGTACCTCGTAATGCTGTTCTGCTTTGTTTCTCTTTCTCTCTCTTCAAGCTTCTCCCCCTCACCGGCCTTGCTTTTTTCTTCATTCCTGACCTCTCCTGGGATTTTTTCCCTTCTCCTCACCATGTGCTGTTTCTCTTTGTCTGGAAGTAAAATTGCACTTCTGTGTAGTTCTGAATCTGGTTCACACACTTCCACCTACCTGCACAACCTGCGAGCTGAGGGACCCAGATGTTGGACCGCCAGGCATTTCTTCTGCATAAGCCACAGAGACAACTGGAGACTTTGACCTTCAGCAGTGATACATTTGTCAGAGCTGATTTAAAAATTTGTGGTGTGGTTTGTACGCTGAGGCGAGAGAGTTGTCCAGGGCCTTATCAGGAGGGTGTCTGCCCCTCCGGCACTGCGCAGGCGCTGGGCCACTGCAGAGACGAATACAGCCCCAGGGTCCCTAAGCTGAGAGGACCGCTATGGTGCTCTCTGCGGGAAAGAGCAGTCCCCCAAAACAGAACGTATGCTGGGCGTTGGGTCATCCTCAGTAGCTTCAGAAGGTCAAGTGTGGTATCTTTCTTAGGATCTCCATGATCCAGCTCATTCACGCTCCAGTTGGGACCCTGCAATGGGCTGACCTGGTGTCTGGGGAGATTGTAGCAGTGAGGGACCGGCAGTAGAGTGGAGGAAAAATGATGTAAAGAGAGGGACAAGCTGGCTTTGGGCCTCCATCCCAGGATGTCTGAGGGCCTCCATATTGCCTTATTCCTGGGGTGGCATCACATCCCTCCTGCAAGGTGGACCTTAGAGCACAACAGCATTGCCTCAGCACTGCTTTCTGCCCTTGCACCCATGTCTGTCCCTAGGCTGGGAGGTTGGTGAGACTCTCAAAATGCAGGCGTATTGTTGCTTCTGCGGTCCAGAAAATGTCAGTGTCTCATTTTCTTACCCAAAAATGAGAGCACTCCTTCTCTTGATGCTGGCTTGGGTCAGGGGATGGTTGTGTGTGGATACGGAGCTAAGTTTAAAAAACATATAGCCTGTGATTTCCTAAGGGGTCATTAACAGGAATGTAATCCTCACTGAAGGGAGATGTGCACAAGCTCCAATTTCCGAAAGTACACAGGCAATTGTGTTTCTGTACCTGAACAGGTGATGCTGAAGAGCCTGTGTTTACACTGCAGGAGTGCTCCAGCTGACAGTTTTCAAAGCAGTTGTATTTTTGGATGTGCAAATTATGCAGTATCCAACTGCGACCAGTTTTAGAGTGCAGGGATAGGTGGGAAGATGGTCACCACATCCTGGAAAAACTTAGGCCCGTTGAAGGTACCTGTAATAATGCATTTGAAAAACAGAGCAACCAAAATCGCTAGCCAGATCAAAACAAGTTGAGGCCTTGTCTTGTGCTGAGATGCCCTGAAGCAGGCAGGAACAAACAACACTAGCTGGCTGCCTCATGAGACATGCATTTGCTCACTTGCCTCTTCCACGTGCGTGGAGGTGGCTGTGATTCATGCAATGACAGGAAGGCTTGAGGAACCACACAGCCAGAACCCTAAGATGGAGGAGCCTCCCCCCTAGTCTGACTTATCCATCTCAAGCCACTGCTAAATCTGGGCAGAAGAGACGCTGTAAATGGTGTCACATCCACACTGCTGGCAGGTGTCATCTACTTTCTAAGGTTTTCACAGCTGCCTGGCCAATGCATATGTGGGGCTTGTGGGTCCATGCATATGACCAGGGTGACCACTGGGAGATGGTACCCAAGTGTACGCCTGGTCATATGTCATGCAAATGCCAGCAGTGGGTTTCAGGCATCTGTTGGCACTAGGCGTCCTGTCTATCAGTGCAGAGGAGGAGAGGGAGCCTCCTCCTCAGCAGCCTGGAGGGCATGAGAAGAAGACAAAGCCTTGGCTTTCCCCACCAGATGTGGAGCCCTGTAGGCCAGGCCATTGTTCTCTGCTGGGACCCTCAATAGTTAATGGCAGTGCCTAATCAAAACAGGAGCACTGGGTCATTCTCCACCCTCTCTATAATCAGGCTGAACCCCAGCCTCTGACTGATGGAGGCTTTCAAGTTACTTGGCCGTGCTGCTTGCAGACCATGGGCCTCTCAGTCAAGCTGTGGTCACGCACCCAGTGAGGGTGCAGGGGGACATGTGGACCTTCCCTTCATTTTCTGCGCTGTTGGAAAGGTGAACACTGCCGTGGCCAGTGCTGTCATACCAACTCCCTGACCTGCTGCAGGGCAAAGCATGTGACAGTGATTAACAATGCAGAGAGGTGTAGCTGCTGCTTTTCCTTCCCATTTAACCCCCTCCCATGCATGCCGTCATGTCCTAGACGATGTATCAGACAGCCCACCTCCAGAAACCTCCAAATGAAAAAAAAAAAAATTCAGCTGAGAATGGGACCTGAACATCTGTATGCATCACATGATTCTCATGGGTAGTTAATGTTTACAAGCTTTCTGGCTAATTAACAGGAACCAAACAATTCTGTTTTATTACCATGCAATTTCTTCTCCTGGCAACACCAGAATGACTTATGAGAAGCTTCTGAGAAGTGTGACACTCATTAACAGCCTTTGGACACCCCTGACCTGACAAGAAATGCTTCTGGATGAGGGCAATGCTACTGCCACCAGAGAAAAATGGGCTGGACACCTCTTCCTGGGCTTGTGTACCCTGCTGCAAGGATATGCATCGACTTCTTCCATGGCCACCCCACGTTTGGTGTCGGTGGATGGTGTTGGTGCAGTGGGGGTTTCTGCAGGGGGGGTGCCTGGGGAGTCCACATGGGCTGGTGGGTTTCAGCGTGGTCATCTGCTTTCTGATAAACCCTGGCTTTTCGTGGCAGTGTTGCAGCACTGCACCTGCCACCCACCAGTCCACAGGGATAGATGAGGCATCCTCTTCTCCAAAAAGAGTCCCCCCTGACTGTGGCCTGGGGGACACCCTGTCTCAGTCACAACTGCTTTAAGATTTGGAGATTTTCTTCAGATTTGACCGAAATTCTTGTTGTAAACTGGAACCTTGCCGTGGAGCTCAGCAGGGCCCTTCACTCGCGTTTGTGTTGCACAACGCCAGCATGGCAGCTGTGCTGGACGAGCTCCCTCTGTCCTAGGCTCACGCTTTTGCATCGTATTTATGCATTTTCCTTCTAATGCAATCACAGCCCTAGCTATTTCCCAGCAGCTTCCCCAAGGACAGAAACTTAGCAATACAGAAACTGATAGAAATGCTAAAGTTTTCTCTTTTTTGTCAAGAACTGAAAGAAAAAAAAGGCTGCAGGCAGGAAATAGGGTGATGCAACATAAAGAGAGGAAATTCAAAGTTCTTTTGTGTAGTTCCACACTCTAATTTCAACATTTGCAAGAGAGGCTGCAATGACAGCGTCCAGACATGGAGCTGGTCTAGACAGGCCAATTAATATTTCGGAGTCCTCCGAGCTCTTAACAAGATTAAGGGCTCTCTTGACTCACTTCTCCTTTCAGTGTTGGAATAAAGGCCCAGTTTTTGTCAACAGCCTCTTACAGAGAGCGTGCTGTCATTACAGCAGACTTTTATTTTGGGGGGAGGGTTGTGTGCTAAAAGAAGATGGTCCAGTGGGGGACTCCCTGCTCATGTCAGAGGGAAGCCTGGCCCCATTCCCAAGTGCTATTACTAGGCAGCTTTGCTCCCGATCTCCTGCTGAAAATCAAGTCACCAGGAGGGAGGAAGCGGGCTTCTTCAGCCTTGCATCTCTACGGCCGCCAGGCTCTCACCGTGAGGTTTAGGACGCTGGTTTTAGGCTGCAATTCAGCAAAATGCTGAAACTGGTGGGTCATTGCAAACACGCTTCATTTGGCAGCTGGGGGTGGCAGGCAGAGAGCAAGGCTGTGGTTTGCTGTTGGGTTTTGGGATCTCTGGACCCAGCCTGGGCTTGCTTCTCTGAAGAGCAAGGCCAGTGGGCAGCTGGATGAGGAGGGTCAAAGGAATTTTGCTAAAGCAGCTGAAATGAAGAGAACAAGATTGTGAGGGCTCCCAGGTCCGGGCTGTTACTTGTCCAGCACAAAAAACAACCCTGACAATTGCAGTTCCTGATTATTTCCAGCCTTCAGCCATCTCCGGAGCAGCCCTGCCCACTCAAGGGCAGTCGGTGTGAATTGCCTGGTGCATGTTGACTCAAAACAAAGCTGATGTTTCCAAGAGGAGCTCTGGCCTTGCTTTACAATGACTGGTCACTGGCCTTTTGTGTTTTTGAACAGGGTAGGAGGCAGATGCTACTGAACTGCACCGTGCTTTTTTTTTGTGCATACCTCTTCTTTTAGCGTGTCTGGGTCACGTTACTTTTGTCTGCTCTATAGGTTGGAAACCAGCTGATGTACATTACTTTGAGCTGAGAGGTGCCGGGCAGCCTCTAACAGCTCTCATTTCTGCAGCCCTCACACAATGTGAAGCCATTCATGACTGTAAAAACAACTCAGTCCTCATTCTTTGTTGTTTTTTTTTTTTTTACATGGATCAAACCCAAAACACTAGTAATGACTCAACATCATAGTTTAAGCTTTCCATAGCAAAACAGTATTTGTTGGAATGTGGCCTCATTGAAAGGTGTATAAGAAAATTCCTAATCTGATGCCTTTTTCTATTTGTTCTTGGAATTAAACACTAACCAGGCTTGGAGCAGGACACCCCAAGATTGTGCGTGACCCTGCGTGTAGACTTGGAGTTTCTGGCTCACATCCACCCAAAAGGTAGCTTCCCTTTACCCCCATGGTCTGTCTTTATTGGGGCCTCGGGACTGAAATACACACAAGAGGTGTCTGAGCTCATATACTTTTCTGTCAAGAGGGCCAGTTCCAGGCCTGGGGAGGTTGAGGCTCCAATTACTCATTAACACAGGTAGTAAAAATAAGTGCCAGCTAAATACAGAGACCATGAAAGGCTGCTGTGAAGTATATTTTGGAGAAAACACACCACCTTACGCCAGTACGAGGTGTGTCCACATCCAGCCTTAGAGTCTGCTTCCCCACTCCCAGTAAGAGACATACTTTTTCCTGATTTCTTTCCTGTTTTGCTTGTTTGCACAATTAAGAGATTTGCCCATTATGAGAAGCAACCACCTCTCCCAGGTGTATACCAAGGTGGAAATTCAAACAGTGATAAAAGGTCAGGGGCCAGCTAATCCTACATTAATTTCCTGACAGCTGCCAGAAATCCTCTCCTATTTTCAATAATAAAACCTGATGGTCTGTATTTGATTTGGACTTGCTTGGCCCTCTTTGTTAGCTGGCGTGGATCTGGTGACTTGAGTAGAACAGGGTTGTTTTCCAGAAACTAAGGATTCTTACCAGAAAACCGAAGGAAAGGTGTGGTTTATATTTGGCATGTTAATATGACCTGTTTAGTTGCTGTATACTCTGTCACCACTAAACAAAAGAGGGCAAAGACTGGCAAAAATATTACAAGTGCACATTGAAATCCCCCTTTGTTATGCATTTCTGTAGCAGGAATGACCTCTACTAAGCAGGACCTAACTTTGATGTAACTTCCAGGGATGTAAAACAAACACCACGTTAGATGCCCAGTATATATTACCAACAAATCTGAATCAGTGGATATTTTTGTGTGTTTAGTGCTGGACTTGCATCCCAATATACATGAGGTTTTGGTTGTGCAAGGATCAAAACCAGGAGCAGTTTGATTCCTGTTTTGTTTTGTTTCAAGGCTCAGTTGCTGGAGGACAGACGGTGCCTTTAGAAAGGGGAAGTAGCCCATGGAAACGCCTTTTTATTCACGTCCTTACATCTCCTTTACGCCCAAGTTGCTAAATGTTACGTGCAGAAATTAGTTTGCTTATTGGTCTGACTCTTGAAAAGGCAGCCTCTTGCAGTCAATGGGACTGCTTTACTTGGATAAGTTGCCGATATTTCAAATTCTTGCAGTCTGGGTAGGGGGACTTAGTAGTTTGCTTTTTATTCTTGAGATCTGATGTTGTTGGACTTTATAAATAAAGGTGACTCAGTCTCTGTTTTCTGTTGCTTAACCACCGCCAAATTGACTTCAAAATTACAGAACATCATGTCGCTCATTCCTTTTGGAGTAAGTGGAATAAATGGATTTCCCACAATGACAAGTAATAAGCCCAGCACTTGTCAGCACTCTGTCTGCAGCACAGAAGCTGTGCTCTTTCATCTGCGCACGCTGCCTTCAGCCCAGAGACTCGTAGGCACAGATGAGCTGTGGGGTCTTCTTGAATGTGGTGGTTTTGGGCAGGCTTCTCTGCTACTATTAAACCCACAGCACTTACAAACCAGCCACTCCTCTGCAGTGAATTTGCTTGATTTGCTCTGAGCTAAGAGCAGAACTTTGTTTGCTCCCCAGGAGAGAGATGACTGTGGTGGGGTATTCCTAAAGCTAGCTAGTGAGACAGAGTCAGGAAGCTTCTTTAGACACCACATGCGCTGGGCTTGGTAAAGACGGAGGGTCCTTGCAGGTCTGTGGTGCTGGCAGTGATGGTTTTCTCTGTGAGCAACACACCTGGGCCCATACAAGGGCTTGTCCTGCTTTTGGCTGCAGGTGGGGGGGGATTATTGGTGAGGAAGAGAGGAAAGTCTGAGCCAAACCTCTTGGAGCAAATCGCCCCCAGGTTTTGGGGAACTTCAGAGTTTGCTCCTGAATCCAGATGCTGCATTTCACCCTGCATTTCCCTTTATCTAACCCCGTAGCCCCAGAAATGGCCACGCTTCTCCTGAGCGCCCAGGGTTTGGGGTTTGGCCTGAGGAGCTCTGAGGGCTGACCTGGACCGGGGTGGCTTGCACAGCCAGTGCAATGAGTAATAACCCTGTCTGCCTCTGCCTGGATCTGGGGCACCATGTGAGGGTTCCTGCTGCTGCTGGGGTGCGGGTCACAGCACAGGGCCTACCCCCTTTCACCCCCAGAGCAGTCTGGGCAGCCAGGGATGCTCTCTGGGGCCAAAGCTGATTACAACAGCTGGACTCCCCTCTCCTACCCTCTTCCTGGTGAGGGGGAACCACTCATGGCCTTCCCAGCTCAATGCAGGTTGATGGACAGCAAGGAAAAAAAAAGTGTTTGCCCCATCAGCTTCCTCTTCTGCTGCTTTAAATACTGCAGAGGAGCCCGCAGCTCTTGTCTTGACCTGCCTGGCAGCAAAGAGCAGCCGCAGGAGGAAAGTCCCCATAGCTCCCAAGAAATTAGAGATTTCCCCAGAAAATGGAACTCCCTTCACCTAATCCCACCTTTTGTCTGTTCCTTACTGTGCATCAGCAGATCTCTGCCTGATCCTGCAGCAGCAGATGAACACGGTGCAGCACAGCACCTAGCATCACAAGGTGCTCCCAGGGGCCTGGGTTGTCTACCCGGTGCCCTCCACCTCCTGCGAGGTGAGCAGACCCCAAACCTCCCCCCCAGCTACCGGCTGCTTGGAGAAGACCCTCCTTCTTTGCGGAGGTGTAACACAGCGCAGCGACATCCAGGGACAGAGAGAGGAGGATGAAGCAGTTTTATCTTTTCCTTCTGGAGGACCCATTTTAGGTAACTTCACCTCTCCAGCATGCCATAGCACCATGTGCCCTGGGTCATCCTCTTAAGGATGGAGGGTATTTTTGAAAGTGTGCGTGCTTTCCCCTCATCCCCCTCCCCCAAATTTTTAAACCCTTTGAACATTACAGTAGATTGCTGCAAATGGCCAAACCACCCAGAGGGACTTGGTTCACGGGAGATATTTCCAGTCTGGGCATTGCTTTAATTGCTCTGCTGAAAGCCCATCATTGCGCTTTGAAGCAGGGCTGGAAAAATATCCATTAGTGGCATTCTCAGCCTAACTGATGGTTGTTTTACTATTTTGTAGCATTAGTTGTCTTTATTGCAGCTGGTTATTAACCCTGGAGAGCTGGGACTCTGCTTGGCTTTCATCCTAAGCAGCAAGAGCAGTGTCTGGCTAATGCCCTGAGACTGATGGGTTGGGGATCTCAGTCCCTGTGGGCTGGTGCCCGTAGAGGGTCTCTGCTGGGTGCCTCCCCGCTGCAGTTCAGCTCTCTGCTCCTGGGGCAGAAGCCAACAGGTCATTCTGAGTCAGCAACATTTATGTTCACTGGGAAACGAGTACCACCTGTGGTGGGGAAAACAGATGCTAAAAGCCGATGTAGCTCCTCGGCTAAGGATGGCTGGCAAACACACACTAGGTAAACAAAATACTGGCCTGGGAAGAACTGAATAGTCTGTAGTTAGGGACGCAGACATCCTCCCACATCCATCTCCCTTTCTACACTTGAGCACACAAATCCGCAAGCCCTGCCAGTGTAGATACAGTCCTGGCCATCATCACAGCCATCACTTTACTTCCGACAAGCCTTGGTGAAACTTTATCCCCTGCGATGTGATACCACCTCAAAACAGTCCCGTAGCCTGGATCACAAGACTCCAGCCCCGACAGCGATGTGCCCGTTGCTGTGGGGACGAGCGCATGCTTTCACCCCACGCCTTGTAGCTGTGCACAGGTGAACGGCAAAGCAGGGAAAACGCAAACGAAGCGCATTATGAGGAAGGATCGTATGACAGTATGTGATGGGAGAAGGTTCATAAAAGTTTGCTTAGGAAAATCCATGCTGCTCAGTCTTAGATGTTCAGGACATGCACGAGTGCTGCCGATGTGTCGGTGTTGCCCACGTGCCCTCGATGGGCAATGGAGCCTGCGGGGCGCTGGTCCAGGGTGTGCAGGATGGGTCCCCAGCCTCTGCCTGCTTTCCACACTGCTAACCCCAGGGTTTGGTAAGTCTGCTTTGGGAACTTGCTGTATTGGCAGGCTTAGTTTTCTTTTACCAAGCAGTAGCATAATCCTAGGGTAATGGCCCAGATCTAAAAAAAGGCGCCCTGGCACAAAATCTTCTGTGCTAGCTGGGCTTTGCAAAATCCCAGGCAACTGGCTGTGATCGTACCCCACTTTTATACCGGCTCAGCTTTATTGCCAGTGCAATGGCTCTCCTCCTTTGTCGCCGAGCGAGATCAGAAAGAGGGCTTGTGTAAATGCACAGGAATGGTGTGCAGCACACACCCATCCACCAGGCAGTCAGTGTGCTCCCAACAGCCTTCCTGAACCCAGCAATCCGCACAGCTACCAAGTTTTTTCCGCTTAAGTCATTCAGTATCAGCAGAGTTAAGAGATAGTCAAGGTATGTGATTTTATCGGATGACTCAGAAGTGGGAGCGTTTATTCCTTTCAAGCATGTTTACATCATCCTGACTCAGCAAAACAAGTCCAGTTCAACATATTTTTTTTTCTCCTTGTTTAGCAAGTTTCCTGGGGATGTTTGTTTTAATGAGGACCCCATGCTCCAACTCCTGACGCTTATGCTCAGCAAAGCTCCTGCTGCAGGCGAGGCACTTTGTCCAGGCGTCGACGCCAAAAAACAAGTCCTAGTTTGAGAATGGGACTTGGCACAGGGTTTTTGGGTGCAGATCCTCCTTGCACCAGTGGTACATGCCCTGTGTGGCACTTAGGTGTGCCTCCACACGTGTCTGTCCATGTATGCAGCGTGTGGTGGTGTGTGCCACAAATACCACCGTACCAACACCACAGGAAAACCCTGGAGCTGGGATGTTGGACCGAACAAAGCTTTTTTCAGTGGTCACAGCCGGTCATCAGTTACCAGCAGAAAGAATTTCTCACCCGTGGTGAGACATTTCTTTTTCCTTTACTTAAAAGGCTCCTTGATAACAATCTGTTCATTATTTGCTTCTTCCCCTGCCAGGTCAATCATAAATTATTCATACCATTTTTACATTGTGACCCACCTGACATGTAGGTCAGGATCAGTGAAATAAGAGGTGATGAGATACCAGAGGAGCTTGTGTCAACCATGGGAAAGTACAGACCTGCAGGGAAATAAGGCCGATCTTTCTTCCCCTCGTTCTGGGTTTGGTTGTTTTTAACAGCACTGAAATCTCTTGTGACCAGCAGCCCAAGAAGTCAGCTCAGGTATTAAAGAAGCCCTTTTCTGAGGGCTTTAGGGTAAAAGGTTGGCAGTGCTGACACACGCATTTGTAGTGCGTCCTGCAGCCCCTCTGATTTTGGGGACGGGGCGCACCCTGCCAGGGCTCTCACACCAGGGGACAACCTGCCCCGTCTGCTGGGAGCTGGCTGCACCTGAGGCTGGGCAGGGAAAACTCCATGTTTCTTGGATGGACTTTTTTTCTAGAGTTCCTGCAACCGCAAGAGAGATGTCCTGAAGCCTCTGGGGTTTTGGCACTGGCCTTTCTGGGTCGCAGGGTCTCGTTCACACCACAGTAAGGTGTACTCCCGAAAACCCCCCTCAGGCCTGGGACACGGGGCTGCGAGGTCTCCAGGTGTGGGGCGCTGTTTTCTGACGAATTACAGGCTCAGGAGGTATGAGGCTCTTCAGCTGGGGATCTTTCCACGTCCTCATCTGACCACACACATGCATCTGTGTGCATGTGCGCATACGTATATGTATGTATGGGTGCGCATATGTAATCACGGGACAAATTTAAAAGAGAAAATGTAAAACTAAGCACGGTGCTGGCTGGAGAGAGGCCAGGAAGGGCTTTTTAGACTCCAGCATCTCCTCTAGCACTGCATCGGTGTAAATGGGCTTCCTCATCTAGAAATCCGATTTGATCGCAACAGGGAAAGAAAACGGCATTTACAAACTGAATCCAGTAGAAGACAAATGGAAAGCTGCGGTCATTAGCAACGAGTGCAGAGCCAGAGTTAGGAAAGCCTGCTCTTTGATTAAGGCTGCTGAACACATGGACAAAATCTCTGGCAAGCAGCATTTGAACAATCAGAAAGACTCCTTAAATGAGGAGTCACACAGTGATGGGGCAGTTCTGAGTGGAAAAGAGCTAAAGGATGGAAAATTGCTAACTCTTACTCAGAAGGCTGAGGTGCTCAGTCAGTATTTTTGTTTATACTTGGCTCTTTGATGTGTTCTTCAGCAAGAAACAAATATATTCCATGCCGTCACTCACTAGTGGTATTAAATAGGGGAATACTAAAGGCAAACAGAGACTGGGCATGAGATTATCTTTGCTAGAAAACAGTTTCTGGCTTCTCCGTCTCCAGGGTTCCTAGAAAGATGCTGAAAAACAGGGAGGTTTCAAAGGGAGCCGTAAGAGTGACTTGATGTCTGCAGCAATCCTTTATCCAAGGTAGGAGCACAGAAATGGCCATACTGAGCCAGACCAGAGGTCCAGCTGCCCTATTGCCAGTGGTGGCCAGGGATGGTTGCAGACAGGGACATGCAATGGTGCCTCAGCAGGTCAGGATGGGACCGTGCTGGTGCTGGGACTGGGGATGGGGTTGCAGTTACGGGTATTTCTGGGGGTTTCTGTAGATCTGTAGGGCTGTTGTTGCAGTTGCATGGCAGCTGTGGAAATAATCCTTTCATTGCTTAGCTGGATTAGCTATTGCTGTACAGCCATCATCCAGGAAAAGGCTGGATTCCCGGTACAGCCTAGCCAGCTGTGGGGTGGATCACACACAGGGACCTCTCCCTGTCAGTGTTGGGCCAGCTCTTCCCTCACCACAAGGCTGCAGCACCAAAGGTTTTAGGTGAATGCTAATTTATTACCCCAAGCCTTCAAGATCCCACAGATGTGGGGTCTATACAGGATGGTCCACATGAGTCTGCAGACAGCAAACCCACTGGTGACCACCTGTCTGAAATTCACTTCATGGTAGAGACTTGAAAGCCCTGTAGCAAAGAGATTAAAAAAATAAGAAAAACAAACAAACAAACAAACAAACAAAAAAAGCAAGAAAACAAGGGAAATTAGCAAACACCAAGAAGGAGTCTATCTGAGTGGCAGAGAAGCTGAGCCCCTGGGACTTGGCTGCAGCAGTGGAGGTCCTAAGCCTGTGCTGCTGGGGTGGCCACACACTGCTCTGCTCGCATCGGAGCTCCCACTGCACAGCACTGGGCAGGTTGAGTTAGCCCAAATGTGCAGCTCCAGCCGTGGCCTCATGTTAGGAAAGAAATAGCTGTCCTGCCCCATGGAGTGGAGTCCTCTCTTCTGCAGGAGTTTTTCTGCATGGGGTTTTGGTGGGTGAGTACGCCCTGGCTTGGGAGCTGCATCGCAGCAGCTGACGACACCCGAGGTCCGCTGCTTTCTTCTTTCTAAACTCTGCTTGCCATTTTTGCATCTGTCGAAGGCAACTGATCCCTGCAAAGGGCATCACTTTTCATTGCCTTCAGGCCAGCTCTGGGTACCAGTGGCCATATGCATTAGGGGGAGTCTGCAGGAGAGCAGTGCCCAGTTTCATCCTTGCAGATGATCCTGTCTACTTTTGGCAGGGGAGCAGCAGTCCAGCAGGGGTGGGTGGTGATGCTGGAGCTCCCCATAACGCTAGGCCTGTTGTGGAGTGGAGATGCCCAGCACCTTTGCTGTTGGTAGAAATATTTAATTTATACCTTCTTGGCATTTTATGTTTAAGGTGTGGTGGCCCTTGCTGAGATGCTGGCGGGGAGGCAAGGTCATCCCACCCATGCAATGAGGAGGGAAGGTGCCACACATGAAAATCAGCAAGCAAAATAATCTCTTTTCATGATATAATCACAAAACACAGCATTGTACAGGTGATCAAACTGGGCATTGGGCAAACAGGGCATGTGACCAAAAGAAAAGGTGAAACTCACCATTTGGGATGATTTTCAAGAGCATCCCCTTTTTCTCAGGCAACACTCTGCAAATTAAAACTCTCCAAGCTAAAGCCAAGATGGTGAACATTTCTCATCACCTTCCTGTCATCCCTATTCACCTGCAGTTCTTGCTGTTTGCTACCAAAAATATTTAAAAAGGCAAGCCCTTTCCTCTTCTCTTGTACAAACCTCACTTTGTACTATCTTTGAAAATACTTGATGGTGCAAGAAAGAGTCACCATCACCCACAGTTACACCATCACTATATTTTCATGTAGTTACCTGAATAGGTCTCCCTAATGTAGCAATGCACCTTTATCCTTCAATGACAAATTCTTTGTAAACCTGGGTCACCTTACCCTACTTGTATAGGCACAACAAGGCACTGCCTTTGTATAAGTAGAACCAAGTTCTGTGAATCTCTGTTATTTTACAGCTGACTGGGTTTCGGAGATGTGCTTCTGCTGTGCGTGCCCCTGAGCAAACCCTTTTTCTGGCAGACTGGTTCACCAAATTGGAAGTCCCAGGGCTGAGTTTTCAGGAAAGGGCCAGCTGAGAGCACATCCCACCCGTGCCATGCAGCCACTTGGATTAAGTCCTTGTTGCTGGATTTAAACAAGACCGTGCAGTTGATTTGGCTGGCAGGGAGTGACTGCTGGTCGGCATCTCACAGAATGATAGAATGGTTTGGGTTGGAAGGGACATTAAAGACCACCTAGTTCCAACCCCCCTGCCATGGGCAGGGACACCTCCCACCAGACCAGGTTGCTCAAAGCCCCATCCAGCCTGGCCTGGAACACCTCCAGGGATGGGGCATCCACAGCTTCTCTGGGCAACCTGTTCCAGTGTCTCACCACCCTCACAGTGAAAAATTTCTTCCTGATATGTAATCTAAATCTCCCCTCTTTCAGTTTGAAACCCTTACCCCTCATCCTATCACTACACTCACACAGAATCACAGAATGGTAGGGTTAGAAGGGACCTCTGGAGATCATCTAGTCCAACCCCCTGCCAGAGCAGGGTCACCCAGAGCAGGTTGCATGGGAACGTGTCCAGGGGGGTTTGGAATGTCTCCAGAGTTGGAGACTCCACCACCTCTCTGGGCAGCCTGTGCCAGGGCTCTGCCACCCTCAAAGGAAAGAAGTTCCTCCTCATGTTTAGGTGGAACTTCCTATGCTCAAGTTTGTGCCCATTACCTCTTGTCCTGTCCCCGGGCACCACTGAGAAGAGCCTGGCCCCATCCTCCTGACACCCACCCTGTAAGTATTTATAAGTGTTGATAAGATCCCCCCTCAGCCGTCTTTTTTCCAGACTGAAGAGACCCAAATCCCTCAGCCTTTCTTCATAAGAGAGGTGTTCCAGTCCCCGAATCATCTTGGTAGCCCTTTGCTGTACCCTCTCCAGCAGTTCCCTGTCCTTCTTGAACCAGGGAGCCCAGAACTGGACATAGTACTCCAGGTGTGGCCTCACCAAGGCAGAGTAGAGGGGGAGGATGACCTCCCTCCACCTGCTGGCCACTCCCTGATCAAGAGTCCCTCCCCAGCTTTCCTGTAGGCCCCCTCTAGGTACTGGAAGGCCGCTATAAGGTCTCCCCGGAGCCTTCTCTTCTCCAGTCTAATCTCTCAGAAAACACTGTCCAGCTTTTGACCATCACTGGTTTCAAATGTGTCTCTCAAATTTTGAAGTCCTCTGCTGATACGTGCTGGCCACTGAGAGGGTTAGAACTTGTGGCTCTCAATTAAATTTGTCAACTCTGTGCATGCTGCAGGGCTTGAGCTGGTTTTGGGAACCAAAAAGCAAAACCATCTGGGGGCCCGCTGTCTCCTACGTCTGCCGAAGGCTGCCCCTGCCATGGGGGGCTGCCTTTTGGTGCACAGAGCTAGTCCTGGCGCTCGGCTGGTCTGGTCGGGGACCTTTGGAGCAGGAGCGGAGCGATGGTGCCGGCAGGTGGAATCTCGCCGCATGGGATGTGTGCTGTGTGGAGGAAAAACATGGGGTGCAGCCTGGGGGGCCTTGGGGTGAGTGCTGCCTTCCCAGGAGCTGCCCGCGGCCGGGCAGGCTGGGGATGATGCTCTGCATGTTTTAAAAGAAACAAAGCTGCTGCTTCCCAGGTGGGTGGCCTTGATGGCGCAGCATCTCTCCGCATGCAGGGGGTGTTTCGGGTAGACTTCAGCCGTGACCAGCCATCACGATCAGCCCAAACAGCTGGCTCAGACCAGAGCCCCAGGCAGCACAGGAGATGAATTTGCCTTGCATTTTAAAACCGTTTCCTTTGAAGGATGAGTGGCTCGAAAAATGCGTCTTGATGGGGACAGACTTTTAAAATGAGGCACAGAGTTATTTTTTTAATACTGCTTTTTTACTAACAACAGGTCCAGAAGCTCAGATAACAGCTTCAGGAAGAGCTTTATCAGGTAAAAAAGCTGAGCTATTTTACAGCCCACAGCTTTTCCGTTGCTTTGACATGTCACTTGTGTTTGTAAGGAGCACTGCCAGACTTTTCACTCGCAGGAGGAACTGTGCCAAAGCCCCTTGAAATGGGCAGGTGCTGGGTTTGTCAAGATGCATCCCAGCCCTCACCTGCAGCCTGAGCTTTGAGGATGGACCTCCCTTCCTCTGGTGGTGGGGAGTCTGAGGGAAAAGCATCCTCTGAAGGTCTTGGGTGGATGATGGGCATTTAGGGTCCCACAACCTTTCCATGCCAGTGCTGCCCTTTGTCAGGAAAAGAAAACAGAGTCTGATGGGTACCTGCTGCCACTATCAGTTTTTATCTGGTAATTGCTGCTTTAGGGTGAAGGATCTTAAAAATATGTGTATACCGGGTTCAGCCTGATGCTTGGCCAGCCCCGTCTGATGGAGACAGTACTGGAGGAGGGTTGGGCCCGTCCTGGCTTGAGGGGTCTTAAACCACCTTTTTGTCTGGAGTGCTCATGGCCAGGGTTCTGGTGATATCCAGGGCGAGAGGAGGCTGAGGACACAGCATTTGGGGTGAAAAACAGATTCAGATAAGGATATTCAAGATGGCAAGTAAAAATCACTGTCAGCTGGGGCCAGCACACTTGGCTGGGGCTAGCACTTGTTCTTCAATGAATTAGAGGATGTTAAGGGAAAAATAGGAAAACAGTGCTACACTGGTGGGATGGGTTGACCTTGGCTGGCTGCTGGGTGCCCACCAAGCCGCTCTATCACTCCCCTCCTCAGCTGGACAGGGGAGAGAAAACAGGATGAAAGGCTCATGGGTCAAGAGAAGGACAGGGAGATCACTCAGAAATTACTGTCACGGGCAAACCAGCCTCAGCTTGTGGAACTTAATTTAATTTATTGCCAGTCAAAAGTCAGTGTAGGATAATGACAAATAGGAACAAACCTTAAAACGCCTTCCTCCCACTCCTCCCCTCTTCCTGGGCTCGACTGCACTCCCCATTTCTCTACCTCCTCCCCCTGAATGGCACAGGGGTACGGGGAATGGAGACTGTGGTCAGTTCATCACACGTTGTCTCTGCCACCCTTTCCTCCTCAGGGGGAGGACTCCTCACACCCTTCCCCTGGTCCAGCGTGGGGTCTCTCCCACAGGAGACAGTCCTCCAGGAACTTCTCCAACATGAGTCCTTCCCATGGTACTTCATGAACTGCTCCAGAGTGGGTCCTTTCCAGAGGGTGCAGTCCTCCAGGAATAGAGTGCTCTAGCATGGATCCCCCCATGGGGTCACAAGTCCTGACAGCAAACCTTCTCCAGTGTGGGCTTCTGTTTCCAGGGGCCCCTAGGTCCTGCCAGGAGCCTGCTCCAGCGTGGGCTCTCCACAGGATCACAGTCTCCTTTGGGCATCCACCTGCTCTGGTGTGGGGTCCTCCACGTTCTGCAGGTGGATATCTGCTCCACCATGGACCCCCATGGGCTGCAGGGGGACAGCCTACCTCACCACGGTCTTCACCGCGGGCTGCAGGGGAATCTCTGCTCTGGTGCCTTGAGCACCTTCTCCCTCTCCTTCTCCACTGACCTTGGTGTCTGCAGAGTTGTTTCTCTCACATATTCTCACTCCTCTCTCTGGCTGCAGTTGCTGTTGTGCAGCTGTTTTTCCCCCCTCTTAACTACGTTATCCCAGAGGTGCTACCAGTATCGCTGGTGGGAGCGTTGGTAAATTAGTGCCTCTTCCGAAACACACCTATTTGGTGAAGACTAAGGTCTGTGTCTCACAGCACCCTGTCCTTGCAGCATTGTCGGTGAAAGACATAAGGTTGGCACAAGTGAAGCCAAGCCGCTGAACCTCCCTCTGGATTACCTCATTGGCAGTGGGCTGTTTTATTCAAGCAGGGGGCAAATGAGCAGAAATGGGGGGGAAGAAGCAGCTGAAACATCTCTGGAGTTTGCAACCTGCACCTTCATGCAAGCAGAGTTTGCCTTCTATAGCAAAATGTATGTTCGAGGTATAGGAACAGGCATTCCTCTTCTGAGGCTGTTGCATTGCGGAATGCCTCGGGCAGACACAAAACTTAAATTTGTGCTTTCTGTGCTATTTAGGGGTTCATGTGCATGCCAAGAAAAGACCAGTTTGTTGCTACTCATTACCATAGAGAAAAGCAATTTCTAGGAAATGCGTGGAAGCTCTTTCTGTTTCTTTTCTGTATTTTTTAATCTTTAATACGTGCATGGTTCCAGTACCACAGCCCAAGCAGATGCACTGCCAGTCCCAGTCAATACAGTGGTAGCCTCCTGTGAGAGACAAAGTGAAAAAAAAGGCATCAACTGTTGGCACTGGAAGGGCCAAACTGGTTAATGCTGTATTTGCATCAGTCTTCATTTTGAGGTGCAGGCTCAAAAATAACACCTATTTTTGAGGTAGGTGTTACAATAAACAGCAACAGCGAGCAGCGAGATCTCAGCCGAGAGGAGGAGAGGAGGAACCGACAGCTGTCAGACATTTACAGGCTGTCATGGCCTGACAAAATTAATCTTCAAACAGCGCAAGACATGGCTCAGTCAATCCCAGAACTATTTGTAATTACTACCGAAAATTTGTGGAGGGCAGGTAACGTACCAGAGGACTCCAGAAGTGCATCATGGCACCCGCACAGCAATCATGACAGATCGTACTACATCAGCCTGGTTTTCTCCTGTAACGAGGTAAGAGGGGATGCTGACACGCAGGAGGACATTTGGCACATCGCTTGTCTCTGACAAGGCTTTTGACACCTTCTCCTGTGCAGTTCTCCACAGCATGGTTTGAATGACATTACTAGAAGGTGCAGACTTTGTTGGATGATTGCATCTGGTGCCAATGGCCTGTGGCCACATTGCAGAGATACTTCAGGCAAGGTTTAGGGTTGTTTGGGGTTTGTTGTTGTTGTGGGTTTTTTTTGTCAATCTGGTCCCACTTGGTATTTTTGTAATTGAACTGAATGGTGGAATGTTGGACTGTGGCATGTGATTCTGAGCTCTGCAGCTGACGTTAAACTGGGAGGCACTGCCCTGGAGCACATGTGTAGGACTTAAAATTACTTTGGCAAACTGGAAAAGTGGTTTGGAAAATAAAAGGGATTACTCTGAAAACTGGAAAAGGAGAGGCGCAAACACTTGTTTGTGCAAACAATACCTTTGCATCCTTGCAGCATGTCTGGGAAACTTCTTTCCCGTCTGATGGCTGACAAGCTGCTCCTGGGCACAAGGAGTTGAAAAGGACAAAGACAAAACCCACCCTTATCAGCACAGGATGTGAAAAAATGGTATCTCGTACTGCTCACACCTGCTAGCTGGAAGTGGCGCGGAGGTGGTCTGGAGGTGGTCGGGGGCCGGGGGCATGAGGGTGTCTGTTGGGGGTGTGCAGCTGTGACAAGAGAAAACACAAGAACACCTTTGGATGTCAAGTCCTCAGGCGCCGAGTGGACCTGAGACCATCCAATGCTGGCGAGCTGGCCTTGGAGATGCTTGGACTTGGAGGTAAGCACTGGGGAGGGGAAGAGCAGAGATGGTTCCCTTCTCCCCGCCTCCTTCTCTCTCCTCCTTCCTTTCCCCTCCCCTTGCTTCTGTGCAATTAAAATTAAGACAAACAGGAACAAAAACACGCTCGGGGACCATGAGCAGATGTGATAAAGAGGAGGAACATAGCAAACATAGATTATTTTGGAAGGCATGGGACCCCTGCCATCCTCCTTCCCACAGAGATCAGCGCACTGGGGGGGGACCATGGGACTGGGGGCTGCACCGTGCAGGAGCACCGAGGCTTTTCAGTGTAAAAGGCTCCTGGGTACGGCAGAAAAAAATAGAAGAAAGTCAAAAAGTGTGTTTACAGCTGCTTTTGAGGACCGGATGGCACATCCAACGCCGGGCTCGTGTGCTCTGGGCATGGCAGCTGTGGAGGGACGCCAGCACCGCAGGCATTGCTGGGGCAGCAGGAGGGGTGGAGCTGCGGACCGGGAGCATGGGTCAGGCTTTAGTCCTCAGCTGGGGCTCTGCTGCCGTCGGAGAAAAGTCTTTTCCCTAGTGCAAGACCCCAGGAGACCCACGCTTTGGTGTGGGTCTGTCCATGCCTGCTCAGCAAAGCTGGCTTGTGTCCAATGTCTGCATGGAAACTGCTGGGGGACGAAGGGTTTGCCCAGGCACACACCATGAGCCCGTAGCGGGGCTGGCAGGAGGCTCCTGAGCCCTGGTCCGGCTCGCTGGGCCGCGTTAACTGCCTCGAACGGCAGCTGCTGAAGCATTTTGTGGGGACCCAGAGCTGCTGATACCACACATAAAAAACCTCTTTCTGTACGCGGTTGCCAGATCTCATGGGGAAGGAAAAGCAGAAGCAGAATAAAGGAAGGGAGAAAAAAGACAGAAAAGCTGTGTGAGATGTTACCAAGACAAGGAGAATTGTACACCTCAGGGACATGCAGCACTGAGGAAGCCAAACCGTGCCTTGGCCATCCTGCGAGGGCGGTTCAGCCGTGGCATGGACAGATGGAGGCAGGGGACAGGACAGGAGACAGACGGGAAGGGGATGCTGCTGGAAATGGCAGGGCACAGGCAGCAGATTTGGGCTCCCAGGAGAGTCACTGCCCTCCTGCGAGACTGAAGGCAGAGCCCAGGAATACGAGCAGCTCGTGGGAGCATTTTGTTTGGACATACAATCAACCAGATCGCATCAAATCCTGGCTGAAATATCACAGGGTTGGCAGGGCAACGGAGCCATCTTCATCTGACTCCCGGCCAAGCTGCAGCAGCGAGCACTTGCTTTGCTCGTGTGGTGAAAGCACTCCTTCCTCCCAGAGGAGACTTTGATGGAAGAACCTTGAGAGTAGCCTGTTCTAGGAAAAAAACAGCAGCTGGATGTCAGACCATTTTCACCAAGGCCAGAGCAAAAATCCTTCAGAAAAGGACCCTCAAAGGACTGTTTTAGCCCAGTAGCAAAGCTCCTTTTGGCCCAGGAGGACTCAGCCCAGCCCTGATGTCTCTCTTTTGGCCTCTCTGGTGCCAGCTGCTGGGGCTGCAGGCATGGGACGTTTTGCCAGATGCCCTCGAGATGCTGCTTTGCTGGTACCCACCCCAAAACTGCAAGCAATGGGCTTTCATGGGGGGAGATGATGCAACCTGCTGTGACTGCAGCCCGGTAGCTCTCCGGGGGGCCTGATCGAAAACGTGCGAGCCCCGCTTTCAGGGGGAAGGCAGAGGAGCCTGCTGTTGGGCCCCTCTCTTCTCTGCACTGGTGTGGGAGCAGAGCATTGCTCGGTGGGGATTCAGGGTCCGAACCCCCACCAAAAACCTCCACGAGCAAGGTGGGGGCTCCTCTGTTGCGGGGCTGCCAGGCTGGGCTGGGTCAGGAGCTGTGCCAGCAGGCAGAACACAGGCTACTGGGACCCCCATGAGACGGGTATGGGTTTGTGTGGCTATGGGGAATGGCAGCAGAAAAGCCTTTTTTCGCGCTGGCCACTGTTTCTGTCTCGGGGTGGGCAGGGCAGGGTGAGGGCAGCTGGTACCCAGATGCCTCCTCCCAGCCAGCAGGAATATGCCAGGTCTGACCTGGAGCTTTCCAGACAAACCTGAACATCGTGAAACAAACTTCTGATGCAGCTGGCTTCCTTTGAGGTTGTTTTTTTCCTCCCTTTTTTCCCCCCTCTATTCTAATAGGTGCCGTCTTCAGCAGCGGATATGCAGTTGCAGTACTTCCCATCTGGCTGCATCAGTCTCGCAAGCTGACCTAGTGGGCTAACGAGCTACTGAACCTGAAGTCCTGACACTTTATAGAAACTTTGCAAAGTCCAAGCAGCTAAGAGCCTGTCCTGGCTGTCAGTCTGCAGGGCTGTCCGAGGGGAAGGTCTCTGCGTGCACTTGCAAAAAGGGAATGGTAAGCCTGAAAACCCAAACCCACTGCATCCCAAGACTCATTTTTTTTACACATTGCAGATCTCTTCTATTTCTCCCTTTTCTCTCAGATATTTGCTGCTTTTATGGTCCTGGTGATCCCCTATGTGATCAAACATGAGGGTTTCTTGCATACTCCCGTCTGCCTTTGAGGCAGAGGGCACCCAGGTAGTGGTGACATGTGGGACTTCTCTCTGGCATCCTCAGACACCCCACCCCACCTCTGAGAGGCCCAGCAGCTGTCAGGTGCAAGCTCTGCTTGGCAGGCATGGCCAGGCAGCAATAACAGCTTGGGAGAAGAGCTGGAAAGTCCCAGCTCCAGCCCAGACTGTATCTGTCCATCTCCAGCGCATGGCTGGGCAGATTACTTAGTGCCTGTGCTTTAGTTTCCCCATCTTTGCAGATGACATCAGCACCTGCAAGCCTTGCTGTGGAAGTTAATTACACATGGCCGTGGTCTACAAACAGGCCAAGCTCAATCCCGACTGCAGGGGATCTGACCGGTGATGCCTGGGGCAGCAGCCTGGCATTGCAGCGAGCGATGTCCATGCGTCATGTTGGCAGCAGCAGAGTGTCCAACCAACCCAGCTGCAGCAACACGCCGGTGTGGGCAGTGACAGAGAGAGGTGGCAGTATCCGTCCCACCAACCCACCACATCTCGGCAGTGGTGGCAGAGGAGCCGGAGTTCCTGGCACCCCTGTGTAAAAGCCCAGGCTGCTGCCCCGGCAGCCAGCGCTGCCTTTGAGTGTGGGGGGACCGTGGAGTTCTGTAGTCCCAGCATGGGACACCAGCATGCCACACAGGATGTAGCATTGCTCTTGGAGGCCAGCCCTGGGTTTTGACGTGACAGCCGTGTGTTAGTTTGAGAGATGGGGGGCGCTGCAGCAGAGGGACAGCAGCTTTGTTGGCCAGGGCTCTTGACTTTCCCCACTCCATCACGTGGTCTGCTCGGACTCCCGCTTGCCCCGCTCCCCCCAGCTGTGTGTCTGCGTGGCACTCACTTTTGGCCCTCTCCACGTCTCCACGAGGCTGGTTGCACATGAGCACTATGGGGATATGCACCCCGAATGCAGGCCCTCTGAGGCAGCCGAGACAACACGGTGGGCATTGCCTCTCCCCATGGCTGCCCCTGGAAGGGATCTTAGCGTGGGGCAGAGCCAGGCAAGGCTGCCATGGGTCTGAGTCAGTGCTTTGCAGCCCTGAAGATGCCTGCCTGCCTCACCGTGCCTGCACGGGCAGGGCCAACTACACCTCCCACCAACAGGCTTTCACTGTTTTTACATTAGAAGAGGTCGCTTTAGCCATGGGCAGCTGATCTGCATCGTCCCCTGCAGCCCACGGCCCATCCATCCCTCGCGACAGAGCTGGGGGACGTGGAGCCAGCATTAATCTCTGGGCTTCCCCAGGGATGGAGACACCGCATCTCTGTGTGGATGGGGGAGGTATAAAAACAGCTCATGTGATGGGGAGTACCAGCCATGAAGGCTTTCTCTTAGCAGAGATTTTCTGGATTAAGTGATGCCCAAGTCCGATGGAAATTTTTGGGGTGTTGGACAATGTGGAAAATCCAGTTGTGCTCTTTGTTGTCCTTCGACAGGTATTCACCCTGGCTGTTATTTCCTGCTCTATCCCACTGATGCCTCAGATAGATCCTGATCCTCGGTTTGATTTGCATTTCATTAAACTCCACAGAAGGGCCTTCGCCCAACTCCGAACATCGATTGCCAGGATATCTGCAGCTGCTTTTGGGTCCAAAGGCACCCACCAGTGATGAGAAGAGGGCCGAAGGAGATGGTGCACCCAACCACGTCTCAAACGTGACAGAGTTCTGAGCTTTTTTGTGTAAGATTGGGAGCCTGAGTCTGGCGGTGGTGACGGAGAGCTCTTGTGCAAGCCTGCAGCTTCACTTTTGCTGCTCAGCTTTTATCTCTATTGCCCTAAGGCCCAATTATGGATTTTCTTGGAAATGTAGGTGGAGGGACATGGCTCCTTCTTCTAATCCTCGGTGCTTAAGTGTTTGATGGTTTCCAAAGCACCAGTGTCAGTGTAGCCTGAGTCACGCATCCCCAGGCAGACTGTCTGCATTCTTTGCTACTTTTGCATCTTCTCATGAATACCCTGAAAGACTTAAAAAACCTCAGTAGCTTCCTGAAAGCAGAAATACAACAAACCTGTTGGAGTGAGCTTTCTGGACTGCACAGCGTGTTTATCATGCTGTATCACGTCTAGTTTTACATTAACTGAAAGGATGAAGTCCAGGATTTTCTCAGAGGGAGCCCAGCCCACTGGTATCCCGAAAAGTCCATATGCTTTTTGGTGCAATGGGATATCTGCTCTACTCATCTTCAGTCCTGTTTTTTTATATATCCCTAGAGCCACACTCAGCCACTCCTCTCTGAAGCGTCCTCAGACATGGTATTTGTACACGGCAGCCACTTGTGTCTGGCTTACGTAGTCCTGCCAGGGATGAAATCAGGAGCACCCCATACTTTCAGAACATTTAGGTTGCAAAATCACACTCCAAGCAGGAGGGAAATGCTACAGCCAAGGCTCCCAGCAGGAGCCGGCTCTCCCGGTTGTGCTGTGCAGTGCGATCCTCGGTGGCACCACCAGGATCTGCTCCCCCCGCCTGGCTGTATTTATCTTCCTTTATTTATCTGCTCTTTCAGAGCCTCGTGCCTCCAGCCCTTGGGACGTTCCTCCTCCCATGGGGACACCAGCTGCCAGAAGCCACTTGCCTCATGTGCCAGCACACGCAGGAACGGCAGCAACATCATCTCACTGGTGCAGGCCGGAGAGAAATCATAACGTTGCTGGCACCAAAACAGAGATAAACCAACCACCACACGGGCTCTGTTGCTGCACCGCCGCTGCGCTGTGGGCTCGCCTGTGTTTTACTCTCCTCTCTCCTGCCAGCGTTGCTTCTTCCCAAGCAGGAAACCCCCACCCGGTGTGGGTGGGAATAGCCAGGACACTGGATGCCTTCACACCTCCCTCCCTCCCCAGGGGCACATTCATTTTGTCTTTTTTGCTCAGGAAGCACTGACTTGTCATTTCTAACTTTAATTTCACCTCGTTTCCCCTTAATATGATTATCCTTCCTTTATATCATTTATTCCCACAGGTGCTTACAGCACCTCCCTGCTTATTACCAGCAGGATTAATTAATAAGCTGTTTATCCCTTACCCCAGATTGTTAACCAAGCTATTTAGTAAAATCAAACCAGACATCTGGCCTAGCAATACCTGACTGGGCAGCCACCTCTTTTATCAGCTTGCTTTATTCAGCTGACGGCAAATATCCAATGCCAGGCACTTAGCAGCCATCTCAACTGTGTCTGCAGGGCAGGCACAGCTTTCGTATTTATCATAATCCCGTAATGACTAAGGCTGCAGTCCAGAAAAATGCTTAAGCTTGTTTTTAACTGCATAGGTGCAGGTAAGTACCCTTAATGGATGTATGACATGGCCATATATCTAAGTGCTTTCTGAACTGCAGCTTTATTGAGGTTTCCGGTCTTGTCACACCACACGGACTCCCATTTTGACATCCCTTTTTCCCAGCATGGAAAAAGGGCATTGGCAGGATGCTCCCCTTACCAGAATTCCTGAAATGCCCTGTGATGGGTCTGGAGATGCGCCCAGGCTCTCCCTGCGAGGCTGACCCTGTTCGACTGCAGGCGTTTTTGCCCCTTCCCCACGCTTGAGGGTGGGAAATGGCCCCTCGTGGGCTCCCATGGCTGGTGCTTCGCTGGACACTTCTCCTGGGGCAGACAGGCAGCAGCAGAGCCAGGACAAGGTCATGGTTTTGGGTTTTGCAGAGGGTGCTGTGAACCTGCCTGGCAAATGCAAGGGCCAGTCCCCACCTCAAGCAACCGCAAGCACAGGCTGTGCCTGTCAAAGGAGAGGCATGGGCATGGAGCCCAAGAGGAAGGGATGGCAAGGCAAGGCAGCAGCAGCCGGAGGAGAGCTCGGCTGCCTGCCGCGCAAGCCCTGCCAGCCCTGCCTGCACTCGCACTCACACAGCTCGGCCGCCTCCCCCCCAGCCAGCAAGGCTGCTGGTTTCACATCCAATGGTTTCACATCACTTCTGAGTTAGCCACCACAATCATGACGCTCCTCTTCCCACAGCGATGGAAGTACAACAGCCAGGATATTGAAAAGCAAAGCAAAATAAACGGACCGTGCAGAGGAAGTGGGTGGGAGGGGAAAGGAGGGGAAAGAATGAGTAAGAGCCAGCAGCAAAAGCCCTGCTTTTTTTTGCAGGGCAGGGATGGAGCAGGGAGTGGTGACTGCAGCACTTATTCTCTGCCACCTGGCTGCAGAAGGACAGGCTCGTTTCCTGAGACTGCTGGGATAAGGCACAGCAAAATCGTCATCCAGGAGAGAAGAGTGCTGGGCGGAGGCGCAGGATTGGTCCTCACCGTGCTCCTGGCCTGCTAGATGGTGCAGCCCAGGAGCATCAGTGCCCCAACGTGCCCCTCCCCAGCAGCCTCCTTTTCTGGCCTTTGCAGCCATGCAGAAATGGTGCTGGCCTGGGCTGGGCAACATTTTCATAGCCTCAAAGTGTCGGGAGATAAAAAGGAGGCTCGAGTTTCCAGGATGATCTGCTTGGCAGCTCTTGCCTATAAACAAGCTGAAGGAGGAAGATTTACATTCAGCAAAGAGACTAGACTGGGAAGATTAAGGTTAGTGCTGGTCCACATACACTACCAACGAGGTGTATGGATGATAACTGCAGAAGGCCTACTATTAATAATGATGATGATCATGCTCAAATCTCATCTGTCTGCTTTCACCAGCAGCACCTTGGTGGAGAATGGTGGGCTTATCTTGCCCATAAAATGGGAAGACTTGAAGTGGCTTTCTTATAGAAGTATAGAATCATAGAATGATTTGGGTTGGAAGGGACCTTAAAGATCATCTAGTTCCAACCTCCCTGCCATGGGCTGGGACACCTCCCACTAGACCAGATTGCTCAAAGCCCCATCCAACCCAGTCTTGAACACTGCCAAGCATGGGGCCTGCCACTGGCTGGGAGAAACTCAGTGTCCTATCCACCAGGCCATGCATGGTGCTTCTTGTAGCACAAGGTGGTCACGCTGGTCCATCCACCTGAGTGACATGTGGCGGGATGGACCAAAGAACCATGTCAATCAGCTTGTGAAGAGCATCAGCTTTTACAGTGCTTCGAGGTCAGCTTTGAGAGGTGGCAAGCACGCAGATCTTGATATTGGCAGGCACTAGCAACATGTCAGTCTAGAAAGCAAGGGTAATGGAAATGCAGCCCTGGTCCTGGGAGAGGAGCTCACTGTGAATGGGCCGGATATGTGAAGATGTGCTCTGCTTCATGTGCATGAGTGGAAATAACCTTAGAGAAAAAGATCAATAATGATGCTGCATATTCCACCTGGCCTGCTTCTGGGTACTGCAATGCCTGTCTCTCACTGCTGGAAATGTGTGGTCAGGGCGTGTTCTCCCAGAAAAGCATCTGCAGTGCAGTAAAAGCAGCACGGATCCTTCCCGCAGTGAGGATCCACACTGCTCTATGACAAGTCTGAGATGTGCAAACTGTTCCTGCGCTGAGATGCAAAAGAGATCGCTGCACAAACTGTCCTCTAGGTAAAAAGGTGACTCCTCACGGTAACATCTGCTGGCACACACGAACCCCTGAGACCAGAGCTGACACTCGTGCTTTTCCCACTGTACTTCCACAAGCACAGAGACATGGGTGTCTACAGCACGCACAACGTCCAAGTCCATGCGCAAAGGCAGCCCAGCTGTTCCTGCTCCGGATTATTACCAGTATTAGAGGATTGCAAATTTGAGATGTAAAATTGCATCTTTTCTATCAGATGCACATGAAATGTCAAGGCTTCATTAACAGCACAGTCTGCAACCTCACATCACCTTTTGGGGTGGTGATTTAGGGGGAGGCTTTGAAGCACTGACGACTTTTTGCACTTCAGTCTCTCCACTTACACCTATGTATGAAAACATTGAAAGGCTTACCAACATTACCTTCAAAAATGCCACACTCTAAATCTTTTGACTGCTATGTCATATATGCTACTTGTTTGGAGGAGTGGTGCGTGAGTTGCAAAGCTTGCTTTCTGCTATAGTACATTTTTTACATTTTGTCTCCATGGCTTTAAAAATTCCAGTACTAGTGCAGAATGAAACAAGCTGTATCACCATCTGGTAGTGGAGTAGTGAGTGAAGCAGTTTTAATGCATCTGTTTATGCCAGTGGTAAATTTGGCCCTTATAAATTTTAAAATATGCTCCAACAGAAAGGATTTTAAAAATTAGGTGCTAACTGCATTTTTATCTGAGGATCAAACCTGGACTAATCCAGCAGATCCTTTTAAGATTACTGGCAATTATTATGTCTTTTCCTTTGAGTGGAGTTCCATCTCCCTAACACTCGGGCTTTGCCAGCAAGTCCTAAAGGGTAGGTTGATATTTCTATTGTGAGGCATTAAGAAAAGTGCAGTGTTGCCTCTGTATGGGTACTAAAGAGGGTGCAACTTTATTTACAGTGTAAAGTGCATCACACAGAAGTTGTTCAAAACACACAACAAGCAGTGACATAAATGACAATACAGTACTGGGTAGGGAGGGGAAAGTGTTCCAGCAAGTATCAAAACATCATCAACAGCACTAATGTAACAGCCTCTAGTTTCAGCTACTCTGTCCTACCACCACATCTCCTTATGAAATGTGTTGACTGGCTTGATCCCAGGACTCCATGTACTAGTCACCAGTGTGACACTGGACTGCTGAAAGCCATCCTGCAGCCCCGAAGTCTCCAACAATGTCCTGCCAGTTCTAAGCACTGTCCTCACCGCCGCTGCTCTGCTCTGGAGAACACCAGGGCAGAGTCAGCGCACACACCAGAGAAGCACACTGGAAAAGGGACCAAAACATGAGAGTGACATATAAATAAAGATCTGCTTTTCTCACCCATGCACTCTTTTGCTTGAGAAGTCCTGTGTTGCTCACTGCACCTTCCATTCAGATGTCGTTACGGCAGCAAGGAGGTCAAGGAACAAAGTGCCTACAAATGGTGGTGACTCTGGGTTGAAATCCAGACATTATTTACTGAACACTAACTTCAGTCAAAGCTGTAAACATCGATGGCTGTGGAGCTAGCTGGGAGACAGAAGATTGTTGCTACGTGCTAGCAGAGTCCATTACAAAAAGAAGATTGTGGGAGCTGAAACAACAACTCTTCAGCTGGTTGCAGCTCCCACTGGGAAGGAATCTACATTCACATTAATCTGATCCCCTAATGACTCCTATTCTTTACCTATCAGTTTTTCTTTTAATTGGATGAAAGCTCTTACTGGCTCACAACTGTGCTTGTTTCCTTCTTCCCCGTTTCTGGTCTTGGGTAACGGCCATCAGTTATGTGTCAGTATTTACTAGTGCCCTATTACTGTAACTGTTAGCTCATTTTGGTGTCATATCACTTTCCTGTGTCCGAGTTCATGCATTCATAAAAGGAAGGTTAATCTATAAAGGAGGGAGATGTGGGGCAGGATGTGCACACTCTAAATCCGGAGGGTAACTAAGCAGGAATGCTACAGAAGGTAAAATTTATTTCTGCTTCTTCTTTCCCAGTGCTGACTGCAAGTCATGCTCTTCTATTATTACTGGGAAAAATGGAGCTTCTGATCAATGACTCTTAGGTTCTCACTCTAACATCTTCTTTCATAGATCAGACTTTTTGGTAACCAACAATAATTACCAAACATCTGACCTCAAAAAATGCATGTGATTTCCACCTTGTAATTCCACCACCCTGCTTAACCATAGGGAAATTTTAGCATCTCAGTTCATTAGAGCATGACTTAACGATGGCACTCAGGTGTGTGTTATCCTCAGATGCAATGGGATCAACAGAGAAAGAGATATCTGACAGCATGTGTACTCTCAGTATTTCTCACTCAGCCGAGCACTTCTGCCTGTGTGTGTACTCAAGGGAGGCCTTTTCCAGTTCTCTGAGAGTTCTGCATAACATAAATACAACCTTTCTGTAAGCAAATAGCAAAGTTTCACCTGTAAACATAACCGGTGTCTTCTCTTTCCATTTCAGGGGCAGTGAAACTCTGGGACCCACACCCCATGTATCAAAAGCATTCACCTGGCAGACAGCGGCTAGACATGTATTTCATCATTTACACAGGAAGGAGATATTGGTTGCAGGCAGGTGGTTTGTCCCATGGCAAGTGGGAAGCGCAAGTTTCAGTGGTCCTCCTGCTTCCCACTGCTGGATCCTGGATTATCCAGTTTTAGAGCGACACCTGAACTGCCCCTAAGCCAAAAAAGCCTCAAAGGCTCTTGTTGGCTAGACTTGGTCCATCTTTCTCTGAATGACATGATGTTCTCTCATCTTTTTTGACTATTTTACCAATAAATCTCAGGTAAAAATCATGCTGATGCCTTCCACTAAGTCACTCTCCAATTATGTTAATGTCACATAATATACATTACAGAATCTTCTTCTTATGCCCACCAGAAACTGTGGTTACAACATGGACTTTATCACATGTACTTCCAATTTACATCAAAATGAGTTCAGAAATAGGCCCAATGCAAAGTTTAGCGGCTCAGTTAGCCTTGCGTAACTATTCTTTACTGTTGAGTCGCTGGACTTAGTTATGCTTTGGCTGATGGTAAGCAGAATTGCCACATCCTGTTTAATCATGGTTGGCAGTATAGTATGGTTTAATTAGCTGACAGTATGTAAGAAATGGGAGGGACCTCACTATACACAACCACTTCCTCAGTGGACAGTAGGAATCTTTATGTGTATGTGTGTATGGTGTGTGTAGCAGCATATATTTGATAATACTTTTGTAAATGAGAAATACAGATGAATTTCTTTAAAAATGGAAAGGCATAGTAAAAAATGTACCACAAAATAAAATACAAAACAAGGGAGCTGAGGGGGAAGGGAAGCAATGGATTTGATTTACGACGCATTAGATTCCAAGTCCTGGTGCCTAGGCTGAAGAAATATCTGAAGGTAGAACTGCTGCTCTGATGTTAAAAGGGATAGAATCCAGTCTTCCGTTTCCTGCATCAAAAAAGCCAAACAAAATAAAATCAGTGCTGTACTGAACATACCAAACAAGATCAACAGTGAGGCATGAGAAGATGGTGTCTGCAGGTACACCGGGGATTAGAGTGCCACAGCTCAAGATGGCATATTGACAGGGAAAAGAGTGGACATGGGGAATAGAGAGATCTGGCATTTAATACAAGTCATGACCCATCACAGAGTGGTTTGGAGCTAATCTTGCCCTGGATGCCGACAAAACCTTTTGGCCCTTTCAGCTGCCCCTTATAAGTCACACCCAGTTAACCTGCAACAGCGTATCTTTGGTATCATGGCATTTACTCCTGCTTTGCTTGTATTGAGTCCTCAGCACAGCATCATAACCCATAAAAGAGCCACTGGCAGCTGAGGGCAAACCTTAACAAAATACGAAGCAGATCTTAGTGCTTGTTTCTGTCTCTTCTCCTCCTCTCACTGCCCCAGTTCTGGGTGTAAAACTTCCTCTCAAACAGCTTTTGAAGGGATGAACTGCTAGACTGCCAGCCTCTCAGACTTGATCCATGCTCTCTCAGACTTCACAGTGCAGCACTTGGACAAAAAAAAAAAAACGAAACAAGAAGAGTCCAGAGTCCAGTTTGGCAATAGCCTGAAACTTTTCTTTGCCTCAGTGATAAACTCCATATTTTTTGGCTGCTACGTCCACTGGATTTCGGCTTCTCTGCTTCATGTCCTGAATGGAAATACTATCAGACTTTTTATGTGTAGCTTACATTCTAAAGCTTGATACTGTTTGTTGGCAGTACATTTAAGTTACTTCACTTAGGCATATATAATCACAGATGACAAATGAAAACTATTCGTTTTGGACAATGTGATTTCTCAAACAAGCACCTTTTCTATAGCTTTAAGATAAACAGCATCTCAGAGAGTCAGGGAGGAATTTCTGTCACTCCCTGTCCAGAAAGAAGAATAGAAAAAATGTACAACGTCTTTGTCTGTATCCTGAATAAAAATATTAATATTCAGCTGTTATTTATTTACCTCTCCAAGATCATGAGCAATGTGTTCAGTAGGAGCCTGTGTGAGCTGAGGTATAAATATTTTTGCTAGCATGTTTTCATGGCCCTCATTAATATTCCATGCAGGGAGCAGGAGGACTCATGCTGCATCCTGACCACAACGATATCATTGCCATCCCACCACCCTTCCCTGTTCAGGGCTGTAAATAGCTCTTAATGGCAGTGTAAAATAAAACATCTTTCCAAAGAAAAACTGGGTCCTGTTCAGACTGACCTCGAAGCTAAACACCCAAACTTCACAAGTTAACTTTAAAAAACAAAGCTAGTCTGCTATTGGCCCCATTAGACACGAATCAGCAAACCCAAACACAAGTACTGTTAAAACTCTCTAAAAGAGAGCACATGTGAACCAGATCTAAGCCCAGCCCTTGGGCCTCTTGATACAGGGACTCCACTGCCAGGTGGCTTGAACTGGGACTTGACTCAGAGACACTGTGTTGTACTCTTTAAATGATTACATCACCCAACACTAGGTGTAAGAAGAGCTATTATTTATAACATCTGTTGCATGGCTCTAGTCTTGAACTTGGACCGAGCTGAGGTATATACAATTCAAAATGAACACTTGTACACAAGTTTCCAAATTTCCTTAAGAACATTCTGTATCAGACTATAACAAACATCTCAATTTCCACCATTAAAAATAAGGCTAAACCTTGCGGGTTTGCCTGTCTGCTTACATGTAAATGTACCACTTCCTGAGTTTTCTAGAAGTTTGGCAATCATTTTGCAGATTATTCTCTACGGTCTTTCCAGATTGCCCATAAATCAGGAGCCATCCGATGACGACTGATTTACAGGATCTAGAGATGCTCAAAATGCGCAAAATTAATTGCACATTCTTCAGATATAGAGTACAGTAGGGTGTGATTCAGCCTAGATATGGGACAGCCCTCGGCAACACTTACCTAGAGCAGTCATGTCCAGTCCATGATGAAGGACAATAGCATCGATTTGGTCGTATGCACTTCCCACCATTTAAGCAAGGCAACTGGCAAACAGCTGCGTACAGACACATACAGAGTTGCATTAATGAGCACACCCACAACAAGCGGATTAAGGAGCCAGGGCACTGAAAATCCAGCCTGCATTATTCTGTTAAGAACAGGCTACTCTCAAAACTACAACATTAAATAGCACCTGTGAGTCTGTTGTAAAAGATGGCTTGCTCTGGAAAGGGCAGCCTCAGAAGGACATCTCTGCTGAATGTGATTTGACACTCTCTGCTGCTTGTTGCTATTGCGCTTTTGCTGCAGCGTATGAGCTGCATGAAACAGCCAATGTATTATTTTATGTTGCCTTAAAAATTCTTTTCTTTTTGCCTCAACTTGAGGCAAAAAAAAAGGAATGCAAGTGGAAGCAGGAGGAGGAAACAGGAGAGAAGAGTTAGAAGATCAACAGGAGAATAGGCCTTATTTCTAGGAAGAAAATGTGGGTTTATATGAAAGGAATGTGACAGCTAAAAAGCAGCCAGGACAAGCAGACACCAGATGTGGTAAAAAAGTACAGAATGAGGCAGCATAAACAGAGAAAGTTAAAGGTCAGAAAGCCGTTTACAGATCAACAGGAGGCACGTCAATGGCAACCTGCATGGAGACAAGGAAAGGAAGCAGAGAATGACAGTAGGTTCCTGAAAGACACTGGATAACCATAGGAGGTGTAAGTAGGCGGTACCAGGCATTTGAATTAGAGAACAAACACTAGCCTGCCTGACAGGGTCATGCTGGGCCAGCTGTGAAATGGCTGCATCTGCTTTTGGGTAACGGCCTAGCCCAAGGGTAGCAAGTAGCAAAACAAAAGTCAAGGCTTCAAGTCTTCCTAACAATTTTGAGACTGGAAGATAAAGCACCAAAGAATTTAGAGAACACATTTAGAGACTCTCTTAATGAGGTACTTCGAACAGAGACATTTATATTGCAGGAAAGCTGAAAGACATGAAGTCTTTTAAGCAGATAATGCCGTATCTAGAGGAAAGACCTAAAGATACCAGTGAGGACAAATGCTGAGTAATATTTTTGCAAGAAATATCCATATGGAAACACTGATTAAAGTGGAATTACAGGAAATGGAAATAAGTAACCACAGGAATGTGAAAGGAGATGGAAAAACACTACTATGATTCCTCTGGGCCAAACATGAACAAATAATGGCAGGTGATTATAGACATGGACCATCCCTGTGCAATTAAGTGCACCAAGTTTGTGACATTGAAAATTACTTCTGATTCTGGAACGAAACATCTTTAGCTCTCACTTTATGCACATACTTATTCCTGTGAGACGAGCAGTTAATCCAAATATTTCTCATTTCACTTTGGTCTATCATGGCAAAAGGTCAAGACCAGTAAGTAAAATGAGAAGCAGTTTAGTAACTTCATAAGCAGTGGTTACGAGCTTCTATGAATGGGCTTTGACACAGAGAGAGCTGCTCACTGGTATTTTTTATTCACCTACCAAAAAGCAAGTCAGCCTGAACAGATTTGAGTTGCTAGCCCAAAAGTGAAAAAGGCATCTATTCTCCTCAATGACCTATACTGTTAGAGCTGTAAAGTTTGTGAAATATGAGAAGAAATGATGCATTATGTGCTACGCAATTGTCCCTTCAGAAAACAGTAGTTCTCAGTTAAAATGTTCACTCCAGAATTTCAATTTGCTGAAGGATGGTTGGGTTTGCTGCTTATCCTGCAGACTCATTATTCTTATCAGTTGAACAAATAATATGAACATTTGTTAACAAAAGCATGACTTCCTCCTCCAGTTCACCGAATCAGCCACTCCAAAATCTTGCAGGAAGGCAAAATCAGGCTTTCATGTTAAGGCCCTGTTAACAATCAGTTAAGGTGCACCCGGACAATAAAAATACAGTGAACTGCACAAAAATTTTTAAAAATAGTTAACATTCATTAGTGATTGAGATTTAATAACAACTGAAAGACATTTCAACAATCACTCAATTGCTATGAGTTTTACAGGCTATTTCCACAGGGACAAGCCTTTCAAAAACTGACATTTGTTTAGCCTTGGTCTGGAACCATATATCCCAAACTTGGGTTCAAATAGTATCCCTAATTGCAAATCAGCCTCATCGGACACAAGCTGACTTGCCAGGACACAGGTCTGGAGCCTAGAATCACTCCCCTCACTACCCCTCACTATTTTGGTGTGCTACATGCCCTTCAGCCTCAGTTAGGTGCATGTAAGACATCTAGTAAAATGCAGCACACGTTAAATTTGTTCAGAGAACTTAGATGATACCTAATGTAAGGTACCCACATACCGTGTACACAGTACCTTACATGGGTACCACGTACCCATTAAACTCAACTATCCTTAAGCAAATCCTTGCTTTGCTCTGCCCTCTTGCCTAGCTCAGCGCACAGGCAGTAAGTGGGAGTCCCCCAAATCAGACAGCTATGTGGTGAAAAACCTCTGTAGTACCTGCAGCTTGTTTGTGAGTGTGATGGTGACCGTCATGTGCTGAAGATGAAACTGAAATTCTAACTCTTCTTGGAATGGACAGTCTAGTTTCATTCTTCTCTTTGGAAATCCTCTCTTCTCTGCCCTGCTTCTTCCAGACAGCACTTTTGTGAATGTTGTCTGTCCTTTCTGGGAGCAAACTTTTCTGAGGATTTTAAAGACTTACCAGGGACTAGTTTGAAAATAGCTTGCAGCTGCGGACAGCAAATCCTCCAGGAATATTGTTGCAGGCCTCAGTTTTCCTGTGAGAAGCTTAGTAGTTCTACAGAGTATTATTGAACGGTGCTAGGGATTGATAGTAGAGTCACAAAAAGTGAGAAAAAATACAGGTGAAAAGAGTTTTACCTGTATGGCAGCGCGATCCAGTCCATCCAAGGGGGCAGTCACACTGGTAGGGGGCCACACAGCGACCTCCATTGAGACACGGCAGAATGCATATTGCTAAGGAGAGGAGAAGAGAACCAGTGAAAAGAATTACCTCCCATGTAAGCAAAGAATAAAATGTGCAAGAAAAGAACCTGTGCTTAATTAGAAACTCTACTTCCCCTTGAAGTGCTTGCATGCAGTATCAGCAGAGTTGAGTATGATCTACCCACAAGGCATGAGCAGCAAATACGACTGGCATGGCAGCGAGAAATGAGAAGGAATGATGACAAACAAATGGACAGACTGGAGCAATTGCTAGAGTCCTCCAGATGCCTGTAGGCTCTGTGCTCACTGGAAATGAGCAGGGCTGTTTGTTTATTTCTCATGTGTAATACCCACAGACATGTCCCACTTCTGTGACAGAGGCTAACAAAATCAGTTCATGCTTTAATTACAAACAACTGGATTGTTTGTGAGTCCCACAAGGCAATGGCCAAATCAATTAATCTATGCACTGCCCATAGAAAAGCACTTGGTCTGGGGCAGTGAAAACATGCCAAGGCAGGTGATACCACAGGCTCCCCATGGAAAGACAGCTTTGATAGAAGGCATTTTGGGTGCAACAGGTTGACTGTGGCTGGAAGCTTTGGGGAAGAAAAAGCAGATACCAAGCCGCTGAAGGCCTCAGGACTGAGGCACCAATCAAGCTATACTGCTCCTGTGAGCAGACGACCTGCAAAATTGTCCAATGTGCACACTGGTCATGACTTAAGTACCTTCAAAAAAACTACCATCTCCACTACCCTAATGGAATGAAATATTCTGTGAACATGCTCTAATAAGAGCAAGAGTTGAGCTGGGTCTCAAATTTAGACCCTTGAGTGGCACTTCCAGCAGAGTTTTATACTGGGAAGGTGGATGGGGGTTGCAGAGGATTGATGCGGAAGTTCTTTCTCTTCTGCTGCACAGCAGAGGTCAAGCTGAGCAGGTGCAGTCAGGCTGGATAAGAAAAGAACATTGAAGTTCCACAGATCCCATGGGACTAACCCCTGTCACCAAGAATTACTTGTCTATATCATTTAACTAGTAGCGCTCTGCATGTCTTTTAGAGTGGTCAGGCCTCTCTCAAGAAGTTGAGTTTATCTTGTTATCTGTGAAATGTACTGTGAACCATAAGGTGACTGAACTCTGTCAGAGCTCTGTGGCCTCACCTGTGGCCTGATCCTGACAGATTGGTGCCCAATGCTAGCACTCAAAAATCCCTTTGACTTCCACAACAGGCCCTCAAGTCCGAAGACTAAACCTATCTTTTCTGTTCAAAGGTGCACCTTACTAGACAAGCAATGCTGCAAAACTGAGGTGGCACTAACCAATGGTGGGAATCCTTTTCTCCTTTCCTCACTACCCATGCCAAAGTAAAGAAAAAAAAAAAGAAAAAAGAGAGCTAGTGCCTGTATCTGCATGAAGTGTGATCTGGCTAGTCAGCTGCCTGTTCATTTTCCTCATACGGGAAAACAGGGTCTGAATTGGGATGACAGATCAAAAGGACTGGGGGCAGAAAATTTGTCCTCTGGTCCTGAAGAATGCATTAAATATTATTACTAATTGTAAGATAAGGAAATCAACTGTGGCATACCAAACGCAATTCTGCCAGGCACAGGCTCAGCCCTCTTCTGCTGAAACTGTGAAATGCACAGGGCTGAGTTTGTGTGTCTGGCTGTGATGCTAGTGACAGACACAGGGGCAGCAAAAGGGGGCTGTGTGAATGCACAACATAGCTGGAGTTTCTGTAAGTGCAGAAGGACAAAACTTGCCGAACTACTTCTCCTCATTCTGTATCTACAACGAATTTGTGCCATGTGGAAATGACACTGCCACAGAGAAGACTCGAAAGCTGCGGAGGACCTCAGAGGACCATTTTAAGATGTGATACATCTACCTTGCAAAATGCATGAGCCACATTCCTCTCCATGAACTACAGGAGGAGGTGCCTATCTTTTTGTAGGTCTCCATGTATACTTGGAGTCAGGGACAGTGACAACACCTCAGCTTCAGGTGCTCTTGGACAGCTTTAAAAGATGTCCAGCTAAAGCTTTTAAGTCAGTGCCACACGGAGTACTAAATACAACAAGGGTACTTTCCTTTTCTATCCACACAGACCCATGCCTAACTATGTGTACAGTAATAAGGCTTCTCGTGCAGCAGCTATGCCAGCATGAAAGGGTTAGCCCTCCCAAACTCCTTGTGCTAAGATCATAATGAAGAAAATGGGGAACATGGCATAAACTGCTATCTCCCATGTCACCCAGGGAATCTCTGACAGGCCCAAGAGTCAGATTTGTTTCTTTTCAATCTGAACAGATCCAGTTCTCTAACTATTCAGAGATCAAGACCACAAAGAGCCAGCCCAGAATTTGTGGGCCACAGGCACACAGGTGAGGAAGGACAGCATGGAAAAGATGACACAGTTGTATTACTTGAACAGGAATTGATAAGGTTCATAATCACAGACTGATAAAAAAGGAAGCCGAGAAACAAATGCATCCATCAGCAGTACACTCACATCTCTTCTGTTCTAACCCCTGTTCTTTCCCCCATACTATTAGAAACAGACTTCAGAGAACTGAAGCAGGCTGTTTTTCAACCATAAGTGAAAGAACACCCACAAACAACATCACATCAATTAAAAAAGTGCTTGTTTTGGTTTGGAGATGTCAAGGCATGGTCATTTATCCAGAAACAAGCAATCAGTCGGTCCTTTGTGTTCTAATTTGTCAAGCAGAATAAAGTAGTGATTTTTACGGTTTTGTCTCTTATGCTTTTAATTTTCCCATCTGGTTCACTGCAGTAAATTCACTTGCCTTACCTATAACAGCCTTAAAATTACATTTAGGGATGATATACATACGCTCTTCACAGAGACGACCCATCCAGCCATCTGGACATGAGCAGGCATTTGGTCGCTCACAGATGCCACCATTCTGACACGGAAACCGACACACAGCTGCAAACAATATAATGTTATGAAAAACCCAAGACAGCTAATTAGAAGCTTAGCAATTCAGCATTTTGCACAGGTCTTTGCAGTTGTAAAGTTTAGAGTAGAACAAACAAATGTAGTGAGGTTCAGAAACATACCTTGACTTTGATTTCAAGGGCTACATTGTTTTCTGGCTCTGTGTGTCTGACTAGGTACTGTGAGCAAGAGCAAAGGAACTCTTAAGATGATCAGTCACCTCTGTGCCTGGGAAGATCATGGAACAGATCCTTCTAGAAGCTATGCTAAGGCACATGGAGGACAGGGAGGTGATTTGAGACAGTCAGCATGGCTTAACCAAGGGTAAGTCCTGCCTGAGCAACCCAGTGGCTTTCTGTGATGGAGTGACTACATCAGTGGACAAGGAAAGAGCTACAGATGCCATCTATCTGGACTTCTCTAAAGCCTTTGATATGGTCCTGCACAACATCCTTCTGTCTAAATTGGAGAGATATGGATTTGATGGGTGGACTGTTCAGTGGATAAGGCATTGGTTGGATGGTCACATCCAAAAAAAACTCCACCCCAGACAAACATGTTACCTGCCCCCCCCCCCTTCTAAATTAACTCTAAAATAAAATCAAGATTTCTTCTAACCTTGGTATGAAACACCAAGATAATGCCATGTGGCATAATATAGGGTTTGTTGAAAATAAGATTAAACACTGTGGTAGAACAAGCAATTTTAATTGCACTATCATCCAGCATAATGAGGAGTGACCAACAAGGGTGCAGCAGTAGCACAGTGAAGTGTTTACCTGTGGAACCCAAAGTGTGATTATAAACTTCACTTAGCATTCATGCAGACTGGTGCTCCTTGGCTCACACACCGGTTAATAAGCACCTGATCATAAAAGTGAGGAATTTAAAGCGGACTCTACCAGGCTAGCCCAACACGATGCCTGGACTGGACAGGCTTTGGACTTCATCATCATTTCTATGACATCGTATCGTATCTTGGCTAATACATCCAGGAAAACCAGGACTACTTTACAAAATCAGGTGGCAAGCTAAGTACAAACATGTTAGACTTAAAGATCATTGGAGGAAGTACAATCCTTGTCATGTTGGTGTACATACTATATATAGAAGATCAAAAATTGTGGCTTTGAGACGATACTACAGAACAAATAAGTAATCAGACTAACTTCTAATTAGTGGTAGTTATGAACAGAGGAAACTCGGTGTGAACTGCTAATTGCATCCTATCTTTAATTAGTTACTAGGTGAGCAAAATACAAGTTTAGGCTTTGAGTGTTTCAGATCTCGTTCAATGTTAGTATTAAATACAAACAGTGGTTTAGCACACTGAAACACCGTTCAGACCTGAGCTCCACTTTGGAAAGAATGCAACTCTTCCCCTGATAGAGCCAAACTTGAGTCACTCTTGCAGCTAAGCCACGCCAAGCTGCAAGCTCCAGCTTGGAGTCTGCTGAAATGAGGCCAAAACTTTTGCCATTTTATTTTTCAGTCTCAAGAGCCTTCCCTTCAAACGTCAGTTGATAATGAGAATGGGAAAAGACCTTAGGCCCTGGCAGGTTCACAGAAGTTGCAATATTTTAACAGGTATTTTGAACAATTTTTGTTGTGAAAATATCTGTGACTACACAGACAGCTTGTCTCTGGGTGCTGACTAAAGCAAAATACTGTGCCAACTAGATTTCCTTTGTGCAATGAAAATTTATGAAAGTTGAATCAAAAACCATTTAAAGCTTTGCATGATCCACGCCACTTAAAACGATACCCCATGAACATACAATGGGATGGAAGGTAAAAAACCATATAAATGATATCCCACGTTAAATTCAAAGGCCATGAAAAATGGTCTCTGAAATCTGTTTTCTCTGTCTCTCTGATAATGGAGAAGATGTGGATATTTCATGAGTTACAGAAATCGCTTTGGATGGCAACTCCATCTTTCTAAGTAATCCAGGATCTCAGGCAGAGATAGGCTTTTCCTGGATTTCTGCCCAGGTCCTGGTTGTGAAACTGAATGAGTAAGTCAGTATCATCCCTAGGTGTGCGCTTGTTATACAACAATTTAGGCAGGCAGTGACTCTGTGTCTGTAGCTGTGGGGATTATTCTTCACTCAACAGACAAGACTAGAGAAAGGCTTAGAGCAGGAAATTAGGCTGGGATCTCATTCTCTTTTTTTGCTACTGTAAAAGCAAGCAGGGCAAATACAGTCCTGATGTGCTGGGGAGAGAATGGGCACAATTAACTGTGACTTCGGTTAGTGGTAGCACATCTCACATCCATGGTATCAATCTTAATCTTTGAGATCCCCTTGTAAATCCATGCCTGATAGTTATCTCCACAGGATACAAAAGCATTACACTGCTGCAAGACAAACATGGGTAAGAAGGGCAAAAAAATAATTTCTGGTATTTGTTCTCAGCTTTGCCAAAAAGCTTTCCTGTGGTTGCAAGTGAATAATTTCCTCCATGCCTCAGTTGCCCTCACATAATTCTCTTGTTTGCTGACAGGGTATGAACTGTTTGGTTGGTAGCTCCACACTGCCCACTCCTGATCAGCAAGATGCAGGCAGAAGCCAAACAGACAATACAGATTTTAGAGCATTTCAGAGAGAAAAAAAACTGGAGTCAGACAAGCTGTGTGCATGTGTGCACACAGTCTGTGGAGTCCTGCAGGTGTTTATGATCGGCAGATCCAGGCTAATACTTCTCACCCCTGAAACTCAGATCAGAATCTGGCCTGCAACCTCTAACCAGCACTGATTCAGGCAAGTGCAGCTGTGGTGAGAGCTCTCCCAAAGCAGCTAACGAAGTCTGCTTTTTAATTATAATATTTACGTTAACTAACCTGTTCAACCGGGCAAGAACGTTTCAAGCAGGCTTAGGACACATTAATAATCAACTCACAGAGCCAAAACCAAGAAATGCAGTATGAATCATTACAAAGAGTGCTTTCATGTCGCTTCTGATGTAGACCACAAAGGCTTGCGTCCTGTAGGCCTTTTGTTAGGCAAATCCCTCAAATGAATTATAAAGCAGTTTTGAAAGATTATTTTGACATGTGTCACAAAAACACAGGTCAGTCCTCTCAGAAACTTCTTTTGTCCTGTTTAGTTCCCCTTTCAGGTGAAAAAAGGGGTGGAAATTGTTATTGCTCTCCCTTAACACACCAAAAGGCAGGCTATTCTGCTTTGTTTTCCTGCAACTACACTCTGATCATCTGTCCACCTCATCAGTTTGTTTTTTGAAATAATTTTTCCTAATGCTTATTTCTCTGGTCAGTCCCAGTAGACTCCATAGTGTTGCAAACAGGATACACGTTTGACAATGCTTTGCAGATCAGCCCTTCCAGGTTGCTAGTAACCAGTGGCAAGACCCTCTTTTAGCAGAAAATTACAGCCCTTGGCATAAAGTGGGGTTCTGTGTAACTAATAAATAAGAATAAAAAGTAAAGCTAGTGATGTTAAAGGGGCAGCTGAAGAATCTGAAGTGTTATAATCTGAAGAGATAATAGCCAAATAATTTTGCTAATGAACTCTAGCTTAGGTAGAGTAGCTATTATGCAGAAATGCCTAGAATTCTGCAGCCAACACGGTTTAGAAAGAAATGACGAGATACTTGTCAAACTTTTCAGAAAGGGCTTGGTGCTTTGGGAGTGTAAATTTCTAACAGGACTTTTGGATACCTCTTGACATCTGAAGAAACTCAGGTGCTTTCACTGTAAAACTCTGCTTGTCTACTTGAGAGGTGATTATTCATGGCAACTGCAAGCCATGGTCACGTAACTGGGAGAAACGCATTTTTCAGGAGCAGCTTTTCTATTCCTGAAACGTTCAGGAGTTAAAAGCCCACTTCTTTGGCTCTGGGTCTCCTCAAAATGATCTACTGATCCATGTTTTTACATGCAATTACAACTACCAGATACATAATTTTAACAGAGTGCCTGCTCTCATAGAGCAGGGCAACTCAGCTTCTCTAGGTCTTAAAATTCATAATATTTTGCTATCAAAATTTATATAAAAAAATTATGAGTGGGCCCTGATTAGTCAGGCTTAGCACAGCATGGAATTCTCCATCTCCAAAGGGCTTCTGACCTAAACAGAAAATAGCCAAGGAGCAAGGAAGTATTGTTGCTTCTATTTTCAACACAGGGAGCTGAAACTTGCAGGAGGAGAGGCAGACCTAACAACTTTGATGATGGCTCTAACGTTCCCAGATGAGTGTTCTGGCACCTCCCCTCTTCTGTGGGAATTCTTGAGCCTAGGGAACGGAGCTGCTTGCAACTGGCCACTAATGTGCCCTAAGCTTTTTCACTTTTACTACATTTCTAAAACAAAATACCTAAGCCTGTTTGTAGTATGGTTGCTGTTACACCAACTGAGATAAGGCTTCAGAATGCAGCTAACTCACTTCTCTACAGCTACCCAGCAGCAGGCGGCTGGTCAAGCTTCTGATATGGAAATGGCAGATGGCAAGGTCTCTTCCATCAAAGCCCTGTGACCCCGGAATCCTTTTGCTACGCCTCATCCTTGGTTTTTACTATATGAAGATCCTTGTATCTGTTTTTATCTGTTTAGTTTATAATCTCTGTTTTGTGTTGGTTTCCCCCATTTTCTGTTCAAAACTTTTTATTTATTTGAATCTTCTGTATAGAGGAATTAATTCTGTAATATAAACAAGTGAATTTTTTAGCTCAACAAACCAAAAAGTGACATTTTGCTGCTGGTATGCCAAGGGTCGAAAGGCTACATTTTGTCTTTGTTATTTTGTTAAAACCATGACTTTTCTGCAGTACTTAGTGTGTATTATTTAGTGAGCTGTATCAACCTATCCTTAAGAATTTTATTGCAAAACAATGTTCAGGAGCTGCCAAGCTCTAAACACAGTGAGAGACACTAGGCACTCATTGGATCACTTTTGCTTTCTGCTGTACTTGATCTTGGACTATGAAAAACTGACTGGCAGTGAGTGTTTATGTGAAACAGCTCAGCATGTCAGAAAGATGACTGGTTCTGTCACTTTCTCACAAAAGATGTGAGGAGGGAAGATCTTAGGTGTGGGATACAACGTTGTAGCAAACAGAACAGTAAGATTAGGAAGGACTAAAGAGAAAAATTGTGGAAGTCCTCTCTTTCACTTGGAAAGAAAGCAATACCCTGCTCTTTACATGCCCTGGGTGAAACTGTGACTGCACTGAAACTAGCAAAAATTTCATTTTCATTTTTATTGCAGCCAGGATGACACCTCCGTGCTTATGGCAAGTTAAGATGTGCTTCTGTTCATAAAAAAGACTTACCTTTGCAGGTAGGTGGTGTTGTCCATGTTCCATTTTCTAAGCAAATGCTCCGCAGGGGCCCCTCCAGCATGTACCCACTGTAGCACGAATAGGTGATCATGTCTCCATACTGATAGAAGCTACCACGAATCAGAGCATTCTCAATGTGAGCTGGGGGGCCGCAAGATATCTCTAAACAAAAGAAATCACCCAGAGGCTGGTGAGCTGCAATGCCTACAGGATACAGTTTCTAACCCTGGACGGCACTGCACAAAAGGATCTGCGAGGTGCCAGAGAGACACCTCTGATGGGAAATCAATAAGCAGGACTTCTTCATGGTGCAGACACTCACAAGGAGAACCAGTGAGCAGGCAGATGGCCAGGAACAGCAGTTTTAGGTAACGCAACAATGGCTATATCCACCATATAGATCAGAAACTTTCAGATGGTCCCAGCCTATACTGACTTTGTAGAGTGAGGTGATGTCGCTGTCTGACAGCAACAATATTCCTTGCCAGAAGCCAAACAGCTTTCAGATATGCCTGCAAAAGGACACTATGCATTCTATCAATGTCAATAAACACAGTAAAAGGCAGCACCTCTCCCTACAACTCTCATCACCCATAATCTCACAGGATCATTCCTGGGATATTTAGGGTATCCAACAAACAATCAAAGCTCAGTGCTTTCAAAAGGTAAATTGAGAATAAAATTACAGTAGGGTATAGTCGATAGAAGAATGAATGCTCTTGGGGCATCAACCCACACAGATATATTCTGGATCCTTTTAAAGAAACAACTCTGTTAGAAAGAAAGAAGAAATAGCTCTTCTGTAGAGCTTCTTAGGTTGCCTTTATGTGCCTGAATCTCTTGGAGTGACCCACCTCTCCAAATGGCAGTAGTAGACAAAAGCTCTCTTCCAGAATAACTGCACCTAGGTGGAGCACTGTGTTGACATGTCTGTGCCGTCATGCTCCTGTGTGACACAGCTGTGATCATCAGCCCTCTAGAAAGTACTAAGCCCCTGCGGAACTGGACCTTGTGTACTTACTTTCACACTTAGCTGTTGCTGGAGTCCAGGTCTCATCAGCCTTACAGGTGATCACAGACTGCCCTTTCAGCTGGTAGCCTTCCCTGCATCTGATGGATACGTTCTGACCAACATAAAAATCCACTTCGGACAGAAGGGCATTCTCTGGGATTACGAAAGGCACAGGACAAGGGTTTGCTGTTTAAAGAAATAGTGTGAGGGAAAAAGGATGGAAGAAGAGAATACTTTAGAGTAGTTTCTGCAAATTTCAAAATCAAGTAATAACAAAAGCAATAGAAATGGATGCTGCACACAACTCCAATGTGTAATTTGATGTAAAGTTATGAGATTTGGGTCATAAAATAATAATAAAAGGTTGGATTCTCTGCTGTCACATGGCTTGCTACCATACTCTACCATACTACCATACCATACATGCCAGTAGAAGATATACTAAGGATTTAAGTGGCAAATATCCTACTTGTTACTATCAAACCATTCTCTCTTGTCCTTCCTGTTTACTATAACCTTACTATAAAAAAGAGCCAGACCTATCCTACTTCTTTTTCTGAGGGGCTGGACCAATAAAGAGCAGCAAAAATCCATGTGTTTGAGTAAAGACTTCATTAGAGTTTAGAATTTCTCTGATAATCTTATTTATTGCTGGCTGTAAGCTTGTTGAGCTATTTTTGCATGCTTTATTGATGTCATCATGAATGTGGAAAAGGTTGGACTCTATATACAGCAGAGACTGATGCCAGTTTCCTGAAACTAAAATCCTATGAGTCCTTTGTAATACAAAAATTAAATGTCCCAGTTAACCACCCTAAGATACAGTGGATCTTAAAATTAGCTACAGACACATACAGCAACAGGGAAGGCTATATAGGGGGTGCATGCACAGCACACATGTGCATAAGGTGCTATTTCACAGAATAATTTATACATCCATTAAGTCCAACCTCCTTCTCAAAGCAGGGCCAACTATAGGTCAGAGGTTGCTCTGGGACTTGACCAACTGAAATTTGAGTATCTCCAAGATGGAGATTTCATGTCCTCTCTGGGTCCTTGTTCCTTCATTTGCCTGCTATGATGGTGAAAAGTTTCTTCAAATACTTAATTGGAATTTCATTTCTTGCAACTTGTGTCCATGCCTCTCATCCTACCACTGTGCACGTCTGAGAAGAGTCTGGCTCTTTTTTCTTTACACACTCCCAATAGTCAATTGTAGACAACAATAACATCCCCCTTTTGCCTTCTCCTCCAAACTTTCCTCTCACCTGATTTCTCACATATCAAGTGCTTGACTATAATTGACTCCATTTTATGTCAGCTTTCCAACTAGAAGGAGTTACGCAGAACACAGCTTGGTCTTTTACTGTCACAAAAATCCACTCAGACAAGTTAATGCTTTAACATGTCTCAGTAACTGCTCCCTTTGTTCCTCTGTAAAAATGGGATACACACCAACAAATCTCCCAACGTAGATCAAACCAATTTTTTAAACTACAGGTGACAAATTCTGCTTATGGTCACTCCAGAAGAAAATTACAGTACATTTCCACAAAGATCTGCAGAAGTTGCTCTCATTTACTGTCAATTTAAATGAAGAGCAGCCTAGCCTTTAGTGCTTACAAACTGAGATCACATTTTCATTACAAAGCAAACACACACGTTTACAGAGAGGCAAGGGATTACTCCATCTTCCATCTCTTGTGCACTCTGCCGCAGGTTCCCCTTCCAAGCTGTATCCCCTCTCACAGAAATATGCTATTGTACTGCCAACTGTATTGTTTTCATAAATCGCCTTCCCATTGAGCAGGGAAACTGGAACTTTGCATCTGGTCTCTGCAAAGGAAGAGCTCTCATTAATTCAGCTTGATATTAGACGTGGACTTCCAACAATTCCTGAATTACTCACACAATACGTTTAAAGTAGCAGCCACAGACTAATAAATCATGAACAGCATTGAGGGAGAGTTCAGTAGCCCTGGGAAGGAAATGTAGCCAAGGTAGGGAAGGAGCTCCTCCCAGTGATGGATAAAAGCCACAGCCACATGTTTTTCAGGTCAGCAAAATGTGGCAGTGCTGGGAAGGAGAGGACACATTTGTGACTTCATGCAGGGGTCAGTGGGGCAGAACATGGAAATGGTTCTTTCTTGCCGCTGACAGATATCCAGAAACTTGCAGCACTTTGTGCCTTCCTTTTCACCTGATAAGAAATACCAGATGAGATGCAGGGTGGCTTTGGTGCAAGATGTTGACACTTATATTAGTAATTGCCCCCTGCAAGATTCTCAGCTGTGTTTCTGAAGCCAGCAGGCAGTCAGTCCAAGTTCGGTTACCACTGCTACACAAGAGACTGTGTTCTGTGTTCCATTTTCCATTTGATTTTCCTAGGTGGTCTCTGTTATGGGATGACTGAAGAATAAAGCTGTGAGACAGACACAAGGCCATCAGGCAAGAGACAGAGAGGAGCTGGTGAAGTGGCTCTGCTCAACCTTGTTCAAGGTCTTCTTGACATCTGTTTGGCACTGCTAGCGTGTGACTTTTCTTAGGTGCCTGGCTAGGTACTAGGGACCTCCTTCTTGATGTGGATGTCCCCTATCAACTTTCCAGGTTGCTACTGTAAGGTCTGCAAAGCATTAGGGCACCGTAGTGCACAGTGATCTGTGCACTGTGTGGGTGCCTAACACTACATCTTATGGTCCCTAGCCCTCATGCAGTTTTTATGGCTCTGGTGACAGGAACCTAATATCTGCCTTGAGAGGAAGATCGTTATCTGTCTTACTTTGGTGAAGCTGCCACAGCATACTGGTTCTCCCTGTGTGCAGTTGGCGGTGGAGACATCAACATATCAACTCCATGTAAGAATGCCAGGAGTAGCTAGGAAAAGCAAGCAGGATGCTGGGTCTGGAGTATAGCTTGGGAGACCTGAGGTATATGCAGCAGGGACAAGAACAGCCTGAAAGGGAGTGCGACAGGAGGAAATGAAGCAGTGTGTTTCTGAGAGGAAAGGAAAAGTGTGAAGCCCAGACTTTGTATTTTCATGGCAAAGAGGCCAGGAATGGAGAACACTCATACTTAAAAGTTAATGATACTGCAATTTAGTAAGCTTCTATATGCATTACATTTTGAACAATCATCCAACAATACTGGCTATCTCTTCAAACTTGGCATCTTAAGTTTTTGTTCTCTTTTTGTGTTGACAGCCTTGTTTCCACCCACTACTGCCCTCTCCATATGACACAGACAGTTCTTGCTCAGATCTCACTCTGCTTTGTGGCATAAACAACAGGACTTACTGAGGGAGCACCTGAAAGCAGTGATTTGCAAAATAGTACACATCATGCATTTGTGGTGTTTTTTCATGTGAGGAGTCTGGCGGTTAAAGGCTGAGTTGTTGAGACTGTTCTTTGGACTCGGGCCCAAAGTTCAGAAAAAGAATACCAACTTAATAATTGACTACAGAAGGCCACTGGGAGAAAAGTCAGTTGTCCTCGCAATCAATCACCATTTGTTAGGGGTTTGATTTTCTGAGATGGCAACTAACCTCATGTCTCATCAAGCTTGTTAAACTGCAGATTAAAACCTTAAGAAAAATAATGCCTAAGCTCTTTTTGGCTCGGTAAAAAGGCAGTGCTCCTTGTGACACATTTCATTTTTCAGGCACCATTTTTAATGCATATTGCAGAATCGTTTCCTGAAAGCAGCTCAATCCCTGGATCCTAAGATATGCATGCATAAGGAAGGAGCTATTGCTTATCTCAGATCAGAATGTGCCATGCCATGAAACCAAAGAGTTACCTTCACACAATGGCAAGGGTTTGCTCCAGCTCCCGTTGGCCAGACATGTGATATTCTGGGGCCCAACAAGATGGTATCCAGAGTTGCACACAAAGGTCACGTTACTTCTGTATGTGCTTCCTGTAGAAATGGCCTCTGCATTTTCAATTGAGGGATGCAGTCCACAAGTAATTCCTAGGAGAGAAGAAAACTTTTTGGTTTTATACAGACAACGAAGGCCATTCTATCTGTTACACACTGTCAGACACCTCTGTTCACACACTGAATTAATGGAAAGATGGGAAGAAAGAAGCTGGGGAGTATTATATGGAGAATGGTTATACAATGCCTGGCCTATCCTCTCTCCTGGGGTTAAGGCTGCAGACACCTGAAAGAGAATGTGCCCAAGTGTATCTGATGGTGTTGCAGGCTACTAGGTGTGTTCAATCAAACAGAGTGATCCAGAATATTTCTTCTGAGCAGGCCAGAGGCTGTATTTGCAGTCTCCTGTGCTCCCTGTAGAGTGGAAGGTGATCTCAAGATATCCTCCAGAAAAATGACAGTAGTTAAGAAGGATCTTGCCCCTGGCATATTGGTCAAAGGTGAGAGGGAAGAATGCAAGGGGTGGGACTACGACATCACCATGAGAAGATGGGAAATGATTTATTGGTAACGACTATAAAATCTTGGCATTTTATTTATAAGCCATATGAAATAAGTCATAAATCCTTTCCATACTCGCACATTTAATCATCCTTCTGCTGCACAGAGAGCCAAGATTTGATCCTAGGGAGCAGAATCTTGATTTCTAGATATATAGAATGGCCAGGATATATTAGCCTTGGCATGGCAGAGAAAAACCACGCAGCACATGATGTCCAAGGCTCTGCACACCACAACGCAAGGCACATCAAATACAGCAGGCCATGCTCCTCCCCTACTGACCTGAGCACAATGCTACACTTGTGCCATTTTAATGTGCCAAAAGGAGCTCCCTTCAGATCAGAGAGGAACTGCCAAGGAGAACTCCTCTGCTGGCTTTTCCTCTGGCTTCTTCTGTTACAGCCCTCCAGCTGGAGGGGGAAAATGGGAGGAAGCCAATAAAAACACTCACTCAGTTTGTTCCCCTACTCTCTTGGAAAACTGCCACCATGTAGTTCCATTTGCTACTTACGCGTGCATGAAGGGGTGGAGGGGCTCCACTTTTTGTCAACGTGGCAAATCCTTCGGCTTGGTCCCTGTAGCTCAAAGCCAGGGTCACAGCTGTAAAAAACCTCACTGCCAAACAGGAACCCCTCTCCTTGAACAGATCCATCTTCTATCATGTCCGGGGGTCCACATGATACTCCTGTAGCATAAAGAATATGTTCCAATCAGACATAAAGCACATGGCCTGTCCTGTTCATAGCTCCTATACAAGTTTTGCTCTGAGAAACAGGGAAAGAACACAGCATTTATCTGGGTATTCACAGATATTTGCCCCAGAGTAGCAGAAGAGTATCATGCTTGGTGCTTCCAGTTCCTGCTGAAAGACAAAATCTATTGTGGCTGTGCTGGCAGGAAGCCTCGGGAAATTCTGCTGTTGCCACTGACAGCCAACAGCTGAAGTCCACGTATTTGTGTAGACAACTCCTATTTCGTCACTGCAGTTAGTGTGCATCAGACATCTCACAGAAGTGAAGTACCTTTGAATGAGCATCTGTAGAGTTACATTTGAGGATGCTGAGTATCCTGGCAACTAATGTTTTCAGAGGTCCTCAGTAACCCCAGAAATCATGACCTCAAGTATCAAAACTATTTAAACTTGGAAGCTGTCTGCACAGCTTTCTTAGGGATACCACAGCAAGGCAGAAAGGTGTAGTGATTTCCTTCACACTATTACCTGCACACACCAACAATTCTGCAACTCCTCCAGAGTTTTATCAGTGGTACTTACCAAAAATTTTTAGAAAAATGCGGACAGTATGAATTATAAAGCAAAATGAACATTAGTGTTTTCTACTGTGTAAAATCAACCTTAACCAACATTAGGTGATAAACTCTGGTGGAACGTACTTCTGCACACCGGCACTGAGCCACTCCAAAGCTTGTCTTCTTGGCAAGTGCGTTCTGCATTACCCTGTGAAGCAAAAGAAAATGCTCAAAGAACAACTTCACTTAGTCAGCTCTTTTCTCCCATCAACTCTAATATCCAGTAAGGCCAGGATGTTTCCCCTCCATGTGCAACCCATGTAAATAGACAATTAAAAGCCACAGCCCAAGTCTACTAGTAGAGTTTAGGGTAGAACTCCCTCCTGCAAAGTGATGGGTATTGTTTATAAACCAACAGTTTGTGGGGCCAGTTAGTGAGTTCTCCTGTCCTTCTCCCTGGAGTATCATCTTTCTTGTCAGTTTTACCACTCTTGTTCCCAGGAATGTGTTTTGATGACAATTTTTCTCCTTCCAGGACTGACTTAAAGGAAATTTAACTCACATTTTTTTCAACAACAGTACAAGCTTGTGTTTTATAAATTTGACCGCATCCCAAAGACTCATTCTTTAAATATGCTTTCTTACATATGGGCTTTACAGCCGGTCTAATAGCCCAGGATTTATTTCTTATTTTATTTCAAGACATGCAGAACAACATCTAAATTTGTCTCTTGAAGTAATGTACTTCCATTACAAAGCAAACCCACTAACAAGGGAAGCTGTTTGACATGAGTGTTGTATGGCATCACATCCAACAGATTCTGCTTCCCAAAGGAAAAAAAAGCAGGACTTCTCTTCAACAGCAGGGAGACAGACCGACACTAGATGGCGAAGCTGGAATACAAAGCTTGGAAGGACTTTTTACTGCATGAAAGCACTGGCTTATTACCTCCAAAAATTACTTGAAACAGCAATTCTACCTGTCTAAATACCAACACACCCCTTCATCCCCAGTGATATTACATATGTGGCAACATAATGCAAATTAAATTTATTGTTACTTAAGCATTCTCTAAACTCTCCTTATTTTTACAGAGTGACTGGGTGAATTCACTCCTGACTGGCTGAATTCACATGCATGAAGTTCTTAACTTATTATTGGTGTTAGGACAGTACAAAGGAAGCACAATACTGCGTTTTGCTTGGTACTCACACAACACTGCGTTAAGACCCAGCCTCTGTCCTGGAGACACCTCACCACCCCATACCTCTGGACATGACTGTGTCCTACTCTGCCATCACCTGGGGATGATGCAGGCCGTGCTGTGCCACAGCAACATACTTTCATTTCCAAATTCACTGCAGCTTTTGAAAACACACCCGAGGCAGCTCTGAATCGGCTAGCCTGGGTCCTGATAACTGGACAGCAGTGCTGCTCCAGAGCGCAGGGGGGATAAGAGCCCAATACTCATAATAAAAACAATGGACAGGAAAGAGCTTTGTTCCCTTATCCATCAGGGAATAAAGGTGCCATTGAACAAATTGGAATCTCTTTGCCTTACTAAACCAAGAAATAGCACTTTCATACCATCTAGCGATGTCATAGAACTGAGGGCAGTGGAGTCTATCACGAGTTTTGAGTCTGAGCTTTGAGTTTGAAAGACACTGAAACCCTATATTTGCAGAGGATGGAAACAACCTTCAGTCAAAAAAACCAAACAACAACACTTAAAGGTAACTGCTGAACATGTATCCCTAACAGCATGCTTATATTTGCTTCAATTATACCCTGAAGTCATTCAAGGACTATCCCAGACATACCAGGAGCATTCTACAGACAATAACAACAACAGCAACAAATGCCCAACTTCTGTGGCAGTTAAGGAAATACATCAATATGGCCCAGACATAACACATTCTCACAGTCATCACTTAACAACTGAAAATGACAACTTAAGGTTTAGAGTGCCAGAGATTTGAGCTTTCTTACTTGTAATTCATAGCCAGAATCACATTTATAAAGAACCACGTCTTTGTAATTGTATTTAGTGCCAACCACAAATCCATGCTCTGGAGACTCTGGGGTCCCACAGGAGACAGGAATGCAGATGTCATCAGAAAACGGTGGCACCCACATGCCACTCTCCTGAAAAATAAATGTAATTAAAAGTGTGAAGTCACCACTTTATATGCTTAATTCATATGTAAATGAAAAAGTTAGTAAAATCATAGTAGAAGCATCCAACGGCTGTGGGTGTACAGATGTGCTTAATGTAATATTATCTGTGCAATCTTTAATAAAAATCTTAAGTAACACTTTTAAGATGTCAACTGTAGCTCAGCTTTGGCAGCAATGTTCAGCTTAGACTTACAAGACAGAAGGAACAAAAAGTAAATGGGGAAATACAAGCTTGAAAAAGCCAGTTCGCTTGTACAAGGTCACCTAATAGCTCAGGGAACACACCAGGAGAACGAAAACTACAGCTGCCTGATTCCATGTTCTGTATTTCTCTCCTGGCTGAATGTCTAACACCATGACTAAGTGCTTCAGCTGCCTTCCCAGACTCTCTATGGGAAGTCTGGTACCTGAAGTGACGCTCATCAAACACATCTACTCCTACCTCCATAGATCTTTGAAGCAGCAAAATAGGGGGAAAACCTTTCCTTATGGAGTGCTGATTCTACAAAAACACACGTGCTCAGCTTTTCTCATATGAGCGGACTTTAAAGACTCTATTTACAAGCTTAAATCAAGGTTGTCCACAGCTAACGCGACAAGAGGTTACTAGCAGAACTGATGAGGATGTTTGCTTTTCAACAAACAGAGGATTCACATTTCTACAGCTGCGCAGTGGATTACAATCTGTGCTGCCTGTTATTCTGGAGAAAAAGAGCTCTGCACACAGCCCTCAAAATACATTAGAAATCTTGGACATAATTTTTTTAAAATATCAGACACGATTTATTCCCTGAAATGTAATAAAAGGAATTAGCATTAGTTTTTGATGGAAGAAGAAATCGGTGATTTCTAGTTCTGAAAGTTTAGACATGGAAAACTAGTAATTGCTCTTACCAGGCAACAAGGAAGCCTATTATATTTTGCAGGACATGGTTTAAATTTTTCTGTTGTGTGCAATTAAGGGCCAAAAGCTAACAAGGGCATGAGGAGGACTCCTGAATTCAACAAAGCCAGCAAAATAAAACAGTGCAAATAATACTATACCTTGCACGTAGATATGCTTGGCCCCACCAGACTATAGCCTTCTACACATGACAAAGTGATGTTTGTGTTCATAGTGAAGTTGTCCCCAAGTACGATTACATGGGTGATATTTCCTGGGAGGGGACACTTTCTAGGGCAACAGGAAATACTTTGAGGAGACCACTGTCCATCTTCCCGGCAAATGCATACATCCACCTCTGTCACCATTGTGTAGCCTTCCAGGCATCTGCAACACAGCATGAAGACCTGACCACACAGACACAGCTAGGGATGAGCTAACCCATAAATTACAAAGTCAGACAGCGATTTTTCAGCCTCAGTTGTTCATAAACACACTTTGGGATTTCTCTATTATTTCAGAATATTTTGGGTTGGAAGGGACCTTTAAAGGCCATCTAGTCCAACCCCCCTGCAGTAAACAGGGACATCTTTAACTAGATCAGATTGCCCAGAGCCTCATCAAGCCTGGCCTTGAATGTCTCCAGGGATGGGGCCTCCACCACCTCTCAGGGCAACCTGTGCCAGTGTCTCACCACCCTCACTGGAAAGAACTTCTTCCTAATGTCTAATCTAAACCTACCCTGCTCTAGTTTAAAACCATTGCCCCTCGTCCTGTCGCTACATGCCCTTGCAAACAGCCCCTCCCCAGCTTTCCTGTGGGCCCCCTTCAGGTACTGGAAGGGGCTCTAAGGTCTCCCCGGAGCCTTCTCTTCTCCAGGCTGAACAACCCCAACTCTCTCAGCCTGTCCTCATAGCAGAGATGCTCCTGCCCTGGAGCAAGCTGGTCTTGCAAGAAGCAAGCCTGGACTAAGTTTATTCTGCTGCAAGAGCTGGAAGCTTCAGACTTCATCTCCAGCTGCTTCATGCTGCCGCAGCACCTCAATGGAAAGTGAGTGGGTGGCTTTAGTGCTTGGAGTGTACTGAATGCCTTATGCAGTTCCTGCACTGCCCCTCCCTTTGCAAGGAGGGCTTGCAAAGGGAGCACCAAGCAATACTAAAGATGATCTTGATTTCTTCCAAGAATAAACCAAGCTTTAGGCTGACCTCAGGCCATTTGCTTAGACATTGAAGGCTGATTCGTTCAGTTCCACGAGGTGCTTCACCAAGAGCAACTCAATTGGCTTGCACAAGTGGGTTCACTTGTAGAAAGGCAGACACAAGCACCGCCTCCACCTTGTTAAGAATGGATGGAAATGACTGATACTGTTAAATTCATCCACGTGCAATCTCCCAGTTCTTGTCCCATAGTATTATTATATGCTTTTACTACCAAAAATCACCACCCCTTCTGCCAAGGAATTCCTCCCCTTGGAGAAAGAGATCAGCAGTGTGCACACTTCAGGAAACTAACAAACCCCTCTTTCTCTCATATCTGACAAAGGAGTAACTTTGCATCAGCAACACTTGCTGAAAGTGTGGTGTTGCAGTACAGAAAATGGCATTAGAGAGATCGGCCCGTCTGTATTACGACAGGCACCTGAAGCAGGAGGAAGACTAAATGGGATGCCAAAAGGGGAGAAAAATTGCACATCCTGCTGACTGTTGCTGCCACCTGCTAAGAAAACCTGAATGTCCAGACCAGTGTTTCAGAGGAGGAGAAAAGGAATGCAAAGGGGAATGGGAAATTAAAGGTGGTGGTGGAGGGCAGCCCAACAGGCTGAAATAACTTGCTGGCATTTCGACAGTGGTCCAATTAATACTTCATATGTGCCCCCCATGCGTGGGCTTCATCAATCTGAGCATGTGATAGGGCATAACTTTTCTTCTAGGTCTTTTAAAAACTTGCACTAACCTAGGGTGCATAAACCTTCCATTTTCATTCCTTCAGAGATTTTATGGAAACAGAATGGCAGCAGCATTCTTACCTGTACTGGACCTTGCTCCCATAGGTGTAAGTGTTCCCAAGAACCTCAGCATTTGGGACAGAAGGTGGTGGTCCACAGCTTAACAGCTCACAGCTTGGGTATGGTTCCTTCCAGACACCAGTCTCCACACAAGTCAGTTCTGGACTCCCCGACATGACAAAACCTGTCAAGCAGGTATAGATGATGGTGTTCTCATCTGCAGAGCTGCTCCCATTAATAAATGTGTTGGGGATGATGGGTGGAGAGCCACAGGAAATTTGCCCACAGCGAGGAAACCCAGAACTCCACTTGCCAGCTGCCTCACAGGTGACTTCAGAAGGCCCCAGCAGTTTGAAGCCCTCCAAACATTGAAACTGGGCACTTTTACCACAGCTGAAATCTGTACCAAGAACGACTCCATTCTGAATCTGTGGTGTAGGACACAGACAGGGTAGGCAAGATGGAAGGCTTCCACTCCAGGAGCCATTGGACAAACATTGCCGCAAAGGATTGCCATGCAGCTCATAACCAGGGAAGCATACGTACTGAGCAAATTCCCCATAGGTAAAGCCTGAGCCATTCAGATATCCATGGGAGATGTCTTCAGGAGGTCCACAAATGACTGGCTCACAGTGTGGAGCTTCTGAATCCCAGGTACCATCACTCTGACAGGTAAGTGTAGACACTCCTTGCAGGCTATATCCTTTGTTGCAGTGATAGTGCACTTCTTTCTTAAAGCCAAAATCTGAGCCACTAGTTCTCCCATTGGGAAGAGGCAGCGGCACAGGACAGGTCACCGGTTTGCAGACGGGAGCAATTCCACTCCAGCTTCCATTTGCAAGGCAGACTCTATTCCTGTCACCATCTAACAGGAAACCTTCGTTGCAGCTGTACTCTGTACGGCTCTGGAATGTGTACTCCTCTCCAGTCACCTGACCATTTTCCAAAACTGGTGGTGGGCTGCAGGAAACAGGAATGCAAATTGGTTCACTGCCATCCCATTTCTGGTTCTCTTGGCATGTCCTCTCTGTGGGGCCATTTAACTGGTATCCAGGATCACACTCATAGTACACAACACTCCCATACGTGTAGTTTCCTCCTCTTATGTTCCCATTCATAAGCTGGGCAGGTAAATTGCACGTTATTGCTTTGCAGTATGGAGCAGTGCTACTCCACTGCCGACTTGGCAAACATAGTCGTGTGTCAGAGCCAACAAGCATGAACCCTGGTTTACAGGTGTACTGCACCGCGCTGCCGAGTGTGTTCTCAGTGAAATGTAAAAAACCGTTCTCTGGGGGTGATAGCAAGGTGCACTCTATTGAAATGCAGGTGGGGGCAGTGCCGTTCCAAGCCCCGTCTTCTTGGCAAGCCAGAACAGGGTTTCCCAGCAGCTCGTAGCCAGAATAGCATGTGTATAAAATGATAGTTCCAAATAAGAAAGTGGTGAGCTGCATTGCACTGTCTTCCTTCAAGGAACTTTTGAAGTGTTTCAAATTGTCAGCCAGTAACATATGCAAAAGAGAGGGACCCTCTGTAATACTCTCCTGGTCAGAACGTCTTTCCCCATGTCTCACCTGCACGTATTCCCCAAAGTCAATGTGAGGAGGTAGACCACAGTCTGTTGGGAGGCAGGTTGGTGTGGAGCTAGACCAGCCCGATTCTTCACAGGTCTGCATGGCAAGGCCAGACAGCTGGAAGCCTGGCACACAGCTGTAAATGACCATGGCCCCATAGCTATAATCTGCACCCTCCACAAAGCCATTCTCGATGGGCTGAGGGGGCTGGCAATTTATGGCTTTGCAGGAGGGAACCTCTGTACTCCACTCCCCCGTCTCTAAGCATCTCAGCGTTTCCTCCCCTTGGAGCTGAAAACCCCTGTCACAGGAATACCGAACAGTCTGCCCATAATGGAAGTTTGTGAATGAGTATTTGCCATTGAGGATCTTCTTGGGCCTTGGGCATTGAATAGGTTTGCAAGCTGGCCTTCCTCCAAGCCACTGGCCATCTTCTCCACAGAGGATAGTAGTGTTCCCCACCAGTTCAAAGCCTGGTTTACATGTATAGAGGGCTGTGCTAAGAAAGGTGAGGCCCTGCACATCAACAATGCCATTCTGAATTTCTTCTGGTTGGGGGCATTCCACAGGAATGCATTCTGGCAAAGGCAAGCTCCATAAGCCATCAGCCTGACACCTGATGGTAGACTCACCCTTCAGTAAAAACCCATCCACGCAGATGTATTTCACAGTGCTACCAAAATGAAGGGATGAAGTCAGGGGGTCACCAAAAGGGATGTATGGAGGTGCAGGACACTGTACAACCTTGCAGAAGGGAAAAGAATCATTCCACTGTTGGGAGGGCAAGCATTTCAGTACAGAGGAGCCATGCAGAACATAACCCTCCTTGCAGGAGAACTGTACAACACCGACTTGGTAAGTCACTTCCTTCAAGACCAGCTGGTTTTCTGTCAAGGGTGGTTCTGGACATTTTGTTGGCACACACTTCGGGCTTTGCTTTTTGCTCCACTTCCCAGACTTCTGACATGTCCAAGAAACATCTCCAGTCAGCTCATAGCCTTCATCACAGAAAAACTCAACTTTGGAGCCCGTATCAAAAGTTTCTCCCTTGGAGTAGCCATGCTGGATGGGTGGTGGTTTTCCACAGCTGAGGGGAACACAGTTAGGAGGTGATTCACTGTACCACTGCCGATTGGCTTGGCAGATAAACACTGAGCTCCCAACCAGCTGGTAGCCAGGCTCACAGTGATAATTTGCCTGATTCTCAAAGAAGCGTCCAGTTGTTTCCTGCAAAACAGGTAAGAGGGAGACATATCTGAAATAAAAATGTGTGACTGGCACAATAGGAGGCTGATTTAATTTCTTGTGTTCTCTTGGTCTAGCTTCTAGCTGAATCCCAGACAGCAATAAAGGCTGTCTGCAAAGAAATGAATGCAAATAACTGATACAGAATGTCTTGCCTCAAATGATGCAGTCTGCTGTCATGAAATCTGAGAACACCATCAAAAGCAAACAGAAAATTCAAGCCTTAAAAGGTAAATGCTAGAAAATATTTCCTCTGCTTTCCCCCTTCCTGACCCATGAGGCCAAAAAATGTGTAGACAGGAAGACAGAAAAGAAATGAGTCAGGAGAAGCTGCCATAAAATGGCCTATTGTTGTTATGATTCTTTAGCTTACAGGCGTATTCAAGGCTGGAGCCTTCAGATGTACTACTACTAGGAGACATTTATTAGTGCCCCATATGCAGCTGCAGGGTCTTGAGCAGGCTGAGCTCTGACAGAGGTACTAAAAAATGTCTCTAACTGGAAGGAATATGTGGACAAGTTATCCTACTTAAGGAAGACAATACAGAGTGATATGTATTAATTAGAGAATGTATCTGTGTGGGAGTCTGAAGAGGAATTGTTGCTGGAAGCCCATGTAGGAACCGCAATGCAATCCCCTACCAATTTTTTAGCAAATGCAGATTCCCCGGTGGCTAGATTTAAGGAAGGAGGGGGGATGTTCGGAAGAAAAATGCTTTAAAAATTCAAAGCTGAATCTTTACAATAGTTTTTTTGATCCTCCTTACCACAATATTACCCTTGTGCATCAAAGCACAACACAGGTTAAGTAGTTCTTACAGGTTTGTGCTGCCACGAGGAGATTTTTAACTTCAGGCGTTGTTGCAATGTAATTTCATAAGGAAAGGGAAGTTCTGACTTCATAAAAAAGTGTGCTTGCATCGAAAAGAGAGAAATTATCCCGAGGTGATTTACCTATTGCAAATCAGTTTTTTTTTCATAGCAATGAAAAGACCAAGGCTTGTGAACGGGCAACAGTACTTTGAATGTCTCCAGATGGCTTTGGAAAACCACCCACGGACCAAACAAATGAAGAGTAAGACATCAAGGACATCAACTGATTGTCATATGGCATCTTGAGTCTCCTAAATGAAAACCCACTTTAAGATAGGTAGTCCCATGGAAGTGTCCATGATGTGATTCTGCTGCAAATTCACCCGTTCTTCCCTTTGGTTATTACATTCAGTTATGTGCTTCCTCAATTTTAACAGGAGAGCAAAACAGAAGAAAGAAAACCCCAACAGCAGAAATTGTGAAGACATATTCAATTTGCTATGGTATGAGGCAGATGAGAAAACTCATTCTGTACCTTAATAAAGCCATTCTCAAGCTGCGGTGGTTCTCCACAGGACACTGGGTGGCATGTGGGTAAACTGCCACTCCAGTTGCCAGTGGCCTCACAGGTCCGCTTCTTCTGTCCCTTGATGTAGAACCCCTTGTTGCAGCTGTAAGCCACCACTGCTCCGAAGCTGTAGTTGGCCCCGCTGGCATAGCCATTGCTAATGTGGGGAGGCTCTCCGCAGCGAACAGGGATGCACTGGATGCTCAAAGGAGAAGGATTCCACTGTCCCCCTCGAAGGCACTCAATCTTGGCTGACGTGTTCAGAACAAAACCTTCCATGCACTTGAAACTCACGATGGAGCCAGCTACAAACCTGGCTTTACTAACGGACTCCAGGATGCTGTATGAGACAGTGGATGGCTTTTCACAGAAATCAGCTATGCAGTGGGGCATCTCCCTGCCCTCTGGAGGCACCCACTTCCCTTCTGCATTACAAAGCAGCTGAGAGTTATCAGCCAAGCTGTAGCCATCTGAGCAGAAGTAATAAGCTATATCACCAAAGAGGCGGTGGCCACTCTCTGGTGATGCATTTTCCACATGGGGTGGTTCATCACAGGATACTGCCAGGCACTGCTGGTGGCTCACACTCCACTCGCCGCTGGCTAAGCACTCTATGGCTGCAGGGCCAACTAAAGTGTAACTGTGGATAAGGAAACCACACAAGAAGTCAAAAAGACAAGCATTGTCAAATGCTACCTATAGTTTCCTGAAGCCCTTGCAGTACAAGCTTGCTTGCTAGCACCCAGGAAGAACAGGATCCTTTACAAAAGCTATGATCAACTTCAAAAGGAAAATCTTAAAGCCTACATGTCCACAGGTGAGGTATCACAATGAGGGATATCCTAGCACACCCTGAGTACGTTGCTTCTCTCTCATCTGTCCATCTGACAACCATTCCTGAACTTCCATTTTGGTTGAAACTACTACAACAAATCTAGTATTGTGCTGCGACAGTCCATACAATCTTCAAAGAAACTATCTGACCGAGAAATTCTTCTCCTTTAGCAGAACTGAATGGAGAAGAAAGAGATGAAAAGCCCATAAAGGCCTTTTAGTTCCCGTATCAGTCCTATCAATCTCTTTTCACACTTGCAAGCAATGAGAAACTCCTTAGTGAGCTACCCTGAGATGCCCTTGCCAGTAATGCACATAGCAATTTTGCAACAAAAAACCACTGTAAAAATTGTTATGAAACCCAATAAAAAAATTAATGATGAGTAGAAATAGAAAAAATCTTTTACAATGAAATTCTACCACATGATTACTGACAGTGTAGTTGTATTTCTCTATTCTGTCTATGCGATGCAATGATAGGCATCCCATGCTGCTTACCACCCCACTTAAAGCCCTGCTGCTTAAACATGCAACAGGATAGTGACAGTACCTGTGGCTATCTTCTTCCTCAGTTTTGAAATCTCTGTGGTGTGCACTCACAGAACGCAAAGAAACAGTAACTACTACAAGTTCCCAGTGACTCTTTCCAGCTGGATGCTGGAAACTAGTTGTTCAGATTTTGATGGCAATGTCTGTAAAAGTCATGTTTGCAGGATTTGTTTCCAAAGCCTCATTACTGGACTCCAGAAAAATAACATATTATGTGTCAATGTTTAATGTGATCCACTCTATTCATTGCCACAGACAGCTGCGACCCTCTTTAAATGGTGCTATTCTATCCCATTTAAAATGCCTGCACAGGGAAAAGAAGCAGCTTTTTAAATCAAAATACAATCAAGAAAACAGAATATGGATGCTTTGCTTCAATTATGTTTCAAATCATATTTCAAAGTCAGTTTATAAGAGAAATGCTTGTTTATCAATCTAACTTTTTACAACAAGAAGGAGGACAAAATCCTCAAGTTATTTAGGGACTGACCTGACAAAAGCTCTGCATACCTGCTCTGCCTTGTCGACAGAACAGTTTGAAGAAATTCAATGGAACTGCTCTTTACAGGCTGTAAAGATAAGCATGTTCAAAGGTTCTTGCAGGATCAGAGTCCAGCATTATATTCATACTTGACACCACCAAATGGAGCCCCATCTTTGAGGAAATTTGGTCTGAAAAGGTGACTACACTGAGTAGGTGGAAATCAAAGAAAAATAATGGACTTCAATAAATGAGGATTCAAGAGTTTTAAGGAAGCAGAATTTAGAACACCAGAACAGACAATTCTCGGAACATACCAAACAGCTTCCTTACAGCCTGAGGAGACACAGGGAATTCTTTACGATCAGGGCCTTGAGTTTACCACAGAAGTACTAGTTCTGGAGTAACTCCAATGGAGAGGGCTTCCCATTGAATTAGTCTATCATTCCCCATGACTCCTCTCCATTCTCCTCTTCCACAGCGTATTCAGGTGCTGTGAAAGCATTTTAAGAAATGCCTATGTGTCCTGTACTAACTTCACAGCCCCCAAAAAATTCTCAATCACATTTAATTTCCAGAGAGTTAAGACAGAAGCAGTAAAAATGGATTAGCATGCAGTTATAAAGGACTTGTGAAGCAGTGCACCAGTTTTACTCATCCTATTAGTCCAGTAATGCTAATCTACATACCCTTCCTTACACGTGTAAGATACCGTGTTTCCAAAAGTAAAGTTATTTCCAGTGATGACCGCATCTTTGATGGCAGGAGGGGATCCACAAGAGACAATGTTGCAAGCTGGAGGTGTGCTGTTCCAGTTTCCTGAAGATGCACAGACAAGTACAGAAGGTCCCTGAAGGCTGAGACATAAAGATCATTATTAAGGCTGCCATTTCAGTCCAGGTGAGGAACAGAGAGGGAGAGAGGTGCTTTGCTTCTCACTGACTTCCTTGCCCCAGTGAAACCAAGGGGAGGGATTCTCTCACTGACTTCGGTAGAGGTCAGAATCTCACCCTCTGTTCATGAAAAAGCACTCTGATGCTGTCAAAAAAGCTGGTCTTCAGATTATTTTGAAGAGAGAGCTGGTGGAATTCATGTGGGGCCTCAGTGCACTGTGCAGACAAACACATAACTTCTGCTGTAGCTTTCCCCATCTTTGAGACACAAAAGAAAGTCATGGCGTACTAAAATATTTATTTAAGCTTAAAGATTTACTTGTATGCCATCAACACCATGCCGATCTTGAGACTTGCAACTGGGCCTCAGTTCAAGACCTGATTCACTCAAGGACTTAAACACTATCTTCACTCAGAAAACTGAAGGAAATGCTCCAGTTCAGGTTTGTTTCCTTCAGGTGGTAAAGGATTTTGCTTGAGTGAACGGGCCACATGCATTTGAAGTTAATGGTATTTTTTGGCTTCCTTAGCTGCGGAAACAGCAATGCTTTGATACCAGAGGTGTGACTCAGTTGTTTAAGCAGAGGTATTCAACACCACCCTGAGATGCCCTGCGTGAATCCCATGGCCTCCAGCTGCTATGTCACCTGGCTATGGATTCCCCATAATCCCATGTCATATCTGAGAGCCCTACACAGGTGTGTCTGATTCTCTACAATTTCATCTCAAATAGCATTAGAACCCCATGTTCAGTTGACTGAAATGAGCTCAGGGGTTAATGGAAGAGAACACTGAACTATAAAGCTCTTACAGATACGGCACAGGCCCTTGTCAGGGCAGTGGGCTCTGCCTACCTGTGGCAATATGTTTAAGACAAAAAGCATGTAAGAGGTGCTTGAAGGAGGAGACTGGGTCCACATTTAGGTCCGGACATACTGCATAAAAGGGATATTGTTTGGGAGGACTTCCCCTGGCGTGGTGACCTCAGGAAACAGGACTTCTCTCACCAGGCTACACAGGTAAAGGGAAAAAGTCACAAGTGATGTGGCATTTGCTGCCTATATGTCCTAAGTCTATGGTCAAAAACATCAGTGACATCGGTAAAAACAGTGCCTGGTTTAGTGGGGTCCAGATAAGCCCACACTGTGGATCTATGACTTAACACTACACTGGGCTGCAGCTGAGGTAACCATTTGTATTAACATAATTAAAACATTCACAAGATGAGCACACCTCACCTACCTGCCTGCATCTAGACATGGGAATGCTTGTAGCAGGAAAATACAGAAAAAATTCAGACCTAAACAGGTCCATATGAGATCGCATATGTCAGAGCAGATCTGCTAGAGGTACAAGAAGACATCGGGAGAGGCAGCAACTTGTACTAAAAGCCACATCCTTGGACATAGGTTACTGTATTATTTTTAAATTGCAGCATATTAAAAATGTATTTTCAATATAATTGCTTACAAACGTAAAACAGAATAAAACCCTAGAATAAATTACTACAAAGAGTTCAAGGAGTAAATGAGTAACTTCCAGAAGGTTCTTGCACCATAGGCATTGTAAAACAATAGCAAAAATAATACTGGGTGTCTACTAAAGCTATAGGGGTATGATAATCTTTAAAGACAACTCAGAACTTTCAAAAATAATAACAACTATTTTCCTGAACATTCAAAATATGTCTTCAAGCTTGATGGTAAAATGAAAGCATTAAATATATATATATAGTAAATTGTGAATGACCTTCTTGAACTCCTCAAATTTAGGATGAAATACAGAAATTACCTTCAAGATATAAAGACATCTTTTAAAATTCTATTTAAGAATTTAATCTTTCTGAGCAATGATCCCAGCTTTGTTTTTTTCAGACATAAGTTAGACCTTCCAGCAAGCATGCTGTCTGCATTTGGCTCAGGAACGTTCCTGCATTTACCTGTATCCATTGTCACAGGTGTATGATACAGAGGAAAGGTAGGTTGTGCCAGTGAGTGTGTATTTTCCATTGCTGATATCCTGTGGGCTAGGACAAGTCACCATTTCACAGGAGGGGGGAGGATGATTCCAAATGCCACTAGCAAGACACAGAATTTCCTTTTCACCCACTAAGTGGTATCCATCATTGCATCTGAGTTAGAAGAAAAGAAGTGCTATCAAACACAGACCCTTTTATGCACAACGTAATTAGCTGTGCCTTTTCTCTCTTCATCCACACGTGCATACACCATCTGTCTCTGCAGGGCATGGAGAGGTAGTACTGAGTAAACCTTCCGCTCTGCTAGTGAAGAGCCACAGCTATAACCATATGTATTTCATTATTTTAATCCCATCTTGCTCCTCTCCTTCATTTAGGACACTCTCTCAATTCATCCATGCTCTAGTTTGTTGCCAGATTCTCAACCAATTATTAATATAGCACTTCAAGCATACTGAATTCCTACCTGTACACCACCTTATTGTGGTATGTAAAATTTGAGCCCAAAATGGCACTGTTCTCTGGAATAACTGGACTGCCACAGGATATAGCTTTAAAAAGACAGGAATGACAAGTGAGGTTGATATAACACAAATAAAAAAGAACAGAAAATCAGGATTGTTTTCTCTAAATAGTTTTGAAGAGGTAAAGCCCTAGGTAACACTGGGTTCTTGACTCAGCTATAACTGACATTCAGTAGTTGGAACTGCTCTAAAACCCACACGATTGATTGTCAAAAGGATTCCATAGCCACCCCTCCCTGTGGACAAAGTAATTGTTTTTTTTGACATTGCCTTTGTCACCCCTTCATTTTGCCCTGTTGCTTCACCTCATTAGTTCTGGTTTTCTAAAAAAACACAATTATACTATGTATATGTACATGCACCAGCCTGTCCTCTCTGGTTGTTTTTTATCCACTGAAACACAGTTAGTGATCTTTAATACATTAAGTTCCCACAAGCTCCTTGACAACAGGAGGTTGGGTGGAGAAGAAAGACACTTAATGTTTGCATTAAAATGAGATGAGTCTACGCCTTTGACACTTTGGGGAATCTGCTTAAGAGAGTAACACTATAAATATGACAACTCTTGGAAAAGATTCAACTGGTGCTTACATCTCTTAAGACAACAGAAACACCAACACCGAGACCCAGGTCTTCTAGGACAGGGTTTCATTAGCTGCTATGTCTCTAAAGGCTCTACCCTACTACTTTCCCCCTTCCATCTCTCTAACAACACACATTACAATATGCATTCTCCCCAGGAACCACACCTTCGCAGTATGGAATTGGGTGGCTCCACTCTCCAGACTCCATGCATGTAAGTTTAGTCACTCCTGTCAGCTGAAACCCTTCTTCACAGGAAAATCTTACTTCACTGCCAACACTGTAAGTGTCTCCATATAAATGGCCATCCTCTGGATTTCCTGGATTGCGGCACTTCACCGGTTCTGAGGAGGAAAATAGTAACTATAAATAACATAACTAAGTACCAGATTTTATAAACAAGATGCAGGGAATATCCTTGAGAATTTTTTGAAAGTAGGAAAGCAGAGCATGTGGAAAACACTCATAAATAAATTACAGCCTTAACAGCTTTTCTTTGTTCTGTATGTGACAGGCACTGAAGACTCATGCAAGCAAGCTAATCTTGATATGGAAGAGCCTTCTGTAACTGAGTTTGCATTCATTGTCAGAAGAAAACACATCTCACAGTCATTTTTCCCTCTGTGAGGGAAAGCCCACTCCAGCATGTCCAGCCTTGAACATGAAATCAGCTCAGCTACCTTTTATCCCAACCTATGCCACTGTCTTGTCATCTTCATACAAAGTTACCTTGCTTAATGTTTCCACCCGCAGCAAAAGCCCTACTCAGATGCCTGCAATTAAGTATTTCTTCACCGCCTAGCTCTGCTGTGAGAACTAACAACATGTGGCCTGTGGCCTTCCCAGGTCTTCAGCACACTTGCTCCATGTGCAAGAGGATTATGCACGCCTCTGTGTCTTGGAGCAGAACCCCAATGACAGCTGTCTCCATAGGGAGAGGTGAGTTCTCAAGAAACAAACGGAGACACTTCATCACAGCCTCATTAGGGCCAAAGTGATCTGGAGATGGGAGCATGCCTGCCCTGTACCTCCCTAGATATCAATTACTGGCAACTGTTTTCCACAGTTGGGAGGCAGCAGAACCTTGGAAATGTTAGCCTGATGTTTTTCTTTTCCATACCTGCACACTTTTTACCATCTCCTGTGTAAGGAGGGATGCAAGTGCAAACATAGGATCCATTTGTGTTGAGACAAGATGCATGGTCATCGCAGTCTGATCCAACAGCACATTCATCAACATCTACAAAAAAGAATCACATAAAAGATGTCTCTAGGGTGGTATTTGTAATAAGCATCTGCTTTAAATTTCTGTCTCACTAACTGTCAAGAGGAATCACTTTATTTAGTATAATTAAAAATCACTTCAGTCACATTTTTGATGCAGTAGTAAAAATCATTAATATTTAATATTTATGTTTTCTATATAACTTAATATACAATATTGTAAAATGTGTGAAAATCAGAGACAAAGCCTATTAACCTTCAGTCAATACCTCCACAAAAAGTATATAGTTTTCAAATAGTAAAAGAACAGACATCGTAACTCATGTATGGTTACTACTAGTTTGGACAGACACTATGAGGGAGGACTTCACAACAAACACTTGCTTGGGAAATCCACTATATTTCAAACTTCGCACTTGTAAGACCGGAAAACTTAGCCAAGAGGGGAAACATAAAACATGATTAGAGCCCCATCTTTGCTGAAGAGAATTCCACTCCAACTAGAAATGAGAAAAGCCTGCAGTTGCCAAAAAAGTTGAAATGAGTTCAAAATATATTAGTTATTATAATTAACCATTTATATGATAGTAATGCCTAGAAATGCCAATTGATGATTTATGCCTCATGTGGCTTGGTACTGTAGAGCAAAAAAAATCCCTTGCTCCAGAATACTTCATATCAGCTTTCAAATCCTGACTGTAAAGAAGTGTTCATGGTATGTAAACAATAAGTCATAAATTGCAAAGGGTCAATTTCAAAGTATCAGGGATTATTCCTCATATAAATCAGACTGTTAGAGATAGATAGAACAATTCTTCATTTAAAAGTTCTCCTACAGGACAGCTGTTGAACTAGGTATATCATGCAGACATACAGCTGGAGTTCTTTGCCCATTTCCGGCAAAAAAACCAACTTGGTTAAAAAAGCAACAAAATGTACTGAATTGGTGCACCCATTCTTCACTGCTGAATGGGTCTGGCCAGCACGAAAAGAACCAACAATGTTCTGAAAAGCGAGTTGCTATCTGGCATGCAGGATGAAAAGTGCACATTATATCAAAACAGTTGCCAATTACACAAGCACCAGGGGAATGCAAAGTGCTACCACAGCAGAACTGGAATGACTGCTCCTCCTGTAATGTCTTGTAAGGCAAGGAAGAGTGGAAGGACACTATGAATCAAATCCATAACAGAGCAGAAGGAATGCCCCAGGCCACAAGTGTACCAGGCTTTGTTAGCACCTGCCTGGAGCATGAATCAGAAAGGTAAAGCGTGGGTTAGGGTGCCAAAGCCACTCTGGTTTTCCTTTTCCCCTTAGTCTACTCTGCTTTAGAGAGACAAGGCAAGCTGGAAGGTGGGGCATAGGGCTTTCCTTCTGAACATTACGCTGCCTACTGCACAGACGTCAAACTATTTGGACAGCCTTGCAGTATCTGCTCTGAGCCTGTTCAACTTCAGGCCTTGGTATAAAGTGCAAAGGAGAAAAGTAAAAAGAGGAACAATAGACTGGATGGCCTGTTGGAGGTTCTGAAGGAGTGCCTGGAGACAGGATGCTATGAAACCAGATGGATCCTACTCCAAAGTGAATTTTGGCAGAACTAAAAGACTGTTGGCTTTGCTTTTACTCATCTTGACTAAAAAAAGTGCTACACCTACATAAAATAAAAAGTCAAATCAAACAGAAATCTTGCCAGGTTGTTAGCCTGCAACTCCCACGTTAGGCATGACTAAGACGGCAGCAAACCAAGTACAGCTAGCTAGCGGATTCCAACAGGGATCTGCTGGAGAGATGACCCTACAAGAACAGTCATGCCTAGTCCTCCTCCTCCATAGACCAGTACAATGCTGGTCTGTCTCACCTTTCAGCTCCTGCAGCTGCCTCTGGTAGAACAGACCCAGCTGACCAGGAAGTAAGTTATGGCATAGCAACTATGTGAGTTGTGTCCATAAGCGTGCTCCCAGCCCTCTCAATGCTGCAGCTGCTTGCTGGCAGGTGTGCGTGACTGACCATTAAATCCCCACAGTGTAAGAAGGCTTTGAGGCAAGGAGCAAAGGTGATCTGCCCATGAAGCTCAGGGAATAATGCGGCATGTGTCTGACCCCTGCCTGCTGTTACAAAGAAGCTGATTCAACCTAAGGGGACAGGAAAGCGGCCTTTGTTCGAGGTTAACAGCGATCAACGGTTGAGTGGATCAACTGGTGATGTCAAATGTCTCCCCCTGAGTTCATTAAAGGAGTGCGAATGTGTCACTGAGTTAGCCAGACAAGTTTGGGGAAGAACTGAATACGCGGCTCAGGCCAACATAGAATATAAAAACCAAACAACTAGCAATGGGCTTGAGTTGGCTTCAACCCACATATTCATTCCTGGCTCCTGGGGACACCCAGTGTCATGATGGCAAGCACATTATAGAGACTTGTAATGGGAAATACGCTGGTATTGTGATTGAACTGTGTATTGCAATTGCTATATTTTGCTAAGTGGAACTTACATTTATTTGTATTGTGTTATGCAGTGTATTTTGTATCACTCTGCTAAATTAGAAATCCTGTGCAGCATCAACTATCTTCAAATAAGTAAATTTGATACTAAACATAACAACCTCCACATGTGGAACATCTAAAAGAACCTGGTCAGAGAGTACGGGACACTGACAGGGTGCTGAAGCACAGGGAAATGCACAGGTTAGAAGCAGAAAACGCAAGGACTTCACAGCTAAGTGAACCTGGAAGGAGAGAGGCTGGGAGTGCAATGCAGGCTTATAGGGTGTGGGGTATACAAGAGGACTGACAGAGAAGTTGTCAGAATGTAGTTTTGGTTTCACATAATGCCGAACATGTTATTTCAGAAACGTTAATATTTTGGAGTGTGATTTCTGAGACTCTGGTCGGCCATAATTTCAGAATTAAATCCCACCAAACCCAAGGGCACAGGACAAGTGCAAAATCTCCATCCCATGCATGTAGGGCAATTCTCACCTAGGCAAGATGGTGAAATGCTGTTCCAGCTCCCATTGTCCTGGCACAACATCCTGGAGTCGCCCAACAAATAGTAGCCATTGTTGCAGTGATAGGTAACAGTACTGCCGGCAAAGAAGTCCTCAGCTGAATAAAATCCGTTTTCTAAAGGTGGAGGCACTCCACAGCTGATTCCTGCAACATGAGTGGAAAGAGGGCATAGACATTAGCAGAGCAGACACAGATCAACTTCAGAATAATTCCACATGAGAGCCACCACTGGAGATTTTTTTCCTGAAACTGTGGAATTCCATCCGCAAAAGGTCCCAGACATTTTCTGAGGTAGCTAAGTGATGCCAGTTCTGGCAGAGGGTCTGAAAGTGGGCACTTTTCAACCAGAGACTGAGCAGGACCTTCCAGCTCCTACTATTCTACTGGCTATGCAGGAAACATCTGTGACTATGACCTGAGCAGATGCTCTTCAGTCACAGGACACTTCTCCTGATAATCAATGATCCTTGGTGAGTTATAAGGAAAAAGGAAAATGAAGTTTGCCTCCATGGAAGTTTCTGTTATTTCCCTCCATGGAAAAACAACCTCAATGTTACTGTGTTTGAACATTGCAAAACTAGCTAACAGATTACTGCTAAGAAGTTACAGTACTGGTCTGAGACCAGGGAATGTATGAAAGACGGAGATGTTGGAACTGACCTCACATATAACCGTGAGCATCACTTTGACTTTGACTATAGTACATGAGCCCTTTTGACCCCATCTGTGTCAGCAGAAGGTATTACTGTACCTGCCTGCCGGAGGTTACCATTTATTCTAGCAGAGCTGCTTCTGTTCATTTCAATGAAGATGAGATGAACTTATTCCAACTGCTACACAGCTCATCGTTGTAACTGCATGGATTGTAGCAACTACCTGAAGTCATGGCTAACTGGGGAGGTCCCAATGAACTGGAGGGTAGCAAATGTAGCACCCATCTACAAAAAAGGCAGAAAGGAGGATCCAGGAAACTATAGGTTTGTCTCGGTAGCAGGGAAGTCTAACCTCGGTAGCAGGGAAGGTCATGGAGCAGATCATCTTGAGTGCCATTACAAGTCATATAATGGACAAGCAGGGGATCAGGCCTAGTCAGCATGGGTTTATGAAAGGCAGGTCCTGCCTGACAAACCTGATCTCCTTCTATGACAAGATGACCTGATTACTGGATGAGGGAAAGGCTGTGGACATTGTCTACGTAGACTTTCGAAAAGCATTTCACACTGTCCCCCATAGAATTCTCATGGAAAAACTGGCGGATCATGGCCTGGGTGAACATATGATCTGCTGGATCAAGCACTGGCTGGATGGGCAGTCCCAAAGAGTGGTGGTCAATGGAGTTAAATCCAGCTGGCAGCCGGTCACAAGTGGTGTCCCTCAGGGCTTGGTGTTTGGACCATTTCTGTTTAACATCTTTATTGATGACCTTGATAAGGACATAGAGTGTATCATCAGCAAGTTTGCAGATGACACCAAGTTCAGCGAGAGTGTTGATCTGCATGAGGATAGGGAGGCCCTACAGAGAGACTTGGATAGATTGGACCGATGGGCCAATGCTAATGGAATGTCCTTCAACAAGGCCAAGTGCCAGGTCCCGCAGCTGGGCCACAACAACCCCATGCATCGCTACAGGCTTGGGGAAGTGTGGCTGGAGAGCTGCCTGGCAGAAAAGGACCTGGGGGTTCTAATTGACAAGCGGCTGAACATGAGCCAGCAGTGTGCCCAGGTGGCCAAGAGGCCCAATGGCATCCTGGCTTGTATTAGAAATAGTGTGACCAGCAGAAGGAGGGAGGTGATTGTCCCCCTGTACTCAGCACTGGTGAGGCCACACCTTGAGTATTGTGTCCAGTTTTGGGCACCTCAATATGAGAGAGATATCGAGGTGCTGGAGCGAGTGCAGAGGAGGGCAACAAAGCTGGTGAAGGGCCTGGAGAATAAATCTTACGAGGAGCGATTGAAGGAGCTGGGACTGTTTAGTTGGAGGAAGAGGAGGCTGAGGGGAGACCTCATCACTCTCTAAGACTACTTGAAAGGCCACTGTAGAGAGGTTGGTGATGGTCTCTTCTCACAGGTAATTAGCGATAGAACAAGATGCAATGGCTTCTAGCTGCAGCAGGGTAGGTTTAGGCTGGACATGAGGAAAAAATTCTTCACAGAGAGAGTGGTCAGACACTGGAATAGGCTGCCCAGGGAGGTGGTGGAGTCACCATCCCTGAATGTGTTTAAGACTCGTTTAGATGTGGTGTTAAGGGATACAGTGTAAGGGCGAACTTTGTAGAGTGGAGTTGGTGGTTGGACTCGATGATCCCAAGGGTCTTTTCCAACCTAAACGATTCTATGATTCTATGATTCTAACTCCTTCCTCCCCAGTCATGTGCAAGGATCACACAGTAAAACACTGCAAAGTGGTAATAGACGCCAAGTATCGGCTGTAGAAGGATAAAGCCTGTAACAAAGACAGGCTGTCAGGGGAGGGGCACCTGTGGTTTTGGGGGTCTTTGTTAGCTTGAAGAGGAAAAGGATCCTGGTGGGTGAAAGGAGTGATTACAATGAGCCTGATTCAGTCAGTAGAAAGCTCTTTTCTGCACCACACCTTCCACGATAAACCCTGTAGCTTTTTATGCAGGAAACACCTATCTTCAACCCACTTTAATTCATCAGGTACTTGTGGAACAGGCTGAGACAGGCCAGTGGGAGAGTCTGGCCCTCACTCACTCAGCATGTTTGTGGCAGGTCAACCCTGGTCTGTCTGAGCTCTGTGCTCAACAGGTAAAACTGCATGGCCCAATACAGAGAAATGAGATGACAACACTAACAGGATTCTGGTGGCTTGTCACTGGTAACACACGAAAAAAGAGAAAAGCTGTCTCTGCCAGTGAACTTCTGCTCTGCCCAGCAGGACTTGTTTTTGGGTAAGTCCTCACATGCATGCTATTCTTTAGGCAGAAGAGGAGAAAGATCCTAGATTTGTGCTATAAACAACTGAATAAAGAGGAAAACATGAAAATCACATCAAATCTAGATCAAACTATTTTTAAGGCATTGTTAACAAATTTGATGATTTTCTCCAAACTACTGAATGATTCTGGGATTGTGCAATACCTATTTCTGGAGGTAATTTATTATTCTGCTGAAATGAAAAATATAGTCAGCTACAACACATGCAACTGCAGTCACATGTGCAGCCACAGCAGAGAAGAATCAAAGGAAAGGAGAAGGCAGGGGCAGGAAAGCAGGAATCAAAGAACTCCGGCAATCTGAATGTATATAGCTTAGTTTCTTAGAAGAAATCCTGTAGGTCTTGGAGCACTTTTAAATTCTGACAGAAATACCTGCTGCCTTTAAAGAAATTATAACGTACTAATGCCAAAACTTTTACTTCAAACCAGATGTTCTCAGTGACACTTAAAAATCACAGAGATATTCTAGCACTTCATGTGCATCTTCCACACTCCTGATGCCACTAGGGAGGAAAGTCTGGAGTATCAGATTGCTGATCCAAATAGACTCATTTCTAATGAGTCTAACGCCATGGGCATTAGAAACTGACTGAAAAAGGCGGCAGAATCCAACTGTGATGTAGCTCCTGCTCAGTAAAACAGAAGTTTAGTTTTAAGCACATATGTATATGCTGTAACATGGATGGATTCAAGTGCATCATAGCTACAGGGATAAACAAGCCACGAATAGTGACAGGGTCCAAATAAAAGCTGGGGTTTCCTAATCGTGTCAGCCCACTGAGACAACTCACTTTCACAGCGGGGAAAAGGCCGCGTCCACTGTCCCAGGTTAAGGCAGTGTTGAACAGAGTTTCCCACTATCTGGAAGCCTGGGTCACAGGAAAGGCTCACTTTTGACCCTGGCTTTAAATCAGCAGAAGAGGCCCGCAGATGTGGTATGGATCCTTGCAAAGATGGACAGTCTGTGGACAAGATATATGCATACAGTGAGAGATACAGCTATGCGTTAAAACAAATAAATTTGTTATGTAATTGTTTGATCCCATATAAGTTTATCTAGGAGAAAGCTTTGGGAAGTGTTATGTATGTATCCTGCTCTGGTTCAAAGGTTTTTGAGAATCACTGACATGTAACATCAGAAAAGGAAACTGTAGGAAAAGAGGTGAGGAGGCAGTAGATATTTTAATATGATCCAATTATTTTTAGAATAAAAGACAAGAAAAACTTCTTCCTGACCCAACACCATCTTCACTCTTTTCCCATTTCAATTCAGGAAACAATAAATCTCTTTCAGAGACTCCAATGAACTTTTGTTACAAACCCCTGGAATTTGAGGAACGAAGGACTGAATGTTCTAACTGTCAAATTATCAAAATAATTTATTCAAGGTTAGTAGGGCAAAGGCTGCAAGCTAGCATATTTGACCTCATAAAAGAGTCTTATAATATTGTTCAGAAAAAAAGGGGTTCTAGGAAATAAATTTCTAACCAGCACAAAATATACTCTTGTAATCTATCTTCACTCTTCCAACAACTCCTGGCAGGAAATCTGGCCAGGCTAGCACATTTCCTTTTTGGAGTTCTTCTGGACAGGATGTTGCCAGAGATTTTACCTATGGATTTAAAACAGTTGATTAGGTGCTGTTGAAGGACCATGTAGGAAAAGAATGTAAAAAAATATTCCTTCCATGTCTGCATGCAACACTTGAACAAATCACTGAATAAGCGATGTTCATCTTTTCTAGCACAAGAGGCTTCTGGCTGAACTACTTGTTATTCTGCACTTATAAGCCAGCTAGCTGTGGACAGGCATGTACTGAGGCAATACCTGAAGGAATATTTGTCATACAAGCAAAATCTAAAACATAGTTCTTGAAACACAATTGCATTTGTTATCAGGAAAGAAACATGTATATATGTCACAGAAAAAGGCAGATATGACAATGCAACCTGAAGAGAGAACTTGATGTATTTGCAGAAAAATGTCAAATAGGAGCCAGAAGGAACTTAATGTTGAAGATCTGCATTCCTCAAACTCTGCTAGCACTGCACCACGTTTAGGGAACTAAAACACCAAAAGGAGCAGTTTAATAAAGCAATTTGTTGTTTCCAGGACAAGAGTTTTGTGAATTCAATGCACTAGGCTTTTGTGTGGCTTTCCAAAACATTTCAGGGAAGGCCTGCCCATACCAATACTAGCATTGTCATTGTCATTGGTACTGGCATTGACTTCAATCAAAACAGGACAGGGCCATAACTAAACATGTACTGAAACGGGAATGATATAGGTAAACTAAGGATTGCAGAAAGAAAGGAACACACTGTGAGATCAACAGCATATTAATATCTTGGGAGGAGATCTGGTCAAATATCTTTGATGGAAAAGTTTTCCATTTAAAACATAACTCCTTTAATGGACCACTTCTTTCGCATTCTTACTACAAGAAACTGAAATGCCAATGGGAATCCTTAAGCTGTTTCAGTACTGTATTTTAATGTAAAAAAAATTAATTATTTCAATAAAGTAAAAATATTTCTACTTCTTCACTGTGACCCTGAGAATCTATTAAACACAGTAACATTATTATATTTCTATCTGGCCACCAACAGAAGGACTTGGGGAATACAACAGCAGATGGCACAGTACTTTTAAACTACTCAGACACCAGTGTAAATTATATGCAACAGTAAGAATATGCAGCCAGACCCTTTATGATGGAATGTCACATAAATATTCCATAATGGTCCCTTGGAAGGAGCTCAGGTGCCCTGATCCCAACATTTGTGAAAAAGAAGGCTGTCTAGTTCCATTGGATGCTCAGGGAGATTTCTGCTACGTCAAAATGTTTTAAAACTGCAAATGAAAGACCAGGGCTTGAATTCACTCTGCATTGCCTTTGTTCACTGTAACTCCAGGAACAGGAAGGAAACATAGTTCCAGAAGGTGACTGGGACTAAGGTGTATTATTGGCACAGTATTCCCCATTACGTTCCTCCCTGTCAGACAGACACAATCGTCTTTCACCCATGGAACTGCTGAAAAAACCATATGTGCCCTGAGGAGGATAAATGCACAGCAAAGGGGTAATTAAGGATTTCCTCTTCTTTGAAGATATCAGAGAGGGAAGTGGTCTATGGAGAAAAGATGCTTATTCAATTAAGAGAACATGTTAGTAATTAGGCTACGGAGAGTACTTTCTACTCTTTGGCTCTTTTGTGCTGGAGTAATTCCCTGTCAGGGAGAAAGGAATATTTCCTTCAGCAGCATGAAAAAAATGAATTAAGAAGAGCAAAGATGAGCAGCCCAGTCGGCTGTGTACGTCTCAGCACAGCCAGCCTACCCATACAATACATGCTGCATGGCTTCAGGGCATAGCTAGCTGGTTAGAAAGCACAGGCGTGCCCCGTTTGTGCCCAACAGTTGGGAAACTGTCTTTCGCAGAAGGGTGACTGTCTTCTGTCAAGTCTCCAGTGGATGATACCAACTACCAAGAATAATGTGCTATACTGTCTGTCTTTGTGAGAAAGGAAGGTGATGAACACCAGGCTGAATTATTCTCACATTGTCCCTACCCTGAACTCCAGTGAGGTGGATCAGACTCTCGTAGAGTCAGCTTAGTTGGAGAAGAGAGCAACCTGCTCTGTTTATTCTGAGGCCATTTCAGAGATCTCACTTCTACAGTATGTGTTGATGGAAACTGCTTAGGCCAAGGGCTGCAAACAAGCTGCAAGGAATCTGCAGGGGAAAATTTCCAGTGTGGGAAAGAAAGGTTTGGGAATCAGCCCTTCCAAGCCATATGATGGAGAATGAAGGGCTGGAAAGGACCTCACTTTCCCATATAGACAACTCGTATTTCTACAGCTATCTACTCAGCAGCAAAAGCAGCAGACTGTTGGTTTACTCACACAAAATTAATGTGCAAGTGGATGGGCAACTAAAGCACACAAAGAAAACTCTTAAAAGAGTGAACTTAGCCCTACTTTTGTTCATGGCTGAGAACAGGAAGGTAAGACTTACTGAATAGTTCCATCTGGCCATAACAAAACTGATAGTAACAGATTAACAATACTGGTTTACTATCCCAAGCTCTGAAATAAATGAGGTAAAAATTTTATAGGAAGTTTACTTGGCTCAACTGCCTCAGCTCCCCTGTCTGGTCTCACATCTGTCTTTTCAGATGAGTAATATGAATGCCATAAAGGAAGGGCAGGTTATTCTTCCCCATCATAACTGCATTGCATTTGATGCAAATGGGAATTTAATCAACCCTGTCATTAAAGACTGGCAACTACTGAGAAAGAGAAAATTGAGCTTACTCACTTCACCAGTGTGTCCTGTAAAATCACAGGGTACTTATTAGCTTAAAAACTGCTAGTGAACAAAAACCTGAAGATTTGACTTGGCAATACAACAACTGGTGACCCCAAAAGCAGTTCTGGGGTCACCCAAACAGTAACAGGCTGTTAGGTGGTTCTGACATAGCAGAAAACCAAAGTAGCAAAGAAAAGGAGGAAGACGCAGAGGAGACATCTGGATGCTGTAAGCAAAGATTCTTCTTTATTTCTATTTTCTGTTAATTTCATTATTTCTTATTTGGATTATGGATAACAAACAATGACAAACTACTAAATAGTGGTAAAACCTTAAAAAAAAACACAAGGAGAAGGGCAAAACCTTTACACTGTCATCAGGTTTGCAGATAATATCAAACTGGGACGCCCAGTCAGTATGCTCAAGGACAGAGCTACACGCCTACGGACCTTGACAGGCTGGAGGAATGGGCCAACACAGACCTCATGAAATTCACGAAGAACAAATGGGAAGAAAAAACTTCTGAATGATACAGGCTGGGGACAGCCTGCAGAGGGAGCAGCTCTGTGGAAAAGCACCTAGGGGCTCTGGCAGGCACTGAGCTGAGTATCGGCCCTGGCAATAATGAGGACCAACAGCATCCTTGGCTGTGTGAATAGGGTAACAACCAGAAAACCAAGGAAGGGATTATTCCCTCTTCTCTGTGCTCATTAGACCATATCTGGAGTACTGCATTCCATTTTGGGCTCCTCAGTACAAGAAAGACATTCTTCCCCCTGTACTCGGCACTGGTGAGGTCCTACCTCGACTACTGTGTCCAGTTTTGGGCCCCTCACCACGAAAAAGACATTGAGGTGATGGAGTGTGTCCAGAGAAGGGCAATGAAGCTGGTGAGGGGTCTGGAAAACAAGTCTTATGAGGAGCACCTGAGGGAACTGGAGTTGTTCAGCCTGGAGAAAAGGAGGCTGAGGGGAGACCTTATAGCTCCCTACAACTACCTGAAAGGAGGTTGTAGCCAGGTGGGCGTTGGTCTCTTTTCCCAAGTAACAGGCGACAGGACAAGAGGAAACACCCTCAAGTTGTGCCAGGGGACGTTTAGATTGGATATTAGGAAAAATGTTTACACTGAAAGGGTTATTAAAGCATTGGAACAGGCTGCCCAGGGAAGTGGTTGAGGCACCATCTCTGGAGGTATTTAAAAGACAGGTAGACGTAGTGCTTAGAGATATAGTATAGTGATGTTTTTGTCAGAGTTAGGTTGATGTTTGGACTAGATGATCTGAAAGGTCCCTTCCAACCTAGGCAATTCTATGATTCTATGACAAGCTGGAGCAAGTTCAGGGGAGGGCATCAAAAAGGTGATGGGCTGGAGCATTTGCCCTGTGAGAAGAGGCTGTGGGACTAAGACTGATTCAGCTTGGAGCAGAGACAGCTTTGAGGACACCTAACAGCAGCCTCTGGTAGCTATAGGGAGATAATCACATATAGAGAGTTGGGCTCTTCACAGTGGCGCGTGGTGGAAGACAGAAACAGTAGTCATAAACGGAAGTGGGAGGTCCCAACTACATATAACTAAATAGCTCAAATTTTTCAGTGTCTAATGTGTCGACAGAAATTCTGATGCATCCCCTCTGAAGTTTTACTGGTGCCTTCACAGAGGAGGATGAGGGAACCATAAACTGTAAAACAAGCCCTGAGCTGATTTCATTGGGTTTTCTCCCTCTTTAACATGACTGCTAGCTTTTGTGTATGCCTTAATTTCTCTTTCAAAGCTATGTAATACAGAAAGGTTCAGTCAAAATAGAAGGTGACTTCAGTGTTGATTTTACCACACCTAGTTTTGCTTATGCTAAGCTTATTACCTTAAACCAGAGCTTCATCTCGTCCCCAGTGACTTCTGTGGGAACAGAAGTCTATCCAACATGCTAAGTTGGAATGCCTTTTTAAATGTTCATCCTACATTCAGAGCCCTGTGCTCAAACACTGCTGTAAGGACTTACCTGCTGTGGAGACAGGACATGGTCCCAGATGTTGAGCTGGCTGATGGAGCCCACAAAAGATTCAGCTGGGTTGAATCCTTCTCCTTTCTGATCTTGCTCTTGACCCAGTACAAGTGCACCACCACCTAAACTCAGAGAGAATTAGAACAAGGATAGGAAACAAAGCCTTACAGCAGGGATCCCCAAAAGAAGATTAAAAACTAAGCAAAACAAAACTTTTGCTACATTATGTTACTAAGATTTTCTAGTGCAGGAGACCAGCCCCTTCAATAAATTCTCTCAGCAAACCCCTGGGAAGTCTTATGCTAGACCGACGTAAGCGAGCATAACAATTTGGAAGTGACTCTCGAATATGCATTAATGCTAAACTCAGGCTGATAAGAGCAAAAACTTTACATGGCTGCTTCAGGAATGGTATTGACTTTAAGAGGCCAATTCTAGCTCAGTACCTGAAGCATATTACAGAGCAATGCAAAATGCAATTTTGATCAGGTGTGTCATATTTCACAGTGCTAGCTCACACTTGCTGCTTTAAACAAAAGCTTAAGAAGTCAGGCAGAAAAATTTGATTCAAAACCCTCAGAAGCACATTGGTGATTAGACAGTCAATGATCTGACATGCCATGCAAGTTAAAATTCTTCCCCTTGACAATAAAACAGACAATGTGGACATGTATTTTGTATGTCACAGGGTGTATGGACAAGGGCAAAAAGTAATGGAGTCTGCACACTTCCTTAGATCTTGTGTCTGGAGAGAACTGCAATGTAATTGGGAAAGTCAGGGGCAAACATAAGGTACACAAACTACTTTTTTTTTCCTAATACGAAGTTTTTGAAACTCTATGTAAATTTGGATGATAGTATGAAAGCAGTATCAAAATGAAATCTCTTTGCAGTAATCTAACACCAGGTCTTTATTAGCTCTTCAGTACTGATGGTATTCCTTTTCACGTCTTCTGATATTACTGGAAAGACTGCTGATTACAAGAAACAATGCAAAACCCAACTTGTTAAGAAAAAATGCAAATGTAACTTTAAAAAGATGTCTGAAAGTAACAGCAGAAGGCTAATTCAATCAACTCTGAGCACACATTTGTAAGGGAAATGCCATTTGAACTTAAGTTTGTTGTATGACAAACCTATTCTCCATTCCAAAATCAGCTCAGTACAGTCTCCTTTTTAGACTAAACTTTGTCACCCCCAAAGCAAGTTAGCTACTAGTTTATCCTAGAAATGTCCACTATGTCTTCAGCAAGGCTAAGTGAGGGAACTGTCCTCATGAACAAGAATAACAAATGTGAGCCCTGCATAAATGCTGAAAATGTGAAAACATACTAAAACCACCAAAATAAACACTTCCTTGCAGGCACAGCAAATTCTGCAATAAAAACAGAACGAAGGCAACAGATCTGGTGTAATATAAATAAAGCATACCAGGAATTTTTGAGCCAACAGAGAGCCCACTGCCTCCATCAGACAGTTTTCCATCGATGTACACTTTCCATGCCCCATCTGTACATGTCCACGTGACTGCAATGTGATGCCAGTTACCATCATTCACTGAAGGACAGTCTGTGATCCTCTCTTTCCCATTTACATAAAGAACCCAGCTGCATGGAAGGAAGATGAAGGCATACTCAGTTGCATGCAGCAACTTTAAAAGCATGGCCCATCCCACATTACTCAGAGAAATGTTACTTGCCAAGAGAGATAACTGTGTCTACACCATACAAGGAATTTCTCTTGAAACGTCATCATACAAGATATCTCTCTCTCAGAGAACTTGGAAGTCATGGTTATCATATGCAAAGCATGGTGAAATAGGTGCTGTGCTTTTGTACCAAACCATGAAAAGTCAAGTCATGGCTGCACAGTGGATTCTTAAACTTAGGCCCATCCCTGCTTTTGGAGTCACATTAAAAGTACTCTGAGTGCTAAGCTCCATTTTATCCAATCATTGTCTCAATGCATCATTTAAATATGATGTAAATGTGGTCCAGACAAAAATGTTCCGCTTTCAAAACGTCACTGCTTCCTTGGCATTACTCTTCTACTTGGCAGAAAGCAATGAAAACAAAGCCAGAAGAACAAAACAAGGAGGCAACTCCAGCTATGGAGTTTGGATGCAGATTTTTCTATCCCAAAGTAGATAAAGCTGACACTTGTACTTCTGGTCTATGCTTTCTTTACCTATTCAGGACATCTGTAAGCTACAGAAAAGCAGAACTGTGATTTACCCATTGTAATCAGTGAGAAGAAATGCATTATCACTTCCATTCTCCACAGCATAAGAAATGGGAGTCCCATAGTTTGTGGTGTCAGTGGATTTCATCCAGAACGTACAGGTGATGTCACCAAGAGATGGGAAGACACCATCAAGCATGACGTATCCATAGATACCAGAGACTTCAAAATCAAGATTGAAACCAGAGGACTGTTCTGCAACAAAGACAAAGAGTTTTCAGAGCTACATTCCTGAAAACCCAGAAAGACAACGAAATGGAATCTAAGCAAATGCAATAAAATGGAATACAACCCATCTACAAAAATTATTCACTTTAAATTGATCAGAGGGAGAAAGAATTACAGCAGTCTAACATCAGCTAGCATACAGAGCTTTCCAGGGCTAGAAAACTCATAGGGTTTGAAGAAAAATGACTGGAAAAGAAGCTAATTATCTAACAAACAATGAATGTGAACCTTGCTTTTCAGTCCTCTATCAATGAAATGACATATCTATCTGCCAACCTACAACCAAAAGAGGTGTGATCAGCTGGTTCCATTTTATTCACAAGAGTTATGATTAAAAAAAAAATATTTTTTTTTTCTGTTCTGGACTTACTGAAATACACTTCACTTATATAGAACAGCACTTCTGTGCTGCTCTTCAATGCAGAGTGACATGCTTTACAAGCATACTACATGTATGCACTTGGTAGTGGAGCTCCCCTGAAAGCTGGGTGTTATTAAACTGGGACATAGGATGGCAGGCCTAAATGACCTGTATGTCCTCTACTGTCTCTGTGAAATCAACACGGGTTCTTCAGCTTCTGTTTAAAGGTTCACCAGCTACTACTGTGACACCTCATAATTTTCATGGGGTGGCTAAAAGACAAATGGATTTGATCCTCATGGTTGTGTGGCCCACCTCCAGCATCATCCAAAAGGTTGCACGAGGTGTGACCCATTTTGTCTGAACATGTAGAACTTCATGCCCTTTTGCTCATAGGGAACCTGATGCCTTTAGGACTTTTAAAGCTGAGACCACCACATACTAATCTCTACCTCTGTGATGCAAAGCCCTACATGAAATGTAAGAAACAGAAAGAGCTAATTAACTCAGATACACAAAGCAAATACAAATTAAACTTGATAGACTGACTAGGTATTAAAAAGATAGAACTGTGCCTTAGAAAAGAGAAATTAATATAAACATGACATAACATACATGCTGTTCCTTGTGTGCAATTACATGTATTGACACTACAGTCACACAGGCTCCACTCAGCCTCTCAGAGTCCCACCACCCTAGCTGCTTTCTGGGGAAGCTGTATGAAATCAGCCCACTCAGTGCAAATCTTGCCCAGAGACTTAGTCAAGCCACCCTTTTCTGCCACTTGGTCCTGTGTACCTGTTTCACACCTGCTGCCTGTAAAGCCAGGGGGACATTTACAGATGTATGAGTTCAAGGCATCCACACAGGTGGCTTGGTTTAAGCAGGGACTGGAGTCACACTCATTGATGTTCACTTCACAGTTTAGTCCTGTGTACCCTGTCACACACAGACACCTATGGAGGAAAGGAGAAGCACATTTCAAGGGTGGCTGCTCTCATGACAAAGAATCCTGGCCATGAGACCAGGTCCACCAACGGGAATAGCACATACTGAAAAAAAACCCAAAACCACAGAAGAGATACTACAGAATTAATGGAGCTTTAGTTTGGTTATTCCTCTAAATATGCTTGAATTCTATTAGCTACATAATATTTCTTCTTGATAGAGACAATACAATATTAAAACACAATGTCTGCGTTTCTTCATATGAAACTGGGAGACAATTCTTGCTTTCCTGTGAGTGGAGCATGCCTTCTAGAGTCCACAGAATTATACAAGAGGTACTCGACTTTTCAGGCAGGTATGCTTACACAGAGGAAAAAACCAAGGAAGTAGAAAGGGACCAAAACCTCTGGTACTTGGAAAACCAAGGTATTTGAAAGGCACTGAAAATTCCGGGGCTTTGGGGAGGGAAGAGTTACTAAAGCCAGGCAGTAACAGCTGTTCCATCTCTCTACAGTGATCTAGGATATGACACTGCTATTGGTATTTGTAGCTTCTGATCTGAGTTCGGATACCCTAAAGCATAAAAATAAATATTTCGAAGATTCCACCAGTGTTTGTATTTTAATCTCTATATTCTCAGTATGTACAGCTATCCCTGCCTTCAATGCTACAGAAATGTAATATTACCATGTACACAACTGGTCATCACCTATTCTTCTAGTGGAAAGCAAGACAAACCCTTGGAGCTTGGGAAAGCAGATTTCTTTAGGAAGATCAATATTAAAACCATGCAGTCCTACCATGCTTACACTTCAAACTGTGCATATTTTCTCTGCTGTCTACCTTGGAATTTTTTAAGAGTGAGGACACTAAGATTTATTTTCTTGTCTTTTAAAATCCATGTGCATAAGGGGACCATTTATATTGGATCAGGCTGTCAAGTGACTTGCTGAAATCTAAGAACGAAGCACCACACATCTGACTTTCCACATTGCATTACATCAATCATCTGGTTTTCACCTGAAGCTGTTGATACCATCTCTGCACGTAGCTCCATTCCTACAGGGTCTGCTGAGACACTCATCGATGTTTCTTTCACACAAGACACCAGTAAAACCTGGGAGGCACTTGCAGGAGAAGCTGCCAACTCGATCTTCACAAATAGCCCTATTAAGACAGGGGTTTGAAAGGCATTCATTGACCTCCATTTCGCAGTGAGCACCTGAGAAGAAAAGAACAAAGTCACAGTTCCACTTTGAATTAAGCTAAGAAAGAAGATTACTAACCAATCTCTGTTTCCAGGAAACAGCAAACACTGGGGTAGCCATGCAGGATTTACTCCATCTGGGATTTACCACATTAACTGAGGTTAAGTGGTCATAGAAGAATTACGGGAACCATCTTTGCAGTTGTAGAAATTAACATTCAGAAACTGCGGGGAATTTATACGGATATTGCCCATTGTGTGAGTAAGGTGGGCTGAATCAGGAAATCACCGGAGAAACTATTCTGAGGAACTAATGAAAAGCTGCTACAAAAGACATTTAGCTGGAACCTTAGCTCTAAGCAGAAAAAGCCAGAAACACATGATTCTGGAATTTCTTCTGTGAGTTACAGCTCTATGTTACAAGCACCGAAGAATGAAGAAACTGCATGTGATTTCATAGTGGAGCTCTTTGGCAACATGATAACCAACAGATATGCCTAGTTGTTACGGAAATCTATGAAAGCAGTAGAAGGCTGACTATGGCGATGGGAAGTAGTTTTAATATAGATCATCTTGTATACTCTTATAATATTTATCTTTTTAAAATAAAATTAAACATAACATTTCACAACCATGTGAATGTCCTTATTCTTTCCTCAACAAAACACAGTAAATTTGTGGCAAAATTAGGAACAGAACACCGATCACTTACTAAATCCTTCTGAAGCCACACTTGCACTACTGGGACTCTGAGAGATCACATGGATGTAGGGAAACTAGTACATCCTTATCAACATGTAATATATGGAAAACATAGCAATGAGATTGAAACATATTGGACAGGGTAGGAAGACATCTTTTTTGGTCAGAAAGAGTGAAGGCTGACTTAAATAGAAAGAGATGTACCTGTGAACCCTTTTGCACAAGTGCAGCGGTAACCGTTCTTGCCATCAACACAGTGGGCTCCATTCAAACATGGACTGGAGCTACATTCATTTATGTCTTCCTCACACAGGAGACCTTCAAACAGCAAGGGTTACAAAGCATGGTCAAGACATAGTCAAGGTCTGCATGCTGCAGTGACTGGATGTGGAAGACAGAACAGCACTATATAGTTTGCAGAAAAAAAGGCTACAGAGATCAGATGATAAAATTCCATGTTCGACTGCACTACTCCAAACCCCTACAAACGTCATCTGCATTATTTAGATGCCGGGATGTGAAAGATGTGAAGTCTATGGTTTCTCTTTATAAAGTTTAAAAAATATCCAGCAAGTGTTGCTGTCGATACATGTATAGCCATAAATACGAAAAATGAGGGACACCATTTCTGGAGGAAAACAACAAGCTTTTTTTTTTCAATCACACAAAATTTCCTCCTCAGTAGTTTATTTCAATATTTAGAAATCAGGTGCAGTTTTGGCAAAGTACTCAAGCATGTCAGTTTCCTCACAGATTTCAATACCTACAACATGAAAAAGCCTGAGAAAAAAGATAAGAAAAAGCCCACTCACTTAGTCATAGGGCTGGAGTAAAGCAACTGCATAAATGCTTTGTCTAGTCAGGCCATATTCAGTCTCACAAGCATTTTCCCTGTGAGTATTTACTAATTTCCTAAACTTCATTCCTTTTTCTTTTCAGACCAGAAACATCACAAACTAGAAGCATACATGCACATACGTGCACACAGACTGTCCTTGAGCGTTCATCCTTTTATTTCAAAACCCATTCACATACAGTAGAACCTTACTCTAACCTGTAGATCAGGTTGCCTTCCCGTTATAATTCCATGGATGTGGAATTATATAGTTCTTGTGTTTTGTGTTATCAACTTGGCACAGAAACAATGCCTGTCTGAAGAAGAGCTACGAAGTGAAACAAATTACCTGAATACCCTGGTTGACAATGGCAAACAAAGGTCCCAATGCCGTCTTTACACATCCCTTTGTTGTGACAAGGAGATGACTTACACTCATCAACTTCTGTTTCACATTTCAAGCCTGGAATGCAAAATAAAGGACTGAGAACAGAGAACAAAATTTGAAATTGTTCAGCAACATAGGAATCATGACTACTTAATGTAGGAAAACATGACTGATTATGTGCCTACATTACCAGACATTCAGGTTTATTACCTTCTCTTTAGATTATGTTTTAACACAGACCTGAGACAAAATGCTATTAAAAAGTTATGATACGCGTCGGGCAACAGACTGATCAGTTCCAGATAGTGGCACTTAATATCTATGACAAGTAACAAAGATCACTTCTCGATAATAGCTGAACAGTAAGTCATCTGTTTGCTTTGAAGCAATGTGGTGGTGTGACCGTCCCAACTCCTTTTAGGCCACTTGGTGCCTGGTGCAATTTCCCCCACTACCTGGGACACATAACAATACAATGGACCAGAACTGTTATGCCAACCCATTAACACCTGGGACACATAATGGTCCAACATAAAAGAAAGATAGTGAAGGATGACGAACCAGAACCTTATGGCAACCCCTTAGTGCACGTGACTCCTGTGACTCCTATCAATAACGGTAATTGATCACTCCTTACAATATATGGATCACAGCCCAAAGAGGGGGGTGATACCAGAACTTCCAGATCTAACAAGTTCTAGGCTTGCACAACTGGTGGGAAGTACCAGAATATCACATTGTCCGAGTTTGGCTGGAGTCGAAAAGTACCTGATGAAAGTCAATTATCTTGGACCCTATAAGTAGCGATTCTAGTGAGACCCTTTGAGCTCTTCTGGGTCACAGTGGGCTGTGCCCAGCATCTCCCCCGAGCTGGGATGCCACTCTGTCAGATATCTCAAGGATTAAAAGGCCAGGGCAAGTCAACCCACTCAAGTCTCTGTTATCGCCTGCTGAGGAATGCCAACGCATTGTGAGTATTTACTCCAAACTCTAGAGGAGGGAAATTTTAACTATAGTCTAGCCTCTCTTTCATCCAGCTCTCTATCCATGTGTCTCTAATATACACATTAGCTTTTCTGAGTGTGGGTGTTCTTATATTTTACGAGATCCAAATACTTTGTGCATGTGTAAGGAGTCAAAAGAGGCACCTGTCAGCTCACTGGGGTTGCCCACTACGAAGGAATCTGGTCGTAGCAATTAAAGACTCGTGTGTATGTGTGTGTGTGTGATCCCTCAAGTGGTATGTTTGTGCTCATATGTATATGTATTGATTTGGGATACCTCATTTTAAGTTAGTGTGAATCTTGTCATTTTCGAATCTGTAATTAAGTTGCTGTTCAATCATTTTGTTAAATCATTTTGTAAATTCTTAAATAGGTTAATGATTAAGTGCTGCTAAAATTCAACCTCTTGACCTTCCTCAAATCATTAAGAAATTTTGAATTGCTGCTAAATCATAGCTGTGTCAAATATTTCCATCCGCAACTGGGAAGCTAACACTGAAGAGGAATACAGCAGATCTGGTGGAACTAGCTGTTTAGAGTGCAAATTTCCAGCTTTTGCTAATCATTGTCAAGTGATAGGATTTTCAAATCCACTAACTCAACTAAAAGAAACCCCATTCGAAATCCTTTTCTGCCAAACACATATAACTCAGCGAGAACATGAGGAACTATTTATTTTCTTAATACTTATGTATGGCAAATCTGTGATGGATGTTCCAATCGTTTAGGCTATACTCTTGCACTGAAATGTTTTGCTCCTTTATGCTTGCTCATGTTAAGATATGGAGACGTTAGCTCCTCCACGGGCTTCTCAATTTTTTACCTGTATATCCAAGTGGGCATATGCAAATATATCCACTTCCCAACTGTTTGCATGTCCCATTGTTGTGGCATGGTTCCAGGAAACACTCATGAAAGACCTGCCAGAGGCAAGAATGATACTATTACAGTGAAGGTGGAAATATAGTTGGAACAAAATACTGTAATTTGAAACTGCACACCCCATAGTCATTTTGTAAAACTGTGAAAAAAAAGTCACTGGTATTAACTTCTACCTCTTCCTCTGTGTCTCTTCAGCATACCAACCATTCTTTTTACTAGAGAAGAATACCAGGAATCTGAATTCTTTTTTTAACTCACCTTTTACTTAGCAAAATGTGATGATCGCAGTTGTTCCCTTAGAACTTTCTTAGCTATGATTCACAGTGACGTTTTATATTATGCTATCTTTTATATGAGAGTTCTCCACTTTCTCTCACTTTTACACCAGCTAATCACTTCCTGCTACCTACCGGTCATCAGGTGAACTGGTGGGGAACTTCACTGTGCAGCGCTATTTTTTCTGACATAGGAAACCTGAGTTCAGCAAAGCCTTTAAGTGAATGGTCAACTAAGACCACAGGAGATCAGTTTGTCACCTGTCCATATGTTATATAATGGTTCAGGTCAAATTTACCATCAGTCAACTTTGCTCCTGTTTATACAATGTCCTAACTTTAGATTCAAACAAAGCCGTCTTGTCAGAGTTACAGACTTGGGGGGAGACGGTGGGCATTAGCGGGCATCTCTGGCAAATATTGTCACTGGAGCAGTTTCTGTTACATGAGGACTTGCCTGTATTTCAAATGGGGTGCTCACAGCAGAAGGGAGTTCTGCTTGCCTCCTCTCAAGTGTATCTATGTCGCAGTAAGTAAAACAAAGATTTTACAACTGGGACTTAGAAGCCTGGTAGCATTTCCTGGAATTCAGCATATGGAAGATATCAGACACTGAGTGTGGTCAATGTACTTTTAATAGATTGGCTGAACCTCCACCATGGAGTTTACATTTCTTTTATAAGTGTGATATATATTTTATGCATCAGGTGAAGGCTTCAAGTCCAGAATTTACGGTTGCCAATAGCTGATGCAGCCTGCTTTGTTCAGCAAAAGTGCTTCTATGACTATAAAGAGAGCCTTGAGTGTTCCCCTCATGACCATCGCTATCATCTCTTTAGGAAATATAGTCAGCATAACAATTACATTTAAAAAGCCCTTAGTCATTTACTGCTGCATAAGGCACTCCTTCTTTCATTTAAGATAACATTGGAAAATATATCTTGTCCTTACCTGACTGCTGACTTTGTACTGCTTGCTGATATTTTCTGGAGAGGCTGGTACCATCATTACACTTTCCTCAGCTGCTGAAAAAGTAGAGCCAAAACCTAAAGAGGAAAGATATGAAAGTGCTGTTAACAATACTGTATGGCAACGTCCCTCCCTATTCCATAAGGGCCTAATAATTGCATGTTTGTAATGCATCTAAAGATATGCCGAAAAAAGTGAATTTGTGGAAATAAAAACCAAAACTTTACAGTAACCACATAGAATTTTATATACATATTTTACACATATATGTATTTGTAAGCACATACATTTCTAAAACAAATACATGTGTGTGTACCTACAAAATATATTTTATGTGTATTATACACACACACATACATGCACCTAGATACTTGTGTATGTATTTGTGTATTATGTAACTCTCTCTATAGTGTATATATAGTATACATATACAATGTGTGTGTGTGTGTGTATACACACCCTGTATATGTACACTGCGTTATCGAGCCTTGGTATGTATCACAGAGCCACTCCTACGTAACACAGAGGCACTACCAGTAGGCAAAACCAGCTGCAAATTTCACTGGTTGAAATGAGAGGTCTACATTTGTTAGGAGAGTGAGACAGATGCTTTCTGTTAAGACTACTGCCTGTCCATCCTTTAGACATTCCCTTTATTCACTTTCTCCAGCAGAGATAATTTGACATACTTGAACAATCTGTGATGGATCTGGCACCGATGACTGTTGTTGTTCCATAAAAGGGGCAAGACAAGCAGTAGGACTTTCCTGGGTCTGGCTGATAGTAGTCTCTGGGACAAGGGTAGCAAGGTGTCAAACCTGTACGAGAGAACTCGCCTGCAAGACATGGTACTGCAAGAACAAAAGAACATTTTTTAAGTGACCACTTGCACCTCCACTCTACCTTCCCCCCCCACCTCTTACTGGTCATCTTCTCCCCTCATAGTTCCTTATGAGACTTAAAGGAATAGGGTGAAACCTGCCAGGAACTCACAACTCCAGGAAATGCTTATTTAAATTGTGCTGTTAGGTGACATGTGGTTCTCAAAGGACTACAGAAATACCTAGGAACTATTTCTATCTTCTCCTTATGCTGCTCTGGAGACAGCTTTCCAAAGCACCTCCCTTTCCTTTTTATCTCTCACACTTTTTTTTTCTGATTTTTCTTCCTTCAAGAAGGAGTAAGGACAAAAACCAAGTCTTTTAGTCTTTTTTGTACCATTAATCCCTGCAGACTACTTGCCCTGGGAATCTTACTGGCAAAGCTTCCCAAAGACCACTGAGGACAATTTCTTGAAAAAAGTTACAGAATAAATTGTATTAAAATTCAGTATTTTTGTACAGAAGATGTGGAACCTGTTCCAGAGATAACAGTGACAAACATCCCATCATCCCCTTTCTCTTCTGTAAGGAAAAAAGTTTTATTTTCACGTATATCTTATTTTATTCATCTTTAGATAAGAATCCATCTTAGAAATCAGAAGGAGGGCATCTGACATAATCAGGGTACCAGGAATGACCTATGATTTTGCTGGGAAATGCTGCTTGGTCCACACTTAATCAGAAGCAGAATTCAATCTTGGGCAGATGAATTGGATTACATTAGCTGATGTTTAAACAATATTTAGAATTTTTTAGGATTTAATTTAGGATTTAATAAAACTTTCATAGCCCCTTTTGTTACAAACCTCCACAAGCTGAGACATCCACTGCACCTCTCTTTACCGTTGATGTATTTTCCGGGCAAGAAATGCAACTCCTGGATCCAAATGCTGGCTGATATGTGCCAAGTGGACAGGTTTCACAGGTTTCAAGACCATTAGGTGAATACGTTCCCTGCTTGCACTGAGCTATAAGCCAGAAGAATTAATAAAGATTAAGCAATGTCCAACAGGAAACATGTCTCCTAACCTCTGAAAATAATGCTGAAATCACAATACATGTCACAGGGACTTTTATTTCTAGAGTTTACTCTATTCTGAAAGACTTCATGGGTACAAAGAGCAAAATAAAAAGGAATTGTGGTAAGTTACTGATAACGCATTTGTGAATTATTAACCAGTTAAATCTCCTCCTATCGGTTTCACAGATGATAGATGATTTATTGCAACTCAGTAACTCATTTTTAATTAACAAAATTAATGATAAGACAATAAACAGGAAATAAAACTAGCAACTTATTTTTCAGAACAAGTCACAAAGAGACAGTAGTGCTGAGGTACTTAATGCCAGAGCACTGTAGTGTAGGATGGGGACATTTCATCTTTGATCATGGTAGGATGGAGAGGGGCTGTCAAGGAAAAGAATGGCATTATTTTAAGTGTATTAGTCCCTGCAAAATGGGCTCAATATCTCACAGAATGAAGACAAATATGAAACTTAGTTTCAAAGGCCAGCTCTTCTTCAAACATCTGCCCAGGTATCCTGCATGCCACAGCAGTAGTGAAGACATGGATTTTTCTCTTTACATATGCTTCAAGGGGCAGTTAGGACTGCTCCTCGTTTCACAGGCTAACCTCATTCCAATACTCCCACAACGGGGACCAAAAGGATGCCACCAGGCATTCGGAAGTGGCTCTCTGAAGAAGACAAAGTTCTCACCTTTGCATTCAGAGATGCTCCTAGAGTGCAGATACTCAGTATAGCTACCAGATGGACAACTTTTGCATTCCAGCTGCCCTTCCTCATCTTGGTAGGATCCAGTCCAGCAGCTTTCACAGGTATGATGCTCCAGGGAGTAATAGGTACCCAAAGGGCAGTTGACTGCAACGTTGGAAACATAAGCGTCCCCTCAGAATGCACAATCATACATACTTGTCTTGCCTCTGCAGTTCCCATGTAGCCAAACCCTGTTTATGTGAAATGTGACTCTGTTCTCAGCAAATGGAGTATCTCTCTGGAACGCTGCAGAGATCTCATTATGCACAGAAAAATGGAATCCAATTCCCTATCTTAGCTACACATCACCCACAAGACTAACAGGGTTAAAAGACCACATACCAAGCACTGTTTTCCTGTGTATCACCAAGTGTGGATATGCCTGATTTCCCCATGGGAGTGGAATCCTGGGTACAAAAGCATCCTTTTTCCACAGGCCTTGGTTAGGAACATAAACATCCTCTGGAAGTCAAACTGTGCAAAGCATTTTTGCAGTTTATTGTTCTGGGAGACCACAGGCACTGGACTGTGTCAAACCACAACCCTCTGCAAACATCCTCTAAAACCTTGCTTTTCAAAAGGATTCTAAATACATGTAAGGAGCAAGTCATCTGGCTTACCACACATTCTTCCCCTCAGCACAGAACCAGGCCTGCAGAAAAGAAAGGCTTTCTCGGTCTCCAGTGAGTTGCTGTCAGCTACAATGAGTTCGGATGCAAACTGAAAAGAATACATGGGTTCCTTATTGAGAGTCCTATTCAGCCTGTTCGTGATCGTCTCCAGAGTTTTAAGGAGCCGTCGCTGGTTTTCCAGTTCCAATGTATCATTCCTTTCATCAGGCAATGGCACGCTAGCTGGGATATAACAGAAAACACAAAAAGCACACAGATTTTACAGTCATCACTTCCAGTGTACGCTGGAGTATGTCAAGAGTGCAACACTCAAGCTTGCCAGTGGGAAGTAGAAAGCAGGCCATGTGCACAATGCCCTCCATGAACATGAGGCTGTGAACTTTCTTCCAAGCAGAAAGTCTGTGATGAAATGAGGCTGTGAATGTCTCCAGAAAACCGTCTTCTGCATCTCCAGCAGGCTTTGTGAACTGAAGGCTAAATTTACTGAATGTATTAGAAACGTGGTTTTTAAAAACAAACAATAAGAGAAGGATAATATTTTGACTTCTCTCACCTGTGATGTTAAATATTAACTTGATTTTGTGGTCAGTCATTGGAACACTCAGCTTATGCCTTTTGACTCGAGTAGGTGCTGCCTTTACTGAGGCGGAGAGATGCTTGGATAAATCTTCTTGCGCTGCATCAACAAAATCATCATAGGAATAATCCAGCTGGTTTGCTGCCCCCCAGCCGGCAGGTCCTGTGAGGCATTAAGAAAGAACAGAAAGAGAAGGAACATCATGTGGAAAATAAGTGTGTGTACTTTTTTCTAAAATACATCCCCAACAGAATGGGGACCGTTTGCAGCTCCAGGTGATGCGTACTGGCTTTGCCTCCGCACAAGTGCCTATTGTATCAGCATCTTGACTAAAGAAGAATGAAAAATCAGTCTCACTCCTAACTGGTATCCTAGAGACCCTGCATCTTGTGCAGTTAGCCAAAGCTTTAAAGAAATACTATTACAGAAGTTACAGGATGCAATTCTTTCTCTTCCCCTGTCTTGCATGGACCCTCTCATGCCAGGAACATCTTCTTAAACAATTCCATATTGCTCTCTCTTCCTCTTCCTGGTCAATTACAGACAGCATGGCCTATGCCACATGTCTCCATTGCATCTTTTTCTCACAACTCCTGAATAGTTTTACCATCATCTGCCCTCTCAGAATGTGCTTATTCCCCCCAGACATGCATTTCCTGTTATACTTATTGAGTCAAATTCACCGCCTGTATAACGTCCTTCACCTATAACATGCTTTCCACCAGAAACAAGGAAACCATTTTAAATTTAAAACATAATCTACCTTTTCATAATGACTAAATCTAGAGGTGTGTGGTCTATTTCATTGATTTGGTTCTTTTTTTAAAAACATGAAAATATAAAAAAATCTGCTAATTACTGTTAACAGTAACCTAGATTATGCTTAATTTACAGTGGAAACTAGGACAAATTAACCCTACAGCTTTGCTGTTAACACAGTGTGAGTATTCCAGAACTAATTTTCTAAACTGCTGTCTCTTATGGCTCGAGGAGAGTTCTCCTTTCCTGCCTCCTCAGTGTAAAATCATGAGAAACTCCAGAAAAACAGCAACAAGGTTATTCTGATAAGAGGTTGACACGAACCAGAAGAGAATAGGACCCTACAGCCATGTCCTCAACACTCTTTCCTCCAAGTGCTTTTACAAGTTAGCTCCAGCTGTCATCAGTATTCATCCTTACCCTGATGACAACCGCAAACTGAACACCCAGCCCCAGCCCCCTGTGTCTCATTACAAACAAATGTGCTTTCAAACTCAGTGAAGCGTATCTAAAAGGTGAGAATAAGCAGGAAGCTCTACCAAGTAACTCCACCATAAACCTGTAAAAGAGCCACAGTCCTATGACAGAGTACGTATTCTGATGTAGATCTGCCAAAATGTCTCCTCTAAGATAGGTAATGTTAGTTGTCTGTTTTTAGCCTTTCTGCTTTAAGCACCCCCACGGGACTCAGAAATGCCAAGAGCAGAACAATGTGGACATTAACCTGTTCAAAAATGGACTGAAAATGACAATTTATTTGGCCTAAAGCAAAGTTGGAACAATCAGTAGGACTGTCACAGTTTTCACTCTCATATAGCTACAGTCATCCTGCAAAATCTGCCCTTGACAGGAAGTAATTTCACAGTTAATACGCAAACTTAAGCTTGCATAGCTCTGCACTGTGAGGGCTCTGTGCTGATCTTAACCAGCATCAAGGATGCTCCTGGTTTTCTTAACAATATCCAGAACCATCCACTGTACTTTTTCAGTATTTTAAAACTGTTTGTTTTTAAAAAGTTCCTTTTTCTAGGCTAATCAAGCAGGTTTGTGCTTTTTTAACCCTGCCCATCATGAGGCATCTCAGTAAACTTTTCCTTGACACCATATAGGAAGCGGTATCAAAACCAGACAGCAAATAGTTCTGTAATACTGTTATAAAACCTATTATGCAATTGCTTAGTATCTTAAGAGCTCTATAGTTATTTATAAAAAATAGCTGACACAACACTTCGCCTACTTCAGAACAAAAGGAATTAAGCCATGTTAAACATGGATGATGGCTAAGAATCCATGCAATCAATAATTACCAATGGCAAATCCATTTTCGTAATCATAATTATATTCCAAGCAATGTTTCTGTGTCTGATCTTCCAGTCTGCAGTCAATATCATCAACATCGTTACAGAATGATGGGACCTTCCAAAATAAAGAAGAATAACATTAAAAAATAAAACCACACAGCCCCCTCCCGCGACTTACAAAAACTTCTAGTTACAATGTAAAGTACTGGTCCTGCCAGTGACACCACATTTCTCCTTTCATGTCTCTTAAAATCCTGGCAACGTCTGGTGAAAGAACTATGGTCTATTGATACAGCTGGGAAATAAGATGGCAACTCATAGGCATACAAGCTCTTTGTTATAGAAGATCTTTTTTATAACAGAAGATGTCCTTTCAGTTAAACACCCTTACATGTGAAATCCCAAAATACAGAAATAAGTTCAGGCTTGTTTCTCCCTGCCGAAGACGACAGGAGAGCTGACACCTTTGAAAACATCTGTGTTTTTTCCAAGTATGTAACTTGTAATTATGTCAGGTTTACAACAGTGCTGTCACTTTGTTTCGAGATTTCAAACCTTATTTCTGCATACCCACCTCTGCCTAACCATGGAAAGGGACCCATGCATTCAGCCAGGAGACCTCAGAGGACAGGGAAAAATCATCAAAGGAGGACAGAAACTACAGAACAGAAAACTCAACAGAAACCTGTCTGGTATTGCTGATGACTTCTCTCCACAAAAGCAATGGAGATTAGATAAGAATAGATGAATGCATGATTTTTGATAAAATCTGTGTTTGTTTGTTTTTCCAGAAAGGTTTCAAGGAAGTTGTGCTATAGGTCGTGTTTTGGAATTGCTTTGCTTTTTCCATATAAATTTTCATTGGAAAGATGGCTCCTGCTGATTCCTCCCCTCCTTTTCAGACCTCTGCTAGAATTTCAAGTTCTTGGGAATAGAAATAGGCATATTCAAAACAGCTTTTTTGACTGTTTTCCCAGATTGTTGCATTTTGATGTAATTGCTTGGGCAGGTCACTATGAATTTTTTCCTTATTATCTTTTGCTTGCCAATAGTTAACAGTCTAAGCACTGGAACCTGGTGGTAGCTGGCTCTTGGGGGAAAGGAACAGAAATAAAACAAGCCAAGATTTCTCTACTGGAAGAGAACAAACCTGAAGCAAGGCAAGAAAGTCACAGATATTTAGGCTCAAGTGTCAGAGATTGCCTAAAGTATTATGTAAGTTTTCAGCCATTTGACAAGGGCTACTGACATATATTCCCAAATTGCAGGAGTTTGTCAATTAGCTGTATGTGCTAATAGTGCTTTTTAGTTAGTTGAGAAGCTTTTAGCGTATGGGCCTTGTCCTGCAAAAAGTCTGTAATTGCCTAGTGTTCTCTTCTGGAACAATGCCAGCACGCTAGAAATTGACATCCACTCCTGACACCACAACTCAAAGTCCTGCTGCTTCTGCTTTGCAGCTGAGGACAGATATTGAATTAAGGCAGATTGTAATACTGAAGTGAAAAGGAAGAGACATGGTAGAGAAGGAACATGCTACCCCCTCAAATTCAGTGCCTTGCAGTTCTTAATGGTAAGAGTGAGACCTCAAAAACTCAAGACATCTGAGCAAATTATTTAAATCATTATTACTGGATTTAAATGCCTGACCAAATGTGGAATCCACCTATTTGTATGCATGTGTATTCACTTATACGGATATGTTATACATATTCTATATAAAATACATATATTTTGTAATGACATCCAACTTTCAAAAACAACACTGAGGGTCAGAGGACAATTGACTGGGCTTTTCAAAACTGCAGAGGTTCTCTTTGGAAGCCTACTGAAAATTTATGACTGACAGGTTCTTAATCTACTTGGACACTTCTGTGAATTCTGTCCTATATAAATCCACATTGAAGGCTGAACTGAATCACACTAAAATGCCAGTGAATCATCTTTATTTATAAAGAAGACTTGTCACCTACTGAAAAAGCACAAATTTCATTTAGCAGTTTCTGTTATGTTTTCCTTGTACGAAATTGGTTAGCTGGGGAAAGTAACAATAAGGTACATTTTTTTAAAAGTATGTAAGAGGAAAGAGTATTTACTAACCTACCATTTTACCAAGTGCACTCTGGAATGCATCAGTAAAGCTATTTAGAAGACTGTTGTCATCACATCGTGTTGCTTTGTACATCATCTCAAAGGATTTGAACCCATGGTTTGCAAATCGATTTACTGAAAAATGTTGGAGAAATAAATTTTTACTGGTCAGTGCAAGAGTTTCAGAGCTAAAAGCAAGATCATTCAGGCTAAAAATGGAATACACTAAGCTAAAAAGCATTGTCTTTAAATCAGCAACCTAAATTCCCAGTGTTTTACATATAAAAATGGATCACACATACCTCAGACAATGCAATTAAATATGACCACTTGACAGATATCAAATTTATGGGGGAAGGTAACAGACATTAAAAAAAGGTCTGCCATTTATTTATTTCAGCATTTTCTTAACAGGTGAAATCTGTGAGCTGTCAATTAAACTCCATATTTACTTTCTACTGAGAAAGAATCAATAAATATTAAAAGTCCTAATGCTGCTAGTCTAAATATGAAAAACTCTCATCCAGAATTTAAGCAAATCGAAGTTCCTAAGTGTCCAAGTTACGGATTTTGAATTGATAGATAGCTCTGAAACATAACTCTCATTTGTTCATAGCTGAAACGCTGCTCTCAATTGCAGAAAGCAAGGAATCCACTCTGATGGAAGTGGATGCAACATGGTGCCAAGACTGCCTTCATATGTAGCTTTAATACATTATTAAAATGTCACCAAAGCTGGAAAATTCCACAGCTGAAGTTTTGCATGTATTCATCTCAAAAAAACCCCATAAACGCTTCTGATTTGGTGACAATTAGTATGTAAGTACAGCATGCACTGTGCATTTGGACCAGTAAGTTGCAAATACTGTTGAAATTTCTATTGAAAAGACACTGCTAGTGTTTGTAAACATATTGTTTCAAATACCAATTCAAAATAATGACAGACCCTGTTGACTTTGCCATATTTGTTATTTTGTGATTCCCAAGATTCAAATTCACTACTAATTTTGTGTTTTAGACAGCTTCTGAAATAATACATTTAGGGACTTTCAGGCACTCTTTCACAATATTTGTAACAATTTGGAGGCAGAGGACAGAGAAGATCTGTTATTATTAAACAGAAGTAATAATTTCTAAAATATTTTCATTTAATTCCACAGTAAACATAATGTTTGATGAGTTGCAGATTCATTTTAATAACAATAAGACATACAAGAGCATCCAGGCCACTCTGGAGAATAAGGTGGCTTCCAGACACCATCCTCATATGCACAATAGTAGTTTTCACTTGATCGTTCTGAAAAGCTATAACCCTCTGCGCAGTGCAATGTGCAATTAACTCCCACTTCATCTGATGTGCATGTAAAATCACCATTCACAGGCTCAAAGGAGATTTCACACGGGGAACCTATGAAAAATACAAAGATTTATATACTGATGAATGTGGTGAAGTAAGCAAGCGCACAGGAAAACAGCACTGATGGGGTTTCCAAAAGTACCTAGTATCAACCTGATCTTGCCTCTCTTGAAGTCTGTAGAAGTATTATTTGGTACTTCCATAAAGGCAGGATCAGGATGTTGCTAAATGATTCTCTGCCACTGGAATTTGAAATGCAGAAACGTGAAGACTTAAAAAAATTATGATACATATGAGAAATTAAAAAACTCCCAGAAATGCAAGACCCAAACCCTTCTGTACTTCTTCAAAGGTATATGCTCAGGCATGTACTTACTAAAATAATACAAAACATTAATGTAAGTTTTTACATGAACTTTCATATAATAAATTATAGTAAACTATATTATGTCTTGAATTCTGAAACTAAACATTATCCATTCTGCACTATTGCCACAACACATGAATTTGTCAGAATCATCTTAGGAAGGACTGATTGTAAAACCCCAGTTATGATATATTTACAGGCCAACAGTGAAGGAAATTGTGAATGTCTGAAAACATTATGTCACAAACAATGAACCACAAAAAGTCTGAGGTAGTCTAGAACTTGAAATAATGCCAATTTTAAGCACTGGCTTGTTCTTGCTAAGATTTACAGCAAATCAGAAATTAGCACATCCATTTGCAATTTACATTTTCTAAAAGCTATAACCAAAATACCAGTCTGCATGGTTTTAAATTCTCTCTTCACTAGCCGATTTTTTTATACAGAGGTCCAACTGAGAAATAAGCATCAGAGCGCAGAGACGAAGTAGAATTTTCATCCTTAATACTTTATCTGCCAAACCGTTGTTTGCCCTTTAAAGAAGAAAGTGAACTGTGGGGAAAAGGTGTCTATGCAATAAACACAAATGTACCCATATATCTACAGGTACAGACAGCTTCTAAAGTCTAAAGAATGTTCTAGTATCTGCTACAGTATTTGTGATTACAGAAACATTTACATAAAGTTTTCCTTTTTAACTACAGATTTGAAGTAAGACTTCAGTAACAACTAATAATTCATTTCACATGGTATCTGTCACTGAGAAAAATATGGATCCATTACCATAAGTTTTACTGCTTAATGAATCTTAATTTTCAGTGCTAATTTGAATGTATAGGACCAAATTCACTGCTGTGCTGCTTCAGTCTTAAAAAATTTATTCATTGGTACTAACAAATGTCCTGACCGCCTTCAAGTCAACCCAATATAAAACAGGAGTAACTAAAAGGAAAAGTGAAGACTAAATGAAAAAATGGAATGGCATTGCATCCTTTATGATATTCAGTTAAAACAATGCCATACACTCTTGACCAGAAGATAAAGGCAACAAACCTTTGATGATAATGTGGATCTCACATGTCCTGTTATTGCCAGAAGGATCCACAGCTGTGTATTGAACCGTTGTCTCTCCTTTGGGGAAGAGATCTCCAGGTGCATGACTCCTAGTGACAGTCAGTGGAGCACCTGGAAGAGATAAAAGACAACCTAAAACATCAGTAAGCGATTGAGGGTTACTCACACCCAACCTTGAAAATGGAGAAGAAAATGGCAGCATGTCTTCCAAGTTATGTGTTCTTAAAAATAAATACGTACAAAAAAAATCTCAAAAAAATCCTAAACTCCAAGGGATCAAGGGTGAACAGGCTGGAGTTCCCGTAGCGTTCCACTGTTGCATGCCTGTTTTGCGGTGCACTATCTCACCTGAATTGTCTGAAAATTGTGGTTCTTCCCATGTTGCTGGGTACTCATTCTCTACTGCTTGCATGGGTGGTGGAGATCTGCATCTGTCAATTACAGGAGGTTCTGCATCTGCAGAATTTGAAGGGATGGCATAACATTAGCTTACTGAACTGCCACCATACTCAAATGAAATCTATAATCAGAAGAAGCCAGGTAAACAACAGTTTTAAGTTCGCATCAGAAGGTACAACAAAGTTAGGTGCACACTTGTAAGCTGCTCCAAGTGGTAGATGCTGAGGGAACGGACAAGAGTAATTCTTCCGCGGAACTCATGGTTTCTGCATTCTGTTTGCTTTTTACAGAGCAAACCTTGTTTAACAGCAATGCTGAATAACACAACTGTCTCACAGAAATACTTGAACAATGATTTGCATCCGCAATGTGTGAGAACTTTGGAAATCTTCTGGGGATATTTCAAGAAGAAAAAATAATATACATATGATGAAGGCAATAAGTGACAACACAATAAAGCATTTAATCTAGCAGTATGAGGAGGAATCTTAACACTCAGAATGAGCAACAGAACAAAACACAACCCAAACTCAAGATCCAGAAGCAAAGACTGTTCACTGTGCAAACTGTGACCCAACATCAGCAAAGTATTTATGGAGATGATATTACTCCTGGGCTCATACCTGCACACAGATAGGCCACAGTGACCCATAGTCTCTTTCTGCACAAAATTAGAAGATTTCAACCATGACAGACTCTTCCCCAGTGATTTTTACCAGCACTTACCAATGACCTTGACTCTGAATGTACAGCTTGCCTCATTGCCTGACTTATCAGCCGCTGTGTAAGTAATGGAAACTTCACCAATTGGTAGAAGAAACGGTGGTATGAAAGCTGGGGTAACGTGAACTGAGACCTTTTATAGGAAAACACTTGTTATTTAAAAAAAAAGCTGATCAGTAATCATGACACTCGTGTTTCAAGAAATGGCCACAAAATAGTATTCTTCAATGTCAAATGTCAATAGTATTCTTCAATGTCAAATACTTAACGCAAATAGCCTCTTTAAATAATGAGGGTGGACTTTGCAACAGAGTGCTCTGTTCCCCTTCTCAAAACTGCCTCCTTTATAGCAACAGGGACTTACCCAGTCGGGATTTGGACCCTGACCTGCTGCAGTTTACAGCACTGTGCATTCAGAAAACTCAAGACTGACTCTTGTCTGCCTCATTACACTGAACACACACTACACCGGCTCAGAACGTGCTTTGCCTGCAGTTCAGCTCTCCAGAGGCAGGGGCAGCAGACCTGGGAGATGAGTGGGGCAGGCAGCTGTGGGCTTTAAGTACTTACATATCCACTTTTAAACCACATATCTTTACGAGTCAATAGCCCACAGATGCTTCAGAACATTCTGGCACGGCAAAGAAACCCTAAATTTGTAGTAAATGACACTTACATTCTGTCTGTGGCTTTTTCATATGGGTTAGAACTGTCTTAAAGAACTTAAAAGAACTGCTAAGGCACTTGGTTTCTACAGTTCAATGAATGACCCTGTGTCAGCAGAGCTATGGTACCTGACCATGGCTATGCCAGCAAAAAATGTGTGAACTTAAACGTTTTTTACTGGGATAGCTCACAGTTTCCCAGTGCAAAAAAATCTTTTGTTTGCAGCAAATTAAAACCACACACAGAGTCACTGTTCCTCTGCTGACTCATGATAAAGCATTCAGCTGCTGTAACTTGATCATGTCTGAGCCTGTGGGGAATGTTACGCTTTACAAAACAGCTCTGGAGCAAGTTTTCCTTCTAACTCCATTTCCAGACCTCTGATACCTATAGTAGCCAAAGGCCCACATCTGAACTTTGCATCGGATAGGAAAATGAGATTTTTCTTTCTCACTTGGGAAGCTGAAATGAGTTTTTATTTATCACAGTGTAGTTTTGTTAGCCTTTTAGATTAATGAACTGGTTTAATTCCTTCTGAGAAGAGTTTATTAAACTTCTTCACATTCTAAGAGCTCATTTTTAAAGCAGTTGTCTCCATCTTATAAACAAGGGCACATTCTTTCTTTTGACTGCATAAATTAACCATATGAGATTTTATGTGCTTAAACACTATGCAGAGTGTCCTGTGACTGCATAACCCTAACCAAGACAGAAAATACTGGATTCTCAAGATACAAACTTTTCAGCAGATTTTTCTTCTACTCCTGCTTATCAAAAGAAAAAAATTCTAGTGGTTCAAAAATTAATTGGAAATAGCTAGCTATAGAAAGACTGCCTCCAGACAAATGAATAGATTTTCACTTGCCTCATCTCCAGAGTTATCCTCAGCTGTTGGTATCTGCCAGCTGATATTAGCAGAGTTATGATGTTCCAAAGTCTCAGTCTCAATATTTTCTGGACAGTGGATCCGAGGAGCTTCAATATCTGATCCAGAAAAAGACAAAGTAGTATTATATGCGGGTTTATAGAAATAAAACCACTATAATGGTTAGACTGCAACTTGTTAAAACCACTGGTTTTTGTGCTGCCTGGAATACAAATGCACATATTTTTGCAAACTTCCTGTCTCTGCCCCTTTTTAATTCTTGCCTGCACGCTCATACATAAACAGTAAATTCTCCTGGGGAAGGGACTATTTTTTTGCTGTAAGCAAAAGTTCCTACAAGCAACCATAAAACAAAGAATTAATAAGACAGAATGAATGGCTTTTCTATCCTTTCACTGCCCACACCCATGACACATACAGGTGTAAACACTTGTTTCTGATAATCAGTGACTTAAAAAAAAAAGGTATTTGCAGCATGATATATGTACTATGAACAAGACAGTAGTGACTCCCAAATTCCCTGGAACATGATGTGGAACCGACTTGAGAGAAACAATGGCAAGATTTCTGGCACCAGTTGCTGGAAATGTTCCTTAATAAGCTCATGCTACAAGGTATTATGTAGGACAAATGCAGTCTTTTTGTGACATATGTGACAATGCTGGATCGTTTCAAAGGACTGGTGGTACAATATGGGTAAGATCACCACCAACATTTAAGCCTCAAGTTTCTCTGACAAACTTTAAGTACTTAATTTCCCTGGCACAGGGCCTCCCATAACATTTGTGGTCAGGTTATTTTATTGCTGTATTGTTTGATAAATGGTCTCTACACTCACGAGACCAGGACAACAGCATTCAGCTCTGAACTCATCTATGCCCAGGAGGCTTTACAACAACTCAGAACTGATATCACTTATATTTTTGTTACTAAATAGTTCCAGTAAAGACATAACTCAGGCAATTAAACCTCTGTAATTGAAAGTGCAAAGCAATAAATACAAATGATTTTGCCTTCCTCTGAACTCATTCTGATTAAAATTTTATTAGAAATGCACTCTTTTAAATAACTACCAGTTACGGTTCACGCTGCCCTGACCACAGCCTTCAGGCTGGGGCAAATTCCACTTAAAAGTGAAATTCTGTAAAAAGACTAATAAGTAAGTCAGAAAGAAAATGGCTACTTTGAACTGGCCAAATATGTTGGCAGCAAAATAACAAGAATTAAAGCAACTGAAACACAACTGTTCATTTTTACTTGAGAAGAATAACCTTCAGAGTTTCTTGATGCCTCTTATTTTAGGGTTTTATGCACTGGTAATATCTAAAAGCTTGAATCCAAGCCATGCTGCTTTATCTTGATCCAAACACTTCAGCTTGCAGCCTTGTGCTGGGATCCCATCAAATATTAAAAACTGTGGTTTGGCACAGGTTTACACAAAAGAATCAGAAAAACAATGATGTGGCACATCACAGAGTGGGAAATAATATGTTTAAATAGAGGGATAAAATCTTCCTGGCCATTACAGAGAAGAAAGTTCCCACCTCAGTTTCTGTAGTGACCTGGCATGATGACTGCCATAACTGTTTTCTGTACTGTTCTTTCACTCAGTGGCTGGCGAAGGCCCCAGTTTTGGGTGGAAGCATTAGTTCTAGGAGCACAATAGTTCACGAAGAGGTGAATAACATATTCCCAGACACACCGCACTTTTGCTTGTATCTTCCTATAATCTAAAGACAAACTCCTTCCAACCCAGTGTGCATGTGAAGGGAGTAAATAACTAACCTAACATTTCTAGAAGAGGTGGGTAAACATGGCAGAACCATACTGAAATGCACATAACCATCTTCTGCCCATCTTTATACTCTGTGTACTTGTGTTAGGCAATTTTGGCCTTAACTCTTGCGTGCTGTTGCTCGGGGTGTGGCAACAGCCATAGTCAATTCAAAGGCAACTGAAACGAACCATCCCTCTACAGTCTGCCCATCAGTCAGGGTTTACACAGCATTTACAGATTTGGTCCAACTACAGGGCCTACATAAACCTGTGCTAAACCAGTAATAGTATTATCATTGTTGTTTTTCTAGGAGTGTGGGTACCACTTTGACTGTCTTTAAGCTACGAGCTTTCACTTCTGCCTTTTAGCAGGCAACTTCCCAACAACAGACTTAGGAGATGGATCCCAGGAGAGGCAGTTGATGATGAACACTATAGGACGGCACTCAAACAACCTCTGAATTCCACATTTTTATTACAAACTACAAGTAAATCTGACAGTCAAGCTACAATGGTAGAGGCAACACTTCTTACAGACTATTTAAATCATACTTTCCCCAGTTCAAACCTGTCCTCACAGGTTATTTGCAGTGTGCTTCCCTTCAGTCCTGCACACGTGTACATAAAAATAATTTTGTGCTGGTCTCTACCTTTACACAGAGCCTCCTGGATGTTTGCACTCCATCTCCCAAATGAAATGCACCTTATTTCTTCTCTAGCTCCAGACAAGATGAATCCTTGGGGACAGCTCAGCTGGCACACAGTCCCAGAAACAGCAGGCTCCAGCCCACATCTGGGAGGGAGAACTGTTACACCTGCTGGTTTCCTGAGGACTGGGCAACGCATTTCTACAAAAGACCAGTAGGACATGTTTTTAACTGCCATACACAAAGTATACATTCAAACAAATTTGCAAAAAAGTCATACGGCAATCAGAGGGAACCAAATAACACAGACTTTTTAAGATTCTGCATGTGCTGTAAGTGTATCAGAACAGTAAGACCTGCTGAACCTTTGTAATCCAGGGCTGACTGAAATAATCAGCATCCAGTATACTAGGTCTTCTATTTTCTTGATGATGCTTTTCGCTGGGACAGAAATGCGGCATTTTTCATGGGGCTCCACTATATCTTTCTCTCTCTCTCTGTTTTGTTTTGTTTTTTCCTTTCCAACTTCATCTTTCATGGTTGCTTTGTAGCTGCATTCCCTTGCCTCCAATGGAAACCAGACCTTCATAGCAGTAGAGAGGTAATAGTCTTGTATCTGTTGCCTTCTACAGCTTTTACACTGTCTCTTGAAATAAGAATGAGACAAGAAAAAGGACACCCTGCCATGAGCTCACTGTAGGTTAGGGACACAGCATGTGATTTTGCCTACCACATTCCAAACTGAATGAAATTGGACTTGGTCTTGACTGTGTTGGAGGCAAAGACTCAGGGTGACAACAGGTGGCAGCTGACCACCTCTGTAAAGTCAGGAAGGGCTGACGATTGCTTAAAGGCTTAAAATTGAAGTTTTGAACTATTTTATTACTAGAATTCACTACAAATTCTGAAGACCATTTGCATCAAAGTGTAAACTTCCAAACCCCACAATGTCCAAAAAGAGGTTCAATTGTCACAAAAGCTTTGTTTCATTTTTGAGCCGCTTATTTTACCATGTGAGGCAAGGACTGTTGTTTTTACTTCAATCATGGAGGCATTAACAAACAGGGCAAAAAGGAGCATCCCAGGAATGCAGTTCTTAAGACTTTCGGTAGTGTTTCTTGCAACAGATAATAGAAAAACACGCAAGACAGATGCCTCATTATTTATAGCAAATGAGAAGACTTGTAACTCTTCAGCTAGTCAGTGAAGAAAGCAGACAGGTCTTTACACAAAGGGGACACAAAGAACAACCCAACCCAGTTACAGAAGGGAGAGCTCTGTTCATCTCTTAGCAATGGTTTAATGACACAGAAGTGACTCACATTCAGAACGCTTCATATCCCTTTCCTCTCCTCTCCCAAAATATGCAGCAAGTAACTAAAACTGGTTCTTCTGCATGAAATAAAATTTAAAGAGTCTAAGCGTTCTAAGTATTTCCTGCCCTTGAAATTCTCAATACTGAAATTGTGTTTAAAGTCCCAGCAATTAAAAACTGCACTTCATTTCAAGAGGATACAAAGATCACAAATGTTAACACATTTGTACACTTTAGGCAGACACTGTTGGTTATGCAATATAACACAACTCCATCAGAAAAAAAATCCCAAACTCTAACTTTTGGTTGCTCACCACAGGAAGGTAACTGACAAAAAGCAGAAAGATCAGCAATTGGAAAAAGCAATGTTTGGAAAGACAAGCTAAAAGTATTAAAATGCATACTTCTCAGGGAAGAAGTAGAAAAAAGGCTATGAAAGGTGTAAGCATGAAAACCAGAGAGAACTGCAGCTTTTGGGCAAGCAGTAACAGCCCTCCTGGTTGAGACACTTCCAACTGTACTAGCAAAATCCTAGTAGAGCACAATCCTGAAACATCTGACAAACATTCAGGATAACCTTTGATATATCTAGCCTGAGTGAATCCCTTCTAAGTGGGACAGATTTTTACCAGAAAAAAACTGTAATAGTGTCCGTAGCTTTTTTATCTGTGCTCATTTGCAGAATTTGGTCAAGCTGGCCCAGGAAATCTGGACTTCATGAGGACCAGCGTTATATTACTCATACGCATAGGGAAGTTATAGAGAGAGAGGAAAGAAGTATTTCTAAGGAGAGACAAAAACCTGCTTTTGCCTGCAACTGCCTGTGATGAATCACAACACTGTATTTATAATTTTTAACATCAAGAGGAACTTCAATATTGTAACAGAAGATTACCAAGCAAATCGTGCCTCTTTCTTTCAACCCCTTTGCAAACACAATGTTTCAGGGAAAGAACCGGCCAACTGCAATTAGAAGTGTGGAGGAGTAATTCTTTCAACACTAGGTGGCATCAACGCTCTGGATGCCACCTGTATTTTTACCTTCCTTCACTAAACCTTGAACAAAGCAAGGAGAACAGCATCTTGCAAAATTCACTAATTTTAACGTGCTGGATAATAATCTTTCGCCAGTGGGGAAGGAAACACAAGAACACGACTGTGGAAATATTTTTGTCAAATTGGACAAATGACAAAGCTCCCCTTTTCAGCAGATACATTATAAGACATCTATAATATATGTAACCTACTCAAAAGTAACTCACTGTTAATCAGCATCTTTCATGAAAATAGAAAAATTTAAAACATATGTAATATCCAAAATTGCAATAACTTTCAGTCTATTGGAAAAAGATGCATATGACAACAGACCTCACAGAAGGGACCGTAAACAATCCAGGCTACGTTATGGTATAGTGTCAGTTATGGTTACAGATGGTTGCAGTACAGTCTCAGTGAGCTGACCTTTAAATATGGTAAATTTTGCACTGATGCGCACTCAAACTGAAAAGCATTCAGAAAAAGAGCTAGGAGAGTACCCTGAGGTACGCCATTTCAAGGTAAGAAACTAACGGCAATTCTACTTCATTTTTCTAACAGAAGGGTAGGAAATGAATAAATCAACAATTACAAGTGCCTAAATACAGCAGGATTTCTGTTATCTTTTAGGTAGCAGGTGATAAATAAGTTAGGAGCTGTTCAGACTAAAAATGAATGGAGAATACCTCCATGATTATGATGAACATTCAGAAAATGAGTACAAAGTGTAGTTTGAGGACAACACGATACTCGTCTTCTGATTTGCCTCCTTCCCTGAATAAAAATCCACACATCTATATTGAACAGGAGTCTCAGCAAGCTTCTTCTAGACACCAGTCACAACAAGAAGCAGCAGAGACATTTTCCAGCTAACACTCTTCCCTCTGTGACAATCAAAGGTAACTTTTATACTAGATTTTCAGACTCAGCAAAAATAAGCTATTGCCATGGGTAATCCAGCAATGGAGGCAATATTGTATGGTGTGAAGAAATCTTCTGATACAGAGCAGAGCTGGATTTTAATAATCAAAATGCTAAGCTAGGAAGGATGAATTCAACTGATGAATACAGTTAATCTTCCAATTATAATCTTCCAACAGGATTTCAGGGTCCCTTCCTTTTGAAGTTAATTGAAGTTTTTCCACTGACTTCAACAGAAGAAAGATTAGGATCTCTTAACAAACTCTCTTGATAAATTAATACTTGTGGATTATTTTCATCTTTTTAGAGAACATATCTACAGTTAGAAATTTATTCTTGTCTCATGCAAAGCCCACATTTTTAAGCCTGCAGTAAAACAGTAAAAAAGTGCTACAGGTTCAAGCCAAGTCACCCTACAGGAATCATGTTTACTGGACCCAGGAGACACATACTTCACCCTGACTTTAATCAGCACAGGATGAGCTTCTGAATTGCTGGACTTTATGCTGGTGCTTTTTTTTTTGCAGTCTACCCTTGGAAGTGTTTCTACTGCATTTCTTCCTCTTACCTTTCTAAATTAATTTAATACCTGCCACTAGTTCTAAATGGGTACTTCTGAAATCTACAATCCTTTAGTTCTGGAACAGCAATATAAGCTTACCTATCCCTGCACAGCTGGTGTGACCTCTGAATCCTGCCTCTGAGGTGCTTGGTCCCTAACTTGCCTAAACTCTTCTTTTCTGCTGGGAGTTCAGCAAAAGTTACAACTGACACATCTCTACTTGGCACTCACAGTGCCTGGCTAACATACCTTAGTCCTTATCTGGAGGTCATCTTTAGCTTTAAGATGGTAACTCAAACTCCTGGCTGTTCACATTTAATCTGTAGTATAGACCTACAACTGGCATGTTTCCTACAATACATTGTGTGACAGTGTCTTAATACTCACCGGATGCAACCACCTTTTAGTTATTAGCTCTCTGTGCTGGATTTCAATGATAACCTGTCCACTTTCTCCATTTACAAATTCCTTTGCCCCCCTCAACTTCTAAAACTTGTATAAAACATCCATAGGCAAATCATCATTCCTATCTTAGCTTCACCATATATTAAAATAGGGAGAGTTTCTCACTCATGTCTGCATGTCAGAAAAGGCTGCACTCTGACAAGAACAGAATGTGATTGGATACCTACCCACACACTTTGGCTCCTTTGAATCCCACTGTGAGGTTCCCTGGCAGGTGAGTTTGCTGTTTCCTTCTATTTCATAGCCCTCATTGCAAGTCACAAAACATACTGTCTTATAGGAGGTGTCAGCCATTGAACAATTAATGTGTCCGTTTTCAGGGACCCGAAGTTTGGGACACGTTCGAACTGCAAAGGGAAAAAAACCATCAGTTCACTCTGCAATACTGAGAATCAGTGGAGTTACACTAATTTGCCCAGTTTTTCAGAGGTGGGACAGGTACTGGCTTGTACAGTAGTTACAATAGTTTGTATAGATTTAGGGAATAGAGCTGGAACAGGGCTAATTTTTTTCAAAGGCTTGATGCCTTCCTCTTCGTGAAACAGAGACTTACATAGCATATATGAGGTTGGGCACACACTTGCAAGCTCACCAAAGTTCTAAGTCCAGGCTAGCAAACTAACTGTGCTCAGAAAATTTCCTAGCCATTGAAGGCATCTGGCACATGGTGTGTAGCCTGTGCTAGTAATGTTTTATCAGCCTTCCAAACAAGACAGCTGCAGGCAAATGGCATCCAGTGGAAAAGTGTGTGTCTTTGGAAGTTTCTAATCCTTCAACCATGCCTGAGAGTTGTTTGGAGGATTTCCACCTGGCAGTTTGGTAAGAGCTGACCGCACACCAGGGAAGCGGCTAAGAGTTTATTTAATAGGGCAGATGACAGTGTCCCAGTGCTCAGGAGCATTCTCAGGAACTCTGAGGTAGACAGAGACACCTGCGAACCTGCACAAATCAGAACAGCAGACATTCATCATGGTGGGGGAGAGAGAGAGAGGAAGAAGGAATACCAGACATTTATAGACAATAGAACTACGAGAGATGAAAAGGAATAAATTAGGGTGTTGCTGAGACAAAAGAGATCCCTTCAGGTGTAGGGCTTCCCACGGAGGCAGTCCTAACTACTGCTGCGCACAGAGGCCTTTCTCCTGCCACGTCTCACAAACACTGCAAGCAGCGTGATGGCAAGGAGAATGCAGTCGTGTGCAGGACATGTGTGCAGAAAGGGAAGTGGGGCATGGAGAGTGATCCTCAGGTTGTCTTACAGTTTTGTTACTGAATCCTGATGCTGCAATTTAACACAAAGCTACAGTGTAATTAAGACTGATCCCCAAATACCCGAACGATAGTAAGAAGAAAAAAGTAGTAGCACTGCTCTGGCCCAGATTTCTGTTGTTTCAGTGTCATAACCTCAAGCTCTTCTACTAGGACCACTTTCCTGTGCACTGCCTCCAGCTCTCCTCCTCTTCAGCCAGTATCTTATGCTTCTGCATTTGTTGGCAGGTGGGACTAGATGATCTCGGAAGGTCCCTTCCAACCCCTATCATTCTGTGATTCTGTGCTCCCCTCTGGACACGACTCTGAGCTACATACACACTGCCTGCCACTTGGGTCCCCTGAACAGCTAAACTGTACACATCTACTGTCTGGCCATGACTCTGTGATGATGATACATGTATGATAACTAGAGTGATAGCAAGCCCAAAGGTGTAGATGCCTGCTGGTGTCCTACTGCACCTTTTCCTTCAATAATTCATGCCTCATACACCCTCAAACTAATAAATGGGCAGACACCCTCAGTGCTGCTTCAAATGAAAGCCAGCTGTATAAATGCCAATAACTACAAGCCCCTCAAAGCTACAAAAAGAACACGTTATATAATGTCTTGCTTGGAAAGAGCTATAGCGGTACCTGAGTGGAAAAAAAAGTCTGTAGCAAAACCTATGTATATTGGAAAACAGAGAGAGAAAGAAAGAGAAAAAGAGGGAGAAAGAGAGAGAAAGAGAAAGAGCAAAGGAAGGAAGGAAGGAAGGAAGGAAGGAAGGAAGGAAGGAAGGAAGGAAGGAAGGAAGGAAGGAAGGAGGAAGGAAGGAAGGAAAGCAAGAAGGAAAATGAAAAAGCCATTCTGATACACCTGATATATCTTTGAATTACCCCTGTCTCATGTTTACTCTATGACAGTACTAATCCTATTGTGCCTGCACATACACAGGTATCCTCTAGGAGGTGCATTTAAGAGTATAAAAAAGATCTTGAAACTTCCATTGTGTGAACGGCACTCTGAGCTTCACAGCAGCTTCCTAATATGCTGTATCTTAACTGTAGTAGAGTCAGTAAGAAAGACAGTTTTACAGTGGTATCCCACATGGTTTATGCAGAAGAGAATAGGCTTCCTCTTTTAAGGTTTCTATGGAAGCCTTTAATACCCAACCTGTGGTAAAAGGAAGCAAATGCTACCAAACTCTATGGCATTATTGAGGAAGCCTGAATAAATTAAGAGCACTGAGGAGGCTCTCAGCAATATTAGTGTGCCTAGATAGAAGGTACTCCCTTCCACCACCTGGTAATTCTAGCCACCTCTTCTGGAAGGACTGCACAGCTGTAGTGCTCCTGCCTCCTCAGCGTTTCAATGTTCACACTTACTCAGTGTCTCAGTAGGCTCTGGCAGAAACTTGCAACAGAGCTCATATTATCCTGATTATGGTTCCATGCATTAAACACAAAACCATTCTCTTGTCAATAAGGCTTTTTCCATAACCAAGAAATATTTCCATAAAGCTAGTGAAAACAACAAGAAGAATGGTATATTTGGCTTGCTCTCTGTTTTCTCCCAGTACACTTTTCTGGATTAAATACATGCTTTGTAGTTGGGTTTTTTCATGGGTCACTGTTAATTGCATGACATGACTGTATTAATCACTTTCCAATAGCACAGCAGATTTTAGCTAGCAGAGCAACTGAGGAGTGTTTAATGTCAAAATCCAAAGCAGTGCAGGGATTTCCCTTCACTCTCCCTTCCTAGTTTATGTGATAAAATACTCCTGGGATTAACAAGACAGATATAAACTGTGCCTTTGATCTTGCTCCCTTTCATAGTCTGAGCAATCAAGACTAGCAGATCCAGCACATGTAAAGGTAGGATTTCTTAATAATTTTTTTTTAAAATTGGAAGTCTTCAGTCTGATGGAGAATGGCATAAGAAAAGCAAAAATATATCCTTTAAATGCTTCAAAGGATATTAACTCAACATCAAGATAAAATCTCAAGGCAAACTTCTCTTCCCCCACCTTCCAGACAAATTCCCTTTTAAAGGAAGATCATGGACTAACACCCAATAGGTGAGTATTTTTGAATGCTCCAGAAAGTATTTCAAGTACTAGAATCTTCCACTTCTCTATAGACAGTGAAGATGAGGGATCCTTTGTTTGAGGCTGACGCCAGCTTTCCCCAGATTTTTTGCACTGGAGGGTACTGTGTGGGAGAGGTTTTGACAGGCAGGTGCTCTTTCCCAGTATCCCAGTCTACCTGAAGTAGCATACATCTTCAGTCTACGTTTTGACTGCTGGAAAGTCAACAGCTCTAAGTCTAGCTTCTCAGGATACCCTCATGGCACTGGCCAGAAATTTATTTTCTATTGGAAGTTTCTCCTTCCTGCCTTCTGTCACTGGAAGCTCTAATGGAAGACTAAGTTTTCCAGGATTATCTGAAGAAGAGTCCTGCAATGTAAGCAGAAGTGAACTACTATATAAGAATGGCCTTAAGAACTGATCTCTAGCTCGGATCCCTCATTTCAGAACCATGACTGCTGTTTCTTTAAGAGCTGAAGTGTTTGCTCTAGTGGCATAAAGTGCTAATGCCTCCGAAGATCTGTCCTGCCTCTCTCCCTGAACTCAAGGCCCAGGGCAAGAGTTACAGAACAAGCACGTGGCTTCTTATTTACTAGCTTTCAGTGCAGGATACTAATGTCAAGTGCATTCAACTCAAGTTAAACATGTGGAACTACAACCTGTGGCTGCTGAGGAGATGAGGGCTGCTACCTGTTTTTTTCAGGCCCTCCTTGGAAGACATACCAGACAGGACTACATGGGAATACAGCCCCCCTTCGAAAACATCAAGAAGCCAACCTCAGGCAGAGGTAAGTGATAACCAAGCAAAACAGTGTCCCTATGTACTTGTAAGAGCTCCAGCAATAATGTTTTTCAGGATGCTCTTTCCCATGTCTCCTCCCTTTCACACTTTTTGTTTAATTATTTTCCAGCTGACATTCTCTTACAGTCAACTTCTAGGATACTGCCAGTTGTTCCATAGTGAAACATCACTCAAAATTCTTCTGAAGACTATGCTCAAGGCCTAAGCTTACCTATTTTTCTTAAGAAGGAACTGTAAGAAACCAAATTGGAATTCTTCTGTGGTTAATGTCTACCAACGCCAATGCCCGTCTAAGCCAGGAGTCTGCTGAATAGTCTAAAACACCCATGTGGTAAGGTCTTGTTATATATTTGACTACTTTGTAGGGTCGCTGGACTTACATAATGTAGATACAAAATGCATAGAAATTAGGTGGAGAGAGGTTTTAGGAAGGACAGTGTAGATTCACTTGCAAAAGACTGTCTGCCTAGTGAATATTGCTTTGCATTTTCTATTGTAGATGTCCACTTTCCATTTTAGGAAGGAGGGAAACAGAGAGATTGGAGTGGGAGTTTACCTTTGGAACATTCTTTCACCCAAGAGGTAATGGAATCAGATCTGCATGCCTGACTATGTAGTGAGCAGAGAAAGCCACTGTTACGAACAAACTAATCCAACAGAGAAAGACTTTTCAAACACAAAACATCCATACCTCTGCAAGTAGCCTCTGATCCGGACCACTGGCCATTTGGCTGACAAAGCCGGATGCTGCTTCCCACAAGATCAAATCCTGCTTTGCATCGGATCCCACAGGCAGCGTTAAAGTCGTTGTTGCAAACATTCTGGACAAAGTAACCATTTTCAGGGGGCTTCAGTTCAGGACAGTGAACAACTAAATAATTAAACAACCACAACAGAGTTATGATGCTAGCTGGAGTGCAATAGGTTACTGAAGGAAAGTAATCTTTTTCATTTCCTACTTTACTTGGTACTTTTGTTGTTTTGGAATGTCACAGAAAATCTTGCATGCAATTTGACGCATCCTTCACAGGGCAAACACCATTAAAAAAATTGTCCCAGCACTGTATTGTGGATGCCAGGGGTATTTTGTTTCTGGATGGAAAACCTTACCTTCACAGGTTTGTCCTACAGCATGATATCCCTCCTGGCAGGTACAATCCTCAATGGAGGTACTTCCTGGTGGAGAAGTATGATTCTTATCGGGACATGAGATGCAAGTGCTGATTCCACCTGGTGAACCTTCAGGTTTGTACGTTCCTGGTGGACAAGCTGTTGAGCAAAAGAAAACATGACAGAAAGGAGTTCAGGGTATCCACCTTTCACAGCTAGCATAATTTTTCAGTTGTGTTGCTTTACTTTTTTAAATTATTTTTTTCTACCTCATACATTAAGTGTATCTTAGGGCAGGAGCACACCAGATTTTCACTGATAAAACCTGTGCTGACCTCACTAAGACATTCCTGATTTAGAGGCGTGAAAAATTAGTTCAGGCAAAATCTTGCCATTCAGAACTACGATGATGTTTCATGCATACAAACTCTTAGTAACAAGCTAACACAAGCTAGCAAAAAACCCAGCCCTTGATTTACCCATCATGATTATATACGATCTACCCACTGTAGTTGCCAAAATGTATGAACCACAAACAATGAAGCAATTAATCAAAGCAGCTGCTCCCTGAAGCGTTTGCACTCATTTATATACCATTTAATATTTTTAACTCTATACATCTACATGCACAAACATTACAGAGATTTAGGACGTCTTTAAAGGCAGGGAAAACACATAGGAAAAAGGCACGTCTCACCTGAGAACTTCAGATCGGTTGGATAAGGCTGAGTCTTATCTCTCTCTGCCTTGAATTCTATTCTTCAGGAAACCACCATAATTATCTTTATTTATTTCACAAAGATGATGTAAGAAACAGAGGAGTGACTAATCAACGGGTTCTGATAAACTGAAGTATTGATTTATCAGATTACCACTTGAAACAAAACTCAAAGACACTTGTGCTGAAAAACATACCTCCTGATGTAAAGTTCAGGAAATATTTTAAGCAGGTTACGTAATACTAGCTCTGAAAACTCAGTCAAAAAAGCTCTCATTTAATAAATTTCACTTTCTACAAATTTTCCTAATGGCCACACTTTCTCTTGCAGACTGCAAGTCAGCCTCTCATTTCCTCTGCTCAATACAGTCACTTTGTATGACCTGATGTAGCGCTGGATGGTATAAAGAACTATACACCTGTAAACACCCTCAAGTCCTTACACAGTCAGGTGTGCTCTGCTTCTGGAGCAAATCTCTCCTATTGAGGTATATTTCCTGGTGTTCAGAGATTCTGGCAGCATCAGTCTTTTCTTTGGTAGGTATTGAATCAGCTCTGTTTGTTGTGTGAGTTAGGTGCTAAGATACTCTAAGTCTTGTCTTATTCATGAAAACAACTTCCTGCTTTCTAGGCAACTGGGAAAAAAAACCCACACAAAAAACAAAACCAAAGAAACCTCGGCCTCCTTCTTGCTCACCTGTCATGGGAGATTTGACTTTCATAAACTAAATTTTATGGATCCTACCTTAAAAAATCAACTCATATGAACAGCTAGCGCTTCCTTCTTTCCAGACGGAGAAGAGCTTCTTGTCTTTTGAAGAGCTTCCAGAGATAATATTTTTGTTTCCTTTTCAGAAAAATTTGCAGTTTTATTTTGAAGAAAGCAACCGAGTGGCTAGCAGCTAAGAGGTGATTTTGGGTGCTGTAAATCGGCTTCACAAATCTGTATTTTAAATAAACTTTAAAAAATACAATGAAAATGCCTAAGTGGCAAAGGGTATAACTACAAATCAAAGCATTTCAGGAGGGAAAATGGGCAGAAAAATCCAATCAGAATTATAGCTTTTCATTTTTGTTTTGGGACTTTGGGAAAAGCATTTGCAAAAAAATATCCCTTTCCTATAGTTCACCTGCTCTTCCCATCCAAGACATTCCCCTTGGACTCTTACTGCTTCTTTCCCATCTGCTCTGCAGAAATCCCCTCTTTGGACATTAAGTCTCTCTGAAATATTCTCTCATGCTTCAGACGATCACCTCCAAGCTGGCTAAGTATCAGAGGTATTACTCTGAAATCTCTGAAATACTTCCCTCTGGCACTTTGCGAAAGTCTCTGTGTATCCTTATTAAAACTAATCGGTATCCATCACAAAGTGATGAAGTGCATCCAAAAGGATACAGGAAAGAGCGCAAGTTAACCATCACAAGAGACCTGTTGTATGACAAAGCTGCCTTCCCTGTGCCAGTGAAAGTAAATGAGTCTCTTCTGTTCTATGTGGGGCATATAAAATGACATCTAAAATAAATGTTTCATTAAAAGAAAAATGACAAAAACCCAACCTAACTTCTCTCTTTCTTGGAATGTCACCTTTGATGAAGAAGCAGCAGCTCTTTTCTGTTTCTGCTTTGTGGACTACAGGATAAAAATAATCACCCATTCGATGGTGTGAGCATTTTTAACAACAAACCCAGTAATTTACTTAGGGCTTTTAATCAGTCTGGCTTTGACAAAAATGGTTCATTCTCAACTTACACTTACGATTTGCTCTTTCCAGTGAAGCAGCAGGAGGTAAATAATGCTGTTAAAATGGTTATTAATGTTTCTACTGGGACAGACAAGTTTCCCCAAATGTCCTGAATCTTTTTGTATGCTTCATATGCTTCCCACCACCTTTCTAAAAGTTGAACCACACCCTATCTTTGCTTTTTACGTAGAATTTTCTCCAAGCCTGAATCACTGAACTGCTCATTAACTCCACATCTGCCCTAGATGTACTCAGCTACGAAACTCCATGCAAGCTACATTCAAAATTTCCACAAGATAACCCTTGGTTACAGAGCTATTTCCAAGTGTGTCAGATGACACAGTTTATCCTGTGATACCAAGGTGTTCAAGAATGGAGCATAATCATCCTCACCTCTGTGCATTTCCATCACTGACGTAGAGTTTAGCCTGGCCACAGCTTAGGTTAAAACTATCCAAAATCAGCTGTGTAAGACCACAGCTTCATCCATCTGCTGTAGACTGGACTTGTTCATACCTGACCCAGCTAGACTGCAGACCCGTCCCGTCCCACTCCAGACAGCACTTCAGCATGGCCCAAGTCTACACACAACAATGAATTCGGAGGTCAGAGAGAACTTGGTGGGTAAGCCACATGTGGCCCCATCCATGACTGATCACAATTTGCCTCTCTGGGGTCTCTTCCGAGAATTGAGCAGTGCCAAATTTTCACTGCATTCTAGTCACCAGTCCTCCTGCACTCACTGTCATGCCTTCTATACCTGCAAAAACTGACAGCATCTTCTCCAGTGCTAATCTATAAACAATTTAATTTTTTTTTTTAAGGCTTGCTTCCCCGTGCAAACAATGTGATGATATAAAAAGGCACAAAACAGCGTGTGAATGAATCCCAGTGTAAATAACCATCAATCTGGCACTGTGAAGAATGAAAAAAAAGGCAAGAATTTTAGAAATGGGGAACCACTTTGTGCTGGGACGCCAGGTGCCCACGAAACCACTCTATCACTCCTCTCCTCAGTGGACAGGAGAGAGAAAATGCGATGAAAGGATAATGGGTCAAGAGAAGGACAGGTAGATCACTTACCAACTACCATCACGGGCAAAACAGACCCAACTTGGGGAAATTAGTTTTAATTTATTACCAATCATATCAGAGTAGGGTAATGAGAAAGAAAATAAAATCATAAAAACACCTTCCCCCACCCGTCCCTTCTTCCCAGGCTTAATTTCATTTCTGATTTTCTCTGTCTCCTCCCCCAAGTGGCACAGGGGGATAAGGAATGGGGGTTGTGGTCAGTTCATCACACATCGTCTCTGCCAATCCTTCCTCCTCAGGGGGAGGACTCCTCACACCCTTCCCCTGCTCCAGCATGGGGTCTCTCCCACAGGAGACAGTCCTCCAGGAACTTCTCCAACATGAGTCCTTCCCATGGGCTGCAGTTCTTCATGAGCTGTTCCAGCACGGGTCCTTCCACGGGGTCCTTCAGGATCACACTGCTCCAGTGTGGGTCCCCCACGGGGTCACAAGTCCTGACAGCAAACCTGCTCCAGCATGGGTTCCTCTCTCCACAGGTCCTTAGGTCCTGCCAGGAGCCTGCTCCAGCGTGGGCTCTCCACAGGGTCACAGCCTCCTTCAGGCATCCACCTGCTCCAGCGTGGGGTCCTCCGTGGGCTCAAGTGGATATCTGCTCTACCATGGACCTCCATGGGCTGCAGGGGCACAGCCTGCCTCACCGTGGTCTTCACCATGGGCTGCAGGGGAATCTCTGCTCTGGAGCCTGGAGCACCTTCTCCCCCTCCTTCTTCACTGACCTTAGTGTCTGCAGAGCTGTTTCTCTCACATATTGTCACTTCTCTCTGCCAGCTGCTGTTGTACAGCAGTTTTTACCCCTTCTTAACTATGTTATCCCAGAGGTGCTACCACCATTGCTGATGGGCTCAGCCTTGGCCAGCGGCAGGTCCGTCTTGGAGCTGGCTGGCATTGGCTCTGTCGGACATGGAGGAAGCTTCTAACAGCTTCTCACAGAAGACACCTCTGTAGCCTGCCCAGTACCAAAATCTTGCCATGCAAACCCAATACACAATTTTAACAGTATCAGCCTTTAAAAAGAGAGGACAGTTATTTGCACATCTGCATGTATGATCTCAACAAAAAAATTAACTACTGCCTATACGTGAACTGTGTGGTTCTTGCCCAGACGCAAGGGGAGGAGAAAGGAAATGTTTTTTGTTTAATGTAATTCTCTTCTTGAGACCAGAATAGTGAATACTGAGTTGCAACAGAGGATTACCTCTTTGTTACAAGAATGAAAGGGTATCTGAAAGCGGGGATTAGTGTCCTAACTCAAACAAGCACAGGCCCCAAACTCCCCAAGCACACAAAGATGGCTCACATCTTGCCAGCTGTCATAAACAGCAACCTGCTTTCATAAAATGGTGGACATTCACCAATGACTCACATTCAGATTTGATTGTCCGTGGTAATGACAGTGCAATAACCTTCTGATCAGAAATGGCAATGAAACAGTACATGCTTAATTCAGCATGCCTCCCACATTATTCTCCTCAGTTATGCTCTCCTAGGGCATAAAACTACATGAAAAAATGTAAGGAAGTCCAGCATCTTTATTCTGTTCTCGAACACTACAGGGCTTGATGACTTCTTAGGCTACCAATGGAACACCGCTTCTTACTCCTTATTGACCAAAAAAAATTAAGTTGTGCATAGAAGAGAAAGCAGTAGAAAGGCAATATGACACAGGTTTGCTCAAAATAAAAGACCCACAAGGCAGGCATAAAAACATTTCAGTCAATGCGTATATAGTGTAACTATATGTCAAGACGTTGCCTGAAACTGAACAATGGACATGGAAAATTAGGAAAGTCCACCAAAAAAAATCAAAGGACAGACTTTCAAATTCAGTAGCAATTCTTCTGCTCTGCCTCCCTGCAATAATCACAAATTTGGTATTTTAATTCTTAAGCAAAAGAATTTAACATTGTAAAAGTGACAATATAAAACAAGATATATTTCAGAGATTCACCAAACACTTAACACATATTATCCAGTTTGGCTTTTTTTAAATTACAAATACTAAAGCCAGTGTCAAAGTTAAGCCAACCGGTACTGAAACCATACGATCGCATAAAGCCTCCAGTCTGGATTTAAACAGGTAGAGATCATGTGTCAAAGGATTCTACTCTGTGACACAGGGTCACAATTCTTCCTCTGAATGTACGAGTACAAATTTTAAGGATAAACAATTCTTCCTAAAAATGTAAATCTTTCAAAATCCTGGGAGAGCAGGCAAGCTCAATTTCCTCTCCAACTATACTAGTCTATCTAAATCAGTGAAATGGAATTATTCTTCATTTATTCCAGTGTAAGAGAGAGGAGAGTCAAACTCCATGTATTTCAAAGATTAATTTGAGGGATTTTGTATTTTCTTCAATGCATAATTTATCCCAATAACTACATCTACTAAGTAATCCCTGGCATGAACTGTTTTTTCCACACTTGATGCTAATGAAGGATCCGATTAAGGGTTTATCTTCCACGAGATATGGCAGGAATCAGCTAGGCAATATCCTGCTCTCTCCTGTATCAACCTGAGCTCTATTCGTACACTGCTACTGTGATGATTATAGTCTCCAATTCTCATTTTTTTTCCCCTCTATCTGTAAGACCTAAATGAAATGACACCTTGATGCAGATCACAAATACATAAATAGTCTTCATAACTCAATCCCCAAAATTCATAAATGAGGAGAGAAAGCTTAGTTTTCCATTTAATCAAACCATTTTTATGCTACTGTAATTACTTTTTTGACACTGATTACATGCACACATTCAACGTAATGAAGTGGTGAATCTGTCTCAGAAACACAGTGCATCATGAATACTCATTCTTACTTTGGTTTGTTTGTGTCTACTAAAAATGATGCAACCCATATGTCACAGGTTGTCTAAACAATGATCACTGGATGTTTGTATTAAATTCTTTACCCCTTTCCTTAGTTTTTATTACTGAGTATATATGGACAGGAGATTTTCGGTTATGTGGATCTTTGACCTGGCTTATGCAGTCTTGTACTTTTATTAATTTTTTGGAAGTTATGTGGAAGATCCAGTGTGTGCCTAAAACTGCTGCAAATTATAGTCCACAACATCAGGATAACCAAAACCTCAAATTACCTCACATTTATGCCCTTGGAGGAGAACTACAGACTGAAGGTGTGGGCTCTCTCTCCACTGCTTTACTTCATCTAAGATTCTTGTGCCTTGGCAACAGCAAAAAAAAAAAGAAAATTAGAAAATATGCCACCCTGACCTTCGTACGTGTAAAACAGGTGCTGTGGTAGCTGTATTTGACATAAGTCATGTTTTAAAATGGCCACCTTGAACAGGCCTGACTAAAAAGCTTAGTTATTTTACTAAATAGAAGTAAAAACTTTCACGAGGAAGGAAGTACAAAGAAGTTACAGCACATTATCGTGTGCTACATCTTTCTACCCTGTTATCTGCATCTCTCATCGTGACAAAGTACTACATGATCAGATTTGCCTAAGGGCCAGGCACATCCTCTATTAGAAGAAGCAATAGGAAAAAAGGGCTGTTATATATTCCTGTGACAATGGCCCGCCAAATAAAATATGCTTTACATGGATAACGCATGGTCTCATGGAGCAATTGGAGATCCCTGCTCCACACCATGCAGCCAGAGACTTCCTCACGCTTTCCCACTTACTGCTGCAGCACAGGAAGAGTTTGGGATGTCTCACAGTACTAGCATGCAGTGTTGCCCAGCCCTCCCTCTTGCCTCCATAACCCATTCTGCTGCTGCTGCTGCATAGTTCATTCATGAGTGGCCTCTGCAAGTGGCCATCTATTTCTCAGTGGGCAGGGGACTGGGGACTGTCCCAAGAAGACTTCTCTTGGCTGTTGCTTTAACTATTGTATTCTGCAAACGTGGGGCAGCAATGTGCCCCAGCATTCTGTAATTTTCAAGTCTATTCTACTAAAGCAAAAAATGACCTACTGTTGTGGATTTCCTTCTTGGTGTTTACAAGCCAAAAAATGCTTGGCTTGGGCCAGCAGAAAAACAGACTACCCTGGCCTCTGAAAGGTACCTCACTGGACCCACACATGAAGATCTTTAAGCCTGCTTCTCAAAGACTTTCCATACCCTGGGTCTCTTACCTTAGAGACTGCCTCCAGGAGTTACAGCTTTTGTTGTTACAGTTAAGTTATCTGGAAAGATTATTTTTTTTTTTAAATTTCCTATATGGTAGGTTTGTCAGAATGGGCACTCTGTGCCCATGAAATGCCTCCGGAAAGCTAATCTTTGGTAGATGCCGTAATCCACCTTCCTGCAGTTTGCAACATGTATGGTGCCATAAAAAAATACATGAGCCAGGAGCATGCCAGGATTACAAGAAATATGCAAGGAAGTGGCTTTAGTTAAACATTTGACATGTATGACTTGTATAAAGACTGCAAAAGAAAACCTTGAGCTTGCCTTTAAGTGTAGGGATCAGAGAAGGATTTCTGCTAAGTCTCAGCATGTTCTCCAACTCTTCAGTATCTCCTGTTATCCCCAGCATGTGCTCTGCATTAATTTCAGACAGCACTGAACCTGCTCATCCATCTGCTCTTTGTCAGTATTCCTTAAGCATCCTTCTCACAGCAACGTGATTAGCAATTTAACAAGCTAGATGTCTTCTCTGTTCCTATTTGATGTAATTTGCTCCATCTCTTCATTACAGAGGAATTTACAAATTTCCTCTCACTGGGGAGAGCAGGCTGAAACAAATCAGAAGTTTAGCTACTTCTATAAATGATACACAGGGAGAGGTTCACTCAAACTTTTCTACTGAGTTTACAGACATCAAAACTGCAATATTCCACTACCAAGCAGGCTGCAGCATTTGTAACGACACTTTGAGATGATCTAGCTCTAGACCTTTAAGCACTTCAAAGAGACATAACAAACTTTCAGCAGAAATAACTTGTTCACGATAAAAATGAGCATCTTGGATCCTCTCCCATGGGGCAGAAGAACTGGAAAGTTGCCTGGAAGGAGATGCAGTCCCTTGGGTGACCATTCCATCTCAGGACCCCAAGCATGCACAGTGTGGGGGAACAATCTGCCTGCTGAAGAATATAAGCACAAGAGCTATCACAGCTTGTAAAAGTTAGGATGCCTACAAGGACCTTCTTCCACTGGGAGGTCTGGCCGTGAGCCATAACTGTGCTGAGAATCCCTGGGTAGGCTTGGGGCCAGCAGATTTAGACAGGATTAATGCAAAGCAATGACTCTGACTGCAAAACATCCTCCTTGGTAATAGTAGCAGTACTGACAATACATAGAAAATTGACTTATGCCCAGTTTTAAAACTTTTTTAAAAAGCAGACCAATTATTGTATGTTAAAAATGTGGTGAGTGCCTTAAATAGATTCATAATTGAACCACACGTGTGTTGCAAGGACACGGAGCTTTTAAAAGTATTTTACATGTTTTACAATCATAAAAATAAAGACTACTATATATGCTTTTACAGAAGGTAACTTCTCTCTTTGCCTAAAAGCACGTGGCTTACTCAGGAATAAAAACAAAAAATCCTGATTCCATGTAGTGTATTGTAACTTAAAAAAAATCCTACCCATGCTTCATTCAAGCTACAAGTTCACAAGATATATCCTGACAACTTGGGCAATTTGTATACTCAGAAATGGCATTCATGTATTGAAATGAAGCTTTTTTAGTTTAAATCTCAGTGGCATTTTACACAGTGTTTACAGGTTTGCTGTTTGTTTGTTTGGGCATACCCAAAGCAAACATAAACATGCCTACTAGCTATGGATATCAGTTCATGCCAGCACTTCTGATTTTTAGAGCTTGCATAACGATGTATGTCCTCATGCCCTTGCATATTTCTAAAATGTATCCTGATAAAAGTGTACAAGCACTTCTGAAACTACAAAAAGGTCTTTCTAGGAAACGATCTGTGTTGACTTTGTGAAGTTTGCCATGCAATTAGACATTATTCATTAATGTATTCATGAGCAAGTGAAGGTTTTGTGTCCAAAACTTCGCACACAATTAGTCCCTTACTTAAAAGGGGAAATAAAAGCAATTCTGAAAATGCTTTGCTCAGAGCAGAACTACTATATAGTAAGCTTCTCTGGACATAGTCTTCACCATAATCACAGACACACATTCCTCAGTAAACCTTAATCACTGCTGACGTGACAGCACATGCTACTCTAAATGGACTGTTCTAAGTGCCCTGGATCTCTGGATAGCTTCCTGCTATTTAAATACATAAACACTGAAAAGGAACATCACCATCCTGTCCTAAGTGCACTTTTTTGCCATTTTAACATACTTGCTGTGAAGTTACATTTTTTCTTTTACAAAACAATAAAAAAATACAGACAGCCTGAAGTAAAGCAAATTCCACTAAAAGAACCCGAACATTTTGTTCCGTTTTTGCTACACACAGATGAGCAAATACATGTTTCAGAGATCTAGTATCTGTCTCACCTGAAGGCACTGGAAGCCCAGTTTTCTCTAGGCCTGGACCAACCGTTGTACCATGTACCTAATAACTCTACTCTTCCTTTCAGCTGACAGAAAGGGTTCTGAGTCAAGAAGGAAAAGGGAGGGCCAAGAAAAGGACACATTTGCAAAGGGGGATTCAAATCAGATGAGGGAAACAAAGTCACTCCATACTTTACTTAGTTTTGCATTACTCCTTGTTGTACCAACAAATCCACCAATCCATCACCTCCCTAACCCGATAGTCTACTAAGCAGCTTCTAGATGCTGAAGGGGCCAAAATTATCCCCAGACCAAACCCCAATTGATGGCAGTTACATACACCAGAAGAGTTAAACAGCTCTCTCTCGGCTGTACTATAAGCTGCTTGTTTAATTTCTGCGTGAGCTAGTGGCATGCATTGGAAAGCAAGAACTAGTCCTCCTTTACCCACAACTGGAAAGAGGGACTATGTGGAAAGCAAGAAGTCTTAGTTGGGGCTGGAGAAAAAAAAAATTGGTTCCTTAGCAACTCCTGATGTGCTACACCCAGAGGAAGCTGGACAGAAGTGAGAAGGTACTCCACTGCCTGCGACTCTTGGGACACGCTGAAATCACTACAACTCACCCAGCACTTGCTCATCACAGCATACACTTTCTTCCAGAAGCCAGGAGCATGGGTCTCATATTACATGGCTAACTCAACAGATCACCTTCTCCTGGGATTCCTCAAAGGTAATTTTAATTAAAATAAGGGACTGGGGTTTAGAAGTCAACGACGCACGCACCCCAGTCTTCACAGCAATGATAGATTTCTGCAGTGAAGAATGTGCCTGGTGGTTCAAGATCCATTTCCATTGTGTTCACCTACTCAGCAACTTCAACACAGTTTTATGTTCAGTGATTCTTGGGGCTTAAAGAGTGTAACTAAAAATGGCTTTCTGGTCAAACTGAACTACCGAAGCGGCTTTCCTGAGAGCAGCAATTTGCATGAGGAATCCAGGGGGTGTCAGAGACTCCACATCCTCAGATTTTCTCCCTCTCATTCAGGCAAAAATTGTGAATTTGCTCTCTGTCAAAACATTAACAGAACCCTGTATAGTCCTGAATTATTTTACTAGTCTAAGGTGAAATGCTCCCTTTCTGGTGTTGCCTCCTGTCTCCCAACACCCACTCCCAGCAGCTGCTGTTGCATATGATCATGAAGAAAAAAAAAAAGGTACCTATTTCTGCCTCTTTTCTCTGCAGATCAGAGTAGCTCCAGTTGCTGAATCACAGATGGGGAATGCAGCAAGCAAAAGCTATTATAAACAGGAAAGTGAAGCCATTTCTGCCAGACCCTCAATAAACTGTCACTACTGCATTAGGTGCCAAACTTGGCCCCTCTTCCACATCCCTTATTTTTATCATTAAATACACTTTTCAACAACAGTGATTATGTTCCTATTAAGTAACATTTCTGAGCACTGAAGATACAGCACATGACTGTGCAGATGGAGAACATATGTCACTATTTCCATGTTTATTTACTTAGCAGCCTCGGGTGGGAGTCAGACAGTTTTTGGTTAACTTAAGTGAGCTGAAGCACATGCAATGGCTCAGGCCAGCAATCAGACAATAAAAAGTGGTGGGTTTGCCAATTATTTTTTTACATATTGTGAAACTAGCCCAGCTATCCCCGTGCAGAGTTCAGTAAACTGTTGTAATGTCGATGTTATAGTTTCTACTTAATTCCTGGAATCATTACTGATACCCATGATTTACTGTGAAAAATGCCATAAATCCCATTTTTCATTCCTCATGCAAAACTCTTACAGAAACTGACAGGATCTCCTGAATTCTTTTAAAATTATCTAAATACGTAGATCAAAACAGAGTTTCCTTTATAGAAGGCAAGAGCACTGAGAGAACAGCTAGATCACTATGGTCACTATTAACCGCTGCTTACTCAAGGAATGTTTGGAGAAGTGACTGCTGCTCACTTCATTTCCCCCATCTTCCCTTGTCCTTGTCCCCTTCATTTCTTTGCAAGACATAAATGAAATCCTTAAGGATGGATCTGACTCTTGGTAAAGCAATGTCAGCTGCAAAAAAAAGGGTCACCTCAGATTTGAACTAAAGGTATGTGTTTTAAGTACTAAGTCCTGGGCCTGCCAACAAAGTGAACCTTACTACCACAAAAGCTATGGTAAAAAAGATTGAAGATTAAAAAGATTACGTTGCAGTACCACTATCAAATACACAAGCTTAGTCCTCATTCTAACAAAGTTTTCTTCTGTGAAGAACTTCCATTAAAATATTTCTGAACAACACCTTTGCATCCCCTACTAGACAGCACTAACCCGGTGTCCACCCGTTATCCACTCTGCAAAGACCTAATCTTCTGCAATGCAGGAGTTCTCTCGTAAAGCAGGAATCCCTGGCAAGTCAGTCATGTGTTCGTAAGGCCCCTTCTCGCTATTGACCAAACATGTGCTAAAGTAGCAACCTCTAACATCCAAAAGACTTACTGAAGTGCAGTTGTTTAATCTAGAATGAAATAGCAGGCTGCTGCTGCCAGAAAGCGAGCAGGGAAACAGCAGAGTGAGATTCTTTGAAGAATTTTCAGGTGCTCAGCCTCTCTGTACAATGAAGTGATGTACAGATGGTCTGTGTCCCACTTCTCCATCCTCTTCTTAGCGTCAAGGGTATTTCTTCCACCTTGAAGAAGCAGAATCACTTGTTCTTTTTCTAAAGGGCAGTGAGATCCTTTGTATTATTTGGCAGGAAAAACTTCTGCTACACTTTCAGTCCTACCTTCTTCTCTAAATGCATGCCCTTTTCCTGAGCTCTTTTGCCATAAACAAGCCCATCTACATGTGCAGAGATGGAGAACAAGAAGGAGGGAACATCTTAACTGCAACCCGAAGAAAAAGAAAAAAAAAAGGTAAGCAGAAATAATGATTAAATCACTGCTTAATGGACCTAAAACTTACGATTATTAAACCCCTGATTTTTAGCTAGAAAATCTATTCCTAAACAGCACTTGATTCCAATTAGTTAGGTTCACAAGATAATTAACACTGTTTAAAAATATCCCAGTTTTTCCTGAGTTGGAGCCAAGTTCTTGGCCAATTTCTTGCACTTTTGCAGACTGTGAAACAGTGAAAGATGCAAGCAACAGACGATAAACTACCTCTCTGACGTAGGAATGTATGAGGCACTGCATGTATGAGACACTGCACTTTCTATTTCAACATAGGAGCCTCCCAAAAATTACCTTAAAAGGAGTGAGAATAAATCAATCTCTAACATCACTGGGAATGAAATTTAAGATGTTACAGACAACTTCGAGAGCATCACATTCACTGACCTTGAACTTGTTACATTTAGTAGTTGTCTGTGCTTCAGTCCTGAGGCAAAAACCAGACAAGTAGCAGCTGTAATCCACCACCTGCATCTTGAGGGATAAGCAGTTGTTAAAAAGAAGTAGGGGAACAAGAAGACAGTAAGGGCCTTCCCACATTCTCATGGTGTAAGCTGCCCTCTTCCCTGTGACATAGTAGAAAGTGCCCAGAGAGTTGCTGAAGAACTGCTGGTGATGGTGAAAAGCTATCAATCAGGAGAGTAAAGACAGCAGAATCCTGGAGGCTGGCAGAGCATGCAACTTCATTTGTCAACTGGAACTGATGGGCCATGCTAACTCTGCTCTTGGGGCCACAGTATAGCTTAGTATTGCTTCTAGGCCTAACTCCTCTGTCACCTAGGCTAGAAGAGCCATTATCGCAGATGAATACCAAAAAGGAGCATCACTGCTAAGTCATGGAAAAGGCAGGAACGAAAGTAACCCTCAGCTACTGTAACATTAAAGAGATATAGTGCCTCAGTGTCTGAGCCTGGTGTGCTCCTTCTCAGTCCAACTTTTTGTGATCACATTACTTCTGTTCTCATGGGTTTGGACTGTGGGCACGAGGTGGGCAACTGGTCTGCCTAAAAAAGCCATACATGAATACAGCTTGGCTACTCTCATTGCTGAAATCAAGTCACTAACAAAGACGGAGAGTACTTGTACTCCTGTGCCATGACCTAACGACCACCCCTGTGCTGCACTGGGACAGTTTTGGGAAGTGTTGGGAAGTGTTTTTGACCAACTGGGAAGAATATGGGTGCTCATAGAGGTACCATGTTTTGAAAATGGTGTTATATTTTGTAAGGCATTGTATTTTTAATTTCCATTCAGAAATATAAGAGAGAAAATAAAGTATGTATGTGTTTTACTCCTCTACAATTCTTAATGACATAAAAATTGAGTGAAGGGATTTTCAAGTGACTGCATATTTTGATCCTCATTATGCTAAGGCAAAGGCTTAGAGTCTGAAAAGAGGGAAACTGAATATTTACGTTTCAGGTGATATTCCTTGCCAGGTTGACAACAGAAACAGGGCTAGAGGACCAGGCTATTTTTAGGTACACAAACTAAAGCCTCTGTGAGATAGATAATAATGGAAGTCCAAAAGAAACACCAGCTTAACTACACATCTCTCTTCTGCTGTATAACCATGAGATTTGGCGAGCATTGCTTATGTTCTGTGTCGACACCAAGACCCCTCAGAATATGGCAACTCAGCCTCCCACCCTCCTTCTTGTACTTAGAAAAACCTAGTCCTGTGAACTGTGTTATCTGAACGAGTAACTCTTGCAGCACTTCGTATTCCTGCAGGCAAACCCCTCTTCCATACAGTCTGTCTTGAGACCTATGTCACCTCTGTGCCACAGAGCCAAAAAAGATGCAGAAGACTTCAACTAGTTAGCTGCTGCATTTAAAGGTACCAGAGCACCTCTACAGTGGCCTGGACTCCCCTGAGTGAGCACACACACTGTGGCAGCTGTAAGATGCACTGGGCTTGTCTCCTATGATGCTGAAGTTACTGCAGCAGGCTTTAACAGACTGCCATTTCCAGGCCGACGTAGGCTTCACGGGATGCTCGAGGGCAGCAGATGGGCAAAGCGTGAAATAAGGAACAGGAAGAGAAAACAGAATAACAAGCCAATATTCTCCTTCCAAGCTCCAGGCGTTTTTACACAGACATTAAGCTCAGAATATAAATATATGCCTTTACAGTAATGTGCCTTAGAGTACTCCCAGCCCATGTAGGTATAGATGTTTCTATGTTCCACCAGAACATTAACATTTCCTGTCTCTTATCTCAATACAGTTTTTAATACCACCTAAGCGTACTTCCAGATAAGAGTTTTTCTAGGGGAGCACATTCAGTATGTAGCAAGCACTTACATGTCATAAAACCATAAAAACTGGAGCTGAAGGGAAGTCTGACAAAAATAACAGGAATGTTATAGTCTGGACTATTCTGCAAAGCCCTAACCAACAAACAGACTGAAATTAATAGCAATAATCTGTGAAAAAAAAAAACGACACAGGATTAGCAGCCACAATGTAGGAAAGTTCTTGTACTTCATCTTCTGGTATTCTTGTTCAAGAAACAAACTACACACCACAAGGAGATGGAAACTTTGCGTGGGTATTTACTATGGCATTTACAAGGGAACACCCTTTGTTTGAATTTTTTGGGCTAAAAATCCACTTTTTTTTTAGCTATCCTCAGAACATTTCTTTTGCTCTCATGAAAAAAACCCTAGCAGATTTGCCTCAAGGCCAGATGAAGGAGCCAGATCTTAAGACTGTTGCAACAGGCTGCAGCTCTATGTAAAATCAGTAGAGCTGCACACACCTACACAGATGGAGATTTTGCCATTCCTCTATGCTTTACACTAATGAAAAGCTGCAGCTTAGTGCTTAATTGCATTGGGTTTTGTTTCAGATCTGTCAGGTCAAACTATAACTAAACAGCACGACTAAAATTAGACTATATGATTTAACTATATTATACACACTTCTGTAAAACTAATCTTTCTCAACTCCTCCACTCCCCAAAGATCCCTTCATTCTTCCCATTCTTGAGAAGGAAAACACTCCATATTTAAATTTCGGACTGTGGGGAAAAAAGTTCATGTCTTCAAACTACCTTCAGACATCAGTCTTACTAAAACATCTGCACTGGAAGTGTGAGCTGCTGGTCTGGCTTTGTTTTGCATGGTAACAAATTAAACCCTAGGGTTTTGGCCTGAAGAGGTTCCCATTTCTGTGCAGAGTTCTGTTTTCATCAAAACACCAACAAAACCAGGAGAAACCAATTTCCTGTTTGATGAAACTGATCTGTGTTGCTGCTTTCTCATTCTCAAGGGACCCACTCACACTCCACCATGCAGTCAGCACTGTTTCTGGGTGAGAAGGTTGGGCCATCTGCAGTAGATTTTGGACTGACAGAAGAAAACAAGGCTGCTTACAAGACAGAAGACCAAACTGCTCCCATCCCCTCTGACTGCTGAGTACCTGGCGAACAGATTAAGCTTATCATAAAATGTCTGCAACCTATTTGCTCTAATTACGCTCCAAGTTGAGTGGGCTTCTGCACCCTTTTCATCATGGTGTTTTTTCCAGCATACTCGTGCTGCTGCCCGCTGCCTTTGCTGGAGTTGTACCAGAGTCTGAAGTACTGGACCTCTGTGGCTGAAGAAACAGAGAATGTGCACAGCGGCAGGAAGCGAGGAGCATAGCTGCAGAGGACAGAGAGAGAGGGCTTCTTCCCTGGTCGTGATTGTGAAATGATCTGAGGAACCTGCCAGACAATTTTCCACAGAGTGCACAGAGAAGTCAGCTGGACAGGAGTGAACAGGAAGGCAACAGAAAAGCCACTTCATCCCTTCTTGCTACTATCTTTCCTCTCTTATGATGGTGGTAGCCCAATGGACAGAAGGTAGTGAAAGGAACATAAGGAACACCTATATTGCCTTTTGGGTAAATATCCCTTGAAAGACTTTGTTTAGGTCAGAATCTGCAAACAAATTACTTATTTAGCTGTGGGTTATGACCTGATGAGCTTTGTGCACCTTTGCTTCTACATTTTCTTTTTCCTCTCAGCAAACTCAGGGCAATTAACAGATGACCATCTCTGAACACTTGAAAAATCACGCAAACTGCATTTTATACAAAATACTTGCTTCATATTGAAAGAGAAGTAAACAATATTGTTTAAAATGTTGAAAGGAACAGTACTTATTCTTACAGAGAATATGCTTTGCAATATTCTCTGGCCTGGGTAGAGTGAATATCACAGTGCAAGTCAAGACAAGGATTTTAAAATAAAATGAAAATAATTGTACACTCCATGCTCAATTGGAAACTGATTCTGAGAGCTAAGAGTCAAATTTGTTTGACGAAGTGACAAACACACCATGTACAATCCATCAAACTCCAAATGCAGAGACACAGTGACAGCCTGATTTTGTCATATTAAGAGCGCTATGCTCCAGTCTGGTTAAATGAATCAGCTTTGACAAGACTTTAGGAGCAACTTAATGATGCTAGGAATCCCGATACCTATTCATAACCCCACAGGCACTAAGGCTAAACCTTACAAGTTAATTGTAGCACAAATTATGTCCTGGGAATGACTTAAGTACTTAAAGGTGATGCTCTGGTGCTTGAAAGAGCAGCTAGGGACAAAACAGTTAATTAAAACAAGCTCTAAGATCTCTCTTCATTTCAACTAACACTCTTCTCTGTATACTGCCATCTTATTTTATCCCTGATGCACTCTTTAAAGAATTTTAATTTTTTGTTCTCTAAGACAAAAGCTGCTTAAATGCTAAGATGTCTGTTTCTAATTTGTGAGATTGGCACAAGTTCAGGAATAATATGTGTGCATGCGTGTCTATGAAAACATCCTGGATGTGTGTTTCTGAAAAGGCAGTGAAGGCAAGATGACACTATTTAATCCATAGGGGTAATTGAAGAACGTTGCAGTAAGAACCTTTCATTAAGGGATTCAATGGACAGAGAGTTATTCCAATAATTGCCTGGTATGATCCAAGTCCCAGTCCTGAAAATGATTCTCAAATCTGCAGGACCAGTCAGGCTTATCAAAGGCCTATGCTAAAATAGTATGAGCCTAAACTCTTTACAAATCTGTGACAACTGGCTGATTAATTTTTCAGGCAGTTAAGGAAGACATGTTCAGCACAAAGTTTTAAACTAGCACTTTGCCTGGGATTGCACAGCTCGAAAAGGATGTTTTCAAACTATGTAAAATCTCAACAAAGGTAAGACAGCCTGCTTTCTATCCTGTCTAGAGACTAAAGGCAAAGCCCAGACTTAACAGTAAAGGGTTTACAGTCATTTAACTAAAGGCTAAACCTATCTGGTGCTGTATTGAGCCTTCTTCATTGTGACGGGTGCCTGCAATGGTTATACTGTGGCCAAAGGACAGCTTGGGTGCTCCAGGGAGAGCCTAAACCTGATTGGCACAGAAAGCTGGAGACTATTTCTACGTCATGTCTATTTCTATTCAGAGCACGGTTTCTGCTCCTCTCAAGCCCTCCAGATGGTTGATTTTTCTCCTCTAATTGCACATATGAACTTTGGCCGGAGGCTTTATTTTCATGACATTCTGAGGTGACCAGGACAAGCCACTTCCGAGAAAAGGAAAAAAAGGGTAACTTGTGCATCACTTTCCAACTTTCCATCAAATTTATTTCAAAAATAGCTCTGTACTTAATACAAAGGAAAGAGTCTGTTTTGGCATAGAAACTTATTTCCTAAAGCCTCAGATGACACCTAGTTGGAAAGGATGAGACATTTCTCAATACTGCATACAGACGTAAAATTACACCTCTGCTTTTCTGGTCTCCACATGTCAAAATTGAATCTGGGTTTTCACCTTCACCCTACAACTTCATTTTTAAAGAATTTCCTCAGAAATGGAGCAGATATACACAGAAAACTTTTCTGCTGGTGGTTTTTGGTTAGTTTTAGGGTTTTCTTCCTCTGCTACAGTTCAGCTTTAAAGGCAAAGGAAACAAGCTATATGGTGAAGAGTTAGAAAAATTCTATACCAGTGAAACATCATTATCCATATTAGCTATCATTTTACTTAAGATTTTTACTTTTGCATCAGAAGATGTATAGAAGTTAATACATAAGGCCTGGAGAAGAGAGAAAAATGAGTCACTCAGTTCCAAGGACTTGATCCAAAACTCATTAACACTACTGGAAATACTCTTATTCACTTCAACAGGCGTATCAAAAACTACTGATATGGTTAAAAAACACCAGTTGCTGCATGTGTCATTTGTTTAGGTGAAAAAACTTGTACCAGGCTGACCAAGAAAAGCTCCTTTTTCACAATTTTGCATGCAAAGCCATCAGTTAGATGTTAAAACTTTCACATTCTTGTGATGGCTTGGAAACTCACTGTCTGACTCTGGAGTTTGTTAAAGAGTTTTTCTGATGGACTGAATCTGGGCCAAAATTCCACTTTGTAAACAATGAGGTTCAATAATCTTAAAACAACAATCCTCCACCAAAACAAAGCAAAACCCCCAAGCAAGAAGAAACACCGTAAGAAACACTTCAGTAATTGATAAAACCTGTTATCTCCTCATACACACTGTGCCTTATGAACCTTTTTGGTATCACTCTTTGGGTACAAGGTCATAAGGCTTCAAGGAGTAAACTCAGCAAAAGGAGCTTGCACTGATAGAAATGCCCCATCTTCATAAAGCTGGTTGTACAGGTGGGAAACAAACTACTTTGGTGCCAGAAGCCACTTAAAATGCAAGCAAAACTACTGTAGTATCGTGCAAGCTAACATTCCTCTCTGTCAAGAGTCATTCCTACCTAAAAAAACCCTCCTGACATGAAGAATTTACTGACATCATGCTTTTAAATTACCAAACTAAAGGATTTTATCTCTATTGCGCGCTCCATTTTGAAAAATCTTACAGCATCCAGATCCTTTTTTACTCAGCCTTTGCTCTGCTTCCTCTAGCAACAAGCAGGAGAAACTCTACCTGAATTTCCAAAAGCAAAGCAGGAAATACTGGGCCTCAGGGTGACAAATTTTTGAGAAAGCAAATTTCAATGTAAAAAATCTGGAAGAGCATGTCTGCGTGCTTCCAGATGTATTTATTTTCCACACAAAATATCTGTAAAAGCCATTTTCCTCAGGCTTTATGCAAACAATAATTACAAATGTTTTTATATTGTTTTTTGAAGTCTTAAAAAGATTTTTTAAAGATAAAGATTTACTAAAATTCCATAGCCCTGCCTATAGCGCTTGCTTCTTGTATCCACCTTCCTCATTCGCTTGTCTTCTTGTACCCTCAGTGAAAAAAACCAGATCGATTTACATTTCTCTTGTACTTACCATCATGATGTTATGATACCCTCACTAGAAAAAAAACACTCATTTACATTTCTTCTGTATTTAATCATCACGATGTTATGCTCAGATTGTTACCCATAAAAAGTCAAACAAGATTTATAAGAAAAAGAAAAAATACACAGAATGACAACAAGGAATGTTTTTGCCAGTATTAATTAGGCATCAATTCACCGTTGCTTAGTCATGGGTATTTTGCATCCTTCCTCTTGGTTTAGATCCCTGCTTTCTTGTTTTCTCTTCTTCTTTCATGACAGCCAGTCATTTTAACACAGTATATTCACAATAGAACCTCTGTGTATCATCACAGACAAAAAGCCACTGAAGAGACGCTGTAACAGAAGGTGGCTCCACCTGGGAGAGGCATTTTTAAAAATGAATTAATTAGAAATAAATGAGTAAAGTTTCCAAAGGTATCTCATCCCCCAAAAGGGTTACAAAAAAGGGTTCATGATTAGAGAGCTGCTAAGCAAAAGAGGAGTATCACTGACTGACAGGTGTTGTCCACAGAGCAAGGACCCTCTAATCAAACTTTCCTGTCACTACAGTAGGTAAGTGTACACCCATGTCTCTCCAAGCTGCTCAGGCTTTGTAAGCATTAATTAATGCTTCATTAAGCATGTACGTCCCAACTCCCTTGCCCAGATCTAATCCAAGTTGTTCCAACTCATCTTGTTTAAAATTTTTATTTGCTTTCTTCTTTTTTGGCTATCGAGATCTGCAGGTTTATGTGGCACAAGATAACACACTAGCAGCCTTTTGACACTTTCCTTAATGGAGATGCTCCTTTTTCAATTTGCCAGTTTTCAATGGCTGCGGGTCTCAGGAGAAGCTGTCTTTTAGTGAGAGCTAGGGTAGAACTGAAAAGCATTTTTCTTATTTAGAAATTAAACTCACTAGAACTGAGGAGCATTTTTCTGATTTAGAAATTAAAAACAAAGAAGAGGAACCAAAACGAACTCTTGTCCACTTTTAAGATGCAGATTCAATTGATGAAAGCATAAAATGGCACTGCCTTGTGAGACAGCATGAAACTAGGTACTAAGAGCTTGATAATTTGCAGTTCTGTGAACTAATTCAAACCTTCAAATTCTACAGGCAAATTTAGCCTGACATTCTGCTGTGGCTGTAGACATTTTGTACACTCTCTTTTTCATACTCCCTTTCTTGCCGTCTTTTCCCTTCCTGTCTGTCAATTACTAGTGGAATCTCAGAGTGCTGGCTGGTGGTTCTCCTCCAGATACAAGAGAGGCACCCACTGAAGAGTATAGGGCATGTTATGATATGTGTTAGTAGCTCTGGATGCCTGGGGACTTGGAGGGATCTTGTAAACTTAGTGAAAATTTCCACGTACAGTATGGCAATTTCTAGATGGCTGGCAAAGATTCATTAAGTCAGTAACTCCTATAGGGTAGCTAAAGAAACGCTTCCCAAGAAAGAATATTGAGAAAGGGTGACGCAGCTTCCAGGAGGGCAGAAGCTCCTATCAAAAGGAAGGACACAGCATAAAAGAACAGATGTTTAGCTTTCTTTGACTAGGCCATTGGAATCGCCATTGGAACTAAAGTTCTTCCTGTCTGACTAAAAAGAACTGCGTAATACATATTAAACACAAAAATATTTTTTTTTCCTAACAAGAAGGCTATCCAACTCCTGAACATCAGGTTTTGGTTTGCATTCACAACAGGCACAATCCTGAAAATCCCACAGAAAAAAAATGCTCGGCTGAAAATTAGGTCTAAAATCCAAAAAACCACAAAATGCAAATCTCCCCCGCCTTGCTGGACCTACATTTCCTCAAAGTTTAAAGTCTTTTCAGTGAATGTGTTCTGAATTAAAATTTGTAAAAAAAAAAAAAAGTCAAAGTTTTCACATGATTTCAGGTTTCATTGGAAAGGCTCATTACAGATCTAATCCATGTGCTGTTTTGTAGGCAAAACTGTTGCCCTAGTGTCTTTGCAGATGGTAACTGATATGCTGCATACTCCTAAATCAAAGCCCAGGCAACCTATTCAATACTCATACATATGGTGAAATTCTACACTTCAATAATTATACCGAAGTAGTGGATCAAAAACAAACAAAAGAAGGAATAACTAGCATAGTCTACAAGTATTTCAGTTACTAGTTCTGCCCTGGAACTGCACATCATCTTCATGGATACCTTGTGCTGCAAAAAATGGGGTCCACATGCTAGATAAAAGAAACTACTGGTTGTCAGGCAACAGTTTCCTGACCTCCCCCAATAACTGTGGTTCTGCTTAGGAGGTAACTGATTAGAAGACCATGACAGGTGTCATCTTCTTGTTGCATCCTCATGAACCTAAAAGCTCATCCAACCCAAGAGCCCATTTAAAAAAGTACTTTCTCTGGAGAGTCTTGATGAAAAAAAAAGTGTGAAAAGGCTGTGTTAAAGACATATTCCCTAACTTCCTAAGACAGAGAAGAAGATGCAAATGGAGATATGGACATTTGTTTTACTTTTCTGTGGAAGAAGCAGTTGACTTGAACACCCACCTTTTTATTGGTGGAACAGAAGCCCTAGTCTTAGATAGCGGAAATCACAGATTTATTTTTGCTGACTTCTGTATTTTTGTTTGGTTGTCTCTGGTTTGAAACTCAACATTTGTAATCAAGAAAGGAAGAAGAAAAAAAAAGTGCAGCATTATTGAAGAGGAGGTGTTTATGTGCTCTACAATACTTGGGACTGGTTATAATACTGCCTCTGTTCTTCCTCTTTCTCCCTTCTTTTGTCACAGTTGTCACGAATGTCTCTGGCTGCATGAGGCTGCTAGTGTGGGCCAAGAAGCTTTTGTTTGGTTTGCTTTTTAAAGTAGAGAACAGTCAGTCTGTTCTTCTTTCTGTGGCACATCATCAACAATATTACAAAGAACAGGAGGGGGACACTGAAGCCAATTTCTGCTCTTCAGCACAAAGCATGTGGCTGCTATTTTATTTTACAGAAGCTTTCTAGAGAGTGTTTTCAGGTAATTAGGAAAGAACTATACAATTTTTACATAGTTATTCTGATACCTCACTTTTAAAACCATAAAAAACAGTAAGGTGGTATAATGCATAAGCACAAGAGCATACAGAAAATAACCACAGAAAGCAGCTAAAATAGTAAAAGAACAGATACTTTGCAGAAGAACAATCTCCCATCTTAATGAAAACTTTTTTAAAAAAGCCTTAGTGTATTACGTAAATGTAGGCTAGTAGAGTACCTGCAAGTGTAACCAATCACAAACTAAAAGTAGTCCAATTAAAATATAAGTCCTGTCACTGTAAACTTGCCAAAAGTCCTCCTGCAATATTATACACTGAAGAAAAGTTAAGATGCATTCTTAAGATTCCTTATGCTTTACAAATCCACAGCCATGCTCAGCTGGGAAATGTTAAAAAAAAAAAAGGTTGGAATTCTTTTCAGAATAAATGATTTCAAAATCTTCTGTTTTTCCTTTATAGAACACATGTTGCCTTTTGTCTCTGTCTGTCTTAAAGAAGAATACAATAGTTGAGCAGAGCAGAAGCATTTTAAAGAACAGGCTTGAGTTACTCAGGTCAAATTCTCCCTAAAATGTATGTGTATGCATCTTCAATTATCTTCACATATACGACAGATGGCTGCAATCACCAGCTTATTTGAAGTGTATCTAACACCAACCCCTTCAAAAACTTATTTTACAAGCACCTGATGATGATGTCAAAATGAAACTTTCCTCTAGAGCTGTGAAGTACCCATTTAAAGAAATCAGACTTTTATCATTTTTGGTGGCACTTAAAAGGTATGCTTACCCCATCAAAAGATCCTTTCATGTAGAAAGACTAAGTAAAAAATGATAGGCCCGCTATCTTTAGGAACAGATCAAAGCAATATTTAATGCTACAAGCTATTGATAGAGGCAGAAATGCTGTGTTATTTTGTTCAATAGTTTACTAGGGCACTCGAGGTGGAGGAAATTGAATTGAATGACAAAAAAAAAATTAAGATGAAAATTTTATTTTTTCTGAAACAATTTAGAGTTACAATGGAAAATAAGCTAAATGGAATAGTGTATCTTTGTTTAGAGTTAGTTGAGCACACAAGGAAGCTGCACCCACTTACATAGAACAGGACTCTGACCCAATGTACCAGCGTTGACATTGATTCTAACTACATTCCTCTACTTAATATTACACTCAAAACCCAATGAATTTCTGCTTACCTACTTCTCTTAATACAGAACAAAGGAAAAATGCTCCAGAGGCACAAGGTGAATCACAAGGTGGTAACCCACAGGGAGCATAATACAACTGATCAACTTCCAACACAAATACTGGGGTATCTCAGTCACCAGTATCTTGCACTGGTGACAGACAACACCCCCCATCATGTGCTTATGTATAGTCTGGATCCATCCATGTATCATTATAATCCTCCTTGTGCAGGCATACAGCCATCACAGTCTCTGTTAAACCTTCCCTTGAAGGAATTCTTTAGCTTCTAGTCACAAATCTGCCTGCGTCTATTCTCTGAGAACTACCAACTCCCACGAGTTATATCAAGATATTCTCTATGTGTAATGAAAATAACATTTAAAAAGGCAGCATGGCCCTCATCATAAACTGATATACAACCATGATCCATATATCAACCACTCTTAGTCCACATCTCATCAGGAAACATCTCATGAGAACTGTGATACACAGAATGTAAGTAAGAATATGAGAATCAATATAAATACTGCATTTTGTTTCTAGTTGAGAAATATTTGATTATAAGTGCTCCTTTTGTCCAGCTCACAAAACAAATATAGCACAGTTCAGATATGCTCCAACAATTTTGAAACTTTTTTCTTAGAAAAATCAATGAGGTTGGATAAAACCTGCATACCTTCTCTGACAATAAAGAAATGTAAATTGTTATTTTAACTGTAGACTTTGAATGCATACTAGTAAAAGGACTTGTCCAAAAAACAGTAACAACAACAATCTTAGCAGAATGTGATGACAAGTTTCTGTTTAGTGACTCAGATGCCTTCTTCCTCTTTAGTAACTGAAAGTCAACATGCAAGAATTAAAGAACATTTGACTAAGTTTCAGCAAGGATTTATCCAAATATACAGCCCCTCTCTAAACAGGAAAGTTAATGAAAGTTCAAAAAGCAATCAGCAAAATTCATGAAGGAAAAATTTACTATGAGCATTTGAGTGCAAAATACATTACCTCAGACTTGGTAAACTCTAGTCACAAATTGCTGGTGAGCTGTGTTTTGGGGAAGTTTTACTGTGTGAGGACATTTGCCCTATTCTTACCTCTTTTCTGTGCATCTCTTTGGGCTGCTGCTGAAGACAAGGTACGGGGTGAGCCTGACTGCTAGACCTATTCTATGTCTTCAGCCAGAGAGAGTTTTACAACAGCCTCAAATGCACTCTGACCCAGGTTCATAGCCATAATCCCAAATACAGCTTTTTGCTCTCAACTAGATTAGCCATGTATTCGGGGCATATAGAGAAACCCAAGCACTGAAACATGAGACTCACCTGTGCATTCATGTTGTAGTCCTTTCCCATAGTATCCTTTTTCACAGATGCACTCAAACTGGCCAGTGTGAGTGCCGCATTTGCAGCTTGCCATGATGTCGCAGCAGTTTTCATTTGCCTCACAGAGATATGAACAGTGCGATATATCTTCTTGGATATAGCTGCCAGAGGGCAGGTCTGAAATAGTACCAATTTATTAACAAAAGAAATCCAAACAAAAGTCCCCCCACAACCTCACATTCTGTCACTAATGAAATGTTTCTTAGGCTCCAGTTCTAAGCAGCAGTGATGGCAGCATGAAGCAGAGCCTTGCTACACTCAATACATTAAAAAAAACACAACGGTGTTCTTATTCTTGAAAAAGAATCCATGACACAAAGATCCTCACATTTTCTCACTCAGCTTCATTTGAAGCTGCATGACTGCCAAAATACAGTCTTGTTCCCAACAGAAGCCGCTGAGACAGCTTTTGCCAGCTTTGGTGGATGCCATCTTTAGCATCAGGAGAGCATTTGGTCACGACACGTATAACCAGTTGGTCATATTAACAAAAGAATACCTTTCCTTTGGCACATTCACGTAGACCAATTAAACCTTACCTGGAACAAACAGAATGGTGGCAAAACACACTACTTATGTAAAAGTAGCATGATTTTAAAAATTAAATGTAAGAAATAAATGCTAATGGATAGTCTGATGCATGTTCTAAGCCTCAGTCAAGAAGCACTGGCTTACAAACGAAGGTCTAATCATGTGTTCTCACTTGTTAGTCTAAACTTTCTTTACTTTTCAAGAAGAAATTTTTTCTAAGAATACAGTAGATTAAAAAAGGATAAAAGCACAATCCAAACTCTCTTTCCACCCCTTGCTCTTTCCAGTTTTACTGAATGTATAAGGTCATAAGCATCAATCATATTTACTCTTATACACAGTGATCTAAGTCAGTTCTGAGCAGGCTAGCTTTTGTTGCTGTATAAAATACCAACACATATTAACGCTAGTCCTAAAGTGTGTACTAGGTGTCTCTTTTGGACAACCACTGTTTGACTACAAGGTTCATCTATTCAAGCAAAAGTTACACTGGGCCAAGACCATAGTCTGTTCTTCGTGGGCAAAATAAAGAGTTGAATGGATCTAAGTATGTATATCCCAAGGAGGAGAATTTGGCTCACATGTCGTTGATGATAAGTTAGTCAAACAAATAGTTTATCCTTTTACCTGAGGAATTAACACCTTTGCTAGAAAGTTAGAGGGGAAAGGGAAAAAAAAAAAGGAATCAACACTATATGAAATGTAGTTACAAGACAGTTATGGAGATCTTTCTATTCAGAACTCTCTGCTCTCTGTAGACTTCTGAGTTTAGTACATTAATACCTTCATGAAGAGCCCTGCGTGCCAGAGCTTCAAACTCGGTAAAACTGTGAAGAAGGTAACAGTGGTCTTCTTTCGGATGGGATGCCATGTCATTCAGTTCTCGGATATTCCCCTGCCATATCCCGAAAGTGAAGATCTCCACTCCGAATTCACGCAAGGATGCTGCAATGGGTCTTGGGTCTCCCCCATTGGAATATCCATCAGTAATGAGAAATATCACCTTTGTGGCATTTCCACGGGCATGCCGTAATATTTGCTGCAAGAGAAAATGAAATTGCATGCCTCAGCAAAGGGTTAGTAGCAGTTGATCTGTACACTACTTCCTCCATGATGTGGCTCCTTTTATTTGAATTATACATCTAGATTAAGTCCTTGCAAGACCTCTCACTATAATTAAGATCAACCATCTGCAAGTAGGGCCTGTGGTTAGACAAAGCCAAACACTGCGTCACACTTCAGATGGACACAGTCTGCACAATTACAGAAATCATGACACGATCTGCAATAAGACACTTTTCACACTGACCGATAAAGTCACCCATGTGTCAGACAGCAATGATCCTGACCAGTGCTTTGGCAACTACGTTCAGACTGCAGTTTGAATAGGTAATACAAACATTGAAAATCTAATGCAAGACCCATGGGACCAAAGTTCAGATGCTACTAACTGTCTCAGAATCATGGCAGTGATGTGGATGCATATCAGCTTCCAGCTTGGTCCATGTTGTTTTTACATTCAGCACATGAATGCAATTCGATTCCAAATATCTTTGACCATTCAGGTAAGTGAAAACTCACCAAACCCCACTATGAAAATGTGCTGCAAATGTGCTGCAAATGGTAGCACACCCGCTCTCATTATCATGGCTTTCAGTATGTAACTTATGGGCAAATCCTCTACAGTTTGTAAGGCGTAACTAAGAACAAAAAACATTTTATTAGGGATTATTTTGCTCAAAAAAATCTACAGACCTATTGGAAAAATTGTTACTCTTCTCCCAACAAGCATTTGGATTGTTGGTTATTTCAACCTCAGCATAGCATTCCTCATTTGTCCCTGACGAATAGTACTTTTCTCCCTTAGAACAGTCTGCCAAGACCACTTTAGCTTGTCCATCATGGCTTCAAAAACTGCCCGTAATCCCTTCTACCCTGCTTCCACCAAGAGCTTTAAGGATCATTCTTTCTAATACTTCATACACAGCATTTGTGACAATACTCAGTAGTGCCTGAGTGAGGACATGCCCCACAGATTCCTGCCCATTTCATCCTTTCAGTGTAAAAGTGCACTAGTGCTATTTACATTTGTTCTTGGTCGACAGGCAGAGCACCTCGAAAATGCATTGTTAATGTGCTGTGGGCTAGAAACCACCCTATGGAGTTACCACTCTCAGAATTAGCCACAGTCTGTCAGACTGTGAGTAGATACGGGACCACCACCAATATCCTCTTGGCGGCCAGGTGCTGTCTGCAGCCCTAAGGCAAGGGATGGCGAAGGTGTACTTTCTCCTTCCCCTGTGGACTTAAGTAGAAGGAATTAGATGCAGATTTTCAACTTGGTAACATGGAAATTACTAACATGTTTATTTCAATAATAGATTGTACCATGCTACAACAGACCACATTTGACAGACCTTTGATACTCCAAAAATCATGCCATTGTATGATGACTAGTAAATGTATTTAAGTCACCTTTAACAAACATGAATTCCAAAAACTGATTAACTGAGTTGAGCAGTTTTACTACAAAATCTTAAAGTAAGACTCAGAGAGTAAAATTGTCTCACTTTAAGCTCAATCAAAAGCTTACAAGTTAGGCCAGTCCAAAGAACCTGCAGAGATTTCATAACCTTTCTCAGTAACCCAGGCCATATTTCAGAACAATTTGATTTTGATTTGGCAATTCATTCATTTCAGGTAGATAATAAACAAAAATGAGCACGCACACCATAAATCAAAGCACAGACCATTGGCACCATGGTCTGAAAGACTGCCAAGCAATGTGTTGCTGTTGGGCTTCATTTTATTAATACTTGTATGCAAAACCCAAAGGGAGTGAAACCAAATTCTCTTGCAGACACAAATACCCTTCATAAACCAAACCTATTGTTCCTCATGTCATTTACACCATAAGTGGAAAACCAGAATGAAGTGAAAAACCAGAATGAAGCGGAAAAATAGAATGAAAAGAATCAGGAAGATAAAGACAAGGCAAAAGACAATATGAAGACAAATAGTAGGAAAAAACCCAAATGCCTCATTTCAAAATGCATTCTGAAATGGATATTCTAAGACAAGTGGCATTGCAGGCAGAAAGGGTAGTGCTATTTATGATTAATGCATATATTTAACATATTTAGCATTAACCGTGCTATTTTAAAATTGAATGCAAGCAACTTAAACGTCTATCCAACTTCTTAAGTATTCAGGATGAAATTTTCCACTCAGGATGTTTGTCTCAAGCTGTTTCAGTGAAACTGGCTTTTATTTCAAAAAACATGATGAGGAAAAACATATGTTCCATTCATACTTATTTGTTTTTTGCAACTGTAGCATCTCTGAGCTTTGCAGAAGGAACTTTCAATCTGCAAATCACATTTATAATAAAGGTGGGATAATAGGCCCCAAATATATGCAAGTTGTGGAACTTATGTAACTGAGAAAGAAACCACAACTTGCACAGACTTAAGAGACATAATGGAGATCGCCAGTGCAATTCTCTGAAGATCCCACCTGCAAGCAGCTCGCTCTAGCAGAGTACGATTTCAACTCACGATTATGTCATGACATGCATAGAAAGGGTAACAAAGCTCAATTTTGGCAGGACATGGCTTTGCAATTTCAGTAATATCCTTTCAGCAATGTTTCTTTCTGTGCGTAGCACAAAGCTGCACAAACTTTGCAGATGAAGGTAGTGGGCGGCATTACACATTGCCCTAGTTTTTCAGCAAGTGATACAATAGGTAGCAATCAAACCTCCGTATTTTTCCCCCAATACAGGTACACGTCTGCATGGCCAATGAACAAACTACCTTGAGCTCCAGTAGTCTAGCCAGGACAACATGGATCTCAGAAAGGACAATTTAATTCTGATTAGTAAATTAGTAGGGATCTCTGTTTTACAAAACTAGACTGCCACCAATGACTTCTGAAACTGCTGTGCAGAGTACACAAACCCTCCATGTCTTTCCAAGAAAGGTTCCCTGGCTGTTGGTGCCATGAACAATAGCTTACCAAGCCCTCTTAAAAAACATGGATCATCGATTAAAGTGAGTGGGAAGTGTCAGGAAAAGAACATTTTTTGAGGGGCAAATACCCCTTAGCTACACAAGCCTGAGATAAGGCAAGCAGCCAACAGAGCTTTTCTGTCCTCTGCATCCGAGAGGGCCACCTCCTCTTTGGGGCAGCACTTCTGTCACGCACAGACACATATTGAGCTAAGGGGTAAGCGAGCACGAAGTACTCTCTGTCAGGTACCTCTGTTCCTGGTGCCTGACAGACTCAAATACTCAGGCACCAGTGGATCTGAGCAGGGAAGCAGACAGATGAACACACAGGATTGCTACATATTGCCCGTAGAAATCAAAACAAAACAAAGCCACCAAACATCTTGGCCCTCATGTCTTGCAGCTGTAACTCTAGACACAGAATCCCTGCTGTATAACAGCAGAGGAAACGAACAAGGGAAAGAAAGACTCATTCAACATTTAAGGAGGGGGGGGGAAGAGATGTAAGTCTATTTTAAAATCATTTGTATATGTCTGGCCATCCAGTTAGTGTTTTGCTTCTTTCTGTGAAAGCACAGCGACATAATGGATAGGCCACCACCCAGAGCTGCTGACAGTCCAAGTGCCAGCCTGCATTGCTCTGCCTCTTCTCTCCAGTATTTGTGTGGCATTTCACATCATTTTTGTCTCCTTTAACCCTGTTTCACATTCCTCTGTTCTGAGACACCTCTCTCTTTCCCTCTCCAGAAAGCCCTTTTGAAAGCTATTTTTTTTTCCCAACAGAAATTTCATGTATTTTAAAATGTTTGTTCACTTAACCCCTAAACTTGTAAGCACACACAGATGTGGTTCCGTGTATTTAACCAGTCCCCATCAACTTCATGGACTGTATTTATGTAAAGGTTATTGTTTTTTCATGACAAGTCTCTGCACTCTTTTCATAAATTGTCAGGTTCTTCAATAAATAAAGCTTAAAAGCCCACTAAACATTACTCGGAAGTTAAAAGGACCCTGAGAACCTGTTTCTTTGGTATGAATATCCACATCTGCTTCTGATTTTACCATCAAATGAAACTAAGCACCAGCCATAATTCAAAATAAGGTGCTGAATGACCTGTTTAATTGAGAACACAACCCATTTGGTCACTACTATAAATTAATTATAAGGGATAAGTACAAACAAAACAAGACAATTAATGCTTTCGATGATTGCAAAGACATGCATGGGGCCACTAGAAACACCTTGTATTTGACTGCTTCAGTACCTATTTTCTTGTCTACACTTCTTTCACAGGAGTGATAGATCAGTCAGTTTCAGCAATCCTTCCAGATCTTAAACAAAACATTCTTTTCACATTAGCAAGAAGTTATTACCATCTGTATTGTATTCAATCTCTGTTTAGTGTGTACAAATATCTGGCAGACTCACCATTTTCTTTGTGCCAATAACAATCCTTAAGAATTAAAAAATGAAGTCTTGTGCAACAGAAAAGCTGTCGTACAAAATACTCCTCTAGAAATTTACAAAATACTCCTCTAGAAATTCACTACTACAAGGCAAAATGAAATCCTACCTGTATAGTCACAAAAACAGCTAAACCTCTAACTTCTGTGTTTCTAATGTTGAATTTTTAATACAAAATCAGGGGATGCGTAGCCCCAAAACCAAAGACTTCTTCAGCCATTTGACAGCCGCAGCAATGACATTGTCAAAGGTTCTTTGTTACTGGCTTGATTACGTGTTCTGCATTTAATAAACACGTGATCATGGGCCTAATTTCTGTCCTTACTCAGTGTTTTGCTTTTAAAGAAGGTTCTGGCCATACAGAATGGGCTATTAACATATCTGTCTAAAGGGAAACAAACTGAAATGGGTTAATCTGTCTCACTTTACAAACTAAGCCTTAGATAACATCAGACAGCCACAGGATCCTTGCCAGGAGAAGCTTGCCTTAAAAGGTTTAAGTTGGAACCCAGCTTTCAAAATAACATTATCCAAGCATTCATCACAAAAATCACACTGCTACTTGTATACCTTGTAGGGAATACGCTACCTAAGGGCTACAAAGGAAATGTTATTTGTCATAGGTCAGGAAGAACCATCACTGCACCTCAGAAGCAAAACAGAAAGCCCTCCATTAAAAAGCCATTCAGCTCTGCTATGACAGTAGACCACTTACACTGAATTTGTTTTTACCCTAGGAATTTCCTAAAACCTACACACCATGGGATGAGTTCTGAATAGAACAAGATGATTCTTTTTCCCAGAGGATCCCTTATTCCCTATAAAATAAATAATTCCCATTTTATAATATTACAGAATTAATATAACTATATATAATACAACACAGTAACTATGAAATCTATATTAAAATGAATAAATTATACTTTATTACAGAAAACACTGCACAGATTTGACCTATATATTCAGCAGAATATTAAAACAGTATGTCTTCATTTCTCACGGATGGCTTCAGAAGGGGATCTGCATGTCATTAACAAAGAGAAATCGCAACATTAAATCCTGCGAAGTTCACCCTTTGTTTCGAGGTTCCTTTGCTTTCATCCTTTCTGCAGGTAAAAAAGTCCAAATCTGGCAGGAAATTTTATGTAAATAAATATTCTTGAAATTAAAAAAAAAAAGTCAGTACTGGGGTCAACCATAGCTTTTGGTGGAGTTGAGGCATCTTATTACTGAATCCTGAGCAACCCTAAGGAAGCTGGTTATCTCACATAAATAATGCAAACCTATGGCATGACAAATATTGTTCCCCTAATCATGATACAAATGTTATTCCTCTACATAAAAGAGCTGGCTATACCTCCTCTGCCTTTTCTCTGAAACAGCAAAGGTCTGATTTCACCACCTTTTCTTTTGGTCACTGAACACTGCTACTTTCACTCTTTGCTACTTCATGCTTTGAGTGTTCCACTCAAAAAATCTTATCTCCTCTTCACGGTTTGTTGCTCCTTTCAGGAGAGGAACTAAAAGATATTAGTTCCACAGTTCCAAAAACAGAGGTTTTGGTTTCCAATTGTTAACTTTCACCACCTTCTTCTGCACTGCTACATGAGATCTAGAGAATCGAGAATTAACTAAAATAAAAGCTTTCCTTGAATACTCCCCTAGCAGGAACTGCACTCATAATTCAGGGAAAATATATATGTATAGGATTAATCTGGGTAGTTAAATAGTGCTACAAGTAATAGGCTGTTGAAGATAACAACCAAAATTTTAAAAATAAGAAAAAAAGAAAGGTTATTTAAGCTACAGTGACTTCATGCTGGTCTAGCCTTGTATTACAATGACTTTCACTTCAGTTAAATAATGTACTGGCTCTACAGATTATTTTCTCATGATTAATTTATGCAACAATATAATCAAAATCACGCCCTTATCTATGCATGTATCTTTTCACCTTTCCTATCCCTCTCATCCCCTTCATCTTCAACCTTCATCTCTTCTTTCCACAGTGTCACTCTCTCTGCAGTTAGTCATCTTCCACTTCTCTTTTATGCTTTTCCAACTTACATGTGTTTTTTGCATGATTTAGAATGACTTTCCAATCTCTTGACAATATCAAAGTGTAAGAATCCTAAGTAAATTGGGGGGTTTTTTTGCCTAGCCACCACTCTTACATAAGAGTTACTTATCTAAGTAACTGGCAGGTACGACCTGAGTCAGTCTCCCAACTGAGTCAGATATCCTCACTCTATGGATCAAAGCACACAGGTAAAAAAGCCAGGCATGCTCATGGTGAGGAAATGTAAGGACATGTCATCTGAGGAAAGACTGACAGAACTAGTATTGTTCAGCCTGCAGAAAAGAAGGCTTGAGATCCTCTTACACAGGTAGATAAATACTTAATGAGGTGGGGAGTAAAGAAGATGGATCCAGACCCTTCCAATTGGTAGCATGAGCCAAGAGGCACAAACTGAAGAACAGTTTGTATACAAATGGAAATAAATGGAGGATACAACATTTCTACTAAAAGGGTGATCAGCCATTGAAGTAGGTTTCCCAGAGAGGCTTTGTGGGATCTCCATCCTTGGAGATACTCAAAACCCAACCAGACACAGTCTTGAGCAACCTGCTCTTGTAGACCCCACTTTGAGGAGGGGTGTTGGACTAGACGGGCTCCAGAGGTCCTTTCCAACCACAATTCAGTAATTCTGTGGCTTTGTGATATGAGAAGAACATATTTGACTTCCAGTTCTTAGCATTTATTATTAACCCAACCTTTTTCCCTCTTTCTACAGCATGGAGTATGCCTGTAATGCTTGTGCTACATTTTCAATTCTTCAAGTACCATTGCAGTTTAAAAGTGTCATTTCATGCGTATTGTACAGTTTGAAAAATGAGTCAACCATTCTTACCTCAGAGAGCAAAGCTATGCGCTCAACGTCTAAGACAAACATCTTCACATTGCATAAAGACTATTTCTTCCCTCCACCAGCCCTCTCAAAAAAAAAAAACAAAAACCCAAACCACCACTGCCTTTGCAATGACAGGAGCTACTACACAGAATTTTGACCTACACACTTGTTTCACACGAGTGCTTCGACTGTTGGATCTGGTGACTTGAAATTCGGTGGCTTGCAGTTTTGAGCTCTGAATTAGAGCAAACAGAATGTACTTAGTTTCCAGGAAACAACTAACATACATATCCTTCATCTTCTATCATTCTGAGGTGTTCTAAACAGGACATTAAAAGACAAGGCATGTTATATGCCATTTCCTCATCTCTTGGTGCTGTATGACCTTTTAACATGTTTATCAGGACTTTGAAAAGTTGCTGAAGGTCTTATATGCTGCTGCTGTGTGCTATATTCAAAATACTGTCATGCTAATAGATCTCACTTTGATTTGAAAAATGAAAAATCCTAGCTTTCTTCAGGTATGAGCAATTTCCATCATTAATATAACCAAAATGTTACTTGATTTCTCTGGTACCACTCTGTTCTTTTGCTAGTAATAAAAAAAGAACTCAAAAATATTTTACTGAATACGTAATTAATCTTCATGTATTTTCAGACCAAGCATTCACACCACTATTGACTAGTGCATCTGCCAAATATTTGTTTCTTTTGTGATTGTTTTAAACATTCATTATTTTAAAAAAAGCAGGAAAAAAAGCTGAACAGAATAATTAATTCCAAAAGGACAGACACAATTCATGACCTGGCCCATCTACTGCCAGCTGTCACTGCTTGATTATCTTTTGAATATCTTCTTTTGCTCCAGGACTGCTAGAATTGAGCAACGTGAACACACAGTTATCACTGGTAAGAGCTGTCCCAGCCTAACTGGGTGTGGGGGAGTGTTTGGGGGAGAAATAGCACAGACAATTGGACACTCCGCTTTGCTGTTTATACTGCATAAGCCCAGTGGAGCACCACGGCTCTGAATGCTAAAGCTTTTTACAGGCTGTTGATCAGATTTAGGAAGGTTCTTCATCTTCCTGGTTGAGGTTGCCCGAGACTCTGAAACAGAGGGGACATCATCATTTTAACAAGAGCTTTTGTTTTGGACTGCATTAACATCATAGAGAAGGAAGCAGCTCAAAGAGCTGAACAGGGTCCTGGTCACCCAGAGAGCCTACCTGCTGCTAAAGGCAAAAGTACATTTAATTTCTGCACCTAGGACAGTTAGAAAATTCTGAGCACCACAAACATTCTGTCTTGCCTGCAAAATCTAACTTTCAAATTCCAGTAACGAGTGGAACTGGAGGACAAAGGCTAAAAATGTGTCACAGAACATTTAAAATATATTACATACAGAATATTAATGCTGAGGTTCGTGTCAGGAAATACTACTAAATAAGATGTATTTTGCTGGAAAGGCCTCCCCTAAGTCTAGGAAATTAATTAAAAATTAAAAAGAAAAGATTCTTTTGTCCTGCCTTCTTCAAAATTTGAATGCCTCGAATCTATTTCTTACTCAGAAAAAATCGCTCAGTAGCTTTTCTGGTTTGTCTTTGTGTCTCTGGAGCAAAGCATATAATAAGACTGGTTTCTCCACGAAGGTGCTAACTCTAAAGGACTGGGGATCTGAGGGTACTTACTGTCAGACCCCTCCAGCAAAGGCTCTGAGACAAGAGGACAAGAAATGGTTTTCCTGGGAAAAGTAATCTCTATTCCTGAAACATTTATGAAAACATCACCCAGATACCATAGTGATGAAAGGTTTTGTTCACTGTGCTGTTAGTTCTGCTATTGTATCAGCGAGACGTGTTCATTCCTGCAGCAATGTCTCGTTTCTCACCTTTCCTCTGCCTCTGTATGTTACACTGGGAAATGGATAAAGGTTTGTGGTACTATGCTACAAATAAAGAGTGTGCCTTCTCATGGAGGTCTGTCTTCACAGATGCAACACAGTGGATGCCGGCACACCTCTCTCTCTTTGCATCCCCAAACCTCCTCTCCTCCTTACTTCACTCATGGCTGGTTGACAGAACAAAGTTCAGGAAGGCCACTGTACACCATGCAGTGCAGATCCTTCCAGGCAGAAACATCCATCTCAGCTCTCAGAGCTATAAGTTATGAAAAATGTCAGATATGCTCTGATCATATGACCTTGTAAGGTTTAGAATTAGACCAGCTTCCTGTAGCCGAGGGAAATGAGCTGGAATAGGTACATGATGGCAAGACAAGGAACAACTACCCAGTAATAGGAGTTTCCTTGCTGGTAGTGCCCAACTCAGCAATGGGGGACATAGAACACCCTTCTTTGTGCCAAAAGGAGCGTGTTCTCCTGTGGTTGCCCTCTTTTTTCCAAAAAGTTACAGTTCTTTGCCTTCATGTTTTTATGCTTAGCACATAACAACAACTCGAGAACATCAGCCAGACTAGAATATGTTAACACCAGTGGAATGGATCAAAATGAAAGGGTCTTTCATAAAAACGAAAAGCAGACTTCAGATGACTGATTTCCAAAACTTCAGTAAAATCCACACCATTACTAAAATATACTGGCTATTTGCACAGTTCCTTGGAATCTCTCTTAAACACTGTAACAGTTTTCCTACTTCTGAAAAGCCCCCAATGCACATGTGGCATCTCTATCCAAAGCAGATGGGAAAGTCAAAAGTATCAGCTCATCACTGTATCACTCAACTATATCCCACACAGCATCACCAACAGGTGCACTCTATGCAGTTATGCGAGGGATCAAACAGTATACCTGTAACAATCATTTCAGTCTTAAAACTTCATGAAGGACGTTCAGAAAGCAATCAACTGGAAGCTAATAGAACTCTACGCACTTTCCACAGAACTTCAAGATTTTCATGGAGACCATGATTTGGATTAAATATACCATGTCTTCCATGTCTTCAGAGTTCTTCCTTCTGCTGTCTAGAACCGCAAACACCTTTGGATACTGCTGATCAAACTCATAGTAGTGCAATAAGCAATAAACAATATGCCATAATGAGCATCTCAAAAATTAAAGAACAAAAAGAGAACTGTAACTTCAAGACCTTTTGTGGGCTAATTCGCCATTCTCTGAGACACCAAGGTGCATGAGCAAATTACTTGGCCAGGAGATGTGCAAAAGTGTAAGCACAGATGGTAACTTGAATGCCTTTGACCCAGGTTTTAGTAAACCATAAACTTTGCATGAGAGCATTGTAAACCAGTCCATCTCATAACAATTCTTTTTATACAGTGTTTTGCATTGCTATTACTTATCCCTAGCACTAGTATGAACATATTGTTGGAGTATATTCAAAGGTATAAAAACTATAATTTGGGAGGGCACACAGTCCAAAGTGTTAAGGAGAACTGGCAAGTGACTTTTTCAAGCCACGAAAAACAATTTTTTAAAAAGCAATGAAGAACAGAATACTCACTAGTATGTTTTGCCTTTTTTTTTTTTTTTTGTCAGAACTACCAGTTGTATTGCTTCTAGGGATACCGGAGAAGGAAGAACACGGCAAGTAAGGGAGAGGAAGCAGGTGTTTAATTCAGGGTCTAGAGATAGGCCGTGTATCTGAAAGAGTGGTCAGGCACTGGAACAGCCTGCCCAGGGAGGTGGTTGAGTCACCATCCCTAGAGGTGTTTAAGAAACGTCTAGATGTGGCACTTCAGGGCATGCTCTCGTGGCAGAGATTGTAGGGCTTTTTTGTGTGTGTATGTTGGACTCGATGATCTCAAAGCTCCTTTCCAACCATGAAGATCTATGATTCTATGACCTGCAGCTTCCTACATACTCAGTGGAGAGGGAGACACTGGAATAAATGGCTTCAGCACACCTAACGCAGAACTGCCATAGAGGCGCTGCACATGGGGATGACCCTACCAGTGGTCTCTACTGGGATACAGACTCCCAGGATGAGGCGCTTCAGTCTGTGCCTGAAGCCAGGCTGTCTCTTCTGTACCTCACACTAATGAACTCAGTTTTTCTCGTTGACCTGATGAGACAAAACGGTACGTAGCTGTATCCTTCAGTGCTTCTTGTAATACACATATTTTAGCATTTTAAAAACAAATTACACTGAAGTTAAAGGGAAGATAATAAATGGCTAATCTGCTAAATGCCAGACTTCAAAATCACATGCTTCTGCTTAGACCAAAATGCAGGACAAAATTTTGTGAGCACAAACAGACCGATTTTCAACCAAAAAAATCTTAACTCTGCTTAGCCCCATATATGATGACAAACAGACCAATTTTTGCCTGTCCCAGCCGAAAAGACAGAGAAAAAATGAACTACTTAATAACTTCTTAAGGAAGCCCCATTTCAGACTAGGTTTAAATACAATGAACAATGTGCAGATGTGTATCTTGCCTCTGACCCTGCTGTATTAATCTTGTGAGCAAATCCTATGCAAGGCTGCAGTATGCAGGACAAGTACTTTTCAAAAACACCACACATTAAAAGCGGTGATTTAGAGCTGACACTAATGATGGCTGACAGAAACTGCACTCTCAATTTGCTCAGTAATTGTTAACAACCAGCCCTGCAATTTCAAAGGTGACCACAGAGGTAAACCAGGTTGACTTCAGTTTTTTTCACTGTAATCTTTAATATAGACTCCAAGGCCCACTGATGACAACTAGTCAGTTAGCTGTAACTGACCTCAGCCACCATCAGATATTTAGAGCACAATGCCAGACACAGACTAGAATCTGCTGCTCTCTCATTATAAGCTGATGATTTTGCAGAGGTCATAGGAATAAAAATCCATAAACACATTCTTGACAAACAGACAACATACATGACTCCAAATGCTCATCTTCTCAGTGAGAGGGTACTACTTTTTTAAAATAAAAAAAAAATTAAACCACTTACATGGTAAGAAAAGATTTTAAAGTTCCTTTACTTCAACTATTTTTTGTTTTTAAAAAGCCCATTATCCTAGTGGGTAACAATGCTGAATTTTGTACTTTCATGCTTTTGACACAGAGAAGAAAGAAAGCCACCATTACTTATTTAAACAAGCATTAAATAAGCATTAGAACTGTTTATCCTAGATTGATATGTGCTTACATTCTTTTCAGGGCCATTTTTTTCACGTTTGTTAATTGGACGACAACAGAACACGGAATGCAACATGCTGGTTGGCCATTCATCATGCTCCCTCAAGATCAGGTTAGATATAAAAACCAGATTTTAAAGACCAAATAGTCAGATAATGTGTCACCTGATTCTGTAGATGCTGTAACAGACCTTCCACTTACATACACCACTGACTTCTATGGAGTGAAGATAAATTACAAAAGCATAAAGCCCACCTCTTTATGCAAAAATTATTACAAAAGAGCAACTCCCAAAACCTCCCTCAGCTACTGCATTGTCAAGTTGTTGATAGCAATTGACTTGTCTGTTTAAGGCTGCCTCTGACTTCAGCTCAAGAGCAGTGCACACCTACAACTTTCAAGTACAGTCTCCCATTTTACTTCCACTGGAAGACAGAATCAAGCCTGTCTTCTTAGAAGCAGTTATTATTATTTTGTCAAGAAGCTGCCACATGCAGTAGTTTAAATAATTTGTATTTTCATCTTTTTTAGCCCACAACAATCAGTGCAGCTTCAGGATGTTTAAACTGCCCATCAGTAAAGATGGCACATCAATGCTGGCGCATATGTAACTTTGAGTCTTGGGTCCGAAGATAAGAACACACCATTAAACTTCCACTGCTGTATGACGATCCCTCGTTTCTATTTTGCGACAGATCTGGCAACAAATGCACATACTACCCACAATGTGCAATGGGTGCTGCTACCAGTGGTTATCTCTCAGGATCAGAAGATCTAATCCAGGTGCCTACAGCTGGCATATTCAGCTCTTCACACTACTGAACTCTTTCGGCTTCAGATGCATTTCTTAATTAGCAGCAGCAACACTTGCCCAAACCTGTTTGTACCTTCTTCAGTTCTACTTCAGTTCTTCCTCACTGTCACAATAGCTCTGCAGCTTTCCATAATGCAATAACCAACCTGCTCAACATAAAATGCACGTAGTTTGTGCTGTCCCAGAAAATCACGATGTGAAAAACTTAAGCCAAAGAATTTTGAATGAGCTTAGTTTCTTCTCCTTTCTCAGACTGCTTACACAGGCCTTAAAAGAAAAGACCGCTGAACATGAGCAGAAGTTAATACCTCTAAATAACTGCTATTACAGATATTTTGTTATGCTAGGTATGTTTTATGTAACTCAACATCTGTTCTTCCTAAGATCATAGAATGGTTTAGGTTGGAAGTGACCTTAAAGATCATCTAGTTCCAACTCCCCAGAAGCACAATCTCAACACATAGCAAGTGTCACAAGCCACATATGTTAATCCCCTTTGAGGGATGTTCTGTGGATCTGAAAACGAATTTTGAACAACTTCATGCCTTAACTCTTTCCCTATTTTAAAATCAATGACTTTAGATGCCATAAAAAACATGTGAACCATACATGATTTCATTGCATGGAAAATACCATCAAAAAAGTTGTCATCAAAAAGTATCTGCAACAGAGCTGTTACTAACTCTGACCTCATGAAGCAGACCTTGATATGTTTTGTGGTAAGGTCAAAGTGGCCTACGTCTGCGATCTAGTTTTAGAAGCAGAATACAGGGGGTTTGACTGGTACTCTCTAAAGGTCCGGATTCAGTACCCAGTTTCCTACTGTTTTCTCTACCCCTGCCTCATACGCTAAGAAGTGAAGTGAAATCCACAGACTTCTTATGAACTGCAATTACGAATAGCAGTAATCACATACAAAAATTAAAAAGTTATAGCAGCTGGAAGGTTTGCCCAGAGGCCATAAAACTTTATTAGTGAGCAGGAAGGCGCAAGTAGTATTTCTTACAGTCATTAAAAACTACATTTTGGTGAAAGTAAACTTATATTTGAAAACAGTCTAGTACGTGTGTAGATGAGCTTAACAGTGATAATGTATAAATAAAAATGTTGCTGACATGTTATTAAACCTGACTGTCAGAATCCAAGCCTGAAAAAATTCCCTTCACTGGGGGTTTTTAACTAGCAAGCATGACAAACTCAAATTCTGTCAATCTGATGGTAGCCTAAGAGGTTTCTGGGACATGTAGTTGCAATAGATTTCCCTCCTGGAATGTAAGGCAAAATGGTTTGGTCCTTTTTTTTTTTCCCCAAACACGCAATTAAGTCTGACTCTGGAGCTCTGGAAAAAGACCTTGGCAGCAGAAACTCTCTCTGTGACACCTTGTTCACTGAGAAAATTAACAAAAACACTAGGGTTTTTTACATCAACAAATATATCTAAGTGTAGCATGAAATCCCAAACAAGGTCACAAAACCTAACGTTGGTAGCAGTTCAGCCTTCTTTGTCTGGGTGATGTCTCTTCCCGCTGTTTCTTGCAGTACATCCTTCATATTTCTGTGTACCTCATAGAATTTATCTTTAACCTGCTGAGTAGGAATGTCAAATTGTGGTCCACATGGCAAAGGTAAGCATGGACAGCTTTGACAAAACACAGAAGCTCCTCAATAAACTTTTCCGCGAAGCACCTTTGCAAAGGATGCAAAATTTCAGTGGCAAGAACTCCATTGTTTTTTGAAAGAAGATGGACATTACACAGATGTGCAACAGCTTGTCAAACTGAGTAGCTCTGCTTTTAGGATGATGTTAAATGAAGGGTTTTGCTGACACAGGTTTTGAGACAGTAAACTGCTAAGTGAATCTTTCTCCTGTTCACTGATGTTCCCAGGTCAGCCTGGTCTGATGACCTTGCAGAATTCACTTATCTCTCTGCCTCTGTAGTTTCCGTAGAACTGTCACAGTTTTGAATTAATCACTTTGAGACCCACCAATGAAGAGTGCTGCATGACAACTTAAGTGCTGGGATTATTCTAACAATGTACTTTCCTTCATTTTCTGCTACTACAACACATAACTGATACTATTTTGGGGAGTTTGTCATGCTTTGCAGACACTTTTTGGTTTTGGAAAAGAAGCAGCGAATTCCGGTTAGAAGCAGAAGACAAACCACATTAAAGTGTAAGAAGAAAAAAGAGACATTTTAGGAAAGTGAAAGAAGAAATAATTACAGTTGTATGAAAAGACAAAAAGAAAGGACAGTGGTGTAAGAGTCCAGAGGGAATGACAATTTTGTTATACTTAAAATACTTCTCTAGATTTATCCCAATAGTAGTATTTTAAACTTAGAACAGTCATTTTCTGAAGAGTCCCTAGAAAGGAGAGTATTCCCTGAAGCAATAATTTGTCTCACATGAAGAAGACGTACTGAACAAAACCACAGTACAGTATCTTTAACCAAGAGCCAGCAAGTAGCCTGAAATTTAATCTTGTCATTCTATTGCAATTCTCCCCGCCACCATGCGAATATTTTTCTTCCCACATTCTTATGAGACCACAGTGTAAAATGACAGTGATGCTGTCGTAGCCACAAGGTTTAGCTGGGCTCATAAAACTAAATTGTAGATTTCTGAAGGGAATTTTTGTTTATTCCATTTCAAAGGTATGATTAGTCAAGACTCCATATCAAGAAAACAGATGGTATTTCTTAAGCTTATATTTTGTTTGTAATCGTTATTTTTAACTCTCATCATTAACTTTTTCACACAGCACCTCTAGGATGGATCTATATTGCAACCTTACTTCACAGTGGAAGATCTAACATAGGGATGTGTTTTCCTAAAGCAGGTTTTCTACGTGCAACTCTGGGCACATTAGAAAATGGTCTTCCTTTCTCCTGCCAAACGCGAACAATCTTTGCCAATTTCATATGCCCAGCACTGATGCACCTCTCGCAGTCTCACTCTTTTTTTTCTTTTTTGCAGTCTCACTCATTTTTTTTTTCTTGCAGTCTCACTCCAAACAAGAGAGCGCAAGATGTTTCAACGTTAAGTACACCCAATGCTCAGCTACAGGACACCACCAGAAATCAGACATAAAAATAACAGAAAACTAGACATGATTTGGGAATGCTCCTGCACACAGAGGCCAAATGGCAAGGAGCAGCCTGGTCTACACTTGTAAAAAAGCTTTCAGAGTACACTGGCTGTCCATGAGCCATCTACTGGGAAACCTCCCCAGCAGGCTCAAGTGCCAACACATGCCCAGGAGCTGCCTAGACCAAATTTGTGCCATGGGACTGTATAACAACTTAACACCACAGATGATCGTGTTCCAGTACCTGGAAATATTCCTGGACATGCTTCTATTTATTGGTATACTACACGCTGCTTAAGGGCACCTTTGTCAGTCATCAGCAATTAAAATAGTCACCTGGCGACAGTATGTAGATATCTCTGATTGCTGACAGCTATCGGGCACCCAAGTCCTGCTGCCAAGAAACAAGGCAGACGTTTCAGATGCCAGACTTGACTCATATATATCACTTCTGAAATCAGGACATTGGCTTCATGCTCCTTCAAAGAGTGAATTTCACACATTTGTTTGCAAGGGCAGCAGAAAACATTGGAGCCGCAGGCGCAAACAGCATGGGAAGATGGTGACTAGCTGCCCTGACCAGACTATTCTGCGTCCCACACCACACGGTTCCACATCCCACCATACACCCCTTGACACTGAACACCCTCGCACGGCACACAGAACCACACTATCACACCACACGCTGTGCAGCACACCGCACACCAAGGCATCACACCTCACCACCCCACGCATGCCTCACCACCTCTCCTCCCCTCGCTGCCAAGAGCGTGCCACAGCACACCCTGTGCCTCACTGCACCACCACACGCACCTCACCTCACCTCACCACACCACACCACAGCACACCCTGTGCCTCACCGCACCGCCACACGCACCTCACCTCACCACACCACACCACACCGTCACATGGCCACATGCGCCGCCATGCCTCTCACCACACACCACACCTCACCTCTCCAGACGCCTCATGGCACCATCAGGCACCTCACCTCACCACACACCTCCATGCAGCACCAGACACCTCACCTCACCACACACTTCACCTCCGGACTCCTCATGGCACCACCACACACCTCACCTCACCTCACCACACGCCTCACCTCACCACACGCCACACCTCACAGCCACACGCCCACGGCACCCTTCACCACACACCTCATGGAACCACTACATCCCTCACGGCAGATCTCACCTCACCAGACGCCTCACGGCACCACACACCGCACCTCACCCGATGCCCCACGACACCGCCACACACCTCGCCTCGCCACACACCTCACCTCACCAGACGCCTCAAGGCACCACGCGCCTCAAGGCACCACACGCCGCACCTCGCCGCCACACGCACACGGCACCTTTCACCACGCACCTCGCGCAACCACTCCATCCCTCACCTCACCACACACCTCCTGGCCGTGCACCCCCGCCCACCGCACAGCACGGGGCCAACCCCCGCCCTCCCGCCCGCGGCGCCGCGCTCACCGCCGCCTGCTGGAAGGCGCCCTTGGTGTAGGTGCCGCCGCCGCGGTAGGCGATGGCGGGGATCTCGCGTCCCAGCAGGGCGCACTTGTGCTGCTGCGGCCGCCGCCGAGAGATGTAGTCCACGCGTGGCACCACGTTGCTGCGCGAGGAGAAGGTGACGATGGCGACGCGCGTGGCCGCGGGCACCACGGGGAAGTCGGAGAGCAGCTTCTTGACGAAGCGCAGCTCGCTGAGGAAGTTGGCCGGCCCCACGCTCGACGACTCGTCCACCAGGAAGACCAGCTCCAGCCGCCCGCTGCGCGCCCGCAGCCGCCGCACCTGGCGCTTGAAGGCGCGGCCCAGCTTCTCCACTTTGCTCTCCGTCGTGTCGGGCAGCGGCGGTGGCGAGGCGAAGGCGGGGGAGCGGGAGAGGGCACCCGGCGGGCCGCCCGCCCGGCCCTGCGCCGCCGACGGCGACAGCGACAACGACAGCGACAGCCCCCCCCAGCAGCAGAGAGCCACCAGGGGCCACATCGCGGGGTCGGCGGGCGCGGGGAAACGCCGGCAGCCGCGGGAGGAGAGCGTCTGGTCGCCCCCTGACGCCCCACCTCCTCTCTCCTCGGAGGGGCGGCCTGCCTCCCTGCCTGCCTCCCCGCCGGCCCCCGCAGGTATCCGCGCCCTTTAATCCCCCTGCCAGCCTCCCCCACGGCTGAGGCGCTGCCCCTCGCACGCCCCCCTCCCCTCCCCGGCCCCTCGCCTTTCGGTAACGAGCCCCCCCCCCTCTGCCGCCGCTGTTCCTTCCCCGCCCCCCCGCCGCTCCGCTCCGGAGCCAACCGTGTGGGACCCATCGGGGCGGGACGGGGCGGCGGGCGGGCTCCGGAGCGTGGGGAAAGGCTGACAACCCCCCTCTCCCTCCCCTCACACACACAACCCCGAAAGCGAGGAGCGCCTTCTGCGCTCCCCCGCCGCGGGAGCTGCTGCTCGCAGGGACGGAGCGAGGGCTGGCACTGACACGTGCTGAATTAATCGTGGTTAATTGAGCCCTTTGTTTTGCGGGGAGGATGCGGTTGCGGCTAGGAGGTTTGGCGGGGCTGCGCTCTGGTGCCGGTCCTGGCTCTGTCACAGTCTCCCTTTCTTGTTCAAGGGGGCGCTTCGTCCGCCGGCGGGCTCAGTTTTCCAACTTCGAAGATGTAGCAATACCTTACTGATGAGCATCTCACTGACGTGATGGCGAGGTGTCTGGGTATGTGGGGTGAGTGTGCACAAGGGTACGCGCATGAAAGGCAGGGACAGCACCTGCATACGTGCATCTACATGTGTATGTAAATGTATATATGCATGGATGGACCAACAGTGACAATCATCTTCTGTGCTCGTTATGAAAAATTCCCGATAGCCAAGTGTGAGATTACAAGCCATTGCTTGGAAGGGTTCCCATGCTGTCTTGCTGTCTGTGAACCACTTTGGGAGAGAGGAAACACTCCCGAAGAGACCTCCTGCCCAAATTCAGAACCCACTCCCCCTTCAGCCAACCTCTGTACAGATTTAATTCCCTAGATTGTTATGAGGTAATAAATTGGGTTCATTTTAGCAACTAGTTCAGTATTAAACAGTTATCTAGCTAAGCAACTGCATTTCCAAGGGTAACTCAGTCTCAGAAAAATTCCCTTGGGATAGATTAGCCATGTAAACCTGCTGATTGCAACTCTTTGCCTTTCATTGGTATTTTTCCTTCCTTTATTCATTTTCTAGTCCTCCTCTCTGCTTTAGTTTAGTTTTGTTGACTTTATGCAGTGCCGTGGAACACACAGGTACATTGGTGCATTTGCAAGCCAAACCCCACATTTACATTTAATTGAATTATTTACTCTTTCTTCACTGTGGTGTCAGCTGATGGAAAATTGATCCAATACTGTCCCTTTGACTTTCCAGCAATACTCATATTCCATTGCAAATGGCAAGAGACTAAGTGACAGGAAATATTATTTTCACTGTGCCCAGTTCTGGGCTCCCCGGTTCAAGAGGGACAGGGAACCGCTGGAGAGGGTGCGGCAAAGGGCTACCAAGATGATTCGGGGGCTGGAACATCTCTCTTAGGAAGAAAGGCTGCGGGATTTGGGTCTCTTCAGTCTGGAAAAAAGACGGCTGAGGGGGGATCTTATCAACACTTATAAATGCTTACAGGGTGGGTGTCAGGAGGATGGGGCCAGGCTCTTTTCAGTGGTGCCCGGGGACAGGACAAGAGGTAATGGGCACAAACTTGAGCATAGGAAGTTCCACCTAAACATGAGGAGGAACTTCTTTCCTTTGAGGGTGGCAGAGCCCTGGCACAGGCTGCCCAGAGAGGTGGTGGAGTCTCCAACTCTGGAGACATTCCAAACCCCCCTGGACGCGTTCCTGTGCAACCTGCTCTGGGTGACCCTGCTCTGGCAGGGGGTTGGGCTAGATGATCTCCAGAGGTCCCTTCCAACCCTATGATTCTATGATTATTTAGTTAGGGAAATGATACATTTGATACATAGTTCTAACACGTTTTTACATTTATGTAGTAATCTAAGCGCTTCACCAAAAATCTTTTTCTTAGGTGTACTTTTGCCACTGTTAGTGCTCAAAGAGAACATAGCAATCAGACGCTCTTACAGAGGCATATGTGAAGAGTAGTTTTGGTACTGATGGATGCGCAGCTGGTGGTCCGGATCAGTAAACTGTCTCTGCTCATGTGACAGCAAAATAAAGGCTGCAACATTGCGCTTTGTCTACTATGCTTTTCCTTTCAAGTAACAGGCAACCTTTTTGTCTTGAATGGGGTAGCTGAAAGTTGCTACAACCACCGAAATCCTCAGCAAGTTGATTTGCACTGTTGGTCTTTGGAGGATTAAAGACGTGCATTCACTGTGGTCTGAGTCATGCCACTAGTATGCCTTACAGTGCTCTTAATTTTTGTTGTACTGGGTAGACTCAGTCTACCAGACCAGAATGAAAAAACCAGAAAAGTACAGCCAAGTAGAGGAAATGGAAATGTAGGAAATGCCTGGTTTCTGCAAGGTGCTCCTAAGTGAAGTGGATCATTGCAATTAGGATGTGCTGCTGTTACTCCTGCACGTTCAGGTTAAAAAATGTTAAAAATTTTTCTCTAAGCTTGTTTAGTTTGTTGGAAAGCTAACCGTCAGTTCCCTTGTTTTTCCCATGTTTTCATAACATCAGATTTAGCTTTATAAATGCCACACATTTTAGGACTCAGAAACAAAGAAAAAGAGAATGAATCGGAAATATTTTTAACAAAGGAAGAACAGTTCATGTCAATGTCCAGTTTTCACATGCACCTCCTGTACTGCCAGCGTGGGAGATAGCGATCAGGTATGACTAACTGTGAGAACACAGTAGTTAATTTCAATCTTGGCAATCTTATCAGAATTGCGAATGCAAAAAATAACAGGGCAATTATAAATTAGTCCTTGATATGTGCATAATTTGTGAAAATACGTATTCCCCTAGGTCACACACGCCCTTCAGTCATGCTGCACAAAAGCTTTGACTGGTTCAATGGAAAGCTGTATTTGTATGTGTAAGAGCAGCAGAGTGAAGTCATCAATTCAAGATGTAAATATATTTGTCACACAGGGAGTTCAGAGTAGAAAAGGAGTAAATAGGTGAACAGCTAAGCTCTGAGTGTGGATACAAGACAGAGACCCTAGCGTGGTACTGATGTGAAGCAAAACCCAGGAAAATGGAAGTGATGAGGGGAAATTTCCTTTCAATCTGTGGGTAATTACCGTACAAAAGACTTTCACGAGGAATCAGTGACCTGTGAGTAGTGAATAACTCCTCATATAGTCTCCTCGTGTACTACACTGGTAACTCGCTTTAAAATCATTGGCATTCAACCTAGTTGTGCAGAGAGGGGACACAAAGCATTACAAGATACTACGAGAAGTTAGCATCAGCATCTGAAATAAACATGATCTAATGGTATGAGGGAAGGGCATCCAAAGTATTCCAGTGTGTTCCCAACGTGATTTGAGAAAACTATAGAATAATTTCTGGAATAAACTGGAACTTAAAAAGCTTGGATTCAGCCTGGGAAATCCTCAGGAAGGTATTCTATCCATGTGGTTTTGCTTGCAAGAGAAAAACGTCATCTTGCAGATGGTGGAGGAGATTGTGTGTCTGTGTGTGTGTTCATATGTGCGTGTGTATGTGTAAGCAGCAAGCGTTCCGTTCATTGTATGTTCACTAGGCTTTTCTGAAAGCACCATTTCCAGGGGAAATCTCTGTTGTAATGAAATTGCCTTCTCCAAGCCTGCCTGCCAGCTCTTTACAAATCCTTTCCATGTTGATGCGCTTAAGCCCTCTGCTTTTTGATGGTCTTTTCCCTGTTGTATTCATGCATATTATTTGTGCTTTGGTTCATACTGATCTGTAGCAGATGGGGAAGTGGAGAGCAGAAGGAGTTTTTCCCACTTTAAGTGTCCCTGAAGGTGAAAATATCTGCCCTGGGCTTCACCACTTGAACAGAAAATGCAGGTTTCGTGTGGCTTTTGATGGCAATGTGCACAAGAAGGTAGTGCTGGACTGTGACTCTATTCCATTACAAAACAGCAGGTAACAAAAAACATTAGAGCTTGTGAATAAAACTGCTTTTGTCATGTGACAGAAGAGGGCTGACTGGTCCTGAAAAGGAAGGCTTCAGAGCAGCACTTCAATTGCTTTTACAATCACATTCCTGTATCTCTTTAATTGTCTTACTAAAATCCACAGACTTCATGAATTCCAGTAATTCTTTACTGTCTCCCCGCAAGATCATATGGTCATTTAACACCACCCTCCTTACTAAACAAAAGGGAAATCTTTACCCCTGATTAAAAACCCTTCTGCAAACAAACAGTCTGAGGATTGCTGTCCTTTAGCCAAATATCTTTTTGGTTGAATTACTCAATGAAACATGGCCAAGCATCTCTCCAAATATGGAGAAGAAAAGCACTATATTCCTCCCCCTTCGTGTTCCCCCAAATACAGCTGGACAGAACACATCCTTGTACTCAACCCACACAGTAATTGTGCCTGCAGAGACAGCGCCGCAGTATCACATACCCTGCAATTTTTAGAGGAATGCAGGTCATTTCTGTTTTTACAGTGAAGATGTTAGTGACTTTGTGCCACAGTGCAAACACAGCCACAACTGAAACATTAAGTCTTCTGCAGGAATCTTGCAGCATTCTAAATTTTATCTAAACTAGAGAGAAAATGATAGCTTAAGAACAGAAATCAGAATCTGATGTTACTTAAGCTTGTTCTAAGCCTCTCTTTGTGCTCAAGCACACAGTGTCTATCTGGGGAAACCTCACAACATGGAGGTAACAGAGCCATATTTATTTCTTCCATTTCAGCCGTTGGCAGGGTACAGGTTTGCTCTGTGCTATCCACTTCCCCTTGCAGATGTCAGGCAGTGTTTCAGCTGGGGATGTTTAAGATTGTATGAGGAGAAAAGCTTGCAGGAATAGTATTTATAGAGCAGGAGAAGAAATACTTGCATTCTCAGAAAATGACCTCTGAAATCTACCATTGGGGAGCCATTAATACAGTACCAGGGATGAAGTGCCAGTCCTTGGTGGGTGGCATCCCAAGTCATCCAAAGCAGCAGAGCTATTCTAGGAGAGGGGGCGTAAGAGGAAGAAAGGGATTTAGGAAGTTGCTTCTTCCTTTTTCCTCCTGTACCTCCTGGAGTGCGAGTTCTGTCCCCACCGCTGACAACCTTCACTTCCTGGTGCTGCCAGTTTCTTACCTGCCTACAGCTCTAGCTACGTTTTTCATTCTCTGCCCCTAACCCATGACAAAGACCAGGCAGGACTGCAGTCTTGCTGCAGAGTGGAGCCTGCCCTTGAGAACTCCCTACAGTAGGATGTGTTGCTGGAACATGCTGCCTCAGCAGTTTCTGACTATGGAATATTTTTTTAGTGGCAGTAATGAAAGAAGCATGGAAGAGAGATCAGGATGTATTTTACATTCAGTACTGAGGTAGCAAAGCCAGACAATCAAGATCTTGGTCATAAAAACCAAGTGGGTTTTTTTTGGACATTTTAGGTCTCAGCCCTTGGCTTAAACAGAACATGAAGCACTGTTCAAGGAGGAAATGAAGAATTTTCTGTAAAAATGAGAGTACTCTCAAAAAGGAGAAAAAGAAGAGATTAATTTCTTAGATTATCACTTATTGTATCATTAAAAAGCTAGGACAGATACTTTGCAATCCTTTCAAATAGCAATAATTCACTGCCTTTAATTATTTTAAGATAATTTTTTCAGGGCTATCTACATAAATTGTCTAAACACACACAAATTGAGGGCAGTCAGTTTTGATTTATACATGCAAATCCCATTGACACCTCTGGGAGTTCTGACACAGACTGAAGAGAGTACATGGCCCTTAAATGAGGGCAAAATGTCTGTCCACATGACTTTGGAAAAAGATTATTACGTAGGAGGAGAAAAGTCAGCCTGCCAAAAGTTTCTCCTTTCAGGCAGAGGTCTGGGTGTTTTAGTCTTCAGCAGAGAAAACAAGCATTTGAATGATCCAAGCTTTGGGTTATCAGTTCAAGCTATAAAAAAGAAAAACAAGATTCATATTGCTCCGCAGTATCCAGACAATGACAAAGTTTAGTCATAGGAATTTCATCTTCACTTGTGGACAAGCCCAGTGCACACTAAGAATATCATATGTCTAGCTTCCAAGATAATAAAAAAAAAGGTAGGCAAAATCAAAACATCTGCTTGTCTCCGTCTGCACAGCAGATGTTGAATATACTTTAAAGTTAAGCTCATGAGAGTTCATGAAACACACTTTGTCCATAAGCACAAAGTCAGCCTGTTGTTGGCCTAGTACATTCATGCTAAAGTGAGTACATTTTGCCGTATTCTATGCCCCAAAGTATGTGCTGTATGATTTTTGTAAAGATCTAGGCAAACATTAAATGTGAGAAGACCATGAACGGCTTTTTTTATCATAAAAGGCAGGTTCAAATATGGGAAAACTGGAGACTGTGAAAGCTCTGGTGTGGCAGGACAGAAGATACAGGCAAGGTCTGTACGGTGAGGTCTGTTTAGGGCATTTTTTTGTTCCTGAATAGGCTGACACAATTAATAAAGCAGGTTTGGTAGACAGGCTGTTGCTGGTTGCTTTTTCAAAATTTGCTGTGTGTTGTAGCCCTGAAACACAAAAGCTCTGGCAGTCTTTGACTGTGCTTGCTTACAGTGCACAGGCACTGCCCATTGTGAATATCTGCCCCACAGGGTGTTTGGCGCTAACCCATCAAAGTGCAACAGTGCTCTGGCAGAATGAGAGTGACTTTTCAACTCAATTCCCTATATCAAAAAACCCGCAAAGAACCTAAGGAATGGTTCTTGAAAAGCGTGTTTGGTGCTTTTCTGAAGGAGGACTTCAGTTCTGTCATTTCCAGAGGTACCGAAGTTTAAGGAGTCAAGGAGAGAAGGTTTAGGGCTTCTAAGGGTTTCTCTGTGGATAAGAAAGGACTCCAGTCTCCGGGGATATGGCTTCCTCATTAAAATTCACACAACTTTTAGTATCGCCCATGAATATCAAATATGTTAGATATGCATTTAGGATACTATGATGAAAATACTGCTCTTGGACAAGAAATTATTTTCAGCCTGGAAAAGAGATAACTGAAAAGATGTGATAGGCAAAAGAACACAGATAGCAAGTCATGAGGAAAAAACAGAGGCGATGAGTAGGGAGTGACTTCGCTATTGTTTCCAATGCAAAGATTATGTGGCTTTAAGTGAAAATGGCAGGGATCTTTTTCAAAAGGAGATGCTTCACACAACAGTGTGTGCCTAAGCAATTGAACTCCAAGCCATGTAATAATTCAGTGGGTACTAAAAGTTTGTGTGAAGAAAAACTGGAATAAAAATCCACCCAATGCCTTAACACAGCACAAAGGTACCTCTTCCGTCTCTGAACACTTGGAGTTGCCTATCCCAGATTTCAAGAGGGTATTAACTACACTTGCCTAGCTTTAAACTCTTCCCTAAAATGTTGGAGTTAAAAAGAAGATTCAATGTAGACAGCTCCTTAGTCTAGTCTGGTATGGCTCATATTATATTCACATAACCTCACTCTCCCTCTGTATGAGAGTTCATATGCGCCTTACTCAAAATATTATTTTGAAGTTAAGCCAACCCAGGACTGAAGACATGAGAAATAGAAATGCTTTCAGAATTACTGTGATACACATCTAGGACAAAGAGCTCTTAAAAACACAATGCCAAGAGAAGGAAAATATACAAGCCTGGAGAGAGAGTGTGCTCTCTTTTCTCCTACAGAAAAAGGTATGAGTTCTGTCAGTAACTTCAGGGACAGCAGGAATAATTAACACTGAGCTCGACATGTTACCATGGGAGCAGGAAAAAACTGAAATGAGAGCTGGAGTGGTAGGAAGGTCCGGTTACCTCTTCCTTTACATATTAATGAGGACAGCATTGGGACATCCCAGCCAACATTCATGTCACAATACTGGGACAACTGGAAGGGCGTCAGCCTCCATCCCCTCCTTTTGCAGGTATCTGCTACATCTTTTCTGTCCTAACAGCAGGTGCACTCAGCACCTCAAGAGCTTACAGACCGGTGTTTGAAGTCACACACGCAACCCTGCCACGTCCAATTCAGCAGCCTATCAGAAGTTAAGGCAAAGAGAAAGGAGGACATGCTATGTTTTGGGTTTGGCTCCCTCGCCCACTTGAAATCACACCAAAGGTGTATGTGCTTGCAGCAGTTAAACCAAAAAAAGTGTTTGGAGTAAACTTAGTACTTCTTCTAGCAGCCTGACCCATTTGGTTCATGTGACTTTGTTTCTGGTTGAAGTGACATTCAGGTTATATCCTCTTATTATTAACAGTCCAAGGTGTCTCCTTTCCTGTCTGGTTAACAAAAGCTAGATAATACTAAAATTTCAGCAAAACAGAAATAGACATCAGGGAACTCCAACTGAGACTGAATGTTCTGGGCCTAATCCTTCCATGCATATTCAGGCATAATTCCCATTTATTGCTGATGAAAATTTTGACAGAATAAGGGCTAAGAAAGATCCCCAAATTTGGACTTACTCTGGAAATCAGTGAAACCAGTGGAGCCATGGCAGTAGACACTATTTCAGAATCCCAGATTTGAGTCCGAAGCAAATAATCTAAAAGTTTTACCTGTATTCTGTTGTATAGCGGAAAGAATTGTCTGTCTTCACATACATGTGTCCGTGTAAGTGGTGGCCCTAAGGCTGTCCACCTGGTGCATGATGAACCGTATGCTTTGTGTACTCCCCTCTCTCGTTGTCTGGACTCTGCACAGTAATCATGTCTGGCCCTGTATCTTGCTATTTACCTTTTCCGTGGTCTTGTATTTTGTCTACTTGTCACAAAGATTTGCTTGCACATGTGTCAGCCCATCAGTATTGCATGACCACAAAGGAAGAGGGGGTTAGATGAACCTAGTTCAGTCAACATATGCGCTTACTTTGATGCTTTTGATGTTTGCCATTAGAAGAACTTTGTCAAGAAGTAAAGCATGATCCTCAGTTGAAATAAAGAAACTGACCATTTTTTAATTTGGTTTCCGTGTTTTTATAGTCTATTACAAATACCTGTTCTTTTAGGTTTTATTACCTACTCCTTTTTCATGAACTGTTTTATAATTTGGAAATGAATTTGTAAGATTTTACTCTTGTAAAGGGTTACACTGTGAGTTTCTCACACATTGTCTGTATTCCCAGTCTTCAGAGAAGTATGTTAATAAATATTGTGCTTAGTAAATCTGCCTACCTTTGCTTCTCCTAATTTCCATTAAAGGACATTCAGGTCTTTCTTTTTCTTCATGATCCCAACTTTTCCTGATCCAAGAACTAGACTTCATCCTTTCTCATTATAGGCAATGAAGCATGGATAATTATGACCAGAAAAGCAAACAATGAAGTTTAATACCTCTTTACAGAGTGTATGGTAGAAGATGAGTTGTGTAGTTTTTGTCAATGGACAACTTGTACTAAAAGCTCAGGTACTACTTTGAAAAAATTGCTGTATACTTCAACGCTATCACCACTCGTAGACAAATCTTGGAGAAAAGACACAAAATAAATTTGGTGTGTATATTTTACTGTATCTTGTACAAAGCCTATTTTTGTCATAAACAGGAAGAAATTATTTTTTGTTTCCCACTGAAATAACTAGAAATGTGCAAGAATTAAGTCATATTGGAGAGTCATGTCTAGTCAAGTCAGCACTAGTACCTTTCCATTTTATAAAGTTGTTCTACTTATGTACATGTTGGTACTCTGTTCTTGTTCTAGGCATACTTAACTGAAACTATGTTTTAAAGAAATCATTATTTCCTTTTGGCCTTCAGTCCTGTGTTCACTGAAGTTTATGTGACTTCAGCCACTGATGTACTTTGTATTAGACGGAAGGGTTTTGGATAGATTTGGTCTAAGGATTCTCTTGCGGTGATGTAGTCTTTGTCATTGGTGAAGACAAGGGACTTCTCTGTACCAAGTGCTGTGGGAAAGGAAAGAGAGGTTCACGGAGGCTGAGGGTACCCAGCAGAGCAAACCTTCATTCTGCTTCAGCAGCGTCTCATTCTCAGGCATTCGAGGTTACAGAGCTGTCATCAGGGCCATGTGCTAAATACCACCGTAAGACCAAGCTTGGCCTCAACTAGAATCTACTGCTGTCTGATGATGTCAGCCTTCATCATCAGGGATGTTACAGCCCCATTTTGTAGATGAGTTAAAAAGCCTGGTGGATCCTGATAAAAGTCTCATGGCTCATGGACTTCTAAAAGAATCAATCAACTTCAAGTTGGATTAGATCAAGCCTCTTAAAATCATATGAGTGATACTTTAAGCACATGTTTTTACCAGAAATGTGGGATGGAATCACTTAGGGCAGTGTGGAGAAGTTGTTTATACCCAATAGGATATAAATAGCATTTATAAATACCTACTCACATGTTGTGAGGGAAACACCAGGGCTCGCTAGTAGCCATTAGGTAGGAAGTGAAGGTCCTGGATCATGCACTGTGTATGAAGAGGTACTTTGTCTCTCTTTTGTTACTTTCTTTTCTGCCTGTTGGTGGTTTCAGTTCTCGTTCCAAACTTAATGTTTGCATTTTCCCTCCTCATCATTTGTATGTACACACAAAACGTGCTCTTGATATTGCCCCTTCTTTTAAACGTATCAGTGCCATACCTTGATATATTCGATATATATACTCCTTGACCAGATTGCTTTCTGATCTTTCAAAGATCTCCTTCAGATCTCCAAATACCAGATGGCATCTGTACAGGCTTCTACTTAGAGAAGAGCCAGACTATTCTCATATATACAGCAAGCAAATGGGGACAATTCCTGTTCATATCTTTAAGACACCATTATTCACAGAAGGAGCCAACAAAATGACAGAATTCCTTGTGAGATAGAATCCCTAAAATGTCTTCCTTGACATCAACAGAAGTGTCATAAGACAACATAATTGATTTGAAACCTCTCTTTGTGAATGAAAGCAATGGCTTATTTCACCCCAACTTAAACTATCTTTTACACTCAAAGCTTCTTGTTTATAAACACTAAGTTTGCTTATTTATTTACAATTAATTAACATACTTGCAAAATTATTCCACATGGAACACATTTTTTTCTTCAGAAGTACAAGAATTGCCTCCTTTTTCGTTTCTTTGTTATTTTGTTCGTGCATGTGCAAATGCCAGACCATGGGTCATGCCTGTTTGATACAGCTGGTTAAGGTGTTTACAGGTTGTATCACATCACAATATTTCAAAAGGAGAGTGCGATTTTTAGAAATAATTATTTTATTACTTAGTAAAGTAATGGGGGCACGCAGAGTCTTCAGTGTTGCTATCTTCAAAAATGGACAGGCTCCCTGCCCTGCCAAATTAAAACAATATATGCAAACTTTTTAAAGATAATTGTCAGCATTTGTACCCATAGCAGCATTTATGTAAACTAATCACTTTAATGCACACCAGCTTCACTAGGACCGAACCATGAAATGGTACTTTTTGCTGAGGATAAGATCACTTTTTTCCTCAGCTTCTATGTGCTAGAGCCGTGCTCTCTTTCCCTCTCTTGTCACTCTTGATGAGAATTTTAACTTCCAAGGAGACACGGTGATTTGGATAAAAAAAATCAGAACAAATACCACTTACTTAAAATTAGAGGAATAAAGAAATGGTAGTTGGATGCCAAACATATTTCCAGACCTCTTACCACAATCTCTGAAAAAAAATATTTCTTTCTCTGGAGATTTCTTCTCATTAGGTGCTAAGCCCTTCAAGAACTATAAAAAGTCAAAGTATTTTGTTGCCTCTATCTAAGAATGTTGCACTTTCCATGACCAGGAACTTCTGCAGGTTTTTGTGTTCCACTTGGCAGAAATAAACTCATTAGCAGTGTACCGTTATTGTATTTAAATAAATATAAGGAAAAGGAATATAGTATAGCAAAAATCTACAGTGTTTATTACAGCTTGGGAAAGTTTTAATGTTAAAAAATGAAGTGTGAAGTACATTCACTTGCTTTTTTTTAAAGTTCTCTGAATTTGTCAAACACTGAAAAAAAGGCTGTATAGTCAAAATGGAAGAGGAAGCCTAATGCTGTATGAACTCTAAGAGTGAGTTTTACTTCTGTAGTGTCCTTAAGAAAATAATTAGTTATGGTTCTGCACATGTTTCTTAAGCTTCCATAGATGTATGAACATGAAAATTTCTCTTCTTTCCTTTCTTTTGTCCTCTGCAATCTCAGGTTCGCAGCTGCAGGATTTGCCAGTATGCCTACAGAAAGTCATGAAGAAACTGGTATGCATACACACAGTTAGTGCTCGAGTTCAGGTATGTAACCCTGCTCAGGAAAGACATGCATGATAAAAACCTCAAAATCAAAGCCAAGTTCAGTGACAGCTCAAATTCCCACCAAATTCATTAAATAGTTGGATTTAGAAAAAGAGTGGGAAGCTTCAACTCCCAAAGTAAAGTTTGCAGCACTGAAAGGGAGATAATAATGGAAATTGCTTTTTGTCCTTAATGAAAGGGTGAAGCAATACAAAAATGTTCCTTTCCACAAAATAGTAGTGTGAGGTTTAAAACTTGCTAATTTCATATACTAAATTTTATTTATTACTAGCTGCATACATTATAGACCAGCAAACAAGACCCTTTTAAAATAACAAATGTAGCTAGGACCTAGTTGGGCAATAGTGTTTTTTCCTTCTCCATTAAACAGAAAGAAGAAAGTGTCTTTTCTTCTTTGTTTCATCCCTTCCCCTTCATTGTTTACTTCTGCTTCTTTCTTCTGCAAGCACAATTAAAAGTTTACAGTACGGGAACATCTTTCCGGAGTGTTAAAACTTTGGGACCCTCCACTTCCCCAGAGAACAGCTCAGAAAGATCCAGAGTAGAAGAAGGACGATGAACTCTTGGAAAGCTGTCAGGGGTAAGGCAAACGGTTGCCCTTATGTATGGAGGAGGGTTCTCTTACTCCAGATGTTAGGGAAGAAGGGAGGGTGCTTTTCCAGTCTTAAAGGCTAGGGCCAACCCTCCTTTTTGGTGTTGAATATACTATTATGTGTGGATAGGAAGACTACTCATGAACAATCGCATAGAAAGCAGTGGGGCTGGAGCCACTTTCTAATGTAGATACTGGAAAGGAAGAACATGAACTGAAGTATCTGTTACAAAAATAAATACTGGAGCATTTAATCCTCTTCCTGTGTCTTTGGCATGACTGCCTGTCTCAAGCCATCTCCCCAGTGCACAGCTGGAGTGAAGTGGACTGTCCACTGTTATACCTATAGGAAAAATGTGGTGTTTCCCTGCCACCTAACCATTGCCTCGCCTTAGAACCTGTTGATGGCTCTTTGGATTGTTGCTTCTTAAGGATGGCCAAACACGGAGGCCTATTAGGTCACTAACAAAGGTTAAGATAAAGAGTGTGAGGGCAGCTGGAAAACAGAAGAGGCTAAAGATTCCTTTTCTTCAGTGGCGTAAACCTAATCATGGAGGCTACACAGACAAAAACCCTCAACCCACTACACTAAGCTTAAGCAAAGCCAGATCAATTGCAAATAAAGACAGATGAACTTTATCTGAAAAAAACAGGGAGGAATTTGAAGCTTATCTAGATAAATGGGATTTTGGTGATAGACCATGGCTTTTCTCATGGGCATAATTTATTTTAATTATCCTACACATGGAAAAAGAGGATGCTTTGGACAGAAGGAATTTCGCTCAGACATCTTGACCTAATTAAGAGTGCATTGACATTTTATATTTGAATTCTGTCACTAACATGCACATGACCTTGGAAAGTCACATTGGTAATTGTTTCATAAAACAATCTTAAACATTCACATGAAGCAAAATGGGAGAGCTCATTTATTTTTCTGGGCTTTGAATATAGAGGGGTTTGACCACTTACACATTAAAATGCAAAGATCACTGCACGAGTATGCCTAGAAACTTCAACTTCCTGGCCTGGGTTGTTAAATAGTCTGCATAGTTGAGGCAAAATGTTAAATGGCAAGATGCTTAGTTCACCAGTAAATGTTCTGGCATAGCACAGACGAACATACAGAACATACAAAATGCATGTGTTATTCACTGTGCTCCTACAGTTCTACAACAAATAAAAGAAGCATGAAGAGCATGTGTCTTTCTGGAAAGCTTATGGCTCTGCCGTTCTAACATGATTTTTCTACATGATCTCCTCATCACTGGATTTGGTTGGGTTTTTTTGGCAAGAGAAACAGAAAAAATGGTGTTTGGGCAATAAATGTAGGACTAAGAAAGTAATATAACCAGAAGATTTCGTAGCCTGGAAAAGTTATTAAGAGTGTTTCTACTGTCACCTTGGCCTTTGAGTCGGGGCTTGTGTGGTGGAGCATTCAGCTTCTGTCAGATCTGCAAGGTAGCATTTGGTTTAGAGCTGATAGACCCACTAGGTTTACACAAAGGCTTTAAAAATAAGAAAAATTATTTAACATTTAGCAAAGCATAATTTCTAATAAAGTCTACATGCAATTCAAGGGGATTCTTGAACTGAACTTGACAGATTTACTTCTGAGAGGTGGAAAGTGCGTGCTTTGGATCTCTGTGTCTGGGGAGAGCCATTTTGTCATGATTCCACTTCCTGAAAGCATTGGAAGAGCTTTGTTTTTCCTCTAGCACACATTCAAAACAAGTTTTGAAACCTTGAGAACTGTTGTGAAACAGTCATCCTCTGGCAAGCTCTGCTACTTTTGCCTTCCAAATATTTTAAAATTTATATTGTGTCTAGCACACCATTTTTCCGGAGGGCCATGGGAAACATGCAATCTCTGTCTGCTACCTTAATCCTATATTTAAGACCACTTGAAAAGTTTGAGGGATTCATTCAGGTTGCAAAAGCGGTTACTCTGAGGCTGCGAAATGGCACAGCTAGGTTGTCTCTTTGACCCTTTGGACACAACTGCGTGCACTGAGCAAGGCAGCAGTATCATGAGCAAGGAGTGCTGACATGATTAGTCTTGCTCCATACACGCACACACCTGGATGAGTCTGAATGAAGACTGTGCCTCTCACATGGCCAGCTACTCCATACAAATATTTCTGGACACTTTAAATGGTCAAACAACTATTCTTAGTAACTAACCAAACACTTAACAAGCATATTTGTTGATAGAAACAGGATCAGGGTCTTGCAAATTCATTGGCTTCACGCTGTTCTTCTGACTTTGTTTGCAAACTTATTTTTAGTGAAGATTCAGCATTATGTGGGTGTCTGGAGTCCTTTAAAGTCAGCTGATGCCCAACATCAGGTTTACTGTCTTATACACAAATGTCAAACACACTGTAGTAAGTAAGTAGTAAGTAAGTGATCACTTACTACTAATTTAAAAAATCTTCAGACTTCAGCTCCAAATTGGAAAAGGGATAAGCTTTTTTTGTCACATAATTGTTTTGAAAAGAAAATCCAACAGGAATGGAAGAGACATATGGAAGAATCGTCACTCCACAAACCCATGAATTTTGCGATAGTTAGTGAAACAGGTGCATATATAATGCTACATGCTACTCAGAAAAGCTCCGAAAGTTACCAACATCACGCAAAGTAAGGCACCCACCACTGCAGCTCTCCCTGCCTTCAGCAGAAAGAGGGCAGTATTCAACATTTGAGAACATGGCCCCCACTTCCATATGTTTATGCCAGAAAAAACTCTGTTGTGCACCTGAAAAGTAGGTTTTCATAATGTATTTTACGCAATTTATTTACAGAAGAAATGCTAATACTGGGGCTAAAGCAGAACTGCTACTTCTGAGAACAATCTGATACCACATCCATCAAACTTCCTGGACTGCTGCTTTTTCCTGGTAGTCTCAGTTTTGATTGCAGGTTGAAAAGGTAAAAGAGCACCCACTGCAGCTGACACAGCTCTTGCAGACTGTTTGTTTTATGGCAGTACCTCCTTTTTTTTTTTTTGGCTGAACTGGTTTTCTTTTTCCTGCTCACTTAGGAGCCTCATGAGCCAACTGACTCCAAAGAGACAATGCAGGAAATTGGGTGGATCAGTTTATTATTCTGAGCTGTTTGTTTAGTTGTGTGGGGCTTTCACTATCTCTGGCATTCCAGAGCAGCCTTACTTTGAGGACTGTGCTGACGCTAGTTAGCAAATAGGTGAATTAAGCTGTCTGTTCTGTTCTTTCTCTTTTGCCTGAAATACATCTGAAAGAATCAAGACAAGGTGAAGCAGTTGCACTGCAGGTTAGAAGTCCAGCAGTTACTCATTCAAGCTGAGTATCAAAAGGTAACGAACCAGCAAATTTATGACATCTGCTTTAACAGGGTGCAGTCAGTTTAGTAGGATGGAAGTAAAATTGGACTTGCTGCAACGTACCTTACAGACGATCATTGTTGAATGGGCTAGTGAAGAAATGTGCCTGAGCTGCAGAAGAAATGAAAATCCTGACGACTACCAGATTTGTATTTTTACATCAAGTGTAATTTCCACCTGCCTTCTGCTGTTATGGGCCAGATGGAGGTCCAATCCAAATGAAGGAAAAACAGAAAAACAGAGCCCATTGTGCATTATGTTGTGACAGTATTCTTCATGAATTTCAAGTCCTTGTATATATTGGGAAAAAAAAAAAAGAAAAGAATCCTTTCAGCTTCCTCTTATAGCTACACAGAGAGAACAGAATAAAAAGCATTGTATCCCTGTATAAACCTGTCATGCAGCCACATCAATACATCAATATTATTATATATGCCTGTTCTCTTGTCTCATCTCGAAGTCAAACTAAACAAAAGAACAGGAAAGTCATCAAATGTGTAAAATAACTCTTGGTCCTGGGAACATGATGATTGAGAATGCAACTATACAAAGCATAAGTGCAGAGGATTGAGAACTACTGCTGTGAGTAATGCAAGGGCTGAAGGCAACAGACTTGAAATGTGAGGTAGCCAATTTAAACCAACAAAAATAAGTTATTTCCCCTTTTTTTGACCTTTTCTCCACTCTACACACCACACAAGTTAGACTTTGAAAGTCACCTAAGGTGGAATATTGTAGAGGACAGTGATATGAATGGGTTAAACTACGTTCAATAGATTCAGGGAAGAGAATTACATATGGCTACTAAACTCTATTAACTCAGTACTTCAAGTCTAAACTCAGTAGCTACCATACCGGAAAGTTCTTACACTGTTAGACGCTGGACGCTGAGACTTTTTACAAGAAGAAGAAGGAAAATAAGGTGTTTTAACTTGTGCTGTTGTATGGTTTTCTTAAGCTGTCATTAGCGTCCACTGTTGGAAATGAGCGCTGCTCAAAGCAGCATTTTGCCTCACCCAGCATGGTAGTTTTTACATCTTTTGTGAATGCATTTTAGAGCTGGTGGCTCGATGTGTTTTTCAAAATCTTTTGCTGGCTTCTACAAGAACACATTGAAACGCCTTGTTTCAGTGGCCAGCAGCCTGTGGTTCTAAAGAAATCAATTTATGTGTGTGGAGGCAGCAAAGGGAACAGCACACACAGAAGTTGTTTTGGACTAAGCTAAAGCCAGCTTACTCTAGGAATGCAGGGGAAAAAAAATTCTGCTGTTTACATAACTGGAATGTTTCCCCACTTGTAAGCAGGTCAATACTTTTATCATGGGTGTTCAACAGTGCCGAGGTGGAAAATCTTGTTTCCTTCAGGTACCTCAAAGTACAACAAACATGTGATAGAGCAGCTTTACAGTTTATCGGAGAACAAGCCACTTACTGATGCAGCAGGACATGTTCTGTTGTAAGCCATATCTAGCTTGTCACCGCAGGACTTGTGTTCTTGAGTGTGTTTGCACTAACCTGGACAGAGTCAGCAAGAACAGAGCACAGTGCATATCTGAGAGTTGAAAGTCTGTTTCCCACCCATCCTAAAGACAGACAGAGAGGGAAAGCTCGCTGCCAGAGGCGTTGTTTAAACATAACAATTGTTAGGTCAGAGCCTTGGAACAGCAGACAGGCCTCGAGATACCACCCAAGAGATGGGATAGGCTGAGAGCCCTGTACAGAGAGCACAAGAGATTTGGAAATGTCTGACAGAGGAGGAACCCCACCCAGCTTCCAAAAATAATGCAGAACAAGCCTCACTATGCAAACTTATGAAAGGGTTGTATACAAACTTATGAAAGACTGTATACAAGTTCATGGTAACTTGAAACTGTCATTGTTCATGTTTGCAGGGGCATTTCTTAATCTGTTTCCCTTTGCTCCCACTTCCTTGATTGCAAAAAATTTCTTAAAGAAGCTTTCTGTTCAAGATGAGGAACAATGAAAAGTTCATGCAAAGAGGATAATCAACATCCATTTTGAAGAGATGAATTCTTATGTATGCAATTCAGAGAACATTCCAGTTATGGTGGCTCTTAGTTATGCTAGTGCTTACCTCTGATAAGAAGTGCTTAGAGCGCACATTCATACTAAAGGCTCAGCTCGATCACAGCCATGATACTTGGCTTAGAGATTCTGAGGTGGCAGAGAACAAACAGATTCTCACCATACTAATGTCAGTTAAATCATAAAGTATCTTTGCATAGAATTAGCTCATTCTGTCAAACTGACAAGGATTTTTTAGACAAAGCATTAGCAGCGCTAAGGCAGAGGGTGGCTGTGCAATATCCTCTAGATTTCTAAAACCGTGATAAAGTTAATCTCCATGATGAGAACCATGAAAACCAAGGGCTACCATACTGGAATCTAGTCAACCCCCTTCATTTGCAACCCAAGTGAGAGAGCTGATGGTCCTTTCTTTGGCTGAAAAACAACCCAGCGCCTATTGCAAACTTATCCTTGAATCACGCCCATTTTTATCAACTTCAGACAATGAAACTTCAGATGTAGTGCAGTTGCAAACCTAAAATCAGGGTCTTGTGTTAAAAGAAATCACTAGTAGTCTGTTGATCTGCCTTCCCCGCATGCACGTGTGTAGATCGCATGTTCCACCCTGCGCCACAACAGCAATAATCAGCTCTCCCAACTAACTTCTCATGTCATGATCAGCTTTGATGATCAGGTTTTTGTTCTTACATACATACATCTTTCTTACATCTTTGAGAACTGAACTTCAAGCACTCTGGTTATGAACAACTCAATAATGAATTCTCATATATTGTTTATTGCCTTTTCAGCATAAGGAAGCTAAGCGCAGGTGAATACATAATGTGTGCATCCCACATAGTTTTGAACCTGAGGACAGCCCTTCATGACAGAGTATTAGAGAGTCTCAAAGACACTAACAGATACTGAGTTACTGTAAGCTTCATACCAGGCATTAGGAAGAAAGATACCTTAGGAAGGAAAGGCAGCTGTACAACCTTAACCTTTACTAGACATCAGGGAAGCCAAATTGCACGGAGGAAGCCCGCAGCAACACAAAGCACGTGGTGTTTTTAGTGGGCATTTCTTAGGTGCTGGTGATTCCCTCCACAGGACACAGAGCATGAGGACAGTTCTTTAGCTCGCAGAGCAACTTGTTATGTGAACTGTTGCAGCACTGCTACCACAAAATCACTGATATGTAAACGCAATAGCATAAAAGGTGTGATTTAATTCATTGCAGGCAGACACACGCTGATATTTCCCTTCTGTTTGCTCTGTCTCACAGGAATTTTGTTTTGACTAGATACTCAGAAACCTTTTTTACAGGTGTGTGTGGTCTTGCTGACTATAAGGACAAACCGGATGGAGAGGCAATGTTTCTGGCTTAGCATGTTGGTTTATGAAGTTTTTGTGTTCCTTTCTTTTAAAGAAAGGAGTCAGGCAGGTAGGGAAGGGTGGCACAGAGACAGTAATGTTCCCCCCGTGGGGGTCAAGTGGAGAGAGGCTGGCACAGAGCTTGTCTCCTGTCGTTCATCCAGACACTGACCTCTGTCCTGTAGAAAGCGCTTGGGGGTGGGGGGGGATGAAAAAGCAATGGTGGTTGACTAGGATGTGTGTAACCCACAGGGGAGACCAAGGGCTTCCTGGGCGCTGCTTTGGCTGTTTGTGTGGAAGCATCTCACATCACTTGAACATGCTAATCTCCTGTTATGCTCACAGTTTTAAAATACTATTTCTCCTTCCCAGTTGCCAACAGTTTATCCAGGAACAGGCAGCCTAAAGAAGGTGGTTCACTTTCACTTGAGTTCTTCACTTTTTGCAGGTGCGTGAATTGGAGCACCAAGAAGTCATGTATTTTGGTCAAGATCAGAAAGAGGTTGTACATCATCAAGGATTGTCACCCAAGATCTTCACAGGTATAACCAGACCCCAAAAGTTACAGTACTGACCGTATGAGTTGGCCAAATATGGATCTAACTACTCTTTGTGAAGTACCTGGAAGGCCAAGGACAAATCAGACATCTTAGATTTGGTGTAAACACATTTGACTTAGTCTCAGATGTCTTGAGAAAAGAAGAGGAAACAAAAGCCACAGTCTGTGCTTCGGAGTTTATTTATATTTTATGATGTAAGTGTAAGTATGGTAAGAAGAATTCCTTTAATTAATCTGTAAAAGCAGAATAAATACTGATCACTGTAGAAAAATTAGATCACAGGGTGAGAGACTGAGGACTGCTTCTTCAAGAGTCCATCTACTCCACGAATACACTGCATTAAAGCCTCTAGCAATTTTTTGCTCCCCGCGAGCAGAGGAGAACAAGTCCTACTGTTAAGTCAAGTTGCTTGTGATTAATTCAGACAGATCTGACAGCAAAAATTAAACAGCATTTGGCAGAAGTCACTCTTAATGAGACTGTCATTAAGAAAGTCACTCTACAGAGGACATGTGTACAACTTCCCTCCCTCTCATTTTTCTCCCAACCACTACAACATGAAAGATGATAATTTGTGTTCGTTTTCCTAAAATTATGATCCCCGTTGCTACCACATCACATATTTACCAGAAGAGCCATTTGAGCTTCCAGCTAAATAAGGCAGGATTTTTGGACATCTGCCCTCCTTGGCTGCTGCAGACACATGTTGGAAATAGAACACCAAGCTCTGATGTTAGGATACCCTAGATAATGTCCCATGCAGAAGAAAGGAGGAGAGAGATAGAAGAGAGCTGAAACTGCAGGCTAGCACTGGAAGTCTGCTGCCACCCAGGCTTGATTATCCTCAGTGTTAAGTAGGTGGGTGGTCATCTGGGCTGAAACCTTGGTTGTCATATATGCAAACCTTGCTTAGAGTATCTGAGGATAAGATTGAAGAGTAAGTAGGGTCTGTCTGGGTGTGAATTTGTGAGCAGAAACAGTGCTTCAGCTAAATTTGTAGTTAAGAATGTATTTTTTTTCCCTTCTAAGAGCAACAGCCTCTGTTCCTTGAAGTGGCTACAGCATCATCTAGTGGAAACTGACCAAAACTATTCAGGTCATGGTTGTATGATCCAGCTGTCAAACATCAATTCATGCCCATAGCATTTTTTACATGAGGCAGAAAATATTGTCCCCTTTTCTCCAGGTATAAAGAGTTACCTAGGAAGAAGAGCAGGACCAAGATGTTGGCCTGGCCTAGCCAATCCAGACACTGGCTGGTGTAGTAGCTGCTAGATCAGCTGTGTATCTCCAGCTAGGCTGGTCCTCTTCTTCTGCAGAGCTGTTCCTAGACACTCCCAAATTAAGCCTGCAAAGGCAGCAGTGAGGAAAACGATGCCTATGAACACTGTGGTTCTCTATGTCCATGACAATGAGTGGAAAGTGTTTTAAGTGCATTGATGTTCTTGGCAGACATAAACAACTTTGTCTTTTACTCACTTTCTCACTGTCTTGAAAAGAACCACTTTGGTCCTTGCTGGGAAGCTTCCAAAGATCATCAATGCCAAGAGTAAAAAAAATAAAAATCTTCACTGTTAAGTAGAAGCATGCACCTTGTGTCCTATAAGAAATCACAACTAAGCAGCAACGGCACAAAGCTGTGGCAAACTGCATCCTGGAAACCAGCATTTTAGCAACTGCTATCCATAGAGGCAATACTGAAATGTGTAGAAGACAGAGTCCTGTTTCAGAAAAGTTGCTCTACAAGCTAGAAGGTCGGTGAAGAGTAGCTGCTATTGCTAGTGTGTCAGAAGAGTGAGTCTAATCTTCCCACTACATCTGAGCAGCATTGCACAGCTACTGCACAAGAGTAACAGCTAAGACTCTTCTGGTGGGGATTTCAGTCCCAATTTTCCGTGCTGTCTTTCGAAAGATTAAAGACGGTAGATAGTGTTTACTGTTTCAAGAAATTAACATCTCTTGTGGATCAAGAGAACAAATGCAGGGCAAGGGAGGGGTCTGTACAAGCTCAGCACGGCAAAAGCTGCATGAAACACCAGGACCACGAGCAAAGCGTCCTGCTACCCTCTGGCGATGCTCTGGTGAAACTGCAGACAGCTCGCAAGTAACAGCAGTTTCTTGGACGGTCACAAACACAATTGCTCTATTAAAACGTGAGCCAAACCTTAAAAAGACACATTTCTGTGGTTGGCACGTCTGGTTGAACATAGCATGCTTGAAACTACTGGTGAATATTGGTTAAAACTAAGGATTAAGTCAGAACTGCGCTTTCCAATATACATAAAAAAAAAAAAAAGGCATTTTTAAGATATTGCCACATGCTGTGTGATCTTTTTGCATATCCAGGACTCAAGGTGTGAAGATGGATATAAGAAAAGCTTAAAATTATGCAGGCCACAAATATTTACATACTATAGATGTAATGATGTTTGAAACTGCTCTAGTGCCCAAGGGCTCTGAGCAGAATCTTAACACCTACCAGTTACTGAGATTTTCAAGCATTTTTATTCCACCCACAAGTGATTTGCAATAAGCAGCACAAATGAGGAAAAGGAAGTCAATAAAACGAGCAGCCAGTCACTTCTACCTGCAGGCATAACCTCATGTCTCCTGACTGTTTGCGAGGCAGGGAAAAGCCCCACACTGCAGAGTAGGCAAGAAGTGACAGTTTCCTGATTAAGTCCTTTCCAGAAAGATTAGTCTGTTTTGAGACTGCAAGAAAATACATGGTTTAAAGCAACTTCCTCAGAAATGCATGTTGTGTAAAATGTCAAATAATGCCATTTCAACACTTATAAAAGTATATTTATCCAAAGGGAATCTAACTCCATAAATACTTGGTTAAATTTAAAGACCAATAACATTTTGTTTCTGTTTCAGCCCCATATTGCTGGTTTTTTTTGAAGTTCATTTCAGGATGGTAGAAGAATAAACAGTCTTCTCAACTGAAGAGGCAGGAATGTATTATTAAGTATCATTTTGTCCCATTCTGTTCTCATCTCCTCTTCTGTCTGCCCAGTTGCAGCATCTGTGGTCACTTGCATCACAACTGAGCCACAGGAGGTGGCCCTGCAGTAGAGGCCCTGGTAGATGCATGGGCAGAGATATCTGTCAGAAACGCTGGTGCCACAACATTTCAGGTGAAGGGACAGAGAGTGGTGTTGAAAACAATGACGACAAAATTCTAGTTATGAAGGGCTTTGAAGGGCTGATCCAAAATCCATTGAAGCCGTTAACATCTTTTCCCAGACCCAATTTTGTGTGACTTCTATTTGCTGCTCTGATTTTCCTCTTGTCAGGGACTTTATGAGTTGAAACAATATTTTGTTTTTCCCCTCAGCCCTTTGAAATTGGCTAGGGAAGGATGAGGAACTACATTACAGAGCTGGGGAGAGCACCTCAGAGATACAAGAGAGGCCAAACCTGCAGGGTAGCCTCTCCACCGGGCTGCGCACTCCACTCCCCACAAGGCTTATTTCTGGCCAGAGCTGACAGACAGCTTGACATTTGCTTGTTGCTCCCTCTGTCACGAAGTCTGCCCTCCATCCAGATCAAAGGAGCCCACACATGGCAACCTTTGCTGTGGGTGGCTGTGCACCCTGCCAGAGCCACTCCTGTGTGGGCACCATCAAGGTTCAGCCACGCTAGGAAGGAAAGCCAGGAGGAGGGGCTGGCATGGATTTTATGACACGTTATAAACGCAGATTGTAAACAGTGAAGTCTCACATGTTTTTGAGGGAAACATCCCCATCCTCTAAAGGCTGCTCACGTCTCTCCAAGCCTGCAAGTTCTTGTACTCTTTGGAAAACCCATCACAAAATAACTGAAGTGCAGCAGACCTGGTATGAGCGGAGGCACTGCGCAGATCGTGCTGAGGAGTGCAGCATGGGTCTTCCTTGGAGTACAACACTCTTCACAACTTCTGAAAGGCTGGAGTTGAGACCAATACACCCTAAGCATTAATAGGAATGGCCAGAGGTACAATTTATGTCCTTTTCCTCTGGGATAACTACTTTTCAGATACGATTAGTTAATTTTAGCTCTGCCCAGCTAGAATACACTTTTCTGGGAGACAGGCAATGTCCTCTGGCTAATGAAAGATGTAACTAACCATTCAGTGCAGCATCATCTGTGAGCTCATGTGAAAACTGGAATAGTCTCCCACACAAAATCTCTGCTTTTTTTTTTGCCCTTTTTTTTTTTTTTCCTGGTGGCACTGACATGACCAAGCAACAGTTCTTCCCCCGTTGTACCACACTGTACAGCCACTCTGGCTCATGCAGTTTGCCTCCTGCACGCTGTCCCCTGCAGTAACAAGGGTGTCTCTAAGGGAATTTAAATTGCAGTGTAACAGGCACCACTACAGGGATCTGGACGATAATTGCAGCCTGAGCCCCAGACTTATCCTCACCCCTAGCTGTCCACAAAGACTTGCTTGGATTTAGGAAAGACATTCCCGAACAGGCCTGCTCCCCAGCATACTGACTGGTCCCAGTGCCTCCAGGTTACCTTCCCCAAACAGAGAGAGGGATTAGAAACATCAGTCCATCCCCAGATGAGCACTTTTTGGCCTTATGTGTTTTGGGTGCTACTTCCCTGGGGGCCAGTGATGGGGGCCAGTGATGGAGGCCAGCCAGGGAAAGGGCAGGGCAACTGCCTGTGCAGCAGTCTGACAGTGTGCATGGGGCACCCCGACCCTCGAGGGAGGCACTGTGCCCTATGGTGGGCTGCTGTAGGCCCCCCGAGCTTGCCCTTTGCCAAGTGCTCCTATTCAGCCACAAGCTCCACGTGTGGATACAGCAGCTGTTGTTGGATGACTTTTGTGAACACCTGATCAAATTTTCACTGCATGACAGAGCATAAAATCTGCCTGTGTGAAGACCATCCCTGTTTCTTGTTTCTCCCACTCCTTGAGAGTACCACTCTCATGGGGAAAAAGGTCTTTTTCCATGAAGGCCGCAAGAGACAGCTCAACTTGCATGGCTGAATTGGAGTAGCTCCATGACAAATCAATACTGTGTGAACAATCTCCGCAGCCAAGCATTGTATCCTCTGGCTTTCCTCTTCACATTCCTGTCTATTCACTTTCATGACAGCTTCCACTGGTGCTGGTGCTGTGTTAGGTCTCCTGATCAGTGTGGAAGTCCATCTCCTGCCAAGGGAGCTACTTTCAGTACAACCTCAAAATCACTTCCATCACCCTCCTCATCCCTCTGCAGTGTCCCAGCTTTGCTTATTTATAGCTTTGTGGAGGGAGCAGATACAGCCATCTTAGTCTTCCCTCATTCTTCACAAACCTCCAGTACCACTGGGACCCTAAGAGGGACAACACTCCCCCCTCAGACATACGGGAGATAATCAGGGACCAGCTGCCAGGGTTAAATTTGCTTGGAACAGATTAATTAACTGAAATTAGATGCAAGAAGATTTTCCACAGTGCCCTTCATCAGGAACGTGGTGAATATGCCTTGGTGAGCTCACTCAGCCCCCGCTCTAGGCTTTTTATATCTTATGCAGAATGGCTGGGAACAAGCTACATGAATGCGACTCACCCTTATATGCAGAGAGTTGTTTTTGTTTTTTTTTTTAAATGACATATCTCACTTTCTTCTCACTCCCTGTGCAACTGTTGCATAACAGACTTTCATTGACTAGAATCACAGAAAATTCAACCTAGTCAGGCATAGTTAGAAGGTTTAGCCCTAAGCGATGCTTTACTAAAAAGCTGAGTGTATTTACTGATCAAATAAATCAATATAACAAAGCAGCTGAAAAGTGTCAACATTTTTCTTATCAGAAAATCAGTTAAAGAACAGTTAAAGCCCTGCTGCAAGGAACGCAGAAAGAAAAGGAAGGACAAAAAGTCGGACCATGTTTTGGTATTTTTGAATAAAATATTTCAGGTGATCACGCTGAGGAGTTTTTTTTTTGCCTGGAACCTCCTGAAGCCAAAACCACAACAAAAATTACATGTACATGCCAAACACAGACTTTGTTACAGCTCGTTGTCTCAAGAAGTTGAGCTTTTTAGTGACAAAAGGGATAATTTGTGGCCTGAACTTCACATGTCACTAGGCTGTCCTTTGTCTTGATTTAGCCAATTTTTTGGAAATGGTCTCTGGCATGAACTGAACTGATCTTCTAGATATGCATGATCACACCAGTAGTTTGGGTCAGTGCATGTGTTAGTGCACCTGCAGGGGTCTGGGGAGAAGGACAAGGCTGGGTCAGTCACAGAGACACTGAGTCAGCATCCCCCACACCAGCCACTTCACCTGTCTCCATCTGAAGACAGTGCAGTGAATGGTGGAAACAGATTTGTGTCTTGCCATTGGTTGTTCTTCCAGTGAATCCCTGGAATGCAGTGCTCCAGGCTTCAGAGTCTGTTTGAGCACTTTGGAAACAGCTGGCTTAAAAAACCCCAACTTCTGCTTTTCACATTTCACATCTCGCATCCCATTTTTCCCCTCTTTTAGTGGTCTACCTTCCTGGAGTCAGTCGAAACAATGCAATTTATGTAAAAAAATTAGAGTATCCCTTGCAGAAATTAATCTTTTGTACAGGAGCTGGTCACAGTTTCAAACGCAACCAGGAGATGTCAGTACGCCCACAAAGAATAAACCTCTGGAGGTGGTTTTAAGCAGTGCAGAACACACTTTAAGGAACGGATGCTTAGTGTCCCTTGAGAAGTGAATATTTGGATATCTTTTACATATGACATGGCTTAGGAGAAGGATTCTTCCTGGAGAATTAAAATTCTTCAATATTCGCATGGGAAAGCTACTAGCACGCCTGCACCTGTGTTTTACTCATGGACAAGGTCAGGCAGTGGCCATCCTATTTCTCGAATATAACAGTTTGCTCCCCCTCCATAGCTCATACTCCATGAGAGGGCTGAAAGTAAAGAGAAAACAGAAGAAGAGCTGAAAATCAGAGCTGGTCTTTACTGGAAATGTTCATGACCTCTATGTTGCTGGCTCACACCTGTCTCAGATTTCATTGGTTGGATACTGTTAACATTTGACAAGTGTTTTGTGCCTTTGATTTAATGATCTCCATGCAATTGCTCATAAACAGACATCCCCCATCTCATAAATCAGCGCTGCTAACAACACCCAAAGCAAGTGTGTCAAAGAAACCAAAATGTGATGGTCACAAAGAATGAGCTGCTCGTTTACAGGCAGCTTGAGGAAGCAATAGGGACAATCACAGACCTTATTCATGTTTTAGTCAGTCTTCCCATTCTCTCTCACCCAGCAGAACATTTTCTAAGTTTATAAGATCAGGGTAACAAATAGGACTTAGTTTTTTGCCTAGTCAAATTTGCAAGACAGCTCTCCTTGACTTGAATCACGCATTGGACAGCTTTCCATACATCATTCAGTGATAGCATCTGCACACCCATGAAAAAGTAAAGCATATCTGAAAAACAGATATCTCAAGAGCTTCAGGACATATCTCAGGCTGAATGTACTCAGCTCTATTGTTTAGGTGTGTAAGAGTGGCTAAACCTCTCCATATTTGAAGGAGGCAAGATGATGTATTCCTGAATAATCTATTAGTAGCGAAATCCTGTTAGTTTTAAAGCTCTTAGTTGCAATCCATGCCAAGACAACAGAAATAATCTGATCTACTAGAAGAATACGGATTTTCCCATTTTATGTAGTTAAGCAAATATTCAAGCGTTCATGGAGGCACAATGTTGGCTTCCATTGGCACTGCAACATAGCATTAGTCCAGACGCTAAAATGCAACATCTACTGAAATAGATTTGTAGCTTTCATCCACTTCTACTATGTACTGTTTGACCAGATGATGGGATTCATTAATTTAGGACAAGTTATGAGTGTATACTGTGAAAGTCATGGGCCAAGACATTGAAGGTCTGAGAGATGGAGGAAGAGGTAGGAAGTAGCGAGCATACGATGCCTTTTCAACTTTGCTATGAACTATTTGTCATTTTGTTAAGTCAATCTGAGAAAATGCTCTTCAGGTCTTAATTTGTGGGCACTGTGAAAGCTGTGGATAACATACTGACATTGTGGTCACACTTTTCACAGGCAGTTGTTAGAGAAACTTTGTGCAGTTTTAGGAACAAACCCCCAGGTCCAAACATCTTCCAGTAGAACTGAATTAGATGAAACTGCTACTGGGATAGAAAGAAGTCACGCCAACCTTTCCTAACCCCCAAGGTGAGCAGCTGTGTTTGGCATGTTCTAGCCTGTGTTCCCCTCCTCAGGTCCTTCTCTGATAAGACTGCTCTTCCTGATGCAAGAGAGAACTTTGTTGTCGACCGATATACCATGCTGACTATCAATGTTCTGTTTGTTATCAAGTCTTAAATACGCATCTGTATTGCTGCAGTGCTAATAACGAGACACCCATGGTGAAATGACGAAAATGGTGTAGTTTACTTGTCTCTGGAAGGGGGTATTGTATTGTTTCAGAACTTTTGGAATATGCATCAGGCTCACAGAAAGCCTGTGGAAGGGGTTTCACAATAGGATCTGGTTTCAAGAGCTGAAATTTCACCTGAAAAATTGAGTTTGCAGATGGAAAGCCCACTGTTATTTCCTCTATGTATTGTCAAAGCACATCCTGGGATAACGAAACATTTAAGTGTTAAACTACATGTTTGAAGCAATGAAAAGAAGTCTGAAATTTCCAATGTCCTAGGTCCTTTCATGGGTGGATGCATATGCCCTACGATGCATATGCCCGATGTGCAAGCTGCTGGAAGAGTCTAGCATGGTGCTGAAAATGAACTATCATTTTCCCAAAGATGCTCGGGACACAGAGCAGTGCACCAGCCTGGGTGAAGGGAGCAGATGGAGGTGTACTGTGGACTCAGGTCTTACCCTTCAAGTACAAGGCAGGAGAGCTATCGGCTATGATTCATCGTCAGTCACAGAAAGTAGACATACTTTCCCAGGGACAAAGCTGGACTCCTGCACATGTGCATGAGAGCCTCAGGCTTCCTCAGACCTCACTGCTGGAGTCTGTTTTCAAAAGAAGTTGTTTTTCATCATAAGTCTAATTTCTTCCAGCTTTTCTGACTGCGTCACTTTCAGACATTAAAACATCACAAACCACTCCAAAGTACGCTCCTCCAACTTAGAAAAAAATCAAGTTACAGTGAAGACTAAATTTAATATATGAAATATAATCATTTAACAACAGAGAAAAGCTTTTTTGGGCTCTGAAAATGAGTAAAAGCTCCTCAGTAGAAACAGTTTAGCATTAGCACTCCTACTTATTCACTCTTCAGAAGGAGAATTTGGAAGCAGATCTGGAGAATGCCAGATGAAGTCAGTCAAGTTTGCAGCTGGTTCAGTCAAAATCCACAGTGGGAAATGCAGGTTATGCCATCAGCTTAAGACTGAACAGGCTGCTGCAGTTTGGGTGTATTGCAGAAAGGGCGCAATATATCCAGAGATAGTGGCAAAATGGATGCACAAATAGAACACATTCCCATTTCAACAGGCAAAGGAAAATTGAAAAGGAATTTCCTCTGTAAATATTTTTGACTAGGAATCTATGTATTTTCTCCTATTGGATTTTTTAGAATAAAAACCCCTTATATGGAAAGCTGGTCAAAGACTGTTTGAAACATGGTGAGTTTGCTAAATCCAAGGCAGAGAAAATAGAGAGGGATTAGAAGCCAGCTCTTCAGACAAAGAACCAAGCCAACAAACCTTCCAAAGACTCCATTAACTCATGGAATAATTGAGGTGGGGAGGGACCTCTGGTTGTCCAACCCTCTGCACAGCAGGTTGCTGTTTGCCTTGTGCAGTCAAAACTTGAGTATTTCCAAGGCTGGAGATCTTGCAACATCTTCAAGACCCTCTTCCAGTGACTGACCACCCTCATGGTGAAAAACTTTCCTTAAGTAAAAGGTAAAGCAGAATGACCCTTTTGCAAATTGTGTCCTCTTGCCTCTTGTACACCACAGAATGGCTGGACATAAGGTCTGCCCTTCCCCTCCTCCTCTCCAGGCTGAACTAGCCCAGCACCTTCTGACTTCCCTTACATGCCCTATGCTCCAGCCTCAACCATTGCAAGGACCTCCTGTGGTCACTAGGTAGAATATGCATCTTCCTGCTTCTTGATTATTCACTGTGTAGTCTCGCTATATTTTAATTAAGAAGCCTTTGAATCACAAGAAGGTGTCATCCTGGAAAGGATGCGAAGGAATGAAGAACCATGACCAGATGCCAAAGGGACCACAGGGACTCCATGCACTGCCATGCTGGCAGGTGATTTTGGGCAAAGGACAGCTGGCTTTGTTGTGAATTGGTAGAAAATGAGTTCCACTTCTGTGGAGGCACAACTATTATACCACAAAGTCCTCAGAAGCAAGTTTTTTTGCGAAGACTGTAAAAATATACCTTTTCAAAGGCTGAAGTGGACAGAGACTTTCTCTGAATTTCAGAGGTGCCTTCTCCAGGACCTCAGTTTTCACACGACTGTTCCATTACCTAACCGAAATGACATTTAAAATGCCTTGGCCACAGAGAAAGCAGCACGTACAAGGATGTTCAAGCATGTTTTTGGTTTATTAGTTCTTTTACAGACACTCGAGCAGATGATTGTAAAAGGAGAAACTGGCTTTATAGTAAAGAAAGAGACCTACAGCAGTGACAAATTAATTTCCATCCTGTCATGACTCATGAGACAGTGCTACAGTAACATTAACAAAACGTCAGTTAAAGTGGTAGTAATTGTTTCCATTGCTAATACTGACTCTGGCTTAACAACATTTACAGGCTTTGTTACACTGTCATAAAATAAACAGTAATATAGAAACAAACCAGATTCTCTGCTTTTGAAAGAATGGACTTTTCCCCCCTCTGTACCCATGACGGAGCCATGCCTCGTGAAGCAAATCAGAGATGGGAGCATGAAAGCAGCTCATGAAAAATCCCGCTAAGGACTTGCGCAAGGTTTTCAACAGCATTATATTCAGTGTCAGAAAGGCCATGGTCTTGTTTGGCCAAGCACACCACAGATGGAGACTGCAGGAACAAGACTCAAAGTCCCATCCAGTTCAAGCCAACTCTGTGTTTTTTCCTGTGTGGTGTTATAATGGCAGACTGGGAGGAACTGATGCCCCAGCACTCAAGATTTTAATTTTCCTGTTAGGCATCTCAAATTGTGTTAATTTCTCACAGTTTTGTGTGGTATTGGTACCCTGGCTCTTGAGCCATGAGGAACAGCATTATCTGCTGCAGCCTGTGGATGGATTTCCTTGTGGTTTCATACCAGACTACTCAGGAACATACAGCAAGAAATTAAGCAGAACATGCCCAGAGAAAGAAATTGTCATAGGAAAACAGATTTTCTTCATGAAATTTCATAATAATGACCAAATCTGAGACAAAAGGGCCCCAGACCGATTTTGAGTTAATCCTTGTATTGTGGATGCCCAATATTAACCAGCTGCCAGAAGCTAGTTTCTAGGACTACTGGAGGGTCTTAAAACTACATGTTCAGAACAGAGATTTATCACACCCACCAGACTGTATGTAATTTCACATCACTGAACGATATTTCTTGAGGGCTGTGATCCTCAACACAGGGCAAAAATGTGACCAAGCCTGAGTGTTCCCCATGAAATGTCTGCAACCGGTTCAAGCTTGAATCTTTTGGAAATGGATGCTTGCTTTCTGGGAGTTTAATGAATATTAAATAACATCCAAGGCCTATTCCTGTCCTTTTAATGGAGGGCATGTGCAAAGGAAGCACATTATTCTACATCTGTGTCTTTAGCCAACAAAGGAGGGAACGCGCACAGAAATGGCTCTTTCTAGATATAGACAGAATTTTCCTTCCAAAATGACTTTATTGCAGAACTGAACTTCTCACTTGCTTTTGACTTGGTGGTAAACTCCCAAGCTCGTCCTCAACATTTCTTAAAATTATTTGGGGTTAAAATTTTGTTATGGTAACTTGCACATCCCCAATATACTGCTCTTATGAGACTCTGTCCTTGGAAATTCAGATATGGTGAACCACGGAAGTTTCTTGCTGAACAAGCAAGCTCACTGGGGGTAAATAGGGTGCAGTTTCAGATATGTGCCTGAAGTGCTGCCTCATTGCGGTGCACAGAGTGAGTCACTTCAGTCTTTGCACTTGCCATTGCCAGGGACTAACTTTTAAAACCAAACCACAAGGGATGTTGCATTTGGTACCAAGTGAGGGTATTACTCATATCAGCAAATGGACATTACACCACAGAATCCTATTTGTGTTGCCTTTCCTCAATCCTGAACCCCCGCTGCAGATATTTTAGTAGTCCAAACTCAGATTTGAACTACCATGAATCAGACCATAATTAAATCAAAGGAGTATCATCCATGGCCTATTCCTATGAATTATCAGTACTTTGAATCTAATAGAGGCTCTGTCTGCCAAAAATCTACTGGGAATTAGTCCTAGACTGCATTTTTCTTTTTAAGGCCTCACTTATTTTTCCTAGTGTTTGGGAGAGTTTAACTTGGCAATGTTCAATGATTAATTTTAACTGACTTGAAAAAAGTAATAGCTTTTAGCTAAAACCAGACACTTCACACAGTATTAAAGAATGATTATCTGAAGACTGGATAAGAAGACAGCTAAAAATCAGGAGACTTTCTTTACATTTCCATTCATTGCCAATTCTTTGTATGAGGATCTACAGGACCAATACTCAATGCACAGAAAAACTTATGTAGGAAAAGCTTCTCTAGATCATTCCCAGTTGTAATTCAAAGCCTTTTGAAATTAATGCATATCTCTTCAAAAGAACAGATCTTTGTAATCCACTTCTGAACAACAACTTATCTTGTTTTTTTTATTATAGTTCTTACTTAACTTTTTTAGTATGCTTATAATGAACAAAGACATCAAAATTAAGGTGCATCACTAGAACAAATTTTTTGGCACCTTGGCAGCTGTTTTAGGACTATCCTTTTGTCCAGGTATCAGGGTTTGCTTTGAATGTGATATAGCTCCTCCCATGCTGGGTAGCAATGCAGGGCTTCGTACCCTTGTGGCCACACTGCTGGGGGGAAGGGTGTCCCCTGGAAAATCCTGCAAGAGTCAGAAGCCACTCATGCCGGCTTCCAGGTCACCAGTTAGCTCCAACAGGCTTAAAATCTACTGGACATTGCTACACTGATGCTTCTCTACATTGCTGCTCTCTCCTCCCACCCACCACTGTGTGAGCCTTGTGTGATGGGTACTATCTGTGCCCTCTGGATTTGCTGTTTCACGGTGCTCTCACGCCTTGGGCCACAGCAGTCAGGGATTTTATGGTGAGATTTCTTATTCCACGCTCTGTCTAGTACCAAAATGGCTGCTCACAAATGGTTGATATGGATACTTACAGATTAATGCCTCCATACTGGAGCAAGGGTTTAAAGGGCATTACTAAGCTGGCAGGCTGGTAGCAGACTCAGGCTGCCAGCACAAGGACGGTGATAAAGGCACAATGTGTGTTGTAGTTTGTGCTCTAACAGACTTTCTACTGACTTCAAGCACCCTTGGTTGGTCCTGGGTTTCTCAGTTTGAGATCCCATCCACCTCCCTCTGAACATTTGCTAAGAAGAAATTAAGCTGCCCTTTTTGCGGTGGTGTTCAGCATGGGTTTCTGACCTCTCCTAATGTACGTAGCATTGGAAACACACGTTGTGCACCCACTCGTTGGGAAAGTCTAAGTGAGCCTGCTTGTGTTGCAGGGATGCCATTTCTGAATAGAGCAGGCAGGTTGCATGCGCTGATGAGGTCAGGGTGACAACACCACGTCTCATTCAGCCAGACATCACCAAGCACTGATCTCCTCCACTAGCACAATCCTCCTTGGTCTGTCAGACCTCCTTCCAGCCCACCAAGTACCTTCATCTCTCAAGGCCAATCTCTGCTTCGCCCCACAGCCCTGGCCAACTCCACATCTTTTAGGATCCATCCCTTCCCCTTCTCTGTCTGCTCTGGCTGGGCTGGTTTCTCACTTGCTTTCTTTACTGCTGCCTGTGTGAACTCCTTCCTTGCCACATATAACTTGTGCTATGCCACTGGCAGTAGCAGCAGCTACTGTCATACCCAGTTTCGTCTCTGATTATATGTCCCTTTTCCTTTCCCCCAACACTGACGTTAAGGTCAAGTAGTTGCAGTAGGATGGAGGCAAAGGAGTGTTTCCCATCCTGCTTGGCCATCAGGGACGGCTGCGCATTGTCACAGACAGGTACTACAGCCCCAAAGAGAACAGCAGGGTCATTGCCACAAGACGGCAGGTCTCCATTAGTCCTTGCACCGCCTTGTCTTACCTAACTGACAGTGTATGTGACTGTATGTGACAGCCTAAATCCTGCTGTTGCCGGAGGACAGGAAGATGAATGTAAGTAAGCCCCCCACAAGAAGGGCCACAGATCTTTTATCAAGCCTTGTAGGAGCTTAGACTGAGGCAAAGACTGTGTCTGTGGTGCCTCTGAGCTCACAGAAGAGAGAGAAGAGTCTAGACATTACCACAGTTGCCTAAGTACCAGCTGCACAGAAAGGATTCTGTAATTTTGTGCTTCTGACAGGCATGGAGCAGCAGATGGGGATGGCTTCAGCACAGACTGCTGTACTGGCAGTACCTTTTCTTTTAAGGGCAACGTCTGATGAGGAAGAGCCACATCTCTTTTCTTAGCACATGAATATAGTGCTCTGTCTTTTGTAACGGAGCTGTGGCCAGATGCAGCATCACTTGGCAAAGAAATTGTAGTGAAGTGCACTTGCTGGAAATGTTGATACACACTTTCTGACAAACATGGTGTACATTTGGTCACTGTATGATGTATGGTAACAAACCGAGGGTGGGTGGATCTGAGGGGGTGAATGAAAGGTGTGGCGGAGGATTATAGTTACCCGTGTTTCAGAAAAAAACCCACACAAATGTGGAGGATTTGACTTTCAGGGCAAGTCCATGCTTCTGGAATTGTTTCTAAATATGGATTTGCCCCCAGTCAAATATAAGAATTGTTTCTCCCTGTGTGAAGTGCATTGTGACATCCTTAAAGACTGGTAGAGCTGGTAGAGACCTAGGGCTCCCAGGCCACCTCCCAGCATGAGGGGCTGGTTGGTGGGAAGAGCTCTGATCTGTGCAAGGAGAGGCCGGGCGTCTGCAAGTGCTTGTGGAAGTGTCAGAAGCTGAGACTTTTTCTTGCTTTTTGAACCAAACTTTAGGTCCCCTTAAAAGCCAAGTTGTTAGCAAATAAATAAATATTTTAGCCAAACCTCATGCTACATATGAATTTCACCACCATGTGATACACAGGGGATGAGTTTTAGAGGAACCCGGTGCATCTATTGAAATACAATGGACTCATTCTCCCTGAATAAGCCCCTAAAACCTCAGAAGGTCCTTTGAAATTCTATACTTTGTTGTGCTAGTTAATTTGTCACTGCAGAAGTCTGTCCCTCAGGGGCTGTTCTTTTCTCTTTCAGAGAGGCTTTTTCCATTGACTGGAACAGAGCTATCATGCAATTTCTGACAGCCACCATCTGAAAACTGCAGCCTGGAAAAATTACGGCTGTGAATCACTGCACCAGAGCACACTACTTCTGTGGATGTGGGTTCTTGAACCAGGTCCCAAACCTATTGCCAGGGCTACACAAGCCAGGGCTCCAGCATTTCAAACCGTTGGGATTTTATCACATAATCTGATGTTCTGCTTAATGCCTTAGCCCCTAGGGCTATAAGATTATGTAAGAATCTCTGCTTTTATTACAAAATAAAGTTCATTTTCTAGTTTTTCCAAAAGAACTTAGAAATGTGACCCTTAATAGTGCAGACAACGCAAGGTTACTAACCCTCTTCAACTATTATGTTTAAGCCAACTGCGATTTTTTTTAAGACCTGACTCATGATTTTTGAATGCCTCAGGGACACTAGTGTATTTTCAAAAATACAACTGTTGTTCAGCTTTTCAGCTTGACTTCTTATTTCCTTAGCCTGACAGCATTGCCTAATTCAGGGATTTTTGTTTCTCTGCATGTTTTGAACGCTGTAGATCTGTAATGCATTTCTGACATTCCAGAAGCAAGCTCACAGGAGCCTCTGTCATGCATCTGCCTTGGAGGTGCCTTAACGAATGTCCTGCAGCACATTTACAGTTTCAAAATCATACTTGTCTGCAAAAAAAGTGTTTGCTAGATATATCAGTTTTGGCACCATGATGAAACTTTCTTCAGGATGCAAATTCCATCAAGGATAGCAATGATCTTTCTTTTTCCAATGTCTAAAGCACAGACACAACTGCTGTGAAGTACTCATGTGTGCACCTTGACTCTATGCTTGACTCTAAGCACATCCCATGTGCTTTTGTGACTTTACAAGCATAATTGATTCCTCCTCCAGATTAAGTTGTCTATTGCCCCAGGAGCATGTCCTCCTTGCCCTGAGGTGGCTCCTGGAAGAAGAAGCATCCCCTGTTGTCTGGTCCCTGACAATGCTGGTGGGTGGTGTTGCCACTTGCAATCACTGATCGACTGTGCAATGCTTTTCCCTGCTCATAGGAGGCAAAGGAGAGAACTGTGTGGGAAGAAGACAATGCCTCCATGGAAGTGTGACATGATGAATTACTGTGCTACAGCTCTGGGCTAAAGGGGTAGTCAGCGGTGTTTGGGAGGGGTTTGCTGGGGTGAGTGCATGGCATGGGACAAGCAAGCATTGCCAGCTGGCACCTGACAACGTCCCCCAGAGCTAGGGTTAGGCTCTCTGCAGAGAGCTGTAGATGGTTGCCTAATAACTGCCCAACTCAGCTGGGCGTAGAAAGGAAAGTGACTGTGAAAGGCAGTCCAGATTGTTCCTGCTGTTGTGAAAAGCACTCTGGCATGAGTGGGGAGAGGAGATCTGGGATCTACGTATGCTCGGGAAGAAACAAACAACCAGATACCCCGAAGGCATTTCCTTTGCCTTTACTAAAATGCTGGGCTCTCCTTGCTGCAAAGGGTATCCCTGACTTCAGTTGGACGTTGCAGCTCTCTGTGTACTTGTAGATAGCACAGCAGCGGGAAACACTCCCAGCGCTGGAAACTCAAGGTCCGTACTATTTGTTGGTTTATGAGCACTTTGGCACAGTTTTGGGCCACGTTAAAACAATTCTCAGGGGTGGCTCGGGTTTTAGGATGGGCCCTCACCAGCAGGCGGTCGGGAGGCTGTCTACCTTGTGTGGTTCAACAGCACAGGTGTAGGCTGCTGCATGGTGGCTGCTGTTATAGATGGAGCCTTTTCACATCTTCTAGGCCTGGTGAAGAGAAATTGCATTTTGCCTCATGCATGGGATTATCATGCTATTAAAGGTCCAGACTTTTAACAGAAGCTTCACATTCAAAGTGCAGAATCTGGCTCCTGTTATAGGTTTGTTTAAGTAAGAAGATACATCCACTGAAGTTGTAATTTAGATGCCACACAGACTGTGTGATACAAGTCTTCACAGAGGCTTGATTTAAAATGTCTTCATGGGCTAAAATACTTCTTTTTCACCTGGAGATAAGGCATGGGAGAGCAGAGTGGTTTACAGAGCATAGCAGCTGCACAGGGGACCTCTGATGTACAGATAAGACAAACAGCTGAAGTCTCAGTGGTGTTAATCAAATATGAAGTACAGACCCAGTTCTCCAGCAAGGGCAAACTGGCATAGCTCTGCTATTGCCAAGGGAACGATAACAATTTACACCATCTGCAGGTCTGCAGACATTTTGTGGAAATTCAAGTCCATCCTGCTTTTTCTGTCTTGCATCTTCAACTGCCTTACTGACACCAGTAGGAAATGGGCTCCCAGTGTCAGTGAAAGTAGGATTTCCAGCCCCTGCTGAGAGAGAAGTGGGTCTTTGTGGGTCCCTCATGGACCATCTCCTGCATCCCCAAACAGCTGGGGAGGAGTCACAGATTTGGGACGTGATGATCCGTCCCTTGGCGTAGGGCAGGGAGGGCCCCGGGAAGCAGCTGATGGCACCCCATGGAGCTGCGTGGCCTGTCCAAGCGCTTGTGGGATTGCAGTTCGATGTACCCGGTCTGCACCAAGACGAGCCTGCCATGGGAAAGCCCCTGGCTGCTCCAGACGTGCCGGCAGGCACCGCTCAGCAGCTGCGACACATTAAGCACAGCGTTGGGGAGGGGGAAATCCAGCCCCGCTGCATGCCTGCTGCGGTCAGAGGAGACACATCGGAGATGAATTTGGCCCAGTGCATTATTTATTCATCCAGACAATGCAGAGCTGCCACTGATACTTAGGGAAAAAAGGCAAAAGCTATGAAAACACCCCAGATGAAAGCTTGCCATGGAAGCACTGATACTTACAACCAACTGATTGCAAGTTGTTTTGGAGCCTACAGCCCTGTGCTGCTTGCCAAGTGTGATGTCTGGGACAGGGTGAAGCCTCTGCCACCAGTGCAAAGATGCTTATGTATCTTACCACTCCTGGGGAACATCTGCATCGCTAAACCCATGTGGGTTTCCGTAATGTGGCCTTCTCACCCATAGACCACCCACCCACAGCAAATCTGATGCTGGTGGGGGAAGAAGGTCCAAAGTGGAAATGTGCTGAAGGAGTGACCAGAAACCCCCTCTCCATCTGGGGTGGGGTGGAGGAGGTGGAGGGGAGAAAGGACCCTCACCTGGGCAAATGTCCCCCTCCAGCTGCCCTCTGGGGACAGCACATGAAAGCACATGTATGTAGAAACCATTCACCCCTCAGCTGCAGCAGCCGTGGCTCTTAGGAAGGACTTTAAGCCCATCTTCTGAGTCTCAGCCTCTCTCAGAGTCACCCAGGGTGGCTTCTGCCCTGTATCGTTTTTGAGTCAAAGTGTTTTGCTTTATGACCGTCTTCTCAGGGCATAAGATGAACTCTGTCCTTTGCCACTCCCTCCCCAACAGATGGATATCAAATGGTGAAGGAGTTAGCCACAAGGCAATTTCAGTTTAGGTTTCGGTGCAACCCCTTGGCACCCATCTGTGTTAACTCCTCACCAGCTGCACTGCTGATCTACTGTTCATTAATTATTCATAATATCTGAAGTGAGAGAAGCCCATCATGCTGGCCAAACACTTGGGCTGTGGGGCCAGGCCTACAGACTGTGGACATTGTTCTTGATTCAGATAGGTTTAATGATGCTATGTCAACAACAGGCTAGGACAGGACCCTCAGGCCAAGTCCACTGAAGTTAAAGAACTGATCCTGTGGATGTGCCACTGTTTTGGATCAGGTCTTCTATGCTCTAGCTCTTCTTCAGGACTAACCCTACTGCTCAGGAAAAATACTGGACAGTGTTTCTAACCATGGTGCAGGAGACCATAACATCTTATGGATGGTCATAAACGTTACCTGCTATGAAGAGCCTGCAGAAGTTTCTTCTCACTGTATAGTCTTCCATAGGCTCATCAGGCACATGCAAAATCCCATACCTATTCCTGTTTTGTCAGGCCCCGGGGGCTCCTGGGCTTCCTTCTCTCAACACCCTGTGCATCCCACAGGCTTTTTTGCAGGGCTGCAAAAGCTGCAGAGGCATGTGTGAGCAGGGTTGTGCTGCTGGTGCATAGGACTCCCCTGTGCTTGCTGCAGAAAACAGTGCCATGGCTGCAGGTCCCCCGCAGCTGGTACAGGGGCCCATCGACCATGGGGATCCTTGCATTGCTAAGGACGTTTTCGTGGGGCTTGGGTCTTTGGTTCTGCTCTCGTTTCTTGCTTCACATCAGTCATCTGTGTGCATATCACTATCACAGTGTTTGCTGTGAAATGTGTTGGACGCATCTTTCTGCTAAAGACTTGCCATTTGACTGTGGAGATGTGTCTACACATATTGCCATGATAATTGTGGTGCCTCCAAATAATAGGCAGCAGTGTTTAAATAGCAGCCAGTGAGACTGCTGTAGGAGGTAGGTATTGGGATGGTCCAAAACACTACAGCCAAGAATGCCGCGTTGAGTGAAGTTCACACTGGGACCTGATCTCTGCAGTGCAAAGCTCTCTCCCATAGAAATGACTGGGATGTCACCAAGGATTATGGCTTCAAATGAGCAGCAGGTGAACTCTTAAGAAATAAAGATCACAGGCAACCTTCTGCTCTCAGTTACACTCCATTGACGTCAGCGGGGTTGCCTGGGGTTAACTCAGAGAAGAATTTAGTTCCTTTTTTTAAATGCATATAGCTGAAGCCCCCCAAAATGGTTTTCAGCATATGGTACAGTGTCTAAAAATGCCACCAGTTACTCCTGGGCTACACATGCTGCAAAGTTCTTCCTATCACAACAACACAAAAAAGCTGTTTCATCCAGAAAAATCTCATGGAGCTGTTTCGCATGTTGCAGCATGCTGCGCACGGTTCAGTGAAATGAAAGGGGATAGGATGCCCCTGGGACTTGTGTGTTGCACACCTCCTGCAACCGATCGTGGCAACCCGCCATCGGCTGGCAGGACATGGCAGCTCCATTTCAGGTGTCCTGTTCCACTGTCAGACATGCTATTGCATGGGTGCAGGTACTTTTGAAACTTGAGTGTTTCCTCATATCACACCCGTATGTCGTAACGCATCCCAGATCCCATTTGGCTCCAGAGGGATGCTGTGGTGTTTCAGAGATGCCATAGTGATGGGTGGGAAAGGTATTTACAGGCCTATGAATACAAATCACTTAGGACAGATAATTTCTACTCTGTGTACAGAGCCACAATCTTCCACTCAAAGCCAGTTGTGCCAGAGGCTGAATATTTGAAACCAAACTGGTTGTTTGCTTGTGACACGCCTATAAACTGCTGCTTCTAGGCTTGTGCTCCTCCACACTCTACAACAGCAATCAAGAACAACAAGTAATGACAGCCAAAACCTGAAAATAGAACATTTTTCAATCTGACACAAGGCATCACAGTAGATAGATCTATTTCATTGTACTTTTCCTTTGTTTTAGTTTTGATTTTTTAAAAGAGGTGCTAACAATAATTAAAATATTTCTTACAGGAATTCTGCTATGAAATAGCCAGATACAATTCTGTAGGGCCCGTATTCATGCAGTAACTGCTAATAATACCTTTGGATCAAGATAAGATTGAATTTTCTTCCTGGTGAGAGTGAGATTTTACAAGGTGCAGTATTCTGGGATTGAAGTCAATATGGTATGTTATATCCCTAATACATTCCTGTCCTGAAGCAGCTCCTCATTTCTGCAAGAAGGGATTCTGTAGGGAGGTGTTCTCATTTGCGCAGTCCCCATGGCCTGGAAATCCACACCACATGCCTCCTTCCCCACTTCCCTGGGGGCTTCACATGGGGCTCTGCTATAACTGTTTCTAGCAGGACTTTTTTCTTGTTTGCTGGGTTATGGTACCATGTGATAGAGAGCAGGTTTTGTGCATTGGCAGCCACCCTAGCCCCTCAGACTGCACTCTTCTGACGACAGCCAGAGGATGGAGGACTGAAATCAGAGGCTGGGGAGCAAGGGATGTGCATCCCTGTTTGGGGAAACATGGGCATCTCCAACTCTCCCCAGCTCAGCACAGCAACAGCATTATCCTCGCAGAGAGTAGAGGGTTATAGAGGGTTATAGAGGGTGGGAGCTTTTCCCATGTTATGGTATGGGGTTGGCTGCCGTGGGCAGTGAAGTGAAATAGGGGGCAGGTCTCCCAGCAGAGAAATTAATTTCATATATTATGAAAAAGCTGCATTCAGCTCACCCTCTGTGCTATATACATCAGTTAACTAGCTGCATGACAGGGGATCTTCCTCTTTTGTTACAGTACTTACACTATTTCACTACAGTAATTACACCTCATAACACTACATAATTTTGCCCCACCACAAAACATAGAACAGCTGATTAGATTTGCCTTCGTCTGTACTGGCAGATCCTGTGAGCTTAAAGATGACAGCAAGAAATTAATGCAAATCTTAGGTTTCCCAATACACAAAAAAATCTCAAGAGAAGAAAAGGGGACCGTTTTAGATTCAGACATCAGAGCTCAGTAAGTGTTGAAATATTAGTAAGAGATCAGAAATTGGTCCAGATGGCTGAGGGCAGAGGTCAGCCAAGTGCTCCTGAAACCCTGCAACTTAAACACAGTAAGTGTGGCTTTGGGATGGGTCTGTGTTTCTTAAAGGGCTTTAGAGAGAAGTCTTTCCTTCCTTTTGACAATCAAGAAAAACCAAACCCCAAACAAAAAAACCACAAGTGTAGGGTAAAGAAGACCGGCAGCATAGCTTATTCCCCCACATGTTACCCTGAATACAGCATTTGCTATTACTGACACAAGGAAAAATACCTTACTGGCCGTAAGTGTGTTGCAGGTTGGGTTAAATCCCTTGGAGCTGGTGGCTGTAATAGCTGCGTCCACTCAGGATCACCGTAAAGAAGCGAGTTGCAACGTGTAATAAAAGAGCTAAAACAATGTTTACCTCATCCCCAGATGCTGGCATGCACTGTCAGAGATGCCCTTTCCACGCCATACACCCAGGAGCGTGCACTGCGTTTAGGTACTGCTGTCATCGTGGGCAGGGTGGACTGGGAGGACTGCTGTGCCCCATAGCCCTATGGCGGTGCGACCTTGATTTCTTTCTGCGTAGGAAAGCACACGTGCAGGCCCATGGTGTCAGATGGGTTTCACTCTCAAATATTTTGTGAGGATGCCAGTGTCTGAGAGGCCAGGAGCTTTGAGGAGGGAAGCAGCAAGGGTGCACCAGGCAGAGGGTTAGAGCACGCCACGACGTGTGCGTGCATCTCAGGGAAACACCACACAGTAATGTCTTTCTGGGCTCTGTGTGACTGGAAGAGGCTTGGAGTCATGACATGGGAGCCTCGTGTTTGAAGACCACTTGTTTTTTGTGTCTGTACTCATCTGTTACTCATTAGGTCAGGGCTCACTCTTTTTCTGGCTTGCTTGTTACGTATATGAATTGAGCTGAATACTAGTTACCTAGTCTTTTTTCAGGGATTCTTGTTGCTGCTGAAAAGCAAGTGAAAATAGCCAGGCCTCAGCTCTGGTCTCATGCTTCAGAGACTACATGTGTGTTGCTTTCAAAAGGGTGACTGCAGAACCAGCAGCACCAAAGCCGAAGGCCAGTGGCCCCTGTATTTACTCAGGTAGGCTGACAGCTCCAACGTTCATGACTTTGGATTAAAATGGACACTGGTCAGGCTGGGTTAGTGCTGACCTGGATATTTCTGTGTGAATCACCAGATGCTGGGTGACCAGGTCCATTGCCAAAGCAACTTCATTGAGTCCCTCTGCAGAAGGAGTTTGTTCCCTGGCTGGACACTTGGATGAACATCTGTGACTATCTAGGGAGAAGATATCCCAGATGGTGTTGTGGGGCAAAAGGCAGTTTTCAAAGTATTCAGTAATCAAATGATGTTGCATTAATGTGTAAAACTGTCAGCCTCCAGCACAGCACTTGGAAGACGGAGAGAGAGAAGAGGCATACAGAGAAAAGGTCCAGCATGGTCCTGTCTGCAAGGAGTGAAAAGAAAATTTCCCCTCATCATGGCAGGGAGATGCCAAGCAATTCATTAACTGGAAGACAGTTATCAGAACTATCCAGCAAACTCTCAAAAATTCTGACTTTCTTTGTATTTATGTATTTATTGAAAAATACTGTATTTATCAAAAGTCACTCTGCAAACAATTTGCAAAGGGGAAAAAATGGTTGCTAGATGACTGAATGCTCCAGCGCACCTTGTCTTTGTCTACTGGACTTCATGAGCTGACTTTTGTGGAGGTGTTTGCAGTGCAGAGAGCTAAGATGCCGCACAAAGATTTGTGGGGAAAAAAGCTCCGCCTGCAATGCGTAGAAAGCCAGGGACTGCTTCTCATTAATTGTGTAAGCTGCTGGGACCTCATCTCGGCAGAGGCCTTGGGGCATGACTACAAATAACAACAGCTGTAAATAAAAATTAGCTGTAAACTGTATGCATCTCAGCTTTGTCAGAAAAAAAAACGTCAGAACCAACAGACACAAAACTTGTAACTACAGGAAGTAAAAATTAAAGGAGCATTTTACTTTTGTAATGTAAGCCTGGAAAATGCTTGGTGTCAAACAAAATTTCATGTCATCAGTATTTAATTTCCACTGATTTCGCTCTATACAGAAATGTCTTTCCATGACAGACATAGATGATCACCGGCTTCCCATATATATTGTTTGTTAGCTGTATGGCATGCGTAGCTGGAGAACAAAATAACTCCAACTTGTGCATGTGTATCTTCTCTACTCCCATTTATAATGTAATTTTACATCCTTTCAGTTTAAAGCAGCATAGCTCACTGTGGTCCTTAATAAAAATTTATAAAGCAGAGGAAATGAGAGTAGTCTGTTAATCCTAAAAACACAAAGGCATTATTAAGATTAACAGTCATCCCTGTCAGTGCCATTTCTAAATGCTGTGACTGGCAAGTAAAAGGGAAAGATTAATTTTTGGACTTGTATGGGATGGTGCAGTTTCGAAGTCCTCACACAGCCCAGACAGGAATCCAGTGATGTAGAGGTCTTTGGTCAAGTCCCTCCATGAAGAGAATTTTACCCTAAAAGACCAAGTTGCATATCTATGGAGCAGATTAATTAGACGTGATCAGACTTAAACAAAACAAAAGAAATATTTGTAAGTTCAGCCATAAGTCAGGATTTCTCTGTTCCTTTATAGGATTATTGTTGTTTCATTGTTGTTGTTTTGCTTTGTTGGTGTCGCTAGCTCCAGAATTCCTGGAAGATCTTTAACACATGTTCAGTCAGTGCTTCTGCCTTTACTCGCATTCAGAGGAGCACTTGTCTGGGGATTTTTGCTCCTAATGAGCCGTTGCATGTCCCCCTGTCCCCAAAGTAACATTGCCATTATCACACCATGCCAAACATTGGGATTTACACACGCATAGCTCTGGCCAGCTTTACTCCATTTGCTCCTCAAAGGAAGCACTGCCAAACTATTTATGTTCATTGCAGAAATGACTGTTAAGGAGTGGTTGAAACCAAGAGGTTCAGAAAAATAAAGGAAATTCCAGAGATCTCAAAGTACCTTTTACTGTGATATGTTATGACTGCACATTCCCTCTCCTCAAACCATGCCTTTTATTGCAAAGCTCACATCCGCTCTGCTGATAACATGATGAAAAGTATCTGGAGTCATGTTCCCAGGGCATCATCGTCAATTAGTTTCTCCCCAGCCTGATTATTCATCTTTTTCTCTTCTGCTCATGCAGATGTTGCCCCCACATCAGCCTTTCCACAGTGGTAAGACTGATTGCAAATGCTCTTCATATAAATATTTGTCCTGGAAAAACAGACAGTACAAATGACTTGACATTTTTGAAAAAAGATGATGTCATGTAGACCTCTGTGCTAGGATGGGGCAAGACGGAGTTAGGAGATCGCCTCAAGCCTGATACTCCTCTAAAGCTTCCTATAAAATGAGCTCTGATTTTCAGTCTTTCACTTTACGCAGAGACCTGGTGGATAATAAGATATTTCTGAGAGATTATTAGTGTCAGTACCCACCAGTCATATTTCGTCTACCTTTGCCCAAATCCCCTGGGCTACTTCTGATGTTGAAATGAAATGCTTCCTTTCTGCCAGGGTATAAAAGTATAGAAGTTGCTCCCTCTGGCATGTTCACTATTTTGGGGGTATGTTTCCAGGACAAGGCTCACTTTTTTTCAGTGTGCTGCAGCAGTTCTCAAACACTGACAATCTCCTTGGGAAAGAAGGGCATTTTCATCCCCCAATGCCAACCTCTCCTGCTCCAGTAAATACATCTGTTAAGAAAAGAAATGCTATCAGCAGGGCAACAGGTGGCATATTGCAGCCAATCGTGAAAGGTTATAATAAGACAGAGGGAGTGCATGTGAGAGAGAGAGGGGAAAAAATGAAAAAGAGGGGGACTGAGCTGAAGGAAAATCCAGTGGCAAGCATTTTTTCCACTACTGCACTTACACAGTGCTGAAAAAAAGGCCTGATGACTTTGCAGCGCTGGTGTATGGTACTGTCCTGGAAATGCATTTGCCCATTGTAGTCCTCTCTGTTTGCTTAGAAGGAATTCAGAAGGGATTTGCTTTCTCTTGTTTCACGAGCCCCACGCTTTCACACTGACCGAAGTGGATACGCACCAGCTGGCCACGTCCATCACTGCTGCCGGGTGGGAGAATTCCTGATTATACTTAGATCCTGCAGACCCCGCTCTGTCATTAGCGGAGAAGCTCTGCTCGTGCACCGCCGTTCGAGATGCAGCCGGCCGGGAGCTCTGCACGCCTCGCCTGAAGGAGCCAGATGCCTTCTGGATCAAAAATGAATGACCTGCTGAAGGTGCCCCTGGTGCACGTCCTCACCCTGGCAGCCCTCAGCTTGGCCGAGACAGTCCAGAAAGGTTTGCTTGGAGGGGCTTTTGCCCTATTCTGCTTCTGCTACTTGCTGACGGAGGTTTTGCAAAGGGGAAGGCGTCTCTGGCAACGGTGGGGTGGGTGGTGCGGTAGCGTTCCTGGAAAGGACAAAAATGCGCTGCTTTCAGTGGTCGCTTCCCTGCTTTTAGAATGATAGCAGTGAAAATAATCTCATATTTGTGTCTGGGATTGAAAGTTCTTTGTCTAGGAAGAGCACGTAGTCCTGTTGTAATAAGACCTTTGGATTCAGCCTGGGTGGGATGGACATTTCTCATGTCAAAGGCATATTACAGGTTTTAATGGCTAGTAGCACCCATTACTGCAGAGCCGAAGATTTGTGGTGTTCTGCATGCCTATGTATCTTTTTAAATATATAAAGTTCAAAGAAGTAGTAAATAGCTATAATGTCTTTACAGTGTGTATGTACATAACTACAAATATGAATGGTTTGCATATAACATAAAAGTTATTATACATTCTTCCTCTCTTGTGTGCACACACGCACATGGACACACGCATACATACTTTTAGCCAACACAAGAGCTGGAAAAAAATCTGTTTAGAAATGTCTTTGAGGTACAAAGTGGAAAAGTGGTCTTCTAGATGTACCGTCTGGTAATCCTGTGGATAGAAGATTTTGCTGCATGGTGATTGTCAGGAGCCATTCAAAGCACACCAGGAACTTTTCAGCTTCAGGAAAATAAAAAAAACCTCAAGGAAGATGCCAGTATTCACCTGTTAGGCCAACATTGCTTCTTTTGCAGGGCTGTGCTCTTACAATTGTTAGTCAAGTTGGCCTCAAAATGGAAAGAAAAAAAAGGTCTTTTCTTTATAAAAAACTTTTAAAATAATTTTTTTTTTCCTAAGGCTCTAAAGTAAGTTGCTGAACCCCGGTCTTTTTGAAAGCTGTGGTAAAATGGGCTTGGAAAGACAACAAAAACAAAGAGGAAGGGGATTGATTTTTTTTCCTGGTGGCACAGTGCAATGAATAGATAAGCATCCCTTCCTAAAATGTCACGGGTGACTGAATTTCCCTTTTCCCTGAGAGAGGCTGAAATGCAACTACAGCCCAGCAGTGCCCTGTAGAGATTTTGCGGCATTAGCTGGAAATACGATGGAGCAGTTTTTGACCAGAGGACCTGCGGTATCTCCAGGTGTCTGCAATGCTGCAGGGGAGATGGGCTGTGTTTTCCGCTTTGTTTTGTTTGCCTGGCTTGTCTTGTTTCTAAACTGTGAATCCAAAACCAAAGCCAAGCAATTTGGTAGCTTCTGATGGTCTGGGGATAGAAGGGGATTTGGCTTTCTCATGGGCCCCGTGACCAGCACTGGGTCATTTTGCTATCTCGGGAAACTACAGCTGACACCCAGAAAAATGGCACCTGTGTGGCTTTACAGATATGTAAGTTAATTGATTTTCAGTGTTATTTAAAGCCACAGGGTTACCTAAAAAATGTCAGGGAGCCCCAGTGGATGCGCACAGAAAAGTCTGTGGCCATTTCTATATGCTAATGGATATGTCGATACGTTGTCTGGATTTTATTTTGCCACGTTAAAACCTGGTAATGAAGGCATCTCAAGTTTTGATCTCTTTCCTGAGAAAACTCAGGCAGCTGAGCTTTTTGGATGGCTTTTAGAAGCAGGCACCATCTCAGCCATTTTAGGGCTCTCTCACCACCTCATGACAAAATGGCGGTGCCCTTGCTGTCCCCCGCTGACATACGGCGCGGCCTGCGGCCTTGTGCCCTCAGCCCCCTCACCCTGCCACAGGACCATGGCCTTCACCTCCCCACTGGCCGAGCACTCGGTGCTAGTATCAGAAAGGTAAAAAAACAGCATACAAGGAAATGGCACATTGCTGCTGCTGTCACGGTTGCTCTTCGAGGATGCTTTGGGGAGGCAGCTGTGAAAAACAAAAGTTCCCTTTCTGCTTTTACTACACGTAAAGTGCTGTTGGTTTGGACAGTATTTTCAATGAGTATGGGGCTTGATTCTGCCCTAAGAGCTATGTGCTGACTTGCAGGAGATGCCAGATCGGACCCCCTGTAGGCAATATTCCTAAGAATAATTCTGTCATACATTGAAGTAAAGAGATACCCTGAAAGTACTTAACTCTTGCTAGTGAATTTATTTAATACATAAAACTGACAGCCCTTATTTGCCGAAAGAATAAAATACTGTCGTTACGCATACTGGCTCTTGGTATAAATCTAACTTATTCTTTGTGAGAATGGCCATGCTTTTTGTGACAACATGGTTATAAAATTGATTGCTTTGTTGTTTACTGTAAAAATTCACATTTCTTAGGGTGAAAAAAAGCATCCTTCCAGACATCAAGGCATGCGGACAACAGCAATAAAAACATACTACATAAAATTAGACTGTAAAACTCCATTTCAGCGAGGCTTAATGCCATCAAAACCCAATAAACTCTGTCACGAAATAGCAACGTCCCCTTTGAAGTAGACAGGATAGCCATCAGTGGAGGTTATTCTCCTCAGACAACCTTCAGTAGCAGGGAATCTAGACTTTATGAAAATCTTCCATTCAGTTTCACTGGCATGGGATTCATCTCCAGTGCAATATGGATGATTACGTCTATCTAGTGTGACCCAAAGTGACCCAATATATTGAAGCTTGATACAATTTGAAGCAGTGATCTTAAACAATGAATCTGACACAGGTATGTTTTGACTAATATTTAGTTAATATAATCTTTAGTGCTACCTTAGTGGTAGTTTTAAGATCTTTTTATATAAGTATAGTCATTACCAATTATGCAATCTGAAGTCACATAATCTAGAAACATTATTGAGGCAGCTTCGTTCTAATGACATCTCAAAAGCATTAGGACATTTACATAAACCTGATAGTGGAAGCTGATCCTTTCATCCTCTAGACTCATTCCATCTGAACTCCAATGACATTCTAAATTTTACTCTCATGTAAGTTGAAAAAACATTAAGGTAAACGCTTTCTATTATTCTCAGTCACTTAAATTGGAGTGTCTTGTATTTTCCTCTTTTTCTCTAGGAGGGAAGGGTAAAATTGATGTAGTTTATTATCAGTACTTTAGTACTGATGAGGGCCAGCAGATACAGTGCAGGCAGGATTTTCCTGTGAAAAGACACACAGCGTGCCAGATACTGCTACAGTCAGGGAGGAACAGGAAGGTTCCTGCATCCGCTGTACATTTTCAAGGTGGTGTTTCAGGAACATGGTATGAAACTAGTTCATCTCAGCACAGCTGTCAATGATATCTAGTCCAACAAATATCGCATGTGTGTCTCTCACAGCCATAGATTAAAAGTCATTCAAGCGTCTTTGGAGGCAATGGCTGCAATGCATACCATGTGCAGGGAAAGCAATTCACTAGACATATCCTTTGATCCCTTCCAGCCATGCTTCAAGTCTTTTACCAGGGAGATGGAAAATGTTTCTAAACATACATTCAAATAATGTATGATGACAGGTCTGTGATAATAAGCATTAGACAGAGCTATTAGACTTCTGACCCTCATGCTACCTGGTTAGAAAAGGTGAGAAAAAGAGAATGTGTGCTAGTCATGCCACAAATCTGGAAGACCTGAAGGGCCTTTACGAGCCTGGCTTTGAAAAATATAATGCTATATAAAAGTTTTCTTTAAAAAAAGATAAATAGTTGAGCAGAACAAATCCCATACTAATGACAAAGAAGCCCAAATCTCATACATTATGCATTAATAAGAAAGCACTGTGCCCACTCCAGGGGCGGGTCAGCTTGCCTTCAATTCGCATGCTGTTCCTTGCACTTCCAGCCCATGCAATACCACCCCCATAGCAGGCTGACAGCTCCTCACAGTATGTGAGGGTTAGAAACAAGGGACGCATTGGACTTGCTGGAGCTGCCCCATGCTTGGGTCGCTCTGTTTTGCACACTATAGAGAGAGCACAAGGGAAAATGCAAACCCTGCATCAAACAGCAGAAGGCTGCAGCTGCAAACGCGGAGGGGCCTGTGTTACAGTGAACATGTGGAGGGTGTGCCAAGCACCTCTGTGCTGGGGAAAAAGCCATGAAATGACCCTGCAGGGACACAGCTGCCTCTGCCAAAGGGGTCTGGTAGGCTCTGTGCCTCTCTCTGGGAGGCTCTGGGAGGTTTTCTCATTTTCTCTTCCTTTGTGCAGCGCCCTTGATCAGCACTCCTCTGGAAACTGTGGATGCGCTAGTAGAGGACGTTGCCAAGTTTGTCTGCGTAGTGGAGTCGTACCCTGAGCCGGAGATTACATGGACACGCAACAGCATTCCCATCAGGTAGGGAGCAGACCCCAGCCCTCTCCAGCATCTCCTGCCAAAAATGTTAGTGCTTCCCTTCATGATAAAGGAGATATCTGGAAACATCAAAATGGGTCTGTGGCAGGAAAGAGGGTGAGTCGCTGTAATTACGTAGGAATCTGTGTTCCTTAGGATTGATGGCAGCACCTGGGGGGTGCTCTTTCAGCTTCACACACTTGAGCTTGGAGATGGTTGATTTCTGGTGCAAGCAATGCAAGAAGTTTGCTCTCCAGCTTCAAACAATGCAATTCGCTCTATTCCTCAGTCTACGCATATAGGATCCTGTATAATATTTAAAAGGAACATTGCCAGAGTTGTTGCCCGAGTGTCTGCAATATACTTGGAAACTTTGCGTGGAAGGGGTCATATCATGCCATTCTTGTTTGTTTCTAGTTCAGGATCTGGCCATAGGAAACTGGCTTCTTGTTGTCATGCACTGTCAGACATTAATCACCAGGTATCAAGGTGCCACTGAAGAAGGCAGCCTTGGAAATATGTTATGGAAGTTGCTACTGTTGCTTTAGCTCTGTTGGTGTAGAAAGGCTCTTGCAAAGTAAGCTGTACCTGATCTTCCAACTCTGAAATCACATTATGTCCGTCACATGGCTTCACATCTCTTTCTTATTCTAGATCACTGTTAGTGACTCCCTCTGTAAGGGAAAATTACAAAACAGTGTCTGTGTAATACAGTTAAGGCCCATTCTCCACAGGAGATGTCAATGTTAGGCAGATGTTCACCTGAAGCACTGTTCCTGCTGTTGGGGATAAGCGTCTGAAGAACCCTTGAAACATTGGCTCAAGGGACTCCAAATAAGTCAGCAGCAGAAGAAGGGCTTACTGCTAGGAAGACCATTTTAGAATAAGAGAAAAGCAGAATGCTACACATACCTATGCTGGCTTTCAGAAATCTTTTTTTCATTGCCTGCAACAGAATCTCAGCAAAACCCCCAAGGTCCTAGCCCTCTGACCCTGGTCTTGTTGCAGGATGGAGGTCTGAATTTCCATGGACGTTATTTCCAAATCAGGTCACCTTTCTTCTAATTCCTTCCCCATCAGTGACATCATGCCTGAAAATCAAAGGTGGGAGAGGAAGCCATTCGTGCAGGACCATGAAGATTAAATGCCTTTCTCTCCCCATGGTCTTTAAAATTTCACTCTGTGTTCTAAGATTGTATGAGAACCAGATCCTTTCTCACCCCAGTTCCCACTTCCAGAAGCCCAACACACCTTTCTAAAAGCCATCCCCACTCTCTCTGAGACATTGTGCCTTTTTCACAACGTTGACCAAAAAGGAAAATACTGATCAAAAAAACTCTGCTGGTGAGGCTGGAGAGCTCAGGTGCTTCGTTCCGTAACTGGGGCTTCTGAGGCAATATTAATAGCAGCAACTATTTCACTTTCACAAAGCTTGTTGACATTCATAGTCAGTGCTGCTGGATACAAAAGCTCAGACCAAAGACGGGGAAATAGATAAGCTGAAAATATTTCTGTTACTTTCCACAATGGAAAAGGATCAGATCAGTGGAGTTTTATTTTCTGAAAAAAACATGCAAATGTATTTATGTGCCTCTGTGTGTGTATGTATCAAACTTCAAAGGGGCTAGTTATTGCAAGCAATAAATATAAATTATTTTATTTACAAAATTTTCTTCCCTTGCCAAGGTCCCAGCATCCTGAACAGACAGCTAAGCTAACCTTCAAAACAAAACAGTATGTAAACATTCAACTTCAATAGGAATAGTGCCAGGATAGAGGCTCTTGTCAGCACTAGTCTTCTGGAAGTGCCTTTCCTTTTGGTGTCAAAACTCATGCAAGCAGCCTGGCCGGTTCCCTGGGACGAGTGAAATGGTTACGTGCCCCATCTCCCAGGATGGGGCTGCCTGGGGTGAGCCTTCCTCAGGGAAAGAAGGGAATGAAGCCTGCCTGTCTTTTACACAACAGATGAGTTCATTGTACTCTTTCTTCCCAGATTGAAAAAGAGGAAGGAGATACAAAACTGGAAATCAAAAGGCTGTTGAAAGGAAATACCTGCCTGTAACACCATATATGACACACTCAGATTACTCGGTGACTGCTGTACGATTTGTAACAGTAAAAGAAAAACCAGGACATACTTAGGCATCAGGTATTTGTAATAACTTGGGAGACAATCCTCAGGTCAGATCCCTTTTGCTACTGTTTGTCAGAATCAAAGGACAATTCCATTAAAGTGATTCCAAAAAGCATCAACGAAGGTTTGAAAATCAAACATGGAGGAACTTACAAAATGTTATGCAAATCTTGTTCCACTGAAGTTTTACTATACTTTACTATACTATACTGATCAGGGATCAGGCCTCCGTTTTCTCACCACCTTTCTCTCTCTCCCTCCCTTGCACTTGCAGACGAACACACACACACATATGCACACCCCATGCTCACATATAGAATTAGTCTTTGCTCTGCAGACTTTGTTACAATATCCCATGCCTTTATTGCTCCAACTTTAGGGCTTTTCTTGACTTCTCTAAAGTCTCCAGGTTTGAGCCTGCTGTCATTAAACTATAGCTATCCTTGCAGCCTTTAATCTTTATACGCCTTCTTTGCTTCAGCATGTGTTTTTTCTTGTTGGGCTGTTCCACCCCCCACCCCAAAAGTAACACTTCTGTAGTTCCAAAAAATAGACAAAATCACTCCTGATTCAGACACAGTCACACAGACACAAAATCACTCACACAGACACAAAAATGCTTGTTCTTTGGTTTGAGTATTTTTCACAACAGTAAAAATCTTTCCATATCATTATCTGTTTAGTAAAAAAACATTATTTTTTTTCAAGCTGAAGAAGTTTTCTTTAAAAAATTTCAGCCAGTTCCAGTTCCTGTATAGGTAGTCCTTCCCTTGCACTGAGTGATTATACCTAAAACAGGACCCAGCTGGATAAGATTATTTGTGCTCATGCCTGTCCTTGGCCAGACAGAAACCTGTAATACCTACTTGCTTTACCAATACCTGACTGAAGGAAGAATTGCCACCATACTGGTGTCAGTCAGAAAATGCACGGTCTAGTGAGGACCAAGCCGAATCTTAGGGCCCAACTCAACATTTTAAGTGCCCTCCCTTCTCTTTGCACGTTGAAAATAGAAAGTAAAACATATTGCCATTCATAGTGCTGTCAGTGCTCTGCAGATATAAATGCAGTTCCCCTCTCGATCCCCAGCTGTGCCCCCACCCCTGACAACCTGTACTGTGCCCTGCAGGCTGTTCGACACCCGGTACAGCATACAGAGGAATGGGCAGCTCCTGACCATTTTGAGTGTGGAGGACAGTGATGATGGGGTGTACTGCTGCACGGCGGATAACGGTGTCGGAGCGGCTGCGCAGAGCTGTGGGGCTCTCCAAGTGAAAATGCGTAAGTGGGAATGTAATTTCTCCCTGTGAATGTGTAGTTGAGAGCCTGAGCAGACCCCTGGGTATGGCTTCTGGGGGTCTGTGTTCAGGGCAGACCCCAGTTCCTGTGGTGCTGCGTGCAGTCCCTTGAGCCAGACACATGGCATATTGGGTCATATCTTAACTAAAAGCCGTTGTGATTATTCACTTTGAGTAACATACACTTGTGCTAGGAGGAACTGTTTTCATAGCAGAGAATAAAAAATGATGCTTTGAAGAGCGTCCTTTGTACAAAACTTCATTAAAAGCAGCACAATTTGATAGATTAAACCTCTGTATGAATACTGCATAAATCCCTTATGAATTTTAAACACAAGATTTCACTAATCAGATTTATGCCTGAGGATGACAAAAGCAAGTAAATGCTGTTCAGATGTTTTTGATAGTAATCTTGAAAAGCTTGGAACACCACAGTGTAAATCTCATCATCCCATGTGGAAGGCAGGGGACTGGTTCTTGCAAAGGGCTATATATGTGCTGAGCTCAGTAAAGCTGAACTCACATGGCCGCAGTTATTTACACAAATACTTAAAAGGGCAGCTGCAATATATCCTGGTTAATGCATCTGTTTGTAGGAAAGGATTTGTTTGTGTTAATGAGCATGACCCTCCAGGTCTGGTAATTCTGGGACTCTCCAGCACCCCATTTGCCTGCAGGTGGGGGCCAGAAGGGGATGCTCTCTGAAGGTTGTTTTTCTGCTGGTTCAGTATTATGCAAAGGAAGCAAAACTTCAGATCTCCCAAAACACTGAGATGAAGATCTTTTTTACTCACAGCTCAGAGTAAGCTAAGCCATGGTTTTTTTTTGAGTAAAATGAATTAAAATTTGTCCCATGTTAACTTTAAGGGAGTTTCACTGTTTTTTTCTTTAAGGATCCTTTCCTCTTTTTACTAACACAGTTACAAATCCTTCAATTAGGGACATTATCTGAGTTTACACGCCCTTCTTGTTGAGCTAGAGACAAGCCTGGGTTAAAACTATTTCAAAACTGAACCACTCCAGATCGAGCTTTCACACAAGAAACTGTTTATTCAGTCAAGAATGTCAAAACCTTGAAAGCAAACGTTCCACAGCATTGGAAGTACTCTTATCCAGATTTGGATTTTACCCCAGCCCCTAATTCAAGTGACCACTCCTGATAATAAATAGCCATGCAAGTTAGCTTCTTTTGTGTTCATATACTGAAAACTCTGAATGCAAGAAAATATACAAGAAAGTTTTTTCTTTCCAAGGCAGCTCATGACCTACTGAAACCACTCTATCTTTCAGCAATGTACAGAAGAAGTAGCAGAGGTTTTGTTGTTGTTTATGAACTTGTCCTGTTCTAGTACACTTAGCCTCAGTTCAACTTTAATTTTTGACTCTTAAAATTTTAGGACCCAAAATAACCCGACCGCCTATAAATGTGGAAATAATAGAAGGATTAAAGGCTGTTCTTCCATGCACTACAATGGGGAATCCAAAACCTTCTGTTTCGTGGATCAAAGGAGAAACAGTTGTAAAGGTGAGTAGAGAATGAAATTTAAGTAATGCTAACTATTCGGTAAGGGTACTGTGTTAAAATATTAGCATCAATTACAGGATTTTTAAATTCCAGTTGCTAGGAAGCAAGCATTTGGAAAATCCAGGGCTCATGTCATAAATGTCTACATCTGCAATAATTCTGCCTATAAACCAAACATTCTCTGTGTATCTATATTTTATATTATATATATTTATTACTACTAAGCATGGCCAGATGCTGCTGAATGCACTGTGAGTGTTCTCATAAATAAGAGCTTCTGATTTATCTTAGCCACTCAACTAAGATTCAGGGTTCTTTTGCAGCTATAATTCACTGATCTCCAAAAACAGGGATGTGTGAGTGTGTCCTGACAATGCTGAGTCAGGAGAGCTGCTCCCAAATCCTTCAGCTGTAGAACACCAAAAATAATTTTCATGCGTGTAAGCTCAATGTTTGCAAGTGGATATTTGGTGCTCTGTGTGTGCAGCTTGCATGTAGAGCCCTCACTTCAACCCCTCCTTCCTCTGGCAGGAGAACGCTCGCATTGCTGTCCTTGATTCGGGGAATTTAAGGATCCACAATGTTCAGAGAGAAGATGCAGGACAATATCGATGCATAGCCAAGAACAGCCTGGGCACAGCCTATTCGAAACCAGCAACAGTGGTAGTAGAAGGTGAGTAACCCTTGCACTGGGCTCCAGCTCCACGTGCCAGCTCCTTGTTAACTGGAATTACCTGGTTAACTTGAATTAACCTGAAGTATCCTATTAATGTTGATAAAAACATCCTAGGGGTGACCCAAAAGGCAGAAGAAGGGAAAGGAAAGCACAGTGAGAAACTGAGAAAGTTTGTCCACACCTGCTCCCATTGCTGTCTGATGGTGAAAGGGATGATCTGTGGAGGGTCCTTGTTCATGGCTGCTGTGGTGCTGCTGCGATATTTATCTGAGGAAGGAATCCCAAATATGTTTTTCCTTCTGACTGATGGTTTCCAAGATGCCAGCTTGAGTCTTGTTTGAAAAGTCTCACCAGACCTGTGGGTTATACGCTATGGCTTATGGCGATGGACAAGTAGAAACCTGATGGCTCTGGAAACTCGCTGCAAAGAGCCTGGTCAGGGAGAGCTGCAGCTGCAAATAGTGAAGTATTTTGCAGCATTATGTCTAGGTCCTTCTCCCTTTCCTCTGCTTTTCCATCTGAATTGGTTGATTCTTCAGGTAAACAGAGCTTTTCTCTTTGAGGACTTGAACATTTTCTGCCTGCTAAACCAAACACCGGATTGATTTTTTGGTTGCTGGTCTTTATGTGCTCAGTGTCTGTCTCTTATTTACAGAAGGTGTTTGCTTTGTGGTATAAATCATCACCAGTTTCAGAGTACAGAAAACAGTGGACTGCATGGGAACCCAAATGTAGGCAATGAAGCACTCAATGTTCCTGAACCCTATAAGACAATTCAAGTTAAGCAAGGTTTTATGGAGTGGGAGGTGGGATGACTGACTCAGTAGATGAACTAATTTTCATATTTTATTCGGAATGACTGTGCTGTAGAAAGTGGAGATGGGTCTCCACTTGCCTAGTAAGCTTCAAAAGATTGTTGTAGGTTACATTTGGCCTGGGACTATCAGAGGTAATTTAGGGTGCAATCGCATTTCTAAAATGACCATTGACTTTTTTGTGGGAACAGAATCAGGTGTATTAGATCCAACTACAAATTACTGTAGATCTGTTGTTTCCCCAAGAAAATGTATTAATTTTTCTTTTTTTTTAAATATTTACACTTACAGACTTCAAATATTTTAGAGATTCCTTAAATATCTTTAAAACAGGGAGGAAGCTATTCCTAATCTAGATTGAGAACTGTATTTCTCCTGAGCTAAAAGCGATGAGGCAATCTGGACTCCTGGATCTGTCTGTAAACAGCTTGGGTCCTGGGTTTTGGTTTGGCCACATCACTAAGACAGTGTCCAAAGGCTTGTCAAGAATTAACTTGGAATGGCAAACACTCAGTGCCATGCATACAACCCCCCCCCGGCACTCCATGCTGAAGGGCCTCAGGCACTGGGATTTTATTGCTACAGATCCACCAGAGCTAGTTAGGGAATCTAAACGTGGGCTGGGACTGCACCAAAATCCGGGCTTCTAAGGTTGATATCTTGTTTTGTCCCTGTCTCTGGAATTATACAGCCACCTTGTAATTCAAGGAATAGCAAAATAATCCACAATAATCTCCACTAGCAGAGGAGAGCCTGTGTATGCTCTTTTTAAAATGAGGAAGATATTAGTTCTTAATTAATCAATGGGAGCTCAGTGCTCCCACACAAACTATCCCCTCATGTTCCATTCATGTGTTGGGTGAACAAAGCAATGCTGTTCTCCAGGCTGGCTTTGTTTTTTCTGGTAGGGCACACATATAATATACCTTGTTTCAGGCTGCCACCTAAACTAGACTGATACATATGTGTTTTACTTTTTTGGCTTCCAAAATACAAAGGTAATAATCCTGACTGCAGTTTACTGTGTATAAAGATCCCTTCCCCTCCCAGTACTTTAAATTAATTCTCATGGATATTTATCATACATACATATGCACATACCTGTCTATGCACGCAGGTATGCACACACACATGAAGACCCCTCATGCACCTCTTTTAACATTGTTTTCAGTGTGCCTCTCCTCCTATCTCTCCTACCCCCTTAGTATCAGCATTTTAAAATAACTCCAAGTAAATAATAATCTAAAATTACTCGATGCAGGAAAACGACACTTCAGTCAGTCTTATTTGAGCATTTGCTATGTTCAGAAAACTTATGAAAATATGTTGTTTGTTGTTTCTCTGTAATAACACTACAAATTTTTTCCTTAAATCTTGGTGCTACCATTCACTGGAGTTACCATCCTGCATAGTGTAGCTTAATATTAAAATAAAATGACTAAGCATGGATGGTTAACTATGAATACTTAATCCTGAGGCAAATGCCCATTCAAAGACCAGTGCAAATATTTATGCCTAGCTAAATCTAGATCAGGCAGGTCCTGATTTCTGAAAGAGGTTTCTAATTTTCCATTGAGAGCTTCTATTTTAACAAGTTCAGCATTAGTCCTGCAATTAGTTTCAGGCATTGTTCAAAGAGTCGTCTAACTTCTTGAAAGTTAGGACCTGCCTCCTGCTTGCAGTCAGGCTCCTTAACACATCTCAGGTCAGGCAAATGCTTAAATGACTTGCTGAAGCCAGGCCCAGAAAATACAGCAAGCCTTAAATATGCAAAATTATCTATGCTGGATCCAATCATTCAAACGGATGATAATCTTAGCCCAAGCATTTACACCACTGAGGTGCTTTACAGTCCTACTTCTTGTCTGGTTTCAGTGGCCCAGGGTAAAACTGTCTGAAAAATGCTGCTATTTTGATTTTCCAAATATATTTTCTCCATTTCTTGTCGGCTTTTATCACCATTTATAGCAGTTACTTCTATTTATTACTTTTAAAGCACAGCTTTAATATTTTTAAAGCAAAGCTGAAATCATTTGTGCAGTGATTTTAGGTGATTATTCAGGTGCAGTTCTTGTCAGGAAAAAGAAAGCAGTGGAGGTCTTTCTTAGCAGAACTGATTTTTCAGTTGTTCCGGATTTTTGTCAGTGAATGGAAGGAAGCAGGTAAGCATCCTCTGGGTGCTTCCCTCTGCATGGACTGGTCCCAAGTCAGCACAGCCTGCTTCCTCTCCCAGAGCACATTTCAGGCACCAGAGCTCAGGTGATGAACTAGTGAACTCAAATCAGTTAATGAGACAGAACTGGGTCAGGATTTTAATGAAAAGCATTGGGAAAAGCCTGTCTTTTTGGACTGTGTTTTTCTCCAAGTTTGGGGCAAACCCACATAAATTTGGACGTGTTGATGGTGAAACAGATTATCTCCTTAAAAGGCATAATCCATTAGGGGTGGAAACATGATCACAACTGACCTGACTGCTGGATCTGTGGGAAGAGCCAAGATCTTCATCAGGAAGATCCAATAAGAAGTGACTACTGCAAAACAGCAGTAAAACAATACCTTTTGCGATGACTTACAGGCTTCATCATCTGACCTGGGCTCTGTGTTCTGTCAGAGTTTTTTGATCTGTTTTGGAGAATGTTTCCTTCTATCTTTGGGGAAGTAATGTGCCACTTTATGAACTGGTGGTATGGGCTCCTGTCCTATATGTTCTTCATTCTTCAAAACAAAAAAGTCAAAAAAGAAATAGAAAAGTTGGCCGTGAATTGCTTACAGTTTAGAAGTAACATAACATGAGGCATAAAGCAATAAACCATGTTTCTTTATCAGCCTAATTTTTATCTTCAGCTATGGAAAGAGCATTTTCTGGAAATGAATGGGGTTATTGCCATTAAGATGTAGGAAGGGTTGTGGTGGATTAGGTACTAAAACAACTGAAGGTAGAATGTTTTCCTGAGAGGTGTCGTTCCATTCCAACAGAAGCACATTCTGTTGTAGCTCCTTCTGCTGTAGAAAGACAGTCTGAATTGTCTAGTGTGCTTTTTAGCGTTGCCTACTGGGACCTCTTATGCAGAAATCCTGAAAAAATAATTTTTCTTCCCCTGAGAAGGAAGAGCAATCTTCCTGTTGCGCCTTTATAGGCGTTGCATCCAGCCAGTGAAACCTCCAACATTCCTAGGTTGCCCAGTGATGCATTTTTAATGTTGAACAAGAAAGAAAAAGGCCTGAAATATATGGACTGTAACATGAAAGGAAAGAGTATGCAGACGGTCCTGCTGGTTGTGTGCTGAGTTAGATGCACCTCCATCTTGTGATTTACATGAAGTTAAGCTCGATCTCCAGCCTGTGGCACCAGAGAGTTGTAGAATTCAGGAGTTTGGGAGTATACTGTGTGATAAGGTTTAGTTTTGAAGTCATCACTGTACAAAGGCATGTCTAGAGATTAGCAATCATACATCTGTCAGGAAACAAACAAACAAACAAATTAGCTAGGACAAGTGGTGGAAGATCCAGTGTGCTCATCAAGAAACTAACTGGGTTCTCCATGGATTTAATAACATTTTTGGATCAAATCTTCTCTGCGGTTTCCAGTTGGCTGAACAGGGCACTCAGTTGAGGGCTACTGATCCTTTCTTCACCCAGGCAGTTTCATTCATCCCTCTGTCCAAGTGTTGCTGCTCCGCTTCCTCCTGTGCTACTATGTGACAGTACACGAAGCAAACAAATCAAAACAAGGGTAGAAGCAGTGTCCCCGTGCTCCCCTGACTTAGACCTTGTTTGTTTTTGCGTTCCAACCCTGGTAGATAGAAGTCTTTTCCTGCCCACAGTTTATTGCTTATTACTAGCTACTAAAATAATACCCTGCCACAGGCCACAAAAATGTTCCCCTATAAGCCACTTGTGAGAACCGCCTTAGCCTTAAAAATAGGAAGGTTTTCCTTGGAGAATCATTCCTTCAGAGGGAAGGATCTGCCAGTACATGGGTAGATTCGGTCTATATTTTTGATTTTGATTTTTTTTAATCATGTTGTCTAATTCTTGGAGACAGTGAGGGGCACCAGATTAGACAATGATAGAAAGCAGTGCCTTGGCTATTTGCTTAAGACCATGCCTATGAAGTGTAAAGCACTAGCTTCCTTCAGCTGTTTTGTGGACCTCCTATGTCGTCTTGGGACAAATCTGCATCACAGATAAATCAAAAGACAAGAAAGTCACACCATAATTCAGGTAACAAGAATGAAAGCATGTGTTTAGTCCAGCTAATCTATCAATTTGGATGGACAACGTTCCAGAGATGGGCCCTATTTCAAATGAAAACTGACTCCAGATGTGCCATCCAGAAAGTTTTCTACAGTTTTGTGTTAACACATCTGTACTTGGCATAGACAGCATAGGAAAGGGAGATACCGAGAGACCACCAAAGCAGCCAGTCAGCACTGTTACCCTGACTCTTGCCGCCTTGCCCATAGATCAGCTATCAACATGAAGTCTGAATTTTTATCTGTGCCATCTTCTGAGATAGGATGTTTTGTGTGAGATGGATTGCCAAACAGCAGACTGACAAGTTTACAGTTTTCCATTTAGGTGCTGGGTAAAATTTCCTCAGGGAAATTCTGATACCAACACTGAGGAAGAGTGCTTGGCCCTTCAATGACCGGAGGCAGAAACCCTGGGAAAGGATTGCCTTCCATGTCCACGGTGATGCTGCTGTATGTACCTGCAGGCAGTGTCCTATGGCAGTAAATGGTGAACACTGCAGTTAGCTGTTAAAAATTCCAAAAGGTTTGGGGGAAGGGAGCACTACAGGGAAAGAAAATAGTTCTGAGCTTGCCTGTAATTACACCAAAGTAATTGACTGGCCTCAGTGGGGTGGCATGGGCGTAACTGGAAGCCCAGAATATCTCATTAAATCTCCTCCTACCTACTGCATTCACTATAGTCATCCAGATGTTCTCAGATGCTGCAGATACGACCATAGCCCTAATTACAGGCTAACAGGGCAAGCCGCAGGAGAAAGAAAACAGCCCCAGACCTTCATCAGGTGAACAAACGTGAGCTATTCATTTTATTCCTGAGGCTGGGTCTCTGTGACAGAGGCACAAGGTGCATGCTACCTTCAATTAATTGTCATGGGGTGGCCTCCTGCACTGAGGAGCTGCAAAGCAGGCCTCCTGGGAGCATGAGGTTTCTGACAAGGCATATACAAGCAATTCTTCTTTAATGGGCACTTGAGCCTGCTATTTCCTTTTGTAAAAAACTCTTTCCCTTAACAAAGAGTTTGGAAAGGCACTTAAAAATATATGAATTTATCACATCGTTGCACGAATTGTGGTTTTAAGAAAAAAAATAGATATTGCGAACAAAATCCCTCTGGCTTGTAAATTGTGTTGGATAGCTAGGAAGCATGTGCTTCCTGAACAACAACAAAGAGAGCCAAGGATAGACAATATCCATGGCTATCAGATAAAGGGGACCAGAACAAACTGAGACAGCTATCCTGAAATGACTACATTTTCACATGAAGAAACCAAGATAGACCTGGGGCTGAAGGTAGAGAAAGGAGGGTTTTGAAGGCAACCTGGAAACTTTATAGACTCTGTTTAAAAGTCCAGTTTTGATAAGTTGTCTGTGGACCAATATCATTTTTTTTTGAGGCTGATGCTTTTTGTCTTCCAAGGAAATCTTCCATCTTTCTCATTCAGGTAGCCTTGGTGGAGGTGAAAGCCCTGCTGTTGTTTTCCACTGTAACTGACTCTTCCCAGCTGTACAACTCTAGATTTTGCTTCTAGCACTAACGCCAGTTCTAGTGTCACACAATATTTCTAGACCGTGTGTGCCTATACTATGGAACAGAAAGTGCCTACTGTTGTGCTGCTCTGTGTAGGAATGGTCCCGTCACATCTCTGGAATTGAATGCAGCCCCCAGGCAGCCCCTCCCAAAAAGAGCCCCTGAAAGTAGGAGTTGAGAATAAGGCATGAAAATGTATCTCTATATTAGGAGGGACTAGCAGAGCTTTCAGTGTTGAAAAACAAGCACGCATAGTGGATAAGGTGAGCAGGGAACAGGCTACTTGCTATTTCCTCCAAACAAGTAACATCCTAGCAGCTACTGCAAGCAGGACTTCAAAATAGATGAAAGGAAGTACTTTTCACCTGGCATGTAGTTAAATTTATGGCACTGCTGTTACCCATTGGTGGAGACCAGATGTCAGGATGCTGCAGGGCTTATCTCAGTTTTGGGTAACCCAGTGCTTCCCATAATTGCCTGCTCTGTTCCTGAGAGTGGGAGAGAGAGAGACTCGTGTGTAGCTGTGGAGATTTCAGTACGCGCAGGCAGACTGATAGCCTTGGTAGCGCTCTTTGTGGGTCATGATCATGACTGGGATGAACAAAAGAGTTGCTTTTTGACTCAGGAGACTGGGAACTTCTTTTCCAGTTTCACATGCAGTAATGGGTGATGGCAGAGTTCAATGGCACACAGTCTACCTCTATAGTGTAGAAAAGCCAGAGCATGGGGAGGTTCAGAAGGGTCTTTCCTTCTAGTACTCCTAGTACTGACATGAAAAGAATTTCCTTATTAATTTCCTTGGGAAGTAATTTGAACACGTTATCCTCGCTTGTCCTTGAATCTGGTGTTTGCTCTGTATATAGAAATGAACACTTGTACAGAACAGGTTTTATATAGTTACACAGGATATAAGCTATCTATTTACATTTTACTCCTGGTTATTATAGCTTTGCATATTTGCAGGGTCTGCTTTTAGGATTCCAGAGACATCTACATACTATGCAAAGTCTTTCACAGCCAAGAAGTTCCTGTGCTGGCTGGTGCATTTATCATTATATGAGTCCTTCTGCTGATGCAAATTGTCCTACCGCCCATAAATCTTGGAGCTTACCCTAGAATAAGGGTACCTTGAAAAGCTATTGCCTTGCTAAGAAAAACTTGCTTTGATATTAGACACCAGAGCTTAGAATCTGAAGGCATATGCTTCAGGATGGGGATGTTGTGGTTTTCTCCACCTCCCTTCCACAGAGATACTGAATTGTCCCTGCCGTCCACCTCCTAGCCTCAGGCTCCAGGTTGAGTGTCTCTGTATTGCTGTGCTGTCTGGCCTGTGTTGCATGAGGTGTTAGAATTACTGCAAGCCCCAAACCTCCCAAATCATGTATCGGGAGCCAAAAGAGATCGGAGATTATGAGGTTTTGTACAAAACACTGGTATTTCAGATGCATTGGGGGGTGCTCCTCCCAGATTAGCATGATAACCAGGTGAGGGGCAGGCGGATGATGAAGTACTGCTTGCCTACAGTGCTTGTACAGCATGCTCTTCTGGGACCCACACCTAATAGTTCTGTTCCTTGAGTAATAATACAGTGATTGTGTGCATTTTCTACTGCATTTGTACATTTTTTTCTTTTGATAATCTGTATACACGTGGTTCTCTGGCAATAAGCATGTTTGGACAGGGATTAAATAAAAATAGTAAGCAATTTGACGGAGATAAGTGGAAGTGTCTCATATCAGCTTTGCCTGTGGCATTTTTCTCCTCTTTGTGCTTACTTGGTAGGCTTGCAAAAAGATAAATATTGCAGTTTTGATAAGAAATGCTTAGAGATCAAAGTGAAATTGACAGCTTGCAGTTATCTCGGGATTTAATTATTAACCCAGTAGTTTTGGAAGGGGGTGGGAGGGCGGCAGCACACCTTGAGCAGTGTCAAAGGTACGTGAGCCATTCTCATAAGGAGGTGTGTGGTGAGCCATGTGCACAGCCCATTGCTGCTGCTGCCAGAGGAGCTGCTGACCGTGCTTACTGAAGAATTTGTTAGTTCTCCAAGCTGGGATTTGGTCCCATCGTGTCAGCTGCGGAGACTGTGCCTTGCTTGTTCAGCCCTGGCTCTTGGCATGTGGTTAGCTGTTGCACACAGCTCGGCGTGGCTGTCTCTGTGACTGCTGATCCAGGAGCATGATGTGCGGCCTATTCTCAGCCCTGGTATTCCAAGAATTGTTGGGATTTTATACCGATTAATTTGAAATGTCAGAAAACGCAAACACTGCAAAATTCTATGTGTTTATAAATGTATTTGTTAGACCTCCCCTCATCTCTGACCATTAACTCTCCTTGACTGTCTGATTTAGACTTGTGAGGAAGAGTGAATGGATGTGAGATGAATGAATCTGAATGGGGATTTAGAGAACTGGACTTCTCATTGGCAAAAGACTGCAAATGCATTGGTGCAAGTTTATGGTTTTTCAGAGCATATAGGTGGCAAGCATAAATGATTTTTTACGGATTAGTAAGCAAAGTCCAAGCCCAGAGAACTCCTCTGTAGAGGAGTCATTTCAGTCTGTCACGCTTCAGGTACAAAAGGGCAACGGAAACATCGGTAAATGCAAACAAAAAAATGCTTGCAGTTTAGCTCCTAAATGCTTAGACATGAATAGCAAGCAGCGCAAAGGCTTTGCCAGGGTATTTATATCAGGAAAGTTTCTGAGGCAATGTATAGCGTAACAGTTCCCCCAGCAATGTAGACACATCGGTTCTCAACACAGCACCAGCTGTACTGGAGGAAAATGCCCCTTACGCATAGGAGCTGCCTTTACCTACTGTGTTATACAGCTTAGCTGGAAAACATTTTCAGCATAGCACCTGGTCGTAATCACCCAAAAGCCCATTTTTCATTATAAAGGCAAAATAATCAGGGAAAGTGGAGCAGGTTGAGATACCAGATCTGGCAGTATGGACATGCCTGGTCTGGCTCACGTGCTAGACCTGGCTCAGACTGTGGTGGGAAGGGAGTGTGCACCCATTGTCGCCAGGTGGTTTCTAACACAGGTTTAGCTCTCGGTGTCTTTATCTCAATTTGGACTATCAGGTATTCTTTACAGTATGCCAGGACTAGCAACAAGCTCTTGGCTGTGAATATGTGCGGATTTTGACAGGCCGGGTTAATTCACTTACATTGGCAAATGTTGCTCATGTTCTCTGAAGTTGAGGTTCATCAAAGCCAGTGGAGGCTCTGGAAAAAAACCCCTCACCAAACCAGTGTTTGACTGGGCGTGGTGCATCAAAGCCAGCGTCAAGACTTGTGAAAGTCTGGCTGGAAGGGGCGTCCTCCTGCAGCGGGGCTGTGCATATGAGAGTTTCCCGTGAGCTCTGGGCATCACTTTGTTCTCTCCTGAAAGCAGCAGCATTGTCCCAGGCCACCCAGGCTGCTGCCTGAATGCAAGTTGCCCGATCCAGCCTGCTTTAACAAAAAACCAGGCCTGAGCCCGTCAGGGGGCGGGCATCTGCCAGGTCTGCAGGATCGGGCGCCAAACCCTGGAAATGAAACACAGCTCAGTCAAAGGAGACGGGAAAAAAAAGTCACCTGGAAAGAGTTAGCTGTTCAAACTAGGGGCTGCAGGGGGACCCTGCTTTAATCTTTTTATAGTATAAAAATTTCGTGACTGAATTAAAGCCCTACTGTTTGGACTGGATGATGTTACCTAATTCTCAGAAACGAGAGCAGCTGGCCACGATGCAGATACCTCCTAGCAAGCCCTACAGTGCACAGCACATCATTTAGCAGGGCTGTAAAAGAAAGGACATTTATTAGGGGGCTTGGGAGTGAAACTTAACGTGCTGGCTTGGCTTTTAGCTGGCCAGATTTTATTTCCAGCTCCTCTGTTTTATTTTCCACTTAAATAAAGAAATAAATTAAGCGCTTTTTGCCCGCCTTCCAAAACTGGGTTTTCGCATGCTTTTGGGTAAATCCCGTGCAGAGAGCCTGGGGGGTCTTGACATGAATGTTGTTAACCTTGTGGTGATGTAGCTAGACAGCAAAGGTCCTCTCAAAATCCGCTCTTGGGAGGATGTGGAAAAGGAGGGCAGGTAATGGAGGTGTTAAAAATCGCCTGATTGTTAGTAATTTTCACTCTGAGGCAAAACGAAAACAAAACCATGTCCTGAGTCAAACAAATAATGTGAATTTTACAAACACTTATTGCCATTTCCTGTTCCTTCTTCTTCCTGACATTCAAGCCAACCTCCAGTTGCTTAGGTTGGCACCATCAGGGTTGACATTTCTTCAGACAGATTTCCTTGCTGATGTGATTGCCAAAATGGACCTTGAGCTCATCCCGGTGGTCTTGCCCTGGTTTGTACTGGTGGAAGGTGACACTGGCTGCTCTCACACAACCCGTCCTGGCTTTACCACAGCACCCAAGTCTGCTGGCCATGGCAGCGTGTCAATCATTCACCCATAGGTGATGGGGCTAAGAAACAGCTGATGCTAATATTTTAATGCTGTTTCACAAAACGATGAAGAGCCCTTTCGAAAATGTGTCCTTGGGTGGGCCAGTCAGCAATGCTCCAAAAACCATTGGGACCTGAGGAGTCCAACCCTTATCCCAGGAAATTTCTCACTTAAAAATAAAAAAATGTAAAACCCCCCAGGGTTATTCCGTTCACAGCGTCTAGAGCATGCAAATATAAGTACTTGAAATCTTAAAGTACTAAATCTGTAATTTAAATTTTGAAAGTCCTGGAAGTGGCGCTGGGGGCACTGGGGACCTTCCTTTCTTCCAAACTTTGGAAATCAGCTTATTTCCTTATAGGGACACTTTTATTTAGCCATCCCTCCCTGCGCTAGATAATATACCTGCAGTACTTTCCACAAGAAACATGTTCATGCTTAGCGGTGCTGGCAGGATATTTTACCCTTGGATTTGGTGTTCTAGGCTTGAATGGCCTGACCTTATGCCTTCCCTGTGCTGGTGGATGAGCGCTCACACCAGCAGCGTTCTGGGCAGCTGAAGCAAAATGTTGTGATTAGTGCTGGTGGAGGGACCCCAGGGAGCGGGGTGCAGTTTTCTGGCTTCCCCGCAAGCACTGCCCGAGAGCCGGATGAGCCACCATACTCACTGTGGCTTTGCTCCCTGCCTGTGCAACTACCATCGTTTTCGAAGCATGCCTCTTTTTGTCCTTGCTGAAAGATCCTCTCAGATTTTGGGAGAGCAGCCGGTACAGAGGAGGGCATAAATGCCCATGTCTGGCACCAGCTAATGGGGTGCTGTTAATTTGTCAGTTTGGTATTAATTAAGCTGGGCAGGATCTGAGCAGCAGAGTCATCGGGTGGGCAGGGTCCCAGCAGTACACTGAGAAACCAAGAGCAGCATGAGAAGAGTGCTAAGGGCTGCATTCTGGCTGTGGGAGCTAATGCGCTGGCTTCAGCGGGAGCCATGTGCACATAACTGCTGCCAGGGGACAGGCCAAAAAGTTTAGTATTTCTCCGAACGAAGTATAAAAGTAATTATGAGCTTGGCCCGGGGTGCTTGGGGCTGAATTCATAACCATCTGGTGTTAATGGCCTGGAGTGAAACTTCAGGCGAAGGTTTCATTTCACTTATTATTCGTCAGGAAAGTCCCTGGCCAGCGACTGCAGCTTTCCTCATTAGTGGTGGAGTTTTGTACCTGCTGCCTTGTTGAGGGGCAGAGTGGATGCAGCAGCCCCAGTGCTGCTCTGCTTTGACATTAAGCAAGGGGCACAGAACATTGACAGTGAGGAACTGCTCAGACACTGTAAAGGAATTAAGAAGCCAAATGTAATACGTATCTTTCCACTCTGACATTAAATTTAATCTTACTAAAAACCCATGCCCAGGAGCCTATTGTATGGCTGTGCTCCCACGACAAAAAAGTTTCTAGGCTGAAATGTTCTCCTAGCATTGCTTATCCATGAGCAAAAGCTGGTTTTAGGCTCTTTGTTAACACAAATCTCAGCCCATCCCAGGCCGACTGGATGGAAGGACTGTGTGGAAAGCATATACTTTTTTTATTCCAACTGAAATTTTGCAGACAAAGCTTCCCGTCCCAAATGGTGGGGACAGATATTCAGTTTCTGAAGGGACCCTCGTTGGTCTCCTATTTGCTCGGCATTGGAGGTCTCCATCTGGGAGCAACCAGTGACCAGTGCCCAGAGGTGCATTGGGCAGAGACACAGAAGACTGTGACATAATAAGGTATGTTGGTAAGGGGAACCATACAGAGAGCAAAAGTGGCAAACAAGATATTAGGCTTGTCTGAGAACTCCAAGAGACACTTCCCTGCTTACTAAAATTTCTGATGGAGACTTTTAGTCATTGCTGTGCAGCCCAGAAGGTAGTGAGAGAGCATTACTCACTAACCATGAGAAACTGGAGTAAGAAATGTCACAGAGCTATTCAGCCTGCTTCTGCACAGACATTCAGGCATCTCCATTAAAAATTTTGGGTGAAAACTCAAATGTTCCGCATGGGAAATATCTCTCTTCTGTGCTTTCCTCTCTGTAGTCCAAGTACAGCAGCTGAAATACAGCTTGTGAAGGCCATCAGAGTTGTGTTCCTGGATTAAAATAAATTTTCAGCTAAAATAATTCAGTTCTTCTTTTCACCAAAAAAAAAAAAAATTTCTCGGGGCAGGGAGGTGCTTATCTTGCTTATCTTCACACTGCCCGGTAACCACATTGCCACAAAAGAAGCAAGAGCAGTAGAGATGAGAAGTCACTTTAAAAATCTAATTCCACACTGCACTCTCAGCTTCTCAAAGTCTTTGCCAGCCATTCCCCCACAACTTGATGTTAGACTCTCTCTCGTTAGGGCAGGCTGTCATGGCATGGAAAATGCTGGGGTTTGCCTCTCTCCATGGTAAGTCCTAATCATGGCGATCACACTGAGGAGCTTATCTGACCTTTAACCTTCATGGTATGTGACCATGCTGGTGGTCTCCCATGATGGTTTTGGACAAGTTTTGCATGATATCACCCTTGGCAGGACAGCATGGTAGCTTGCTGCGTATTTGCTGTAAGCTGTCCAGTTTGCATGCTACCGATGAGTTTGCGCTTGGTTTGTTGCATGTTACCTCCTTTGAGGCATCAAACTCGGACAATGTAGAAACTTTCCAGAGGTAAAATTTTGCTCTGTAAGGTGCAGAACATAACTGACCACTTTCTTTCTCCTCCTCATCCCTCTCCCAAGACTGTCAATCGCTGGCAATCCTGTGCTATGCTCCGCTTTGTTTGTGGGGCTGTGGCTTATTTCAAGACCTGTTGGGGAGGAAGCACCCACACAGCAGCACAGCCTCAGCTTTATATTTCTGCTCAATTAGCATCTTCGTCTTCTGCAGTTTTTGCCAGAATCCTGAAGGCTCCTGAATCCCAAAATATCACCTTCGGCTCTGTGGTGACGTTGCGGTGCACGGCGACGGGCCTTCCAGTCCCCACCATCACCTGGCTGGAAAATGGAAAAGCTGTAAGTTCCTCTTTTTTCATGCTTTTGGTCCCCAGAAGGCTGCTAGCATCTGGAACCACAGCCCGGGGCTTAAAATGCGGGGCTGGGAGCCATCAGCCATGGTTTCTATTTCTGCCTTTCTTAGCACCTCGCTGTGCAGTCAAGTTGAGCCCGCCTTCCTGCTGCAATTTTCTCCTCTGCAAAACACTCTCCGGCTTCTCCAGGCTGTTGCATTTGTTAATTTTTTTGCGCCTGGAAAGGTTGAGATGAAGGATGCTTTGGATGCTTACAACCTTCCTCTGAGCCAGGGTTTCTATGACTTCATTGTGGGTTTAAGTATTTCTGCAGCCACCTTTCCTCTCTTTTATCCTAATCTGATAACAATAATATGGCAAAATCCTTTATTTGGCAAACTTACTTATTTGATGAAATAACACAAACTGAGGTAGTTAGGTAGAGTGAACTGTCTTGAGGCAAAATACCTGTGGGATAGCAAATATACACACCATATTTTCAGGTTAATAGATCTGAAATTTTCTAGACTGACCTAAGTGGCACACTGAAATATGTCACCAATTTATTCCTGGCTAGAAGCACTTCCTCAAGAAAGGCACACCATCCTTAGCAGCAGTCTCCAAGAGATGCAAATCCACTGCTTCTCACAGGAAATTGTTCTGTGGTCTGATTATCCTGACCATTTAAAATAGGTGCCTGTTTTGAATTCGTCTGGCTTCCATGTCTGTATGTAGGCTATTGCAGTGCCTTCCCTTCAGCTGAACTGAAGAGTCTCCTGACACCTGATGCTGCCTCCCTAGGAGTGAGCGGTGCACCACAGTCACAGCAGCTCTGCAGCCTGGGCCTGCCATGGTTTTCCTCCAGTCTTCACATGGTTGTGATGGACATGTTTTATATTCTCTGTGGTCTTTCAACAATTTTTTTAAGGATGTGGGCCCCAGGGTGTGATGCTGTGGAGGAAGGTGGAGCAGCCGCTACTTGTAGCCTGGCAATCTGCCTCTGCTCCGTCTCACTGACCCTCTGTCAACCCTAAGTCCTTCCTGGCCATGCCCATTCCTGTGGACTTGCTTGTCCAACAGGACCAGTGAAACCTTTTGCTCACATTCCTTACTTCAGGAGGCTATCCCCATCCTGGTCTGTATCACCTCTTTGCATGTATTAAAATACATTGTTAAGGAGCCTGGGCTACTCTGCAGGCTGTTTTGCCTTCCTTATCTCCTCTAAACTTCATTGTGTTCTCCAGTATGATTAGGGCTAACTTTCTATATTCCCTCAAAGTCCCTAGGGAGAACAGTAAAGGGAGCAGATCAGCCTCTGCAGAGCCCCACGTGTCCTTGGTAGTTTCTGGTGATTATTTTGAGACAACTGCGGGTGTTCATTCAAGACTTCTTCCCCATTGGGAAAGAAACTTTCTGGGGTGGTCTGGGGTTCCTGGGAAGGGCAGAGTATTTCCAGACCACAGGCCCATGCTTTCCTAAGTTCCCACTGGCGCGTTGGCCCCACAGAGAGCTGTGTGTGAGATGATGCTCAACGCCTGCCTGGGTCACTGCCTGGCTAGTCAGATCTGCTCTGCCCAATTTCTGTCTGCAAGGCAAAGCCCAGTCCCAGAAGGTGCTTCAGACTGCCTCATTTTAAATATGGCAAGGAGAACTTAAGAGCCTGTCTCTGGGAAAGTCAGGCCAGGAAGAGGGTGGACGAGCGTACTTGTGTTTGAGGGCTGGCTCACGAGCAAGCAACGGTGAGTCATTTGAAGATGCAATGTGCCTGTGATGTTACAGTCTCTGAACGCCAACCTGTAATTGTCCTGAGGTTTAAAGAGTGGGAATCTGCTGAGGTTGTTGAACGCCTTTGAAGAGAAGGATGGAAACTCCTCTGTGCAGTAGCTGCCTTGCCTACCTAAACAGAAACACAATTCCTTTTCTTCCTGCTGTGCACCATGGGGCATCATGGTCCTTAAACTGTAGTTTTCCTCACTGCAAAGAACAAGTGAGCCAGGTGTGAAGACGTTTCTGCTTTGGTGGTGGCTGACGTGGCATTTTAAAGGCTAAAAATACCTGCTGAAACCAAAATCTTAGAGAATGTGTTTGAAAAAGGAAGGGAAATAATTAACACAAGGGAATGGTTTGAGGCTCCCAGCAGAGGAAACAGATGGCTGGTGTGGAAGTCCTAGGCATAATAACTACCTGACATTTTCACCTGTGATTTTTCACGGTGCATGTTACCGCGTGTACTGCTCGTACTGCTTGCAGCTACCTGAGTGCCCTTTTCCTCCCATGGCCCAAGGCGGGAGGAGCAATCCTGGCTTTCTGTGCTCATCAGGCACACTCCAGTACTGCCAGGAGGGGAGTTAACAGGACAGGGTACATCCGAGGCCTGAGAGGCAAGGAGGGAGAGAGGACTGGATCAGCACAAGGGGCTCAAGGAGAGCAGCCACCTCTCCTGGGTGGATGCTGGGAGGCAGGGGCAGCCTGTAAAGAAATTCCTCCTTTCCACCAGGCAGGTCCCAGCAGTGTCTTAGTGTGGAGTGGTTTCTGGGGAGAAAAAAATTCTAAAAGTAAATCTGACCAGCAGTGTAACAAAAGAGAAAATTATGAAAAAATATCCCCTGAGCTCCCATCCAACTGATCCATCCTGAGCTCCTGTCCTGAGCTCCCATCCATCTTCACTGCATAAAGGCAAAAATTATCCCTGGTCTCTGCATTTGCACAGTGACTGGGACACGATCCATCCCTGGTGCAGTACTTACAATAACTCTGTTGGTCTGGTTATTTAGTGATTACTTCCCGTGCACATTCCCTCATGACAACTCCAAGTTGAGCTTGAGTGAGGCAAATCAAATACATTATTTCCAGCATTTTCTTTTCAGAGAGAAACCTGTCTGCTTACTGAGGATGTGATAGAACACTGACACATCCCTTCTTGCTTTTTCAATTATCGCTGTTAATACCTTTGGAATCGGCGACTTGTCCTGTTGAAATCACGTTTCTACTAACTTCCAGGGGGGTCAGAGTGATCTCTCTAACCTCTCAGATAGACGAGTAGGTAGAGTGCTTTGCTGGGATGGATCCAAGGAGACAGTTGTCACTGTCCTTAGGGTCAGGTTGCACTGTTAGGATTCATGGGCAACCTAATCATGCTTGAATTGCACTTGATGCTTCCTATTAGTAAGAAAGGTAAAGCAGGCAATGCTGCTCCTTCCTACTGCTTTTGCAAGGTAAGAGTCTTGGTGTACCATATCCTTCTACTTTAATAAATGCCATATGAGCAGGAAAGACTTGAGGATAAAATCAAGCCCAGCTGGCCAAAGTCATCGTGCTCCAAGCTCATTTACCTGTGCCCTTCCTTGCTAAGGCATGAACAGGCAAACAATCTACTAGAAGTCCTGTAGCAATTAGCCAATTCAATTACATGAGCAAAACTGAGACTATAGCACTGTGGAACTGAAATTAGTTGCAAAAGTACTGCTCAAGTATGAAATATGAGAAGCCTTTAACATTTGCTTTTGTCTGGAAGTCAGCTGCTATGAAACCACCAAAATAACGCCAGCGGCTTTAGCTCTCTGCCACTTCTGTCTTCTTGCTATATCTTTCTCTGCCAATTTAAATGTTTGGGACTAGGTCACTTAGATTTTTCCTTGCTTTGTTTGTTCGCCTTTGTTGGAAACAGCATTGCACTGGGGCTTTTCACTCTCTTAGGTTTCTGCAGGGTCTATAGCGGAAAGTGTCAAGGACAGAGTGGTTGACTCCAGACTGCAGGTGTACGTCACCCGACCTGGCCTGTTCACTTGCCTCGCCACGAACAAACACAGCAAAGCTTTTGGAGCCGCAAAAGCTGCAGCAACCATCAGTGTTTCAGGTATGCTGGGAAAGAAGGTGTCGTTAACTTTTTACCCTTGCCAATAGCAGTCCTAGCTACTGTGCTGGGGGAGAGGAAAGGGGTGTGAAGTACTCGGGATGAGGAGGGAAAGCCTTGGAGAGCTGATAGTGTGCAGGGGGCTAAATCTGAGTACAAGTGCCTCCCCTGCCAGGCTATTTCCTCATATATTCTTACACTTTGTAGACTGGCACAGCTGTCATTTCCTGAATGTTTGATGCTGTCTTGTACTTTGTGTCCCAGAAGCACACTTGCTAAGTTCATCCATGCGGAGGAAGTTGTGGCCATGGCCCAGCATTGGTATCACCTAACAGCAAGGTGAAAATAACTTTCGTGAGCACTTTGGCTTCTCAGAGGGTTGCATCCAGAAAGCAGCGAGATTGCTGTTGGAGCAATACCCTGCCTGGGATAACCTCTGCTCCCAGGACATCTCCCAAATGGGGAAAGGAAGATCCAAAGAGGAGAAATACCAATGGTCTGAGCTAGTTGACAGAATTTATCACACTGAGAGAAATATGGCAGCTTGTGCCTTCCCTCTTCGGACAGGCAGGGAGGTTTAGTTAGAGGAAAGAGGAATCATCCGGGACTCCAGATGGGTGGTAGCCCTGCTCCTGCTGTTAACCAGGCATACATCTGCTCCTCTCGTCTGTGCCTCAGTTTCTGCTCTGCTGAGAAAATAACCATGCCCTTTCTTACATTGGGCATTGAAACCTAGCAGCAAGCTCTGCCCCATAAGAAACTCAGCAGTTAGTTAGTACCGTATTTTGTGTCCCCACTTCTGCTTTTAGCCCAGGCAAGGCTCTGCCCCACGAAGCAGAGCTCCAAATGCAGTAGGGAGGGCAGGTGCTTTAGGCTGGTAGGAGAACTTTGCTCCAGGCAGTCTCTGCTCAGCAAGAGGGGAGCAGCCTCCCAGACTTGAGCAGGAGCCTGCCTTGACCTTGTCCAAGCTCCCAAGGGTCCCACGGTAGAGGTGTCCAGGTCCTTGGATGATGCTCAGAGCTTCCTCCCTGTGCCAGCACAGCCCAGCTCCCTGCAGTGCTGCAAGTGGGGAGCACAGCCTTGTGCCTGTGCTGCTCCCTGGTTTCTCACACCTGTTACAGCTGCTGCCTGCAGTAATAGGTGATGGGTGGCTTAAACAGAGGATGCTATTTGCCAGTTATGTAGGACCCAAAGGATAAGGGTAAAGATGTGGGTTTAGGGTGCAACAGTCCGCCTCGGCAAGAATTGCAGTCAACAATCCACTTCCACCTCATCATTCCCTCTCCCCATATGGTGTCCAGTGCTGCCAAACTCTTTTTCACCACAAGAAGGTGCAAAATAAGGATAGAATTGAGTTGCATCCTTTTCAGACAGCTTACAAGTCTCAGACAGATTTCCTAGCATGGAAATCTTAACTCCCACATCTCAGAGGGGGCAATGAAGTGTCACTGATGTCTTTTCCATTTCTTCTTTCTCCTGGCTCATCCCAATTGCTGGATCCGGTGCCTTCCGGCAGAGTGGAGGTAAGAATGACTTTCTGCAGCTGCCTAGGGGCTTTCTCTTGGCCAGGGAGGAGAAGGATGATGAATCAAGGGGATTTGGTTAATTTTGCTTAAATGCAGGGAGTGGGTTTCTGGATGCCAAGCATGCAGATGATGTTCACCTGAAAGGAACACTGAGTTTGTTTATACAGGCATAATTAGAGACTGGGACCAGGTAGATAAGGATGTTTCAGTGTCAAAGAGTGGATCACACATCAGCAAGGGTGCTTAAAATACAGCAGTGGGGAGAATATTCTGAAGTAAATTCTGTTCACAGTTACATATCCACAAATTCACTGACCTTATAAATTTACAGGCAAAATCTTAACTGCAAGTTAAACTCCTGTCTGTACACAGCCAATAAATTTATTTTGGTTTGGTGATCACCAGATTAGTGCAAGAGAAGTTCAGTCATTTTTTCCAAGCAGAGTTATGCATGGATAAAGCTACTTGTGTGTGATCAGACATGCACTTTTTCTTAGTATTTTTTTGAGTACCAAACACTTTGGCTATTTTTTTTTCTTTTTAGAGTCCTAGCATGTTTCTACAGGCTGCACTGGCAGATCAGTCTGGAATGAAAATGAGAGGCTTAGTCTGTGAGGAGGGCTGGTAGCTACTGGCCCTCAAAGTAAAGAACAGAGCCTGAGAAAGCCTGAGCAAATGGCTTTGCCACTCTGCTGACACAGGCTCCCTGCCAAGGCCCTTGCCTCCTTCACAAGGGCTTGCAAGGTTGATTCAGGAAGTTTGAAAGTGATTTAGTGACCACCCGATGATGATGGCAGACTTATGCCTTACACCTGCACCCGTGTAGGTGTGACAGGCATGGGAACAGTGATCAAATACTCAGCCCTTCTGTCCTGCAGTTGTTCTCAACATTTGCTGCACGAAATTCCCTTTCTGTGACAAGGCGTTGTGAGAAACATGTTGTGGCTGCCTCTCCATTGCAGCCTGGTTTGTGTCTCCCTGCAGGTTTTAAAAAAGCAAGGGAACACAATATTAGCACTGGTGGCTCTTGTCAGGCTTCTTCTGCAGCCCGTTGAAGTCAGCAGCACAGCTGCCCCATGCATACCTGTGCCTTCTTTTGCCTTTTGGGGCACAGGAAGGACGCACCTTTCAGATTAAGCACAATGGGCATCATCAGGAAAATGTGAAAAACATGTTCCCTCACATGCCAAGGACAGCTCTGGCAGGGTGCTGGGGACAGCATGGTGTTGTGGGGAAATATTCTTTGTGCCAGGGAGATGTCACAGGCTGTGAGACCAGTGAAGGATGCCTGGGAGTGCCTGTGTCACACACAGGTGTGTTTGTGGAGCCTGGGGTGATGCAGGGTGTCATACCTTCACTGCTGTTTTGGTACTACCTCAAGGAATCTGTGCCTTCCTGTATTTTTTAGCCAGTGCAACATATAGGAAAAAGTAGGAATTAAGAAAAAAATGACATGGAGCTCAAAGTAGGGCAGCTAAACCAGAGCCAGAGAGTGTCATCTGCAGAGAGCAGCATCTGAAAAGCTGAAAATTGGGCATCCTGTGTAATCCCTTGTCCTTGTACCTCCAGCTTTCCAAAGAAAAACAGCAAGAACCCCCAGGGTTGACAATGGATGATTATTTGGACAGGGGAAAGAAATAAAAGGCAAAGATACAAATAACTCTGCTGGCTACTCCAAATGGTTGGCGTGTTGTGAATTGAACTCCCTGACCCCACTTAAACTGGCCGAATGAGCGGTGGGGACAGCTGCACCCAGCCCTCCTCCCCTCCCTATTCGGCTGTCTGTCGCACCCGCGGAGGCCGTTTTCCCAGTTTTCCCCCCTCACTAAGGGCACTGCATCCCACAGGCTGCCTGAGCGGAGGGCGCATCCTCACCACAGACCTTGCTGCCGTGGGGCAGCCATGGGAGCTGCTGGGAGCATGGCTGACCTGTGCATGCCCTCACCCTACTGCTCCCTTTTGATGGCCGTGGGGAAGAAGGGAAGGAGGGATGACAGCCGTCTCCTGCTAGATACTAAAAACGCGGGAAAGATAAATAAACAGCCCATGAAGGAGCCAACCCTGCTGTGCTTTTTATAGCTCTAGCATAGTTCTGGCCCCATGCTTTGTGGCAGGAGCTTGCAACGTGGGAGATGTGGTGAAGGGTGGAAAAGATAGACCTTGCAGGGAAGCGCCAGAAGGAAAACCGCAGAGGCTTGTGCCTTTCTCCTCCCTGTATCTCCCACCTAAATGTGTGTGGGAGAGGGGCAGGGTCAGGAGGGGTGCAGGAGCTGAGGAGGGGCAGGCAGGAGCTTGGCTGGTCTGATCTTGTGAAAAATTTCCTGGCACGTGTTGGGTGGGACTCACCACCCTCCTGCTAATCGAGTCTATCCAAAATTAAACTGTTGCTTGTCAGGAAAGCAAAAACTCCCGAGTTATCACAGGTGTACAGCAAGCAGCATGGCTGATCTCTACTGCAGGGAAGCAGGAAAACAAAACATTTCCCAATTAGGGCATGGGCGGAGGGTGAGGGGCCATGCTAGGTCACAGTCATGCATGATCGCTTTGTCTTTTTGCCCACTTAGAATGCTAGCAACCCTTGGCCAGAGCCTCAGCCCTGGAGCTCACCAGGAGAGGCCTGCATACTCACCAGGGCTCCTTGCAAAAGTTTCATTTTTGGGTGGTATTAGCTGTTTTTAGTGTTTATAACCATCTACACTCCCCTCCGTCCTCTGTTACCCTTACAGATGTCACTTTATTCAGAAACAGGGCTTATCCATCTTGCTCCTACAGGTGTTTAGGGCTGTGAGCTTACTGTGTGTGTATGTTCTTGTCCTCAACAGCAAGCTGTACAAGGGTGATGCAGGCTACTGCAGCACATACAGAGGTGAGGTGTGTAGTGCTATCTTGGCGAAGAATATTCTTGTTTTCTTCAACTCCTCCTATGCTGACCCAGAGGAGACCCAAGAGCTGCTTGTGCACACTGCCTGGACTGAACTGAAAATGGTGAGTTCATTCTGCCATCCGGCCGCTGAGTCTCTGCTGTGTAACTACATCTTCCAGGAGTGCAATCCCTCGGGAGCTGGGCCAGCCCCAAAACCAGTGTGCAGGTAAATGAAAAGAAATGCTTATCTTTCATTTTGTGGGGACGTGTAGGCAGCAGGGGAGTGGTGAGGGTCTGTCTAGACCTGCAGTGTCACTGAGTGAAAATGGGCTGTCTAGGTTTGCATGGGTTTTCCCTTTGGTCTCTCCTCTGTACACACAAAGATGACCTGATCCATCTTACTCTGTGCTCATTGCTAGGGTATGGACTGACTTTCAAGCCCAGACATCTGTGTTATATCAGTCTTTTAGCAGACAGTGTTGAAAAGAAATATCCATTTGACTGACATAATTGATTTAAATAATTAACATATTGCTATCGGTTAAACCTTACTAGGCCAGTATGTACTCATTATTACTATCAAAAGTAATTGCTTGTTTGGAATTTTGGCTAAATATGGTCACAATGCATGCAACAAATCTGGCTAAGGCAATACACTAATCATTCAGCACTTCCCACCACAACGAAGATGAAACAAAAAAAGATTACACCAGAGACACTGCCAGTGTAATTGTACCTATTAAACCAAACCTCCCATCTGGCTCTTGTATCCTCCCATATGCAGAGAAATGTGTATTGAAACAGGTCTGGCAGGGACCCTGAGGAGTCCAAAGCATCTCTCACTACAGCTAATCCACTGCTGACAGGTGTTTGTGCAACACGTCCCAGCGACAAGAGACGCTGCTCCCTCCCCATGCAACCTTCTGAGCAGCCTTTCTCTCATTGCTCCTTGTCCTCCCACCATGGCCATGGAGACGAGTTTCTTCCCTTACTCTCTGCAGCAAGATTTTACATCTTCCCGAACTTCTCAGACTAGAGTAAATTAGGTTTTCCCAAGTTCTGCTCATAGCTCTTGCTTTTCCAGTCTCTGAAGCTTCTGCTCCTCATCTTTCTTGAAGCGCTAAATATATATATAGCCTCTAGCCCAGATTCTGTTAACGTTAACTATAACAGAACAATGATTGCCTGGTGTGCCTTGCAGAGGACAGCCCCATGTAGATGTCTCAGGGTGAAGCTTTCTTTTTCTCTTATAAAACTTTTGTCCACAACAGATTCATGTCCATTTTCAGCCTTTGGAGGATTGTTGTCTGGCATTACCCATTTCATGTCTGGGCAGCTGATACCCCTGCCTAAGTGCAGTCCTTTGCTCTTGTTCTCCTTGAACCACATCTTAAAACAGATCATTCAGATTCGTGTTTATCAGGAAAGCAGCTCCAACTCTAGTGTCTTAAGTAAAATACAGGACTTCTCTGCAGACATGGCAAGCACGCTGCCAGCTGGACTCAGGCCAGATGTAGTCTACTAGCAATTATTTTTCCAGTTATGTAGGGGCTTTTTAGGACAATCATCAGCATGTTGTTTTTGTAATCTGGACCTTTCTCATTGCTCCTCCTTTAATATCTCTAAAACATAGGCACAGAGGAAAGTCCCAGTACAAAGCTTGACAATATGTTGCGTTCTCTATTTGGTGCCTACACTGTTCAGTATTCCTCTGCCAGCACAGTAGTGGCATATATCCTACAAAAGAAGCGTATGTGCAAGTATCCATAGGTAATCATGCAGCCAAGTACTGAAACTCACTTTTTGCTGGCACACTCCTCCCTGCCACCTTGTTGTTCTGCTCTTTGTCATTGTGCCCTTTAGTTCATGATCTCTCTGCCTTTTTTCAAGATGTGTGACAGTATTTATATCTGAGCCACATATGCACAGCACATTTGGCAGCTAAGGATTTTGCACAGTGCTCCACGAGGCATTTCAGTGAGATCTGGGTCTCACTTAATTTACTGCTGCTCATGAGTGACCCTGCTGGACCAGAACTCATGGTGATTTGACTGAAGGCCTGCACTTCTGGGGCGCTTCTGAAGTCAAAGTATTATAAATCAGCATAAATCTACATTTGATCTTGAGCTAACAGGCACTGCATTTACAAATATGTCGAAATCTCAATGGATTTTCCTGGCATCATCTTTCTTCAAATCCATGAATCAATGTTACATTTTTTTCCCCTTTAAATATTCTTCCCCATGATTTTAATGCAGGTTTAAATGCAGCTTTCTTCATGACAAGAACCCTGGAATGACATCCTTCCTGTTTTCTGTTCCCAGAGCACATCAGCTGGACAACAGCTCTTCCAAAGCCCTAACCCAATACTCCTTTTGATAACTCAGATATCTAATACATACTTCTGAACAGTCGAGTCCTGTGGGGGATCTTGAACACATTTCACATGGTCTTGGTTACTTTCCAATTATCTTATCTGCTTTTTACTGACAACTTTATACCTCTCTGCAGAAACTGGCTAGACTATAACGGTTTTCAGCTGAAATACTTTATGAGTATGATTTTAACTATGTCAGAGGCTAGAGAATTTTTGAGGGACATATTTCCCTTAACATATTTCCATATGTTGTTGTCTTTTTATTTATTCTCTGCACTATTTTTTCTCTCCCCATGTAATTTTTTGTGTTCATTTTGGTTTGGAAGCTAGCTAGCAAGAATAACAACTGACAAACAGACTGAGTAAAGCTTTTATAAAAATAATCAGGGGATAAAGCAAGATGAAGTGAAATAGACGAAAACAACATGGGAAAAATTTTGCTTCATATAAGTCAAGATGCAATTTGATTAAAATTAGAGTTTTCCTGTTTTTAAGGGAAAGTGATGTGTCATCTCATAATTCTTGATTACATCTGCCTTTTACCACTAGCTGCTTCTGTGTTAGCAAGACAAAACCCCTCAATTTCTGTTTCAACCACTGCTGATATGAAGTGACTAGGCTGCAGGGAACAGTCACGTGTTGGCAAACGTCTCACTTTGGTTGGGTCTCTGTGTACCCACCTCCTTTCAAACAGTCCTTTGTGGTTCCTAAAACATTAGTGGCTCATTTGTCCTCTTCTGCTGATGCCGTTCTTTGTCCATCTGTCACTTACATGACATAAAATTTCTAATAATAATCTGAAGTAATCTTTGCATATGATCTCATCAAGCTCTTGCTGATCAGCATTATGTGTTATAACAATGGTATGAACCCAGCTTGAGGAGACTGACCATCCCTCCCTCTGGCTGCCTCACCATGCTCCTGGGCTGGATTTGTAGGTGAAGAGAACCTACTTTTAATGCTGGAGCAGACAGGATTGCAGAGGAAAGGCCTTTTACATTTTGCAGTTGCACACCGAATAGGGCCTTGTTTAAGGATGCTCAGGCTTCAGGAGTGAAGGCAGCTAATGCAGTCCAGATCTCCTAAGTGTCAGCCAGCACTTCATATGCAAGACTTTCTCATTTCCCTAGCTAAACATTTCTTTACTTCAGAAGGTCATTCCTGTTCCACATGTTGTTTAACATAAAAAAGATAAATTACACCATCTGGCTGCATTCTGGCTTTCATGGAAGCGAGGAAGGAATAAACTAGCCCTGGCTAAAACCAAGCACGGGGCAGCTGGGCTTCAATGGCTTCAGCCGGCAGACTTGGAGGGCATACATTGCTGTTGCAGAAAAGCTGCTGCCCTGGTAGACTTTCTAATGTTCTCCATCCTTTGGGTGCTTTGAGGGTTATCACTGTTGGTAGTCATCACTGAAACTCATGACCATCTGCTCTTGCCAAAACTGTTAGCAGACTATAAGTAAAGAAACTGCATGAGCTCACCAGGTGATGAATTTGGCTAAAACCTTCACCGTGGATCCCAGCTGTACCTTTCTGGATCATTGTGTCATCTTGCACATGACCTCAAAGCTGGTTTTGAAACTCAGGCTGTCCAGAATGAGTACATAAATAATCAAATCACTGAATCACTGATGAATTGACTAATGCAACAAACCCTCAAACTTTACAGTACGGTACTGTAAAGTCCTTCCTTCCTTCCTTCCTTCCTTCCTTCCTTCCTTCCTTCCTTCCTTCCTTCCTTCCTTCCTTTTCCTTCCTTCCTTTTCCTTCCTTCCTTCCTTCCTTCCTTCCTTCCTTCCTTGATATTTCTGCCTTGGCCTTCTTCACAAACAGTTTCTGATCTAAGGAATATTTAAACACCCAAAGCACTTCTTGTCAGTGAATGTTTCACATCGATGGAGGTAATACATTAGGAAGGAAACAGTTAGGTCTCTTTTTCTGCCAGGCATTGTAAAGTTTTGATGCAGACAGCTGACAGATAAAAAAGGGGCTGAAAGGTGACCGTGGAGAAAAGAAGAAAATTGGATGGGTGATTCTGTGAGATTAAAAATACAGACAAATATTTAGTTTAAGAAGCTTAAGAATTGCAGCTTACCTTCTGTCTTTAATAGATGACACTTTAATGTACAATCTACAGACAGGTGAGATTTTTAGAATGCACCAAAAAATGCTAAGATAATTCCCAGACCTGATGTTTATTAGTAAAAGATGTCAATAAATATGTAGGAAAAGGTGGGAAAGAACTGCTCGCAGACTGTGATGTGTGTTGTGTTTTGAGCATAACCCTGCTTCATTAAAAATGTAGCTTTGTGGGTTTCCTAAAGGAAGCTGTTACATTTTAAACAGAGTTTCCTTTATGGTTTATGAGCCAGACAGACTGGCCTGAAGAGGCATAGCCCCATTAATGGATTTCTGTCAGCCTGCATAACCTGCACACCACTGCTAAGTGCAGCCATTGTTATCAAGCCATTGACTGCTGTATTTCACTGTTTTTTGCAAAATAATGTAGAGAGAATTGCCTTGCTGTAAAGGATCTCTACTGCTTTAAGGAATGGCTCTCAATGGAGGAAAACTCTCAGAAGGGGATTTACAAGCCGGGACTGTTGCTCCTCGCGCTTCCTGAATGCAACAGGCTGCCCAGCCTGCACCAGGACCCCAGCGCATGCACCCGCATCCCTTTCTTTGGTAAGGTGGCACGTGCTGCCCACTGTGCAGAGAGTCGTGGCCTTGGTGAGGGAGGGGGGAATGATATGATCCATAATTTACAACTAAAGTAAAGGCTCACGGTGGGTACCATGCTGTCAGCACCTGTGCACAGAACTGTGACAGCTGCATCAGCTGTTTGCCTGTCTCTTCTGACTGGGGCGCGGGAAAAATTCCTCAAGCAAATAAAGCCTGGCTCTTTATTGAGAAGGTCACTACAACCTCATTTCCAAAATCAGTCTTAATGATAGCAAAATTGCCATTCAGGTGCCACTGCAAAGAAACAAGATGCTTAAGCACACTGCTGGGAGGGAACTTATTTGCATTCTCCTAAGCAGGCACTCAGTTATACCACATCCTGGGCAACCCCTCCTTACGTCTTGTCTTTTTACAGATTTTAAGAAGGAGAATATAACCAGTAAGTAGACTGCTCCAGGCTCTATGTTTCTAGAGATGGACATGATATTCTTTGTTGAAGATGCAGCTTGCATGGCATTTTTGTGTTTTGTTGTGGTCCTGGCTGGCTGGATTCAGGTTATTACCAGGGAATGCTTGAACTTCCACATCCAAAGCATGGGGAAACACAAGCTCTTCAGGGCTTGGTGAGAATGTCAGCTGGCAACTGTTGAAGGTGATTAGAGAGGCATAGTGCTTTTAAGTGGTACCCTCCCTTCCAGCTCTTCCCCCTTCTTTCTACCCATTGCTTCTAGTTTTGCTTTACCCATATTTAGTATTTCTGGTACTACTACTGAAGTCTGACGATTTCTTGTGTGACCCCCGCCATGAGCAACAGCGAGACCCAACCACTCCCTGCAGGGCTGTTTAACTTCTGTTGGCCTCCTGCCCTGCTGATGGTCACAGCTGAAACATCCAGCTCTTCCAAACTGGCATGCAACTGCAGTTTAAAGCTCAGCCACTGAACTTGTCTAGTTGGAAAGAGGAAGAACAGCGCCTCCCTTCTGCCATGCTTCTGAGCAGGTGAGGTCTGCAGGTTTGGCAGCGGCAGGCACCTTCTGCATTGAGAGAATGTGAGAGAAAGTGAGAATTTTGGTTCATTTTCTTTCATGGGAAGGCCTTGGCTCCACCTGGAAACCCAAGGCCCAGATACCCAGTGCTGCACACCTCGAAGGCAAATGCTTTAGCACCCTGTAAGTGCTCCAGTATCACTGCCCAATGCTTACAGCCTGCAGCCAAACCCTCCCTGGGGAAAGGAGCACAAGGCGGGGATGCTAGCAGATGAGTAGTGCGTTCACAGAATGGTTTCAGCCTCCCCTTGGATGTTTGCAAGTTCAGGACATGGCCTCTGTCTCCTGTGTAAATGTCTGACCTTTTTGTTCAGATTTCACAGAGTGATATTGCACAGATTTGCACTATTTGGTCATGAATCAGGGAGACATAAGAGTAACATTTTAGTGATATTTCCCCCTTTTTTACTTTAGAGACAGTGTTATGTGCACAAACGTTTGGGCAGCATGAACTCAACTGTTTTCTGCTTTGCCCATCAAAGCTATTCATTAAAGCCCAGTTGGACCACCTTTATGTCCTTATTGTAGCAAGACCATGTATGAGACCATCTGCATTTTTCAGGCCACCAAGGACTCAAGGGTGCTTCCTTAGTGTTGCTGTTGCTCCAAAAGCCCTCCACATTGCTCGTCTTAGGTGCACACTGATCTTTTCAGATTGGTTTATTTCAGACCTGCGTAAAAGTTTTTTTCATGTTGGTTATTAGCTCACTCATGGGGCAGGTCTCAGGCATTGCTTTCCTTGCCTTTGAATGTGAGACATTTAAAATGCTGGACTCAGACACAAACTATGGTCTCGCGTGGCTTAACAAGATTTTAGACTTCTGAAGAGCTACAGGTGCTGGTCATGTGGGGGCTGTTAGCTTGTTGCAGATGCGAGCCATAACTCGGTAGCTTACATATCAGTCAAAGAAGTCCAAGTTAGAGCATTTTACTAGTTATTTATGATGGGTTAAGTGTGCTTATGAAGTCCATGGCCTTTCCTATACTGAGGTGTTTGCATGCTTTGGGCTACAGGAACTTGATCCTCTGTTCATGCTCAATTACCTGGAGCAAACATTGCCATGGTGGTGTTTCTTCCTACCCATATGTAGTGCCTGGTGGAAGTTCAGAAAGCTAAGTGTCTATGACAGACCCATAACTGCAATTCTGAGTGCAGTGGGTGATGCAAGAAGAAAAGAGCAGACAGTCATCACAATGCATTTACTGTGTTTCTCCTACAGGAGAAACAGGACCTGCAAGGTTAAATTAAAATGCTTAGCCTTTGTCTCAAACTTGGATCAAAACTTATCCAAAGCCTTCATGAAGCTGAAAGAGATTTGCTTAAAAAAATAATTATTTTAGAGCAGGTCAGGTTTCTTCATGGTTTTCTTTTTCTGAGTGTAAGAACACAATAGAAAATAAAATCATGACAACAGTGTTTACTGGCTTGTTAATTTATCTAACAAGGTTAATAATGCAGTGGACCTTTGTGCACGCCATCGACAAGAATGCTAGTCCTTGGTCAGTGAAGTTTACGTAAGATTAGCTAGCATGTGTTAAAGTGTGTAAGGCTGCACGTCCTCTGTTGTCTTCCTGATTCATAGCATGCATTACAGTCTTCTATAAGGACATGTCTTGCTTACATTTATGTTTTGGGAACATATTCCTGCAGTAAAAATCAGCTCAAGATTTTCTGCTTAATTTTTCTGCAGCTGGAGTAAGCCTTCTGTATGGAAAGTGAACTACACATTCTTCATTACAAAGAACGTTATTTTATACTGATACTATTCCTTCAGATCTGTAGTTGCGTTCAGTGTGTGGTTTCCACACATGCTGGAAACCATAAACTGCTTCCAAACATTCAGCCTAAGAGGACAAGCGCTGAACAGAGGCAGGAAAGAGGGATACTACTGTGGGATTTTATGAATCCCAGCCCTCTTCTACCTACCGCAGGAAGGAGGACGTCTTCCTGTTAGTCCCCCTGTAAGACTGCAGGCTGGGAATCATGAAATCAGTGCTGCAATTTGCTTTCTGCCATGGTTTAGCATGGGTGGCTTCACTGTGGTTCTGCTCTGCACTTTCTGTGTGGAAGCGCTGTGAACTGGGTAGATGCAGTGCAACCATCGCAGGCACATGGCCCGTTTCCTCAATCTGAAAGAGCTCCAGTTCCCTCTTTGGAGTTTTACCAGATTTGATCATATGTATTGAGCTCAAAATCCATTTAAGTCCAAACAGGAGGCTAAGCAGTTCCCTGCCTGCAGTTCTCTGGTCCTTTTATGTGCTTCAGATCTGCTAATTGCCACATGGTCTTGTGTAACAAAATGAATTTTACTTTTGTGAGTCCCCACTGCAGGATATGGTCTGAGATGCTTTGTCCCCATGTGTTGTTTTTTTTTTCCCCAGGGACTTGCTACAGCGGCAATGGCCAGTTTTACCAGGGTTGGGCCAACGTCACAGCCTCCGGCATTCCCTGCCAGAAATGGAGTGACCAGGTGCACATCAGTGTGAGACCCACTGAATGGAGAGCCATGCTTGAGATTTGCTTTTCCAAAGTTTCCTAGAGCCAGGCAGCCCAGTCCCAGTAGAAGGGCTGAGCAGGGGACTCATTCTTGAGTTCACTGGTGTTTCACACCTTCTTCATATTTCAATCTGCAAGTTCCCCTTCCCATGGCAAGATGAATTCTCTGTCATTCTGGCAGGCTACTGAAAGGCTGTTTTACCTCTGCCTTTCTTTGCTCCTGTGTTTTGTTTGGTTTTGTTTTGCTAATACCAGCAGGAAAAATGCAACACTAATCCAATTTGTTTCCTCCCCCAAGGCTCCCCACTTGCACAGGAGGACTCCTCAGGTTTTCCCTGAGCTGTACGATGCCGAGAATTATTGCCGCAATCCAGGAGGTGAGAACGAACGTCCCTGGTGCTACACAAAAGACCCATCTGTGACCTGGGAATACTGCAGTGTGCCTCCCTGCAGAGATGGTAGGCAATGGCAATGTATGATTTCTGCCACTGTGGTTGTTTTGGGGCCATGCAAGGTGTTTGCATCCTGAGCGCTCATGGCCACACATGGTCTGTTCTGTCTTCTGGATTCAGCCAGTCCTGGTTCTTGTCATAGATTCACTCAGCAGCTTTAACCAGAAGGTGTAACATGCACTTTAAAGATGGGAAAATGATGACAGGCAAATCAAGCACTTTGCCCCAGATTATATTAAGACCAAAGGATGAAATCAAATTTCCTGTGATGTTATGAAAAATGGATTTGCCACACTGTGTTTTGAGGAGAAGGTAGGGTTTGGGGCTGTTTTGCAAAGTTGGTTTGCCTCTGGTGATTTTTTTTTCAATAATAAAAAACAATTCTAACTAAAACCAGACCTGAAAAAGATGGAAGCAGACTTTCTGTTATTTCTTGTTAAAGGACAGAACAATTTTTGAAACGTGTTTCATCCAAGGCGCACAGTTTCTAGATCTCAGTGTTTGGAAATAAGTCCATTCTGCTTGGATGGAGAGCAGTGGTTCTCTGGACTTCAGGGAACACAAGTCAGTATCAGTTTAGTTGGCCTTAAAAAGAATGGTTTAAATTTCTTTCTGTTCTCAATCATTGCATGTGCTGATTAGCATTTTCTAGAATATCTCAGAAAGTACTCAGCAGCTGGGTCTTTTTTTCCTAACAATACAGACAAATATATTTTACACTAGTTTACCATATTGCTCCATAAAGACAGTGAGATGCACATTATTGGAAGCAATGGGATATTTCAGGAAAGTATCACTGTGTACTTACTTGGTCTTATACTGCTCCCTGCAGATTCCTTTCAGGACACATGATACATTGTGGTCCATATTGTAGACCACTGATCTTTCCTACTGCAGACATTACTATATTTGAATACTGTCGAGACTGTCAGATTTGATCTCCTGTCTGTAACTCTTGCAAACATTCCTTATGAAAATTGTGTTCCCAGCTCAAGGGGAACTGTGTCTTGGTCTTTATCAAATCCTGGGTTCTCACATTTGGCAAGCAGAAATGGGTTTACTTCCTGCAAACCAGGCTTCCCTAGTATGGTCATCTCATGGAATCATACGGATTTATCTGTCATGTCAGTAATTCCCAGGACATCAGACTGACTCCGTAAATACCTTAGAGAAAGCCCTATAAACTATCAGAGGCATAACCTTCTGATTTTGTTTGCATTACAGCATCATTATCACTAGGAACAAGAAAACCAAATGGAGAGACTCCAAATCTCCCCCCTCCTCCTCCCTTTTCCCCTACATACTCCATGACTGTTATCATCTCGATCATCTCCAGCTTTGCCCTGGTCATCGTCTTTGGCATTGTCACCCTGGTTTGCTGCCGTCGGCGAAAGCAGTGGAAAAACAAAAAAAGGTAAACCTTGGGACTTAATTCAAGGCAACAAATGCTGCTTTGAAAGAGGGCTTGACTGTTTCTGAGAGCATAGTCCTGCAAAGTCCTGGTAGGGGGCGAGCAGCCCTCCCTTTGACTGTAGCAGCCCAGTGCAAGCTTTGGCAAGTCCCTGTGCTGGAGCAGAAGGTGGCCTGGTGACTGTTTTGGCGTCATGGTGTGACACCGTGCTGCAAGGCTCTTTCAACAGCCCTGAGTGCCCTCCCTTTTCCATCTTGGAAGAAACCAGCCCTGGAGGAGATGCAGATAGTTATCTCCTGTTTGAGGATTGTGCATACATTGACCAAAATCTGCTTCATTGTTTCAGAGAGTCAGAGACACCAACACTCACCACTCTGCCCTCTGAACTCCTCCTGGACCGGCTGCACCCTAACCCGATGTACCAGCGGATGCCCCTTCTCCTCAATCCAAAGTTGCTCAGCCTGGAGTATCCCAGGAACAATATTGAATATGTGAGAGATATTGGGGAAGGAGCATTTGGGAGAGTCTTCCAAGCAAGGTAAGTGGCCTGTGTGTGAGTTCTCTTTATCTGGAAATACCTGGGAAAACTTGACAGTCAGGCAACTGCTTATCTGGGCTCTAGAAATCGTTCATTCATTCAAGCCAAAATCATATGCATGTGCACCAAATGGTACACTCAGGCTTGAATAATTGTTTCTGTTGTCCACTGGTTTCTGTTGATATTTGTTAAACTTCTGTTAGAAATGACTCTCCTGTTCCCTCTAGTAGATGTAATGTCTTACATACCAAAATCTGGTGTAAAAGCTTAGCTAAATTTATCATCACTGTTTTTGCCAAGAGTATAGCCTGTGATATGTGACCTATTGTGAAATTCTTGCATTTCCCAGTATTTACAAATTGTCAGTGTATGGTGTCCTCCATTACAATTACCACAGAGGGCAACGTGTCATGTTGCAGTTAGGTCCTGACCCAGTTTCCATTTGATTCAGTGGCAAAACCAAACCAAACCAAAAATCCCCTAAAAACCCAACCCACTTAGGACAACAATTTTTTTTGTGTGTGTGTATCCTCTTAAGTTACTCATTATTTATTCTTGGGATTTGCACCCATTGTTGCCTGTTTTAAATTTAAGATATTAGATGAGATCGCAGTTCTGTTAAATCTCATGGGAGGGGAGATCGTGCACTTCCCAAATGTGAAAAATGTTTCATTGAAAAACACAGAGGTGAACCCAGTCCTGCCTAGACTGAAATGGATGGAGGGTGTCTTGTTAGTCTTGACAGATTCCATAATTTCTGCAGGACAGTCTTTGACCAGTACTGGTCTCCTTGGAAAATCCTATCCCCAAATTCCTGAAGGGAAGTGGATAGACTGCCCAGTTCCATGTTTACTTAGGATGGTTTTCTTTGTCCTTTACAGTTAAGAAATCTGGGATGTGTCTGATTTTGTAGCTATATCTGGAGTAGTGTATGATGACCTAAAAAAATCCCAGGGTGTATCAGAGTCCCAACATGGGCCAAGACCTGGATGGTGGAACTGCACCTATTGACTGCAAAGACAAAGGACTCTCCTTGCAAAAAGCAGTCATAATTGCAGATACTTTCTGTGTTTATAGTTATGCTGTTAACATATCCCCTAGGAAAAGAGTTACTTGCAGGTTAAAGGTGTTAGAGAGGGGAAAATGTTTCAATAGCGGAGATGGATTTTTTTTTTCTAATGAATGATGCATTTTTTCTAATGGAAGAAATGCAGGCATGCTTTTCTTTAATACAGAGAGAGCTAAAAATAACAAAGATCAAAGAGTGTAGAGTGGGAAAATCACAGATGCTTAGCCTGTGATTGATCGTTAGCCTGGATGGCAAAGCTGAACACATCTGAGCTTGAAACAAGAACAAGGCTGTAGGAACTCTGGCACAGCTGTGCTCGGGGCATTGGACACCAGCTGGCACAGGGACACAGGGCAGCCATCATCCCAGCCTCAGCACAGCGCTTGGGATGCCCTGCGGAGCGTTGTCTTCCCACTCATGTGGTGGAGATCTTCACCACACTGTGCAAGCAGGACAGGTGATCTTCCTGCAAAGTGCTTCTTGGGCCCTGCGCTGTGACCTTCAGTATAATTTAAGTGCTGCACAGACCTTTCTGAGCTGGAAATGACTCTCACCCACATCGAGCAGGACCTCTCAAAGGGTATTCAAATGTCACTAAAGCTCTGGGTTAAGCAAGTGCCAAAATGGCAGAGAGATCTTTTATGTGGATTTCATCCACACCAGTGCTGCAATTTCTTTTAATTAAACCTTTTTGCTAGTGTCAGTGGAAAGTGGGAGAAAAAGAGACACACATACAAAAATAAAAAAGCAACACATCTTAGCCAGCTTTTGCAAAGTGGAGAGTACCATACCTTGAGAAACTCCCGCTCTCTGTGGCTCAGGGAAGTAGTCACAGAAATATTGCTTCTGAGGGGCTTCCTTATTTTTATTAGTATCTATCAAAAGTCCCTCCAAGGCCTTATATTTCCAGGCAACATTTAAGCCACTGGCATTTCTGTGCACCTCTGGTAGATCAGCGCAGACTACTGATCCAGTAGCACCAGCTGTGCATCCCTACAGGTTACTAAACCTACAGGTTACTAAAGCTATCACAACTCAAATCATTGCCTTCCTGTCTCAGATGGATAAAATGTACTTGTCTACGTGTGTTAAATGGACATCTCGAGCTAAGTTTAGCAACCCTCTTACTTCTTCTGGTCTCATGTTTCTCCCTCTCCTGTAAACACAGCTCTGCACCCAGTGCCAGCGATGTCTTTGCCAGTTGGCTTGCTGTGAGTACTGATTCAGTGTTTACTCACTCCTGGGTCAAGCAACATGTTAGGACAGGAAGCGTCTGGCTATCATTTACCAGCTTCTCCTGAAAGACTGCTGTAATTGCTGGGGGCAGCTTCACACTGCAAAGGATGAGGAAGTAACCAGTTACCCTAATAGATGTCCTTAAAACAAGATTCAGGACCTGGCTCGGGTCTCTCCTGACTGGGTTGTGATGGCTGACTCAGGATCCTCTGCCCCTGGGACAACCACACTGGCCCCACATGGTACTAGAGAACCAGCCCTGTGTGGTTCAACACAGATCAGCATGCAAATTTTCTCCCAGAGCCAGAGCTGCATGGTCTGGGCTAAGCCTGAAGCCCAGGATTGCCTAAAAGCCTGGATGTGGGGTCTTTGCTAGCCTGCCAGTGGACCCCCACTTCAGAGGCGCAGCTCGTTGTCTCTGCAATATACAAGGCTGTCCCCAAGGTTGGGGTTTCTCTGACAGAAGTCTCCTCATGTTCTTTCCAAGTGCAAATGGTATTCTTTGACCTGCTGTCTCAAATGTGGCTGAAAAACAGTGTGGGTGCCAATTAAAAAAAAACAAACCCACAACAAAATGACCCCCGCCAATTGCATCATTTAACGATCTAACAGAAGCTACCCAGCTATGATGCTGAGGAAGATGGGGGACAGGACACAATCTTAAATACAGGTTGAAGCTGCTCCTCAGTTGTTTTCACAGTCAGTGCTCTGGAAAGAAAACCTGATAGGAAACTTAAAGTCAGGCACTCCCTGTAGGTAGGCTCAGGGTGAAATCCCTAATTGCACTGCTGGTTACTTCTTTGAATGGCAGGTACCTAAAAGCCAAATGCTGCCAGTGATGCACAAAGCCATTGATAGTGAAGGTGGTGAGGACAGCTGCTGTCCATCCTCTGCTCAAACAGTGGACATTTCTCCTAAGCATTAGATAATCACAAGACCAGAAACCCAAGGTAATTTCTGTTGATGCTTCCCAGTTCTGAAGACCTATTTTCTAGAAAAGACTCCATGTTCTGGTGCACCGCCTGAATTCTCCTGCTTAATTTCAGCTTCCCATTACCCTCCTGCAGATGTGCCCCTATCCCTTTGTGCAAAGACTGTCTTTTGGGCACTAAAGGGGTCAAATTCAACAGCTCTCTGTAAAGACTGCGAACAGTCTGTCTCTGTTCCAGATCAGTGTGATTTTCCCAGGTCTGCTAAGAACTGGGTTGAAGTAGCACTTGAGTTACCAAGGGTGAAATTACTTGCTGTCTCCTGAAGGCCCATTAATAGGCTTTGTGCATCTTAATCTCACTTAAGTTACATTTAGGTTAGTTTACATTACAGGATTTCAGTGAAGAGTAGATGAATGGGTGTACTTCAGGCCTTAGCCTGGGGTGAGCTTTTGTCTCCCAAAGTGTGCAAGACAGAGCTGTGCCTGCCCCTGCTTTGGCACTGTAGTAGGTCTGTTCTAGGTCTGCTAGGCAGTGATGAGTGGTAATCTACAATGAGGCTGCTTGGAAGAGATAAAGGCCCTCCTCTTTTTACTTTTAAATATTCTACTGGTTTCTTCAGGCTATTGCTGCTGACTTTCTTGAGCGCTGAGATTAGACAGCAGCTGGTAGATGCTGGTAGTCCTCCGCTCCTACTAGACTGGAAATTTGCTGCCAGCGCAGGCGGAAAAAGAAGGAAGATATTTTGCTGTAATGGAGGCAGTAGCAGGCAAGTGTGGAGTCTGCTCCTCTGCTCTGACGTCCCAGACCTCCTCGCCCAAATGTCTCAGCTGTGATCTGGCCACCTGTGAGATTCCTTGCTCGATGGGCACCCTGCCATCTTCTGACATTTGACATTTACAGCATCCAAGTGCATCTGTTGCAACTGCCATATGTCTGGAGTAGATGAAAAGGAAACTGGAAATTTCCTTTGGAAATTGGAACCTCCTCTTGGGGATACTGAGCAGTAAAATAACCTGGAATTTGAGCAACGGGAGGGCAGTCGGGCCGGTGTAGTAACACAACACGTAAATGGGTGCTGCTCTCCATAGGCTCTGACTGGCTACCTGTAAGCGTGTTTTAACTGCAGGACCCCTGGGAAGAATTGATGTGGGCAACAAAATGCACATCTAAAGTTTGACACATTGAGTTAGAATAGTGGAAAGTTACTCTTCTCTGGCAATAGCTACCCCTAAATCTTTGCCAAGCCCATCTAATTAATCTTGTTGAGGGTGCAGTGACTTGTGGATAAGAAAACAAAATGAGTCTGTGATTGCTCCAAGTCAGGAAGCTCTGTTTCCTATGGATTTGTGTCTCTAAGAGCTAGCTGAAAGTTCCCTAGTGTCTGAACAAAAGTGTATTCATGAATTACCTTGTTCTTCAGACACGTACGCTTTCCTCCTCCCCTCCCCTCTCCCCTCCCCTCTCCCCTCCCCTCTCCCCTCCCCTCTCCCCTCCCCTCCTCTTTCCTCTTCCCTTCCCTTCCCTTCCCTTCCCTTCCCTTCTTCCCTTTCTTTCTCCCTGCCCTTGCCCTTTTCTGTCAGCCTCTTCTTTGGCACCAGAAACAGAGCCTATATTTGGTGTGCATGCATCCGTCCCTGATGCTTTCTTTTCTCCCTCTCCCTGCAGGGCCCCAGGGCTGCTGCCCTATGAGCCTTTCACAATGGTGGCAGTGAAAATGCTGAAGGAGGAAGCTTCTGCAGACATGCAGGCTGACTTTCAGAGGGAGGCAGCCCTCATGGCAGAGTTTGACAATCCAAATATCGTCAAGCTTTTAGGTAACTGAATGTGGCACCCGTGTACAGGGTACCACCTTCTGCAAAACTTCTGTGGGGTTGTTGGAGGTACAGGGGCAAACATACATGCATGACCAGCGCTTAATGCAAATGGAAATGCTGGGCTCTTTTGCAAAAAAAAGATGCCTCTTGCAAAAGAAGTGAGATTTTCTATGTGCCACTACTTGGTCTGCTAAATTGTCCACCAGAACAAGTCTCAAAATGTAGGTCTGATGCTGTTGCTTAACAGGATGGTGCATCATAATAAACCCTCCTCATCCTGCATTGAGTATACTGTTGACCATCTTGCTGCCTAGCTCTGCTTCCAGTTTAACATTGGCACAGATGTCTTTACAGGAAAGGAATGAGCTTCCTGGAGCTGTGATTTATTTTGTGGGTACTTAAAAAAAACAGGCACAAGTCTTGTTAGTTTTATGGGTCCCACTCACTATTGTGATGTCTGAACAGTCACCAGCATTAAAAAACCAAAATGAAATAAGTAAATAAAAAAAGCCAACCACAAAAATGGTCTCTTCCTTTCCTTACCAGCTGAAAGGAAACCCTGGTTTATTGGGTTTTTTTGAAAGTCTCGGTGACACCTCTGGGCCAATAGGGCATTCTTCTGTGAAAGCTGCTGACCAAATTTTATTTCAGTAAATTTTTAGTTTTTTACTGAAGTAGATGTTGCTAGCCACCTTCACCTGGCAATCCTGCTTTCAGCTGTTGTATGCAGATCTGATCCCTGAAAACAGGCAGCTGAGATCTTAATTTATTTCAATAGGAAGCTCTACAAAATTTGGAAACAGATAAATACCAGGTTTGGGAAAGGTGGGTTGATACTTTGGCTACAGAAAGAAAAGCAGGAAATGCCCCAAACTCAAATAAACCTTGTGTTTGTTGTCAATACATTTTAGGTCAGGAAAGGGCAAAGGTACAGGAACAAACTAGTTTCACATCGTGGGGGTGTGGGGAAAACGGCCATGTTGTTGAAGACAGCTTAGATGATAAAGCTCTCACATACACTCCTCATGCTTGTCAGATCCTGATTTTATCACTCTGGGAACAGCTATCTGTTTTTCCTCAAAGATTCAAGTGTTAGGTCATCAACAAGAATTTCAGATTTCACAATAAGTTGGATCACTAATTGCTAAATGACAGCCCTAAGAAAGAAAAACACATGTATTTTAAATGCTGGATTTTGCTGGTTGGCAATTTAATATCAGGCATGCAAATATTTTTGCCATATCACTGTATGTTCAGTAAAACTCATGGGAGTGGGGTCCTGTACTAATGCTGTCCCCCAATAAAGCTGGTGCAGGGCCAAGCATGTACCCTTCACTGGGACTAGCTTCTGCATCTACCAGATGTGGCAAATCTCTTCTTTCTGATTTTTTTCTTTTTCTTTTTCTTTCATTTTTAAGTATCAGTTGTGCCAAAAGTAATTTCTGCAACCTACATTTTCTGTATGAGCTGTTTAAAATAACAAAAAAACCCAGAAGTTGTAGTGTGAGAGTCTTTGCCTTTCAAGTATCCCACTGAACCCTTGAACGTGCCCCTTATCATTAGTTCTGAAGTCTTTCTGCATATGTGTAGCCCCTAGGCACGTATCAGTATAAGTGCAATAATTACAACAAACAGAAGAATTACAAAATACTGCAATTGGAACTATAAATGTTACTTACTGAAAGTATGTCCTTCCAGTTGCATCTGGAAAGAGGTAATAGTTCCGTTAATGCTAACTTAAGCAGGATTGGGCTTTTAATTAAACATAGCTCCAAAAGTGTAACTTTTTCCTGGGACGTCCAGACAAATCAGACAACTGCATGACTTGTTAGCAAATCCCACAGAGCTCAGCATGAGATCTCTGGTGAAGGAGCTTCAAACACAGAAAGGAATGCATGTAAACTTGATGGTATTTGCCTGCTTCACCTTCTTGCTGTCCCTTCATGTATTCTTGAAAGTATCCCCTTTGTGTAAGTATTTTTGGACTTTTTTGGTTTTGCACAACAGAACCTTCTTTGCTCCCCAAATGACCTGCAAGGTGCATCTATCTTCTTCCAGGTGTATGTGCTGTTGGGAAACCAATGTGCCTGCTGTTTGAGTACATGGCCTACGGGGATCTCAACGAGTACCTGCGTGACCGCTCGCCTCGCAACCTCTGCAGCCTGGTGCACAGTAGCCCAGATGCACGGATCCGCCTCCCCAACCCCTTGGCGCTGTGCTGCACCAGCCAGCTCTGCATTGCCAAGCAGGTGGCTTCCGGCATGGCATACCTCTCTGAGCGCAAGTTTGTCCACCGGGATTTGGCTACCAGGAACTGCCTGGTGGGGGAGAACATGGTGGTCAAAATTGCTGATTTTGGTCTCTCAAGGAACATGTATTCAGCTGACTATTACAAAGCGAATGAGAATGACGCCATCCCCATCCGCTGGATGCCCCCTGAGTCCATTTTCTACAACCGCTACACCACAGAGTCTGACGTGTGGGCCTATGGGGTGGTGCTGTGGGAGATCTTCTCCTATGGCATGCAGCCCTACTATGGGATGGCTCATGAGGAGGTCATCTACTATGTGAGGGATGGGAATGTCCTCTCCTGCCCAGACAATTGTCCCCTGGAGCTCTACAACCTGATGCGCCTCTGCTGGAGCAAGCTGCCCGCTGACCGGCCAGGCTTTACCAGCATCCACCGCATCTTGGAGCGCATGTACGAGAGGGCTGTGGCCAACCCATCGGTCTGAGAGATATGGCTCGGGGGTCCTCCAAGTCCACCTGTCTAGACTGACTTGAATGGGCTTATGGGCCCCCAGGCAGCGGCTCCATGCAAAGCCCCAATTTAGAGAGAGGAGAAACAGCCTGTTCCTCTGCCAAGCAAGAAGTGTGGACTGCACCCCGCTATGGTAGACTACAACTCCCTGGAGGGACTGTACCTCCCAAACCACAAGGCTGACCCCTGGCCACCAAGCCTAGACTCCTTGGGTTGGTGAGGGTGCTGGCTGTGCTAACTCAGTACCTATATTAGGCATTTCCAGGAGCACAGAGTTCCCCAGGGAAAGCAAACCAATGTTTCTCTGGCAGCACCTCCCTTCCTAATATGTCCCTCCATATCCTTCTGCATTTAGGCTCTTGGCTTTTACCTTTTTTTTCCCTTCCTTATATGTCTTCAAGTATTATTTAAAAAATACAAAAACAACCAAACAAAAAACCAACCAAACAAAAAAGATTGCAGAATTCAATCTTTTTGGGGATATTGTTTACTCTTTTATTTCTTCATACTCACTTACTTTTGTAGAAAAGATGTTTCTGAAGCCATAAGCCACAAGCCACTCTCTTTTTCCTTTTAACTTCCACCTCTTCTTTGACACTCATGAACATAACATTCACAGAGTCAAAACAGGAGCCTGCAGGATCGCTGGCAGTCACCCGCATCTCACGTTACACGAATGAGCAAACTCTTGTTGAACATGGAGCCTTACGTTTTCAAAACTAGGAAGTCCACAGTGAGGTTCATTTGATGGTCGTTAAGATCCCCCAAAATCTTGCCTCAAGCATTGCATCCCATCTTGCCTGCCTTCCCCTGCAACAGAGCCATTTGGTGCTACAGGAGAAATTCAGCCCAAAGACCTTGTCCTGCACCTGGTAGGTCTGCAAGGCATATTTGTTTGCCTCTGCCTGCATCATGGTCCTCTCTGTGCCAAGAGCAGGGAGAAATGCAGCGCCTCTTGCAGAAATGTGTCAGGTTAAGTTGCTTATTTCTCTTCTTTTTTCCCTTCCTGTTGTTGCCTCCTACTTCTGGTTTTCCTTTCCTTACAACATCTCCTAATCCCTGTAAACCCCATTGCAACTTTTGCTGGCCAGACTATGCATCCGCAGGGCAAAGATGAGACTGCCTCAGCTACACGTGATCCACAGCCCACCTCCAAATGCCAAACGTTGTTTCTCTACTAAAAGTTCTCCAAATTGTAATGGATACTTCAGTGCCAGAGAAAATTGTTTTCCTCTGAGGACAAGTTTTACCTTTTAGAACCTTGGGCAGTGAGGAGCAGTCTTCCCAGAGCCTCATCGCTGATACGAAGTATAGCTGGAGGCAGGGATGTGCATTATACCCATAGAGCAGGAGCACCAGTGAGTGGTTGGTGTGGCTTCTGTAACTGGGACACACTGGTTGAGTCTATCCAAGAACCAGCAATGGAGAGCAGCCATCTGTAGGGCTACCAGGTTTGGTTTCTGAAAGGTAAGCTTGCTCTGCCAACTGTTATGAAGGACAAAACTGGAAAGCATGTGCCTTCCTCTGCTGTTTCCCTGTAATGTGAACTAGTCTCTGCTACATTATAACTTTATCTTTCTTTTTTTTTAATAACAATAGTTTATTCTAGTTGCAGCCACAAGAAGTGTAGTTTAGTGGTAGGAAATTCAGACCACTCATGTCAATTTCACTTGAAGCAACGAACTTGCAACCACCCAAAACAGTGGGAAGAAAGAGGAAGCTCTGCTTGGGCTGCAAAACATTGAAACGCTAAAAATGCTTGGATATCAGCACAGTGAGCACAAAATGACCAGTGCTGTCTTACTCATTTAGCAGTCCTGCCATCATGCTACCATGACACAACAGTTTACTGAGGTCTGGATGGTAACCTCTCCCACCCTCCGAGAACACCAAACCCCTCATTTTAAATAAAGTATTTACTGGAGAGCCTTACATAGCTCCGTTACCACATTATGGCCACCTCACAGTCTTCAGCGTTAAATTCTGTTAGGTTTTGTCGGCTAACTGGCTGTCCTCCCTGCTCTGTGGCAGCAGGAGTGAGGAGAAGAGTCTGGAGGGATGAGGGTGAGCTGCATCCCTGGCTGTGCGGAGGTGCCTGCAGCCTCTGCCGAGCTGTGCCCCAGTGCGCGGCCCAGCAGTGGCTCCATCTCTGTAACAGAGGGGGCAAATTCAAGAGCCCTGCGGCAGAAGGGGTCTTGTCACTCTCTTTAGCAAGAGCAGGGCCAGACCTTGCTGGTCTTGTAGAGGTGTGGGTCCAGGTACCCAGCTCCTCCTCCTAGTCTGGAAAGTATCTTTCGCCAGGCAAAGGGTGCAAGGACAGGTTGCAAAAGCTGTATCACGTGCTAATGTGAACAAACACACCCACGTACAGCCCAAAGGACAGTCTGCCTTTCTGCATTCTAGGATACCAGTGCTGGCTTCAGTTGCTCACCTTCCATTTCCCCCAGCTAGGCTGCTTAGAAACCATGATCATGATTTTCTTCTTGTTTCCATGTGGGATGAAGTTAGATGCCTGTGTTGTCATGTGCTATGAAGAAGTTTCACTTTCTTTGTGGAAGAGAGACTCTCACAAACTCAGAAGAGTATCCCTTTTCACTGCACTTTCGTAGCCCAAATCCTTCTCTCAGTAACACCATGTTCAGGTCAATGTGGGCCTACAGTTATATAAGAATGGAAAATTTGTTTTTCCTTTGTCCAGCATTCCAGCTTTTGCATTATAAACATTCATTGAAATGTGTGGTAGTGAGTGACTGCAGGTCAGGATGGAAAATGCTTCCTGCGTTGTAAGAGGAAAGAGGTAATTTCAAGACTGACTCACAGAAAAGCTCTCTGCAGCATGCTCCCCAAGGATGATAATTGCTTCCGCGTTGCGATCCAGCATGAAGGCTTAGCACCTAAATGGTGATGTCCTTTGAGGATTAGATGGCAGACAGACTTGCTGCCTTGGCGTGTAGCTGGATTTTACCCTAATAGTTTCCTCCTGTTTTACACTTTTCAGTTTGCTAAAATCTGGAGGTTGAATTGCTTTCACAATTTGCCTTCTTTTACAGCTTTCTTTTCTCCTTCTTTTGTTTTAGACTTCTGCTTTCTTCAGTGTATGTTATACAGTGTGCTACTCCAGAGAGTTCTAGACTTTTTTGTACAACTATGTCATAACTCAAATTATTTTGAATGGGAGTATACAGAGGGATTGTGAGAGAGTAGAAGACAATGGAGAATTTGTTACTCAAAAATTAATTTGTAAAGAAAAATATTTTTCAGTCTCAAGTTTGGATTTGTAACTTATGCAGAGAAAGAGGATGAACCAAAAATGAACATTTTTGGTGCTTCAGTTCCCATTCCCACTGATGGCAGTCAGTGACACTGGATGAGAACTCTGAGGAGAAGAAGGGGATTTGCAGCACATTTGATGTACCCATTCCCTCTGCAAGTGCCTGGACTAGAGCATTTGCAGCACATATACAGCTTTATCCTGGATGACATTCTGCAACAATCTCATCAACCAAACACCACAGAAATCCTCTCACGTTCCTGTGACTTTGTTTAACAGTTGTATTTAAAATGCATGTGAAAAGCATAAATTCCATACTTGCTTAGACACTGCCTGCAATATGATCAAATTTGGTTTAGAGGAGTTGCCTCTCAAATGTATTGTGGACTAAACTCAACTGTCTGGTCTCATTTCTCCAAGGGTATACAATAATTATTATTCTGTGATTGTTTGATTGTTATAGATTTCACAAATGATGGCTTTGAAAGACATCCCAAGCAGAGATGTACATTTCTCATTAACCTGTGTAACTCATGTGTGCAATATTTTATAAAATAAAGAGATATCAGAAAAGGAAAATATTAATTCTGCTCTCTGTTCTCTTCCTCTTGCAGCACTAGATTTGTTTCTGAAAATGGATGCATTTCATTTTATTAAAAAAGCTTTGTTGCAACTTTAATATTGCAATGGTTATATGGCAGGCAATTGCAGTTATAAAGTAGCCTATTATGTGTGCTCAAAGGCGTGTTGTTTCAATGAGTTAAATCGGGTGCTACAGGGATGCATTAAGAGACTATAGACTGAATGAGACGCTTCAAACGAAGAAGACGGTTGGGTTGCTCTGGAGGAGGCTGTTTTGGAGTTTGGCATCCTGGTCAGAGTGGGAGAGTGCTGGGCTCCCAGCGTGACAGGTCCCTGTCCTGATGCTAATGATGCGAGGAGGAGAGAAAGAAGGTGGTTTTTACAGCACCGTGGGTTGGAGTCCTGTGACCACTTTCCCAATGTGGATGTTGTCTCACGTAGACGGGAATGATAGCTGCTCCCTCCTGATATCTGCTGGCATTTGTGCCTGGATTCTGATCTCACACCTAGATGTGCTGGGAATTGAAGTGCGGTACAAAGTCAAAAGGCGATTGAGTTTGCTGTCCGTAGAACACAGCGGAGAAGAGTTTGTCACTGATGGGTTTATCTGAAGAGTCGTAACTGCTTTTTCTGCACGTGATTCTTGGACATGAACTCATTCAGTAAATCTATGGGAATTTTAACTATTCTAAAATTCATTGCAAATATTGGACAATTAGAACTGGGGAGTGGGAGTAAAACAAAACTTCCTGACCACAATTAGCCAGGCGAACCATGAAGTGCATTCTTTCTTTTCTCTTTTGTCCAATACAATGTAAAATATTTTCTGCAAACAGTCTTGCTTGAAATCTTAGAAAAAATAAGTGTTTTGAAAACATTATCTTCACTGTGAAAGTTAATAATGAGCTAGTAAAAGAGTTGGTTACTTTTTTGTCCTTTCAATTGGGGTTAATCATATTAAAAGGGTTGCCTCTTTTCAAGGTGCAAGGAGAAGTGGGACCCTTTTTTCCTGTCAAAAAACCAAGTGGTTTTTGAGTCTTTGGAGACATGTTTTTTTTAGCCCGGCCTAAAAGGCTGACCCTTTGACTGAACCTGTCGTCTTCAGCAGCACGATCGCTGCCAGGGTCCCCTCCCTCCAAACCCCTCTGTGATCAGCTGAACCGGCCAGCACAAGCGGATGTCCCCAGCGTCACGAGTCACCCTCAGTATTTTGGGTATTATGGCAGTAACGTTGGCCATCCCACGTGAAGCAATTTGAATAACGTGTGGCTGGGGAGAGCAGAGGCGTATAATGGATTATTTAAATTTCCTTGGCTTTCGGTTGTGTTCTCGTGAATGCATCTGCCTGTGTTTTTGTGTGTGTGTATGGGAAGGGACAGGATAAGGAAGGACACTTTGTGCAGGCGGAGAAAGAGGTTTCAGTCAGCCCCTGGGGCAAATTTCTTGTTGTGTCTTTCAAAACCTTCACTTCATCCATTTCCATTTGGTTTAAAACTTATCTTCAGCTGGACGTAATGACATCTTGCTTCCTCAAAGGACACCTGAGGTTCTAAGAGGCCTTTGCAAATTCTCTGCATCGTGGTGATGTAGGAGTTGCTGGCCCTCTCTGCTGCTGGTGTGGAGCTCAGAAGTAAATATGAAGCTGCTTTTCATATTTCATAAAGAAATCGGAGGCTGCCAGTGGTTCTCAAATGCAGGACTAGGATCCGTTTCTTATCAGCAAGAGGGGAAAAAAAGAAAAATCCCATCAATTTACCAACTCCACCAAAGACAAGGAACCTGCCATAATAATGTCATGGGTGTTTTTCAAGTTTCTCAACCTTAGGAGAGAAAATATGGGCTCATTCACTAGAAAATCTTTAGAAACTCACTTTTTTATACAGTCCTGCTGTATGTAGCCAAAAGCATTCCCTAGAGGCAGCTCTCCATACTGGCTGTACCGTGGCCAGCTTTAACTGTGTAAAGGGTAATATCTGAGGAGCTCAAAGCTGCCCTTAACGCCAGCACCTACAATTTTCCTCAGCGCAGGAAGTAGTAGTCCGAAGTGAAGGCAGTACTTTATACCACTGACATGTTTCTGTGCTTACACAGCACCTGCTATCATCCTGCAAATTTAGGATAAAGTAAATAAGTGGTTCATCAGCAACTGATAGACAGGGTGTTTTATGACAGATTTGGACTAGCATGCAATCAATTAATTAATTGATTATGTTCATTAAATAAATATTTTATTCTGTCTGCTAGGGTGCTTTAAGTCTCATGCCATTTATAGGCATGATGTGTTTGCTTTGACTCTGAGATAACCACACTACACATTTCTACTGGGCATGAGTGAACACGTTGAGACACTTATATGTTTATCTGCCCTCCCCTACGGCTTGTATGTAAAAGAGATGTTACAGCTCACGAGTTTATATAGGCTAGCAAACTTTTATGTAAACAAACAACTTAATGGAAGAGGGGATCTGTGCAGAAACGTGGAGAGCCGGGTGAATGAATGGGGGTTATTCACTCTCCTGGATGGTGAGCTCATGCTGTGCTAAATTTAACTTTTTATTTAAAGCAGCGCTAACTTCATAGTAGCGACACTGGAGAACAGGCGGGCTTTGGTTACGGTGAAGAGGAGGAACTTCCCATGGCTGGCTGGGAACAGGCGGAATGACACAGGATCTCTGCGTGGAAAGGGCAGCAGGGAACGGGGCGTTCTTCGCTGGAGGAGCATGCCATTTTCCCAAGGGATGCAATACCAGGCGTGCTCGCTCCTGTGCTGCATTCACTCATATTTGGCTGGGATTTACTCCCAGTGCCTTTGCTATTGCTCCTCCTGCTCTGGAGCACAGTGAGCCATCCTGGTGCTCCAAGACCACAAACTCCCCACATTTAGTGCTCTTCTCAAGGAAAGCAGGAGGACAGCCCTGCTCCCCTCTTCCCTTCTCCTGATGCTTTCATCTGACCGCAGAGTCACGTCTGCGGAGCTGGGCAGTGCCAGCAGACGAGGTGCATGTTTCTGATTCCTACGATGGCAAAGGGATGTTGGCTGTGTGGCCCCTGCTCAGATGGGTGCTACCCCTGCCCCAGGCAGGTGCCTGACCTGTGGTACGTCTGTGAGTCTCCGTAGGGCTGGGACGCTGTGCCTTGTTTAGAAAGAGCTCCTGGCCAGGACTGTACAAAATGTTCAGATCAAAACCTCCAGCAATGCGAAGCCACTTGCGTTTGGGTGTCGTTACTCCCCCGATGAGGTTTGCTAAGAGGATCTGCGAGCCGCTAGGCTGCTGCTCGGCTCCATTTCAAGAGAAACTGGCCTGATTTATAGCTTGGCGTTGTTAGCACACCACGGTCCAACAGTCGTGGACTGGCACGGGAGCGGATAAGACGACTTGATATCGGTATGTCTTGCATGTGAGATCTTCAAGTCAATAGCAAAGCATGCTAATGATCTGTCCTCTCATTAATATAGGATGTGAAAAATTGTGAAATACTGTCTGGCACCCGGTGGCACCTGTCTAGACAAAACAATAAAGTTTTTGGCCAACCTATTTTACCGTGTAACACACCACATGCAGACATGACTCTATGATACGTACACGTTGTGCTGAACAGGGTTGCTATCTCTTTTGCAGATGAGGCGCACTCTTTCCTTTGAGTGTGTGGGGCAACGGGGTATTGGATTTTGCTTGCAAGAAATAAATCCTGCCAATGAAAGGGACACACTGCCCATTTGGAAGCATACTCTGACTCAGCAAGACTTGCACAAATATTTTTCTTGGACTGCTACCATGCAGTCAAGTAGCTGCTACTACACATTTGCCCTTTTATGCCACTCCAGACAAAGGATTATCTGTTAGGAAGAAGATTTTCAAAATAACTTGAGATACAATGTTAGATTAAAATCTTACACATGAGATATCTCTGTGTCTACAATAAAGTATCTCTGTCTACAATAAAAAATAGGCCCAGTTCATCCTTTTGGGGGATCCTCTCTGGCTTACTAGTAATCCTTCTAACTTTCCGCAGAGTTTAGTGCGGCTGATAACTGTTCACTGCTCCTCCCAGCACAGGAATGAAGGGGCATCCAACTTAACAATGAAGCAAAAAATCTTACACAGTGCACAATTACATGCACAGGAGGCTGCAGGTGGTAAAAAGTATGAACAAATTTAAAGAAAAAAAAAAGGGAAAAAAAAGGGATCGCACAAATTCACACAAGGAAGGCCCACTAATTTTCATTAAATTTGATGGTTTCAAGACTTACAGCGCTGTTTTCTAGAAGCTTTTAGAGGAACACAGATCAAAAACCTTACTTTATGGATGTAGGTGTGACCTGATCTGATGCTTTTCTTAAAATATCTGCTGGCAACTGTTGGAGTCAGGATACCAAATGTCTGACCTTCCGACGCCTGATTTATGACTTCTATTGTGAGATTCATTTGCAAAAGGGCATGGGTTGTAAAATCTGGGTTCAAACCACAGATGTCTCCTACCTGAAGGATATTTTGTTGGTTTGAACTTGACAGGCATGCAACTGGAAAAAACCATACATTAACTTTCTGTTCTTCTGTGCAGTGTTTTGGTGCCTCTTGGATAACACTATAATACCTGCCGAACCAACATTCGAGCACCCTTCAATAGGCAAATGCATTATGTGGATTTGCAGGGCCAAGGGGATCATCAAAACTCCTCCTGGTGTAACTTGAAGTGTTGCTGTCCACTGACTTGTGTCAATGATTTTTGAAGCCTTCATCACGTTTCCAGTTGACAAAGATGCAACAGTACTAAAAACTGAACGGAAATAACTGTGGGAGCCGTAATGAAAAATAGACTAGAATCATAGAATCGTAGAATCACAGAATGGTTTGGGTTGGAAGGGACCTTACAGATCATCTAGTTCCAACCCCCTGCCATGGGCAGGGACACCTCCCACTAGATCAGGTTACTCAGAGCCCCATCCAGCCTGGCCTTAAAAACTTCCAGGGATGGGGCATCCACAACTTCCCTGGGCAACCGGTTCCAGTGTCTCACCACCCTCGCAGTACAGAATTCCTTCCTAATATGTAATCTAAATCTACCCTTTTTCAGTTTGAAACCATTACCCGTCGTCCTATCATTACACTCCCTGATTAAGAGTCCCTCCCCAAAGATACTCCCCTCCCAAAGAGTTCCCTGTATATCTCTGTGAAGATACAGAGCAAGGGGCCAAGCTCATCTGCAGAGGCAACTGCTAAAGGCCAGGGCTGAAGTCCTACAGCTGCCCGTGTAGTGCCTGTACTGCAATGGGGGACTCCGACATGGAGATCCCACTGCGCCGGCTGGGATTGCACATGACCATTTTCCAAGTTAAAGCAGAGGTTTGGAGCCCTCTCCTCTCAGCCAGCCATAGCGGAACATGTCCTGAAAGCTGGATGCACACCCCACCGGCTTGTGGAGTCTGGTCCTGTCCCTAAGGTTACCCCTGCCATGGACTGATTTGGTGCACCGACATTTCAGGATCAAGTAATTTTCTTCCCATAGATTTGGCAACGCCGTTGCTTGTAAAACACCGACACAGCATTCAGTAGTGGCATTTCTCAGCAAGTGCTGTTTCCATTCACTCACAACCAGCTATCACTCCCTGCTTCAAGTGGTTGTGGCCAACTGCGATTCTTTTGGTTCCAAATCTCAAAACTGTCGACCTAAGCAGCTGGCTGCCTCGTCTCCCCTGGGCAGGTCTTTTTCCAAGGAAATCCATGATTCAGATGCAGATGTCTCCCTGGATCGGCAGGCAGCTCCACCCACAGCCAAGAAAACCGGCAATCCCAGCGCTCACTGCCCCAGTGAGGATGTGAACCCCAGCGCCGGCATGGACATCCCCGCGTTTCCAGAAGCCTCTTCGCATTCATTTTGGGCTCATCGCTTGTCTGAGCTATAGGAAGGAGAATGGCTTGTAGGCATGCCATTTTCGTAGTGAAACCATTCTGCTGCAAACCTGCCTTGCAGAGACGCTGTGATACTGCAGGACGACAGCCGTGACGCACCCCAGGACAGAGATGACTACTCTTGGGATAGCTTTTCTGTCCTTCCAAGGGAATGTAATTTGTCCTGGCTGAGCAACAATACACATTTTGATGCTGTTACCAAGTAACAGGCATGGTGGGATACAGACGGGATCATTTCCTGATCCACTTCATTTCCTGGGGAAGGAAAAGTGGGGCAGAAGTATGAGACTCGTCCTTCGCCCTTCCCCTGCACAGCCAGTGCTGCTTGCTGGCCCTTGACGCCGAACTTCCCTTGATTTTGGTGCCAGCAGGAGAATTTGTCTTGCTCAGGGCATGCTTGAAAATGCCACCCTCACTGTTGACAGCGAGATTTTCGTAATGTCAGTGGTTATGCAAGGCAAAGATTTGTAACATCTATGCTGATGTGAATCCAGACAGTTTTGATCACATTAACACTGCTTTTTGAGTTGCTCCATATTCCTGCTGGAGTTAGACAGGAGTGATCTGTGCCTGACCTCCCCTGGTAGCTTCCCGCCTGTAATTAGAGATCTCCTGGTGACAAATTTGTGCTCAGATCCAAGCAGTTTGACAAATTCCGGATATAGTAATTTCTGTCAAGCTGGGAATCCAAATAGCCCCATGCTGCCCCTGGAATGTCTTTTGGGGGATGCATACTTTTGGTGGCAGATGGGCAAGGAAAATTTCCCTCCTCCCTCTTTCCCCTTTCCCCTTGCCTCAGAGGTACTGTCATAAAGAATAGACTCCTGGCATTCACTGCCTCGCTGAATTAACAGGTTACAGTGAGGTCTGGGGAAGAGCCCTTCCTGTGAGGTTTGTCTTCTTTAAAATCAAATGTATGTTTTGATACAGTCAAAACACTGCCGTCTGCCACCTACACCAGAGCAGGTTCACGCTGTGGGGATCCCAAGCCAAAATGACAGGAGGAATTGCATGTCCCCTGCCTCCCTAACGCGTGTTACGCAGCATTCATCCCTGCAGCAGATGGGGAGCAAGTGGGAAAAACAAGGAGACCTAAAGCACCTTTCTAGGTCGGGTAGTTGTCGCCTAAACCTGTGGTGGTGAGAAGGGGAAGCTGGAACCTGTGGCTCTTATCAGGCAAACCATCAGTCCCACGACCTACTTGAAAGCCAGTTCTAGGACAACTAGAGGTATAGTGCTGGCCCCATAGGAGACCTGACAGACAAAGGGTGCTGGGGCCATTGAGACACTTTTCCCTTATTTTTACCTAGGACAATTCCAGCCTGAATGAACAAGCAAACGGGTGGCCTTAGAGCCATGGTGAGTAGCCCAGCAATGTTCAGTGAAGCATGGATTTGTCTAAAAACCATTTTCCTAATTCTGTCCAAACAGAGGCATCAAACATACACCCACAGTAGCATAATGGAAATATTGCGAGACCCACCACAGCCAACTCATTATTTGAGGCTCATACAAAGCCGGATAGTCTGTCTGCTGGTGAGCAAAGAGAAACTCTCTACTGCTATTGTGAATGGGTCGGGATCAGCTAGTAATTAATCCCTGTTGTGTGTTTTGTATGAGCTGCTGAGAGCTACTTCGGTGGAGCCAATAGGTGAGAATATTTAATGGAGCTTGCCATAGGGGTGTGTGCAGTTTATCCCTTTCCGAGCACAAAAGTTCAATGTTTGGCACAGATACTTGCCCATAAACATCTGACTAGGAACGAAAAACCTCTTACCAAACAGGATAGCTTTCTGAAACGTGCTCTGCCATATTCTTCGCTCTGGTCTTGCTTCTCCCCTTCACCCCCCAGTCTTGGGTAAAATACAGGCAAAAATAGGGTACATGTCATTAAAACTATCTATTATAAGTAGCATAATGGGATCTGATCCAGCTTCTATTCAAGTCTGTTGAACAATTACCATTGACCTCACTTGGGAGATGGCTACAATCCACAGCAAACTGTAGTTAAGTTGAACACAAACCCAACCATTCATAAAACAATGAGGAATGCCACGATGGCTGTTTTTCCCTGGTGTTGGCATCTTTGGGGATGCAAGACAATAAATGTGCCTGAACCTTTCTGGGAGAAGTTATTTCACAAAGAATTAGGCCCTTTCATGGGCTCCTTCTTCCAGGAATGAGCCAGCTTCTTCCATAGAGGTACTGTACTAAATCAGCTAGATTGAACCTGTGCTAAAGCAGTGTTTGGGAAACTGTCTTGGAGGCAGAGGTTGAGGATCTCTGTTGCTCTCTTTCACTCCTGCGTATATCACTTTACTGGCAGTTGGCACTGCTGTCCCCTGGCTTTCTCTGAACAAAGCAATGACAAATTTCTGCAAGTGTCCTGGGGTGCAAAGCATTGCTCTTTGATGAATAGTGGACAAAATTAATATTGCTGCAGACTTGGAAGCAGTTTGGACCACACAGGTTGCAACATTGCTAACAGGCAGCGCTCCTGGCTGGGCAACTTTGTGCTGTCTCTGGTTCAGTGTTACTTGTCTGAAGGAAAGAGGAGAGGGGTAGGGGGGGACTCAACTCATCAGCTCTCACACTGATTGCCCAGAATTTTCACAGTCCTGACTAACGGAGACCTTCTCCCCTCTCCTCCCTTCAGATCCTGAGAAAACAAAGCAGTAACTCGCATGACTCAATGCCTCCTCGAGTCAGGCTGCTTCCCTCTCCTCCCTACCCTCATTGCAACAGTGAATTGAGGACAAGGCAAGGCTAAGCACTGCATGCAGTAGCACTGAGGTTTGTGGAGGCTGAGACATGAGTAGTCACTAGCTCTTGGCTGTATGTAAAGCTACAGGTCGCATCTCTGTCAGCTGGAAGCACAGAAAGTTAGAAACTCACAGAAGAAAAAAAATCCAACCAGAAATCACCTGTGGCCCTCCACAAGGGATTAAGAAATGCCAGGAAGAAATAAGTTCCCCCTCCCTCCCCGCCTCCACCCTAAAAAAAAAGACAAACATCCGAACGAGAGTGTCTATAACTGCTGATCTCCACGGCTTGTGCAGTGGAGTGAGCAGGGGGTCAGATGAAAGAGAAAGCCATCCAGGTGTGAAGAAGAAAGGTCTGGGAAAGTGACAACACATTTGTGGAGGTCGGATGTTTTGGCAGGGGTGTGTGTCTGCTCTTTAGGGCATGCTGCTCTGCCAAAATATGATGCACACTCAAATCGCAGCCACAGACTATGCTGCCACAAGGGAGAAGACAGCACAGCATATTTTTCTGGGAGGAGAATCGAATCAGAAGAGCCAGAAAAGCAAAAGCCATGAGGTAGGAGCTGACTGAAGGTCATTTACCAGTTCCCTCAGTTCAGTTCTCCTTGCACACCCTGTGGAGGAGACAAAGCTGACTGTCGGCTAGGCGGTACTGCTTCCAGGAGGGGAACCATAAAGGTTTACAGCTTTCATTTCATGCTTTGTTTATGGACCACAGTTTTCTTTGCCAGCACATTTCGTGTGTCTGTGTGTGTGCTCGCAAGCTTGAAGCAATGCCTGCCAACTCGAGAAGACTTGGGCCACATGCAGCATCTGTGGGCTCTCAGAAATAACAGCCATTGCTCTTTGGAGCAGGGAATTAGCTCGCAAATATTTACAAGACTGTCAGTTACCGGGACGCAGAGCTGTTAGCAAGACTGTTCTGATCAAAATGAGGGAGGCGGGGGTTCAGTATCCATGGCTAATCTAGACTCATAATTGCCAAGCAAAACCATTTATGAGCACAAGGAAAGCAGTTTCCCTCCCTCTGCTTCACAAATAAAGCAACAGCGTACATTGGAGGAGGGCTGCAAAATCCAGCACTGCTTGAAACATGACCCTTGAGACTGCCTTTTTCAATTTAAGCATTCCTCTTTTTTAGAGGGGCTAAATAACTTCTCCCCACACCCTCATGCGTTTTAGGAAATCAAGCCTGAATACATCAGCTTAATCATCACCCAGCATCACAGATCACACATCCCTGTCCCCACTCAGGCCAGTACCAACAGGAGACACCCGAAGGTGACCCTGGTGTCCTGACTCACTACCCTTCCTCTTAACAAGGAGATGTGGCCATGCCGAGCATCTCCTGTAGGGGCAAAAGCTGCTCTCACCCTCGCCTTGGAAGGGTGGTCCAGGGACTCAATAGCAAGGCATTTGTATCTCTGGGCGAGGGCTTGCTCCTAATCTCCCTTGGAGCTCTCTGTGGCTGGGTCACATCTGCAGGCACTAAATCAAGCCTCTAAAGGCTACATTGGCCTTCACAGCACCAGAAATTTGCTGCTCCAACCTGGATGCTGTCCTTGTCTGAAGGAGCCAACTTGCACGCTTGGAGGATAGGCCCTTGGAAAAAGTAATGCTTGCTTCAAAATTTAAATGGATTTTTATTTTTAAGAGGTCATGGATTTTTTAGTAGAAGTTTAGTGTTAAGAATAAGGAGGGTTTTTTTTGTATTTTGGTTTTTTTTAATGACCATGTGGTAAAAGACCTCAAGGGTTGGCACAGTGTTTTGAACTAGAGTACTCCACATCAGTAATCCAAGGGATAGAAAGGAAAAGAAAATATGAGCCACAGTGGTTAGGTGAGAGACTCCAGCCTATGAGGAAATGAAGGGGTTGATATGGAACATCTCATCTTCCCTGATCCAATCCACAGGAGACACCAGCAGAACCCAAAGGTCCAGGAGTGTGGGCTGGATGGGACTGCAGGAAGCTCAGCAACAGGGATCAGCAGGGACTTGGAGCTCCTGGTTTGGTCAGAAGTTCACAGCTTTGTCAGACGTGGAAAAGCCTGAGGCCTGTGACTAATGAACGGCGCTAAGGTCCATTGCTCCATTTCCAGTTGCTCTTCTCCTGCTTCTTCCTTAACATGCCTTTTGGCCCAGCATGTGGCAGTGGCTTGGGCCTTGTTCTGACTGACCTATTTTGGGGCACCTTCCCTTATGCAATGCTCCAGGTATAACCCTGGAGCACCCAAGGCTCCACCCACATAGATTTAACTGTGGGGTCAGGACTTGAAGACAAGATTTCTTGGAGAGAGCCAGCCTCTTACTCTGTGTATTTGCAGCGCTCAGCTTAGTAGAGCTGTGATCCCAGTCAAGTCTGGGCATGGGATCATGCAACAGTGGTACGAGAGCAGCAGCCTCTGGGTGTATATTATCCAAAGGCACTCTGTAGAGTAAATCTCTCCACCCATGGCTCATGTTCAAGAAGTGTTTTGGTCTGTACTTCTGCACATTTTTGGGTCTATGTTGAAAGACTCTCAAGTCACGCTCTCTTTGCTCGTTGTTTGGCTCTCAGCTGTCAGCTACATTTAAAAGTGGGGACAGATGCAGCTTTTTTAAGTTTCCCTCTGGCTCTTGCAGGGCACAGAAACTCAAGGTGTTGGAGGCCTTTTTAGGTGTGCCGGGAACAAAGAGACTCTGCCAGAGGAGGCTGAAAATCCTGAGTCCTGCTTAATTTATACTGCCACATCCACCCTGGGGAATTTGTGAAGCTTCACCACATTTCCTCTACCCAGCCTGTTGTGAGTGAAGAGCGACACGCACACTCATTGCACCTGTGACCACACAAGAGACTCTGATGTCCAGTGAGACGAGACAAGAGAGATGCCCAGCATCTCCAGGCTGTCTGATGCAACAGGAACAGAGGCAGCCGGTACATGAGATTTTTGCCAAAGATGTCAATAATGTACGTGATCTTGCCCATGCTGACCACCCCTGTGGCAACTCACAAAAAGCCTGTCACCAGCAGCTCTGCTGTCCTACCAGATGCTGCAGAGGTGAACATCTGCAGGGCCAAGTCCTAACACAGCTTGAGTGACGGCACGCAGTTCCCTACCTCCTGTGGCATCCACCCCTCCAGCCTGGACGCGAGTCCTGAGGGCATGTCAGCCCCTCACTTCACCACTGAAATCTTCCTTTCCAAAGCTGTGTGCACACTGTGCTTGCTCTGATCTGGCGGTGAATTATAGACACCGGTAATGACTGTTTTGTTGGAGGTCAGGATTCTCCAGGAGGAAAACGGAGGATGCGGAATGATGAGACAGACGCCAGCACATGCTTTTCACAGTTCTTGATTTGCCTCACACTATAAAAGGTGAATAGTGGGGGACTAATGAACTCCGAATTTGATAACTGATTTGGGACATAAATTTAAAAGTGGGAAAAATAATTGTGGAAATATATGGAATATATGGAATATGTGGAATAAAAGTGGAAAATAATTAAGTTATGATAAAAAATGTGAAAATATTTTACAAAAATCAATGCTGCTATGCAAGGATTCACTAGAGTGTTACTTCTTTGCTGAGGGACAGAGGAAAAAATACTACCATTTTTGGTGAGGACTCAGCCTTTCGAAGTGTAAAACAGCAGGTCTCTTTACAATGTCATCTGCATTTGCAGTGTTCTTGTAGAGGCAGAGAAAGATAAAACTATACACATGAAGGATAAAACTAGATGTCTGAGAAAACTGCTGAAGAGCCATGGTGAAAGCAACAGATATTTTGCAAAAAGAAGAAATACCCGTAAGCAAGATATGCACTTCCTTGAAGGGATGCAGCCTAATTTCACTACTGTGTGAGGACCTACAACAAAACAAGCAGGGCAAAATGGGACTTACCAAAGTGCTCTGGGACTAGAGGCTTTTCAAATGCATGCTCATGTTTGTCTCAATCACATGTAAATAAAAGTGCTTTTCTGAAATGAAGAAGCAGCTGTATAACCCAATGACCTAACGTAACCTTTACATTATACTTCAAAATATCACCATTTCCTTATCACCGGCCTCAATTCTACTGCCCTTCCCTACTCGACAAAACACAGAAATTCATGTTTATTTTCACCCGTGTGCTTAGATGCTCTGCCGGAGCAGTACAGAGCCTTAACTGCTGGGTTGAAGCTGGCCTGCACAGGGACTGCTGCGACACCCCGGCACCAGGGAAGCCGGCAGGGCTTTCCCCATCAGCTTTTGCAGAGATAGGAATTCTCTCCAGCGCCCCATGGGAATCACTCAGCGTGTGAGGGATCAAGCTCTTTAACAGAAAATGGGAGCTGAAACGTGGTGCTCTGCCCATTTGGTTCCTGAGCACTCCGAGGAAGATTTTGTGCAGCCTTTGGCCAGATCTCCTCCATTTTCCCCGCAGAACAGCAGTCGGATCATGAAACTGTTGGCAATATTATGTCCCTAGACTTTGCAAAAGCTTCCCTGCCTGCTCTGTGGAGGAGGAATGCCTCCTGTAGGGTGAACTTAAAACTTTCACACGACAGTGTCAGAAACTGCAATATATATTCTATTTAAGGCTGTATTTATACCAGGTTAGCTTTATTAAAGGACTTAAGAAAGACAAGGTAGAGGTAAGAGTCCTAAGAGGACAACCTGGTGTCACACAAGTCTTACTCCCGCTTTCTGCACCAGTAACTTGCGCTGACTTCCCAAAACAGAATAAAAACCAGAAAATAACTGGTGTTCAGCCAGTACTTTTCCCCTAATTAAACCATATCTACAGAGTATAGAGGCACTGTAGGATTTGTTTAAGAAACAGGATCTCCTAAGGTCTGTTGCTGAAACACATGTTTTTGAAACACGTTTCCATTACAGGTCATCATCTGTGTGTGTAACTTACAGTGTCCCGCTTTGTCGGCAGGCAAAAACTCGGGAAGATACATGCCTCCCTTCATTCACATGTATCTGGTCAAGTTCTTCCCAACTCCTTTTTTTTCATTGAAGATGTCATAGAAATTTCCAGATCAGCTCCTGCTACAGGTGTGAAAGAAACTCTCACCGAAAAACAAAGTCAAGATCTTCCTGCATTATTCAGTGCAAAAAAGAAGGACCTCTCCCTGCTCAACACATGAAGCACTGGAGTTCCTGCAGGCACCACTCCGAGAAGCACAAGGCCTTGCAGTCCTTGCTCAGCAGGTCCCACATGTGGCCAAGCGATGGCCATGATGACAGAGGAGGGTCACAGCCTTTGAGACATGAGATGCCTCAAACAATGGGGACAATGTCTTTTGTGCAGAGGAAGTACATCTCCCGGAGGGGAACACGTATTGTTTTTCATGACACAGAAGATGGAAGCTGTTACAAAGGTTTGGCTGCTGAGTTGCTCATGTTTGCAGCCCTGGACGCCCTCCGTTCCTCAGCTCCCTAGCCGCTGGCCAAGGAAGGCTTGTGAATAAACAATTAAACAATATTGTTGGGGGGAAATTTTCCAGGAGTTCTGTAAAACATTGTGGTCAGCTGAAAACAAAACAAGGCCCGCTCCCTGGCAGGAGATGTTCAGGACATTGGAGGATTGAGCCTGGGCTGAGCCAAAATAAATCCCAAGGAGCAACAATAATTCAGCAACCTCCACGCTAAACAACAGTTTCCTTGAGTTTATCCCCTTCTGTGGTGTTACTGCCTTGGTGTCCAGGTTCTGAAGAAAGCATTTTCTCAGAGACCATAGTTCAAAAATATTCTTCAAAAGTAATAGACACCTCTTCACCTCTCACAGCGTTCAGGACCACACACTACTGCAAGCTATTGGAATGCCTCCAAAGACAGGAAAGAAGAGCTTCGGCAACGCTGTTAACTGCAAATTTTAAAGCTTTGCTGCTATTACCTTAAGAAAACAGTAATAAACACCCCATCTACAAGCTGCAGAGAGAGGTTGCCCCAAGCCAGCGCTTTAGGAGAACCCTCTTTGCTGCTCCATAACAAACCCCAGCAATGCAAGGGCAAGCTAGTCTGTCCATAAACAAGTCTGCGAAGGTACAAGTTGGGTCTGGGAGATTCTTCTGTCTGGCTCTGCAGACTACCACAGAGCTACCACTGATGTGGGGATAGTGCAACGAGCTCAGTTTAAAAGCACAGACAGGGATTTTCAAGGCAGCTTGCAAAACCTGACTGCCTAGCTCTCCGCAGAGGACAGGGGATCCGAGTGAGCAGGGATCAGACCATGGAGCAGGTGATGAAGTTTCAAACACAAGGCTCCCTGTTCCTTCCATTTCAGATTACAAATTTAGGAAACGCTGGTGTTTAAGTCTTAAAGCCTGCATCCTAGATATCCCTGGGATAGATCCCAGCATTTGATTCAGTCGAGACATGAGCTCTGAACCTTCTTGTGACTGAAAATGCTGGAAGAATGCTAGCATACCTGGAGGAGGGTCAACCAGGAGGCAAAAGTGCCCTAAGGGTATTTTTTTTAACTGTTCATGGCTTTTAATGCAATGTCATGACTTGTGCATGTTTGAGTCTAGAATTACCGCTAAGCTTTGATACCAAAGCAATGCATTCAACCCCTGGTCTTCCAAAAATATTGTGTGCAACAAGCATGGTCTTTGTTGCTTAGAAGCTGTCCTCCCACATCAAAGCTCCAGCATTTAACCACAGATACAGTTGCATGCTGCAGGGTTTTAATGCTGAGTTTCACACCACAGATTTTTAATGTCTCCATGTATTCCCTCACTCGGTTCTTGAGTACCTCATGGTATGCATCTACTGTTACACACAATCCATTACACACACAGAGTCACGTCAGAGCAGCCATCAATATGAAATCATGAAATGATGCAGAAAGAGGTCACCAAAGATCCCTCCAAAAGTTGACACAACTACTTTGGGACAGAACAGAAGTGCACATTTATTTCCTTGCCAGAGGATTAAGTGAATCAGAAATAAAATCAAGTTCACGTCACACTTTAATATGCTGAATGATTTAAAAAGACGTAACAAGTTCACACACTCAAAGCCAACTTAAACTGCTGGGCTTATATTGACAATTGTGTTAAACTGAAACAAAATGTAAAAAGCAGCAGGTATGAAAGAAATTGTTTGGGCTACTGCTGAAAACCTTGAAGAGTTGAAACTTTATTCTTTCCGGAAATGTACAGAAATGACTGCACCTCACCCCTCCTGGCTCTGCCTGAAGTGTGCGTTATTTCTGACTTTGTGCAAGCTAGGAATATCACAGAAAGCTACTCTCTCAGATTATTTCATTCCACCGATTTCCAGTTTTAGCCATAAGCAAGCCTTGAAAATTAAGGAGAAAAAAAAAGAGAAGAAATTGACTATTTTTGATCCTGAATGTAGTGCGGATTTGGAGAAGCTGAAAATATTGGTGCAGTGCCAAAAGGGTCCTTATTTCAGCAAAAGGCACTGGTCCAGACCTGACCTTAAGGGCATTGGGTCCAATCCTGTTGCCACTTAAAAAGAAAGTGTCTTATCTTCGCCAAATGCAAGCAGACAAATCCATGGCAGGAGCACTGAGATAGGAGAAAAATAGCAGGATATGTTCCTGATGGAAATGGAAAATGGTTGAAAGTCTGTGCACACACATAAACTGATATCTTCCTTTTTTGCTTCTCCGTCTCTTGCCTAAGGCCAAAATAACACAATGATCCAACTGGCAAATGGATCCCTGCTCTGTCTTTCAGTGGCAAAAAACACAGACATCCTTTATCCAGAAGGTCTGACTTAAACGATAGGGCAGTCAGCAAAGCCAGCCAGGGACAGTTTTTGAAGACTGTGTTACAAAATAAAAAGATGAATGTATTAAGCAGCTTGGGAAACTTCACAATTGGCAAACTCCACACAGGAACTTACCACATGTTTTCCAAGAAAGAAAAAATATACACATATCTCCCCCTACAAAAGCCAGCAGCTTTATTGCTGCCTGGCTGCGTTGCACCAAGCCGGCACGGGAACGAGCTACGGCCATCGATCTGCTCGCTCCGCTTTGCACCGCGCTTCCGCGTGCACAGTGTGAAAATGAAACAGGAGAGGGAAAGTGAAATCCAGAGGTAACAGCAAGGAGAGGTAAGATATGGAAAAGTTAATGGAGCAGAAAGGTGTTGAAAGGACAAATGGCAAGGGTGTGCTGTTCCACCAGGCTCTGTAACATGGCAGATGGCTCAGGATCTCTATTATATTATTACAAGCAGATCACATGCAAGGGCTGGATCATCCATCCTGAGCAGCTCGATGCTTCATACTCCTTGGCCTTGTCTGTCCAAAGATTGGTTTTTTTCTCCTCTTTGGGTTTCCTGCTGTTGCTTTTGCTGATGTAGTTCAATTTCTGACAGCAAGAGAAAACACACTAGCACATGGCATTTAATCATCGTCCCAGCTAGATCTTCACCCTAAAGATTTAGACAGTGGCTCGTTGGCCAAATCCCAGCTTTCACAAGACATAAGTCACGTCAGGTTGCATCGTTTGCCTGACAATTTGGATGTATTTGGATGAAGCACCATATATGGTGAAAGTGGCAAGAGAAGACGCTACCATTTCCAGGTTCTCCAAGCCCTGAAAAGCTTTACTGGGAAAAATACAACTGGAAACAAAAAAGACCATTATAACCCAATGTGGAAGTTAATGGTCTCCTGTATCCCCATGATTTCCAGGTGCTGGTGCACCAGAAACGTGTGCAGACCGAAGGGTGACGTGTGCCTGCTTTGTGGCTGGGGAAGCGGGCAGGGGCAGTGTGCAGCTGACACACCAGGGTCTCCTTCTTCAAGGTCCGGATGCAGAGACTGACCAGCTGTGGATGACGAGTGACACGCAGTGGAGGGGTCCGTGAGCAGAGGGGGGATGAAAGGCATGGTGTGGCTTAAAAAAAAAAAAAGCACCATGCCTCGTGCTGAACTTGAGAAAAGCCACACTGTGCAACTGTGGGACCACTCCTCAGCAGTGCCCCTGAGCTTTCAGGGAGGGAAGGGACGGTGAACAAACAAAGGAGTCAGAAATAGACGGGGGAAAAATCCCCAACGCCTTTCTCAAGAGGAATTTTAGCTGAAAGCAGCATGAAACAAGAGTCCTCTCGTCAGCTTACAGTTGAACGCAAGACAAGTAGGAGGAAAAACCTGTCCCTTGCCTGCTCCCCAAAGAGGCCCAAGCACACCTCTCCTCCCAAACTGCAGCCCCCGTGCCAGATGTGCTATTAACTTCTCCCTCACCACAGTGGGTCTCTGAAGGTCCTCCCTGGCCAGCTGCATCCTTGGTGTTCTGCTGTGCTAACTCAAGATAGCTAGTCCGTAAAAAGCTGTAGTGCACCCAGCTGTGCATAGAAAAAGGTGGAAACTAGTTTACCCCCAAACACCTCTTCATGAGCTTTCCACAGAGAGTTTTCTAATAATCTGAACTGATGTGCAGAAAATCTGATTTCCTAATTGTGTGCTGGGGTTTTTCCTAGCTTTGTGAGCCAAGCTGTGAAAACTACCTTGTTGCCTTCTTTTACGTTCTTTCCTTCTGCGAAGATGGTCAGTCTGCTTTTACTTCACTGCAGAGGAGTGACTACAAGGCAGGGTAGGTTTAATGAGTTAGTCAGAGTTCAGATGCATTTTCCAGCGGCAGGGGCAGCTGGTTTTGTCATCTGGAGGAGCATGTATCTGCTCCTGCCTCGGTGCCTGTCGGGCAGAGCGCCCCACCACTCCTGGCTCTGCGTTCTGCATTGCAACTGGCTGAAAACATCTCCTGCTTGCTATCTTCTCATGACTATGTTGCCAATTTTCTCTTTCTTTATGGAAATTTTTTTTTCCTCTTTTAGAATAACTGGGGTTGTGAGATCGATTTTGCCTTCCTTGATCAGCATAAATTGTAATTTCCTTGGAGAAAGCTCCTTTGAAATCAACGAATTGTGCCATGATCTCCAAATAAGTAGAGGCAGCAATTGCTTGCTGCAAAACTGGGAGTTTTGCAGATGAAGAAGGTTCAGAACTAAAACATAGGTCACCGTTTTCATTGAGGCTTACATACAAATAACTTACAAAATGTTATTAATGGGGGCTTAATAGATTGCCTTAGTCACAGGCAATCAATTTTTAAGGAGTCCAAAGGGGAACTCGTTGCCTGTAGCCATCATTAGTTCAGACTTACCTGAAATCCACCATGACATACATTAGGCATGAAGCATTTAAAATATTGCATTAGCCTACAATAAACCTTTTCCAGCAGAACTTTCATGCAAGTTATGACTGAAGCTGTTCCAGAGTGCATGGTGCCCTTCCTGTCTGGACAAGTATTTAAAGTGTCCTGCAGAATGGACCTAGGCCGCTAGGATGACACAGGAGAAGGTGAGCTACCTTTCCTGTAATGTTCTCCAGGATAGTACCTCAGGTTTGGGAAACTGAAAAGTGACTTTGATGGGGCTGTCTTGATTTATAGGAATTGTGGTTGTAGCCCTGTAGAATTTTTTCACTACGAGGAATGGGGATTATTATTAAACCTGCTAATGATTTCCTCAAGTTTTAATTTCAAGGCATGTGGCTCTAAGGAACAACTTGGTATGGGGTCATTCTGGTTTTTTGCCTTCTTTAGAGTCACTTTGGGAACAATTTTTCATCTCTGCATATGGTTGTACCACTGTAACATGATAAAATTCCCATACCAGTTCTTCACTCAGAAAATTTATTTCTGACTACAGGGCCTCTGTGACTAGTCAAAAATTCCTCCCAGAACGGTTTTGTGGAAAACAGTTGCCAGCTCAGAGAGTTTTGATTCATTAACCAGACTGTTGATGGAAGTAGGCTGGGAATAGTCTTGAATGAATTGTATGAAATAACCCCCAAACTTTCCATATTATTTGAACAGTCCCTGTGTGCACACAGACACCCTTCTTCTGCCTGGGACGGCAGGAGTGACTCCATATCTGCAAACAGGACAAGCTGGTTCTCCTTGCCCATGTCACAATTACCAGCTCGTTCAGTCCCACTAAAACCAGTACAACCAACTGCCACAGACGACCAGGCCAAAGGAGTCTGATAAATGGGAGGATATTTGTATTAGCATTTACACAGCTATTTCTTCTGCTGTTGCTGCCTCTTTGTTAATAGCATACAGCTACAGAAAGGAAAGTTTATGAGCTAGAAAAGGGAGAAATTCTGATGTGCGTGAACAAAATGAACAGAGCACTGTGAAAAAAGGGGAAAAACAAATGGCCAGGAAATACACATCTATCATGTATCTTCTCAAACTCATGTTAACTGCTCCCCACAGTCCTAACTTTGTTTTTTCCAGCAAGATTATTTCAAGTTGTGGAATCCAGAGAACACCAGAAAACATCTTGCCTGATTCATGTATTCACTGATCCAATAGACGGTTTTATAATTGAATCAATGTCCTTGGAGGAGTAACTGTATATTTGTCCAAATGCATTTTAAAGGGCTTAGCAACAGATTGAGACAAAACTTCATATGCGACGCTCCACACCACCAAGTATGCAGCTCATGAGTTTAGCATGCCATTTCTCTGACAGCAGATTTCTTCCCTCACTTTAACATGCAATGATAGGCAGACCAGAGCCTCCCAGATATTTCTTTCTGTAGGGTGGGTTCATTTAGGAAAAAAAAAAATATAAAAATTTTGCTATGATCATTACACATGTGCAAAAATCCAAACTTCTATTTTTTCCTGCTGAAGCAAATTCTCAAAACATATCCCTTGACTCTAACCCAACAGATCTAAATTTGCTGCAAAATTCTTAGTGGTGCCCAGGGGCTTTCTGTAAACTTAGGACTTTATGGTGCTAGGTGCTTCAGAACCACGCAGAAAAGAGGAAGTTTTTGCCCCACATCTATGACAACATGCGACTGGTGGGGGGATACAAGAGGGCAGGGAGAGAGAGGAGAGAGCAAGATAGCAATATAAGCGTGTTTTCATGCAGATAAGTGCAGCTGACTTGTTGAGATTGCCATCAGAAGTCAACTTTCTGCAGATGTGTTTCTTCCTTGTCATGCAAACTGCTTCTGCTCTCCTCCTGGCACTTGGACACAAAGAGATGCTGAGACTGGATGTTCCTGAGGAATTAAGCTTGGGACATCCAGAGCTACAGTCGAGAGCTTCTCTCACCAGCCTGAGAGGTGAGCTCAAAATGGACAGAGGTGTACCTTAAGTAGAAGTTCTGAAAGATAGTAATATTGGGTATTGCTTCATCTTCAGGTCCTGCTCTTGCAGATGGTGTGACCCCAAAATGGAGGAAATTTGCTAAGGGGAAGAAACATGGAGGAGCATTGGTCAAAGCAGGTAATGCAACACGGAGCAGAACTGACTGGAAGAGCATTGCTAAGTCAGGAAGCGCTTGGGAGATGAGAAGCATGGTCAAAGAGAGATGAAGAGAAGGTCAGGTGGAGAGGGAAGGGCCTTGTTATTTGGCAACAGAGATGAAGCAATCAGCATCTCCAGCTCGTGGAAAGTGAGGAATTCTCCTCTGTCTTTGTGGAGGACACTTTGCATCTGCGATGGTCAAGCTACCTTTTAGCTTCCTTGAGTTTTTTCCAGGCAGTTAGGTTTTTCCAGATCACCCCTAGATATTTTTCAGAGAAAAGGTCACTTAATAACACCCCTTCTTGCAATAATCCATCCCACAAGAATTTCCAATAATCCCTTGGCTGTCGCATTGCTGAAATATGGATTTTCCAGCCGCGGGAAGACTTGTTAAGGCAAGCAGCCCCAAATTCTGGGATAGCTTTTTACAGCACAGCTCACACACCTATGGTGCTTTGCACAGTTTCCTCAGAAGCACGTTTTGATTCACTTCAAGATAATTTAGAAGATAGGCTAGATGATTAATATGCCTGTTCTGGACACAGAGCTAAGATATGCAATGTTAATGGATTTCCAGACTCCCGTTTCACCACAGAGACATGACAGCTGTGGATGAAGAGATCCTCCTGCACCAACACACAAGGTCTGGTGTGTTCCTCACAAGCTCTGCAGGCATTACCATCTAGGGTGACTGGCATCCAGAAACATGCTCTATAAAGTGCTTTGGGCCCCCCTCTAGGGTGCAAGGACTTCTCATTGGAAGAGGGTGACATTTTCTCCTTGCTGCACTGAGATCTATTTTTTCCTCTTAGGTGCCCCAGGACAGATGCCTGCCTGCATTTCCCCTTCTTCATTCTGCTGGTAGATCAGATTTCAGTTGGGATTACAAGCATTTCCCAACCACTGGTGTTTGGGTTGTCTCTGCATAGGAGTTAAAAGCTATTTCCATCCCATAGTAGCCAATGAATGACACTTTTAAAAAAGAAAAAAAAAGAAAAAATAAAATTCATTGTGCTGGTTTTGCTGTTTTCCTCTCCTGTAGTGGAAACTGTCATTCCTTCTAGGGAAACGCAGCTGACACGCTGTTTCCATGCTTTTGCGTGTTAGTCTTTGTGTTTATGGCTTGCAGAAAGGGCTGGATCTTTGGCCTTATGCCCTTAAACCCTCTTGTTTCTCCTGCACAGTGCAGACCAGTGCCATGGACCCTGGCATGGCAGAGATGGAGCAAGGTCGGGTCCGGCAGGTGTGCTCTTGGGGCCCCCTCCTCGGGCAGGGAGATCAGCCCCCAGGGACACGGCGTCCAACCAACAGTACCACATCTCCAGCACTTCCACCCACAGGGGCATCAGGAGACCTGTGACCAGCGGCTCACACAGCTCCTAGAAATGCTGCTTCTGGTTCACCCACAGCGATGTATGAGTCTCCCAGCTCTCCAAGTGCTACTGCTTTTAACTACCTTTTAGCCACCAAAAGCTCTTTTTCCAGCCAAACCTTGAGAAGTGTCATTCTGAAAGGGATTGCTGTGTCATAAATCATTAGAAAATACAGTGAATGAGTCAACCCCCCCAGTTATCCACGAAAAGGCAAATGAATGGCACAATCAGTATTGGCTGCTTCTTTTTTCTTCCATTTGTCAGGTTTTTTTCTTTTCTTTAGCTTTTGAAAAATAGTGTGCTGCTTGGATGATCTCCTCTAGGCAATGATCACATAATACTTTTTAAATTGGCTAGGTGTAGGGGTTTATTAACAGTGTTACACACCAACACATAAGAACACTTTAAGGTGAGTTATCGTATCAGCTGAGGTTACCAACAGGATTTTGGTCTCAACACATTGTTTGAGCTCAAGGAACTCTGTCAAGGCTTTGTACATTGCCAGAGGCTCAGCACTGGCAGACAACCAGCAGGACAGGATTTGCTTAAAGATCACCAAGACTTAGGAGTGATGCCTACAAAGCAGAGTGGCACAAGAGTGATGTGCATGAAGCAGGAAGACAAATGCTGCCTTTCAGCAAACAGTGGAGCAGTGGAGCTATTCATCTTAGACACTGGTTGGTCCCCTCATGGTGAAACTGCTTGTACCTATCTGCTCACCTTCCACTGAAAGACTGGCTCTGAGTAGGATTTTGAGGGGACATCATCTCCTTTTTGGCAAACCAAGAAGAAATGGACCAGCAACTGCATTTTTGCTGCTGTTTGGGTTTACATTAGTGAAATCTTGGCTTTTGTGACTACCACTGAAGCCTACAGCGTCATAACATATCACTGGCTACAGATAATGAGAGCATGGAGCATGGGAATTTGAGAACTGCCCAGGGTTGGGCTAATTCTTTTTCTGAAGCCATCGTGAATTTTAGCATCGATTTCAGAGACAGTGTTATGGAAAAACGACACCTCAGGAACTATGAGGAAGTTGTTTTAAACAAATGCATGAGAAAGACATTCACCTGGGTGCAAAAAGCATATGCACTGGTTTGGAATATCCAAGGCAACAGTTCTCAAACCACTTTGTAGTGACACCACTCCCTGGATCAGACACACAGAAAACTCTCTGTCTATGAGGGCTCTGCTTTCAGTTTCCATTTCCTCTTTACAGCCCCCACACTTCCTTTTTCCAATAATTTCTCCCTTCCTGCTTTTAACACCTCTCCATACTGTGAATGTTGTCATGCCATCCCTTTCCTAGAGTCATCATTCAGCTCATTTCTAGTCTTCCCACATCAGCTACTAGTGCTCATTCACAAAATAATAAGAAATGCAGTCAGCGCTCCTAGCGTGTCTGTGCTAACATATGATGGATCATTTCTGGAAAGACCTCCAGCAGCCCGTCCTCATCCAACTACGTTACTTCTATTCACTCTCAGAGTTTGCTGTTTGTTGCTTTGGAGTTTGCTAATGGCCAGTGGTGAGAGCAGCTCTGGCTCCTCAGCCCTCCTGCTGCAGCTGGAGATGGGAGAGGCACTTTCTGAGATTCGTAAGGGCTGGCGATACACTGGGTCCTGCCTTGCAGCTCCTAGGAATAATCCTTGGAGGTCAAAAATGCTAGGTATTTTCTAAAGACAGCCCTGTCTTCATGCCTGGAGCTGTGAGCATTCCCCAGCTGTTTAAGATCATCCCTTTTGGCCAATAAAGCATATGCCAAAAGCATCCTTCAGCTGCTCTCCTATACATTCCCTAAGCTTTCCACTCTCCCCACCACCCCATGACCTCTGTTTATTATAAACATCACAACACAGTGAGGATTTTTGCACGAGGGAGTGAGTTGCCCCTTGGCAGATGTACAAACTTTGCAAACACCTCCTGAGAACAACCTACCACAGAGACAAATTGGAGGCTTTTTTTGAACAGGTGACGAAGGGACTTAACACGTCAAACACTGCACCTATATTTCTGGTTGTCCTCATTTTCACTCTTCTTTTGGATGTCAACTTATTTGCTGAAAAATATATATCCTAAAGAAAATCACTTTGTCTACCAGTGTAAAATTTATAGTAGCTGGGTACCCAGTTAGGTAGCAGATAAAATCAGCAGGTATGTAGTTTTATCCTCAGTTCTTTTTTTGATTCTGAGAAGAACAATGGATAATGAGAAACCTTTGAAAAATTGTAAGGTAAATGCTTTTTAGTAGTTAGCTTCCAGGAACATGATTTTTTAAATGTCCATAGGGTTTAAAGGGAGCTGCAGGAAAAGCAGGTTGCTTCATTTACACTGAAACCCTACCTTTGAGAATATGAACAAGCCCCGTGTCTCTTGCCAAGGTTACCCTCGGGTTGCCGGGTCTCCAAGCACTCACACTTGCTTCTACAGGCAGGATAATGTGCCAGGGAACAAGCATTTACCCCACTGGGTATGGATCATTACCTGAATTCAGAGCTTCAGTTTTTCAACAACTAGAAAACTGTCTTACTCCTGACCCTGAGAAGTGTCCGAAACATATATGACAGGAATGGCCCACAGATTTTAGTGGCAGGTTTGTAGGAGGTGATGGTTGGATGGGAATGTGCCTCTGAAACACATTTACAGAGTCAGTTTAGGAGGATTCTTACTGGTTGTGAAAAAGATTTAGTTTTTCCCCATCATTAGCTCCAATTCTATCTGAGATGTTCAAAATAATGTGGAAGCTTTTGTTTGGAAATCTCAGCCACTGCATCAGTGTGATTTCAAACTAAGAACATGATCTTTACCGCAAAAAAAAGCAAAAGCAAAAGTGTTATGAGGAAAACGATAAGGACAGTAGGAAATCCAGGTTCAAAGCCAACTATTATCAGTGTCCCGCAGTCACACTTGTAGCCCTCCATGCCCTGATCACTTGCTGTCACAGAGACAGCCCAGAGACTTAATATCAGTCCTTGTCACAGGGAAACTTCACCCCTGACCTGAATATTAATATGGACTTTAGCCTTTGTTTTTATTTTCAGGGATTACACATTGTCACAGGCAGGTTTAACTCCAAATTGAAAGAGAGCAGAAGCAGCGCCCAGGTTTTGGTCCTGGTTTTCTAGACATGCATCTGGAGATGCTTTTCTGACTGCAATAGACATTTACAGAGAAATGAGACCAGATCATGATTGTATCGATAACAGTAGCACCACTTTCAGTACTGCATCCCATGTGGCCCTGGAAGCAGCTTAGATGATCTATTTTAGTAACAATTGAAAACCATAACCTGCAACAACTGGTTTTCCCAGGGTATGCCATCTGCAAAACTGCAAAAAAATTAATGATCTTATTGCAGAAGTAGTTCCCACCAGTGTACTGAACACTGTAGCCAACCTGACAGAAACTTCATGCAAGAGGGATGCTGTTGCCTGTCTGAAGAGCGTTTGTTTGCTCTAATGGACAAATGCTCTTATGAAATGGACACAAATGGTTGGCATTGTGCATTCCAGTTAAACCACTGGTGTGGCGCCTTCTTTTCTGCCTCCAAGGAGATGTCCAAGGACTGACCTGGTATTGGCATCCTGAGCACCCTGAACATCCCGAACATCCCACCTTGAGGCGTTCTGCTGGGCAGAGTGGGAAGATCTGTGCTGGCTTTACCCAAACCTCTCTAAAGTCAGCAGGACATCCTTTCCATCACCTTTAGAGGCCTGGGAGAAGGCAGCAGACTCATAAACTCAATGATTTTTCAAAATTACTAAAATGAGAAGGCTTGCTTGTGCCCTGAGATGACTGCACTCTGTAACTTCAGTTATTGTAGAAGGAAGTCCCTTCCAATTGCACCAACCTTGTCACTCTCGGATGCCATATTCCCAATTCAGTTATGCTTGCACTTGCAGGGGAAAATTCATGCTCTCTACACAGAGATGTGAGCACTCTGCTGTGAGGATGATTTCAAGCCACATCCTTCAGCTTGGCTGAACTTGATTGTTACAACAAAATTCAGAAAGAGAGTGTCAGGCTGATTGTTTCAGCAAAACACAGCTATGGCCATGGCCTTGGCTCTGGTGAGGGAAACCAGAAGCACATTTCCAGCTGTCATAAAGGGGAGGAAAGAAATAAGCCCAACTAAACCCAACACAACAGGAAACAGAGGGACTGGAAGCTGGATGGCTTGGGTACAAAGTCCAATGGAAACCAGCCCCAGCAAGCTGGCAGCTGGCCCACAGAGGGTCAGTTCTGCATGGTCACCGGAGCCCTTCTCCTCCCCGGATGAGACATTTCATCTTGATATTTATGAATGAAATCTCTTAGTTGCCCTTGGGGAATTACCATGCATGAAAGGATCATAGACCCAGGAGAGAAAGCCAGGGAAAATGGCCAGGGAAAAGTCAGGTCATGTTTTTTCATAGGGTGTTGTGGATTTATGCTCCCATACAACAGCTGTCTCACCCGCTAGTGAATTTGATGCTGTAGGTTCCAGCCAAGATCCTCCATAATGGACCTCTTGTTGTCAAGTCAGTCTGCTCTAACAAGTGTCGCTCTGTGCTGTTAGTCATATTTTAGAGCTTGTTTTTCAGGCAGAGCCCATTCCCTCCTCTCTCCTCCCAAGCACCACAGGCTCACCTTTAACAGCACTCCACAGGTCCACGTGGTCCCATGGATTTTCCATAACCCTCCTCAGCAGCTGTAAGGGTCTGGGTTTGCTTAAATGATAAACCTGCTGACTAACTCAAGCCTTCCAGATTTTCAGGAAATACAGCCATTTCCTGCTGGACACTACTTCAGCATCCTACTTTTCAGCAGGTCCTTTGATGGCTTCCTCATCTCCAGTCCTGCAGAAAATCAAGCCTTGCAGTCCCATTAGTTTTTTGGCTGTGGTCCAGCAAAGCTTAACCGCTACATTTAACTTTTTCTACATTTCTCCGCCTGGTTTATCATCACTGAACATATATTTCGCCTTCTTCCTTCATTACTAGTTTCTGGTGTCCAACTGCGTTCTGATGTAATTCCCTCTTTCTGCTTTCCTGTCCGAACTCTTCTCCAAAGAATGAGGTAAGTACATTACTAACGAGCTCACGCCTGAGTTGACAGTGAGTCAGCTGGGTGACTGAGTTACTCAACTGAGGGACTCTTGAGTCCTGCCCCAGAAATGGCCTCATTTCCTAGTGGAAATGCTCTCCCATGGTGGTGTTCATTTATTGCTCTGGGTTCTGCAAAAACACATTACAAAGAGGCATTCCCCATTCTGTGGAATTCAGGGTGGAAAGGGAGCAGAGGGAATAAGCCTATTACCTCTCACTGAAATGAAAAACTTAGATACTGAGGAAATTGCCGAGTCATACACAGCCTGTGGCAGAGTCAGGCATCATTCCTGTCTTCGGAGTCTTGGCACAATATTTTACTCAGCTGGCTGTATTTCCTCTCTCTTTTGATTATTCTTTGCAATTGTTGACTGTGTCCTGTGTCCCCGGGTTAGAGGCAGGACCAGAAGGGAAGGCATAGGATGGAACAGCGACCGGACCGCTGCATCATGTCGTGTGGTGGCCTCGTGTGTGAGCGCTGAGCCCAGGGAGAGGGTCACGCACCGGGACCACAGCCATGGCGTTCCATGGCCGGCTGCGAGGGCACATCCAACTGCGAATGGGCTGGGGACGGTTAGGGAAGAAGGAGGAGGCAGAAGCCCACAAAGCCCGGTGGTTTGATTGCAAAGGCTCATGTAGCTTTATTGATGAACAACTCTTTGATGAATGACTGGGTCTGCTTTGTTTTTCATTGCATGCTTGACTTGTACACAGTGTTAACTAATGAAATCATGGTTTTCTTTATTAAAATCACACGTATGTCACTGTTAGTTCATAGCAAACAGCACGGCTTCATAGTAAATTTATACACCGTGTAATTTTTTTCCACTCTTAATGAAAAACACACTGTTTTGTTTGGACCACCTCCAGACTTATCAGTTATGGAGTTACACATTGAAGGTGGAAGCATGTGGGAGGTTGCCTTAACCAACATTACTAGCAAATCCACTTTCTCTGAATATTGGCTGCTCTTTTACTTTGTTTGGATGAAGAGTAATATTTTCAAAAGTGTCTGAGCTACTTAGGAGCCCATGGCCTACACCAGAAAAATTTCACTGGTGCATGCTGGACTGGATGTGATGTTTTTCCTTCAATGGTTGCACCTTCACACGGTAATACAAGGCACTGGAACAAACGGGTCTTTTACTAGTGCAGTTTCTTTTGATTCCTGGACCAGAATAACCTGGACTGGCACAAGAAATGGTAGACTAGTACAGATACATTGACGCAAGCGGAGTTGTGTCTCTTCCATTGTACCCAGCAAAATGAATGCAGCCACATTTGTGAGTGACTTAGGCCACTTGGGAAGAAAAGTCCTTTTGGCTTTCAGCCAGAATATTCTACCAAAACACTACGCTTCCTCAGCTATGCAAACACTTTGGGGAAATGCTAGCCTTGCAAGTAGACAGAGCACTAACATTAAAAAAAACCCAAAAAACTGTGCTACAAAGGTTTTCTTTTATACCACTGTGCACTGAAAAATGGGTAGAAAAAGCAGGAACTTGAATTTTACATAGATGACTTAGATGTTTTTTCTTCTGCCACTGTCTGGTGTCTGCTCACTAATAAAACAGCTAGCTTGGCTAGAGTTGTCCTGCAGGAAACTTCCAAAATGCTATTCAAACATTGGAGAGAAAGAAAACCCCAAACCCTGCTGCAATGGGTGGGATGCATACATCCTGCTGGTAGTATCTGCTGCGGGGCAGATTCTGCTGCCACAGCTCAACCTCCCGGCCAGGCAATGCAAGCCAGAAATGCCCACTGGCCAGGAGCCACTGGAGAGGCAGAGGGGCCATCAGGCTGTCATTTTTTCCATACTCCTGGCAGACCCCCTCATACTGACGAAGCCATATATGTTCTTTGACACATCCTTCTTAGCTTAGCTATAGCCATGGAGCATCAGTTAAAGCTGGTGCCGAGGAGCCCATCCTGAATTCACTGTGGAGCACTGCAATTGACATCTCCTGACAACAACCCTTAAAGCCTTGGCCCAGACAAAAATTTATATCCTTGCTCTCTGGGACAGGTCTGCAATCATTATGATCCACATCATGGGTCCATTACAATCATCATTCCTTCCATCCCAATCTAGTGAGGTTCTGCTGTATCCCAACAGGGATTTCACCTCTTTACAAAACGCTAAAGGCAGGGGAGAGGGTAGTCCAGCCTGTCTCCATTTCATATCATATTGCAGCCATGGCCAGGTAGAACCGGGGGTCAACAAAACCTCCCCGACTGCGTCCCCTTCCCTCAACTCACTGGGGACAGGGCAGATTCAGAAGCTTTCAGTTTTCAAGGACTACAATCCTTTTTTAGCAACTAGCTTTACATGGTGTGTTTAAAAAGGTAGCTGTCATCTATGGATGGCGATAAAAAAAAAAAAAAATCGTCATTTCTCCCTTTAGATTTGCTCTTTGGACATTTCCAAGACTTTGGAGCACTTACTCAGATTCAGGATGTGTTCTCCTTAGAACAAAATAAAGTAACACTGCCCAGTGTCTGTCAGTTTTCTGTACACAAATATAAAAAATAATAAAAAAAATACACTGTTTTAAGTGAAAGTCTTCTAATCCTGCAAGTTTTCATGGAGTTCGTCTAAGCAAAATCATTGCCTGTGTCTTAGTTGTGTTTTATTTGTGCACTTAGAATAAGTCATTATACATGCCTGATGTTCCCAGACCAAAATAGACATCACGGCACAGACACTAAGCACGTGTCCAGCTGATGAGAAAAAGAGGTCTGACAGCCAAGGGCCCCAGTTCCCGCTTTACTTTCCTGTGTGCTCCTTCTAGTAGATCAGGTGTGGATGGCTTGTGCTTTTAACCATGTGGACCGAAGAGAAGGATTTCCACTTTATAGAAAATTTGCTTTTTTTTTTTTTTTTTTTTTTTTTTACCCCTGAGCTATGTTTTTGAGGAATGATAATCCACAAGGAAGACCGGTACTTCCGAACCACCAGCACCTGCCATTTTCAGCATGGTCCCCTACTGCTGTGGGTCTGCACAAGCTTGATGCGGTTGTGCCAGATGGCCCAGCCCGGCTGCCCCTTCCCTGGCACAAGGCTTCCCTCTATCACAGGCATGTGCCGTATAGCCACCAGCCCACTTGCACTAGCCCCAAGAAGCTCCTGCACCTGGGGTCTCAGAATGACCTTTCATAGAATCATAGAATTGTTTAGGTTGGAAGGGACCGTTAAGATCACCAAATCCAACCATTAACCTAGCACTGCCAAGTCCTCCACTAAACCATGTCCCTAAGCACCACATCTACACGTCTTTTAAATACCTCCAGGGAGGGTCACTCGGCTGCTTCCCTGGGCAGCCTGTTTAACAACACATGCTTGACAACACTTTTGATGAAGAAATATTTCCTAATATCCAATCTAAACCTCCCCTGGTGCAACTTGAGGCCATTTCTTCTTGTCCTATCGCTTGTCACTTGGGAGAAGAGACCGACACCCACCTTGCTACCCCCTCTTTTCAGGTAGCTGTAGAGGGCAATAATGTCTCCCCTCAGCCTCCTCTTCTCCAGGCTAAACAGCCCCAGCTCCCTCAGCCTCTCTTCGTATGACTTGTGCTCTGGACCCTTCGCCAGCTTCATTGCTCTTCTCTGAACAGGCTCCAGCACCTCAATGTCTTTTTTGTAGTGAGGGGCCCAAAACTGAACACAGTATTCAAGGTGGGGCCTCACCAGTGCTGAGTACACAGGGACAATCACTTCTCTAGTGCTACTCACTATACTGTTCCTGATATAGGCCAGGATGCTGTTGGCCTTCTTGGCCACCTGGGCACACTGCTGGTTTTTATTCAGCTGGCTGGTGATCAACACCCCCAGGTCCTTTTCCACCAGGCAGCTCTCCAGCCACTCATCCCCAAGCCTGAAGCGCTGCATCAGGTTGTTGTGACCCAAGTGCAGGACCCGGCACTTAGCCTTGTTGGACTTCATTATCATTGGCCTTGGTCCCTCGATCCAGCCCGTCCAGATCGCTCTGTAAAGCCTTCCCACCCTCAAGCAGATCAACATTCCTGCCCAGCTTGGTGTCATCTGCAAACTTAATGAGGGTGCAGTTGATCCGCTCATCTAGGTCATTAATAAAGGTATTAACTGGAATCAGCCCCCAGTACTGAGCCTTGGGGAATGCAACTCGTGATCAGACGCCAACTGGATTTATCTCCACTCACCACCACTCTTTAGGCATGGCCATTGAGCCAGTTTTTTACCCAGTGAAGAGTACTCCTGTCTAAGACATGAGCAGCCTGTTTCTCCAGGAGAATGCTGTGGGAAATGGTGTCAAAGGCTTTACTAAGGTCCAGGTAGACAGCATACACAGCCTTTCCCTCATCCACTAAGCACATCACTTTGTCATAGAAGGAGACCAGGTTAGTCAAGCAGGACCTGCCTTTCCTCCCCCCAAATGTGGAAGTTGTCTCTCTCTCTCCTGGCCAAGAAGGGATGAGGGCATGAGCACACTAGGTCACTGTTTCCTGAATTGGCACCATCATCTCCCCTGCTTGTGAGTGCATGACCCTTTGGCCAAGAACTAAAAAAGCCTCAGTTCGCTGCAGGACCCCCATGTGCTGGGTACTTTACGCCCCCAGAGGGATGTCCCTACCTGGACATCTGAGATAAAATATGTGATGTGGGAAGGGGAAAAGAGCCACAAGTACAAGTAATGCCAAGAACCAGGCTTCTGCAGATGCCACAGGAGCACAACTTCACCCTTCACTTCTTCAGGCATGGGCTGGGAACCCTCCTTCTCCTCCTCTTCTTCCTCCTCCTCCTCCAAAATGAGTGGTCAGCACTGCCAAGCTTGGGGTCCAGCAGCCCACAGGGCATTGCTGACACCAGTGGGTCAGTGCAAGCCTGTGCTGGCCAGACCTGGACCATTCCTGAGCCCTTTGACAGACCCTCTCCTCCTTCTGCTCCTGCTCCTGTCCCAGGTTGAGCCGCCCTTGTCCCACCACTGTTTCCACTGACACTGCTGGGGGGACCAAGGCCACAGACAGGAGTGGGTGTATCTCTGAACAACAGGAGAAAGGACAGATGATCTGAAGACTGAACAACAGCTCACCCCCAAGCATGCTTATGCAAAGGTGTAGGAATGAAGTTTCAAAAATAAAAGAAAGGTCGGTTATCTTTTTCAAATCCTTTACCCAGTCCAGCTCCGGAAACTCTGTTTTCCTGATGTCCCCTCTTAAGAAATGCCATAGGGGAAGCCGGCTTGCCTGCAGCATATTGCATTAGCTGTAAGGACTTGTACATGATATTGGCATCTCCCCTGACAGAAGAATTTCTAAACAAAATAATTGTCACTTGCTAGCATCTAGCTGTGGCTTAAAATCAGACCTCACTGTGAGCAAGCAGGAGAGGGGTCTGGAAGGCAAGAGCAGCTGGACTAGCTCAAACCAGGCACATTTTTGAGTAACTCCCTTGAACTAAGGAGTGTTTACATATTTTGAAAAAGCAGGATTGCAAAGAGACACTTGAGAACAAGAAGAATGTACAAACTTCAAAATCTGTGGCAGAACAAGCATTAAAATATCCAGATATCATGAACCTTGGAAAAACAGAGAAGTGAAAAAAAATAACCTATGTCAGTTCTTGAAGCATCCTTCAATCTTTCAGTGGTAAAACACCATTTATATAAAAACAGTTTAATTTTGTACTGAGTGTGGGTGGGAAATGGGAAGGCTTCTCCTTGTTTCAGTTGGCCTTTTGAGCTCTTAATAAATGAAATACACCTAAAACAACAAAGTCTTCCATCAGACAAAAAAAAAAAAAAAAAGTAATGCCATGGAAAGGGCATTATTTTTTCCAAGAGAAAAAAAACCTCACAACCCAAAATCCTTTCCTGAACTTGCCAGAAAGCCTTTGAAAGGATCATAAACCAAATCCTGCACAGGAGATAGGGGGTTCTCTCCCATCTTGTCCCTCCCTCCCCTCAACTTTTCACTTCTCTGTTCTCTATGTATTGTATTTATCTCCCATCTCATCCTCCAGGGAACTGCAAGGAAACTATATCTGTGGTGGAAAGCACCTGGTGTTCACCTTGCAGCTTGATTCTGAGACGGTTTAGGCTACCTGGAGGAGATACACAGAAAAGTGACACAAATGACGAACTGGAAGGGCTCTTTGGAGTGGCGACAAGAAATTCCTGCAAGAGGTTGAGCGTGCAATGACTGGAGGAGGGAGCAGCAGATCCATAACCACGTGAAGGCTAAACAGTTACGAAGAGGCAGGCTTTAGACAGAAGTGGAAGAGGTTGATTCACATGTGCTCCTGCTGGGACCAGCTGATCAGCAGCACTCCTCTCCGCCCAGCCACACCTGGCCTGATGGGCCAGATCTCAAAAGGCACAAAGCAGGATGGTGGAGTTGGCCCATACGATGCTGGGGGAGTGTGCTGAGGGCTCTGGGCATCATCATCCCAAGCGTGCTGTCTCTCCGAGCTCCTGCTCTGCGTGCTGCCTGCTGCGCGCTGAGGCTGCGTCCCGCGTCCCTGCGAGTGTTGTGTATTTAGTATTAACAGACTGCCATATAAACACTGCTGACTTTGCCAGCAAATGGTGATCCAGGGCTTAAAACAAAAAATCCCAGAGGCATTGCAGTGCGTTTTCATGAGGTGTGATTTATTTAGCAATTGTGTATTTTGGCTTTCTGCTCGTTACGTCCAGCAATCAAGCTCTATGGGGCTGCTTTACATTACACGTGCCATGTCATGGAAAGCCCAGCACCAGGGCATTAGTCATGAATCACCAGGGTTTTGGGAGAGTAAAAAATTGAATCCTTCCCTTTTTATATTTTTGTACTTAATAATGCCCCAAGTGATTAGTACTGCAATTTTACCTTAGGAATGCTAACTTTATTTTCTGTTATTTTGCTGAAGCAGACACTTGGGTTTTTTAAAGCATACAAGTCATTAGCTTCTCTAACAAAAGGTAGGGGATTAATCAACCCTTTATCTAAGAACTCTAAGACCTCTTTTCTTCAAAATGTAAAATAGGAATTAGAATAAAAACAAAGTCTTAAACCAGCTATGCTCAAACAGCATTGAAATACTTTTTTTTCAGTTCTTCCTCCTTCCTCTGGCATTGCAAATTTGTGTGTGGACACATTCATTTCTACATATAAGCCAACGAGCTTTGCTTTAGTGAACATATGACCTTCCATGGTTAAATCAAAAGTAGGGACACATTTTGTGACAAAAATGTCCATGTACATCAAAAAGGGAAAGGAAGAGGAAGAAGAAGGGGGAAGGTAAAAGGGAGAAAGGAGAGGGAGAAAGAAGAGTGAGAGGGAAAAGAAGCAGCAGGTTTGTTTTCTCTGTGCAGTAAAATTTTTCTACATAGGAACAAGAAAAGGCCTGAGGTTAAAAGGTGCAAATGTGAACTTGAAAGGAAGGAGGGCGGGCAGGCAGGGGTCAGGAACAGGACTGATTATTAAGTGATTTACTTGAAATAACCTGCCCCTTTATTGTCGCTGTGTTTCAGGCCTACGCTATCATCTCCTGGAACAGACCAGCTCGTGCCTCCACGCAGACACGCTTTTTGAATAATTCCCCTCCACACCCAAAATACCAGCTCTCCCGACGAAGGCTATTTCTTGCACACTCCATATCACACATGCTAAATACTTTATTGTACTAGATACAACCTCCAAACATTTACAGTAAGTGCACTTAATAGCAAAATTGTTTTCCAAACCTCATTGGCTCTCTCCATACTTGTGAGTTATAAACATGGTTTCGTTTAAACAGGAAAACAAATGAACAGATTCCTGAGTCTCCCACATACACTTCTGGTTATCAGAAGTTTATCACAGGCAAACAGGAACATTTCATGAAGGCTCTTGTTAAAATGCTGGCAGCTTATCAGTGGGTTGGATTTCCATATACCACAGAATACAGCAGCATAGCTTAATATCCTTTTTTGTTTGTTTGTTTTTGTATTTTTTTTTTTTATATCAACCTCTTTTTTTCTCTTTGATAGTCTTAGAAAACTGGAGCTGGGTGAATAACTTATTGGAAAACCCTCTAAGAGAAGAAAATAGGAGGAAAGAAAAGGGCAGCTTTTCTTGAGGAGGCATGGCTGGGCAGGTGTGAGAGTTAATATTCTTTAAGCTATCTACCTATTGTTAGGTAGCCCAATCAATCAAACAGTAAAGCCTGGGCAATTCGGCTGAACAATTGAGATTGCAGTTGCAAAGCCCCTCCACACAGACGTCAGCGTATAGCACAGGCCGATTGCTAATGGCAAGAACTGATCAGAAAGGACATGATAGGTAGACTCTACCTGTCTACATGATGGGTAGAACAACTGCAAATTGCTCCACAGGAAAGCCCTAAAGAGGACCAGAAAGGAAAAGCCTATATCTGGGTTATGTTACTTCTGCAGCAGGTAGAAAAAAGTGACTCCGCCAAGGCTGACCTCTGCCAGCTCCTCCTGTCTCATGGTCAGGAGAGACCCAAAGGAATGACAGGTACAACAGGGACAGGGTCATGCATGGGGTGGGGATAATGCCCTGGAGAAACACCTTTGCCAGCTCTGCTTTGCATCACCCTGATTCACAGTGATTGAACGACAGACTACGGATGTTTGCCTCAAAGCCTCTCCAGCTGGTGGTGTCCTCTTTAATCCCACCTGGTGGGCTTCCATTTCTTGTACAGAAAAAGCTGCACGGTTTTAGTCTGCGGACACCTACTGCAGTGAGAACAGAGCTGGTGGTGGCAGTGTCACAGAGAGGAACCCCAGCTGTCTTTACAGTAGTTAAGCCTGGTATCCGGTAGGATACTTCTGGGGCAACGCAGAGGTCAGAATAAAGTTCAAAACCTGCTTCAGAAGCAGAGCCCACTTGAGTTTCCCGCGACAGATTGCTCCTGGGACCCAGACTGGCCACGGCCAACCCCCTTGACCACCACAGAGGTATAGACTAAAAGACACGGTCCTCGGAGTGACCTGAAAAGTTTCACCTCAGTGCAATGCTGTATCGAGAGGAATTTATGCTGACACTGAAAAGTTACTTTGGAGGGGATGCAGAACTAAGATACTCAACATAAAAATATGTCCTTTCCTCTTTGACACCCAAGTTACCGAGGCTTAGTTTGCACCATGAACATAGCACGTCCTTTCTTTTTCACCACGTGACCTACGCCAAGCCTTTGCTGCCAGCTTGTTTAAGTCACAGCTGTGACTAGCCAGGAAAGACAGAGTTAAAAAAAACAACAGTGGATCTTGAGGCAACTACTTAAAAAACACAGTTACTGGTGCACTATGGACAGACAGGTGTGCTTGTTTCTGGGAATCACTGAAAAAGCTAATTGGTCTGCCCTTTCTCCGTGTGCCAGCTCTCTGCCCAGCTTAGGGCATCCCAGTTAGCAGCCAGCCTGAAGCTAGCAAGAGATCTCAGAGAACATGGAGCAAAAAAGAGCTTGACAAGAAATGCAAAGTGTATCAAACACAGAATAGATTTCCAACTTTTCACGTAGGTGCTGTGATTAACAGCTCTGTGGACCAGTGGGTCACCCAGATTCTCTAAATGGGATAGCAATAGGGAGTTCGAACTTTACTTTGTAATTCTTCACTCAAAAGCAATCTTTTCAATTAGTTTTCAGACTTTTGCTCCACTGAAAACACGAAGTAGGAAAAAAACACATTTTCTTTGACCCGCAAATGATTTCATCAACTGTACTTCTTTTAATACACAACTCCCCACCGCTACAGTTGCTGAAACAAACACCATTACATTTTAACTTCAAGAGGATTTACTTGGACCACAGGCAGCCAGCGACAGAAGAATTTTAATGACTGTGGGAGGATCGTTGGTATTTTAAGAAGTCTTCTAAAACCTTTTGAAGGATTTGAGATAAGTAAAAATAAGTGGAGCAATTTTTTTCCCCTAAGTACTTTGCACCATGTTCTCACATAGCAGAAGTGAGTTCTACAACTGCACAATGAATCTGGAAAATCTGAACAGAGAAGTAAAAGTTAAAAAAAAATCTGAGACGAAACCAAGTGGCAAGGGAACCACTCTAAAAAAGAGAGCAAATGAATCCTTCTATTCCAAGCTCTTGTTTTTATTCTCTTTGCTCACAGCAGCTTTAATTTCATTAGCTTGCAAAGAAACACTCAATCCACAGATCAGATTTCTCAAGGATATAGGGAGATCATGTCAACCAAACAAAGCACTAATTAAGGTTTTAAACAGCAGCCACACGCTCTGTGAGTTCCTCTAGTGGAATCGTACAAGCAACGCTTGCATCCTGTTGCCTTTGATCCAAAGCCCTGCATTTCACCTTTTAGAAGAAAAAGCCACCTGCTGCCAGAAGTGCTCCCAGATTAACCTACCCCACGACTGAAATGTAACTGCTGTTCAGAGTTCTAAAGGTCCAGCTTCCTGAAGTGCCTCCCTGGAGAAGGGCTGGTCAACGTACTTGGGCAGCAACCGCCAGCTGTCGCAATTACAATGAGAAAAGAAAAGCCTCCTTGGGCATCCGCCTTCACAAGGGGCCTCTGGACCCACCCGCCTCTCACGAACGATTGCACCCCTGGTTTAAAATTATTCACCCACGGCAGCTTCTCCAAAACCACAATACTTTCAGCACGCTAAGCTGGGGTGAATGATTGGCTGCTATTTCTTAACATCATCCTCCCACCCCTGTGCAGGAGAGATTCAATAAAGAGCATACAAACAGAGTAAAAAGGACACTTGCAAAGGGCAACTGCCCCCACCCCCGGCTTCACCCCCCAAATAAAGTGTCTATGATATCCTTTTGTGGGGAAGTTGGGGAAGGGAAAAAGTGCCCTCCCTGGATCTAGGCAAGAAAGCAACTCCAAGCACCCTTGAGAAAAGGAAATTGTTTTTCAGTCAGATGTCCCCTCTTTTTGGAGGCACTCTTACCTTCTTCATTCTTCTGCTTACCTGCACTAGCTCAAACATCAAGCAGGCACTAAGAAAAAATGATGAGCGGCTTAGAAAGCAGATGCTTTTCCATGAAAAAGTTCATACAGTCTGTTCTTCTCCTTCTCAGTACAGTTACGTGGATAAAAACCAAGCCAACATTTACATTCACTTGCTCTCAAGTACAGTCAGAAAAAAAGAGCTGTTTTCTCCAAAGCAAGTGTGACATTCAGTACCTTGGTCAACTGGCAGATAATGCTGCGTTTATCCCCCTGCCCACTCCACATCTTCCACAGTGTCCACACAAATTTGGCTTGACAGTACAGGTTAATTTCAGTTTTACTGAAAGCAGTGGCACTTTACTCAGTGGAGACACATTTTGCTCGCTTCCTGCTTTTCCCTCCCTCAGCAAGGCACTGCCTTTTCCAAGCAGTTTTATGCTTGGAAGCATAAAATCCAAGCATCTCTTCCAAGCGAGAGATGCTAAAAACTCTGCCTTTTGCTGGGCTAACCCTCTCCCCTCCATTTCTTCCCTGCCCAAATGGGAGAATATTGTCCCTTATGTTACATTCCAGAATGTTACATTGACAGATACACTTCCGATTTTTTGTTTGTTTGTTTGTTTTTTCCCATTATAGAGGCAAATTACAACGAGGAAAACAGCCCCAGGAATTTACTGTTGATACATTTTACATTATTAGGAGAACACACAGCTTCTCAGAGGAAGGTCCCAAGTTTTTTATCAGCAAGGTCCCATCTTTGCTCACATTTACACCTGTCAAGGAGTTTTGATTAATGTCACTGATTCTCGGTGACTGAGACTCACATGAGTGCCATTTCTCTTCGGAACAGCCATATAAGAAAAAATCCATCTATTACCTTAGCTATTCATAACAATCTGCAAGCGTGGCTATTATATGTAGCACAGTCCAGTCATCTGCAACAGACTACTATATATGTTGTCTCAACTTTACAAAATGAAGTTGTACCTTGGCTTTTAGTAGCCCACTGCTTTTCAAATGAAGGGTACATCATACTCCCCAAGATACCCTACAAATATTTCTCAGTGCAAAAATGCAGAGGGTGTTTTGTTTCCAATTACAAGAAAGGTTCCACAAAAATGTATATTTTTTTCATGTTAAAAATCCCTTTGCTTTCTGCCATGAACAAGAAAAGCATTCCAATGCCATAAATACTTTTTTTTTTTTTTTTTTAAATCTACCAACTTGACTGTAGCCCTTTAAGAGCCTTAGGGATGTGTCCTACTTTAAGAACTTGTCCATGAAAAACTTGGGACCCCTCACATGTTACACATTTCATACCGCACTTCAAAGAAGAACGTTAAATACCTTGTGACTAGAGTACTGTTTATTTCATAATCTAAACAAACACTGGAATACAGTCTATGCTTTTCTACTTTCCTGTAGACATTACAACGAGCTTTTTTTTTTTTCATAATTAAAACAATCTGCATACACACAGAACATGCATGCTTTCTAACACCAGTAATGAAGGTAAGAAGAGCCAGTTTCCATCATCTTCCTGATGCCTGTATTAGAAAAAAAAAAACTTTTGTTTTTACTGTAGTTATGGCAGTGTGGCTAAGGATATGAAGACTAGAGCACTGTTTTACTCCCTGCACAGAAAATGTTCATCACAAGCATGCTGATGGTGATAAATATTACATGTCTATTAAATGATAGGCATACTTTTATCCCCTTTACTCCCTTTTTAAAAAGACTAAGTGGCTACATGTAAATGCAGTGAAGCAGGTATAAGCTTAATTAATCAGAGTTGATTCAGACTGGCACCAAGATGCAGCGAAGTCCGACGAAGTCTCAGAGAGGCTTTCCATGGGCTACCAACGACCTCCGCCACAAGGCATCTGCCTTCTACTTTTTGAAAGTAGAAATCAAAGGCCTTGCAGCACAGCCAGTCCTGCGGAGGGGTTGGACCGCGCCGGTATGTCGGGCTCCCTGCAAAAGAAGCACTTGTAGTCCATTAGTGTTTGAGAAAACCTTGTGAGTGGGTTACCTTCCCCGGGGCTGAGCACCCACCCCGCTCCGCGGCACAGCCTGCCGCTCTTCGTCGGCCGCACGGCTGGCTGCGATTTTACACCACCGAGTGGTCGTTACTGTGGACGCCAGCCAAGATGGTGTGGTTGAGCGAGGATGCCGACCGGTCCGAGCCTTCGGTGGGGCCGTTGGCGCTCTCGCTGCGCTGGCAGCAGAGGATCTGCTTGAAGGTTGCGCTCATCTCCTTGTCCCGGTAGGAGTAGATGATGGGGTTCATGGCGGAGTTGAACTCCGCCAGGAGCAGGAAGAATTTTTCATAGGCCAGGACGTTGCACTGGGGACAGCAAACATCGAGGAGCAGCAAGACTAATCCTGGGGTCCAGCAGATTATGAAAGCACCTAGGAAGAGAAAGAGCAGACAAAACACCACAAAACACACAAATATACTAATGTACTGTTATTCATCAAGACCCTATGAGAACCATCCAACTGAAAGCGGCAATGGTTAATTTTCTCTTTCAAGAGTATCTTTCCCACACTATTTCTTCACTGACCTGATGAGAGCGCCGCCCTTCAGAGATCTGTAAATGGTCATGGGCAGAACATCAAAAGAGCAAGGCATCCCCCCCCGCAACCCCTCGCCATCTGAAACGTTCTCTGCTTGGCAAATACATTTGCATTTGAAGTTGATAATGAGGAACATTTTTTCTCTTCAGCTAGAGACCTCTGACTAATCAATCTCTTGATCAGGAGAAACAATGCTGCAATTTACTTCTCAAACTAATAACAACAAAGAAAACCTTTTTGTGAGTGCTGTGACTGAAGCATCAGTAATAGAAAAAGAGTGGTGCAGGCAGCAATTCTCAAGAAAAAGAAAGCCTGGGTCTTGTTAATCCATTTCAGCCCCATTATGTAATGGAAAGTCCTAAACACATGTCCTTCTTGCACTGAAATGTCATCCTTCAACAGATCTACTTCTTTTCTTAGGGCTCTATTCAACAGAAATTCAGAGGCTCCTCAGGCTTCAATAGTGTAAATGCCAAAGAGCCTTCCCCTGATTAAAATGCTTCCCCCTCCTTTCTCTGCTTTGCAAAGCTCTGAGGGGGATAAAGCCTGGAACAAAATTTGGAGTTCAATGCAGAAATGGAATCAAACGCCTTGCACTTTATCGGGGGTACCGAGTTAAACGAAGATGCTAACTCCTCGCAACGCTAAAGATGTTTTAAATGTAAGCAGCACTGGGGAAGCCCTTACATACCAATTGTGTCAGAACGAGGATGGTGATCCTGAGATTTTCCAGGCTGACATACTTGGCTGAGGTGGAAACCAAGGTCTTATCATCAGCAGGCAGGCTTAGCGCAGGCAGCAGCAATAAGGGCTTCCCAGCGCTACCCAGTGATTGCTGTTTTCAAACAGGTTCTCCTGTCCCTATGCTATTTATTTGTTAACATACTGCCTCCATTTTTTTTATTATTTTTTTTTTGTGCAGTGATGCTCTGTGCAGTTCTAGCAGCTGACTACAGTCAGTCTCCGCAGCACGCAGCCTTTTTGCCGTGCCTGCCAAGAAGGTGCCAGTTATTTCTAGCTTGGGCTGTGGCGGCTGTAAGCTGTGCAGACACCTTTCTGTTTGGATACCAAACCCACCTAGATCAAACAGAAGAACATTTTCCAAAGGACTCTGCAAACACGCAGGGTGTGCCAGGCTACAGGCATTCGTTGCCAACCAGGCAACCACACAAAGGCTTCCTACATACCAAAAAGCATCCCTAAACTGAGCTTGCTCGCGACTGATGGTGCCACAGTGCCACTCAATCCCTATTGCATTGTTGACCAACAAAGCTCGCAAAGCGAAAGAAGCCGGAAAGCGCACTGCCAGCTCCCAGGACAAAGTGCCAACGACTTCGGCCAAATGACTTTGTTAGAGGCTGACAGCTGCTTTACAGAATACGGATGAAACTCTCCCACGCCGAGGTGGCATCAAACGTATGAATCCACTTCATAGCTTTTGTCTGCAGCTCTTTCATATTCCAGCAGTCCTAGAAAAGAGCACTTTAAAGCCATGCAAAGGACTTTGGCCTTTTGTCCCTTCCTTGTACCTGTTCCCAGAAAAGTAGAAAACTGCATCTCTTTATTTGCAGGATTGTCCGGGTAAATACAGAGGCTGCCCTTTGCACAGAGCAGCTCTGCTGAGCTGATTCCTGCAGAAACCAAGACAATCTTTCAAATTCAACCACTCACTGCTGAAACTGTGAGTGTTGTGTTCAGCCTCCTGGCTAGTGAGGCAGCGGTGGACTTTGTTCTAGCTTGAACATATATTTTCTTCATTACAGGCTGCCTCGGGAGAACAACATCAGAGATGGGAACACTGCAAGTTATGGGATCTACAGTCAAGGACAAAAGACAATGACAGCATCCTCACCAGGCCTGTAGCAGAAAAAGTCCAATGTGGGAACAATGGAGCTGACAGGAAAGCTCTCCTAGCGTTGTTCAAAGTTGCAATTGAAAGCTTCCAATTTTCCAACAATTTTTTTTTGTTGTTCTGTTTTTTTAAGTCCCTTGTTGAGAAACTAAATATGTCAAACAGAACATTCCCTTGCTATCACTTTTATGTATGTTAAAACCAGCAACAAGAAGAAGCAGTATGGTAAGGCAGGTAGGTGTTTGCCCCTGAGAAAGCCCCAGAATTCCACATGCAGCCCATGGCACTGAACACTGGTCTCAGGTGGAGTTTTTGAGCCTCTCTGGGCTCCTCAGCTTCTCGGATAGGTCCAACAACCCACATACTGAGGCTTGACATGGCTGCACTCAAGAAAAAGTGGACTACAGTTGAGCAAGCAACTAAATGCTCTGTGCAGCTCATGCTACACTGAAAAAAAGGTAAAAACAAAGGGTCGCCTTCCCACCCAGCTCTGGAAGAAAATGGAAGTCATTATTCTGCAAGTTGCCACCCTGCTGCTCACACCAGGCCTGGAGCTGGGTCAATGATGCGAGGTGTCGAGAGGAGAAGGAACCCATGCTCCCCAGCTCCAGACCCACTTGGGTAAGGTGGGCTTTCTGCTGCCCTGACCCCCAGACACAGAGTCTCCAGGCTGACTTTCCAGCCCCTGGCCTCCATGCAGCAGTGGTGGCAGCAGAGGAGCACACAGCATCCAGGGCCCCACCTTTGCGCAAGCAGGGCTAGCCTCAAGCTTCCGAACCCACGGCTCATTTGTGATTGGGAAGTAAAAGCCATTGAAGCCAGCCCCATTCAGTCTAGTGGGTTTTGTTTTACTTTAGCCCCTGGGATTTTCCTAGCAAAACTTCCCACCATGCTAATGGCTCCTGTGGCTTATTAAGTTAAGTGCTTGCAAATGGTGACACAAACAATGCCTCGGGTTTTCTCACTTGTTATTTAACTGTCAGTACCCTGGAAAATACTGGGAAGCATCACTCACCGTAAAGGCATGTTTGAGTTAGGTACAATGCAAAGAACATAAAAATGTCAGGCTCCTATTACTTTAGATTTAGGAAACATCATCTGTTAAACATGGAATTCTTTCCCTGGAAAGAAAAAAAAGCTTGAAATTTATTTTTTCTACTTCTTACTGGGAATATTTGTCAAAGTAATGTGATACTAGGCTAAAAGTGAGGTTAAATTCTTCTCTTTCCAGAAATCTGCTGTGCATAGATTTCACCAAGAACAAAGATCTAAAAATATCACATCTAACAATACAATGAGATCCAAAAGCTTCCTGCTGCCATACACAGAAAAGCCTTAAGCACACACCAAAATCTTGATCTATTTTTCTGCTCAGGAACAGAACCGAGAGCAGACCAAAGCACAGTGTGAGTAATTTCCAGGTGCATCTTAACATTTTCAAAACTCGGTCAAAGCTGTGTTACAACGACATGCAAGGCAAATCTGTTGCATTCAGCGAATCAAATCTGCTCATCTTCGTGGACATGCCATTGCCATGCCACGGCAGCGGGAAAGCCCAACACACATGAATAAAATCACTGACAGTATGTCCTTGGGTGGCTGAAGAGCACGGTTGCCTGGACAGACAGCACCTTGGGGTGACACCTCCAGCCCTGGCACTCCTTAGAGGCGCTGGCACCACATGAAGTTGACCGAGCTGTTCCATTGCAGCAGGAGGAACATCCCTATGGTGCATGGCCAAAGTCTGCCCTGCAGGTCTGGCAAGAGAGGGCTGGGTGAGGAAGAAACGCCCATGAGGCTGAGGGGCGAATGGCTACCCATGAGACAGGTAAGCTTGTGGGAACTGGAGAAATGGCACTGCATCTTTTAAAAATATTTAAGGAGACAAGAGGGGAAGGGTCCCTATTGACTAAGAAGCATGTTTTGCAGCAGGAAATCTAAGGTACAACAAAGTAGTCATGACATTAATCTCATTTTCTGTTGCTGCGCGATACCGCGCACCCAGGGCTGAAACTCCAACTCCTCGTGCATAGTCTGTATTGCTGACATGTGGCAGAAGTCCACTGCAGGCTTTCCAATGACCACAATACGACTACACCACACGTCTTGAACCCTCGTCTGGTGGACCAGTGCTGATTATGTTGTCATGGTAGTTGCAGGCTTGGAAAGTTCTGGGTAAGCGTGGCACGGCCTCACAGCCAGATTGATTGCAAGAGAGTAAAAACTGTTGTGGGCAGTAGGCATATGAAACCAGCCATGATAAATCACACAAAAATGTGGGACTAGAGACACAAAAGAGAAAACAACTCCAAAAACCATCAGCAGAAAAGAAACAAGCTACATGAGAGTAAACACTGACAAACTAGTCACTCATTACTTGCTCCTCTCAGGAATGTTTACAAAATCAACACAACAAACTGCAGACAGTACAGAAGATAAATCAGGAAAAAAGGATTTGCTAGAAACAGCCTCTTAAAACATAGAAGTATTAAGTTAAGGCTGTATTTGAGTGACAGATCACCTCTGTGCTACTGCACTCAGCATGCCCACTGGTTTAGTTTATCACAAAGCACTGACCATTTGGGATGACTTTTTGTCCTGCCGGTGGAGACTGTCTTAAATGCTTGAATTTACAAAAACTTGGTAAGGACCAAAGCAAGTAAGAGCCCTGCTTCTGAGACGCAGACATACCCGACAGGCTTGACATAATTAGTGGAAAAGAGGTTGAAGAGGGGGGAAAAACACTGTCAGTTTGTCTCGCAGAGCTTTCTTTTGTTTTTCAAAGGCGGACACTGCACAGATCCAAACCCTGGCTTGGAGAAGTGACTTCCAAAAGACCATCCCTCTACATGCACAGCAAGAGCATTTGGTCCAGCTTTATCCTAGGGCTGCAGATTAAATTGTTTTATTGCTGCTGCAGGTGGAAAGGGTGTCTTGTTTTAGCAGGACACCGATCAACTGCAGTGTACTTTTGTGTTAGGCTTTGCTCCGGGGAGGATGTAAGAAGTTCACAAACAACATGCTGGAGGCACACTGGCTCCCAGTCCCTGGGGACCACTCAGGGACAGCCTTGGCAGGGGGTGGCGCGGAGGAGCACCCCGAGGCTCACCTGTTGTCCCCCTCCCAGCAGCTCCCTGGGGCTGTGGTGTCCCCATGCCACCCTGGAGGTGGGCAGTGGGTCAAGGATGCAATTCAACCTCCAACGCCCAGCCCATACACCAAGGACCCACCCATGGCCACCTCCCAGTGACCAGACTGGATGGCTACATGTGAAACTTCCCAGGTTAACAGGCGAAGCATATCGTAAGCAGTACTTTTTTTTTTTTTCCCTTTTGTCTTTTGCCTTAGACAGTGTAAGTCTGTGTTTATTCCACGAATGTTTATCTTCCTCTAACTCACAACAGGAAAATAAAAGAAGTGCTTCTGCTCCTGACAAGTCACACACCGCCGTCCCTCAGAGGCTCCAGTGGGATGTGGCTCTTGTCAATGTACACCTATTCTGAAACACCCGTTTTCTTCTGCTTAACCGTATTGTGTCCCCTTTGTGTGCCCTCTTCCACCCGTCTTGGGTATTGATCCTGACTTTACTGTTTTCTGGCGTGGCCCCACACTCACCCTGCAAATTCCTCATACAGAGAAGTATGAGGAATACTCTTTTAGGGAGTGAGAAGAGATAAGGGGGAAAAAAGGTCTTACTTGCGGTTGCAGTTTTTTTAAGATTACAGAAACAGGATAAGGCACTACCATAACAAAGGCAGAAAACACTCACTCCAGCTGAACTGCAGGGACATTTTTGTGCTGCTGCTGTTGCCCACCTCCCCATGTCCACCCGCTGTCCCCTCCAAATCCCCTCCTGTTCTCAGAGTGGCACTTGTGACGGGTGGCTACACCACCTCTTCCATTGGGACAACGGTGACCGAGAGAGAAAAGGACACTGAGCATCACCGCCAGTTGCCAACAGGGAGAAGGGTCTTGCTGCACTTTATGCAGGCTGAAAGCAATGCTATGGGTAGGCAATTTGCTTTATTTAACAAAACCATAACCAAAAAGGGCTATAGAAATGCCTGGCATTTTCCACATCCTGATACAATCCCACCCTCAGCAGGGAAAGGCACTTGCTGTGCTAGCTGAGGAACAAGATCATCAGCTGCAACACAACTGCACTTCTTCATGCCCTAGCCATCTGTAAGCTGTATCAATAACCCTCCTTATCACACCGTGTATTATCTTGTGCATAGCATGACTAGAGATAAGTACTGCATGAAATAGTGCTTATTTGTAGCTATGTATTGTTTTTCCCAGATACAAATATTAGAGAATTAAATCTAAAATGAATGTTGAATTATTACATATGCAAAAGATCCATGAAAATAATTTATCATGCTGTAAACATACAGAGTGTAGGAGTAATTCTTCTAATTCTAGTCTGACATCATTTTCCCCAATTTTGCCACAACATTACTACAACATAGCTTACAGTTCTTGGTGGATGAAAACACAGTTGTTACTGTTTTTTTGCAGTAACTGCTGGAAATAGGCAGCATTGGGGTAAGGTTTGCTTCCACCCATGGAATTTTTATGTGAAATACAGAATGTGTCTACCACATATGGACCAGATTAACAAATGTAAAATAATCCTATGCTAAATCTGGCAAATTCTGCAGAACTTCAGATATTAAAAGCTTGCCTCTCCATCCACAGGCTCCAAAAGGCTCACGGAGGATGACAGGGAAAGATGGTCCTTGAAACATACAGGCAGGGGACAGCAGCACGCAGCATGCCAGTAAGAATGGTCTTGTTGAAAAGGTGCTATCAAAGCCTCTTCATTTATTTAAGGAATTTTGAATGAGTGAGAGATTCGTAGCACAATCCTCCTGCAGTTTTTGATTGAATGCAAAACGCTGCTTTCATAGAATCACAGAATGGTTTGGGTTGGAAGGTACTGTAAAGATCATCTAGTTCTAAGCCACCCTCCATGGGCAGGGACACCTCCCACTAGACCAGGCTGCCGAAAGCCCCATCCAGCCTGGCCTTGAACACCTCCAGGGATGGAGCATCCACAACTTCTCTGGGCAACCTGTTCCAGCGCCTTACCACTCTCATAGTGAAATATATCTTCCTGATATCTAATCTAAATCTACCTTCTTCAAGTTTGAAGCCATTACTCCTCATCCTCTCACTACATGTCCTTGTAAAAAGTCCCTCTCCAGATTTCTTGTGGGCCCCTTCAGATACTGGAAGGCCACTATAAGGTGTCCCCAGAGCTTTCTTTTCTCCAGGCTGAACGCCCCGGCTGTCTTAGCCTGTCTTCCTAGGAGAGGTGCTCCAGCCCTGTGATCATCTTCGTGCCCTTCCTCTGGACTTGCTCAAACAGGTGCATGTCCTTCTTGTGCTCAGGACTCCAAAGCTGGATGCAGTACTCCAGGTGGGGTCTCATGAGAGCGGAGTAGAGGGGCAGAATCACCTCCCTCGACCTGCTGGCCACGATTCCTTTGAGGCAGCCCAGGATGCTGTTGGCTTTCTGGGGTGTGAGCACACATTGCCGGCTCATGTTGAGCTTCCCATCAACCAACATCCCCAAGTCCTTCTTCTCCAGGCTGCTCTCAATCCATTCTCCACCCAGCCTGCATTGGTGTTGTCGGCAAACTTGCTGAGCGTGCACTCAATCCCACTGTCCATGTCGCCGACAAAGATGTTAAACAGCTCTGGTCCCACTACCAACCCCTGAGGAACGCCACTCGTCACTGGTTTCCACTTGGACATTGAGCCGTTGACCACAACTCTTTGAGTGTGACTGTCCAGCCGAATCCATCCATGGATGGATTTCATCAGGTCCCATGGACTTGCATGCCTTCAGGTTCCTTAGATGGTCTTGTACTTATCCTCACCTACAGTGGGCGGTTCTTCATTCTCACAGCCCCTGCCTTAGCCTTCTGTGACTTGGGTGGTGTGGTTAGAACCCTTGCTGCTGAAGACTGAGGCAAAAAAGTGGTTGAGTACCTCAGCCTTTTCCAAATCCTGGTTGACCAGGTCTCCTGTTTCTTTCTGGAGAGGGCCCACATCTTCCCTAGTCTTCCTTTTATCACTGACACACTTAGAGTTTTTCTTTTTGCCCTTGACACCCCTGGGCAGATTTAATTCTATTTGAGCTTTAGCTTGCCTAACCTGATCCCTGGCTGCTCGGGCAGTTTCTCTGTATTACTCACAGGCTGCCTGTCCTTGCTTCCACCCTCTAAGGGCTTCCTTTTTGTGTTTGAGTGTGTCCAGGAGCTCCTTGTTCATCCATGCATGCCTCCTGGTTTTTTTGCCTGACTTCTTCACTGTTGGGATGCACTGCTCCTGAGCTTGGAGGAGGTGATCCTTGAATACTAACCAGCTTCCTTGGGCCCCTCTCCCCTCCAGGGCTTTATCCCATGGTACCCTACCAAGCAGATTCTTGAAAAGGCCGAAGTCTGCTCTCCTGAAGTCCAGGGTGGTGAGCTTGCCGTGCATACCCTTCGCTGCCCTAAGGATTTTGAACTCTACCATTTCAGGATCACTGCAGCCAAGGCTGCCCTTGAGCTTCACATTCCCCACCAGCCCCTACTTGTTGGTAAGGACAAGGTCCAGCATAGTTCCCCTCCTCATTGTCTCCTCTACCACTTGGAGAGAAGGAAGTTGTCATCAATGCATTCCAAGAACTTCCTGGATTGCTTGTGCCCTGCGGTGTTGTCCCTCCAACAGATATTGGGGTGGCTGAAGTCCCCCATGAGGACCAGGGCCTGTGAATGTGAGGCTGCTCCTATCTGTCTATAGAGGGCATCATCTGCTCTGTCATCCTGGTCAGGTGGCCTGCAGCAGACCTCACTGTAATGTCACCTGTCTCTGCCCTCCCTTTAATCCTGACCCATAAGCTCTCCATCAGTCCTTATCCATCCCCAGGTGGAGCTCCATGCACTCCAGCTGTCACTGACATAGAGGGCAACACCCCCTCCTTGTTTCCCCTGCCTGTCCTTTCTAAAGAGCCTGTATCCTTCCATTCCAACACTCCAGTCATAGGAGCCATCCCACCACGTCTCCGTGATGCCAATGAGATCACAGCCCTGAACGTCTCTAACTCCTCTTGCTTGTTCCCCACGCTAGGTGCATTTGTGTAGAGGCACTTAAGTTGGGTCTCTGTTGAAAACGTCTTACTGGCTGGAGTGGCTGCAATTCCTTTGTGCTGCTCTCCAGGTGGCATTCCTTTGAGGTGTTTTAGCCCTGTTTCCCGTTAGCTCCTAACAGCTCAGGAGCCCCTGGCTCACCTCTGTAAGACTTTGAGTGTTCTGCAGTCTACCCAGCATATCTTGGAACAACAAGCTGAGGGTCCTTGCCAGCACCCCATCCCTCTAACCTTGTTGTGTTGTCCCTTGGCTTGTCACAGGCAAGCCTGAAAACGCCCCTCTACCCCACCAAGTCTCATTTAAAGCTTTCTCTGACATGTGTCTGGGAGACGTTGACACAATGGCCCCTTTAGTTTTCAAGCCAAACATTTCTTTGGTTGGACTGTGTGGAAAAGGAGGGAGGGCATACCTCCAGTAGTGTAAAATAGGAAATGAGAAAGAAAGAAATCTACACTCATATTCATGCAACAGTATCTTACATGTACTTCTCATAAGATGATTTGGAGAAAGAGAATCCAAGCATATAAGAGAAAATACATGACTAGGGGGCATACGGAGTGGTATGAGCTATCAGCTTGTCTTTCACAACACTGTAAGTGCCCCACCCTGGGGGACCCCCATTCTAGTCTCCCATTATCTCAACAGCTTTGAATGTGCAGGTGCTAGATAAAATCTTCACCTCAGCTTTTCCAAGTATCTGAACTCCACAAGAAAATTTGACTGGTTTGACAGATTTTTCAGTCTGCTGCACCCATGGTTTGTAAAGGGATTTTAAAATAAACTGTTTCTGCTCGTAGTGCATCCGTTCCCTGATTTCCTGTCTTCTCCACAGCTATATGCACATGCGTACTCCAACCTCTTCTGAATCCTGTTCTGGGATTTTGAGCTGTATTGCACAAAATAATGTCTGGATCCTGTACGAACACTAAAATCATGCCTTGCTTCAAAACATATTTCCCCTTCCCAGCAGGAATACAGTATGTGTCTGCTTCAAACACCTGTCTTCACCTTTGAATTCCTGTGCACAGAATTTATTCGGTGTTTAAGGCATGGCTATCTTTGTCAACAAATCTCCCCCTCTCTGAGGAACCTCTTGAAGCATTTATCTGGTTTAAAACATGCTAGTGGCTTAACATGAAAACTCCCTTGGGGCTCTGCCTGTGTCCTAGATGGGAGGAGCAGCAAGCCTTGCCCACAAAGAATGAAGTTCCAGCGTGTGTTAGCATCACCTTATTCTCGGACTCTGTGTCTGATAACCTTCTTTCTTTTCAGAAAAAATAAAGTAAAAAACTCTTCCTAAATGGACATACAGTCTTGATCACAACTGATACTCCTGCTGGCATATAGACTCCTTTGCTACAGGCTGGCCTCTGCTTTCCCTGTTCTCTTCCAATGACCACATCACCACATTGCTCCTGACAATTTATCATTTAAATACTCACAAATTCCTCAGTGAAATCTTTAGGTCGAAGCTCTCCTTTTAAACCAGACACACTCTTGTGTCTACACCTCCTGCATGTAGGGCCAACTGAAGATACACCTGACCCACTCCATCGTTTCACAGGGTGCTGACAACAACCATTGGCCAACAACGCCATTGGCACCACTAGCCGCATGACCACCATCTCTGAGCATGGAGATTCTCAGACAGAAAACGCCTGTCGTTGGTGGGGCTGCATCTACAGCCATCACACCTTCCTGTTTCTTGGGGTGGCCGACACCTTTGGTCTTCTCTTCCTGCTTCAGTCTGCAAGCCCAGACCAGAGGAAATGAAGAGCAGGTTTCAAAATGAGCAGGACTCATAATGGCAGCCGTGGGAGTTCTCAAGAGCTCGATCTCTGCAGCACGTTGAGCTTGCCTCCCCCGAGTGCTTGCTGCCAAGTGTTGGAGGTAGGGTACACTGACACTCGGTTCCTGGCTTTCTTCTGGAGGTCCTATCTGCTGGGTGTCTTCCCACCTGGACCCTGGGTGGCCTTTCCACAGAGCCTGGCACCAGCTGTGGATGTTTCAGATACCACATGGCTCTCCAAGTCCTTGCGTTTCCCTGAAGTATCTGAAGCTTTTGAAGTTCGAAACAGCAACAGTCAGAAAAGCCTGGAGACGACCGATAACAAAACAAACCAAACTGAAGAGAAAATGGCATGTGGGAAGATGCAAGCCCTCAGAACTGACCTGTTTATTTCATGAGTGCTCATTAAAGTCTAGCCCGGGTTAACACTTGCTTGGAGTCATTCTCTGCCTGCTGCTCGCAGTCCTGCAAAATGAGTTTGCTGGTCTCCGGCCAGCTGATCCAGCCACCCCCAACTATTGCTTGGCTGACATCTCTGAAGGAGAAATCAAGTGCTAATGCAAACGGAGGAGATCAGGAGTGTTTTTCAACTGACACCTGCAAACCAAAGGTGTTTGAATACCTCCTTGTTTCAAACGTACGCTTGTTGTGGTTTTAAAGAACGCCTTGCAAAGACAGCAAACTGGTTTCCAAAAAGGAAAGCAAAAGCTCGAGCCCATGGCAATTTGTCTGCATCCATTTGGATCCCTCAAATCAAAAGGTTTTTAAGGAAAAGTGGAATTCGCCACTGATCGAGTGACTGCAGGAGAGAGATGGTGCTCCCCTCATCACCCCCGACAGAAGAAGAAAGTAAGCCTTTTATCTGTAAAAAGCATTTTAGACAAAAACAGGAAGTCATTAAACGCCAATGGTCAGGATTCCAACTGATTCTACATTCATAAAGATATGTGAAGCTAATCTCTGCATAAAAGCCTGGCTGTTGCCAAAGCAATCTGAGTATTTATCTCTGTGTAAAGACAAACAGTAGTCCCCGTGGAGTTTCACTGTTGCCAAAAACCTGACACACAGAAGAAATTTTGGTGTCTTTTTCAACTTTCAGGCATTCTAGATGAGCCTTTATGCTCTATTGTGGACACAAATGCTCCTACAGCCCCAAATCAGTGGCAGAGGCCTGGCTGGAAAAAAAAGCACAAAAGCCCAGCTGATAAGAGGCTCCTGAGGCTCATGGTACTGGTCTCCCTGGGTCATGATGACACAGGACAAAGAAAAGCAGGCAACAGATGTCTTGGGAAAACTAGAAGGAAGAAACTGCCTTTCAGTCCATACATGGCAACCTACTTCCATCCCTTAGTCCAAGCTCAGCCAGGATCCTCTCTATATGGGCACTGATTGCTCATGGTCACGACTTGGCATACCGGGTGGGGGACAGACCCGTCCCTAAATCGCAAGAGGACGCTGTCCTAGGGGTCTGGGTGAGGCTTTCAGGTCCTAGATGTGGTGCAGTTGGATGTGACCAGGTCTGGTGGCCACGCAAACGTGCCTACACAAATGTGAAGGCTCATTGCAAGAGGTCATCTGAGGCAGGAGTGGGACAGCTGGCACCCCGCAGGCAGGGCTCACAAACCGGGCTCTGTTCTGCCTGCCTCCGCAAGGTATATTTAGCATGCTTGGGACCTGGGTGTTTCACCGCTTCTCTAGTACCTGCAGCTTTCAATCACAGAAAAATCACCCACGGCCATGTTGAAAAAACCCTGTTTTGCCCACTTTTCCTTTGGAAATCCATATACCCCCTGTGGAACTCTGGTACTTTCCCAGGGACAGTCACAATGCTACACTCAAACAATACAGTTTGTTTAGCAGATGTTGAACAACTTTGGTACAAGAGATTGTTTAATTGTATTTTCTTTTGTTGTTAAGGACATTAAACGTTACTGGTATTATGTTTGGATAAGCTCCAGTTGCAACACAAGTTTCCAAATGAAGCATGGGTGGATGCAATTTAATATGTAAAGGACTGCTTTGATTCTTACATAAGATGAAACTAATAATATTGGAAGAAAAATATTAGCCTCTATCTGCTTCCTTAATAGGAATAAAATTTGTTTCTCCCTTGCTAGTACTAGTCTGTGACTAGGAGAAAGTGCTACTAAAAGGTAGAGATACTTAAAGTGACTGTATATACCAGCTCCATCTCAACTGCAAGAACACTGTGCGCTTTTATTTTTATATAGACATACTGCGATTTATCTGATTATAGCTAGCTGGTTAAGCTGTGGTAGATACTCCTTGAGGCAACTGCATTAAGTCCAGTTACAGAAAACAGCTTTAAGAAGCAGAATTCACCGTGGCAGCTGTGCTCCTCTGGGAAAACCAAGAGCACAAGCTCCAGAGTGAAGTGGACAATAGGGGAAAAACCCTTTTGGTTAAGGGGATGTGACTCCAGAATAAATCTTCCTGGGAAATCAGGCTGTCTTTTGGATACGTTAGGATAGCTTCCTCCCCCAAAAGACCTTCTAATCCTTCTCTGACTGCTTACAGATCAAAATACTGCCGTAAAGCAGAAGCAGCCTTGGACAGACTGTCCATGAACAACAGTGCTATAGTAAGTCACCTGCACACCTCAGCACTCAAGCAGTGTCAGGTCCACACAGACGTTGCTCGGGCTATCAGACGACCAGTGAGGTGTTTACAAATAGCAACGATAAAGCAGAGGGAGGATGAAGCCTCACGAGAGAAGGGAGATGCAGCATGGCACTTCACGAGAGAAGCACTGAGTGAAGAATCGCCCAAATTCTGCTTGTGGTAAATATATACTGACAGCTTCTCAGTAAGGTAAATTCCAGCTTTTAGCGTTTAATTCTTTATGTACTCGTTTAAACCTGTCTAGATGAGGCTGTTAACTTGGGCAGAAAAAACAGCTTTTGGTCTATACTTCTATGCTGCAGATGAGATGTGGTTTAAAGGGATGCAGCTACCTATCGGTTCTCACAGGTGCCTCTGATTTCCCTTGGAACATCAAATTTTCCCTATCTGGACAAGGTGCCGTTATACTGTAACTTATGTCTTGGGTGTCAGGGAGTATGAAAGATTAGTATTTTATCAACTTCTATTAATCCTGTCTCTGGATTCATTAAAAATACTATCATGCAGCAATAAGCACTGCAACAGCATACTGTAGGCACTTCCCCCCCCCTCATCAGAAGGGTGTTTACTGTCCTGCAGCATATAATTTTACTGCGGTAATGACAGTATTTCCCATTAAATGGGAATTAAAATGGGAAATATAGTGAACAAATCTGGAAATGTTTCATTGCTGGTGGTAAATATCTGGATTCCAGTGGCAGCTTCTCTGTGATTTTCTTTGTATTTAGCATCACAGAATCTATATTGATTTAAAGTCTTCAGGCAAACATAGAAGACAGCATTGATAAAATTTAGCCTTTATTTCCACTCATAGATTCAAGAATCACATTGCCAAACCATGCATTTTATTGGGGAAAAAAAGTGTGCATCTTCAGCTAGTTCTTTCTCTCACCAATACACAGCTGTGGAAAATTCTGGGAAGGCAGCTATTGGGGAAGCGACGCTTTGCACAGTTCTGTTTTATGTCATTAGGTCTGGACAAGCAGGCAAAAACCAAACGGCAAGGGAAAAAATCAGCATGCATTAGACACCCTCATCACTATTAACGAGGGAAACCCAGTCTCATCCACTTAAAGGGTTAGTCATTAAAACTGCTTCTGGGTTAGAGGAGTGATGTGTCCTCTCACTATGACCGAGCTTCCCCACATCTCGTGTGTTTAATCGGAGATGTGGGTTTGATTCTGCACGCTGAACTGATCCTGGTGTTTCAGATGGTTTTCGGGAACAGTGCTGTACCTTTGGCAGTCTGCTCTCCTGTTCTAAATTTAACCCCTGCTAAGTTAAGTATGGCAACTAAAAGTGTCCAGGAATAACGCTCGCCTTCCAGCTACTGCGTTAGTACCACATCCTGCGTCACTGTGGCTTAAAGATTTCTACATAAATAGCCTCTGAAACCACAGAAAAGAGCACTATCATACTATTTTGAAGGTTGCTCAATCTGCATGTTTCTGAGGATGTGACTCTTTTGACCTCTGGCACACAGTTTGCTCCAGTGTCCTCATAAAAGACTGTAGATGTTGGCTATGATAAAAAGGAACAATAATAATGAAGGGAAAAAAAAAAAAGCACTAAGTCTTCTCTTTCAGTTCACTTACTCCCACCTACTCATGAAAGAGCAATTGTATTGCAGCAGAATACTGAAATACTTTCAACGCCAAAACAGGGCTGATTCCCAGCCACCTTCATCTCTTTCAGAGGTGTTCATGAGAAGTGCCAGACAAAGGTCATTTCAACCCAGCCCCTATCTACCAAGCAAGGAAGGAAGAGGCGTTAACATTGCTGCTTTCTCTACAGCATGCCTTGACTACAGCTTGGCTTTGTCCTGGGTCTTCTGCTACTGCGCATGAAAGAGCCGTCTCTGTCCCCACTGAGCTCTTGGCCTCTCTAACGAGACTGCCAAAGACGACAGCAATTATTTTCTACTGTCACCTGTCTTCAGACCAAGGGCGAAGCCAACTCGTCTCTCACGGGGACGCGAGCAGCTGTGAGGGCAGAGCTCGTGGCTGTGCTCACCCAAGTGCTCCCCACGGACCTGCCGGGGAGCGCGCTGCTTCTGCAGGGCAAGAACTTGAAAATTCTTCCCGTTTAGCACTCTCTGCTTGCCAGGGACGTCAGTCCTCAAGGGACAAGGGATTTAAAGGCCGTTCAATGTAAAATTTCTGGTTTTCAAAATACAAAGGACATCTTAAACAACTCTCCGAGATGCAGACTGAGCCAATCTGGTAATAATTCACATCACCATTATGTACGGCAGGGCAGTACTTTGATTTTTATTATAGCCACTAATAACAGATCAATCAGATGTGGCAGATCAGATGTGTACAGATGCGTACAGGCCACACCAATGGCTTCCAGAGGCAGAAGATACCCGTGAAAGCATTTCCTTCCCACTTGGAAAGCCTGAGGCTGCGTGCAGAGAATGACAAAGCAGTGGCGTCCAAAATGCCAGTCTGATTTGCTCTGCATGCTCTGAATGGCCCTTAGATCCCTCTAACCCCTTCCCATTGATCCCGTGGGCTATGGCCACATCTGGACAGCATGCTGCTTTGATGACTCCTTGGGAACAGGTTCTAGATGCAGGGTTGAGCTGTGTGCTCAAACAAAGGGGCATGTAAGCATGGAGCCAGCCATCAAAGGAATTGTAACCCCACAGACTTCCAGAAGCAGTTGTAAAAACAGTCGCAAATGGTACAGCTGCATTGAAAGCAGGCCTCTCAAAGAAAAACAAAAGGCTCCTCCGTACTCTCTCTGTGGAAAACCACTGGAAGTTTCTGTAAGGTTATCAGTCCTCAAAAGAAGGTCTTGGTGCATTGAGGCCATCTACTCTATTGCATCTTTCTGCTTTAAACAATACAGGGTTGCGAGCATGGCTATGGGCTGCAAAATAGAAAACCTAACCAGCCATTGCTCCTCAATGAAAGAGGATTTGAAGGACCAAGACTCCTACCAAACCATAAAGGTAATTTCCAGCCGGATTACCTTCAGCAGCTGCACAGGTCTACAGCCCACTTGTGGGGCTGAGGACGCATCAAATTGATGGAAAAAGGGTGAAAGAGAGACGTGATGATTAAAAAAGACACCTCCTCAAATTCCTGCTGCCAGCTTCTGAATTGCTCCATGTTAAAAAAACCCAGAGCACCAAGCAGACAGGCTGTGCCCACTGGCATTGCTCAATGGTACCAGCACATGTGCAGGAGATGGAACCTGGGGACACGGGAAATAAATTTTATTGCAATACTGGCTAATTAAAGTACCTACACCGAGTACTCCTCCTCCAGCACACACTCCAAACAGTGCCTGCAAGATCATCCAGATACTTTAATTCAGCACCGCTCCCAGTAGTTTTAAACCAGATTATTTCAGGACAGACACACTGATATATAAATTCACAAGATTTCTGCAGTTGCTTTTTCTTTAGCAGATATTTGCGGGCTTGCACCTAAAGCAAATGGGAAGCTGCATGAGATAAACTGAGACCTTTGAGGCAAAAGGCCCTCCACTGAGGAATTTTTGGGTTAAAAAAAAAAGGGCAAAAAAGCAATTAGTACATTGTAAGCAAATTGCTTGCAAAATCCTTCTGCTCAGCAAAGTATTTGCTTCTAAGAAGTAGCTCTGCTGCTCTAAATGAAATACACAGCTTTTTTTCTTCTTCAGAAAAGAATAAAAGCCTCTAACTATTCAGCAACATACTGAAGGAAGCCAATCAGAGCTGACCTCATTTTCTTTTAAAATGTTTTAACAATGAAAGGAACATTAAGGCAACATTGAGGCAAACTCCAACAGAGCAGCAGTGTGTAGGGGAGGTGCATAAAGGAGGAGCCCTGATGAAAACTCAGATCAGCCTTTGCTGGACTTCATTTAAAGCTCCTGGTTACTTGCTGGCTTCTCACCGTTTTTTGACAGAGTTCAGAGCAGTGGTCATAACAAAGCCAGGCTAGCAAAATTAGGGATGAATGCAGCAAGGCAGACAGACCATTTCAGTGCTGCAGAAAAAGTCCATGCCCCCAGCTGCTTGTCTTTAACAGGCAGGCTTTGTAGCCTGGGGATTGATCGATCGCAGATGTGCCTCAAGTAATAAGGAGCCAAACCAACCAGCACAGCAAGCTTCAGATCTGCTGGGTTCTTACTAGCTGTTCTGCAAACTATGAGGGGTGGAGAAGAGCACAGATTTTCTGTCTCTGGCACCTTCTTGGAGAGGTGAGCAGCAAGGGATGAGTCCACTTGTTCCTCCTCCAAAATTAATCACCATTCAGCTTTCTTAGTCATCTGGTGATGCTACAGGCGTTTTTACTGGCACCAGTGCTCTCTCTGCTGTCCTGCCATCTGAACCCCGGTACTGTAACTGTTCATTAATGCTCCATATCTATACACGTGAGAAACAGGGCTGGGAACAGGGTAATGACCAGGCGGCTTTTCCAGACTGACCTACTGCAAGTTTGATGAGCCCACGGTATTTCCAGCAGATAGTTTTCCGAAAACACTTCACTGTTTATATTTATCATTGACTATGCTCCTGCCTTAAACAGTATTAATCAAAGAAAGCACATGACAAGTTTCACCAGCTCTAATGCTTTTAAGGATGCAGCGTTGGCGTACGCAACGAAGCTGAACATGGCTACGGGTGCAGGGCAGGTAGCATGGTGTGGGCAGGACAGAGTCCTCACTCCCTGCTAATTTCATCAGTGTTTGGCCATTCTCATGTCTGAAGCTGGCTGAGCACCTTGGGATCCCACCTGAGCTGCTTGGGTTGGTGAGCTCTGTGCTCCAGCGCATGGTATGTTGCTCCCGGTTGCAATTCAGCCGCCCTCCTCCCTTCCTGACATGACTTATATGTGGACTTTTATAGAATCATTTAGGTTGGAAAAGACCCTTGGGATCATCGAGTCCAACCATCAAAAGTTGAGTGAGTCCAACTCTACAAAGTTCTCCCTTACACCATATCCCCCAACACCACATCTAAACGAGTCTTAAACACGTTCAGGGATGGTGACTCCACCACCTCCCTGGGCAGCCTATTCCAGTGTCTAACCACTCTTTCTGTGAAGAATTTTTTCCTAATGTCCAACCTAAACCTACCCTGCTGCAGCTTGAAGCCATTCCCTCTTGTTCTATCGTTAATTACCTGTGAGAAGAGACCAGCACCAAGCCCTCTACAATGTCCTTTCAAGTAGTTGTAGAGAGTGATGAGGTCTCCCCTCAGCCTCCTCTTCCTCCAACTAAACAGTCCCAGCTCCTTCAATCGCTCCTCATAAGATTTATTCTCCAGGCCCTCCACCAGCTTCGTTGCCCTCCTCTGCACTCGCTCCAGCACCTCGATATCTCTCTCATATTGAGGTGCCCAAAACTGGACACAATACTCAAGGTGTGGCCTCACCAGTGCTGAGTACAGGGGGACAATCACGTCCCTCCTTCTGCCGGTCACACTGTTTCTAATACAAGCCAGGATGCCATTGGCCCCCTTGGCCACCTGGGCACACTGCTGGCTCATATTCAGCCGCTTGTCAATTAGAACCCCCAGGTCCTTTTCTGCCAGGCAGCTCTCCAGCCACACTTCCCCAAGCCTGTAGTGATGCATGGGGTTGTTGTGGCCCAACTGCAGGACCTGGCACTTGGCCTTGTTGAAGGACATTCCATTAGCATTGGCCCATCGGTCCAATCTATCCAAGTCTCTCTGTAGAGCCTCCCTATCCTCATGTAGATCAACACTCCCGCTGAACTTGGTGTCATCTGCAAACTTGCTGATGTCTATGGACTAAGGACACTATGTCCTTATCAAGGTCATCAATAAAGATGTTAAACAGAAATGGTCCCAACACCGAGCCCTGAGGGACACCACTTGTGACCGGCTGCCAGCTGGATTTAACTCCATTGACCGCTCTTTGGGACGGCCCATCCAGCCAGTGCTTGATCCAGCAGATTGTATGCTCATCCAGGCCATGAGCCGCCAGTTTTTCCATGAGAATTCTATGGGGGACAGTGTCAAATGCTTTTCGAAAGTCTAAGTAGACAATGTCCACAGCCTTTCCCTCATCCAGTAATCAGGTCATCTTGTCATAGAAGGAGATCAGGTTTGTCAGGCAGGACCTGCCTTTCATAACCCATGCTGACTAGGCCTGATCCCCTGCTTGTCCATTATATGAGTTGTAACGGCACTTAAGATGATCTGCTCCATGACCTTCCCTGCTATCGAGGTCAGACTGACAGACCTATAGTTTCCTGGATCCTCCTTTCTGCTTTTTTGAGGATGGGTGCTACATTTGCTACCCTCCAGTCCATTGGGACCTCCCCAGTTAGCCATGACTTCAGGTAGATCATGGAAAGTGGCTTGGCGAGCACGTCTGCCAACTCTTTCAGCACTCTTGGATGTAACCCATCCAGTCCCATAGACTTGTGCGCATCCAAGCGGTGTAGCAGGTCACTGATCACTTCCTCTTTAATTGTGATGACCTCGTTCAGCTTCCCCTCCCTGTCTCCTAGCTCACGAGGCCGGGTGCCCAGGGAACAGCTAGTTCCACTGCTAAAGACTGAGGCAAAGTAGGCATTGAGCACCTCAGCCTTTTCCTCATCCTTTGTGACTATGTTTCCCTCTGCATCCAATAAGGGAGGGAGATTTTCCCTAATCCTCCTTTTGTTGTTAATGAATTTATAGAAACATTTTTTGTTATCCTTAACAGCTGTAGCTAGGTTGAGCTCTATCTGCACTTTGGCTCTCCTAATTTTCTCCTTTGTTCTCTTCCCGCCTGACCCACAGCTGGAGAAGCCCAATCAGCGTCCGAACCTTGGGGGTTCTGCAAAACCCAAGCTGTGTGTGTCTAGGGAACGGAATGAACAAGAATGGGAAGACGCAGGAGCACCGCTGGACCCCACTTGCCCTCCCCAAACCATCAGAGTTTTACTCCAGTAAGTCATAAACAGTGTCACTCTTTCTCAGACAGTGTTGGCTCTTGTTTTTTCTCCAAATTGGCCAGGGAAGCTCTCCGGAGATTAAAGTCTGCTACTGTTGCCCGTCACTGTGACTGGCATCGATGCCCTGTATGTTACTGCAACTGGCCGCTCATTAAATTCATAAAAGAAAACAGGGTGCGTGTAACTGATCCACAGCCTGGATATTCCTCATCTCCTCCTCCTTATCCTGCGTCACAGAATAATACCTGTATCCATCAGGGTCACTTTGGGCAGGAGTGCAGGGTTGATGGGAGAGGGTTGAATGCAGACATCTCCCAGGGTTCAGCCGTGGCTGTCAAACCCTGCTGGTCTGGGCTTGAATGTTGCTGCAATGCCAAGCATCTTGAGTGGAAAATTCACTCCTTTACAGTAGGTGGTGCAGGGTGCAGGCAAGAGCAAACGCGTCAAAAAGCAAGGAAATGAGTTTGTCTGCAAAATGCAGTACACGCTGTCAGGGGGCTTTGAGATAAGCAGCAAGATGACACATACAGTACAACGAGCACAGCGAAAGGGAAAGGTGGAGAAAAGTATACCAATGCCTGTAAGAGCATTGCACATCACTGCAACAGACACATGTAAACATTTATAGACGCAATTTAAAACAATCTTTTCCCCAGAAATGTTCTATCGAGACATATGTAAAGCAGATGAAAAGAGACAACCCCAAAAGTTGTTTACAGCAGAAAAGGGCCATACATGACCTGCCACCTCTCCATCCTTCTCCCTGCTGTGCCTTCTGAATTTCGTGACACTACGGAAAGTTGCCCCATGAAGCCGGCATCACAAGAGCATGAGCTGTCTCCTTCCTGTGCGGAATAATCAGCAGCAAAAACTTGCTGACAAAACCCTTCCTTGCCACAATTCTTAGGTAATTTTTCTGGGAACAGTCATACTTAAAGCAATCTGCAACATGCTAAGCAGGGAGAAGGAAAGGAGTGTGAATTAAGGAATGGTACTGATGTCTCTCTCTTGCCCATTTAGCACTATTGTTGTCACAGGGCCAGAAATTATTTGATGCCACTGTGGCATTGTGTTTGTGTTGCCTGGCTTCCAGGACATCTAACTGTTTTGGTTTTTTTTTTTTGTTTTGAGGAGTGGTGAAAGCAAAAGCTTGGGTGCGCCACTATGCCAAGGGAAGTGATGGGACTCTCTGTGAGTCCTTGCTGGAAGATGCCCTGGGGTGATCAGAAGAAGGAGACAGAGCAGCCTCCACTTGTGGCCTCCTCAGGGAAAAGGGCTATGCAGTTCACAGTGTTCCCCTAGGGAGAGTCATAGCCACCCTCTGTAAAGCTCCCTGACATCATGGCATTGCCAGCGAGCCAAAAACCTTGCTCAGCGGAGGCAGACGCAAGCCCCAACCCAAACTCTCTGCCCTGGCCATCTGTTGGGGTTCAGAGGCAGCTGCTGTGACCAGAATTTGAGGGCTCATATTCCCAGTGCAGACCCACCACCGAGGCTAATGTGTTTGTCACTCAAGCATTTGTAGTAACTCGGGGACAAGACACAACGGGAGGCAGTTCCTGCCAACGCATCATGTGCGGACCAAAGGCGTGTTTATCAGCTCCTGAGCACTCACGAACTCTAAGCAAGTCCTGGAGCCAAGAGCTGACACTGCCACAAAGAGGGCAGCTGCAGTCACAGCAATGAGGGATCCCCTGGAAAAAAACCTCATGCCAAAGGCACAAATTGCAATATGCATGCACGCCCTTTAATCTCCAATGATGAAAATAATCTAATACAAGTCCTCTCTGTCTAAATTAAAGAAGAAGTGAACTACCAAACAATTACAGATTTCCAGATGTTTCTGTTACTGATATCTCTCATGCTGGTTCAGGAAGTTTCCAAACCTATCGCTAGCCTAGCAACTCTTCTCTCACAGCTCTTTAAAATGCTGGCAACGTGCCTGTCTTTTCCAAGCACTTTGCGTTTTATTTTCCTGAGGCATGAGAGATAGAGGTGTTTAAACAAAGAAAATATACTTCCAAAGCTTCCAAGCATGTGGACTTTTTCTTTTTTTTTTTTTTTTTGAAAGTGGCCAGTCCATGTCACGGAAGTGGAGGAGATGGTTTCAAGATGTGGCGGCATACATCTCTTGTTATCACAGATTTCAGCACATGCAGAACTCCACCGTATCACTCTATTGCAAAATGCTGTCTGCAAATCGCGTATGTGCAGCTTTACAGGCAATTATATCAGGATACGAGTGCCTTTTCTATGCACTGTTCTAGGACTACTTTCTTAACAACAAAAAACTTAACCCTTTAAAACAGTATCAGAAGCCTTCTGCTTGTGCTGACTCTTTTCGTTTGTTGTGGTTTCTGCTTTCTTACATACATCTGAAGAGATGTTCAGTGAAATTGCTGCATCCAACAGACATTTTTCTTCCCTGTTTGGAAGGCAGTGAACTTAAACTTCAAATGAAAAGAAGGATGTCAAAGTCTCTCTAATAAAACCTCTGGCAAGTATAATATTTTCTTCAGTCATTTTTGTTATTTTTTTGTAGACCTGCACTCTGTAGCGCAATATGCAATGGAGATACATTTGCTCTACTGAATGAATCAAGGGCAACTCTTGAAAGTCATCCTGCTGATGCAGGAGACCACTCTTAAAACTTTTGGAAGAAAAGCATATTGTTTCAAAGTGAAGTGCATCAGGTACAAAGCCTATGAATGGACCACGCTCAGAGTTTTAATACATTTCATCACCCCTTTTTAAGGTCAAGGTCAGGTTTTAAAATCTGGTTCATTTTCCTGCTAAGATTTCATCAACTTTTGCGGTGAAATCTTGGTGTTAACGCAGCAAAATGCAGAACTTGTGCTTCAGGCAGCTCTGGATCTAGCTCTCTCCGCTTGTTTTAAATGGAGAAGGAGATGTTAGATATTTGAGGCATTGCCACATGCACTGGAAAATTGCCACATCTGTGGTTGAACATCCCTTCTGAAGGGAGATACTCAAATGAGCACAATTTCTTTTTGGATCAAGCCTTGACCAGTCATTATCTCTGTGCAATCTACTTTTTCAATTATTGATGCTCAAGCAGGCCCTGAGCTTAGGAACTGGAAGTATGTGGCAACCAGGTTAAAATAAAATAAAATAATTTTTAAAAAAAGTCTTTTTGGTGTCAGGTTTCCCAGAGCACTGAGGAGGGTTTATAGTCTTCCTAGAAGAAGCAAAATTTTGGGGAGCCTCAGAAAAGAAGTGTCCTCTGCACCTGTAACCACTGCGGTGCAGGAGGACCTGCCCCAGCGCTGCTCAGTGTCTGTGGGCTTTGCTGGACCCAGAGAGGGGTATTCAAGGCAAGAAACCCCCCCAAAACCCCCAGCAACAGTAAAGAGGCCCGTGCCAACCAGTGGCCAAGGGCAATGGGCTCTGTCGCACCCCTGTGGACCTGCCCAGCCAGAGAAGTTGGGAGGCAAATGCCTGATACCCAGCTCTGCATGCTCCTTCCAGTGAGGTGGCTTCTCCTTCCATCAGAGAGACAAATCAACAAGAGAGCTCAATGATGAATATTTAATTGTACTACTGTCTAAACTTTCCAAGGGAAAAACTTTAAAGTTCCATATCCAAAATTAACGGGGAGATTATTTATTTATTTATCTTTAATTCTTAGCAATTCAAAGTTCCTAGGGAACGCCGTATTTCTTCTGAATGTAAGCAACTTGCAGATGGGCTGCAGGGTATGAAACAGGCAATTTCAGCTAAAACAAAAAAAAAAAACCAGCCCTAAAACATTTTAAAAATGTGAAAAAAAGTTAAACAATTCAGCAAAAGCATAGTGAATTAAGAGCTCCCTATTAATTAAATCATGTTTGCTTGTAAAATCAACTTCCATACTCATCAAAGAAAGGTAAGAGGTTAAATCCTCAATGGATGGTACCAATAACAAACAGTTTGATTAGATCTACTCTTACAGTTTAAATACAGCTGTTTTTAATGCACACTGGAAAAAACATGGTATTGCCACTGGCAGGCTAAAAATACAAGTGCTTCTTCCATTTCACAGCCAGCTTCCAAAAACTCAGGAAAAAAAATGTAATTTACTCTTCTTCCAGGAGTAAATCTCTACACGCTGGATATTTATGCCTATGAGAATGGTTTGCAAGGAAGGGGCTACACTTTGCTTTCTGGAAATAGGCCTGGAATCGCTTTTCTCTGCTACGCCACGAGCCAGGAGAGCCCAGCAGCCCGGTCCGGCTCAGAGGCAGCCGAGATGTGGCCACCGGTGCTGTGGGACAGGGCGGTTCGTGCTGCCGTGGCCCCACAACAGCATCCTCCCACAGCTGATGCTCCAACGTACACCACCCAGCGTTTAGGCTGGCTCTCAGAGGTGCTGCTCCTGCCTGCCAGCCCAACGGGGGCAAGGCCAGAGACATAAAGTTATAAATAAAAAAAGGGAGTGGAGAGATGGGAACAGAGGGAGGGGAAGGGGAGGCGGATGAGGAATCGAAAAAATTTAAAATAAAAGGAAAAATATCTCACAGGAAACAGCATCAGTCACTACTGTGGTCTCTGGAATGTGCTCAAAAGGTCACATTTCTTGAGCGTATATGGCTTTACACACACCTCTCGCTTACTTGGTGGGGCAAGCCAGGCCAGCGCCGCGTATCTGAAAGCCTTCTGCTCTTTAACTCCACCACACAGCAGCACACAGTGAATGCAGCTCTTGGGTATTTGATGGATTAATAGACTGAAAGCTGAAGTGTTCGTCTAAAGAATGCTACGTTAATTATTTCCAGTTAATTAGTTTGCTTTGTTTGTTTATTTAAATTGACACTTCGTCACTCTAGACCGAACCAAGCCAATCTTTTCTACTGGAAAGACAGAAACCAGCACAACTCATTTCATGCAGAACGATGGCTAAACAGCCAAGGATTACATGCTGATTATCCTCAGTGAAGGACCATTTTTAATCCCCATAGTCTACAGAAGCCATATAGGCTATTAATCAATATGCGTTCCCTTTACCTTGGGGCTTTCTTTGTAGGATTTTTTTTTGGTGTGACAACCATCAGAAAGACGTTGAGCTATAACACACTCTGATATTACTCTCTCCTTGTTGAAGGACAGTAAATCCAAAATGCAACTGGAAGGCAAAGCCCATCCACAAGGCTGAGCACCAGGCAGCAAGCAAGCCAAGCGATGATCCCTCAGTGCCCAGCACCTCTACACCTACATCCCCCAACGTTGCTTCTATACCTGGGGCAAGGGCTCTCTGGGAAACAGGCTACAACGTGCAAAAACAGGCAACAGGGACAGGCAGAGCGACGTTGAGCGTCTGAGCAGGAGAGGGAGTTTTTGCAGGTGGCCATTTCGTACCCCTGTGGTGCAGGGGCGAGCACCCTCCCCCGGGATGGGAACAGTGTGGGCACGGGACCCTGCCAAAACCTAGGGAGCAGAGACCAGAGCCAGCTGCCGGATCAACTGCTTTCTCAGGGAGTCCGCATCTTCTCTCCCCACCTGGGGCTTCTTCAACAGAGATCTCATTAAGCCCATAGTGTGCCTGAGAAAGAAAAAGGAAGACCCCTGCCTGGTGTCTTTATGTCTTCAGGGCTAAATCCTGCAGATCACCCTATATTCTGTCACTAGAACAAAAGCAGAGCAAGCAAAAAGCCAATTTCCTTCATTTCCCATTTCGCTACGTTACGTAACAAACACATATACTGAAATAGTAATAAAAAAATTGTGATCTCTTGAAGGAACAATGAATACTTTCCACTGCTGTATACAACAAAAGATACTTCCAAAAGATGCTTTATTGAAATAAATTCATAAATCTTCACAGAGTACTCACACAAACTCCAGAAACTATGGCAAGCATTATCAAAAATGCCAATTTCTTCTGTATTTCACAATGCAGACAGTGTATCAGCTTCAGTGACTAAGGTACTGCATCTCTTCCACTCTCACCTAGCAGTGAGTGTTATCTTCTTTTCTCTAATATGAATTATTGACTTGTTGGCTTCAGAACACGAATTTTAGTCAGCACATTTTCTTGGGAAATGATTCTTCAGTTTCCCAAATGCCGCTTGGTATGAACCGGCATACAGGTGAATAAAATAAACACTTTGCAACTGCATGCTTCACATTAACCTTATGGGTAGTCAACCTCTGAAACAAAATACAACACAAATGAAACCCCAACCAATTTACCTATTAATCTTGCCTTTAGTCTTTTTTCTTTCATCTTCACTTTGCCGTAAGTCTTTCCTTCCTGTTACTGTCAATCTTACAGATTTTTTTTTTTAGCCTTTAAAGCCTGTGCACCACCCCACCACATCCATCCTGCACATTAAGATGGGAAACCCTTTCGGCAGCCCACTGGTGTCTGTGTGGCCTCTACCAGCACAACCTACATTTCAGGTGATTTCTGGCAAATCAGGTTGAAGACCTTCTTCAAAAGTATCTTCCATTGCACTGGAAAGGTACATCCATCTCAATGCAAACCTCCTTCTGTTTCCAACACTCACACCTGCAACTGAGGTAACTTAAAAGTTTCATTAGTGGCTAGTGCAGTTACCAAATGCAGATTGTGGCTTTACTACGGCACAAACTCAAGAGCCTACAGCAGAAGAGATATTCTGAAATTTACTGTTCTGAAATTATATAAAACCCCTCCACATCTAGCTGACAAACCCTACACTTGAAGGGAAGCAGTAGGTACAAAAATAGAGGCTGAACTATCTAAAACAGGGATCATGACCTCTCCGTCTCCTTCACAGGTAGAAAAGGTGATAGAATTTTCTCAGTCTCACATGGAGGATGAGATTGAAACACCTGGGGGTGTCAGCAGGACCACAAGATACTACGTTCACCTGTCCCCTTAAGGTAGAAGAATAGCTTGTGGTCTCCTCAGACGCACTCTGCCATTCCTCCAGAGAGCAGGAAGGGCAAAGTTTTAAAGTTGCAAAGTGTTAATATGTGTTTGGAAAGCTAAAAAGGTAGTTCAAATGAGAACTCCAATAAATACATAGCAGTTGCTTTTGTGTGCAGCAGCATGTAAACGAGAGAGCTGCTGGGGAGGGGAGACTGGCTAACCTCAGTAGGAAACCCAGACAGAGCAAAGCCTTTTGATTCAGAAATTAAAGAGCCAAATATCTCTATGCATTGATGTTACTCCAGAAATCACCCACTGGACACTAAAAATACACTTGTTTTTACAGGGTGAAAGGGTTGTTGCAGCCTTCATATTCCTTGGCTTTCATGCAATCCTTAATTTTCTTTTTTTTTTTTCCTTCGTTGTCTTGGGCACATGTATGGCAAAGGCAAGGGATCTGCTGGAAAATGAACTGGTCAGCACTGAACTCCATTTCATTATTTGCTGCCAGAGGAGGAACCAAAACATGATGGTGTGCCCTGCTGACACGACTTTGAACATCAAACGCTAGCAGAGATGCTTTGCAGCTCTGACAGCTCAAGACAAACAATTTTTCTATCACAAATTTCTGTTTTGACCCGCGCAAGCGGGGGTTTGAAACACCCACACATCATTCCCACCCTGCTTTCTACAGCATGGTACACACAGACAGGAGGTGTTACGCATTTCTATTTGCAAAGACACGACTTTACTCCTTCAGCCTGGGCCCTTCCCCATCCACGAAGCTCTTCACAGCTTGGAGTTAAGTAGCCCCTTTGCCAGCTAACTGAGAGAAAGGCACTGTTTTACACATCACTTAAAGTTGACAGTTTCTTACTGTGTATTGAAAGAAATGTATTTCCCCATTAAATGGTTGTAACCTGAAGGTAGACGCCTCATTGCTTAACGTATGTACACAAACTCAAGGCTATACAAGTAAAATTTTAATTGTAACCCTCCTATATCAAAAGTAGAACTTGTAACTCTTCACTCCTCACTCTGCATGCCAGCTGAAGAGAGAAATAAAAAAACAGCCTGTTCCTCATATGCTCAAACTCTGAAATAAAGCTTTTTTTTTTTTTTTTTTTTTTTGCAATTATGTAGAAATTTTTCCTCCCAATTCATGGGAGCTAACCGAAATGCACGTGCAATAGCATCGTCAGAGAAACCGGCAGGCTACGAGGGGCTGCGTGTCACACAGGAGACCGGCAGCCGATGCCTGTTTTGGGGTACAACTGCTCCACGTTGGGAACAGTGAGCGCAGTTTCTACTGCACCCTTTTCTCTTATGTAAGCAAGATGCAGTTATGGTAGAAAATATGTCATGAAATATGTTTATTTTGAAAATTAATGAAGGTAACCAACTTTAAAAAATAATTCAACACATCATCAAGAAAATCCAGTTACATATCTAAACCCATTTAATGTATTTTTAAAACCTTCCTTCAATCTTTCTTTTATGAACTACAGTTTTCAATTTCAGTTTGTTTAACAGAAGAAAGTGGCAACAATTCTACAAATACGCAATAGATTTACACAGCTTTTTTTCTTTCCCTCTATATACACAGCTTCTGCTTGGAAAATTTATCTCTGCATTACTCCTCGTACTTCTAGAAAGTAAAAAGTGGACACTTAAAAGCAACTTCAAACAAGGGGAGACAAGAATTATCAATGCCATATGTCAGAACAAGTTCTTTCTGAGGTTACATCAATATCAGAAGATGGGAAACAGCTCCCAAAACTGCTTTTAGGAGAACAACGAAAGTACTGAGTCCAGGGTCAGAGGAAACGATTTCCATGAACAGAAGATAAATGCAAGAGCTTGGCATCTTTTCCTGCTTGTAACAGCTAAATTCCCTCACTCCTTTTCAAGAGACGACTGCTTCTTTCATGAAGGAAGATATTTCAGAAATCTTAACTGTCCTTGCGTATCTATGGTTATATTAGCAAATTCGTACTTCAATACCAAGTACTTTATTAAAGCAGAAAGACCTAAGCATATAGCTCTTACTCCAACAGAAAGAAATGCAACAAAAGTGCGCTCTCTCACTCCCCTCAAATTCATCTGAACCTTTGTGGGGTTTTTTTTAAAACCTCATAGGCTTTTAGTGCTAACATCAAGGAATTACTATTTCAACCTACTGCAGCACGCCAAGGCTGCTCTCCTAACACCAGCCCGCAGCAGCAGACGGCCAGCCCTGTGGTAGGTATGTCTGGGACAGTTTTACAGACCACATTCTCACTTCCCCAGATGCAGAACTTAAGGTCACCCTGCCCACAAACTTCAAAGCAGTCATGCTTGGACATGTGAACACCTCCTGTTTGCCAATGGGCCTGGAAACCAAGTATTTTCACTCATGGTAGCTCCCCTTGCTCCAGTACTTCATTAAGCAGCACAGATTGATGGACAACACTTGAGCGCGGAAAAGAAATGCTTCAGATTTAAACAAATGATGTCCTAGCTTCTGATGTCTCATGCATAGAAGCTGAGAGTCCTTCTATCTGCATTCCAGGCACTGAGGGGAAAGGGTGTGCGTCCACCAGAGGACCTGCCACATGCACAAGAAGCGCACTTGAACACAATATCAGTGTTTCTCCATGTGGATACAAGGAATATTAACTTCAGAGACTTTTTGAAGCTGGGCATGCCAGGGCGGCACGAAGGTTTGGTGAATGAGAACTGGAAAGCATGGGGATTTTCTGTTGCTGTTGTTGCTTTCAGCTTTAAAGAAGGGCATCAGATGTGTAAGTGTGGTGTGACAGAAACTTACTCATAGAAGGGCTGAAAAGAAAAGTAAAAAGGAGAGAAAAAAGGAAAAATATCTTTGTCTGAAAGAAAAAAGAAAAAGAAGCAGCCCACCTGTGAGCTCAGTGACAGCAACCCCAGCTCCATGAAACAGGAAAATCAGAAGCTATGCTGCTAGTAAAGCCAGGACCAGAAGAGCTCAGAATCAAATTTTTCTTTCACATTTAGGTTCAAAACACCTTTATTAAAAAAATGGACAGCCTAAGCCTTTTTCTTGAACATGCTTTTCATGCTGAGACTAGAAGGAGGGAGGCACAAAGGCTCTTGTCTCTAGGATATCACTTACTGCTGACCATTTCCCACCCCGCTGATCAGCTGCCGCACCTCAGATATCTCAGCAAGCTTTTCCACCGGCAATAACTTTGTGTTTTCATGGTAAAAGCAATAGTTTCACTGAAGCTGTAACAGCAAAAATAATTTGAGGTTTAGAATTGTATTCTGTTTTCATGGATTACCCCAGAAAAACAGAGAACCCAGAGCACTTACTCACACTGCTCACGTGCGATGAAGCAATGCACGAGAAGAGCACCACTTCTCCTCTCCCACAAAACAGTCTCTTGTTCTCAATGTTTTCCACTGGTGAAAACAAATGATTGTTCAGTGCCTCATTGAATGCGGTTTTGCAGTGCGACAAGTGAACAGCTGGCATTTTTGTTCACGTAGTTTCTCAAGTAAGTTTGGCTTAGCATTTGAGCAGTTTTTGCTAAAATACGGGAAGGACAAACGGTATCTCAAAGATGAAAACACCAGCCAGTAGCTGGATGTGGACATAACCCCAGATCTTCCTGACTCAAAATGCTTTGCTTTAACAGCTACCAAGGTTATATCAGTTTTAGCTGAGGACGCAAGAAATTTATCCAGGGAGTCAGTGAAGAAATTAAGCGTTCATTTAGAAGCAAACTCCCTATGCAACTATGTGCTTTCTAGAGAACAAAAATGTTATCTTGCAAGCAGCCATTTTGTAAAAGCACTCTTGTTGCCTCTTTTAAAGGATGGATTCCCATCTTCTGTTCCAAAAAATTCAGCTCAAAAAACCCGAGATCAGTAGGTCTTGGTCATGTGCTGACATTTTATATCTAAGTAAGTCTTCCTGCACACACTGATTTTGAATTTTTTTCCCTGTTAACAATTTCTACCCCAGGCCTTCAGCTTTTCTCAAAGTTTAACGAGAATTCTGTTAGAGCAAACGTCCCACAACATGTCCCCATCTCCACTATTTCGGAGTGGCCCAGGTTGATGAGTACTCACTCGCAGATGTAGCACTGCTAAGTGGAGTCAGATGGCAGAGCGAGATATGGTACTAATTCATTTTGGTTTAGTGTGGATTTTCACTAAGTCAATTTCACTCCTTAGCCAGCAGTTTGTTATTTCACCTGGATCCAACAGAAAAGGTTGGATTCTATTGCATGGGGGTAAAGGTGTGATTTTCAAATCCTACTATTCATAAAGAAAAATAAAAATCAATTCCTTTGACCTTGTTCAGAAGAATATCTACTTTTGTCATTGCAATTCAATTTTAGAAGCCTTTTGGAAACAAGAGACAACCTATGCAAGCAATTATAAATTTTTATTTTTATTTTTTCACTCAAAAGCTGAACAGGAGTACAAACCAAGAACTACTCAAGGTTTATCCCTCTCTGACCATTCTTGGAAGAATGCAGAGAGCTTTCCTTTGCCCTTTAAAATTATTTATTTCCTGAAAAGGTAATAAATTGTACTGAAGTCAGGGGAAAGACTTTTATTAAACAAGGCCTCATTTCCATCGTATGTAAGGGAATGGATTTACTAGAGGAATTTTGCCCCTTCAAAAATAAAATAAAATAAAATCACATTCTGGCCTTGGGAAACGATGGAAGTTCCTCAAAGCAGAGTTTCAAAGGATTCCAAATGAAACTAAATGATACTTAGCTGAAGGGGGAAAGAAGAGGGAAACTTCCAAAGGGTTTGTTTCCCCAGGGTGAAGCAATGAATTACACAGGGATACCTGGAATACTTTAGAGAAAAGACAGTTACCAGAGACATATCATCTCTAGCTGGGGGTGCAATAAATTTGATTGGGAGAGTCAGTGAAGAAATTAAGCAAAACATTTAGAATATGACTCCCAACACACTGGACCAGGCTCTGGGTTCAGAGAAGGAGCTGCCTGGATCCAAGGCACTGATAATTCTGCTTCGGCAAGAAGAGCTTGCATTGAGCTTGTTTTGAAAACGAAAGCCACTTGTGAAGTTTATCACACAAACAAACTGACCACAGTGTCATTTCCAGATGCTGTGCTTCCTTAGTCTTTTCCCTTTCCGTATCCTCACTAGCCAAGTAGTACTGGGAAGAGATTTGGTTTGGGGCTACTAGACAAATTTCAAAAAGATCAACTGGAATTCATTTGCAGGACTATGAATGACAATAAAAATGATCAGTGAGTGAGACTTAGATAGATTATATGTCAAAGAGCATACATAGTATTGCTTTTACTAGCAGCATGAAAAAAACAAGCAAGCCAGAAACATCCTATGTAAGTCCAAAGGGTCTTAAATTTAAGACACAGTCCAATCACGGCATAATTACGTACAGATTACAGTTTAGATCCTTAGCAAGTTTTCATGCCCCCATTATTTTAACCGAAAGCAGAAATCCATTTTGCTGATGAAATGCAACTGATTTTAATAGTTGAGAAAGTTTGATTCTATGATTTTCTATGGTAAGTTTGTCTTCATAATATAGAACAGTGCCAGATCTGTCTAATACAATAATCAAGCTATATTTACCAAGAAAATAAGAACATGGACATTTACATGTTCGAACATAAAAATATTAGTCCATTTGTTATGGATAAGAGACATCATGAAAATTCTATTTTTTGTTATTAAATCTGAATGATTTCACAATGGCATCTTCTAACAAATTTAAGTACTAAGATAAAGACTTCCATTCCACATCACCTACTTGCAAGCTGAATGTACAATGTATTTCAAGTCAATACCAAAATGTCATTAAGATGCATGGAAACAAAACAAACAAACAAACAAAAAAACCCCCCAAACCCCAACATTATAAGTAGTAACAGCAAGCCCTGGAAGTCACCCCCATCCCAAACTGTATGTGTGAAGGAAGCTTCTGAGGAGCAATCACAACTACTCCTAAGGAATTCCACTAGGAAAGAGAAAGAAATCCAAGGTGCGCTATGAAAAAAATCAATCTTCTAGAATAATTTTAATGACGTTTTCACGTCTTCATGCAAATATTTGATTGAAAGTACTTGACAGCTTGAAAGTACTGCTGTCACACTGCAGCTCTGAAAGCACTTATTATAAACCTTCCCCCTCCACACAATGGTAATAAGAATACATCTTATAAACTCTATGAGGAGAGCTCCATTTAGACTACAGTCATCAGCCACAATTTCCAAGTTTACTCGACTGTGGGTTAAATTCACAGTTTATGCACTTTTAAAATATACTTATCTAAAAACACTGGGACTGCACATAACTGCACCCTGTGTGCTAGAACAGAAAGTCATTGATACTCAGACTCGTATTGCCAGTGCCAGTTCCAGAGTTTATTGCCCTGTTTTTCCGTCAGGACTAAATCAATACACAAGCGACATTACTGTGATGCAGGGGTCAGGCAGGGTTGGTGACTCTGAACAAGCCCCCCATGCTGGCCACAGGGTGACCTGGTATTTATGGCTTCACGCTCCCCCACTTCTAGAGAAGCAGCTGTGAAATGTGCTGCTGTCATCTGAACTCCAGCCTGATCTCACTGCCCAGCCCAGCTCTCTATGGAAAAATGTAGTAATGTCAAGGAGAAAAAAAAAACAACTGGATGCTGCTCTTCTCCAAATGGAGCCATTGCTACCTGGTGGGAGGACATCTCCAAACTAAGATGACATCCTCATTTTCAGCTCTCTTGATGCTAGCAGGACTCCTCAGGGAGGAGGTGAATAGGTGAAGTTGTCTTCTTCCAGCCACAGGGCTCAGAGTTAAACCCTGGCCTCTCCAAAAGATCCACTTATCAGTTGCATTGTGCTACCAGGGCTGATTTTTGCTTGGGCTCACCAGAATGACTTTCCATGGGCAGGGAAGGTCTGCCGAAATTCAAGTGATGCCATAACCAAGCTCTGTTTAGACAATATCATCTCCACCTCAGCCCAGGACCACTCGGTAACGGGTGAAACATAAGTTAATATGGCTGAGGTAGGTCAAAGCCTTACGATTTAGGGGCTGATGAAGATAGGCCAGGCCAGTTAACCACCCAACACTGCCTGAGGACTATGGAAATAAAGACATGCCTCTGGCAAAACACAGGGTGCTGTCATTCCGGTTGTAGCACCATTTCACCATCTTTTTATTTTCTACTGAAAATCAAGTGCTCTTACTGCATGAGGGGAGGAAGCGGGAGACTGCATGCCAGAAGAGACAGTGTAGATATTGAAAACATCTTTTTAAAAATGTGCCTCCACACAACTGCATGGTTTTGATCTTGGAATGAAGTGCTACATATCAATCAATCAATCACACAGAAAAGTTAAAAGTTATCAATAATGCACTTTATTTGCTTTAACTGTCTGGCTACAGCATACGTTGACACTCGTGCATTACCAGTTGTTTGCTGCTTTCCATCCCTGCTTGGTACCTAGTTGTGAAAGAAAAGCTACAAAAGTACAAAAATAAGTCTGTCATGCAATTCATAACTGTGGCAGAGACAGAGGGCAGGAAAAAAGCTGTTGCCGAGCAGTTCCATCCTTCCAGATGCTTACACAGAACTTCCAGATGTTTTCCTTGCATTTATTGCTTCTTTATAATAAGTAAGGGACTGTCTTCAAACACAGTGAGACTCCTTTAAATCAAAACAGTTTATACAAAAAGAACCTTCACTTTTTTATCTGTGCCCACATTAGTTTCCAAATTTTACAGAATAAAGCACATTCCTCCAAACAAAGTGGATGGCCTTACAGGCAGGAAAGGCCTAAATGACTTTTTAGTTCCCAGGAATATAAACGGTAAGCAATGATGAATTCATTGTTTGCTCTCCCTATGTCCTGGGGGCTGGCTGCGGTGCTTGGCTCAAGAGGCATGCCTAATTTTGGCCAAACACCATTGAGAACTCACCCAACACAGAAGGCTAATTGGCAGGATTGGTAAAATACACAAAAGAAGGGTTGTTGCTATTATTGCTATTTAAAATTCAGTTATAAAATCTCAGTATCATAATCCCACAGTCTAACGTCTAAACAGAGAATAATGCCCAAAGACATGTATGGAGGTCTACGGAAGAGTTATCCACATTGTAAAAACAGGGACTGACAAATTAAGAATGGGTGTTTAATCAGCATTTAGGCAGGAGAATATACAGGTTAACTTTCCAACAGAAACGATATAAGCCAGTAGTTATCTATAAATGTGGGTATATAAGAACCCCTAAAAGACCTTAGGCTTTCATGACTTATTCCAGGCCATGGAAATCCAGAGCAGAGCTACTTTTTCCAGCCCTGATCTCCAAAATCCTTCTTCAATGCTTTCACCACTTCTTAAAACAGTAGTTAGATATTCATTACCATTTTTGGGCCAAACCTGCAATTGGCCCAGCCAAATGCATTCATAGCCTAACTATGACTCCCACCAGAGAAACAGTTTAGCTTTGTCCTTAAATGTAAGATAAGAAAATGTGGAGGGTGGAAGAGAGGATGCCAACTTTCAGCTGTCGTATCTGCTAGGTTTCCGCCTGTTCCCTTGATTGCGCATTTAAACGTAACACGTGGTGGTGGTGGTGAAAGGCAAAGTGTCATTGAGCTGCAAGCCAAACCAGACATGATTTTATGGCTATGTGCGGTACACAGATCAGTCCTGCCTTACCCCCAGCGCAAAGGAAAGGCATGCTCTAGAGAAAGAGCTTTATGTTCCTTGTTACTCTCGAAAGATTTCAAAAGCAGCCTTGTTAAAAGAAAAAAGGGCTCGACTATGAAATCACTTCCTTCTGTTTAAAATATTTTACTCACGAACAACAAAAAAAACCCAACAAAAGGGCATGAAAAGGGAAAAAAAAATAATAAAAAAATCTGTTCTCTGCTTTTGACTTGTTCCTAGGACTCAGCATCCCACCCGCCCTGTGGGATGACGCAGTGTGCCAGATCCCGACCGCTCCAGCCAGTGCGTCAAGCGGCCGTGGCCCTCCCCGCACAATCGCCCTCTTGTCGGAGGGGGCTGGCGTCCGCCCCGCGCACGCTGACAGCATCGCCAACGGGAGGCCTGCACCCCTTCGGAGCAGCTCTCCTCCTCCTGCGGCAAGGCAGCGAGGCGTGGGGAGGGCAGGCGGTGTTAGGCAGCGAGCAAACAAGAAGCTCTTGTGTTAATCCCCTCCCGCTCCTGACCCCCCGAAACACAGCATGGATAGGGAAAAGAGGATCCTCTGCTTGCAAGCAGCGGGGCTTTGCCTGGCAGCACAGGCAGCAGGATGACTTCAGGAAGACCCGTTTATGAAAGTTTAAAAGTCAAACGAACAGTTCATTGCTGCCCCAAACTCAAGGGGGTTACTGACGGCTCAGCAGCATTTTAACAAAGATCCTAAGACGAGGAGTGGTTTGCCTCCTTCTGCCAATGTTCATAGGTTTACTCAGACTCCCAGCTCTGTTTTTCCTTGGTTCCCAAGGCATCCTCCCTCTCCTCCAGAAAGAACTGCCTCCTCCTGGGTAAGTGGGATGACCCACAGCAGCACAGCAGCTCCCTTCCCCACTCGGCTGCGGGACAGGACAGGGATCTTAAAAATAAACTGAAACACTTCCTTTCCCCTCTCTAGCAAAAAGCTGGTTTCTGCCTCAAACAGCAATGTATTACCCTGATCCGCACCATTAAGAAAGGCAGGGTGTCTTTTCCTCTGTATTATTGAGGTTCACTGATGCAGAAAAAGCCAGATCGCATGAGATAAATGTTCTGCAAGCTGCTCCAGGCAGCCTGAGACACCCACCTTTCCTGCCTTCCCCAAAGCTGAAGTAGATAAACTTGCAGCACTATGCACTGACTACCTTTGCGAGAAGGCACTCGGGCAGCGTGACACTTCAAGTTAAATCTTCTGCTTGTGAAAATTTTAAGCCAGACTTGCAAGCAGACTGCAATCAGTGCCAGAGCAGCAGGACACACGCCTGATCAACAGCGTGATCCCCACCGACTACTCCGAGCTGAAATAGCGCCTAATCAGCGATTCGAAGAAATGCTTAGCTTTTTTTTTTTTTTTATTAGAACCACAGAACAATCCTCCACTGGAGGTGCAAATTCAGGAATATGGGATGGCACTTGTCAGCTGATGGCAACTAATGATCTTTTCTCATGGTTCAGCTCACAGGCCCCTTAACATCCTGAACATTCAACCTCCCAAAAGTCTCTGTGGTTGCCCCCATGCCTCATTCGTGGCCACAGGCTACTTTTTTTTATTATTATTATTATAAAAAAAAGAAAACAAATCACAAGACCAAGGTCCACAGGTGTTTCCCAGCCACTTTTATCTTGCAACTGTGTCTCATAGGTGATAGAGGGGTGAAAGCATTGCTGCTCCTTTACACTATAGCCATAGGACTGATCTCCTCCAACCAGAGAAACCACACTGCTTTGACAAAAAAAACAAAACAAAACAAAACAACAAAACCCCGTTTCAAAATAATACTGAAGTGGGAAAGGCAAATACAGAATGAACAGTGTCACAGGCTGGAAGTGCTTTTGTTGTCTTCAAACAGGTTTAATAAAATAACACATTACTTCTCTGTAAAAGGTGTTATATGCAGATTAAAAGAGGTGCTAAAGCAGAGCATGCGCAGAACACTTAGTGACTTTAACTGCACCAGTAACAAGAAATAAGGTCTGGTTTGAATTCTGAAGAAAGCTTCAACATGTGCTACCTGCAGTCCTGAAAAATCTTACTTCAAATAGCCCCAATGAAGAATTAGATATTACTGAAACACATCTGCAGCTAAACTTGAGTCATCTGCAATTTGGCTAATGCTACCTAACCTCTGGAGTTGTTCCACTCTTTCCAGAACAATACCTGGAAAAAATAAGATACTTATTAGGGAGAAAAAAGGGCTACTTTATGGTCCTTGTTAAATCTCAAACCAGGACATTGTGGCCACACTGGGTGGCCAGTACATCTTCCCTGTGACCTCTACTCAGAGCGGAATGGAGGAGCCTGCAGACACTACCCAGCCTTCCAGCTGTGTACATACCTCTAGTCCCTTACATGCTTGGTATTAGCAGCCACGTATTATTTATTCAGTGACTATTTATTTATTCCTCCAACTCTGCATTGCACTGGTATAAGCGTTTACTATGTCCCACCCACCTTATTATTATTTTTTTTTTTTTTTTTTTTTTTAATCTGAGCCAGTCTTTCACCTCACAGGAAATACTCCACTGATGTACGAACACCAGTTCCTTCAGGAAGGAAACCAAGGTCTAAAATCAGGACACGTAGAATATGACTTATCAATGGCTGAACAGGTTTGTCAACTACACAGTTTATATTCTGGTTACAAAGCTAATCACTAGGTCAGAGAGCAACACATACATTCTTAATCTAACATAGGAGTTGACACAATGACTCACATCAAATCTCTGCAACTATTCTGCCCTGTTTGTGCAGGCAGTAACTGCTACAAAGCACAAGTCACAGTGTAAAGCCATGGAAATCAGGATGTCAAAGCAAGAACTGGGCTAAGTTTTGGGCTTTGCAGACTGTATACAGTTGCATTTATGGACTACTAGGGCAACTTCACAATACTAGGATCCCAAGAGACTTGTGTACAATCTGGAGGACCTCATGGGTGGGAACACAGGTTGGGACAAGGAGACAACTGGTACCACCTCGGCCTTCCTGCAGCTCACTATCACCTGCAGCAACAAAGAACAGAACTAACTGCAAGAACACCACCAGGGAATGGCACCCAGTATCCAGGCTGCACTTTTGCATAAGAAAACTGAGAGCTCCAGACAAAAACCAAATACAGCCATTCACAAAAAGACAGGAACCTTTTGACTGCAAAGTGCATCATGATATTTGCCTCACGTTTCCCTGTTTTCCAAGCCCTGGAGCTTAGGCACCTCCTGAGCAGCGTGCTGAAGCACGGCAGTGCCTCACATGCTACTTTTCTGTACTGGCAAATTGGCAGATACTCAGATGTGCCAAACGTTATAGACCTGAGCGAACTGTACATGCAGTCCTGCTTAACATGCAAAATCTTTCCATCAATAGCCTGTTAACCCCTCATTGTTCTCCAGACATGGGATTACTGCCTGAATACACACAACACCTTTTGGGTGGCAAAAAGGAGACTAGAGGTATATCAGTGGAAGACTGAGCCTTCCCCGTACTATTTTAAGGTTACTGCCATTTGGCATCTTCAAAGGCAAAAGGGCGAACACTGCACAGGACAGGCTGCTACAATAGGTTTTAAACCTGCATTGCTGCAAAACCCCCCACCACCTTACATCCCGAGGTCCTGGATTTTCATCAGTTTCATGTTATAAGGCTGAGTGACCAAGTCTTTTATACTCACTTTCATAAATAAGCTTGATAGTCCCAACACAGTAATGAATGCTGGGGGTTCTTATTGCCCCCACCTCTTCTAGTGTCTTACAAATGCTGCCACCCTCCCAGGAGCTGGGCATGCATGACTGAAATCATCTGATAAGAAACTGAGTGGGGAGAACAGAGGAGGCAAAGTAAGCACTTACCAAGCACAATGACCACAGTCTTCAGGAGGCTCATCATGGTGTCCCGATTCCTGCGGGGTCCAGAACTGTGTCTGGACATTCTCATAGTCCTTTGTCGGACGTACCCAAAGATATGTGCATATAGGACCACCATGACAACGAAAGTGACCAGGTTGAAAATAGCCCAGAAGACCAGGTAGGAGTCACTATAGAGCGGTGCCATGTTGGAGCAGTGAGTGATATCACAAATACAGTTCCATCCGACACTTGGTATGGCGCCCATGACGATGGCCATAGTCCAGATAACAACAATTACGACCACCACTCGCCGGTTGCTCATTCGAGTATGTAGCTGCATTCGGAAAACTGTAATGTGCCGCTCAATAGCAATGGCCAACAAATTGGCTACAGAGGCTGTCAGGCTAGTGTCAATGAGACCCTGACGGAGAAGCCAGGTGCTTACAGTCAATCTTCTAGTGTTGGGTCCTGTGTTGAACATTAAGTAAAAGTAGGCCAGCCCTGCAAAAAAGTCCGCAGCGGCTAAGTTGGCCATTAAGTAATAAATAGGAAAGTGGAATCGGCGGTTGACATAAATAGCCACCATAACCAAGAGGTTGGCCAGCATTATGAAGATGCAGACGGTAATCCCCAGTCCCATTACAAGCTTGCTGACAGTGTTCCATTCAGTGGCTAGATATTTTCCACTTCGGTTATAAAAGAAGGCAATGGTTTCATTGTAGTAGCACTGTGGTTCGCTCATGGCTGTGGACTGAAAGAAGAGGGGAAAAGAGAGAAAAAAAACCCAATGACATCAGAACTGAAAACATATGATTGCCTCCACAGACAAGACATGCACAGAGAGTGGGGAGGGGGACAGGAAAGGAACACGCTTCAGAACAAATTTATTTTTTCAGACTAAATGGCATTCCACAACTCGCAAACAATTGCTCTGAGGAGTCTCATAATAGCAACCAGCTTAGCAATGACCAGAAATGCTTCCATCTGCTCTGGAAGCTAGCATGATTTTTGACGTAGTTGTAAATTGCATAGCAAATGAGCTTCCAGCCAAGCAGACCTGCTGAAAAATTCACTTAAAAGAGAAGGGCATGCAATTGGTAATTAAAAAAAGTTAACTCTATTACAGGACACGTTATTTACATTATCAGTGCATAAATCTGTTCTTTGTCTGTAGCAGCGTTAAAAGAAGAGCTCCTCAAAGAGGAGGAAAAGTGGATTACATTTCCCAGCAGGTGTTGACTCTTTCAGGTCTCTATCAGGGGCATTCCATCTTGTCCTACCTTAAAAATTGGGAAGCATACCTTTAATTAAGATTGTCAATATGCTCTAAGACTGTGAATTGCCAGGGCCAGGGACTATGTCTGTCCATAAAGCATGAAGTGCATTTATAAACAATAAAAGAAGCATGCCACTGTATTTCTATGACCATTCTTTTTCCATCAGCCGCCTTTCTAAATAGGGTTGGAAACAGACCATGCTTTTATGTATAACTCATCTGCACTGGCTTATTCCAATTTGAAATAGAAGGAGTGAGGCAAGAAATCAGAAAATCAATATTTGACTTAACTAGTCTTAAAAGCTTCAAACCTGATTTCTTGCATTAAGTATTACTATGGCTATGTCAGGGAATACATGATTAATTTTCCGTGCAGAGTACTCATCTGAACACAGCCATGGAGGCAAGAAACAAGCCCTACACTTCACCAGAATGTAGAAGTTTTGCATAAAACTGTTGGCTAACAAGAAAATGCTTAATGAGTTTCCTTCCTCAGCCATAATCAATTACTCAAGGTGCAATTCCCAAAAGGCAAACCTTGGGAAAAGAAACCCCTCTGAATAACATCCTGGTTCCTTGTTTAGCATGGCTTCACAACGAGGATGTAAAAATAATACTAAAAAACCAAAATAAAACAAGAAACTCGTGTCAAAAGAGTCTCTTTAGAAGGAGACTCAGGAGACCTGGCTCTGACACCTTGCTTTTATGGCTGTGAAACCCTACTGGCTCTACTGTTTTAGCAAGAACCTGGGTAATAAGCCCAATCAAAGAACAGATCAACAACACTAAAAGATAAGAATTTCTGCCCATTAAAACATGCAAACAAATGTCCTGTGTTTTGGACAGCTCCAGCCATTCAGGAAACACTGCAGCTGACCTAACCTTCATGTTAAAACCAAAAATGTACAGAATTGGTAAACAGAATTAGTTACTGGACTCAAGTGAAAATAGTACCTGATAAAGATTTCCTTAGAATTACCCAATGCTATTGCTGTTTCATTTCCCTCTGTTCATCAACACAATTCAGCTAATTCCAAATAAAGCAACATAGAAAACTTTCCACCTATATCCCAAATGCATTACATGACATTTAGATTTACGTGAAAGAAAAAGGTCTTTTTAGAATGATTTTACCTCCAACCTAAACATTGATCAGAACATTTGCAGACCCAGGATAATAAAAAGCTAAAGTAAGTAGTATTTCTCAGCACAGTGACTATAAAACTTTTATTATTCCTCTAGGATACATCAACTCTTAGGTTAGAAACCTTTCAGCCTTAATTATTTAAGAATTTTAAAAAGTTCTCATGTAGGATCTCTCTGTTGCATAGAAAAAACAATTTATAAGGGATATTTAACAAAGGGAGACCTAGCTACAAGACATCTGGCTTTAATTCTTTGGTTAAAGACCGTGTGCTAATAACAGGTCAAGTATAAGAAACCTTGAAGGAGAGAGGAAGTCATACGAATGAATTAGTGGCCCTTATAAAAGCTTGCCAACATCCGCATTAATTATGTGAATGCTCTGTATTTTTTTACTCTCTGTAGGAATATCTGGATGCAGTCTTACAGTCTGAATTACAGAGAAGGTTAGGACTCCAGGGTCTAGTGCACTTTTGTGGTTCTCAACTAATTCTCTTTGTCTATATATTTGTTGATCTAAAATTTTCTTTCAGATGGCTGCTACCTATACGTAACGATTCCTGCTCCACTGTTGCTCCCGTGGAGGGAGGCCAGCTACACCTGGCAGAACACATATTTTTGATTCAGAAATTTAAAATGTGGAAGATACTTTTTTTTTTTTTTGCGGGTTTGTTTTGCACATGGGATTAGGATGTGAATTATCCCTCATTTTTGTAATATCCTACCCAGCCTCTTCATGTGAAATCTGAAACAAGAGATGATAAAAAAATTTGTCTTATTCACAAAATGCCAAGCCAGGGCAACACACATAAGAATACGTAAAATGCTACAGAGTCAGACTTGTTAAGTTTAAAAGCATGACAGCACTTGAGCAGTCTCAGAGGAATAGCATGAGGCTCAGTGTCTTCTCTCCTTTTGAAGACACAGTAACAAAATGCTCTGTTCACATAAGGGATTTGGGAGTTTTGTTTTTAGGGTGTGCTATCTAAAACCCAGGATCTCCTTTAGAAGCAATCTTTTCAGTCCCAAGGGAAAGAAAAGCAGCAGAAGGGAGAGTTTGCTGACAAGAGTTCAAACAGGAGACTTCCAGACGATCAGGTTTCTCGGATGCCAGTGTATACCTTACAGGAAGGTTTTGACCTCGCAGGTCAGAAACATACAAATCCCAAGGCATCACATTTACCTGTGATGCTGCTATCTCACTGGAAAGGCTTAAGCAGGAGGGAAATATAAAGTATCTCTGAGTACTGAAAGCGTTAACATACCATAATGGCTTATGCAAGCAGGCAGACCCGTCCCCTCTCCTGCCCTTGCAGGAAAAGGGGCAGGGAAGTTTATATTTTAATTTCCTGAAGTTTCACTCAGTGTGTTTCATTGCCTGGGTAAGCCAGATGTGCAGTGCCCCGGGATTTACCTCATCCATTTAGTATATCTCAACAGAAGTTTAAAACAAACTGAGCTGCAAATTGCTCATGTTAACTAAACCTCTAGGACACATCTGTGTAGAAAGAGAAAATGCCTGAATTATAAACCAACATGACAGATAAAGCAAAATGAAATAATAGCAGGCTAAAAGAAAAGCCTCTTCTAACCACGTGAAGTTGCTTTAATACTCAAGACACAGTTGTCTCAAACCAGAGAACAAGAAAATCCTGAGTACGTGGAGTTAAATCTCTTAAAATCATGAGATGTAGTTATAACCATAATGCAGTACACACAGACCAGGAAATGTGGGCTTTAATAAATACAATTAATAAATACAATAGATACAGATAAATACAATACCAGGGCTTAATAAATACAATTCAGTCTGCTTCTACAGTTAACATCTAGTTATCCTGTGGCCAGAAAGTCACCTTGGGTGACGAGCCACTATCTGCTATACTTGTCCTCTTGGTTCCTGTCTTCTGATGGTACAGGACCATGCCACTGGGGTGGCAGCGCGGAGACTGAGAATAAGAACCCATGTAAGCAACTTTCGAGTGTTTTGTGCTTGATTCACCCTGCTGCTGCCCCACCTCTCCATCAGCGCTTAAAGAGTGGGCTGAGGATTTGGATCCAAGGCATGGAGCAGCTTGCTTGTTCTCGGGTGAGCAGCCCCTTACCCCCTTCCCCTCTCAGGGAAGAGACCAGCGTGGAGAAGGCACTGCCTGCCTGGAGCGTGAAGGTGAGACAGGATCTGTGGATCCTGCCACCATGGTGGTGAGTGACAGCCCACCTGGTGAGGGCTGTGCATGGAGAGATGCACAGGGTGGAAAACAAACACCAACAAGTTTTCAAACACCGCTGATGGATACTGTCTAAATGAATCATTAGTTAGCACAAGGTGCCCGATGGGCAAATGATCAGAAAACCCACTGCAATCCAGGCGTTTGCAGAGTTACACAGTCCACCTAACAAAAAAAAAAAAAAAAAAGAAAAAAAGAAAAAAAAAAAAAAGGACTAAGCCCACCAGCAGGCATGGGTGCATTTATTTCTTGCCGAGAGAAACAGAGCTGAACATTCTTAGAATACTAAGGTCTGACTTTTACAGAGCTTTTAAAACTTGGAAGCCACAAAAATGATTCCATATCCAAGAAAACTCTTAAAAATATTTTAACCCTTAGCTCTCCAAACACAGTCTGCTCCTCTCTTTTTTCCCCTTTACTGAATTAACCTCGACATGCTGCTGTTTTCTTACCCAGGACGAGACGAAAAGCAATTTATTTGGCAAGGAAGTCTGAGGAAGATGACAATCCTGCATACAACGCAATGCCAAGTACAAGCCAGAGACCTCAATTTTTCAGCAGTCATGCAACTTCTTGAAGTTTGTGAGACTGAGAGGAGACTCCTATACAGGATGAGCTTTCAGTTCTGAAGTTGCTCCCCTTGGATCCCAAACCCAATATTATCATTCTCAGTGCTGCCCAGAAATCCAAAAAATATTTCAGAGGAAATGCAGAATTGGGAATGGTAGGCTAGGACTCCAGAACAGCAATAGGTGTCTTAAAGTTTTTAGTGCAGCAGCAGCGAATCAAAAAGCAGTAGCACTGCCTTCAGTTCAGCTAAGTACTCTAACAACAGGAAGGCCAGAACTGAAAAAATGGGGGAAAAACCACCAACTTCAAAATCCCCAAATAAGGGTGTCAATTAAGAATATCTTTAAAATAAGCATAAGCAAGTAAGTAGAGGAATAATTGAATCAATGTGCAAATACTTTCTCAACCCACAACTGCAAAACCATGGGTTTTATGAAAGTAAAGTTGTAACAGATGAGAAAAAATTCCAATTTGCAAGAAAAACTTCTCCATTACCTAATGAAAAGCACAAACTGTTGTTAAAACTGCAGAACGCAAAAGAAACAAGAAGTTTAAAAATAAAGGGGAAAAGGTGGCATTTCCTTTAAAGATAAGAGTAGAACTTGAGGAGGCATTTATGCAAAATTTAAGTGAAAAATAATATCGGACCTCAAGGCAAGGGTCCTGATTTATTATAGCTTTATGCATACTGTGCCTTATGTACAGACATAATTTAATCTGCACAGTGAAAGTACGAAACCCTACTACCAAGATACAACAGACCCTTTTCAGAATTGCATCTCACAACATAATCGTTCAACAGACTTAAAGAAAAACTTGTATGCTAAGATGTGGCAGTTCAGTCACAGAAGGCCACTTCTTCATTTCACTAGGCTCATTTTACCCTTCAGATAGCTGAAAAGGAGCAAGCAAAGGAATCTCTTTGCAAGGGGATCCCTTTAACTCTGCTATAGCATGATAAAGCATAAAGTTACTTACAGATCCTGTGGCAATAGCTACCGTATCTATTCATTTTTAGGATGCTTTTGTAGTAGACTGTATTACCATACAGTCTCAGAACTAACAAATGTTCTAACTACTAGAAACTGAATGGAGAAGTTCTCTGCATCCTACAGTTTATACCTGAAAAGGGTAACCCAGCATACCTAGATATCCAGTGTACCAAAGAGACCCAGTCACCAGCAATACTGAAAGAAGAAGCAATTTTACTGCTGGAAGGTATAATTCACAAGTGACACAGATCCTGTTGGAAACTGTGATTACAACCTCCACAGATTGATTATAAAACCAGGGAGGGTGTTGACCTTCCTTAGTGCTTATTCACTGTCGACTGTTAGAAAAGCAAGTTCAAAAATAGCTTCCGTGGGCTAAAAAAGGAATGGGCGAGAGCAGGAAGTCCAGCTAACTCTAAAAATGTCTTTCTTCTGGAAGATGCCAGATTTGCTAACTATCAGGTCTGAAATACCTCGACTCAGCCCTACAGCTTTTCAGGACAGATAAATCAGGAGCCATGCAATTCACTATTCAAACCCAAGAGCATTAGTGAAGAGCAGCAATGGTCAGGAGCATACTGAGCTGGCCCAACAGGGCCCCAGATGGCCAGCTCTGTGGTTTCAACTTCTTGCACTTTCTACTGCTGCAGAAAGGAAGCATACATGCACGGTGTACATGCACATGAAGTCTCCTTCACTGTAGAATTCTGCAAGCAAAAGGAGATTTAGGAAAATAAAATGGTAGAATTGGAAAAAAAAGTACCCAAGGAAGGGCAGAGAGTGAACCCATCCCTCCAGAAACCTACCCAATAATTCAGACACTCCTGTATCGTCGTTCCTTTTACACAGATCTGGCATTTTCAGATGAGCTGCATCCCTCGCAAGCACTACCTACATGTTCTGGTGAATGCTTTCCCATTGAGGAGGAAATGAAGGGCACAGTCAGTCTGAAACAGGGCATAGTCTGAATCAGGGCATACTTCTACATCAACACTTCCCCCCCTTACATTGCTAGGATGGCTTGAACACTTTTATTACTAAAGATTTGTTCCCGGACCGCACAGCGGTTCTCTGCTGCCCTGTTCCTGCCTTCCAAGCTCCTCTCAAAGGGAGGCCACCACTGCAATGGGGAGGTACTGCAAAAATAAGCTAACTGGCTTTGCCACTTGCAGAGACATTTTTGGGCATGTTGAGCCCAAATTGGGTAGTTGAGCTCAAATGTCCCATGCAGTGTCCCATGCAGAAGAGGTTTCTGCAAAGCCCTTCAAGTTTCGTTTTCTTCCGGGGAGCTTTCATGACAAGCTGAGATTCACAAACATTAGCCAAACACGGGTACAGGCTCAACACCTCCTGACTTTTGTGGTGCAGGACAGACCTTCCCCAAAGACTGCAACCCCGGGAAGATCTTTCCGGAGGGAGATGCAGCACGCAGTCCCCTATCTGTGTCACTTTAGGAGCCGTCAGGGTGGAAAAAACAGGAGGAAAAAAAATAATGTGCATCTCTAACATCCCAAGTGAGTTTCCACGCCTAATGAATTGCAACATGCGTCCTTTGGGCACAGTTTGGTGCTCAGTGAGCCAAGCTGGGAATTAATTCTTGGCTCCAGCAGCTGAAAGACTGGTCTTTTATGCAGAAAAAAGGCTGTAGGCTATTGGGGCTACTTCTGTCTCCAGGGCACACCTTCCATCACTCCTCACCAAGCAAACCAGCAAAGTGAGCACTTGGGAGAGTTTAGCCTACAAGCAAAATGCTTATTCAAAATCATGTTAATGAGCAGAGCAAGTTTCATTTTGGGCAGGAAATTGAGATTTCCAAATAGAAATAAAAAGACTATCCTGTGTTTACCATGGCAAATACATTTTTTTTTCTGGAAATATACATCAGACAGTTCAGTAACTTGTTCGTACAGTATTGATCAGCTGCCCATAAGGCAGAATTGCTCTCCTTTGAACACAACAGAGATGTATTTTGAACCCCTGATAATCTCATCTCGTATAAGAATAATAAAAAAAAACAAACATACTGGTATTTAAGTTTCTGCTATCATGTCTGTAACTGGGTGGATATACCTGTAATCACAAACTGTTTCTTCCAGTCTCACGATTTGCTTTTGTTCTCTTATTCACCACCGCCAGAGGTCTGTTTTGGTAAAGAGGTTAATTTGTTTACTCACCTAGAAGGGGAGAAGAAAAATCCACACATTTGTTGGCAGCAGAAATTTGGGCACCAAATCCAAAACACAAACTGTGTTGGGCTTTACTGGGGAAAGGGGTGACAACAGCTGTGCCACCCCACAAGATTTGGTTCTCAAGCACCATTATAAAGAGGAAAAACCTATTGAGGGTGACCATTCTGTGGCAAGGATAGGTTAAATCTCTTCCACTCTAGTTCAAACAAAGGAGAAGGAAAAAATAGAGAAGTATTCAATGGCACAGAGTGGGAGAAGTGTTTTTTGGCTCTGCTAACCACACAACCATGAAAAGCCACTATAATGGAAACTGCTCTGGCTTTCTCTTTGGAACAGCTGCAAGGCAGCTATTTAAATGTACTCATTTACTTCTAGTGTTTGGCGGGTAGGATCCACTGCTGGCAAAAGCAAAGAGAGAATGATGAATTTTTGTTGTTTTCTTATTTTATGCATTTCTGAAGCACTGTTGGAAGTCCCTGGTTCATTAAGCAACTGGAGCTCAAATCATTTCTTCTTCAAAGCTTTTACTGTGGAATTCATCTCATGCCATTCACAAAGAGAGAAGATACTAATCACTCCACAGAGTACATTAATCAGTTTAGATCACCACTTGTTGCGTTTCCTTTTTGCAAACAGCAAAACCCTCTGGGATGCTAAATGCTTCTTACAGACTTATTTAACCTTCCGCTTACTACATTATCCAATTAATCACATTTCTATGACAGAATTTTGCTTATACATAGCTGAGGTATGAAGTCATCACATGTACCGCAAAATATCCCCAACGTAAAAATTAAAAAGTTCTGTTACATTTTGTTTCTCTCTCTTTAGGAGCAGGATGGCTTACCTAATCTGAAATCACTAGATTCTGCCTTACAATAAAACCCCGTTGCCAAAACCTCAGACACTGTTCTGGAAATTTTTCATTTCATTGACTTCCTTGACATATTGTGAATATTGTTCCAGAACTAGTTTCTATTCCAGATTTCAGCTATGGATAGCTGAACTACCCTGAAACTTTATTTATCCTTCACATTTAAATATGACCAACACGCTTTAAGTCTGTGCTCTCAAATGATGCCTTAAATCTCACTCTGTGTGTCTGGTAAGAGGATGCTGGAGGGGAAACCAGATTGCACCAGAGAGCTTCAGACAGGTCAGTGCATATGGATTGTATGAAAAGACATGGCTGTGGAAAATGTGTTGCTTCAGTAGAGGGTTGTAGAGAGCACCAAAAGCAGTTCCTGTATTGACACACTAGCAATAAGAATATTTTAGAACAGTAACAACAGTTTCACACCTGGCATCAAGAAGTGACTTTCAAAAACTTTTCTGAAATGTGAATCTTTTTTGTTAGCTGGTTCAGAAGACAAATCTTGAGAAAGACAGTATTTGCAAGTAAACTAGTAGGAACTTCCCTCGTCATGGTGCCACTACAAGAATCTGTAAGATTCAAGTCCAAGCAAAAACCTGTCAGGGTGGGCTCTGGATTGCAAAAGGTCTTGCTGAGGTCTCTGGAATTCTCCCTTGTGGTAAATAACAGTCTATTCTTGTTTGTCCTCTGCAGTTAAAGGACTGATGATAGGCAGAGGAATATTTATTACTGACATACATACACATACATATATGTACATACACATGTACGCATGATAAATAATATTTATTTCTAAGACTAAATTGAACAAATGTGAAGAAAACCAACTATCCTGGCAATGCTAAAGGAAAGTTTAAAGATAAAAGATAAAAAAGATTAGAGAAAGTTTAAAGTAAAGTAGCAAAACACTTCTTTTTGTAACTGAGATGCCATCTAGCTCATGCAGAAGGCATGCAAGGCTACTTCCAAGTTTTAAAAAAAACCCTTTTCTTAAAACATTAGTCTCTAAATGTCTTCTGCAGCACACTGTGGCATCTGCTCAGTTTCAAAAGGCAAAATAATGTCCTCCAGAAAAAAAATGTATTTTAATGACTATAGTTTTCTAAACTATATCCAAAGTTCATTTGTATGTCAACACAAATGTTAAAGGCAAGCCCATGCAGTCCCAGTCTGAGAAGTGCTTTACTTCAGTACTTCCGTCTAATGATTCGTCTCCTTAGCTATGTCTCACTACATCCCTGCCTGTTAAAAAAGCTCTTCCTTACCCTCAGAAACATATACATGGCTCCCAGCTGATTGTTTGGAGCTGTTACACCTTTACATAGGATTGAAGCCTTATATCAACTATCAGATCCACAATGTTTACTGAAGTCTGTGGGAATTCATGCATGCCCACATGAATATCAAATTTGAGTCGATTTTTACAACCCAAGGTTGACAGAATGATATTTTCTACCATAATCTCCCACACTGAGACACTGACACTCCCACATCTTTCCTTTGCTTCCTGATGCCATTTCTTTTCAGCTCCCAAGTCAAATTTCACTGTACGACAGTCTCTAAAACCCAAGCGTGGAGCGAAACTGTCTGGATTACCAGTCAGTGACCAGAATCATCCATTTATCTCTAGTCTTTGATATAGCAATGTAAGTCCAGGTCAGGATTTGTTCAGTAGAAACTCCCTGCAAACACAGGACACGTATGTTTATTTACCCGTAATTACAACAGAATGGTGACTATGCTGATCAAAGTCCTTTACAAGCGATCGCTTTTCTTCCACTCATTCTTGCACCACACAGTTAACCTTATTTTCCCTTTGAGAAGGCATTTATCCTGAATAGCAACCCCTAGATACACAAATTTCTCATACATAAAGAAGACTATGAAGAGAGAACCCATGACGACAGGGGTGCAAATGCCTTTCAGAGCACGCAAGGAGATGACCTGAGGGAGCCTTTCTCCAGAAAGGGAGAACAGTCCGGCAGCACCCAGGCAGGCTGGGATGCAAGCATAGGGCATCCACCTCCTACCAGGTATTCTGTTCAGCTGTAAAGACACAAAATCCTTCTCTGACCCTAAGAGTGACAGAGACTTGAAAAGCAACAAACGTTCTCCATTTGAAACACAGGAGGAAGAGGAGCACAAAGAAGTTTCTCCAAAGCCGATTTCAGATTTAGCTCGTTTCACATCACTGCCCTTTAGTGGACCTATTTTTTGTAACTTCACAAGGTCCAGGGATCTCTGAACTACTGCACTTCTAAGTGCACACTGCTAAGAGATGCAGTCCCCTAAGCCAAAGAATCTCCAGCAAACAAAAAAAAGTGCAAAATAAACATTAGCTCTCCCATTTTCTGACATCTACCTTAATCAATTGTGGTGTCCTCTTCAGTAAAATACATGTCTTAAAGGCTTTAAGTTGTAACAGATACTTGGGTCTCTATGAAGTCAAAGGGACTTTGAAAATGCTTTTCTGAGATGAAATCTTGACTAACATCTCCTTTTCTGTTTGTAATATTTACTTCATCGGAAAACACAAGTACTTGGTGTTCAGTACATAAAGCTGTAGAAATCACTTAGGTATTTATAAATACTAAGTCTGAAACACACACTTTGATTCCTTAAAGCAAGATTAGTCTGTTAGTAATTTTAAGTATATTATTAATTTTATTGCTGCTTTTGGCAAAAACTTTAGCTTTTCTGATAAGAACACTGAACCTGAAGTTTCCTGCCATACTATTCCAACCGAACCACATTATGACCTCCTTCTACTTTGTATTCATTAGGCACAGTAAAAATCAAACCATAGTGCAGGGACCACCTATGTGGAGTCAATAAAGATCATATTTGGTCGTATATTTTCTTCTACAAATAGTAGTATAACACAGCAATGTTATTTCCCAAAGTATAGCAACATGATAAGTGCCTATAATACAATATTTAAGGAAAAATTCCCTCGATGACTCAGAAGCGAGACAGGAGAAAAAGCCAGGATGCAATGAGGAAGTAAGAAAGAGGTTCACTCAGTTCAGCTGCCAGAGTTTCATTGGGGTCTACTCACCTCAATCACCTCAGGTTGGGACATCATGGAGGACGGCACCAAATCGGTGGGGATATCCATGGTAGCTCAGAGTGTCCCTGCTGTCCTTGCACCCTTTCTCTGCACCCACGAACCCTTGGTCGGAACACAGAAGCACTTCCTCAGACCCTAGTCATGCTGGCATTTGCTCCTAGTAGGAAGGAAAAAAAAAAAAAAATAGTTGAGAAAATAAGAGAGCTGGGTATGCAATCAACACCCAAGCCCCTCAGCTGCTGCAAAACCAGCCTGTAAGTTTGCACAACCCAACCCGCTTACATGGCCATTCTCAACAGATTTGCAGGAGAAGTTTCAAAGGGCACATTAGAATTTGGTTCAGAACAGCAAAACAATTCACTCGACGACGCAAACTAGAATTCATACAAACTGAATACCGCAAGAAGGCTACTGCATAAGCCGCGTACACATTTGCAAGGAAATATGGTCACCTACAGAGCACCGGAATCATGTTACACCAAAAGAAAAAAGCCCTCACAGAAGAGTACTTGTAGAATTACTTGCTGGAATTTAGGATACATTTATTTCCTCAAGAACTATTGTTTTACAATTCAGTGATCACATGAACTTTTCTTCTGTGTTAAGAAAAATAACTTAAACATTATGACATCCTTACTCTTGATTTATTTTAACCGTACTTATTTTTGTGCTAGTTAGGCACAGATTTGCTGTAGGTGAACAGGCTGAATTGCCATGTAAAGTTTGATCAGAGGATCCAACAGAATGAAGTTATTTCCGTAACTACCATGTTTATCAAGGTTAGATCAGTGTTTGCATATGTTTCTATTCTTTTGTGCAAAGGAAAACCTAACAAAAGGGGAGAAAACTCTTAAGTGTCCAAGAAATTAAGCCCATTTAAAAATTTCAGTCAAAGACTGCTGTAGTTTTTTTTACCCAGACATATACAACACAACCCACAAATTAGCAACCACAAAAAGGATTTTGGAGAGACACCTCTTGGTCTCTGTATCTACCACTTCCTATTCTGTCAATTATGTCAGAAAACCACTTGTGCTAAGTGTATTCGGCGGCCAACAAATATACCAAAAATAACCCCAAACCTAAATGGTATTTTTCAAACTGAGACAACGGTGTAGTCATACAGACAATGCTAATAAGTTTCCTGACCTCCAGTTCATTTTTTCAAAGGCAACGCTTAACTTACCAAGCCAAGAAAGAACAGATAAGTGCTGTAGGAAAGTTGCACTCCACATGCTTTTCTGAGTCACTTGTGTCTTTTTTTTTTTTTTTAAATGATCATTTAAACTCAGCCTTTGCACGCCACTGTGGAAATTACTCCTCCTTAAAAAGCATCATCTCGAAATGCCTGCTTCACATTTCAACACATCCCCACATGCCTTACGTCACATGTAGCTGTCTCATCTTCCAAGCTCTTGGATCACTTTTTCCATCTTTATATGGCTTTCCAGTGACCCCTATTCTTTCCTGCTCATTTCTTGGTAGTAACCTTTCATTCTTTCCACTCCTTGCTCCAAATTTCTACTACTATACTCACAGAGAGGACAGAAAATGGAGATTTCACATTCCTCCAAGACAGCCTTCACTGGAAGTCAACGAACCGAGCTACACATCCTTCAGACTTTCTGTTTTCTTTTCAAAAACAGAGTTTTGCCTGTTTCCCGAGATTCGCTATTTTTTTCACTCTGCATGACAGATGAAGGAAACAAATAGCATCAGGTTGAAACTACGGCTTTTCTGACTTAGGGAAGCTTTGCTACTTGACCAATAAGAGACTGATTTTCAGTAAAACCCCATGAACAGCCTCAAGATCCTCAACTAGCACATTTCATCACTGTCTCATGAGCTGTCGCAAATGTAACTTAAATAAGATCTCATAAGACCTTTGCTTCTGTTCTTCTCAAAGCACGCTTAAGAGCGGCAGGGTCACTGCACCTACTTTACATCAGTGCATGATTAGTTTCTTTTAAAATCTATTCTCTTCTCTTAATCCTGAAATGCTGCCACTCTTGAATAATGGAGATGGGGAAGAAATTACAGAAGCAGTGAACTTTAGGGAAGACTATCTAGACCAAAAACCAGAGGTATGCTTAGAATCTTGTTTGCCCCATATAAAAAGGAGAGAAAATGATCATTTTTACTAGTGACCGTCACAGATCACAAGAGAAAAACTAAGGAAAAATAATAATCTTAAATCTGTTCAGCCTTTAACTAGCTCTGTGTACTCCAGATAGAACATAAACGTCAGAAAAACCTCAACCCCATAAAATCCAACTAGCACTTTAACACTGATTAGTGTTAGATTAGATTAGTCATTTTTTACCACCTCTCCAAGAAACAGAAAATACAGCATTAGTTAAAAATTCCTAAGCCTGTGACCATTTCACATTTCCCCTTCTGCGCTGAGCTGCCTTGTCGTTGCTTCTATTGCACTGACCCCTCAATTTGGCTAGGGAAAAGAAGGCTCTTCTGCATACACCTCGCTTCTCCACCTCCTGAGCACAGCGTACACAATGATTAAGACTTTCTGCCAACGGGTTAGGCTCCTAAAAGCATTCCAGCTGAAAATAGGTTGGTCTGTACTAAAGGACTCTCCTCCCCCGCCCCCGGCTCCCAACCCGCCTCATCTTCTTCAGCAATAATAAAGTACAGAGGGGACTGTGCTTTCACAGCAGAGCAAAAACAGGCCGGCTCCATTCAAGCAAACAAAGGTGGCTCCTAACTTAATACCCGTGTGAGTTCTGGGTGCAGCCTCGTGTTTTTCAAGAACTGCAAATAAAGGGAACAGGATCCTCAAATGAACTTTGCTAAAGGGCACTATGACAGAAAACGTAATCTCTACCAAAAAGAAAGTCTGAAACACAAAAGCACAGGAGTGGCTTCTTACTGATGAGATTTTGATGGCTTGCTGCATTACACAGTGTTGAGAAATATGCCCAAATTTGGAAGCAGATTCACACATATCCTTCCCAAACACTGGAATTGCAGGTGTCACAGGCAAATACCGCTCTACATACTCTTCTCTTGATGCTGCCGTCTTTACTGAGTGCATCTAGAGGACTGCGAACGGGGGAGACGCGTTGGATCTGTACCTAAAATTTGTAAAATGAAGATTATAGAATTTCTTATCCTCTGTGAAGGTGACATCTCTAAGAAATTATGTTTTACCACAAACTACAACACATTTGGTAACCAAAACATTGAGATTTTGATTAACTGAGAAAAAAAATAAAATCAGCTGACACTTGGCAGAGTAGCACATATCTAACATGCGGAGCAGGAACATACCCTCCCCAAATAAAACATACTGCTCTCCGAAATACTATGATTAAGCATCATGATTTCTGGATCAGCTGTCTGAGACCACAGAAAAGAGGAACCATGCAGTTTTGACATTACTTGGAGTAGTCAGGAGAAATGCAATCATGCATCGCAGAAACCTCATCTTGAAGGAACTGCTTCCGGAAAATCCATTACAACGACAAAAATTATTACCCTTATTGGTCCCCAGTTTCTGGGGGGGGGATTTGCAGGAGTGATACAGCAATACCGACAACTTCTGTATCACTGCGTATCTTGTCTGGGCCCACAAAAGCACTGTGCCTCTGCTGCTAGAGCGAGGTGCTGGGACTGAAAGGCAAATTCAGTTTTCAAAATCTGTGTCTGTCTCCTGTGTCAGACGACTTCAGGTGTCCTGCATTGTTGCTGCCTTTCCACTTTGTTTTCCTGCATGCCTATCAGAGCATCTTTTAGTACCACTGCCTGACTTCACAGACTTCAAGTTTCTGGATTACATGACTCTGACTGAAGATGCCGATTTGGTACGACCTTAAAGCTGTGAAATGTGACTTAGCTAAACAAAGCTACTTTCCCTGCACACCTCCAGTGAACAAAAGCCTAACTTATGGTTTCTCGGAGGACAGTTTTAAGCCCTAATTGATCCCAGATGCATAGGGCCCGTAAACCCGTCAAGGAAAATCAAACATTCAAACAACATGTAAAAAGGCAAGAAAGTAAGAAAAAGATTTCTCATAAGGGTTCCACTTCCAGATGTCACTTCAGAGACATTCCAGATTTCATGTGGCATCTAAAGTCTTGCCATCCAGAAGGAATCATTTGGCATCGCTCACCTCCGGCAGCCTCCTTCACTAAACAACCGCTGCTTGTAAGCTTTAGTTTCTTCAACACACAAATAAAAACATGAGCCCACCACAGCAGTGGTACAAAGGCAAAAAGGCAAACAAATGCCATGCAGGGAAGAGCAACAGCAATAACTTGACCTGCCTATTGCTTCATTTTACCACTTCTCACAGTGATGGTGAGAACATGAATTTTTGGTTACCTTTATGGACTCACAAAGGTGTTTTTCTGCTCTCTGGTAATCACTTGGTTAATAAAAGAACAACTACGGATATACTTTCTAGCACATAAGAAAATAAACACAAAAGGCAGAAAAATTGGTTTCAATTTCATGCTGCTAAGAAGAGAGAAGAGACCTTCCTATTACAACTTCCTTTGCTACAGTGACTGCTAGGAACTATTGCAAAAATTTGGATTTTCTTTTGCAAGTTACAGAGCACTAGATCTTCTTCCTAACAGAAAGATGTTACCTCTTTTGAGTCCTTATATTATTTTAGGTAAAGCCTTCACCACCTCTGACGTCACTTTGAACAGCAGATGTGCAGATTCACCTACACAAATTCAATTCACCAGCTTAAAACTGTTCTGAAAAAGATATTTAATAGCAACTCTTCAAGCAGCGAAACTTCTCTTGACATATACTTGAAAGCAATTAATAAAAAAAATCCTAAAAAAACGCAAGATATGTCAACATGATTCCGCAGGTGAGCAGAGATACCTGCAACTGCGAAACAGTCTCAGCAGACTGGCAAAGGGGACACCGCACCACAGAAACGCAGATAAGCAGCTCTTGGTCTCCATGAAATCGTGAGGCGATCCGAACTCTGACGTTCTTACTGACTTCTCTGAAACAATTTCAGCAAGCCCCTACATAAGCACAGTGCTCTATTTACTTTTTTTAATTTTTTTTTTTTTTTTTTTTTTGGCATTCATCAGTTCACTACTGGTTTAAATGAGGGGAAAAGACACACGCCAGCTCCCTGTCCTGTCACCTCGGTCTCTCCTCGTGTGACATGTCTGGAGTGGTGTTTCAGCAAACGTCTTGTTTACTACCAGGGACCAGACTGCCGAATCTTGAAGTGAATTTGGTACATGGTGTACTATAACAAAAAAATATGCAGAACGAGCTGCAAACAGCATGTGAAACTTTACTGGATGACCCGCCAAAGGATAAGGACAAGCTGAGCTAATTTAAGTGGTTATGATCTCTACAATACATATTTCCTCCCACTTCTGCCCTCCCTCTCTGTTCCAGGGTATGTTCTGCCTGCAAATGAAGATAACCTCCTGTGCCCTGCATTAACTTGCTCAGCAATTAATAAGTTAATAGCTGTGATTCAGTATTGGGCAAAAGAAACAAAAAAGAAACAAAAGAAGAGATTTCCAGACAGATGGTGTGGCCCATTGTTGTACTCTTCCCTTAAAGTCCTTCTGAGCAACAGCAACAAGTGTTTTTCCACTCAGTGAGACTTTCCCTACCGTCTCCCCATCAGATTTGTGGTATCTCAGAAAAGAGACCCCCCCCCCCCTCTTGCCTCAGCGGATGCATCAATACAGTTTGGAATTGAGCACAAAATTAACTGTCCCTGTCAAACTTTGTTGACAGTGTGTGTATTTCAATACAGACATTTTACTGTACAAATTCTGCAGCTTGGTTGGTATCAGCCTGGCTCTTTCACCTGACACCCCTCTCCTGAACGCAGGATAAAGGCTGTCATCGCACCCACTGTCTCTTACTGTAGCAATAAGTATTGGAATAGATCTAGCATAGAGTACTGATTAGACAGGTTTAATAGCAGTGAATCTCAAATTACGCTGCTGGAGTTGGAAATTATTTTGTCAATAATAGCCTGGGAGAGAGTTACCGATTTCTGATGTCACAGGGACTGATGTGAGCGCTGACCGGCTTGTACCACTGTTCATACACATCCTTGTAGGAGGGAGGGGATGCAACTATCCAGCATGCCTTCAGACCAGCTGCCAACAAATTGCACAAGTTACGCCTGTTACTACAGCCCACACAACACTACCCTCCGTTGTCCCAGTAAAGACCAGTTATACAGACATGCCTCCTCCCAAAGCCTGCCTGCCTGTTCCTTCTAGTAACTGGACAGACTGCTTTAAAGAGCTACGGAGCTATAGCATTTCGCTCGTTTGGAAGCTCTTCATCAGAATGAATAAATTCACTGTGAAAATGGATTTGTGAGGTTTTACTGAGGGGTCGTGGAAGTCTGGAAGGGGAGGGGCAGAGGGAAGGGACAGTGTCACTCTGTTGGCTGTGCGGGCCGTACCGTTGCTCCCCTGGAAGCAGCATCTGCCTGTAAAGCCAGACATTTATCGAGTCCAACTTCACTGTCTAGAAAAATAGATTTTACTGGAATTTGCTAACATATGGAAAGGTTCAGACACAACAGGAAATCTCTACCTTGCAAACACTGCAAAAAAAAAAAAACCAACCCAAAAAAACCCAACAAAAAACTCAACCCATCAACAACCAAACCCAAACCCCAGAGTAAAACATACTTGATGGTCTCTGCCCTTTCCTACTAGCAGGAGTGAGTATCACAAAAGTTACAACCAGCCGTAAGAAACTGGCCAGATTTATCAGTCCAAGATCAATCACAGACTGAAGAAGCAACAAAACCGAGCTTGTCATTCACTTCTGCAGAAGAAATTGAGATCCTAACAGGAAATGAGGTGAATTTTCCATGCTTCTGTTATGCTGGCACATCACACAGGGGCAAAAAAATCATTTTTCACATACACCAAGACAGGTAATAACTACACAGAGTAAAAAATACTTATGTAAGTAATACCTCAACCCCAAAACACAGCACGCACATTTGCCCAAACGCCAACTGGAAACCAGTCCGTACCCAGAAACATTTTTCCATCAAATCTCTATCCTTACAGAGAAATCACCAAGTCATTTCTTTGCAGCAATCAATGCTTAATTCACTTTGACATTAAATTTAAATTCTTTGCATATATTGTTTAAGAGATAGGACTTTTTCTTTCGCAGGCTGACTGCGTTAATCCAACGGCATCGACTTCTAGCCAGATAATTTCTGCTCACAGAACTTCTGTTATTGGTGAAGTAATGTACTGTTTGGGCACAAGCATTTCCAGAACAATTATTTTTTTAAAAAAAGGATAATTTCCCAACCTGACAGAACAGATAAACAATGAAGAAACTGTCTAAACAAAATATCATTAAGGCTTAAAAGCGAGGGAAGAAGGAAGGGACGGAGACATGCAGCAAGAATAATGCAGTATTTTAAACGTTTCACTGTCATCAACAAATGGCTTGTTAATAATAAATAAACTGGCAACTACAATGGACAATTGAGCTGGTTGGCCTGAAAACCAGAATTGGTCTGTACTAACCCCTCTCTCCTGCCATCACTGCCTGGCTCTATGGTAGCGCGATGAGGTTTTGTAATATTCCACCCAACAAGCTGGGGGCCGCATCCCAACACACGGAGCTGCAGGAACACTAGCAGGGGACGTCCCGTGGGATGGCGAAGGCTTACAGACATCTGCAAAAGGGTTGGCAGCGAGGTGGGCTGAGACAGCTGAGAGCGATCAGGAGAGCAGCCTCCAGCGAGACCTCTGGACAGCAAGTGCCATCCCTACCTGCCACCTGATCTCCAGTGTGCTGCCCGACCCTCCTCAAAACCTCTGGGGAGACCAGGGTAAATGAACATAAATATCCTAAGCAGATTAGATCACAGGAGTGGGGATCCCCTCTTCTGGCTGTTGAAAAACATCCTCCTCTCATCCCATGTGCATCATCTGCTTTCCGGCTTTTCTCAGTTTTGTTTTGTTTTGGGTTCTTTTTGTTCCCCCCTCCAATCTGAGCACTTGTGACTTCGATGGCCAAAAAAAGCAGAAGGACAAAAACTTTCCCAAGTTCAGATCTAACACAGCCACTGAAGATGTCAACGCAGGTACTGTCTACCCTACTGCTGCTCCAACTTCAGAGTGGCAACGTCCTAAACAACTGTCTTGGAAATGATTCAGTGTCACAAAGATACACCACAGAATCAGGGATTTTATTATTGCGATGCTCTCACATACATAATACATCTGCTTCTATGTTTGTATGATGCCTTCTTCAATTGCAATTTGTCAGCCAAAGCATACATTCTGCATAATATATAACATAACCTCCTCTTAGCCACCAACCGCATTAAAAGCAGGACAGCAGCATGTTCAGCTGCGGATCACCTCGCAGATTGCTTTACTGATAACAGCAACAGCTGGCCAGAGCATTTAGCTATTACTTAAGCCAAACAAAAGCAAAATACTAACAAACACCACCTTGGGAATTTTAACCTCAACTTGCTCCGCCACCTGAAAAGCATCTTAGGAAAAAACATCAGAAATAAGAGAGCTAACTTAATGAGATCAAATAAAAATGAAGAAGTCCAGAGGTGTATTACTAAAGAAAAAACAAACAAACAAACCAAAACCGAACTCATCTTTCCTACTTTCCCTTCTGCCTTCAGCCAACTCACACCTGTATACCTCAAAGAGTTTTTAAAAGGTGCTCCAGGGAAGTTTGCAACTTCCTGAAGCCAGAAGAGACTTACAGTTTCCACTGCCTCAGTCTTCGCTTTCAGCAGTGCAATACAGCTCTTAGCTCTCCTTGTGCAAGGAAAAAAGATTAAGTTTTCAGCAGTAATCCGAAGCTAGAAAGAAAATGATTTCAACACAAATTTAAAAAATTGCCCTCGCATTCAGTAGGACTCTTCCACAACACAATAATCAACAGAGGATCTCAAATTTATGTCATTTGCATTCACAGCGCAGCCTGTGCTTCCAAAAAAAAAAAAAAAAAAAAAAAAAAGAAAAAATGACATCAGGCAAACCTTTTTGAATAGGAGCTCTGTGGCTAGTCAGGGAAAGATCATTGTTCTGGCCTCAATAATTAATATGAGTACTACAAGACTGCTGCTAAACCTTCCCATGACAAAATACAGCCCACAAGGAGTTCAGCGAAGACGTGTCAGATGGAGCGTCCTCACCCAAGCCCCCAGTTTCATGAACTCTGCAGAGGCACTGCTGTGTCAGATGGTCCCGTCTTCCACACTGCAAGATTAAGGAGACGCTCTGTCACCTTATTGATTTACCATGCACTGAACTAATTTACAACAACGAAATAGTACCTCTGTGCAGCGGCACTCCCTCTGAGAAATCACCTGCTCTCACGTGGGTCAGGAGAGACATCTTCACAGTCATCCCACCAGGGCAAGACCAGTGCCCCTGCCCACCCCCCTGAAAAAGCACAACATCAGTCTGAATACATAAAAGAAAAAAATCTCTATTCACAGATTTTTCAATGCAAAAAAAATCAGTAGATAGTACACTACCCTGAAGTGTTTATCTTGCAGGGAAATCTTTTCCATATGCCACTCTATTTTGCCTGTCATCATGCCTCATGCCCCTTTTGAGGATGACAAAAGCAGGCAGACCACAGTTATGCACTGGGTCGCACCAAAGGGCAGACAGTTCAAGCGCCTGTAATTAACCTATGCGTGTCTGCCTTTCTCCTTTGCCTGCTCTGATGTTTATCCCCAGAAGGGACCTTCAGATGTTTTACTGTGGCCACTGTGAAGGCTCTTCAGTGAGTAGATTATTCCCCAAATTACAAGCTGTTCATTCTTTCTGGAATTGTTTTTGTCTTGGGGTTGTGTTTTTTGTTGTTTTGAGTTTGGGGTTTTTTTTGTTTGTTTGTTTGGTTTGGTTTTTTTTTTTGTTTATTCTGGCAAACCAAGGGTCTGATCCTGTGCCCATGAAGTTCATATGCATTTTGTTGATGACCTCAGTGGCAGGCAGGAGGACTCCCACTTCCCCAGGCATTTGCTACAGGTCCAACCCTGCTGAAGCCTGAGAGCCCCAACACAATTCTTTCTCCAGCACGTATTCTCAAGATTTCCTGTTGTTGGTTACTCATGGCAAAAGGTATTTGAGGAGATGATGACGTTACAATGTTGATGGAAGCAGAATGGATTAATTGTGACACTTCTTTTCTCATTAATGGAAGTGACCAGGAACATCTTGAAGGGAAAATAACAAACATCTTTCCTCCTCTGTGTCAGCAGTAGCAAGATGCTCACTTAAAAGGTCTTTTCTAAGGCACATAAACATCTCATCATGAAGGCAGGAAACTAAACATTGCCGTATCTGATTAAAAATAAAAAAGATTTTTCTTGGCCTTTCTAGTCTTCTGTGTCCAAAACAACTCCTTTGCCTCAGGATGTTCTCGGGGATTTGTACATTTACTATTTCTTTTACTGTCTGCTATGGGAAGAACATGCCACATTTTACTAATAAGCAGAAAACACATTTTGAAAGGACAAACCCATGGTATTTGGCATTGTAACATGTGAAATCATGAACACGCTCACCCAAAGTCACGTCAATTATGGTACAAACTGGACACATATCAGGAGCAGGCTAATGCACAAGGCATGGAGCAGCACACCAGGTTTCTCTGCCTACTGCTTGGGTGAGATTTTTTTTTTAAAAAGGCACTCATTATTATCTATTCAAATCTCAACATTTTTGCTGAAAGTGCCACCACAGTGCTGTCCATAACTGAATCATGCTCCTTTTCCCCATTAAACACAGGATACTTTTTCTCTCTCTGCTAGACATTGAGGGACTTGAAATCTTATTTACCATTGGATAAAATTTACATTTACTTTCTGTAGTTGTCCTTTTTAGGAATCCTTTTTGTACTTCCCCAGCCTAGGTCAGTTTGCACCATCCAGTGCAATCCTCTCACTTGCTCAACCTCCTTTCCTGATTATTTCTGTATTGTATCTATTCCATACCCATCTCTTGGGCAGCATTTTCTTGCTGTTTTTTAAATCTGAAATCATACTTCATCTTCTCTTGAATCCTCCTGCTTCTCTAAATCTTCTTCTGAGCTTTGTCTGAAAAGTCCAAAAAAATACTTCATGGCTTCCTCAGTTTTCTCATTTTCCTGCAGTTCCCCCTTTAAAGCCAGCGCATCAGGTTGCCTTCCCGTTACCATCCAGAACCTCTAGACTTATTTCAGTCATTGTCTATCAGGAACGTAGCTTCTCCTAATGACCTCCATTAGTGCTTGCTCGTTAAGGATTGCTTGGAGATGATCATTGCTTTACCACTCAGCAAGGCTGGAGAACCTCTTCCCACTCTCGCTTGGGGGAGTGAGTGAGCGTCTGCCTTAATGCAAAGGGTGACGGCTGGTAGATGCATGTTTCTTCAGATGTATTAGGAGCTTCTTCAACAGAATGGCCAGGTCAGCATAAGATAAAATAACCAAATCCACACACAAAAATTGCTTTAATGCATCTGTACTAACCACAGCACCAGCTTCAAGAAAGAACTGCAGCAGCAGCTCCTCTGGGTTTTTTTTTTTTTTAATTAGTGAGTGGTAGAACAATAAGATATCCCTGAAAGTGAATTTCTAATTTCTCTGTTTCAAGTAAAAGCAATGTGAACTAGGAAGACTCCAGAGTAATAGTTCATGCCATCATCTAATTTCAACCTTCTCTCACTACTCTAAACTGCAAGAAAAAATCACCAGACTATAAAGAGGAAAAATACAGCTAGACACTGACTGCTGGAAAATAACACCAATCTGCTCAGGTTTATGTAAACAAGTAACTGCAATGTGGATGGTCTTGCATAGCACAACCACAAGGAAGCTGCTGTCATATGACAATGTTTTCATAATCTGCACTTTCATCGTAATGGCTTCTAAAGTACCGAATACTTATAAAAGAAGTAATTTCAAAACAGTTTCTTAAACTCCCTTAAAATTATTTATTTCTACCGACAGACATTAAATTTGAAGAAGTTAACTAACAGGGAGAAAAGTTCAAAGTCACCATGGATAGCTCATCATTTAAGATGCATCATTAACTGTTGCCAGCACACTGCGCGTGTGCGTGTGTAAAAGAAGCAAGTATGGAGCATGCTTTTGTCCTCCTCTGTTATAAACAAAAAAAAGCAAGCAAGGAGCTGCTCGTTAAAATTATTCTGAACACTGGGACTGCAAGAAGCAGTTTTCACAACACAGAGGCAAGACGGAGGCATTGCCTCAGGCTGGTAGTGGACAGAATTTAACTCTTAGTGCCTTCCCCTCACTATTTTGCTTACTAATCAGTATCATTAAAGGAGACAAAAATAGGCCAAGTCACTTGTATCAAGGTATAAACCACCATATAAGATATCAGGATGCTTTTCTTCAGCTATTGCACCTCAGCAGGAAAAGCACCAGAACTTACCTTCTCAACAACTTACAAACAGACATTTAATATTTATTTCCAAGAAGAAAAAACACTGATACAATTCAACACTTCCATGGGTCAGCAACAGAGACTAACCCTACCTGACGTGATTCACCTTTTGTTTAAGACTCATAATAGTAGTAGTAGTAGTACGCTGGAATTCTTCTGAAACAAGTTTATATTTAAACATTCAGGCAATATCCTTTTCACTAGATAAAAAACATCTGGATGATAACAGAATGTCACAATTCTCTAAACAGCTTTGAGGGGGGCCAGCACTAAACCAAATACTTTTCCCACCCCCACCTCCCCCCCATCCACAAAACAGATGTTCAATCTTCAGGCAGAATGAACCACCACGAAATACAATAATCTGGAAATGCTGAAGCCAAGGAAGTCCGCAATTAAGCATGCCAAACCCCAAACCCTAAATCACAAATGTACCATCCTAACATAGATCTACACGGACCCTGACCAACAGTGCAGAAACAGGAGTTTAATGAAGTTTATCTGAGACAGAAATTTGCCAACAACCCCCCACAAAAAAAGTACATTAAAAACTGCAAGGCATCACCTTAACAAGGTTCAGGCGAGCACCAATGCAGACACAGTAACTGTTTATCAACCCCTCAAACTAGAAATAACAGTCATGCTGCTTCAGAAATATTTTTGTAACATCTGCATCAGTTCAACTGACTGCTCTCCAGGCAATTTCTGCAGTGCTGTATTTTGCATAGTTAAGCTGAATGAAGTTTGAAAGAATTTAGAACTGACAATAAGAAAGAATTATCTTAATGACAGGGTTTAAATTCCCTATTCTCACGTCACTGCTTTTTCCCAAGGCCACAAACAAACTTATCTGATGGACAGCAGTGACCCAGAAATAAGATCTTACCTTTGATCTTGCCAGGACGGAGGGGGAGCAAAGCCAGTAGCCCAAGACAACAAAAATCCTAATGTTGACAAATGAAAGGTAATTACTTCTTGCCCACCATGTGAGTCTCTGGTGTGCTCAGGACAATACACCCAGAACGTGAGAGTCCATGCTGTAAAATCAGGGCTGGTTACTAGTTTTCTTGGCAGAGACCAAAAGGGCTTCCTTATCCCCTCAGTCTGCATCACGTTCCCCACCGTCTACAGCATGCCAGTTCAACTGGTCGGGGTTTTTTTTGGAGGAACAGTTTTTAGGGATGATCAGGAAGTAACAAGCTCCCCAAAATACCCTGGGAGCAGCAGCAGCTGTCAGGGATGCTGGGTAGAGAGCTGCAGCAGAGTACTGGGTTTTGGCCTCAGGTAGCTCATGCTGATCATTCCATGAATTCAAGGTTTATAAACGCAAAGCAGTTCTGAAATATGCCCTGAAAGGAGATAGATGAAGAAAACACCAAGATTTCATCACCTTTCCCTCCGACTCTCCCCCTCTCAATTATCAAGTGAAGTTTAATGCAACTAAGGCTGCTGCCTATCTGAGTAAGCAGGTAAACACAGAGGATTAGCACGCAGCTTGACTAATTCACTTTAAGAATCGACTTGGATTAACTCCGAGTTGTGTTTAGAAGACAAGCTGTTAGTGCATACAAGAGGTCACATGAATTAAGTAGGTTGTTGTAAATTCACACCATACTTCAGTGATTACTCAGCTTCTCCGACTAGGTCCTCCACATACATGCTGCCCAACAGAAACAACAAATATGTCAATCAGAACATTTAGGAGATACCGAAAATTCAAGAGGAAAATGAAAAGCCAGGAGGCCGAATGCAGTCAGTGTCAGAACAGAACAAGAAAAAAAAAAATCTAACACATATGATGTGTTAGTGTCCAAGCACTAGTCTGTCTCACCACTTTTCAGATAACAATACTTTTGCACATCTTTTAACAACCAAGAAAGAAGAAAAAGCAATCCTATGAGAGAAAAGTGCAACTGAATAGCAATGGATTATTCTCAAAGGAAAAAGAAAACCAAAACTAAATAGCAGTTTGCCTCAAACTCTCCCCTTGGAACTCAGTGCACATTAGCATGGGTATAAACATTAAATGCACACACACTTCAAAGCCTCCTTAAAACAGTTTGTAACAAAAGCATAAGCCATAAAGCATTACTCGGGAACCACTAAAGACTCTTTTTTTTGCAACTACACAAATAAACTAAGAAGTCCAAGGGATCCAGGCCACAAAAGGAGAACCAACTGAAATCCACCCACAAACCAGATTTTTTAGGCATCCCACAATCCAACCCACCAGCTGTGTCCACGACACCAAAGCTGAAGGCCCACGCAGAGCTCCTCTGACCCCTGACAAAGCCCACTTAGGCCTGCTGGGTCTGATTTTCGGTCTCTCCTGCTGCTGAGCTGCCTCTCCTAGGCTGACCAACCTTACACAAACATGCTTCACGGCGTGATGGCAGAATTGACACTGTTTTGGAGAAACCCAACTTGGTCAGCCACTGCATAAGGCCACTGCTGGGTCCCGTCTGCTGCCTCCTTCCAAGGATGCCACACTTAACCCAACAGGCAACACTGCCAGTGGGAAGGGCAAAGCAATATCGCTTACCAAATCCTCAAAAGTTTCCCAGTATAGCTATACTGGCATCCCCCTCTAGTGGAGACGCAGCTCACACCGCTACGAGTCCCCACTGCAGGATCTCGGGGGGAAGTTAATCAAACCACAGGGGGAACCGTCGGGGGAGATACGGGGCACAGGATGACTTCTGCCCCCATTACGGGAGGCAGATGCACAGCAGCTTCGTGTTACAGTTTGCTACCGACCAAGAAACACCACCTCATCTTGGTAGCTCCAAGGAAGGTCAGTGTTTCCTCTCCCTCCATTTCCACATGCCTGCCAATGCTGGAGCACGAAGGAGCAGGGTGTGGCTTCAACGCCAAAGCCTTTCCCGCAGTTTTGTGCTGCTCTCCTGAAGGAAAAAGTGACTCCTTTCCCACAATAATCGTAACGAGAGCCCCTTCACAGAGTCTTCACGGCATATTAAGAAAAATTTAGAGAGGAGAACCGAAAAAGCTATAAACAAGTCTCTCAACCAGAACTTCACCATTAAAATCTGGGCAACTGGCTTCTGTTCGTAAGAAACTTTGTGGCAGAGATGCTGAGGACAGAAGTATGCAGGACCACAGCAGAAGTGTTTCTTCAGGCGTATTAGTTTTAAGGCATTTGTGTGTTCTACAATCATGTAATTCCCTCCTGTCATCAGGCTGTCATCAGCTTGCACATCTCTCCCTGCATTTTTTTTTTCTCTAGGCTGAACCTCTTCGGATGCTTCTGTGTGTGAAACTTCAGCAACCCAAGGCAGGGAACAGAAACCTACCGTACTTCTTGGAAAACCAGGCACTAAGCTATGCTGTTCCTATCAACTATTTGCAAAATTGCTATAATTCTAGAGACCTGTTTTAAGTCTATTCACTAATTACCAGAATTCCTTTGATCACAGTAACACTCTGAAGTCTCGGCTTCCAGTCCCATTTGCATGGGGTATTTGAAATAGGACACTGCAACCGCTGTAAACAAGTAGCTGAAAGACTAGGGGAGCAAATGAGCAAACAGATGAATTTGCAAAAGTCTTCTCCAGTTTGCAAGGCTTCCGTTTGGGGAAATGCACTGCTCTGAGGTGAAGTTTTCATCAATTCCATCCAAAGCTTTAGGAGGAACAAAAATGAACCTGATGTGTTGCCAGCCGCATGAGGACAGCTCTCAACACCCCGCGTAGAAACCATGCACAGCGCAGGTCAAAGGCGCCCTGGCTCATCTCCATGTCTGCAGCATTTTGGGAGGAAGAGCAGCAAAAGGGAAGACCACTAAACTCAACAGGCATTTATAATGGTATCTTTCAAGTACAACACACCACATGCAAGATGGTATTCCTTGAACACTGGGTACCTACACAGACATCAATTTGCTTGAAGTTGGTTACCCCACTGCACCATCTCAGGAAAACAATGTGTGAACCCCATTGCATGACAAGAGGAATGAGGGAGCAGTGACCCTGTTGGAGCACTGGCCTTGTGTCTGCAAGAACGTAGTGGTAAGCCGGGGGGGATGTGGATAGAAAACAGCTGAATGCCCCAAAGAGTCCTTCACCAAAAGCCAGGGAAGGGTTTGCTCCTCGACCAAATCTAACGATTATGTGGATGGTAATCACATGCTCAGATGTGACTCCCAGCAGGTTCTAGTTGTTACCGCGGCATATAGGACAACAACATGCTCTTAGTACCTTCGCTATCTCCTCCCGACAAGACAGAACTGCCCAGGGACATTCCTGGATGGACCCAGGGAACATTCAATTTATTCTCCCATAACAATAATTTGCCAATCAGACACTTCAGCAGAGCTGTGTCCACATTTGCAAAGACATTTTCCAAGTGCAGCAGTCAATGACATGCAACACAGTATTAATACCGAAGTTACTGGGCAGCACTCTCCTTTGGGACTTACAGACTTATCGTCATCAGTCTAAATCTATTATTCTGGTCTATCGCACATTCCCCTACCAATTTCCCAAATGCTTTTGTACTTCAATAATTAGTTATATATGTTCAAAACTTGCAGGCAACTATAGAAATGCACCACAAAATTTAATCCTGTAAGCACAACCTGAGGCAAAGTAGCCAAATTGCCCCTTTGCATCCTGCATTACAGCTTCATTACCACATCAAAACAACACTTCTCCACGGCAGCTCATCTCAGGACTGAACATACCTTGTAAAACTACTGACCCAATCTCTACAGGGAATGACTGAAAACACACCTGTCACAATAGGCATGGAAACAGCAACTACACAAAAATTTGTGCGTAATTTACTTCTACTAGCTGGACTGTCAATGAAAGTGCTCAGAAATGTCTGGATAGAAAAGCAAACACACACACACATACAACCCTGACAGCGTTTGCTACTACTTCATATTTGGTTACAAGCAACTGTGAAAATGGTTAGTAAAATAACAACAAAATCCTAAAGGTGCTAGGACCCAAGAAGTGACATCACAGCTGCACAGTAAGGGATTGGAAAAAACAAAGCAACCACAAGAAAAGGGATACCACCAAGAAAGAGAGTGAGCACCTGATGCAGGCACGAGAAGTGAAGGAATACTGTGACCTGACCACAGTAACTACTGACACAAGTCCCTCCCAGTGCAAGGCAACTTCTTCTAGGAGCAAGATGACCTCCTCCGGAAATAGATGTTGGCTTGAGATATTAACCCGCAGTCCTTCACCGAGGTGTCCTGCCTTCAGCCAGCTAATTGAGGGCCAGCAGCTGTAGCTGGTGCCACTGCTTGACAATTTGCTTCTCCTTGCTCCAAAGCAGCAGGAGAGCCGAGGTGCTCACCACCCGCTGGGGTGCTGTGCTGGGAGCTGAAGGGACAGTGACCAGGGCACCGGCAGCATCCCAGGGCCAGGATCAGCCCTTCCACCTTGCTCACCGCTGGGGAAGCTGATTCAGAAGCGAGCAGCAAATAAACTTGGGATGTCTTCTGCACCAGAATCCTGATGACACCTGCAGTGTCTGTGGATGGCATGCTCGCTCCATCACCAGCAGCAGGTCAAGGCTTTGGGACGCCATCCTGCAGGTCTGACTTTCCCGATGGCCCAAAAGCAGATTGCACTATCCGTCACTAAACATTTAGTGAAATTCAGCGGCTGCAGAGCCTTTACTGATGCCCTATTGCAACAGACAAAACAACACTTGCCACGCTTGCAAGGTAAGTAGCTATTTCCTTCTGAGAGGTTAGCAAACACCAACCTGAAGTATAAGCTCCTAACAAATAGACGTGACCTGTACAGCATCTCCCTTGACTTCTCAGATGCCAGTAAGTCTTTCCTGGAGTTCATGTTAAGCTCAGTGCTCTTAAATAATCATTCACACATCCAAAGAAGATAAAAATCTCTCTGTGCAGTGAGCATTCAATACTCATCCAACACTTTTTTTAAAAAAATTTAAACAGAGCTGCAGCTAACTTCTTCACAAAAAAGGATAGTGCTGTAGTTATACATACTTTTTTTTCCACCCAGGCTGAAAACAATCATCCCCAAATGGCCAAAGAACTTCTAAGAAAAGTCTCTGCAAACTGCTCCCATAAATAATGTCCTGGCACTATTTCGTATTTGACATACACGCCCTAAAAAGAGGGGGAGGAGGGAGGGAAAGGGGCTTACAATGAAAAACAGTATGCATTTCCTTTGCCAGATTTTTACCACTCTTAAAATCTCCAGCATTTTGTACAGAAAAGATCTTGCCTTTGATGTCAATCCAATGCTTTTTTGCTTGCTCCTGCAAGCACTGCAGTATGCAATACATTTTCTAGCTGGCAAAGAAACAGATATACTGTCTAGAGAGTGCCTGTGAAATTCACCCTACTCAGAAGGTCACTGTGGCATGTAAATTCCTACAGAAAAGGCTAAATGGTGTGTAGGCCTCATGCTGGTGTATTACAGAGAGTTGAAGTTTATCATAAACGACTATCAAACTCATCAGCACTTTTCCCCAGCAGTTTCAGGAGATGTTTGCCTGTTATTCAGACTCAGAAGCAGAGAGATAATATTAGGCTTGCATACTTGGCACCTTTGTATTTTTAAATAGAAGGTGAAAGCACCTCCAAATTTTATCTAGAGTATGCCACGTGGAAGCCAAAAAAAAAAAAAAAAGCAGTTCCAGTGCCTTTCAAGTTAAAGTGATTTAAAATAAAAATAATCCAGTTGGCACTAAACTGTAGTGCAGTTCTCACCAACACAGTACCCGCACTCTCAAAACATGTTTTCTGCTAAGAGAGATGCAGCCTTCCCACTTCTGCACCTGGAAGTATTTCTCGTGCCGCCGCTCCATGCCATCCGCCACCACGGCAGCAGCAGACCACGCTGTGATCCACGGGCGAGGAGCGGCGAGGGGCAACGCTCACCTCCCATTTCCCCACCAGTAACGACAGCCGGCTCATCATCCAGCTCCACCGGCAATAATCTTCGAGGCGTTTGGAAAGCAAAAACCCTCTTCACACACCAGACCAGGACCCCATCCAGGCTATTCATCCCAGGAGAGGCCTGAGGAGGAGGGACATGGTCTCCATCCCCTGGCTGTGCCATGCACGCCTTACCCAGACTCCTCGAACCACTGCAGCCATGCAAGTCTGGCTGTTTTCCTCTGCCAGAAGCAAAGAAAGAAGGTTCGCGATTCTTTTGAGGAAGAAATGCTTCTTTACCCTGGGGTAAATGCGCCAGCGCTCACCTGCTTATGTGCGCTAACATTATTAATTAACATTATCATGGAGCCAGATGCAGTAGGAAGTAGATGCAGGACTAAGAAAAATGTGTTTAACAAACTACTCCAGGCTGTGCCTGTCAGGAAATGCTGGAGACTTTGCACCGTGCTGAGCAAGGCTGTTGTTCCTCTATATAGCAATGCAATGCCTTACAGACCTCAAAAGGTCTTTTTCAAGAGCTCATGAGGGAAATGCAATGATCGTGGAATTGCCGTGTGGGGTAGGGACACACGTACACTACCCAAACTGGCATTAAATAGGCTTTTTTCCTTACCAGTGCTAAATGTTGTACAAATGGAAATTACATTTTCAAGAATAAGAGGCACCAGTCATTAAAAATGAAAACTGATCCTAGCGTGCAATCTTCAGCCAAACAATAACCAAGACTTTGCAGGCCAGGTATGTTCTTCCTCAGCTCAGGTGTGGGAGAAGAGTGTCAGGCAGTCAAGAAACATCAATGGATGCGAGGAGGAGAGATCTGGATATACAAAGGCAGGCACTTCTCAGAATTCTTCCCTAGCTTCACTAAAAATCAAAAAAAGGCACCAGACGCACTTCAGGTGTTGACTGTCATTTGCCTCAGTGTGGCAATGAAGGTGCAAGAACGCACAGGGAACACTTCAACTTGTTTTAAAGAAACTAAGCTTGAAAGATAAATGAGGAGAACCAAAATTCAAGTCTCCTGAAATGTAAGCAGAACAGCAGCTCTTATTCCCTTGATAGAGCTTTCCTCTGCCTTGGGAATAATTTTGCATTTCTGTCAAAGCAGCACATCAACCTTGCAGCTGATCCAAAGCTCTTCAGTCCCTACAGGGATTTCACCATTGACCTGTATGAGCCATGGATGAAGCCTTAAGCTTCTGAGTTAGCTATGGAGGAATCTCAGGGAACACACAAAATGTGCTGAGCTCAGTCCTAACGCACCACTGAGGAGTGTCACATTTCTACAGCATCACCTCGCGACACATGGAAAAGCAAAGGCAAAAGCACACACGGGATGCTACGTAATCGCTACCAGTTCAAGGCATTACCACTTCAAGTCCCTCACGATCAGATCTTTCTGGAGAGCAGTGGGCAGTGTTCTCCCTTCAAATTATCATTAAATACTAAGACTTCAAATGGGGACTGTACCTGAATGGAAAGTAACCTTAAAGCAAAGGACAGATGAAGGTGTAGGGAGGTGGGGGGGTGGGGGGAAGGGAAAGAGTGCAAGTAGGTTTTTTTTTTCAGCTATTGGCATTGCCTTTTGATAACTCCCCTGTTTTTGTTTATTTTTTTTTTTTTTTACAATCACACTGTTTACTTTTTTGGAAGTTGTTTCCTTTTCTTTTCATACTACCAAACTGTTAAAAAAAAGAAAAAAAGAATATAACCCATTGTGAAGGAAGAAGCAGTGAAATACACTACATATAAAAAACTAATCCACAAACTAAAGATGCTGAAGGGATCAAATATTTTTTGCTCTATCCTCCTTTCAGTAAAACAGTTGTATGCTTCTTTTCCCTAGCATTACTGGTAGCAGCTGCAGTTCAAATAACCCATTTAGATGGATTTAAACTGAATTTAAGTGTCCCTTAAATTACGTGGACTTTTCTTTATGAAAGGGAACAAATCACACAAATGTAGAAAATTCCAATTTTGGGGGGCAAATGATAATGGGAAGGACAACAGCCGCACAGTTCAACCTGTTCCCACTTTCATATTCTTCAAGGTGTCCTTGGACATCACCAAGACCACAAGTAATGTCTGTGAGAGCTCCCCATCCAGCCCCGATGGCGACAGAGCTGCACTGGGTTTTCCCCTGTGCCCATGCAATAAAGCAGCCACATACACAGCAAATGACACAGTATGCGGTGTCAAATGCTGAGCAGAGCTCAGCAAGTGCTGGCAGGTCACCACCTAGAGGTGCTCAAAGCCAGCTCTTCAGACATCTGTACCTCTAAGAGCTAATGCACAAACCTGCTGGGTACTCAAAGGCAAGATGGTGGTGGTCTCCCAGAGACAAAAGCTACTCAGCGGAAATACTTGCGTTTTGGTTTAAGCCTCTGAACATTGGACAAAGAAAGCTCAACATGGAGAGGCTACTGGGAAACAATTAAGGTCTTAAATTCATGAAGGTGTTATTAATGGCTTGTCACAGCAATGTAAAAGCCAACCCTACGTAAGTCCTACCTATGTTTCAGCTCCAGAGCAAAACGCTTTCTTCAGCACCCCCTCCCAAATTCCCCACATGGCTTCCCTATGTGAAACTTTCACAAGTTAAAAACAGATTTTTATTTTCTCCCGTTTCTTAGCAGAGAAGGAATTATATTTTAGTTACAATCTTCCAGAGTTACTGATGAAAACCACACAGCCATAAATATCTTTGCATACAGTGATAAGATTGTCTGCTACTCACATGTTAAGTTTGTGTATTAAAGCGGGGCACACAGCATAGCATTACTTTAACTTTGCATTTCCCATGTGTTTTGTCTCAAAAGCTGTTTAACCTTTCCACCCTCAATATTTGTTTTGAAGAGGGAAGGAAAAGAAAGCAGACACCAGTCAGTATTTTTATTTCTCCAGCCAGCACCATTACTGGTAACTTCTCAGAACAATGTTTATAGCAGCCAAGGGCTTAACTGGTGCAACCTGTAATAGGCACTGATAAGGACAACACCATACTGAGCATGAAACAGTGTTTCCCAGTATTCCTAAACGACATTTCCTTCATTATTTGCAGCTGAAAAGCCAGAACAAAAACAATTCATGTACAACTGCACAGGATGAGACAGTGTCAATCCTTTCTGGAGAAAGGCAGCATTTGATTTTGTGTAGTTAATATTTAATAAAAACAGGAGTAAAACACAGGCCTATGGAGTTGCTTTGTAAGTCCAAGCATCTATCAGTTAAGGAGAAACATATGGCATGCCTACAGCCAGTATTAGCGAGCGGCAGGACAGAGCTTCACTTACGCCTGTGCACACAGAACACCGCTTCAGTCTGCTGCTGAAATTGCCAGAATATATTATTTTAGTACTACAGTATACCCCATCCTCACACAAGAGTAACAGGCTGCATGGCACACAGTCCTGGCTGCCAAATTGAAACATGATTCTCAGACCTGAGAGTGACTCATTTTAGACGAAATGGTACAGCACACCAAACCTGACTTAGCATGCAAGAGACTTTCTTTGAAAAGATAGAGTTGCAGCAGTTTTTAGTAGTAAAAGACGGCAGCCACCCCAATTCCCCAGCACTTTGGGCACACAGATTGCCTACAGAGACTCCTGCAAGCTATTTTATCTCGAATCTTCAAAAAAGCTACAGCAAATAAGGAAAAAAAAAAAAAAAAGAAAAAGGAAGGAAAAAAAAAGAAGAAAGGGGGGATTTGAACAGCTTCTAATTTATTCACAGACAACTGAAATAAGAAAGGTGTGAGCTTGTTTCACAGAGAAATCCACCAGAAAAAAAAAGCACAGGCATGCCAACATTTTTCCTGATAAAGGGCTACCCAGAAAACTTCTCACAGGTTTCCATAGGAAGAAGCTCTTTGGGGGTTTCCCATTGTGGAGCTATTTAAAAGGAACATGCAGAAAGGAGCGAGAGGAAGAAACTCGGTCCCCCGGGTTCCACCTCTCTCTTCTCACTTCAGTTTGCTAACGGCTTTTGTCCTAAAGCTTTGCTCATGCTCCCCACCCTCCCGGCCTTTCTCTCATACTCTGTACCCTTGTGCTTGTCATTCATCCTCTCCCTGTCCTTTACCTTTGCAAACACTGCAGACACACGGACACAGCTCCCATCCAACTTTCGCAGGCTCTTCATCCGAAGGACTGAAGAAGTCAGGAGAGAGAGATGGCAACCATTTTTTTTTTTATTTTTTTTTTTAGGTAGGACTTTTTTCCACTGCCTTAATTTGGTACAAATAAATCCAAAGAGACTTCACAAAAAAAAAAAAAAAAAAAGAAGAAAAAAAAAGAAAAAAATCAGGACAGTAAGCGAACAATGGCAGTACTGTTAGTGTCCCTTAATCAAACAAGTGTCCATTACTTATTCCGGCCCAAGCTCAGAGATGTTAGCCCAGCAGACACAGCAGCCTGACCCGACACCAACAGCCCATTAAAGCCCATCCCTAACGAGCCCTTCGCCGGACGCTCCGCGCCTCCTCCTCACGCTGCTGCGCGCCCGCAGAAGTTTGCACCGGTTGCAGAAATGCTACAGAAAACACCCAAAAAGCCAAGGGAAGAAGGCGCCAGGGAAGCGGAGACCGCGGGGAAAGGGAAGCGGGCACCCTCTCCCGGCCGGGGACGGCGGGACCCCCCCAGCTCCGCGCCGCGCTTACCTGCGGGGGCTGCGCGGGGCTGCGCGGCTGGAGGGAGCGCGGCGCCGCCGCCGGCGCCCACGGAGGGAGGGAGGGAGGGACCGGGAGGGACGGGGAGGGACGAGGGAGGGAGGACCGGGCTCCCTCCGCCCCCGCTCCGCCCGCCCCCGCCGGGCGGGGGCCCAGGTGAGCCCCGCACCGCCCCGCACCGCCGGAGACCGCGGCCGCCCCGCCGCAGCCCGACAGCATCGCCCCGCGCCGCCCGGCGGATTCACCGCTCTCCGCAGCTTGGGCCGGTGGCAGTGGCTACCTAGAACGAGGGCGGCGGGGGTTCGGGGCTAAGGCCGGTCCCTCTGGAGCGACCGAATTTTCCTCCTGCGAACGCCGTCGGGCCTCGCGCCGACGCCGGCCGGAGCCGTTGGCCAAGCCCCGGCGGTAGGAAGGATCCCTCTGTAGGTTCGCCAAACCCTTGCAAAGGGGCAGGGTGGCACAACGGGTACTTTTCCAGACTTAGAAGAGTTATTTCATTATACAGAAAACAGGTTGAAATTACTTCTTCCCCCCCACCACCCCCCCATCAGTTTTTACTGTGAAATAATCTGATTTAGTTGGATTGCAGTAGCATCTAGAGGCCACTTTTGCATGTGCATGCATCAAGTGAAAAGACAGTGTATGCTGCACAGCACTTAGTGTTCAGTGGCCGGAATGGCTAGGCATTTCTAACCCCTGTAGAGAGATTTCTAGAGAGGTTACTTACAGCCGTAGAAGGCAGCAATGCCTCCAGCAGTACAAAGTCCATAATGAAAGACCAAGCCCATTTACAGTACTCCTTGTGTTTCCCAAGGAACCAGAAAGCAGCAGAAATAGTTCTCCTCAAGACAAATCTTTGCTTATGTACTATGAACACAGTGATGACGCTGGCTTCCATAGCTGCTGACAATATCTGCTGTATCACGGGTATTGTTATTAGCAATGATGCTTTCAGCATCAGTGTGAGCAGATCTCCTGCTGCCATGGCTGATTAGGACCTCTTTCCCTTTAGGAAGCAGTGAAATGTTTTTTTTTTTGGTGTATCAAAAATGGCTGTGTATGTATACGTATTTCAAGAGGACAGATGTTTTGTTCCCCACAAAACAATGGACCTTGTTTCTGTACTCAGCACTGTGATTTAGCACAGGGATTAGGCTTCAATGTGATGAAAAGTCTTGTTAAGCATTCAGCAGGCCATTAACTTTCGAAAAAGCTTGATTTCATCTTCTACCTGTTTTCAAGGCAAGGTACCAAGTGTTTGCAAGGGGTGACCAAGAAACAAATTCTGTTACAAGCTCTATCTAATACCTGGTTTAGCATCCATACACTAAGTACTGTGACAGGTCTTAATAGTTTCCCGTCTATGTACCAGCTCCATCCAGGTTGGACAACAACTGCAGGCTTGAAACAGTGTGCTCGAACTGCACGAGTCCTCCCCTGGTGGTAGAAATGGGCTGACTTGCATGACTCACTGGTTGAAAAGCAGGTCTTCAGAATGTAAAAATGGTTCCTCCAGTGCTATGGGTATATATTTTTTTAATGTAGCTTCATTGTAAACTGGATTTTACTCAGCTTTTTGGGACAGGACTGCCTGCATATGTCTACAATTCCTATCCCGTGCTTAGCCAGTTGCACAGATACCACTATAACAATGAAGATTAACTTAAAAATAACCAAAGCTTCAAGCAAAGGATGAGCTGACAGGACTTGCGTCTCCGTGGCAAGACCAACAACCCCAAGCATGCAGCAGTGTGTTTCACATATGAAGATGCTTGGTGGGAACAGCTACTGCATCTGCGAATTGGGAATTACCACTGCCTAGCATCCATAAAAACATCTCATCTAGTATGGTTACTCAGATTTGCTGGCTAGGACCTTCTCAGTAGTGACTGTAGCTACTGACGCTTGAAGGAAAATAGCAGTCCTGTGCTCACAGGGAAAGGCTGATCTGTACACGAGATGGAATTATATGAAGGCAAAATGATGACGCACATTAAAAAAAGAAGTATTTCAGAGTCCACCTTCAGTGAAGTGATGGAGTTAAAGCAGCAATGTTCAGTTGCTTTGATTTCTGTTAGTGACTTCAGACATGCTTGCTCAGCCCTGAAACAGTGACTTATCATTTATTCAAGGCTAATATAATTAATTCTCAGCCCTCCACTCTTGCTCTAACTAGAAAATATAGGGAATCTTCAGTAAATCCTAGAAACAGGCAAATATTGAAGGTCCAGGGGAGATCACGTGGTCCAACGAAGTTTAATGAATGTAACTTCTATGAGACTTGGCTGTGCTGCTCCGCGGTCTGAGACGTGTTTGTGTAATCACACACAGATGTGCTGAATCGCATTAGATAGGAAAGTAGTTTTCACATCCCTCAGTCTGGAAAAACGTCTGTTTTCAGAACAAACCCTGTAATTTCCATGTGCTCGATTTTGTGAATCGATTCAAATCATAAGTATGCCCTAACATGTACACACATTGATATATTTATATTTAATTCTCAGCGTTCATACAGTTTCAACTGGGTGTCTGCAAGATTAGTCATACAGACCCAGAAAAGTTAGACATCTAATTCCTCTTCAGTCTGGGGCTGGAAAGTACCTCTGGTGTTTTTAATTAAAAAATAAAAATTCAGGGAATTTACAGTTAAGATGTCTCTTCACTCTGTCACTTCTCTGTGCAGCATACTGTGGTGTTCTTTTAACAAAGGATAATTTAATTTCGGATTGGAAATATGCTGAATCTTTCAGTGCAGTGGATGCTTTGAAGGCAGTGTTAGATGAGACCACAATTAACAGTATCTTAGTTGGGGAGGGGTGTGGGGGGTGTGGGGAGGCAAGTTTCGGAATTATCTGAGATAGGAATAATTAGAGAACTTGAAAAATGTTTTCATTGTACACTTTTTATTGATCAGCTTTTAAGTATATTCCAATTTCCTACTATACCACCGTCAGTGGTGCATTGCTAGAACACGTGTTGTGTTATGTTATGAAGAAGAGCTCCAGCAATGTGTGCAGAATAAAGCACGCTCTGGAGTTTAACTTTTTTGCTCATTTGTTATATATGGACTATCCGACGCCCCGTGCTCACGTGTAGGGGATCTGAGGAAATGCGGATGCAGAGGAATCTGAGCAAATAACATCACCCGCAGTTGGAAAACACGCTGTTCTCCACAGCAGCTTCAGACACATCAGGAGTCCCACAGAAAGAAAGCAGCCCTGCCCGTAAAGCCACGACATCTTTGTTCCATTGCAGAGCTGCTGCCCTGCTGCCCTCTCCTCTGGCCTCCTGCTGTGCATTTACAGCAGCAGCACACCATGTCCTACGAACCATCGACTCCTCTAGAAACCTGGAAACCTCTCAAGGCAGAAAGCAGCTTTTTCCATGCAGAGTCTCTCTCTGTCCCTGGCTCAGCCCCATGCTGCTCGGAGCTGAGCTCGTCCTAATCCTTCCCCAGCGTAGCTGGATGCTGAAAAGCTAACATGACCATACTGCTCCTGCAAGCCAAGCTTTGGCTTTTCATGGCTTTCTGCCCATGCCCAGCCCCTAATAGCAGGGCTGCAAGGCCATGATTGAAGGAAAAGTGGGTGCCCATGCGTGCCTGAGCATATTGAGGGATAGGGATGTGCCCACAAAAGAAGAGGAGATGGTTGTTCCCCACACTCTCTGTGTCAAGATCTGGGCTGTTCAGAGCAGCCTAATGCCAGAAAGGAGAATGGCATCTGTCCAAGTGACCAGTGTGTCAGCTCTTTGTGAAAGGGGCTTTGAGTTTGTCCTGACTCTCAAACCATCCATGCTGCCCTGAGATGGTTGCACCAGTGTTTGTAAGATGCTTCAGGCAAGTTACTGGCGGAGGCACAAAGGAGTTCAATGCAATACTGGCAAATCCAGTAATAACTCATACAGGACCATTAAGCTTCAGCTTTCCTGTTAAAATCTTACAACCCACGTGGCATGATGCGCTGGAGCACACAAGAGTCGGTGGCTGTGTGAAGTGTATGGTGCTTGTTTGGGGGGCACAGGGGCAGGAGGGAACACCAGGAAACTGACTGTCATGGAGTCACCACTGTGGGGGAGGCAAGACAGTGAGGGGGAGCTATGAGTTTTTGGGTAAGGACAGAGACGGGGATGGGTGCAGGTTCCACGTGGGGAAAGCAGTGGCAGGAGGCTAGGGACATGCGCCTCCCGTGGGACGGCAGCAGCAATGAACAGCCCCACGTGGCATCTGTCCTTAAGTCACTGCCACTGTTTTGGGAGAGCTGTGCATTTATGCAAGATGCTTAAAAGCCCAAGTAGCCACCGGGACATTGCTGCTCGGTCGTTTTTTTTTGTTTTTCAGGTTCTCTAAGAAACAGCATCTGTTTGTAGGTAGGGCGTTTAGGGAAGACTGGGCGGTGACTGTTGTTCTGATTTGTCTCTTCATCAACTGTAGGGCCCCAGTCTGCCATGAAAGGACTGAAATCCCCCTTCTCATGAGGATACAAGCAGACAAGGGAGAGTTTTACCCCCAGCAAGCGCAGCAGCAGCTGGTGGGTGCACAGTTTTGCACGCCTCTCCATCACCCACCCCTCTGGCTCTACATGTAAGGTCCAGTGGATGTAAAATTCTGCCCCAACAGAGATCAAAAATTATATAATTTTTCCTGTCTGTGCTGCCTTTTCACCTGGGACTGAATGATATTTTTCCACCAATAAACTGAATCCTCTTTACAGGATAAAAAGAAAAAAAAATTACTTGGAAAAAGACTGATGGATGCCTCTGTACTGTATATGACTTTGCACATCAGTTTGGCCCATTTAAATGCCAGATCTTTGAAAAGCTGCTGGAGCTATCAATTGAAAAAAATTAAATAATCATAGAATGGTTCAGGTTAGAAGGCTGAAAAACTCAGACCTACATTAGAATTGCATTTCATTTGAGCTACAGTATCTATCATTAGTGTCTAAGTGTTGCTATTTTCACTGAAATATAATTTGCCCCTTCTCTCTCTTCCAGAACTTTGGCACCACGAATCATTAGAACTTTTTCAAGTGGTACTGTGTCCACAGTGGGATGGGGACCCAAAAGAGATGTGGTGTGGGACTGAAGCTTCAACTGAACAAAATTGAAAAAAAGCCCCTTCCAAAACACAGGATAGGACCTGTAATATTAGCTGAAAGGTAAAGAATTTGGATATATTTAGTTAATGAAAGCTCTTGCTTGAAGGTAAGATTGGGTCATTTATGGCTGCACAATAACAGCCCCAATGCAGAACATATGAATGCCAGATGGCTGGAACTGTTCCATTAATGAACTGATGCTTTCATTGTTCTGAATTTGATTTTGTAGCTTTTTGCTTATAATGATTTGATTGCACCATTAAAAACCTTCAATAACCTCCTGATAAATTATTCAGTCCTCAGAATGCAGAAGAGGAGATGCCTCTCACCCTCCACTTTCCACTGGCCTTAAATGGGACCTGCAGGTGTGCAACACCTCTGGCAGTCAGGCTGATGAATGCATTTCATGCTGTTTTCTTAGTGCTGCCATTTAAATAATGTATGCAGGACCCACGCATAATATATTCTTCTAAGGCACAGGAAAATTCATTCCAGGTGACACTCCGTTAGAGTCAACAGGGTTATTCAGTGATGAATATGCAGGACCTAAAAAAGTCATAGGGGTGTGTATATATGGAGAAATTCCTTCCAGATATGTGAAAATACAGGAAAAATGTCAGGCAGTGGGAGATGTTCCTTTCCGCGAGAGCACACACCTACTTCATTAAACATAATTCCTATTATAATAATCTTCCTGGTCTCCAGGTTTAATTAGTGAGTGGTCTAGGAATCCACTTCTTGTATATGTTACCACAGGCACGTTAATTTTTCTGGCTTACGCTCCTCCTCTGTAAACTTGCTCTCAGTTCCAACGCTCAACTCCAACACTGTCTGTGTCTCCACTGTGGCTCTGCAGCCACCCTTTGTCACACACAGACTTGGTATAGTTAAGTGACAAACACATCTCTGTGGCTCGTTGCTGATCCCCATGTCTGAACAGAGCGTATGGACAGGGAGAATGGAAAAAGAAAAAAAAAAAAGTCATAAATATTAGGTTAGCAGCAAGCAAAGGCTTCCCACCAAATCTGGGCTTCTCCTGTACACCTACTTTTGAGATGCTGGAGGGGCTCCAGGCCCTAGTGCCAGAAGTGAAGTCAGGTTTCTTACTTCTTTTGCTTCCATTTCAGTTCTTTTAAGGTTGTACTTACTGAGCAAGCTAAAAATAAAGTAAAATAAATCAAAGAAAACAGGGGGAAAAAGAAGGAAAGTAGAGGAGCGTGGATGCAGACTGCTTACAAGACCCTTGGAGACACCCTCTGCTTTCCTCTGTTCCCCGGGGCCCCTGTGCCCACTTTTTCACCTGCCTCCCACAAACCTCCCCTGGTGCTGGTAGGGATTAGTTATCTCTGATGCAGCTTTTTGGGGCAGGGCCACAATGAGAAAGAAGCAGAGGTCAGGTATTTGGTGTCCACCCTCCTTAGCGTGAACTCAGGAGTACAAAGGCAAGCTGGGATGGGGAGAGGCAGGGATACCAGGTAGTGGAGCTGGCAGCCCGTTTTTTCTAGGCATTCCTTTTCTCTCAGCAGAACAGAGGTTTTTCCTGCGCTGCTCTGCAATTTGCTGCTCCTGGACTTCATTTTATCTCAGGGATACAACGCAGGGGCTGGCCTCCAGCCTGGAAACCAGGCTGTAAGGATGGGATTCTCCCCACCATCTCGTTCCACCTGGGACACTGTTGGGTATCTGAGACTTGTCCCGCAGGCGTTCCATGCACAGGGGAACTGTGGGAAACCCTCCTGTGGCTTTCTGGAATAGGGGGACTGGACGCGCTGGGGCACTTCAGATGGAAAGAGATGGGGCTCTGAGCAAACTGATCTAGTTGAAGGTGTCCCTGCTCATTGCAGGGGGTTGGACAAGATGACTTTTGAAGGTTCCTTCCCAAACTATTCTATTATTCTGTGTAGGTTTGGATCCAGTTCCCCACCAAGGGAGAGTGAGGAAGGCCAGGGTGATGGAGACAGCTCAAGGCTTTGCCCATCTCCATGGGTGCAAAGACCACATAATCCAGAAACCCAGCTGCTGCACCCTTAAAAGTGCTCTGCTGGCTGGCTGCCACGACGCCGCTTTCCAACCAGGCTGATGCTGCACACTCAGTGAAATGCCCCTTCTCTGCCTCACGCAAGCATGGAGGAAAGACTTGGGGTCAGTTTAGCCTTGTTAGTTAATAATTGAAGGCCTGGTTGCCTGCTACTATCTGTTGCCATTTAGGGCTGAATCACTGCTTGTTTTCACAAAGCCACACGTAATGTTTGCAGCATTTGTTTGCAAATGTTCTTGTAGTTCCTCTGTGCTACCTTCGCAGGGCAGGCAGAGTAAGGGCTACAATGAAAAACGAGTAGAAAGCTATTTGTTTATTGCTAGTGGGGTGGGGGAACAGACGCCTTGACCTCATCAACTAAAGCCACTTTAAACCTGATGAAAGTCTAACCCCATATTTTTGACAGAGGAGCACACCTTCCCTGATGTCACATCTGCTTTTTTGAGCAGCTGACAGAAGCTGGCTGTCTCGGACCTTGTTTTTCAAAAATTTCTGGATGTCCAATTCTCGTTTCTTTTAGTGGGAAGAGGGTGTCCAAAGTGCAGAGGGAGGTCTGGTAATTTCCATGGTAACTATTTGGAGATGTAGTTGTCCTGGTGGTGACCTCCTCAGCACCAAGAGAAACCAGAAACAGCTCCAGTTCTGGCTTTTGAGCTGTGCCATAAAACAAAAGCGGGGCCCCATCAGCTTTTTGGGTTTGAATTTGGGTTTGAGTGAAAAGCCTCCCAGGTAGGGCAGGGCAGGGGCAGGGAGGAGGCTCGGGAAGGCTTACAGCTCTGAGGGGACAGTGGCCCATGGATGACCACATGCTGGGGCAGTGGAATCAGAAAGGGGAAGAGCAAAAGTGAAAGAACAACAATGCATTAACCCAGTCCCCTGTGCCACCCGCCGCATTGCCAAAGGGGCTGAGCGACGCAGAAAAGAGAGCAAGAAGGGAGGAGGAAAAGCATAAGGAGCAAAGCTGAGATGTTTCTCTAAGTGTTTGTTCACTGGTTTTTATTTCTCAATACTAAAATCGGTAACTAGAAGCTTGTTAATTGGCAATAAATTAGATTGGTCGAAATTCCCTGACACAAAACTGGTTTTTTTGGCCTGTGACAGAAAGAAGTAGCTGTCTGATAGGCAGCTGGATTGCTGAATCCTGTAGTTCTGTTGATGGAAGTAATGGATGTCAGGCTGCTCAGGACAAGCAATACCTGAATTCAAGTCCTTGCTCTAACATGGCTTAAGATCTTCAAGCCAAGAGTATGTACATGTTTTTATGGAAAACATGCTTTATCAGTCATCAGCTTTGCACATGAAGGATGAGTAGCCAAGACAATGTCTGTGGCAAGTATTATACTTAAGGTCAGACTTAATTACTTTTCCCTGAGCCTTCAAATATGTAAGTTGAATGAAATGGGCCAGCCTGATTCTGCATCAGCCTGGGCCAGAAACATCCTGCCTTCCAGAAAGCAATAACTGTGTTAAATGGAAGGGCAAAAAGTGTTCTGCGTTACAGGAGCGAGGCACTGACCTTTCCAGAGGTTAACAGGCAATGCACGGAATGGAGGTTTTTTGTTCATTAGGAGGAAACATGAGAGTGTAATTAGAAACAGGCTGCGCTGTATGGTTTTGCCTACTACTACTATTCAACACAGTAGAATAGAGGAAGGTCCCCACTAGTCTGGGGACTGAATTAACAATTGGAAATTTAACAGTGAGTGATTAAAATAGGCACTAATTTTTTCCCCACAGGAATTAGGAGACCGACCTGCAATTGAGTGTTTGAGCTTAAATTCAGTTATTCAGTTGAATAACGGTAATTTTATAAAAATGTGGGGTTTTTTATTATTTGATATGTAGGTAATGAAGAGGGACAGGCACCTGGTATATTCAAATATATCATCAGGCGGATGCAATGATAAGAGGCAGCAGAAATACTATAAGCATACTTGCTGAGGTTGATCTATTCAAATTGTCCTGGAACCTTTTCACAGAAGATCCTGAGCCAAAATCCAGTCTCCATCTCACCAGCTGTGCGTGAAGGCTGAAAACAAAGGCTTTTTCTTTCTTTGAGGTGGGCCCATACACCCTGTGAAAGGCAACGGGAACTGCACTCGCCCTGCAGGAAGGTGGACTTAGAAAAACCACATTACTAAAATGCTCGAACAGAGGTTTGGACTTTAGCACCTACAGCCTAAACGGATACGTTGAAACTACTTGTTCTTTTCCTTCTCAGCAAAAACTCTCATTAAAGTTGTAAAATGTTGAGGTTGAGGCGGAAGAAGTCGGTCAGGGTGCAAGGCAGTTCAACTTTATATACTGGGAGCCTTACAGCAGAATTGCATGTGCTTGCTGCCACATACTTAAGCTACTTAAAGCATAAGCTTTAAAAAATCTTTTTCTGCTGAAGGCCATGGCATTGTTGCTAGTTGGGAAGAACGTCTTAAGCCAGCAGTTTGACACAACCTCTGGTCATAGAAATGACTCCTGACTCAGGTGGCATAATGCTTGAATCACTGGAAACAGAAGTGTCACTGCGCCTCTTTCCATTCAGCTGGCATCTACAGGACAAGATTCATAGCCTGAAAAAGACCAGAAATCCACCACCTTTTCAGAGAAAATCTTCTGGGTATCATTTTGAGGCACTTGCTTTATGGTCACAGATCCGTCATCCCAGCACTGTATCTTACTTTCTGACACACAGTAAAAAATATATGTTTGAAAATACCAGACTGCAAGGACAGGAAAGAAGGATTTCCTTTATGTGAGTGCCAAGAATCATTCTTTCTTTTTTAAGGTACGTTTGAGGATTATGAGCAGGTGGATGAGCCAAGTGAAATCCACTCCTCACCCTGGGTTCTTCCCAGATGAGGGTAAACACAGGTGCATGGCAGCAAATCTTCTTGCAACTCAGATAAGGTGAATTTACCTGGTCCTGTAAGCATTGAGTAAGTGAAGTTACCTATTGTGTGAGAAATCTGAAAAATCATGAGGCAAAATGCTTAGAAAAACTATTTATGAGAGGTCTGATACCATGTATAGAATCTACATTTTAAGTAACAATCTGTAAAATGTGCTAAGTAAGCCTTTTGAATACCATGATTTATTACACCTTCATGAACTTTGCTGGGATGGCTTTTACATTTCATGCCTTAAAGAATATATTCTCAGCCAAACACTTCTGCACCCTATTGATCTTTTTTGCCTTTTGAACTGTGAACTGTTCTTCATCCCTACTGTGATTCAGCCAAGCTTTTATTTACTGCAGTAAGTGAAAGATTACATTTTGTGGAGACCTAATACCTAACAAGAAGACGTCCATAAAGTCATTTTGTGCAGTAACACGCAAAACTTCCGTGAACTCCAGAAATCAGTTACTGCCCCAAAACACACAGGTCGTGCAGGCAATGGTAAGTTAATGGTTGAGGTCAAAATCAAGTTCTTAGTGTCAGGAAAGGGGTAATGTAAGTTAAGCGGCTTTACATGAAGTGGTCCACGCCACTGCCTGCACACTGAGATAGCTCGACCTGTGACAGGAGTGTGACAGAAAAAAATCCCTCATCTTCAAAATAGGAATACATCCTCATATTTTGTCACATTCCCGGGAAGCCTGGAGCAATGCGCTCCTTGTGACTCGGGGCGGGTGATTTCCAGATGCTCTTTTGGTCAGTCAGTCAAACAGGGATTGTGCACAGTGCTGCTCCTCAAATTGCAACCCTCCTCACGCTGCTCGTTCGGCAGAACAAATACCCGTGCTCCCTGGGATGAAGTTTTAAGAATAAAAGGCAGCAGGACTTCCCCATTTTGCTTCCTACTGAGTCAGGAGCTTGTGTTTTGCTATGCCAAAGATTTATTGGCTTTATGTTGCTGGAAGTACGGGAAGATTCTGGGTACAAGCAATTGATTTTCTCTCAGAGTAAGGATGCTGCTTGTACGGAGCAGGAAGAGCTTCTTTCAGCATCCTTGGCATGATGAGAATACGCCTCTGTCTCCCATCCCACTCCACTTTCCACTTTGCCTCCCAGAGTCTTCCAAGAATAATAAATCTGTTTCTCTTCTATCTGCACATGGATTTTGTCTGGAGGAGGATTATCTTCAGGCAAATAATAGGTGGTTGCCTGTAAAAAAATCATCTGTCTTCTAAAAAAACCACCATCCTTAGAAACTCCCGTCAACTAGGAGTGATGGAGACAAGAACGGAGGGAGGAGAAGTGGAGAAGAAGGGTGGCACATGCAGCTCTGCCGTCCGTCCATGAGCTGGGCACCTGCTGCAATCCAGACCAGCTCCCAGGATTTCTGGAGGAGCTCAGGGTCAGGGCTTTCGAGGAGGGTGAAACTGAGAAGAGAGTCCCTCAGGGTGTGGGGTGCAGAGAGAGGCTTTGAAAAACTCTGAAATCAATCTCTGCAGTCAAAAAAAAGATATAATGCCTTTTACTCCCCTTTCAAATGCTCCATTTGAAAGCATCAATGCAAAACTTGGTGAAAACAACACCAGGGATTGTAAACTCTCTGGGGCAGAGACTGGGTTTTGACAGGTTCTAGCAGAGTGAAACAGTTTTGAGTGGAACTCACAATGTTATAGTTTAAAAAAAAATAACAAAAATGCAGTTGATACACTGCCATCCCATACAACTTGGGCTGTTGAAAGCATGTGACTCCTGGGTTTGAGTTTCAAATAACTTAAAAAGTAGATTTGCATGGAGTATCATTACTACTAACCACATGCCTTGCTACCCACTCTTATTGATGCAGACATTGTCCTGGTTTCACTTAAGCTCTGTGTAAACTTGCATTTCACTGCCATAATGTCACAGGCGTGAATTAGAGCTCCTTGATGACACCGTAGCCACGAGACGTGCCCCTGTTTTGCGAACCGGCGGTGGAAACGTCATGCCTGACTTCCAGCGACGCAGAAGACAGTGCGTGTGGTGCAAGGATGCAGGACAAGGGGGTGAAACAGGAGCCCTTGGGACGAAAGGAGGCCAACCTCCAACAGCAAAACGAAGCCCGTGCCGGGATTTTAAAACGATCATGTCACAGCTTGGAGCCGCTCTCTAAAAGCTCCACCCGCCGCTGTGCAATGGCAGACTTGACGACTCGCGGGCGGCAGAACTCTAAAAGCCAGGAAACCATCAAATAAGCACAGCTGTAACCCATAAAGTCCCCCTTCTACCCTGAAGCAAGTCTGAAAACAGCCTAACTTTAAACGTCCCTCCTCCTCTTGTCCACAGAGCGCGTGAGATATGGATAGCTTGGGACTGGGAACAGCAAAGATGCAAACCCGGTTATCAAACCCTCTTCTAACTCCAACATCATTAATTTGGCTGCCGCCATTCAGAAAAAACTGTGCTAGGGAGATGCATTTCATTGAATTACACAGAGTGAAAAGACTGGGCATAGAGCAGAAAGCTTGGAAGGCTGTATAATGTTCTGAGATTATAAAGCAGAAATTGATAAAAAGACAGGAAGAAAACTGAATTTTGCAAAACCAAATATCTAGCATAATAAAATAATAATAAAAAGCCTTTTGTCTGCAGTATCATCCCCTGGGTTTCATTGTTTCCTCTTGCAAACGATGTTATCTGGAGAACAGATATTGCTGTTCAGTCCAAAGGCTGTGGCGCTCTCTCTTCATTTTACAGTCATCTATGTGCTACAGAAATAAGGGGGCCGTACAGATGAGCTGTATTTTTTTTTAAAGTTTCCCCTGTATCTGAAAACTTCCCCTAAGATGAATGTTTTAAAAGCAAGCATATTTCTCTTTCATTTTTGTGAAAACTACAGTCATCAGTGATGTCATCAGTTTGGAAAAGAACCCCCCATCTCTCCTGCCAGCAGTAAAAGACATGTTTTGTCCTATAGCCGTGACTGATTTTAGGTTTCATGTTAAGATTTGATCAACACAAGATTGGTGTATCTGAGCATTTCAGTGAAAAAAGGCAGGCTAGCATTCAAAGGCTGAGGTGCTGAAGAAATGAAGCACCTTCTTGAAGCAGAAATGCACACGCAGAGGGACACACACTCCTCCTCCTCATTGGGGTCTCTTCCTTTCAAAGTACATATAGTCACTGACCTCCTTTGTCTCCTCATTGGTGTCTACTTAAAAATGCCAGTCAGTTTAGGCTGTGTAAAAGACTTCTAAGCTAAGTCTGATAAACATCACTGTCATACTTAATATCGCTTGTAATAAGTTCTCCAGGGTGGTTTATCACCTTCTTGTGGCTTTGAGAGGTGTGCACAGGACAGAAGAAGGGAGCATCATCGGCACGGGTGGGAAAGCCATTATTCCTTTACTACAAATAAACGCATAAATAAAAACAAGCCATAAAAGTATTAAAGGGTGTGTGTCTAGGTTGAAAAAAAAAAAACAACAAACCACCAGGAAGTAATTACACATCTCTGCTATTTTGTTTAATCTTAAACCATATAGCACTTGCCTTGTGCTGAAGTGAGCAGTAGGTTGCATGAAAGCTCTTGTGACTCATGGCTACTCAAGTGCTTGTCTCTTGCCCACCCTTCACTGCATCCTAGTCCGTTACTGGTGGATCTGGAAGTTATTTCTACTCTAGGAGCACCTCCTATTCTCTCTGCAGCCTCCCAGGCTCCACCCATGGGGATCAGGACCGTGTTGTGCCAGATATGTATGCACTAGAACAGAAAATCATAGTCTCTACAGCTTGCAATCTAAATAAGCAAGACCTGCAGAGAGCAGGAGGGAAGGAAGAGTTATATTCCCCATTAAGAAATGAGGGATTTAGTGATTTGCTCAAAGTTGTGCATGTAATTGCTGTCAGAGCTAAGAATTGAAAACAGGACTCTGGAGCTCCCAAGTGCCAGAACGAAGAAACTAGACGTGTGCAAAATTTGCTCAGCTCTGACTAAAGGAAATAAAACTATACCTTCAAAAAGAGACCCAAAGGTTTTATGTTTGACACGTATCAAAACATGCACAAGTAGAATCCTTCCTTTCTCAAACCCAGATTCTGTGTACAAACACACACGAAGACAAATTCAGAGTTTAAGTGGGTGAAGTTTAGTTTATTCCCCTGGAGATATGCCTGTTTACTTATGTCTGAGCTAGAGGTATTATGTCTTTGACAACGTACTCCATTAATATTTTTGTACATATGCATCTGCACCACAATCTCCAACTGTTGTCTATTACTCTGTTTTTCAGTTGTTTAAACTTTTCACCTTCCTGCTGAGTTCCTAATGGAACAGATTCCTAATGCTCTGGTTTCTGGTTTCTGGTGTGGTTGGTGGTTTTTTTTTTTTTTTTTTCTTAAGGTTTGCACAGATTGTCCAGCACTTTGAGCAAAAGCTTTAGGAATAAATATATAACAGTGGGACCAATCCTTTTGCCCTTCCTCATTCAGAGGTTCCTCTTTTGGTTTCAAGAGCAGAATCTGCCGAGCAAGACACTACTCAGCACAAATAAAGTTGGCAGGAGGAGCCATTAAGCAGAAACAGAACTCCTGTCCTGCAGCCAGAAGGCATTATAATTTCTGTGACAAAGGAGATCATGTTGCACTGTTGTTCCTACAGTCCCAATAAGAGGAACAGGCAGTTCTCAGAAATATGTGGCTTTATTTTAAGCAGTTTTGAATGGTAAAGAGAGCTGAGCTAATGCTGCAGCTAGGCTCCTAAAAAGAAAAATCAGAAAAAAACCCTTGAGGATCAGATCCTTTTGCCCCTTTTGGTCTTGAAAAATACATCTGGAGGGGGCTGGGAGTAGCACACCAGCCAGCTGTGGCTGCGTGAGGATTGCACCCACACAGGTCAATCTGAAATTAACCTCCAAAAATGTCTCCACAGGACAGAGACATGGAAAATGCTTGATCAGATGCTTCAAGTATCAACATTCAGATTTATTCTAAGTTACACCTTCTTGTTCCTACACTTAACCTGCTTGGCACAGAGACAAAGCAGGTGGTAGCAGACCTGTGCCATGCTAACCACCTCCTCAGACCAAAGGTATGGACACACCTTGATGACTCCAACTTTTCTTCTGAAACAGGATCTAAACCTTCAGAGACAAGGGGAAAACACCATGGAAAATGCAGATTAAGATAAGCATGTGCTGGAAAAGAAAGACAGTGCTGTGAGGAGCTCCTACTTTACTGGAATGGATTTGAGAGGAAGGAGAAAAGGCACACTGGAAGAATAACTGACATTATCCAGAGACAACATAATTCAAGCTGCATGTGGAACAACTGGATATTGACCCAGTGAGCAAGAACCAGAGAAGCTGAGAGACACAGAAAACTTCTCAGGAAAGAAAAACACCACTATGAAAACTCCTGCAGAGGTCACCGAAAAACTGCAGGTGGGGAGGGGAAGTGCCCAAGGAAGCAGTCAAAGCAGAGAAAAACAATGCAAAAAAAGGTAAGTGAAGACCTAATGACTGAAGCAGAAACTGCAGTAAAGTGGGGAAAAGCAGAGCCGTCTGCCAAGTGACAATCTGCAAAAGAAGAAATGGGCCATTTGAAAGCAAAGATGGAAAACAGCCTCAAATTTGGGTAGAACAACGCAGAAAAGATTAAAGAAAAGTAAAAGGCACAGGACTTCCAAACAGAGTTAGTTCCACCTTAATACAATATCCAATGAAATATGGGAACTTAGCCAAGATATCATTAATATCACACCAATAGAAATGTCAGAAATACAAGCTGCAATTGAGAGGATGAAGATCAATAGAGCAGCATTAAAAAATGCCCTAACAGTAATGATAATGATATGTGACATCCACCACTTAAAAGAAACTGTGGCAAAGCTCGGCAGCAATGCTTGAGAAAGAAAAGAGAATCCTCCAGCACACTGGAAACACAAAATTGCTGTCAAAACGCCCCAAAAATGGGATCACAGGAACCATGATGTCTGGAAATGAGTCATGAACTGTATTTAATCTGAAAAGTTTTCTGCCAGGGCTGTACCCCATGAGAGAAATTGTGGATGGAAAGTTTTGGGAGCAGTCTGGATATAGACTGTATAGACCAGATACATCCACTTAGCCCTGTGTAGATGTATGCAAATCAAATCACTGGCTTTCAAAGCTCCCAAAATCACTTCAGGAAATCTTTGCTATGGAGTGTCTTTTGGTCCTAGGGAAGCTCAGCTGCTCTTATTAATAAGAGTAAGGAACAGAAAAGTGAAGTGCTGTATCGGAGACAGAGTAAATAGTGATTTGGCATTAACACTCCTACAAAAAATGGCAGCATTTCCCTTACATTGATATCAGGACTTGCCATGGGCAGACCATGAATGTGTGCACTGACAATACAAATCCTAGTGAGTGTGGATTGGCAGTAGTTGCTGAAATGATGGAGACTTCATTGCTGACATGCTACCGATCAACACCTCCAAGGAGTGACGAATAAAAGCTGAAAGCCTGAAAAAGAAAAAAACAGGCCAGGCAAAGCTCAGATTCAATTATACCAAAGAGATTATCCTTAAAAACTGCCTTCTCAGCAGATAACATCAAGAAGATAAAAATTTTACCTGAATAGTACAGTAGCAGCTAACAGGAAACACAAGAAATATCTGAAATCAAGAACAAGAAAGGTATCTGCAGTATTCACTCAGCTTGACATAACAGTGTCCCAGAGGCACAGGGAAAGGAGGGTGTGTAGAAGAAACCTTTAAGAATAATTTTCCCCGGGGAGGACAGATACCTGACCTCATCTTCAGAAGAGGCAGAATCAGTGGTTAAGGAGAAAGCAAAGCTGGAAACACAAGTTCCCACACTGAGCACCAACATTGTTTATGAGACACTACCTCTCCACTTTTGATAGCACAAATGTCCCTAGGTTTAGCTCATTGCCACAACGTGTCACAGTGTCCAAGTTCTCAGGAGTTTTCAGAAAAAGAAAGAAAGGCTAGATGTTTGCATGGCTGCTTGGAGTACATGCACCCTACGTAGGTTCTTCTTTGGAAGATATAAAAATAACCATACTAAAATTTCCATCCTTTCTGGCCAGGTGATGGGTGGCAGTTGTTATGCCATGTCTGTGACTGTGATCACACCTATTTTATGTGTTCAACACATCTAGTAGTCCCCTGAAGGGTGTCAACCACGGTGTAACCCCAAGTTGACTGTGCCACACAGGCAGAACTAAGTTCCTGAATACTTCGAAAGGCCTCTGGGAAAAGCTGGGCACAGACCACCACCCAGACCACCACCAGAATGGGTGATGGGAGTCTGCTGCTTCTCATGAACATGCCTCCTTGATTTCTTCACCACAAGCAACTGACAGGTGAGCTGCCATACCTTCAAGGTGGCTCTTCAGGCTCACTGCCCTCTCAGCCACCTAGGGTGCAGAGCACCATTGGTGTGGATACACTCCTTTTGCATCCATCCCACTCCTTTTCCCACCTTTTGCAAGGCGGTATTTCTGGGTGATTTTTTGGTAATTCCCCAGAGCAGCTTTTGGAATATGATGTTCAGCCTCTCATATTCATTTTGCAACCACTTCCGTGCAGCAGGGTAACTAACTCCTTATCAACACACTGGCACTTGCTGCAAGGTTCGTAGTCTTGGGGAAAGGTTATCTCAACCCTTCTGCTGGTGCTGCTTACCACTGGAGGTCTAAGTCAGCAACAGGCTGAGACTCTTGCAGAGTTTGCAGAGTTTGACTCAGGGATGCCAGACTCCACTGCCTCCTCCAATATGGACAGGAAACATTTACAGATGCTCCCAGTAGAGTCTTCAAAGGGCGAGGCAGGAAAACACGTGGTGAACATGTGGACTTGGGGGGGAGGGTGGTGGTTCTGCTGCAACGGATTTTTTTCCTCTGTCAGCTTGTTGTGGTGCGGACAGCAGACCCTGAGGGAATAGTGGGGCCGTGCCTAGGAGTGCAAGCTCTGCTCGCGCTAAAGCAACAGGCAAAGCTGCCATTGCAACCATTTCCATTACCAGCAGGTATAAGCCACAGATTGGCTTTGGTGGGACAAACACGGTATCACAAGGGAAGGCAAGCAAGTTTTCTAATGAACATTTCCTTGTCCTTGAGTTTTGTCACTTTGTGGAAGCTTATGCAGCAGAGGGAGAAAGAAAGGGAACTCCTCCTGCTTTGCTTCGCTGCTTTTTGCCAAGGGCTAATTATCACTTATACATTGCAGTTGTATAACTGATTATCCCAAAGTTAATTAAATCCTTGCAATCTTTAGAACCCCAAGCAGTTGGGTTGCCATATTTAACCATTGTATTTAATCAGTCAGTAGCGGAAGGAAACTCTTGTTTAGAACAGAATATGCTCTGAATCGCTCAGCCTCTCCTTGTATCTTCCAATACCCGGTTTCTTAAAGGAAAAACTTCCTCCAGCTTGCAAACAGAAGTCATGTAGAGATCCCTTCTGCTTGTCCTTCACGCAAACAGCACCACAGGAGTCCACTCTTTGCCACTCAGGAGTCTGCACGGACAGTAATATGTACTCAGAACTATTTTATGTCTCTGGCTCATCCCGCGCTTGAAGAAGCAAGCTCTTTCTTTCATTCTTCCTCGATCTTCAGCTCAAAGAGCAAAGCTTTACCTATTTCATGCAAGCAGAACTATTTCTTATGTACTCACATGACCTCAGCTCCTTCTGTGCAACACAGTTTCACGAGGAAACTTTGTGCCATCACTGAATTGAAACAGGATTCCAAGACACCAGGAAAATGTGAAAACTGCCCAAATGCCTTAGCACTATTTTCTATACTCAGGCAAAAACTGGGAGGGTTAGGAAGAGGCTGCCAGTTAGCATGAAGAACTGTTGTACCCAGCAGAGTGCTGCATGTCCTTCTTTAATGACATGTGTCATTTTCCTACAGCAAAGAAGCCATCCCTTTCTCTTCCTTTCATCAGCTACGAAGGATAGTATTTTAACAAGCATCATGTGCATTAGCCAAAATTGTCTCAGTATTCTCAGAAGTGAGAAGAGGAAAACAAGCCCAAATTTTTTCATGCACAAAAAAGTAAGAAGTCTGTTTCTCTGGATATTGTTTGTCTCAGTGATGCAGTCACTTTGGTATGAATCTGATTGATTTCATGAGCAAAGTAACAAAATGTTGGCTAATGTACACTACTTCTATTGTGTAGCAAAGTAGAGAAAATAATTGAAGATGGCTCCTTCTCAGTTACCCTGGGTGTCTCTTGAGTGCTGGCTAGAATGAAAGCCAACAAAAAATAATAATTTTGTCGCTAAAGAATCCAGACATGACTCTAAGTTCAGACCAGGGACAGAACAGGGAGGAATGGAGGTGACATATTTTTCATATTCCAGACTATAGTCACACTCCAAGAAAAGAAAGGATGGGATAGTCTTCAGACTCTGATTCCTTGGTAAGGGACAAGATGCCTTGTAGGAGCTGTGATATTCTGATATTTTGCATCTGGTCAACAACATTGTTGAACTACTGGGAAAACCAGAGTTGCATGCAAGTAAAACACGTGGTGAACATGTAAAACACAGGGTGGAGAAGACTTGTCCCACACGGGAGGGTCGGGAGTAGAGTGAGCTGTATGCCTTCAGCACTGAATTATGAGCAGGTCAGAGGTAACAAGTGTAACAAATCACAGTTCCACAAGTGCTTTTCATGCCATTTAACGTCCTGCTGCTGCATAGTTCAGTGAGGACATGGAGCAATTGCACAACAGGTGAATGCAGGAGGTTTCCCTCTGACTTCAGCACAGATTTATGTATAGCCTGGAGTAATCTGCAACCTCAAAACATTTGAGTTGTGTTTGAAAAAGCACTAAAGCATACAGATGCTTAATGGATTCTTTAAATCTGTGGAACTGGATTAGGGATGTGGCATACAAATCCTTCCTTGTTGGTCTTTTCTATAAGGCTAATTTGGCTGGAAGCACAAATTGCTTCTATCTAATGGAAACAACTCCCTTCTCGTTCTTCATATCCCCATCTTGAAGTTAGTCAAAAGATTCAGAAAACCCTGGAAGAATTCCAGAGTTCCAGCATGGGAAGTCTCTTCGAGTACATTTAGCCTCTTCTTCCTACTCAAACTCCAAATCTCTTTCCTTCCCTGAGTCCTCTTCCTCCAAAATTAAAGTCTTGCAAAGTCTGAGGTGCGCTAGGAGCACATAATTGCAGCCTCTATCTAAGAAATGCTTCAGAGAGAGAAAGTGCTGAGAAAAATGTTAGTATGAAAGCAACAACAATATACCCACTCACAATCCACAAATGAGCAGCTTTATGACTAATATATTCTAGAATCTTTCTTTGCTCCCCATTTAGCCCTTAAAATTTATAGCCAGAGTTTCAGTTACATCAGTGCTTTTGCAAAAAGCTTTGTGGAAAAGAAGGGGTATTTTTAGAAAATAAAAATTTATTCCATTCAAATTCTCTTGCCCCATGGGTATGGAACAAACCTTTTCAACACAAATCTCTTCTACAAAACCAAGTCCCCTTTGGACTAGTCTGGACTCAAGTGGATACTAAGGGCAAACAGTCAGGGAAACTCTTCCTTAAACTGGAGATATGGCCCCTCCATCCTAACCTCTAGATTAAATTTTCTCTCAATACCATGAAAAAATGACTCTGAAGATCCAACTCACATTCACCATGGAGTCAAGAGGAGAATAATTTTCAACAGATTGAACAATTGAATCATGCCAAATGAAGACACTTGTTAAAGAGAATGAGTCAGTTTCATGATGCTGATGTTGATAAGGGGTAAAAGCTTCCACTTTTTGTTGGAGTGAAACAATGAGAGAAAACAAGGGCTTCAGGAATGAAAAAATCTGAGGGTTTTAACCTGCTATGTTACACGGTAAAGGACATAATTGCTTGCAGAGTTGTTGAGTTGGAAGTTAAAGTCTTTGCACGTTTGATACCAGTGCTTTCAAGAAGGATCTCAATAAGTTGTTGCAGCCACACTACAGTGAAGAAGTTGGGAAAAAAGTACAGAAGAAATGCAAAGTCCACACCAAAACTTCTGTGTCAAAACAGAAGGCTGTATGAAAGACAGCATGCTGGAATCTGTGGCCTGTACAGACATCCCTCTATTTAAAGATGAGGATACCAGTAATCTCCACTGATACAAACCATATACGTAAATGATCAATCTCTAGGCATTCCCATCCTCTAGTATACCTATAACAATACTAAATGGCAGAGATATCTCAGTTTTCCTTTCATTTCATTTATAAAAATAACAAGGTTAGCTTTCAGAGAGGTGCAACAGAGCTTTCATGACTTAGCTAAATGTAAAGGTAAGGTAAACTTTTGCAGTCAGATTGGCAGAGAGACAACTGAAAGCATTTTGCTCTGCAAATTGCATACAGACACATCATAACCATCTTAATCATGTTTGCTTTGGAGTGGTAAGACAGCTTTAGGAAACATAAAGCAAATGTTAGAGCCAGGTCTTTTGGGAATTATGCCAGTTTTGGGGTGTTTTTTTTTCCATGATGAAGCTGTGTAGCATTTTCCCACTATTGAGGATGTACTTCACTAAGGGCAAGTTTTGCCCTTGTGGAGTTACGCACTGCCATCCCTCTGGCTGCAATTTAAAAGTACTGCTTCAAATCATAGAGAAGTCCTAGGAGTTCTTTATGGGGAGTACATAGTGTGTCCACAGGGTGCTCCATAGCAATCCATGTGTCCCAGACATGTTTTTAAAAAGAGCATTTTGTCACTTTGTGACTTTTCACTTTCCTGGATGCCTCATGGCAAATAACTCCTTCTCAGACACAAATACACCACCCTGGAAGCTGCCACAGCTGAACCTTGTGGCTTTCTTAGAATACCTCCTTTAATTTTTTATAACTGAAATAGAAACTCAATTTCAAACCTACAATACCAAAAAACAACTTACTCTAAACGTAGCTTGAGGACTAGTCAACAAAATGAGTTTGGCAGAGAATTTTTTTCTCTATAGATCACTTTTATCTCTCATCCCAAGCCCTTAACCTAAGGGTCTGCCTTCCTAAAACATCCTTACTGTCATAATTCTGCTTCTGCTTTAATGCGCCTGGACTGACCCTAGGCTTAGACGTAGCTCAGTGATACCATGTAGAATTTTTATTTGTGTCACTTGGGAGCTAAAACCTACTGTCTTGAATTCACTGCTTGCTCCTCATTGCTGCCATAGCTCCTTAGATCCTGCTGTAGTAGAACTAAAAATTAATACCAAGCTCAGCATTGCACGAGTGGTACCTTTGCATTGCACTGCACAGTGGTACCCTGCAGAATGAAGTTTCTAACTGTCCTATTTGAACGACCTTTAGGCCAGAGGTCTACATATACTGTGGCCTACACTTGCAAAAGCCACTCATAAATAAAACAGAGTTTAGACTTCTGTTTTATTGCACTCTCACTCCAACCCTATCCTTGGGTCAAGAGTAGATTTAGGAACCTCCTGGGGAGGGCTTTCCCAGTTTTGCCACTGAGAGGTCCTGTGGCTGTTGTTCCTTTCCTAAATTAATCTGGACTCCACTTTCCCCTAGCAAACATTTCTCAAGCATGAACTCAAACCCCAACACCTTGTTTAGGTTCCGACTTGCCTCAGTGGTAGCCGTAAAATGACATTCCCAGTTTTATTACCAACAAAGCAAACAGCTGTTGACCTAAATTTACACAGGGCAGCTCAGAATGCCATAGTGAATACAACCCGTTTGCTCAGCTTCACTGAATATAACCCTTATCTTAACCCTTGTCCATATTCGTCGCCAGAAAACTATGAGAAGATTCTCAGAAACTCTAGAAAAGAAATGTACTGTCCTATTTTTTTTTTGGGATGGGGCTTGGGGGCATCTCAAAATGTCATTGTTATTATTTGTCTTTCACTTTTGATTTAAGGAGCAAGTTTTCTCACCCCAACTTTGCTAGTTACGAGAGTGAGACTTAACATTATTCCCGGGTATGTATTTCTGCCACAGAAAAATATCTCTCTGTATTCCCCATTTTTTTTTTTTGTTACATTCAGTAGGTTTTAATATAGTGAAAACTTAAACCTAAACTAGGGAAAGATAAGAATTTCAGGAATGTGGTACCAGCTCAGGCCAGTCGTTCACCTAACCCAGTTTTTGGTCTTGAACAGTGGCATACCTGGGGAAAGCACGCAAGCCTGGCACCAATTTGCAGTCCATTCCCTTTGCACTACTTCCGCAGCATATCTGCTTGTGTCAGGGATGTTTGAGAGCACTTCTCTATGCCTTATAGAGCCCACTGAGAAACCTGTCATCCGTGAATTTGCTCCAATCCCTTTTTGAAACTTTCTGTTGTTCTCACTTAAGGAACTTTTCAATTTTTTAAAGGCCTATGTTTTCCTTTTGAAAGGTCCTCAACTTCATGGAAGGGCTTGAAGTGAACTATGAAGGGCTTGGTTTGCTTTATTAGATTTTTTTGAGTTGTGGCACACAGTTTACTTTGGCTTCAAACAGTATTTTTTAAAAGCTCCCTGCCTGCTTGTAGGCTTCTTATTTTTTTCTGCCTTCGATGTTTTCATTTGCTATACGGTTTGCTTCATTTTCTGCAGTTCCTTTCTTGAAAGTGAGCTGCTGTGTGCTACATTGATTTGGCACACTGTCTTCTGCTGTAATGTTAGACTTAATGCCGCACCTTTCAAATGGAGTTCCTACTATAGTTCCTAATTGTGTTATTGTAAGACCTAAGATTTACTCTGCTGAGCTCGTTCTGTGCTGTCTCCTGATGGGCATGCTGATTGCCGCTTCCTGAACTCTGTTCCTAGGTTTATGCTTCTTCCAGAGCCGGAGATACAGTCTGGAACAAAATTTGTAGTTTCTTTGATTGCAAAATCTAGTGGCTGCTCTCATACACTTAATGTGGATCTGCTTTGCAGTGGCACGCTTATTGTTGCTCTACAGCCCTGACCTTCACAAACTGCAAACTGATCTTAATTCCAGCCATAGCCTAAGTAATGACCCGCTCATTATTTCCCAGAGAAACCTAATGTAGGTTGCCTCAAAAATGCGCTGTGATTCACTTCTGAAGAACTGATTTTGAGAGATTTTTACTCGAAAAGATAATTGGGGAATACAACAGAATGAATACAGTTACTGAACACTGATATTTAATGAAAAAATAGCCAGGAAATATAATTTTACATACAGAATGAAAAGAATCTTAGTAATTAAATTCCTGGAAGCTTTTAAATATTAGGAAAGATCACTAGTCTTTTTACAGCTGTATCTTTCCCTTTCGCTGAAAGGAAACAGGGGTCTCGACGTACCTGCTGGTGAGAAGCTCAGCTTGCAGTGAGCCTGAGGACAGAAGAATATTTTTCCAGATGAGAGGAGGCTTTTCATTGTCTAATCACTATTATTGATTTGTGTTATCACAAGTGGCTGTACTTAATTTGTTACTCTTTTTTTTTTTTCCTAGGAAGCATGGATCTATGTTTACCTCATAAAGACATTTTTTGTCTTTTCTGCTTATCTTCACTAATGTAATTTTGTTCTGTGGTCAGTTGTAGCTGGGCAGCTGCAGCTTCACCCTCCTGGGGACTATCTATGTGCCCTATGGAACAATAATCCTAATTTTCTCCCTGAGAAACCTCATGGATACAGTACTCAGTACACCTGAGGTCCATTATCCAATTGCAGTCTGATTCTCACTGTATAGCTGCTACTTTACTAAGCTGTAAACATATTGCTTTATCCATAAACCCTGCTTTTGTGGAGACAATGCATGGAACAGGTTTTCTAAATTTTCTTGTTAACATCTTCAGGGATTACTATGTCCAAAACCACATTGGGATTTGTTTTCCAGCTGCCCCCTTACTTTCATCCAGACCTGCTGTACTTTGGTGGTGGTGTTTTCATGGGTGATGGTCAATCCTCTTGTGACTCACTTCTTTGCATTTCCACTGCTACAGCGCCTGAGCATCTAATGGATTTATTCTCCTACACTCTTATGAGATCCTACACTGCCGTGTTGAGACTTGAATTGCTTTCCCGTGGTTACAAAGGATTTTTGTGCCAGCGCAAGTAATTGTTCCCTGTCGTCTAGATCTAGGTGCTTCCCATCTTGGCCAAATGAGGTCCTTTGAGTGACATTCAGGGACAGCCAGCAGAAGGGGCCCTGGTAGGACTGTGTGCTGCACCTTTGTTACCAGGCACAGAGAAAGGACCCTAAAAGAGCAACTTCTCCATGAAATTTTGTTGCCCTTTAGCCAGTGCTCTCCCTTGGCTATCCACCCGTTAACTGCTGCAGGAGCCTGTTCTGCAGCCAGCTCCCTGCACCCAGTGAACCGTTATCATGAGCACTGCAAAGATACCTCTGGAGCTGCCAATGATTTGATTTCATTTGATGGTCGCACTCGGTACCAGATTGCTGTGGCTAAAATCAACACTTGTGAGTGGCGAAAGCTTAAAGTGAATTTGTCTTTGTGTTTTTTAGTAGTGGTTTGTGTTCAGTTAACACAGCAATTTAACGGCTGAGATGGAGCATTATCGTGACTGAAGCATTACCAATATGGCAAACAGAAAACTCTATGCAGCCAACCTCAGTTATCTTTTCCTGCTTGAAGTTCAGTACTATTGGGCTCAGGGAGGCAACCAGCTGCTTGGTGCTGTGCTGTGCCAAATAATGCTGTGAAAGAGCATAAGCTAACACAACCCTTGACACCTCTGTTGACTTTTCCACTGGCACTTTGGGAAGGTAAATTTGCCTGAATGTGAAGTGCAAGTAACTCTGTACTGCCAGGAAGCAAATCCTCCGGCATCACTGCCATGCTTTCATGCTGCCTGCTGAACGGGGCTACTGGGAGTGGGCTGGGACCCTCCAGCTCCGCTGGGCAAGTCACAGCCTTCCTGGGAACGCCAGTATATTCCTGAATGCACAAACGTGTACCTGTGTGCACAAGGCAGGGCATTCACAACCTTCACATTCAAATAAAACAAAAGCATAACCAGCGCTCACAGAGTGAGCCTCCGGTGGAGTTACAACTCTGAGCTAAGAAGTGATGTCTCACGTCAAAGAGTATTTTGTTGCTTTCTCCCCTGCTTTTTAGGTGGGGATGTGACTTTAGGTACTGCACACATCTAGCTAAATTGCAGCCGCTCGTGTATTTATCCCTTTCAGTCTCTATGAGGCAAGATTCCCCTTAAGATTTTCAGCGCAGCTGACCTGTGTGAAGCGCTGTGACCTCTCTCACCACAGGGGCTGAGTGCTTTTATGCTGGTAACGTCACTCATCTCACAACCCCTCATGCACTAGAGCAGCACCACAGCCCCTCTCGCACAGGCAAGAGCTGACAGGTCCATGTCGTAGGCAAGCACCTTGGCCATATACAATCCACGTGTCATCTTGTTGTGGTTTAACACCAGCGGGCAACTGAACATCACACAGTGGCTCGCTCACTCCTTTTCCCTGCCCCTGGTGGGATGGAGAGGAGAGTTGGGAAAAAAAAGGTAAAACTCTTGAGTTGAGATAAGGACAATGTAATAGGACAGCAAAGGAAAAGAAAAAAATAAAAAGAATATACAAAATGAATGATGCGCAGTACAATTGCTCACCACCCACTGGCCAGTGCCCATCCCATCCCTGAGCAGTGGTCCCAGCTCCCTTGTGAACTCCCCCATTTTGTGTGCTCAGAGAGATGTCATATGGTACGGAATATCCCTTTGGCCAGTTTGGGTCAGCTGTCTGGCTTCTTGTGATCCTCCTTGCTGGCAGAGCATGGGAAGCTGAAAAGCCCCTGACTTTGTATAAGCATTCCATAGCAACAACTAAAACGTCAGTGTGTTACCAACATTGTTCTCATACTAAATCCAAAACATAGCACTATACCCGCTACTAGGAAGAAAGTTAATTCTATCCCAGCTGAAACCAAGACACATCTTCTCTAGGTACTGGATGGAGACTCAGGATTACTGCAACAGCATGCAGCGACCAAGCACGCATTAGGTCAAGTTTTGCTGCAGTGGCCAAGCCTGGGATGGGATGGGAAGGAATGGGATGGTACTTTGTTGAAAAAGTGTCAAAGGGTTGATAGACACTTCTTTTCCTCTTCTTTCCAGGTACATGCATGAGGTAAGAAAGAACTGTGTGCTGGCAAGGCTGGTTTTGGGGCTCGAAGAGGAGCTCTTTGCAATTCAAGACCAGTAAAACCCCTTTATCCCTGTTTGCTTTCTTTTTTAAAAAAACACTGAGCTACTGAAAGGATGCATAAACCAAGTTTCCTCCTGCTATGTTCTTTTTTTGCCTTCACAGTTTCAAGATATTCTTCACAATACAATGCTTAATGACAATTAAATGCCTTTCCAAAGAAAAGATAGCAGACAGAGGCAAAGGCCTGGTATCTTCCAACTCCAGTGTGAGCTTTCAGACTGAGCCCCCTCTTCCCCCTGAAGCTCTGGGTTCCTCCGGTGTCAGGTTTGGAGCATCCAGAATTTATTTAGAAAACAAGAGAGTTTAGCCCCTGACAAGCAAGCCATACCGTATTACACAGTTAGATTCAACAGCCATGACTGAAAAGCTGGAAACCCCTACAGTGAGGGACCTGACCGGTGCTTTCAACACATTATTTAAAAACAATCTGTGTTGGTTTTGTAGCTTTTGGCTACATAGACAAAACACAGCCAGTTAAAAAAATAGAATCCAATAAAATCTGAAAAATGTCTGGTGGGGCTTAGGCTCTTTCCCTTCCATGCCTCACTCCTGGCTACCAGGACTAACTCACAAAGCATTTGGTATCCTTGCTGCTCTGGACACCAAGAGCTATTCCAAAGCCAAACTGTCTCAGGGGGTTTCTCTAGGCCCCCTGACACATCAACGCAGTTGTTCTGCTAATGCAACTAGCCTAATTTGTTTCAAACTGGGATCCTCCTCTTAATTCTACTAATTTACTACCTACTTCTCTTCTTTTCACTACTGTATTCGGAAACCTTCAGGTTTGCAATGGTAGGGCCACTTTCCTCAACATATCCTTCCATTTCTTTGGCCACATGAAATGTGAATATTATTTGATCTGTCTCCTTCAGTATAACAAATGCTGCTCAAATCCCATGGCGGCCCTACAAAAACACCTGTTAAAACAGAAAAAGAAAGATAATAAATAAATAAAAAAAATATCTGTCATAGGACACAACAATATGGTCAGAGGAAAAGCAGCTTACATGTTTTTTTAAATAAAGACTTGTAGATGCCTAGTCCAGCAGTTACCTTCCACTGTCTGTCTGCAGGAGAGGCACAAATCCACTTACACAGCCAGAAGAAAAATATGCACAAAAGCACACATATTAAGCTCGAAATCATTCTATGGTTGTTTTTGTCTATTCTGTCAGGTCCTATACTGTGGCATTTTGGGTTTTTTTATGCTATGGGGTAGTTCAATGAACTGTTGTTCTGCAGAGCTGTTCTGTCAGTTTGTACTCTTGTAAATATCTCTCTGAAATGGTGGAGCGCTAACTAAAATTAAAATCATATGTCTTTCCAGTTGTAGCCTGTAAATGAGGATAAAGGCATTCCTGAATCCCATTAAAGGATCCCTGTGGTATTTCAGACATCTTGAGGTTGCTGTCATCAAGCCTGTCCCTACTAAAGATCACTCCAGCACCGTAAGAAGCTCACCCTTACAATTGTCATTACTGCAGTACTAATTGTCCTAGGAGGTGGGTGGTCACAACGCAAGTGAGTGCTCTCTCTTGCTCCTGCAACCCTGAAAATAACTGCTCTCCTGTAAATAACCTGTGCTGGCAGACTCCTCGAGCCAGGTAGGCAGCCCATGGGTGTAGGAGCAAACCCTGGTGGACTCCCAGCTTGGGTGGAGGCTGCCGTGGAATCAGACCCATGTAGAGGAGAGACCCCAGAGGATGGATGAAATACATCAGTGGGGACAGAGAAGCAAGGGGAACAGGCAACAGCCCTCAAGTATGAATTTTGGACAGACCAGTTTGGCACATGGTGTGAAGCAGGGAAGTAAGTAATTATGCATGGGATATTAAGCACATATAACCTAACGTATTAACAGCCACCACAAGAGGAAGAAAGTAAGGCTTTGACTGCAGTAAATAGAGATACATAACATCATGCAACTGTCTCCCTTAGCCACATCCCATGAATTTTGTACATTTTCTCAGACTCCGTAGGCTACTTCGAGTTTCCAAATGTGCTAGCATCATCTGGTAAAACACCTGCCATCTCATTTGCTTACCAACACCAGAGAACAAAAATGGCTTTCATTTGCAAAATGAGGTATGACCAAGCAATTGCTTGTGGTTATTGCAAGGACACTGTGGATTTCCCACACACAGAGCTAAGCTGCAGCGTGAGACTTCACACCACACAAGGCAGCTTTGTTCGTCTGAGCCCTGAAGGGCTCAAGCCACGTTAGTTATCAGTTCCTGTATCAGTGTTGCTTCCATGGTCCCTCCTCTCAGGGCAGGCACGCTTGCAGTTGCAACCTCGAACCCTTGCTTCTCAACCGTGCAGACCAATAGAATAAAAAAGGTTGGTCAATGTGGGCAAAATGTTCCTCCCCACTCACTTCTAACTGCTTGACCTGGTGGGAGGGGAAGCATTTTTCCTGGTAAAACTGGATGCTGCAGCCACTGAGAGATCTAAGCCGTGGGTAAGGATGGAGGGTGAGCGGTGTTGGGGAGCAACGCCTTCCGTTCCTCTCCCTGCACAGCCCTTTCCAAAAGGCAGCTGTCCCCAGGGCCACAGATCTGCAAAATATTTCAAAAGAGTCAGTCCTCAGCCTGCACCCCACTGACAATCAAGCTTGTCAGAAATAAGCTTTTGGCTGTAGAAACACAACTGAAGGACAACCTCCATCCCAGGCTTTCTTCTGAGGTGTCTTGTTGAACATCTTTATACCAGAGGGTGATGGCTGCTATTGACGCTCAGCGAGTGGTTGTGTGCATGCAAGTAATAAAAAGCTATTATAAATATAAAGAAATAAGAATTTTCATTAAAGGGTGTGATGCTTCCTCTTTATTTTCCCCAAGGAATCCAGTGTATATTCTGGAACAGAAAAATGTTCCTTTCCTTCATTTTTTTAAGCACTAAGCTTCATTTTATTTTTTTTTTCTTCTTAGCTGAAGACATTTTCTTGCCTCAACTTCTAAAAATATTCAGCTAATGATTTTCTCATTAGCCACCATTACCAGAGCTAAATGGATGCAGTTAAGCCTTTCACCAAATTGAAGTTGCAAAGCAAATGTATTGGTTAGTCTTTCATCGCGTATTTTGCCAAGCCTAAACAAGAGAGTGCTCTTGTGAAAGAAAGCCTGCGTGGCCGAGGTCGCAGGAAAGGTAAAACCAAGGGCCACGGGGACTCTAGGTTACACACAATGTTAAGAACAACAACCTAACTTTTAGAAAATGGTGATAATCTTTAGGAATATAAATTGCTTATAGAATGGTGCTTCTTGAGGTAATACTTAGAAGTTACCTGTTCCCATTTGTGCATATTTTTCAACCAGATTATAGCAGAAATATTCTTCAAGGAACAAGGTGAGAGAATTATCTACCATATCAGGATCTTGGGCCTCTCCAAGGCCATTAGCTAGGCCTGGGAGGCAGGACTAGCATCTTCTGTGGAACTCTTTTATCCTTCTGATGCAAGGCTGACAGGGTCAGCACCACTAGGCAGGAGATGGTGGCAAAGATACATGGGAAAAACATCCCATGGGGAAAGGAAAGGAAAGGAAAAAGAGAGGTTTCAAAACACAGCTCATTCCCAAACTAGAGTTTCTCACATATGTATTGTAACTTCACTTTCTGGGAGGTGGTGTTTGCATGAAAAATGTTTGTGCCCCTCTATCACCTGCTTTGCACAGATGCTGTTTTCAAAAAAACAATATCTTCTTTATTTCCTGAGTCTTGCCACGATCTAGAAGCTATCAGTACCATAGCCTTCAAAGGCAGCACTGAACAGTATGCCATGCAGACCACATAATGTCGTTAAGTTTAAGAAATTCAAAGTACATTAAGCATAATGAGAAGTGTGCTTTAAAAAAGAACAGTTTTTCACACCTCTGGAAACAAGGAAACGTACAGCTGAGAAAGGCTTGAAAGACAGGGGTCAAGCTCAAACTGTGACCCCAATATCCCCAAAGGCTGGTGGTGTTTAGATGCAGAATTTTCCATTAGAGCACTGCTACTGCAGGGAACTCTGAATTTAGCTTCATATACAGCACTGAACTCTCTCAACATCTCCTTACAATGCAAAATCTTGGTCTGGGTCTACCCCTGTTGAGTAGCTCTGGCAAAACCTGAGTACATCAAATTTGTGCTTGGTGAACCTCGTGTTGATTTCTGCCCTCTTCTGGAAACGAACCCGGTGGCACTCATACAGCGACACCAAACTGGAATGGCAGCTGCTGCCGGAAAAATATTTCCTAGTACACACACATAGGCGACGCCAATTATTTTCTGCTTTTGTGACTGGCAAACAGCTTCACCTGTAAAACTACTATTATGTGTGAAGATACAGGATCTGAAATAGTCTATGAAATTGTAAGTCTGAAGCACTCTTGCCAATACAGCAAGGATTTTAAGACCATGGGAAAAGAACTTAAAAAGAAATCACACAGTGACATTTTTACATTCTGTGGTGCAGAGTAAATTTGTTTCTTCTGGCCCTAAATAAGAGGTGGGGCAGTCACACATGGGTCACTGAAGCAAGTAGATATCTTTTCCTACTGGGGTGACATTCAGGAGACTGCTATCACAGGCTTGTCAGTGATTGCTAGATTTCTTCTAAGCTATGATTATCATTATATGACTGTACGGGCTTGTGGGTATGTTGGTCTGCTTGCGAATGAGAGATGGTGGTTTATTTGAGAGCTCTGGGAAAAAGGGAAATAAATCTGTTCAGGAAAAAATAACCGTGAGAATGTAGAAGAAATTATGAATGATGCTATAAAGTTACACAACATGAATGAATGGGGCTGTTACAAAGAGAAGGAACTGTTCTCTCTCAGAAGAAGGCTGGGAGAGTTGGGGGTGTTCAGCCTGGAGAATAGGTTCTGGGGAGACCTTATAGTGTCCTTCCAGTACCTGAAGGGGCCTACAAGAAAGCTGGAGAAGGACTTTTTACAAGGGCATGTAGTGATAGGACGAGGGGTAATGGCTTCAAACTGGAAGAGGGTATATTTAGATTAGGTATCAAGAAGAAACTTTTCACTATGAGGGTGGTGAGGCACTGGAACAGGTTGCCCAGAGAAGTTGTGGAGGCTCCATCCCTGGAGGTGTTCAAGGCCAGGCTGGATGGGACTGGTCTAGTGGGAGGTGAAACTAGATGATCTTTAAGGTCCCTTCCAACCTAAACCATTCTATGATTCTATAAACTTCCAGCAAAGTCCTGCAGGGGCACCTCTATCCCAGGGTGAAGGTATTACCTATAGATGCAAACCTGCAGGTGCTGGGAGCTGTCTGCAGCTCTCTCCCTGGCCTTGTCCTATTTGTGAAGGTTTTCCCACTGCCACTCACATTGAGGTGCACAGGCAGAATTGGCCACATAAATATCAAAGCAGGTGAGGTAAGCTACTAAAACGTTATGACAGTGGCTCATTTGGGGGTATTAAAGAGCACAGTGGGGTGGAGTGAGGCATATTCTCTAATAAAGGACAAGAAAGCAATGTATGGTGCAATACATACTGGTAGCCTAGACAACTGAAGTGGGAATCTCAGTCCCTTTCAAGATCTCCCTGATTGCCTCTCCTCTTGACCATTAAAGGATTTTGTATTGTGGGAAATCTAATAAAAGATTAATATTTACAACTCGTGTTCTTTTGCCTTCCTTTTTGTAGGTCTTGTCCACATGGAGAATTGTGCCAATATTGCTTGGTGAAGGGGTGAATGTTTTTAAGTAAACAAAGTTAAATCAATTTAGATCCTTTGTGAATGTCTAGATAAGAAGGATGGAGAGCCTCTGACTTACAAACTTTCTGATTCTCCCTTCACCACTTGGAATGGTCCCAACAGGACCCAACAGGGCAAAACCCAGCACTTCGAGACTGAACTTTTGTGCTCCTAGTCTGTTCTTTTGCTTCTCTTTTCTTGTTGTCCCATTCCCCCCCAGCAAGCTTAGGAAGCATCATACACTCAGAGAAAGAGTCTTTGATCCAAGAGTATTCACTGAAAGAAAAACTGTCCCAATCTAAAGAACTGATGTATGAGCAAACAGCTGTAATACACTTTCCTATTTAGCTTCAAATCAACATTACGGCTATTTACACATATGATACTGTTTGTCCTGATAAAAAAGTAGTATGCTGCCAAACAGAAGAAAATAGCATGGTTTTGTATCTAAAAGTCAGAGTTGGTATTTCGGGGGTTCTCAAGAGCCTTGGGGAGTTCCTGTGAATTACTGTATCCTGCCTTGCACAAACTACAGGTTTCCCCCATTTTGTTGTTTAAAAAGAATAGTGTTTCCTTCTTTGTGGCTCCTCACACTTCTTTCTATCAGCCCTCACAGAGGTGAACTCTCTTGCAGGGAGAATGAAGAATTTCAAAGCAATTAGGAGGTGGGTGGTTAATCTTCATGAAGCTTCACAACTGGTGTCACTTAGCATTAATCTAAACAACTTCAGCATAATTAGGCCAGTGGTTCTGGCTTTCTCTTTTGTTTTCTGCTGCTTGTAGGTTTAAAGTCTTTGTAGGAAGCTTTAGGTTTCCTGAGCTGGCAGCAGAATGCGTGTTCAAACTGATGTCTGCAATGAGCAGCCTGGTGGAAGCAGGCAGCAGGCTGTTGAGATGACAAGTGGAAAAACTTGAAGCCTGAGAGAAACCCACAGCATACTTTCCAAAAGCAAAACCCCAACAAAACTTTGCTGGCCTCACGTCCTGACCTTTCTTCCTCTGCAAGCGTCATGAAATGCAGGGGAGAAGGTGACTCTGTCTACTGCTGCCTGCAGAGCTGTCCTGAAGCCCTAATGGTGGTGACGGGGAGGAGACGTGGGTCTGAGTCACGCTCTGAGTTGTTTGCAGTATCAAGCTGCGGTTCAGGGAGAGCCTTGTGCGTTGCGGCTTCGTTTCAAGTGGCGTGCTCTCATCATTTGCAGTTGTTTCAAATACCTTGTAAGGGCTGTAATTTTTTCCCTGTTTCCAGGGAGGGAGGAAAGTGACTGCACTACTACACCCAGACACAGCTTCACGAGGGGTCAGCCATAGGTTGCGTGAAACACCAGGGCGCTTTCTCTCTGTTCCCCACTTTAGGGCACTGAGAACTTGTGTGTTTTGCAGACCTGTGCCCAAACCATTAGGCAGCAGTCACTCCCTTCTCCCCAAACTGCTGAGCATTGCTAGCTTACACTCCCCCCACTTTTGCTGCTGCTCCACCAGCTCGGTGTTGACGCAAGTGTCAGCTTATCCCTGAAGAGGTGACACTGCCTTGTTTAACTTCAATTTATTTCATTTTATCTAGAACAAGCATTTTCCTTGCCAGATTTTTTTTTTCCCCTCTCTCTCTCTCCACTCGTCGCCCCATCCCAAAACGGGCTGGAGAGGGATTCATTTCCAGCTGTGCAGGAAAAGAAAGAGAGCAAAACAATTCACAGTGCAGCCAAATTTAAACTGAAAGATGACATTGCATTTACTAAGCTGTAAAGGCATATGAGATGCTGCTCTTTTACTAAGGAATGGGGAAAGGGAAAGCTTAACTCTGCCAATACAAGTAAAGTGAGCTGCAATATCATGAATTTAACAGCATTTTGCATTATACCACGGAGAATGCTTAGCCCCAGATCCAGAAGACAAAAGGGCTGAAGCAGGAGGAAATTTACCCCACGCCTGGGCAAGAGCTTCTTGTTTGCATTGGGGTTAGAAGAAATCCAGTTGTACACAGATGGGACTCACATGACAACAGTTTCACAACAGAAGGGAGTTAGTGGAAAAGTGTATGCTGTTCAGCAACAAGATGTGAGGCAACACTGTAGAAAAGTTTTCTGCACTTACAGTTGTAATTTTGCCCTGAACCAGTTTAGAGCCTATTTAGTTCTAATTTATACTGAGCTCTGCCTGACCTAAAACTGGTCCCTTTTTCTCTTTTCCCAAGTTTTAAACTATGACAGCATCAGGGAAATCAGAGTATAGCCAGCCTTCATTTCAACCAGGTCTTTCTCTCCACTCCTTGGTTAAGATCTGCCCTAATGGATAGGGTGCTTGCCTCAGGATTTACAAGCTGAGCAGGGATTTGACCTGGAGCTCATTTCCCAGTCTGTGCTTCAAAGGAACCTGCAGGACTTGGGGTTATATCCTATCAGTCAGTCTTCCCTTCCTGTCCCTAAACTGGGCCCATCATTCCTCACCTTCTTGCCTTTTGCCAGCCTCATCCTATTGCTCCAGGTGCTTTGCAGGGACCGCCTTGGTCAGCTGTGTGAGACATCTCCGTAAGCCTGGTGCAAGGAGTACTCATGATTTTTGATGCAGAGGTCAGTGTGCAAGTGCAGGCAGACCCAAATGACGGTGACTTGGCCGAGTGTGCGGGAGCCTGTGGATGGCCCGTGCCACACCATCTCTGAAGCCCACCCTGCCTTTGGGCAGGAATCCCTCCTGCCTGTGGGGACGGATCTATGGCTCTGCTTCCAGACTGACTTCCTTGTCTGTAAGACAGCATCAGTTCCCAGAAAACTGCACGTGGCTGTGGCTGAAATACCAAGAGAGTGAATCTGTCTCAGGGATTTGCTGCCTTCACGCTGCGCTCCAGCTGTGCTTTCATGGCAGATGACATCAGCAGCACTCCTCAAGCCCAGCATATAATATTCTTAAAGCAATACAGAAACTAATTAATTCCAAGTGTGCCCCTAATTTCCTGACACAGCTTGTATCTGCCTTTACTTTTGCACATGCAGGAACGAAGCCTTCTTCTTTCTCCTCATCCTAAGTGGTCTTGAAGTAAGCAACATTAAATAAACATGCAAGGTTGTATATATTCCCTACAGACTGCATGGGGTTTTTGCAATGTGGATCTCATTAAGATCAAATGGTCTAAGGGAATAGCAAACCTGGCATTGAGTAATAAAATAATCATGATAGTCCTTGTGTAAGCCAAAGCTTTCGGAGGAATTTGCCACCAGATTCAACATTCCAAAAAGTGTCCTTTAATTTTGCACGTGCAACTGGAGCACTTCATGAATTTCACAGCCTATCTCATGCTGAATACAAACTAATAGGGGCACCAAAAATCAGGAGGCATCAATCTCACCCCAGTCCTGCAACTGTTTGATCAAAACTCAACGGAGTCAATAAGAAGTCTTTTCAGAAAATTCAGCAGTTCCTAGATTATATCCCCAAAAAGAATCCCAAGCAAGACTACATCCTTTTTAGGGCTTATTTTAGATCCAAATCCATTTGAAACACTCTTAAGAAAAGTCAAATATGTCACAAAGGTTTCATGCCTGTTTTGGCACAATAAGAAATGGATTTGGTTAAATTGGCATGATTTCACCAGAAGTACACTGTGGTACTCTGACCCTGAGCTGTTTGCCCATCATCACAAAAGGCAAGTTTACCACATTTTCTGGAGCTCAACATGTAGCTGTGAGCCCCACTCTGCCCATGAACTTGTTTCTTGAACTCCACAGACAGCTGTAGCACAAGACCGTGTATTGCTGCTGCCATCGTCGCCTTCATAATGATATGCGGTGGTGGAAAAAAAGCAGTTAATAAATTTGCTACAAAATTCAGATTGAAAACGAAAAGCGAAATATCAACTTGGCATTAATGTCGTGGGTTTTCCTGTATTTTTTCCATCAAATAGTTATATTTCTTTTGCTCATCCTGTGTGTCATTCAGCTGTTTGCTTGAGGCTGCACTGAATGAATGAACATGAATGAAGCTCCAGGAAATGCAATGTTCCAGAGTTTCTGCTTTTCACAGTGGTGGAAAAAAGCTTAGAAATGCGAGTAAAATGATTGCTACAGGGATAGCAACTGTAAAATAAAGAGAAGGGTAACCACTATACCGTACCAAAAATTGTCTAGGGTGTTTTCTTCTAAGCTGAGTGCAGCCATTCTGAGGCTCTCACTTAGGATTTTGGGGTGTTTTGGAACGATGACTACTGCAGCACGTTCGATAGGGTGACTTTGACACTTGAGAAATGTGGGGAGACTAAAGGAACACATCAGCTGATATCTGATGGACATTATTACCCTGCATGTTGTTTTACCTGCCTTCTAGTGTCCTTGCCTGTAGTCACTCACAGTTAAGAGTGTCCTTTCCATGAGATTACAGCACATTTCTATACAGCTCATTCTACACAATATGCATTTGGTGGAGTCAGTCTGCAAAGATGCTTTAATTTAGGTCACCCCGCCTGATGCCTGTTTCTTTTTCCTGCAATTTTGAGGGGTTCCTGATGTCATGATCTGGCGTCACTCTGCACTATAAAGTATCAATGCAGCCTTCTACACAAATTATATTGTTAAAGATTCCTTTACAGCTTTGGGGTTCAAACATGGATCTTCCAGCCCCCACAATCACAACGCTTCCAGGCCAGCTGTGAATTAGGTGAATTACCTCAAGCTTATTAGCTGCAGCACGTCTCCTTCCAAGTAATTAATGGGGAGGAGGGAAGCTATGTTTTTTCCAGACTCCTGGAGTGAGGTAAGGGTTGGCTCCTCTCCGTTTCAGTGCAGAGATGGCCGGAGAGGTAGCTGCCCACACAAGCCTTGGTTAAGTGACGTGAGGTGCAGGCTCCTGGCCAAGGGAGCAGCCTGTTGCACAACTTACCCCATGCCACAAGAGCACTAAGGAAAGAAAAGCAGGGTTGGTGGTAGAGAGAGTGTGTGAGGCTGAAACCATGCTGCCACCAGGAGAGGTAGCATGCCTTGTTGGCAGCCAGTGGCTTGTGCGGGAGAAGGTATGTGATTGACAACCCCATCGTCCAGCACTGGGCTCCAGTCATGAGCTTCTAGGAAACTGTCGCAACTCTTAATTGCATTTTTTTTTTTCCGCCCATTCCCAGGGTTTTGCATCATGATGGACAACATAATTTGCCAAGCGCTTGTTCCATGTCCACCTTGGGTTGCGGGTACTCCTGGTCTGGGATTTTCCATTAGTCACAGTGCCAAAAATGCCTTTGCTTGAGTGGGAAATTACCATCAAGCACATGGAGGTCTGATCCCACGACTGGGACTACTCCTCACTAGAAAGATAAACAGTAACTTGAGACACACCAAAGGCTTCTGTGTGAGGTGAAGAAGAAAGTCTCTCTCCGTTCCACTGGATTTACCAATACTCTTGTAAAAAACACTGGCAGATGGTTTAACTACACAGACACAGCCCAAAGTCACATCCATCATAACCAGGTAGGTGGTATAACATCTGTTGGCTTCAGAAAGGTCATGAGCCAGCCCTGAGGAGGACCACCACCCTGTTATCCATTTATGAAATGATGCATCTGAAGGGGTGATGAGCAGGACAAGTGGGAACTGTCACCTGTGGAACTGGAAGTGTGACCTCCTTGCCAGTCACGAGGAAGTCAGCACCAATGGTCTAAACATCTGAGGGACGCAAAAGCACAAGGCGTAAGCAGGGATTAAACTGGTAATAATGAGGAAAATGCAGCAAATATTTCTGGGCATTTGGCGTACCGCATTTGGCACAAATTTCAAAAAGAATTCATTGCATTCAGCAGTTCAAGCACACAGATATGTGATCTCCAAGGTTTTATCACATTTCTACACTTATATTATTTTTTATTCCAAAACTACTAGTTTATGAAACCCTTAAATGGTTATTACACACATTACATTATCTTAAGTTCAGTCTTCCATGAATGCAATCAAGCCCTAGGCTATGGTCTATATTAAACTTCAGCTGGACTTACTCCCTCCTCCCTATATTTTTCCATTTTTTGCTGATGCTATAAGATTTGGTTTTCTTTTCCTGGAATCTTGTTATTTTTAATTAAAATAAATACTTTCAATGTATCCTTTCTCAAATAATGCAGACTATCTAAAGAATGCTAGAGCAGTTATTTTAATTCACTTCCTTCTAAAACTTCCATTGTAGTTGGAACATGCTTTGAGCCACTTCTGAAATTCCTGGTTAGTGCTTTCCCCCGTCAATATTTTGCTCTGTTTCCTTCACTGTTTCCTTTCTCAAGAGCTATCAGGCAGACCTGTGAAGTTTGAGGTTAGCGCAGATAAGATGCCTTGGTGTCTCTCAGGGGAGGACTGCGTGTTATCACGATTGTTCTGCCCTTGTACTGGAGCACACCTGCAACATCAACAAGTGCCTAAGGGCTCTTCTATGGTGGGACATGTCATAGAGGTGAGATCAGGTTGAAGACTTTTCCTCTCATTAACGTAGCTGTTAATTGACACCATTGTCTATGGTTTCATGATCTGTTGCAGGGAGACTATGGTTAGACTCAATGATATTGAAAAGATACTTGGGCCATCTAGAAATGATAGTATTTGCTTTGATTCACTCCTTGCTTAGGTTGCAGATAGTATTTGCAGGCCTCTGCCATTCTGCAGCTAAATAATCTTTTCCCTATTAAATAAGTATGAAATTATTCTATCAAAGAGATGCACAGTTTTCATCTCTGCTAACCAACCCCCGTCCTACATGTGAAACACACAATGGCAACAGAGAAGTTCTAAAATGTTACACAGTTCATTTACAGAGTGATGCAATTTAGGTAAATAGGAAATGTTTAAGGGAAAGCCAGAGATGATACAAAAATATCGTGACTTGGGGCTGCCATGGCATCTAAAATTGATGAATGCTTTTGCTGCAGTTCAGAAGCATCATCTGACTCGGGTCAAACATGGGCCTGTTGTTGGAAGCATAGCTCATGCTTTTTTCAAAGCATAAGCTCCTGCTTGCACTGCTGAGATGAAAAAAAATTAGGTGTGGCTTGGTGTTTACAAAGCTTTCCCATGGGATTTCGTGCTCGTCTAAAGCTGAATTTGATGTGAAATTCCTAGGAAACCTGGACAGGTAGGAGTCATAAGGCTGAAGTAATTGCTGATTGCAACTTGCTGAAAATGCCAAGGACAGAGGTTTTTGAAGCTAATAGCAAAGTTCAATTCAGTTATAATTCCATGTCACTGAAAGCTTTGTCTAGGAATTTCCTGAGATTTCTGAATAGGTGTCATAACATTAAGGAATCTGATAATACAGTATAGTTTTAAAGAAATCTGCACACTCGTGATGCTTCTTCATTAAAACCTGTAATTGCTTGTAAGGACACAAGGTAAGCAGCTGAAAAAAAAAGGAGGCTACCATAGCGAGCTACTCGTCAGAGCAACCAATCCTCTCCACAGAGTGCCTGGCGGGATGCAACCCAGCAACAGCCCAACTCTGGAAAACCTCATGTTTTATACTGTGGGCAGCTGCAAGTGTTTCGTGATGCTAACCACAGGTTTGTGGCCTCAGAGGCAGACAAACACTCACCCTCCAGCTCTGAGACAGTCTACAGGTTTCTAGTCCAGTCCTGAACAACAGGGACCCCACCTGGTGTTCAAGAGCTGCTTGGGCCTCACTGTGCTCTCCTCTGTACGAGGAGGAGGCAATGTTGGCCACCTCTCCCTCCGTCTGCTTCCCAGCTGCAGCTCCAGTTGCCTCCATGCTTACGCATTTCTCCCCGTTCCCCTCACACACTGGGTCTCTCCCCAGCTTTCCAAGATGTGGGTTTTCAGCCCAACCGCCTGCACCTTCACTTTCTCTAAACACCCTGGCCCTCTGTACCACCCTCTGTACCACCCTCTGCACCACCCTCTGCAAGCCCCAAGAAGCCACTGCAGGAAAACACTGTGGTGGCATCGCAGTTCCTTTCCTATGAAGCAGTGAAACGGCAGTTCCCTTCCTACTGCCTCTGAGAGTCCCTCTGTCAGCTTTGCTAGGCCCCCTGTTCCACCTCCCGGGGTGGGCTTCGTCTCTTGAGTTTTTGGATGAAAATGAAAATTGTTTCCTCCCATCTCACTCCTTACCACGTGCACGAAACGACAGATCATTCTAATATTTGTGACCCCCTTGAAGGTTTACGTGCCACTGCATCTTCCCTAAACTAAGCACCTCTAGCTGTCTGCAGGAGAACATGGGTAATATTTTCTAATTATCTTGTGGCTCTTGTTTGGCTCCACCCTTCACAAAGTGACAAGGACAATGCATATTCCTGCCAAGGCCTCCTCAGGTCCAAGTAGGAAATTCGAGGGATGAATCCGTTTAGTTTGAAGTGCCTTTTCTCACTGTTAACACCTCCTTCAAGCTCTTCTAAAAATACTGGCATAAAATCAGGCCTCTGACAGTGCGGTTCAACTGGTTTACTTTTCTGGAGGGAAAAAAGCCATTGCTATTTGCCAAAAAGGGCTGAAATGCACTAATTCTTCACAGAAACAGGGCCACTAGACCTTGTAGCTGCCCAGGGGAAAAAAAAATGCAGTAGTTTTAATGACAAAGGAGAGGTAAATATCGCTGGTAAAGCCGTACCCATCTCTAAAGGCATGTCTCCTCTGGCTGCAAAAATCTAACTTTCATGACCTCTTCCTTCTGTCGTGTTTTGCAGGCAAGCAGCTGGTTCCGATTAGCCTGCAGGAATGCCGTCCCTGGGCTGGTGCAGAAGCGAACGTGCCATATGAAACCTGCAGCCTGCATGAAGAAGCGAACGGAGTGTCCTGCAAAGATCGTTGAATAATGATGACTAATGATCCGCTTCCTACCAACATAATCGATCCGGAGACATTATCTGATTGACTTGTGTTTTTTCAGCTTCCCTTTTAAAGCAAATGTGCTTTAGAGCACAGAAGCCACTGGAGCGACCCAGGGATAATGTGTGTTACACTATTTTTCTTCTTAAAGCAGCATTAAAATTATCAACAAAGTACAGTGTTCCCCAAGTCAGAAATAACTGTCTAGAGGCAAAAGCTAATACATTCTCTTTCTGTGTCCTGTCCCAGGTATTAAGAGTCCTTATAACCTTGTTGACATCACGCTGTGCCACAGACAAAAAATGTGTTAATTATGGAAATGGGATGATTTAATTCATTTCCACATGCGTTTAACTTCCACTCTGTTGTTCCTGTTTCAGACATACAGAAAGGCTTGTGTGTCTGTCATCTGATCTGGTTTTTGATCAGTACTGGATTGGTTTGTCTAATTAAAGGCAACATCCCTCTCAGTAAACCTTGCATTGTTAATCATCAGCAAAGTCATGCTGAAGTAACACATATGTAACAGCAGGGATCCAAACACACATGATTTTGTGAAAGAGAGCTGGCCAGTGGACGTGCCACACGTATGTTTAATATATCTGGGAACGTACTGAACAGCCAAAAGGAAGAATGTTAATTTTCTTTTGTCTCACATATGAAAATGGAGATCTTTCAGAGATAAGATACCAACTTTATGGATGGCTAGCTTGAATTTGGCATTAGAGAGGGAGAGTCAGTAGAGTATGGGAGAATCTTTTTCAAAACCGAATGAGTTAAAAAATTCCCTTAAGCATTGTTTTAAAAATGGAAATATGTAATAGCTATTTTATGTCGACATGTTCATTTTTCATGTATTATTTCTCATGTTTGAAACAGGCAATTTTCAGAAGAGAAGTATACATACCACTTTTAATTGTCCACAGGCATAAAAACTGCCAAGTCTAAGAGTGAAAAAGTAACACAGGAGAAAAAAATAGTGGGATAATCTGCAAGATAAGAAAAATAAGAAAAAAGGAAGTTTCGTGCCCTTGCAGATGGTAAATAAGCTAAAGATGGTAAATAAGCTAAAGAACAGCTGGGAAATAACAACCTTTTCTTCTGTTTTCACAAAACTTTCATATTTTCCCCCCTGGAAGTTCCAGATGCCTTGGGAGGCTCCTGAAAACCTCCCCAGGGCAGGGATCGGTCAGGCTCAAGTGTCTGAGCTCTGCAAACACACCCGCATCCAGGTCTCCCTTGTAAGAGGCTTGAGCAGGATATCAGAGATCACACACGAGCTTAATAACAGACAGGCATATTTTATGCATCGTTATTCTGGAGCTTCAGGAAACCCAGCTTGGAAAATTATGCTGAATCTCCCCAAAGAGTTTTTCTGGTTTTGTATGTAAACTGTCCTACTAAGAGAAGTGTAATCTAGACATGGGCCGAAGTCCTAAATGTAAACTGGCTCTAGGACGGGTACGCGGTTCAATTAATAGGTTTCAGTGGGTTTCTCAGGGGTTACCACTGACTGCCCTGTGAAAGAAGTTATGGGGAACAGACCATCTCGTCGGACCATTTGATTTCTATTTTGAGCCATGGCATTTTGTCATCTGCCCAAGAATTTATGCAATGTCAGACGAATGCTATCAGATCCAAACAACTGATGATCAACCTTTTTCCGGACCAGTTTTGGAAGAAGACCCTACAGCTCAGAACCATTCTCAGAATCGTCCTCTGGGGACCAAAGGACAAACTTCAGACAAAACCATTTTCCTCCAGTCTTGTCCTAAAAAGGCTGCATTTTGTCTGGGGTGGCTGTCCATGACCACTGTTTGAACACAAGAGGATGGCTGCAGTTTCGAGTCTCCGTTGCCTGCATGATGTTCAGATTCACAACAGTAATGAAGAGTTATTTTCTTTCAGACCCTCTACATTGCAAACCGCAAAATACTAAGACATCACTGTCGGATCCTGCTCTTGTTCCTATTAACAGAAATTTCACTACTATTCTCTGTGACAACAAAATCTGACTGGAAATGTGCATATTTCAGATACACCTGGACATAAAGGATTTATCCCTAAGTTGAAGTGACAGACACTTCCACAGTGGCACAGAGCTCATTACATCTGACACACACAACCAAAGTGAGAAGTGAAACAAACACGTTCATTTTACATTTTCTACTGGTAAAGCATTTCCTCTTCCTAATAGCAGGTTTGATCATCTTCCCATTGACATCAATAGCGTGTTTGCTATTACTTAAAGATGAAATAGCATTAAATGTTTGTGTGTGTATATTTGTGTGCAGGCATGTATTCAGGCTTTTGCTGTGAATGAAAAAAAAAGATGTATATGATGGTAGGACGTCCAGACACAGGTCTTCTGCCTTGCCAATGTATTTTAGCAATGTTCATGAGACTGGTTTGGTCTCATATAAGGCAATACTGTCTTTTCTTGAAGAATCTATTGCTATACTTTAGTTACATACCCAGACACAGGAACTACAAGACAACCTGCACAACCGCTCCCAAGAAAGGTCATGCTCTATATGTAACCCTTTGAATACTTACACGCTGGGGTCAGCAGTTGAGCTTAATATCTGTATTCCACAATGACATTTCACATCATATGTATTTGCATGATTAGAAGCTAATCCCGTTATCAGATTTCTAAGAAATACACAAGCACTTCCTCCAGGCTCCTCTGGTCTTAGAAAACAAGTTATTGTCTATTATTTGGCAGCAGGGGAAGATGACCTCTGTCATAGACACTGGAGATAAGAAAAAGCTTCTCTTGGGAGAAAGAGCAGCTGCAGGACAGTCCGTCCAACAAGAGAAATCTTTAAATTTTTTAGTAATGAAGACTGAGGCTACCCAAAGCCCAGGTTTGCAAAAAAGGAATTGAGTGGCAACGGGAAGGAGCTTGTGATTCTCCCAAGATTGCGCATGTCTGCAGCAGAGCTGGAGGAGCGCTCTGCCTGACGAACCGGGGCGATGACAAGGACATTGCAGGCATGTGGTGGCATCGCCTGGCTGCTCGTTCCTCCCTCCAAAACCTCCGGGGGGGAGATAGAAAGGGGAATTGGCCAGCCCTGCCAGAGGCTTTTCCCCCAGACTCCTGCCTAGCAAAGGAAAGCTACGAAATAATTATCAATGAGAAAATGAAATGCCTCGTATTATCCCTCCAGGCCCAGATGTCCAAATAATAAAGGAATACTAGAGATACTACTAAAAATGCTGTCTCAAGTTCATTCCTGCTGTAACTCTGCCACAACCAATGGAGGCAGACCTTCAGTAGTGGAAACTAACTTATTATGTCCAAAAAACAGAGTTAATAAGGTATACAAAGTGTCGTATTACATGGATCTTGCAGTTAGAACTAATGTCCTTACCTTGTAAGAGAACAAATACATCTGACAGATAAAGTGAAGGCCAAAAACATTAATGCTAATTAAAATGGCACTCAAAGCAGACTATTACTCCACTGCTCAGGCTGAAACGCCTGCTCAACAGCAGCTTCACCTCGCTGGGGGGACCACCAGCCCACGCTCTTCCGGCAGGAGTAAAACTACACCAATGGTGCGTCTTTGCCTGGTTGTCGGATAATGCCAATGAAGGTTTTCACTTGCACACTTTGGATGCAAGCTAGACTTTCAGTTTTCCCACAACTGAATCTCTCACTGAAATCCTCTCAGGTTTCAGATGAATTCTGCCTGTGGCTGTGATCTGGCCCAGGTTCGTGTGAGACAGAACATGCTCACGACGGAGACCTTGTCAGCATGCTCCCTCGCTGGTCCCAGCAGCTAGGGTCCAGTGCCACAAAAAGGAAGAATAAATCACTTGTGACTTCACCTGTTCCTAGGTGGTATTCCTGTTCTGGTTGTGCTGCAGAAGGGACGATGGCCAGGCAGAAAACTGGAGAGGCTTCAGTGCTACACGACAGGTACACATCCGACTTTGCAAGGGCTCTAAACCGCAGCTCTTAAAAGTATTTTTGTGATGTTATTCACAGTCAGCACAGAGGCTGTATGTAACAGTTCAGAGCAAAGCAGACTGAGAGTTTTACTGCCTGCCCTCAGCCTATCTTAGGTGGATAAAACAGCGCGGGTCCTGCTGCCCAGACCCAGTGCTCCCACCACACCTCTGGTCTCGCAGTCTCATGCTGCAGAATGACAGCAAAGTGGTAAGAAAAAACAAGCTTTTCTATCTGGTTAAGCTTTTCTATTTGGTTAACACAGGATTTCCCCACAAAATTTAGTGAAATCTATATCCATACACAGTGGTGGCGGGACTGCCCCTGTCTCAAGCTTGTTTCTACACCCCAAAGTGAAACTCCCAGGTGTGTCTCAGGACAACCTCTGTCTTGCCCCACTCGTCTCCTTCTGATCACTATGAGGAACTTCCCCACTCTCCCAACAGTGCTAACAGCCCAAACTGCCTGGCTTTGCACCGTTATCAGGGGGCTGACATGGTGTGAACCTTTACCTTTTAACAGAAACATTCCAGCAGCATCCTGTCTGCAAGCTCGTATTCCCTGGCTTCCCCCTAAGAGTAGCCTGCCTTGGGGAATACCTCACTCCACACCCTTTCCCAGCTCACTGAAACTGAAACGTTTTTCCCAAAAGGCATCCCGAGTCCTGAGCTCAGAAAGCACACACAGTTCATGGAAAAGTAGAGGTGCTGGATGTCCTGAGTCCTGGGTGAATGTCAGCAGCTGGCCAGTTTGTCATCTGTTTTAAGGCAATGCTTATTTGCTCTCTGATCCCAGGGTTCAGTTCATGTTCAGCCCAGAAGATGAAAAATAATATTCTGTATAAAATGGAGCTGCCTTTCCACATGCAGCTTAGCTGGAAGAGAAGGCAGTTAAGTGCGGTAAGAAACATCTACTTGTGTTGGAAATTAAATGTCAAGTTGAAGGACAGTACTTCTGTATTTCACAGAAGTGTCACATGACATGTTTGTATATACTAACTTCATCCTAATTACTTGGTACCACAATTTTTTGTGTGCGTGTGCGTGGGTTAATTTTTTGTGTTTTTTTCCCTTTTTCTTTTTCTCTTTTTTCCCCTTCCCCCCCCTTTTTTCCTTTTTTTTTTTTTTTTTTTTCTCTTTTTTTCTGTCAAGGATGAAGCTTTAAAAACTCCATTGTGGTGGCAGGAAAACCCTGGTTTTGGCAAGCCCAATGGCTTGACAAGGCAACACACGTGACCTAATTTTACAGACAGCTTTGTGTCTCTTGTTTAACAGCTTGCAAATGAGTGCACATGAAGAAAAACAGCAGCCACTGGAGTATGAGTAATCCAGCCGGGAATGCGGTTTGTTACGGGGATGAAGAGAGTGCCTGCTCGCAGCATGCATCACGCACGGCAGCGGCCCGCAGCGTGGGACTACCCTGCCGAAGGGGGATGAGAGCTGGCCGTCACATGGGGCACAGTGCTGGGCGCACTGGTTTTGCTGGATGGGAATGGGAGCAAGGGGCACGGGGGTTGACTGACCCCCAGCTGCTAGATCCTGCCCCTTCCCCTCATACCCTGCACCTCTTCTTGTGATGCACCTTGTGGGCTTGGCATTATGATTTGTTTTTTACCCCCTAGAGGGCCTATAAGTCCCAGCCTTGCCTCTCCTGCTTTCTACAACCATACAAGCACATTATCCTAGATAGGCTTGGTCCTGGGATCCAGCCTGTCATTTCAAAGAAAATATAGCTTGCACTGAGTTCTTTTAAGAAGCAGACAATGCCAAACTAGAGAAGAGATGTGGTAAATACAGAAATACAGTGTTACAAGAAAAGAATAACCAAGAGTACCCCAAAACTACTCTGCAGTGACTTCGCAGTAGTGGTCCATTAGTACAAACTTTTCTGAGTGGCACACAGCAGACATGAATAAAGAGATATACTTCAATATATTTTTAGAGTTAACCTCTTAGAAGTTAATGTCAGATAGCATTACTAGTCTCTGTCCCCAAAGACACTGACTAGTTTTCTGCTGTGAGGATGCAGCATCAGATAAGTCACCAAGGAACACATGAACTGATCTCTTTTGCTGCCAAACCCAGCCATGCCTGGGAGCTGCTCTCAGCCACCCTGATTTTCTGCAGGACCTGCATGACTCCTGCAGAGGCTCAGAGCTCTCCGGGGTGTGGAGAAGCCTTTCTCTAATCACCAGCAGTTGGCTGTGGGACCTACGCCCCTCCTTCATGTTCTCATGGGTACTCTCCCAGAGAGAGGACTGAGGGCTAATCTTTCCTGAAGACTTATCCTATGAGTCTTGAAAATTGCTATTTTTCTACTCTGTTATTTTCTGATATAGACCTGTTGCTCCCAGGTTGCCCAACAATTTTATGAGTATCGTCACAGAAATGGTCTGTAATTACCACGGCCGTGGGAATCCTATATCCCTTTTCCTCATCTTTCAGTCTCTGTCCATGATGGATATCTCAAACAGCTGTGGCAAAAGTGTGACATTTAACATCCCCGTGTCCTGGTAGGAACAGTGGTTGTTGGACTACAGTAAGGCACATTGCCCCCTGATTTTTGATGTTACTACTGTAATAGGTGGTCTACCATGTTGGCTGCTGTTCCCAGTGCAGCAGGCCGAGGCCTAAGAGTCATCTCAGTATGGGCCCTCCTCTTTTTTCTCTCTGTTTTAAAAGATTTTAGATGCTTGGTGTTATGGGGGCTAACTTTCATATTAGGGTTCAGTTTATGAGAAATTGGAGTTCTGATAAGCATTGGATAAAAAAGATGAAGTGAGTATCTTGCACACACATGTACTTTGGTACATGTTTAGTTTTTTCAAGCTCGCAGGTGTCATGTCTAAATGTAGGCTGAGAAATAGGTCCTCCTTACTAGAAATCTACAAATTATGTTACCTGTTGTTGTGGTTTAACCCCAGCTGCCAGCTAGGACCAGGCAGCCACTTGCGCAGTTCTCCCCCTTGCCCAAGAAGGGCAGGGAGAAGAGGAAGAAAAGGAGGGGAAAGGGAAAGGAAAAAACCTCATGCGTTGATATAAAGAGGGTTTAATAGAAGAAAAATGGAAAAGGAAAATAAGAATAACAATAATAATGATGATGATAATGATGATGATGATGATAATAATAGTGATAATAATACTACTAATAATAATAATGACACAAGTCAGTCTCACCACGCAGTGATTACAGATTCCTCCCCTGGCCAACCCCCATTTATACGCTGAGCATGACGTCTATGGTATGGAATATTCTATTGGCCTTGGTTGTTCTATCTATGCTCCTTCCCAGCTTCTATGGGAAGCTGAAAAGAGTCTTTGAAAAGTATAAACATCACCTAACAACAACTAAACCGATATGCATCATTGACCTTTCTTTCACAGCAATGACTAGAAAAAAAATTAACCCTTTCCCAGCTGACACCTGTAGACTACAACACCGACCATAGAAAAAAATGGATGGCTGCTTGCGAAACAGGTGTATGTATTAATTTTTAAACCTAGACTTTCTAGATATCATTAGCATGTGGAAGAAATAACTAAAGCCTTGGATTAGGCTTCTGTTTTCCAGAAGTCATTATACTGTGAAGAAATACTAATACTATCCTGGGGGCTGTTTCCAACAAGAGTGCTTGCAAGGATTTAATCTTTCTTTTTTCTTACGTTATGAGGCCCAGATAGGAGCTAATGTTTCCATAAAACATCAAGATATTAAAGAGAGAAATTTGTGACTGATCACAACACGGGTCTCAGTATTAGTTTTGAACTTGTCATTTAGTTTCAAGTAGGTTTCTGATTAGGGGAAATGGGCCACCACGCACAGTAAGGTGCTTTTCCCAGCATTTGTTTTAATCCCTTTTTACATATTGAATTCTTTATTTATGTTAAATTAACTCTGGCATTCAGAATGTTGTTCTGCTTATTAAAAGGCTCTGGCAACAAAAAGGTGGTACGTGGTCTACAGTAAGAATTTGAGGATTGATGTCCAGATGGCTCTTTATTGTATTTTTAAGCTTGAGGTTCCCAGATGTCTTGAGACTAAAGCTATATCTAGAGGTATGTTATAGTTTGAGGAAACTCATAGCAATTTGTTGTTGTTTAGACAATCATTCTATCACCCAATGACCCCTCCCCGCCCCGAAAGGGGAATCAGGGAAAGAAAGGAAACATAAGGGTTGAAATATAAAGAGATTTAATAGGATAATTGACAATAATACTGAAGAAGCAGCATTGATCCTGATAGTAATATAAGATATACAAGAATTATACTCGGCCAATTATATCACTCCCAGCAGGGGACAGCAAATGTCATACACTGTGAGCACTGCGGCTTTGGGAGGAAGGGAAGGGCTCAGGGGTCTGGCATTGGGACAAGAAGTTCTCTGGACCACCATCATCAAGGAAGAGAGAGAACTACACAGCAAACTTTCTAATTTAGATCAAATGTGACGTTCATGGTATGAAACAAACCTGTTGGCCAGCATGGGTCAAGTGCCCAGGCCTTGCTCCTCCTCATCTCTGCACCTGACAAAGCTCAAAAACACTGAGACCTTGAATCCCACATAACCTAGCTGGCTATAAAGTAAATATTTTCATGAATTCAGACACTAGAGTCTTCTAAAAGTGCAGTTTTCCATACCATTAGAAGAGAAATCAGTCCTGTGTTGCTCAACCCAGGACAGGGTAGTACTAAAAGTTATGTGTTGGTTTAAGACTGTGATAAACAAAAATCCCCCTTCCCTGGCTCCCCTACATCTGCTCCTCAGGAGAGCCCAGCACTGTCCCTGCCTCGGCCACTGGCACCACGGAAGAGTTGGGAAGAGCTATGGGGCTACTGCGAGGGTGGTGGGTACTCAAGGTGAGGATTCAGAGTAGGAGAATGCAGCAAGAAAAGCCATCAGGCGTGGATTAAGCACCGTCCACAACCCGCTTGACCTTGTTTCTTTGTATTTTCTGATTTTGGCTTTTGTCGCCCTTCACTTTCTCCCTTTCCTTTTCCTAACAAAGTATCACCAAAAATCTAGGACACAGCCTCACCCACCGCACAAACCTAAGATCTAAAAATATGCAGCAAGCCACACAAGATCCTAACTTAGGCAACCAGGCTTTTCTCAGCTTTTTTTATTCCATTTTTTTTCTCCCAGCATGAATTCCAACCTTAATCATAGCCCTTGCTTTAACTACAGTAGTTTTAGATCTGGTCTGGTGACCTCTGTAAAACCCAAACCTCAACATCATCCGGTGTTGTGGATTTTTAGAAACAGAAACTCTGGTTCAGTGACATTAAAGCAGAAGTTCCTCCCTGGTTTCTTCAAATACCATGATACTGCAAATTCCAACACTAGCAATACTCTAAATCTGAAGCTTAGGCCATTGATACCTATGAAACTCAGGTCAAAATAGGTTGGGAATAATGGTAGTAATAACTTTCAACATATCTGGTGACTTATTTTGAATTTCTTCCTCTGTCCAATTATTTACCTGAACAAACACCTAACATTGTTCTCAGTCTAAGTCATGCAACACACATGAAACCCAGATTTAAAAGTAATTGTGGAAAAAAGTTTTACTGCTACCAGTCCTAAAGCAAGAATATCTCTCAATTTTAAACTCCTTTTTTTGCTTTAACATTTTAGTATCCCTTTCTCAACCCTAATCCCAGTATATACATGAAAGACAAAAAAGTAATTGGGGGATTACTCTAAACAACTCTGTCACCTCAGTTCTTCAATTTCTTGAAGACTGAATCCTAATTATAAGCCCCAGACTTAGCTTATGGACCACTAAAAATGGAAGACCTAAAAACATCCCTGTAACTGATGCCTATTTCCTCTCAGCTGCATTTGGAAACTTGTCCTGAACATCCTCGTAAGAGCTGACCATTCATTTCTAGTTGCCTAAATCCCATTCAGAATCTTGGTCATTGTTCTGTAACAGCAGTGGTTTTCTGAACAGGAAAATGTGGACTCAGGCTGATGCTAGCTCTCAGCAGAGCACAGCTGATCCTTCCTGAATTCCCTGTTTCTCCATGCCTCTAGTTTTTCCCCATCTCCCTAACTCCTAAAAGTAGCTCTAGGCAATACAAAACTCAAAATGTTAATGTACTCTTGGGACATATTCGAGCAACAGCCACAAATGCATTCTGCTCTCGGGTCCTTCCTTCCTCTAGATCCCATCCATATTTCCCTTACTGATCCCTCGCCAGAGCTACAACTCTGGTTTTAGTCTAGTTTTAGTCTTAGTGCTAGCTCTCTGAACCCTGTGAAACTTTTGCCTTAACATTCCCAATTTGCACTAATGGGGGTGGGTGGGGGGGAAGACCCCTGTGTAAATATTATCTTTTGTTTCTTCTCTGGTTTTCTTCCCTGAAATGCTAACACTGATCCCAAATTCTACCCTGATACTAGCCATAGTCCAGAATCAACTCTAAATTTAAGACATGTCTGTTTCTCTGAGAAAGATGACTGATCAGGTTCTCAACCCCCGCCTTAGAATAAATCCCATGACATCTGAGACCCACAAATCTAAAAGAGTTCAGCAATGTATTTTTGGACAATTGCTTAGTGTAGGAGTCAATTGTTCTCCCACACTTGTACCTTCAATTCTCATTCAATGCCTTGCTTTTCATGCAACTGGGGCTCTATATAACATCATAATGGTTATGTTAAACATGTAAACCATGATACTCTTAGTGGGTGCTTATTTAAAGTACAGGAGCTTGCACAAAGTGAAAAGGCAAAGAAAGAAGGCTGAGGCCTCCTATTCATCCAGCTAGAACAAAAGGAAAGCTCTGCTGCACATCAGGAAGGCCTTCTGGTAAGAAATGTGGAAGCGTATATTGCCCTTAGGTGGGTACCACCACAGAGAGAGCTCCGGAGAGGTCGAACAGTGACTCCTGGCGTGCTGGCCATAGGTGACTGCCCCCTGGGAACCTGTGACTCGGAGAACAAAGGGTTTGATGTATGGCCTTGACATAATTAAACAGGCCACAACTCAAAAGGATTGGAAGTACACAGGAAGTGTTATTTCTGCGATGCATATGGCAACTTAAAGTGATACAAATGAATGTGCTAAATATATAAACTTAACATAGGATAGCGAAGGCATCCTTTCTCAAATTGTCAACCACATGCTTGAAGAAGGATATGGTATTGAACTGTATTAAGTGACTTTTACAGATCCCAGCAAGAGAAAGGTGGGAAACAGTTTAAAACTTAAGGAGAACCGAAGGATTGATTTTAGAACAATTGTCCCAGTAAGCCATCACATTTCTCTGAAATGCTGAAGTGTTTTGACTGATCCTATTCAGCTACATACAATAGTCACCTATCTGACACAAGTTACTTCATAGGGAAAAAGCAAACAAGCATTTGCCATGGATGGTAAGAAAAGGTGGTCTTCCAGATTTTCAGATCAGGCACCAGAGAGATGATGTAGTCCAGTCACAGGAAATCTCTTTCAAATGTTCCTTCCCCCAGGACAGAAGAAAAATTGCTTCCTTTTCCTATGCCCTTGTCATCCAGAGGTCAGGGAGAAAGTCTAATGAAAGGAAAGCACCCCTGGTTTACTTGCATTTACTACACTTAGCATGCTCATGTTTGGATTTCAGCTGTGCAATATGTCTTCTCTAAGGTCAGTGCTAGAAAGTTTTCTATATTGTCTGGACAATAACATAAGCTTTTGTTTAGACAGATGTCTCATTGTGAAGAGTAATTTGCAGAATATTTATACAGTTTCATTTACTTCATCACTGAGGTATAGCGTACCGACTGTTTTTAACCACAGTGAAAAGATTGTGGTATTGCCTATAGCTGTTAAAAAAATGTGATTTTTTATAGCAACATTCCTCAGAGGAAGATTTTCAATGATGACTGAGTTTTTTTTCATTTTTTTTCTGTTTGGAGGCTCTCTTAGAACTCAAATCCAAGGAAAAAGGCCTGTTTTAATTTTATATTTTAAAAAGATAAATTGAAATCGAAAAGGAGAATTTACTAAGTGTACATTGTTTCGAGAACAAATACATAGGAAATTTAATTCTGGATCAGAACAAAGGATTTCCTGTTGTGAATCTCTACATATGCTTGTTTGTTAGAGTGAAACAAAACTTTCTGTGGCTTGTTCATTAACGCGGGGAAAAGTAGATCTTGTCTTTCATCTTGGGATGTAAATAACATCTCTCAGTGGATGAGTCTTCTCCTGTTGGCATTGCATGTGGGAAAATCTGCCTCCATTTTGGATAAGACTGTAAAATAAAGACCATTGCTGTCCCCCATCTTTCTGTGAAATGGAGATTCATGTTTCTGTGCAGCCCCGGAGGCAGCACCCCATGGCACATGTTCAGCAGACATCTTCCCTCTAGGTTGGCAGTGGATCTGCTGCAAGCATGATATACTGCATTTAGGTTCATGTCCATCAAGTAAAACCCAATGTCCAGCTCCTGCGGGTTTCACAGAATCATAGAAGCATAGAATTGCCTAGGTTGGAATGGACCTTTCAGATCATCTAGTCCAACCATCAACCTAACTCTGACAAAAAAACATCACTAATCTAAACTATATCTCTAAGCACTATGTCTACCCATCTTTTAAATACCTCCAGGGATGGTGCCTCAACCACTTCCCTGGGCAGCCTGTTCCAATGCTTAATAACCCTATCTGTGAAGAAATTTTTCCTAACATCCAGTCTAAACCTCCCCTGGTGAAACTTGAGGCCGTTTCCTCTTGTTCTATCGCCTGTTACTTGGGAGAAGAGATGGATCCCCATCTCTCTACAACCTCCTTTCAGGTAGTTGTAGAGAGTGATAAGATCTCAACGGGAGATAAGGTTTCAATGGGAGACAGAGGCAGAAGCACCTCGGCGTTTTTGGACATCATTTTTTACCTCAGTTTATATGAGTCTAAGCTTTTCCTTTGGGAAGTTTTTACTGCCCTTCCTGGTCACATCAACAGGATGACATCACTGCACCTACACAGCCATTTCAGGCAGATGAAGGCAGAAGATAAGATTGCTCTGTGGTACAGCGCTTCCGTTGTACACCTCAGTACATCGGCTCCTCTGTTACAGCAGTGCTGGTTTTCGTTCAGCTGATTAGATATCTTAGATCCATTTGTAAAAGTCAAACCTGCATAAAGACTGGTGTTTAAATAATTCTGCTGTTTGGGTGAATTGTAACACAAAAATATTTATTCAAGCCTTATTTATCTTCTTCTGTTCTGTGTTTATACGCATGCATTCCAAGAAGTTTCAGATGCCCAGTAACACAAAAGGCGTATTTCAAAAGCCCTTGGATTTTCCTTCCTCCTTTCTTGTAACATTGTGTTTGTTTTATGCTATCCGATGCTGCCAATAGATGCACCAGTACTACAAAAAGACGCTGTTCTTCCAGATTTGAAAGGAAATGTAGTCATTGCCAGCTTGGAGATATGAGCACAGTTGCTAAAAGAAACATCCACCAAACCCATATATCTTTGTCATTTCAGTTAAGTACTTTATGAGTCAGACATCTGGTCCTCACTGGATGCCTCTGCATAAGCTCTTTGTTCAGTGGACCAAAACGGTCCCAAGACTGTAAAGGCTGCAGACCAAGCCTTGTCTTCTCCATCTGGGGTGAGAAAAGCATGCCTGAGCTAAGGATCCTTTCCCTAATGTCATACAACACAATCCACGGGATGTTTCTCGGAGATAATCTGTACATGCCTTTTGCTTTTTGATTACTATCCTCTCCAAGTTAATATTATGCAAAAAAAGAATGGGAAAAACCTAGCAAAAAGGGTTTCATTCAGGAATGGAAGCTTTTTTATAATGATCCCCAGAGTGGATTCAATGTCAGTGACTTTTCAGTGTTTTTGAGACAGAAACTAACAATGATAAGGGCGACAGGCGTACCCCTCCAACTTTATTAAAAGAACTATTTTGATTCAAAACACTTAGGCTGCATTTATAAACCACTTACTGGGGCCTGATTTCCGTTGCTTTGATGTCAGTGTGCTTAGTTTGAAGCCCAATGTAAATCAAGTCCCCTTTCAACCCCAGGAAACATGGGGAAGGTGCCAACAGTGGGAAGTTCCTTGTGGGCTCATTGAGAAGAGTGGCTGCTGGACCAGGACACATAGAGAACTGGCCTTTGCAGCTCTGGGTGGGTGGATGTGATGTTGGTAAGAGGGTCTCAGTGTGATTCAGCTGTCAGTGTTTGAGTCAGGAGTCCCAGTGGAAAGCTGAGACACCAAAACTTGCCTTTGAGAAGACTGATGTATCTTGGGAATTGGACCTTGCTTTTCTCAACAAAAAAGGCAGATCCTAACTCCAGCCCCAACTTAACCACCACTATGAAATCTCTCATGAGTATACCCAGATTAATTTTGTTAACACCTGCCAAAAATTTTCCCCTAACCAACCCATAGTGAGATGGTCTTCCTGGGGATGACAGCAGAGCTGAGGTTGATAGCTCCTTCCTATCCTCTGCCAGATCAAATATTCGCCCTCATCCAAGCCTTAGCTGTAGCCACTGTTATTCTAAATGACCTTTAACAGCAAGAGTACCATGATAGCTGAACTGAGTACAAGGATGCTCTTGCCCAGGCTGCAGGTGTTTCATTGAAGAATTATGCATAGAGCAGGAGCATGTTTACCTTAAACAACTGCAACAAGCAGCTACTCGGCACACTGACCTCCTGCAAACCAGCCGGAATCCCACTTCCCATGTGACATGTGAGAAGGAAAAAAGGCCAGCTGCGTGAGACAAGTTTCAGGGAAGCAAGTGCACAAGCACACACCTCCATATATCATATAAAGAGGAGCTAGAGGTGAACACACTAAAAGATGGGCTAGACACCTTAGCTCCATGTTGGCCAGGACTAACCTCTTCATAAATATTTCATGCCATCCTGCTTTCATAAGCCTACAGGTTGGAGGGGAAATTCAGCCAGAATGAAAGGGAAATCAGAACATTTCCTCTAATGAGGGTGGGACCTAAATTTAGAAAACTCGTGATCCTTTAGGGAGCTTGGTTTCAGAGCAGAACATGAAATGTCCTAATCTCAGTGAAGCAAAACAGAGCGTGGGGTCTGGAGCCCTCTAGAAAATCCTGTCTCAGACCAACATGGCAACAAGAAAGCAATAGTGGGGAGGCCATACTTACCCAGATCATCTGACGTGCAGTTAAATAGAGGGGGACACCATTTGTTTCTCACAGGCTGTATTCCACACACCACATGGGAGACACAGTATTCTCTTTCCCAACAGGCATACAGGTTTAGGCTGGGGTATGCGCTTGTCATCGTGACAATATCATCTTGTCATTAGGAGATCTTCAGCAAACAGACCTCTGATGGCTTGTTTACAAGTATGGAGAACAAAACCAAAGCAGTAATTCTGCTGCTCACTTCTGTTTGCTTGGATGCGCTAGTGCTGATTATGCCTTCAGCAGAGCATAAATCCTTTTTGTCCCTTTTGCGTCTCCACATCTACAGAGGCAGATACAAAGCTCACGGTGCCACATTTTTGCTATTAGTCTCTGCTGCTGGCATGGAAGTACTTGTAATTTTCCATTGTAATGACTACGGTCAGACCCTAGGCCCCTGACCATAATGTTTGCCAGGTTTGTGCCTATTGTGGGAGCCCAGGATTGTCCGTCACATTGGAGCAATCTCTACTCCACCCACGAGCATGATCAAAAGCCCAAGAAAGTGACCACAGCAGCAACCCCACACCCTTAAATATGAATAAGTGACATTGATAGCCAGGAGGTTGCTACAGATTTTCAGGACATACCTAATGGCAGCTAATTGCCTTTCAGCATGTTGAGAAGTTTCGACAGTTATATACAATAGGCAGAAATTGATTCCTTGTGGAACTACATCAGTTTTCTATTCACCTGTCCTCTTCACAAGTTTGTGTATTTGCGTGTACAACGGATTTCCCCACTCCAGACCATGAAGTGACTGGTGACTATGTTAGGTCCAGACATTAAGGTAATGAACGTTTTTATAAGCAGTATATAAATTACTTTATTATTTGCAGATGTTCTTGTGGCATTAACAGATGCTATAACCATGGCAGTCATTTATTAACTATAGACTAATACATTAACTATATTAAGTATAGACATAGTCTATAAACCATAGACTAACTATTAACAATGAGCTTTGGACTAACTTATTAACTATATTAACAATTATCTACTATATATCCATTTCTATCTAAACTGATGTACTGAACAGATAACTCCTCAACAAGTTTTGGATTGAAATTCTTCAAAACCTCTCAAAAGTCCCCTCGCAACCACCAGCAAAATTACAAAATAAGTGACAGAATAGATCTAACCAGAACAAAAGAAGCCCCCACATTTATTAGAAATTAAAAATCCCGTGCCTGTATGCATATGAAAAGCCTCTACAGCACTCCTGCCCAAACTTTTCCCCCAAATAATAGGCCAATTCAAAACTTGTATCTGATTCATGTGCAACCTCTTTAAACCAGATGTGGTCTCTAATGAACTACGTTTAGCACACTGACCATGCCTGATAATTCACATCTCTAACGACTAGTGTGGGTGACCTTATTTTAAAGGCTCAGCATGTTCATTTCCACGCGGAAAGCACCAGCAACACCTGCGGGTGAAATGTCATGAGAAGGAGGTGTCTTAGGTGAAGAAGTTTGACCTCTTGAGGAAATGGCACTGGGCGGGGAAAAACTGAGGGTCTGAGAGGGAGTTAGGTCATTGGCTTATTACCCTGACCAACGCAGTCTTGCTATTTCACAGTCTTTCTGATTGTGCCCATTTGTGGCTTCTTATCTCTTACTTCCATTTTTATCTCTTGACCTTGATTTTTACTGTGTGCTTCATCCAGCATTGCACACGGTGAGGATCTAGCCCATGAAAAAGGCTCCAAGGCACTGGCTTTATACAAATAATCCCCAACAGCAGCAGAAGTCTAACAACTCTGCTGATAGAAAACGCTGCCAAGCCCTGAAAAATCTGTGTCAGGCCAGAGGACACCTTGGCTTTCACCCCAACACACGCCCCTGCAATGATTTCTTTCCTGATTGCAGAAGGAGATGCAGGATAATCAGGCCTTTAGCCTCACTGGTCTCTGGATGCTGTCCTCACCATAAATACTAGGATCAATGAGGAAGTCTATGAATTACTGCTTAAAAGCCAAAAAAAAAAAAAAAAAAAGTCAGGAAAATGAATGCAACCCACACAACAAACACAGATTTTGCACCTACAGGTATATTTCAATACTCCTGTGACTATTCCTAAATTGAAAAATGGCTTTTTTCCGGCTTTTCAAGCAGTTCTATTGCTGCATTGTGGTGGTAGCTCCTGTACAAACTTTTGAAATAGAAATACATTAACACTTCCAGCACAGTTCACTAATGACTGAGGAGCTCTGAAGAAAAAATAATATTTTTTTCCTTTTTCTGGCTATGCTGTTTGCCAACCTGTATTCCCAAACAAGTAGTTAAGTGTACTTCAGCCAGACAAAGAGTCCCAAGAAACACATACTCAGCTTCACTTCCTGACGTGCTCTGAATTGCTTTTAGTTCCGTATTTCTGCATGAACACACCTAGTGGCTAAATTAGAGGATACGAGCTACAGCAAATTACAGAGCATGTTTAGACTCACAGGCCCGCTCCTCATAGTTAGGGGGAGGTTTGCTTTGAAACTGTTCCAGGGTTTCCCTCCGTGGTCTGCATTTTCTGTTTCAGACACCCCTTTTGCCTTTCTATTTATGCCTCCTTCCTCCCTTCCAGCCCCTCTGCAGCCCCTTGTGCATTGCAGGAGGGACCACACAACGAATGTCCTCCATTTGAAAAAGTAAAATAAAAGACACCCAGCTGCTTTCCCGCTCTGCCTTCTCCCTCTTTTCCCCAACATTCTCCGTCACCCTCACCACAACCTGCAATTTTGCCCTTTTCTCCCCAAAGTCCCCCCAAATGAGGAGGGACAGGGAGGGACAGGAGCAGCCTCTTTGCTCCTGTCCGGACTCATGTTGCAACCACACACCCAAGCAGAGCCCAGTGCAAGTCCCTTGGTGCATTCCTCTGCAGAGATGCTTCTCTGCTCGGTCACCTGCACTCAGCTAGGGTGGTTTGGAGACCCATATCCATCCATCCATCCATCCATCCATCCATCCATCTGTTCATCCACTTTGTGTTCGCATCAAACATGAAAATGCTAGCTTTTCTGAAACTCTCAGTAAAAAGCCACACAGCAGAAATACAGAAAATGGCACTGCAAGTCCAAATTTGAAAAGAAGATACTGGATATTATATGGAATTCTTGTTACAGGATACAGTAAAAATATCTGGTTTAAAAGGTTGTTAGGCAGATTGATTTTAACAGAAATGCAATTTCTGTTTAAAAAAGAAAATAAAAGTAACATGTAGTCTTTATAGCTCATTCTTTTAAAATATTTTTCCCATGATCAAGTGTAAAGACATACAAATAAATATCTTTATGCATTTGAACTTCTCTAGTTCAATTGGAACTTCTCTAGAAACAGCAGGCAAAAATAGTCTTATTGTCCTTTTCGGTAGGCTTTGAGTCTGAGGTAAATTTTAAGTTACTTTTTTTGGCAGGTCCTCGGCTATGAGGGAACGCTAAATGCAGTTAGAAGTGTTCAAAGCCGATTTTCAGTATAGTCTCTTCCTAACACTGTGGGTACCTGAGGTCCAAACCAGACACAAGGTTATTTAGAACACATGTAAGACACCTCTAAGGCACGTTTGTTTGTACCCAGGAGATTAAATATCAGAGACAGACAGAAAATCATTAAATTTTGGCAAAGTCCACTCCTATGACATTCTTTTCCATCAGCAGAAGAAGCTTTTCTCCCTGCTTTGTATTAAGGAGTTCCAAAGCAAGAAGATTTGAGCAAAGTGAAGCCCAAAATGGACCTTGGAAAAAGTGTTGCTGAGTACTGTCATCAGTCTAAACAGAAACATTCATTTTGGATCCTACTGCAAAGAAGAGCTGTGCGAGTCCAGTAACTATGAGGAAGGACAACAAAAAGAGTCATTGACAGTCGAACATAAAGCTATGGTCTTGAGTGCCAGATGATAGAAATCTACGAGGAAACTGAGAAACACACAAGCAGGTGTGGTCAATGAATGTTAGTCAGGGGAATGTATTTTGTCATAACTGAAAGTAACGGCACGTTTCCAAGAAAGTATTTAAATCTACCAGGACTGAAAAATGCAGTGGCACCACCAAATGGACCCTACACTTAAGAAAATGTGAATGCCACCTTGGTCATTTCAAAGAATCAAGGTGTGAAATTAGCAAAGGGCTCCAAGAATGGTTCCTAACACAACAGATGCACACTCATGGGGGGGTTTCCATGAGATGGCTGCCAAATGGTAGCACTTCACATCTAGCTGCCAGCCCCATACCCACAAATGAGCTGGCTACGTGTCTAAGTGCTACCATCCACTGAGCTTAAAACTCACACGGGTCAGCAGGCTGATGTGTAAGTGGTACCATCTGTATCCTCTAAAGCATTGCAAGAGCAAAACAATTGAGAAATTAATGATACAAATGAGCTAGACGCAAGTAATTTATTAACCCTGTATCTGCAACCACATGTCTCCCCCTTGAACAGTAACCCCTTCCTCACCAGCCTGGCTCCAGAGCTCCTAGGACACTTGCAGATACTGGAAGGTCTGCAAGCACTTGGGATGTAAAGAAACAAAGTAAAGTACAGAAAATCCAAGAAGTTGACTGATGGTTAATACATGTATGCATTCTGTGCATGAAAATAAAGGAGAAAAAACCCCAAACCGGTGGATAGCCTTCTCACAGACCATCTGTTTTTGGGGTTAGGTTTTCATGTCACCAGTGTCTTTTCCAATTGGATTTGATGATCATATTCCTTTTTTTTTTTTTTTAATTTCCTTATTGCTCTCAGAAATAGCTATCAAATTAAATTACTTGGTAATTACATAGCAGGCTCATAAACTGCCCATGATGATAGTCTGTTATCCATTGCTTTCATAAGCATAGAGGTAACTTTGCCATGTCACTGTGCCCTGTTCAAGTACTTCGCCCACCATTGTTTGTACTTAGTTCATTGTCATCTGAAAAATGAGATTTCATTGACGTGAATGTGGGGACTTCTACTAAATCAGACTCCCTGGTCACCTTGAATTTTACCATGGCAGGAAACAATTGTACACGAAACACGGTATTTTGGTCCACAGAATATTATACAGTCTTTCTGGCCCTATTGATTGCTAGACATGAGAGTCTGGCAGACCTGCGGGTCCTGCAAGTCCTGGTCAGGGGCATACAGTCCAAAACCACTAATCCTTTTCTCAAGGACAGCTGGAGCAGGGGCAGGCTACTGTATATATGTGCCTGGTGGGACTACATAAAACCTGATGGTCTTAGTTCAAGAGCCTTCTTCCACCTGTTTGAAGAAGAGTGAGAATAGCGCTCATGGCCCCTTTTGGCAAGCAAATGATCTGTGGCTGAGGACCAATTTGGGGAAGTGACATCCTAATGTGCCTGGGAAGGACATGGGACTCCAGGGATGTTGCCGCTTCCAGGTCCCTACTCCAGTGGAGGTAGAGTGGGTAGGCAGGGGGGGGGCTGCGCAGCTGTGCTGTCCATTCCTGCACATGTGGGCAGGGACACGTGAAGGGATCTGCCCTCACTTCTTTGAAGCCGACTCAAATTAGAAACATGTAAGAGACTGTGCCACTTTTCCCGCGAGAGGATGGAGGTCAGAAGAAAACAGGGGGGAGAGGAAAGTAAAAGGAGAGAGGAGGGGGTTTTCTCTGTTGAACCCCACCCCTCTCCTTCTTGGTTTTCAATGCTTTTTCCTCAATTTCTGAGAAGGGTATATTAAAAAAGGAAAACAAAAACAAAGATGAAAACCAGATTTTTCTATGCTTTTTTTTTTTTTTAAAGTTAAGAGAAATTAAAAGTTACATTGTCTTTTTCTAAAATGGGAAAAAACAAGGTTTTCCTGAATTTGAAATGGTTTCATAAAACAAATAATTTTGTGCAAGCTGCATTTCTCAAAGGTGCTTTTGGGCAAAAAATATTCACAAGCTTAATAGCAATCCAAACTTTCAACACGTATATCTAACAGCCTCTCCTACCTGTGGCAAGGGTGACAAGGGCAGGGGAATTATGAATGAGCTGGACCCAGAGATGGGCCCCTTGAAAGCCCTGCTGGCTGTTACACAACACACAACAGTATTTTTGAATCAGAGGGGGCACTGTGGGTGAGGGATGCTGTTCTGTGGGCTGGATACCGAGTGTCTTTCTCTGGCATACAGCCGCGTGCGCAGCCGCACGACCTGCCAGCAGCAGCATGTCCCTGAAACTAGATGTGTACTGCACCTCCGTCCTCTCCTCTCTGCTGTGGAGGTAGGGCCATTTGGTAATTATTGGCTGCCCTACATGCAACAGAGGAGCAGAAATAAGTCCTGATCATTTCTTTTCTTCTAGTTGCAGATAAAGCCTGCACTCTAGTGGATTGTCTCTATAGGAAAGTGTAATCTATTTATTGATTTGCAGGATATAAGGACTGGATTTCCAGAAATGCTGGGCTGTGGTCTAGCTCCACCTCTTGAGGACTGTGAGGACAGCAAAGTCCAGCAGACAAGTGGTTTTTAAAGTCTTACCCTCACGCCAACTCCAGATTCTCCAGAGAACTTCAGAGATTTTGGTTGTTCTAGTGTCCTGGGCTGTGCATTGGGAACTGATTAGGTGTAGATAGCTGCCCATATTCACACACAAAAAGACAGTTTTCCATTGATTACTTGGCTAAGGAGGCTCAGGAGTATAATTCATTCTAGCAGAAATATTACACATAAAAGACTAGTTCTTTGGCTATCCTGGTTATGAATAGCTCCTCTCAAGTTCATGGAGTCTGTCTGATAAAAAACAGATGAGGATCTGGTCCACCATGCTCGTTGAAACATACCCCTGATTAGACCCAGGCAAATCACTCATACTAAAATATTTGTTTGACACTTGCAATTTGCTTGTTATGCAGTCTGAAGTCTCCTTCTGGCAAATTTCCACAGTGAAGTAGCAAGGCTCGCTCTTTAAGGCTCTGGTTTGAAACCAAGGATGTCAACGTAACTTTTTCTGTTGATTCCACAAGGCTTTGGAGCAAGTTCTAAGCCCCTTGTTCATGGAGGGTTCATGCCTATACTAATGGTAAACATGTTAGGTTTCAAAAGCACTGAGGATACTAGGAAGTAAACATAATCTTTGCTTTAGGCTTGTCCCTAAGTCCTTTGCCAAATCTGGGCTTAAAATATTTACTAATACAATGGGGAGCTGGAGACAGTCAAAGAGAATTTGTTTTAAAATCTGAATGCTTGAGGAACCTTTGTTATACTGTCTCCTCAGCTCTAAAACCACAATGTCAGGGATGAATAATGGGGGCCAAGAGCTAAGCGTTGTACTATTAAGTATCATAAGAAATGTTTCCCTGTGTGTACTTAATTTCCATTAAAAAGTGAGTAGGAACAATACTGTTTCCATAGTGTACAGGTCTCACTGGCTGAGGTGACCCCAATTCCATCTTCCAGTATTTCAACCCTGGCACAAGTAAAAAGCATTCTCAACAACCAATATCCTGTTTGTTTGTTTGAGTGTATGCAATCACATACTTTCCCTCTGTGCATGATGGGAACAGTCAGATGACTGTTTCTTTCCCCCAGCAGCTTTAAAGCCTGTCATGCATCCTCAGTTGAATTAAATAGAGGGTGTCTCTCCATTCTTGTGGGTTTGATGAAAAGAGGCAGCACGTAGAAGCAAAAAAGCTCTACTCACTTCCTCCTTGAGGGAAAAGGAGTAGCCCAGTTTGTCCCCTTCCTCCCACCCCTCAGACAGACAGGAGTCATCAGCAAACAGTCGTTCTGAGCATCCACCTGCCCAGAAAAACTAAGCAGAGGTCATGTTTTATTTGTCAAGGGTTCTTTGACACCTGGAGTCTCCCCTGTCTAACAAGGCTTATGCTTAGATTTAGGCTTTCTGGCAGACAAGTCTTGCAAAATAGCTGTCTTCCATGTAGGTGTTAGTATTTCATACAGCATGAGCTGCACAGTAGTTCTGATAGGATTCAGGCAAAAAGTCAAAATGTGCAAAACAGAAATCGCCTGAAAGGGAGGCTACTGGAGATTAGCTCCACTGGAACTACTTACTTCACTGGAGCTACTTACTTCGCATTGCCTCAGAATGTAGATTCTGAACCTGATAACAGCAGATGGTTAAGACTTGAGACAAGTTGGACATGACTGGGAATACAAATATTAAAAATGAGGTCAACACTCGTTGCTGGAGATCATGCCACACAAAGTGTGCTTCTTTGCCGACTGGTCTTTCCCTTATGGTGCTCAAGGTTTTGAAACTGCTCTTATTAGGAAGTTTTCTGCTGGTATAGTAGAAAGTGTAAAATTCTTTCAAGCTCCAAGGACTCAATGGCTATTGAAAATTTACATTTTAGATGTCTCCATCTTGCTTTACGATACATAAACGGCTGCATTGTGGCAAATCTTATAATTAAGATAACCAGAGGCTTTTGTATTTAAATTTGACAGATCTCTGCCAACAGTAACACTACCAAAACTATAGTACCTACTGCTACAACTTGTAGCAGAAATGTAAATGAAGGCATTGTTTAACAGATGAGATACTGCACTGACTTCTTAGGTCATCCTCAGACTAAATACAGCAGCCTGACTTTCTTAATGATCTGGCTTCTTCTATTTAACAGAATTTGAATGTTCGTTTGTTGTTCTAACCTGACCTCTCCAGTATTAATTTTCTCTCGGCTCTGCAGAGCTAGGGAGAACCTCAGAATCGTGCTGCTGACAAGCGCTACCGTGGTCACTGTGGGGAGCCAGGAATTCAATGAGCAAAATCGATGTAATCTGCTTCTATCTGGCTCTGTGCAATTTCCAGTTGCTTTATGCAAAGCTAGTCATTGTTTGCAATTTGTCAACTACAAAAACGGGACTGAGAGGCACAGGCAGGTCAGTGTCCCAAACAAGATGGATGGTGTTTTAAGTTAGAAGGGTTGAGCTCCAGGTCTATCAGTCATGCTCCAGGTTTTCACTCAGCCGATAACAGAATCAGCAACCACTGCACATTTTCTCAAACTTTGAATGAGTGCCAGTGCCCATCAAGAAAATACAACTGTTTAAGCAACTCTCTAAGACTTTTCCCCCCATATTAATGTTTCCAATCCTGGATCACTTGGCTCAAAAGAGGTAATTAGAAATAATTTTTCCAAAGCTGGAAATATTCTTTTTCCTCTTCCTTCCATTCCTTGCTGCCAAATATCTCCAGCCGATGTTAAATGGCTTGCACATGGTGTACGTGGGCTCTTTAAAACACATTGCCAAGCTGCAGGTAGACTTCAGGTGTGTGGGCCAACTCGCCTTTTATCTTCATCCCTCTAACGTTGTGACAGGGTTTGACAATGCGCTAAACTCTGGGATCTTCCGCTGGCCAATGACTCCCCATCAGAAAACAGCAAGTTTTCCAGTGCCATTCTCAAGGATCCATCATTGGACCTGTGGTATCCTCAAAGAGGAAATGCTCCTCCAAGCCCTCTGGGAGGCTGGATGCCCGCCAGCTCTGGAGATCGGCCGGTATTATTGCTGAGCAGAAGAAGCACCAGGGTGCTGGCCCCTGACAACATGAGGCTGGCACGTCTCGTGCAGTAATGGACAGCAGATGGGGACACGCCGCGGCGGGCCCTTTGTGAGGCTGTCTGGAGGCTCTGCTCCAGCGCGCGGCAAGGTTTGAGCAAGGCAGGGCTGAGCGCTGCATGCCAGGGCTGCAAACACAGGGGCCAGGGGTGGAGGAGGGCATGTCCGCTCTCGTATCGCTCCCGTTCGCACCATCTCTTCCCTGCAGACAGGCCGTAAGCGCCACCAGGGAATACATTACTTGCAGATGGGTATTTTCTGAAAGTTAACAGAGACAAGTTCATGTATAATTCTGAACAGAGCCAAAGCTTTTCAAAACTTCTTACTTTTGTAAAAATTACATGCAAGGACTTCCTCCTCTGCTTTCATAAACAAGAGAAAAATTAAATGCCTGACAAACCTTATTTTCAGTATAAACCAGTGCAAGTTTTGATTTGAGTATTTCAGTTTTACAACAAAACTTCAGTCTTTTTTTTTTTTTTTAGAAACAAAACCAGAAAGAATTCCATTTTGTTCCACAGCTGTTTTCTCTCAAGGAAAATTATCAGAAGTTTCCAGTCAGCTTGTAGTGTTGGTGGATAATACTATTCAGAAAACTAATGATGTGGATTAGGAATCCTTATTGATATCACTTCTTGTAATTCTGCCCAAAACATCAGGTGAAACCATTGCTATGAGCATATTATGAGAAGAGTTTGCTGATCTCTGACCAATGTATTCTGTCTTGTTTGTATGCAGGCTTTAAATACCACAGGGTAGGCTCTTCCCAGCCATACAAACAATACAGTGAGAATCTTATGTTGGCTAAGACTCCAAGCGTTTCTATAATGTATTATAAAATGATGTTCTAGTACAAAAAAAGTGCTTTTCAACATGGGGAAAGCTTCCATCCAGCTGGAAGGAGATGTGCTGCTCTGGTTGGAGGCTATCTCCAAGCAATACCATCTGATGAGGTGGGACTGATAATAAGGGATGCTTCCTGGACCTTGGTCTTGCAACATGAAGACCAGCCACTAATTTCCCCAGACACAAGCTCATGGTCCCAATGCGGCAGAAGGGGAGGACTGGAAATGGTGTTTTGGCATTCATGACCTTTAACCTGCTTTTTGTCAGTTTTGCAATTTATTATGCAGGGTGTGCAAACACACCACCACCATTCTTCTGACTGTTATTCCAGCTCTCAAAATGCTTGTTTTAAGCACAGAATAATTTCCCATCAGTCTTGCTTTCCGGGCAAATCTTGCCTCTAACTCAAAGCTGATTTTTACTTTCCTGGGGAGAAGAACCCCTTCCCAAAGAACTTGCATAAAACCTATGCATGAGTACCATGCCACTTCTGTCTTTAAATGTAGTTTTTTGTTAGTCAGGATTTAAGTACCTTGTGGATCTTCCTGGCTAGCAGTGACTCCTGCAGACATGCAGTGGACAGCAGGCTGTCTCTAGGAAACTGTCAGTTGGAGCCTTCACAGGTACACATGAGAAAATAAAGCAAAACTCTAGAGATATTAAAGAACTTTTGAAGACATGATGAAAGTGGTGTGTCCTGATGCTGTGGTGAATCAAAATCCCTGTTCTTTGAGTGAGAAGAGGACTCACGGTCGGGCTCAAGGTCTGAGCTCCCAAAGGGCTCCCATGCCAGTGGTCTGAAGGCAGGGGCTTAAATTCTCACCGCTCTCAGACTAAGGGATGGGAGGAGATGATTAGAGAGATGCCACTGTTGCTGTGACCACACATTTTTCTCCTGCTGCTGCTGGTGTCCTGTCCAGGAGAAAATGCCCAGTAAAGTTACATACAAGTTATATGCTTAGAAGAATTGTTTACTGGTTACAGTCAGGGCCAACTAGAGAAAATCAGCAGCTCCCTAAAACAGCCCTTTACTTCCTCTGACTGCTCTCTCTGAGCTGCACACAAGCCACAGTTTGCAGCGGAGGGGGGGGGAGAAGGAGGAAGAGATAATCAGAAGCACATGTAGGCATTAACCACAGATGTGCTGAGCCTTTTCGTAGGCAGCGGCTTGGGGAGGCTGCCTGGCTAGAGGAGAGAGATGAGGAAAATGGCTCAGCATCGCTGAAGCTTAAGGCCTTGCCCTCTTTCCACGCGCACAGCGATGTGGTGCGATTTGCCACCAGGGCAGCGGCAAAGCCCAGCACCAGCCCTGGTCTGTGGTGTGGGGCATCGCTGAGGGAACGCTGAGCTGTTCGGTTTTGGTCAAGAAGCCAGCTCTGCTGATTGCTTCGCAACAGCCTTGCAGAGTAGTTTCCAAACCAGCCTGATATGATATTTAGGCTGGATTTACACTTTTCTTTGTCTCACCACCTGTGCAAAGGAGGCGAGGGCACCGGTTAATCTGTGGAAGATAAGAGAGTTAGCCAGAGGACAGCAAATGGGACAAAGATCCTTCCCTCCCTTTGCTTTTAATTCTCATTTAGAAGTAAAATCTCTGGACAGGGATTGTCTACCACCTTGTGCTGGCACAGAGCTTAACACAGCACGGATTGGGTTCCCACTGGGGAAATGCAGTTTATACCTACAGTGTAAACAGTCACTGAACATTTCTCCTTTTACTTCCAGAGTCAAGCAAAGGCAAGACAGCCCTGCTAATGAGAAAACACTTGTACAGCCACTGGTGACCGCCAATGGGAATGCTAAACACATCTCTCATCCTCTTTCAGGAGATGTATTTGGTGACTTTGTTCACCAGCAGGTATTTGGATACCAGTCTGCTAGGTATTTTGATACTGGTCCATCTGCTAAAGGAATATTTCTCCCAGTTCTCTTGGCTTTTAATGTAGAACATCTGTGTCCTCTTTCCTGAAATAGTTTGTCTTTTTTTTTTTTTCCCTTAAAGTAAATTGATGAATGAAATGTCTGCTTTGTTCTTGAGTTTGCTTTGCTGCTGTCCAAAAGCTTTGCAGACACCTTAGCACACGTACAGCAAATAACCCCGGATTCTCACACGCACAAGCACATACGCAGGCCCACGCACACGCACACAAAACCATGACAATTCATTTCATCTGAACGGAGTGTCTTATCCTGGACTTCAGTTTCAACCAAATGACCCGATGAACTGCAGATTACCTGAGTCAGACAGCTTGTCTGACTGACTGCAAATAATTTTCCTGTTACTGAGAATGCCCTTGGGCCTCTGCGTCTTCTTATAGAATAAAACTGTTTCCATCTGCATTAAAATGTTGATTTTTGACAGATTTTTCCTTTGGACACCGTCTAAAGAACACGGGCAAATATTTAGAGCATCCCGCATTCCTCATCTAGCAGTAGTGTACTTCCAAAAGAGTCAAGCTGAAAAGCCTTGGTAAAAATCTTTAACTGCAAAAAAATCATCTTACATACTTTCCTCTACTAAAGTGAAGCATGAGGCCAACAGCAAGGTTCAATGGAAAACAGTCCGCTGCTGATTTGTTAAGGTTTTAGGCTTTGGGGCATGCTTCGAGATGTTCTCTTAGCTGGTATTACAGGGGATATGCGATTGCCCACGAAAGCAATCAGGAAAATGAGAAGCAGCTCGGTTGTGTGCTTCTTTTGTTCTCCTTCTGGCTGACTCGTCTAACTTGGGGGACTATTCTGGAGTACTCAAGAAATGCTGGGTTAAACCAAATGAACTAACTAGTTCTTTCCTTTCAACTAAAGGAACAATCCTTCTTGCCTTTTCTCCTTGAGGATGAAGTCCCCGATCATTAAATCGAGAGGTCTCCTTCTCCTTGTTAGCCTTTGGTTTTTACCTTAGTGGGCAAACTTTTTAAGTACCACCACTTCACAGAATGAAATATCACACATCCTAGGAACATAAATAACTTCCATATTTCTAAGCCCTGATAAGAAGTACTGTAAATGAAATTTTAACAAGATAACCAGTGTTTTGCTTTCCATTAATCCTTGAAGTACCTCCCTCTGGGATAGCTTTGGAATTGAAAATGCATTACTGCACATCTCATTAATATCACGTGCTTTCCCTCAGTAAAAAGAGCTTCTGTCCTACAAGCCTTTTGGCACAGGGATCCAAGCCCGGCAGCTGTAGTAAAAGCAGCCCACAGGTTTCCTTCTGTCTGCCCTCGATAGCAACCCTGAAAGGCACCAAGAGAAGGATATTGCAGCATCAGGCTGGACGCATCAGGAGATAGTGCTGTCACATGGTTCACGCGTAACCAAATGTTGTTCACCTGAAAAGATAATTACAAATAATTAGAATTGGCTTAATAGCAGAACCATTTGCTACAAAAGTCAGTTCAGAAATTCATAGATTTTGAAGGTGAAACAGGACCACTCAATCATCTTTATTAGCTTTCAACATAATATCAGCCATAGAGCTTGATGGACAGTAACAGTAGACTAATAACTTTTTTTTTGATAAAAATATTTTCCATGATTAAACCTATCTTGAAGACATACAAAAGGTATTGTGCTAGTCTTCATTATTCATGCCTTCATTACACCCTGGTAACCAAGTGCTTTATTTCTGGTTTTATTACATTTTAGCTTGCTATACTGGCTAGTCCCCACCTATAATTCACTGGTGCCTGTGCAGATCCTGAAAAAAGCAGAGGAAATGCAGGAGGTTCCACAGACACTGAAATTAGCAAGGACATTCAAACTGCTGCACAGAGGAGTTATATGGCCCATTTCATAATTTCCTGCACTAGTTTGGAACAGGTCCTGCAGACACATGGCTGGGCTGTATTTCAGCAATTAAAGGAGCAGGGCATGATTAACCTTCACTGGCTCAGAAACTGATTCCCAGAGGCATCAGTTGCTTGTCTCTGAAAGCAGTAGCTTTCAGAGTGCTGTGGGCATGAAGGTATGTATGTGTCGACTCATTTTTTGTTATGGAGGCCAGATGCTCAGCGGGTTTCTGTCAGAAAAGTTCTCCTGAAGTCAATGCCATATTTGTCCCTGCACTGTCATGTCTATTTTAGAATAAAAAGGAGATCTGAGACACAACAAACTAATATTTTTTTTTCTGAATCCAAACTACCTGGACTTTTCCATACAGGCTTATTGCTGTTTGACTAATGTTAACCTAAAGGGAGCATCATACACTGCGTAGCAAAATGCTTGTTCCAGTATTATGTCAGGTTCTCAGTGACAAACTTCCTAATTGCTAAGTATTTTCTGGCAGATTCAAGTAACCAGAAAGGTGGGAATTTTTAAAGCACATTTTAGGCAGGGTATCCCATAGGCAGAGCAGATTTGCAACACACAAGCTAGACAGTGGGCTAGTTCCTGCCAGACACAGTTGTTGAGACTCAGGGTGAGCTGCCTGCTGACTTCAGCAGAGTTTTCTAAGGCCTTGCATCAAGTTCAAGCACTCTGAACGGCAGGAAAGCACCCTTCAGATTTTGCACTTTCAAGTCTTCTTGTCAGATGTTGCTATTTCTGGCATCCCTTATGCAGTTTGTACACCACAAGAAAGAAATATTCAAGGAAGTATTAATGATTTGGCTAGAAGTGGCAATGCTTACCCGCTTATATTAAGCCAAAATACTTACATGTTTGTAAGTATTTTCCAAATTTTTCTTGTATTTCAACGGAGAAAAGCTTAAAATTTGTATATCCAAACCTATATAGAGGCAGGCAATTTAGTAGTATATGTCTACCAATTTATTGAAGAGAAGTTATTAAATTAAACTACACTAAGGTTAAGGATTTGTACTTAGAAAGCAGGGTAGGTTTCTTGCAGCCTGATGCACTTCCACTCTTTCCACCTCTTCCCGCACAGGCTCCGACCCAGCTTGGAAGTTGGTTATAAATCAAACCTACAGCTGCTTCGGGTGTCACATGATGCCTGGACTAACTGGAACAAAGTGGTAATAATTGTGCTTCTGCTTTTGTGAAAAGCATCAGCTGAGATAATTTTGTCGCCTAAAACATCTTGGTTGCTGTAACAAAGAGCTGAAAAATCTGGATTAGGTTTTCTAGCGTTCAAGAGAAGGTTTCAAGAGAATAATGTCAGGTTCAGTTCCAATGAGTTAGAGAGGCTATGCGGCAAGTTTATCTGCCTTAAACTCCTAGAAACAAACAAACAAAACCAACCTACAACAACTTTTTTCAGAATAAGGTAGAATTGACATATATAAATATAATCTGTCGATATTTATACGACTGAAAAAAGCATCCACATATAGGATCTGAAGTGACAACAAAATAGTCTTGTATATGACTTCTTGTGAGTAAGTTTATCGAGATTTGACCACAGTTGATGAAATGTTTGCCTATGCATGCAAATAGAATGGAAAAAAAAATAACCAAAACAACCGCTTTGCCACAGGAAAAATGTGTTATGATGGTAATTCTATGCTTGCTGCTTGGTATTGTGCAAATCTCTTGTAATGTCACTCTGATGATTTGTGTATCTAAATACTTTGCAAGGGCTGCACTTCTTTCTTTTGGTTTTCTGAGAGCGGAGTCCAATAAAACACTCACATGGAAGCTGAATAAGAAAACTATGTTATTGGAAAGTCACACCTGCAAATTTGAAAATAAATGTGCCCATCAATACAGAAGCAAAATTTACAAAGCGGGATCTTATTCAGTGCTTCGTAAAGTATAATTCTTTTTATTATTGTTTAGGATGTTAATTAGATAACTTTGTGTAGATGCATAAAATTCAACTGTTGGTAGCTCTGTTTGTTTTTTTTTCTCCTTTTCTTACTGATAATTTGCAAACTTTAAAGTAAGCTAACATAGCTATGCATGCCTTGAACCAAAAAATACCAAAACCCAAATAGATGAAAACCCAGAGCCTGATGTATAGCCCACAGTTCATTTGTAAAGATCAAGAGCTATGAAAGTCTGTTCCCTTACTCAGAAGAAGGGCCTCTCTGAGAGTGGGCAACGCCTGATGTGGCTTAGACAGGGGAAGTGTGTGCATGCCAAGGACCCTGAAGTCACTGCTCACTTCAAAGCTGTAACTTGAGCTTCCCCAGTGACTTCGCAGTAAATCAAATAAACCAGGCTGAGGGAGCACAGGAGGCAGGGCAGGCAAATGAAAGAGATGGGGGAAAAAGAAAGTGCTGTGACAACGAAATGTCCAGGAGACAAAGCTGTCCTGCTCTGGGTGCTTAGTCAACAAATATGAAATTATAGTTGTTGGCTTGAATGGTGCTTGTTTTCTTCATTCGAAGAATTGAACTGTGGCATCCCCAAATACAGGTAACACTCATAGAACTTGGGAGTAATGGGGGCCATGCTGTGTAAACTTCCTCACGTATGATTTCTTCACAGTCACACAATCCTGAGAGTGTCATTTTTTTAAGTCATGCAAGCAGATATCATACAGAATCTAGCAAGTAACTTTTTATCATTGACATCCATCTAGCCTAGTTCTCCACAAGTCCAACAACAGAAATGCACAGTGGAGGAGGACGCAGGAGAAGTTCACTGATGTATGTAAGTTTTGAAGGTCATGGACTACTCATATTTGAGACCAGATCTTGGAACCCTGCTCACATATAGTGGAGCATTGGATTTGGATTTACAGATGATTGCTGCAAAACAAGATGGTATACAAACTTACTGTGTCTGTAGCTTCATGTTAGACATCTGTGAGGATGCTCTTACCCTTCAATAAGCATGAGAAGAAAAGTATCTTACCCTTGACCAAAGAAAGTCTAAGCTTACCTATGTTGCAGAATAAGAGCAGTTGCTCAATGACAACTGAGGCCAAAACATCTATTCAAACTACTTTGCAGGTATTTGTAGGTAATCTAATGCTCCAGGAAGTGTCCTTATTTTTTGTACCGAATAGAGTTGGTTGAATAATCTAAGGCAGGCACTTACATGGCATATAAAATGACATATCAGTTGTTTAAAGTATTTTGCCTCCCAAACCTCCTGTGAGGTTGACAACTTGTATTATTGTCATTTTATTCATCAGGGATGACACTGGTGCATGAGAGTCGGAAGAATCCTGGAAACACTGAAGTTAAAGGATGCTTTTGACCCAAGGAGAAGTTAACAAGTTCCTTGAAGCAATGCAGGAAGCTATAGGGGGAACAGTGATTATAATAGCTTTGCTCTCAAAGCAAGCTGTGGCCTGGATCACTGGGTATTTTTTTGTCTGTACAGTTATACTTAAAAATACATTTGTAAAATTCATCTCATGACACCATGCAGCCATTTCTGTTTGTTTGGTTTTTTGTTTTTTTACACATGCAGAAATATTGTGATTTTTGCTTCCAGGAGTGTCCAGGACTGACATTTGTGAGCAAACGAGTTACCATTATTCACTACTGGCTATTTGTCATTCCCATATTAATCCATCAGGAAACAGACTCAGCTCCCTGTCACTTAGGTAGGCAGCAGCACACGTAAAGGTGCTTTCCAGTAGTTCTTATCATGTCTGATATGATTTTCAAACTGTGACTTATATCAGAGAATTCTTGTGATGAGCAACTATTGATAATGAATGGATTTAAAATAATACCTTTCCTATACATTTTCTATAGAGAAAAAGGGATGAATCTGCTCAATAATTATTAAATGTCAGCTGCACAATACATGCAAGAAAACTGATCTTTACCGGAATTTTGATACCATTTTCTTTTTTTTCATAGTTTCTGTAGGAGCACTGGCAAAGCACATTTTCCTGAAACAAAAATACTTTAATGGAGCAAAAATATTCTGGGATCCATTGAACCAAAATGAACTTCTGCAATCTCTTTGGGGTTCACAATCAATGTCTCCTTGTTCGAGACAAGCTAAATGCTCTAGAGCATTCTTGGCAAACAGGCTTATTCATCATCCATTCATCTTTCCCCTAGTGAATCTTAGCCTGTACCTCCACACTTCTGTGACACTCCAAATATAAGGCTATAAATGACCAAGCTGACCCATGTAAATTCACTTTGTTTTCTGAAAACAAAGATCATGCAAGGGAATAACTAGTTCAAGGCAAGCTAGTTTTGCAGAGACCAGTCCTATAGGCTTGACTGTTCTTTCTAAATGGAAGACATGATGAGAATGGTTTAGTAACTTTAACTTATGTAGAAATTAATAAGGATGTTGGGGGAAGGAGAGTCTGGAGACCATAAATACTTCACTACTGAGTGTTAGGAAAAAGAAAAAGAGTAGTGAGTGGGTAGGTAGTAAATTATTAAGCTATCGTTCAGCAAATCTAGACAGGGGAATTACGTAGGGAAGGAGTAAAATTCTTAAGGATTTATTTTATTGACTAGTTTCCAACTTAGAAGAAGGTTAAAACTTTCCCCTTAATTTGGGGGCAAAGGTTATAGCTGGTCCTCTTCTTTATAAGAGATTGCTGATGTTTGCTATTAATCAACTTTTTTAATGCTGTTATAAACCTTGGCAGACCTGCATAGCACAGTGATGATTGAAAAAGACCAGTAGCACCTGACGACTGGCCAAAAACTCTGCATTACCTGCAGCTGCGCACGGTGATTACTGCTGCTTTAGACATGAACAGCGCAGGCATAAAGAGATGCAGGATCCAAGGCACTCCCAGGCACCATCCCATGTGAAAGAAGGGAAACGATACCACCAGAGACAGTAAGGCCTGCCACCCCATGTGCTCTCCTAATTCCAGCCACTGGCCAAAACACCTGCCCAAGAGAAATGTTGTTGACTAGCCTGTGAGCTGCTGACCTACACCAGCTGAGAAGTCACTTGTGCTTATGCCAGATGTGTTGCCTTTTAAAGATCAAAGGGATTTTTGTGGGGTGGGAGGAGACCTTTGTAACTTCCTGTTAGCAAATGACAGTGGAAATTCTCTCCCTGGACATCAATAGCAAAGTTTGGAAGCTGTCCGGATGGTTGCAACGAATGGCCATCAGGCCTTCCCAGCTTCTTTGACTCGCTTACCCTAGGTGGCCGAGATATTGTTCAGCAAGAAGGAGGCCTGGAGACTTAATTTTCATAATAGTGACTCCTCTAATGTACGTTCACTGCCAGAAGGCAATGCCATGTTCACCAGTGCTTGTGTATGCATCTCCATGAACCCTAACACTGTCCTTGCTGGAACTTCACTCATCTCTTCTAAATTCAGCAACCAGGGATACATTTCTGGGAACATACTCATCCAACCAATGGCAGAAACCTTGCAACAAGGTACACAAATCCTGCCAGTAAGCAAAAAAAAGTTCTGAGACCCTCACAGCTTTACCAAGAGACTGCTGAGAGTGTCACAACATGGCTCTAAATGTGCCCTGGCACACTGTGGGAAACCATGACCCAGTCTGTAAGAGATGGCCCTCCAACCAATGTCCCTTGGCCCTTCAGTACAGCTCGCAGTCCTCTCTTCTCCTTTGCCACCCTCCCATGCCAGCAGAAGGAAATTTAAGTCACGCCCTGAGCCCCTTTAGAACAAAATCTGGCATAGTAGTGAAAATCTGGTTTTATGGGCTTTTTAAAATAAGACACCGGATTTTGTATTGAATTGGCTGAGACATGCATTCTTTTTTGCTGAGTGGACTCTAAATGCAGTAACTCCCAGCAGAGGAAGGGAGATGACAGTTCAGGGCAGTAACTTTTCAAACTTCTGCCCCAGTATTCCTCTGATCTTATTTTTAGTGCCTTTAGTTCTCACACTTGCCTGTTCTCTTTTTTTTAATTTTTTTTTTCCTCCTTTCCCTTTTTTCATAGGTGGGTGGCACATTGCTTTTTTCTTATATGTTCAAATACTTAAAAATGCCAACATGATTTAGAAGCTCTTGGAAGTATTTCTCTGAGAGTGCATGAAATATTAGCTGCTAAACAGGTACGCTCATTTTCAAAATTGGTCTGGGACTTTTCAGTCAGTGGTACACATTTGGAGATGATTCCATAAAATCATATATGCAAGTAAAATAATCTAAAGCTTCTGAAAGGATTTGTGAAGAAAGAAATAACAAGCAACATATGTAATAACAACGTAGGAACCGATGTTGAAATCAGCAGAAGGGAAAGAATATTTGGTCCAATTCCACCATTCATTTCAGGGAATGATTTTCAAATCTCAACTCAATTTTATGATGAAAGATAGTAGCAGGGAAGCCTGACATCAGTTGTTCTTAGACGCCTGACATTTTTATGGGGGGTTTTACATGGTACAGCTAACTCTATGAATCACAGTACTGAAACTAAACACAGAGAAAAACGTTCATTTACTAGTGATTCTGAATTTCTAAGTATTTTTTGATAGTATTGTTTCACTGGTTCAAGTGTTATTATGCTGCTGAGAGTAGAATTTTCTTTGGCAGATCTACTTGCTTCTTGCTGGTCAAAGTTAAGCTGAAGTCTACAAAATTAATAAAAATAATAAAAGAACTACTCTCTCATGCTGCAGATAGAGTTTACAATTATTCTCAAAAACATCTTTTCCCAAAATAAAAAAATAAATGTTGAGATTCTTTCTGAAATACAAAAGAAGATAAACAGTTGAAAAAATAACTTAATCTGAATCTTCATTTTTATTTTAAAGCTAGGAATAAATTTTAAAGACAATTCTTAGTCAATTGAATTTAACATATTACAGCTGAATCCCTGATATGTCAAAGTGCAGTGGGAACTCAGGAACTTAAGCCCCATTTTCAAAAACAACATCTGTAAGTCTCCACCCAGGTGATTTTCAGTCTAACTTAGGTACTTGTAAAGATGTTTCATGGAGCCACACAGGCTTAAGTTTCACTGCTTCTCAGTGTGGTGGAAGCTTCTAATTTCTGAAAAACCAAGGCTCTAAAAGGTGAAGTAGCCCAAAGACCTGTAATGACTTCCAACTTCAGGGTCTGACTTACGCCTGAGGATGGCCAGAATAGCTCCCATGACTCTCTTAAAGCCAGCCAGCCACCCCAGAGAAAACACAGCTGCTTATGGACCACTCGATGCTCTGCCGTGGTTTGCAGGCCAGGACATGAAGGTACACCAGGACTGGTTTCCACTCATTGTAAAGGTCTGTGCTGCCATGGATAGTGCAGCTGCTTGGACAAGCAGCTGAGCGGCCTCAGTGGTGGGGTGCCTTGTGTGGATGGACAGCTGGGGCTGCAGCCATCTCAGTGTAAATCGATGCTGTTTGCACATTTGAGGCTTCAGGCATGTAGGAAAATTTCCACCACCACCCCCTTTTTTTTTTGTTTGTATTAAAAAGAAAACAAAACATTTCTTCTTAAATGCTGTAATTCTACCCAGTTCTGAATATCTGCAGGCCATGTTTTGTCGATGCAGCTCTAGGTATTCGAGGTTATAACAGACTTGATATCACGCATTAACAAAGGCAGACAACAGCTACCAGTTTAGTTCTGTTTTTCTGTCCACTCTGTTAACTTATTGCAAAAATGAATAAAAGCACTATGGCTACCCCAGTGAAAAATTCCCTGTTCAAAACCATTTCTATGGACATGCAGGCGCCCTCAAAAGTTTTTCAATGGGAAGTATGCAATCACTCATTCTCACACTGGGCAATGACTTTGCTTTTAATCTTTGATCCTATTGTCCTCAGCTAATGAGAAGCAACATTCTGTTTGGGAAGGGTGGGAAGGGTTTATGTCATTGTCTTGTCTTGCAAAGGCCCATAAAGTTTTAAATCCTTAACAGGCTGAAGAGTGGTGACACATGTGTTCAGAACAAGTTCAGTGCTGTTTTCTGTTTTGGTGACTGAGGTTTCCCTTTCTGTTCTCGTACACAGCTTACTTTCAAAAGAATACATCTGGAGAGGTTTTGTTTACACACAAAAAATTACTTTATTACTTTTGAGTAAATATGTATGTGCACAAGTGGACACATGCCAGTTGACCCAGCCATCACCATCATCTTAGGACTGACATTTGAAAACTGGTCAAGAACACTCACTGGCGATGGCTGTCCTCAACAAGGTCCCAGGATACTTGAAGCACTGGCCTGGAGTGAATTGTAGCCTCTCCTTCACCTGGTCTGCCCTAGGCATGAAAGTCTGCCTTCACCCTGCAGATCTCTTAAGCACTTCTTGAGTTTCCTGACCCAATACTGAAAAGCAGACACTGAATCCTACCTGAGCCAGCATTGAGTCCTTCTGAAATGATGAATCTCGCAAAGAAGGAATCATTCATGTTGGCTGTCCTCCTTGCCAGAGTGGATGCAGAATTGTCCTTGTACGAGATTTTCGGGGGAAAAAAAGATGGAAAGAAAAAAGAAGTGGCTCACTGATATTATATTTTCCCTGGAATTCTTTGCTTTGTAAAGTGCAGACTGAAAAGGTTGCTTGCAGACAGGTTCTGCCCTGAGTTTTGACTGGTCAGTTACACATGAAAAAAACAGAATCCACATAAGCAGGGATTTAAGCAAATAATTATTTCTGGTGTTGCTGAGCAAAGAGGGAGTTTGATATCTGAAAATGAATATAATCACAAAATGTGGTGCAAAACACCTGTGTCAACTTTGGTTGGAGCCTAGTAGATTCCACATCTAGAATAGCTGTGATGTCTAAAAAAGAGGATGAAGCAACATAGATCAGAAAAGTCTTGACAAGAAGTGCCAAACTTGGCCCAGGACGACTTGTCACTATGTTGTCCTGACAAAGTAAGGACTCTGATGCCTTAAAAGGGAATTCATAGAATCATAGAATCATAGAATCATAGAATGTGTTGGGTTGGAAGGGACCTTTAAAGGCCATCTAGTCCAACACCCCTGCAGTAAACAGGGACATCTTTAACTAGACCAGGTTGCTCAGAGCCTCATCCAGCCTGGCCTTGAATGTCTCCAGGGATGGGGCCTCCACCACCTCTCTGGGCAACCTGTGCCAGTGTCTCACCACCCTCACTGGAAAGAGCTTCTTCCTAATGTCTAATCTAAACCCACCCTGCTCTAGTTTAAAACCACTGCCCCTCGTCCTGTCGCTACGTGCCCTTGCAAACAGCCCCTCCCCAGCTTTCCTGTAGGCCCCCTTCAGGTACTGGAAGGGGCTCTAAGGTCTCCCCGGAGCCTTCTCTTCTCCAGGCTGAACAACCCCAACTCTCTCAGCCTGACCTCATAGCAGAGGTGCTCCAGCCCTTTGATCATCTTCGTGTCCCTCCTCTGGACCTGCTCCAATAGGTCCATGTCCTTCTTGTGCTGAGGGTTCCAGAGCTGGACACAGTACTCCAAATGGGGTCTCAGGAGAGCAGAATAGAGCGGGAGAATCACCTCTCTGGGTCTGCTGGCCACAGTTCTTTTGATGTAGCCCAGGATGTGATTGGCCTTCCGGGCTGCAAGCGCACATTGTTGGCTCACGTCCAGATTTTCATCCACCAGTACCCCCAAGTCCTTTTCCGCAGGGCTGCTCTCTATCACATCATCCCCCAGCCTGTATTGATAATGAGGATTGTCCCGACCCAAGTGCAGGACCTTGCACTTGGCCTTGTTGAACTTCATGAGGTTTGCTCGGGCCCACCTCTCTAACTCATCCAGGTCCCTCTGGATGACATCCTGTCCCTCTGGCCTGTCAACCGCACCACTCAGCTTGGTGTCATTGGCAAACTTGATGAAAGTGCACTTGATCCCACTGTGTAAATCATTGATGAAGATATTGAACAGCACTGGTCCCAGTACAGATCCCCGAGGGACACCACTTATCACCCCTCTCCATCTGGACATCAAGTCATTGACCACCACCCTCTGGATGCGACCAGACAGTCAGTTCCTCATCAACCAAACAGTCCACCCATCAAATCCATATCTCTCCAACGTAGAGAGAAGGATGTTGTGGGGGGCTGTGTCAATGACCTTGCAGAAGTCCAGATTCATGCCATCAACAGAATTTAATTCATGTCATCAATGGAATTTAAGAAAGCCTAACCTTTCATATCATCCATTAAGTTACTTGTCTCATAAGCCCAAGAAAGAGAGACACTCCTACTGTTAGTCATTTTTCAGTATACTGTAAGCATTTAGATGCTCAGTGCGATGTAGATATCACCACTATGTAAAAATGAGCAGTCCCAGCAAGCTGCACCAGCTGGTGGTGATAGAGAAGGGCTTCACTGTAATGACCTGCCTGAGTTCTGAGGTCAGTTAAAAAGGGTCTAAATGGGTGATTTTTCTCTTCTGTATCTTTTCATTCTCTTCTCACAGTGTTAACTTACTCCATGCTACACAACATGCTCTTTTCTATTGCAGCGCTTATCTTTCCCCTTATTTTTTTTACCTCTTTCTCCAGCAGTGACACAATTTCCACACTTTCAATACCATCTTTCTCTCCTTCTACTTTAAAGTCCTCTGAAACAAACAAAAAACTCCAAACACAACCAAATTCCAATATCTCCAAACCCAAATAAGCGCTCCAATGTGATTTAATTTTTCTTTTGCTTCTCTTTTACCAGATTTTTTCCTTATTCAAGTGTCTTTCCTGTTTTCAACGCATTCTTCAAACCATAAAGGGTTGCATAGGCTTTAGGAAAGACACAACAGATCAAAGCCGATGCTTCTGAAGCTATCCCTGTGTGACCAACAGAAGAGAAAGAAGTCAGCTTAAGTTCATGCCTAGAATGAATTTGGTGAACTTGAATTTAGGATGGAAGAGGTGTTTCAGTGATAAATGAAGCAGATATCATATGGAATTGGTGACATACCATAAATATGGCATTTCAAGCCAGCATTTCTGTGGTGGTCCATTTTGGCTTTAAAGTGTGGCTTTACAAAATGTTCCAGAACTCTTAATAAATATTGTGAATAATTAGAACATATAAAATAATTAATCCTATCTTTTCCCCTGTTTTTTCCTCACCCAAGATGTTAAAGAAGTCTCCCTCAAAGATGACATCTAGCAGTTTCTAACATCTTTACCCCACTTTTCATCTACAAATAAATTCCCAGGTTCCTTAACGAAATGCTGCAGCTGTGACAGACTTTAAACTTCATCTTCCTCTTTACACACACCTTCTAAATAGTAGCTTAGAAATTTACTTGGCCTAGGTCCCTCTTTCACATGTTGCTGCAGGTGCCTGCCAGGAAGCTCAAGGGCTTCAGACGTGTGCGTCAGCCTCACCAACATCCTCGTGACTTTTGTGCCACTCTTGCTCAGATTTCCTACCCTTCCGTCCCTGATGAAACAGTCAATGTGGCTCTGGCACACCTGGCTGGCAAATGGGACTCACAGGGGTGGTGCTTGGACCGTTGTCTCTGCCCAAGCTCTCCTCATCATTGAGAGGAATTGAGCATGCACAGGATGGTTCAGGGATAGAGATGGCCTCTTAATGTGCAAGCATAAAGCCCAGCCCAGGATGCTCATCAGCTCTAGTCCTTGCTGTGGCTTCACTTTCTATTGCTCCCTGAGATATTCAAAACACAAAAAAGTGTGTGTGTGTATGTATATATACACATAGATGTGTATAAATGTAAATCTGTATACCTAATACTACAAATAAAGTCAAACCCAGGAGTGTTTTTACAAATTAAGTAATTTAAAGGTAATAAGGCATTAGAGAAAATGTATACGACTGTGCTAAGCTGTCAGACAGGTGAATTCATAAGTAAGATTGAGTTGTATATGGATGACAGGAGAATAAGATCTACTTTTGTGATGAATTTAGTTTTGAAAAGCCATGGGTAGGGTGTTCCTGAGCAAAGTTGCCCCGCAAACACTTTACTGGGGGAAGGACCTCTGTATGCAGGTGGTTACTTCAAACTTATGCACCCTCTAAATTGGACTGTAAATCCTGACCATGCCTGGCTGTGACGCCAGGGATGAAATGAGATTCTCACGCTTTGGTAGAAATTGTTCTTTGACATGACTGTGTATTCTGCGTGTTGTGCATCTGCTAATGTACTGTAGCAGACCTAACACCACACTGCCTTTTCAAAGGAGGGAAATATGAGTAAAGTGATGGATCCTGTGTGCCAAAAAGTTTCAGACATTCTGGATTGTACTTGTGTCCTCACATTAAAACAGAGGCATTCAGCAAAGCTAACAGTAGTTGTCTCTCTCTGGTCTGTGGGGAGAGACGGTCCTTCCAGTGCAGCAGTCAAAGACTGGGCTGAAAATAAGTCACCCAGATACATTCTCTGTAGGGAGATATATCCTCATTCAGCAGAAGAAACCCAGGTATATGGTATCAGCTAGGATGATATTTGCCTTTAGAAGTACTCCAAGGATAAAAAACCTCTCATTGCTGGAGATGATTATCTCCTCGAAATTATAGTCCTTCCAAGCTGGAGGACTATGGAAATCAGAAAATGTCATCTCATGGATGTGTAACTAGCTGACTGATGACACTGTGTATTTAAGAGTGTTTCCCTACACAGAGGTACGTAGGCATAGTTTCTAAATGGACCTGTTGGAGCGGGTCCAGAGGAGGGCCATGAAGATGATAGAGGGCTAGAGCACCTCTGCTATGAAGACAGGCTGAGAGAGCTGGGGTTGTTCAGCCTGGAGAAGAGAAGGCTCCGGAGAGACCTTATAGCGGCCTTCCAGTACCTAAAGGGGGCCTACAGGAAAGATGGGGAGGGACTCTTGTCCAGGGTGTGGAATGATAAGACTGTTTAACAGTTTTAAACTGAAAGAGAGGAGATTTAGATCAGGTATTAGGAAGAAATTCTTTACTGTGAGGGTAGTGAAACACTGGAACAGGTTGACCAGAGAAGTTGTGGATGTCCCATCCCTGGAGGTGTTCAAGGCCAGGCTGGATGTGGCTTTGAGCAACCTGGTCTAGTGGGAGGTGTCCCTGCCCATGGCAGGGGGTTTGGAACTAAATATTCTTTAAGGTCCCTTCCAAGTCTAACCATTCTTTGATTCTAAATAGAAAAATCCTCATTTAACAGGTTGCCTGCACTAGGGGCTCAGAAACATGCTTCTGCTATTGCAGCCTAACAATCTCCGTACAAAAAAACTTGTTTTGTATCACCTCTCTGATACACTAAAGCTTAGAATTGCCCCATCCCACTGTGGATGGGGCAAGTAGATGCTCATTCAATGTAGATGCTCACCTAAGTGAGTACCTGAGCCTTGCCTGTCTCCCTCTATGGTCAGTAGAAAGAGACAGGCATCTGCAGAGGGTCAGTCAGTCGACCTAGGGCTTGAACTGCCTTTAGGGTTGCCAGTCTCAGAAGAGTGACAGAAAGAGGCTAGGTTTTAACTGCTTGTAAAAGATGCATTTTGATTCATCGGTTATTTAAGCAGTAAACTCTTGCAAAACATTAAGACATTGAAAGTAGACGGGTTTAGGCTGCTGTAACAACAAGCATCAATAAAGCAAGAACACTGTGTCTGTAGCTCAGTGACATCAGCAGGGTAATTTAGGGAAAAAAAACAGGTCCCTGAGATACCAGTGGGACAAGCTCACTGTGGTCAAGGAAGTCTTTAAGAAGAGGATCTTAAACTGTTAGACTTGGAACATGTATTAGACACAACCTTGAGCCAAATAAAATTCAAAGCAAAAAAACAAGTAAAATTTTAAAAAAATTGGTCTTCAAGAATTCTGTTGGCTTGCAGGTATCTCAGGAAGTGCCTAAAATTTCTTTTCCTGAGCTGCAATGTCCTGAGATACAGTAGGCCGGAACAGAAACACTCTCAAACCTTGGCCAGAACTATAGTGTATAGAAGTCTCTGGAGTTTACACTGGGATAAATAGCTGCACAGGGAAGACGTACTTTTAGAAGCGCCATTTTTGGCATTTATTGTAAAAGAAGGCTCGGTGTACTATGGGAAAAGAGTCCATAGAACAGACATAAACATGGATGGATTATCACATACATTCTTGATGTCTGGCAGAAGGCAAATAGTCACACACCCCTTTGGAGCTGCTAGGTCATTCTTCCTCTTTGCTTAGTTTGAGGTGAGCTGGGGTTATTGATCCTCCCTCTAAATCCCTGGTGATGTGTTGAAAAGGGTTAAAGACACCCCTGGCCACATTTTTCTCCCTTGGGTCAAGTTCTGCAGTCTAGATAGAAATGCTGGCTTGATATTCTCTGTAGAGATCCTGCCCTGATCTTGATAGATGGGCATATGAATCCTGTTGGAGGCAATATGTTGGACTAGGAAACACAAGAGGAGGTATGGCACTGCCCCCTTCATGCAGAGAGGTGCACAGAAACACCCTGAGAAACCTTTTTGTGAACTGGCCTGCTGGCTTAAAGTGCTGCAAGGCTGGGCACTGCCCCAAGTCCTGCGCCATTTCTGGTTACTTCCCTTCTGGCCTCCATCCTCTGCTGATTGTTGAGGGCTTATTTCCCAAGATAAGCAGGGAAAGCAACACCTCCTCTCTCCAGTTGTAGGGTGGAGAGCTCAGTGTCTCTGCCCAGCTCCATGTAGCGCACGTAGAGGAGATGAGGATGTGGGTGAAGGAAAGGTGGATGTTTGCTGTTTATATCCAGAAGCTTAAATGAAAGGTGGGAAAAGACTCTGGAGTGTTAATCCCTCGGCTTTGGGACAGCCAGCCAGGGGAAGATAGCATGTGCATTTGGGAAAGGTAGAGAATTGTCCCATTCTCAGCAGTGGGCAAGATGGCTGAGGGAGTGGTTCACCATTAATGAAGAATGTGTTGGAAGACCTGGAGGACTGAAAATGTCTTCAGAGGGCATCCACCTGTGGGATGGATGAAGTGATGCAGGAGCACAGAGAATTTGTTTTAAATCTTGCAAATCTGCCTGGCTTACTGGGCTACACAGAAAGAGACAGAGAAGAATAAATAATCAACCTAGTGGGTGAAGGACTCAAGGACTCAGGTCTACATTTTCCAGTGTCCTGTAAGATGTTTGATGGCCACAGAAGTGGGAATCAGGGAAAAGTATGCAAGTCAAAGGATGGAGACTGCAGGAGCATCAGATGTATGCAGGACATTGATACACCACTGATTTGGAAGAGTTTGCGATCTGTCACAAGTGCCTATCTTCAAATGGAGGCAGAGACAAAACATCAGCAAAGAAATGAATGGTGTGACATCCAACTGTCACGGAAAGCTCACTGCCGACTGTCCAGGAGTGCTGCATTTCGGCATTGCTGGAAAAACAAGGAGAGATGTGAACACTACGAGTGTTACCTCTGAGAGAGGGAGGGCAGTGCACCTGGGAGGAAAGCACGTTCAGGGAAATGTTTGGTTTCACTTAAGAGTTTTCATTTTTACAGCTGATATGCTTGAAAGTTCATGAGACTGGTTTTAATGAAGTGGTAAGTGACAAAAGCCTATGAAAATGAGAAGCGAATGTTAATGCTTTGGGTTGTAAGACCATGATGTTTCAGAGATGGAGCGAGGAACACTTCCAGAAGTGCTGTGGTTCATAATTAACTAAGGAACTTTAAAACAATGTACACTCTTTAGGAGACCTAAAGATATTACAACCATAATTTTCCAGTGCTAAGGCTTTATTATTTGATATTTTATTCCATCTCAACATGCATGATCAATGCACAGTGTGACTGTTACCACAAGACAATTCCATAAACATTAATGCACAAACGATATGACAAATAGAAATATTATTAATGTAATGTGCTATTAATATACATAATATGCATTAATAATCCTTCAATAAATGATTATATTGTAGTGAATGAATAAATTTTGTAAAGTTCACTGCAATTTAAGTTCTAGCTTACACAGTATCTACTCCTTTTTTTTCCTGATAGTATTAAATGTCAGGTAGGATATCTAGTGGTGCCTAGAGATGGAGAAAAAAAAAGGAATGAAAATGTATAAAAGGAAATTTTGGTGGAGGAACAGGAGAACCTTTCTTAAAGAAAAGTATTAGACCAAGAGTCCACTAAAGAGTATGTGAATTCGTCAATGGTTAATGATCAAACTGGCAAACGAACTGGTAAAAAAACTGACTTTCATATGTATTCAGTGGCTTAAGATAACCATGTTGCAAATAAGAGTCTGTGTTCTTATAGACAGAGAACACAACGTTTTTCCTTAAAGATATATTTTTCTTTACTAGTTTTTCTTTAAAATGGTGGAAATTGCACCCATTTCACCAGTTTCCTTACAAGCCCCAGAAATTTAGTTCGCACTTGGTATTTGCAGTTGAGGCAGAGTATCTACGGATTCTTTAGTGATATTTTTAATTAGAACAGCAAAATGTGACAGAAAAGATGGTGAACCCTTCCTTAAGACAGGATAACACTTTCAGAAGACATTATGCCACATTGACATTGGAATGACACTGAAACAAGTTCACAGAATTGCTGTAAATCCATTAGTACCCATTCATTAGGATAAATGATGTCAAGATCTTGCTCATTATTTTCAATCACAAGCATGTATCTAGTTTTCACTTGCACAGCTATATCCAGAAAGGAATGACAGTTCACAATCACTCACTTCATAACACGATGCTTTTCCATAAGACATAAATGGGACACGCAGTTGGCCACGTCTCTCTCCTCTTAGTGACTGCACAGCCACAATGGCTGTTGGAGGCACTGAGAGTTTGTTGCTTTTGCATAAAACAGGATAATTAATATTGGTAGTAAGTACAAGTAGTATAGGAATTCCCTCTTCTCTTTTTTTTCTTTTAGCCATTCTAGTATTTCACTGACAACATATTGCTAAAGGGGGAACCAAAGACCAGATGCAATAAAAAATATGTAGGGTTGTGAACGTTAATACTAAATATCACTTGCACAAAGTGTATATGCTAATCAGAAACAGAGAGAAAATGCTTTCCATCAATAATGTACATTCAGTGATGACCTCCCATTTGGATGTATGAATTCAACATCACCACAAGGTGCTGGGTAACTTCATGGAGTTCTGCAGCACAGAAAAATATTTGGTGCTACACTGCCATCCTTTTGTTTGTGTAACAACTTCTGGTCATGGGCTGTGAAGGGAGTATGATTGTCAGGTCTCCTGCACGGGAAGTGGAAACCTTTACATTGGGAGTTTCAGACAGAAGAACAAACGCTCAGCTGAAGGGATGGCACGTGGCTGGCAGCTGGCAGGGTTACCTATCGAGTGGGGGATCCTCGCTGGCAGTGCAGCTATACATGAGCTTCAAAACTGAGAACTCACTGATGTCCTATGTGGTACAGCTTTCTTCTTCAGCACAAAGAAATGCCTGCAGAGCATCCCACAGACAAAGTACCTCTTGTCTTCTTTTGTGTTACCCTTCCGCGCCACGACCCCCCACGGTCACTCCTTCCCACTCTCCCCCTGCCTTTTTTTTGTTGTTGTTGTTGTTGCTGAGCACAAGATTTATAGACCCTTTGAAACATGTTGTTTCCAGATGCAAGCTCCAAGTGCCCCATCAATAGCTTCCTGCCCCGCTCCAAGGGCCGAGCAGAGGGAGGCACACACGCTTTCCCCCACAAGCCCTCCCTCCATCGCTCGCTGAAACCCTCCAGAATCTGCTGTGTTCCTGGTAGAAACCATTCTGCATCCCCATGCTTCACACGGTGAATTACCAGTTCACTAGGCCCCCTGTTTTCCCACTGATGAGGTGTCCAGCACCAGCATTTCCCTTGGTGTTTCTAACGAGCTAGTACTAGTGCCGTGTCTGCACTCCACACCTGCACTGGCATGTCACATGAGAAAAACCTCACAGGTCTGAATGAAACACCGCATTACGACATTGAACAACTGCGTCTTGAGTACCAAAGGATGACGAGGTAATGTTAATTATTTCTGTGGACTAGGACAACTTAAAAGCACAAATGAGCGCACCTTATATCAAATACCTGTTAGGAGTCTTTGAAAGCATGCCAGCCTCCTCATTAAGCCAGGCCAAAACAGATTAATAAAAGGAAACCAAACAATAGTTGCCTCCTGTGAGTTCAAAAGCAGAAAGCATTTTTGTTAAAAAAAGCTGTATTAACCATCAGCTGTAATTACGCCACACAAAAGGAAAAGCTTTAAAATTTGTTACTTACGTGCAGAAAATGAAAACCATAAAATGTGAGTTCAACACTTTACTCCCACCGCTTCTTTTCTTTGGTGATGGAGCTTGTTTAAAAATAAAAATATAGTTAGAGCAAGGTTGGGAGGGTGCTTTAGTGAAAATGTTTCAGCTTAGTAGGATCTCAGAACAGCTTTCTGATATCCATAGGCCAGGCGCGTCATGCTTAGTCTGTGCATATAGCTGAGCACACTGACTGCCAAGGGGGTGTCCTGTGGGGTGCCTAAGGATCTTCCCCACATGTGAGCTTGGCAGCACAGTCGGATGGTACCTCAAACACCCATTTACTTACAGAGTTTTCCTGCCAGAGGCATGGCAGGCAATCGGGAAGAGGGACCAGACATCCCATAGTCACTATGGTATGGGTGAGTATGGGGACAGGTGCCCTTGCGAGATTGCTCTCCCAGTCCCTAAAAGAGCACTTTGCAACTGGATTGGGAATTGCGGATCCCCTTGACCCCGCAGCCAGGAAGGACTTTATCCCTCTCCTCCACCTTCTCCCTGCTGCTGCAGAAGCTGCTGGCCAATGTAGAGCCGTACGGGGTGGTTCCATGGCACCAGGGGCAAAGGCACTATCCATGCATGGTCTTTTGCTAAGGCCATGTCTAACTTTAAATGACTGCGGCAAAAAAACTTTCTGCCTGTCTCCCACTCTGCTCCAAGTGTGGGAGACCCTGCACTTAGGTCACAAAGGCATCATGCAGTGGTCAAAATCATCATGCAGCTGGTTAAAGAAAAACAGCTTTGCATGCAATCCTAAAAATGCTAAGGACAAGCCGCCTCTGTCAATAACTTCTGAGTGTCTGACGTTAATTTCATAGTATCACTTAACATGATTTGTCTGTTGATATATCTAGATGCATGAGCTACTTCTTTCGCCTTCTTCATCACGCTCTGCCAGTGATTAAAAGTACTTTAGCAGCATGTTCAATACAATGCTCTCCATGGAGAGTGAAAAACCAATCGACCATGGTCCTTATCTGCCGCATAACTTGAAGCAACAGTCACAAGCTAAAACCAAATGGCTTTTATCAGGACAGAGGCAAATGGTTTTGCCAGTGAGCAAGGTTATTTGCTCACACAAGTTGCTTCAGGGAAACAGCAGGTCACTTGTGTCTCAAAGCCTTCAGTCAAGGCTAAAGTTTTCTGTGGAAATGTAAGCAAGCTCAGACAAGCAGTGCAATGGAGGATGGATAAAACTCTCTCTACTGAGTTTTGCAGCAAGTCCAACCCACAGGTCCAAAGCACAAGGTGGATCTCCTGACCTAGCTGGGGCTATATCCTGAAGCTCACCTTCAGGTGGGGTTATATCCTCCCTATAATTTGATGCCAGAGCACTTTTGAGTGAAGGGGAAATCTCTAGCACATCTGCATCCACTAACTTCTGCAGCATCCCTCAGAAAACATCAGGGGTGCCCACTGCAAATTTAAGAAAAAGTATACAGAGCTGATGCAGAGTCTTTCTAATAATAGCTAATGAGGTGAAAAACTAATAGAAAGATGAAAAAATTGGTTCGTACACAGGTACAGACACAGAACTAAAAGGCATGCAGATTTCAGTTTTAAAAATGTATTTGAAATGCAGGAATAAGGCTGGCCATTGCAGTTTTCCACTTGTAGGACTGCTGATCCAGAGTGGTTTCTATTTGTTCTCTACATATTTATATATATATAGAAAATATTTTTATGTAATTAAAATACGTACATGAAGAGTTGAATGCACACATGTTCCAGCTGCCACGGCCATCCAGAATTTATGTTGAACTAATCCATGTCTAGTCAATGTCAATTTCTGGGGGTGAGCCAAGGACCCAAATAAGGTCTGGAAAATTCCAGGTAATGCATAATCAGAGCAGTAAGTGGGTATGGTGGGATGGCAGAAGCAGATCAATCACAGAAAAAATAAGGCAAAACCGTATCTGTATTATGAAATGCAGATTTAAGAAAGCTAGGCTATATGGAAAAAGGGTAGTTTAGCAGAAGATTAAAGTCAGGGCTCCAGTTCAATATTATTAAATAATGCTTACTCTCACTTTACCCTAAGACTACCCAGAAATTTCTGCAATTTGTCTTTCTTCATTTAGCAGAGCAACCAAGATGGCAGCAGCAGATTCTGTCACACAACATGTGCCAGAAGGCCAACATGTTCAGATGCGTTGGTCCTAGCTAGACGCACACATCCACTTTCCAGTTACTAAAGAATCCGGTTATTAAAAAGAATCTCAGGTAGTGAGATGCCTAATTATGCATGTGTGCGTGTGTGCATGCTTGTGGGCACAGGCAGGAGGACGGCAGGTTTGGGAACGCAGCTCAGTCAGACTCAGTGAGGGTCCCCTGCAGACCCTTGCTAACTTTACATTAATAATTTCTACATGTCTGGGAAGATCATCTGGATACTGGATTGTAAACCACAAAGCAGTTCCGGGACAGTTCCAAAAGTAAATTAAAGGCAGACAGGTCAACCTACACAACCCACAGTAAAAAGACCCCGTCCATGCAGAGGTTTCTTTCATGGCCCTGCTGTGCCACTGACTAACATTATCTTTTTTAGACAGAGGCTAACAGCGAACACTTTGACAAGCTGGAGCCAAAAGAAGTGACCTTACAAAGAGGACTCTGTTCAAAAATGGATTTCTTTTCCTTGGTTTCAAGAGAAACAATAGCTATTAGCTGTTAGAGTAAATCACTAGTTGCTAATTTATGAAGGCTTTCAAACCCTTATGATTATCTGTGTGAGTGATGGGCCCCATTGTGCAAGCTGCAAAGCATCCTGAGCCCGCTCCAGCAAAGCCATTAAGCATGTGCTTCATATTAAGCACGCGAGGAAACACAGCAAGAACAACATACTGGAGTTAAGCATGTGTTTAAGTGCTTTACTGGACTAGGGTCAGAGTGCGTAGCAACTTGCAGGATGGACTTCTAGGGAATCGAAGTGTTTGTGTCCGAAAAACAACAGTTCACAATGGAGTCCTATCTGAAACTGCAATATGTTCCCAGGCATGTTAAGCTGCTTTTCTGTGTCCCGTTTGGTGAAGAAATTCTTCTGAATTATCAGAACTACAACTACATCTCTGCAGACAGAAACTGATGAATGGCAGTATCCCATTCATCTACCTGATCTACCTCTGAACTAGAGTACTTGAATAAAGAAATTCAATCCAACACACAGCAGGAACTTCTTTTCCAGTTTAAAAAGCCTTGGCGTTATCCGTGTATCACACCTAGATTTCATCAGGCCTAACTGTTGCCTTGACAGCCAGGAATCTAAATCCAGCTTCAGGAAGATGAGGAAAAAAAGTATACAAGAAAAGTGATAAAAGAATTACACTGTCACAGCCTGCTTACAATGCAAAGGAAGGGGATTGCATCTGTTCACCCCTCCCTTCTCCCTTCCAGCAACCACGCTGACAGATTTGTTCAGTCTGGGTCTTTTTTTAGTTTGTTTTTCGTTTTTTTTTAACCTCTTTTTTTTTTTTTTAAATCATTTTAACATTACATCAGCAAATTTCTTACATTTCTACAGGTTTTTCATGACCTGTGGCAACTCACTGCCAACTGAGGTTGGTAGAACGTGTGTCCGCAAGCACAAGAACCGAATTAAGGTGTCTTCTCCGCTAAAATCATAAACCCCTCTGAAGCCAGCGACGTTGTGCACATGCTAAGTAAGTGGAGAACTGAGCCCGTAATATACATGCCAAAGAATGACTGACTGAAGGAGGCAAGATAAAACTGCAGCTGGAAAAGAAAAGCAAACATATCGTAGGTGGAAAAACAGTGATGAGTGCAAGGTCCTAGCCAGCTGCCCCCTTCTTCCTGACTCAGGAAAGAAAATAGTGTTGAAGTCCTAAGGTCACAGACAGAGGAGAAGAGAGGGCAAGAGCCAGACCTGGAGCTGAAGCACTTCCACACTTCAAGGGGTGTTGTGGCAAAAACATAACTGACAGACGATTGGGAGGGGAAATGAAGCGCCTTAAAGGGAAATTAATGAATCAAAGCAGGCAAATCTCTCCCTAATGGTATAATAATTCACAAGTTTTAGTGCACACAACATGGAGTGAAAACTTTTATTTGTTCTTTGTTCTAGGCACCTGCAGCAACATTCCCCTTATTTAGTATAATACTTGCTGTGAAGCTCCAGTTCAGCTCATTTACACATTGAAATGCCTTTTTCATCATGAAGTCTCTGCGTCTGGACACCTGGCTGCAATCTAATGCTCTATGAATGCAAAGACTACAATAAGATGGTATCACCTGATCATTCTTATAATTTGTGGGGCAGACCTCTTATAAGCATAAATCAGTGTAACTCCTCTGAAGCGAATGGAGCAAGGCTGATTTGCACAGGCAGAGTATCTGTCCACAAGGAATAATGAATTTGTTTTAAAGAGTATGTTCCATAGCAGAGGAATAAACAATATTTATTTTTCAGTAATGGCATAGAAGCCCTCACTAAACATTGCCTTCTCCTGTTTGCCTCTCTTCCTTCACCAGCTGCCTGTAACATGTGTGATGCTTTGAAAACGTACCTGCTATTAGCCTTTGTTTTCTCCCAGGCCCCTGACCCCTTGGTGAAAGAAGGCGTGGAAACTGAGGCAAAGCTGTATCTCGTCAGTCCTATGCAACTTCAGGAGTTAAAGATAAAAGCTGTCACGCTGCCATAGAAATGAAGAAATAAGGAGTACTGACTAGAAGGACAATCTTGTTCCTCTGATTCTCCCTCCTGGAAAAAGCGGAGAACCCCTTGCAATTCCTCCCCTTCAACGCAGAGCAGAGAGCCTGCCTGCATCAAATGAGGTGGTCAGGGACCAAAAGACATAATCCAGGCAGACTGGTTGTTATGAATGGGCACCAACACATCCAACTGAAACAGCAGGCCTGAACTGCTGGTTAGCTTTCGTTGACACTTGTAGCCCAATACTCCAGCAGAAATGAAGCAGAAGTTACAGAATGCCTTTGCAGTGTCGAGAGGAAGACAGGAGGAAACACTGGCCACTGACATCCTACACACGAAGGAAAGAATTATCCAACAGGGGAAATATGTTGCTATCAAGTGCCAAAGGTTCATACGCTGCAAGGAAATTTTAAGATATTGCAAGACAGTCCCAGGTCTGCTGACTGTGCCCTGCTGACCATTGTCTCCCCGGATCACGAAATAGGGAGGTATGTTGGACACCTGCGTTAGTTGTGCCCAAGGTAAGCCCTGTCTGTGTGCCTAGGAATAATGCTGCTCTCTCTTTCACCCTCTTTATTCCCCTCTAAATACTGTGAGGTGTGACACAAGCGACTTCCACAGACAGGCAACGGGAAGATGATGAGATCCACTCCCTCGTTGTCAAACTGTCACTAGAAGAGTTCATTTTCCCTGTTCCTACATAAAAATAATATTAAGTATTCACAGATACAAAGTAATAATCACTACCATGTTGTCACTCTAGGGCATATTCTATATAGGAATCTCAAAGAGTTTTTAAATGCAACCCACAAAACTGTTCTTACTAAGGGTTTCAGTACACAGATGATGAGACGGAAAGGACCTCAAGGAGTCATCTAATGTATACAGCAGCGCCAGGGAAAGACCAATGATCCCCATCATTCCTGACAGCCTAAGAACTTTTTAAATATTTCCAGTGTCTAGAGACAGTGTAACTCCCAGTCCAGTCAGTCCCTAGGTCCACTCTCCATCCTTACCACGAGAATGTCCTTTCTTATGCTGAACCTGACTCTTCCTTCCTCCTACTTCTTCTCAACATCTGGAGTAGAAGAGACTGCAGATAATTCCCTTACTCTTTGCAGCAGGCTTTCATATATTCGATGTATTCCCTTTTGCCATCGATCTTGCAGACTGAATAACTCCTGTTTGTGTCACTCCCTCTCATCATTTACATTTTCCAGTTTGTCCTCACTGGCCTCTTCCAAACTGTTTCCAAATGACCAACATCCTTTTCTAAACTCTTCCAACATCGTGACAAAGACAAGATAGAAATATGCTTTTTTGACCTTGGAGCAGTGTTATCTTTTACCTGAGGCAGTTAGGGCACCTGATTTTCTTCTCTGAGCTTTACTACTGGTGTATTTTATTCTTAAGCAAATTGCTTTTCCATTGGGCATCTACAGCTGACTGTGTGTCTTGTTTATCTAGACTTTTAACTTTCCTGGAGAGGAGCTTTGTGTCTGCACAGTGCCTTTCAGATCTTGGCTTAAGCACCTCAAAAATCATTTATAAAAAGAATTGGACATGATACTGGTTGGCCTCTTTATTTTTCCAGCTTTCCCAGAAATGAATATCTAGGCCAGAATCTTCAGCACTGTGTCTCTCATATCAATGTAAATCATTTTTATCCATAAATAATGTTATTTTCAGGCTCTGGTAAAATCTCTTAAATTTTGTTTTCTCAACTGAGATCTCTATCTTCAAATTAAGACAGAAGAAAATATGCAGGCAGGCCTTCCTAAGCTGTTCCATTAGCCATTCAGTTTGAAAGAGTATAAATATATAGACTGAATGTTAATGTTTTCCTTTGAGAATTATTTTAATTGTGTTTGCGCTTGTTTCCTAGACTCGAGTACACAGATAGGCTACTACGCAAACGTATTATCTACAAACGTAATGCTGCTCTGAAGGGGGATAAGCAGTGGTGTCAGTCTCCCCACAACCTCTTTTCTTCTTCTTCCTTCGCATGACTCCTTCAGGAAGCCCAGCTGCCCTCTGCATTGACAAACATGCTGCTCCTGTCTCCTTCGGAACTCCCCAAGGCTGTTACAGAACAGCTACTTTCGTTTAGACCTGCTCTTCTCTTATCCCCGAGAGCTGATACGGCTGGCACAGCATCCAGGCTCTGATGGACTTCCAGCCTGACGTGTCACCACTTAGACTCCAGGATGTGAAGGAGCTGGCTGAAACAATCACAAATACTTTAAAAAATAGTCTTGATGCTGAATCTCTGTGGTATATCTATCTCTTTGTTCAACATTTTGTCCACAGGTAAAACATTTTAAGTATTTGTGGGGAATGTTAAGTCAAGGAAGCTGAGTTTCTTTTTCAGAGGAGACGTAAACAAATTAAAAATTGTAAGATCCGTGATCAACTACTGGAAACTTCATCTGCTATCCCAAAAAGCAAAGGCCATGTTTCAAAATGAAATCAAGCTGTATTTCAAGACATGACTTCACTTTTGTCTCGTTGAAGAGACACAAAACAGATAATCTCTTGTGTTTCATGCCATATGTACAATTGGGGTGCAGTTTACGTCTGCAGAGAGGACTGGAATGAGATCTATGCATCTGGTAAGACTTGACCAAACTCAGACACTGCAAACTGTTCTTAAACTCTGCAACTGAATTCCACTCCTCTGAAGGAGCCAATAATATCACTAAAGAACAGCTTTTTTAAAAGGGACTTCCCTCATTTTCTTCCAGATAATACTGTTTGTCATCATACACAAACACCTAGTGGTCCTATCCCATAGCACAAAAACAGGAAAATATCAAAATATTAAGAGAAAGTAACCACTTGTGCATGAGACATCTGTTTTCTTGCAAGGTTTCACATCCTTTCACCACATTCTAGCAACATGCATTGAATGTCATATAAGGTGGGTTAATAGATATGTAATCACCTGGAAAAATATACTACCATTTACTCTTTTTCAGCTTCTCTACAGAAACAAATCAGGCCTGTGAGAAGGACCCCAATGGGTCTAGGTCTGCCATAGCAACACAGCAGGGACGAGCCCTCACATCTGATCAAGTCACACATGGAGTTCCTCTCCCACCCTCCCCCTTTTCCATTTTTCCATTTAGAGTCAGGGCGATTTCACCAGGAAAGAATCCTGGAAAACTCCATCTTTTTTTCTTCCCCGCCCCCCCCCCCCCCCCCCCCAAGGATTGTGCAGGGATAGCAAGGGGAAAGTTCTGGAGAACTGGCAACAGTGTGTGAGTCAATGGTCAGCTTTGCACAAATCATGTGTAATTCTTTCCCTCTACTATTCACATAGAGTAATTCCCCAGCCACAGGGTCATATTCTCCCACATCATCATGGGGGGAATGACTGCAACAGATTTCAACAGTCTGGTAGCCAACGGAGCGACCGACGGTACGGGGGAAAATGTAAGCTGAGAAGATAGACTAGCCAAGTAATGAAAAAAAAAAAAAGCAAGCTGTGAGATATATTACTGGAATCCAGACAAGAAAAATGTCTGTTCTGGCACCACTACAACCAAACAACAATAACAGGTTATGACCCACGCTGTACTTGGGGAATTAGGCACACAGCCTTTGCATTCAGCCTTCTCACAGGGGTATGAGGTAAGGCCATGCCGTGTTGGTTCACAACCTTCTGTAACTCATCATATTATGAAATACAAATTGGCAGATGGAGAGGCAGAAAAGGGGAAAGGAACGGAAACTTTGGTGAGGGTGTTCCCATCCATCCCTCTCATGCCCTGACAAAGCTCTTCAGCCACACACTTGGACATTCCTCCTCTATTTAATTTCTGTATAGGCCGTACTGTATTGTTTACATGTCATGTTTCATTGAAACTGGTGAGGGAGGGACTGGAACATCTGGAATTCTGGGGAGCTGTTTTGCAAGACTTGGTGTTTGAAGAGCGGGAAACACTGTTTTCAGTTACCTCTGCATCGTCATGTCAGATCTTGGCCTTTTTTAAACCCTTTTTCTTCTCTGTTGACTGAAAAGATGTATGCTTTTCTTTTTTTTTTTAACACTGTTAAAGTGTACATTTATGCACATACATACAGAGAAAACATACTGAGTTTCTTAGGACCATTTCTGAAAGCTTTACCATTGCTCATTTTTTGCACAAGTAATACAGTTGGCACTTTTTTTTCCCCCACAGCAGGAAAATCAGTTGCTGGACCAGTTTTCATTAATCCTAAATCTACATTACTAATTTACTGTACAGGGACTTCATCACAGAGCCCTTTTTTTAAAGGGGGCTCCATTTTCTCTATGTAGTCTAAAACGTAGCTCTGCACAGTCAGCACGAGACACAGAGAAGGTTTGCATTCAGCTCAGACCCCAAGACCCAGGTAATGTTTAAATAGAAGACAGGCATTATCCAAGCCCCCTGCAAAGGATTTTTGAACTCACCTGCGAATGTGAATTTAACCTAGGAGGAAATCCAAGGTACTGCAGTATTATACCTTTAAACCATAATATGGACAAGATGACACACTGGAAAATATATGCTGGCAATTTCACTATGAGGTGAAGATTTTTCAATTTGTCTTCCTAATTAGTCACAATGTGATCTCTGAGTTCCACTCTCATCACACACAGAAGCATCTTCGCGAGAGTGTTACTCATTTACCAAGGCTGACTCATTTCTTTTTCTCTCTGTTTTAACTTTTTCCTAAAAGTCACAGCTTTTTGGAAGGTCCTGTAATGCCACACATTTTCCAGAGCCTACAGCTGGAGAGTGTCAGGAGGTGTCGTCTTCCATGAAACAGGCATCATGAGCAAAACAAGAATGACGTCCCTTACAGCTCAGAAAATTATTTCCTTAATGTGGAAGCACTTGGAGATACTTGGTCCATACTCACATGGCTTCTTCTGTCCCTCTGGCATCATGGAGCCCAGGGAAGCAGAAATCTAACCGTTTCTTCTTAATGGGAACTTTCTCTCTTAATAGGTCTGAAAGACCACCACCCAATACTTCCCATCTGAATGCCTGCAGGTAAGCACTGCTAAGGTGAGCACGCTGTCTACTGAAGTAGCTCTGCCAACCTTACTCCTGTGCTGGGGAAATCATACCCTCATCACAGCACAGACTTCAAACACAGGACAGACTGCAGTACCTCCCTTCCCCTGTTTCTGACTTTATGCTTTTATTTCACTGAAACTGTGAGAGCTCGTCACAAGCGATCAATCCATTTCTAGGGATCAGTCACATAAATAGCTCCTTATCCACCTACATGCTCATGCACTGTAGTAGATTGGCTTTGACACAGTCAACCCAGAAAGTCTCAAAAGCTTTAGTTCATTCATCAGACTTTAACAGAGGGCTGGATGAAAGGATGTGTGTGTGTGTGTAAGGATGGTTACAGAAATATTCACTCCAGTCTAAACCGTTTGTATGATTACCTATATTTCTTGTTTCTTGGTGCATGTTACACCAGTGTTTGCTCTCTCTCCACACTCAAATGGCTCTGGCGTTTCATTTATCTCATACCTGTGAAATCTTCAAATTGCAAAAGATATAAGTGAAACCCAAGTGTGTGCTTTACTGATGAGTAACCACAAACGTTATTGCTGAGGTACTCCAGCTGACCTGATAACTTGGTCTGGGTGGTCCCAAGGGCATGTGAGTAAGGAAGGTCTTTGTTTTCCTCTTTCTTCTCCATCTCTCCTCTGTTGTGATTTGGTAGATGTCTCATGTAAAATTGACCTTGGGTTGCTGAAGGACACTTGAGCATATCTGTAAATTGGCTTAAAACTTCAATTGTGAATATGCTTTATTTCTTTGAATAGTTCAATGTTTATTACTATGCATATCTAATTAGTGGTATGTTTGGGATTTTTTTTTTCTGCAAAAGCTAACTAGAAAGTGCCTGTAAGAAAACTGAAAATGTAGGTTGTCAGAGTTGCCATCTAGATAGATGGGAGTCCTCCCACTCCTCCGTGAAATAGGGCAGTTTCTGTGGATTCTCTTATTTAGCAAAGTGTCTCTATTCAGCAGATAATAAAGATCAAGAAGGACTTCAGCTTAGTTTAAAAGCTAACCTGCATTTTCAGTGTAAGACATGATTTATTTGGAGTCCATAAAAAGACCAAGATGATCTTTTTATGATCATGAAAATATTCCCATCAGTTTTTGAATGAACCGTTAAAAAGGAAGATTGACTTAAAAAAAGCCCATACTAAGCCTTTTGGATCGGTAAGATGATACCAAGAACAGCAGTAAGGCTGAAGTTCAGCAACAGGTAAGTGTACCTTTACCTGCAAAAGACACTGAAAAACATACTCTGTTCTCTTTTGAACTAACGATTTTGATTTTGATATCACTTTTACACCAACTAGTAGGTATTATCCACAATGTCCAGACACCACAACAATGGTGCCAAAGAAAAATAACCTGTGGTTTTTCGTCAAAAGGAAAAAAAGGAAGGGAGTGTGTTGCAATGGAAAAAGAGTGGCTTTTCATGACATGGTAGAATAGTTGTTCCAGTTTACATCAGTGGGCTCCATGTGACTTCATACTCCCAGATCAGTGAGTAAAATGGGAGCAGAACAGTATTATCTGAGGACTCTTGACCTAACTCTTTAGGAGAGAATAGTAATAAAAGAAATACTAAAGCTGAAGGTTAATATTCAAGTACAATTGGAAATTGTCTAGCAGCTCCCCCCAAATCTCCATTATTTTATTTTTTTCTACACTAACATATGAATATCTGATAAAAACAGTACTTCTCCTGTTATTCACTGTGCAAATAGTTTTTGGTTTTCATTACATCATCATACATGGTTAACATAAGATTACATATTAGGAAAATTTACACGTGAAAGTAAACAAAGGTTTATATTCCCACCTGAAGTCACTCTGATTTACGTTTTCAGAAATCTGTCTCACAAGATGAACAAACGTTCCGCTATCCTTCCCTTTTATTTGCCTTTTTATTTTGTTTTGTTTTCTTTTTAATGCATGTAACATTACTTGCTCTACTCTTCTACATCTTCCACTCAGTTTTACTGTTCTCCTGGTTTTACCCTCTCGCTTCAGGCTGTCCTCTTCCCTTGTGTTTTCTCAGTCACAACATGCCTATGCACTTGTAACCTTTCCCCAGTGCAGTGCTGAATGTTCCTTTTTTAAGCATTAGAATAATGCTAACAATTTTCCTGTTGCTAGTATCAGGCATGATAAGTAGCTGATACCTTAACGTTTGGAAATGGAAGGCAACAGAGGTGAAGTGACCTGCTCAAAGCCACATACAGAGCACAGGCAGAGCTGGGAGTCCAGAGGTCCCTCTTTTCTTGGCCCTAATTGTGCAGTTATTCAAGACACTTAATTTTGCAAAAGCCTCAAACTCAGTGGGACTACTTGTGTGTGAAAACTGAAGTATGTATCTAAATAGGATCACTGCCATAGTCTGTCTTAAAAACGTGTTTTCTTTGGACATATACACTTGGCTTCATTGGAACAGATTTAGGAGTGACTGGAGTGAAGTGCAAATAGAGAATGATATAATGGCTTGAAAACATTTAAGAAAACAGAGCATTCAAAACAGATCAGTGTAAACTAACAAAAGCTAGGAAGGCTCAGAAGCCATGCCGGCACGGGTGTCTTCCTGATCTGAAAGACAGCCAAAGGTTTCCTCTTGTTCCAATTTTTTCCCCATTTGTTTTATGGTGGACTGAAGTAAGAGAGCTGTGGCTTGTAGGTTAAACAATATAAGATCAAATATATTTGAATCATTTTTTTTGTTTAGCTTGGTCCTGCCTTGGCTTTTGAACAAAACAGTATAAGGATATGGCATCCATGTGGTACAGGAGCAAGCCTTATTTACTGCTTACCAGAAGTGCTTAGTTCTTAAAAAAAAATTAAAAAAAAAAAAAAAGGGGTGCAAGGTGTTCCACTGGCAGCAGAAACTGAGAAATCCGGATTTTCCGGTTTTTACATTCCTCTGAAGTCCCTTCACCCCTGGCATCCCATATGATACCCTTGGTACCCCTGCATCGGTGCTTGGTGTCAACACCCACTGCTCCCAAATGCTTTTTACCTGCCAGCCCATCCTGATGGGGCATCTCTTCAGTCAGCTGCCAGTGTCTCTATGGCTGGATGCCTCTACCTCCTCTCTCAGGTGTGGCTGAAATCAGCCTCCAAGCTCAAATGCTGTTTGCCTTTCCCCTTTCATCCTCCTTCCAAAATAGACAGACAATGCAATTACACAAGTCTTATTTCCTTTGGAAGCAAAACTGACAAAGAAGTTCTTTGCAGAGTGGCTTGTGGATACATAGCCATAATGGGAAATAAGCAAGCCAGCCTTTGGGACAAACCTAGTAGCATTTGACAGGGATGAAACTAGTGGAATTCTGTATATATATTAGTCACTTTCTAATATTTTGAGATCATGGAGATTACATGGAGTACATCCAGACAGCTCTGTCCATTTTAACTCATATGTGCTATTTACAATAACTGCTGGTCCAAATATTAGAATTTAGCAACAACCCTTATCCATTATTTTTAAAATTTGCTGTGTAAAAATACTGACCAAGGCAAGTTTTCTGATAAATTTTTAAAGGTCTTAAAAAAGGGTTAAATTTTCCAGTCAAATTCTAAAGCTTTTCCACATGGAGGGCAAGCTGTTAAGGATCAAATCATAAAACAGTGTCAACTTAGTTTTCAGAGGTTTTTTCCTGTCTGAGCAAAAGTATAAAGCGAAGTCACAGCCCAATAGATTTTACTTTGTTTAGATTGTATTTTTGTTTCCTATGCCACATAACCTAGTCAGGGAAACGTGCCCTAGGAAATGCTTTGTACTCATTCTCTTTAACTTCATGTGGCAGCAGAACTGCACCAGGTGATGTCAATAGAAATTTTGAAGCAAACCATCATTTCTGACAATGGATTTTACTTAACTCAGTGTGGTAAGAGTAGCCAGTGGTGATATCACCTAAGTCCTCCACCATACCTACTAATGAGACAGGGATAGGACAACACTGCTCTTTGTAACCTAACCTGGCTTCTTGAGTTCTTCCAAACAATGCTTTTCAGTGTACTGTGTTGGACACAGAGGTTTTAGCATGGGGCTAGGTTGAACAAGCTGGAAATGGGGTCTACATAATGGAGCCATTGCCTTGTTCCATCAGCTTGTGGGCAGGTAACGTGGTCCGTGGTTTTTAGTATGAACGTCATTAGTTATCATGCTAATTAGTTATCATGCTATTACTAAGCAGTAATCATAAATTGCATGTAGAGGTTCCACAGCAATGTTCTTGCTTTTATATAAGCAAGACCCTTTACAAAACTAGGGCCAGTACACAGATACTCAAACAAAAAGCAAAGCACGCTCTGAAGAAAACATTCAAACCACCGTTGATGTCAATATTTAAAGCCCATCCTTTCTCAATTTTCCTATTTGTTACGTTTTATTCCTTAAACTTTACCATGTGTCTTTTACAAAGACAGTATTTTATTTAACAGGATTTTGCAGTAGTTCAGGACAACTATATTTTCTTCCTGAAAACTGGGGGCTTGTTTCATAGGAATTGCCAAAAACAAGTGTCTCAAACTTTTACTTTTGAAAAACACCATTTTTGAAATCTCATTAAACCTTTTAGACCTCTCACCTCAAAATACATAAAGAAAAGAAAGGGTCTCAAAATTAGACTGATGGGCTTATTTGACATTACTTGGAATGATTAGCTATTTGGCTGGCATATAAATTTCTACTGTGTCCTTAGGACATGCAATATTTTAAATAGATTTCACAGCTGAGGATTTAGATAGGAAAAACAAACATAAAACCTTAGGAATTGAGTGCACCCTCAGTAAGTTTGCAGACGACACCAAAATAGGTGGGAGTGTTGATCTGCTTGAAGGTAGGAAGGATCTACAGAGGGACCTGGACAGACTGGATCGATGGGCCAAGGCCAACTGCATGAGGTTTAATAAGGCTGAGTGCTGGGTCCTGCATTTCGGTCGCAACAACCCCAAGCAACGCTACAGGCTTGGGGAAGAGTGGCTGGAAAGCTGCCCGGCAGAAAAGGACCTGGAGGTGCTGGTGGATGGCCAGCTTCACATGAGCCAGCAGTGAGCCCAGGTGGCACAGAAGGCCAACAGCATTCTGGCTTGTATCAGGAATAGCGTGGCCAGCAGGAGCAGGGAAGTGATGGTGCCTCTGTACTCGGCACTGGTGAGGCCTCACCTCGAGTGCTGTGTTCAGTTCTGGGCCCCGCGGTACAAGAGGGACACTGAAGTGCTGGAGCGTGTCCAGAGGAGAGCTACCAGGCTGGTGAGGGGTCTGGAGACCAGGGCATATGAGGAGAGGCTGAGGGAGCTGGGCATGTTTAGCTTGGAGAAGAGGAGGCTGAGGGGAGACCTCATTGCCCTCTACACCTACCTGAAAGGAGGGTGGAGAGAGGTGGGTGTTGGCCTCTCCTCTGAGGTGAATAATGACAGGACCAGAGGAAATGGTCTGAAGTTGCGGCAGGGGAGGTTTAGGTTAGATATTAGGAAGAATTACTTTACTGAAAGAGTGGTCAGGCACTGGAACAGCCTGCCCAGGAAGGTGGTTGAGTCACCATCCCTAGAGGTGTTTAAGAAACATCTAGATGTGGCACTTCAGGGCATGCTCTAGTGGCAGAGATTGTAGGTTGTTTGGTTGGACTCGATGATCTTAAGGATCCTTTCCAACCATGAAGATTCTGTGATTCTGTGAATCACAGAATCACATAATTGTAGGTGGTTGGAAGGGACCTTTGGAGATCATCTAGTCCAACCTCCTCCACCAAAGATGGTTCACCACAGAATCACAGAAAACAAAAGGAGGAGTAAATGTTTATGTTACTTATCTCTGAATAACTTTTTTTTTTCCAGCAAGAAAGCAACTGCAAATGTATATTCCTACAGAGGTAAACAAACTGCTATTCAATATACAATACCAGGCGTAAACAAGGGCATCAGTGATAGCTCCAGGATGCCATTTATTGTCACAGAAACGCATGTGGGTGTAAACCCCAATCTTCAGTCAGGTTTATTATGGAGGTTTAGTTTATTTCCTCAAGGCCTGAGCAAATGAACTAAAGCAGTAACGAAAAATCTTCAGTCTTCCCTTTTTATGCATGAAAGCAATGTGTGAGTATATGTGCGCCTTCTATCTCACAAGCTCAAGCTGGAAAACACGACCCATCTGCAGTCCAGTGGTTCAGATAGCAAATAAAGCCACTCAGAACATATTATTTTTAAAAGCTTTGTGATTTTAAGGCAGTTTTAGATTTGTGCAGGGCCTGAAACCTGCTGGGGCTGGCCAAACTGCAAAAAAGGCAGTAGTGTAACTGAGGATAAACGAGGCTAACAAGCTTTACCAACTTCTAATTTAAGTTAAAAGGACTTCGTCCACTGTGTCCCTCCTACTTGAGATGCCCATCAAGTGGATTTACCTTCTTTTATTAGGTAGATATACCCCCCAATTAATTTTTTTTTTAATTTACTACTACACCGAGACATGGGTTATTAAATTTCCAATGCTTCTAAAGTTTTCTCTTGCCCTACCATGCACACGAATATAGATTTTCAGTAGTGTAAAATTCATACATTTACCAGCTCTTCTCCACATACTCTCTAATGAGAACAGGATCCGCTATTCATTGCGAAAAACACCGATCACAAAGCAAACCTTTCCCTTTCCTAATTAATTTTTTTTTTGCTAGCACCAGTTAGACTAATTAGACTCTAATATCAATTCCCACAACGAAAACCCTTTCAGCTTACAGACCGTGAAGTTCACTCCATTCAGAAAAGCCAGCAAATGACCTAGGAATCATTAAACCCTCAAAGGGATGGTTGAAGCTACACTTGGGTAGTACCTAGGCAAGTACCTAACCCCAGCCACCCTCCATGCCCACTGCACAGAGGTATGAGCTGGACAGAGAGAAACCCAGATACAACTGTGAGCAGCTCATGTCTGTCTTTCCAAAGATCTCCAGTCCCTCAAAGTCCGCCAGCGCCATCAGACCCAAGTCTGCTCTCGCAGCTCTGCACAGAAGGTTCTGCCTAAACAGCTTGTGATCAGTAGGACGTTTCCTCAGCTTTCTATTCTCTCCTCCAATATTTTCTGTGAAAAGGGAGAACCTCTTGTCCTCTTCTTCCCCAGCTTTCAAAGGTCTCCGCTAAGTACTGAATGGTTTCCTCTCTCTGCACCCTTGAAGATGCGTTGTGTGCTGGTGGGGTGCATTTTTTGCCGACCTGTCCCTACAGCAACCAGCTTTTTGGAGCTCATGCAGCTCTCCATTTCCTCTTATGCATTCTCTTAGCCCTCTTAGCATTTGTTTGAAATTAGTAAGGAAATGGGCATGGGTTGTGCATTTGGGGCACCTACAGGATTAATTGTTAAAATGGCAGGGGTGGTGCTAGTGGGAACACTGAAGGCAGAAGGCAATTGCCATCACACTTCATTTCAGTGCTATAACATGCATGATTAAATGGACTCTTTGGAGTGACAGCACACGAGCCAAGTGAAAATGGTGTGTTTTATTGAACAGACAGGCTACATTTCCTGTCACCTGCTGAAAGATGCCCACAGCTGCCAACTTTTAAGAGAAATAAAAAAAACCCAACCCTAAAGCAAACAAAAATCCTCTAATAACCTACCATCTGTGGGTATCTTGCTGTCACATGCTGACTTTTTAATGAGGCAGATTTGTCTGACAGTTACTTTCCCTCCCTGATTCTGGGCTGTGGTTTGGGGGGCCATGAGCACGATTAGAAAGTGATATCATTTTCTAGGGCCTGCCGTTCTCCCCCATGCTCTGATATGAAACAAGCAAAGCCCTTCTGCTTTACATCTGACCTTGACAAGGGTGTTTCTCATTTCCTCTCCACTTTTTCCCTCCTAATCCTTCCTGAAAACATGTGCCTGCTGAATAAATTGGATCCAGTGTTTTTAATTGGCATCTTCCTGGTGTTTTTGCCTGTGGTTGAATTTTACACTCGCAAGGTCCTTTTAAAGGGATGGGGGAGATGATTTTTCCTTTGACAACATACCAGCCCTGATCTTTCCTCCTATTACCATTCCCCATCTCCACGTTTGCTGCTCTGCCTGCTAAGATGGTGTGGTTTCATGAATGCCATGCTTCAAAAACAGGTCAGCAAATCAACCTTCCTCAGTGAGGTGCTTAAAAGCAGAGGCAAGAACATCATCCTGTTTACGCAGGTGTTTAACAAAGCCTCTTTTTTTTTTTTTTCTTGTTAGGTGGGTCATCTTGACGTGAAAGTGAGATATGAACAATCATTTATTCATAGAAATCTTCCATGTATCAGAATAGGAAAATGACAAAAGAAAATGGGCGCAGCTACAAGGAGAATTGAGGTCATTTCAACAATCACACGAATCAGACTTGGCACTGGGATGATGTCATAGAATCATAGAATCATTTTGGTTGGAAAAGACCCTTGGGATCATCGAGTCCAACAGTCAACTCCACTCTACAAAGTTCTCCCCTACACCATATCCCTTAACACCACATCTAGACGAGTCTTAAACACATTCAGGGATGGTGACTCCACCACCTCCCTGGGCAGCCTATTCCAGTGTCTGACCACTCTCTCTGTGAAGAATTTTTTCCTAACGTCCAGCCTAAACCTACCCTGCTGCAGCTTGAAGCCATTCCCTCTTGTTCAATTGCTAATTACCTGTGAGAAGAGACCAGCACCAAGCCCTCTACAATGTCCTTTCAAGTAGTTGTAGAGAGTGATGAGGTCTCCCCTCAGCCTCCTCTTCCTCAAACTGAACAGTCCCAGCTCCTTCAATCACTCCTCATAAGATTTATTCTCCAGGCCCTCCACCAGCTTCGTTGCCCTCCTCTGCACTCACTCCAGCACCTCAATATCTCTCTCATATTGAGGTGCCCAAAACTGGACACAATACTCAAGGTGTCGCCTCTCCAGTGCTGAGTACAGGGGGACAATCACCTCCCTCCTTCTGCTGGTCACACTGTTTCTAATACAAGCCAGGATGCCATTGGCCCCCTTGGCCACCTGGGCACACTGCTGGCTCATGTTCAGCCGCTTGTCAATTAGAACCCCCAGGTCCTTTTCTGCCAGGCAGCTCTCCAGCCACACTTCCCCAAGCCTGTAGCGATGCACGGGGTTGTTGTGGCCCAACTGCAGGACCTGGCACTTGGCCTTGTTGAAGCTCATACCATTAGTGTTGGCCCATCGGTCCAATCTATCCAAGTCTCTCTGTAGAGCCTCCCTATCCTCATGTAGATCAACACTCCTGCTTAGCTTTGTGTCGTCTGCAAACTTGCTGATGATACACTCTATGTCCTTATCAAGGTCATCAATAAAGACGTTAAACAGAAATGGTCCCAACACCGAGCCCTGAGGGACACCACTTGTGACTGGCTGCCAGCTGGATTTAACTCCATTGACCACCACTCTTTGGGACCGCCCATCCAGCCAGTGCTTGATCCAGCAGATCATATGCTCACCCAGGCCACGAGCCGCCAGTCTTTCCATGAGAATTCTATGGGGGACAGTGTCAAATGCTTTTCGGAAGTCTAGGTAGATAATATCCACAGCCTTGCAGTCTCTGGTACTGCTGTATTAGGTTCCCTCCTGAAAACATAAATATATTCCAAGTCCAGCAGGCTACTCCTTAAAAGTTAAAGTAACATCATTGCATTACCACTTTCCCTCTTATTAATCAAACTAATTTTACACAATGACTGAAAGCAGGAGAAAAAATCTTTGTCTTTACAGAGTAAACTAGGCCTAAATTTCAGAATTCCAGTAGTCTTCAATAAAAGCTGGAGTATTTTTGCTTCCTTTTCTCTTTATCTATATGACAGCCACAAATTAACCAGTACTGAATTCTCTGCAGAAATTACTGACAAAAACTATCACAAAATGGAAGCATACTCATTTTTTAAGTTATGTTCACTTCCTGATTCTTGTTAAACTGCCCTCTATATGAGACCTCCATCAACAAAATGTCACTTGTCAGTAACGTGCACTGTTAAATGTCACATTAGCATCCCTTGACCTTCTTGTATTTTCAGGATGTGGCTGAGTGCCTGCTGTTACAGACAGCCTGCAGTGGGGCACACACAAGTAAAAGACCACTTGAGCAATGAAGAAGACATTAAATGGTTTGTGGAAGTTCACCTGTGGTTTGAGAAGAAAAGGGAGACCAGAATGATTATAATCCAGATGCTGCAGACAGCTCCTTTCCATAGAAGCGCGCTCCAGCACCAAGATCCCAGTGGCCAACCAGGAAAGCCAAGTCCTGCAAGACTAACACGGAGGAAGAAACTACCACTCTGTCAAAAGATCAAGGAAACATTCGCAGTCATCACTCTCACTTAAAATATTTCCTTCAAAGCGTTTTGATCAGAGTTGTTTTCCTTTGTAAACGGTTTGTTGCAGAAAGTTTTCAACCATGGCGGTGGCGGGGAATAATCAGTCTCTTCTGTCAATAAAGAGATGTATTTCTGAGGAAAACTACAGGGAAAGCAAGCATCACAATACTTCAGATTTTATTCACGAGAACTGTAGACACAATTGGTGGGGGAAAAAAAGCAAAAACAGGTCCAGCCCCCTATCAGGAAATCCTATGACATTATGAAAGGATAAAAAACCTGACAGAATTCAACAGGCTAATTTAATAAAATGCTATTAGAGGGAATTCTTCAGACTGGCTTAATAGTTGGTTTCCTAAGACTGTTGAAATTCCATTCTGTTGCAGTAATTTCCATACATAGAAGAAATCTTTATTCCTATGCAGTCTTATCAATTTCACTGTTTTCTCATTCTTTATTAAAAGAACACTAAATGAAAACAATACAGCAAAACTGCTCAGGGAAAACAGCAGTTTCTAATCATTCCTGCTCCTTGTACCTCACCATATCACACAGCGAGGAAAGTAGCTTTCAGACAAATATGCCACATTAAAGAGCCAGCATGTGGTTTTAAGATACTCAGAGGCTAGGTTTTTAGGGATATGGGGTTGCTGCGGTGTGGGCTAAGGAGGGGTGTCGTGGTTTAGCCTCAGACAGCAACAAAGAACCACGTGTCGCTCGCTCGCCGGCCGGACCCGGGCCGCCACAGCCCGCTTTTAAGCAGCAACTTCCTGCCCCCTCCCCCGGCAGCTCAGGGTGGGCGTGGCTCACATGGCATGGAATACCAGGAAAAGTTAACCCTATCCCCACCGGAACCAGGACATTATCCACCCCTTATTCCATACCATCTATGCCATGCCCAGCAGGTTCCAATGAATTGCCACCACTTTCCCCTGTGCCTTACTTGTAGTACAACTGATAGCAATGAGGACATACAGTGACAGTGTTATTTAGCAATTAACAGCACACAATCTGATTCATTGGCTATTCTCGCCCAAAATCAGATCTCCATGAGGTACACATCGGACTTCCCCATCCTTCCGCATCACCCACCAAGTGCACCCAGGTCCTTGGGCAAAAGCAATCCCACGGATGGGTTTGCCTTTGCCTGAGGCAGGACTAACCCAGACTGTCTTCCCTAGCATATTCTTCATGTGCACTACGGGGACTTTATCCCCTTCTACAGTACGTGGAAGTTTTGATTGGGCAGGGCCAGCCCGATTGTTAGATCCCCTGGTGTTAACTAGCCAGGTAGCTTTTGCTAAATGCGTATCCCAGTGTTTGAAAGTCCCACCACCCATTGCTCTCAGTGTAGTTTTTAACAGTCCATTGTATCGTTCTATCTTCCCAGAGGCTGGGGCGTGATAGGGGATGTGATACACCCACTCGATACCATGCTCTTTGGCCCAGGTGTCTATGAGGCTGTTTCGGAAATGAGTCCCGTTGTCCGACTCAATTCTCTCTGGGGTACCATGTCGCCACAGGACTTGCTTTTCAAGGCCCAGGATAGTGTTCCGGGCAGTGGCATGGGGCACAGGGTATGTTTCCAGCCATCCAGTGGTTGCTTCCACCATTGTGAGCACATAGCGCTTGCCTTGACGGGTTTGTGGCAACGTGATATAATCAATCTGCCAGGCCTCCCCATATTTGTATTTCAGCCATCGCCCTCCATACCAAAGAGGCTTCAAACGCTTGGCTTGTTTGATCGCAGCGCATGTCTCACATTCATGGATGACCTGTGCAATAGTGTCCATGGTCAAGTCCACCCCTCGGTCACGAGCCCATCTATATGTCGCATCTCTCCCTTGATGGCCTGAGGAGTCATGGGCCCACCGAGCTATGAATAGTTCACCCTTATGTTGCCAGTCCAGATCCACCTGAGCCACTTCAATCCTAGCGGCCCGATCCACCTGCTGGTTGTTCTGATGTTCCTCCGTGGCCCGATTCTTTGGTACGTGGGCATCTACATGGCGTACTTTCACAACCAGATTCTCTATCCGGGCAGCAATATCTTGCCATAGGTCAGCAGCCCAGATGGGTTTGCCTCTACGCTGCCAGTTGCCCTGCTTCCACTGCTGTAACCATCCCCACAGAGCATTTGCCACCATCCATGAGTCAGTGTAGAGATAAAGTACTGGCCATTTTTTCTCGCTCAGCAATGTCCAAAGCCAGCTGAATAGCCTTCACCTCTGCAAACTGGCTCGATTCACCCTGTCCCTCACTGGCTTCTGCAACCCGTCGTGTAGGACTCCACACAGCAGCCTTCCACTTTCGATGTTTTCCCACAATACGGCAAGACCCATCAGTGAACAGGGCATATTTCTTCTCATTTTCTGGCAGTTTATTATATGGTGGGGCCTCTTCTGCACGCGTCACCTCCTCCTCTGGTGACATTCCGAAATCCTTGCCTTCTGGCCAGTCCATGATCACTTCCAGAATTCCTGGGCGACTGGGGTTTCCCATTCGAGTTCGCTGCGTGATCAGTGCAATCCACTTACTCCATGTAGCATCGGTTGCATGATGTGTGGTGGGGACCCTTTCTTTGAACATCCAACCCAGCACCGGCAGTCGAGGTGCTAAGAGGAGCTGTGCTTCTGTACCAACCACTTCCGAAGCAGCTCGAACCCCTTCATATGCTGCCAATATCTCTTTTTCTGTTGGAGTGTAGCGGGCTTCGGATCCTCTGTATCCACGACTCCAAAACCCTAGGGGTCGACCTCGAGTCTCCCCTGGTGCTTTCTGCCAGAGGCTCCAGGTAGGGCCGTTCTCCCCGGCTGCAGTGTAGAGCACATTTTTAACATCTTGTCCTGCCCGGACTGGCCCCAGGGCCACTGCATGGACTATTTCCTGTTTGATTTGTTCAAAAGCTTGTCGTTGCTCAGGACCCCATTTAAAATCATTCTTCTTCCGGGTTACTTGATACAGAGGGCTTACAATTTGACTGTAATCTGGGATATGCATTCTCCAAAAACCCACAATACCTAAGAAAGCCTGTGTTTCCTTTTTACTAGTTGGTGGAGACATAGCTGCTATTTTGTTGATCACATCCATTGGAATCTGACGGCGTCCATCTTGCCATTTTATTCCTAAAAACTGGATCTCCTGCGCAGGTCCCTTGACCTTACTTCGCTTTATAGCAAAACCAGCGTTCAGAAGGATTTGGACTATTTTACTCCCTTTCTCAAAAACTTCTTCTGCTGTGTTTCCCCATACAATGATGTCATCAATGTACTGCAGATGTTCTGGAGCTTTACCCTGTTCCAGTGCAGTCTGGATCAGTCCATGGCAAATGGTGGGGCTGTGTTTCCACCCCTGGGGCAGTCGATTCCAGGTGTATTGGATGCCCCTCCAAGTGAAAGCAAACTGTGGCCTGCACTCTGCTGCCAAAGGGATTGAGAAGAATGCATTCGCTATATCAATCGTGGCATACCACTTGGCTGCCTTGGACTCCAGTTCGTACTGGAGTTCTAGCATGTCCGGCACAGCAGCACTCAGCGGTGGCGTGACTTCATTCAGACCACGATAGTCTACAGTTAGCCTCCACTCTCCATTAGATTTTCGCACCGGCCATATGGGACTGTTAAAGGGTGAGCGAGTCTTGCTGATCACTCCTTGAACCTCTAGTTGACGAATCAGCTCATGGATGGGAATCAGAGAGTCTCGGTTAGTGCGATACTGCCGCCGATGCACCGTTGTGGTAGCAATCGGCACCTGTTGTTCTTTGACCCTCAACAACCCCACAACAGAAGAATCCTCCGAGAGACCAGGCAAGGCAGACAACTGTTTAACTTCCTCCGTCTCCAAAGCAGCTATGCCAAAGGCCCAGCGGTACCCTTTTGGGTCCTTAAAATACCCTCTCCTGAGGTAATCTATACCAAGGATGCATGGAGCCTCTGGGCCAGTCACAATGGGATGCTTTTGCCACTCATTCCCAGTTAGGCTCACTTCTGCCTCCAGTACAGTCAACTCTTGGGATCCCCCTGTCACCCCAGAAATACAAATGGGTTCTGCCCCTCTATAGCTTGATGGTATTAAAGTACACTGCGCACCCGTGTCCACTAGAGCCTTATACTCCTGTGGGTCTGATGTGCCAGGCCATCGAATCCACACCGTCCAATAAACCCGGTTATCCCTTTCCTCCACCTGGCCGGAGGCAGGGCCCCCCTAATACTGGTCATAGTATCCATTACTCACTTCTTGCATAAATGACTTGGAAGTTCCTTCAAGAGGATCAGAAGCAAGATCAAGCCTTCTGCTTTGTCTGGGGAACGGCCCACTGGAAACTGGGGCGGCACTTTTCCTGGAGGGATCCCCTTTTGTGGTTGTCCTTCCTTGCAACTCCTGTACCCGTGTCCGCAGGATCGAAGTAGGTTGTCCGTCCCACTTCCTCATGTCCTCTCCGTGGTCCCGCAGGTAGAACCACAGGGTGCCTCGTGGTGTGTACCCTCTGTACTCTCTCTCTTGAGTGGGGAAATGCCTGCTTCTAATAGCTGAGATGCTGGCCCGTGCAGGTGGGGAGTAGGACATATTCTCTTCAAGTTGCTGGACCTTCCGCGACAGTTTCTCCACAGCTGAGACAAGGGGGGAAGAGAGACTTTCTTCATATCGCCGGAGCCGGCCAGCCACCTCATCCACCGTTGGTCCCTCTTCACCTTTCCATTCCATTACTGCCAGGGAGTTGGCATATGACGATGGTGCGCTCCGTACAAACTTCCGCCACATGGGCCTTGTGCATCGCACCTCATCAGGGTCTGTGGGTAAGTCTGCATTGTCCAAGTCATAATAAATCATCTCCCGCACGGCTAATTCTCTCAGGTACTGGATACCTCTTTCCATGGTAGTCCACTTGCTTGGCTGACATACAACATCCTCGCTGAAGGGGTACCTCTCCCTCACGCCTAATAGGAGTCGTTTCCAGAGGCTGAGGGCTTGGGTCTTTTTCCCGATCGCCTTGTCAATGCCGCCTTCCCTAGACAGGGATCCCAGCTGCCTGGCCTCCCTACCCTCTAATTCCAGGCTACTGGCCCCATTATCCCAGCACCGGAGCAGCCAGGTGACAATGTGCTCGCCTGAAAGTCGGCTAAAATCCTTTCGCATATCCCGCAGCTCACTCAAGGATAGGGATCGAGTAATTATCTCTGGTTCTGCCTCTTCCTCCTGCTCTCGTGATGGCCCTGGTTCATCATCATCTCTTACTAAGCGAACTGATTTCTTTGTGTACTTCTTCTTCTGTATGGGGGCAACTGATACTGGCATGGGTTGGTTCCCTGGTTCAGTGGCAGTGGCTACCACGGGGGTTGCAGTAGCCGCAGTGTCTGTCGCAAGGATTGCAGTAGCCGCAGTGTCCGTCGCAAGGATTGCAGCAGCCGCAGGGGCCGCCGCAGGGGCTGCAGCAGGGGCTGCAGCAGCCGCAGGGGCCGCAGCAGCCGCAGGGGCCGCCGCAGGGGCTGCAGCAGCCGCAGGGGCCGCCGCAGGTCTGGTTTCCATCTCTTCCCCTTGAGGGTGCTGCATAATTCTGAGCAGTGCCTGGTAGATACTGGCCAGGGCCCAGCACAGCGCGGTGAGTTGTGCCTCTCTAGAATAGCCACAGCATTTTCCCTTCAAATATTCTACCACTTGATCAGGGTCCTGTAATTGTTCAGGGGTGAAGTCCCAGACCATTGGAGGTGAGTAGTTCTCTAGGTACCTGCCCATGCTCTCCCACATGCCATGCCACCCCTGACTATCCAGCCTCGGAGCAGATCTCCGGGTGGTAGTCTTAAATAGTCGCTTAACCCAAAACAAGACCTGGAACGTATTCAGGAGACATAGCACTACGAACACGCTAGTTTGAGTATCCCAAGGATATTCAAAATTCTCAAAAGCTGTCATACCTGACCCGAAGGAGAAAAGGGAGGCAAAAGGGCTGGGGAAATTATTAACAAATCCTGAGAGACGGTGTCCAATGTACGGACAGGACAGCAAAACCGCATAAACACCCCAAAATAGCCGTCTGAACAGTGATGTTATCATATCATAAACAGATATCGCACAGGACAGCAGAATGATAATCCTCATCCCTGTTCCAGACATGGTAAACAGCATCGCAGGGAGTACATAAGCCATATAGGAATTTATGTAACACAGCCATGAGAACAAACCAAGCAACATGATGACCAGTGACTACTTACCTAATAAAATAAATGCATACAAAAAAAAAAAAAAAACAAAACCGTTTTTTCCACGTTCTAGTTGGATTCTGTCGTTATCTCAACCCTTCGAGCCCCACGTTGGGCGCCAAAAAAGGACTGTCGTGGTTTAGCCTCAGACAGCAACAAAGAACCACGTGTCGCTCGCTCGCCGGCCGGACCCGGGCCGCCCCAGCCCGCTTTTAAGCAGCAACTTCCTGCCCCCTCCCCCGGCAGCTCAGGGTGGGCGTGGCTCACATGGCATGGAATACCAGGAAAAGTTAACCCTATCCCCACCGGAACCAGGACAAGGGGAGACGGAGGTTGTTTTCCATTATGTTTGGCATAATCACATGGAAAAAGTGGCACTGGACCAAAATTTCAGAGAATCCAAAATTTTCCTGCTGACTCCCCAGATCCTGATAATGTACTGAACTCGGTATTGGCAGGGTCATATAAATGGACAAAAAGTTTTGGGATGCAGTCTGTGTATCTCAGTCCCTGAAATGCCAAATATTCATGGTTCAGTAAAGGCTATTCAGGACAGGGACTGACTGCCATGGAGCTCCCACCTCAGCTGTCACCTCAGGAAGGTTCTTCTACCTGCTGTTAGCAACCATCCAGAAAAGGTGAAAATCCATACGTCCACTTCATCCTCTTTATGAAATCAGGCCTCTATTTCAGCACGGCTCCCAGAGGAACTGCCTTTGGGACAACATAGGCTCTGAACACTGCCAGCTGGCTCACCAGTGCCACCACACAAAGACTCAAGGTTTTGCCCAATGAACTCACGGAATCACCACAAAGGCTGCACATCTGGAAATGCTTGATCAGAGTCACCCATGGACTAAGGGAAAAAAAAATCAAAAAAACTAAGAACCTGAATTAGATATCTGGAAAAAGTGACGCAGTGATCAGGTCTTCATCATGGTCTTATGCTTGCTTCTTGTTCCTACATCATTTTTATTTACTGCTGTGAGCCAACAACAACAAAAAATGTCAAGGCTGTCACAATAAGATTTAGGCATATCTCTGTGCATTGACAAATTCATAGAGCAAACCCAGAATAAAACAGCTGCAGCAGTTCTCAGACTAGAAAGCTCGGTTTCTAGGAATATTCTCTTTTAGAAATACATTATCTCAGCTACATCTTAGAAACAAATCTGTAGATTTTATTCTGTAAAGTGCCAGTACTCAGCTTCCATGTTCCAAAAATTTGGGGCCAGAAGTGATAACTATGTATGCTGTGAAACACAGGTTATAGACTCTTATTTTAGCACAGGGAAGAATGGTCCTTAAATGGCAATATTCAAAAAGCAGCCAGGGTGAGATTCATCCATTTGCCTCAGACAAGTGACATCCATAATGCTAATCCTAATGCTGACCCTAGATATCTTAGTGCTTCCAAGTTTGGATTGTAATTCTGCAGGCTCACAAAAGCAAGCAGCAAAATTACCCCATGTGCTGGCTACCATGGAAAAAAAACCCCACACAATAATACTCTGATGTATGACCAGTACCTTCAAATATGAGGAGGAAGCCACTGGCCTGTCACTGATGAGAACAAGGGAGGTAACTGTGGTATTCCCTGCATTAATCTATGAAAAAAACTGCACAGGTTTCTCCACTTTGTGCTGGGAAGGGGAAGGAAAAAGTAATTCCAAAAAGGCAACTCAACATACACAAGTCTTCTTCCTGCACACTATCGCACACAACTCAATAAAGCAAGAACTGGAGGGAGTAGTCAGCTATTACGCTTGGACATCAGAAATGTGATTTCATGTCCACCACGGAGCTGACTTTCTGCAGAGATATGGATGGGTTATCAAATATCATATTATGTATAGGCAGGTTCTATTTTAACTGGAGACACTTATTCTTCATGATTAGAGTAACTTTCTTTGTGTTAGGAATTTACCTGACAGAGTAAGCCTTTAATAAAACAAACAAACAAACAAAAAAGAAAAGAAAGTTGGATTTTTAGGCCCTGCAGGAACATAAACTTTGGGCACCGAAGCCCTGAGAGTAGAGGCTGTGCAGCACACTGACTGCTGTGCTCCAAGTGAGATCACCACTTCTCCTCGTCCTGGACGGGAGGCGAGCGGGAGAGGTGAGCCAGAGGGCGGACAGATGTGAGTCTGCAGTGGGGAGGGGAAAGGGAGGGAAAGATGGAATAGGCAAACGTGGAACACGCACAGAGGACTGAAGCCCTGGAAATTATGCTCTTCAGCACTTTTTCTTTTCCCCCGACATCCCAGCACCTTCAGATTTGATGGGCCAAGACTCATTACAATGTTGGCAAATGCACTCTCTTTTTTTTTAAAGAGAAGTTGAGCAGCTGGAAGTCTTAAAACATCAAGGGAGGGAGGGAAAAAAAAAAAGGCAAATCTAAAGTCTCTGCATTTCAACACAGGCTTGAATGTGATATTCACAAGGAATAAATGCCATGCTGTCACAACCAGTGAGTCAAACCTGCCGTGGATGACTTAACTGGTGAACGCAGTCCAAGCCCAAAGTGTCAGGGCAGAATAAAGGCGTGCATTCAGGTGAGATTCTTCTCTTTGAAAGCAGAGATGTGGCTGTAGAAATTAGCCCTTGAGATCCCCGAGGAGCTCAGAAAGCACACCTGACCACAGACCAAATCACTTCTCCAGCTCACACGCACAATAACAAGAGCCTGCAAGATTGGGCAAGCATTAAAATCAGGACTTTTGGGGAAGGACAAAAATTGTTTTATCAAGCATAGGAGTATTGGAGTCTTTATCAGACCAGTATTCCTTTGGTCTAGGACTTTGCACTGATCGTACCAGACATGCCCAAGGGACACAATTCTTGTAACACCGTGAGATACCTTGCCCCCGCTGGCAGTTTTCTTAACCCATTGCACACCTAGGAATTTACATTCTCAGGCATGAAGAATGCTATCATGGAGTTTTTATCCCATTTTGCATGATGATGGATGCTTCCTTTCTTCATGGTAATATCAGACCCTTCTCAAATCTGCTATGCTTATGTACATAAGTTGATGGTTGTAGCTGCGGGATTCAAAGGCTAACTTCATGACATTGTTTCAGACTTCCAGTTTATGTTATTTTTGTGTGTTTTTTATGCTTCAATTTAACTGACCCAAGATGATGAGTTTATTTAAATAGGACACCAGAATGACTTACTTTGCCATGTTCATTTTTTCTTGGTCTTCTGTAACACCCCCTTTTCTCTCCCTCTGACCTAAGAAGTTTGTTCTTTTTCATCTTTTCATAAGGAACAGCTTGTTATCTTCAAAAATAAACCATTGACTGTCAATAGGAGAAGATGTAGGGGCATGGTGAGAACATTCTGCAAAGCTGAATAATACAATTACAATTACTTGCACCTTAATTTTCTGCCCTGTTCTCTGTCTTCCTAACCTTAATATTTTAATAATATGCACTGAGTAGACATTTTTGTCACAGCTCTGTCTTTCTGACAACATGGAAAAGGTTATGGTTGTATTTGCTCAGCTGCAGTATAAAGACTGCATGGCTTTTGAGTGTAAAAATCTTGTCTTGAAACACCAGAAGGTATATAAAGCTACACTGTAGGACAGGACTTGTTTGCTGGTGTGTTAGAGTGACCATCTGTGCAAACCTTCTATTTCTTCTACACACCCAGAGCTGCGCCTCACGGAGATGAAAGTAGAACAGTCACCTTCTTCCAGGAAACCTTTCTGGCAAGAGATTTCAACCTCTGGCATAATATCATTTCAAGGCAGCCAATTAGCCTGCAAATCCAGAGGCTAGCATATCTGGATGACCTTGTAGGCCACCTAAGTTGAAAATATTTCTTAGAGGAGATGGCTGAGGTGCTGACTAACACATTGGTAAAGCCTTCAAATGAAATGTCAAAGGCAATCTCAGTCTTGACAACCCAAAGTTTTTTCTCATTCTTCATCTTTGCTCTCTTAAAATAATCTCTGCATACCTGTGTTCCTCAGAGTCAGTAGCAAAGGACCCCTCTGGACTTAGGGAAGTGGCTCCAGAAGAGCAGGGTCATGATCAAACCTCAAAGTGTCCCTGAAGGCTCCTGCCTCTCCCAAAGCTGGTGGAGCACACAGCCTCATGAGGCACAGTCGTGGTTGACCCACCAGTGGTCTGGCATTGACACCCTGCCTACCACTGCTCCGTATAACCCTAAGGACCAACGACATGAGGGAAGGAAAAAGCCCAAGCCTCGGCCACCACAAAGATGGGCACAGATTTTGTCACGATCCACTTGCGATCCCAGTGGAACTGTGTGGGTTGCTTGAAATTTAATGTGCCTGCCAGCAGGCTGCTGGCTACAAATCATTTATTTTACTGCAAATGTCACAGCAGCTCCATGGGCAATAAATGATCATTCTGGATTTGCACTAAGGAGACCAAGGACAGAATTGGTGTATTTTACAGTTTTTGATTAAAACTCCAGTTGCAGAACAAACTTACAAAATGCTCCTTGCTGAGCTGTAAAATACCACAGCAAAAAGTTGTTTTCTCTTTCTGCATTATGCCAGCACTTGACATTTTTATTTGTAGTTTCCTTTTTTTTTAAAAGAAAGACTTTTTTTTTTCCCTGCAAACACCTGATGTAACACAGCCTGCAACACAGGGAATAAATACATCTAATACTGTCATAGCTAGCTAGACACTGCTCGCTTGCTCGTGCCACAAAGAAAACACAGTTATATTCATTCACAGAGAATGACTGCATTCATGACACTTGGTACACTGCTATTTTTACTTCAACCCTATAGTTAGATTCTATATTTTCAACAGTAGAAAGGGAAAAAATTTTCTCAATGGAATCTATTTCCTATTTCTTAGGATCACATAAAATTAAGGACACTGTCCAGCAATGATTTGAGATAAACAGAAAATCACGGGATTAGAAATAAAGCCTGTGATGTACAAAAGGCTATTTGGTGCACTACAGATTGACTATTTACATGGCTAATTCTTTTAGACGAATTTTTTAGTTTCCTACAAAATGGACAACTCCCGTGTACTAGGTTAATGCATTCTCACATGTTAATTAATACTCACTGCATGAGTGAACCAGTATGACTGCTACACTGGGCTACTTACCTTTTGAAATCAGACGAACCATGATGTACCAGGGCTGCCCTGACCCATTTCACGGATTTCACCTTCAACAAAGAGAAACCTGAATTAGAAGTGCAAGTCTTATAAAGCTAAAGGAAACAAACTACACAGTCCCTTTTCACTGTTTTTTTTCTACGGTGGCTTCGGAAGGAATTAGGTTCGTAACCTCCAGGTTAGGTTCGTAACCTCAGGGTTCCCTTATGATTTCATTATGTTAATTATTTGTTTACTTATACTAAGCAGTTACTGTGCAATGAATGAACAACAAAACATCAACAGCTCCAAAATCGCTCTCAAATTATACTGATATTAATCCCTTTGCATAGCATTTCTTCAATCGCAAGGCAATTTTAGCAAAACCTTGATCTGTTCTGTTCCACGACAAAATACCGGGCCCTCATCCTTTGGATGGGACTGCATGAAAGCTGTGGTATGGTTCATGATGTCTTCAGTATGACAGACAGATTTAGTAACAACACTGTAACTCCAGTGGCACAAGTGTTTCCACAGAAATACATAGGGCTTTTAGAAAATACCTATTTGTATTTCAACATGATGTGCAGAAATGAAAGAATCCCAGATCTCAGTTACCAAGTCGTCTGTTATAACAGCTCTGAACAAAACACAGTGACAGTTTCTCCTCTGAAGAACTTGAAGCTGTTTTCATCCATTGATAGGAACAAAGCCAATAAAAAAACAGAGTGCCGTTTTGATATACATTACATAAAATAGCATACTGTAGTGAAGTATTTCTGAAACACATTTCAACATTTCACTGAAAGATAAACTATTATTTAGAGGAACTAATTGCAGATGACAAACGTAATTTTTTGGTAGCCTGAAAAAAATTTATTAATATTTGTTCAAATATACCAGTCTTCCAATTGTACAAGGTATTCCTCTCCACCCCTCCACACCCGTGCCTTTTTTTTCTCTAATACCACTAGTTATTCTAAATGTGCTGTATCTTTACAGCCATAGTGGGAAATCAGGTAGAACATCCCTTTGCTATGGTCTTGCAAACAGAATATTTACCCGATTTTGTAACATATCTGGAGAAGAGAAGTGGTAAGCGTGCAGTGTGGAGACTGAAATAAACCTTTAGAAAAGAAATGGTAACGCATTGGGACATGAAAAATATCTCAGGTGCGTACCATTTGCTAGCTATGGGTGTAGATCACTGCAGGCTGATGTGAGCTAGCTGGCCTAGGGGTAAGAGAAAAGGTTCTGCTGTCGTAGTCTTAAAAATTTAGGAAGTATGCTAAGTCAAGCAATGAATGCTTTTTTAATAGTCACAAACCCAGAACTATTTCCTTAGTTTACTCACCCCTAACAAATGAAAACTCCGATTCCATTGATATTAGAGAGGAGGTTAAGATTTCAGCCAGTATCCCCACCAATCTGCAAGTTCAAAGGACCAGGAAGTTTGGGATCCCCTGGGTTTTCAGTCTTTGAACACGGAAACATAAAAAAGTGAGCACCAGACTTGCTGCTTGCTTCCCAGACAGTCTGTGACCCCAGCAGTCTTCTGGCAACCTCACCCACTCACCCTGACCCCAGCTTCTTTCATGTCTGCCGTATGGAGCAGAGGAGACACTTTCCCTACCAGGAAAAAGCTTGTACGGCAGTGCCGGCTTGTTCAAGTCTACCCAGTGAAAGAAGCTCCAAGGGAAAAATTGAGAGGCACGAACCCACTTGCTCTGGCTACTCTGCATCCCCCTTTCCATCCCCCTTCCTCTCCAAGTAAGAGGTCCCAAAAGTTATGAAAATATTGAATCCTGGTGCTTTTTATTTTTAAACAGGGGGAAAGGAGGTGTGGGGGGAAGGGGAATTTTGGCAGTCAGCAAAGCACCACGCCATGCTCTGATGGGAAGGACTCATCCAGCAAGCAAGGACAATAGCTCACTTGTGCTGGGCCCTACCACATCACTGTCACACAGGAAGGGTATCCGAAGGTCACAAGGAGCAGACTACTGCCCAACTATATTTTCACAGGAGGAGATGTAAACCTGATGGATTGAAGGAACATTACACACTGGACCTTGCTGGGAGGCTGGTCATATACAATAACAAATTTGCAGCTAAAGAGCACAGGGGTTTAATGAGCTTCCCTTATTTCAGAAAAAAACCCTTCCCCTCACCCAAATTTGGGTTTTTTCTTTCTGACTCAGTGCTAGAATACTACAGCACCTCAGTTATAATCCTAATTGAGCTTCACAACTAGCATGACAAATAATTATTCTGTTGGACCATTATGAAACCCAATTAATTGGATTTCAAAGACAGGGGAAAAAAAATCATCCAAACACTTGCTGTTCCAGCCTACAGAATAATCTGAATTCATGCTTAGTGTGTATTTTATAGGCTTCTGGAACAGAACTGACACCTTTGTAAAGTTGTTTCTCTCTCCCACAGTCCTGCAGTCGCAGTTGTGACATTTGCAATTACACAGCCTTGTGGGTAGAACAACCTTCTCAAACTCTCCCTGTTTTCTTCAGAATGACACACAGGAGTCATGAGGAGAGAAATAAACCATTCTCTAGGTTTCATAAGAACTTCAGAACATATATTAGGAGGAGATTTCTATTGACAGGTACAGTCAGCTGTATAGAAATATAGGCATGAAAGGATTTGCCTGTTTGTCCAAGTTCCATTTCATGCAACCAACAAGGAACTTTGTGCTAGATGCTCCTTCTGTAAAGAGTCACATGAGAAGTCCCCCATACTTCTTTCATAATAAGTCACAAATGACATTCTCCCAAAATAGACAGAAGACAGTAATACAGAACCAATAGCCTCAAATCATACAGTGATATCATAAGAGGACTGGAGCAAGATCAAAAGCTTGGAACCCTACAGGAACACACCATTAGTAAGGTGAACATGCACAGAGACTGACCTGAAGGCCACATTGCAGTAGAGGGCAATTATTCCTCCCCCTGAAACAACTTTCCCTGATCTTTGGACCTTGGGGAATATTTTTTTCTGACTAAACCTGACAAACGGAGTAAGTCCAAGCAGCAGCAGACCATTCATGTGCCTGAGAAACTTAGGATACACAGGAGCTGTAGCAAACCACACAACGCACCAGTGTCCCATAATGCATACACACAGATGGCGGCAATGCCTTTGTCAGGCTTCTGAACCAGCACAGACAATGTGCAACTGCAGCACAACACAATCAGATGGTCTAAAGATGAAAATCAGTTTCGGCCCTCTCTTGACTAATTTATGTAGCTTCCTCCCAGAATGAAAAACCAGGCATCTTTCATAGTGGTTACCAAGCACTACAAGGACTGGCAACTTCTGCCTTCAACCATTCACTCAACAAAGGAAACCATTTCAGCGTAGCCTGTACTTTTCAGTCCTGAAAATGCAAAAGTTGACACAACTTAAGTAAGTGACAGGCCCTGGACAAGTGTATTCCTCTACAACATGACTAACAAAGTACATGTGCAGAACAGAATAGATGACAAAATCTGTGATAGTTTTTTGGGAATACCAGTGTGAAAATTCATGCCAGCCTCCAGGAGGGGAAATAAACCCAGGATTTTGTCAGAAAGCTCTTTTTCAATGTCTTCCAGTGAAGCTCTGGGCAGCAGAGATGCCCTTTATGTCTTGAAGGATTGACTGTTGCCAGGCTTCTGTTGTGCATGCAGAATTAAGAGTCTGGCTACATCTGGCTGGTGACAGACATTATATCTTGGTTTGCTCCCCAGTATGAGATCAGCTCTCCCAGTGATGAGCCCAGAACCAACCGGGATTTTGGACCAAGGCTTCTTTCTCTCGTAGCTTGGCTGAATAACCTCAGACAGGGAGAATTTTTACTTTTCTCCTCCTTGCTAATTTATTTCTACGTAATTCCAGAGATGAGGGAAGGAAGCTCATCTTTTCATGTGACATTGTTCTCCTCCTGGAATTTGACTAAAGTCAAGAGGGCTCTCACTAGGCTTGGCCAAGGAGGTAGGGAAGGGTGGCCTAGCACTTCTCTAGTCTCACTTAGCTCAGTAACACATGCAATAGCCTATTTATTTCACCCACTGAAATTTATTTCACCCATTACACTGGTTGCACGGAGAGGTCGTCTGATGGTTTCAGGTCCCCACAGGATTCTCTTTACCCTGCAATATCCATCCCACAGCTCTCCTAGCAGCTTTAGGGCCCACTGCACCACCCGTATGGCAACACCAATGGAAGAGAGACTTTACCTCTGACCAGTAACAGGCTGGTAAACAGTGTGATTTCATCATTAAATGAAACCCTGAGCATGCCTACAGTTTTTCAGGCTCTTCCTTATGTCTCCTCCCACTTCTCTTGAATGAATGAATTTTGTTTAGGAGCATTTAATTTGTGGTAGTCTCAATTATGAGCTAAATATGATATGCAATATTTCAAGTGACTATCACTTCAAGCTTCTAAATCTATATACAGGAATGTCAAAAAGTGACTTAATATTTTTAGGTGTTTCAGACACCTAAAACTCATTCTGGCTCTCTTTCCATTCTTTTTTGTTCCCTCCCCTCAGGTTTATAATTATAATCAGTACAGGAGATTTTGGTAACAAACATTTAAAAAAATAGAGAAAGGCAGATGGTAGGAAAACACAACCATCTGGCTTAGAATAGTCTCCTAAACACCTAGAGAAAAATATCCAAATCTCTGAGCTTTTGTGTTCCAGATTCCTTTGATACACTGTCATTAGTATTCCCTCACTGGTAAGAGGCTTGACCTCTAGTTTTGAATTTATATCAAATCTGGGTGGTATGCATGAATTATTAAGAGTAAAGACCAATTTAACAACTAAATTATAATTATCTCCGGAAAAACATCTATATCAAGGACTGGAGGAGTTGTAAGGAAAGGATGGGTCATAGTACAAAAGGAAATATTTAGCTTTAACTTTAAAAGCCAGTGCCCTACTCAAGCTCAATGGCTACGAGAAATAATTTCACTATTAATAGCTCTTGTCTTAAATTAGACATGAGAAAATTACAGAAAACATGAAGGCCTCAACAACAACACCTGATAGAATAAAAAGTTTTTAAAGCATTCCTAAGACCTTACAACTACCTTATTTTCTTCTCTCTTTTTTTCTTTTTTTTTTTTTTTTTTTTTTTACTCTTCATACCTATGATATCATTTGCTTGCAGATTTCAACCTATGGTACTTGTTTTATAGCTGTCTGAAAAATCTTCCTTTCCACATGTATGCAAGTGAAAAGAAATAAAAGTTCTCTGCAGAGACAACCGTATTTTCTTTATTTAGTGAAGAAAGTAGACTGGAAAGCAAATGCAAGCACCAATACCTCAGAAGAGCTGTAGAGTACGATTAACTCCATGCAGTTTTACATAGAGTAGTATGCCACTGAACAAAAACCTTTATCAAAAGCCTTCATTTACACTTATTTCACTTAATTTGAAGAAAATCAAGGGAAGACCTATTGCTACTAAGCTCTAAAGGATTTATTTTCCCATCCATTTTTGGTGTAGGAATTCAGAGAGCTTCATGGAAGCTTTTCCAGATAAAAATATGGCAGATGAGGAAATAATAGTATTGGTTTGACATAATGGACTTTCAGGGAGGTTTTAAAGTTACGGAGAAGAAAACTGGTCTTATTTGCTCAGCTTTTGAACTTTGTAAGCATATTTAAAAATTTGTAGATACTAATTAAAAAAAACTTGAAGAGCAGAGAAATAAAATCCTCAGTATAAGAATGCAAGATTTGGAAGAATGAAATTCTAGTATTTAAATTTATTAATTATTAATGTAACTGTATCACACTGCAATCATAATCCTCAACTATTCTGTAACTATACCCTGTAGTTTTCTTAAACTTCCCATAAAGCAGCTGCCAATGCTAAGGACAGGATGTGAGATGGGATGGCCCACCGGTCTGAATAATTTCTATGAACCAATGCCAGCTGTACAAGAAATGCTAACCATTGTCATTACGAAGTTTTTAATTTACAACATATTTTGGTATCCTCGTGTAACTTTGTGCACTTAACTGTGGGAGCAACAAACTGCTGTCAAACACACTCTGAAACTGGGTGTTTAGACCAAGAATAAAATTGGCCCACGATATTTAGAAGCTGTACTTCACTGTCAGCTGACTGTAACATTCCTTTGAAGTTTACTCTACCATGAAAGTTTTGAGGAGAAGATGAAAAATAATCAGAATTGCATGGCAGGGAGATTACCGCATGATTTGCTTGGGTGGCAATGTGAAGCACAAGACCAGCAAGGGTGAACTTCACCTAGGAAGTTTAGAAGTTGGCAAATCTTCACATTCATGGAAAGCCAAAGAAAAAAGCAATAGCATAATGCCTACCATGGCTTATCTACTGTGACAGCAAGGTATCAGCAAAAGAATCACCAGATATCCAGTGTTCCGCTTTATGATAGTCTCCATATGCTCAGCCAAATTACAGGCTTTGTAGGTATGCACTGCTTGAGATCGAAGGAAATGGAGTATTTTATTGCCTTGGGGTTAAAGATTCTGTAATCCCTGCAGGTCATTGTTAACATTTAAAGTCTAAACCAAAGCACTGAAGAAAATAAAACAATTCACTCCAGAGCTGACAGTCTGCTCATCAGAGTGCAGAAGTCCAGGTCAAATTACTTGAATGTGCTTAACTTTGAGCACCAAGACTTCATGCAAGAGTAAACTGTCTGAGCAAAAGGATAGACTCAGAATTTTGTTCATGTATTATTATCCTTTTAGATGACATCTTATTATCACAGGAGACAGAATTGATGCAAGGGTATCTAGATGTGAGCAACAGCAGCTGCAAGCGAGCTGGGAATAGTATGGTTCAGAAATGCAGGACCAGTGAAGCCCGACAACAGCATTTTAACAACATATTATTGTCTGGGGATGTCTGTATTCCTCAAAAGAGAAAAAAAAAAAGAGAGAGAAGGTTTTCTCATACAACTGTGACGATTTCTATTTTATCAAAGCTATGACTTTCTATCAAAACAAATTTTGAAAGAAAAGTTTCGAGTACCTTAATCACTAATAACTAAGCACATACGTAAGCACTTCTCTGGTCCAGAGAATAAATGAGACTTTCATTCTGTTCTTTTGTTGTGTAGCATTACATATACTAATATAGTAGCCTGCTATGAATCAAAGGATAATTTGGTTTTCTGAAGGATCCTCTATCCAAAAAGAAAATCCCATCATACACCGTTTATATTACTTAACTTTAAAACCTATCTATGAGAACTGTCTGGTTTAATAATTATTGGAATTAGCTCATAATGTAAAACACCTTCACAAGAACTCATGCAGATTCTTTTTTCCTACTCAGGTTAATTGTCAATGTTATCAAGCGTCCAAAAAGTGTTCAAAACACAGACCAAAGTATAGGAGTGTGCATTTTTAGAGGGAAGACACTGAGCTGCTGCTGGTATCCTGAGACCATCAGGAGCCAGACACTATGCAAACCCCTCTGATGTGAACCTGGGTGTTCAGGTGATACATTTTGCTCAGGGTCAGCCTCATGTGGGTGAAAGAGGCCTAAAACCAAAGCACCTCATCTGCCTGTCCCAATATTTCCTTATGAGAAAAAAAATTATAATTATATGAAAGCAAGGATAATGTTAACTTGCAAGCTTCTCATGGGAGAAGAAGAATAGTGATGAAGTGGTCAGCCCTTCTTGGGATGGTGTCGCTCCCTCTGCTGTTCAAAGGCTCCAGATTCCCCCAGCCTTTGTGCAGTCTAACCCTTAATTTTTCTTAAAAAAGGAAAGGGTGGAAGACACTGCATTGTAGAGGAGCCAGGATGAAAGTCACTACACCTACAGTGAAAATTCCCACCCTCACCATGATATGGGTAAACTGAGCAGGCAACTCTTAATATCCTTTCTTCCTTCTCCATGCCTTCCAGATTTCCCAAAACATCACGCCCGAAACACACAGCAGTTCATGGCCATGCAGCACTGCAAGTGTTAGCACAAGGTCACCAGGAGAGATGCAGGCAAACAGCAGGGCATTGAGAGCTAGTTTCCAGCGTTCCTGGAAAAACACACTGGCTGCATTGTGTGTTCCTGGTGGAGCCCAGCCAGGCTTGCCCAGATTGCTCTGCTTTCCAAGAAGTTGCATTTAGATACTAAGTTGTTTATACACCTTCTTTGACTGATTTTACTAAGCACACTGGCATGCAGAGGCTGAAATGTCTCTCCTGACTCTCGCAGAGGCAAGCGGACAGGACTTTATGCTGTTATTTTACATACTAAACCTACGTGGCTCTTTTTCCGATTTCTCATTTACTTGTGAGGTTGTCCATTCAGGTGGAGTCACAAAATGCATACACAATGCGTCCAAGATCAGATTAATGGCAAGATGACACCCTTTAAAAGGATGGGGAATCGAATACTTGAAACACCTTTGGATGTGTTACGGAAACACCTAGGTCAATGACGGAATGCAGAGCTCCATCAAAAGTGATGCTACAGAGACCTAGTGTCTCCAATGTGGCAATTCTGCCAGTTTAAAAGGAGATGGGGCAGGGCCAGGACACAGCTTGCAGGCATATCTCCAGCTTTCACTTCAGCAATAGCTGATGAATGCTACAGGCACCTTCATGTTTTCCAGGAACTGGAGAGCACTTGAAAGTAACTTTGATGGACTTGGTGTTGTGCCCTCAAAGTAAGGCTTATTAGTAAAACAGCTTAATATATAAAAGGGAAGTTAAAAATGAGAGCGTCTACCTTCTGTTGTTGTTTCTGTAGTGTTTGAAGTTTCACAATCTGTATCTAGTCAGCACTGCCACAATTCTTCTCAGTTTTAGAGAATTTTTTCCCTCTTTTGGTTAGATAAACCTGTTGGGAACTTCAGGTGTGTATGAACAGGGAGCTGGAGCAGAATGGGGACAGTCAGTTCAGGTAGCTTAGGAAGCAGATGGTGCTAGGGGTGCAAAGAACCAGCACATACCATTATCCAACTTGTGCACGGAACCAGCACTGCATTTAACTTTTTCCAGTCAACTTCATGCCCAGCTGCCTACTTGGAATAGGCATTAGTTTAAAAAAAAAAAAAAAAAAGAAAGATTCACCAAAGGTACAAGGCAAGAGAAAGACCCCCTGCAAAATTGAACTATTTAAAAAAAAGGCCAATTATAAACATATGCACATGGATGGGGCCTGCAATCTGATGGCTTGTCCCTGCCTAACGGACCGCTGTTGCATCTCTGTAATTGCAGGCACGTTGCTTGTGGCCATTCTGCGGGGACATCCAGCAGACCAGATGTCAGCATTTACTTGCGTCAGTAACCAAAGCTGTTGGAGGAAAAGGTTCCACGTGCAACCGTTTCAGCCCGCGCATCTGCGTGTCTTGGGTGGGGTGCAGGACATCTATTTTGCCCTTGGACACGTTTGTCTGTCTTTGTGTAGCGGCACTGCAAAGTCCTACAGGGAGGTGTCTCTTGCAATCTGAAGCCTTAATCATGCAGTAATCGCCTTGTGGGTGGTCTAGTACATATGCAGGGCGTCTGAGTGAATATTTTGTAGCTGCACCCACGCATCACTCATTGCCCCATTCGGCCTGAGGCTGGAGGGCAGACCAGGTTGTCTGGTGTTAAAGGGGTTTAAAATTAGGAATAAATCTATTTCAGCTCTGAAATAAGTTTAGAGAAAATTTCATATGCAATCAGAAATGGGGGCTAGAGGAAAGAAAAAAATCACCTCGTTGCAGACATCTAGAACTTCTTACCATGAAAGGAAAATAACTGAGTTACTTCCAGAAAAAAAAAAAAAAACACCTTGCTTCTCATTATGCGATTTTGGGAATATCTATAAAACCACAGTTTGCTGAAGAGTAGCTCACCTTTTGCCTTTCAGAAATCTGGTTTTCCTCAGAAGGCCTCTGACACCAAGCCCCACAGCTTAAAGGGAGGGTTTATGTATGCACAGAAAGCTTTATGGTATTTTTATATATTAAAATTCTCACTTGCCTATGCAGCTAGGAGCTAGAGCTTGCAATTAATTTTTTATGCCTTCTAAGCAGATAACATTTGCTCAAATTCACAAGACACCCATCCATCTGCCATGTCATCACTAACAAGCTTTACAGTGTGGTTACATTACAGAAACAAATCACATCTGAAATATTGAAGCTACATTCCTCTGATGGTTAATTAGACAGGGTATTTCTATACCCAGCTACTAAAATGTTTCCTCAAATACCAGAATCCTATTTCTTGTCCCTCAAAAGCAGATCATGTAAAGCCTATAAATGGGGGTTTTAAATAGAAATTTATTTCTTTTTAGTTATTGAGGCTAAAGGTCTTCCACGCTTTGTTTGATGGCAAAAAGTCAGGAATGACTGAATGGAAATGGTCTGTTCTGTGATACAAGATGGTAAGAAAGTAATGAGAAGAGAGAAAAGTGACACAGACAGTTTCTTCTTCAGCTCAAGCCCAGACTGATTTGCCTTCCAAGCAACTCCTGTAACCTTGGGGAAGGTTACAAGAGGGCAGCCTTGGCTGAAATTGGTTTATGTGGTAAACAGCAGTGGCCACTGTACTCCCACAAAGACGAATAGGTGAAGGGAACGAGAAAGGAAGAGAAAACCTCAGAAGGGAGAACTTTCATTGCACACTGATCAAAACTGCAATGGCCGAAGATTTGAATTTCGGGTGGATACACATTTGTTTGCTGATTGCTTCAGTTTGGCTTCACATAAGAAGTATTTGGTATTTCTAGCAGCTGCCTAAAAGCCACTAATGGCTGCAAATTAAGCAAAGCAAGAGGGTAATTATTAAAAGCAAAGGGAATTGTAATAGATCACAGAGGTTGAAAGATGGAAGAGACCAGTTAGCCTATCTCAGCAAGCCCAGAGCTCATCCTGAAATCAAGAGGACTCCCATGCAGAGAGTATTTAACTTCCTGATTTTTCATCCCATCACATTTTTTTTTACTCTCTGCGCAGGGCACAGCTTTGCCAACCAGCAGTACAAGGACTATGGCTCTCCTTATGACATAAACCCCAACCTGAAAAAAAACTGACAGTGGAGCTTGCTTGGAGGTCACCTTCTGTGGTGTGTAACAGTGCTGTGTGGGTCAAGATGGAGCTAATGGTTTTTGTATCTGAGAGACTTAACAACCCATTGATCAAAAGTTTCAGGGAATGCTTTTGTCCAGACTTTGTCCAGTGGGTTTGGACACAGCAGAATTTCTCTCAGTTTGCTTTTCAGTCTTGTCTAAGGAAAAGACAATGACGACATTGGTTTTGTCAGCAGAAAACAATTCTGTAACTTCAACAAGACCACAGTCCAGATGTCTCACATGGGCCAGAAAACATTCAACAGCTCCAAGACGTTCCCACTGTTGTTGCCTTCACCTCTGTGTACTGTGGTCGTTTCTGGGAGTGTATATTGTGAATCCTCACTTGCAAAAAGTAAGCTGCACTACTGTTCCTTCCCAGGAACAATGTGGCTATCACCTCATCAGTAAAAGGAAATTGTGGGAAGGCAACAGAGAGGTCAGTATTTAAATGATTTTGTCTACATCTAGATGGGTAAATTGCCATTAGAGACAGCTTGGCCTTACTCTAAATCCCCAAGAAGGTGGCTAACTCTGTCTGAAGATAGCAACTAGAGAAAAGGAAGATTTCCATATGGTTGGAAGCAGTCTCAAAGAGAATATCCAGAGCCTGCACTATCTTTAAAATGAAGACAAAGTAAGAGGATCGCTTCCTGCCTTTGCACTTTCCTCCCTGGGGTGGTATACACTCTAGAATAACCCAATCTACAGGATTTATCCCAGCAGCTAAAGATCCCTTCATTTTACACTTATCAACATTTCCTTTTCTGGTTTTTCTAGTGCACTCTTCCCTCCTTTTGCCTCGTTTTTCCTCTGCAGTGAAGTTGATTGCTGCTTGACCTGTATCATAACATCAGCTAAAGCTATAAGGTTTCTTTATCCAGGAGCTCTGGAGCATGCTCTTTGAAAGGGGTTCTTGCCCTCATTTCATGCCAACTCTTTATTCATATTAATACTTTGAACTTGGGGGAGCTGGAGGGGAAGGGAAGAAAGGCGAGTGTTTTTGTCAATTCAATTAGAGGTGCTCATTGTAACCAAGACCCAGCACAACGCTGCTCTGCATTACTGCCACACGGATTTCATTTGAAATTAAACACAGAATCAGAGCTTCTCATGTCATTTCCAAATGAAAACCAGGTGTTTCCAACCCAACAGTGCCATGCAAACACCGTGTCATATTTTGCCTGAAAAGGTTAGAAAGCTACAAACACCACAAGAAAATTGTTTTGCTTACCAGTCTTTGAAACACAGAAAATAAAGAAATAAGGACTCCGTTTTTTCTTCTTTGTAAATGAGCATCTGGGAGAAGTCTCTGTCTGTTTAAGAAACTGACCTGCTCTCCCCTTAGTGCCATCCTGCTCTCGAAAGTTTGTCTCAAAGCTGATTTCAAGAAATAAATGGTTTTAAAGCTCCGCAAGACTAACAGTTTTGCAAGATGTTGCCCTGTACATGCACTAGAGATACCGGACAGCCATGCCACTGAGAATAGTGCAAGCAAAATGCTCGCACACACTAGGAAGGACACCAGCGCAGAGCAAAGAAAGGCTAGGCTGTTGTGCCTGTTCCTGGAAATAACAGAGGAGAAAAGAACTTGAAACACCTTGGCTTTGCTCTCTGAATAATGTGGAAAAGTGATTTTTCTTTTACATCACTTGGTATCTGCCTCTCTAACCATGACCAGGGAAACAGCTAAGTAGCCACAGCCCTCGGATGAAACAGAGAACATGGGTATGGAACACGGACACTGAGTTCTGACTGGGTTCTTAAGAGTACGCTGTGTGTCCCAAATGTTGCACCATGAAAACAGAACAAAACAAAATTGCTGTTTCCTCAATATTAAAGTGGTACTGCTAGAGGCAAATATCCTCCTGAATGGCAATAAACACTGATTAATCAAGAGCACATTATTAAAGCAGGAAGATTAAATAACAAAGCAAACCAGACTTTAATGTCTTTAATAGGTATTCCTTTGAGATCAAATTACTTGGAGGATCAGACTTCTGTGACATTCTATACAGTGCTGATGTTTCCATGTTCCAGATGACATACTTTGTCTGATATGCTAGAAAGCATAATTCGGGATCCTCATAATTCATTTAGGAAATTAAACAGCAACAGAATATTCACCTAAAGCTACATGTATGTAAGTCCTTGAACATGAAATGGAAGAACAGGAAAAGTTTCACTTGAGTACTTTCAATCCTACAGGTGACTGGCTACGCCATCCTCTGACTGTCAGTATTTTGGGGGTGGCAGTGGTGGCGTTCCTCTCTTTTTGTAGTTTGAAGTCAGCATTAAGGAAGTCATAGTGTATTTTCCTCCTCTGCTTTCTGGGTTATAATTTCCTTTATGGCACTGTCGTATAGAATTAAACATTTTAAAAGAAGTGGAAATCAAGCTGATTAGCAAGAGAACATGATCTTCAGCAGTGAATAAGCTATCCTCACTTTTCATCAATGCTGATTTATTCCCATTGTTCTTTTCCACTATATGTTTTCCATTAAAAAGAGGAGGTTTGGGGTTTTTTTTTTGACAATGTAGAACACTATAAATTAGGTACTTCGTATATTCTGGATATTCTCCATCCTATCACAACTAATCAGAGGTGTCTGTCATTCCATAGGGTTCTGGTTTTTTAAGTCCTTTAACAGTTAGGTAGCATAGTCATTCCTATAACCTTCCAGCATTAGCAGTTCTATATATAGGGACTCTCTCTTAACACTTACAATGGAAATAACTATTCTCATAAACTGTAACATATTCAGCAACTTGTCCTGGTTTGAAGTAAAACAGAACCCATTTTCTGTTCAGTAATTTTACTTTGCAGCTAAGCCTCTTCTAACTAACCGAACTCTGAAATTAACAGCATGTTGTCCAGACACCGTTCACTCCCAGAGAGATAAGACCTGATTGTTTCCAATTTACGCCAAGGAATGGTATGCAGAGAGGCTCCTGCTTACACTTATTGCTATAACAACCAAATATGGCTAACTTTGTTATTTGCCTCATTGGAGGGTTGGAAGCGGAAAAGGGTAGAGGGGTTGCACCTGCAGGGAGGAGCGGACAGAACAGGTGACCCAAAACTGACCAACTGACCAAGGGTATTCCATCCCATCTGCCCTGTGCTCAGTATAAAAGCTGAGGGATCAAAGGAGCCAGCCTCTTTCTTCAATGGCCAATGTCTGAGGAGGACTCTCTCTGTTTGTCTGCCTTTGATCCCGATCTGTGTCTTCCTGACTCCAGATCCGGAATCCAGTTCCCGTCCGTCACTGAGTCCAGTTTGGGATTTTCCCCATGCCTGATGGTGATGTCATCGTCATCCTGGGAGCTTGATACGATTTTGTATATATCATAAATATTTATTTTCTTTTTATTATTTTATTAATATTTTCATTAAATTAGTTTATTTTATTTTCTAAACTCATAAATCTCTTTCTCTCCCTCCTCTCCTTAGAGAGAGTGGTCGAGGAGAGCATCTGTCGCTTGTTTCAGTGGCCAGTCCGGCCCAAATCATGACACAGCTAAAACACACATTTATAGCACATATTTTATTCTAATGCTAATTGACAGATTCGCTGGGTGGAAATGCATTTGATGCTTAGAAATACAAACCTCAAAACCTTCTGAAAAGAAATTTCATTCTTATAAGATGGGAAAAATACTGCTTGTCTCCTCTCCCTCTTAAAAATACTTGTAGGACTACTGCGCACACAGTTGTGGAAGTATTAAAGAGTACTATCCACATCTTAATCAGCTTTATTTAAAGGTGCATAAGCAAACAGCTAAACGGCTAAGGGGCATTTACTATCACACCATTCATCAAATAGCCATTTCAAATGAAGACAAAAGGGACCCCTTAAAAGGGGGAAAATAATGGTATTCAGAACAAAGCAGAAGGGGCGCCTCTGTGTGCGGCGAGAACTGCTAATCAGTACATTCCTATGCAATGCCACCACAAATGCATTTCTCTTTGAATCTTCAAAATAACTCCGATTCACTTAGGAATCTGCCACGTGACTTTATAGAAATATCTCATTGTACAGAGACCTGGAAGATAAGGCAACAAGCCTATTTTTCTGAGTAAGCAGGACATGTTTTCAGACAAAAAAAATAAATTCATATTTTAATACTAAGGAACAAGGGCATTATACAAATGTTGCTCCATTTTAGCAAAAATCCTTGCCTTTGCCTACACTAAATCTGGTATTTTTAAGGTCCGGTCAATGTTTTCTACACTGAAGAAAAACAAGTTTGCTACCTCAGCGCTATGAAGGGTATTAAAACCATTTGCACTGATAAAGTACTCCTAAAGGAGAAAATATATATATATATATATGCATTTTGCCTTTTCTCTTACAAATGATTGCTGTTGAATGCTATTCAGCATCCAGAAAGGGACCTAGCTGTACACAATTATTAATATAGACATTAAGAACCGCTTCAGAGTTTTCTAGCATTAATTTCCTTCTGTATGAGATAGCCTTCTGCTCAGTGACATGGGGAAAGGAACAGAGAAAGACAGAAAAGCACAGAAGTGTTGGGATTGATCCCTCTCTCAAAGAGATAAAGACAGTCCATGTTTGTCCCTACATTGTTCCCCTTCCTTCCCCTCCTTTCAATTCTCTCTTCTTTGAATAGCCCCAGACTCCTCCCTGACAAATAAGGTTAAATGCAATCCTTTCTAAAAATTCTGCTTTTGTTTACAAACAGCTAATTTATGAGCAAACATGTTGCACAAATCTCTATAGCCATCAATGAACATTCCCTAGACATACCCATAAAGAGAAGCACAAAGAAGAATGCAATTTCTGCAAAACCCAAATTCATAAAATAATAAATTATTTTTATAACTTGACCTCAGGCTGGTTTCTGGATGAGTTAGCAGAAAACAGATTATGAGGTAAAGGGAAAGCCTTTTAAATCTGCCTTAGTACTGGCAACAGGTTGAATAAATTAAGTACTTTGAATAAAGGCATGAAATGTCACCCCAAATCTAGATCCTAAGTGCTTTATCAGTTAAGTCATGGGGCATTTTATGAGCCACACTTGAAAGAGTTTTACTTCAGTGGCTGGAAGCATTACTTAAACCATCTTAGCTGTTTGTTGTGGTGGGTGGTTTAGACACATTTCTAGAAGTCAGACATGCCTGCTTCTTGTAATGATTTGGAAAATTCTGCTCATTTCTGTGCATCTCCATGAGGGTCTGACCTACAACACCTAATGGTATCAACAGGAAAACACCTCTAACAGTAAGGATTAAACCATACCAGATACCTGTGTTTCCCTTTTGCAAGCATAGTAGTGCCTTAAGTCTATTTCTGTTGTTGACAAAAGTTATATTTCTTTGTACATCAAGGGTCAAGCATCAGTCTATAACCATGTTACTGCAGGTACCAATAATTATTCTTTATGCCACAGGGTGAATGCCTAGCTTTTATAAGCTCTATCATGACTTGAAATTCCCCAGCAAAGCCAAACGACAGGTTTTTATTTGGATTTTAATGCAGCCAGCTCTACCGGAGGAGAGCCAGAGCTGTCATCTATTTACATAATCTTAAATTTCAAGGATAACATTATATGTCATGTAATAACTTAATATATATATTGGGCCCAAATGCATACACATGGAGCCAGATATTCATCTAGGGTAAGCCATGGTAGCAGTACTGACTTCAAAAGGGTATTTTACTTTCATCATCTGCTGAACTGGTACAAACAATGGTAGTTTTAAACATAGGCACGGCAAGGTTCAGGTTGACTGCTGGAAAATTCAAAGAGGCCATGGCTCTGTTGTCTGATTTTCTGATATCAGAGACCTGAACTAAGGGATGAGTTTTATTTTCTAAAATCTAAAAAAGTGGTAAGCCTTACCCTCCAGACATCTGCCCTGCTTCCTGTTTATATCCTGACTTTTCTCATCCTTCTGTTTTCTCCCTCAGGGAAAAAAAAGTCCTGTTTCTCATCTTTGGCGCGCAAAGCTTTGTTCCCAAGGCTGAAAAGTCTTCAGCTGGCTCTGATTAAGAATGACTCCATCAGGTGAGAGGACAGGCCTTCTCACTTGTACAATCTCTCAGAATAACCTTGCTGAGAAAAAAAACCTTGCGGAGAAGAAAAACTAAGCCAATGAGAGTTTTATCAGTTTTATTAGAGCCAAGATCCAATAATATGTGTCTGTTCTCCATGTTTAACCCTTAACTGAAAATTAATTTTCTCTAAGCACCAAAACTGATGTTTCCTGTTGAAGGGAAAATATCCATCCTATTTAAAATTGCGTAAGATCGCGTTGTTCGGACGACAAGGACAGCAGTGTTTGCTAGTATTTTCAAGCATTTGTGCTCAAAGAGGATCTTTGTCTGAGTGGTAGGGAAAAGTTCAATACAAAAATCACTGTATTCTATGATCCAGGGAGGACTTGGAAAACTCACTTATTAACTGAGTTACACTTCCACAGCAGCCAAAACAATGTTAAGCTAGCAGCCACTGAGAACTCCAAAAGGATCAGTTTGAAGCTTTGGAAGGCTAATTTTCAAAAAGTATTACAATATTTACACTGGGGAGAATATTCAGAATTCTAATAGTAAATATGTAAAAATTAAGTAAAATGCAGAGAACTTTGGAAATGCCAGTTTCTGGAATTAGGACAATCGCTAACTACAATGGTCAGGAAGAACTTACTTCAGAGGAGGTAATTAAATTAAAAAAAAAAAAATTTCTCTTATATTCTTTTTCATATTGATCAATTTTGAGAATTGTTTACTGCAGTGCATTAACCGCAATACAAGTGTTGTTATTCTACAGTGAATCAGTAGGGAATTTGCTATCAGCCTCAAGGGATAAGAAACACTGAAATTCATTGCCATACTAAAAAGCAAGTGATAGATATCAAAAATGGCAATTACATTATTTTTAGCAAAATAATAGAATAGAACAGGATAGAATAGAATAGAATAGAATAGAATAGAATAGTATAGTTCCAGTTGGAAGGGACCTACAATGACCACTGCAGGGCTGACCAAAAGTTAAGGCATGTTGTTAAGGGCATTGGCCAAATGCCTCTTTAACACTGACAGAATTGGGGCATTGACCACCTCTCTAGGAAGCCCCTTCCCGTGTTTCACCACCTTCTTGGTAAAGAAATGTCTTATAATGCCCAGTTTGAATCTGCCCTGATGCAGTTTTGAACCATTCCCACATGCCCTGTGACAGGATCCCGGGGAGAAGAGCTCAGCACCTCCCTCTCCCCTTCCCCTGCCCAGGGAGCTGTAGAGAGCAATGAGGTCGCCCCTCAGCCTCCTTTTCTACAAACTAGAGAAGCCCAGAGTCCTCAGCCACTCCTCATAGGATACGCAATTTTAATTTGCATTTAGAGAAAGTTATCTTAAAATCAAATCCTTTTCTTAGAAAATCATATACATGTTTCATAGACTGAAGTTCATTCTAAATTCAGATTCGTCACTTGCTACAAATTCCTCGCTGCTGTCCCTAAACCGCAGAATAAGCAGTTTCAGTTAAACACAGTTTCCACTGAAGTGTTTTATGAAGAAAAAATTTTCCAACTAATTTGACTTCAGCCCTGTGAGTTGGTCAGTCACCAGTGTGTCACATTTTCAAACTCCAGGAAAAGTACCTTGCTGAGGAATCAAATGATGGGTTTGGGAGCTTTTAACTTTAGGATGATGCTGATACAAATTAAAAGACTTGTCTTTTTTGTAGAATTGCTTTCTTTGGGACTGCTAACCTGGCTCAAACATATCAATACCTACAGCATGGAAAACACAACACATCTTTAAGGATTTTATTTCTGATAAGTGAAGAGTCCTCTCCCAGACAGACAGCATGCAAGCATTCATGGGCTGTGCTGCTGGCTCCAGCAGCCCTGCTCACTGGCACTCTGCTAAAATCAGTGTCAACAGAGAAGTTTACTACCACACAGGAGCAAAGCTGGAAGATTGTGTCTTCCAAAATTCAACGGGAAGTGCTCTAAACTCTCCTATACACTCAAAATAGCCTTTCTCCTGCTTCATCCTTTTCAAGAACACTAACACAAGAGAGACGGCAACAGGGTTTTCTGCAGCCTAACAGTACCCGACTATGTAATGGCTGTGCCTGCCAGAAGTCAAGATCCTGCAGGTTAAAGTTTTACCTCATGAGCCTTCAGCAGCACAGGATCATTCCAACCACAGTTATCTAAAGAAATGTTTTCGAGACTTTTTAGGTCACTGGAGACTGCCACTGGGCATATGTGAGCCATTAGTACATTTGACGAAGAGTTTGAAGAGCCAGCGATTTCATCCCTTCACCCATAGCACCCACAAACACAGTAGGAAGCCTCCTCCACTTCTTTAAAGGCAAGATAGTGCTGATTCATCTGACTTAAAGGTGCTGCACACCCTCAAGAGGACATGGACACACCAGGCCTGTCCTACACAGATTCACAGACAGTTGCTTAAAGAATGTCAGATTATGACAGTTTTTTTCCACTGAAGAAGTGTATTAATTTATAGATCCTTTCCCCGCTAATCTCCAAGGAAAACTGGGTCCAATCCTAGTACCCATTCATGTGAAACTCTTCATCCTAGTTCCCAAACATGGAACAAAGGGGAGAGGAAAGACAAGGCAGTTTTTCGGTTGTCAGCCAAAAATTCTCACCTGTAGGAAAAGGAGAAATATTACTTAGGTTTTCTAGTGAAACCTCCATCTTAAGGTGACCTAAGGGAGAAAAAAATAATTTTAAGCATAAGAATCTGAGAAAGTCTTCAGAAACTTAAAATTAAGCAACTCCTTAAATAGTTGGCTGAACCATGACCACATGGATTGGTGAATGGACTGAACATTATTAGTTCAATGCAAGTTACTGTGGGTTCCTTGCTACCTCTGATCCTTAAACTCAAAACTGCATCACTGCTTACTGTCCATTTATAAGCCTGCCTGCCTGCTTTTTTCACACTTGCAATATCCCTTTGTCTCACAAAAAGTATTTCCTCCTAGCCTCACTGCACATCAGTGCAAGACAGAAAAACAAAGCAGACAACGAAACAGTGGAAAAATCCCTTTGTCACCTTGTGCTCTGTCACTCCCCAGCTGAGATAGGAGGAACCCTGCATTGTCACATGCATGTCAGTGAAGCGATGTGGCTTTGCCTTTCATGTTCAGAAAGCACGAAGGCTAAAAGCATTTGAGAAAATCACAAAGGTCAAGAAATGAGATCCAAAAATAACTTGTAATGGGGAGGGTCACCTACAGGGGACTCCATCATACATTTAATCAAGGACATAATGCACAGAATAAAAGAAAATCAGCTGACAAGCACTGTGGCAGCAGAATAAGTACCCAGACAGTAAGTTTTATAAAATCAAACAGGATAAGTCCCTCAATCTCACCTCAGAAGCTTTTGCTGTATATTCTTTAAAGTTACCTTGCATGGTGTTCATTGGAAGTATTTACCTCAGTAATCACCAGCACAATTAACAAGCACCACTGCATGGTATTGGACTCCCATGATTTCTGCTTAATAAGTGTATGTTTGAGTCTATGGTTTCTGCAATGCATGCCACTCTAGGTCATCAACTGTAGGAAAATTCTTTACTCCTTCTTCTGGACTATATTTTTCCTAATAAGACACCAGATTGTCATAAGATTGCCCAAGATATAAAGTGCTAGCAGTTAATGCAAAATAGGATGCATATGTCCTATACTATAAGATGTGGGAAGGTCTTTGTGACTTCAAGATAAACTGATGACAGGTCTGTGGGTTGTAAATGTAATGTACTATTTCATCCATCCAAGCCTTTTGCCACATGTTTATCAGGACTTTTCATGCCTTAAGGAAAGAAGAGCAGAAAGAAACAATGTCTGATGTAGTAAAAGATGTCCTGGTGGTGTCACCCACTTAAAGCCAGTTCATCACAAGGAACCTTGTGGGGAGAGGATATATGGAGAAAGGCAGGATTGGGACTCCTACAAATCACCACTTCTGGTAAGATCCTGTCCTCCAGATGTCTAGGAAATGAGAAAGTGTTAGATGCCTTATCATGCATACCCCTCTCTCTAACTGAATGCAATATCAGAAAAAGATATCAGCAGTTTGCACAACAAGCTGTGCTGCCTCTACTGAGTCCTCACTTCCACTCTCACCGATCTAGATTTACCTTTTCTCCTTGGGTTAGTTCCAGTTTCTTCTCCTGCCAAGCCAAAGTCCTCCACCCTTCAAATCTCCTCTTATTCCTTGTCATCTTGCAAAGGCATTTTCAATGCAAAGCCCAATATCTGGCCCTAGTATCTCCAGTCCAGAACTTTGAATATTCATTTTGCTTCTCTCCTACTATTATTTTCCAACAGTCTCGCGCAGTCTGGGCATTTAGTCCTAAGTAGTCCCTATACACACAGATGTTTAGCTGCTATTGGTATTCAAAGCATCTTCCTTTCCTCTCTTAATAACCTGGTCTCAACAGCAGGATCAGTGGGAGCCAGGAGAAACTCCTTAAACATATCTTCCACAGCTCCAGTTTTAGTTGTTAGTGCCTGTTAAGGATGGAATTATTAGGTTTGTCTCAAGGAATGGTATTAGGGCCTGGACAAACCCACCAGACTTTTAGCGAGAAAGCTTACCTTAGCACTAAGGCCTCCATTCTAGAAAAGTTAACTTCCTTTGTAAGGTAACAGCACAGTTATTCCAAGGAAAAAGACATGGCAGATGCATTTCTGATTTTTAACATGGATAGGACTTACTATTTTCATATTTTCTCCTTTTATCCTCTTCTCAAACTATTGCTGTGCTATCTCTGAGGACAAAAACACTTCCCTCTCATAACAGGTTGTGCTCTTCTGCCTTCTCCAATATCCTAATCTGGGCTTCCTAACACGTCCTTGTTCCCCATTCTGAGTTTAGGCCTGGAGAGTCTCTTAAAGCATTGCACCAAGCTGTCAATTACAGCTGACTTCCAAATCTGTGGACCACCAGGGAAGAAAACAGGTGAAACTTCACTAGTGCTCGAGTCACATGAATTGTGCCATGCGTATAAGAATGGAACAATTTCCTTCACAATATATTGGCTTCAATATGATGTAAGCTATGAATACATTTTAGTGTCTCGATTCACTGCGAATGCAGGGATTACTGAGAAAGAGGTAACAAGGCAAGCCAAGAATTTTCCCATATGGTCTCCCGGTGAAGTCCTGTTGCTCTTTGGCCTTTAGGTGCCAGAAAGCAAATTAACTGCAAGTTTCTCTCTAAGTCTGAATTTCTTACTTTTTTATCATTTGAAGGCAAACTTCAGGGATGTATTTTGGAAATACTAGGAAAACAGGAAATTATAAACCATAAATTGCAGAGAAGAAAAGAAATGAAAGTTCTTGTAACTCTGACATTCACAGAGCCTGTGGATTACCAACAGAATAACCTATACTAGCTATATGAGCTGTGTCAATGGGTATAGACCTTTTCAGAAAACAAAGCAGCCTAAAGTAGAAATAGGTTTTAGCTAGAACTTTGATTCTACAATCACAACAATTTGTGAGTTTTATGAGACAAAAGGAAAATCCTTTCAAGACACTCTTTTCACATCTGAATGACCAAGCAGCTCAGTATTAAGTAATTTTGGGATTAATAAGTCATCCAGACAGTTCAGTGTAAAATACTTGCAGTGTTGAATAGTCAGAGGCCCAAAGAACTGAAGCTGCCATTTAACACAGATTCCAGCGGACGCAGAGAGGAAAATGTATGTAAACACATACCTACAACATACGGCATATGTCTCACAGTAGTTCCTCCATATCTGATGAGAAGAATTAAAGTGGCATAAAGCAGGTCTTAGGCCTTGGAAAATTATTCCTTTTTCTAAGGGGATAACAGAAACCAGTGTTGGTTTCCTTCTGAAGACTAATTTACAAGCTTGGTCTAAGGGTCAAACTGCAGAGGGCAAGGCAGAGGCCAACCACAGGTCAACCACAATGCACTGCTATGCAGATCCAGGAGACGAATTTTTAATCCTTGCCATCATATACCTCTACTACCCATATACATGCAAGAGGCAATTACAGTTCTCAGGCTCTGACCTTCAGTGGACAAAGCAACAAGAGCAACAAGCTCCAGAAGTGACCATGTACTATGCAGAAGTGGTTCTGGTTTCCAGTTTTAGACATGCTGCTCTTTTAGAGATGCTCTCATGTGGGCATGCCCCAGGCTGGCAGGCCCTGCCAAAATTCAGGAAAATTATGGTCAACAAAGCTTTTAAATGCTATCTGCTTCTCTCTCTTCCATACATGTCTTGAATGCACCAAGTATGCTTTTCAGCTCCTTACAGCACTCAGGTGTAGGTCTGGGCAGGGCAAGAGACTTAAAAGCATATAGGCTTTAATTTTTCATCTGTCTTGCCCATTTTCACGGTCTAACTGGCTTCCTCTCCCAGATTCTTGGTGCAAGAGTTTATTGGATGTCCAGTACAGGGGCCAAAATACCTTCCCCCACTACCAGCATTTTTCTGTGGAAGCAGTCCAGAAACTACCCTCCAGCAAGCTGCTCTTCTGATCAACATAAGCTCAAGGCAAGTCCTGCTGCTTCAGCAACCAAATTCTTTCATGACACTTTGATCCAGTATCACCCATCCCAGAGCAACAAGCTATTGAACAGAATGAAAACAGAAGATCATCAGAGCTTCAAGCACTATGTATGTATAAGCACATATTTCAATGCTGTGCATGGTAGGTCTACATATAGCCACAGAAGTGCCTCCACTCTCAGAAAGGTCAGCAAGCCTGTGGAAGTTTCAGGACCACAGCAGAATTCATATTTATAACAAATATCAGAGGCAGGGGTAAGTGAAGTGGAAAGAGAGATTGTCCATTAGGGACTTTATCCAACAGAAAAGACTAGCATAAAAGTTGACCACACTTGCCATATGAGATAATAAAAAGAATAGTTCTCATTCTTTCAGTTAACACACTTCTGTAAAGCAAATTAACAAGTAAAATGCTACTCTAAACTGAATTACATAGCCTTTGCACTAATCAGAATGAATGTGTCTTCCAGGGGACAAAAATAGTCTAGGTCATCAAGAATAACAATATTTAAGGGTCAACATTTGAATCGCTGCTTACTTTTCACCAGATCATATTCTTTACCTAATTTGTTCCCATCACCAACTTTATCAGCTTGGAAACAGAACACTGAATTTCTGTAGGAATTGGAATGGATTTCCTTCCTCTGTTTGCCACTTACGTTGCTGCTATCTTCTTTCCTTATGGTCATAGGACTGCATTTCAGACCTCAGGATGTTCTCTGGTCAGAATGCAAATAGTAACATTTGCATAGTCTCCAACGGAATTTTAGTATGGTTAAGACTTGAGCAGATATACTTTTGGGCTGCTCTTCTTCCATTTGTGCAGGAGGGGGGAAAAAAAAGTCTTAATCTTTGTTTCCTGACTATAAATGTACTCACTGACCCTGTTTCTCAACTGTTCATGCTTTTGCATTTGGTGAGCAACCACTCCAGATAGATCTAAAGTTTCCCATCAATTCCTGTTGACAAGGAGATTAGGCTCTTTAAGATCATCTCCAAAACTGGTCTTCAGGTCTTTGCTGAGCCAGTGGTACCCTCTTGCTCTCAATGTCACCCATAAATTCAATTTTAAATGTTCTCTGGATACACTTCAGCTTGAGCCCATGACTGAGGAATTAGAGATCACTGTTCTCCAACAACTCAACACTGCTGCCTCCTTCCTGGTTGCTCTGTGATACAAGCTGAAAATGAACTCAGAGCCTCTCCTCTTCGTCGCACCCAGCATGGGACAGCAGCAGCTGGGAGAATTATCCGTCATGGCTCTGACACAACACCCCAGCCTGGAGCGGGATGCAGGCGGCACATTTCTACGGGAAGCAACGGTGCCTTGGCAAGAGCATCGCAGCCAGCAAGTCTGATCATCCCAGGCATGCGGCCACGCTTCCAGGCCCCCTCACCATCACTTAAAGAAGCTGTGCTATTCCTGCAGGTGCTCCTGGGCAACAGCTTGGAACACAAGTGTTCTGCCATATGGGGCCCTGGGCAGGGAGCCACCGCGGAAGATACGTTTGGCACGTAGGCCTGCTGTTAGGGAGGAGATTAAAGCATAGTGCTACGAGCGGCAAGGGAAGATGAGACTCCCACGTGACTTGCCACTAGCAGCAGATCGCAGGCAAGCGGTGAGACAACTTCAAATCTGACTTCCAAGACGAGGGCAGCAAGGCTGCCGCGGCACTAGAAACTGAATTATCATGAATGCGAGTCTGACAAGACCTTACATTCAAGAGATGGCTGAGGGAGAGAGAAATGATTCCGTGCAGACACTCAAACGGCTGTAGTTCACCTTCCCTGCAGGAATCCCTATGAAAACACTTTCTGTCCCTTCAGATGCGTACAGGAGGCTACCAGAGTGGATGAGAGGGAAAACGTCTCTAGCACAACCATGATAGCAGATATCAGAATAAAGAATTTCAGAGGGGAAATAAATCACAAAATACAGTAACGAATAAATAATCTGTCCACAAATTTTAAAAAAATGCAATAGATTTCTTCATTAATTCCTTTGCAGTAACAGGGCACACTATTACTCAGTTGCATCCTTAAGTGTGCTTGAGTAACACTATGCATTGGTCTCTCTGCACACTGTTCACTAATTTCCTTCTAAATATAGGAACTCTCTTCTGTAATGGCATGACTTAATTTACCATGGGAAATGTATACTTAAATTTTATCCAGAAATAAGATTATAACCACATACCAAAGAGCAAACTGTCACAGTGGAAAGTTTATGAGCTAAAATTTCTACGTAGGAATGAAACTGCAAATATTTGTGAAACAGAGGAATTCAGCAGAAGAGGGGGATAAATTAGTTATTTACACTTACAATCAGAAAAGCAGTGGTTCTAAAACAAAAACTTCTTGCAAAACTAAGCTCCACACTGCATGTTGCATTGCGTGATGCCTAAGGAGAATACCTATCTTAATTAAACACTATGCTTTTAGGGTGTTCTAGATATATTTACAGCCTATATACTAAACTGCCCTGCAGAAAAGATGTGGCACCTTGGAGTTTTGGCAAGAAGGTGAAATTTAGTTAGGTCTAGACACAGATTGGTTTGAGCTTTTGAATATTAATAAATAACCTTCTCAGATTTCTGGATTCAATGTGTACATTAGTAACTGCTTGCTTTCTATAAGCAAAAACCCTGTCACTGATCCCTTAAATTCACTGCCACTAATTGAATCAATTACACACTACAAATGCAGGTATGCAGTTCCAGCAGGACATCTTTGATTACCTAGTTCAACTGTTTTCATCAAAACTTCAGTGTGCTCAACATCTACAATACAGTTAGGCAAGAATTCAATGTAACAGCATCCAAAAGAATGACACATAGACCAGCTAAAGTGGGAGACAACAGAGCTATCTCACTGAATCCACTCCCCATGTTAATAGATTAGCAGAGCTCTTTCCTGGCAAGACGGACAGTATTTGGAAAAATACAACACTGAACACAAACACTGCAAACTTTAAACATAATTTTGAATCCAGAGCCAAAGAGATGGTATCAACTTCATGTCACAGGAACTTCAGCTGTGGTACCACTTTACAGTCACTCTGTCACATGTGTTTAAAAAAAACGCATCAGTGTTTAACCGTAAGAGGTTTTGTAGCCTTATGTAGTACAAGCATTGAATCAGAAAGCTGTGGTAAGCAAGGAAGAAAACAAACAGTAGGCAATGGCAAGTAACGTACGGCTGTCTCTCAAGTACCTCATAGCAGCCTGGGTGCAGCCAGCCAGGCACTTTGCCTTGGAAACTGGATGCTGAGGTGGCCAGGGACCACCCTGACCATCCTGCTCTACCTGGCTGCAGGAATCCCCACTGCCGGGTGGGTGCATCGCTCTCGGGGTGTACAGCACAGGAAAGCAGTGCCTGAGGCATTAGCATTTATTAGCAGTCCTTTCGGATGCTAGTTATTAAGAAGACATCATAGAAACAGTGGGGTTAAAAAGGGGACCTCCTGACAACCCCAGATGTGCAGGTAAAGCAAACACAAAGGGACTCCCTGCTCAGTATTACACACCTTTTTCAGATGCAAGGGACAAACCGCTATTTGGAAGGAATTATGTCATTGCTAAGGGCAAACAGCAATTCATATAGGAGAGAAATCAGTGAAATGATACTGCCATAATAAGACAATACTGGCACCCAGTGGTTTTTAAAAGAGGTCATGCTTCGGGTTTTCAGGGTGGTTTTTTTTGGTTTGGTTTGGTTTTGGGGTTTTTTTTCTGTAAAGAGGTGTTTCCTTTTGAAATAGATTCTTGATGCATCTCCTACACTTTGACAAAGAAGACCAGAGTAAAGATTTATTCCTAAACATGAATGCAGAAAGTTTTGTTTCAACTCTTCCTGATTCAGTTTTGGCACTCAATAAGGTCATTTGTTGCAGCAAGAAATAACAAGATGCAGGAGAATTTCAGTCCAATAGAGTTTATGCTCTACCAAGGCAGAGCAGAGACCTTCAGTCCCCTCTGGTTCTGCTCAGGCTCCCATACCAGAACATCTGTTTTTTTCTGCAGTAACCTCCCTCCGAGTTAGAGGATTTGTTGTCCCAGTAGTCCTATCCTTACCTCACACATATGCCACGTCCCATTTTATTGTTTACCTAAGAAAATATTCAACAAAAGACAACACAGTCCCCTAAACTGTGAATGAGGAATGAGTGAATTATTTTTGGGCTATGCATATGTTCTAGTAATATTCTAAGGAAAGCTCTGGAGCATGAGTGAGAACAGGAAAAATTCTTTTAGTCCATTATTTGCCACAGAACACATACTGTTGTGGCAAAGCAATTTTTCTTAATCTGCAGTGGTTGACTTATGCAAACAACACCTGCACCGTCTCAGAAAACCAATTAAGCTGGAAATAAACTGTAAAACAGATCTACATAGCAAGGGCAAAATGCAGAAAATAAAGAGGGGAGCCATTCTCCACTCTTCTCAAAAGAAATCCGAGGACTTGGGGACCACGACCTGCACAGCTGTACCTGGGAGGTGTTTAGTGTAGACTGCAGGAGAAAGCTCTACACATTCAACCCTTTTGTAGACATGGTGACACAAAATCCCAGGTATTTTCCACTTTTTTGAAGCTCACTGAGCCTATAGATGTCACCTGAAAAACCCGCACTTATAGAAAGTTAAGGGAAGAATCAAGAAAATGCTTGACATGCAATGGCTCCTTTGCACTGCAAGAAGCAATCCAAAGCCTACCTCCCCTCAGAGCTGTCAAAAGGACAAGGAAAACAGATCCTGTGAGGGCACTAACAGGAGTGTGGTGGACAGAAAGGGAACAGGCACAGCCTTGTTTATACAGGACTTGTTTATATACATAAACAATAGCAAAGAGTTGCAGTGTTAAGCAGGGAACACAGCTGGCCAAGCCACGTGGCTTTGCAGTGGAAATCCAGGAGTCAGTAGAATAATGTATGGATTTGGGGCACAGGAAAAGGCTCTTGGAGAAATATGCTCACAACAGTAACTCTGAAAAGAGATTTCCTCCAGTCCACATCAAATATATAGGTTGCATGGTCTTGGGCATGCGTGCGCAACGCTCCACAGAAGGCTGAACTTCCTCTGTTGTCCGTGCTGCCGCTGACCTAGGACTGTGGGAAAGCGGTTCTGTTGAAGTTGTGCTTTTGCCCTCTGGGCTATAGTGGGCAACTGAAGTGGCAGATTTGTGGGTCTTGTGGTTGGGACTTCTCCATCCAACTGTAGCATCACCTTTCGGTTGCTACAGACCTGAGCCAGGCTCCACATATCAACATGATTGTAAAAGCTTCTGCAGACCATTACCAGCACAATGGGCTTCAGCTATATATTTCTTTTGTTTTATTTTTAACAATTTTTTCCCCAAATTCTGGCTTTCTAGATGTCTGTCTCAAAGTAAACCTCCCAGCAATGTATTGGTTTAAAATTCTAATCCCTCAATGCATTTAAAATGTAAACACATACTTTGCTCAACTGGAATCTTTACTGAAGCAGCAATGCAAATAAAATTACACAACTCACAAAAAGAAACACTGTAAACTTCACTGGTGTTCCTGTATTTACACCAGTTGTCAAATCCTAAAACACCCAGGCTTTACACCAAAACAGAGAAAAGACAGATGTAATTATCACTTTATTCTGCTTGGCAAAGCAGAGTAAAACTGGATGGTTCTGTTGAGTTAGAGAATGATGGGAGAGCACAGTTTACAAGATGAGACTTGTTAGACCTCGGAACACCCCCCTCTATCTATCTGCTCAGGTTTTTAAGAAGCACTTGAACACTGGCTCACATTTGACTCAGCTCAATCACATATAGTGATCCAATTTATTTCCATAAGAAAAGAAAGAAAACAATAAGCCCCAGGTGCATTGCAGGAAGATGGCTTAGACTCAGCCCTCTGTGACAGTAGATAAATGCAGTTATGACTGGGAGGAAGATTATAAGGCCCACTTCAGCAACGTGTGTTTGATCTCTTCCTTTTTGAGCTCAAGCAGTCAAATCTCCTTTGGACAGAGATGAGTTTTTTATTTAACTGGAAAAACAACAGAATAATGTAATTATTTTCTTTTTTTCATATTTGACCAGTTTTCAGGATTATAAATTCCAATGTATAAAATATCATTCAAACATGAGACCAGATGTCTTCATGTTTACAACACATTCTTTTGGCATAGCTTGTCAAAACACAGTCAGTCTTGGAAAATCTGAATGTGACTGTTTTCGTGTAAGTGGCCTCCAGTGTCTTTGTTAGCCCAGGCAGTTTAAAACCTTGTGGTTTTAAATTAAGTACCCAAGGGTACATTCTGATCACAACATCCTAATACACCCATTAACTCAGATGCTAGCTTAGCTGCTGTCTCTCACTGCTTTTATACCCAAGAAAACCTAATTGCACTAATTTAAGCAGGTGCCTAATGAAATGAAATTTAACTGATGTGCTGTTTTCTCTTTTCTAGGGAGACAGGGCTGACGCAGTGGCACTAGAAGAATGATGGTATCTTCACTTGGCTAAGGGAAGAGCACTGCTAGAAACCTTTCCAAAGTCAACTGGGTGCAGTTCTGGGTGACAAGTGACTGTGACACCATAGCATGTCCCTCACTAAATGCTGCGTTTCAGTTTTCACGGGAGAGGATAAGCCTCAGCTCATGCTCATGCTGGCCTTTACTAAGGCCTCTAGTGTCCTGCAGAGAAAGCTCAAGGGCCATTATCTTTTTGCCTGACTGAAGAGCATCTCTGCAGTTTTCACACCGTCTTATGGTGGCACAGGTTCACTATCCCTCCTTACTTCCTCCAGATGAATTTTGCAATGAATTCAAAGTGACAGAACACTGACAGGGAAAGAAAAATTCCTTAGCTTAGAAGGGAAAAGAAACACAAATGGGGCTAGGAAAACCAGATTTTAACAGGATGTGCTTAGTGGCTTGAGTAGATGCAATAATTATAAAGGTAGGATTTTGTTTCTTAGATTCGAACATTCAAATACAACTTTGTTTCGTATACTTGTTGTATATTTGTCATAAAAGCTCAGAAAAGGATTTTTTTTTGTTAGAAAGATGTGGGTCAACACAAGGATTCAAGAAACTGGTGTTTTCAAGGGAACACATGTCTTCCTGTTGCCTCAGGAGGTGGCCATTAACAGCAAAAGTGCCAGTACCTGAGTTAAATTTGCAAGGATTAACGGAATGGAGAGCTGTTGCACACTTGTATTCAACAGACAACCTGGAATCTTACTGGAGCATTTACACTTCTACATAAAGCAAGCGATTAAACAGATGCCATGAGTGCTGATGTCTCTGTTATTCATGCAGTTTATTTTTTTTTTTCTGAGAAATCTTGACTTTAATACATATTTCCTCTTATAGTCAGAGCAACTACCAACATAGAATGAATCAGTCCTGATCTTCGTGCTATTTAGGTCCAGAAATTATACACTAAATTCATGAGGAGGGCACACAATTGTTGCTAAGAGCAAAACAAGGTTTTGTTTTGTATTTTTTTTCTTTTTTTTTCTTTGCAATTCCCTTAGGTCTGACTCTTGTTACAGAAAAACATAGCTTTGCTTTATATTCTCTAGACTCTTAGTTAAAATCAGAAGCAAATAAAAACCTATATTAAAATTAAAATCCGTGATGTATCCTTTTAGGCCTGAAGGACCTATTTTGGAACTCAGGTAATCCTAAGTAAGAACTTAGTAAAGGTTTTTTGTTTGGTTGATAATTTGTTTTCCCTTAAGATCGTAATTTCAATCAAGCAAATCTGAGACCTTGTATTTTTGAGGCAATATTTTACAAGTTTCTCATGGCTATTTTTTAAGGATGATGACTTCTTTAATACAGATTTCCATAAATACTGCTAATTTTGTAATGTATGAGTTGCTTTTGTTCCTTGTTTTATGATCAAGGCAGGTCCTCCTTGCTCACTGTTTGAAACTTGGCTTTATCACTGAAGCTCGCAAGGCCACAATTCAGAAAGCTGCTGTTTAGAAAACCATGGCAGTTCCAGAAGCTCATTGTGAGACAAACACTGGACGTGCTATCAGCAATAAGAGATGCATCACACAAACTGAGCTGGAGAAGAAAGGCTTCCATGTTGAAAAAAGGTAATCGAAGGAAACCTGCTTTCACAGAACCATTATGACAGCAGCAAACTGGACCAGGTGACATGACAGTGATGGCTCTGTGCTAGGACCCTCAGTGACTACAGCCTTGCTTCAACCTGCCTTTTGTCCCCTCCATGCCCTAACTCCAAACTGGATCCTACTGAAATCTAGTCCCTTTTTCTTGGAAACAATTTAACCTACTGAATGCAAGTACTTGGTTAGATATGGTGACAATGTAGGCAGTCGTTGCTCTCTGCTCCCCGGGAAAGTGACAGCCCATCAGGAGGTGCAGACGGGAGACTGAAGAGAACAGCTCAGAGGGCTGATACTTTCTCAAGCCGTCTTTCCAGCGGGGCATAGCTGCATGGCACTAACTCAGGTGCAGAGAATGAGGGCGTCACACAACTAGCCAGTAATGAGAAGTTCCTCACTTTTCTAAATTGAACAACAGCCAGATATGAGGGCAGGGATGGCTGAAATTGCCCTGCAGTAAGTGATCTAGAGAAAACCTCGTGTAGATCCCAGTCCACTTCCTGGCCTTTCTCACCTTTCTAGCTGTGTTTCTTCACCCCAACTATCTCTTGGAGCCCAGTTACTTTGCAGCCCGCATTTCCTGCAAGCCATGGGCACCCAGGAGGAAAACAAATCTATCCTTGGTGTCACTCTTGTGTGCTTCAATTCAACTCAACAGGAAAGCGACATTCTGGCAGTTTCGTGAGCCTTGCAATGTCAGAGCCAAGGACCATGCTACAGATTTGAGTTAAAGGTACATGGTTCAGTCAAAAGTACTAACATGATGAAATAAAAAACCGACTGCATTTTAAAATTCAAAATTAAAATCTGAGAGTTTTCAAGGCTGCCACAACCTATAAAGAAACAGAATTCAGATGATGTACAAGACACAGAAATTGGTTAAGCACTATTCAAATAACTTACTATACTAGTTTTATAACATTCACACATCTGTAGAGAACACCTGTGAATATTCGAGTCCCTCTTTCAAAATAAACCATGAATCTGCGTATTCAGAATGACTTTCTGGTAGCTGCTATTCAGTGCAAGGCTCACTAGAACTGAGTATATATATTTTTTTCCTGAACCGCTCTACTCAGCGCTCAAGAGAAAATTGAAAACTTTTATTCTATCTATCATTTACTCATGTATGCTGCTTTAGAGACCCTTCAAAGGCACGTGACTCACAGCACATTCCTCATTCAAGTTCCTATCAGTTCAAGAAATTTCTTCTCTCCTGCCCTTGCTGGTAAAAGGTAGGCAGAGGAAGAGCAAACAATGGACCTACTGCAGAAGGAAAGAGATTGCACATATGAATTTTTATGCACACATATAGAACACATGTATGACTTCCCTTTGATGTCTGTAACAGTTCTGCCTGCAGCAGCTCATAGTATCAACCCTAACCTGCTGTTTAGTGTGACAAAATGGAGTTACTTTTGCCCTGTGATTTCTAAGGTGACAGGCTGCGTTCAGCCTAGGCCCACAGGAACTGAAAGCTGCCATTATCTAAACACCTGCTTACCAGCCCATATGAAACGAACTGACAGAGTTAACTTGACCCAAACAGGCCTAGAGTCAAGAAAATTTGAATGCCTTTTACCCTGAAATAGGGCACAAAGACAGGTGACAAGCAAATGCTCTAATTCCATTCTGGAGTGCAGTCGTGTGTCTATCTAACAAAGGTATTTTAAACCGTTCCACTGAAAGATTTCTGGGATATTTTGCCCAGTACCAATTTTCACATTTTTGAAAGTGAGGAATCACAAACTAAATTTAGCTGAAATTCACATATCTATGAATGACATCATAGGAAGCTATTGTCACATACTTAATTCTACCAAATGGTACAATGAGATCTTTTGTACAAAGTTTAGTCACAGTTAGAAAGAACAGTTTTGCTATATCCCAACAGCATCTATTAAGATACAGAAATGATCTGTTTCTCAACAGAGTTCCTTTCTCTTTTCAATAGTCAGGCAGACAGCAGGCTCTCTATACTCCAGGCATATTAGCTGACTGTCAAGAAGACTAGTAATGTATGCGTAATCCTATGCAGCATGCAGTTCTTCATATTTTACATTCTTCTTAGATCTCCAGTGATCAGAGTTTGGTAAAAGAAAAAACAGGTTATAAGAAAGACAATGAAATTTTTGCTTTAACCTGGCATAGAAAATTCCTTAACTTTGTTCTCCGGGGATTAGTACTGTTAATTTTGAAAATGCAATACAAGGAGCACTACACACCTTTGTATTTATCATTACTCATATTAGTCACATCTCTGAAGTTATGTAACAACGGAGACTGTGTTATAATAAAATTCAAGCAATGCTGAAGGACTGTTAAATCAGAAACCATTTGTTGTGGGGATGGCTAACAGAAATGACAATATAGCAGCTGTGTTTCCAAAGCTGCTTAGGTCTCTTTCCTTCTTTGATAACCTTCTGCTCATCAAAACATGTTTAGGAACTTTACACTAGCTACGGGTAAATAAGGAAAAGACTGTTTGCCTAGCACTTCTCTAACCATTAATCCACACTTTTCAGCGTACATACAATCAATGTGTAACGTAGAAATTCTATGAGTTTAAGAAGTATATTACCTATGTAGTATTGAAAACACAGAGTATGCGAATGTGAATTCATAAGGGAGTACTAAACTTAGGTCTAGTTAAGTATTCTCCAGTTGCTAGAAAAGCTATGCAGTTTCATGTCGAGCCCCAGGATCTCCATGCAGTTGCCTTCCGTGAGTTTCACTTGTACCACACAATCAGCAGGGGTCATGCAGCCGTGACGTACAGACTCCCAGTAGCTCCGCACAGCTGTGAAAGCCCGATTTAACACATGCACTGATCTTCACTCTGTACCACACCCTACTGCCCTGCCTTGAGAATGTCCAAGTTACTCTGAACAGAAATAAGAGCACGTAGAAGAACCCAAAGACAGTTAGATGGCTGTTGCCCTTAACAATCCTGAGCAAACTAGTGAAGTGTCAGACAGATCACTACTGCTAATTAAAGACCATTCATTTTGATAACATTTTTCTGAGCTTCCCAGAGCAATATATTCACACCACTTCGGGGTGGTAAGGTTTTTTACACGTGAAACAGAGCTTAGTAATTTGTCCTCACAACACCAATGCAGGAAAGCACCAGCCCTAGTTTAAGCAAACCATGTCCCCAGAGCAGTCTGGCTCACCCACAGAACAGCCGTGGGACCCCGAAGCAGGTGATCCTACTGGCACGCTGCATGGCACAACCAGGCGGGTTTAAGAATAGCTGTTGAGAGCCTTGCTTTATCGAGCAATTTTTGGGGACAATTCTCTGGGACAATTCTCTGGAAAAAGGCCAGAAAATAGGGAGCCAAAGAACCCTCTAATGGGTGTGCTATTAAAAAACAAAAGTGTTTATATAGGAACTGGGTAGAACATACTGATGTTTTTGTCACGTCACGTTACTTCAGTTCAGCAACGCCATCTGGGATAAGTTATTGTATGTTTGGTACTGGACCTATATTTGTCTCCCGTGAAGTGCGTGTTCCCAATTTAGTATTTTTTCCTATTTGGTTTAGTCTAGTGGAACTGATGCAGCTGCTAACACTCCAGAAATTCCAGGAAAAAGAGCACTTCTGAACCTATGGCCTTTGTTTTTTTCTGAGAATGCTCTCGCAAGTTAGACCGCACAGTATACATTTTTTTGTATGAGGAAATTTTACTGCATGATAATAACCAGTACACATTTGGCTCATGTAAGCTCTATCAGCTTGTCTTACAACAGAGAGAGCAAACAAAGAAAACAAAGATGAGTTTTTCACTTTTCTATCAGATATGGCCACATATCCTATGGAGCTACCTAATCTATGCACAGAACAACTTCTCATGCTGTGAATTATGTTGCAGATCACCAAAAAAACCAAGGAAATCAAGTCAGAGGTCCAGGGTTTCTTTTCCTTGATCCCCTACTCAGACCTTGAGCAGCTTTGGCTGGCGGGGGTGGTCTGGTGGTTTCCACAGCAAGCACAGGACTGGCAACCTGTGGCACGTCACGGAGAATCAGTCTTCAACAGAAGCAGAAGCTGGCGAGAAGTGAGGCTCCACAATGCCTGGTTTTGCTTTGTTCTTCTTCTTTCTCCTCTGCAGCTCATCCCGCCCTTTACAAACAGAGGCAATTAGCACCTCTCTGCTGTACATGGTAGGTAGGGAAGAGGCAGGGGCAGCTGTCAGGAACCCGCATACAAGGGTGGAAGGTGAGGCTGGCTGGAGGACAGCTGCAGGCAAGGCTGCCCAACAGCTGAAACCCCAGAGAAAGGCAAGTGCTGCCCTGGTGAGGAGGCCATCAGGCAGGTGAAGGGGGGGAGCCCGCAGCAGCCACATTGCGGGCAACATTCAGGCCAGCCCCACAGCTGCTCCACGCCACCCGTGGGTGCAAACTGCTGAGGGGCTGCCTGGTGCCCGCCCTCAGGCCACACTCATCCTCCCCCGTGCTGCTCCGAGCAGCTCTCCCCCGACCCGGGCTGCCCGCCATGGTCAGCCGTCCCCGCAGCACAGCCTGCCTGCCTGAGCCTCCCCTCAGGCCGCCCGCCGCCATCTTCACGGGTCACCACAGGCCGCCATCTTCCTCCGGGCCTCAGGGAGCGCGGAGCAGCCAATATGTTATGCACATCTGCCATCTGCTGGTGAATATAGGGTAAAGAGATGCTTTATAAAACCGTGCTGCCTGAGCAAATTCCAGAAGAGCGGTAAAAGCGTTTAACTTGCATGTAGCACACCGCAATTTCTCCTACACGCAGCACACTTCTTGCAAATCCATGGGATTTTTGGCAAAAGGAGTACACCACAGCTGGTGGGCTCCCTTTGGCAGCGCTGCACCCCACGGTTTCCCAGCTTCCTGCTTGGCTGGGGAGCTCAGAAGCTCTGCCAGGGCTGTCACTGGGGAAGGCCATGCAACAGCAGGGCCTACAGCGTGGGGCAGGCCCCGTGGAGGCCCCACATGGCCAGGCCCAATGACATGGGAATGGCCAGTGGGAAGCCTAAAACCTCCCGGAGCCCCACAGGGATCAGGGTCTCACATCCCCGGTGCTGCCTGGAGGCCTCCATGCCCCCAAGAACCCCTCCAAGTGCTGGGGCTTCTACCGCCCACATTGTTCTCTCCTTTGGCTGCCACACTGTTACCTGAAATGAAAGCCCTCAAAACCAAACGTAGTTTAGAGGGGAGATATTTGATGTCAGCTGTCATTGTGAGAAATATGAAGGCTGAGAGCAAGCCCTGGAATCTGGGCAAGATCCTGTCCCTTGGACACAGGGCAGCTTGTTAAAACTGAAGGCGAAATCATTTTCAAGTACAGCAAAATAAACTGTTTGAAAAATGCTGGCTGATTGGTACTCTCTCTCTTCTTTGCAGGAGGTTGCAAAGTTGAGATCCTAGCTCCTCAGCTTAATGGAAGCCTTTTCCACAAGTTGTTCTCGTTTTTAACCTGAAGAAATGCTGTAGCTCTGAGAAGGAAAGGAACCATACTGAGCACATCTCAGCCTTTCTGCTGGAGCTCCCCTCTGCAGCTTCAGCTCCAGATATACTGGTTATTGGTGACGCTGAGATTTCTCCATGAAAGGTAAAACTGACTTAATCGTAATAAATGTAGTCTCATTGTTATTTCAAGTAATTTCACGTTATTTGTACTGAACTGAATTCAATAGCTGAACAAAGAATCATCACCTACGATTATAGATGACTTTAAATCAAATGTTTTCTGACAAACAGTGGATTTTAGTTTGTAACCAGCAGATGGCCATTACAGACTGTTACAACTACCATTTACTTCTGGTAACAGGGAGTAGTAACTCCCAAGTTCTGTCTCTCATAGCAGATGTAGCTTCCATTGTTTACAGTTGAGTATTTTAGCTATCGTTCTGTCAGCAAAAAATTCTGCCAAGGAAACCAAGAAACTAGTCCTGGAAACCAGCTGGTTGCTGCATGACTGGTAAGTTCTTTACCGGTATTTCTAGATTTTCAAATGCAATCTTTAGTTATTTGCTGGAAATTCTGACTGGTGCCAAGTAACTACTTCAATGTCTTCATGTTTTTAATATTCTTCTATGCTGTTATTTGTCCTGTAAGAAGTAAGGAAATAGGAAGCTTTGAACTAGTTTGCGAGGAACAAGTTTGCCAGGAACTTTCTGGTGCATTTTGGAAATTAGCCTGATTTGTTTGGCTTTGTTTTGTTTAGACAAATCATTTGCCTTCTTCATTCTTTAATATCTAATTTTTGGTGTTGACAAATCTCCTATTTCTTTTTGGCATGTGATCATTTCTTCAAGCCAGCATCGTAACTGAAAGACAAAAAGTCTATGCAACATGCATTTCCTTCCCAGTCATTTAATTCAACATGCTACCATATCTCTAAGAATTCTAAGTATTTCATGGTTCCTACAGAAGGTGGTGTTTGTTTCTTAGTGGGGTGTTCTGGTTATGTATAAAAAAACCCAATGCATCTTCTTCTATATACCCTTTTACACATGTCCAATAGAACTGCATAGGATTTACTTCATGGCTCCATGTTTACGTTTCTAATGAAATAATTTTTATCTGAAAATCTGCAATGGCTTAGTTGATAGTTGCAATTGTGTAGATCCCTTGCAATCCATACGCCCACTCCTCACATGCTGTTTGCGCCTCTTTTAGTCCAATGGTGATTTTTGGTCTGGGGTCCTTTACAACCTTATTGGATTCTTTTTCTGTGTCCAGGCAAGCAGGCCATTGACTGCCTTTATCTTGTTGATTTGCCGTCTCTGCTGATGGTTGTAGCCTCCTGATCTTCTCATTTACGCTTCTTGTGCACCTGCACTCACTGGCAGAACATCGGGAACTGAAAAGTCCCAGACTTAGGGAAAACACTACCAAAACATCAAGCTGCAGCTTGACTTCTTGGGGTCAAAGGCACTAAAAATTGGCTTCTAAGGAATGAAAAGATATGAGAACAAACGCTTGTTATCTATGTTAATCATAGCCTAGTTGGAAGCAGGAACAGCTGAATTAAAAACAATCTTTGCATACTAGAAGTCAAAAATTGTGTTCAGAATCTCTGTCATTTGAACTCATTGTTAGGAATGAGTTCAAGAGGTTATAACGGATAATGAGTTTAATTTCAGATTGCAACCACTGTCTATAATACACACACATGTGTATGTGTAAGGAGTCCTATTTATTCTTACTCTTGCTCTGTAGCATTACTAATTCATAATGTATTGCTGGAAATAGTTTCTGGAGAGCCAAGCAAGGGTCAAATCCATAGCCGTTTTTTACAAATCATGACCGTTTCTTACCTGAACATTTTCCTGCAGGACTTAAGTTAAACACTAAAGTTTTTTTATGGATTTTAAAAAATTCAGTGTGCAAATACATATTAAAGTTATATACTGTATGTCACCCTAGTTCAGAACTGAGAAGCCAGTACAACTCAGCTATGATCAACCTTTCACCTTTGTAAAGCATTTTTTTCTAATCTCTAGGTTGTAATTTAATCGGTTTCTTGCAGCCTTGTTTCAAAAATAGGAAAGCTGAAGATGAGCGAAGTTCAACAAATTACACTAACACAGAACAAGTCTGTGTCAGCGTTGTTATATTATCACAATGCCATCTATATTTTTGAGCTAGATAAAGTCACAGAAGTAGCCTACCAGACCATTCAAAATCAGTTCATATAAGGATGCCAATCTCCTTTAAGATTTCACTGGCAATGGCATCCTTGGAGCATTTTAGTTTCAGTTACCTGAGTCAGTGGTAGCAGCCTGTGGACTGACATGGCATTCCCCACCATTGTTCCTTTCCTGTCACGAGTTTTGGTCCGTCCACCATTAAAGACTTCCCTTAGTTCTAAACTCTGACAGACCCCTCAACTGAGACTAGAATATGAAATTTCAAAGACTCAAGCTTTTAAAATGGCAGCTCGAGGGATCAAAATACCTGGATCGTTTCGTTAGAAAAAGTCAAGCGTGTATACACAGATAAAAAAATAGCTTGCTTTGCAAAAGCATCAAGTAGGTCTCCTAGTAGTGGTAAATCAGAATCCATTAATTATGAGGCATTTAAGTGTCCTATTTTAAACAACCATGGTAAGTAAGTTTATGTTAAATGTCTGCATGAGTGCTGTAAACTGCCTCCTTGGCATTGTCTCAGGAGGAATTCAGTAAGACTGTGCTGCTATTACTCAGCTGTGCTTATAGTGAGGTGGAACATGCCATAACACAGTTTCAGTAGCAGCCAAATTATTAACCCCTCCAAGTACTGTTGTTAAATGTGGTGAGCCTGTGGTTCTTTTTTTCCTGTGGGACAGTGTTTTGTCTGTTTGTTTGTTTCACTCTGATGCCCAAGGAGCTTCGAAGCAGAAAATACAGCGTCACCACCTTCCTGCCTCTTCTTGTTACTGAGAATGCCCTCAGTTTTTGAGGTACCCCAGCACTTCTAGGTCCTCTGTAAATTCACTTTCCATTCAAATATGTCCCATCCACTAGTCTCCATCTTCTAGAACTCATTTTCCTCTTTTCTGCAGAAATAACTCTTAGACTAAGTGCTGCTGACAATCTTTTAAGAAGGCTGAAAATGTCTCTGTCTCTCTCTCACTCTTAGCTTTAAATGAAACAGGTAAAAAACAAGATCTAAGTGAAATTCGTAAGATCTAAGCTGAGAACTGAGGTCTTTTAAAAATATATGACATCCTCCAAAGAACAGGCATTCAAGCTAGAGAAAAATACTGGCAAAAGAATTTTACAAGTATTTTTTACCAAATTTTAAATGAAGATTAAAAAAATGCTGAGAGGAAAATTGAGTTAATCCTGGCAATTGAGATAGGCTATATTTTCCCCATAATTTAGCAGAGTAATGAAGACCAACTGCTAATAAAAAATATAAGTCAGAAAGTCCTGAAATAATTGTGGTGGCACAACGATGCATTCTGGGACAGCTTTGACAAAACTGATTAGCTTATGGAGTGGGAAAGAATTCTAAAGGAAATTGCTTGAAATATTTTTTGGTGTGCTGAATGCCTAATGCAGTATAGAGAGGGTGAAATTCAGGTTACAGTTCTGCAACCAGCACTAACTCAAGGCTTGTAAATCCAATAGAAAGATATAAAAACTTAGAAGTTTCTCCATTATGACTTATCCATATCTTAAATGTCTGCTGCTGTAATACAGATTTGTTCCTTATATCTATTTCCTTTCATTCAACACTGACAAAGCCAGAATAAAAAACTTGTTTCTAAAGAATTCATCTTCTTGATGCTGTTTCTTTGTATGGCTCTAACCATCAATGTTGTTACCTCTAACACGTGAGACACGATTCACCACTGGGGCAGAACTGAGATTCTCCACTAACAGTAAATGGCTTTCACATATACAGAATTATGTTTGTGATACCTGCTGTCCTAGGACTAAAGGAGTTAATACGCTCATTTGAGTGTATTCTTGAACTAACTAAAAGTAAATATTAATAGAAGAGCAACGTGTTGGTTAATGAAAACACCATGAAAAAAAGTGAATATGTTAAGAATTGTAACATTTATCCTGGCTAAATCCAAGTTAGAGGGCTTTCAAAAAATTGTTCTAGAAAATTGATGAAGATATAGCTGTAAAAATGTTGCATTACCAGAATTACCCACTGTGACACATTACTCATGCATAGCCATTACTGTCTTTATTTACAGTTTTGGTTTTTCTTTACATATCAGGTAGAAACTTGGATTGCTCTTTTGCTTTTGTGTCTAAATGTCCCTGGTGTGAATTTGGATCTTTCTTTTCCATTCTAAAATCAAATCCCTTAGTAAGAATACAAGGCGGAGGCAGCAGCAGGGATTTGTAAACATAGGTGAAAAAGCTATATTAGGTCTGTGACTAGGATTTCTTTTACTCATAACATAATTTGCATGGCATTGCTTAAAATGCATTTAAATAATACAAGCTGCTTGCTTGGATTCTGGCAATTTGCCCTAAAAGCTGAGACTACTGTTGTATCAACAAGTGTCTTTTTCACTATTTCTTGTAAATCTCAGACAAGCCAATTCTTTCAGCACACCCTAAGAAAAAATGGCGACCCTGCATTCATTACAGAAGGCAGCTGTAACAAATATTGATGACAGTTCTCATGTGAGACAGAGAAGATGCCCTGAATGTCATCACAACGTAAGTCCAGACATGTTTGGCTCCTGTTATTCTTCATTTCTTACATCTAATGAAGAGCAAATACATACCTCACAATTCTGAACAGCCCTTCCTCATTCCTCCCTAGCAACTGAAACTCATTCTTCCTTTCAGGTCCTTTTGTTCCTCTCAACTAAATCAGACCAAACTGGTTATTGGCATCCTTCGACAGGGAGGGCCAGTAAACCCTGCACCTCAAGCTACTTTCTTGTTTGCCTGTCAAGTGTCATTCTTCATGAATTCTCATTGCCATCTCGCAGTACTTATGAAATCACAGGGCCATCTTGCAGTCTATGCTGTGCCAGTGGCCAGCATTCAGCAAAGCTGTTGCCTCTTGGCTAGTTCCATCTAACAATTTGGGTTTCCAGTCGGGAAAAAGGGGACAGCATAACAAAACACATTTGTTCAGCATAGAACAGAGGTAGAAACACTTCCTCACTGTGTGATGCCAGGCACATGTAAAGCTTTGTCCTCACAGCTCTGGTCTTTGATCCTGCCTGCTGCTCTACTTCGCTTGCTGTCCTGGTTTCTCCTTACTCTGCTTCTTGCTCCTTTAACTACAAACATTTTGGCTATTTAAATTTTTTAGAATGCATGTAGCCTGTAGGACTCCACATGGTCCTATTGGTCATACAAGTTCAGGCAACTCTGAAATAGATTTTCTTCCTAGGCTTTAACATTTATACCCAAAAACTTCTACTTGGACAGACCTACCAAAACTGGTTAACCCAGGCTTCTGTACACAGTTACAATACATACATTGCAATACTCCATATCTTGTGTGAGTATATTATGATTCTTTTACATATCATGACTTCTTTTTTAAACAAAAGTGCCTCCCAAGCACACAAGAATGGAGTGACAAGTGTTGCTTCTTGAGAAAGTCAGTCTCTGGCCTGCTGGCTACATGCTGTGAACATAGAGTAATGCAGTGAAATGATGCTGCTGCTGATAGGTCGTGTTCCATAGGCGGCTGGAGGTGAAAGTGATCTCAAGACTGCTTTTAAGAGAGAAGAGAATGCTCTTTGTGGGACCAGAAGGATCAGATTTTAGCTATATCCTAGTCATAATACACAGAGATGTGGCTGTTCCACAAAAGCTCACTGACTCAGATTTATGGGAGTTTTTTGAAGCAGAACAAGGTGTAAGTTGGTTTAAGAACAAAACTTATGCGCTAGGTATTTATTGAACCACTGGTACATCAGAGGGAACAAAAATAACCACCAAGTTATTTAAGAGAATGATCCACTTGTGTTTAACCAAAGCCACACAAGTAATCTTCTCTTCAGCTTTATGCTAGCCACAGGTCCCCAATGGAATTTCAATTTCTATCTCTTACATAATCAGAGCACAATTTCAGGAGAGAATTTGACCCTGAGGGAGGCAGGAGGACTGGAGAGACTTGCTAATAGTCATGTGGTAAAAATAGCCTTTTCATAAACCCTGCATGAAGCACGGAGAATGCCTTGAAACATGCCCTAGCTAGTATCAGAAATAGCCGAGCCAGAGATTAAAAGCATCCTTCTGCTCAAATGTAAAGGGGAAAAAAAAAAACCTAAGATATTCTATAACAGTCCTCATGAATCACTCCAGTGTGCTAATGAGTTTGTCACAAGCCACCATTTAAAATGGCATCCCTTTTTCACCAGCACAGAAGCACACCAATTCCCTGGGCATTCAGGTTCTCATGCATCCCTTCTATCCTTAAATGCAGAGTGTACTAACATGAGTCTCATTTGAGGGTCTGTAGAAATCAGTCCTCGCAGCCAAGCTGTTTATTAGCAAAAAGAAAAGTGAATAAGCGTCATGATCCCTGGGAAGCAGCACTTTCTCCAGGAGTTGGGAGAAGAGCAGTTTCTTTCCTGGTTTTGCCTATACAGCTTATCTAGTTTCCCTGCCCTTTCTGCAGGTAGCCTGGTTCTTTAATCCCGTGTTGTCTGACAATGGTAGATGATTTGTCCTATTTCATGCTTGGAGGGCTAAGGATTTTGTGTATCATTTTTCCAAACGAATTACTTGGATGTCTAAACTTTCCCATCAAGTATGGAGTTGCTTATCCAGATATATTAAGAAGGCACTGATGAGGTGCGTTTTTTCTTCCCACTGAAGTACAGAGAACAAAATATATACAAGTTAAAAGTAATCTACTAATGGGATAAGCAGCTAGGGCATGAGGAGAGGACACACCTCGTCTTTTTTATGACTAGGGAAAGAGTGATATTATGACCGAATGCAACAATTGGTAGTGGTCAAGCATTAACAGAAAGCTATCATTGTTAAGAAATTAAAGTTCCTGTCTAAATTTTATAAAAATCTCTAAAACCACAGCCAGTCTGAAGCAGATATTTTGAAGTAGGTGTGTGCCTGGAAATCAAACTACATCAGTGGTAATACTGTTCATTTAAAAATACTGTAGAAAACCCAGAAAATCACAAGATACCGATAACGTCTGTGTTTGAAGTTAACTATGCATGGAATTCTGTCCTCATAATTACCTACTTACTATGAGAACAATTCCTTGTTTGTAAAGAGTAAGTCCTTTACAATAATCCATCCTTGCAATTAGAAACAGTTTAGCAAAAGATGCTGTAGAGAGGTATGTCTAGAGGGTTTTGAGCAAAGCATTTACATTCTCTGTTCTGGATAGAATTTTGCTTTATTGCATATTTACTCCTGAATGGTTTTTTCCCTTTTTTTTTTTTTTTTTTACTGTACTATTACAGCTGAGGTGTCCTTGCCAGTGAGCAGCAAGGGCAGAGTGCTCCACAAGGGAGGGAAATCCAGGAGTCAAGGGTGACAGCAAGGCAAGCAGAGTAGTGTCACCTCAAACAGGGACCAGGACTATAGTGCCTGAAGAGGGCAAACGTGTCAGGTCTGGAGATAGTAAACAGGGTCAGTAAAACATGGAGATTGACAGACAAGTCCATGGTAATGAGACAAGTCTGAGGTCAAGCCAGGAACTCAAATCCATGTGTCAGGGTCAGGATTCAGATCAACAGGGTGCCTGGCCAGGTATGGGCATAGGTGCAGCATAGCTCTGGCAGAAAACAAGAGTGAGAGCCCAGCCTAAAAGCAACTCATAGAGAAAGGTAAGCCCCGTAAGGGCTTCTCAGGCAGCTGTCCCTCACATAGCTTCAAGGCTGGAGAGCTGCACTATCAGTGTTGGCCCTGAGACCACGGAGCATACCTTCCAGGAGAGAGGGGTATGCTCAGGGCCTTGATAGCCTCTGTCAGAATTGTGTTTCCTTTTATTACTCACTGTACACATACTTACACAAAAAATAGAGGAGATTTTTCTAAGAAGTGGCAGTATACCATTGGGTGGGCATCAGGCCTCTGGCTGCTATTGATGCCTTTGAGAATCTCCCGGTTTAGAAGTTTAAAAAACCAAGGAATTATTATATAGGAGTTAAATTATAAGGGAACTGGGGGGGTCTGGAGGGAAGAGTAAGATGAGAAGACACAGCTCAGTTCCTAACTAGTATTTGTTAGAGCAGAGCAATGAAATACTTCATGGCTGAATCGTACTGACACCCAATGCTTCTTGTTAACCAGACTGCACTAGAAACCGGTAAGGACAGCACTCTGTAGTGTGCTTTCTCAAGGGAGAGAGATATCAAAAGACAGAAGAAAAACCTAATTAGCTAGCAGTCCTAGGCAACACAAAAGTGAAATAAGAGAAAGTAAAAATCCATTTTATAAATACTGACTTACTATACCTACATTTCTCCTTGCAGTGTGCTCTCAAGTTCTTCATTCTGGGACTAGCATATTATTGGAGAAAGCAAAGACATGTGCCAGGGATTTCAGTCAAAGTGAGGCTGAGCCCTGTGTCAGATGATGTGGCTCATGTATAGCATGTGGCTATACAAAAGGATACCTTATTTTATTCCAATCACATCAGATTTTTGGGTTTCAAATTCAAAACAGTTTTCTTTTCTGTCTCTTCTTCTCTGTCAGGATTTAAGCCACTGTTCCTTGTGTCAAAGCTACAGTGCAAATGGTAGATTTATCTCTATTTGGGTGCTAAACATGACAGGAAAAGAAGTTGCTGGCTCCCCACTGTTTTCTGACAGAAGGAAGGCATGTCTGACTTCAGCAGAGAAAATAATGTATCCGAAGAACCAGAGAATCCTGAACGGCAGAGAAATATTTTCAGGTTCAGTAGCATCTGAAAATCCTCAGCTTCTCCCACTTTACTAGTTCTGACAACTAGTCAGTCACAAAACAGTCTACAAAATGGCATTATGCCAAACTGGACATTTACCAAGTTCGCTTCTCTTGAGGCAGCAATTTAAAAAGCTCGTTGAGACAAAACCTCAATCAGCACAAATAGTGGGATGTTAAACAAGGGCTGTTTTTTAGTTCTTTCTGGAAATGTAACTTTTATTTTAATTACAGTATAAGAGTGGTCTCGTGGTTATGACCCTGGGCTGCATTTGGGATCACTTGTTTGCATGTAAAGATCCAAGGAGAAAATGTTCATTCTTGCTGTTGAATTATCTGTTTTGCTTAGAGTTATGAATTTTTTTTAATCACTCTTTATTCCTGTATTACGTTGCTGCAACTAGGATAATCCTTTTTCCCTGTGAAGAAATGTGAGAATACATTTTTTGTGAGGCATCTTGATATGTAGTAACTGGCAGAAGCCAGAATGGTAAAGACTTCAAGCATGTAAAGAGTATAGAGAACATGGAAACTCTTCTCTGTGTAGCTAAGTACTGAGGTGAAATAATAGCAAGATATAAGCAGGTAGCATGATAGAGAAAACTTTCTAACAAGGAAGGCTAGCGAAGCACTGGACTACACCACAAAGGAAAGGATAGAGGCTCAACTACTGAAGGTCATTAAAAACACATTAGGCAAACATCTGTCTAGCCTGACATATGCAGAAAGGATCATGACTTGAGGAAAGGAAATAGTTTGGAATTCTGTTTCATTTTGGGGCTGGTCCAAATAGATGATACAAAAGGCTAAATGATCCTTCTGTTACAAAATGCCAAAAGATTCCCTCTCTCAGTGACCTCTTAGGAATTCCTGATCGCGTGAGAGTCTAGAAATGTGGAAGCCATTGTGGCTTATGAGGGTGTCTTTTTGTGGGGGAGAAAGGGTGTGTGCAATGTCATTAAATGTGCAGTGCTAATGTGGATAAAAATATTAAAAAATATAGGCAGAAAATAATTCAAGAATTCTGAAAACAGAAACGAGTCATGCAGTGAGACATGAGGAGCAGGAGAAAAAGCCATTAAGGCAAAATGCAGATTTCAGTTGAATGCTGCTACAACCAGTGGAGTGACCAGTGGATCTTGGGAGCATGATGCAGGTAAGAAGAGAAATGTCCCTCAGCTACCATCTGTCACTGGTACTCACATCCTCCACAGCAGATCTTAAGAGTAGCCACGTTTGCTCTTCTTAAGCACTGCAGACATCTATAACATTTTTGCCTGTGTGGGAGGACTGAAAGATGGGAGGCATTTGAGAATATCAGTGATGTTCTGCTCAGTTTCTTCCCAAACAGAAAACTCAAATTATTCTGTGCTGAACTGGGACCAGCTCTTCTTAAGGCTCTCAGGCAGTCATCTTATCAAATTGAAATTCATCCTCACGTTCTCAGACTTGCTGAATGCCCTTTGAACAACTACAGCATTGACATGCTGCATTATAGTAACAGAAACCCAATGATTTATTCAAGCTAATCCCTTGATGCAGAAATCTCTTTTAAGTTATGTACTTACGCTAGGATTTTCTAAAGGTTAACCTGGATCGTTTTGAAAGTGAAGTTCATGCTGGCTTCTCTGAGAACTGTGAGTTCAGTTTTTCTTATCCAGTTTCTTTAGAGGTATTCAGTTATATGTTATACCAAATTATTAGGACCAACAGCATTTTCAGCTAGAGAAAGAATCACTGTTACCTGTTAGTTTTTTAGCTGTGAGTATTCTCCTTGCAGGATTCCCGATGCCATCATTCTTTCCACCTTCTCTCTAGAAGAAAAAAAATTACAGGTTGCTGTACATGATGAAAATCCTGGAATATTGCATTCCTTCCACAACAGCTCCTGTACTGGTCAATCCTCTAAACAGAGAATAGTGCATATTCTTAAAGAGAAATATTTCTTCTTCAAGTTTGGGACATAACCCAGACAACAGTCCTCATACAGCCTGCAGAGAGTTTACATGATACTTTTTGTTTCAAATTTTGATACATTTTCTAACATTTTTGAAATGAATTAAATACTTAAGCTTGTTTAGTGATGCAGGACAAGCCTTCCTGTGATGGCCCGTGGACTAGGCGTGGACTTGAGGAATGCATCTATAAATGCATAAATGTGTTCAACATTCCCAGCAACTTGAGAGTCCAGTGAAGACTACCTGCCACCTTGCCAATGAATACCATTTGCATTTTTGAGGTTTCTGTGGGTTTGTGAGGTATGTATAACATCATATGTGGTAGTCCGAAGAAGCAGTTTCTTAGCTGTAGTTTTCAATGTGCCTAATTGCCATTTTACAAAACTCTTTCTCTGATCTGTCATGCTTTCACACAGCCTCCCAGGTCTATTCCTTTGTGTAAACTATGCAACTGTTTGCTTCTTCTGCTGCAATTGAGTTAAGCTGTCATCAAAGATTAATCATCTAACACTAACATTTCAGATCTTTAGTAACAAATATGTCATTACTTCATTTTTATTTTATGATTACCATTCTTTTAGCCCAAGGCCTCTTTCTTTGGACTTCTCTCAAACTTCCAGTGTTTGGGAGAGTGTGCAAGAGAGAGATACCACAAAGTTAAGAGATGGGGTGTGTGCCCTATGTAAGGTTAAGGAGCTTGCCTTTTGCTCTCTAGCATTTCACCAGACTCACACCTGTTGCTTGTTCAGCACTCCCAGCAAATGGAAGGCACTCAGTTCTTCTGAAGCTACTAGTCTACTACAAAACTTATGACAATGTTTGGTCTTTTAATTAAATTACCAAGACTTCTGGAGAAAATCGGGTGTTGTTTTTTAATCTTGCTAATCCAGGCCTCATCTGCAGTCTGAGTCTGACTGAACCACATAAACACATGTGTTACTTGAGAAAGAGTGAGCCTGCACCCGTAACAGATGAGAAAAGTCAAAGGGCAGGAGGGAAAAAACACTGGCCCAGTTAAAACTAATGCAGCAGAATAATAATAAAAAGAAAAAAGAGCAATTGTAACCAGATCAGATTTTCGATCCAATTGTCCAGTTTCTCTCAGAAGAAGCAGAAAGCTTGGAGGACCGGCACCACAGGGAGAGCAAAAAAGAAGCCCATGCTGGAACGCCTCTTTTGACACATGTACTTGTTTGTGTTAATGTGGAATTACAGAACAAGATGAACACCCTTTGTCTGTGGGGCTGCATTACGTAGGATGTCAAACCACTTTCTGCAGGCTAAAAATGCGTAAAGAAATGGTTATGGTGACCCAGTGGAGGTATGATCACTTGCTGGGCTGTGGCAAGGTGGCCATATGTCAGAGCCCTGGTAATTTCTTGCGGATGTCCAGCACATCACTCTGCTGTTAGGAAGGGGATGGGTAGAAGCCACCAACTGCTGCCACCAAACCCCCAGGTGAGAACCTGACATCAGGCGGGTTCTCTGCATCACTCCTCCCAAGTACCTAATTTGTGGCAACTTGTGCATCGAGAGGAGGCAATCCTCTACCGAGGCTGCGCACCGGAGAAGGTCTGGCTGCCGTTGTTCTGCGATGAAACCACTAGAGGGAAGTGTCAGAGTGCTCTGGCCATGCCTGCGCACCACCTCGGCAAACACGGTGAGAATCACAAGCTTTGCTGGTCCGTTAAAGAATCATAGAATCATTTAGGTTGGAAAAGACCTTTAAGATCATTGTTATAATCCCAGTAAGAAAGAGACTCAGACTCTGTGCCATTGAAAATGCTTTTTATTAGACCTCACACTATAAAATGAGAATAGGATAGATAATCTTACATCCTTTTGATACTAGGAGCCCAGAGCGGTGTAGCATTGAGCAGGATGCCAACCCACGTACAGGATGAACATATTCTGCATAGTGGAGTTTTGTATTTCAAGAACTTAAGTTTTAACTACTAATTTCACAAATGACAACACAATTCTGATAAATGGTATCTTTGGAATGCCATCATTTTAAATTTCAAATGAGCCCAGGTAGTGATTTTACTTTAGATTGGTTTTTTTTGTTGTTGAAAATAAGTGTCTTGATAGAAAATTTAATCTAATTAAAAATGAATTAGTTTAAACATCTCTATCTGAACTTCAGCTTGTTAGTAAGACAAGAATTACCCGGAAAGTTTGAATGCCAGAATAAATAAATATTTTCAAGGACATTTGAAGCTTTCATCACAGTAATTTTTTTTTTTTCAGTATATTGCTGGAAATTGCTTTCCCATAATACTTGAAACCACATAATTAGCAAGTTTTATTCAGCAATATTTTAACCATTGTTATTATTTTCTACAAATATTGCATATGTGTATTTTAGTTATAAGATTATTATAAAAACATTAATAAAACTGCATGTTTTTACCAACATGTATGATGATATTACTTTGAAATATCTTTAGTTTCCCTCTTTGGTAGTAGAAGTTGTTATTGAGTTAACAAATGGAACGGAAACCATGTAGCTTGAGGGACCATCTGAGCACAGCCAACACAACAGAAATAAATCTGCAAACATAAAGGTATTTGATAAACTTCATTTCAGTCAGTAGACATTACCTTTTTTTTTTTTTCAGGTTAAGAGATACTTCTAAGAGAAGAAGCCAAAAAACTGTGTTATTGCACTAAACCAGTCAAGTGGAAGTAGGCAGAATTCAGTTAATCTGTGCTGACTGAGTCTGACTGTGTTAATAAACTCATTCATAGTACGATGCACTGTTAAGATGTTAATGCAAATTATGTGACTGCATATAACTTACAAACAGAAAAAGAAGCAAACATAAAGCAAAGATTGTTAGGTTCGAGATGACCATGTCACTTTATTCAAATCTGTTTCTGGTTTCCTTTATATACAGAGAATTACAGATAGACCTGAAGAATGTATTACTAAGATGTTAATCCTTTCTTTTTACCACGGTTCATAAATTTATATTGCTAAATACTCCTCACTGGTTTTCTTTTTAAAATTTCCAGCACTGGAATGAAGAGGTGGTAATGTGCTTCTCAAATAGCTGGGGTAGATTGTTAAATCAGATAATCACCAACCATTCCAATCCACCCATCTTTAATTCAGGATTCCGAGACCAGCTTCATGTACATGGCCACTCTCCAGGAATTCTGAACTTGGTGATAGACAAGTAGCTATAAAGGTAATGTATGATCTTTACAGTCTTTGAATCATGATATTAATGTCATGTGAGTATTTGACAGTCCTATTAAAGAAAATAGGATCAGCCTGGTAATCTTTTGGCTGCTGTAGGGTCTAACAAGTTGTAATCCTTAGCTTCCCTGCCAGCAAATTCCTCATTAAGCACAAGATATCCTAAACCAAATCACCAGTAAAACTTCTCCAAGATGGTAATATATGTAGAGTTCTTTTAAGCAGATAATTCAAGCCAAAAAAAAGGCATTGTTTTTTCTTTTTCTTGCATGTAGCCAAACTGAAATACTCTAAAGGCTTCCATATATTGAAACCTATGATTTGGGTGAAATGGTCGTAGTGAAGCACAGGAAGACACAACACAAATGAGGTTTAGGATTTCACTACAAACATAAAATTCCAACCCAAAATGTTTGTATTAGTTTATACAAACATCTCTCTTATGAATGAATCCAAAGAGATTTTTTAATTGATCTACAACCCCTTTCAAGATGAACTGGGCACACATTACATTTTTTCATGCAATTTTGATGCAATAAATAGTGAAGTCCAAGCATTTTGACTGAGATTAGTAATGTCAGTTTGGGCTGAGAGCCAGAAGTCCAGAGAAAACACATGGAAATACTCAGGAGAGCTGAATCACAACTGAAGTTCTGTGTTGGCAATGACTTCAGAGAACAGAAATAGTCATGGATACATCTATGTCTTTATCACACCAGCATAGCTAGGCAGAGGTCTTTTTCACGTGTGTTGTAGCAGGACACTTCTCAGGTACAAGTTGTCCTATGCCTCCAGGGACTGAGAAATTGAAGTTACTGGGTCTAATACAATTCAGGTTAGAAGGGACCTCAGGATATCACCTAGTCCAGCCTCTAATCTTACAGTTTATAGGTGGCCTTTTCTTCCCCTAGACAGGGTGCTGCACCTGGGGAGGAATAACCCCATGCACCAGGACAGGTTGGGGGCTGACCTGCTGGAGAACAGCTCAGTGGAAAGAGACCTGGGAGTCCTGGTGGACAACAGGATGACCATGAGCCAGCAATGTGCCCTCGTGGCCAAGAAGGCCAATGGCATCCTGGGGTGCATCAAGAAGAGTGTGGCCAGCAGGTGGAGGGAGGTCATCCTCCCCCTCTACTCTGCCCTGGTGAGGCCACATCTGGAGTACTGTGTCCAGTTCTGGGCTCCCCGGTTCAAGAAGGACAGGGAACTGCTGGAGAGGGTACAGCAAAGGGCTACCAAGATGATTAGGGGACCAGAACACCTCTCTTAGGAAGAAAGGCTGAGGGACTTGGGTCTTTTCAGTCTGGAAAAAAGACAGCTGAGGGGGGATCTTATCAATGCTTATGAATACTTAAAGGATGGGTGTCAGGAGGATGGGGCCAGGATCTTTTCAGTGGTGCCCGGGGACAGGACAAGAGGTAATGGGCACAAACTTGAGCACAGGAAGTTCCACCTAAACATGAGGAGGAACTTCTTCACTTTGAGGGTGGCAGAGCCCTGGCACAGGCTGCCCAGAGAGGTGTGGAGTCTCTGTCTCTGGAGACATTCAAAACCCGCCTGGACGCGTTCCCATGCAACCTGCTCTGGGTGACCCTGCTCTGGCAGGAGGTTGGGCTAGATGATCTCCAGAGGTCCCTTCCAACCCCTACCATCCTGTGATTCTGTGACTTTATACACCTCCTCCCCCAGGCCCAGCTATGTCTCCATGTTTATTTCCACCACATTGATTCATCTGCCTAAGGGCCATATACTGCCCAAATTGGACAAGGTGGTGAAATATAATCCTCCCATTGCTTTTCCAGCTTAGAGCTGACAGGGACACAAAATGCATTGGTCTGAGAGTGGGGCTGCCCCTAACATCAGTGGTGGTTTTTCAGAGAGGTTCAGCAGACATGCAGAGGGGTGTTTCTACCCTGCACCAAGAAGCAGCAGCGTAGGGGAGATGAGGGAAGGAGGAGGCAGAACAGCTGCAGCAGCTGGAGATGCCAGGATCAGTTTGCCTAGCAACCCCCCTTCTTAGGCAAGGGCATCAAATTCAGTAACAATAGCAACATCAGAAGCAGCCCTGACACTTGGTGAGCTGGGTGCATGGTAGTGAGCATGAGAGCTGACAAAACATCAGCCTTAGGGCTCCGAAGCCTTCTCAGTTCATTGGTAGGTAAACTACATAGATCCGCTTGCCAGAATTTATTCCTGTGGTCTGTGCATACGGAAAGAACTGTATATGGCTTATTGCAGTGAGACAGCTATTTATACCGGGCAATTGTTGAATGTTATTTTAGGGATGTGGAAAACAAGAGTAAAGGAAGGATATAATGGAAAAATCAGTTATATAATTCTGTCTTATTCCATGAATATTGTGATAAGTAATTGTATAAACCAGTAGATTATTATCTTCCAATAATATATAGAAAAATAATAGCAGATTATATGAATACAAACTATTATCTTTTGCTAAAAGTGTAATAAGATCAGGGTGCATTATCATAACATATTCTGTTCTGTTTATATATACCCTACAGTGCTTATTTTATTACATGATTAATATATCTATTATAATGTATAATATATATACAACTATAGTGTATATTCTGCTCCTGTTGCAACTCAATCTGCATGTTATTACTATGCTGTATTCTACATGTAATAGGCTTATGCAATCTTAGTAATATCTATTTTAATGTGTCTATAATGAACAGTTGTATTGTGTTATTAAATGTATAACAAAAAATGACTCATTCAAAGAGTTTAGGTGTAAAAGATTAACAGAAACTGAGTAGTTTGGAGCGGGGGGGACATTTCAAAAGCAAAAACTCTCTTTGAATCCAATGTCCCTTTGTGTATGATCTTAGAACCACCCGCTCTTTCTAGAGAAAACCTTCCGCAAGAGAAGGATTAGTTGTCCCCTCATTGTTTCATGGTTAATTTCTGGACAGATCACAACAATATACTGATCGTGTTTGCATACCCCTAGAAAGCTAACGTTTTTTGCTCTAGGAGGTGAAAAGAGCGAAATATGCCAGGCTATGTGTCTGCATTTGGTTTGCTTTCTTTAGAAGAAATATAAACTTTGGAGATGGAACTCCCGTGTTCCGTCTCTTTTTCGGAGTCTATTCATATGCTTTTTTTCTGGCAGGTGATATTAGTGGAGGGGTGGCATGATTTAGATAACAAAGACTATGACTGTTGGCCCCTGGAAAAACCAGATGAGTATAACATGCTGGACTGTGGAGGTGAGTGAGTCCTCAACTTGCTAAAGAAAGATCATCTCTTGCTTGGGGAATGGTTGAAAACCCAAAATTGAAGTACTCAGAATACTACCTAACTCATGACGAATCTTATGCATGATGGAAAGCATCTGAATCAGTGACAACTCTCTTTCTAGAGAAGTGAAAGAAAATAACAAAAAGATACTTCAGAGGAATTATTTGTCCAATAGTCATTGGTTCTAAAAGAAAAAGTAATAGCAACAGCTGAATCCCTTCCCCCAGAAAGAAACTGAAAACATTTTATTTCTCATTAGAAAACCAAATGCAACTTAATCCAAACAAAACAGGCAGACAGCTCTGCATTGCAGCAAATTCTGTTGAGTCATTGCTGAAATTTTGTAGTATCAGTTCAAAAGTTGACTGTGTTTAAGCCCTCCATCCGGTAAGCAAAATCAGTGATTCTACATGTCATGCTTTTCCATCTTGCTCAAAACATGTTCCATGAGTACTTACAAAAAATCTGAGATCTTTAACCGCTTATTCCAGTCAGTTTTGCAAATGAATTTACATGATAAGATAATAAAAAATAGAATAATTTTTTTATGTTGGAAATTGATTGATTGAGATTGAAAAATAATTAAAGAGTAACTGAAATATGAGAAATTTAATTTAAATACAAGAAAAATCTTTTATACTGTAAGGGTGATCAAACAGTAGAACAGGTTGCCCGGAAGGGTTGTGGCTTTTCCATCCATGGAGGTTTTCAAAACCGAACTAGACAAAATCTAGAGCAACCTGCTTGACCTTGCCTTGAGCAACACAGGATTGGACCAAAAGATTTCCAGAGGTGCCTTCCAATTTCAATTATTCTGTGATTTTGTGACTCTATAACTGATAAATAACTGCTGTAAAGGAACACTTTTGTTCATGTTGTAGAAGATAAGACCAGAGACAGTGTGTTTCAGTAAGTTTTTTTATAAAAAAACAAGAACGCCTGGGAAACTAATATTGATGAAACACTCCAGAAAGTATACTGCTGGGTCACACTCTGAACTCAGTATTACAGTTAAGCATTTTCCAAAGAGTTCTGTCGGAACAGTGAAATTCAAAGACTATCTAGATTATTGTCAACTAAGACTTTTATCCCTGTATGAATTTACGATTGCTTTAAAACAACTATTCATCAAAACAGATGACTTGTTTGGAGTTCTTCTTACTAATAATCAAAGCGTGAACTGAGTACAAAGGAAACTAGTATGTATAGGTTGCATAGTTAATATATACCCTTTACAAACAGTTTTAGAATAAACTCCAAGCTCTATCCTGCCTTTATTTGTAGTTCTTCCTTGCCATCCTCTGGGCGTTGCTAAGAGCAAAGCAATAGGCATATACTGTAGCCTCATTGCTGTGGATTTAATACAAGATCTTCAAAGCATTTAGATGTGGGAGTATCTATCATTGAAAGAAGAGTTTCGTTTATCTTTGTGAGTGAGACCTTTAGAAGCAAGTAGAAAGTAATTTAACTGAAATTCATTCTGACCTTTTGCCTTCATTCTCTCATATGCTCTGAAGCTCAGCTCTCTCTTACCTTTTAGTGCAAATCACACTACCTTTCTTTGTAAATCTTTGTGTTGTAGTTTCTCTCATAGTGTTAGCATTTATAATGAGTGTTTACTTTTCAAGGGAGATGTGAAAGCAAGAGGTTATTTTAAATTTGCTTCTTTGTATTTGAAAGGGAATTATGTTTAGGGAAAAAAACAGCAGCTTCACTAACAGTGCAATTGAAGAGGACACTTGTAAAAACAACTCCAGAGTAATATAAGAGATTTTAATTGAACAACAACAAAAAAAATGAGAACCTCTTGAAAGGCAGGTTTACCCATCCTCTGCAGAAGGAATTTAAAATTTCCTTACAAACTGGGAGCTACACACTTTGATGATGTAAATAATTCGATGTGGTGTGAATTAAAACCTTCACCCAAAAATATGGAGAATTGTAGGTGAATGGAGTGGGAAGATTTTGAAAGTGTTATTTGAGAATATGGATTAAAAACTTCTCCTACCTCTTACAGCACTTCATTCCCAATCTCAGAGCAGGTAACAAGGTGTTCTAGATACAAAAGAGATGACTGGGATAAATTATCTTTCCCAGTAAGAGTGTGGAAATGGAAAATAACACATGTCTGAGTAGCGTTCCTTCCACTGTCCTCTGTTCTAGATTTACAAAATGAGAATCTTTATTCTCATTTATAAAATGAGAATGCTTTCTTAAATATATATCATTATTTTTATATATAATGTATGTCTCATGAGGGTAAGGGTTTTACCTGAATTTGATGTGTGCTAGAGTTGTCTGTTCTTCCATAATCAGGTGCACCTCAGTGAAAGCCAAGAATGAAGAGCAATGTATATTGCGTGATCAAAGAGGAAAGCAAATGCATCAGGACAAGCAGCACTGCATTATACTGGGAGTTTAGTTTAGATAAGATGACCAGATTTTTTTTCATATTTCTCTGATGGCTTGATCTTTTCTAAGTGTGTCAGAATTGTTCAATTAATGGGCATTTGTGTATGCCTATACAGCCACTAAAATGGATGACTGGTTTGAGCTCATAAAAAGCAATAGGAACAATAGATGAAAATCACTATAGAGAAAGTTTTACATTTTTATACATCTGTAAAGTAGAAAAGTATAGCATATATGTTGACCCATGATTGTCTTGTTTCTAGGCCTGGAGATGGCATGGGTACAAAGGCCTCCAGAAAAGGCTGTGAGTGGGGAATTCTTCAATGTGACCTATGCGGTCTTTGCTTCAGATGGCTTTTATCAATACGCAGTGCAAAATGGAATCCTTTCTCACAGGTATTACCTCCTATAAAAATGCTTTCATGGTAATGAGTATGTGGGGATTCTGTGTGTACGTTTTCAGTAACATAACTGGAACATATACTCTGGGGCTCCTTGCTAATTCCTTGTGTCTCCTGATGTCTCTTATAGCTCTGTTTGCCCTAGTATTTTCCCCTCCGCAATGGCTTTGCCCTCAGAGCAGCCATCATGGCTTGCTTGCCCATGTGGTCAAGGATAAGGCATGTCATTCTGTATCTGCATTACTGTCGCATTGCAACTCAGAACATCACTTCTTGCCTTCTCTGCACAAGGAATTTACAAATGAAGTTTAAGCACGAGTCCCCGACTAGCTGTGTCCTATACTCATTTTAATCGTAAGTGTGTTTGAAGCATATAGCATGGATATGAAAAAGAGGCTGGCCCAACCCTGAATCCACTGAATTATATTATGAACATTTGATTTCTATGGGATTGAAATAAGTCCAAAAGCTTATATATCAGCTCAGAGACTGTATTGGTATCTGCAGGCAACAGAGGTTAAATACAGAATGTTTATGTATCACTAAAAGGCTAATACACCCTAATTTTGCACTTTTGTCTGTACATAACAGTTCTACATCCATATACAGCAATGTCTGGGACAGAGGCTGCAGCTGTGTTTCCACACTTTCTGTGCTGTACTTCGTTGGTGTAAGCGATGTTTATGGAAAAACCCACATTTTTCCCTTCCACTCTGAGTTTTCACATTGCAAAGTTCAGACTGTAAAAGCTGTTATCCAGAGAGGATTTTTTCATATTGAAAGATGACTTATAATCCATTTGCAGTAGCAAAAAGTTGATATTATATTTTGATCATCTGTGTGTTATGGTTTCACAGTTTTGTAACATTTGTTTATCACATTTTCTGAAATTTACAGCTAGTAATAGTTCCAAGAACTTAATCATAAAGCAGTTTTTTTCACTTCTTGGAAATGAATCTGTTTTTCTAGTCTTTCCAGGGAGACCCAGTCTCTTAACTCAGTAAGGAATTTGTAAAATTCTACTCTGTGTAAATATACATATTTTGCATATAGAGACAGGTGGCAAATATTTAGAAAGAGATAGATCTATGCTGCAGTTTTTCAAAAGGATTAAACTTGCACCTCATTTGAACTAAAAGACTCTCTGGTTGGCTCTTAAGCTCCCAGTGGCTGACCCAAATACAGCTGATGCTGGCAGGTTAGCGCACGGGCATCAGCATAATTGGGTGAAGCCACGATGAAGCTATTAAATGAAAAGTACAGAATACAGGATAAATTTTACAAAGCAGCCATAAAGATAAACATGTAATGGAATTAGGCACCAACTTGCTTAAGTATTTTTTTTAACTGCAAGATTGGGCTCAAAGGCCAATAGATTTTAATATTTTATCTGTTTAGAAGTCTTGGGGATTGACAAATTTACTTATCTTAGGTTTCAAGTATGTCCATACCTTTGTAATTCTGGCCGTGAATACAATCTATGTCAACCTGATCCACTATGTGTTTATTTCTTATAGTACAGTCTTTTGTCTAAAATCTACTCATTGCTGGCTAGTTTTTCAATCATTAAAAACAAACTGAAAATGAAATACTGGTGTTGTGGCATTGCTTTGAATACAGAGATCCATCACAAGTGCATAATATTTAAACTAAACCCTACAACTAAGTCTGGCTATAACTATTGAGTAAGCTGTGTTTGAGGAAAATGATTTTATTTTTAAGCCAAATCTGCTTATTAGGGTTATAACCAACTAAAAGTGTAACTGAGGAAACAGTGGGAAAAAGAGGTGCATCACACATTTCCAGGTAACTACATTCATCTTTCAGGGACGAACTTTCAAAAGGTCCACCTTGTTTTGCAGAACAGTCTGTTCATAACGTCTGCTTTTTGCTCTATATTTTTGATTTGGGGAATTGTATCTGATATTATTGCCCAATATTGTTATCTTCCTTGGTTGTTTGGGTTGTGGGGCAAAGCCTGTAGCTGAATGATATGTATGAATCACATGCATAGATGAAGGTATATAATTGAAAACACTGAGAATGAACGTAGCCAGGCACAGATATTTCTGATAGCAGAAGTAGAGTAATGGTATCTTCTTCTGTGTCAGGTGTAGTGGTGACAAGTATCCCATCTGGTCATAAAGTCAGTCCAGGGAGAGAGGTGGAGGCTGGTACCTACTGGCAGTAGACAATGGTCTGGTTTACAGCAGTCTTCATGGCTCTAGAAGCAAAACAAAAGAGAAAGAAATAGTGTAACAGTATTTATTTCACTGCGTATGTTTTTGCAGCTATTTTTTCCATGCAGGATAAAGAACAAGCTTTCATCTGCTAGTTGCAATTTTGGGGAATGAGGAATGAATATAAAGGTTTCTCTTCCAGCAATGCTACTGCTGCAAAGCAATTCTGTGAGGAGCATGAGTGCCCTGCCAGCTGGAAAAATGCAAATGGGGAGAACTGCTGTGTCTACCATGCCAACATTCACTCCTGTCCTTTGGCCTTCATGGTTAGTGTAACAGTGAGCATCATGTGCTCTGTTCTTGCTACTGAATGAGACATCATTGTAATAACCATGTTCAGGTTTATGAAATCTCTCTGTGATTACAATTAGACCAAATCTATAGTTCACTAAAACCACTGTGGGGGTGTCTGTCAGTTTTAGAATTTTTTATACTGGATGCTGAGGCTGCAAAGCAAATGGCTGGATTTTTGGACAAGGCAGTATTCAGAATCTCTCATCATGTTTAGCAGGGCCGGTTTTATCTCTTTGTGATTACTTGACTCAGATGTCTCTACAGTCAATAGGGAAAGAAAAACAAGATTATTTCATTCTAAAGCAAGCAGGGCGAATTTTCCTGAGATGTCCTGAGATGGAATGATTTTTCTGTATTAGATCAGAGCAAAAAAAAATGAATCCAAATACAAGATAACAAAATTTGTTCATGCAGTGTAAGCAGGATGCATTCTTAACTTATCTGCTTCACTTATTGTAAGAGTCTGTTCCTCTTTGAATTAGTTTTTTAAGTTCTGACTCTAACAATACACTTTGGGACATATTTTTGAGAGGTTTTGGTTAGGTTTTTTTTTTTTCTTTTTCTATCTGTAAGGTAAACTTTACCCTGAATAACCTTCATGCAGTTGCCCAGTCTTTGTAGTTGATCTCCCTTCGGGCAGTCTGACACATTCTGCATGATCAAAGATGGTGTAATAGGAAACCTACTCTACACATCCTGTGGCTATTATTTCATGTACCCTTCTGTGTGAAGGCTTTATGTCTCCACAAGAGCTCTAGTTTACTTCTTGGCAGTCTCTGTTTAAGGAGCTGTCTTACTAATGACTCCCTGGGGGCCTTAGCTGATACCAGGACTTTGGCTTAAAAGAGGAATCCTTGCTGGAACCATCACATCAAAATGCTTTTCTAGAACCGTAGTAATGAACTTCAACGTCCCACCACTGTGGTGACCTCTCCATTATTTCTTATTTTCACAATTAGTTCTGCTTGGAATTAAGGTGTGAAAAAGGTGAAAGCATGTAGCCAATGTGCATCATCTGGCTTCCTAGTAATACTGTAAATATTTCAGTTCCTACTTAGAAGAAGTCTAAAGAGGTTGGCTGTCGTACAGCAAGAAGGCCATGAGTATCATTGCATAGGATTGAACACACACTCTTCAATGCAAGCTTTTTCCATTAATCAGGAGGAGGTTTTGTTGTATTTTGTTTTGTTTTGTTTCAGTGTCATGGCTTTTAAAATATTTTATCTTGGTTAACATGAACTCTATTTCTTTTAATTTAGTCTATGTCTTAACAGTGCATCAAAAGAAGTGCCTGAAGAAATACCTGGAGTTAGGAGACAGACTTAATCCTTTCAAACAATCAAAAAAAAATGCAAGATCTCCTAATGGCCAAAACAGTCCTCTATGGTTGCAATTGCTGGGAAATTTACATCTTAACAGCTTTACTGAGAAATGCTCTGCAGACAGGCACAGAAGAGATGCCTTCCTTCCTGATTAAGGAAAAAACAAACAGTTGCTATATCAAAAGTGAAACTGCAATAAACCCCCTTGAGTACATATTAAAGTGGGATATGATTCTGTTTCTGGTTCTAATCCAGCAAATCCTGAAAAAGTGTATTATCTTCATGGAATTACTGGCATTAAAATTTAGGACCACATTTTGGCTCAGTATAAGACAATTGCTTCTCGTATTTTGTCTTTTATGTTACATAGAACAGTGTTGCTTGTGCTTTGGTATTTTAATTGATTTTGTTATAAAATATAACTTTATTTTCTGTTAGAGAATACAAGTAATTTTAAGAAACTAAAAGAGGAGGAGTTAGGATTTTCACTGTGTTGTGGTTTACTGACATAACCAATATGTCTGATAAAGGGTAGAGGAGGAATATGTGGTCCATGGATCCCAGATGATGGCCAGATATTTACTCACACTTTGTCTACAGCTGGAAAAATGAGCCAGAGAAACTGGACTGCCAAGGTAAGGGATATTTTTACCTGGTTTCCTCTTTTCAAAGCTTGTACATGTTCCCCATCTAATTTGTTTCTCAGTGTTATGCCTGTAAGTGATACATATGAGTAATCTCAATTCCCAAATGACTTGACTTGGAAGTAACAGCTTTTCACACTGCTACTCCTTAGGCAGTTAGTAGAAGTAATGGGTATGGGAGGGAAGAAAATAGCCTCATCTGTCCATTTAAGGCCTACACTAACAATATATTGTGCTACTCATTGGACTGTGTTGTGGGTTAATATGGTCATTAGAGGGCTTCTACCTAACGTAACTAACAGGGAGGCTCATGGCAGAATGCATAGGCCTGCTTGGTGGAAGAACACACAGCAGGAGGGAAATCAGACCTAACTTCACACAAGAGTTGTCTATCTTCTGTATGTCTCCCCAGTGAAAGACACTTGTCCTTCCTGATTCTGAAAAAATGCATGTGTTCTTTCACAAGACACCACAACTGGACAATTGTTGTTATGATAGCCTGCTGTATGTAAGTGAAGTTTTAATGCTTGCTGCTTTGTTCATTCGTTTGGCAGGTTGTTTTAGTTCATGTGGGCGTGACTTCTCTCATTGCACACATCAGAGTTGGGAGAATGCAAGTTGCTCTAGAAGCAAAAACCACAGTCCTTCCTGCAGTAGGTATGACAAAAAAAGAAGATGTGAGGGAATTGCTTATTGATTGCGAAACTCAATGCTTTTATCATTCATCCATGGATACCAAGAGCAAAAGGGACTCATACCTTCCCCTTACTGTTGAAAAAAAAAAAAAAAAGTCTTCCTAAAATTCTTCTTTATGTAACACTGAACATCTGAAAAAGTGTTTGAGCTTCAGGCTGTGTATGAATCTAGAACAGTAGGATGCCACTCTGTCAAACTGCTAAAGTCAAATACCGTAACCAACAGCGTTAGGTACTTCAAGGCTTATCTGCAGTTGATAGGGATGTGAAAATATTGTTCCAGCTAGTGTGTTGTGAGGATCTGGACACTCTTCATCTGAAGAGGAGCAGACTAGCAATAAGCACGTTGGAAAGGTAGAAACCCATCTTGCTTCCCTTGTTCACATTAAAATTCAGTTGCTCCCAAATGCATCAGTCTTTTGTTCACTTTAGTGTAGCTGTATGCAGGGAAGCAGAAAAAATCATAACAATTCTCTTAGCAATGTAAAATTTAAAAAGTAGACTTTACTTAAGCACACAACCTGAAAAAAAAATATTGGGTAAATTACAACATTATCACAGTACACTTGTTAGATACTATTCTGGAAGTTTGAGGATTATTTCCCAATGTTATGAGGAAAAAAAAAAAAGACCAAAGCAGCTCCAATGTGGATGGAAGTATTTAGCTATAGAATTTGCTATTCATTTCAAGACAGCTATACCTGAGTTTTCTAGGAAACTTACAATTTATCAGAAAAGAAATTTTAAAAATGCAGCTCTACCCCTGAGGCAGAAAGTGACTTCTGCGATTATCCTGGTATTATACTGGAATGAAATGGACTGAGGCAGAATTAATACTGAGCGGTGGATTTTGTTTTATGGAGGCTTTTTTTTTTTTAAAAATATGTTACATAGTAACAGAATAATACCTTCAGCTTGTCTCAGAAGGCTGAAGTACAGCATGATAGTATTTTAGTCACAGAGGTAAAATTGAAACACCATTCAGCACATGGGAGAAGGAGTTTTGTCCTTTAGGGCTTTTGTTTTAAATCACATCTGATACTGCTGGTAATTTTCATAAGACCTTGGAGAAAAAGAAATCCTTGAAGTATGGTTTGCGAGGTTTCATTCTGCAGTACCCAGTGTCTTCTACTGTTGCTAAGGAAGGGTGACCAACTTCTGGGGATCTCAAGGGCTGGATGAAGCACAAAGAATACAAAAGACAATGCCTACCTTGAGGAATTTTAAGTCTTGGAAAAAAACAGATGGACAATGAGAAATGGAGTAGTGATGAATTGATTTATGCACAAAACAAGTCAAAGGCTCTGATGTCATTAACAATTTGATCTGACCAAAGTTATTCTGTATCACTTTAAAAATTCAGATTATTCTTTCAGCTGCCATCTCTGTATTCTTCATAATATATTCTCTCTGGTACTCTGAGGTTTCCCGGCTACGGAACCATGATGGATGAAACTGCCTTAAAATATTCTGATATGTGTTTCATTTTATATTCAGTCTGTGGAGATGGCCTTTGTGAGGAAGAAGAAGGCTGCTCTATCTGTCCGGCAGATTGTGGGGAATGCCCACTGTCTGCTGATGCTAGGATAGCAATTGCCTTACCAATATGTATAGTCTGCACTGGCTTCATTTTGACAGTCATGGTAAGTATACTGTCTCTCCTCGTCTATTTTCTTTCTCTTACTTCCATGATTTGGTTAGTTAGAGTGGAGCTCTCTCTTAGTAGTGGGGTAGATTTTCTTCTGCTTCCAGAACCTGTGTGCTATGGAAGAAGGCAGAAGGAAGAGGAACAACCTTTTGTGCTTCTTTATGAGGGAAGGTTCATTGGGCTAGGAATTTTTGTCCTGTAAGAGGGGGTGAAGAGGAATGGAACAGAGAGATCGATGGTGAAGGATGAAGAGGTATTTCACAACATGGGAACTAGGATGTGCCAGTACAGTAAGAGTACTTTTCACTCAGAATAAAACTCTGTTATGAAATTAACTGCTTGAAACCCTATGGGGGTCAGAAATATAAATTAATTAAAAAACAAATTAGGTGAATTCATAAAGGGATTAGCTCCACCAGAGACCATTAAATCTCAGAGTCCAAATACAATTTATAGTGGAAAACATTCAACTTGGGATATTCTCAAAAGAAATAATGAGAAGAGGATCCTCTTCTTTTTCTGTGTTTTTTGCTTTTTTATACACTCACTTTCTTAGTGTAACTGAACCAGCTTAGTTCAGCTCAAAGTAACTACTTTTGCATAATAGTTATCAATTATTATAACAGACTCATGAAGGAAAAACAAAAGGCAGTAAGGCAATTACAGTTTATTGCTTCACAGTGCTTCTGGGAAAGAGCACCTACATTCCTTATGTGTCTGCATCTTGAGAAAAAAAATTCTGAATTTTATAATAAGAATTTAGCAGGTGAATATGGCAGTTGTAGAATCATTATATTGACTGTGTAGGTAACAGATCATGTATTTGGGGTTTGGCCTATAAATCCTGTAAATTGATAGCCTCCTCTTTCCTCAGGGATTCCCCCTCTTTCCGTCTTGTACTGCATTTGCAGTGAGCATCTGAGGTAGGCAAGTGTGCTAAGATGCACTGGGTAGGAGATGAATGGTTGCCCACCAAGTAAGGTACTACAGCGGGCCTGAATCACAATTAGTTTTTTTCTCTATTCTGTGCCTCTCTGTGTGGCTTTGTGAGTCAGGAGGGGAAGCACTGTTGAAAACTATTTGGGCATTTATAATCCACAGAGCAGTTGTGTCAATGTGTTTATAGTGACTGTCCTGTAAAACCATATGATCTGATAGAAACGTGTAATTGGACAGATGAGAAGTTCAGACAGTTTTAAACAATTGGCATTTTAGAAAGAGCAATTGAGTTTCTTGGCCTTGCATAGGTTTATGTAAATGTCTTGTAGCAAAATTTACCAATTATTTCTGCTATCTTTCTATAGGTTTTTAGGTTTATTTTTTTCTTCTTGCATTTCTTTATCCTTATTCTTGCTAACTTCTGCAGTGGCGTCTTTTTGATTTAGATGATAAGTAAACAAGATACAAAAAAATCTTTTAATCCAATTCATTAATTAATATCATGTAAAAAGAACCATCTGGGAATCTAGTGCCTTCTTTAATCATTCAAGCAGAGGAGAGGATTCCTTTGATATTGGTGTCTGTAGCAAGCCTAGTGGTCACTTCTAGTTAATAAATCTTTGTTCAGTCATACCTTTGCAAGATAAATTTTGCGTGTCTTTTCTCAGAAATCTTTTGAAATAAATGTGATGACTTAATTTTGATTCAGTTAGCTCTCTACTTGTCATAAATTTCTACCAAAATATTGACACAATTTCCGCACCATGTTCCTTGTGTATTATCTGGGCCTTTGTTATCTGTTTCAATAAATGCCTAATTCCTAATATTAAAATCCACACTACAGAAAACGGTATAATGAGGGTAAAATCCTGCTTTGGTTTGACATTTTGGCATTGACTGGAGATATAACAGCTGTATAATTTAATCTGCTCCTATTTTGAAAGCATGTGTTTACACTTTCTATGTAAGTTTTGCACGTCAGCCCTACAGAAAATCAGCTATTAGACCTAGACCTTCTTTACAAAGTAGCCACAGAATCCCTACCTAATATTATTTATGCTAGAGTATTTGATGTAATATGGCCTTATTTGTGGATTGGGCGCTAATTCTATTACAGGTTATAAAATGTACTGCTCTTTATCTTGGGGCTGGGATGTAGTGTGTTCTTGTCATGCATTTACATACGTTTCCATGACATGAGGTGATGTAAATCACTCATCTGATGTCCAGGCTGAGATGTAAATGGAGTGCATAAGAACTATTGACCACAATGGAGAGTTTGTAGCCAATGCAAAATGTGACAGGTAATTAGATTCTAGAATACAGAATGTACATTTTTGAAGGTATTTATCATCTAAGCTTGTTATTAATACTCTTGGTTCTATTGTTAATCATAAGATATATGTTGGATGCTTAAACATCAGATTTTGTTTGGATATTTACAAGCTTTCATATTTGAAAAAAATAATCTGTGATTTAATTCCTTCAAAGTCAGTAAGGCTACAATCAGCAATGAATTTGATTTGTTTTTGTAGTGGTTTCAATATCAGAAACAAAAGATGTTTTGGGATGAAAGCTGGATTATAGAATTCACCTGCATCAAACAAGGTTAGTAACTTGTCATTTTGATACTAGGATTAGTTTCCTTAATAATTTTGAGAAATAATTTCAATCAAAATACATCTTCATGTTTCAAGGGTCTTAAAAAAGGTGAATCAATTTGTGAAAGACATATCAGAAGTTTCATCCCTGTAACATCTATGAGCTGATCCCTGATATTTTTGTTTATTGAAACTTTAGATGTCAAAGTTATTTAAAATAGTTTCCTTTTTTTTGTTTTTAATGGTGATTTGTCAATTAAAAAAGACAGGCCCATTCCAAAATAAACAGATAACCTCTGAGGTTGGAAAAAATAAATTACAGTTGCTTCAGTGGATATATCATTCTGTATAATCGGTCTCACTAAGTTGCCCTGGATTTGCACAAATATAATGAGGGATATAATGAGATCGTAATTTCTCTCAGTGTATGCTATCTGTCACAGGCTTGCTGCAAAAAGTAATTCATTGTGGGCAGAGTTTTTTTCATTTTACCTTCTGGATATAAAATATGATTTAATTGGCTCTAATTAAACATGTTAACAATAAAATCAGATGTTATTATATGTTTTACTATGCTGCACTTAAAATAGGTATGGATTATTTACTTCGCTGTTCATTGTTTTAGCATTCAGAAGGAAAAAAAATCATAAACTCTCAGAAAGAGTGAATCTGTAGAAATCTGCTGAAGTTGATAGGTCTGTGCTGATGTACACTCTCACTTTCTGTCTCTGTGAGGAATGGCTAGAAAGATGTCTGCTTTATCTGTGTTTTGTCATTGTGTTGCTAGTAGAACTGTCAAGCATTCTTGTGTTAATACAAAGTAGAGATACTTTCAGCCTTGGACTTGAACATTAATTTCTGTGTAGTTTTGATATGATATCCTCATGTGATGCTACAAAGAATAGATGTTGGCTTAGAAATTAATTTGAGTACATAAACCAAACTGAATTTCAATCCAGATTTGTGAAAACAGAAATGGAACACTCAAGGAAAACTGTTTTTCAATATAGCAAACAGGAACATAAGGAAGCTTTCAGCTGATGGTGAATTAGAAGAGGTCATGAACATCACACGGGAGGAGAAAAATAGAAAGAGACTGAGGGAGATTGGAAGCATGATCAAAAAATAACACATGAAAAAGTAATTTGGAAAATCCAAGATGAAAAACACAGTTTTCTTGGTGACAAGCCCATGAAGCAACAATACTGTTTAACACCTAGGAGTGATAATTAATAACTTAAGAGTAATGAGGACTGATAATATGAGATTTGGAAACAGACAGTGTGTCTCCTCTGGACAGAGCTGTCCAGAGATACCCCATAGTAGCCTGAAATGTGCAGTTATCTAAATGGAATCACATCATCAGTGCTGTGCCCAGGGTATGCAGCCTGTACCATGAAAAACTAGCTTTATTTTTTCAATATAACTCCTTTTATTTCGGTGCATTGCACCACACACACACACACTCCTATTCTCAAAGCTTTCTCAGGGATCTCTAATATATTTCTGGGTGAAATGCTATAGAAAGACTCCAAATGTCAACGCAATTTTGAACTGCATATGGATAATACTATGGTGTGGGAACATGGCAGTCCTGATGCAAGGTGAGATGCTGAACTTCCTCAGCAACACTTTATTGGATACTGATACGAGGAAAGTTGAGAGGTTTCAGCAATATTGAGACTAATTGGCTAAATCTTGGCTTTAATTGGAGATGATGAAATGATATGTAATTAATTTAATTTATTTTGAAATCCATTTTGTTACCTTGATCTGGTCAACAGAGATTTAAAAGCATACGTTGAGATCACTGATTTATTTTTTTTCCATCTGACTGTATCGTTGCTCTTCTCTGACTTTCCTCTGGTGTCAGAATCACTTCCCACATCCCTGTACTTTACAGTCTTCTAGGAGCTCCGAATAGACTTGTTAAAATATGGCACAGGGCTTGCTCTGCTTCCCTGGGTTCTGTCCTCAGCATCTAAATAGCAGCAAGGGCTAATCATCCCAAGAGCAGAGAAATTAAACTTGCATTAAATCCTGAGGATTAGCAGGAAAGATCTCTGGCAATGAATCACCTCTGGAACTTTTTTAGTTTATATGCAGCAGTCACATTCCAAGTGATGGCTTTCTGTCTTAACAGTTAGTAAGACCAGTGAGATGCAAAGATTTGGAGAATTCCCTGTATTTGTCTGACTCTGGAGTCTCTACCTTTGCAATAATATGCATCTTCAGGTGCCTTTTCTCATCCCACATCCCATTTAGACCGCATAGTACGGACAGCAACAGGAAGCATGATGAGCGCTGCCCCAGTACCCAGTGACTCCAATGCCAGCTGTATCACTGCTCTGAGCTCCTGCACAGCAGCTGCTAACATGTCCAGGAAACAGTACTTCACCCAGACGGGGAGATAGTAAGTCAGTATATTACTCATTTACTGCAGTACCTACTATACTATAGTTTCAGCTTGTGTTCTGATGCCTGCCGCTTTACTGTTGATAGGTAGTGCAAAAGCTTGCATTTCTCTTGTTAGACCAAATCCAGTAAGTTAATATCATCATCTGATATTCTGTACCACATACTGGCCCTGGAATATGTTATATGCCAGGCTTCTGTTTGGTTATCTTTTCTCCTTTTCTCTTGGGGACTTGTTAAAAGGATGTGGCTGCATCTATTAATGAATGGCCCTTACAGTTCAAATAGATTTGGAACCAAGGCTTTTATGCAGCCTTTTTCTAAAATGCAGGCAGGGCACAGTTAGGTTCTTTTCACTAAAGAGCAGCATCCTATACAGTAGCACATTAGAAATCTTGTCCTTAAACCAGCTGACATGACTGAAGATACAGACCATTTCACCTCTGGATCATGTTATATATATATATATATAAAACGGCAAAGAGTATAGCCGTACCCAGCTATCCAAAAATAAATAATTTTTCTCATAAAAATAATATAATTAGGGGTGGAACATTTGCAAAGAGGGAAGTAATACCTACCATTTGAATACACAGGGCAGGATCTGTGCTTTGCAAGACTGAGGAGCTTACTTAGGATCATTGGCTGGGGAGCAGCCTCCTTTTCAGCATAGATCACTGTTCACAGCCACTTTATTGATAAGACACCATGTCCAGCATAGATCTTTTACAGTGAGCATTTTTGCTGCTTCTTTCTGAATAATGACATTTTCATGATCATCATTTTCCTCAGATGAATCAAGGTCAAACACATTGATCAAGGGTGAAAGATGTAAGAATGGGGTGTTCAGTCTCATTGGCAATGCACCTACACCTGCTACACCACAGACCCTGTACTCTGTATTTATATGGTGGGTATCACTTAAATTCCTGCATGTATCTCCACTGGATTCCTTTTTTCTTCCAATATTCCCTTATTCTTCCTTTGCTGTCTATCAAACTCATCTGCTTCATTGCTGAGAATGCTTCATCTTGAGAACAAAAGGATGTTAAATACCAGTGCCGGATCTCCAAAACAGTAGACAGAAGCAGTGGATAGCAGCAATGCTGCTGTGTATGTTTCACTAGCTCTGACATTTTCTTTGCTGCTATTCCATCATCCATCTGCCTCAACTGACTCTGGCACTCTTACGTTCCAAATGTCATCCACACGTCAAGGATGTTTGAATGTAGTCACTAATGCTTCCCTTATGACAGAAACAGGGTCCTGTCACCTGTCATGTACTCAGATTCAGATTTACACCCACAGATGGACATGCTTAAATTCTGTATTTCATGTCTAGAGATATGAAGCTGCCCACTCTAGAAAAAATATGCAGTCCAATTTGTAGCCTGTCTGGCTTATGAAGTTGGTCTAAAACTCTGTAAACAGCACTTCATTCTGTTTCAGCGATGGTAGAAGAGTGGCCATAAAGAAAATTATGAAGAAGGCCTTCACGCTGTCCAAATCCATACGTAAAGAAGTAAAGCAAGTGAGGTAAGAAGTGAAACCTGAGAAGTATATGTTGTTCCATTTTTACACTGGTTCTTCAGTGGTTAAAATTTGTCCAAATTTGACTGTAAATTCACATTCCTCTTTCTTTCAAACTTTGCTTTGACACCTGATCAAAATCTCCCTAGACCTGCTTTAATTTTCTCTCTACATTGTGAGACAAGCCACTTGATTTTCCAGTTACTCTACAAAAACCAGGAGGACCATCCATGAAATTTACTGGTATGCTGTGATTTCTGTTCATTTTCACAGGGAACTCGATCATCCCAACCTCTGCAAATTCATTGGAGGTTGTATAGAAGTCCCAAATGTTGCCATTGTGACAGAGTACTGCCCCAAAGGCAGCCTGAGTGATGTTTTGCTCAATGAAGACATTCCTTTGAACTGGGGCTTCAGGTAGAAAAAAACTTTTGAAAAGCTAAATGATACAAAATATGCTATGTGCTGTTTAGGTCAAGATGTTAATTTTAGATAAAGTCCTTGGATAGACAGGCCTGCACTGTGATATGGAGAGAATGAAGAAGAAAAAAAGCTGGATTTTTAAGCAATCATATGTTTAGCACTGTTCATGCTAAGCCAATGACTTTTCAGCCCATCTCTAGTTATATTGCAAAACTGGTTTTAAACCTTTTTTCCCATGTGGCTTCATTTTGTTCCCAAATATCTAGGGCACACCCATTTAATTAAAAATCACTGCATATGTTTGTGAAGACACATTGGTGAAACGATTAGCATACCTACAAACGCTTTATTATATTTACAGCTATAGAAAATGACTTCACATTGTCAATAAAACTTCCACAAAGGCAATGACATTGGTTTTTTGGGAATAATCTTCTTGGCGCACTCCTTCTATTTCTGCCTTATGTTTGCCTTCAGCAAAGAGAAAGATTACAAGGGAGGAAACCCTCCAACTAAAGTTAGAAAGTTAATAAAAAATTGTTTCTCTTGTAAACATTTGAAAGCACTCACAAGGATACAAAGGTACTGGGAATTTCTAGAAGAAACTCAACGGTCTTAAAAGAGGCTAAAGGCCTGTGGACTCAGACAACTGAGTGGGAGTTAAGGGCTTTCAGCAACGCACCTTAAGTGTTTTGGAAAAATTAACACAGGGACACAAACTGAAAGCTATTGCAGTCATAGGGAGGCTTTCTGTCAACTTCAGTCACCTTTGGAACCACTCTTGAGTGAAGCTTTAGTGGAAATACTAGCTTATTGATTTTTGTCTTTCAGGTTTTCTTTTGCTACTGATATTGCGCAAGGAATGGCCTATCTTCACCACCACAAAATGTATCATGGACGGTTGAAGTCTAGTAACTGTGTGATAGATGACCGATGGGTTTGTAAAATTGCAGGTAAAGAGAAGATAGAAACAAAATTTCAAAACTGTCCAGTTAACTCACTAACACTCACATTCAACGCTTCTCCCAAGCACCTCCTTATTGGCATTTCATGTGGAAATGCTGACTATACCAGCCTTCACTAGAAGTGCCAGTGCTGAAACAAGTTTCATGTTATGTTATCATGTCAAGTCATTTAACATGTGCCACTGATGCACACATCAGATCCCACAAATGATGGAGTCTATCAGCATCAGTCGGTTGAAACTCTGTCTCATTCAGTTTTGTATCAGTTTTGATACAAAGAGAAAACCTGATCCATGTGCAGTGCTGTAAAGACATTTAATAATGCTGACTGATCGGTAATCAAAAAGTAGTTTCATGGAGAAAAGCAGGCTCAACTCAGTCCTGTACACAAAACTGAATTGTATTCTCCCAGAGACAGAGCTACAGGTCTGGTCTGCTCCTGGTACAGGAAGACAGCCTGTGGGAACAGGAAAACCACTGGAGAGTCTAGTTTAGTTTGCAGCTGCCAAAAGGAATGAAAGCGACGATCATCTTTTCTGCTTCCTCCCCAAAGCAGTTATCACTCTCTATAACCCACAGTTATTTTAGAACCACCAGCAGCAGATTTGTCTTTCAATGGCTCATCCTATGACTAAGGCTCCTCCACAGGGCCATGCCTGCTTCTCCAACTTGTTTTTCATACCCTGCTGCCTTCAGAACTGCCTACTTTGCTTAGAGCCTGTTCTGGAGAAAAGTATGAAAAATTGAGATAGTTGGATTACATCAACTGCATCACCTTACCACAGCACCTCTGAATTAAATGGGATCTCTGTGAAACTGTTCAGAAGTTAACTGGCAGGACTGTAGAGACTTCCAATATTCATGGTTTGTCTGGATGCAAATAACCAATGCGGGAGTTATTTGAAAAAATCCAATGACCTCCAACATAGGGAATGAAGCACTGGGATCATCTTGATTAGATGTCACTGCAGACAAAACCAGACATCTGCATTCTGTCTTCCCACACACTCAGCAAAGTGCTGTTTATATCACAAAGAAAACCGAAGTCACTTGTTTTTTTTCTCCTCTCTGATGCTGAGATACATGCTGAGAATCTCTTCTATGTTAGGCTAAAAGTATAGCTACAAAGATGTTTCACAATTATTTATTATTATTTATTTGTTCTGAAGCTAGTGGTGTGCAAGTAAAGCCCACCATCTCATTTTCAGTAGTAATTACTATAGCAACCTGGCACCATAGGTAGGGATCAGGGGACAAGTAGAACAAAAACCTGCATTTGCATGCTAATTCTTGCACTGAAGTGAGACTATTCTCTGAATATAATTTTCTAGAATCATAAAATAATTCTGATTGGAAGGATCTATATAGTTCAGCTTCCCTGCTGTTATGCAGTCTCACCCAAATATTTGGTTTCCAGATCCTATATTTGCAATTGGTTTAGAGAGACAAGACCACCGGACACACACTATTTTTAGACTAAGATGTATATTTCAAATAGGGAAAATTAATTCATTTAGACAAGGTGTGTTACTGTCTACTAATGTATGTGTTTCAGAAAAGTACCCACTGAGTAGTTTGATTTGTGTTTTCTTCCATGTTAGATTATGGTTTGCAGTTGTACAGAAAAGAAGATTCTTCTGAGGGGTCAAGCTCATACCAGCAGCATTTGATACAGATTTACACAGCTCCTGAAATCCATTCCCTTTCAGACTTTGAACCCAATTCTATGGCAGATGTCTACAGGTAGTTAACTGTTCCTATTTCTCACACTTAATAATCCCATTTCAAGTTGACGATTCCTTAATCACAATCAGGTTCAGTGTAATTCTGTGATCACCCCAGGTATATGTTTGACTATATTGTAAAAACGATTGATCCTGCAATACAGAACAGCATAGATATCACAGGATCTTCTCTTTCAAGGTAGATAACCAAATACTGAATTCACTGACATTATATAAATGTAGAATTGGTCTAATGATTTATAAGTTGAATGAGTTACTCTGGACTGGTAGATAAAAAAATCTATAAATATTTGTTGTTATCTAGTAATCCTTTTTTGTTGTCTTATGAAAAAGTAGATTGTTTCCAATAATGGCAGTACCTTAAAAGTTAATAGCATCAATTTTCCAGGATGTCATAATGCACATACACATCCCATAATTGTATAATTAGTGTCAATAAAATCATTTTGCTGCATACACACAGTGACAATATTTGATTTGCAGAGAAAAACGGAGGAAAAAGAAATGGATGCACTATTGAATAGCTCCATCCCTTTCCGTTCAAAAGCCTTTATAGGAGATCACTTTGCAATGGCTTATTTGGCTATCATGTTTAGCCTTGCCAGTGATGGGTAGCTTCTACTCAACCACTTTTCAGATAAACAGGATTACAACTGAACTTTCAGAGAATAATAATCCAATGAAAAAGTCATTGAACTAGGATTTTTTTAAAATCATGTGTATTTTTTGGTTCTTCTATGAATTTTCTGTATTAAGTGGGTAAATCACTGTGTTCTTGGTGTATTCTATTTTGTAACAATCATAATTCCTCTGTCTGCTTATTTCCAGTAGTTTGTTGAAAGCATCTGAAAGGAGAAAATGCAGAGTGATAGTACCAGGTGTTTTGTGGCCCTTTTCTCTTACTTTTTCTTGCCACATTTCCAGCCTAGAGAAGTCTTCTATTTCCTGGTGACTTTGGTAGCTAACAGAATGTAATGAGCTGTAATTCAATTAGAGATTGACATGCTGATAGTGCCACACAGTTGAGCAGAAAAAGGCATGTTTATTAGCACTGGTTTTTAACAACATAACAAAGAGTACCTATTATTGCCTTTGTCAAAAGCTCTGAGTTTTACTCTGGCCCACACTAGGCTATCACAAACTCTTACTGCCTTAAGTGACTCCTATGGGACTTTTATTAAAAAATTACTTGCAGAAACTGAAAATGTTGTTTAAGTCTTCCCCTTTTTTCAATTAGGATTCATTAAAACAATATGGACCGAAGACAAGATTTTATATATAAGATTTACTGGATTAATACACATTGTTCAATGACCTTTAAAGGTCCCTTCCAACCCACATTATTCCATGATTCTATGATTATTCCCTTGTAAAGAAATGTATGTGTATACAATGTGCTTGAACACTATTAATTGTAATCCATTCTATCAGATTATGTAAGCAAGAATTTGAGGTCTCTGTAGTATTTATATCTATAGGCTTAAACATGCCCTTAGAATTTGCTTCAAAATAGCTCAGCTAAAGGCAGTGTGTCACTGTGTTGATAATTCTAGCTATTGTCATTTGTCCTGTGCTGGTCGGTCTTTATTTTTTCAACATGGACTGATCTTAAGAAAGTACTGTGCTCCAACTAAGCAGTGATTTTAGGATTGTTTTATGCATTGCAGTTTATCATTGCCCCCCAGACAAAATGCATTCTAGAAAGTGATCCTTGGTGCTTGTCTGGTTCACACTTTGCCCCCGTTCAGGCTAGTTATCATTACTTGACTTTGCAGGCAACCTGGCCTCCTGAATACATTTCTTGCGAAGAGCTCCCCTTAAAATAGCATTAAGAGGTGATTTGCTCATATCATAGACGACTACAATGAACTTTTGACAGATCCAGTTTATGCTCGCTGAATCTGTCTTGCTCTCAGTCCCTGCATGCGCAAAATCAAGGTCTTCTTTTGTTGTACTGCAGTTCATCCTTTCTTGGTAAAAAAGAAAAAGCAGTAAGAGATGAAATCAGAAAAAGGAGGAGAGCAATGTGGAGTCAGGGAACAAAGATGGAGATGTACCCTCTAACATTAAAAGGGTTGTCTTTTCAACTGAGCTATTCTTCAGAAGCTGTTTTTTTCACAGTTTGTGCTTGATGATATGAGCAGTTGCTAAGCCTTCCTGATACATGTATGTGGGCTCACTGGCCAGGGAGCACTGTCCCAGTCTTGAAATCCTCAGTTTTTATCTGTGCAAAAATTCCATTAATATTCCTGAAGGTATGGCCCAAATAAATAATGAGTAGAAACTGCAGGAGTGGGACTTGTAATTCTTTTGTGCTCTTACAGATGAATCACTTGCTTTTAAAGTTCTTCAGGGAATGTGTTGGTCAGATGGGAAAGCTAAAATGGAAATGAGAACAGGAGCATGAAAGCAGCTCCTGTTTGAGCTGAAGAGGCTGTTTCCAGTCACAGTTTTCCCTAGATTGGCTCCTCTTGATTTGTAATCAGTGTGTGAATTTCACTACCCACTATGTTAGGACTTTTTTGAGCAGAAGCTGAATGAAATTAATACTGCTTTAGTGGAGTTACCATCATCTAACTACTCTCCTTGAAAATCTGTTTCAGCTTTGCTGTCTCACCACGGTTAGCATTCCTTTCTACTACCAAATCACCCCAAAATTAACATTCATAAACATTATTCAGAATGGTTTATATGCATTATTTTATTTGCCATTGGTGGTCAACAAGTGGACTGAAAAATAGATAGACATACACCATTATAGAGCTAGAATGACTTACAGAACCGAGCAACCATTACCAATATAACAGATTGCAAACCAATATTCCCCATAAAAATAAATGTTATTAAGTAGAGATGCATGGGGGGAAATTACTACACGATTTCAATACATAAAGAGGCAAGAGCATCTTTATCAGGATTGTTGGCTGGAGGAAGTGCTGGCTTCTTAGAGATCACTGTTGTGAAAAATGTCTAGTGAGTTCAAAAGGAAACTGGACACCCAGTTGTTACCTCATTTTTTCCATTCTTCACCCTTGATGAATGTCTTTGACCTGCTTTCGTCGGAGGAAGATGATGATGATGATGAAAATATAATTCAGAAAGAAGCATCAAAATGCTTACTGTAAAAGATCTACTCTGTACACACTGTCTCATCATTGACTTTATGGAGATTTTCCAGAACTGTGATCTATGCCGAAAAAAAGCCACTTCTCCAGATGATGATCCTGATGAACCTGTTCCTGCCCCTTGATTACAGCACAAACCTGTCACGTATATTTAATTGGTAGGTATAACGTAAGTGACTGCCCATATGCCCTCTGGATTCTATTAGTTCTTCCAGAGGAAATTTCTTTGCTGTTCATCAAACTCAAATGCTTCATCTCTGTGTGAGAGTGGACAGCTATGTCCAGAGATCAGTGGCAGATCTCTGAAAACACAGACTAGTAACTGATAGAAGCACTGTCGCCACCCTCTCTTTTGGGATAGTAGGTTTTCAGTCATAAAATGGGGAAAAGTAAGAAATCATGGATAGAGGAAATCAATGACTCCATTAACCGTTATTTCATTAAGATTTTGGTTTCTTTCATTCTGCAGTTATGCCATAATTTTACTAGAAATTGCCACAAGAAGTGACCCTATGCCAGTAAGTAAAGATGAACTTTGAAGTTTGCATGACAATTTTGGTTCAGTTTATGCTGAAGATACAAACCAAACTCTGAATAACTGCATCTTTGCCGTAACATCTTCCTTTTTCTCCTGATGTTCCTTCCCTTTCCTGCCATGCACAGGCCCTTTCAGTGGAGTCTTGCAGTGGTAAGGATATGCTAAAAGAGCAAATAAGCTGCTCTCAGTAATGAAAATGTCTTCTTTGCATGTGTCTTGTAGTCAGTAAAAATGATAAACATAAAAAGTGCACCTTGAAATTGAAATGAGATGTTCTGGATATGTAACCATGTTCTGTCTAAAATAATTTGCTTAACAAGAATTCTAACAACGAAGACCTGAAACTGCCATTCTTCCATTTCTGACAGTTTGTAGCAATAGACTAATGTAGGCCCTGTGATTCTTTAGAAGTTTCCCAATATCTTGCCAGGTTTTCATTTATATCAAAAGTTGTTTACCTCACATAAACCCTGAGATTAAAGTCTCTCAGCCATGAAAAAGCTTTTAGACAAGGCCACCCAGTTTAGACTGGGTTATATAATTTTTTCTTCTTTTTTTCTTTTTTTTGTTTTGTTTGGGTTTTTTGGTTTTTTTTTGTTGTTTGTTTGGTTTTGTTTGTTTGGGTTTTTGTTTTGTTTTGTTTTTCTTGTACTCTCGTAAAAAAGCTGATCTGGAAGTGATAGGGAAGATGTCATAAAAGTAATGATGATCATAGTAATATCTTTCCGAAGGGCAGTGTGAAAAACACAGCACTTTTTTCAACATTGTTTAATCCCTTTTTCTCTAGAAAGATGATGTGCATTCAGCTGAATATTCTTGGTGCCCATCTTTGGCAGAATTAATTTCAGGAAAGGCTGAGAATTCTTGCCCATGTCCCACGGATTACATAGAGGTGAGTAAGATACAATATTGTGTACAAAAATTCTTTATTGAAGAGAATTTAAGACAGACCACAGAATTTTTATGGCAATATTACCTTTGCTGAGTGTAAGCAACCCAGAAGTCAAGAAGTACATCTCAAAAAAGGCACAAGGAAATGCTTTCATATCCTTAATAAAAAAGTCACTCTGACAAATTGAAAGTTTCAATTGTCCCCTCAAATTGTCAGTGTAAATTGTCCCCTCAAATTGTCAGTGTAATAAATGATGTTTTTAATACTCAATCGTTTATTTTTGTGCATTTTCATTTTATTATAAAATGTTGAGTTCCATACATATTTTATATTAGTATTATCTATTTAGCTTACTGGCAAAGGACTTTCAAATAGTGAAGTATGTATCTCAGGCAAAGTATGAGTTTGGTTTGATTCTCATGTAAAAGTCTATGTGTTCAGTAGCCTCAAACTGCCTCATAAAACAAAGTACACCCCCTCCCAGTTCAATTAAATCAGAACAAGATTATGGCATCCTTGTTTCATCTTGAGAGCTATGTAATTCACCTTTGGTGATTTGTAGCAACCTAAATGTAACAAACTTCTCAAAAGCAACACTGGATTTTAGTTGGGAGTTAATATTCTTAAGAAGCAGTTGAGTTTTTAATCTCTTATTAATTTTGTGTACAGATAAGCCCTCTGAAAGCAGTATGTGACTCCAACAGCATTACACTGTCTTAAAGCATAAGACAAGAACTTAAGCAGTGTTTGGCATAACGAATGTGAGCATCTAATTTCTGATTTCCCCCAGTAGCATTTTCATGAACTAACATCCTTCATTCAGCATAAATCTGTAGAATGCTGGAGATCTCAGCATAGCCCTGACACTTTTCACCAGCTGCAGTTAGGGCTTCACATGGACAGTTTGCACCGAGAAAGTAGTAGTATGAATTTCAAACACTGCCTGTGCTTGGAATGACAAAAGGCTGTTTGCTTTTCTCATTCTATTTCCCTGCTGCAGTTAATCAGAAGGTGCAGAAAAAATAATCCAGCCCAAAGGCCTACATTTGAACAAGTCAAGAAAATGTTACACAAGATGAATCCTAATAAAGTTAGCCCAGTTGACATGATGATGACTCTGGTAAACCAAGTTTTTTAATTCAGTCCAAGTGAATATGCTCACTTGCAATAACTTTCACCTCTATCCTTCATGTTTGTTTTTTGATCTCATACCCCCTTTTTTGATGAGAACAGTCATTCTTTCACCTCTGTGGGCTGATTGTAGCTGCAGTTCTGCTTGAGACTCAGCTTTCCTTCTCATTCCATTTCTATCAGTTTTTCTTAACTTCCTCAACTTCTTTGGGACTGAAAACTTTTGTTCCTTCAGTCAAATGTCATTTGTGTTTTAAAGAACTTGCAGGAAACTATATTTCCCTTTTCCTGTGGCTCAGTGGTGTCTTATAGTACCGGGGGTATAGAATCCCTGCATGCCACAAATAACATGTTTACAGATGCATTTTGAGCAGAGTATCCTAAGCCCATCAGCAGTGAAAAGAGACTCCTGCCTCCACATTGCCTCATACAGAGCAAAGATGCAAAAAACATAGCATACCGTAGCAGGATAGTTTATGAAACGTCTTTGCGAGCTTTTGATAAAAGACTTAGATACCTTTGATTTTGGTAACAAAGGATTGTTTTATGCTATTGTCTATGTTATTTAGATGGAGAAATATAGCAAACATCTAGAGATACTAGTTGCTGAGAGAACCCAGGATTTAATGCACGAAAAACAGAAGACTGATCGTCTGTTGTATAGTAAGTTATACAGCAAAAATACTCAATATTCTGCTGAATAATATTTTCATTTTAACAGACCGATTACAAACAGAAAACTTTTGATAGGTGATTATGTAATAGATAACATTTAGTTGTCAGTTAATTAATTTACTTATTCCTTGCAAAATTATAAAGATATTTTGCTACTTTTCATATTTTACCTCTAAAAATCAGTGCACTCATCTAAGACCTATTACTCAAGAATCCCCAGTGCTTTCATTTTTATCTTGCTTGGCAGTTCTTCTGTATAGTTATAAATATTGGGGAATTGCTTTTGGGATGAGGTTACTTTTGATAGCAGCATATCTTCTGGAATTCCACAAGAAAAAAGGTATAAAGGAACAGGTATAACACATAGGAGACAAAAAGCCTGTGAAAGTGCAAGATATTAGAAATGAAGAAGATAAAAAAAATCAGAGGATAGTAAACAAACATAACACAGGAAGAAAACACTAGCAAAGCGCTGACAAATAAGGAATTAGTAATATCCCAAGTCTCACTATTAGAATCTAACCTTACTCTGACTTGGAATGCTTATATATTGGTTTGTTTGAACTAAAAGTTGTGGGTTATCTGAAAAATGTGGATTTATCAGTGAGATTTACTGTGAATTCTCATAGCATAGCAGATTTTGATGCTAAAGATTGCTTTCACCTTCAGAATATTTCACATTTATGAACATTGCTTTTATACCTTTAAACAAATGTGTTCTGTTTATTGTGTGCTTTTATCCATGACAAAAAAGTAACAATGCTCTACTTTCTACAACAGGTATGTTGCCAAAACAAGTAGCAGATGATCTCAGGCAGGGAAAACATGCACAAGCTCAAAGTTACTTAAGTGCCACCATCTTTTTCAGGTAAACAAAAATAAAAAATAGGACTAGAACTGACTCCTACTGAAGAAACTTCTAGGTTCCTAGTGGAGGTGAAACTCCTAACTGAGTACAGAATTTCTATCTAAACTGCCATTTATCGTACAAGGTGGCAACATTTAACTCTCCAAATGAGTGCCTTTCAAAATTCTCACACCTCTCAATTTTTCATTATAATTACTTAAATAAAAAATGAGATTACTGTGGAACACTAACGTAGCAGCATGTCACTTTATGTGTGTTACTCACACATGCATGTATGTTTCATAAGATAGGCCTAAATAAAGGTTCCAGTATTTGGCTGTGTAAAAGAAACTTGTCTATCCTTAGAGCTCACATGGATTTACAGTCTTTGACTTGTGATGTGTGCATGAACCAGCATATAAATTGCATGTCTTTGCTTCACTTCCCTATTAAGTTCCCTCTTTGCATTTGTACATAACCCCAAATTGAAGACTACTTAGTCTGTTGCAGAGTAAAGTCTAGCTGTAAAAAAAAGTTACTGCATTGGTAAACAAAAAGACTTAGGTCAGCCAGTCCTTTTAAATGGTAAGAATCTGTTTTCAGTTTAAGTTAATGCTTGAGGACAAAACTATTCTGCAAGATCCTAAGTGAAAGAAATACTGAAAAAGAGAAGGTTGAGGTTGGACCTGGACAGGCTGGAGAGTTGGGCAGAGAGGAACCTTATGAAATTCAGTAAGTGCAAGTGTAGGGTGCTGCACCTGGGAAGGAATAACCCCATGCACCAGGACAGGTTGGGGGCTGACCTGCTGGAGAACAGCTCAGTGGAAAGAGACCTGGGAGTCCTGGTGGACAACAGGATGACCAGGAGCCAGCAATGTGCCCTCGTGGCCAAGAAGGCCAATGGCATCCTGGGGTGCATCAAGAAGAGTGTGGCCAGCAGGTGGAGGGAGGTCATCCTCCCCCTCTACTCTGCCCTGGTGAGGCCACATCTGGAGTACTGTGTCCAGTTCTGGGCTCCCCGGTTCAAGAGGGACAGGGAACTGCTGGAGAGGGTACAGCAAAGGGCTACCAAGATGATTAGGGGACCAGAACACCTCTCTTAGGAAGAAAGGCTGAGGGACTTGGGTCTTTTCAGTCTGGAAAAAAGACAGCTGAGGGGGGATCTTATCAATGCTTATGAATACTTAAAGGGTGGGTGTCAGGGGAATGGGGCCAGGCTCTTTTCAGTGGTGCCCGGGGACAGGACAAGAGGTAATGGGCACAAACTTGAGCACAGGAAGTTCCACCTAAAGATGAGGAGGAACTTCTTTCCTTTGAGGGTGGCAGAGCACTGGCATAGGCTGCCCAGAGAGGTGGTGGAGTCTCCGTCTCTGGAGACATTCCAAACCCCCCTGGACACGTTCCCATGCAACCTGCTCTGGGTGACCCTGCTCTGGCAGGGGGTTGGGCTAGATGATCTCCAGAGGTCCCTTCCAACCCTACCATTATGTGATTCTGTAAGGTGGTTCCACTGAGAAATTATTACAGTGTATTTAGGATTAACAATCTGCAATCATTAAGACACTGGATGAGTATGTTTTTTTGTTGTGTTTTAACAGTGACATTGTTGGCTTCACTCAGCTTTCCAGCAGCAGCACACCTTACCAAGTGGTAGATCTCTTGAACAAGCTTTATACCACTTTTGATGAAATCATAGACAACTATGATGTCTATAAGGTGGAAACAATAGGAGATGCCTGTAAGTTCCTTGAGCTGTGAACACTGATGGGCCATGGGTATTTCATCAGGATAGAGACTGATTTGGTGACAAGGAAGAACAGATGAAGGAGACTTGGGAAGCTTATTATCACTGGGAAGACCACACAAAACAATTAGGGGAGAAGTCCTAGCAGAGCCCTGACAAATGAGTTGAATAAACTACCGCTGCTGTTTATTTTGTTCCTATGACCTGTATGGTCTGACTTAAAACCTTGGCAACAGGTTAATCCCAGCTGGCAATTTTCGTTTCACAGGAACACAACTGAAAAACTTACTGTCTACATGGGATCATCAAAGCCATTCAATAAGCTTTTTTATCTCTGTCTTTTTTGCAGAGACCATGACAGCCTTCTCTCTCCTAATACTCTGTAGGGACTTGGCTTCCTCTTCTTTTTGGGTTTTTAGGAAAATGACTTTCTATTTGCTATCACGGGAGTCTGCTGGGGACTGTCTACCATTAAAACTGAGTTTCATCAAAAACATAGCAGAATCTAGCAGGATTGTTGGATGAGACAGACAGGAAATCCTGTAAGAGATGTGGAAAAAAACCCACTCTTTTTTTTTCTGTGGCATGGTTGAGCACGTTCTGGATCATAAAATTCCTGAGCGAATGCACCTGAGGGATTCTGGAGAGATGTGTCTCTTCTATACAGTAAAAGTCAGTGCAGGAAGCATAGGACAGTGTCTAGTGGGAATCATTGTCTGTCTTTACAATATCTGCCCAAAGACAAAAGGTATTGAACAGCCACTTTTCAACTACCTGTTCCACTTCGAGCATCCTCAATGGAGGAAGGGAGGAAGAAAGGGTAGGAGGGAATAAGGAAAAGAACGAACGAAATCCAACATTTTTCAGAGGTAGTGTAATTACACACATGAGCTGTTGCCCTGTCCTTCATTTGTTTCTGGCTTTCTCTGCTCAGCAGGCACAATTGTGCTGCAGGATATAAAGGAATAGGGACTTATTTTTTTCTGACTTGGGCAGCATCCTTTGGTAAATCTGTGTGTAATGCCAAAGGTTAACACAGTTGCATTGTTGTGTTAAGATATGGTGGTGTCGGGAGTACCCAAAGAGAATGGAATCCTTCATGCCGGTGAGATTGCAAGCATGGCTTTAGACCTTCTGGATGTCTGCAAGACTTTTAAGATCCCGCACAAGCCCAACACCCTCCTAAAGATAAGAGCAGGAATGCATTCAGGTATGTTGAGAGGCCTGCAAAAGAGTCCTCCTTTGATTTGACAAATGTTTCTGTAGTGGAATTTCCTCTCCATTAAAAATTAAGTTAATTTCTTGACGTGATACAGAACACCTCTCAGAGGTCATCCTAACAGTATAAATTATTAGATACCTGGAATATTGGGAACACAATGCAGAATACACTGGGACCACTACATGGCCCCAGTGTCTTGGCTGATGTGAGTGAGGACTGCCATTCTGTATCTGTTACTTGTCCTTTTCAGCTGTTTTCTTAAACCATTGAGTTGCTTCTTGACCCTTTGTTCTAGCCTTCACTCTCAGACTCCCAGCTTCCTGATCTAAGCTGATGTGTGATTGAAACTCCTTCTTGATAGACAGCCAGAATTGGACATGTGCTGTGCAGACCAGCATCTGCAAATTAAGTGGCTTACATTGTCTTAGCAAGAGATCATATCTTCTATATTTTAAAACCCCTAGGCTGACATGAAGGAGTCAAAACGCTCCTTTTCTGCCTTCAGCAGGAGCAGGTTACTTTGTGGTCCTGGTTTTTCATGTGACTAGAGAGTGTTGCGTGCACAAGTACTATTGGTGGCCTTCCTATCTCACTGCCCCTCAAAATATTCTGTTGTTGTGTTGAAACATGATTCTGCAGGTGCCTCAATTCGTGCACACTACCTCCATCCTGTCATCACTTCCTCCACTGTTCTCCTTTGAAGCCCTTTTGCAATTCCCTCCATGGCTTTGGAAGCCATCTGTAAGTCAGATGTATAACCCATATAAGACAATACTGACACTCCATCTTTATCTTGTTAATGAATGACATATAAGGTAATGCAGGAAGCAGCCATGAGGCTGTATGACTGATTATGTGATTTAAAACCACAACATATCTTGTTTTCTCTTCTTTAACAGGTGCAGTTGTAGCTGGAGTTGTTGGAACCAAAATGCCACGGTATTGTTTATTTGGAGATACTGTGAACACAGCTTCCAGGATGGAATCTACCAGTGAAGGTAAGGAGGAACAAACTGCAGATGTGGTTTTGACCATCCCTTAATGAGTTCTGAAAAAATGTTATGCTGAGTTTTGAGTCCTGTTTAAATGACTGCAAATCCTGTAAGGAGGGTTCAGTCTGCCTATGCGCAAATTATACCAGTGATATTTGTAACAAGATCCCTTCATTGCCCAAGTGTCAGAGAGGGATTTTTATGGCTTTGAAGTTCTCTACAATAAAAAAGGCTAAGAGAGGTAAGTGGATATGTTCACTGTTTCTATTCCTTCCTGGCACCCAGATGGTTTTATATTAAAAATATTTTCATGACCCCTCTTTTTTGCTGATAACTTCCTGTAATGGGGAACACAAGAGATGGTAGTACACCATGGGAGCTGTGTCTGTCTTTAACCAGTATAGAAGACTATATATGTGTCCTCCAGCAAAGAGATTAGACAGAAATATCTAGAGATGAAATCATGGAGATACCCTCACTTTCACTTCTTTCTAGGAGATAAGAGCTCCATGTTTAGTTAACAAGCTTCATCTTTAGCCAATATGAGCATTTGAAACTCAACTTCTGAAAGAACGAGGGAGCAATTCAAGGTCAAACAACCTTGATGGCTTCTTTTTGTTTCTTTCATTCATGAGATAAAGCTGAAATGCTTTGTAAATGGATTTGAATTAGGCAAAATCCAACATGTTTTCAAGTTTAATTTCATGATAAAAAGTGATGCTTTCAACATCTATCATCATCCACTAAAAACAAAGCAAAAAGGCAGAGGAGTGGTCCTACATGATAGCTTTGAAAGTTTAGCCTGGGGATTTGAGAATCAACTGAGATCCATTCCTTCTTACCACTTTATACTTTTTCCAAAAGCAAATGGTAGCCTGAGTGGAACACGTATAACTTCATTTTTCTTCTGTCAGTCCCCCAGATAACTCCTTTCCTTCTCCTCCTCCTTTCAGGCTCCTTGTATCATCTCATCTGAATTGCTTTAAAACTAATGCCTTCAGAATCTGCTTCCGTCATTCTTAATATTTCATCTTTTGTTCTGTATGTCAGTCTATATCTAATATGGCACATCAACACTATAAACTTAAGTGTAAAGACGGAACTTCTTATCTTTTAAGGCTTTCTTTTATCTCCTTCTTTCTCTGGCCGCGTATAGCTGAGGATCTCAAATTGCATTAACATGTTTTAACCCGAAGATGATCACTTTAAAATAGATCAATTAATTACTAGCAATGTAAATTAAAATTGCTATTATATGGAATGCAAAAGCTAGTGTCTTGTTCCCAAGCAAGATGACCAGGTAAAATATCACATATCTACTGGAAAGGATATTTCAGTGATCTGTATCTGGATATGTTGAAATGTATATTTCCTGGTCTACAGGGAGTGTTTTGAGACTTTCAATAAAGAACTGTTAAGCAAACAAACAAAGAAATTACAAAACCATCATTTTCTGATGTAAGAAAAATCAAAAAGACAATCTTAGCCAGTCCTACTATCATCTGGGACCTTTTTCAAACAAAGAAGCTAATGATTTACTCTGTCACAGAATGTTAAAGGCAAAAAAAAAACTGGGGTTTTTTTTGGCAATTTTCCAAATTTTGGCAAAATTTTGCTTTCTGACAAAAGTAGGAGTACTCAGAATTTGTTCTGTCTGTCGTCCTCCTTTGTCCTTCCTCTATCATTTGCAAAAGGCACGATGCCCAGGGTTTCATGAAGGTAAATTCTCAACTAAGGAAAAACGACATTGTTGAAAAAAAATAGTGGAATTATAGTAATCTTGTCTCTTCTCCCTGTTTTTATTTACGGGTTTGGAGGCAGAGCAAGGATGGCAGTTTCTTTAATGTTTAGGCTTTGCTGAAAACTGTATGTGCGTAGAAAGCGCTGGCTCTTCATTGACCGGGAATTAGAACTATGTATAGTTTTCCTTGCAAAATCAAAAGGGTGCTCATCGGTAACTCCATCCAGGCAGCTGTGAAGAGTAGACAAATAATATTAGATGCAGGATGTGAGGAGTAGTGTTTGTTGACAGCCACGTATTTGTCCTGGGATGCCCTCACAAAGAGGACAGGATACTGGAGCCTGCGTGTGAACATTTCAAATAACAGAGGAATGACAGCAAAGACATGAAAAAAGCAAGGGGGAGTTCATTAATGAATCGTGAAGTATTTGACACATGGAGGGGGATGAGTCTGTCTTAGATGTTTAAATTGTTACAAGAATATAACAATTATCTCTCTGTCCAGCTCTTAAAATACAGTGCAGTTCAAGTGCACACCAGCTGTTGGAGCAGATTGGAGAGTATGTGTTAGTATGCCGTGGGAATTTACAAGTCAAGGTGCGTATGCAACATTTATACTCAGCTTTTCAGGGAGGAGAGTGTGAAAGTACCCTGGAGTCTCTGAATTTTAACCCATGCAGTCCTCTATGCCTGAGTCCTTGGGTTAGACTATTTCCTGCCACTGAAGAGAGTGGCAGGCTCAAGTTTTAAACCAGGACCAATTCCATGGGCTTGTTCATGGGACAACCCTGATAATTCAGAGATGAAAGACTTCAACTTGGAAGTACTGAGTGACTTCAAAGAATCGTTTTAATCAATAGTGCTGCCCCTGTCTTTTAATGAAAATTTTTATGCATCAGTTTTCCTGTATGTAAAATGGCTGACAGGCACATCAGTCTACTTTCAGGACTCACTTTGAGTTGTAATAAGAAGATTATTACACAAATGATGGGTAGTATTATAACCTCATGACTCATTTTCTTCCTCAGGGGAAAGGAGACATGGTAACATACTGGCTTGAAGGTAAGAAAGCCCCTGCCACCCAGAAGACAATCACCAGCACTTCTGTGACTCTTCAAGACCCCAACAGAGCTTCGTTTAGTTTGATACCAGGTGTTCTTCCCTGTGATCCTCTCTCAAGTCCTGCTTACTAGCCACTCACTAATTCCACCATTCATCTTGCATTCAGTCTTTAGATCAACCTGCTGAACTAGAAAGTAAGAAAAGAGATAGTACGCCCCTTTGGCCCCGTGTATTAGCTCAGACTTTATTCACAGGTATCTCTCTCCCATCAGTGGCAGAAAAAATACAAAAAAGCTAAAAACTTATCTTGAGGAATTATACATGACTGTCCCACCAGCTACTAGGGCAGAAGGCAGCTCCCAGTGTTGCTTGTGGGTTTGGTTTTGCTGCGTATTTCCCTGCCAGCAGCCTCTATCACTTCAAAACGAGCTGGCTGGACATTCCAGCAGTTTACAACTGCTCCTACAGGAAAGACGGGGACAGTGTAGTGTTTCTATTTAGTGGCGTGATAAACCTTGTTGGTGTGATTGGTTTTCTGCCGTGAAAGGGAAAAATGAGATGTGTATTGTGTTAGAAAGCAAGGCCCATTGAAAGAGGAGGATGAAGCAGTGCAGTCATAGTGGATGCAAATCGAAAGGAGAATTTGTGCTCCTGATTCCATTTCATCCCCGTTGCCTGAAGCACAGAAAGAAGATTTAAGAAGACAGTAAGGGATATTTCCACAGAGTGAACACTTAGTGATACCTGCCATCTTGGTACGGAGATCTGAAAAATCTTGGAAGAGAAATGAAAGACATTGCACGCTGTTGTTAAACAGAAGAGCATCCATTACAGCTGCCCTTGACTTTGGCTGCTCTGGGATTTCTCTTAAAAACTGCTCTTAACATTAGCTTGTAGTTGCTTTTACCAAAGTGGTGGGGAACCTATGACTGCTGGCTAGCTCTCTGATTGTGAAATCAGGCAGCCCTCTGAGTCACTGTGTAATTTAGGACACAGTTTAGAAAAGGTCATTCCTGAGCAAGCATTTCCTGTAAAGAGAGACCTGTCACTACACGTGAAGTAATCTCTTGATGAGCATGTTTCTGTAAGCATTGCTGGTGTTGACTTTCTTTAAAGACAAAGCATATGTATGGTGGACCCTTTTATATTTTTTAGGGTTCTATTTATAGCAATAAATTACCTTTCAGGCCTAATTTTTTTTAAGAGTTTAGCCAGTCCAGTTGAACTGTCTAACAGAACTAGATATGTGAAATAGAGGAAGGAAGGAAACCAACAGTCACAGCAGTTCCACGATAATGTGAACTGCACTGGCCAAAACTAACTGTGAGGAGGTGAAAAGGAAGGACTATGAGTGAAATAGCACCATCCACCACTCCTTATTCTGCTCCCTTACCCTCCAGTCTGTCCCCAGTCATAGGTACAAGCATAAAAATATGCATGTAGATGCAATTTTTCTGGTATAAATTTTGTGTAGCTTAAACAAGCAGCTGACTAGTTGTCCATGTTCCCATGGAGCTAGCATAATTTTAATGCTGAATATGTGTTGTGTGATAGTAATAGAAGAGTCACACTACAGTCCTTCAGCTTCTGTGGGAAGTAAATGCAGTGGTAGTGTTAGATTTTTCAGAGATGCCAAACAGATGTAGAAAGGTAAATCTTTCTGAATTATGGAAGACTTATTTGAAATCCAGAGAAAAATATAGAACATTTGAAATTCTGTCTCAGAAGTCTGTGGGAATACTGCCACTTGAATGGGACCAGAATCTCAGCAAGGGACATACATCTAGTCACAGGAGATCCCAACTTAGAGTCCAGCCAAATTTTTTAACATTAAAATTTTTAACTGACTTCACTTTTTTTCTAAACTTAAAAGATTCCTTTCTCTATTTTTGAATTTCATATTAGTACATGGTACAGTACAGTTACCTTATTTGTAATCTTAGCAAAATAAAACTTTCAGTTATCCAGAGTCCAGAGATGTCCTTTAATACACCATTTCCTTTATCCAAATGGTACCTATTGTGAAACTCTCGGCTCTATTATTGTGCTGCATGATGTATAATACACTTTACAGTATTCTTTTAATGAGTATCATTTTTTACATTTTCATTAGAAAGATGTACATCATACGGTCTTCTATCAAATGTGAATGTGAAAGCATGTGCTTTGTTCTATGTTCATCTGCAGCAATACTTCCGTTTTAATGCTTCTGCTTTATTTTAGTGTTGTTCCTAGAATTAAAAACTTTAAAATTATTGTCTTCTGAGTTTAAAGTCTTCTAACTAAAACTGAGTGATAAGTGACCATCAGCAAGCTTGTTGGATTGACAGCTTTCACCACTGAAATGTCCTTGGGTAGTATTCAAATTCTGCTGCACACTTGGTGACTTCAAGAGGCTTAGTCTGGTGGTTATCTACAGAAGAGGTACAGCTTGAGGAACACCAGTGTCAGCCTGCCTCTCTGTTTTCTTATCTCTTGATCCTCTCCTCCAACACAGCATCTCCAGAATGAGAACTAGATTATTTTCTAAGAACTTCTGAATCTGTGGTATCTGTCCTGAGACTTCAAGCAGTAGTCCTTATTAATGTCAGTTTGTCTGATGAGCGTGATGCTATGACTGTTCTTCATCCTGAAGATAGAAGTACAGGGTAATGAATGTTATAGATGCAAATGCAAGTGTCCTCAGTCAACTGGCAAGTATTCAACATTTATCTCAGGCATTTTGACAGATGTAGTCAATGTCTACAGCCGTATTTCATTGTCAACTACCGAAGCAACAGGCAAGTTTCAGGAACACAAGCTCTATTTGGTTACACAGATTTTACTAGAAGTTAGATACAACACAGCAATCATTAGAGATTGTATGACACAGCAAATTCAGCAAAGGTGCTTGCAGCACAAAACCTGTGAGATGTGTTTTGCTTTTACCTCCTGGGGATGACATACTGCAGATATCATTGTTTTCTGTATTGTTGTGGCCACGCAGGCATATGTACATATTGTAACATATCTATAGAATATATATATTAGAGAGAGAATGATATATTTGTATATATGTAGAACATGTCTGGCTATAAATACAACTCTATAGGGAGAGGTTAGTGCAAACCAATATTCAGTATAAGGACATGAAATTATTGACGATTGTTGTCTCATGTTTGAATGCTTCAAGCATTTCAGCTTTTGAAGCCACCAAGGGAACACAGCATGGTGCTCCACAGAACTTCACATACAAGGGCGGGTGGTCTTTATAGCACTTGCAAACCAAACTGCTGTCCCATTTCACCACTTTCACCAATCAAAATCCTTGTGTAGGGCAGCTCTTGTGAGTGATGTTACTGCAAATTCAGATCTCCAGAGAGCCCTTATAGCTCCTGCCCAGGAAATGTAGCAAGGAAGCTTCTTGTGGATGACACTGTAGCTGCTGACTAAAGTCGTGATGAGTTTGGCAATGCAGGTAAGGTTATTTACCAATAACTGGTAAAGCTGAAGTATGATATCCAGCATGGTGCTTATCTGTGAGATGCTTTAAATCCGCGGAGATTCACATCCCCAATGTGGAGTTAGTCAGATAATCTAGCAAGTACTCTTTTCTAAAGTGGCACTCCCCACAGATAAATATGTGATGTGTCCCTCCTTTTCCAGAAGATTATGTCACTATCAGAAAATGGGAAAGCAATTTTAATAATAGAGCTGAAGAACTGATACGTACTTTGTAGATCACTTCAGTTCTTCACTCAGTGGCCATTCATTGTCTGTGGTCTTGCAAGATAATGAGGATACTAATACTGTATTCATGATGTGGTGATTTCATGGAAAGATTGTGCATTTTGATTATTATATATTGTAGCTGTATATACATACAGGTGAGGATGCAGGCAGGTACATTAAATAAATCACACAACGCAAAAATTGACTTATGAAAGTCTTTAATTAGATCCATAAACCTTCACTATATTGTTTCAGTTTGAATGTTGAAGAACAGATTGAATAACCACAATATTTAAAAAAATCCCAACAAGTAAAAAAAATGGTTAATGTATTTCCAGGTGTAAAACTCCTAGATTTTATTCAGACATTGGCATTGGAAAAAGACTGTGTTTTGCCACCAAAAAATTAATCTTTATCCCCTAGATTAGGTAGCAAACATCTTTTATTTAACTTGTTATCAACGTGTGCAGAGGATATTCAGTTCCATGGTTCTTTTTGTGTAAACAGAAAAGTTATCTGCTTCTTCCTACAGCTAATTAGTCTAACCCGAAAAATGAATTTGTTTAAACAAAAGTGGAACAAAATCGGGCGTTCTTTGCAAACAGCATGAGGGCATAGTGTGATTGTTGAGCCTGACTGTGCAGTCAGAGGATGCAGGATCTCTTGAAGATCTACGTCTGAAGAAGAGATTGGTATGAGCTTCCCCAGCACGTAGAACATCTCTCTCTTCCACCCCACTCAGACCCCCAAAAGTTATCAATAGCCCTTCCATCTGAATTGACCTCAATAGTAGGAGTCTTTGGTTTTTAAAGAGTGTCTTTCTGGGGCAGTCGTTTCAGACCAGTAAAAAGACAAGGCTATGAAAGATTATTCTGCTTTTTCTCCAGCTGGCTACCATCTGCTTTTCAGCTAATGAGCACTCTGTCTTCCTAATTTCTGTCTGAATTTTCCTCGACTTCACACCAGTCAGTGTAAAACATTGGATTGTGCATTACTACATTCTAAATTGGCATTCAAAGATAAAATCATTTGCAATCCAGTGTTCTCTCCAAAGAAACTAGAGGAAAATTCCCTCTCCTCCAAATTTAAAATTTGCTAAAATGCGCTTTCTCCTGTAGAGATATAAAACAACCCGTTAGAAATGTGAGAGAGTGGGTTTGTGTGGGAACCCTAATGACTGAGACCTTCCAAGGAGCATGCATGAGTCTGCATGACGTTATTTAGTCTCCCGCAGTATACTAACCACAGCCCTCTGGTGCAGACAGGGAAACAAGCTGTGCCACCTTCTCTATTTGTGCCTCATCTTCCCTCCACACTAGGTCTTAAGGGCATATGCATCCTTTTTGGAACTAATTTCTAGTGCTGGATTTAACCGTTTTCATGCAGTACTAAGTTTGACCTTGAAGCTCCACATTAAATTTTTACCGTTACAGCTCTGGGTATTTTGTCTTGGATTTCAATGGTGATGGAATTGGTAATTCCTAGCCATTGAATGCCAAATATCAAGCTACTCTAGTAGCATCCTTATGTTTATGAGTCTGCATAACTGCTAATGATAATCACTGCATTTCATAGTAAAATACAATGGCGTGCAAATAAGTGTTTTGATGAGATCTGAAAACTAACCAGCGTTCCTGGCAGCAGATCCTTACTACATACTGATCTTTTTCTGTAGCTCTTGCATCCTGCCTCCAGGCAGAAAAACACTTTCTGTCCCTACCTGAGGAGCCTGTTCAGGCTGAGCTGCCAAAGAGAAGCTACACATATGGAAGAATGCACTAAATATATTTCCTATGTGACCAGAATGTAACACAATTAATCTAACAAAGTAATGAAATACTGTCTTTGAAGCCTTTTTGGTCTCTTTTGCTTTCATGAATAATATCTCCTTTTCTGTTCTTGCATCACTAGAACAAAGTACAGAGCCAGATTTTCAAAGTATTTAACCCTTTTCCACTCACTAAGTAATGAAACTATAGGTTGAAAAAAATACTAGTACTGAATCTGTCAGAATTGACCAAGGGGTCAAGGCTTTTACCAATGGTTTGGGGAAATGCTGAATGCAAAACATTGGAAAACGGGAGTCTGCCGTTGGTAATGGAGCCAGGACTTCACAGGGGCTACAATGAACCAGTCCTGGGACATTTAAACTCTGTATGGCCTGTTGGAAGAAATGTGTGTCCTTAAAGAGCCACAATGGAGTTCTTTGAAAAATTATCTTCTCCTAAACTACGGAAGGAATTTTGGATTGCAATAGGCCTGAGACAGAAAATTTGGGAGGGGCTGTTGGAAAAACAGAGGGGTCCTCTGAGCAGATCTCAATATCTTGCTATGCTTGTGCATTCCATGACCTGCTTTTGCAAACATATTAAATGAATGTATACCTATGCACGGTGCAGTGTTTGTAAGTAAAAAGATTAAGCATGAACACTTCTCCATGCATCTGACAATAGGATAGTCAGCGCTAATCCTTGCAACCATTCTGTACAGAAAGTAAACCGTGATTTAAAAACCAACGATAGCTGGATCTCCTTGCCTGGTAAAGACATAACAGGGTCTGGAATTCCTCCACTGAGAGGACTGATAAACTAAAAGTAGTGCTTACTGACGAAAGTTTGCCAGGCAGCATTAAAAGTGAATTCTAGATCCGCTCTCTGTGTTGTTTCTAAACCCAGACATAAAAGGGCCCATAGTACCAGAGAAGTAACAAACCTGCCGACAGCCACCCCAGTAGGGATTGCATGTTCAGACTGGCTGCGGAGTACAAATGGGCTCAGCGTGAGCTGCTGGGCAGCTGATGCCCCATGCTGTGTGCTAAGAATGTGTCAGGAAAACTCCTCTAGTCTACATACTAGGAAACTCCTCTACAAGTTTTAATACCATTGATATTAGAAACTTACACAGAAACCTTCCAAGACTCAGAAAACCTCCCATGTCGTAACTGCGTTCTCTAGCAATATGGCTTTACTGGCAATGTGTTGAAATTCAAGTTTCCGAGTGCAGATTGTGCTCTGCATATAAATAGATCAGTCCCTAAGTGCTCATGGAAATCAGGCTGGAAGTGCCTTTGAGGCCTGACAGTCACCCGTCCCCTACCCATCGCTACAGCACCTTTAGTGTGAAACGTATTACACAGAGATGCAAAATCCCAGGCCTGTGCTGCAAGAACTGACAATTTAGTTGCGTGTTCTCAACACAACAGCTTACAAGGGATGGATGATGTAGGGTCAGATTCCACCACCCCAGTCCAGAGCAGGAGTTCACTCTGCAGTCTGGTGTGTACCGGGAGAAATGCTGAGAGGGCTGTCACTCTGCTAATTACAACATAATAAATAGCTACTGGAGCCAGTGACGTGGACAGGTTGGATGGGATGGGGAGGAACTGTCCGTGGAAGAGCACCAGGCTGCTGCAGAACGCAGATGAAGAATACAACACTGGTCCCGAGCGACATGCACCCTGCGCACACTCACCTCCCACTCCTCCGGTTCCAGGCAGAGAGGACCAGCTCCAGAGCTTTAGTGCTCCAGGGGGACAAACTGCACACGGATTAAAACTCCCAATTGTCTGTTAAAGGCTTTGCAATGTATGACTTGTATGACTGTAAAAACGCTATTCATGACAATAGAAAACTAAACACAGCAACACAAAATGGCCCTGGGTACGACTGATCTGTGTATTGCATTGTTTCTTAAAAGAAGGTAAACTCCATGGCAAATGCTATTCTAAAAATAAATTTTATATATCTTAGGAAGATTCTCTGAATGGCCAAATCACTGGTCTTCGTCAAACAGTAATATATGCTCTGCCGTCCATACCGTAGGAGTAAGCAATATGTGGCCATTGACTTCAATAGGACCAGGCGTTGACCCCACGAACCAAGCTCCACCACAACTGCATGTGTCGTTTGGGGGACAGCACTGAGGAGAGAAGTGGGATTTTGACCTAGAGGTTTTTTAAGGGTAGCAAGGGCAGGAAGAAGCCCTCATCTCCAAGTCATGGCTTGGAATCACACCCCAAGCCCTGGTATCCTGAAGACAAATTCAGAGCCAGGACTAGAAACTGCCTCTGAAAAGCAACGTGATTATTCCAGCTTTTTTCCCCAAGGATTAGCACTGGTCCTACAAGTTCTAGTGGCCATCAGAAGAGACCACATGAGCTGAATTAAAATAAAGCCCCAGTAATTCTCTGGCCTGGGCGTGGAATCTGCATAAAAAGCTTGAAGCTGCTGTCATGCTGTCTTTCATCAAATAAGCAGTAGATTTATACTGGCAAAACTATAGTGTATGAAGAAAGCTCATGTTATTCAAAACAAAACAAAACAAAACAAAACAAAAAAACCCCTTTCACTTTTATATGGACAAATTCTTATTTTAAAATGGCCAAATTCATCCACTTCCATTTCACTCTCTGCTTAACTCGCAGAAAAGAAAGAAAAAATCAGAGATTTCAGAGGCAGTACTAACATATTTAACTTCAAATTCCCACATATTCTCAAATTTCCACATGCTCAATAATAAACTTTAGTGGATTATGGTGGATTAGCCCAGAAATATTGCTTAAACTTGTATTTTGTTATGAAATCTTATGTCAGCTAAATGAAGAGAGGATGGACATTGCCTATAAATATCATCTTTTAAACATACATTTTTTATATCTCTTTCTATATTGTGGGAAATTTCCACTCCCATTACACTTTGCTTTAATACAAACATTCTCTTGTTTCTACACTGAGAATGGAATACAGCACATCACTCAGATCTGCGTGGCTGCATCTCAAGTCATATATTCACCATTCCATTTGTCTCCAGAGTTTGCTGTCTTGCCTTGCAAAACCCCATATAACTTTTGAGAGAGAACATCTAATCCTAGACAAAATGGAAAAAACTTGACCTCTTCCTATATATATTTGCAGAACTGTGCAAATCTAGGTTCCCAGCGGACTGAAGCGTTGCTCTCTTATGCAAGGCAAGCAATTGCTCACAACCCCAGCAAAGGCAGTATGCGGCTACCTACTAGCCTGCTTTCTCATGGTGGGTCTGATCTTCAGGGATGCTGAGCACCCGTGGATGGGGGCACGCTGAGACCCTGCTTCCTTTGGGAACAGAAAGCAATGAAAGACCCCATTCGTCACCACGTACATCGGCAGTATTTTAGCTGTTGGCTTCAGAAGTCATGAAATAAGGCTTCCCAGTGCCATCAAAGAGCCACTCTGTACATTGCAGAATAAGGTCCTGCAGTGACTAAGCCTGCAGGACACAATCTGCCTGACAACAACAGAATGCTTTTATGTGGCAGTGGGAGTTGAACGTGTCAGGGAGAGGGTCTGTTTTTGTGGAATTCCTTTGCTCAGAGATAAAAGTTGGGCTGTACAGGGCGTGTGTGTTTGTTTCTTCCCACGGTACCGCTGCGTGCCACAGCAACAAACCTGCCTGTAGCCACCTACTGGGATGTTTTACCTGACTCAAACTGGCTACTATTTTTTTAATTTCTCCTAATGGCATCCTGATGCACCACCAAAATCTGACGACAGTCTTGTTTGGTCTGAAAGAAACCAAACTATCTTATGTAAAAAATTATATTTCCTCCTTTTGGAAACCTCTTCAGAGGCTGGCTGCCTGTAATGACTGGACGTAAGTTTCCAAACAAACAAACTAGTGGGTACATAAAGTTTCCATTCACTTCCCAAACAATTCCATGGGCAGCAAGGAATGGCTCATTTCAGTGGAAAATTCCTTGCTACTTTCTACACATCTCAGGTTGCTACAAAAGAAGGGCTTTTTTTCTTCTTTCCTACCCTGGTAATTCAATACATTTATCTGGTACAATTTATGGTTGACAAAAAACAGCTAAGTAAGAACAGTCATTAAGAATTCCATCACAGAGAAACTTTTTAGAGTTGTGAGAGTTTAGTTACAGGTGCTGGGATGTTGTGAGATGCTAGAAAATTACCCTCTGCTTTTAGTAACCATTACCTTAAGACCTTGACCCTTAGAGCAGCTGCTTAGCGTGCACACCGTATTATACCACGTCTCTATTACCTACATCGTGGAGAACAGATAAGATTTTACACACAGCCTGGAACACGCAACTCGCTGTTGAACAGAATAGCCAGGATTTGCATTTCTGCATGTAAACTGGAGGTTCAGATTTTGAATAGTTAACCCTTGTTACTCACTTCGTATTTGTCTTGCTACATACCTGTAGGCTGTGAACAAAGACATCTGGCAGCCAGGTCCCCTGTTCCCTCCCCCCAGCAGAGCATGGCTTTGAGACCCCTGAGTGGACTGTAACCATTTATCACCCACAGAGAAACACCTGGCATTTTAGAAAAGGCACACAAAAGTGAGATTTTCAGAAGACTCAGATCCAGCTCTGAACACAACCCATAGAAGTCTATTCCCTAAACTACTTTAGAGGTACTGAAACAGTTTTAAGACCTGAGTCCACTGACATCTGCTCCTCGTCTCTGCAGGAACTGTGTCATGATCATGTTGTAATCTCCTTGTCAAATACACCAATAAAATCCAGAAGTGTTAGAAACATTCCAGTGAACGCAATACCAGTGGGGAATAAAGCTAAAACCTGTACCTTGCATGCAATTGATGATGGATTAGCCTTTGAGAACTCCCCTGAGCCTATCTGGCTCCTAACATACTTTCAGAAGAGCCCACAGGGTCAGCACAAGGATTCCTTGAAGCACAGGAAAATAAAATCCTGCCAGGAAGAAGAAGGAAGAGAGACAAATCACTTCTACACTCCCTAACATCAGCCAGCTCTTGGAGTGCACACTGACATCTCTCAATCCCTCCCAAAACGAAGTGACACTATCGCCAAGACCTATTCAGCCATGGAGCACCACATTCTTTCCTACAGACAGCTCCAGAGTTTTGATTCAGCTCTTGATCTCAGCTGTCAGCCACTGCTGCCCTCCTGCCAATGTGTCCACGGGCTTGGGTGCAATAGGCAGCAGGAAAACAAAAGGGAGGGAAAGAGTGAAAATAAATCTAAAATGTAATTTCTTTTTTCCAAAATGAAGAATTGAATTCTTTAACCTTTAAACATGCTTGTTTACTTACAGAAAGAGTATTTCAGGCACAAAAGGTTTGAGTATCAGTCACATACCAGGTTAAATTGTAATAGTATCAGGATTGTCCCATGCAGTGCAGTCAGCTATATTATCCCCTATCAAGAAGTTGAAGTTGCAGTTTTTGTATACATACATATATATAAAGTATGCACCTTTCACACTATGGTCTCCTGGTCTGAGTTGACTCCAGTAGGGTTTATGTAACAACAGTATCTGTCATAAGGGCTGTTCTCCTTGTAAGAGCAGACAATGATACTGTCTTTAGGGGCAACAAAAATGTTGTCTTCAATGTCAGGGCAAGCAGGGCTGTCCCTGGTGGGAGAAGAGCTCTTCTTCTCCAAGGCACTGTACACGGAGCCATCTCCCACGAACACATTCCCCGGCATCTCTGGGTAACAGGTCTCCAGGTATCTCAACATCTCCTCCTGCTCCACCTTTCTGATGAGGCTCTTGCATTCTCCCATGGTGGTGGTGGTGGTGGTGGTGCAGATGGACACAGAGTCCTCACCCCGCAGCACTCTCCTGTCCTTCTGGTATGCTTTCTTGGCCAACTCATCGCAACTCCCTTTGCCAGACTCCAGATCCGAGGGGGTCCCCAGCAGCTCCATGACATCTCGGTCCTTGACTTGCTTGCAGCATGGACATTTGTTCTTGGGCCATTTGGTGCAGCCATCGGTCTTTCTGGTGAGGGCGATGGCGGCGATGCCTGGCAGGCAGATGGCCGGCCCAATGGCCAGCAGCGGGATGTCCCCCAAAGTCTCTCCCTTGATGCCGGACACGGTGAACATGAAGCCGAACACCAGGAAGACGCTGACCAAAGCCACCACCAGCCCCGTCCGGGGGTTGATGTCGTCGGGTCTCATGGTCCGCACCATCCTGCTGGCGTGCAAGGGACCGCTCTCCTTCACGGAAGCAGCCCCTCGGGGCAGGGGGCTGATGCTCCCCGGCGAGTGCCTGAAGTTTCCTCGGGCACCGAAGCGCAAAAAGCCCCCGACGGCCGGCACCGCTCGGCGCTTCCCCCGGCCGGGGCCGCAGCCGGAGGGCGGGACGGGTCCGGGTGCGGGTCCGGGTGCGGGGACGGGTCCGTCCTGCCTCCTCCCTCCCCCGAGCCGCTCTGAGCCGCGCTCCGCCGAGCGCTCGGGCTAAGGCGGCAGCGGCCCCCCCGCCGGCAGCCGGCAAGAGGCGGGTTGGGGGGTGTGTGTGGGGGGGAGACCCAGGCGGTATCTAGCAGCCGGCGGGCGGGCAGCAAGCGGCCGCAAGGGACATGTGCCCTTCCTCCTCCTTCTCCTCCTCCTCCTCCTCGCCCAGCCCCGCCGGAGCCCCGCAGCAGCCGTGAGTACGTGCACCGCCCCCGGGTGCCGCCGGGTAGGGGGGAAGCTTTTAAGAGGGCGGGATGGGGAGGCTCGGGGGGGCGGGGGGGTGTTCCCCCCCCACTTGATGGCCACCGCGGGTCCGCGGGCAGCTGCCGCCACCCCGGCCGGGGGACCGGGTCCCGACAGGCGTCCTTCCCCGGGGGGCACCGGCCCCGGCTTGGGAAAGCCGGGTCTGCGCTCCCTCTGCACGGGCCCCCCCTGCCCTCAAAGCCCCTGCTTTCGTGGGGCTGGGATTTGCGGAGTTAATCCTCCTCCGGGCAGAGAGCAGTCCTGCCCCAGGCTCCACTTTCCCGAGTCGGGTGCCAGCGGAGAGCAAGGCTTTGGGAGATGCTGTGCTGCCGCCGAATTTCATCCCGCAGTCGGCCCCGGGACATAAAACCTCTCCCGGTCTTACCCCTCCCCGAGACCCCAGGAATGAATCTGGCTGTTGGGATGCACCTCGCAGGTTCTCCCGTGGTGTCTGAGGCCCACCATAAACCGGCTGTGATGGTGAGGTTCAGTCTCTATGCCTTAATACACGCAAGTGATAACCCCACCATCTGAATGACTGTAGGAAAGGATCTGAAACGTGTGGGAATGTGGAAAGGCAGGAGGAGGTTTACAAGCAGCAGCATTTTCAGGCAGGTTGCTTCAACATTTGACGTGCCACTGACATACAGGAGCTTTCACCTGTGGCAGAGATACTGGGAGGTAAAAAGGAGTGATATCAGAAAGTGCCCAACAGAATTAAGACAATAAAAAAGGACAATCTGAAGTGAATTGTGAAACCATGGTTTCTTTAAGTTTTCCGATTAGCATGATTCCTTTTCCTCATCCTGGAGATTTGGAAAGCTCAGAGAAGCCATTTTAGAAAAACCCAAACGCCCCTCATCTTTCAGCCATGAAAAGTCCTGGGTTTTATTCACCCCCCCGACAGTACAAGATGAACACAGCACATTTATGTTGTAGACTTCCAAGTTGCCTTGCAGAGAGCAAGACCAAGAATATTCTCTCATGTACTGGGCACAAATCCTGCCTTACAGCACACTTTCTTCATAAAGGGGGTGTCAAGCGATGGCCTGTGCTGTCTTAATTTGAAGGAAGAGTAAGTGTGGGAGGAGAAGTATGCATACTGGGGAGAGGTGTTTAAGTCGGTGCAATGACCTGGTTTTCAGATTAAAAGTTTGTAATGGACCACGATCATCATTTGAACTTGTCCTCCAGAAAGTTGTTGTCATGGTTTCAGCTGGGATGGAGTTAACTTTCTTGCTGGCAGCTGGTGTGGGGCTACGTTTTGGATTCAGGATGAGAGTGGCGCTGAAGTTACACTGATGTGTTTGGTTGTTGCTAAGCTGTCCAGGCCTTTTCTGCTCCTCACATCACCCCACCAGCAAGCAGGCTGGGGGTGCACAAGAAGTTCGGAGGGGACACAGCTGGGACAGCTGACCCCAACTGACCCAAATGATATTCCACACCATATGACGTCATGCTCAGTATATAAACCTGGGGGAAGAAGAAGGAAGGGGAGGGACGTTCAGAGTGATGGCGTTTGTCTTCCCCAGTAACCATTATGTGTGATGGAGCCCCGTTTTCCTGGAGATGGCTGAGCACCTGCCTGCTAATGGTTTTCTTCAATTGGAAGAGCTTTTTACTCTTTGATTCTCTCCCCCATCCCAACTCAGTGGAGTGTGCGAGCGACTGGGGTTAAGCCACAACAGTTGTCCAGTAAAATCCACATTGAGCCTCTCACCTGTTGTTGAGTGGGCTGAAACAGGAATAATTTGGACTCTGTTAGGAATACCCTCCATCTTAAAAATCAAAATCTTCCAGATAGATTTCAGCACAAGTTAACTACTGCTTTTGTCAATGTGCAGGATTTAGCAGGGTGAGCAATGACTTGTAGCTTCTCGGCTTGTATTTTTTGGAGTGAGAATTTGCGGCTTGTTTCCATCTGCTGTTATTCAGATACACAGGTTTTATGTCCTCACATTAGAATGAATAATGGCTTTTTTACCCCTCTGCTATGTTCTGGATGAAGGGAAATTACTAACCTTCAGCCAGTCTGTCCCACATAGCTAAAATGTTGTAAAGGATATGTTATGAGCAGGGTTATGTTGGTAAATAGTGCCATGAAACTCACCGTTCCTGTTCCCTGACCTTCCTTCACCTCCCCTCCTACATTTGAATAGTCTTTGAGATTTCCTCTTGGGTTGGAAATTGGACTTTTGCTAAAAAACAAATGATGTTGCTTGGGAATAGCAATTAGCTGTAGCTGTATGTATCAGCAGTCCTTCAGAGAAAGGAAAACTCCATCAGTGGATGTCACGGAAATGTAAATATCATTAGTGGCATCAGTGGAGGGGAAAAATACTGTAAGAGCTGCAGTACATGTCAGAAGACCTAACAGGAATAAAAATGGCCCTTCAAATTTAAGTGACAGGGTTACTGAGATGGAAAAAGAACATCTACTTTGGAACGGAAAGCTGTTACTGGGCACAAAAATACTTATAGAAAATGTCAGGACAAAGGTGGAACTAAATGCATCCAATTTGTCCCTTTGTGAGTGGTTTCCAAGACTAACAGTATGAAGATTGTATGCTTCCAGGGAGAGGGGAAACCAATGACCCTGTTCCAGGGAAGCATCCTACAATTGTTAAAATTGTCTTTCCGAGATAGAAATCAAGAGATCAGCAAGTATCCACTTACACAATTGAGCAACAATGCAAATAGTTGAATTTTTTATCATGTTCATAAGTAGAGAAAAAAAAATTACTCCTTTGAGGTAAAGCATGTTTCCCTTGTGGTGCCTCACACAAAAGGTTTGGATTAGCTAGCACAATGACTGAAAATCCAGAGTATTAATTGAACAGATGATGATGGTGATTAACAACTTTTTATTGCTATTAACCATAATTTAGACTGTTCACTCAAAGCAAAATTGGAGCTGAATTTAGGGGGAAAAAAAGTGTTCTACACTGTGATTTTGTCTGCTCTTTTAGGACTGGTTTAATTGGATTAATCTCTGGAAGAGACTTTTGGGGAGATCTAGGATTCATTAAGAGAAGGCTGTGAATGGACATCCCTTACCAGGGCAGGCAGAATGCAGATACTGGAGGTGTGTCATATGTCATGCATAAATAGGGATTGTTACATGGTAAGCCGGTTAAATGTTAAACTGGACTGGGACACTAATTTCAGCTTGCTCACCATGCGTTTCCCCTATATACTCAGTTAAATACAAAACCCTTCTCCTGTCCCACATAACAGTTTAGTGGAACTGATAATTGGGTAGGGTATGTAATCCTCTCACTGTTTGAAATTCGTAACTGAAAGTAATGGCTACTGTTGGTACAATATGTAAGCATTACTGAGGTTGAAAGCTGCTACACAGCTGTCACCTACATCAGCTCCTTATGGCCGTGGCCTGGAGGCTGGAAAACTGCAAATTAGAGCTGACTTCAAGTTGAAAATAAAGATTTAAAATAAAGACCTAATTCAAAGTGCAGTGACTATTGTAGCGTTAGCCATGGTAAATATCACGGGTGCCCAAAATTCCTCAGCCCCCTTCTTTGTCTTCTTGATTCATCAAATGTAAAAATAAATAAGTTTGAATGTCTTTGAATGATCAAAACACTGTTGAGCATTAGCTAGGAAGGTGGGAACTTTATCATGTCAAAGATCTGAGACCCTTTCAGCAGCCCTGGTCTCAAGGAGTGGTCTGAGCCCAGTGCATCTATGCAGGAACAATTCATCCTTACAAAAGGGTCGGATCCCTCAGATAGGGGTGACCCCATCTTCTTTTTTATCTCCACTACTTGTAGCACTTGCCACCTCAACAATGTCCTCTAGCCTGTATTTGCTGACCAGTTGTATTGATGCTAAAATATCAAGAATCAGCCAGCTTGGGTTCTTAGTGTTTCAACTTGATGTAATGTTTTAGCTCAATGGCAGGCTCTTTCCTAATTGCCATAGAGCAACTAAAACCGCTATCTAGATAAACAACTTTTGACGTGCTACATCATTTCTGTTTTTATGTAGGTTGGATAGTACAGATTAAAAAAGAATGGAGCAAGATGGATGTGGTGAAAAGGGTACCAGTTGAGTGACACTTAGATAAATTTTCCTGGCATTTCTTGCTTAAACCCTTCTCTGAACCTTTTGTTTTGCAAATCTGATTGTCCACTTCAGTCTTTGTGTAAAGGCAAAGCCTTTCTCTGACCAGGCAGTACTGTAAAACCCATGGGAAAGTGTGTGTAGCACATTTTTTAGCATCCTAAAGGGAAACAGATCTGGGAGGTTGAGTTTCAAATTAATATGTTACAACGGAGAGCTGGCCTCAATGTCCATACCAAGACTCCACAAGTCCTTAGTAACATCACTGGTAAAATTAGACTCTCCTTTCCACCTTCAAAGCTCTGTGGCAATGCTAAAACTTGGCTCAACTTGATACTCCTTCCGAGTGTGGGATCATTTCAGTTCTACCTATAATTTGGGCATGAAACACAGGACTTGTTTTGCTGACAAGTTCTGTGTGGGTTGGGATGCTCAAGTTTCAAACTTTTACAGCAATGGTCTTGTGCACACATTTGAGCTACTTCATTAGCTTGAGTAGACAAACTACTCTCATTCTACTGAGGTCACTGGCACTTCAGACCTGCTCAAGAGCTGCTTCACAAAGTCCTTCCAGTTTGCTATCTATAGCAAGTACTCCTTGATGAAGGTGGGTGCTGATGCCACATCCGTCTCCAAGCCTTCTTTAATGTTGTTTTTTCTTGGCCACATCCGTGAAAGAAAATACGTGCTAATTTCTTTGTGCTGTGCAAACGTGTGCTGTGATCGTCATACACCTCAATTTACAGATTTATTTTTTTTCCCCCATTTGAGAAAGCTTATCATTCACCCAGGTCCACACACCAAAATTACCTTATTTGTATTTCTGAGGAAGTCTGTCTAGCCAGACCCTATAACTTTTCCATCCTTTCTAACTGCTCTCAAAGCCCCAGGCAGTTCTCTGTCTTTTCATGTCCTCAACCACAAGAAGTTCACCTGAGGGAAGATTTTTGGACCCTGACTATTCACTAATGCCCCTTGGTCTTCACAGACAATCATTTGTGCTTGACTAATGCTTGCTGTCCGATTGGCCATAGGTCAGATGTGGAAGGACTCTGCTGATGAGAGAGCCCGATCAAGAAACAAGTGGCAAAGGGAAGTAGCAGATGCCTGAAGGGCTGGTGCTTTGCCACCGAGCCATCATCCCAGGAGCAGGATTCAGAAACCCTGGTAATATGTCATGCCTCAGTCTTGAGGTCACCTCAGGGACTTCAGCAGGGTTGCTGTGGAACAGGTACAGGCTGTTGTATGAGTCACAACATTAGACAGTAAATTTGCACCATAGGAGCAAAACCCTGCCCATATAATTCAACAGGAACTTTGTCTATCTGCATCATTCTGCCTGACGTGCTTTTTCCCTTTAGGATGTTCTGGTTAAATATACTTTATTTCTTCTATGTAGAAGTGCTCAGACAAAAGATGCAATAATTTCAGGGGAGTCAGCCACAAGTACTGTGTGTTATGCATAATGGTGAATAATAGGAATCTTGTTTTGTCCCAAAGAACACAGCAAACGGAAGCCCACACTTCTTGAAAGGGGTGTCTAATTGGAGTCTCTCATCTGTGGAGAGAGAGAGGGAAAATAACCCATGTCAGGTTGTCTTGACCTAACTCTACAGAAGAAGCTAATGATTTTTGTTGTGCTCTAACACCTTTAAAAGAGTTTTAAGCATAATTGTGTAGAAATGACCGCATATTAGGGCACTTAAGATGACATTCTCCCTGGAAGCTTGCTGACATGCTTCCTTTCTGTTTAGGAGAAGTTAGTCAAAAACTAAGGGAACTAATCAAAAGGGTATGAGCAATTCATGTTACTTGCAGGCTCTGGAAGGCTGGAACTTCCCAAGCCAACTAAACTTGAAGCAAATGAAAATGGGGATGGTTATCATAAAATCCTAAGTCTATAGCTCATTTAAACAATGCAAATATCTCTTTTTAAAAAATCATCCCATGCTGTGAATGTGAAAGACACAGTGAAACCTTTTCCATAGCAGTCCTGATTGCCTGTCCTCTGATTACTTTGTGCCACGTCTACATCTTTGCCAAGATGTAGCAGCTAATCCTGAAAACCATTACCAGGCATATGAATGACAAGAAAATAATCAGGAGCAGTCAGCATGGATTCATGAAGGGGAAGTCATGCATGACCAACCCGATAACCCTCTACAATGAAATGACTGGCTGGTTAGGTGAGGGGAGAGCAGTGGATGTTGTCTCTCTGGACTTCAGTAAGGCCTTTGACACTATCTCCCATAAGATCCTTGTAGACAAGCTTGGATGAGCAGACAGTGAGGTGAATGGGCAGGCTGAAAGGGTGGTGATCAGCAGCACAACATCTAGTTGTATGCTAGTGACTAGCAGTGTACCCCAGGGGTCAATACTGGATCCTTCAACATCCTCATTAATGATCTAGGTGATGAGGCAGAGGACACCCCCACAAATTTTGCAGATGACACAAAACTAGGAGGAGTGGCTGATAACAGAGGATCATGCTGCCATACAAAAGGACCTTGACAGGCTGGATAAATGGGCTGACAGGAACCTGATGAAATTCAACAAGGGGAAATACAAAGTCCTGCACCTGGGCAGGAACAACCCTAGACACCAATATATGCTGGATAGTCGCCTGGCAGAACAGGACCTGGGGGTCCTGGCGGACACCAAGTTGAACATGAGCCAGCAGTGTGATGAAGAAGGCAAATGGTATCCTGGGCTGCATTAGGAGGAGTGATGCCAGACAGTTGAGGGAGGTGATCTTTCCCCTCTACACAGAGCTGGTGAGGCCACACCTGGAGTATTGTGTCCGGTTCTGGGCTCCTCAGTACAGTAAAGTCATGGAGCTACTGGAGAGATTCCGTTGAAGGGTCATTAAGATGATCCAGGGACTGGAGCAGCTCTCCTATGAGGAAAGGCTGAGAGAGCTGGGACTGCTCAGCCTGGAGAAGAGGAGGCTCAGGGGGATCTCATCCATGTATATAAATGCCTGCAGGGAGGGCTCAAAGAGGACAGAGCAAGGCTCTTTCCAGTGGTGCCCAGTGACGGGACCAGAGGTAATGGGCACAAACTGAAACACAGGAGGTTCCCTCTGAAGTTCAGGAAACACTTTTTCACTGTGAGGGTGCCTGAGCATTGGCACAGGTTGCCCAGAAAGATGGTGGAGTCTCCATCCTTGGAGATACTCAAAAGCTGTCTGGACATGATCCTCAGCAAACTGCTGTAGGTGACCCTGCTTGAGCAGGGGAGTTGGACCAGATGACCTCCAGAGGTCCCTTCCAGCTTGCACCACTCTGTGATTCTGTTATGTCAGAGAAAATGGCGGATGAGTGTGAGCGTGTGTGTGTGCACAGGATGAGCAGCCCCTCGCCACTCTGTGCAGGGGCACTGGGTGGAGGAGAAGGGCAAGCCATGTTTTGCTGGAGAAAGGGATGCAAGCAGCTCTCTTTGAAAGGGGTGAAACCTGCTTGATGCACCAGGAGCTGTCTGGGGGGAGGAGTGCAATGTGACACAAGGCACAGGGCAGCTGTGTCCCTGAATAACGTGAAATCTGTTTGTGAAATCTGTTTGGTTTTTTTTTTCAGGAGGCAGCCTGTCTGATCCCTGTCAAATGCCGACGGCTTCCCTCCCCCGTCTGCTCCACTGGGACAGTCTGCCATCACATGGCTGGAGGCACCAGAGCTGCTTGCTGCAGTCCCATGGTGGCTCCCCTGCTCTCAGGCACATCCCTGGCAGCTGCCCTTCCCGCTGCCTTTGGGGGAAACCTGCCGCTTCACCCGCCGCAGCCCCGACAGCCAAGTGTCTCAGAGGGGTTTCCTCCAGCAGCTGCTCCAGAGGCTCCTCAGGAGACATGTCTTGCCTCATCCCAGCTGGCTGCTGGTGGTGGCCACTGTGAAGAGCTTTCAGGCCTTCTCTGAAGTCCCAGGGGAGAGTGACGTGCTATGAGACAGGTATCTGTCAGCTCCACCGTCCCAGGGAGTGATACCCAGAGCCGGCAGTCAGGGCAGCCGGGGATCACACCAACAGCGTGCACGTGTTGCGCAATTCCCCTTCTCACGTTCGGACTTCAGGTGCACCAGAAACCAAGGTAGGGAGTGACAAGTCTGTCCAGGCTTCCCTCCCACACTGTGAGCTGCTGGAGACGGCCTGCAGAAGAAAGGCTGTTCGAGTTTGTGCCCACAGGTACCAGCCATGAGGATTTTTGGGGGAAGGAGGGGAGGAAATGGTTTTTAGGAAGATGTTGCTGTTCTCCTCTGTGGATAATGCACCAAAGGGGTGGAAATGGGTAGTAGCGGTAAGGTCTCTGTGGTGGACTGGATTAAAATCAGGAGATGGTCTGTTGTCCGAAGGAAAATGCCTGCGCATCACCATGGCCCCTGCATGGCACCGGCTGTCTAAAATTCAAGAGCTGACTGGTACAGGCACCACTTATAAAAGCCCTCATTGCCTTAATGGTGGCTAAACGTGTACCTGATTGACCTTAGTGCCCTACCGACAACATGGGCAGTTATGGGGGCAGCTTCACAGGTTGTAATATTTCCTGTCCATGGACTCGCTGCCTTTTCCTGAAGCTGCACCCACAGTATCCATTAACTAACTAAGCCATCGCAGATGTTGAGATGATGATGACCATGAGTCAGTCCCTGCTTTGTGTCAGGGAGCGGTGTTTAAAGATAGGGTTACATGTTCATTGTGCTGGGGGCGCAGCTGCGTGAGCTGTGTGAATGCTTTAGGCATAAAATACATTATAGTGTTTACTAGGTGAGGAGATGTGTAACCACAAAGGGTGAAGGATGGTGATGGGGGACAACTTTGACAGTGTTATGCACCTTTCAGTGTAATAGGCTGTTCTTGTATTTCAAAGGCATTCGGTGCGGGGGGGTGGTGGTGGTGGTGTTAAAGTTTTTATTGCTGTACACTTGGACTGATTGCAACACTTAGAGCTGGTAAAAACCTTGGATGCTAATATCAGCGGATATCAAATGGCTCCTGATTGCAAGCGTGGGTGTAAATACACTGCTAATTCACTCCCTTTCTCTAGAACAGACCTGTGTCTCTGAAGAAACAGGGAAGGATGCTGTAAAAACAGCTACATATGTTGTGGAGGAGGCGCGGAGCACAGGAAGGTCTCCAGCCAGCCCCCGGGAGAGAGGAGTTGGTGCAAACCAAGAGCACAGGCTCGAAACATCCAGACCTGTCCTCCTGCACGCTGCCTGAGGTGGGGCAGCCCGGACCACCCGGGGCAGCTCCCTTTGGACAAGGACGTTGCTTACCGTCTCCCACGGATGGACTTAACCTTGCTGCTGGGTTTGGAGGGCACCAATATTTGCCCAGGGGGTTTACTATTGCTGGCCCTTCCCAGCCCATGAGAAGCCACCTGCTGGTGAGGCCCCATCTCTACAGCATCAGGCATGAGGCGCTGTATTTCCTCCACCGAGGGACGTCCAGGCTACAAAGAAGGTGCCTGGGCCACGTGGCAGGCTCCTTTCTTGCTCTGCAGGCTGCTACGAGGTATTGTGCAATACGTCTCTGCCAAATTTTTTATTTCACTTCCACCAAAGAATACATCTTACACTGGCGTGGTGGTAGGGGAGGCCCAGTAACACAAGTTTTATAACAGGCTTTTTTCTCCCCACTGCAAAGTACTGGCCTTTTCTGCAGACTCTGTTGGTGTTTTGGGCCCCCGGTCCTCCACACGTGCGGGCACTGTCTCTTGGGCTGGGCTTTCACATCCGCACTCCCAGAAGCCCTGGTAGAGCAGGACAGCTGTCAGACGCCTGTCCCCAAGACCTGCTGGTGAAGATGCTGCTAAAGGAGGAGCCGATGTGTCCCCCCCTTCCCCGCCTGCCGCACCGCAGGCAGATGGGCACGGCTTGTGCAGTGTCACTGGCCCAGGGTAAGCACCCTTAGCTATCCTTGGGCTTCCAGCTGATCCCAAATCCCCACTTCCCAAGACTCGTTTTCATTTCCCATTCAGGAAGCAACCTTCAGTTGAAGCTGTGGGATGTGGGCAGCAAAGACTTCTCGTCTAGACAGATGGCTCATCCCAGGCACAGACGCTTGGCTTGGACACCCCCTCAACCCACCTCCCTACGGAGAGCGAGCGCAGGTCAGTCTGGGACCCTCATCTGCTGCCCTCACGGTCTCTGAAAAGGAGCAACCAGCCATCGGTGTAAGTACCTTGTGCTTTGACAGGAAGCTGCAATGTGGCGAGATGAGTAATTAATTAGCCTCGTGCTGCCACAAGCATTTCCAGTCCCAGATGACAACAGACTAATTAAGAACCTCCCTGTGGTGTCTATTTTAGATAACCATTTACTTTGGTACAAATTAACAAAGGCTTTTCTAATGGTTTATTTCACAGGCGACTCATTAGATGAATTTATGGGGCACATAGCAGGAACTTGAATAGACATTCTGAGTTCCTAGCCACCAAAAGCCCAGACAATTTTTGCTGAAGAGTGCTCTAATTTTATCAAGGCAAAACACTTGCTTCCTTCTGATTTTTTGTGTCATGTCATTTGTTCTCAGATTTTACCTTCGCCCAAGTCCAGACGCTTTGAAAACTGAAGGTGACCTTGTAAGTGCTGGTTCTTAGGAACAGATTAATGTTGCAGCACCCTCGTATGTGATTTGTCCAGCAGAGTCCTTTGGGGTGCTTGCAGAACGAGCACCGTGAGTGCTGAGTGCACCCTGTTATCGGTGTCATCTGTTTTGGCATCTCAGTGGAGGTCGAGGAGCCAAACTTCATGCTACCCCTGTGATCCCTGCATCTGTGACCATGGGAAACAGTGATGCATGTGCAGCTCCAGGGGTTTCGCAGGATCCCTCACAAAGCCTAAGAGAATCAGAAAAGGGCCCTGCGTCCCTCAAATGGCAGGCAGGAGCGCCCTTCCTTTGCACATGAGCTTTCAAACGCTAAGCTTGACCCTGCCTAACAACTGCACAAACAGTTTGTCTTTAGGGTGCTGCAGGAGTCTTAGATGTAGTCTGGACCAGAGCAGGGATGTGGGTTGGCAGTGAACCCAGAAGCAACTTGGTTATCTCTGCTCCAGGATCTCTCCTAATGGGAAAACACGCGCAGGAAGATTTTTACCTTCCTTTCCTGCCTCTGCACTGCCACACGTTTGCAAAGTATAGCTGTGAGGGTGAAATATTTAAGCTTGACCCCAAATCAGGAGTGAGCGGGTGACAACAAAGACGGCAGACTGTACCTTTTGTAGCAAGGGATTGCGCAGCTTGGGAAGGGAATCCGGGTTTTGGACAGGAGAGGAGAGTGAAGAACGTGAGCTGGAAGATCTCGGTGGGGGAATAGGGCAGCACCACAGCAGCAGCAAAATCCTCTCTGTGGCTTTCAGCAGGGTACATACAGCTCTCCAGGCGACTGAGATCGGGTACTTCATCAGCACTCAGAATTAATTGGGAAGGTCTCTTTGAAATGAATGTTTGAGCATCTAATATATTTTCTTTTTCCTCTGTGGGGATACTAGCCAGTTCCCTGTTTTCAAATACCGTAGAAACTTAGCTTAAAGCCTCAGAGATTAATTTTTCTTCCACATTTCATTGAAATTGGATTGTGGTTTTGCATACAGAACAATTTCGTTGGAGAAATTGCTAAAGCTAGGGATGCCTAACTGCAGGTCATCTGCTCAGAGCCACCTGCTCAGAGGTGTGCAGATCGTTTTTGTTTGTTGATGAAGGGGAGCGTTTTCATGCTTTTCTTCCTAAAACACTGTCCCAAACTACAATCCCTAGATTCTTGTCTGGGTTAACTCATAGGCAGTGAAAACTCAAGACATTAGCGGGGTTATGAGTTTGCATTTCTCAGCACCTAATTGCGAGCAATTTTTGCCTCACTCTCCCCAACCCCCCGCAATTCTGCATGAGCAGAAATGGGAACATTTCCCCCGTTTCATGGCAACAGAGCTGTGCAGTGGAGGCTCCACAAAGCCACGTGCATTACAATTTTCATCCCCTGTTGCAGGCTGGCGGCGTGTGAGCTTTTCCTTCCCAGTCCCCTCCGACCCTTTCTTGGATGCAAGCAGCTACGGCGAATACTGAATGTGACTTCGTCGGCTGTAGCTATCAGCCCTCCCCCCTCCTAATCCTTAAGGCTGTGGATGATTTCCTCTGTGGCCGGACGCCGGGATGCTGGTGACCCACTTCCCGAGTCTGAAGGCATCGTGGAGCACAGGGTAGCCACAGCGCCCCACAGCTCTGTTGAAGATGAAGTGCTGGCAGCCGGGAGGCAGCAAGGGTTGAATGCGATTGCTTCTGAGATGCACCCTGCGCGCTTCTCCCCAGCAGATGCTCCTGCCATTGCTCCCTGACAAAACGTGCCCTCGACCCACAAGAACAGGCTCCTCGCAGGTGTAACCTGGCTGGGGGTGACCGGCTTCGATTTCATCCTGCCAAGGAGCTGGCCCCGCACTCTCTGCCAAAAGCCTCCAAGGACCCTATTAAGCTGGGGGCTCCTAGACCTTTTTTTTTCCTGAGGAGCAGCTTTATATAAGTGGGCTGTGCCTCATCGATGCAATTTGCACTGTTGTCCTTTCCTGGCCCATCCTCTGAGCATTTCATTGTGGCATCCTGAGGTCCCTGGCACTGCTGTGCTAACTCCTACCTGGCGCCGTCCTCCCTCGGCTGAGCTCAGCCTGACGGAACAGTCGATTTATATACTGGGGACACTCACGTCAACGGCTGTGTGCAGCTGCAATTGTCACTCCTTTCAAAACCATCAGCTGGTTGCTTTTCTTTTTTCAACTTTACATCGCTGTTTCCAAGAATATTGGGTGGTTTCTAAGGATGCTGTGTGCATAAGACCCCGCCCCGCCAAGGTTATAAACTCACATATGCTTTGGTGTGTTGACAGTTGGGGTACTTGGGCATGTCACTGTCCCTGAGAGTCTGTCTAGCCCCTGAAGCTGACCTGATGTCTGACGCTGATTTTCCAAAGCAGAAAATCTCCATGGGCCCCTGAGTCCAGGCAAGGTCTTGTGGGTGAGCTCAGTCTAAACTCCAAGCGACCACAACTCGCTGTGCTACGTATTTCTGTGCCTAGGCTTGCTCAGCCTCAGCAGAAACACTGAACCGTGCATTGTACCTAGTTATGCAGCTTATCTCATTTTCAGACTCTCCCTAAATACTTGCAGTCAACAATTGTGTTCAGTTTGTTCTGGACTCCGGGCTCCCTCCAGGGACAAGGCTGTCCCAGGGAGAGTGTGGTCTCCTGCTAAACACGCTGGAAACAGGCGATGAGGCATGTAGTCCTTGGGCTTGAACTGGAGAATATGGTGTTATTTCTCTAGTAAGGGTACTGGCTCCTATTGTACAACCCTGTCCTAAATCCCACCCTATTCTGCCCGAGGGAAGCCACCAGCTGCTGTGTTTTCCCATGGCTTGTTGCAGGGTCACTGTCTTCAGCAAAGCAAGTTTCTCATGGTATTTTAGCATTCGTACAGACCCTGTGTCCCTGTCAGGGTCTTTTCCGTCGTTCCTGACCAGGTTGTGGCTGCAACACGTGTAATCAGGCAGTGGGACAAAGACTGCATAACAAAATTCTCAGCAACGTTTATTTGAGAGATTCAGCCACTGTGATGAAAGGCCCTGTCCTGATCCTGTTGACTGTAATGGACATTTCGCTAATAACCTCAGGAGACCAGGATCTGACTTTCCCTGATTTGTGAACAAGACCACTGTAGCTTTGGGAGAAATGAAATCCCTTCCCCTACTGTTTGGATGGGCATCATGCTGCTTCTTTGGATGATGTTCTCACAACTGGCAATTACCTGAGACATGGTGCAGCGTGTGTCAGAGGAGTGTACTGTGGCTATTTCTCTCATCGTCGTATATTTAGCCCTGAGCCTGGAAGATGGCTTGTACTAGCCCGAGCAGAGCTAAGGTTACCTCCATGGTCACAGCCCTGCATTTCTGGTCTGCGCAATCGCTGGTGCTGCAGAACCCAGGTTTGAACTTCCATTTCTTTTTATTCTTTCCTAACAGACTTGGTAGAGGAAGGGGTGTTGAGATGGTTTCTCTGTCTTCCCCCGAGTTTTATATTTCTGGAATATGTCTCAAATGTACTTACGGAAAAGGAATGCAATTCAGCAGTCTGGCTGCGCTAGCAGAGCAAATGTTTTGCTGGTGGTAGCTCTTTCCCCCTTCATGTTAGCACTGAATTTGTTCTGGTGTTCCTGAAATGCCTTTGAACACTTCATTTCTTTAGAGTGAGACGAGATGGTCCCTCGTGTGAAAGTTAGCTTTGGGAAGAAAGCACTAAGCCTCTTACGAGAGAAAAGCTGTGCCTGTGTTTAGACTCATTCCATCACCCTCTGTGGCATTTGAGCTGATTCCTCTCTCTATGCCTATCACCTTCTCATTTCCTTTGGCTGGGATGCCTCTTTCTTTCTGCTGAAATGTTTGGAGGGCAGGCAATTCCCTGGCTGCCTGCAGATGAAACGAGATCAGCTTTCGGTGTTGAGTTGTGTAACAGCTGCCCACTGTCACTACTGAGACAATTTTGGGACGGTGTCATCGGCTTTGTCAATCCATATGTCCCAGGGAGATTTTTACTGGATCAAAGCTTAAGCGCACATTAACTGGATCAAATTCTTAAATGTACATCCGAAGTACATTTGTACATAAATGTACAACTGAAGTGATGAATGGGATACCCAACTTTCTTTAACCAAACAAAACTGTAATTCCTTGATGTAAGCTGAAAGTTTCCATGAAATCCAGCTGTCCATAGGTACACGATCTCTGAAAGATTTTCCCATGCTCACCCCGGTCTGTATATGAATGTGTGTGAATGAGCAAGAAGAATTTTAGTATTCTCTTTGCAAATGTTGCTTTGTTTTTTAATAAAGCTTGTAGTTGTCAGGTTTGTGCTTCTGAAAAGCATATCACAAAAAGACCGGTATGAATAATATCAGCGTTTCAGCTCGACAGAGCAAGAGTAAAAAGGCCTGGTGGAAGCTTGCAAAGGTATACTGTAGCTTTCTAATAATAAAAATGTCTCACTCGTCTTAGATGTGGGACGCCATGTCCTGGAAGATGGCCTCTTGTTACCTAACAGCAGATCCTCCTCCAGTGAGGGCATGCCCTAAATTGCTTTTTGCAATTGAATTCGTTTCTGAACAAGGCGACAAGACCCCAGGGCTGGTAGGTCGGCACCACGCAAGCTGAATCAGAGCCCAAGTGGCTTCTGCTAGAAGGATCAGCATCAGCCTGTCCCGCCTGCCCGTGCCAGGCGGCTGGTGGGCTGCCAGTGCGTGAAGCTCAGGCAGCTTGTGATTTACCTAGGTTTGCGTAGACAGCTAGATAGCTGAAACACCATGGGCTTCAGAGAGATCCTGCTGCTGAAAAGAAAGTCTCGGGACTGAGTTTGAGCATATTTCTCTTTGTCTAAACACAAAGCACGATCAGTTCAGCTTTCTTCACTTGCTGGGTTTTTACTAGTCGATTTTTTCTACAATATTCTTCTTGTAGCCTAATAGTGGCTTCACTTCATCCATTACCTTAATATTTCTTTAACTGACTCAATTTAAAGAAGAAACCAACCACATCTGGTGCACAATTTGCTGAGTGATTGAGACGTGGGCCTGATCAGTAGCTCATGGTCTGACATTAGGTCACTTCTCAATAGGCTTCTGAGCATCCACAACATGACAGCTGCCTTCAGGGTAGCCAAAGGAATGAAAAAAATAATGCTTAGTTATTTGATTTTAAATAAACATCTCGTGTTGTAAATAAACTATTAAACGTACCTTAGCCAGATGTGCAGCATTTATAAATCAGTATAAGCAGCTCTCTTCCTCTGATGAAGTCAGTTGGTGTATATTGATTTGCATCTTCCACTGATCAGACCTGTCTGCATGAGATTAACCCCTTGAAATTACCTGGTCTTTGAAAAGTGAATTTGGCCTATTTCTTTGCAGCACTGGAGTAGGAATTTTAATAGGAAATGTCAACCGAGCATTCTGGATGCTTTTGGAAAATGGGTTTCGTTATGGAAGTTCCCATCCCTGGAAGTGTTCAAGGCCAGGCTGGATGGCTGAATTTGAGCAACCTGGTCTAGTGGGAGGTGTCCCTGCCCATGGCAGGGGGGTTGGAACTAGGTGATCTTTAAGGTCACTTCCAACCCAAACCATTCTATAATTCTATAATATTTTTTTTCCAGGAATAAGCTGTTTTCTTCAGGCTGGATAAATTCCAGCTCAAGTAATTACACTCTGCCTTCTTCAATTCCCCCAAAGGTCCAATTAATTCAGGCATTCTTAGCGTAAAATTGTTACATGCTGCTACTGTACATGGCTAAACAGCTGTTGTACTTCCCCCCAACGACGAATACATCTCAGTGGTGCGTGAACTGATTGCCTTACATCACTCTGCTGTGGTGTGCCCATATGATTTCAGTGTTCACAGTCCTCCAAGAAAAAGCACATTGGTTACACATACTTTTGTCATGGTCTTTTTTAACGTGCTCATCCTTCTTCACTGGCTTTCTTATTCAGAACACAAGGTGGGAGGAGGCAAAAAGTCCTGCTGGTTAAATTTTCTTCTGGATCTTGATCCACCATAGGTCGGGAAGGTCTCGGAGTGAAAGGTGGCATGCTGCCAGAGGTGTTGGGTGCACCAGGAGGCTTTACTCACATGGCACATGTTCTGAATACCTGAGAGGACACCCGCTACTGAAGTAATTAGTTGCATCCGGGTTGCTTCACAGACCCGTGACACTGATGCTTTAGTTCTTCTTCACCTATAGTGAAAAAGGGTTTTAAAAACCGAGGGAGTTAGTGGAGATGAAAAGCCTACAGCTGCAGTAGGCTTTTTCTTCTGAAAGTTTTTACCTCTGCTTTTTTGACCAGCTGTCAGTGTGATTGTTGCAGCAGGAGCGTGCTGCTTTGATGCCCACTGGTTCCCAGCTCCAGTGATCCACTACAACTCCCGTGGTTTGTAAAATCAGCTTTGGTGTTCGTGCCTGACCCTTGTTGACGGACGAGCTCCAGCTGTCCCATCAGGGGCTCAGAGCTTGTGAATGGAGAGCTTTCCAGGCCTTGTCCAGCTTTGGAACGCTTGCCACGTCATAACCACCGTGGTGGCCAGGCTGTTTCAACACCAGGGTTGAAAGGCACGGCTTCTTTTGTAGTTTGGACAGCTGAAAAGCAACGTGCTGCCCAAAGGCTGCACAGGGTGGTGGTGGGACCTGTGCACAGCTGAGGCATCAGGAGGGCTACAACAAGTCGGTGTCCAGAAAATAAAGATGAGCACGAGAAGGAGCAGAGTGTCGGGGGGGGAAGTTTCTCTGTCATGCACTTTGCTGTTTGACCATCAGGGATCTTTTTGGACATACTGTAGGATTTCCAGTAGTGTGTGTGTGTGTGTGTCAACCCCCAGCACCCAGGTCTGCAAGACACAGTGGGGACAGTTTGATTTGTGGAGCTGCAGTAGGTCAGGGTAATCCACACTTCTGTCTTTTCTGTGCCTGTGGATGCATTTATCTCTCAGCCCACGAGGGGGTCAGTTCACTTTCTTGCATTGCTCGAGGGATAGGATTTCAGCTGGCAGCTTCTGGGTTCGGCTGGCTTCGGCAGGTGGAGCAGCTCTGGGAGGGAGATGGTTCAGCGTAGGGTGTCCTGTGTCCGTCTGTCTCTGACGTCCGTCGGGGTCTCACTCAGTGCCTGTTTACAGCTTCCTTCCTTCCTGGCTTGTAGGGGTAGCTGTCATCTCACCAGACCCCTCTTCCAACATCCTCTGGCCACAGCCCGAAGCACTGGGCACGGGCTGCAGCCATGGAGGTAGCATGTGCCCGGCCACCGGAGCCCCTGCCATTCCTGTGTGTGCTGCCAGGCTCAGCCAGCTCACGTTTCAGCCCAGCTCGGTCTCGAGGCGGACACAGTCAGCACACGTCCTTCCTGGGGAAAGGCTGTCAGCCCTGAAACTTTGCTTCCTCCAAGCCTGTAGACTTCCAACACATGATGTGGAGCAACTGACCCAGGGGTAAAGAACTAGTTAAAACCATTAGGAAAACGGGTTTCATTTCACATGTGTAACTTGGCAAATTGACTCTCTCCAGAGTTCCTCACGCATAGAAGAGGAATCATACCATCTTTTTCTTCATCTGCCTGTCTTCATAAACACACCTGTATGGCGCTTGGGTACCATGATGTTGTAAAGTCAAAATGTTTCTGATTACTTGGCACTAGGGATGTGGTCTGTTTGCTCTTGGAGGGCTTTTCCTCAGCACTCAGGAGGTGTGAGACCAGCGCTTCTCAGGGCCAGGACCACACTTCCCTGCCAGGAGGCAAGTTGGCCAAGCTAAAGTTTGGCTGGCTGTACCCATGGTCAGGTCCTGGTCAGGTCTTTTGCTGATAGCAGTGGTTGTGAAGGAAGCTGGAAGCAAAGACCTGCCCCTCCTTTCCCTGGCGACATGCTTTGAAGCTGAGCTCTACTGGTGGCCCCTCACCACACCGCATCACAGCCGCAGGCAGAGATGTCTCTGCTCAGTCTTGTACCTTCTTGATCCCGATTTTGACCCTACCTCTGCCTCTGGCCCCAACCCTGACCCACACTTGCCTCTGCATCCCAGCTCCTGCTGGCGAGGTCCCTGCTCACCCCGCTTTGCCGGGAGGCTGGCCCTCGCCGCGCCCCGGCTCCTCCTTCTTCCCCACTTGATCCATAGGTTTGCTTTCTGTCCACGCAGACTTCCAGAGTCTCGTGGAAGTCTGTCCCATAGAGGGGAGCCCAGTGAACCCTCCGCATCCTGGGTCTTTCACCAGGTCTCTCTCTGACACACTGCTGTGGTTTAACCCCGGCTGGCAGCTAAGCCCCATGCAGGTGCTCACTCCCCCTCGGTGGGGTCGGGGAGAGAATCGGAATGGTAGAAGTGAGAAAACTCATGGGTTGAGACAAAGGCAGTTTAATAGGTAAAGTAAAAGCTATGCACGCAAGCAAAGCAAAACAAGGAATTTATTCACCACTTCCCATCGGCACGCAGGTGCTCAGCCATCTCCAGGAAAGCAGGGCTCCATCGCGCGTAACTGTTATGTGGGAAGACAAACGGCATCAGTCTGAATGTCCTCCCCTTGCTTCTGCTTCCCCCAGATTTATATTACTGAGCATGACGTGATATGGCGTGGAATATCCCTTTGGCCTGTTGGGGTCGGCTGTCCCGGCTGTGTCCCCTCCCAACTTCTTGTGCACCCCCAGCCTGCTCGCTGGTGGGGCGGTGTGAGGAGCAGAAAAGGCCTTGGCTCTGTGTAAGCACTGCTCAGCAGTAACGGAAACATCCCTGTGTTATCAAGGCTGTTTTCAGCACAAATCCAAACCGTAGCCCCCATGCTAGCTACTATGGAGAAAACTAACTCTGTCCCAGTCAAAACCAGCACACAGGCTGTCCCCTTCTCCTCGTTATTAGGTGCCTGCATGAATAACAACAAAGTTCTGCACATAATCTCAAACTGGTTTAGAGGGGGAGCCTCACTTCAGCTGAGGTGGTGGTCATACCTGGTGCCTCCACACTGGTGTGCATCTCGTCAAAGGCAGGATGCAGGGCTGTGTCTGCTGGCCTCCTCCCCACACCAGGGGCAGCAGCCGGAGTCTTCCCCTGCAAAGGAGAAGGGGCGTAAAGAGCTGATGCTGCAGTACCCTGGTGCATGGGGTTGATGCCAGGGGCTGGCAGCTCTCAGGGCCCAGATGGTGGCTGGTGCCCAGCAGAGCTCTGAGGGCTTAGTTTTGGGTTACGAGCTGCTCAGCCAGAGCTTAATTTGCTCTTTACCTTGTGCCAGACAAGGAATCCTTGTGGGGAGCAGGCACTGGGACCAGTCTTTGCCCCTGGTCCAAGGGTGTGGGGATATTAAATTGCCATTTTCAGGGTGACCTCCTGCCTCTGTGCAATAGTCACAAGAGTCCAGTGGGGATGAAGCTCCCCTCATCCTCTTCTTCAGCTTTTCCACTCTGTTGTCTTGGTTTTCTTCATCCCCTTGTCCTCTCCTCCTTTTTCCTTAGCGTCTGCATGACACAGACCCATATGGCTTTAACAGAATATCATTAACCTGCAGCACTACAGAAGGCTGATGCTTTCTTAAAAAGATGCCACTTTCTATTTTTACCGTCCCTGAACTAGAGGCGCCTCAGACCAAGCCGAGGGGGTCCGTCCCGCTGCTGTGTACTGCTCTCGGCTGCTGTCCTCCTGCCGCTGCTCCAGAGAGGGCTTGGGCTCCAGCTGGTGTCTCTTTGGGCTCTATTAAAAATTTGTAACAATACTGTGCCTATAAAAGGTAGGAGGAAACCTGCATTTTCAGATATGCATATGCAAATGAGGGTGCTGGGAAGAAGAGTATGGGTTTTTTGCTCTTTTCTGTATTTCATATTCCCTTCTTCCTGCACCCTTTTCTATTTTTTTTTTTTCCTTCTGCTTTCAGAAGTGCTCCAAGAAGGAAGGTGACTTGCCTTACGACACGATCTATTTGATGTGGTACAACCCGAATGGGCTTGTGCTCCCCTCTCAGTGCATCGTGAGTTTGTCTCATTCACATGGCTTTTTTAAGCAAAAGTCTGATAACAGTTTGTATCGTAAGAAAAAGAAAAAAGGAGTCTCCATTTTTGTCTCACTCAATTGGGGTTGTATTTTCCTTATTTAATGCCTGGATAAGCAAATATTCACTGCATTTATTTCATGGTGTTGCCTTTCTGCTCAATGATAATGATATCCTTTTATGTTGTACTTTGGCATGTAAATTTGGGGGGGACGGGATGTGTAATTTGTTTTACCTTGCAGGCTGATTGCAAACCTTCTCGTCATTTACCAGCCATTGCGCTGGCAGCAGTTTAATCACATATCCCTCGTAGGCACTGAACGTCCAGCACTTCTGGTGGGAGGCAGGTGGAGCTATCTGTAAACTGCATTGTTGTGAATGTCAAAATAAGTTATTTTGCCTGAGAATTTTAAAAAACATCTAACACCGTGGGATCCAGCTGGACACCTAACTTTCCAAACTCGGGGAATTCTAAAAATAAAATTTGAAATTAAATAAAAATCAAACTTGGAAACCTTCCTAAGTCCCCGGGTTTCACCTTGAAAGGCCTTCTTAGCTTCTCAAATGTCTAAAGCTCAAAGCATGTGGATTGTACTGGTGTGACTGAAAAACTCGTTTTTTGGGGCAGTTTTTCACTTGGGTGTTCAAATGCTGAAGCAGAGGAATGTAAGGCATGGAACCAGATTTGGACATTTAATATATTCTCCGGTGAAAATCACTTATATAACGTAAACGTATATAATCAACGCAGTTCGTGCCTTGCGGCATCAGCCTGGCTCTGAGAACTTGCCACGATTGCAGTGCATGCTGGCTCCCAAAACTAGGCTGTTCCAAATTGGGTGTTCAGATGTCTAAAGCATATTTCCTCTAACGAAAAAAGAAAAAAAAAGAATTAATTGGGCAGGTGGCAGAACTCTGCTGCTTACCTGTAAATACTCTGTGCTGATAGAGAGCTATGGTTGGAGTGGGACCTCATAATTTATTGAGATTTATTTCTCTCATGGCCTAACTGTTCACAGGTAGGTAAGAAAAGGGCTTCTTTTTTCCCTTGTGGTCTCTGCTGGACCTGGCACACCCTCTTTATAAGGAGCTGCTATTACAGTAGGGTGTCACTTCAATCCCTGTTCACAGTTGTTATTTCACAGTTGTTGGGTTTTTTTCACCACGAGATGATCAAGACAGATAATTTTAGGATGACTCTGGCTAAGACTTCTGGCAAAATCATTGTGCCCTTTGTATTTCTGTACAAATTTCCAGGTAAATTCTTCCGTACAGAGTTCTGCTTTTTGCCTCAGGATCATACTCCAGTTCCTTCAGTCCCAGGGATGGGATGCTTTTTCGGACGTCCCCCCAGCAGGGGACGCATGGGTATCTCAGCCGTGCTCCCGCCTGCCGTGCAGCTCCTGCTCCAAGGCCCTGTGTTTCTGCAGCCAGGGCTGTGCACTCTGAACGCGTTGCATTCAAGTTCCTGATGCTGCCCAGCGTCACACAAAGTAAGTTTTGAAATGCCCTCCCAAAGGGTGCTGCAAGGGGCCGTGTGAGTACTGTCCTGGCAGCATCCCTCTCTGAGGAGGATGGAGTCATCACTGGGTTTGTTCCTCACCTTCTGAGGCAGGAGGCACAGTCGTCATGGGATTAGGCTGGATGCTGAGATGTTGTGACCTGAAAGGACAATCTGCATGAAATTCTTGGAAGGCGAAAAGTTGTATATGCACGGTTTTACCTGTTAGTGAACGTGGAAGGTTTTCGCTGCTGTCCTTGCCTGTCTTTGAAAGCGTGGGATTCAATTTTTTCCCCTTATCAGGATAGTTGCTCTTGGTTTTTCCTCCTTGCCTTCCTGCTTTTGTATATGGCTGCTGCTCCCGATGCAGCTTGTGTCTACTTTACACAACCCCTGCCGTCTTGCAGTTCAAAACTGCCTTCCGTCTTGAGCAGAGCACAACCAAAAGCAAAGCACATCGCGGCAGCAGAGCAATAGTGCCTTGTGGAGCAGCTTCGAAATAACAACCTTGCTTTCTCACTTTGCTTAACAGCTTCTGCTTCAGACCCTTTTGACCCAGTTTTTCCAGGGCTTGAGAACTCGTTGCCTGCTTTACTTGGTGTCTGTTGTACGGCTCTTCCTCTTCAGTGGTTTCCGCTCGACCTTTCCAGTTTCTCCTACTTCTTTGCCAACAGCCAGCCGAAGGGCAGGTGTTGGACATGTCTAAGGCAGCAGGTTGCTCACCGGGGCTCTGTTCCGCCCACCCATGTGCATCCCTGCAGCAGCGTGGGGAGCGTCGGGAGGACGTACAGCCTGCTGGTAGAAGGTGGCTGGTGTCACAACTTGAAGGCTTTGCACAGGAGAGCCTGTGCCAGGCAATATTACACGTTACTCCATGTCCAGAAATAAAACTCTGCAGATACTACCATGCTGAAAGGTATTTTTCTGTATCTCCCCTTCCAGTTGTTACCCAGAGAACCTCTCAAGGTCAGCATGTAATTTTACAAACATTCAGTCCCTTCTGCAAGTGACTGCACGCTGTACACATCTTGTCTGTTCGATTATGGTGCTGGTTTAGACCGTATATGTCCTTTTCTGTCCAGGAGACTGAATCTGTGTGGTTTTGCTTACAGAATAATAACTTTTAAATAATAAAATAGAAATACTCTATTTTTAAATCCATTTAATTTTATCCTTTCCCCCCCTAGGACATCATTATTTTTAAAGGTAAAATAGCTCACTAGATTCTAGCGGCTGGGTGGCTTAAAGGAGCGGTTACGGAAGCTAAACCTTTACTTTCCAAGTTGCTGATTCAATTCCCATTCACATATTAGTGAGCAATGTTGCCATCTGACAGCTGCCTGCAGCTCACATCAAAATGAGATGGTGGCTCAAGTCCAGTCCTCGAGGCTGAAGGGAAACCAAAGGAAAGCAAAAAAAAAAAAAACCCAAAACCAACCCACTCTAATTTCTCCTGCAGGTTGGGACCCTGTGGGCACCCTCGGCCCTGTGCCAGGAACAGAGGTGGCAGACGCAGCCGTGGTGCTCTCTGCCTGGAAAACCTCCTTATCTCGGCGAGCGAACTCATCCCGTCCTTCGCAGGGCAGGATGTGACCCACCTTCCAAGGTGCCTCTCAGCAGGGATGACCCGACTGGACAAATGGTAATCTTAAAGTGTGGTGGCTCCTGGGTGGTTTCTGTTAGCTGAGAGGTGCGAGCTGGTGGCTCAGCGTTCTTTGAAAAAACTCATGTTTAAAGTCAAAGTCTGTAGTTTCTGCAAAAATGCATGCAATTCCTTTGTCATTCCTGAAACTCCTTACATCTTCCAAGTGTAATGCACTTCAAGGCTTTGCAAGAATAAGGAAACAAAATTTGACCTCTTAGATGCATCAGCTCTGGCATGTGCAGCGGCACTACCAGATTTGCAGATCGATACAGTGCTAATGTGGTGCCATTATAAGCCCACGTGTGTTGCCTTCAGAGCTTGCTTGTAATCAGAATATTGCTGATTTCATACCTTGATTTGAAGTTACTAAAAAGCTGCATAGACCCTCTAGGAGATAAGAAGATTGGAAAGAAAAGATTTGAATAGGCAACACAGGGAAATTAATCAGCAATGCCTGAGTTACAGAAAACAGAAACTCCCCTGGGAAAATGTCTTTTCAATCACTTAACAGTCACAGCTGCCCACTGGTAACCCCAGGGCCAGAATGAGACATTAGATTAAGCGCATCAGGTGTGCTGGATAGCACAACCTGTCTGATTTAATGAGTTGCTTCAATAGGTGTTATAACTGATGTGAATTAACCTCTTCCCTGCATGACTGGGTCTCATTGTTAGCAGTCAGGTGGCCCGATCCGGCAGACGGTGCAGCCTGGAAGATCCACTCAGCAACACAAGCTAAGCCATTGGAAAGCATCTTTTCTCAGGCAGAGATGTGGTTCTACCCACTGCTTATTCATTCTTTCTCTAATTCATGAGGATGTTGGGGAATGCAGCCCAGTCTTCAGAGACAAACAAAATCAGAGCTTGTTAAAGTGTTGTCCTCCTCTGGTTGAAAAACAGAGCAGAAAAACCCATCTCACATGGAGTTTGCCCATCTCCTCACTCCTGTGTCCTCACAGGTTTTATTTAGAGATACACAATTCACACGCCAGCTGTCCCTTGCGAATGGTTAGTGGCAAACGCAGCTCACCCCAGATAAGCACTCCTGATATTTCCTTCTTGTGCCAGCTCCGTCCTCACACAGGCAAAGCCAAACCTGGCACCTCTCGTGTGCGCAGCAGGGGGAGCGGGGTATCCGCAGTCAGTGTTGGGAGAGAGAGGTGTGGTTCCTGACGAAGAAGCTACGACATGCCGTTTTGTGCAACTTACAGTCCTACTACAGCATCAGCAGACCCTGATGAAAGGCTAAAAAAAAGTGTTTACTTTTGCACTGTCAGTTCAGACTCTGTTCAGGAAATGGAACATATTTTATAAAATATGCCTGTGTAGGTTTTTAAGCATGTTGGAATATGTTGGGCTTGGTTAGTGCTAAAAATTACCTTCTTAATTCTTCGATTACCTTTGTTGTCATTATGAAGTGATTGAACAATGAAGCTCACTGGATAATTTTGCAGCATTTAGACAGCTTTGTTGCCAGTTGCCTTTTTTCAAGGTGAATAGGAGGATATGAAGCACATTGACTGATGCATAATCTTAGGGTGAGGCACCAGAGGCAAGTCAAGGAAGCAAACTGGAGAGCTAGGTTGCTGATTGTACCTCAATGTTCTCAAAAACAAAAGGCATTAAACACAAACAGGAAAAATGTCTGTACTCTCACATCATGCATAGGTTAAATTCTATGTTGTCTTCTTCCTCTTCACATATTCTGTTTAATAAAGGCCATTGTTTAAGGTTAAATAGATTAGTTTCACACATCTTGGAAGCCGTGGAAAGATGAAGAGCAGCAAACAGATGAGATGCTCAGGAGAACCTCACTCTGTTTCTGGCTTTGAGATTGCCCCATCCAAGTGGCATCTCTCTGCCCTATGTTCTTTCTGAAAAATTCATTAATTTAGATCACTTTTTTGACAAAAGCCTTAGTCCCAGAAGATACAAAACCTCCACACTGAGCCTGTGCAAGAAGTCCGTGACCTTTCCTTGTCACAATATAATTCTCTTGCCTTGCAGCTTCTGTACGTGCAATGCTGGACAGTTTCAGGGAGAAAAAGTACAGATGGTGTCCCAAACTCAGAGAGTGGTTAACACATGTTTTCCCACCACTGCCTAAACTGAAATCACTGATAAATTTCAAAGTTAGCATTGCTCTGGTGTAGCAAGATCCTCTTATAGCTCTTGCCCTTGGATGTCTGTACTTTCATGCCAGCATAAATACAGTGATGATTTATGCCTGATTCACATTTTTAAGGCACTCCTAAGAAATTAGAGAAGAAAGCATTAATTCATTGATTTGCTTGCCATAAGCCATCTGAGGGTGGCCCATGGGTGAAAACCAAGACACCAGATCATCCCGTAAAAATTAGATGGCCTGGGATGTGATGGGAAACCTAGCTGACGAATTTAAGCTACATAGCTAACACTCAGATGGCTTATGTTAGGAGCCACGATGCCTCCCTCGGTTCTCATGTGTTGGCCTAATCGGTTTCATACCAGAGTAATTCAACTTATCCACGCGGCTGTGAGAGAAGAATGAGGTCTTTAAATAGTTAAAGATATGTAAACATGGAGTATAAAATAGGTGCTATCTGGTGCCTTTTAATGGCAGTGTTAGTTCTGTGTGCTGCTTGGATGCTCCATTCAAGGCTTTTAATAGCAGTAAAAGACATCATCACCTCTGTTAAGAGTGAGGCTAAATACGATGACTGCTACACTGTAGAGTAAGGGTTTGTGGCCGCTGTCCTTCTTACTTGCACTTCAAAACTTTTACTTTACTATTTTCAAAGGAATATTGTGAACTTAGCAAAAACCTGACTTCAATTTGAGTTTTTAAATTAAAATTTGTGGCAAGATGTGCTTAAACTTAATATAAATGCAGCCAAGTGAGGAACAGGGTTTTTTCCTAATTCTTTTCAAAGAGGTGACTTTGTGTGTGCTGAGCTGATCATGTCAAGAAAGGAAGTCAAACTTTAGCTGGAGGAGCTGGCCTCATTTTCTCGGGGGGAAGTGGTTTCAGAAGTCTCTGCTGGTGCACTTTGTCCTCTGGCAGGGATGGGGAGACGCTTGACTTAATGCTGACAGCTCTCTGCATTCATGTGCATACTGTCAGTCTTACTCTTTCTTCATTTGGGCCTTGCACAGAACACTGGCAGGGAAAGAAGCCTTTCTTTTAGTGAAAAATGTGATTGTGAAAACGTAAATTATCAGCAGGCTGCACGCATAGCTTGCTCTCTTCTAAAACTCTACTTGTAACTCACTTTTATTTAGCACTTGACATTGTTCATTTAATTCAGCACTGAAGGTTTCTAAATTCAGCCACAGGTTTCTAAAGCGTCACTTACAGTTTCATTATCTGACTTCAACAGCAAAAAACAACATAGGTGAGCTATGTTTAATTTAAAAGAAGCGATAAAAGAACATATACTTATTAAGCAGTAATAGAAGAATCCTACTAAGCTATTTCTAAAATTGCATCCCAAACTGGAAGTATGCATTCTTCAAATGAGTATTGGGTACTCTTTTCCCAGAAGGAGCCAGTTAGTATTTATTATCAACATTAATGTGGCTGAGAGAGATATGTTGGCCAATGACAGATTGCAGCATAAGCGAAGTATTTTTGAGTTGTAGTTATTTATCTTTCTTCCTGTTGGATGAAGACTTCCTAATCTGAATTTATCTAAAGAAAAATCAACAAAGCAATCAATATACTTATTCACAGACTGACTGGGTGAATCTCACACAGAAAATGCAAGCAGGAGCTCATACCAATGTCTACTGAAATCTGTGTTAAGAAATTGTGGGGTTTTGAGCTTTTGCTATTTTGAGAAAATTGAAAAATATGTTTATTATTAATTCAAATGAAGAGATACAACCACTTGATAAAGCATATTAAATTACATATTTGTACACAGACTTTGTGCTAATATATATGTATCTGGAAAAGTAAAGAAATACTTGTTTCTGAATTCTCAACTCTTGTGCTAACTGTTGTTGTAAAACCTTTCTTTTTATCCAGGAACAAAGTTCCCTGTGTAGTATTTTTTTTTCTTTTTCTTTTTTTTTTTTTTTTACTTTTTTTTCTGGAAGGAAGCATTAATGGACCATTCAGAAAGAAACAATCTCTGCGAGGAAAGCTGCAAATCAATCATCTGTGAGTGGCTGACGGGCTGACGTCCCCGCGCAGTCACTTGTGCTGGGCAGCCTACAGCGGGTGGACAAATACCCCTCTCCGCCTGCCTCCTTCTCCCCGAGGAAGGCAGTTTGCCATTGCCTGCTGGGTGGAGTCGTCTCCCTTCCTGTCCTGCCTCTCAGACCAGGATTGTCCCTCTGTCCGTCTTGCTCTCCAGCGTACTGCAGGCTGAGAATGAAAGACATGGAAAATGTCAGAGGAAAAGACTCACTGAGGGCAGAGAGAGCACCTGGAGAGACCAGGGACTGACAGAAATGTCAGGGGCTGTAATAACCACCTGGGATTCACAGACTACTTAAAAGGAATGGGTAGGTGTCAGGAGGATGGGGCCAGGATCTTTTCAGTGGTGCTCGGGGACAGGACAAGGGGTAACGGGCACAAACTTGAGCGTAGGAAGTTCCACTTAAACATGAGGAGGAACTTCTTTCCTGTGAGGGTGGCAGAGCACTGGCACAGGCTGCCCAGAGAGGTGGTGGAGTCTCCGTCTCTGGAGACATTCCAAACCCGCCTGGACACGTTCCCGTGCCACCTGCTCTGGGTGACCCTGCTCTGGCAGGGGGTTGGGCTAGATGATCTCCAGAGGTCCCTTCCAACCCCGACCATTCTGTGATTCTGTGAATGAAGAACAAGTATTTGCAAAAGATGAAGTGGGCTGCTTTCTCCGTGAAGTGCGTGTGAACTGGCAGTTGTGAAAAAAAGTTGCAGAAGTTCTTGAGGAAAAGGAAAAAATGGTGAATGGGTTTGTGTAAATGATTAGACATTGGACAGCTTGGGACAGCAGGACAAGTCTCCTGCTGCAGACTGCTGGTTCAGGAGCAAAACCTCCCTGATAAGCCGTGATAAGCCATGATAAGCTGATCCTGCTCCACTTCTGTTGAGCCCAGTCCTGTGAGGGCGGGATGGAATAATCATGAGAATTTGTCTGCTGGACACATGTAATGCAGAGAGCTCTTCTGCAGAAAGAGGCAGATGACTGCAGATTTCAAGGGAACGAATTTATTTCTTTGCTTTTGCAGCTTATTGCAGTGGTAGCCTCAGGTTCTTAAACATCACACTCGCCACCTTTAATTCTGGGGCAGTCCACTGTGACAGTACAGGGTTGTTTTTTTTCTGTTGATCTCTACATTCCTCCACTGTCATCCATTTGTAGCACACCATTCCCATCGCAGCTGTGGCCCAAACTGTTTTAGCAGAATTTCGGAAAGCTTTAGTAAAAAGTATGTTAGCTGGTTTTTTTAAAGGCTTTTTAAAACCCTGTCTGGCCTGGAAAGATGCTCTGGCATGGGGCCTTCAGGAGGACCATGGTTGGGTGCTAGCTCTCAGCTTGCTGGTGAGCGCAGCCAGCTTTCTTACCAGCTCTTCTCTCCTCAGCTCCTACTCGGTGAAACAGGCACGACTGTGTTTTCCTTCACTTGTTCTTTTTGCAGCAGTTCTACGTAAGACTGTAAGCTCCGTGGGATGCATGCTGTCTTTTATGCTCCCACAAAAATTTGGCTATTTCAGTGTTACGATTGCACGTGCCCCCAACACAACAGCACTGACAGACCTCCTTGAAGTCATTACCTGTGCCATACTCTGCATCAAGCCTTAATGAACTGCAATTATTTGAGGAGGGGTTTATTATTAAGCTGACACCTTTCTCACTAGACCAAATCCCTCACATCTTTACTGACGCAAAACCTTCCTGGTTGCAGTTAATAAAATCTGGAGGCTGTGGCTGGATGCTGCATGTCAGAAGCAAAGCATAATAGTTTAATTACCTTTTGAATTGGTAGGTAACCCCTAATAGCTAATCTATCAGCATAGAAATGGAAACGAGGACTGAAATGTTAACATTGCTTTGTTTAGTTTATTTCGAGGTTAAATACCCAAACAGCTTCTCTATGGAGAAGCGAGCTCAGCATTACCAAGGCAGGGGTTGTTGACTTGAAGTCAGGGACTTTCTTCTTTTAATCGGTGGTGGGATGATAATGGACAAATGCATTCACCTGCAAATTTCACCACACAATCTGTGGTCCACAAGCCTTTGGAATACAAATACTGTAAAAACGCAGTTTGAAGTGGGTTTGCTGCAGGCAGAGCCTGTCTGGACTCTGCGCACCGTGAGGACCTCGGGGCCCACTGCTACGTGCGGTTCTGTGCGTTGGAGTATTAGCCCCTCTTGGAGGGATGCAGCCCTGGGGCAGATCTCATCCCTATGGTCCGATCCTGCAAGCAGGGTATGGTATGTGGACTTAAGATACCCGATTAGAAGGTACCATGAAGCGATACACAAATATTGATTAATAAGTAGCAGCCCTGCAAGGGTTTTAGTATGGAGCTTGTTTGTAGCTAGACTGAATTAATTGGCTTTACGTCCCAATTCCGGAAGTTCAGCGTAGAATCATATCATAGAATCACAGAATCATAGCATGCACTTTTATAGATTCAGAGAATCATAGAATCAATTTTGTGTGTGTACCATCCCCTTGAAATCGCTGGGAACAACTATCAAGGTCGTAGCAAGCTTCATGTCTGCCACTGATCTGAAGCCTATTGCAGATGTTTACAGGGAGCATTATTTTTTAAATTGCATGCTTTCGTTGACTTTGATAGGTTTATTTGCCCCCAGACATGGCGAGTTATTTGTATGGATCTGGGATTGAATCTCCGAGGGGAAATCTCCTTTTCAATTCCTTACTCTTTTTCTGCGCTACAAATTTCTCCTTCTTGCATTAGACATTCCTACCTGCTGTGAAATGTATTGTCCACCCACAGTTACATCTGGAAAATGACAATAGAGAACACAGAGTGTGTTATCCTGTGCTTGAGAGCCTCTGTTGAAATGTGGAGTGACAGCAGGATGACTGCAGCTCATGGAAAAATATAAGGTATGATTGTCAAGCTGCATAGCTAGCAAATTATTTCCATAGTTTGGGTTTAAACCTTTTTTTGTTTTGGGCTCTATTGCTGGCACTGAGCTTTTGGTTCCTGATGAAAAATAATATATAATTAGTCTTAATTACAGTTCATCACTTTATTATTTTAGTAATTTGGATTACTTTGCCACTTGAATCAGCACAAGGATAGAGTCAAAATATCATTTGGAATAAAGGACTAGGAAAATAACTCTACCAGAAAATTAGTATGTTGGGTAGGAATACATTGTTGTACTGACTGTAATCAGTAACACCGAAAGTGTGAAGGAAGTAAACACTGTCCCTCTCTGCTGGCAGTGTTGTGCTCTCAGCTGCTGTTATCATTTCAAAATAATCCTCATCTGAGTGGAAGAGAATTGCTTCTGCTTTTCCTCAGAGTGACTGCAGTCCTCGTCTTCTTCAGTGTGATGTGTGCCACAGCGGAAGGAAATAAAGGAACTTGCTACATATGTTTTCCCATCTTACCATGCCCAGAAATCCCTTTCAGAGCAATACTGTATAGTCACAAAGCTGTACCCAGTTAAAAGATTATTGTGACATTATTACTAGAAATCGCTGCAGCAACAACTTGCCAAATGAACCGTTAAAAGCAAACCAGACTCACTGAACCACAATAAAATTCATTAAAGGCTGCTTGGGGCAACATACGGTTTTTGAAGGTCTTTATCTTTTTAACCATTCGTCTCTTCCAGTATCTGTGGCAAAGCCCTCCACTTCTCTTTTTATCTCGTTTGAATGTAAAGAGCCATTTCAGAAACTGCACTTTCCTTTTAGTGACAGGCTAATTTGGTGGTGTGTCACTGTTAAATCAGATGATCTACTGACATGCAGAAACGTGAATTTGCCGGCTGGGGGCGGGGGAGGGGGGACACGACACCAACACCTTTTTACTATTGAAGAAAAGGATATGTTATTTCTGTTTGGAAACGCTGCTTGAATCTTTTGGCTGTCGAACTCTTTTGTGGTTGTTGGTCCTAAGGCTGAAGTTTCAGAGATGCTAAACCATTTTTTCCTTCAGATGACAAAAAAGGAGGTCCAAAACTGATTTCTGTAAATGGAGGATCCACAATTAGAGCCCACTGTGCAAAATAGGAGCAGTAGCTTGCCTGTGCCTTGGAACATGTGCCAACACTGCCGTCTAGCTTCTGCAAAGGTTTTGTATGCTTTTGCTTTGCTTTAGTTGCTCGTGTTCGTGTATTACACAGCTTTGTCAAGCCTCCTACGGTGAGTCAAGGTCCTGTAGCGTTGAATTCTGTTCAGATACATGTGTTCCTTTCCACAGAAACGTCTAAAGTGGTCGCAGCATGGGATGAGTGATGTCAGGCTGGCTGCAGCAAACAGTAGAGGAGACCTGAAGTGGCAATGCAGCAAGAAAACTCCCAGGCTGTGTTTGCAGATAGGGAACCGAAGCCTGTCTGTCCAAACTCCTATGGGATTTTTGGCAGCACCACAACCTAGTGAAACCGGTCCAAGGTCTGTTCAGGGTTTCTAATCACGAAGCACTGCTAACGTTCTTGGACACGGTCCTCTGACATGTCACCCTCCTTTGGGCTCAGTGTTGTCTTCTGCTTTCCTGTGTCACTCTCTTAACCTTACGCTTCTGTGTCTCATACTAGGCATACGTCTTTTTTCCTCCTTCACCTGCTTCTTGGTCTGGGGTGAGCTGATACCTGCTTGTAGTCTGAACTACTGTCTTTAGGTTTATATGCATTTTATGCCTGGTCACTATTGGGATTTTAAAAGATTGTTAGGTTTCCATTTACCATGAACTTGCATGTATTTACCAAAATATATATTTATAGAGCTCTTAGGTTACAGGTGTCATTACCTAAATAATAGAGACGATAATGAAAGCATATAATTAAGCAGGCAGAGGGCTCTATTAAACTCTAGTTTGAACTTGCGTAATTCTTCCATTTTCAAACAGCATGTAATGCAGGAATGAAGCAATTATGTTCCAGCTTCCTTGCTAGTGTAATTTGGGAGAAATTGATTATCATCAGTATGTTGAAGTGATTTAAAGCCGAATTCAGCCCACAGTTCCCTGGCTAATGATTTTGTTTCCATTTTTGACCATTTTCAATAGCCTTCATTAAATAACTCAGCAACAACATTAGCTATCACTACATATTCTTATCAACCTTATAATTAACATGTATCCATGGGTACTGCCTCATGTTAATGAGGCAAGGTCGTATTTGAAGGAGAATCTTTTGTATCTGTTCAAGCAGCTGTTACTGTGGCTGCATACCTGGCTGAATCAATTAATCATTTCATTAAACAAAAGTCCTCTTAGCTATGCTAATGAAAAGCATGCTGATCACACTTTTTCCAAACAACCCCCTGAAACCTAAACAAACAAACAAACAAACAAACCACTTCAAGACTAATAAACCAGCCTTGTTCTGATAAATAAGCTATGCTTTATTAAAAAGGATTAAAAAGAAAAGAGAAAAAAAAAAAGATCTGAGGGGGATTTCATCAGCATTATGAATATATTTCTTTAGGGATGACAGCGCTGGCAAAATAGCCATCTCTGGTGATCTCATTGGAATAGTTATTTGCTGTACCATTTTGAAAGTGACAGGAAACACACGGTCTCTGCTCTGCACTGCCTCTTCGTGGGCGAGGAGGGGGTGATGGATGCTGAGCACTGGGTCCAGGGCCTTCTTGTGACCTCCCAGAAGCAAGCTGAGAGGGTTTGCATGTGCTTCTTGACTTCTGTGAGCAAGCACGTGAGCACGAGCTGAACAGTTTGAAGGAAAAGAGGAGGTAAAGCATAGAACATAAATGATCAGCTTCAGAGACAGCTTCTTCAGAGACAGGTAGCTCAGTGTACAGAGACATGAGACAACTGGCATCAAAACTGCATAGAAAGTAAATTTTGAACACTGCTATGTTGATATGTTGAGTTTATATTCTCTTATTTCTAAATACTAGATATCTACTAGTGATCTTCTTAAATTATTTTCAGTCGATGTCTCAGGAGCTTGATCCTGGTCAATGATCCTTTTCGCCTTGGCTTCAAGGCAATGTGTAACTTCGGGGCAGAAGAATCAGAGTGAAGATTTACCTCAATGTGGGAAACTGATCTGAATCTAAAATTCAGTTCTCTGGGATTTCTCTGGTTAGCTAGAGCTCTCCAGAGCACGTTTGATAATGATTTTGGTGGCACAACACAGAGGCTTTTCTTGCTGAGGTGGCAGTTTCAAATCTTTGGGAAGCACATGATTTTAATTGCTTTACTGAAAGAGCTACCATTATTGAGCAAGTAGCAGAGGCAAGCAGAAGGGTGAGCTGCAGAGACATAAGCTGCAAGCTGTCTGCATGATATGCTGTTAATTTCAGACAGTTAGAAGAGGCCTAGCTAAGAAGTAAAATTACTACACAGAAAGTGGGTTTTGTTTACCTCAAAGCAGGACAGTCCTCCCACTAGACTTGAAGGAGATTATTTCCCAACCTCTGTGGGGGCTTTTGATCCCGCTACCATGTTACCTGGAAGAAACAAGTTGCTCCTTGCTGCTGCCACCATCCTGGCATGGTGTCAGGCAAATGTCAGGATGTGGAGCTGAGGTTGTTCCTTAGACCCTTGACACTGACTCTGGCGTGGTGCTGTGATCACAGCACAGGAGAGAGAAGAGGGAGAATAGTCAGGGCAGGGCAGAGAAAAAAAAGCACTTGAGACTTTCAGTTCTCTTCATATCTGCAGAAACATCACACTGTTTTTCTCAGTTAGCTAAGGACCATCCCATAAAATGAGCAATTTCGCTTTCTGCCTCCTTGCTGTTGCTGTGCAAGGTCCTTGTAATCAGCAGGAACATTTTTGGGTGTTTCATCGTGAAGTGAACAGTCATAGGCTCTGCCTTGGTCTTCCAGGGACCAGAGACAACGGGTAGGTCTTGGTCCTCTGGAGGCTGTTCGGAGAGGGCACCCCTGAGCCCACTGAGGACGTGAGGTTCCTACCCCAGGGGAGAGAAATTCAGCCGGTGCTGCTGCTTCCCCGCAGCCCTGCAGGGCTCCAGCCTGCCGTGCTGGCAAGCAGGCGTGGGAGCCATGCTGGAGAGCATTTTGCCACCTCGTGGCAGCTGGCAGGTAAACCATCTCTGCCTGATCAGGAACACTAGCTACCCAGAAGGAACAGAGCCAAAATGGGTGAGTTCTCATCTCGGTGGCTGCAAAATGGCACTAAGAAGGTTTGCAGCAGAGCAGAGCAACCTGAAACCCTGCAGTGACCGATGCCTGCCCACGTCCAGCTACAGCTGCATGCTAGTGGCGGCACCTGGAATGAAGGCGGCGAAGCCAACAGTAAGAGGCCACGGCCTAGGGCAGGCTGGTGGTCAGAGTGTTTCTGACACGCCTGGACAGCCCCACGCTGGTCACTCCTGCTCTTGTCGATGTGCTGCTGGAGGTGCCCAGCTGGCCAGGGGAAGAAGATAACTGCGTCTGGTGACTGTTCGACCACCACAGTGAGGACAACAGCACACCGAAGCTGAGCCCTTGTTGCACAGGCAGCGAAGGACGATTTGGCCACTCAACTTTGGATCAAAGTCAGTGGAGAGGCAGAAAGTCTCTGTCAGCGCAGAAACCTTTGTAGGGGCACTGCCAGGGTCTATGACAATTGTCATTTATTTGCGGGGTGATGCAGCTAACATGGGAAATGCTAAAAAAAAATAGGAATCGAATAACCTGAGCCACCTGCTGTCCTCCGTCCCCAAAGGAGCTGTTGCTGCTGTGCCCATGAGGGCATCGTCCCTGGCACCAGGGCAAGCCAGAGAGGGCTGGGGAGGGTGGCTGTCCCCACCCAGGGACTGTAGGTCCCACTGTCACCAGCTTGGGCACTGCTGGTGATGTGGCTGCTGCTGCGTAAATCGAGCGTCTCGGCACCAGCACATGAAGCAGGACTGCGGGTCACAGCCCACATGCCTGGTGCAGCCAAAGTGGTTGCATCACCCCCAAACACCAGGGAAAACTGCTGGGGGCAGGGAGGTAGCTCCTTAAACCTCAAGCTGGGCTAGCGGCACGTAGTAGGCCCTGGGTCCAGACAGGGTATCGGGCATAGGCCCGTGCTGGTATTTGGGGAGATCTGTGGGTGTGGAGCGTCTGTTGGGCAAGTGTGTCAGCACATATGTGTCTGCCCCTGAGCAGAAAAGTGGACCAGCTGGTGCGCAGGGGTGAGTAAGAGGGCTCAGGGTACCAGCAGCATTATCAGATGGACAGAAGGGCTGTGCTGGAACTCAAGATAGAATCATAGAATTGTCCAGGTTGGAAGGGACCTTTAAGATCATCGAGTCCCTGTGCACCCATGTATGCTTTCACTAGCAAACTTCAAACCTTACCGGGTGCAGAGAAAGAACACGGCTGGCTCTGCTCATGTTTTATGCGAGTTCTGGTTGTACTACATGCAGGTGCTGTGGCAGCGCGTAGAGCTGTCCGCGTCCTTTCCTTTCGCGTATGGGTACGTGTGTCCCTCGCAGATATGCGCTACTAGAAATCAGTAAGGAGAGACCTTGTTCTCTTTCCTAATAACTGTTTACGCTTTATTTACTTTCTCTTTCCTAAGAGCTATTTATGCTTTGTTTGCCAAACTGGCCACAGGACTCCTCCAGCCTTCCGATGGATCCCTCTGTACCGTCAGAAACAACGCTGAGCTGCCAGTGGTGTCCACGTGCTCTGCCATTGCCTAGGGCAGCCCCTGGGCCAGGAGGCTGCTCTCCAGCTGCCGCAGGGCAGCCACCCGTGCCCCATAGAGGACGAAGCCCCAGCAAAGCAGCACAACAGCAGCCAGCACCTGCGGGGGAAAGCGCACTGCGCGTTGGCGACGGGAGGCCCAGTTAACTTTCAGGTCCCGGTGTCCGCTGCCTCCACCAAGAGGCAAATTCCCCCGACCAGTAAACCCGGCCTTCAGGCCTACGGGCCTACTTCCACCTCCCACACCCCCCCCGGCCCCCCACCCCGCGGATTCCCGCAGCCCACTACCACCACCATCACCAGGCCTGGTTCCCCCTTGCCGCGAATTCTCGAAGCCCAGCACCCGCACCCCCCACCCCCACCCCCCGTCCGCGCCAGGCCCAGCACTGCCACCACCAGGCCCCTAGCCCGCACCAGGCAGCAGAGCGGACGCGGGTCCCTCCTCCCCGGCGCAGCCATGCCGGCCCAGCCCTCCCCTTTCCTCGCCCTGCGCTCCGCCCGCCGGGAAGATGTCGTCCCCAGAGCGGAAGTGGCGTCAGAGAAGTGCGCCAGCTCCCGGCAGGCGGCGGGCCGGGTTGGCGCTGCCCGGCCGGTGGCGGGGGGGAACCGTTCCCGTGGCAACGCCGCCGCCGCCGCCGATGGCCGAGCCCGCACGGCGCCTGGCGGAGGGCGCCCGCCGCCGCCCGCCGGGGGAGGAGCGACGGGAGGCTGCCGGCTCCGGGCGCTGCCGGACGCGACACCGGCTAAAGGCGGCCGCGGCCCCGGCCCGCAGGGGGAGCGAGGGCTCGGCGGCGGTGAGTGCGGGCGGCGGCTGACGGGGCGCGGGATCGGGGGGCGGGGGGGAGAGGCGTCCCGCAGCGGGCGAGCGGGCGGTGATGTCGCACCGTGGGGATGGGGGGGGCGTGAACCCCCTTCCCCCTCCCCCCCTCCTTCCTTCGGGCGTGCCTGCGTGCGTTTCTGACGCCCGGTGCGTGCCTTTGTGGCGCACACTGCGTCCGCGCGCGTTCCCCCGGCGCGGGTGCCCCCGCGGGCGGGTCGCGCGGGCGGCTGCGAGCCGCAGAAGGTGGGCGAGTGGGTTTTGAGGTGCCCCGGTAACTTATTTCCACTGAGTTGTAACGCATTAGGGTAATGCCGATACCTAAATTAACTTTAGAATAGATGTATTTGTTGCTAGTTGTATTTGTCCGCTCCTCCCCGGAGGCGCAACCCCTCTGCGCTCTTCTGCTCCCTATCCCTCCAACGGGGCAAATCACAAAGTTTGCTGACTTTGGTGCTCATAGCAGTAAGCGTAAGCAGGAGCCTCTTTGCGTACCGTCCTTGGCGGTCACTGTAAACATCAGGCCTTACCTGCCAGAAGCAGATACTGCCTGAAAAACACGCCGTTAATTTCAGAGATTGCAGTTGGTTAGAAGAGGCTTAGGTGAAAAGTAAAACTACCAGAAAGAAAATTGGTTCTGCTTTACCTCAAACCAGGACAATGGCCTGACTAGATAAAAAGGCAGCGTGTACCTGAGGGTGGGTGTAGGAATGGCACCTGGCTCTTTCTGCTTCAGTCATAAAAACAAAGATTAATTTAGGCTGGAACACATGCCTGGAGGTTGTCTAGTCTAACAAGCCATATATGTTCCAGTGTGAGTGCCCAGCAAAACATGAGCAGAGGGTGCAGGACAGGACAGGCCCAGAAGAACTTGGGAACGGGCGGTTTAGTTTGAGTGCAATTACTTGGTTTGACTTTATTTCTTAGAGGACGGAACTAACTGTTCTCATATTTTTCATGTGTAAACACTGGTCTCTTTTGGAAGTATGTTTCAGAGGATATCATGTTAATCATAAACTTACCGACCATATCAAAGCAGTTATTTATGAGTGGGGAAGAAGGCAGAGTCCTGTCTGTTACCTTCATATAGGCCAGATTCAAGCAAGATTGAAGCTCTGTTTAAAAGGTGCAGCGCTGAAGAACCAGATCTCACTGTGAGGAGAGGCCAAGCAAAGTAGCTAGGTCCTGCTGCCTCTTTGTGCTAATGCTGGGGCTTGCAGCCTTAAAGGTGTCTGTTATGCGTTTCTGTGTCTAGGCTTTAATATTTTTGTCTCTCTGAGACAGCAATGATGATCTGTCTCTTTCTTTTGTAGAACATGACTCCAGCAGATAAGGAGTTTTCAGAAGATAGCAACTTTTCACCAAAAGCCGGCACCAGCAAGCTGCCAACAGATGCATCTCCTGACTCTAAATGCCCCATCTGCTTGGATAGATTTGACAATGTTGCATATCTAGATCGCTGCTTGCATAGATTCTGTTTCCGCTGTGTCCAGGAGTGGTCAAAAAACAAAGCAGAATGCCCTCTCTGCAAGCAACCCTTTTTTTCCATTTTCCATACGATTCGTGCTGAAGATGACTTTAAGGAGTACATACTCAGCCCTTTAGAAAATAGCTCTTTTTCCAGCCCTGATGGCCGGAGATTTCGTTACCGTACCACATTAACAGGGGAACGCCGCTCTAGCAGTTACCCTTCCCGAAGGACGCTGTCCCCCCCAGATAATGGGATATTGTTTGAAGGGTTGTCGAGCGAACCAGTGCGGCAGCGAGATGGAGAGATTCAGCAGATGTTAAGGAGGCTGGCCTCAAGGAGGCAGGCTAGCGCAGAGGGCAGATCTCTGCGCCAGATTCAGGAGGAGGACATGATCAACTTCCGCAGAGCTCTGTACCGTACTGGTGTGCGTATTCGTAGTATTCAGGATGGTGGCCGCTATCGAGACATTTCAGCTGAGTTTTTCCGCCGCAACCCTGCTTGCCTTCACAGGTTGGTTCCTTGGTTGAAGCGAGAACTTACAGTCCTGTTTGGTGCCCATGGATCTTTGGTTAATATTGTACAGCACATTATCATGAGTAATGTGACTAGGTATGATCTGGAAAGTCAGGCCTTTGCTGATGATTTAAAGCCATTTTTGCTGAATCGGACTGATCACTTCTTACATGAATTCATCAGTTTTGCCCGTTGTCCTTTTAACTTAGAAGCATATGATCAACATGCCAATTATGACTGTCCTGCGCCATCATATGATGAAGGAAGTCAGTCAGACTCGTCAATTATTACAATATCTCCAGATGTGGCATATTCTAAAGGGCCAGATAACACTTCGTCTGTGACTGGTCTTGATCAGGCCCCCTGGGATGATGAAACTCCAGGGCCTTCCTATTCCATTTCAGAAGAGGTTCGTGCAACCATAGCTTCTCCTCTGGAGATGTCAGAAAGTTCTGATGAGGACTCTGCTACAAAGAGTCAAAGAACTAAACTGCAGACTCAGTTACAGGCTAATGGTGACTCAAACGACAGTGACTCTTCCTCGGACAATTGTGTTATTGTTGGGTATGTTAAGCCGTTAGCTGAGAGGACGCCAGAAGTTGTTGAGCTGTCCTCGGACTCTGAGGAGTCCATCAGGGAAGAGAAAAAGGAAGATGTGAAGAAACAGCAGCCAATCCAGTGTCGCAGCTGGAGTGACAGTGAATCAAGCAGAAGTTTCTCGCCACATTCCCCCACATACAAGGAGGATGTAGGTAGCTGTAGAAGCTGCTTGTCTCCTGCAGTTGAGAAGACAGAGTCAAAAGATGACGAGAAGAACAAATGCAAGGTAAAAGATCTGTCTCCACGGCACTTGAGCTGGAGCCCCTCCCCAGGGAGTGATACAATATGCTCCCCTTGGAATCACAGATTGCCTAGAAAGGGAAAGTCCAGGAGCCCACAGTCCTGTTCACGGAGCAGTCGAGGCAGTCATGGCCATCGGTCTAGGAAGGAGCATCGTAGCAAAAGCCAATCTAAAAGGAAACGATCGAGAAGCAGAGATAGTAGCAAACATAAGAGCAAAAGAAGCAAGAAGTCGAGGGCTCATGACTCCAAAGTCTCTCTAAAAAGCCAGAGAGGCTCTCTAAGTCGTGAGAGCACTCCATCTAGAGAAGTAAGCAGATCACGATCGCGTAGCAAAGGCCACAGCAAAAGGAGATCAAGAAGTAGAGACGGTGATCGTTACTATGTAAGAGACAATTATCAAAGTAGATACCAGTGGGGTTATGCTTTCTGTAGTCGAAAGACATTTGGAGATGGCTATGAATCCTCCAGCAGGAGGAGGACTCAGTCTAATCCTTTCTACTCAAGGCAATCTGCTAGTCCAGAATACAGGATACGGTCATTTATTGAAAGGACAGATCCACATAGCCAGCGGGGAGGCCGTGAGAGACACTATTACTGTTATGAAAGATGCAGGTCAAGGAGTCGATCAAGTGACAGGTCAAGGACACCTTCTGGAGGAACTGACAGAATGAAAAGTGAAAAGCCTGGCGGAAAAAGGAAATATAAAACTCGCCACTTGGAGAATGCATTCATGGAAAGCACAAGTTTAGAAAGAGAAAATGACCCCAAGAAAACTTCCTCAAAATTTGGTGACTGCTACAAAAATGAAGACAGCCTTTCAGACAATCGAGCAAGCAGCGAGACAAAGCGTAAGAAAAAGAAGAAAAAGATGAGGAGTCCAAGTGTGGAGATAGTCTATGAAGGAAAAGCAACAGATACAACAAGGCATCTTAAAAAGAAAAAGAAAAAGCATAAGAAGAAACACCGGAAACACCACGTGAGTAACTCATCACATTCTTCTCCAGTAGTGATTACAATTGATAGTGACAGTAGCAAGGAGCCAGAAAATACCGAATGTGACAGCAGTATTAATTGGACAGGCACAACTCAGATAAATGAGAGGGAAAATGAGTCTCCGTCGTCTTCTCTGGGAAGGACAGGATGTGAAGATGTTTATAGAGTTGGTGAGGAAACTGGAAGAGCAGACAAAAAGTACAGTACTCCTACCAAAAGCGGACACTTAGATGGTGACATTAGAAATGCTGATGACAAACTTCAAGAAACAGCAGCTGATCAGAGTCCTACCACAGCAGATACCAGCAGTAACACCCCTCACACAGAAACTGTAACCAGCCACGTTCAGGAAGCACCAGCAGCGCCTTCCAGTCAACTGCCTTCCCCCAGGATTTCCTTCCTAGAGTGTCCAGAGAGACGACCACTGATACTAACACTGCCAAAGAGACTTGTCAACAGATCCTCTTGGTTTGATTTCCCAGAAGAAAAAATGTAGCACATTTTACACAGAACACTTCTTAAAATTGTGAATTTGTAACTACATTTTTCCCTTTGAGAACAAAGCCACCTGTTGTAATTTGTGTATGTTAAAAAATGTCTGGGAAATGTGTAAAACCTTTGAATGTGTATGCACTTTTAAGTCAAAAATAGAATATTGCTAGTACGTAACTTTAAAGTTTCTCAGAAGACTGGAAGTTGTAATTTCATAAAACCATCCTGTATTCTTGTAGTATGTAAAATATATCTATAGAATATTGCAAACAAAAATGAGCCAAACCAAAAGCCAGAAAATGCATTTTATGGGGATTGCTCTTCTTAGACAAAGGAAGAATTGCTTAGTTCATAAGAAATTGTTTAGTCTGAATTCTACCATTGCTTTGATCTGTTTGGTTTAAGCTGATCTCTGCTCAAAAGTAGTCAGCGACTTCTATATAGATCTTCAATGGGACTTCCAGTAACATAAAATTAAGCTATGTCAAAATCTGAATAAAGCAATAAGACTGTTTTTTGTAAAATTAATTTAAATGTGTGGACCACGTACTGAGCAAACAGAGCATTTATCTTTCGGGTTTGGATGTCTTACCAGTACAGACCACTTGATGTTCGTGCTGTCAGGAGTATTCCAGATTGGAAGGCACCTCTGGACGTCGTCAGGTCCCTGCCTTTACTGAAAGCAGGAAGAGCTTTGATCAGATTGCTCAGGGTTTGTTCAGTTTTGAATATTCCCAAAGCTGAATGGGCTGTCTGTGCTACCTCTTCTAATGTTTAAGAATTCCCACAGAAAATGTGGGGGTTTTTTTCCAGAATTTTCCTTTGCATTTCCCTTGTTGCAATCTGTGTCTTCTACCTTGCATCCTGTTGCAGTGCAAGTCTCAAGGAGCCTGTTTTCCTCTTCTGTATGCCCTGCTGCTACATAATTGAAGACCTCCATCCTGAATGTAGCCTTGGCAATACAGCAGCTCCCCCTGACATCCTTGCTCCATTCATGCAGCTCAGCTCCCCCTAGATGTCCTGCTGTGTGTATGTGCAAGGTATGGGGCTCAGGCAGGGTCTTGTTCTCCAGGGTTGAGCCTTCTCTGCGCACAGCAGTAGCTCTGGGGGCTGAACCAGGAAGTTGCCTTCTGTCTCTCTGTTACTGCCTCCAGGGATGATGGGTTTGACCTTGGTTGGTTGCCTGCCAGGTACTCACCAAGCTGCTGTGTTACTTCCCCTTCTCCACAGGATGGGGGGGGTGGGAAATAAGAAGGGAGAGCTTGTGAGGTAAGGACAGAGAGATCAGTTAATGATAACTGTCAAAGGCCCAATAGACTCAGGAACAATTAATGTAATTTATTGCCAATTAAAAATTGAGCAGGATGATGAGAAACAAAGAACTAAAGTTTTTTTACCCTCCGTTCTTCTGAGGTTCAACCTCCCCCTCCCCAGCAGTGCAGGGAGATGGGAAATGGGGGTTGTGGTCAGTTCGTAACACTGTGCTGCTCTTCCCTCCTTAACTCTGTCCCTCTGCTCTGGCCTGGCTCCTTTCTACAAGGTGGTAATTCTTCAGGAACAGACTGCTCCAGCGTGGGTCACAGCTCCTGCCAGAAAACCTGCTCCTGCGTGGGCTCCTAAACACAGGCTGCAGTTCCTGCCAGGAACCTCCTGTTGTCTCCAGTCTCCATGGGCTGTACCTTCCTTCAGGACATCTCCACCTGCTCTGGTGTGGGTGGGGTCTTGCACAGGCTGCAGGTGGACAGCTGCTCCACTGTTAACCTCCATGGGCTGCGTGAGGACAGCCTGCCTCACCATGGTCTTCACTGTGGGCTGCAGGGGAATCTGTGCTTCGAAACCTGGAGTTCCTACTCCTCCTCCCCCTTGTGCTTCTCTGACCTCTGGGTCTGCTTCTCTCATGTTTTTCGCACTCCTCTCACAGCTGCCCCGCAGCTTACCCTTTCTTAAATATGTTTTCACAGGGGCACCGCCAGTGTGGCTGTTGGGGTCAGCTCTGTCCTCCGGTGGGTCTGTTGGGGAGCCATCTGGAACTGTCTGTGTGTAGCACAGGGCAGGCCCTGGTCTCTTCTCACACAGGCCACCCTGCAGCACCTCCTGCTACCAAAACCGTGCCACATAACACCCAGTACACCCTGGCTTGACAGATGTGGATCCCACATGACAGTAGCTACATGATTGTGTGTGCAAAAACAGTGATGAGCACACCTGACAGCACTGAAGTCTAAATCCCCAAGTGAGTTGTTTCAGCATGGTACTGACCATGTTGCAGTCTCCTTCAATACCTGCAAGGGATGGTGATTTCATAACCATCCTAGGTTAACGAGGTGATACCACACCTTCTGAGGTTTTCCCCACTTCCATGCATGCTGTTCTCTCTGACTACGGGGGATTTTTGGAGAGGTTGTTGAGCCATTTGCTGCAATGGCAAGCAGATGGAAGGATTCGCATGAGAATGAGTGTTCTCACAGAAGGCCAGCCTTTGCGGCCAACAGAGGAGACTGTGACTGAAGCGTACAGAGTTCTGTATTGCCAAGGTCTGTCTGTGCAGTGTTACCAACAACTGATCATGGAACTGGAGGGACATATAAGGAAGGGGAAACTGTTCCTGTTTCCAATACCCAGGACCAGCTTGGCAGTATTACGGACGAGGTGCTGTCCTCCTAGACAGATGCTGCCTGTGCTGCTGGATGAACTGAGGTGAGGGTTGTAGAACCCCAGGCTGATGGAGGAGGAGGGAGCAAGACCTGCCGAGGGTGGGCGGTGACCACCACCCTGCATTCCCCAGCCCTGGAAGAGGGATTTGCACTTCCCAGGCCGGCAGCGCAGCGTGTTCAGGGAGGTGGCCATGGGTCAAACTGTTATTCTTGCAACTACACCTGCCAGGTGAACGATTTTCCAAAAAAGTTCTTTCACTGCTCTGCCTCTGTTTGCCCCCCTACGCACTTCATTTCCCCTTGGCTCTTTGGATAGAGAGATCAACTGGCCCGGTGGCCCAGCAGCTTCCAGCAGGAAGGAAGGCTGGTGGCCCACAAGCTATGCAAGGGCAAAGGATGCCTCCTTGGCTGAGCATTCCTGCTTTGGGGGCCCCATCCCTCCAGAGCCTCTGTCCTGCCGGCTGGGGACTGGCACAGCAGGACGGGTGTGAGTGGAATCGCACCCAAGGGTGTGCGAGTCCAGGGGTTTCCTCTGGGTTCCCCTGTGCTCCTCTGCCTCTGTCAGTTGCTCTTAGCTGCTCTCCTCGCCACTGGGACAGGATTTATCTCTAAGTAAGAGAGATGTTTTTTACAGTGAGAGCAGTCCTTCACTGGAAGCCGGATGGATTGACGCCCGGGCGAGCTCTACGGCAGAGACGGGCCATTGTGACATCCATGTTCGTGAGCGACAGACTGTGACCTCACATCCCTGGCTGCTTATATTCGGTCGCCGGCAGAGCCTGGTCCAGCCTGGCTCGTGCCTGGACTCCTGCCGAGCGTGCCTGCGAGGTGTGGAGCGCCGAGCGAGGCTTCTCCTGGTGCTGGGTGGTGCTTTGGGGGCTGCCGTCGGCAGCTCTCGGTGCCCATCCCGGAGCCACCCCCTGTGTTTCCCCAGCCCTGCCTGGTTCAGGCAGCCGGGCACTGCGGGGTGCGCTCGCAGCAGCAGAGGTGAGCTGTGGGGGAAACGTGCCCCCCGTGGGGCGGGCGGTGGGGCTGGGGGTCCGTCAGGGTGTCCTTCTCCAGGGGCTGGGCATTTCTTCCTCCCCTCCCTGGGACAGCCATTGACCGTGGCCTCTCTCCATTCTGCAGCGCCTGACACCCGCTGCTGCGGCACCGGCAAGAGGGAGCAGCTCCTCGTCCTCAGCACTCCCCGACCCACCGCAGAGCGCAGAGAGTATGGCCACCAAGAGCGAGTGGAGGTGCCCCATCTGCCACGACGGTGAAGAGGACGTCGCCTACCTGTCACCCTGCCTGCACCAATTTTGCGTAGGCTGTGCAATGCGCTGGGCACAGCAGATGCCAAACTGCGCTGTGTGCCAGTGCGTGGCGACGGACATCGTGTTCTCGGTGTGGTCTGATGACGATTATCTGACGTTCGCCGTCCCACACCCCGCAGACCTCCAGGACGAGGAGGGGGCTGCGGCGTCCAGGCCTCAGGTGGACGCCTTCCCTGCTGAGGTCTGGGCGGACATTTTCAAGAGCCACCCCAAGAACATCGAGCCCCTGATGCCATGGCTGCGACGGGAGCTCGGGGTGCTCTTCGAAGACCGGTGGTGGGATGTGGCTGTGGCGGAGAGCACTATCGTGGCCCACCTGTGCCGCTGGGGACTGGACAAGGCGGTGCTGGAGCGGCAGCTGCAGAACTGCCTGCCAGAACTCACAGGGACCTTCTTCCGCCACCTCACCATGCTCGGTGTGCGCCTGTGCAGCCAGGAGCTCCGCCGGCACCTGGCCCGGCAGGATGCACAAGCAGCCGGCGAGGAAGAGGACAACAAAGGCCCTGTGACCAGCCGCAGCCCCACAGCTTCTTGGGGGGACACTCCGGGCCCCCAGCCAGCCTCCCCCAGCAGCCCTGTGGGATCCCAGCCCCAGGAGGAGCCGGGGGAGGCAGCAGCGACAGGTTCCTCCAGCCAAGGCAACAGGCGCAGCCCCTCCGCTCCTGTCCGGGCCAGGAACCGGTCGCCAGAGGGGCCACGGCGCCCCCCAAAGAGGAGGGTCCCTGGCCCCCAGGACTGTCCCCAGGCCTGCAAGAGGCCGCCCCGCCGGCGGCACTAGCCGGGTACCTCAGTTTGGGCCAGGAGGCTCTTGTTAGTTACCTCAATTGACTTCCTAGAGAGACAAAATAAAGGAAGAAAGACTGCAGGAGAAGTCTTGGTGTCACTAATGTTGCTGGTGGCACAGCCATCACCACCTGCGCTGCGTGTGCATGCCTTTAACTCGTCCTGCTTTTCCCCACGCTAGGTGCATTTGTGTAGAGGCACTTAAGTTGGGTCTCTGTTGAAAACGTCTTACTGGCTGGAGTGGCTGCAATTCCTTTGTGCTGCTCTCCAGGTGGCGTTCCTTTGAGGTGTTTCAGCCCTGTTTCCCGTTAGCTCCTATCACCTCAGGAGCCCCTGGCTCACCTCCATAACGCTTTATGAGTGTGCTGCAGTTTACCCAGCACATTGCAGAAGAACAGCTGCGAGCCCTCGCCAGCACCCCATCCCTCTAACCTCGTTGTGTCACCCCTGGGCTTGCCGCGGGCAGGCCTGATAAAGCTCCCCCCGCCTTTAAAGCTCGGTCAGTGAGCCCCGCTAGCTTGTGAGCTGTTTGTCTGGGCGAGTTACTGTTGGTGGTGGTTACGCCTCGTTTAAATCTGCTGCTGTTGCTGCTGACCCTACCACCGCCTCCTCAGCCGCCTCTGCATGAGCTGCCAGCCCCTGGCCTTTCCCGCCTCAGAACGCTCAGGAAAAGCACCTTTTCACCCCATCACCCAGCCTTGCTGTGGACATGCCTGCACCGCAGCTGTTCGTCTCAGTGAGTGACCCAGGCAGAGCCTGTTGATATGGGACTGGGATCTTGTTTGAGGACCGTCCTGTAAGGAATAGACAGTCATCCAGGCTGCACTGCAAAAGGCTCTCCCCCTTTAGCAAAGGGCCCTCCCCCTTCTCTGTGCTGGAGAGAAGAGCACCATGGCAGAGCAGAGGTGTGCAGAGGACAGCATGACCTGTAAAAGCAGGACAGCTCGTGGCCCATCTCAAATGGCTGCACATGAATTCAGGTAGCCCTGGGGACAAGGGGGAGACATTAGCAGTGGGCAGACAGTGGCAGAGCTGTGACCCCAGCGCAATGGCAGCGATGTGGTGGGACAGATCTGTCATGGTTTGGCCTCAGACGGCAACAAAGAACCACGTGCCCCTCGCATGGGCTTTCTCGGTACGGGAAAGAATCGGAAGAAAAAGGCAAAACTCGTGGGTTGAGACCAAGGCAATTTAACAGAACAGCAAAGGGAACAAGTGTGGTGTATGAAGGCACGGACTCTGGCTGTGATGAGCATGAAATCATTTATTGCTTCTCAAGCCTCGGCTTTCATACCCGAGCTCTAAAACTTTCCCTGCACCTGCTAGGCAAGTAAACACGTATTTCAGATCACTAACCCAGTTGCCTTATTCAGTTCCCACTAAGATAAGTACATGAAGATGTTTTCTGTTCCATGTTTATATTGGACCAATTCCTCTTCATTCCATCCGTATCGACCTCCGCATTCCTGTGTCTGTGTGCTCTGCTCACTGTGTCTTTGGCCGTACGCAGGCCTCTGCTCATAAACAAGAAAACAACAATAACATGGATAGAGGAATATGCAAACACGATTACGGAACCGCCGCTCGCCGATCGGACCCAGGACGCCCCAGCCCGCTCCAAGCAGCAACTTCCTGCAGGGTGGGCATGGCTCACATGGCATGGAATACCAATACTGGTGTCCCTGCTGGAGCCTGGGGAGAATTAACCCTATCCCCCTGGAACCAGGACAAGCTCTCACACCTGCAGAGAGCTGGAGTGATGGGATGCAGGTGCTGCAGGAAAAGCAGGGTTGGCAAATATCGAGGGGTGTGTGTATTCTCTGCAAAGGAGTGGCCTGAATGTGTGGGGGTTCACTGTGCCACAGGTGTTGAACGAACAGAGAGCCTTAGGGTAATTCGGGAGACTCTCTGTTGGACCTGCTGCTCAAAAATAAGAAAGAATTGGTTGTAGACATGAAGGTCAAGGGAATCCTCGACTGCAGCGACCATCAGATTTTGCCATTTAAAATCCTGAGAGGCGCGAGTGAGTCAAATGGCAGAATTACAACTCTGAACTTCAGAAGATCCAATTACGGCCCCTCAGGAATTTGCTTGACTGAAATCTGTGGCAAACTGCCTTGAGGGCAAAGGAACTAAGGACAGCTGGCTGATCTCCAAAGACAACCTTGCCAGAGCACAGCAGCAGTCCATTACAATGGGCAGAAAGTCAAGCAAGTGCAGCAAAATCCCTGCTTGGATGAACATGGAGCTCCTGCCTGAGCTTAAACACAGAAAGAAGGAAGAAGGGGCAGGCTCCGTGGGAGCACATGGAGCAGCAGAGTCCAGCAATACAAAACTCAGCTGGAGTTGAAACTGGCAAGGAAGGTGAAGGACAGCGAGAAAAGTTTTTGTAAGTACACTGTCAGCAAAAAAGGAAAACATAGTCCTGTTGCTTAGCAGGGCGGGGGACCTAGTGACAAAAGACATGGAAAAGGATGTACTCAATGCCTTTTTTTTTGTCACTTTTTGCTGGTAAGGTTGCCCTCAGGCTGCCCAGGTCCCTGAGTGAACTAGCGCAATCTGGGGGAGTAAGGCAGGGCAGGCAGGAGAGGGTCGAGTTAGAGAGGACTCACGCCAGTGAGACATACAGGTTGGTGGGACCTAGTGGGATGCACCCAAGGATGGATGATGAGGGAGGTCTCATTGGAGGCAGCTCTCTGCTGCCTTTGACCAGTGCTCTTTAGTGTTTTTAATGATAGAGGGCAGTTCCAGCAAGAGATTGAGGAATACCAGGTTTAGGGGAGTGGTTAGTGGCCTGGAGGGCAGCGTTGTTATTGAGGGAGGCTCGGACAGGCTACAGCAATGGACTGATGGGTACTCCGTGGGGTTTCCAAGGCCAAGGCAAAGCCCATCCCCTGGAACAGACTCACCCCCAGAGCAGGACATGCTGGAATCAAGTGGCCAGGAGCAGCGGCTCTGTGGAAATGCCCTGTGGGGCAGTAAGTTGCCAGGGGGCAGCAATGCTCTTGGGCTGTAAAACTATCCCTAGAGGTATTTAAGAAACATGTAAATTTGGCACTTCAGGGCATGCTCTAGTGGCAGAGATTGTAGGGGTTTTTTTTGTGTGTGTATGGTTGGAATCGATGAACTCAAAGGTCCTTTCCAACCACGGAGATTCTATGATTCTATGGTGCAGACCCACATCTGGGTGATCCTTCCCCGCTGCTTGGCACTGGTGAGACTGCATCAGGAGTGCAGGATCCAGGTCTGGGCTCCTGGCACAGGACGGACCCTGACGTACAGGAGCAAGTCCAGTGGAGGGTCCCTGCGATGGTCAGGGCTGGAGCCTGGGACATAAAAGGGAAGGTGGAGGCTGCTGGGGTGGTTCATCTTGGGGAAAAGGAGTGTAAGGGGAGGTGTCTCTGCTCTCTGCTGCTGCCTGGTGGGACAATATAAGAAAAGACAGACCGACTCTTCTCAGAAGTCCATAATGACAGGAAGAGGTGACAGGCACACACTACAATGTGGGAAATCCTAATTAGAGGTTGGTGACAATTTTTTTATGATGGTGGTGTAGTACTGCACCACGTTGCCCAAAGTGGCCATTGGACGTATGGATCCTCGGAGGTGTTCACCACTCATCTTGAGGCGAGATTAACTGGGTAAAATCAGGCTGAAACTAAAACATACTTCTGTAGTGCCCAGAAGACTATTCCTACTGTATATGTATACGGTTCTGTGCCAATTACAGCATGCATATGTAAATAGACTGCAGGCTAATTACATACTGTTTTCACAGAAGATGAAAAACTTATGGGAGGACACTTAAAGTTTCATACATCTATACAACTAGAAATATTGTACATCTGAGGAAATGACATTTATTTTGGAAGACGAGAGGCAAATCAGCAGAGAGTAAGTAAATTTTCCACCATCTGTCTCCTCAAAACACGCTTTTAACATTCATACCTTGAATTGAACCCCACAGCATCCTACCTTCTAGAGATGGAAAAGAAGAAGACATGGACAAAATATGTAGTGATATTTGGCCAGCACGTTTTGACTGAGTCCATACATTACTATAAATGTAACAATATTTAGGTTTCCTCTGCAGGCCGCCTGGAGTGGAAACCCTGCAATGTTATTTGTTCCTGCCTTGTACGTTTCCTGGCTCCAGGGTAGCTCTTATGGGAAATGTGGGATACAGGACAGAATAAGAAAACTTCATAGTTATATGATAACAGGATGTTTGGACAGCAGTATGATTTTTAAGCCTAATCGCATCAAATTTTTTTTGAAGCTACTGCTTCTGGGAATTTTCACTGGGTATCTCATGTGGGCATTTGCATGTACAAAATTAAATCAGACTTATAAAGCTTTCTTTCTAATGAAAGTCTGTAGGATTCAATAGTGAATTATTTTACTTCTACGGATTTTGTGAACTCTCCTGTGGAACAGCATTTTTGTTGATATAGGATTTGTGAATAGCTTAATACAGGGAAATAAAAATGTAACAATTATAAATGTCTTTTGGGTATTTCCTTTGAAGTCCAATTAAAAACAGAGTTTTCCTAAGACCTGAGTTAGGGTGGAAGTGATTTGAGAGTCCTTCTGAATAACAACCCCTTATGGGAATGTTAGGAATATTTGTTTGGTTGCATCACTTTCTGGAGACCTCAGACATTCTCTCTTTTATGCATTTTCCTTTGTCAAAGCTCTTCCCAGCCTCTTGACCCCAGACTCCCTTCTGCCCTGACATGTTAGTGAGAAAATCTCACAGTTTAATCACAGCTACAGATGTGAAGGGGCTAAAGAGGGGCTTTGAGCAAGGTGGGAGCAATGAGAGTGCCCTCAGCCTTCCTGGGGCACGGCCATGAGCCAGTGATGCCCTGTGCACCATGAGGAGTGTCAACACTTGTCATCAGTGATGGAAGATCATCCAACAACTTTTGATGGTGTCTACAGAGTCTGAAAGTGCACTACTCAGACATTATTTTCCCTTTCTCTTTGCCTGCCTGGGTTGGGTTTCTGCCTGGCTTTGAGATGCAGAAAGAAAAAAAAAAAAAGAATAAGAATATGTAGGGAATCCTTCTGCTATGATTATGGGACACAAGCATTTTAAGAGGTAGTGCATGCTTTGGATTTGTAACAGCTGCTTTTTATAACCATCTGTATTAATCTTTGCTCTGTTTGTCTGTGGTTTTCTTTCAGATAAACTGGAAACAGACCTGAGGGCTTGATCTCCAGAATAGTTTTGAGCCCCTTGCTTCCACAATTTTGCAGTCTGAGTCTGTCTATGGTTATTATGTGTGCAGTCTGGCGATGTGGCTAGTGAATTCTGGCAAATTGGCTGCCTGGGAAGTTGTAGATGGCTTTCAAATACATTCTGTGCACCTCTGACTGTACTGGCATGCAGACTTCCAAGCCTGTTTAGGAGTATTGTGAGTTTTGACTGAGGTATTCATGGTCATGGACTAGTGGCTGGTGGATGATTTGGGTTTTGATGGTGCTGAAGTCATGAACAGAGGCCGACAGTTCTGTTTCCCAGCAGGAAGTTTCCAAGTTTAGTTTTTCCATACATTTAAGCAAAACACCGGGTTTTTTGCAGGGCCTTGATCTATCTGAGCACTTCAGCTGTTCAACAATTCAGATAGCAGCACTTCTTTTGTCACAGGAATACATAGCTAGTACTAAAACTGTTTTTCCTCGGTACTAAAACTGGTTTTCCTCACTCTAGCCACTGGAAGCAGTTAGGGTTTGGTCTGGCCATACGAGAGACAGATGTTGATGTGCTATCTCCTAGCTCCTGAGCTAGGATAAGGAATGGGGAAACAAGAAGGCCATTCCCATTCATCTGTATATGAAGGGATGGTAGAGATGGATAAGGACTTCCAAATCCCTGCCTCACAGCACAGGGAAAGAGAAAGGTGAACTGATTTCTCAGCCAAGCCCTGACAGCCTGCCTTCAGGAGGGGAGGCTGGGAAACTGTGATTTTAACAGGGATTCAGTGGTGCAACCTCCAGCCCTGACAAGCTCCCTATCAGCCTGGACAGAGTCAGGAAGAAATCCTCATCCCAAATTAACTGCATGCGAGGAATGAAGTTTATGTCTCCTCTATGGATTTCCATGGATTATAGAGCTATGGCCTTGCCTCCTCCCCCAGGACTGCAGCACTGCTTACATTGCAGCTTTTACAAAATCTTAATTACTTTGAAAATGGTCTTGCTAGTTCTGATCACTCTTGGAAATGTAAGTAAGCAAGAGTACCGTCTGTCGAAAGAAAAGTCAGTGAGCCAGCCTATGCTGCTCAGCTTTTGCTACCCAATCTATTACGAGTGTCACAACAAATTGTCAGACTGTCACAATAAACACTCCAAGTTCAGGATGTTGTTTTGTTTAGCCTTTGTATGAAATACTTTTAAGCACATTTTAGTAGAGGAGTATAATTAAAGTATAGCAAATGAATTCCCAAAGAGGGCAGTAAGTTACACAGCAGTTTCAAATTACTAGAATAGGATTTTCTATTTGGTTTTTGGTTACTTGTAGTGACTGTAAATTGCCACAGTTGGTTCCAGCTGGGAATACTAAGCAAATAAACATTGATTAGGAAATTATTGCCTGAAAATCAGCAAACTAAGAATGTGAAGATTTCATTTGCTTATTCGAGTTACTTAACTGATAATTACTACTCTTATTCAAGTTAGGCTAGTGCAGCCTGCCAAATATTCATCCCAGAAGAAAACCTGGTGTTTGTTCCAAGAAATGACAACACCTAACCACTAGTATATTTTTCATCTTCTGTCTGATTTTCCACAGAAGTTTGTGATTTTTCCCTTTCTCTTTTTTTACAGCCTGGAGTTGTCTCTGAGCAGAGAAGTTAATTCGGTTTCAGTTCTCACTCCTCTTCCAGATGCTGACGGGCCTATGGCCCTTTATAAGTTCCATCACCATATATCCAACCCTCTGTGTCCACTGTCTCAACAGCCATTCCTTGTGCCTTTCGACATTACTCCACATGGTCAAAACCAAACCCTTCTGAAACGATACTTCTCAAGCCTGCCTTCATCTCCAAAACCATCACCATCAGCAGCATGGGCCACTCATCATTCAGACCAATGACCTTGGTCATCCTTGACCTGTCCTCCTCCCAAGTCATAGCTACATCTTTTTCCAGTCAAACACTTTCAGAGGGACTATCCTTTCCCTCACCATACACAGAGAACTTCCCACCCATGTCCTTGTGTTTCTCTGTCTTGTCTTCCTTCACATGCACGTTTTTCCTTCATACGAGAGATGAACGCCCAGTGATTTTCCATCCTTCTGACTGAGTCATTGTTAGTGTTTTGACTAATTTCATTAGCTCCCACCTCATTCTTTTCCCTTGACTTCTTCACGACCATGTCTTTGCTTCTTCCCGTTGACCTGCTTGTCATTCTCTGCCCTGTCTGGTACTCCACTAACGTGCTATGGTGCCAGTTTCAGTACACCTTTCTCTCCTTTTGTTCTTATTCAGTTTTCCATGCTAGTACACAAGCCCCTAGAGTATAGTACTTTAACTAAATTTCAATGAAATTTTGAATTTTCAAAGATGCAGGCAAGATTTCCAAATCAAAAAACATCTAAAATACAGATTATCAAATATCAGTAGATCCTGATGGGGTCAAAAATGTCACTGAATGCCCATCCCAGTCTTTAACTCCTTCCCTAGATGTCAACTTCTAAGCACTTGCAGAGAAGAGCCTTTGCTGTGAGCCAGACATTCACACGACTGTAACCAGTGTCAGTTGTGCAGGCCAGAGAAAAAAGCTGGCAGTAGTCTGCCACTGATATAACTGGAAAAGTGTTCTTGGAGAGCATCCTCACTCCTCTCCTGAAATGCATGCATTTCACATGTGCCAGACTGCATGCAATTTGAGGGTGGAAAACTTTTGCCTTTTAGAACCTGGCATATTGAAGAAGTTACGAGAAGTGATGAAATAACTATTTCATATGGAAAATATAATTTATACTAGGCTTTCATATATGCTTACATTGCAAACCAATACAGAAGCAAGCAAAAATTATGGTGTTTTTCAAAACTACAGAAGAAAGATTATTATTTTTGGGTAAGGGAGGGACAGGAAGTAGTGAGACACCATATAATGTAGGTAACTAAAAATCAATGCAATTTGTTTTGAAATTGTCATAAGTGAATGAAGATTATCATTGTTTATGTATACATCCACAGAGATTTATTTTCTACCCACATAATCGTATCAAAACCAAAGATTTAGAGTTCCCTTGGATATTTTGTGTTTTAGCAAAGAAGAAAAATGGGGACTGGATCAGGCAACCTCTATACACATAGCACTGTTAAGGAGCCTACTCATCCCAGAGAGGCTGCTGCTGCGAGTAAGCCTTGCAGAAGCTGGCCGTTAGGTAAAATTTGTGAAAATATCTCCCCACTGAACTAAGTCAGCCTGCATGGATTAGCATACAGGCTAGATCACCATCTTCAGCAGTGCCTTAAGCTTCAGAAATTTGGACAAATGCTTACAGGGACCTTCTTTGTCTTGGTTAAACTCAGGCCATCTATCTGCGCTGAGTCAAACAGCCACAGTGTGGTTCTCGGCCTTTTTGTTCCAGACCTAGCAGGCCGTATTGTGCCATGTACCACCAAAAGAGAGGTGGTCCCTATTGCAGAGGTCTTGCCCTCTTACAAGTATCAAGGTCAGCAGAAAGATGTGTTGTTGCTGCCCTTTTGATGTTGTGGAACCAAAGGATGGAAACCAGTTAGCTAAACTGAAGGATGGTCAGTTAGCCAAAGTCACACAGCGTAGAGCCACATCCTTCTGGTTCCTTGGCCAGGATCTGAACCAGAAGCCTTCCTTCTGATTTGTCTCGAAGAGAAACTGCAGCCCCGTTGGAAATGAGGGCCAGCAGAAACATTAGGATTCAGCTTAGTAAATCTATTACACTTACTAAAAATTTTTCCGCTGGCAATAATGTGCTCAGGGTCACAAAACAGCAAAATAAGAACACGATTCATGGAGAAAGGAACCTGAGGAAATTAGATAGATAATAAAATCTATTAATTTCAAAACTCAAGTAACTTAAAGTTAACTAATTTCTTAGGGAAAAATTAACTACAGGCAATGGCATGGCATCTTCAGTGGTGGTGATGGTGGGTTTCTAAAGGAATTATTTTTAAGAAAGTATTCGATTGAAAAACATTAATGCTGAGTGGAAAGGCAGAGGGTGGCTGTTCAGGGCTGATGCTTAGATTTCTGAAATCAGTGGAAAGGGTGCTGTATAATAACTACCATGGTGTTAGCTCAGTTTCACACTGGGACAAGCAGTGTGATCTGCAAGCTGGCAGAGACACGAAGGTTCACTGCACTCCAACAGACCAGGTACTTAGCTCACATCAGTAGAGCAAGACTTTTTTACAAAATTGAGAATCTGACTAGTTCCCTGTGTTACTGCTCATAGGCTTTGGATATCCAGAAGCACTGTTTTTGACACCTGAGGTCTTGATAAAATTCCCATGCTATTAATTATGCAGAATTAATCTGCAATGCACCCAGTGTCATTTATTTTACCCACCTACTAATGGTATTATCCTCATGGTGCCATATATTGGATTTTCAAATTACATAGTTAGCCGTAAATAAACAGTGAGGCTTAACTTCCAAGACAAGACATTGTTTATAGAAAGACACGGATGTTCACAGAGCTCTGTGGCTGCGCCTAGTGTCGAGCAGTGTTCAGAGCTCCAGAGAGCTTCTGTTGCTTTACATTTGCTGAATTTTTAGCTTACATGAAATCTTCCATTTCATTCTTCCCTACTACTAGTTTTCTGTCTTTTAAGCAGCCTTTTCCCCACCCCATACTTTCTCCTTTCAGAGTACCAGCACTGAGGTATATGTAGACATGACAAAGCAGAAGAGTGATCTAAACATTTAGATTAGCGTTTTCTACATTAAATGCAATTAAATCTGAGAATATATTTCCCTTCTGTGTTTTGGATTTCTTTATCCTAATCTCTGTTGTTTTTAACAAAGGGTGTTTATTTACAGAATTGCCACAGCTGGCGGGCACCTCTGGAGATCATCTAGCTGACTGACCAAAGCAGGGTCTCTTGGACCAGATTGTGCAGGACCATGACCAGTCAGGTTTTGAATATCTCCAGGGGCGGAGACTCCACAACCTCTTTGAGCAACCTGCTCAGCTGCTTGACCACCCTCATGACAAAAGGCGGTGCTTTTTTAAACGTTTAAATGGCATTTACTGTGATTCAATTTGTGCCCATTGCCTCTTATCTGCTCACTGGATACCACTGAGAAGAGTCTGCATCTGTCTTCTTTATTCCCATCTGGTTTATAAACACATGTATATAGACATGTATATATACACATTTATATATGCATACACATGTTTACCTCCAGACTGAACAATTGCGGCTCTCTCAGCCTCTCGTCCCAGACAAGTCAGCTAAGTCATTGCACAACATTGTGTATCATTATGAAATTATATTACCCTGCACTGCATTAATATAATTTTTGCATGTTATAAACTGTGTGAAGAGACATCAGAATAAGCCACAGTCATGTTGAAGAACGATGGGATAAACCATCTGGATAGCAGTTCACATTATTTTGGATTAAGACTCCTCTGTTTAAATTAAATTGGGGCCATTTCTGAAGTTTGAATTGGCCTCAGTTTCCTCGGGAAATGTTTTTTTGTGTTTTGTTTTCTCTTGTCTCCTTTTGTCGACTACAGCCCAGTGTTTGACACTTGTATGATTTTCATCCTTTATTCACCACTTCATTATTAAGCTGTCAGAGAGCTAGACATAATATGTTTCTTTTCTGTGTTCATCACATCCTCCTTGCATAACTGTGATAAATGAAAAGAAAATACCATCATTAGGATTCACTTTTGTTTCACTTTATGGAGGTGAAAATTACCAGCCAACCTTTTAAGAAGTAAAAAATTAAGCACTTTTCTCATTTTCTCTATGCACTGTCATGAAAACAAACTCTCAGACATGCGCACACTCCTGTCTGAAGTTGCTGACTAAATTTAACCCAAACTTTTGGTTTATTTCAATTATTCCAAAGCTTTCTTTTTTGTCGAGTAGGATATAAACAATCTGCATTAGATCAAGATTGCCTCCTGTAGCTAAGTGCTTATACCTCTAATGATTCTTATGTAAATGCAAATGAAGTATCTAAACATGGAGGAGATTTTACTCATAAATAATACTGTCCATTCTGTTTGTAAGAAGAGGGAAAAACAATCTCAAGAAAAACTATTCCTTAATCTCTCTACTGGGCAGTATATCATAGTTGTTTTGGCTGAACAGGCAGGTCATTTGTTTATCAGTAGAATGAAAATATTTATGAATTGAACGCAAAATCTCCTTAAGCAGCAAGGTCTGCAGTCCTGTCTTTCAGCGAGGAGGAACATTGTTTTCTCAAAGAGAATCTACTTCTGTTTGACTAGGTATAAGCCTGACTTCCCTACCAGGCTTAGTTAGGTACAAAATAGGGAAAAACTCAAGGCGTCTGGACAGTGTTTCTTGAGGTTTTGAAGTTACTTGGAGTCAGGTATTTGCAACCTCACAAACCTAAGCCTGGTGCAAAATAAACACAGCCACTAGCCCAATTCTTGGCTCTGACCTGGGGGAGCTGGGTGGGATTACAGAACAGTTACTACCTGCTCAACTGAGGAAAGACTAGTAACAGGCCCTTAGCATCAGATTAGTGACTTCTTGGCCGTGGAATGTCGAAATCCAGTAAAAGCTACCAAACATTTTTTTTTTTTTATAACGGAGGAAAACCCTCAACAGAAACATTCATTGTTTATGATTCTCCATAACAGACTGCATGAGCAGCTCCTGCTTGGTAGTCCTGGCGACAGAGCATCCATTACTAGTGCGTTTTCAGCTCCTTGTGCATGCAGGAAGCCAGTAGGAGCAGGAACATCAGTCTTCTTAATAGTCAGTTTGTAGGGAGTTGGAGGCAGTTATGGTATTCAGCACACCATAGAAGTGGTTCCCCCAGAGCTTCAGGAGAGTAACTTCAAAGGACATTTTATGGTGTCAGATGGCCAGAGGAGGGAGAAAGAAGCACAGCAGCAATGATACTTTTCGGCTGCTGGCATTGTGAGGCAGGCAGAGAAAAACATAGAAAGGAAAATTTGTAAGCTTCAACAATAAGGGTTTAAAAAACAAACCAAAAAATGACATTACCAGCACTCCCATCTGCAACTCCACGTTACAGATTTACTCTTGAAAACTTATTCCATAGCTGACAACCCAAAGAAACAGCTTAATTGCTGGAGAAACCATTTATTTCTTCTGCCTGGTGCTCCAAATTATTTCATAAATGGTGTTACATTGAGAGACAGAGGAGCTGTGTGTGTGGAAGGGAGATGTCATGTGCCACATGCTTATTCATTATACGAGCAGCAGACCAGAACAAGACTTCTAGAGGATATTAGCAAGTGTAGTTGCTTCCTTTCCTAACTGTCAACCGGTAAACTTAGAAGTGGATTACTAGCATGTTTCTGAAAAGCCAGGTATTTTCGAAGTGTATCAGACTGCACATTAAGAAATCTGGAAACCCTGGAAATGTTCAGTAGAGTGTCTCAAAGTTTTAACAAAAAATTAGCAAACCTTTTTTAGTGAAGTCTGGCCTTTGTTGAGAGATGGCAAAGGGAATTCCTTAATCACAGTAATCAGTGGCTTAGCAAAACTCTAATGGATGATGCAGTCCCAGTCCAGCTGCTGTGGGAGGTGTGAGAAAACCAAGGTCCTAATAACTTCCTAAAACTCTGACTGACAACCTTTTGTTAATATTAGTGTCCTCACTAAATTCCTCTTGAAAGGCATATATGAGCTTGGAAAAGTTGCTGGATTGTTTCTGCAAAATATGAAGAATTTAGACAAACTTCCCTAAAGTATGAGGACTAGTAAGGTTCTACCATTTTTAAGGTTTCTAAAGTTAGTAGCAATAAATGTATGTTAGTAATAGTATTTTTCTTGTTTTATAAAAGATACTAACTTTTTTTCTGTACTATTATTTTGAACATGTTATGCTGATAAGCTATTGCAAAGGACCATTGCTAGCAGTAGCTTTATGCTTCTTTACATTACTTTACCTGACAACATAAATATGATCTTTTATGTGATCTACTCAGATGGGACAAGAGTTTTCTGCTATTTGTCCAATGGAAAATTTGTGAAACATTGTGTGACTGTTGGGAACTTCGGCTTCCCTTCTGCCCCCAAATAATGACTGCTTCAAGTCTATGCATGTAGACTTTAAGAAATATCACATTTTTTGGTGTGGAAAGGAATTAACGAAGTGAAAACTGGCATCAGCCCTCCATGCTCTGTTCCTACTGCTGTGTTCCGCTGCAAGACTTTCTTCTGGTGGCTGGTGTTACCAACAGGATACTCAGAGAGCTGCTTTGGATAAGTCAAGCTATGCTTATATTAGCTGAGCTCTCACTTATGTCTTTCTACAGGTGAAACTTGTTACCTTTGCCTGCCCACTCCTCTCCAGCTGAGTAAGTCAAGCAGTGCAGGCTTCCTGAAAGGTGATGTAAGGAAACGACTGATCAGAGATGCCAAACCGTGACTATGTCTCGCAGCATATTAACTGAAAGGCTTATAAAAACATCCTTAGCTGAACCACGTAGAGGTGTGTCTCTCCAAGAAGAGCACTGGGAGGGGAAATAGCTCTTTGTCCCTTTCCAGTTGCGTACCACTGCGGACTCAGCCACATATGCCATGGTTCCAGACAGAAAGTTTTGTCCTCTTTCCCACCCTCTTTCCTTTTACTTGTTCTCTTGCACAGCAGAGGCGTGCACAGAGACACAGAAGCAATTTCACTTGGTTCATGCAGCTGCAGATGGGATGGTAGAGGAGGTTGCTTGCAGAACTCTGCAATAGCATCTCCCAGACAGCCCCTCAGTGTCACTTCTGGACCTGCTCAGGCTGAACTTGCCCTGGGGTACACGGGCGAGTGAGGAACTGGAGAAACAAACCCCTGTGCGCTGCAGACACTTTATCCTGATAGCAGCACCTGCCCTGCTGTGTGCCCCAGCTTCAGCGTGGCACCTCATGTCGGCACGCAGCTGCACCATCGTCTCAGCCAGGAAGCTGTCTTGAATAGAAAACAAAACATCTCCAGGGCCCTCCTTCCCAATTTCAGTTCCTGTAGCACTATTTTAACTACTGGAACTTGTTTTGCAATTAATTAGGTAATTTTATTTTCTAGCTTACTCAGTTTTTAATTTTTGACTGCTTTTATTTTTCTTTCTTTACTGAATGTGGGAGAAAACTGCTGATATCAATAGTCTGTATAAAAAGCAGTCCTGAGATACAGATCCGCATCAATTTTTATTCTGTCCAAACACAAAAGGTAAAAAAAGTACCCCTAAGTTTTGGAAAGTTTAAACAGTTGACAACAGGTAGTCTATTGTGAAGAGGTTTCAGTGGAAGGATTTAGATTACTTCTTTTGCTAAACAAGTACTATTTTTATTTTCCCAAACATATTAGCCTTACAAAGGAAAAGAAATTGTAATTCTTAGGTGTCAGCCCTGGGATTATTTGGTATCTTATCTGCCTATAATGCTGTTCTGCTGTGTACATACGTGTGTCTTTGTGCATCTGTGTGTGTAACAGGTTGGGGGTGTGTGTGAAGACTTTGCAATGCTTCTTGCAGTGAAAGAAAGGAAGGATGGTTTTCACTAGCAAAAAATTAGCCTTTCAACTAACATTAAATTCACACACCTCCATGGAGTTCAGCTGAGGATCTGGCCCAGCATGTTTGTTGTCTCCAGATAAATCTGTCTGATATGAGCCTGCTCTGTATGAGCGAGAGTGAAACTAAGTGGTTGCCAAAAGCAAAAGGTCTGTGACGGGCTTGCAGCAGCTAAAAGCCTGTGAATAGATGGATGTGAACTTCGGCCTGGTATACTATGATTTGATTTGTGAGATGTGCAGCATCAGCCCTGTGAGAGTTGCTCAGGGAGGCAATAACATCTGCTGTACGACTGGCTGGCAAAACCTTTTTGTAGTTATAATCAAGCAGCAATTATTTTGTTGGAGGGTAAACAAGATAAATAATCTGTGAATTAACAGCTGCAACATTATTTCTTATTTCACCTCTGGAGATCTACAGCAGGGCCTAAAATACATCTCCTGCTTGCTTTTAAAGCAGCTCTAGTGAAAGCTGAACCAGAAGAAACTCTTCTGGATTCACCAGAGCTAATGCTGCTACTCTTACTTACTCTGCAGAGCTCAGACCCTTGTGCCCTGACCGGAGCTTCCCCCCTGCTGTTTTCCAGCTTGCTTCCACCTGTCTCAAACCTCAGGGTCAAAACAATCCCTCTACTGGCCCCAGAAATTTCTATGTAGTTTGTTTTGAGAAGAATTCCTTTTCCACCAAGTTTGGCTTTTTCGAACCATGCCCCACTGAGAAGCATTTTCTATGACCATTTGGCTCTCAGTGGTCATGAACTGCCGCTGTGCCATTTCCCTTGGCTGGCTGCAGTGCTCATGACCTCAACGAGGACCACAGGACTCCCTGCAAGTCCTGGCACAAGGGCTGAGCATCGCTGGCAGCAGGTTCAAACGGCGGTCTTCAGAAACACTTAAAGCTGACCTCTTCACTTGGCGACACCTGTTGGTCTACCATTCATTGCAGCCCTCTGAAAGTCTCTTTGGTGTATTTCTTTATGCTTCGTATTTGTTGAGGATTAGCTTGAGCTCCACAGACAAATGTTTTGATATGAGTCATCTGTCACTTTAACACATTTTATTAATACTGCTTTGTAAGTGTGAAACTCCTTATCTGCTGCCAGTAGATCTCTCCTCCTATCTTTTGATTCTTTTGCTTTATTTTGTTTAAACTTTCTCCAGTTCCCACCTTCTGCTTTATATTCTTTACCAGCAACTTTCCTTTTCTTCCAGGCAATGCACATATACTACACCTTCCACCATCTACAGCTTTCCCTGTTTCTTTGCCCAGTTGGATTTTTTAACTACTTTGTCCTACGAGAGTATAGCATTTATAGCAGGGCATTACAGGTGGGTCCTGGAGCTGATGCCGTACCTTTGTTTTACAATGGAGATTAAACTACATGAAACAATGGCTCCTCCTTGCTTGAATACCTGTGAAGGAAGCACAGGGGGGAACAAAAGCACTCAGAAACAAAACACCGTACGCCAGCTGATGTGATTCTGCTAACTTTTCTGGAGCTAAACAATTTACCCAGGATGAACATGGGTCCTAGATGTTTCAGTTTCTGAAGTGAGAATAGAGCACCCTTAGAAGCATGCCTGCTTGAGTAGGTATTTTATGCCATTAGGTAACACAATGAAGCAACTTCTTGATGAATAAACATCCCAAGTCTGAAGCAAATTGTCCAGTAAAAAAAAGTGGATTTGTGGGAGAGATTCTTCAAAGTGACAATAGTAACAAAATTTTAATTTTTCACACTGTAATTGGTGTCACATGCTCAGTTATTATTTAGTAATTCAACATCTAATTACCATATTTTATTATTTTCGAAAATCCTAATACATTTTATCCATTAGAAAAACATTTAACAAACAAGTATCTAGTCATTAGCACTATAATTCCTAGTTTACCTGCTTGTAACATCTCAGAGGCTAATATTTTTTGAGATTAAAAATTTGAAACTGCAGAGGAAAAGGTGCTTGGATATGCTTTGGGAATCAGTTCAGATTTGCTCTAGAATACATCTCTGTTTTTTTAAAATAGATCAAGGTTTTCTGAGACAAATATTTTATCTGCTGCAGAACCTGGGAGCACAGGAGGTAGAGGCAGTGATCCATCCAATTCAGTAACATGTTTCCAAACCTGGGCACTATCAGCTGCACCAGAAGAGTGTAAAAACCCATCTCCCTGGACAAATGTGAGAATGCATAAAAAATGTTCCATCTCATCAAATCTGATTTGATTACGGACAAAAGGATGACAGCTTGCTCCCTTTGTCATGTTCAGAATGACCATGAGTGTTCATACAGCCCAAAGAGACGAATGCTTCTGAGTGCTACAAAGCTTCTGACCTCAGTAATGTTTCTTGGCAAAGAGTTTCACAAGTTAATTATGCACTAACAAAATGCATTTCCTTCCATTAATCTGAAATGTATTGTCTGTCAGTTGCATCGGCCATTTCCTTTCCTTACCTTTTTTGTTGTTGTTTGTGGAGATGGTGGTGGTTCAGCCTCTTTTCCCCAGCTGATGCCTGCCCAGCCCACCAAAGACCCTTTCGGGGTCTTATGAGGCTGGTGAGGAAATGGGCGCTATTAGCCTGTTAAAGCCTAGCTGTCTTTTATGAGTGTTGAGTCATTTTATAATTGCTTTATAATTTAAAGTTCTTTGTATCTTACAGGCCGCTGTGTGTGGAGGTAAAAGCAGATGTACAAATTGTCCCAAGCGAAGGCCGTAATAAGCCCTCAACAGGCAGGAAAGCAAATATTGGAAGAAAATATTTCTCTGAAAACATTTTGTCACTACCATATCTGTTGAAATAAAATGCAAAGCTAGCCAAAATGACATTTGGCAAACAAATACTTAAAAATCTGAAGTAATCTTAAGAGGTGATTTCCACGGAAAGAACACGCAACACTCACTGTGCAGACAGCATTCAAGCAGACAGAGCAGTGCCGTGGTAAGCAAGCTCCTCTTGACATTTCCTGGTAAGCCTGTGCCCTCCATGACAACCATACTACTTTTGCTGTACTTAGTCTGAATCTCTTCAATGTGATTCTGTAATTCTGCATTTCATCTTTTTTAGGATGAGAGGGGCTAGAGAACAGCGTGTGTTTCCCTCTGTGCGCCTTTTGTGTACTATCGCCACTAAATAACTGCTTGTGCTTTTCAGTTGGCTATATTCTGCTTGCAAAGTTATCTCCGAATGACAAAATTGACTCAGAAGAGGGGTGGTAATACCTTATTAAGCCATTTCACCCCATCTATTTGTCACAGCTATTTGGGCATACTTTGTCTAGCAATAATAGCAATGCTGATGCCAGGTTTTGAAGTAATTTTCTACCATGTGCAGAGAAATGCCAGGACAAATAAGCCTGATTACTGGCAAGACCATCAGCATTAAACTTTCTGGTGAACCAAAAGCTTTCTTTAGGTGAAAATATTTTACTTATAATGAGTGTAGACAAATTGAGTGAACTATTGGTGTTCTGGAGTCCAGAAATCGTTTTGTGCTTTATTCTGACTGCTGGTAGTTAAACGGTATCATGCAAATAGTGCCACATGGGAGAAACCTGTAGAGATGACAAATGTTAATGTGATTTGTTCAGTGTTGGGACAGATTTCTTTCTGTTGGGACAGATTTCTTACACTGGCCATGTAGATTCCCAGTGGGCTTAATAAATTCATATTTCACTCAGGGTCTATTTTCCTCCCTGCCCTGTTCCACTGTTGCTGTTCAGCTGTGCTGATGGAAAACAATGAAAAGTGTTTAAAAAGTATAAGGAAAAATGCTCTGAAATGTCTTCTACCAGCTAGTTAATAAATATTTCATTCAGAATTTTTATATGGAAGCTCTAATTTCTTGCTGAGCAGTTCTGGTGTCAAATTTGGAGACTTTTAGTCTGAAAAAGATAAAAGATAAAAAAGACAACTGTTCCAGAGTTATGTGCATTTCTCATGACAATGTTTATCATATAGTTACTGATAGCATCTCCAATATGTCATTACTAGAACCATGTCTAAAGCCCCTGATTCAAAATTTAATACCTGGAATAGAACGGATACTCTATCTGCTTATAACTCTGACTGAAGTCATCACCAATATAAGATTCCTGATTTGATAGCAAAGAGACAACAAATGCAGAAAAATAATACAGGATTTCTAATAAATGCATGGAAAACTATTTCAATCTTTTATTGTATTTACTTTAAATTAGCTAGTATGGGCTACAAACTGATCTCTGAAAGTCCATTATGACTAGAATTTGTGAGGATATTTATGCTGTGATAATTATTGACAACTGAGGTATGTATCCTCCATATTTTCTAATCTCCATCCCAACCAAACTGAATGGTGAGGATATACAGAATATATTTACTATTAAAGCATATAATAGTCCTGTAAGTAGTTATTGAACAAAGATTTCTAAAAGTCTCATTCATTATGATGCTTCTAGAATGTTCTTAAGTTCTCTGTAAAGGAGAAGTCTTGCATTGTCTTAGATCATTGTGAAATACTGAACAGTTAATATATAGCGTCATGAACAAATCTGTTTATAAATGCAAACATTGCACACAGGACCTCTATGTAATGTTCAGTCAGACAGATGATGTTTATAGCATGCTCTATTTAAAGAACATTGCTTTTACGAGCTTACAATGTTAATGATTTATTTAAAAACAACTTGCTCACTTGGAGAAAAATGTTCTGCTATGAGCATTATCAATTGAAAAATCCTTGGTTTTTGGACTCTGACTGCAAACCTCCAGAATCACTTGGTTTTGTTAGGGTTGATCATGTTGTGCAGTTGTGGAAGAGGATGATTTTCTCAGCTGCAACTCTTGCAGTCTTGCATGACTGACTTAGGTGGAAGAATTATTATAAGGAGTGTTTTCCTTACTTAAAACGTCCTACTGTTACAGTGAAAGTGTAAGATACAGTTCTATTTGTAAACAACTGAAGCGTAATATCTGCAATACATCATGTAAAGGTATAATCACTGTCAAAATGACAAGGCAACATTACAGAAAGTGACTGCTGTAATTGACAGAGATGGTGATCAGGCTCTGAAACTGTTTTCTGATTGCATATTCATGATTCTTCTCTATAATATGCCACAGTTACTGCGTGAGTTATTCTAAGCGGATGTTTTAACATGACTAGACTGACACCTTGTACTTTGAGATTTGCAAGTCTAATCATTAACACTGTTCCCTCCATTTTTCTTTCCAAATGTCTAACTCTTGACATGCGGACTTAGCTGTGGGACACATCAAAGGACACATGCATACAGGAGGACATGAAGCAGCTGCATCCATGTTGCCACTCCAGTGATGGTGGTTTACTGGTAAAGCAATACCCCAGTGTCTGCCACCATACAGCCCACCCTGCCAGTCGCTGTGAATAGTTGGTGAACACTCATTCAGCAGTAGCAGAGAAACACTATCGAATACCTGTCCGTGAACAGATAATTTGTCTGAGTTGCTCTTTGGCCTTGCGTAAGCTGGCTCTCTTTCTTTGTAAGATGGCTCTTTTATTAGCTAATTATTTGACTCGTTTAGCTTTTAGGCAGCTACTTCCAACATGCTGTGCCACAAACGCAACTGTTACTGGTAAGTGAATGATAAAGGTGCAGAGACTTGCAGAAGTAAACTCCTACATCTGTCGTGTGCATAAGTAGAAGGCAATTATCTCTCTCATTTCTGATGGTGATTATTACATTTTCATTCAAGCTCAGAGAGGAGTTTAGAGGTAACAAATCAAGGACATTATATGTTCCTGTTCTTCCTTTCACTGTTTGTATTTCTGACGCAGAAGAGTTGGGCAATTTTCCAAATATAGTTGATATTTTTTTTTTCCCAGGATGTGACAGTTTATCAGAAATTGAAGCTCTGTACAACAAGTACATTCCTTGAGTTTTTCCACATTGTATAAACACATATTCAGTGGGCCAGAAAGGAAGTGACTGTAAGGGGTACTTGTGAAGAATGTGCAAGAAGATAGATGAGGAAATTGCAAATTAATGCCTGTTGGCTCCTTTTTCTTATCCTACTGTTAAATGTTACACAGAAAAGTTTTAACTTTATCTCAATGCAAAAGAAGAAAGGGTGGATTTTATCATCTTAAAGATATCTATCTATCTTGTGCAATGAGGAACTACTAATTTCTACCCACCTTCATTCAGGAGCAAAGAAAATGTATACTAAAGGGTGTAATTCAAGACTCAAAGGCATGTTAGGGATTCCAAATTTACTGTTACTTTGTCCACTTACTGTCTTGTCTTATCTTTGACCTTCCTCAAATCACACCATTTCCATCAGCTTCTTGGGTGCTTCTGACCATCTTTTCATGGCAGAAAATCCGGAAGCCATCATGCGCCACAGACATCAGGATTTTAGTATTCTATTTTGACTTAAATATGCTTCTGATTCAAAGAAGAGAGAGGCCTCTCTCTGAAAAGTGGACAAGCTAGCAAAATGCAGCATAGACTGCTGCAAGTTCACTTTTATGCATGAGGGACAGTGGCCAAGATAAAAGGCCACTTTGATTTTGCTCTCTTTGTGCATCTACTGAAAACACTTCTGTATTTGTTGTACATTAAGCATAACTAAATCACATGGCTGGAGGATCTGCTGTAGCTAAGATTAAGGCGATAGGTCCTGTCTTTTTGACAAAACACATCAACTACAAACCTAGACTTTCAGATCAGTTAACCTGGGTTTAAGATATTTGCAGAGTGACAGCCAGACACCCAACAGTGTTGAGTCTGGTTCTATAATGGGGAAAAATTCATATGGCAACACCATAGGACTGCTTGCAGCATCTCTACAATTTCAGTTCAGCTTGCAACAGCCTCCGCAAAAGTATTCAGCCGATGAGAAAGCTTTGCTTGTTAAGCTCATTTTTGATGCATGACTAATGGAAGAATGCACTTAAGATGGATGGAACTCCAAAAAATCTGCTCCTTTCAGGACACAGCATGCAACCTTTCAAATGTCTCCCTGTACTCCCAAACTTCAGACCAACTGGCAGCTGGATAGAAAGAGTGAAATCACATAAGTTGGCCAAGCTGATCAAACCTTGCTGTCAACAGAAAGAAGGTCCGAATGACTTTCGTATCTGCCTATCCCGTGCTGTAGAGACCTACCCCCATTTTTGCACCTGCTGTAAGAGCCTTCAGTAAGCTCTGTGTCCAGTGGTGACATCTACTCACTTCTGAGCATTTGTGTCCTTTAGTGCTCTCAGAGAGTGGCTTCCTTTCTTTTTATCAATAGGACAGTTTCTGTGGCATGCTGCTTAGCTGCTGCTCTCCTTACGTTCTGCTCTGTCTACTAGCCACACAACAATGACCAGAAGTGCTCTTCACCATTCCTGACTCACAAAGGGCTTTTTCCAAAACCCGTGATCCCCACCATGGAATGGACACCAGGATGCAGCTGCTAAAGCAGAAAATCTGTGACTTTGCTCTATTTACATTAAAGTGTATGAATCAGGAAACGTTCAGCTTAGAGCCTGCATGGATATTTCCCTGGAAACAGTGCCGATAGGTGAGACAGCAGCTTTGAGCTGAGGATGCAGTCCTCTCTGCTTGCTCCCTCCTGATTCAGTATGTTGCCACGGTGTCTTCTCTAGGGAAAAAAACACCCTGGACTTCTGGGTTGGCTTCTTTTATCCAGCAGCCCAGGCATGTAGAAACAGGCCCTACCACCAGAAGGTGGCTTTTTCATGTAGGTGTAGCTCAGGGTGAGGTACACTCTCTAGTGATGAATAGTTCCCAAAACAATCTGAAGTTATATTGTGGCTTGTGTGGCGCTGTTTGTTGTTGTTCCTTTAGTACTACTGCATTGAACGCTGCCTGATTCACTGTTCATTCCTACATGTTTCTGTTTCTGGACTTCACAAGCTCATTCATCTCACAGTTCTTTAACGTTTTTTTTTCTTTTAAGTGATTGTAATGTAGTCTTTGTTCTGATCCAACCCTGTTTTTCTCAGCTGCAGGAGGCAGGGAAGAGAAATAATATACTAGTGAATTTCCTGTGCAGATTACAGGTCTTTTCAGAAACACTAGGCATCAGCTGTAGCTAATACTGCAGAAATTTGAGTGTTTGCATCACTGGATCCATTTTTAAGATGTGATGCCAGAAGTTTGCAGAACTTTCACCATGGGGAATCTGTGTACCCTTCTGGTTCACAGGCATTAGCTTCTTCCAGACAGCCTCTTAGGCAGAACAATCCTTCCAGCTGCTTTGGCTGGAGAACCAGCTCCAGCATTTGGAAGGGAAATTGCCTGGTTTCCTTCTCTTCTGTGACTGCTGTAGGCACTGCAGTGCCTGACGGTGTGTGTCCAAGGCTTTCACGTGTTCTCAGTTCTGATATCACTTCTTGCCATTCTCCAGTAGACCAGAATGTATTTAAGGACCTCATCAACTTTTTTGGGCCCTGGATTTATGTTAAATCCAGTTCTCCTTTGTTTAGATGGGTTTTTTAAGGACACTGTACTAGGAAGACTTAGGCATCCCTTTCCAGCTGAAGATTTGCTGCTATGTTGCCTGGGAAGCAGTGCATTAAAGTCCCATTAAAGGACTTGGATGTCTCATCTCAGGCTGCAGAAGGAACAACATGTCTGCATTCAGGGACATCCTGATAAGACAGGAAAAGTAATATTATAAAAAGGGAAGTGTTACACATGAAAAGGCTGATGTGTCTAAAAAGCATAATCCAGCAAGTTCCTAGCAGAAGACTACCCCTTAGTATTGCTCATTGAGAGGCAGCCAGATGAAGTTGCCGGTTACTGCCAAAAAGTATCAAACTTTTTTTTTGGTGAAAGAAAATCACTGTAAGCACCATCATAACACAGACTCTACAAGGTTGTGGTAGGTATCAGTACATCCGGAACATTCATGGAGCACAGCAGTACATCATATAACATAAACCAGGATGATATTATACCGCAGCTTGGGTACAATAACTCTTGCACTATGTGAGGGGGTAGCCAGTCCATTATACTGCAACTGTTGACCTTGAAACAAACATGGGGATATTCTCTTTCCCCTGTCTGCATGGTCTAGAAAATATTTATGATCATGCACATTTTGGAACAGGTGACAACAAGGAAGCTCATTTTTATTAGATCATGAAGTTGTTTTGCAATTATATTGAGTTTGCATGGCCAGGTTTTGGTAGCAGAGGGGCTACAGGGGTGGCTTCTGTGAGAACCTGCTAGAAGCTTCCCCCATGCCTCACAGAGCCAATGCCAGCCAGCTCCAAGACGGACCTGCCACTCGCCAAGGCTGAGCCCATCAGCAATAGTGGTAACACCTCTGGGATAACATAGTTAAGAGGGGGGGGAAGAAACTGCTGTGAAAAAAGACCAGCAGTGGAGAGAGGAGTGAGATGTGTGAGGAATAACTCTGCAGACACCAAGGTGAGTGAAGAAGGTCCTCCAGGCACCAGAGCTGAGATTTCCCCTGCAGCCCGTGGTGAAGACCATGGTGAGGTAGGCTGTCCCCCTGCAGCCCATGGAAGATCGCACAATGGAGCAGGTGGATGCCTGAAAGAGGCTGTGACCCCTTGAGAAGCCTGCGTTGGAGCAAACTCCTGGCAGGACCTGTGGAGAGGAGCCCAGGCTGGAGCAGGTTTGCTGGCAGGACTTGTGACCCCTGCGGGGGACCCACTGTCCAGCTGAGGAGAGGAGTGATAAAGCAGTTTTGTGGGCACCTACTGTCCGTCCAGGGTGAACATGCTACAGCAATTCTACCACTTTATAAAGATCACAGAGTCACGTCTGTGATGTCATCCACTGATATCCATTAATATGAAACATTACACATTTTGAAATTATGACCTGATAAAGTTTGTTCTGTTAGTGTTAACAGCCTTATTAATTTTTAGCGCATGTTGGAACTTTTTTTTGGGAAAAAAAATCCCTGGTAAAATGCATTTTGTGAAAAAATGAAATGTTTTGTAGGAATTTTCTGCATTTTGGCAAAGAAAATGACAAGAAATTAAAGCCTTTTCACATATTTTCTGTTTTCTTATGTCAAAGCATTTCATAAATGTCAAAACATCTTTTGCTTCAATTTACAGAGTATATTAATGTGCTGTATGAGTATATAGTATAAGTTATATTAGTATATGCTTAATATTCTGCCTTTAAAGTTTTATGGAAGAGTGTTCTTTTTGAGAACAAAATGTTTTTATGGTGTTGGCAAATGTTTAGAAGTTTATGAAATTAGTATTTTTGGGTTTTAATTTAATGGTAGATTTTTAATTTCATACTAAACATATGAATCTTATGAATTTTGGTTTCTATATGAAGTAATATTTTTCAGCTGATAGCAATATATTCAGAAAACAAACTATACTTAATGAGTTTCCTTCATATTTTTGTGAAGAACTAATGATGCACGGTTCTTCCCACAAGATGGCAGTGATGAGTTGCGAAGAGATACGGAAACATAAAAACCTCTCTGAAAACAGAAGATGCAGGTTTGATAAACCAGCGAGAATAAGGATATTACAGAGTCATAGGGAAAGCTCCAGCTTCAGTTCACTCTTTTGTGGCCGAACAGAGCAGCATGTATTTTGTCGTAGGTAAGATCATATGCCATGGTGCTTTTTGATAGCAAGCCAAAATTGGCCACAAGATCTAATTATAATCATATAAGATATCTTTTAACTGAAGTGTGTCAGCTTGTGTGTACAGATTTCTCTCTCACATACATATTTTTATATTCATGTGGCTGCAAAGTGTTCATATATGAAGTCTGCTGTTTACTGAATAGTAAGAACCCACAAATTATTTTGCCTTGAAAAAAATTTCAAATAGAAAAGGCATGTCAAGTGACAAAAAAAGAGAAAGTCACTACAAAGGTAGTGACAAATACACATTATGAAATTGGTATTTTATTAATAATATTAATTAATATTTTATTATACCAAATCTTGCACTGAATTTCCTTCAAATTGACATTAAAAAATCCATCAGTCATGAAATGCTGCATAGCAGTGAGTTGCCATAAACAATAAAGAGCCTGTTCAATCATGACGGGAACCATCATCAGAATGAACACAACAATCTTCCCTGCTCCTAACTGAGAAATGCAAACACATTTTTCCACCATCATCATAAAAATCCTGCAATCCTTTTCATCTCTGATTTAATCTAAGCTTGGCAAGAAAGCAGGTGGGAGTTGGGCAGCTGAAATGGCAAATCCCAAGCCTTAAGAAGAAACTGATTTTTTTTTCCCTTTTTCATATGAAGCAGGACAGCTTGGACTGTTTGTCTGTCTCTCTACACATAGGTGTGCACGCACACACTCTGCGTACTTCCAGGTTTTCCAACCCTATTTCCCAGCAGAATGTACCCCTGTATTCTTATGTATAAATACTACTTTACCACTACAATGCAAAGAATAAATGTTTTCTGAAGGTGTCAGTGGAGAGTAGGTCTCCATCTGCTGAAAAGTAGCGGTCTGCAGACAGAGGGAACAGGGCCAGCTTATGGTGGCTCAGGAGCTGTGTAGGTGGTTTAGGCCCCTGCCTAAATCACAGCTGTGAAGCTATAAAGGATGGCAGATTTACTAGAGGCAATATAAAGCCTTCCTGTGGGATTTGTATGAGGAAATGGTTCATCCAAATTGATCCCACCTAAAGTTAAAAATGGCTATTTGTTGCGGCTTGGCCCCATCCAGCATGTACCCTTGCTGATAAAAAGTCACATTCAGATACCTGTGTCTTTCCAAAACACGAGTTGGGCGGCTGAGGACGTCTGCTTTCCAGCATAGCAAGGGATTGTAGCTGAGACAACAGAGTTGGTACTTCCAACATTGCAAAGTCAATTTTCTACTTCGCAGCTTCAAGATGGGTTTCAAACAAGGTGACATGATTACAATGACAAGTCAAGCTTTGGCTTGCTCTTCAGAAACAAGCAGAGTTGTCAAAGCCAGCAATGCAGCAAACTTGGAAGGAAATGATTGGCTTTCTCGGCTGCTGTAGAGTGGACAAGGGGAGGTATGGTAGAGTGCAGGGGAAAGGAAAAGCTTGAGCTGAGCCTTTGATAACCCTAAGTTGTCCTGACTGTCCCCCCACTGTTATTAATCTGTCTGTGCATTGAGAGTCCTGTGATTTACAGAAATGCACACTTAGAGGTCAAAAAGACTGTGGATGTCATCTCCCTATTGTTGAGCAAATATGGATGTAGGCCATGGCTTAAGCTTGCCTAAGCTTTTAGGAAAGAAATTCCATGGAAGGATGTTCCACACATCACCCATTTGAGAGCTTTTACTAATCACTAGCATAGCTTTCCTTATAATCTATCATCTATATTTGAAATCTGTTGCGCTGCCAATGACATACAACAAGAACAAATGGTCATTATTCTCTTTATAAAAAAGGTGTAATAATTTGAGGAATATTGCCTTATTCTTCTACCCTACACGTCTTTATTTTATTTACATTAAATGAAATATAGTGTTCTTTCAACCCTTTGCCACCTTTTCTTTTTTCAAGACTGTTTCAAAGTCTTTGCAGCTTATCACTATATTTTTTTCAAATATGGAGCATGGAATGAGATGAAGTACTCCTGAATTCAGTGCTTCTGACTTTACTGAGGAAGGAGTTCCCAGCATTGTTTTTTCCTGAAATGGCATTTTTTGTAATTTGGGATTTGTGTGGGTTCTTTTTTCACTGTTGCCTAATGACCAAATTCTTACTTGTTATGTAACTGCTACATCCATTGAAGGCTTTGAAGGATGATTTATATTTCCTATAGATATGTTTCTTGATCTTGACCACAATGACTTCTTCTTTCTTCATGATATTTTATGGCTTTCCTTCTCTAAGCAAATTTTTGTTATCTCCATTTGCTAAGACTTAGAACCCATCTTTGCTGAAATCATCAAGACTTGTACTGTTCTGGTCAATGAATGTTAAATCAAGTTCTGAATGGCTAAAAGCTAATTGATATATCATTTAAGTATTACACTGACAGATGCAAATAAGGTACAAGTTATATCCTAGTTTTTTCTTGGTATGGTTTAGTTTTTACCTGTTACTGAACGAAAGTGACTGTCAGACACCTTTACGTTTTTCAAAACCACTTTATTGCAACATAGAAAGACTGAGAGGATTTTCTTCGCTGAAGCAAAAGCTTACTTTATAGATGTTAGCGGTGCTTTTTGATTCATTACAGTGTCAAGTTGACACTGGTGTTTGGATGACTCAAACAAGAATGGGAAGAGTCTGATTTCCATAAATACCCTGTTTTATTGCATTGGAGTAAGCTGTTTTGGTCTTTTTTCATTAAGGTTGTTTGGTTTTTTTAAAGTATATCAACATCAGCCGGGAGTATGTGTATGCATTCTCTCACTTTCTGAGCTTTTTAGGCTGACTTTCGACCTTCAGATGTTGCTAAAGGCAGACAAAGCAAGAAATTAAAATCCAATTTAGCTGTGCAATGGACTTTAAAGCAAACCAAGCAGATCATAGTTTGTACACATCAGTTTATCAAAAGAAAAATTCATCTTGGCTCCTGAAATGAAGTGCCTGCAAAAAAAACAGAGGCTGAAGTTAAAAAGAAGCCTAAAATTTATTTTCACTTTTATTCTGCCATGGTATCATCTCTTTGATATAGGATTTATCTCACCCAAATGGAAACCACTAGTGCTGTGCTATAAATGAGTCATTTTCTTACCTTTTCCTACAGCGTCCTGAAGAGTTTTAAAGTTTTACCTCCATTGTGAGTTGACTTAAACTCTTTTGACTGTGTTGTCACAGAAGGAAAACATACTTATAAAATAAGTTTCCATTTGTTTGGAAGTATGTTTGTATAAAATCTGGATTCCTGACAAACTTAGTAGCATAACAGCTATTGCAAAGTACAGTCGAAGGACGAAGGAATAGAAATTACTTTGGTGCTTTTGGTTCTTCTAATTGTGAAAACAAAATACATCTCCAATATGATGTTTCGGGGGTTGTTTGCACTATCTCAATAAGCATGTGGTGGCTTATACGTAAGCAAGAGGGAACAAATGGAATTGGCATGTTCTTCTTCCAAATTCCAAGTTGGAGAGATTTACTAGGATATGTAAAATCTTCGGCAGGTTCTGTAGAAACACAGAGCAAAAAGACAATGCTGCTTCCAAAAGATATTATTTCCCTCTCTGAGGAATGTTCCATGGAGTAATTTTGTATTATTTTTTTTTAATTTAAATAAAACGTAGAGGTGAAATTCAGGGACAATTTCACCTTTTCCCCTGCTTATTTTGTGAGAAGTATTTCCATTTTTCAGTTTTACTTTCAAACTGGGCCACTCTGAAAAATTCAAGAAACCCCAGACACTTGCATATAAATGCTACAAGCCCATGTTTTCATATATGCCAAATTTTCCTGGTTTCACATCAAAATGATGTGAAACTACAAATTTCTTATTGTACCACTCTTCAGAAACAACCTTTTGCAGGAATATTTTAGAGAAGAGGAGTAAAAGCCTACATTTGTGTATTTTCTACCAAGATTATCTCTTTAAAGTTTAACAAGTTTTCTCTAATTTTTTTTTTTATCTCTCTAGACTTTTACAGAATAAAACCTTTCAGCCAAAAATCTAAAATCTTAAACTGAGCACCTGGTTATGAAATTGTCCTGAGTTTTAATCACAGTACCAGAGCAGTAGTATGGGCTCTGTTTCACTTTTGAACTTCCCTGCAGTACTATCAACATATAATTAATTTTTGGAAAACTATCTTTTGCCTGCTTGGCAGAGAAATTCAGTAGTTTCCTTACCAACCATGACACTTAAAGACTACAGAAAACATTTTTCAGTTTCAAAGTGCTCTGCAAGCATTAAGTGGTGTTTGTTAAATGCTAAAACACTGATATGGGGCCAGCAGAGGAACAGCCATCTCTCCATAGGAGCAGGTGAAGGAGTGGAGAGGTTTGGAGCCTTATTCTGCTTGAAGTTGCCTATATCCAGCTTTTGCTGCTGCTGCGCACGTTTGCATAGCTGGTAATTTTACACTGATTACCCCCAAATGCCTACGATAAGATTCTGCATAAAAAAACCTATACCCAAACCCTGGTCTGGATCCTGCCATTTCCTTTCCTTGTGCACCAGGGACAGCAGATCACCCCGACTGCACCCTGGTCACCAAACCCACCGACTGCCCTGACTGTGGGCTCCACTGTGGCCTGAGTTTCCTTCTGGCAGTGCTCCAGCGGTCGCATGGAAGTACGTCTCCTCCTTCAACCAAATGGGGTTCAGCCGCCTGCAGCCTTCGGAGCATGGTAGCCTCTTTACATAGTCTATGAATCTCGCCGGGTTACACGATAAAGGCCAAAAATAAACTATTAGCATATTGTGCTCAAGCCATTTAATTGCAACAGGCCGTGTCACCAATCGTGATTTTGTGTTATATGTAGTAGTGAATAGAATATATGATAAATTTTCAGGGAAATTTTATGGAGCTGTGTTAAGCCTCCTGTACCACATGTAACATATGATACCTGCAATAAATATCGTAACTAAAGAGTCAGATATGTAGTTCAGCGAGCAGCACGACTAATGTGTGAACCTGAGAGTCATACATACCAGTGTCAGCAGGCAGAAGGTGCAGACTTAAGGGACAGGGGGGAATGGAACAGATCCCACCCCGGAGAGGCAAGCAGAAGCCCTCCCAGCCCCCCTCACCTTCCCAGTTGCCCTTGCATAATAGGTATGGGGCTTTGGAATTTGAGGGCCAGGTAAATGAGGGTGGGGAGGATGATCCACCTAGTGAGTCACACAGGGCTAATCACTCCCCTCCACAACTCAGGACCTCCTCAACCAAGAAAAAAAGAAAGGTAATTGTAGTAGGTGACTCCCTTCTGAGGGGACCTTCTGTCGACCGGACCCATCCCACAGAGAAGTCAGCTGCCTCCCTGGGGCCAGGATCAAGGACATAAGGAGGAAACTTCCCACCCTGTTTCAGCCCTCAGATTATTATCCACTGCTGATATTTCAAGTAGGTAATGATAGGTAGGTAGGTAATAGCTACCAGAACTCTAAGGGCAATGAAGAGAGACTTCAAAGCCCTGGGACGGCTGGTTAAGGGATCAGGAGCGCAAGTAGCATTCTCCTCTATCCCACCATTTGCAGGGATTCGTGAGGGGATAAACAGGAAGAGTCAGCAGATTGACTCCTGGCTCAGAGACTGGTGCAAGCAGCAGAACTTTGGTTACTTTGATCATGGATTGATATACAGGACACCAGGCATGCTGGCAGCAAGTGGGGAAAGCGTAACCCAAAGGGGAAGGATTCTGGGACGGGAGTTAGCAGGACTCATTGATAGGGCTTTAAGCTAGGTTTGAAGGGGGACAGGGATGTAACCAGAGTGACTAAAGTGGTGCCTGGGAGCAGCATGCCAGTGCTGGTGGGTAAAAGCGCTAGCAAGGTCTTGCAGCCTGTTGTCACAGTGGAGGTGGGAGATGATGACCCATGTGCTAGCAAAGACATGAGGAGTAGTGATGGGTTGGCAACTGCAGAAATGTCTGAGCGCGGTCAGGTGTGAATAAGGGCTTGTCCCCCCAATAAAGTGGCAAGGCAATTAGCCCAGCTGAAGTGCATCTATACGAATGCACGCAGCATGGGCAACAAACAGGAGGAGTTGGATGCCATTGTACAGCAGGGAAACTATAATATAGTTGCCATCACAGAAACGTGATGGGAAGACACGCACAACTGGGGTGCGGTGATTGACTCTTCAGAAGCAAGGAAGGAGAAGCGGTGGGGTGGACCTCTATGTCAGGGACAATTTTGAATGCCAAGAACTTAACAATGGGCAAGACAACATTGTTTAGAGTTTATGGATAAGAATCAAGGGGAAGGCCAATAAGCCAGACATCGTGGTGGGAGTTTGTTATAGACCCCCCATCCAGGGTGTAGAGGCCGATGAAATATTCTATAAGCAGCTGGCAGAGGTCTCACGATCGCTCGCCCTTGTTCTTGTGGGGGACTTCAGCTTCCCAGATGTCTGCTGGAAATATAACACAGCAGAGAGGGAACAGTTCCGGAGGTTCCTGAAGTGTTTGGAAGACAACTTCCTAACACAGGTGGTGAGGGAGCCAACTAGGGAAAGTGCCCTACTGGACCTGCTGCTTGTTAACAGAAAAGGTCTTGTAGGGGATGTAAGGATTGGAGGTCATCTTGGGCAGAATGATCATGAAATGATAGAATTTTTTATTCTTGGTGAAGCAAGGGGGGAGCCAGAAGAACTCCCACCTTAGATTTCTGAAGGGCGAACTTTGGTCTGCTTAGGAGCATGATCGAGAATGTCCCTTGGGGGACAGCCCTGAAGGGCAAAGGTGCCCAGGAAGGCTGGTCTTACTTCAAGGAGAAACTCTTAAAAGCACAGGAGAAGGCCATCCCCAAGTCCCAAAAAACAGGCAGACAGGGAAGAAGACCAGCCTGGCTAAATAGAGAGCTTTGGCTGGACCTCAGGAAAAAAAGGAAAGTTTATGATCTTTGGAAAAGGGTGTTGGCTACTTATGAAAAATACCAAGGTGTAGTGAAGCTATGCAGGGCGAAAATTAGAAGGACCAAAGCTCAAGCAGAACTCATCTTGGGCACCATGGTTAAGGATAACAAGAGGTTCTTTCAGTATATCAGTAGAAGAAGGAAGACTACAGAAAAGGTAGGTCCACTAACAAATGAGATCGGCGCCCCTGTGGTGGAAGACACAGAGAAGGCAGAGCTACTGAATGCCTTCTTTGCTTCAGTCTTCACTGCTAAAGCTGTCCCTCATGAATCCCAGGCCCTGGAGGCAAAGGGGAAGGTCTGGAGAGAGGAAAAGTTTTCCCCAGTAGAAGAAGATCAGGTTAGAGACCACTTGCCCAAACTGGACATCCATAAGTCCATGAGCCCTGATGAGATGCACCCACGAGTGCTGATTGATGAGATGCACCCACAAGTGCTGAGAGAGCTGGCAGATGTTATTGCTTGGCCACTCTCCATCATCTTTGAAAGGTCATGGAGAACAGGAAAGGTGCCTGTGGACTGGAGGAAGGCCAATATCACTCCAGTCTTCAAAATGGGCAAGAAGGAGGACCCAGGGAACTACAAAATGGTTAGTCTTACCTCCGTCCCTGGAAAGGTAATGGAGCAACTCATTCTGGATGTCATATCCATCCAACATATATCATGTTCAGGAGCATGAAGTTATTTGAAGTGGTCAATATGCATTTACCAAGGGTAAATCATGCTTGACCAATCTCATAGCCTTCTATGATGTTATAACTGGTTGGCTGGATGAGGGCAGAGCAGCAGATGTCATCTACCTTGACCTCAGCAAGGCTTTTGACACTGTCCCTAATAACATCCTCCTTAGTAAACTGAGGAATTGTGGACTAGACGAGGTGACAGTGGGGTGGATTGAGAGCTGGCTGTGTGACAGGACTCAGAGGGTTGTGATTAATGGAGCAGGGTTGAGTTGGAGGCCTGTAACCAATGGTGCCCCCCAGGGGTCAATATTTGGACCAGTATTGTTTAACGTATTCATCAATGACCTGGATGATGGGACAGAGTGTATGCTCAGCAAGTTCGCTGATGATACCAAACTGGGTGGGGTGGCTGATACCCCAGAGGGCCATGCTGCCATCCAGCGTGACCTAGACAGGCTGGAGAGCTGGGCAGAGAAGAACCTAATGAGGTTCAACAAGGACAAGTGTAGGGTCCTGCACCTGGGGAGGAAGAATGTCAGGCACCAGTATAGGTTAGGGGTGGACCTGCTGGAACGCAGCTCTGAAGAAAAGGATCTGGGGGTCTTGGTAGACAGTAAATTATCCATGAGCCAGCAATGCGCCCTTGTCGTCAAGAAAGACAAACAATTCTGGGCTGCACAGGGAAGAGAGTGGCCAGCAGGTTGAGGGAGGTCATCCTCCCCCTCTACTCTGCACCAGTGAGGCCACAACTGGAGTACTGTGTCCAGTTCTGGGCTCCTCAGTTCAAGAGAGACAAGGAACTACTGGAGAGAGTCCAGTGTAGGGCAACAAAGATGACTGAGGGACTGGAGCATCTCCCTTACAAGGAAAGGCTGAGAGAGCTGGGACTCTTTAGCCTGGAGAAGGGAAGGCTGAGGGGAGACCTTATTAATGTTTACTAGTATCTAAAGGGTGGGTTTAACTAAAGGATGGAGCCAAACTCTTTTCAGTTGTTCCCAGTAACAGGACGAGGGGTAACAGGCACAAACTGGAACATAGGAAGGAAAATATGAGGAAAAACTTCTTTACGGTGGGGGTGACAGAGCACTGGAACAGGCTGCCCAGGGAGGTTGTGGAGTCCCCTTCTCTGGAGACTTTCAAGACCCACCTGGATGCAGTCCTGAGTGATGTGCTCTAGGCAGTCCTGCTTTAGCAGGGGAGTTGGACTAGATGGTCTCTTGAAGTCCCTTCCAACTCTGAAGATTCTGTGAAATTCCATGAAATACTATAAGGAATGTTTTTATTGTAGGCTCTTTTCCTTACCTAATCTCCTTTGTTACAGTGGTTTTATCGCTGGACAAATTACTTTACCTGTGCCTCAGTTTCTCTAACTGTACAGTAAGGAAATTCATGCTTATCGATGTACTTGAAAATCTCTGGACAAATTCACTGTCTTGCAGAGCTAATTGTCATTAGCGTTTATCATCAGTGGCAAAACTTTACAGGCAAAAAGATTTCTCCATGTACGAGGTATACTGCAATATGAGAGTCCCTGTGACCGCAGAAGAAATTACGCTGACCTAATGGTCCTTGACACACAATTGTTTTCACACTGGCAGTACGATCCCGGCAGACCTAAAAGACCAAACACTGTCCCCAGGGTAACTACCAAACCTCAGACTAGTAGTGACATACACATCTAAACAGAAGTACTTCAATTCAATATGTACAGATTTGCCCTGATAATATAAATGCCATCTGGAGACTAAAGCCTGGATATATATTGTCAGTTACTGACAGTCGCCACACAATTTCTATACAGATCTTACAACTGAAAGGAAAACATTAGGAAAGAAAATATTTGACATACAAACAAACAAACAAACAAACAAACCCTAAAGCATCTAATTTCCTCTTACTGGGGTGGAAACATACAGTCTTAAATTATACTGTATTTCCTTCAGTGCATAGCTTCAGTGACAGATGTTTCATACCATCCTCTGAAGGTACTTTCTGAAAAGAAAGAAAAATTTTGTAGTTTGAAATACTTTTCAATGTTTCCCATGCTTTAAAGTATAACCCACATATCTGGGTTAGACTGGCATTTTCATGCGCTGTTGATCACAGTATGTCAGGCACCACCCTCTGTACAGAAGGTCTGCCAACTCCCTATTTTGCGTTACATTTGGTAGTGCATAGTAGCCCACCTGAAATGCTTAACCTTGACTTCTCTCTTTCTGACTGCCAGGACCTCTGCACAACACTCCTGGTGGAGCTCTTACTGTGAAACAGTCTGTTTCCTACTGACTGCTTTAATATTCACTTTTTCTCCTCTGTCTTTGAAATTCAGTTGTTTTGTGAGCAGAGCATTGCTTTCATGAAGTGTCGATAGGCCCCTGTGAGGACTCTGATCTGCAGAAGAAGGTGCTAGAGCTTTTTTGATCAATGGCTTTATTTTCTGGTTTGGACACTGAATTTATCAGCTTGATAAGTTGTTTGGTTTTGGTTTTCTTTTACTATGTTTCTCCTTTTATATTCAAATAGTCCATGCTATTTAGTAGAGGCTGTTGAATTACCTGGAGCTCTCAGGGTCATTGGGTGGATAGAGAGGGGAAACTATTTTCAGAGACTTTCTGATATCAATGTTGAATTTAGTGAATTCCACACGCAATGTAAAACGATGCCTTGCATTTCTTTAAGGTAAGCACATAGAAGTGCTCAACACGGAAACACTCAACTCATGGTATACCCGTGGTTACCACCAAAATACTCAGGATAATTGGTGGACCCAAGTCACCCAGTGTTCAAAGCAGGTGTGGGATGGTTATTCTGCACTCTGAAGAAATCACCTGCAGATGACTGACTGTGGGCGCGTCATAGCATCTCACTGGCACTCAAGATATGTATGGAAACACGTATGTTGAAATAGTATACTGCCCTTGTTTTCCATAGTCCTTCACCTGGGGCTTGCTATACTCAAATCAGGATACTTCTTGTTGGCTGCCCTTTCCTCCCATCCTCCTGGGTGGGCATGGGTGCCCTGCAGGGCTCCACTCCCGGGGGCACCGCTGCTGTGTCTCTGGGTGCAGATGGAGGGGCATCCTCCTCCACAGACAGGTTTCTCTGAAGATCAGCTCCTGACCCCTGCAAGCCTTCAAGCATCTGTGTTACACACTCAAAGCAGATTTCAGGGGAGCCTTAGGGACTTCATACTTGCAAGTATCTCGAAGGAGTTCAAGAGGAGTGCATCGATAACAGCTGGAAACCTCCTCGAAGAGGCTGGTCACTGCCTGAAGGGCAGTCAAGCAGCAGGGGAGGCAATGTACTTGATTTTATTCATGAAAATCTTTTCTTTTTGCTAAGGTTAATAATTTTAATGTTTTACTCATATTTTCGTTTACAGTCCATAGTATTCACATACTGCTATTTCACTATCCCTAAAGAAATATGTTGTGTAATCCTGTGACCAGCAACCACAGCCAGGTTCTCAGACAGCATACTGACAAATTTGAAAAGGGCATTAGCCATTGTGTCCCTGCTGTGCAGTTAATTTTCTGTGTAGCCATATAGGCTTTTTGAAATTTGCTTTAAATCTGTCCTACTGTTCGTGTTTGGTCCCTTGCCTCAATTTCCCCATTGCTTACTATTTATATAGGGTTTCACATATCAGTTGATCACATTCAATGTCCTGCTGCACTTGTGGGCAGTATAAAGTAGAAAACTGCCTCTGACCTTTAAATAGTAGTTAAATATAATGAATTCTCTAAGCACTCTATTAAAATAAAGCATGAATCCCCCACTTGTACTTACCCTGCAGCCTAAGCCATCAGTATTCAGTATTATTTGCAGTGCTGTAGCATCTTCAAAAACACCCTAGTGAGTGAATCTTGTTTCAGTGTTGCCATAGTGTTTCTGAAAGGAAGAGCAGTAAGACAAAAATCACTTGAAAACAGATTCAAACTTCACTGTCCGCAAAAACCTTCTGAGAAACAGACTTGGGTCTTGTCCAGGAGCACCAATGGGGTGCGAAGCTCCAACACAGTTGAGGTTAAACTAGTTTATCCCACATGGACACAGCTATCCTAGTACAGATAACTGTTCTCTTGACCAGAAGAAGGAAAAAGCAGCTTTAAGAAGCATCAGTATCAAAGTCCATACTGCTATATTGATAAGGGGAAAAAAACCCAACAAACGAAAACCAAACGAAATCAGTTGCAAGTAATATTACTATGCTTATATAAAATCTGTCAGGGGCATCTTTCAGTGATAATGAAAGTATTACCTGCATACTAACAGCATATTAACTATAGTTGCCTTATCCTTTAAAGCTCTTACCTTAAGAGATGTTACTTACCTGCAACTCCAGTAAGGGAAGCAGATCTCCAGCAGATCGCGAATTGTGTCTCAGGAAATTAATCTTCTATGGCTAGGGGTGAAGAATCGAAATCAACCAGAAGTTTGAAATTGTCTTGCACTTGCACTCAGGTAAACATGATTAGAAAATTATAAGAAATGGAGAATTAATTTTCATGTGGAAAGCCTCCCCAGAATTTCCTGCCTAGAAAAGTGAAGAGGAAATATACATCAGCAGGCTTTTGTCACTGGCATAAATACATATTTGAAAGAGATGATTGATAGTAACAGCAAATGGGAAATATCATTTACAGTGAAAATCCTGCTTTAAATAAAGGTGGGAGGAAAGATAGGAAAAGAAGGGAATGTCTTTATTTTATGGTGCTGAATCAGAAGTTTCCTGTGTTTGCATTCACTTCCACGTAGTATTATTAAAAGCCTAAGGTTGCTACCGCCAGTTCCTTTAAATAACAGAAATATTAAGGTAACAGACATCCCAAGGTCTTTGTTAGGCTGTGGGTAGTTCTATTCCAATGCTAGTTTCAATACCATAAAATCGGGATCATTTTATTAATTCAATTATCTCCTGTTTTCCAACATACCACACGTGGGAACTTTCTTCTTTGTGCATATTTACAGCAGTGAGCCTGGAGAGGACTCCTATTAAATACCTGGTGCCTTACAGGAGGCTTGCTTCTTGATTTTTCAGCTTTTGCACCAAATTAGGTCATTATAGCATAAAGTAATGAAAAGCAACATTTGTATTAGGCTGTAGTTGCATTTATTGATTGATGCTAAAACTCGGGCGTTGTATTTCCTTTCACTTTGTGAAATAGATGAAATGGAAATATCTTGTTGAGATCAATCTTTATTCTTTCAACAAAAACAAGAAAATTCCTCCAGTGTCATCTGGAAATTGGATATCTATGCTGGCCTCCAAAGGAATAGAAAGTTAATGCAGTGCTATCGTTCTCTTAAAGGTGCTTTTTGCTTTTAATTACTCTTTTGTAGAGGGCTTTATTGAGCGTTTCCATTACTTGTATGCAACAGCACCTGCTGAGGCATAACTTGCATGTTTACCAGACAGAAAGCATTAATATGCACATGCAGAACAAGATCTCTCAGAAGCCAAGGACCTCTGCACATCTCATCGTGCTTTGCTACAAGTTCAAGGAGCATGACTTGACTTCTGCAACATAATAAATTGGAGTTGTGAGCTGTCTTTCTGTGTCTAGGATCTGTAGACAGTGAAAGCAAGAAAAGCAAAAGAAGAACTGGTGGCACGCGTGTTCTGGAAGTCCTATGCCAGCCCGAGTCGGGGCATAGCCTTTGCTTTGTTGGGCCTTTTATGTTCTGTAAGGTTAGCCTCCTTCCCCTCCTAGAACAAGAAAGAGGGCTGGTCTCCAGAATGACATTTTCAGCCTCCTTAATAAGGTCCTTTCTTTCGAGGCTTACAGCAGATATGTAATCATTTGGTATCTGAAATAGTGGACAGCCTGTCTTGCTGTCCAGTAGTGTCTCCCAGTTTCTGCCTGTGTTATTATAACCTGTAAAAGTGTTTCAGGACAAAGATCACTCTACACACACACACCGTTTCTTACACTTGCCTCACTTCTGGCTACTCTCAGGCACAGGACTATGGGACATGTATTCTCACCCAGAAGGGCAGTATTTTGGCTCTTACACTGGCAAGTATTATAACTAAAATTATCCTTTTTTTGTTTTGTGCTTGTACAACAGCTGTCAAAACAGGGACATGATGCGGAAAAGTAGTTCTCAGGCACGTGATTAGCAATCAGTGACATTTCAAATAAGTGCTAGTGCATTGATGTCAGAGAAGTATTTGTATATTCCCAGGCTTTCCTATCAACTTGGTTTCTTTTAATTGTTGCGTAGTGCTAAACTAACATTTTTTCAAAGGAAAGGTATATTTCAGGCTCAATTCCAGCTTAGGTATACCTGCCATGAGAAGACATCTGGTTTTCCCAGGATCCCTGTGCCAGCAGGGCCCTCCCCCTGCACCATACAGCGTGCCCAGGGATGGAGCAGGGCTTGGGGGACCTGTGAGTTACATACTGTGTACGCTTATCTGGGCACCCATGAAAGTAAAGCAATTTCTGTACCCATTCCATCCTGGGTGAGAGCATCTCATTCCCTTTTGGTCTGCAAGGTTTTGTTTTATACCTCCAGTTTGTACAGCACACAGCTCTGCTGAGGTGCTGACTGAGATCTGGCAGTGACTGAATAACAAATAACTCGTAATAATAATTTCAAGCTGACCCTACTGGAATACAGTGTGGGTGTTGCACTGCACAGCTGAACACAGAGGACCAGTTCAGAACTACCAGTTCTTATTCCATTTGTGATCAAAACTAGCTACAAGTTCATCTTCCCCCAAGGCACAAAGTTAATTTATTAACCCACTGCACTAAACAGACCTTGCATTGACACCTTGTGTTAGTGATTTTTCACGCAGAACCTGTCATTTCAAGCAAGAAGCAGGTTTGTGTCCTCGGAGCTGGAACTAGAGAAAATGTCATTGCAATTTAAGCAACAGTGATCAAAAGTCACTATCTCAAATCAACAGGACTCAGTTCCAGGCCTTTATACTAATCCAAAATAAGTAAAGAACATCATGTTCAAAGAAACGATTTTTGTATAAGACTTGACTTTTAAGTCTGTGTGCAAAAATATTCTTCTTGATCTGAGTTCAGTGGTTTCCCCACATATCTAAAAAGACTTAGCAGAATAGGTAGTAAATTAAACTAGAATATAAAATAAAGACAGTGCTCTACAGCTGTTTCTTCCTAGTTTTACCAGGTTGAGAAAGAACCATGTTAAGAAATTACTAGTTGTGCTCTTAGAGCATGTGATTTGGTAGATTCTGGTGGCAAGAGAAGAGCAGGGAGAGAGACTATGGGCTCTGGGCCATGTTTTGCCCTTGGGGTTGAACTCCAGTGACTGGCAACTGTTTGGGCAATCGCTCTTTTGGCTCACGTGATAGATAAACTTAAAGAACGTTTGTGCTTTCTGTGTTAATGGCCCTTTGCATGACACATTTATAAATCCATATGGGGGCTAAAGAGGTGATAGAAGAATTCCCACCCTGCACTCTGTAGTGGTGAAGAACCAAAATTCTTGGAAAGTACGCATTGCATGTATCTCTCTGTGACAGTTGGAACAGTTTAAATGAATTACAGGTTAAATCTCTGTACTACAAAATCACTCAGTAGCAGCACCTGCACCATTGCTAATTGCTAATGAATCAATCTATACATCTCCAGATGCTCAAGAATAGAAGTGGCCACTGGGTTTAAATATGGTGGATTTTGTAAATTGACAGGTAGCAAAGAATTTTGGAATCTTTGGGGTCAATCAGTTTTTGGTTAATAGTCATTTCTGTAATGTTATGTTTGCATGCTGCTACTAAATACGGTTGTAATGATAGGGATTCAAGTAGGAAATGGCTATAGCTAGATTTCTCTTTGTTTCTGTGTCTTTTGTAGCTGTGAAACCGTACATTATAATGTCACTTCTTGATTTCAACCTAGTCTTGCCATATTTACCTAAGTAAGCAAGTGCTATCTGAGTTGTATACCTCCTCCTGGATTTGCTCTGATTTATTAACTTTCTATTTTCTCTGGGATTTTAAACCAGCAGGGGATACACAAATCACAAAAAACATTTACTCAAGAACAAATTTTGAGCTCACCAGGGTAAAAATATATATGTAGAAAAAATTAAATCTTTGGAAAATATTCAGAAAAGGAGGACAAGTGAAATTTCACACCGAAGCTGATCTGGAGCGGGTGGAAGTGTTTGTTTTTATAGCAAAAATATGGCAATAGCTCCGCTGTGCGGTCTGCACTCCAGATAAAACACACAGCAGAAGTACTGTCATGCCCAGTGATGCAGTGAAATGCTGAAGTTAAGACTCAATAGCCTTGGTGACTATTAAGCAGGTATTCTTTATTGCAGCACCGGGCACACAGGGGATTGCTCCACCTAATGCGCGCGCCAACTAATTTAGATGTCCAGTTTAAATGCATACTATGTATGCATATTCACTACTTTTCCAAGAAATGTTTACCTATTCATTTACTTGTTATTACAGGTTACTGCCCACTCCCGCATGCGCACTAGAGTCTCTCGGTGGTCTTCAGACACATCTGGTGGTCGTTTACTTCCTCCACTGCTCTTCATCGTTGTGACCTTCTGGGTGAACTGCAGCCTCTACTCCTTTATTCTTGCTGGCACATCAAAAGTGTTGACTTTGACTAGTCTCTGCATTCCTCAGTAATCCTGTGCCCCTTGTTTTGAGAGATAAGCTTCTATTACAAGGTTATATTGTCCTAAAGCATTCTTTCTTAAAAAATAGGAGATAAGTTCTGACATTTAGTACTACAGCTGTTGCATCTGCTCTTTGCACAGCCTTAAGGCGCCCAGTCTTCTAATTAAGCTCCTACGCTAATTTAGAGTTCTAATATATTAAGCCCCTACTTCAATTAGTTTACAGCTTTAATATATCAAACCCTACTTCACCAGTTATTCAGTAGGGAAGAGAGTAATATTTCCCAAACAGACTACTTCTTTATTCAACCTGCTTTCCATTTTGCAGGTGATAGCTCCAGCTCTCCACTTGTCTGGCTGGCAGTGGTGCCCATCCAAACACAATGCTCTGGGACCTCCTTTGTTGCAACAACGCCCCTTCATAAATGATAAGCCAAACCTTTGCCTCAAAGAATACCGGGACAGCTGCCAAAAGAGGTGAGATTTGTTTACAAAGAGAACAAGAAGAAGTAGACACATGGGGAAAAAGCAGCGGGAAAATGAAGAGTCATATCTAAAAGTTAATGTAAAATGGAACTCGTAGAGTGCATTTCAGGGAAAAAATCAGAGGCATCTGAAATATGATAAACTACATCAAAGAAGAAATATTAAACACTAGGTGATGCAGTTGTGAGACAGATGTTTTGGTTTTTTTTCTAGAATAGGAACTGGACTGGCTCCCAGATCATTCCCCTATCTATTCAGCAAAAGAAGACATAAAAATGTTTCGTTTCCAACTTGCATTGGGTAGATACTGGCATTCAAAATGCTACTTATATTCTTTTCCAAATATTTGCTGTTCCTGTATCAGCACAAAGGTGTCTAAATGTACAGAAAGTAATCTAAAGTCACAGCGAAACCTGTCTTTTGAGATCCCACTGAACAAATGCTTAATCTTTACATTTATGATGATTTAAATATTTATAATGATTTAGTGTGGTGCAAAAGGGACTTATATGGGCTTACACCTAAGGGTGAACAATCAGCACCAAATAATATTACTGACTCCAAATGAATTATTATCGATTTCTCTTTTGATAACTACACTGGTGATTAACACCTAGGAAAACACAAGTGCTGGAACCACGGAAGAAAAAACATGGCAACTTGATGTTCAGTTTTTAGCTTTCTAACATGCAGGAAGGTAATTAGATTTTCTTTATGTTTTTATGATGTATAATAGCATTAGTGATCTCTGGGTCAGGCGTTTCCTGGCAGCTAATGGTGGGTTGGGTTAAGAGCCCCTGGGTTTATCTTAGACCTTTTACTCTTCCAGCCAGTCATTAGCTGCCAGGAAATGTTTGACACAGGGGTCATTATTGCTTAAATATTGCCTCTAAAAGCTTCTCATTACTATCAATTCATTTTGCTTTTGTGCTGTATTAGCAGGCCTAAGTAGTAATACAATTAACTATAATAACAAATCAGGCAAATAATAAAAGCTCTGCAGGCCAGGGACACGGCCAAGATAAATTACTTTATTTTCTACATATTTCTAGTTTAGGGTTGGATATTGACACCGTAATAAATCCAAACAGGAAGAGTAAGTATCAAGTGACCTACCTACTAGAAGAGAGGAAGGAAAAGAAGGAGAAAAGGAGAGGGAGAAACAGTCTCATGGAAAGAGAAAGAGAAGCAGAGTCAGAGGGAAGAAGTAGCTTAATGCCAAAGTTTTAAGTGAGGAATTTTGCATTCCTGCCAATGAAAAAAGATGCAAGGACAAAATGCAGTATTCCAAATAGATGCAAATATTTAATCACCAGTAACCCCGTTTTGTCTTTTTGGTGTTATGTGTGTAAACAATGGCTTGTGGCTTAAGGCCACAGTACAAATATTAAACAGGGCACTCTCTTTGATTTTGTCACAAGTTTCCTGCAAGGAGAGATCTCATCTGAAATTCCCAGAAGGAAATAAAAATGAAATGTTGTCTCAGTATGAACTGAAACTTTGTCCCTTTGTCACCTGGTGAGATTGCAGCTCAGTTTCCCATCAGCCTGCATCCATTATCATGCATATTCCTTTTTATGCTCTCTCCATCAGCCATCATGCGGCACTGTCTTTATACTCAGTAGTTCAGCTTTTCAAACTAAAGCAGCATGAAAACAAATGCCAAATCATAAGAATGTCTTTCTGGGAAAAAGTCATAGGGAAAAAAAATGTGTTAGAATCCAATTGATGTTGAGAGGAAATACGAGTAAGTTTAAAAAATAAAATGATTCATAAATATGCTGTAAGTATTCCTAAAACAGAGTTACAATGTGCTGCAGTAGCTGGTGGTGGCGGCTGTTGCCAGTATGTTGTCTCAAAAATGACAATGTTTCAGCTAGGAGACTCCAAAACTCATCCTGTATTGTCTCATATCTTCTCCTGAAGAAAATACAAACTGCTCAGTAGCACAGACTTAGACAGATATACTGTCAGCCAGAGATGGTCCTAGCATGCCCGTTCTGCCAAGGTGACAATCCATGAATGGCTGTGGGAAACAAGACAATGACACAAAGATATGCCCTTGACAGAATCATAGAATCATTTAGATTGGAAAAGACCCTTAAGATCATCAAGTCCAACCGTTAACACTATTAAGTCTGCCACTAAACCATGTCTCTAAGCACCACATCTATAGGTCTTTTAAATATCTCCAGGGCAGGTGACTCAACCACTTCCCTGGGCAGCCTGTTCCAATGCTTGAGAACACTTTCAGTGAAGAACTTGTTCCTAATATCCAATCTAAACCTCCCCTGGTGCAACTTGAGGCCATTTACTCTTGTCCTATCACTTGTTACTTGAGAGAAGAGACCGACCCCCACCTGGCTACACCCTCCTTTCAAGTAGTTGTAAAGACCGATAAGGTCTCTCCTCAGCCTCCTTTCTCCAGGTTAAAAAACGCCAGTTCCCTCAGACGCCCCTCATAAGACTTGTTCTCTAGAACTCTCACCAGCTTCATTGCTCTTCTCTGAACATGCTCCAGCATCTCAGTGTCTTTTTTGTAGTGAAGGGCACAACACTGAACACAGTATTCAAGGTGTGGCGTCACCAATGTCTGGTACAAGGGGAGGATCACTTCCCTAGTCCCGCTGGCCACACTATTTCTGATACAAACCAGGATGCTGTTGGTGGTCTTGTCCACCTGGGCACAATGCCGGCTAATATTCAAAAATAGAAAAGCTTGCATGCTTTCTGACTGCCTTTATATTCAGCAATCAAAGAAAGGCAATGCAAGTTGAAAACACTGTAGTACACCATGCACCCTCCTTATGCAGCCACTAGGCTCCTGTTGGATTCCTAGCCCATGTTTTGCATTATCTTCACAAAGTTTGTTCACTTTAACTTTTCCTCATATAAGGTGTTCATGAATGAGTCAAGTGTTCAGCAGTGAGACCTCCCACTGAGCTGCATTTTAGCAAAACATTTCTGTGAGCACTGTTGAGCATCAACATTTCAGCAAACTTTGGGCAAATACTTTTTAAAGTTATTCCGGAAGCAGACTTAAAATTGTGCTTAAATTAAGCCTGTTTAGGCATCTCAAATATCAGATCTTGTCTATGCTGTTACTATGAGTTAAAAAAAAAAAAAAAGTGAGAGAAAGCATTATTTCTTTAAACATCCATGTACCTATTCTGGAGACCTCAAAAAGTATGCTACCTTCAATCTTATTTATTTGATTACATCATGATATCAGTACAAGCCCCACTCAGAACCAACAAGAGCTATTAATCTGACCCTGTACATTATTCTGCAATAAAAATTAGATGCCGTAATTAGTTATTTACCTTAATTTAAATCTGATGTCTACAGGTATGTGCTGCAAATGGGACCGTAAATGAGTTTCAACTGCAGGTTGAAAGTTGTTGCCTTAAAAAAAATGTCAGGGAAAATAGTATAGTAAGATGATCAGTACTTCCAAATGGACCCATTTTAGAATTAATTTCAAGTTAACTTAATTAATCTAACTGAAAATTATCAGAAAAGTTATTCAGTGTTATAAGGAAAGATATCTTCTGTGTAGGGAAAGTAAAGCTGCCCACAACTAAGAATTCCATTCTTTAGAGCAGAAATAAAAGTAGGGATCCAGCCATCACCTGCACAAAGAATGATTCCCTGAGCTATGGCATTTGAAAGAAAACATATTTATTTCTTACTGTACTTGACCTCTCAGAAGTAGATAGGCATATGAAACTCTCATGGCTTGAGTTTCCCCATCTCAAAGACAGCAAGAACAACACCCACCTGAATCAGTAAACTGCACTGAGCCGGTACTCATGCAACTGCTAACTGAATCAGTTTTCTAATTAAAAAAAAAAAAATCTTAGCAGTTTTTAACTTACTACCGTGTTCAGAGTTCCAGACAATACGCTTGAACCCATAAATGCCCTTAACCCATCTCTGACTGACACTGGGAGACCACTAAGCTTGTGAAGTCTTAATATTCAGAAAATGAGGAACCATCACAATGAAGTTTGCCCCTGAAGTTTGCATTCACCCTCCTTTATGCATATGCATTGCCTTGCAATCTTTTCTTAGGTAACAGCATGCAAGCTCTTCCACAGGGTCCCTGTCTCAGTCAGGGAAGGGCAATCATTCAGCATTCACTTTTATCCTTAGTGGAAGGGCCCCAGGCCTCACTTAACATGTACAACTGAAAACCTTCAGTGAATTCAAAGTTAATAATTCCCTCACTAATATTTCTATAGCGATTGCTTCATGCTCTCAAAGGCTGTGTTTTTAAAGGTGTGTTTAGACACCTGTCCGGGCTGCCAGGAGTCTCTATGAGATTTTCAAAACTGGCTTTGTTGTAAGGCACTCCAGCAATCTGGAAGCCACTGTGAGGTGACCATCTCCAGAAGGGAGTTACCCAGATCATCCGTCCTTCCCTCGTTGCAGCAGAGGAGGATTCATTCTCCTATGGTACAGCCCTGATGTACAATTTGGCAGAGACCAAGATGTCCCCGTATATTTTCCTTGTCTTTGTGCCATACCCAGCCAGTCCCGCTATATCATTTTTTGGGTCAGTCCGAGGCAATGGGGAAGAAGCTGGGCACGCGAAGGGGCTCAGGTAGAGGTGAAAATGCCGTGCAAAAGGACCACTTAATTTGGGAGAAGTAGCCAACAGGTTCAGTGTAGTTCTGCCTGCTGATGTTATCCCCAGATCAAGGGCTAGCAGACCCTGTGGGATCATCCATCAGGTCCTTGAATACAGCTCATGTGCATCAAGAGAGATCCATCTAAGGTATCCTGGCTGGGAAAGCCATTAATAAAGTGAAGATTGCACAAGAATGACAGGGAAATACATGGTATACCTCAATATGGTAGCCCAGATTAATGAAAATTCATTAATAAATGCTAATAGATTAGCATATTTGGTAAGCTACAGAACACAATCTGCTTTAAGATTACTTTTGGATGCTTCCAGGACACATTGCAGAGATCTGCTGATATTTCAGCCATTTTCACCTTAGATTTCTCGTATAATCCTTTTGACTTCATTCTTTTTTGTTTTAGCATTGGTCACCACAGTTATGTTTGCCTGATGCATACAAAAGAGACCATTTTTTCTTTTTTTATATCCTGGTCTGAAAAGGAATGAAAACAATTAAACCGGTGTCTTTAAACCTCAGTAGTCCATGGCTTTCCGTGTCAGCCCTCTAAGCTGTCGAGTGGTTGCTGTACAGCTTATTTGAGGGCAGAAACTCAAACGCTGTGTTTCTGAATGCTGCGCTGGGGTCTGCAGTGCCGCACCGTTCCAGGCGGTGCGTGGCCGAGTGGTGAAGCCAGGGTTCGTGCCTGGAATTTGGAGCAGCTCATTGGCTTCTCTGGCAATTCAGATTTGTATTTTTGCTCTTCAGAGATTTTGGGTTAGAAGTCAGTTGTTACAGTGAAACCGCAGCTGATCTTTGCTGGTCCCAACGAAAGAGGGAAAAGCAATCCGATGCACGTCTGCTAATTATTCTGCATTGCGGTGTGGTTGGTCATCCAGCTATCCATTTTGCTTATCATACTATCACAGCCTGTAACACACAATGTCAATAACAGAAAAGAAAAAAGAGGCCAGTCTTGCAGTGCACAGTAATTGATTATGTCATGTGAATTATGCATTAAAATGTCTTAGTTTTGCCTTTCCTTTTATAGATTCACTAAAATAAAGTTTGTGCTATGTGAACCTACTGTTGCTTCCCCTGTTCTTGAGAAGAATTCTGAAACATCCTAGTTCATTACCCTTTTCTTAAAAAGCTAAGATAGGGTAGGATGCCCCAACAGTAGATTTGTGTGATCGGTTCTGTACTTGTATGTAATAAGAAGGCACTATTTACTCTAAGCAGAATGTGGGGAAGAAACACAAATCAGTGAGGAATGGCAGAAAAAAAGAAGGGAAAATTTTAACTCTAATTCTTTGGCATGAACTGACTGCATATGATGTGCTTCTTTCCTACCCATCTGTTACGAGCTGATAGTTTTCTGTAAACAGCCACATCAAAACGAGTTTTAAGGAAAATAAGGCTTTTTAACTAAAGACAGGAAAATGAGAAAACAATATACATGGATGTCCAGGAGAATCCATATATACATAACTGAAAGTCACTGAGCAATGTACCTGTTTATCCCAGAATATGAATATGATGGATATGGTCTATAAACAATACATGCAATAACAATGGATCTGCCTGAAGGACAGAAATAAGTTAGAGTCCAAAATGAAGGACATTTTTTTCCATAATTTTAACACACCATTGAACAATGAGTTCCCAAGGATTTGGAAAGCCAGGATCTAGTAATAAACTCAGAAATGTCTTGCATTTAGTGCAGATAAGATAAATGTAATTTGTAGTAGCTCTTAAGATACAAATAGGAAATGTCAGTAATTACTAATTATTATTAACACAATCTTAAGTTTATATGGGATCACAGAATTTAAAACTCTCTGGGCACTGAGAACATAATTTAGCTATACCCCAACAGCCTTATGTTGTACACAAGGTTTTGGCTTGTCAAAACTAAGTGGAACTTATCACTTGCTCTGACGTCGATCTTCTGACTGAAGCAGTTACAGGGTAACAAAACAGTGTGCTTGATCGTGGCCAAGGAAGAGCACATACCAACACAATGGCCGTGCTATTTCCTTGCAGTTGTGGGACTGAGGTAGCAATTCCAATGGCAGGACTGTAAGACTGCCTCTTTCTGCGGGCTAATTTGGATTTTCTGTGTCACTTGATGGGGAAAATGGAGACTTGGCCAGGAGCTATGGGGACATTAGCATTGGTAGGGAATGACATTTTCATCCCTACCACTCTTCAGTTTCAACTCATCTTGGGACCTCATAGATTTATAGCAGTGCTCCTCCAGGAGCTGCACAGGGGAGCTGGCCCTACCGCAATTAGGAAGGATCTTCTCCCCATTCTCAGCCATGTTTCAACAGGATTCTAGGAAGATACCTGGTTCTCGTTCTCATTTCTTCCATAGACAGACTTGGAAGAAACAGACTGAGTGGGCTTTTCTTTGGGAGAACTGTGGTTTTCGGGAAAGAGGTGAAGAGTACTCCTCTCTTTCCTCTTCGGGGCATAGGGACAGGACAAAATGCCTTGTTTCCTAAGTGGAAAAGATGATACAAGATTCTGGAATCACATAAGTCTGTATCTGGAAACCTTGGTATCAAAAGTAAGGTCAAACGTATTCATGTTGCAGACATAAAGAACTGACCAGGCCTTGCTTTCAGCTGTGCAAAACAAAAAGACCAGTCACATTCCGCCTGGTTTTATGTTTTCTCAATATCAGCATCCTTTTGCATAAATAGCTTTTGCACTGGTTACTTGTGACCATTAATATCAGCTGCCTTTAAAAATCACCAGAGAACCAACGTGTAAGTGTGTGCAAACAGTAACTTTTCAAGCTACTTCAAATGCTTGAAGTTATTGCAGGCAATAAGCAACTGGTAATTTGAAAAATTTTAAAGCAAACAAAGCAACCTTTTAAAATTTAGAAGTTTTTATTATAAATCCTTGAAGAGTTTGGTTCCAGCACCTGTTAAATAAGTAGAAGTGCTCCCTTTGATGTAAATAACTGCTGAGTCACTCCAACTGAGAAAGACCGTACCTAGAGGAATAAAGGGATTATACACACATTTTTAAAAGCTCTGAGCAATTTTGTTTTAAAATCTTACATAAGCATGGCAATTGGAAGTCCATATTCACAGAGCCACACAATCACCTATTTTCTGAGGCTGGAGGGCATCTCAGGAGATCATCCAGTCCAGCTCCCTGCTCAAAGCAGGGTTGCCCAGAGCAATCAACTCAGGACCACTCCCTGCCATCAGGTATTTATAGACATGGATAAAATACCCTTCTTTTCTCCAGGTCTCTCAATTCTCCTTGTGTAAGACATGCTTCAGTCCCCTATCATCTTTGTGGCCCTTCACTGGACTTGCTCCACCGTGTCGATGTCTCTCTTGTGCCGAGGAGCCCAGAATCAGACTCAGATCTCTAGATGTGCCTCACCAGAGCTGAGCAGAAGGGAAGGATTACCCCCCTTGACCTGCTGGCAACAGTTCTCCTAATGCAGGCCAGGATACCATTGGTCTTCTTTGAGGCAAGGTCACTTTGCTGGCTCATGCAAAAAAGGACCCCCCTGGTCCTTTTCTGTCAAGCTTTTTTCCAGCCAGTTGGCCCCAGCATGTACTGATACCTTGGATCATCCCTTCCCAGGAGCAGGACTTGACATTTTCCATTACTGAACTTCAAGAAGTTACTGTTGGCCCATTTCTCCAGCCTATCCAGGTCCCTTTGGAAGGCAGCACACCCATCCAGCCTATCAGCCACTCCTTCCAGTTTCGCGTCATCTGCAAACTTGTTGAGGGTGCAGTCTGTCCTTGTATTCTGGTCTCTAGCAAAGAGGTTAAACAGTATTTTTATCCTATTATTGACCACTGAGATACACCATTGGTGATGGTCCTGCAGCTGGAGACTTTGTGACACTGGTCACGACTCCCTGAGACCAGCTGTTCAATTTCCTTCTTCCTGTTTTTTCCTCCTGGAGACAGGAGCGATCTTTGCTTTCTCCCAGTCCTGAGGATCCTCCTTGATCACCATGAGCTTTCAAAGATGATCAAGACTTGCCTCAAAATGCGCTTGTGAGTGCATCCTGTGACACCCTATGAATTTGTGTCTGTCCACAATCTTTGTTTAAATATTCCCTAACTTGATCCTTTTCCAGTGAGGGTGAGTCCTAATTTTTGCCCTCTTCCTGCCTCTCAGGACCTTGAACTCCACCACCTCCTGGATTGCTTGTTCCATGCTCTATTTCTTTTCCCACAGATATTGGGGTGGTTCAGGTCACCCATGAAGATGAAGATCTGCCAAAATGTGGCTTCTTCCAGTCTTCTGAAGAAGATATGATGTACTTCTTCCTGATCAGGCGGTCTGTAGTAGTAGTTTGGTCCCACCACAAGGTTGCCCATGCTGTTCTTCTCTCTAACCCCAAATCATCACATCTCAGTGCCTTAGGATACCTCCCTAGGTGGAGCTTCATGCATTCCTACTGCTCTGTCACTATTTGGCTCTCTCACCAAGTTGGGATGCATTGCTACATCACCTGTTTTGGACAGAAACCCTTGTTCAGAATCTGGGACTTGAATCTACAGCTTCTGGCTCTGCAAAAAGAACGGCACTAATTAGTCCAAACTAGTGACCAAAATTGGCCCATATATAACTTTTGGCTGCTGTGCAATGGTTTGTTTATTTGTTTAGTTGCTTTCATAGGCTTGTCTAATGTTGTTAGTACATTTAACAAGTGTATCTCCTCGGTTTAATGGTGCAAGCCTGGCAAATAGCAGTACACTGAAAACAAGCTTTCGGTGTTCTGTAATTAACTACAAGCATGGTTTTTTATTCTTTACTAAACATTTACATTTACACTTAGTTTGCTTCTCCTCGAAAAGCAGAAGAGCAAACTTCAGACCGTGGCGGAGACACACTGCAGACTGGACATGTCTCATTTAAGAAATCTGCCCAGAGCAGATACTACTGCATATCTAATCCTATTTGTGGGACTTGTATATTATTTCAGAGTTTTGTCCAACTTGGAAAATATTTAAAAGGTAATAACTAAGTTGCATAGGGTGATAGGGAGAAAAGGTGAGAAGAAAGTGTAGTTCTCAGAAACATTAGTGGCACCCTGAGTGTCTAAATTTTAATCTGTTGGCAGATTTTAAGGCAGGGCTTAAGTATGGGGAATTTTATAAAAGGCAAAACATGCTACTTTGATTATCTAAAATGTGGTAAGTGGGTTAATTTGTGTTTTGAAAGCCTTGTGCAGTACACTTGGGTAGCGGCTAGCATTTGAATACCAGCCATCTTCACATATCAGCTTTTGAAACCCCAAGAGCTTTTGCCATTTGTTCCGATTAGGCCTGTCTTCAGGAGATAAGTCTCTCAGGTAATTTGAAGCACAGGCACAAAATGAAGTCCGTTTGATGGTCTGAGACTAGGAAGTGTCTCTTACCCAATTAATTAATGCTGTTCTTTTAAAATTCCTGTTCATGTTTCGTTTTATATGCCATTCCCTCAGATGTATGAACCCCAGCGCACTTATTTCAGGGTGTTGTTTTTTTTTTTTCTGTGGTTCTGAAGAGTTGCTTCTTATGTAAGCAGCTACGTTTTTCACCATGAGCTAACTAATGGTCCGGATCCCTTTTCACGTCTGTGTGCACGGTGGCACACTCCCACCAGATCATTTCATACGATATCTGCTGTAGGGTTTAAAGCTAAACTGACCTTTTTTACTCCAATATGTTGCATCCACCAGGCTGAGGATTATTTAAGACCAGAAGCAAGCAGAGGATAGAGACAAAGGGGGAAGAGCTAAGCTCTCACTCTCTGTAGTGTTGCCTGCTCCGTCTCCCTTTAATATTACAATTGAAGTTACACGCTCTGAAGATTTCCTTTAACTTTCATACCTTTTTTTCCCCCCATTGAATCTGTGGCTGCTGGTGCTGAGTGCAAAACTGATTTCCAGCTTTAAAGTCACTGCATTATTTAAGCTCTCATCTCTATTATGTAGTTACTTTATTAATACCTTTTTTAAGATCATGACCTTAATTCAATGTTTAAAGGAACAAAGGCAAATGTCTCAGTTGGTGACACATTTCTCATTTTAAGGAGAGATAAACCTCCCGCTCAGCCCAGAATTATGGAAGTTGGAAACGCAGGAAGCATTTCTCAGCGTGCATATTCTGCAAAACGTGCTCCAAGGCAGCAAATGCCACTTCTGAGCCCACTGCCTTTGTCAGCCATTTTACACATAAGTAACGTTCTTGTGAGCATGGCAGACATCTTGCAGAGAAATAATATCGCTTGTGCGTGGTAACCAGCAGGAGACATTGCTAAACAGTACCCATTCTTTATTAGTGCTGCTTTAACGAGCGGGAAAAAGATACTGTTTTATTTTTGAGCACCGTGAAGGCACTGGGAAATTACACTGCTCTTGCAGGCGGAGAAGGATATTAGAGATTTTACTTTTATTATAGACATATCATAGCGCTGTGAGGTAGTCAAAGAGATATAAAATTAAAGTACTGCACCAGCTGAAGAAATGCTGATACTTGTCCTTAAGTCAGTAAGAGTTTTATGTTGGAATGTCTGTGAAAGTAATTCATGAATAGCTCAGACTGGACTTAAGCCTTGATTTTCCTGCTCCCAGCTCCTCCATTCCCTTCCGCTTTTTCATCTGTCCTGCTTTCATCTTACTGGTGATCTAAATGCACACAGCGAGATGAGATACTGGAATCGGTAAGACAGAAGTGCTTCCCATCAAGCTACACGTTCTCAAAGAAAAATAAATAGGAAGCAAAGGGTTCTGCTTGGGCTTGTTAATGTAAAAATTTTGGCAACTTTCACTACACAATATGGTTCTTTATCACTGCTGAACTAGTTTTTCTTTTCAGCTCCTGTAAAGCACAACTGCAATGCTAAATCCAATGTCAGAAATTAAAATGGTGCGTGGGGATGTGCTTTTAAAATCCCAGCGTTCTGCGGAGCAGAGTGTGGCCGTGTTGCTCCTTGCATAACTGAAAGAACAGGGAGAGATTAAGAGTAAAAATAGAAGTGAAATAGCCAGTGTTGTCAGACACAATTTGCCAGACTTTTGATCAGAAAAATATTTTCTATGACTTTTTTTTTAATCAGTAACTGAGATCAGCAGTGCTATTGTACTCTGTAAGAATTGTAGGAATTATTAACCATACCAGGGCTTTACCTCAGCATTTTCCTTGGGTTGTTCATTCCATTTATACGATGAAGCTCTTTTTGTTTTCATAAGGTGACTCTTTGCTTTGCTCTTGTAAACGGCGTATGTTTGCCCATCCTGCGTTGCTTCTTGTTTGTATAGTGGCTGTCCCCCCGTAGCTTCACGCTGACAGCTGTGACACATGCGTGGCACTGCCGGACAAGTCAAGCATTGCTCCCCGCTGCCATGCCCAGACCACCCTTGCACCGTTCCTTCTGCATGCGGTTTTGCTCATGTGCTGTACCAGAGCCTTTTTAATAACGACAGGATTTTTATGCTAGTTAAACTTCTTTCAATTTGCCGAAGATTTAGTATATATTATAATCTGGAGGACTTGAGACTTGAGGCCTTGATGCTGCTGTGCTTGGAAAAGGTAATAGCAGCAGATCACTGAGGAAATCTCAATAGGGTATGTTTCACACATTATGGGGTATATACAGACTAGTTGTTGGAACTCACAACTCCATATTCCTATAAAACTTTATGAATAAAACCCTGATGTTCTTGCACTGACTTTCTGGCACCTGTCCTCTGTTCATCCTGTCTCCTTGGAAAGTCTGTGCAAAATGCCATCATTTCATTGCCCTCATTTCTTTATTATCCTCAGGAAGTATGAGGCACCAACTTGTGCATCTATAATAAGCCCCCTGTGGAGCTTCCTGTCACAGTGCTGCCCCACATCTTGAAGGCGCTCACTGGGACAAGAGCAGAACGCCTCGCTCAGTGTTCAGAGGCAGGAGGAAGACACCCATCCAGTGACAGATATAAACTAGCAGATATCTCCAGGGAGTTGCCCTGCAGGAAAGTGCAAGGGCTATAGAAAGGATCCGTGTTGCTGGACAGAAGAAGCTGTCTGGCTAGCTCAGCCCCCTGGACTTTGGGACGGAGAGACCCCTCACCCCATAAGAAGATGAAAGGGAAGGCAGAGAGCCCATCGCAAAAAACTGCACAGAAAAGTGAAGGAAATTGCTTTTGCAGATTCATGCTCACCAAAAGGAGACATGCTGCAGAAGACACTGTAATGACGAAGGCAAAAGAGCAAATCAGTGGGGAGTGAGCTGAAAATTAAATGAGAATGTAAAAAAAGATTACTGGAAACTTTTATGGCATGGGAGTTAATTGGAAGGAAGAAAAAATTCAGACTGCTTTGTAAACATGATATCTATAGCACAGATATATAAGAATTAGTACAGGAAAATTGTTCCTAAGAGGCAAGCAGCCAAACAAGTGAGAATAACTAAGTGTTCTCTTTGCTGCCCTGCCTGGAGAGTTACTTTTTGTTGCTCCTTAAGTTATATTTTCCTTAGCTAAATGAAATAGAAGATCTTTTTTTTTTTCTTGATCCACAAAGAATTTGATTTGACTCAAATATTTTTATTTGGGAGAACGTTTACTTTCTAAAACCTAGAAAGTATATTTTAGAACATTCCAAAACAAAACCTGTTGGGTTTTTTTGGTGGTTTTTTTTTTTTTTTTTTTTTTTTTTTTTTAAATTAAAATTTAGAACATTTCAGTTTGGAAATAAAAAAAAAATAAATTGCTCCCTTTTAAGATCATCAAGATCATATCATGTTATGTCTTCTTCTAGTGCTGCAGCCTCGACCTGTGGCAGGGGACTGGCCTTATTAAATAACTGTTCTTATGTGTATCCTTTATTTAATGCTTCCACCCTCTCTACTTCTCTCTCTCTCATCCTACGGTTTTTGATTCAATTAAAAGGCTTAAACTTCAAGAATGTAGTATTCTGAAACCTCTGATTTTCTTCACTATGTTAAAAATGCTCACCAACTCCCAACTCAGAAAGAGGAACTGGTGAAGACTGACGGAAAGCATATATGAAGGTTAGCTGCTGCTTGCCACCTGTTATTCGCAGAAGAACAGTTTCCTTTATGGTCAACCCCAGGGACTTCCTACTGGTGAGGTGGAAAGCCATTTGATGAGGCTAAAGTTTGGAGTAGGGATGTTAGGTAGAATTAAACCTCTCCTAGCTTCACAACAAATGAGAGGAACTTTTCCCTCTGTAGAGCTTTAAGGAGGCCAATGACAAAGTGGGTGATTTGTCACATGAAACAAATAAAAGTGGGGAAAAAAGAATGGGGTATAGGGAAGGAGGCAGAGTGAGCTTGAAAGAAAAGAAAGCCAAAATTCTCTTTATAGTCTTTAGCAAGTGTCAGAACAAAGCTGACACAATTCGCTCAATGTCTTAAACGTAAAGGTTTTCACACGATTCAGGGTTTTCTAGAGGTGATTTATGCAACCTGACATGAGCTCCAGTTTTGCACAGACTTTAAGAAATGTCTCAAACAGGCGAATAAATGTGGATCCTCTGCAAAACCTCCCATGCTCTACTATCCTTTTTCTGTGCCATACATTATGACTTTTGCTTACACTTTTGATTGTGTTTATTTCTACAGGCATTCATGTGAGTACTTTTGTGTGCTCATGGGAATCCATTCATATGTACAATAGTTTTGGAAATTATCTCAGGGAGCTTTCTTTGGAAACCTCATTATAAGAGTTATCCAGAGAAAGACATAAGTAAGCCCACTACCCAATGCAGCAGAGATTTTGAATGTATGTTTTTCTCTTTTCAAGCAATTACAGAAAGATAATCAAGCAGTTTTGGATAAGAAATAAATCTACAAAAACACCATACCCTGAGAGTCTTCAGTGAATAGAGTAAAAGCAAAATCTAGAACAAATTACTCATTTTAAAATACTTTTTTTCAGTTATAGTAATTAGATTACAAGGATACAGACAATGAGGTGATGAGTGCTAACTAAATGCCTTGATGAAGTTCCCAAATCAATAGTAGAGACATAAAATGTTTTGGTTGGTTGGTTGAGGTGTCATTGTGGGGAATCAAAATACCTATCTTAAATGCTGTTGCCTTTCTAAAACAATCGAATGGAAATGCACCCTCCTGATTGGAAAATGAAGTAAGAGATCTGAGATTAGTCAGGGTTCTCAGGAGGTCTTCAATGCTTGATTATATCTTCTACTTGACAACTACATTCCTCATTGTGTTTTACTACTTTTCTAGTCCTCGTAAGAAACCATTTTATGTCTTTGATCATCCTTATCACCTTTTTTTTGTCACTTTTCTGCTATATCCTTTCTCTTTCTCATCCACTGTTGAAGATTCAGAAACATAATGGATCTGTAGAGTAGCATGAGGATGACTTCTGTTTCATTCCCCACTTCATTTCCACTTCCACTTCCACTTCCACTTCCACTTCCATTTCCATTTCCATTTCCATTTCCATTTCTCTCTTCTTTCCTATCTCTCCTAGGGCTCTGAAAGGACCTTTAATGAGAGTACTGACTGATTGATTTTTGACCTAAACCTAGGCAGAATATATGAGCCAGATTTCCTTGTCCACATTGTAGGTGACTTCTTCAGCAAAATCTATATTTTTAATATTAGTATATTATCAAAATCTACACACATCTCATCAGGGTCATCATAATATTCTTACCCATATGTACAGAAATTACTCTTCAGAATAGATTCTATCACTTTTCTCCAATGGATATTGATGTCCTGACCTGCGGTTCCCATCTCCTCCATCAAACAAATTGGAAAAAAATCAGTTGTAGCACTAGACGCCTCCCAGTCCTTTAGTATCAATGTGGTTTAAAGAAGTTTCTCATGTTTCCCTTCTTGTCTGGGATGCCCAGCATACAGAGTTTGGTTCATAAAAAGTTTTTCTTGAGCATCTTTTAAATAACTAATTAAATTTCCTCTCTTCTGAGTGAATGATTTCTGAGATCTTTAAAATGTCTCTGTTATCTAGCTGTCAGGATGGTCTTGGTCCACCAAGAGTTACATGTTGACAGACTCTAATTAGAATAGCTGCTTGCAGCTAATGACCCAGTCCAAGAAGGAGTCAGCACGGGAGCTGGTTACTCCACTACCGTGACGAGCCTGCTTTTTGCAGTACAGCATCTTTCCCAGCCAGACAAAATTGTCTGCCAGGAAATCTTTATTGCTGCAATGTTCCACTGAGAACAGTGCAATGGGTCTTAGAGCTCAAACCTGAAGCTCTTTGCGGAGTATAACACCTTTTATCACTCTTCAATAACAGCAAAATTTTAAGATATCCTATTGTTTTCTGACATCTTTCTGTATTCTGTGACTTTCTGGCAGACATTTAATTTTAGAAAAGTAAATGAACCATATTCAGAGTGAAGTCTATGCTATAGTCACACCCTAAAATTTGCCAGTGAGATATCTTAGTGGCAAAACGTGGTCTCAGCCCTTTGTCCTTCTGCAAGCTCTGCACAGGCCGTTTCTCCCAAGCAAGGGGGAGCTGGAAGGGAGTGCTCATGGCTCAGGGGACGATGATCTGCCACTTCTCGGCAATTTACACAGGAGGAATCTCATGGAGTTTTCTCAGAAATATCAGTGCCCTCTCCATTTGGTAAAACGCTCTAGGAAAGGCCAACCCCTCCATCACCACCTTGGGTTATATGCCATCCCCAGCAGAAGTTTCCAATTATTTCCATTTATGCCCACTTCTATATTTGTGTCTCTATCTGTATAATATTTTCTGAAATTACTGGCAAGATCTGTATGGATAGCCTTGTCTTTAATTCCATTTCAACTTTAAAGAGCAAGTCCTGGCAGAGGCAGCTTAACTGAACATTTAATTCAGTTTCAACACTTTTTTATCATCAGTTGAAATTTGACTCAATTGCATTTACTGTAACCATCCTTGCTATGCAGCAAGTCATCTCAGAGCAGGCTTATGCATTTTTCAGGTCTTTATGTGATTCTGCAGTATAAAAAAAAATGCATACGAATCTTTCTGCCTCTTGGCACAGGCAAATGATTCTTATTACTCCCTTTACTCCCAACATAGATATGGAAAAAAGAAAAAAGTTTCCTGTGGGATAGCAGTCATAAAATGTTTGACAGATCCTGAAACCACTGGTTCAAAAACTTTAATACACATGATTAGCTCTGGAATGAGGAAAGAAATCAATGTTTTCAGTTCAGACTGAGTACTGTTTAATAATCTCCTCCTGTATCTTTGAGGAAGGGATCGAGATTCTTTGTATGTTCAAGTTATGCACACACTTTGAACAATAAACAAATATTGAAAACTATTATTTTTAGCTTGTCTTTTTAGAATTATTTGGAGTTTCCAAACCTCCTCCTGAGTTTGCTTATTTCAAAAATCATATAATCCTTTTCTATAATCCTGTGTTTTCATTTTTTCTCTATGGTTCTACTAAGGACATTGCGATTAATAAGAAGAGCTGACACTTCGCTAGACAGGATGAACATTGAAACCCGTACTACAAAATTGTATAAAGCGCATAAAGTAAGCAGTAGGAAAAAAGGTATTTTACTGTAAGGCTTTCAGTTACCACACTCTAAAATTTTAAATGCAAACATAAGCAGGTTAAAACTGAATATGAAATGGCACTTAATTTTAAATCAGCATTTTTCTCTTGGATGTTGGTTTCCAAAAAATATTCCCTTACCAGACAGCAAAATGACTTCAGATTTACCTGGCCAATATGATAAATTTGCTGACTCTACTTCTCAGAAATTTTGGATAGGAAGAATTCTTGATAATCTCTGTCTGAAGAGAGTTTTGTAGTCCAGTCACCGTCCAAAGTCAGTCTTCCAGGGAAAATATTATACTCCTCAAAGTGTTTGATTTGTACCCATAATAAAAGGACAATGTTGTGCAATGACATCACTGTTTAAACTTCCTGAGAAGCTTCGTTTATATGGGAGTATGCATGTTATTATTAGTTACAATAGCTGTGCATAACTTCATTTTGTTGATATACTGCTACTGCCCTTTGTCATTAGTAATACTTCCTAGCACAATGTAAACCTAAAACAGTTTACACCTAAAATAGTAGTTTTAATGATACTTAATGGTCATCAGAATAGTCCTTAAAATCTTAGATTTTGTTTTCTTCAAGCCCGAACAAGAACTTTTTATTTTTACCTTTTTGCCTCTACTGCTAAATTACTCACAATAAAGTAACTAGGGTCTAGCAAACGGAAGTGGAAATAGAACTTTATAAACTCAGAGGTAACAGAAGAAGTTGAGGGGGAAAACATGGCTGGCATTTCAGCAAACCATCGAATATGTTGTAGCTACAATCAAATGAAAAATATCAAGTAAGCAAGCTGAACAGTTTATATAAAACGTTAAAACATGGAACAAGTAGTATTAAAAGGAAATTAAAGCTACTTAACTAAAATAAATTATACCAAGATTTTCAATAATCATATCTACATTAATGAAAAATGTGCCCCCAAATCCATTGATTGTCTTGATACCTACGGCTGGATCTAACATTTTAAAAAGTCTGAAATTGAATAACAAAGTATTTAAAGTGATCAGATTGTGAAGTTTTCATTTTGTCTGGAATCTTTTCATCCTAAAATTGCTATATCTGCCTGCAGTTTTATTGCATGTACTGTCCAAGGGAACATTAAAAAAAAAAAGTATTATCCCACAGTAAGGCATGCTGATGCACCACTAAGGACAGATGTTGCTGTGGTTATATACATAATGTTGAGTAAAAAATTCACTATTCCATGCAAGTACTCATAATCTTTCCAATAAGTCTTGAGAAGAAAAGGCACAAATAAAAGTGATAACATAGTTACATTTAATAGTAAAACAGGAAAGATAATCTGTGATTACACTTAGGAAGCAACACAATTCATGTAGATGGAGGATGTCTGTCAAAGAAAAAGAGGTGTTTTTTCCCTTGGGCCTTGACGTTATAGCCAGTTTCATACACAACAAATTGGCTATTGCCTACAGCATACCTATGGGGCAGTAAAGAAAAGACAATGTTCGTGATGGTAGAGATGGAAGATTGTTAAAGTGTGGTCAGCTAAAAGCAGTTTTAGACTCTGAAATGTAATGTATCAGAACATAGGAAGAAAGTCTATTTCCTTCAATTATTCTTAGCAGGAAGAGTTATCGCTCATTTTTTATACAACGTGATTCACGCTTCTTTTCAAATTTTACTGCTTCTTGATGTGCTTTTCACAGCAAGACCAATTCCATCCACAAAAGCAGGAATATTGAAACTTCTGCCTTCGTATTTTTCAGCAGTTTTGCAACATACTGCAAAGTTAAATATGGAAGGAAGGAAGGAAGGAAGGAAGGAAGGAAGGAAGGAAGGAAGGAAGGAAGGAAGGAAGGAAGGCAGGCAGGCATAAGCAAACTGAAGAGAATGTTCTATACAAAGCCATCCCTAAATACAATAGTTTCTGGGGAAACATTCTGATCCAACTGCCTATACCCTCACAACTCAGTACATTGCCCCATGGAGGAAGCTGGTCCAGTGATTTTCCGTTGTGCCATTGTATCATCTCCTTCCTCTGAAGTCTGTAATAGCTGTTTTGTAGATCCTGCAGTGCTGTGCCTGAAAAACGCATTTTCTTCCTCTGCTGCAATTTAATCTCAATAATAGTGTTTACAGCCTCAGTGAATGTACACTTTATCTTCTTCTTGTATAGATGGTTTTGAGAGCTCAAAATATGTATTTTCATCTGCTGCAATGTTTGAATAAAGTTTTACAAGGGCAGATTGACTTTCAGGATAGTACAAGTCAATGAGTTTCTATCTTCATTTATTTGATCCCTGCCATTCCATGTGTCTTCATTATACTCGGGTCAGCAATTTTATCCCCTGTTTTAGAACTGAAATTCCCTGTAATCAGAGGATGCTGGACAAATTCTTCTCTAGTGTAACTCCACTGTAGTCAAAGTACTTACACGAGGGATGAATTTGGCTCAGAATATTTGGCATAACGTCAATGAGTTACTATAGCTGCTCTAGGTCTCTTTTTTTCATCACCCTTGGCCGCTCTACTTGGTGCTTAAACTTTAGTGGTCAGATTTATCAGGGTTCTTTAGAGAGGGATTAAAATAAACTTGACACAGCCTGAATTATGTCCTAATACATGGTGCTCCTTACTCAGATCCCTTTTACACCTTCACACATAGCTGAAGCAGAGGATCCTGAGTAGGAAGTAGGAGCTGAAGATATACAACATCCATTACAGCTAAAGGAAGCAAGAAGGACAATTGCATGTGTTAAACCTTGAGAACAAAATTGAGGGCATAATGTGAGCTTTTTTGCAACACTACTATTTGCACAACTTTTCTGTTAAAAAATGACAAAAAAGTGTGCAATTTTGATCCTTGAATAATGAAGTTGCACTTCACTACAGACTTGATTATTACATATAGCAACATGATAATGATTTTGTACTCTCTGTTCCTCTGCTGACATCGCTAGAAACTCCAAAAAGATCTAGTAGGGTTCCATTACTTTTCTGTGCCTTATGAAAAAGATATGATTAATATTTTTTCCATTGACAAGGAAATGCCCATAGTGGACAATTATGTCAGCAGTATTTGTCCTTTGCTGTGTGGCAATATCTGCAGAAGAGTTAGAAAGGACACCAAATCACTACTTTTTGTGCCATGTTTACCTTATAGGGAGGTATTGATTTAGTGCTTTCTTTGGTCACCTGCAAGGGCCTAGCAGGATATTTTTTTGTTGTAATATGAGGAGATTTTTTTTTCCTTGATTGGAGAAAAGTACAGGCACATTTTTTTTTCATTTTCCTATCACATCCTCTGAAACTTGGGAATAGATCAAATAGATCATATCAAATGAAAAATTATTTAAGTGATATTAAAAATCTCACACCTATTCACAAATTCATGTTTAGGAAAAAACTCGTATTTTTGCATCAGGAAGGAATTCTTCTCTGGGTTAGAGTAGCCATCTTCTCTACGTGATTTGAAAATTTCATTTAGCATGTGCCTCCTATTACAGGAAAATCAGATTTTGGTAGTGATTCTATTATCTATATATCTCTTTCTCATTTGAGAAGCACATTGTAACTGCAGCTCATGTTTTGTTGCTTTGTGTTTTTCCCAAGTTAGTTAATTTATTATAGGAATATCAGCAATATTGCCTGTATCTGTTGTAGCAGGCTCCAAGGCAGAGGGCCCTACTAAGCCATTATGTATTTGAGTGGTCGTCTTTTCATTCCAGCAGTACTTGTTTGCCCTCTCTTTATATGTTGCATAACAGGCCCATAGTGCCTGATGCCTCTGAAGCAATACCATACCAGTTATGTGTATGATCTAAGAAGATTTAACCAAACAATTCCAGTCAGCACATGTAAATTCTCAGCAGCTATTGAGCTGAATTGGATTTAAAAATGACACCTTACAGAGCAAATGAAAAACAGAATAACTGAATGGCTGATTTGATGAACAGTGTCCAAATTCATCAAGCCATTTTTATAATGAGCTTTCATCTGGTTAAGTATCAGCAAAAATAATTTGCTGAACAAACTGTAAAATAAAAACAAAACCAGGGAGTGAGACAAAGCATACTGAACATCCTGTGACATTCCCGGAGTCATGGGTTTGAGGTTTGTACTGATGACTTGGTAGGCCATGACAAGCCACCTGAAGGACTAAACTGTCCCTTTGGACTCTGAAGGTAGGCTGGAGAATGAAATGGAGCTGGTTTTGCTTGACTGCTTCCAGAACAAGTGAACAAGGAAAGGGATGAGGAGAGCAGGGACTAGCTAAGGCCTTTAAGTCTGCCTACTGTAGATATTTGGCAGAAGGTCTGAGACAGCACCTAGAGGTCATATTTCCTGCTGCTGGACAGCAGTAAATGGCTATGGTTCCTCCTGGGGACCACTGTACTGGAGAGTTACCTCTAAGGTGGAAAGCTCTCCAGAAACTGACAATAATATTCCATGGAGAAAAGCAAAAATATCACCGTAGAAAGCTGGTGTGTGAATGTGTGAATTCTGTCCCATATTCACGCACAAGAAGAGCAGTGACCTTGCTGAGCAAACGATGTCTTGATAAAAAATTAGGTCATTTCATATAAGGAAAACACAAGAACAAATCTGTTGTAGTATACACAAAGCATATTCTTGCAGAAAATCTATCCCTAAGAATTAGGTCAGCTTTGTAGTTTACCTTTTTAATGCAGTGGAGCATGGGAACTTCATTATTTTAGATGAATTATTAATGTACTTTATATTCATGCGAAGGAGATTCATTGTATTTTAATATAACTTTTGTTTAGTTAACAGAAACAGAAATCTCCCTTTCAGGGTTATTTTCCTTTCATAGTTGTTTGTAGGAGTGACCAAATTCTCCCTTGCTTTTGAATTCACACAAAAGAAATAATTTGTTATTTGGGTTTAAGTATGTATGCATGTTGGTGGTTGTGCATATGCCTCTCTCTGTGAAATAATATAGACAAGTACCCTGTAGGTAGCAAAAAATGGTCATTTTGAGACTTTCAGTAGTATTTTTGGAAAAAAAAATTAGTTTTGTAACTCAAGGACCTCTAAAATAGCAAACAATTGTCCACCTTGTCTGCAACAGTAAAGATGGATAATATAGCAATGTGATTTAAAAATTGATCTTAGCTCCACTCAGCTGAGCATAAAGGAAAATATATGACCTGCTGAGGAGACACAGTGAGCCTGCAGCATATAGTATATCACTGCCAAGAATTAGAAAAGGCTTTAAAAGACCTTGCTACTAAGAATGGAGTTTTCCATCTGATGTAAATTTCTGGCTAAACTTTTATTTGACCTTGGAAAACTTAAATTGTAGTCAACAATCGCCTCATACCCAGCAGTGCAGCTACGATATCCTGAAAATTTTATTCTGCGTATGTTCCGAGAAGCACCTGTGAAAGGAAGTAACGATCTCTGGTTAAGCTGGAGACCTTTCTATGACAGTATCGTAGGCTTCCATAGGGTTATTTTAGACTGTTACATCTGCAGGCTCCAGGCTCCATTAGAACGAGTCCACTATCTAGTTGTATCTTTAAGCAAAATACAAAGGACTGGATTTAGGGAAGAGGTTAGCAGCTTGCAATTCCCAGCAAAGCAACTGAAATAGGAGATAGATTTTCTGAACTCACCTCTTATTGATAGAGCTAAGGATTCCAAAATGCTGCTGAGGTGCTGGCACAAAATTTGTCCAAAAGGAACTAATGTGTGCTTGAAACTGGAAACTTAAAAGTGCAGATGTGTTCTTATGCAGATAAAAAATGGGAAAGAATTAGGCAAAACCTCAGCTATGGAAATTATAGCTAAAGTGCTTCACATGTCATTTGCCACCAGGTCTGAGAGCATACACAGTCAGTTTCTGCATGCTGGATGATGCACGGTTATTTGTTAAAATATGATGCCTTGGCAGTGTGTCTCAAATGCTGTGATTCAGTTTCTCCATACCTATCGGAGGCTGGTGGACACTTCTAGAAAAGTAATAGCAAAGCACCTCATTGCTGAGTGCGTTGCCAGCTGGCATCAGTTCCAACAGCAACAACAGCAAAGTGGGTTGTGTTCGTCCCTGCCAGGCACACGCAAGATGTTCAACAGATCTTTACCTCACATCAGGCAGCAAAATTTCGTCTTCATTCAATGCAGCTATGTTTGATCTCTATCAGGTAATGAACATGAACCAATTTTTAAATCTTCTGCACTGCTTGAGGTTGCTCCCACTATAAATATTAATAATGCAACGGAATGTAATGGAAATAATTAATAAAAGGTTAAAACAATTTTATTAATTTAATCACTGCTACTTTGCACCTTCACCTTCAGTCCGGCGAAGGGCTCTGGACTCTTCTCTGAAATGGAACAGCAGGAATCAGATTAAAAGTGATTGAAAATGATGACACCTCTCTTTCTCCCTTGAGAACTGCTGTTTGACTTCAGATCCCTAAAAACTGTACTGAAGTCCTTCCTATTCAAGACCTGCCCACTTTTTTTTTCGGTATGTACATATCTTATGAGATTGGTCCTGCTAGTCATTTTTTGAATGCTTGCCATTAAAATTTTTCACTGTTTATCAATGGCGGGCATCTGGACGCATCTTAAAGATTTTTAATCAGAAAAGAAAATAAATTCCCTCTCCCTTCCTTTCCATCACTAAAACGTTTCTCCTCCACATTGATGTTGAAATGGTGAGTCTTTTCTTCACTTCAAATAGTTAAATCAAAAGACAGCAATTCTGTTTATGATCTCATTATCACTACTTTTAAACTGAACAAATCATCTGAACTCAGTGGAATTAAACTGATTTTGAACAGAAGTGAGAGACAATTCTGCTCTTTCTAGAATTTTTTTACACAGGTCAGAGTGACTTACAGCTGTCTGAAAACTGATTAAGAAAAATGGCTAACTTGAAAGGTGTGCTCTTAAAAGACTTTTAGAGGCACTTACGGAAAGCACTACATAATTTAGTGGGGCTGGCACCAGAATGGTTGTGCAGCAATTACTTTTTGAACTCCTAAAACTAAATAGCCTGCATAATCTCTGCTATATGATTTTAACACATCCTGTTGTTAGCACAGCAATCTTTTCTCTTTTTCAGGTATGTTGATTGTCTAAAAATATGGAAGATCATTGCCTTTCTGTTAAGGAAGCACAGAGAACAAGCCCATTCAAAAGCCTGGAAATTAACTTCTGTTGGTTTTGCTCACTATTTACTTTCCCCATTTGATTAATTCTCTCTGGGAAGAGTTCCAAAGTTCCAAGCCTGTCTTTTAGCAGATCTGTCAAAGCACCCTGGAGAAAAGCACTCAGTAGCAATGCTGGTGGTGTACTATGCATTCAAGAGGCTGAGTATATAGGGTGGGTTAGTGAGAATAACCTAGCAGTATAACTGGGGTACAGGGAATTTTCAGCCGCTTTGAGATTTTTAACTAATGAATTATGACACATACATAGCTTGCCTTAATCTTAGTGTTTGTGCTGAACTGTGGATTTGGGCCCTGTCTGTGGATGCAGCTGTGGTGTCCTCAGCTTGGCCAGTGCCATGTGGCATCATTGCTTCGTGCAGCTGAATGTGAATTTTGCTAAGAATTTTACTCTCAATGGTTTCAAGCTGAAGGTTTCTCTGATGCTAAGAAGCTAATTCAAATCCCAATGATTGTGTCCATACAAGTAATAGTAGCAAAAATGGGGTGAGAAAAGATTCCATTGCATGGCTATTTTGCTGCTGCTGTCATTCCCTTCATTATGTGTTTGCTATATTGTTATTTCATCCTCGTTATTTTCCCTTTTTCACAATCTACCTATCCCACAAGTGCACTGTTGTATCCACAGGTGTGTTTGCCACTCCTCTTCGGCAGCTGAATAGGGCAGAACTTCACTGTTTTTACCGGTGAAGCGTCTGACCCTGCTTTTTCAATTGCTAGTTCCTCGAGTTCTGTGAAAACTACTTCAGTGATTACCATTTCAGGAAAGGAAAATGGGGAGGTTTTTTCATGTACCTGACTGAACTGTTCAGATGGAGAGGAAATACGGTAATGATCTACACACCCATACAGTGCATCGCCCATATGTGTACTCATGACACGAGGAAGGCAGTGTGAATGCTGTCTCATCCTCTGAGCGCACAGCTGCTGCATTCAGAGGCACTTTGCAGGTGGCCAAGGCTTTTTTCAGGTTTTAGTTCCTACTGGGGGTGTCAAACTGCTTCTGATTTAGGTTTTTTTTTTTTGTTTGTTTCTTTTAACAGGAACTAGAACCTGAAAGAAACTGAAAACATCCTTTGAAATGCTGCAAGTATGGCAGCTGTGCATTGGAGCTGAGAGAGAGGAAAAAAGGAACTGGAGATTACAGAAGGAATATTTTTACGTTACAAAAACTCTGCAACATTTGAAGTATTTTCTTGTTAGAAAAGCTCCCAAACCTTTTAGAAGTTTATTTTTTTCTCTGTGCGCTCAAGGACATGTAAAGAGAGAAAAAAAAAAAAGAAAAACCTAACTAGATTTCTTGCACTTAAACAAGAATATAAGAACAGCTATCCTGAGTCAGACCAATGCTGTGCCAAGGCCTGGACCCTGTCTCTTGCAGGAGCCAGTGGTTCATGCCTAGGGAAGAGTATAAGAGGAGGACAAGCAGAGTGCGCTCCTGTTGCATGGTTCCTGCCTTCACTCAGCTGAATCTTAGTGACTTCTTGATGCTGAGATGGTGCACACCCATTTAATAGACTTTTTGTCATTAATCCGTCACAACTGGTTTTGAATGCAAATAAACTGTTAGCATCCATGGCATACTAGGGTAAAGAATTTCACAGCTTGGCCGTATATTTTTTGAGAAGGCATTTCCTTGTCTGTATTTTGAACCCACCATCCACCTTCTTCATTGTATTGAAATGTGTTGACATAATTGATGTACAGGTGATGAAACCGTTGTGGTTGTGAAATACCGGTATTTGATAGGTGAAATAGTTGTCCTGCTATTTTATTTATGCTGTTAAAATTTTTCAATTTAAATAGAGAATTCTGTGTTTTGGTAGCTGTAATCTGAAACTGTAAGCTTTTATTTATTGCCCAGTGTGTTGGCATGGCATTGGCAAGGAAAACTTGAGTTTGTTTTCACTGTAGACATCAGTATTGGTAAAATGTTACCACACAAGAAAATAAGTAGCGTGAACTTTTCTTCTTCACCTCTACCACGAAACAATCAAAAACATTAACTACTTAAAGGCTAATGAAGCATGCTTGGAGCACTCAGTTACAGCTGGATTGATGCAGATCAGGAGCTCTAAACTAGGAGCTCTAAATTAGCAGATTTGCAATAGATAGCCAAAATGGTTAAGGCAAACAAACACAATTTTACCTTTACTATTTAGTTTGTATTCCAATGAATCTGAAAAGTAACTCAATATTTCGTCAAAGCTGAGGAAGAAGGGAACATACTCCTCTGTGTCTCTGGTTTTTACAGGAGATTCCCTGCCTTAAGGAACACAGAGGGCAAAATACTGATCCCACGCAAAAGAACAAGCAAAGCTAATTTCACCATTTACATTGGAAAAACGCAACTTTTCCTTCTCTCCACCACTGATTGCACTTTTGAGAACAATGTGGTATTTTAGAGGTGTTTGAGTGAATTAGTTGCCAGCTTCCCACTGACAGAGAGCTTGGAGACTACATTACTTCAAAGTCTTTTGGAAAATTTCAACCTCAGCAGTGGAGCAGGGCTGAGAAGACATCAATAAAACAGCCCCCCAAACCAGTCAGAACTAGGCTTTGAGCTTAGTCCAAGACTATAATGCCTAGTACACATCCAAAATAGTGACATATAAGTAGTATAATATTAAAAAAAGACAAGAAACTTTTGTGACATTTCTTCAATAGATAGCTATCTCAACCAACAAATGTGGAGATTTTGATATTTGGGGTAGTTTTTGTGTGGGAAGAAAGCTTCCTCTTCAGGGATAGCTCATTTCAGAGAAGGGGAGAGATGCATGCAAAAAGATCACATACTCACAACCCTCATTCCCCCACCACCCCAAAAAACAGTCTCAACAATGCCCCCACTCTTCATCAGAAAAAGAAGCAGTGGTGAGCAAGCTGGACTTTGACCACCCTTGGTGACATCAGAACCCATGAACTTGTGCAACAGAGCAAACATTGCAATGCCAATCAATATTAACAGTCAATAATAATGTCCTCTATCCAAAGCTTTTGTTAAGTCCCGGGATATGGTTGGCCTTCTGGGCCACAAGCCCACATTGCTGGGTCATGTCCAGCTTTTCATCCACCAGCACCCCCAAGTCCTTCTCTGCCCAGCTGCTCTCAATCCCTTCATCCCCCAGCCTATGTTGATACCAGGGGTTGCCCCAACCCAGGTGCAGGATCTTGCACTTGACCTTGTTGAACCTCACGAGGTTCATATGGGCCCATTTCTTGAGCTTGTCCAGGTCCCTCTGGATAGCATTCTGTCTTTCAGGTGTGTCAACTACACCACTCAGGTTGGTGTCATCTGTAAACTTGCTATGGGTGCACTCAATCCCACCGTCTACATTGCTGATGAAGATATTAAACAGTACTGGACGCAGTATAGACCCCTGAGGGATACCACTCGTCACTGATCTCCATCCAGACACTGAGCCATTCACCAGTGCTCTCTGGATGCAACCATCCAACCAATTCCTTCTCCACTGAACAGTCCACCCATCAAATACATATCCCTCCAATTTAGAGAGAAGGATGTTGTTGGGGACCATGTCAAAGGCCTTAGAGAAGTCTAGATAGACAACATCCATAGCTCTTCCCTTGTCCACAGATGTAGTCACTCAGTTATAGAAGGCCACTAAGTTGGTCAGGCAAGAAGACCTTGGTGAAACCATGCTGGCTGTCTCAAATCACCTCTGGAATGCATCTCATCAGACCTCATAGATTTCTGTATGTTCAAGTTCTTCAGTTGGTCTCAAACCTGATTTTCTCTTACAGTGTGAGGGACTTTACTCTCACAGTCCCTGCCTTGAGGTTCATCTGCTTGAGAGGTGTGTGGAGAGAGGTTGCCAGTGAAGACTGAGACAAAAAATTTGTTGAGTACCTCAGCTTTCTCCTTGTCCGTTGTTATCAGTTTGCCAGTCATGTTCATCAGGGGTGGTACACTTTCTTTGATCTTCCTTTTCTGACTGACATACCTACAGAATCCCTTCCTATTATTCTTTGCGTCCCTTGCCAAGTTCAGTTCCAGCCATGCCTTGGCCTTCCTGACCCCATCTCTACACAACTGGGCAACATCCCTATACTCTCCCCAGGACATATGAGTTAATTTAGCTGGAACTATAGCAGCTTAATGAGTGTCCTGTTTTTTCTCTTTATTGTATGGGAGTGAATACCTAATTAAATCTAATTAAGCCTTTCTTTACATGTTATTTTGTTCATGCCACAGGGATTCTTCCCAGGCTAAAAGTCAGTGTGATTTTCCATGGCATGAACTGATTTTCCAGTATGCAGTATTATCTATCATTTTATCAGTTTCTAGTTCTCAACTGTGTAACATCAGTGACTACAGCTATTGTTCATTGTGACCACTAAAACACCTGGCAATTTTGCCCAAAATCATTGACTTCTATACCACCCATTCATGCATAAAGACCATAAGACTAAACCGTATAGGACCATTACATGGATCCCCTGCTGTAACCACGGTTAAATTAACCTTCCAAATTCTGCCATAAGTTGGTACAATATGTGCTTTAACAGCATGTGATGTTCAAGAAGCCTAGAAATTTTCCCTTAATTTCAACTTGCTTTCTTGTATCTTTACGTTTAACTTGGAAAAAAAACAACTTTAGTGAAAAGTGTATTTTTTCAAAGCAGGGATTTTTACTCTTTTGCAACTTACCTAAAGTGACCAAAAACTCACTAAAGAGGTGAGACATTTTATTAATTTCTTATTAACATGACATTCTTAAGGCTTTTACTTCCATTATGCCAATGGTTTATGAACACACAGTGGCAAGAAGGCTTAAGAGAAACCATGAGTATTCATCAACACCATTTTATGACCTAATTTATGCAAGATGTTACTTAACCATACAAAATAAACTGTAATACTTTACAGTTTACTGAACCTGGGTTCTTCCAGAACATCTGTTTTGCTTCTTTTGCTGGAGAAGATATTACAGGCAGTAGGAGGTGCACTGTTGGAAAAGTAAAAACAAGAGTTTCTTTGACATCTAGCTTCACAGTGAAAGGTTGCTAGGAAATTGTCATAACTGCCGCCTGAGATAGGTTTGTTACTTGTGTCTGCTCTCCACAGACAGCTGTTAAAATACCTACTAAAATTGCAATGGACCAATATTTTCAGAACTTATAGCCAAAAAGGAGGGCATTTTAGAGACAACCAGTCTTGGAGAAATAATCAGGAACGTGAGAAGTACAGTGGTAGGATGCCATACAAAGCCTAATCTCGAAAAATAGGTGCAGAAACTCTCTTTTCTCATGAAGTTTCAGAGGTCTGAGAAAAATCCTCAGACATTGGTCCGGTTAGATCAGCTGGAAGAGCATTCACTGACAAGCAGGAAAGAGAGGGTTTGGAAAAGAAAAAAATGCCCGCGGCCCATCCCAACCAGGTTGACCCAATAGGCTAGCATGGGAAATCACTCAACATAAAAGGTTTGATTGAAGATACAAAGCACCTAAAAAGCCTCAGATGTAGACACTGCTAAAGGCATTTTTGTTGCTCGACTTCAGAGATGGCTGGCGAAGACAAAATTGGATCATGTGCTGAAAAGAAACTTCCTTATTATTAGCATTTCCCTCCTTAATCTCACTTGTGCGCAGTGGGTGAATTCAGTTGCCCACTCGCTCTGTTTGTCGGTTGTGTGTGAGCGGTTAAACCTCTTGCCAGGACGGAGCTGTGCCGTCCAGCTCACTGAAATCTGCCTCCTAAACGGCGGTGCTGAGGAGGGGGGAAGGCTGGGAGCGCTCAGTATTTCATGCCTGGTCAGCTGCATCCCACTCCACCAAAAAGTATTTTACGCAGAACTGATTTTATTGTAAGAAAAGCATTTCAGGGCCTGTTACCATACCTGTGATATTTGAAATATGAATTTGAAATTCATGGCTTATCAATAAAAACACACTGACTTTCATAGAGGTTGTCTGGTGAATTCGAGTACAGCAGTACAAACATTTACTTACATCATGTTCACAGCTGATAAACTGCAGTTGCTAACAGTTTGTTAATTAGATCTTAGTTAAGCTTTGTCCTTCCTGCTTTTGTGCAAACCTTTAACATTTGAGGATGCAAATTGCATGCATCAGCCAACACAAGCACTGAAGGAAGCGCTTGTTCAGGTAATAAGATGAGGAGGTGCTCTCTCCACTTTTGGGTTTTAGCGGCCACAGAGGTACCAGTTCCCAGGATTCATAGCTGCTGCTTATTCAGGCAGCTCTGTGGTTTGCGCTGCATATTAATTTCTGCCCAACACGGGAATTCAATTTGTACTGTACATTTCATTTCTTCACAGATTTAGATTTATTTCATGTTCTCTGCTTTTAATTAACTCTCTGGCACAGCTGCTGGACAGGATATAAAAACTCATTGCTCTCCCTGCCTTACGAGTACACCACCAATCATTTACCGCTTAGATGGTGGTGCAGGAGCTATCAGTTTCCATGGCAACCAGGGCCGTGGTGATTGATTCCTTGCCAGTGTGGCATCACCACAGGGAGCGAGGCTTGTGATTTTTGTATGCTTGCAACATCCATCTAATTAAAATGGGATTAGAGAATCATCCCTGTATATGTTCAACAACTGCACTGCAATCCATTTATGTAAATGTCAACTCTATTCAACACAGTAGTTGAAGTGTTTATGAAGAAACAGTTGCTTTGCTTCCAGTGTCTTGCAATGGGTGGGGACGAATAAAAAGAGAAAAATGCATACAGCCTTATTTTGGTCACTAAAAAAAAAAAAAAAAAATTCACTGATGCTCAAGTACTATGCAAATCGTATCCTGTTTCCGAATCTGAATCATGACTATAGGGAGCAAAGATGGCAGAGCTGTTACGGCTCTGCTGATGTGCTCATGGCTAACCCAGGAAAATGTGCTGATCCTGTCCTGGAAATTCATTAATTAATTTAGCGTGTATGAATTATTTATCTGTCAAAAGCCTTTAATTCATATGATTGATTTTAGTTCTGTGCCATCTCCTGAGAGCAAAGTAATCCTTGTGCTCTCATATTTTTTCTTTCATAGAGCATTCCTCAAGTCTTATAATGGTTACTTGGAAATTTGTGAAGTCTTTACAGATCGGGAAAGATGACAGATCTGTAGTATGCAAGGAGACTCCAGATGAAAAGAGAAGCTTTGGGATTTTTTGGAGGGCTAAAAGTGAAGCCAGGTTCTTCGGAGGATCACTAGATGCAAATGCAGAAGAAAAAAAGAGGAAGAAAAGGACAGAGGGTGACTGATCTGTTAGGATTTTTTCTTTATATATCACTGGTTCTTCTGCATAACACTGACAAAATAGTCTGTTAACATGAAAAATGACAGTTTGCAGTACCTAATGGTCTCATGTCTGTATGCATTTCATTTTGCAATCTACTTCTGTATTATAAAACTTAGAACCATTGTATAAATTATAGATAAAATTAATAGCCCATGGGATTTTATCTAAAAGCCCATTGATACTAGTCACATGGCTAATTTTCTTAAAATGCTATTTCCTCTCACAACAGAAGAATAGTGACTGTATAGCAGGCAACAATATACAGATGGTAGAAATGCCATTTACCACCCAGGAATGCTGTGTTTTATCGTGCTCCCATAATAAAATCCTCCCCCGTGAACAAATCCAGCCCTGGTCTGGGAGGCCGGAAATCACAGTGTCGGAAAACAGAGATGATTTATTTTGGTACAGAGGAGTCATTCTGGTGGGGCAGCACCAGAAAAACTGAGCGAAGTACAGAAATGGAGATAACCAGGATGGCAACATGGTGGGTGTTTCTGAACAAAATCTCCCTGAAGTTTCTAACAAATCCATCCTGCCAAATTACCTGAGGGGATGTGCATGGTGCAGCAACACCAAGGTCTCCATCCTGCCCTCTTTCTGGCGTTGGGTCCCTCTGGGAGAAGACAGATCCTCTGGTTGAACGTCAGGGCTCCTAGGCGCAGCAGTAAAGAGTATTTGCCCTTCTTCAGTCCCCGGTACTCACACAGGTTTCATACATAATTCCTTTTATGTCCAGATGTACCTGAACTTGAGGAATAACTCTTTAGCCCAACGCAAGCCTGCAGAGGAAAGCAGGGATCCATCCCTTCACCTCACAAGATGCGGATTGGGCTCAGGATAAAAACTCAGCCAGACATAGGTCATACATTGCTACCTCTTCAATGTCCCTTTGATAAGTAAATCACCGTCACCATAGCTGTGAAGCTATTGCAAGTCCTTCCATGAAAACTGTACCGGTATGGGACTGGGGATTGGTTGTACCTTATGCAAGCTACGATAATAAGTGCCACAACCACTTTGGTTCAAAATTGCTTAATCCACCTTATTGTCCATCCAAAAAAATCCTCCAAAACAGCAACAAATAAACAAAACAAAACAAAAAAAAAAACCACAAAAAGACAAAGCTAGTAGCAATAAAAAATCTCCAGGCATTTTCCTGCCAAACTGAAAGCCCTGTCTTCCTCCTTAGGGTAAGTCCAGGAGGCATTTGATGATCTTGCCTTCTGATGCATCCTTCCTTCAGGACTGGATGTCTCCTGTGTGGGAATCAGTTTTCAAGAGATTTCTGGATCTTGCACTTGGTTTTCTTACAAAAAGAGGCTTGCAGCTCTCTCAGGTCCTTAAAGACAGCACTCCCTGTACATTAAAACAGCCCAGTTACACCTGCCTGGACTTTCTTCTCTTTCCATATCTCATGAGTTGCTCCACTTGAACAGGAAAATGCTTTGGAACTGTATTATCCAAAAACTCATGCAGCTAGAAAATAATGTCTCAAAATGAAACATTTAAAATGGAATAATTAGCCTAATAAATCCTAAATCTTATGAAATGATGATTAGTTATCCCCAAAATAGCAGATTAAAAATGTTTTAAATTTACAGATGGAGGCTGAAGACCACTAAGAAAATTTTGAAATATTTTCTCTGCGAAACAGAAGGAATATTTTGCTAAACAAATACAAAGAAAATTCAGTGTTCTCTTCAAATGTTACTATGCCAAATTTGCAGATTTGATTCAACTACCGGAGTGCACGACCAGATTCCTGTCCCTGCCCCAAATACTTTTCACAACACAACCATCCTTATGGTTTCAGCACCACCAGCTCTAGAATGTTCTGGAGTTATGCTGTGTTAAATGTGGTCAATGTCTGGTTCTTCTGTGTAATGCTTCTGCAGATAACGCAGCTTTTCACCAGCAAGGGGGACTGCATTTTTGTACAGCTTCATATGCTGCACAGCAATGGAAACTAGAAAAGGTCCCCCAAGCATTTTGAGTAAGATTTCAGAAGTGTAACAGTATGCCATCTGGCTTTTAGGTGGACAAATGAAGTATTAAAATTGGAAACTGAGGTCTTTATGCACGGCTTCTAAAATGCACAGATTTTTCCATTCCTTTAACTCCACATTGACTGAATGCTACGTTAGGACTAGCTAGCTTGCCTCTCTCCCTTGGCTCGATACCAGAGGCACTCCAGGTGCTACTCTTACTAGTAACAGTTAAATCTGATGCTAAATCAGTTCCATATTTGCTGGTAGCACGCTCTTGCTGTTTCCCTCTGCAGAAACAGAACTAACTCAAGGTGATACAGTTAACCTGTCATAGCAGTCTGTGAAGGGTTGCCGTAAGGTTGGGTAAAACAATGTTGCTGGAGAGAAGAATCTTCGGAAATAACTGTTGAAGTTATTCAGCGAAAAATTTTGAAGATTTTAAAATAACAAATGCAGTACAAGGAACAAAGTTCAGACTGTGAAAAAGCCAGGTAAAATAATAGCGTTAAAGTTCAGCATTTTAAAGCAAAATATTGCAATGAAAATAAAATTATGTAGAGAATGGAGACTCGTTCTCCTTGTGTGTAGCCAAAATCCTTCCTATTCCAACAGACAAAATTATCTACTTCAGTTTTGTTCCCTGCTTCCTTTTCCAGCCAAGCAGTCCTGCTGTCTTTCATCCCCTACAGTTAGCTCAATATCTGACCAGGGAAAGGTGCCAATCAAACATCTGCGTCCACTGCCTGCAGAGCAGCCTGCAAGGACAATGCACCAACAAACTTCTTTACCTCCTTGCTGCAGCTCAGACGTGCTCTGGAGGAACCATTGGAAATGGTGTTTGGTATTTCTTCTTAGCCAGTCCTTGATGTCCCTGATGAAATCAGAATACTATTTGTCACCTATTAGCATCAAATACAAGTACCATTTTTGTTTTCAGGTGTGGATAATTGCCCACTCTGAACATGGCTCAGACAACTCAACCCGTTTCATTTAAGGCAGTGGAGAGCCCATAGATGCTCTATTTAGGCCTATTTTTATATGAAGCATCCTGTTCTGGCAGCATCCTGCCATCTCTGCAGACTGTGTTTTTAGTCTTTCACACAGGTAGAATCCAAATGCTATTTACCTTTTTATTTTTTGAACAATCTCTTGCTTACTATGCTGATGGAGGATCGTTTGCAGTATATCTTTTATTACCCTTATGTATATCTCTAGGAGTCATCTGAATGTAGGTTGACTAACCATTATTGTCAATTAATAGCTGGAGAGATATTGCTAGTGAAGTGAAACTGCTGATCTCAGCTTATTCCCTGGCGTGGAAAATTATTGGATATTGAAAGCAAGTGAGTTTTTTCTAGAGGTTAGTTTTTGCAGGTTCATGGCTGAAATATTAATGCAAAATCTAATGCTCACATTGCAGAATTTTGCAGTTAATATAAAGGACCAGCCAGGGGCACACCCAAAATAGGTTTTGAAATACATGTTTGCTCCTCATATATGGTTTTATATTTCTGTCTCAGCTGTGGAGCTGTCGGTGATCATAAGTAACTCTGGGATGGAAGGGAGTATGGAGAGCTGAAAGGGATCGAGAAGAGAAAATTAGTGACTAACGTCCAATCACAGGTTCTGCCTCGAAGGACCTTACCTGCCGTGTGGTCCCATGTTCTCCATTTCCAATGTCCAACAAGGGGTAGACCATGATTTTACCTCAAGCTGTGATATTAAAGCCTTTTGGCTCACTTGCAAAGCACAGTAAAATGCATGTTTGATATGATTTTCTGCTACTAGAGCCTGATAGACCATCTTGGCAGAAGTAGAGTCATCAGCATCAGTGCTGCTGTTTGTCATATTTGTGCAGGATTTTTGAACATAGCTAATACTTGTGATGTTTTCAGGGCTGGATGGAAGTCACCTTGGGCAGGTGAGCCACCAGTTTTTTGAGCCATACAGAACAAAGCTACAAAGCGACCATCATCCACCACTGTGAACGCTTCAGGTCCCTTAGGCTAGCTATTTCTGGTAAGCACAGAGGAAAGTCTTAGACAGTAGCTTTCAATCTGTAGAATGAACACCAGTGGGAGTCCTCCCTCACTGCCCATTGGTCCCAATCTCACCTCTGTGGGCAAGTGTATGGTCTCATATAAGATCTTAGCAGTAATGATGTTTTTTAAGACTCTTTACATGCTTGAAGCAGAACAAAAGGTATTGATGGTTTTCCCCCAGCTTTGAGAAAAAAATTAAAATCTAGGTGAAGTATCAGAAAGCAAAGCAACCAGCTTGAAAAATCTGCAGGGCAAAACAAAGGATTATAAAGTGTCACCAGTGGTGGTTCCTCTGTTTGCTAAGGTAGGACTGACTGGGTTTTGGTCATTTTGGCACAGCTTTCACTAACTTTTTCTACTAGCCCTCCAGTGATGGGAACCATCAGTGTCATTCGTTAACTCAACTAAAAATGTGCTTCTTCCTATAAGGTGCATCCGCCGTCCTGTTTGCTGCAGTCTTACCCATTACTGAGCAGAGACGGTTCCTTCCACCTCGCCACGGCTTCTTGCATGCCCACAGTGACTGTGGCTTCCTCTTCTCTGCTGGTGAGGGACAGGTTAGCTGACAGCAGGACTGCTGGGAGGTTCTGTGTTGACTCCCTTTGCAGGACTTGGTCTATGGGGCTCCTTACACAATCACAGCTGAGGCTTTTCCTCCTGTAAAGCTGCAGAAGGAGGCAAGGATTTGGCTTTCAATTTTCATTCACTAATATTGCTAGGACCCTTTTTCTAGGGTCCTCCCTTACATCATGGAAAAAATCTATTATTTGCTTCATACTTTCTTTGTCAGTCCATTGCAATGATTCCAATGAATTTCTTCAGAGCAGAGAATAAATGATCTTCACTCATTGAAGCTTCGGAGACTTCTGAATAAAGACAGCAGATTTGGCCCGTTTCTTTCATATTTGTCTCCCCTAGCATTCATTTTCAGGAACAAATTTCTAGAATAAAATATGTCACCCTGTATAGACCAACCCAGCCAGGCATTTCAAGTTAAAATGAAAACTGCACAAAAGGCAAGCATGTGATGACTCTCATATCTTTTGCCCTTATGTGAGTGATAGAAATAATTACCTCTAGACATATCATTGCACTGTGCACAGTCGGCACACAGGAGATTGCCAGGTGTTGGATGTGATAGGAAATGTGCAGCCTGATTATACGTGCTGGAATCCAAGTGCCACAAAATATCTCTTTTAAATGAAATGAGGAGCAAGAATTTAAAGATACCACTTAATTTTTCAACTGCAGTCAAGCAACACCAGCGTTTCAAGATGAATTTGTTAATCACATGGGACTGGGGATTGTATGTGGTAATAAAAGACTAGAAAAACATTTCCTAGCAGGCAGCAATAACTGTTTCAGTCTGTTTAAGTAATTTTTTTTCCTTTGCTAGTTTAATTTCCCCTGCCCTGCTGCCTGCTCCAATTTATTTCAGTTGAAAGCGAATGCTGAGTTGGTGGAAGGCACCAGATTCATGACTGTGGAAATGAAATGCATTTGCTTGCAAAGGCTGTGTGAAATTTACCCTTAACTCAGCAAGGCAACACAACACCTCAGCACCACTGAAGACCTCCACACTGCTGCCTTCAGAGGAGGTCTGAGTGATGGATGAGCCTCTCCCAGCCCAGCTCCATGGCCGTGGTCGAGGCGGTGGTGACAGGGCAAGCCCCGCATGCTATGCCATCAGTGCCTCCCAGAACTTGGTTGGGCAGATGGGAACTTAGTGTTACAACTCACTTGGTTTCACCTCCTCGTGAACATCACCAGCTAGAAAGGCAGGGCAGGGAGCACCTTGTTTTCTGAGCCCATCACCTCCTTGACAGGAGCCCTCAAGCAGCTCCCTGGTGATTATTCGGATACATCCTCTGCTTGAGCAATTCTATCCCTCCTGTAGCTCTACACCAGACTCGATGTGTTAGCAAGTGACTGACCATGCAGGCTAGTCAATAGCATGCTGCTCAAAGAAATGGTCTCCGTGCAGACCCTTTCAGAAAGTCTAAACCAAACTACGTATATTCATTGCATTTCATTTCTCTCAGTGCAGAGACAGGCTATAGCAAATTCACCCTCAAGGATGCCTTGATTATTTAGAAACACAATGACTAAAAACTAGTGTGTACTGCTCAGGCATGAAGGAACACATTTCTTCAAATTCCTTATAGCCATTTAGTCAGATTCATATTTACATCCTTTTTTATGCATTTATTCCCAGTATGTATACAAACAGATGCTGAGTTTTACTTCCACAACATGAATGTTTGAGAACAAGAGAAGTTTCTCAAAAACAGTGTTTTTGTGCATTTGCAAGTGTATCTATGAGCAAACAGATTGCATCCTTCACTATTGTCTCTTAAAAAATAAAAAAAAAAAAAACTAGACATAATCAGAAAGTGACAAAGCCACATAAAGATACAGTTTTTCACAGTATATGTTTTTTATTTCTCAGATAATCAGTCATCATAGAAAGGCTTTTCAGGGCCCCTCACCAGCTAATTTACCCTTTCTGCCTATTTAAAACTGGCTCTGGTATTGCTGTGCAATACCAGCACTGAATTTCCCTCTACTCTTCTGAGACTAATAAACCTGGTAGCAACTAACTTCACTAATAGATTTCTGTTTACATTGATGCTATATACTTGTCAGTCCTTTCCCTACACCTTTTTTCTTTCCATGCTCTGCAAGACAAGAGCCCTTCCACTCTTCTCTTCTTTCAAAATCTGCCATTGTTTCTGGTTTTGTTTTAAAACTGATCTTATGAAAGGCAAGGCATAGTCTAGCCAAGATACTGAGAAAGCCACATATGCAGGCTTTATTGTTTTATTATTTTCAAATAGGATTCTGATGAGTTCTGGGTATCACCAAGAACAGGACTTTGCAAAGTCTGTTATTACAGAGGTCTAAATAACTGCATGCACATATACATACATAAAATCGTTTGGCTATGGAGAATCTGAATGGAAAGTAGCACATAACGTTGAGGTGAAGCACTGTGATAAGCATGAACTATAATATCCCTGACAGGGGTCACACAACTGAATCCCATGGAGTCAACAACGCAGATAGCCCAATAGCAAAGTCCTGAAAACTGATCAAAACTACATTGCCCTAAACTGACAGGACTGTAGGCCTTAAGGCGCTGAAGGGGGCATTAAATAAGGTTTTTTCTGTATCAGGAGTCCTTCACTGCTCTAAGAAAAAAGTTTTCCTGTTTCAGATGTTAAGCTCAGTGTCTGTACCACAAGACCACGTTTTGGGAATGAGACAAGTCGCGCTCTCCCCTCCATCTCTGATGTAACTGCAGCTGTGACAACATTGGCCTTCCTGCAGAATGGATCAGACTGGAGCTGAGCGAGTGACTCGCACTGAGCAGCATACCTGGAGTCCTCAGCCCCTTACCGGTGGCTAAATTTGCATGAAGGGGTCTCAGTGATTTTGAATTTGTGGCTGAGTGTCTTCAGGAGGGGTTTGATCTGGTACCTTCAACCACAAAGAGAGGGTGAGCCTTGGCTTTGCACCATCTCACCTTGTTGAGGAGCTGAGCCATATGGACACTAGACTTTGTCCTGTGCGGAAGTGGAGAAGAAAAGGGGCTGCCCATCAGGATGAGGGGGCTGCTGAGGGACTAAGATGGCAGAGGCATCTCCACAGCTAAGTGCTAGCTCCATCCACAGAGCCCTGCACTAGCGTGTGTGTGGACCTGCATCATCTCTGCTCATGACACTACCTGCGAGCCTGGTCTTCTCTTGATGGGCACAGTGGGTCACTGAAGAGATCCAGCACAACACTGAACTTTAGCAGCTGGACACCCTCCTCGTATGCTGTCTAGAGAGGAATTATGGCTGTACAACCTGATATGCTGCCTCTACCTACTGGGCTTTGTACAATTTCATACCTCATTTCTAGATGGTACTTAGCTATGACAATAATAAAAAAAAAAGTATTTTTTATTGGTTTTGTGTTAAGAATTGAATGACAGTTTTCAGAAAGATTTGCTCTGAGGTGTATTTGTGATACAGCAACGAGATTATTTTCTGGTGCCTTAATGTGAAGTCAAAGAAAATCTTGAGTGTTGTTCCTTTGCCACCACAGATTTTTGTAGGTAGAACTTGGCTACCTTGTATTTTTGTACATGCCAAATGCAAGAGGATACAAATTTTATTGCCACAACTAATGTGGAAAATCTGCTCATCAGGCTGTTAGCAGGGCAGACTTTTCATAAGCTGTGGCTTGTTGCACGAAGCCATGAGACGGTAAACAAGATTCAGCAGAAAAATTGCTTTTGCTGAACCAGGAACTTAACTGTTCATTCATACTTTGGGGTACATGTTGCGTGAAAGGGGCCAAGCGGTTTTGGCAGAAATTAAACCCCCTTGCGTTCTAACACTCCTCACCGAGGTGGGAGGCTAGGTGCGGCTAGGTTTAAATTCTGAGTGAGGCCCAATTCAGCACTATCAGTCCAATCGCGTTTAATATGTATTAAACTATTATGATTTGGGTACACTAATAGTGGACTGCACCTTCAGGCTAGTCATACTCATGAACTAGCATGGCCTCTCTTGAGTCTTTGGTCACGTTCAGTGAGAAACCGAAACGACTAGCTACTTAAACAGTGCAGTTTATTTAAACAACAGGTATATAGGTTCTTAGGATTGCCGGTGATAAATACACTGTCTGCAAAGCACGTGCAAATGAAAGTATTGTTACATCTACAAAACACATGACAAAGTTATAAACGGTACACCCTGGCTATAAATGTAGGAAAGAGGTTCTCTAGAGAAATTTCTAAGTTTCCTGAGGACGCACTCGGTATAATCGAAGTCTTACCCAAAGGCGTCCCTATGGGGGGGGAAGAAAGGCTCAGCCCCTCGACTGATCCTGGAAGTCAGTGATGGAATTCTTCGCGATGGTGTCTTCCCTGGGTATCCCCCCTCTCTTGGGCTACTTTTATACTATTTGTTATCTTCAAGGTGGAGTTTGAGTGACTTTAGTCATACATACTTTTATCATGATTGGTGTAAATTTCTCTCGCTTCACAATTAAAGGTATAGTTTACGAGAAATTCAGGATGCAGACTCAAGAAGGAGTGGTCGCACCTTGGAGGTGGGTAGCCTTCAGCATGGAGGTGTGTTTTGGTATTATAATGACATTATCATGAGCAAAATTCGCACAAAGGACAGCATTTCATCAAAATTTGACAAAATGTTGGCTCAGGGTAGCGAGCAGGCAGCTAATTGGCAGCTTATCTGTTTCATGGTACCATCCCATTCCTGTATCTGCATAAGACAAGGCCACGGAATAATTATCTTCCGTCCTGTATCTCATGTAGCTTCGCAAACATCGTACAGAGAACCGCAGATGTTGCATTTTTTTGCATGCCAGTCGCAGCTGTTTTCTTCCTCGGAAGCCTCTTGATTTTATACTTTTCCTTAATATGTGAACAATGCTGTACTCCTGTACTTTTGGCCAATTTAGTAATTATTCCACAGTATGACATGTAGGAATGGGACATCCAGCTCTCCCCACATTTTTGCAGGCAGGGCTCTTTGTTTTCTTGTCAGTGGTCAGTGCTGTGGGAATTATATCATCTGAAGCTATTAGGCTTGTGATTGTTGATTAGCACACCACCAGCTGAAGGAGGTTAAATCAAAGTGTTTACATCCTCAGAGACTGATGTAAAGGGCACACTGAAAAAGCAGCAGGTATATATCAGAAGTCTAAGATCAAGGAATGCAACAGAAATTTGTGTCTCACTACATTTCATGCTTTGGTTTCTTGCTGAAGCTGGGTCGAGATTCCTTCTCATTCATTCAGCAAGATTATCCCCATTGCTTAGGTGGCCCTGCTTGTTTACCTTTCATCAGCTACCAGACCCTCGCCTCCGAAGAGAGGAATTACTTCCCCAACGCTGTGACTTTACTGTCAAAGTGGTGCTCAGTTTCCAGATCTACTAAAGGAAGACAGCCTGTTAATTACCTTGCAGCCTTATTATAGAATTAAACAGGTTTTAGAATTTGGATACTGGTTTTGGTCAGTTCAGTTAGTGGTTTTGCTGAAGGTATGCAATTTTTTTCTTGGAACCCTGTAGCCCCTGATAAAGATTGACCCAAATGCGCAAGTAGACTAGAGATGTGGCACAGGGACTACCCATGGCATGGGTGAGTGACAGGAAACTTTTTAATACAAAGCTATACTACTCTGGCTGCTAATGAAGATGCCACGTATTGTGCAGTGCAAGCCAAAGGTAACCCTTTCTTTCCCCTTAAAAAGCATAGCTAATTTACTAGCAGTCTCATTAAATGTATGAGAAGAAATCAATTGATTACACCTGAGCACCCGTGAGAGGATTTTTGATAAAAGGGCAGCAAAACAAAGTCAAAAGAAGGAAGCTGATGCCAGTTAAAACCACTGGCAAAGCAAGAAACTTATTTTCTCTCCTAAACCTCACCTCCTTTTTGTATAACCCTTTTCTCATAGAGATAGAAAAAACAGCTTCAGCTGTTAATAAAATTCATATCTGTACTTCGCTATGACCAAGACCTTCAGAAGATGTTTACTACAGAAATCTCTGGACTTCATTTACTAATTCTGAGTGGTTAACTTGTGTGCTGATTTTAACACTCATATGATGAAATTTCCTTCTTGGAATTTGAACAGGTACTACCCTTCTCATCCCCTTTGGCTAGGTGATTATTTACCTGGGATAATTCCTTGGTAATTATCTGGGCAATAGAGATTTTAACATGCCTCTGAAGAAAGATAGTAATAAATGCTCAGCTAGGCCAAAGAGAATTCAACAATACAATAGCATAACTACCTGTTATCCTCTAAAAAATTTCCTAAAATAAGAGAAAAGTCAAGGGTTAATTCTGGCCTGAAAGGACTATTTTGCTAGCACACAAGACTAGTGGCACTCCACATAGTCTGCCTGGGTAAAAAATGCAACAAGGATTCACTTCTATGACGAGAGCTGGGAAACGGCATTTCTCATGCTTTCCTGGGTAATGGGTAGAGAGGAGACTGTTGGATGGATGTGAAATTCATCTTCTGGAGCAATTTCTCTGAGACCCCTCTTCACATAGGCTTCCTACCCTTACAATAGCCTGTGATTGCTATGGAAAACTATACCAAAGCTTATTTTTTTTATGAAAAAAAAAACACCAAAGTGTGATGGTTCATCTGCATGTCATTCATTGACCAGAAGTGCTAAGAGAAGTTAGGCAGGTACTTAGAAATATTTATAAATATTAGCTTATAGAAAGCATTAAGGCCTCAGTCTTGCAAACTACTCCTGACCACTTATATGTGTACAAGAATTCTTGAAATGTCAAGATCCGCATACGTGGGGCAGTTGGCTTTATGTCACCTTGTTCCCATTTCTACCTCTTTTGCATTCAGAAATTTCTATGCCTAGTTTACTGAATACCTTTCAAGGGGGCTTATTGAAACATCTGATGTTATACAATATTAATATTAGAAATGTTTTAACTCCTATGCACAGAGTGACACTGATTCTAAAGACCGTGCCTTTTTAGTCAGAAAGCAAAACCAGTACCAAGTTACTCATGCAAACAATGAAATCCAGTGAGTATGGCTCCCGTTCCAGTGGAACGGTGTTTGAAATTGAATTATGGGCCATGAGTAACAGAATGCATGAGCTGAATCTTTTCAAACAACTAACAAGAATAAGAAATATAATAAGCATAAATAAATCAAGAATTGCAGCATATTTTACAAACATGCATAAATACAAGTTTCACATGGTATTCAGGATTGTCCTGGTTCCGGCGGGGATAGGGTTAATTTTTCCTGGTATTCCATGCCATGTGAGCCATGCCCACCCTGAGCTGCCCGGGCAGGGGGCAGGAAGTTGTTGCTTGGGGCAGGCTGGGGCGTCCCGGGTCTGGTCGGGGAGCGGTGGTTCCATAACCATGCTTGTATATTCCTCTATCCATGTTATTGTTGTTGTTTGCTTGTTCCCTTTGCTGTTCTGTTAAGCTGCCTTTGTCTCGACCCAAGAGTTTTGCCTTTTTCTTCTGATTCTTCCTGTATTGGGAAAGTCTGAGCGAGCGGCATGTGGTTCTTTGTTGCCGTCTGAGGCCAAACCGCGGCAAGGATATAGAATATAAAATATAGACTCCAGTCTCAGAAAGCAGACCTTTACATCAGCTCCTGCGTACACTGATTGTGTGTTGTCCAATGTGTGACATTGACCCTCTGCCTGTGAAATGGGGGTGAAAAATGCCTGTGAAAAATAACAGCATTTCCTCACCTCAGGTCTGTGAAAATACTTATGGTCAAGAGAGTTATCCTTCACAACCCATAGACACAGAGGTTGACCAAGCACCAGAGAGAGAGGTGATCAGGAAAAAGTTCCGGTTTTAATAAGATGGTAGTTTGGGTTTGGTCTTTTTAATGTCACGTAATTAAAAAAATGGGCAGAATCTTAGAGAATTTGGATAAGACTGCTTTGTATATAAGAAAGCACAGCGGTATATGAGTAGTTCTACTGAAGTCAAGTAAGTGTTTGGTACTACGCAGGCTGATCTGTCAGATGTGACTTACCTGCGAGTAGTCCAGGAAGTCATTTCACCTTGTCCTTTCCACAAAGCATGAGTGCAGTTCAAGGGAAGAGGTTTCAGAATTAGCAGGATAACATCTTCTGATCTGCAGTTTCAAGTGATTTCAGAGCAGAGCCTGCAGCAGCTGGGAATACAGCAATACTGGAGGAGAGAAGTAACGATTTTATGTGGGTTTTACTGCATCATTTGCACAGCATATTAGGGAAAGGGATCTTGAACATCTTTTCCATTTCCTCTCTGCTGTTCTTTTTTATTCTCCACGGCCAACAAAACGCAATTATCTGCTAAAGCTTAGGTGGGGATGTGAGCAAAGTTTAAAGCTGGGGAGAATATCCCATGTTATTTTTTTGTTTATACAAAATTTTGCATAGGAGGATTCCCAGACTTTCAGTGATTTGTACAAAACAGCAGTGAGTTTTCTCTGCATCAGGGTCTGATTAAAAACAATTCTGGAAGCTAAGATACTGTCTTAGAAAAAGTCACTGATACTGAAGTGAGGTTCCCAGAAGTCATTTCCTTGGGTGCTCTGTCTAACCATGCCATTTCAGAAACAGCATATCAGAGCAAATGAATCATGTTACACTGCATGCCATGGATTTATTTATCTTTCTGAAGTCAATTTGCACAGCCCAGATACCCACTGTCATCTGTCGTAGGGTTACTCTCTCTACCAGTATAGAGTCTACTAGCAGAAGAGAGGGTGACAACTAGACTTTGCGTGGACAATACAGAGTAGCAAAGCATTTTATGTTGCTGCTTTTTATGATTTGCATTGGAAATCTATGTCTTCCTCAAAATTCAAATGAGAAATGAGCACATGGGCCTTTCTAGATGTGGGTTTTTTAAACTAATGGAATATACGGTGTCTAATTGGTAACTTATATTCCTGCACAACCTCTTCCGTGTGTTAACTAATGGCCCTTGTATTATCACTGTAAGCAATTTATACATTTAAGTCACTTTATGTTCGGTTTACCACTTCTGTGCTTCATTTCTCTTACTGAAATTAGAACGTACCTATCTCTTCTTGTTCAGTGTTAAATTTCACTTGCAGAGTTAACATAATGCTGTTGTGTTTGGATTTCAGTTTCCAACAGTGTGAGCGGACAGTTTAAATGGCATCTTAAATTAAACCATTTCCATTGGAATGTGAGCAATTACATTTAAACTTTTCTATTACCACTGGGTTTGTTTGTTTGCTTGCTTTTAATCTTTCTTCCACATTTAAATAAAACTCACTCAAAGATTTAAAACTACCTGACAAAAATTTTAGGCTATATGTAATTTCACTTACAAAAAATCCCATTTTTCTCTCTCTCTTTTTTTTTTTCTTTTTTTTTCTTTTCCCCCTCTTCTAATCTTATCCACAGCTATTAATATTTATGTCAGATATTGGAAGCTATAAAGGTAGTAGTTGCTTTGCTTGCTAGTAAATTTATATATCTGTTTTGGTACATAAGATGAATTTTGTAACAGTTCTATACACACAGTCCACTCAGGTACAATGAATTGAAAGCAAGGAGTATGGCAACATATAGTTACATTTCCTCATCCCTTCAGAAGGCATATTCCTGAGAATATGCTCTTAGGATTTTGATGGGTCAGTTGTTTTAAATTAAGAGTCCTAATTGGTTTTTATTGTTTGAATGATAAATGAACAGTGCACAGAGGTTAACAACTTCTTCAGTGCACATTACTTTCTCTTAGCTGCTTTGCTGAGTGGAGAGAAGTCACGGTGGGGAGGGTATTGATATTTGGGGGAAGCAATGTAAATGGGAGACCGTGTTCTTACTAGCAAACATTTGCATCTAGTTAGCCTTCAGTATGCATCATACATTTCCACTACTGAAAGCAGAAAATGTTCAATAAGCTACCAAGGATATTATACATGCAGATGGTGACAAGCTAGTGTAGGTGGTCAGGCCCTTACTCAGCTGTCACCAGCTGCATCTCATTAGTGGACCACAAGTATTTCAAAGCCCACCTCATGATTTTCGCTTTCTTATGTCATGACCAGAAGACCTTACCGGAGATCACCTCACCAGACCTCACTGCAATGAAGCCAAGCCAGTGACTCTGCAGGATTTGGGACACTAGTCCTTCAGAGCTCATATGAGAACCTGAGGTCACCTTCATCCTGGAATAATGGTGTAAATCATGTCCTAGTACTCACCACCCTGTGGGAATCCTGTTTAGTTGAAGACTTGGTCCCTGGTTCTGGGAAACACTTGCTTTGGTTCTAGGAGGAGACCCTCAAAAAATGGTGCTGTCGGACACTGCCTGAAGTCCCCCACACTCACCTGCTCCATAACATCTTGGCTACAAGCAAGCCCAAGTGCAGAGGGACAGAGCCCTTGTGCGAGGAGGAAGGGGATTCATCCTGTTGCAAATGGCACTGAAATGTTACAGTTGATGATCAAACTGTATGATACTCCCTCGTGGAGTATGTTCAGGGACATGCCAATTATTGAACCTGCAAACTGTGTTGGCCATAGAGCAGATTAAAGCCCAAGAAAATAAAGCCAAACCATTTACACACTGTTCCCTAGATCTGAAACAGCAGTCACATGTAAATAAAGAATTGCAAAAGCAGTTCCTCACTTAAAAGGAAGACTAAGCCTGTGTGAGGCAAGGCATCAAAACTCCCATTTGTGCTGAAAATCATAGCTTTAGGAGGAAAGAAGTGCAAATCTTAATTACTGTATGAAAAATAATATTCATTGTTCATGGGGTGAATGCAGAAAGAACATGAAGTGATAAAGAGTTTCTTAATGGAATGATGAATAGAAACAGAAGAGTTTAATATTTAAGGCGTGGAAGTCAAAGTTGCGGGAGAGGTGGTAGTTTATGCATGCTGCTCTGCTGTTGTACTCTGCCTTACCTGTGACAAGCCTAAGAAAAGAAAAATCAGCAAGACTCACTTCATAGGGTTATTTTAACAAAAGACCATTTGCATGAGAGAGTTCAAAGCTGAAGGAAATCTGAATGGCTGTCGCATTTCGTAGGTATAGAAACCAAGGCGTAATCAGGACATGGACTGGTTTGCAGATGCCCAGCAGGAATAAGGCCAGTCATGATCAGGACCGAAGAGAGGACAACGGCAGCCCACTGCAGCTCAGATAGGAAGCAGTTTCAAAAGGGAAACACCACTTTCTGGTTTTAGGCAGATGTATGCTTCAGATACCGGATCCAGGGGTGCAGAGGGCTGGGAAAGATATGACTACACTGGTTGCAAGCAGACCAGCTCCCATGGGGCTGCAGCATCACCGGGTTCACATGGCAGCGCTTGGCGCCCACGTTGGTGTGCCCTGCTAGATTGCTAGACTGGGGTAGAGCACCACCCTGACACAGTCTCCATGCAGATGTGCCACCAGCAGTGCTCTAATGGTGAATAATTCATGTCGATTGACCTGTTAGACAAATTACATTGTTTTCTGAATCTGCAAAGAGAGCATAATCATCTCAAATGTTCCTATTATTCTAAATTGTTCAATGACTTCTTCTCCTCATGAGAGATACTTTTCCGTATCATTTATAAATCCATGATAGGATTGTGATGCATGCAGATGAGTAGCTGGTGGGATTGCTACAGTCCAGCCCTTGCCCTTTTTCTGGAACAAAAGAATAGGTGAATTTAAACAGCCAACATACAAGTTACCTACTATTTGTAACTATTTTTTCCCAACTGAGAATACTCTTTTTTTCCCCAACACAGGCTAATGGACTGAAACCTTTTTCCCTTTTATTACAAGATGTATTAATTTTTCAGTTTTTCTTAAATCTCATTTTAACTTTTCTGGTACTCTTGTAATCACAGACATCTCCAGTGTTAATAAAAATACACGAACATCTACTTATAAGATAAAGTTTTGGAGGATTGAGTAAATTTTTAGTCTTTCATGCTCTTTCAACTCCTTCTCAAGTCCCTTATTTTGGCCCTTATGCATATAACAACAAAGTATCTAAGGAGCAGGGAAAGGGGATGTTTTACTCAGTGTAATAAGCTCTGTTCAAAAGAATTCCCTCAGCACAAAGACCTAATTCATTTCAGCAATTATAAGACCATCCAAAGAGAAAAGGGAGATACACTTTATTAAATCAGCTGTGAATTATATTATGAATGTATATTGAACTGGTAATCAAAACCCTTCAATTCACATTTTAATTCTTGTTACACAAACGCTTTCTAAATGATTATTTTGGGCAAGTTTTTTCCATTTTGTGCAATGCCTCCATCACTCTGGAAGTAAATTCCTTTGTCAGAGAAAGTATGGCCCAGCTAACTCGTGTCACTCAGGTATCTAGTGTATGTATCACTTAAGGTAAGGTTCTGTTGGAGTTGTTACACTGCCCAGTTATTTATCCATATTGCTTCTACACAGACCATAAGAAGGGCAGGAGTCCATAGGAAAGCCCAAGAGGTGTAGTAATTTCGTTTCTTCCTATGAGTACAGAACAATTTTTTTGTCCTCTGGCTTGTTGCCAAAACTGGTGACTGCAGCTGTGTTTTGCAGTCCAGGCTTGCCCTTTTCTTCTGCTCTGAAAAGTCACACTGAGTGTTTTCGTGATGACTTAAGGGATCTCTCCTGTTCCCTGGGTTGTTTTTTTTTTTTTTTTCTGGTGTGCTTACCAGCTGCTACACTGCTTGCTTTCATAGCTGGTATCCCAAATCTTCTTTCCACGCGGAGACCCCTGGATTTTCTTCTTGAGTGATCCTTCCAGATCCTGAAGATCTGTCCTCTGCTCGCCTCACGCAGCGGCAGTCTAGCTGGAGCAGCCGCCTCTAAACAACGTCCCAGCAGGTTTCTTTCTCCCATCTCCTCTCCTTACCTTCAGCAAGTCACCCCTTTTCAAAATGGGTATTTCTATGGCATACTAGGGAACAAAATCAGTTCAGTCCCTTCCTTCAGGCTACAATTTTAACCCCTTCAGCCCTGTTACTCTGCAAGACTTACTCTGGACACGGTCATACTAACATTTTGTTAGATTCCTCACACACAAAAGCACCCCAAAGTGAGATTTCAGTAGATGTCAAGCCTCTAAATACAAAACTGCAAACAGGATAATTGATATTCAAATGCTGTTTCTCACATTCAAGGTACTCAAATTCAGACAGCTGAAGACACTTGTCCTGTTTCACATATCTTAGGTGTGATTTCTGATAAATAAATGTCTGTACTGCTGTTCTTCCCTGTCCCTAAGCGCCCTTCTCAGAGCATTGGTTTCTTGGGTCCCAATGTGATCACTGCACCCCTGGTGCTGCCTGGGGACCAGTCTACCTGGGACCTACAAATCAAGAGTTTATATGCTAAGTCCCAATTTAGATGTAGCACTAAAAATTTACCAAGGCGAGTGGCAGACCTTGAGCATTTATGAAAAAAGGTATCACTTTACGTAAGTAAAATGCCCTAAATATCTTCGTATCATCATCTTTCAAATCGGAATAACAATCCTTTCCTTTCTTACAGAAACACTGAGAAGTCTTTAGAGTCTACACCAGGGCTCTATTATTGCACTGATAAACACAGAAAAAAAACTTTCTCAGATCAGCACCATAATTGCTCTTCTGATCTTAACCGTAACAAATCCTGGCATAACTTGAAATCAAATAAATGACAGTGACTGACACAGCTGGTGATCGAAGCTGATATTTCTTATCATGAGCATGTGCCCACTTAGCTGGCTGCCCAAAGTGGTCTCTGATAGTTCCCACTATGCACTCATTGGCTCTTTTTGCTAAATGCACCAATATTATGGCAAGCAAAATTTCAGTGAAAGAAACTGCGTGGACATCTTGTTTGATCTTTTCACGACAACAGTGAAGCACTTTTAAATTTCTTCTAATGTTGTGCTTGAATGGAAATGAAAAATAATCCTAGGAAGTTAATTCTCTGGGCTTTTAAGACTCTGATTAGTCCTCATAGGAGTTTCTTACATACTTAGAATTAAACAGACTTAAGAGCATAGCTGGCTGGAAAAAGTTTACCAAAAAAAAAAAAAATGGTTGTGTGCTTTAAAGGACAAATTTGTTTCTAGTGGCAGCGCATTGTCAAATGTGCTAGGCTAATTGTTGAACCACAAATTGTGTGCACAGTTAGCACCATCACTTTAAACTTTAATTGTTAGAGGTGGGTTTATATGGTGAAGATAGTCTTCCAATAATCACAGGCAAAGTTATTCAGTCTTGCAGTTGTACAAACTGTGAGAGTTTGTCTAATTGTGAAAATAGGTCTTTTAACAGCCTGCCACAGTGACAACAAGCCAATGCTGCAGTTACAAGTTTTGTTTTTGACAGAAAGCACTGAGTGTCAAAACAATTTCTTGGCTGTTATCAAACTGATGAATCTGGGCAGCCGGGATAAAGCTGTTAAGTAGGCATGAGCCATCTCAGGTGGAGGTAAAGGAGCAGAACGGACTTAAAAGCTGCTTGCTCAGAAACCACTGACAGTACTGCAGAAAACCTTTTTACTGATTTCTCAGGTCTTATCTCTGGGATACGATGTGTTTCAACTCTGCTAAACAGACTGTTCAGTTAAATTCTCAAAGGGAACAATTTTTCCATCAAAGAATGAAGTTTCGTCAAATTTCAAATGTTTGCAGAGACATTCTGATTTCTGTGAGGGTTTGATAGGCTAGGCAGGGTTTTGAAATGTGCCAACAATTCTTTCCAACATGTCTGTAGCCTACCTGCCTGATGGAGATTAAATAGCTCCCAGCCTCTTCAGTTCCTAGCTCAAGTGGAAACTGTGAGTTTTCTGGGATCCTGAGGTTTCAGTTACGACTCTGGTTCCTAGTCATAAGAAGGAACTGGGAGACAAGACTTGTAATCTACAGGTTCAGATCACGGAAAATGGCACTTCCAGGGTTTCCAGGCTCCAGTTCTTAATAAAGACAGTTTTCCCTTTCACCACCAAGTGTAGCTAGAATCCCTTAAAAATCACCTTTTGACATTTCCAAGAGTTCGTTGTTGGTTTTTTTTAAGTGAAAATTCGCAACTTCAAAATGATAATGAATTTCAGAACTCTTAAATCCCTTCAAAATTATTTTATTTGCTCACTTCTTTTAATCTCTTCGCCGTTGTTTTCATTATATTTAATTTATATTTTATAAGATTGTCTCATTATGTCTTCAAGTTCACCCTGTCTTTTTCTTTCTACTCATTGTGTCTAACTGCTGATGTTAATATTTATTTTTTTAAGTTGTGAAATTGATATTTTTAAGTACTTAGATCTCCTCTTTTTCCAGCCATTGTTGCTTTTTTCCTTATGAAACTTGGCCCTTAATGCCCCCAGGATAATCAACAGGATACTGAGGCTCAAGGATAGATGTGCTTGGTCTCGCTTCTGCTTTTTGTTCATCTTCTTCCTAGACTCCCTGTAATTCAACAGACCTGTGTTAGCGTTCCTCCTTTTCCTTTCTAAATCCTCTTGCGCCAGACTCCCAGAGCCATTTGCAGTCCTTGCAAGCTACACTGTGTGTCTATCATTAGCCTTTGGTTTATCAGGCTTGTTTCATAGATTTGTTGTTTATGAATATGAAAGTCTGTATCTTCCAATTCTGTTCGAGCTGCAGAAAACAGACTTTCTCTGCTCATACATAATCAATCGAGCACATTTCCAGCAAAAATGACATACCCATAGCAGATCATTGTACTGGAAAAGGTGGTTGTTTCCCTTTGGCTGGGTAATGATTGAAATTTGGGGAAACGTGGAGTGCATTCTTTTTGGATGAAAATCTATAGCACAATATCTAAGCATTATCATTACCATTATTTGCTCACTTAGAAACTGTACGCCCTCTTCACTTCTCCCAGTAGTGCAGGGAAAGCTTTCGTTTGCACTCTTTTTTGTCTGCCTCTGACTTATTTCCCCTTCCTCTCTGGTTTCTCCTTCTCCCCTTCTTCCCATCTTTTCTATTCCCGTCCCATACATCCTTAAGAGAACTTCTGCAAAGCTGACCCTCTGTTAATTGCTCACGCAACGGTTTTGACTCAACCCCTGATGATTTTGAAACATAAGAAAACCCATTAACTCTAACCGCATCCTCCCACCCCCGCTGAGCTTGATGTTCCTGATAGATGACTCCAAGCATCAACCATCTCCTTTGGCTGTAGCTATTTTTAACTGCACAAAAGAGCTTCCTGTAAATGCTTAACACACCTATTCAGTCAAACAAATTTTGTTATTATCTTTTTCTTTTTTATTTTTTTTTCTTTCTTTCCCCAGGACTCTTAATGGTGGGCCATTAGTACCTCTTTCCTGATAATTAGAAGCAAGGGCAAAAATAGAAACTCTTTAAAACAAGTAAACTGCTTAGGTATCTTTGTCCTGCAAATAGTAACTGAAATTTCCCAGCTCCTGCTTTCATGTCAGGCTCCTGTTTAACCCTTTGGGACTAGCAAGGGCTAAAATACAGCAGCCTTGGGGTAGGCAGGGCTCTGGAATGTCGTTTTACTTAGGACACTGACAGGTACAAAAACAGGGCAACCTGGTTTACGTTTGAAAGATGTCAGCACGGTACACGGTGACAGGTTATTTGCCAGAACAGTGTCCCGCAGTTTGGCAGGGTCTGGGGTTCAGTTGCCCTGTGGATTGCACAGTTTCATTGTAAGTCTAACTGTATGTTAGAATACATTTAAAGTATGGAGCACGGAAATTAATTTAGATGCCAAATGGCTCTTGGGTTATTTTACGAGGATCTGTTTGGGAGGAAGCAATGAACTGTTTCCAGGCAGTCCACTTTTATAGCTGGGAAGTGTTTTGGTGCCTGTTAACTGGTTCTTGACAAACTAGAAAGACAGAAAGAGATGTGAAATATCTCATGTGAATGTGTGAGTACTCATATATCCAGGGACATGGCAAAGCCCATGTACCATCCATATGAGACTAAATAAAGCTCTCAATGCTTTATTCAGGGTTCACTCTTTGTGTAGCTCTTGTCTAGGTTCCTGCAAGAAATACGACATCTAAAGCGAAAGCTGAAGGTCCACGGGCATGCAGAAGGCTACTCTGGGTGGCACAAATGGGGACAGAGTACAGGCGGGAACCTCAGCTCCCATTTTGATGTCCTCCTGATGACCTGTGCTGCCTCTGTGTCTCTTCACGTCCTTTGTACCTGCTTGGGTTTTGATTTCAAGATGAAAGTGTTTGGCAGAAGATGGTGCTGTCAGTTGGCAGTCTTCTACATATACTGGTCTGACACAGTGCCTCTGGCTTCAAGGTAAATTTCCCCGACTATAAAACAGTGTAAGAAGAAATGCATATCCGTTAGTATTATTGCTTTGTTTGTTCCCACCAGTGAAAAGGCACAGAATAGTAATTTTTGCTGTGGTACAAATTACATTTTTGAGTCTCTAAGGGTTTAAAAGTAAAATAAAATAAACATAATCAGACAAAATAAAATCACAATACTGGCAAATGTAGCATACCTACAGGACAGAGAAGATATTCCAACTTCTGTTTATAATGATCACATGTTTTTTTCTTAAAATACTTAAGAATCCATTAATGAGAAGATGCACTAAGGGCGTTAATATGTGTATTCAAAACAGATCGTTGCTGAGCAATTATTCCGGAGCCAAAAAATGGAAACTATTTGTCATTGAATTGAAAGATTCTAAAATTAAAGGGTGAGTTATTCTGAAGCTGCAAAAACACATCCAGGGGTGGGAGGAATCTAAACTGCCCCAAATGTCACTGAAACCCTGTACAGGTTACAGATTAGATTCATCAATAGCACTATTCTTCAATATAATCCAATTTTCAGAGAATGACAGACAAAAGAGACTAATCCCTGCATGTTTCCTTCTCATTTTTCCATGTTTTTTAACCTCCGGATGGTTTCTATTTAGGTTATCTGACTTCCTATAAGAATCTTGGGTTGGAAACAGTAGAGCAAATGCAACTTTGGCTGAGCCCTCTCAGACTATTTCTTAAGGGGGACTGTGTACAAATTGTTTCTCTCACTCCAGATCATGTATTCTTGCTTCAAGTGATTTAATTTAAAAAAGGAAAATTGCTTCATTTCATAGAATCATAGAATGGTTTGGGTTGGAAGGGATGTTAAAGACCATCTAGTTCCAACCCCTGCCATGGCCAGGGACACCTCCCCCTAGAGCAGGTTGCCCAAAGCCCCATCCAGCCTGGCCTTGAACACCTCCAGGGATGGGGCATCCACAGTTTCTCTGGGCAACCTGTTCCAGTGTCTCACCACCTTCACAGTAAGAATTTGTTCTTAATATCTAACCTAAATCTCCCCTCTTTGAGTTTAAAACCATTACACCTCATCCTATCGCTCCACTCCCTGATGAAGTGTCCCTCCCCATCTTTCCTGTAGATCCCCTTTAGGTACTGGAAGGCCGCTATAAGGTCTCCCCAGAGCCTTCTCTTCTCCAGGCTAAACAAGCCCAACTCTCTCAGCCTGTCTTCACAGGAGGGATCATCTTCATGTCCTTTCTTTGGACCTGTTCCAACAGGTCCATGTCCTTATGCTGGAGACACCAGAGCTGGACACAGTACTCTAGGTGGGGTCATTTCTCACTTGAAAGAGAACGGCCTATACGTCTTCAAAGCAGTTTCAGAGTTCCAAAACTAATTTGGCCAGATTAGGTAATTTGGAGTCCAGTCCTTGACTTGAGGTAATAAATCAGTCATAAGGTTGTCAATGCATAGTAATATCTTGTCATAGTGTAGATTACAATATATTTCCACAAGTGTGTATAGTGCACCCTTTTGTCACATCAAGAAAAAGCAATTCCAGAGGAAAACCAGCTTACTAATACCTTTCTCACAAACAAATGGACTTTTTACCATAAATATTTTTTTTAACATGAAGCATGTAGCTATGCACTTAACAATAACTCTGCAATGGCTAAGCTGGATTGAAGTGAGTGAAGAGTATTCTACTTATTTTAATGGCTTTGAAAATTTTTAAATTTTGCTTGAAGAAAATATTAAAGTCCCTTTATTTTTTGTTTAAGCCTGCTGAAAATAACATTCCAACAAAGCAAAACACACCCACTTAGCTGCTTCACATAAGCTGCTTCTGGGTCATACAGGGAAGTCAACTGAATTCTAATTCTATTGTTATTATTACTGCTGTTATTGCTACTGTTATTGTTATTCATTCTCTTCTATGTATTCAGGTTCCATTTTCTTTTCCCTTTGCTGTCGATTGTTAGTGGAGGGAGATGAAAATGCGTGGGACTGAATAATCTTAATATTCATGCCTTCGGTATAAGCTTCATTACTTATGGTTTACTGGAAAAAAGGATGCAGGTAACACCATTAAAACATTGTTTTACGGCAGACGGTGCTCATAGTCTCACAGGATACAGCCATGTAATCTCATTACTGTCCATCTGTGAAGACTCATTGAAAAGTTGGAATGGGAATGTAAGCTACCCAGTTGCTGCATAGACATCACCCTCCCCTTGATGTCACACAAGGTTGCTACTTGCGTCTTCACCCCAGATCACGAAACCTTCTCACTGCATTTATGGAGGAGGAAAGGAAGGGTAGATCTGTTACTGTGGCCACCGGACTCACTCCAGGAGCATAAAGGTAAGTATGAAAGATTCTGATATAAAAGAAGGAAAAAAGTGTTTCAACTCCTACCTTTTTGCAACTACTTGCTACCAACAAGTGTCCAGCTCTTCGATGTTCGTTCAAGGGAGGGCACAAGAAAGACTGAGAGGTGGGCATCACACTTATTCGTTAAAAAGGTAACTTTGGTTGCTGTTAATCCCAAAAGACATAATTCAGTTCTTTTATTTCTCTTGTATCCTCTACCACCCAGTTGTCTTTCCTTAAACCCTAGCTCCATCCTTGTGCTCCCTCATGCATTTCTCCTGTTTCTTTTACATCCTCAGATAAGGGCTATCTTCTGTTCATTTTCTCACCCCTTAATTAACAGATCCCCAAGTTTCCTAAAGCACTATTGCATAGACAGCAAAACAAGTCAGAGCCAACATCACTCTCTTAAACAGATGTTCATTTTCCAAGTAACCTACCTACTACTTCTGTGCCAACTGTCTGTAATACTCAAGGATAAGAGGGCTGAGTGCGTTATACTTGCAGGACTTGGAGAAGAATAGCATTGCAGTAATTGCTTAAACTACTTGTGCTGACTGCTTCTGTACCCAAAATTATGTGAAATCCAATACTGTTGTAAAGTCCTTCAGAGGCAAATAAAAACATCCGTTTCAAAGATTTGTTCAGTGTATTTCTGAGCACCCTGTTATAAAATGTACGCAATGAAAATGTTCAGCGTTTAGCTTCTTCGTGGCTCCTATTAGAAAATAATCTTTATTTTTCTCCTAAAGGAAGAAGCTCTGAGTGGATGCGTAATGAAGAAATTAAAGGAAATACATTCAGATTAATGTAATGTGATTATTGGAGTAGTCAAATAATTTGTTCTGGTGTTTCGTGATTGAGTGATGTTACATTGATATCTTTTTAGTCACATGATTTTTGTATTTTAATTTCCCTCAATTCACATATAGGCTTTCTTTTCCTAGCAACACTGCAACCTTTTGAAGGATCCTCATCTTGTTTATTATCATCGACCAATTCTACCCCTGGAATTACTTCAAGCAATTTCTTTATTGATTGGCCTTTTAAACCTCGTAACCATTGACTTTGCATTTATATTCTTACACTGGCAGTCATGCTGGCTTTATCTGCTTTTCCCATGGCTGCTTTTCTTTTGTATCTGTCCTCTTGTTCTTTTGTTTCTTTTGTTTCAGTGCCATTCTTTCTCCCTTGCCTTATGACATTAAAATTGGTGATTAATGTTTGCCAAGTTGCTGCCTTTCCGTTATTTCTTAAAAATTCCAATAAAATTTCAGAAAAAAAAGTGAAAAACGAAAGGTAGAAAAAGGTGAACATGAATAAGAATCATACAGCTTCTGGGTCAGCAAGAAATGCAATTGCATATGTAAATCTGTGCGCAACTGACACTATTTGCATGTTTAAAGTTACCCATGTACTTCCTTCCTCTTCGAATCTGGGTCATAAGGAGGGGAAGAATACGCTCATGATTATAGCTGTTTCAGAAGGCTTCACTGGCATTTATTTGAATAGAAACCATGAATCAGCTTCTATAGTGTTCAGAACTCCTTTCATTTGCATTCTCCAAATGTTAGTGAAAGGAAATTTTTGTTCAGAAGAATACTCAATGCAAAGTGAAATATCAGAAATAAGGGTGTGAATGCATGTTTGCATGAGTATTGACACTGGAAGCATTCACATGGCCATCTGGACAGCTCTGTGGGCTTGGGAGCCGTTCAAAAAATAGCATGCGATTTGGAAATTATAAACAGAGTGCAAATAGCGAGTAGCAAGGTGGTGTTAGTTTCAGTATTAGTACAGTGTGTCATTCAAGAGCACTCCATGGAATGAAGTTTCACTGACTGCTACTTTTCCTAATTTACTATCAGCTGGGGTTTGTCAAGCTGGAAAAAATGGTTTTAAAAATAATGAAAATTTCTGTAGAATTCTCTTTAAGTAATCAGAGTGTGAGTATATGCATAAGAAACTTACTATTTTTCAAAAATATTTCCGCTTTTTGCAAACTATTTATCGCTTCACGTTGAATAGCAAACAAATCAGTTAAATACCTATTTCTGAACCGAGTTCCTTTGGTTTACCTCAGAAAGAATGTGAAAGTTGCATCTTTTTCCTGCCTTTCATGTGACATGCCTCACTGCAGAAAGAAAATACTGTAGCAAAAACCAGAGTAGGCAGAGTAAAATTGTGTGTAAACTTAGGCTTTAGAGAGTTCATCTTGAAGAGACCACTTTACAGATGTCGGTAGCCAAAATGAGCCATGCCATTTGGCTTTATTATAACCATGACTTTAGTAAATGTGATTGACTAACACCAACATTAGTAACTTCCAGAGTTACTGGGCCCCGGGCTGCAATTGCCTGTTGCTAGCAAATTGTCCTGGTTCTCTCTGGCACAAATTTGGCCTGTTACAACCAGCACTTTGCCCAAACAGCTCCTGGGGTTGGTTTGATACTAAGAACAGCGCAGGGTTCATTCCCAGTACACATTTCCAAGCAGTAACCTTGTCCTGGAGACTTATTTGATTTATTACCATAGATGAGGGCTTTTTCCAGCCACACTGCAATGGTCTTACTGGCACAGATGTAGCCTAAAAACTCAGAATGCAGATTAGTGCTCTATTCATCAAGAGTTAGCGAATTTTATTCTGTAGGGAACAAACCTATTAATTTTCACAAAAAGTGCAGTAATGGAACTCAAGCGCTATATTAGAGCTAAGGAGGCTAAACTGCAGCAATCTCGGGCATGAAGGCCATAGTGCAAGAGCTACTCCATGTGGATTCCTTGCCTGACCCTTCTTAGTAAGTACTCAATCTCAGACAATATTACAGGAAACAGTTAGTGTTGCTAAAGTGAATGCTGTTTTCCTCAAGTGGACAAGCTTTTAGCTAGGGCTCCTCTAAGGGCAGAAAAGGTGGCTTTTTAAAGTATAATCATTTGAATGTTAAGCCATAATAAAAAGATTCTTAAGTGGAAGCCCACATCAATCCATTGCTAAAAATAGAAGAAACTTTCAGCTGAGAAGAGGAAGGAAGAAATCGATGAAAATGGCCCATTCATACATTATTTATGAATATTTGTTATTATTTCCACATATTTTTTAGAGATTTATATATCTTTTTCCATCTTCTGCTTTTCTTCTGTCTTTCAAAAATATTTTCAGTGAACACACACATAGAAGAAATTCCAAGAAAAATCCCAAGAAAAGTTAAGCTTACCTTTTTGCATGGATAGATACATTGTTATACTTTTTGCCGTGCCCGGGCCTTTGAGTAAGATGTGAGGAATGTATGGTATTTGTCTCCAACTGGAAATAACCACTTTTTCTTAACACCTTTCACATCTTACACCTTATCCTTCACCTTGAAAGTACACATTAGTATTTTGCCCAAACCTGGTCCACTGATATGAAACTACTCTGGAACTAGAGTTGTGTTGCTGTTGCACAGAACAACTTAATCACAAAAAAAATCTAACAGTTCTTTATTCAGACATTTAGAGGATGCCACGGAATTACAGCAGCAAGTATATTTGCAGACCTTCACAGAAAAGGAAGTGAAGGTAAAATCAATTACATGTTCAATATACTCAATAACCTTTACTTGAGAACCTATGAATGCATCATGCCTGAATGACAAAACAGTCGTAGATGTAGAGCATCCTGGGGGCAGTTCTTCAGGGACTTCTCTTGCAATTTTAGTTACTCACTCTAAGTATTTAAATTGCCTTTAATCTTCCAAGCAGCTCCAGTTCCAGGAGCTTAGGGGCAAGCTGTTATTCAATGGATTTTTTTACTCTTCTAAGGGATCTGATCCTGCATCTGGTTCAAAGATAGAAAGCTCCAGGACCATTACTGTTGGCTTAGTTGCAGCTGAGTTGGGGTTAAAACATTACTGTGCTTCATCAACATTGACTATTCACATGCCACCTGCTCCCAAGGTCACTCTGATCCACCACTATAAACAGGTTCTTTAATTATCCCTTTATATGGTTCTTGGGAGTGACAACAGTGTTCACAAAAACACTGTCATTAAAACTGCTTACACTAAGGGCGAGCATTTTCACGGGTGAGTAGTGAGCAGCTCTTGCCAGCAAAACTGATCAAAAGAGACAGTGGAAAAAAAACCTAGAGACAAAACAAAGCTGGAGCGGTCCTTGAATAAGAGCCACAGAAGTGACATCCTTATTCTGTGTCAGGACAAGGTGTTCGGAGGTGGTGATAGAAGAGAAGGGCTAGAGGCTGGGAATCAGGTATGGAAATTAGGCTGATTCCATGTGAAAACGCTTATCCTCCGAAGAATACATTCAAGCAGCAAAAGAACACTCTGAAAGGAACAAGGGAAAGAGCCAGAAGAACAGAAAAAGTATCCAAGCACTTTGCCCATTTCTGGCCAAAATACAAGTTGAAATTGCTAAAATTAACATTTGTTGTTACAACAGGGAATTCTTGTTAAGATGAGGCAGTGAGTCACAAGGAATGGAAATCTAAACTTGTTAATTTCCATGTTAAAAAATTCCTTTTAATTAGGTTTGGCTGAAAACTTCTGCACTTGACGCTTTCTGGTATTTTCTAAATCATCCAAAGAAGAGGGAGACAGAGAATGAAAAAAAAACCAAAACAATTTCTGTCCCATGCATAGATCTGAAAGTCACAAAATTAGAAGAGGTTACTGACCTCCGTGTTTTGGCACTCGTGCAATAGGGAATACAAGGAAAAAAAAAATCTGTGATACTCAATATGGGTCAGCCAAAACAAGTAAGAAGAGAACTGGCTCAAAGGAGGGAAGCTATTACCTGAAGTGAACAGAAAAGAAACAATGCAAAGGAAACAGACAAACAAACAAAAAAAAAGTTTAAAGTCAACACATCTATTTTGTGATATATAGATAATATTCAGCTTTTCTGAGAAAGATGACAAGTAGAGACGGAGGGAAAGAAAGCATTATCTTCCCAGAAAGAAAACTTATGTCAGTAAATTAACCAGTCATTCCTCTGCCCAGTAGTAGAGGCTGAGGACAACAGTGTGAGGAGAAGGAGAAGGAGAAGGAGAAGGAGAAGGAGAAGGAGAAGGAGAAGGAGAAGGAGAAGGAGAAGGAGAAGGAGAAGGAGAAGGAGAAGGAGAAGGAGAAGGAGAAGGAGAAGGAGAAGGAGAAGGAGAAGGAGAAGGAGAAGGAGAAGGAGAAGGAGAAGGAGAAGGATGCTGTGAAAATCAGCTTCCTGCAAGAAGAACTGAGGCTGATGACTGATAAATCCTGCCATTTTGTCTGGTCAGAGTGATGCTGCTGGACTGGATCCTCAGCTGAAGTAAATCAGGTGAATTGCACTGGTTTGGATGGAATCACCTTAATTTATGTTGTTATTTCCTCAGTTTGGTTATAAAGTTCTAATCACAAAAATGTTGCTTGGGATATGGTGCTTTGGTTAGGAAAGGATGAGCTTCAAGTGCTCTGAAGCAGGATTAAACTCACACATTTAATGCTTTTTAAACATATTAATGTGAGTAAACAGATTTAAACATGTTTCAGTGTTTAAAATGTTAAAAAGCAGCCTCGCTCCCACCCTTGCACCTCCTGTGATTTGTGACAGCACAGCTGTTCAGCAGCTATGCCATGATCTGTGTCAAGAAATTCACCTGGCATTAAAACCTCAAACTCTCTTGTTTTCAGAAAAGGTTTTTAGCACCTGATTCAGTTCCCCCAGCCTGGTTCTCAGCATTTGCTCAAAGGCCTGAACTGGCAGTAGGGAGCTGAAGTGGTGGGGAAGGGTGGGGATGGGGAGTCAGCTCTGCTGACGAAATGCCTGTGGAGCCACAGCTTGAGACACTCTGAAATACAGCTTTTTTGCTCACCCATGTCTCTAGAAGGATTTTATATTTTAGTTTATTGGGACACCAGAAAAATTTGCTTTAACTCAATGGTTATTTTTCCTCCCAATAAACAATGAAAAGTGCTGATCAGCAAGTACCGTCTCCCCCTCCACTGCCCGCCATATGAAATCCATTAAATAATCCTCTTTCACCAAAATACTTACCTAGCAAGCTAGTCCCTCACACCAATATCCATCTGGCTGCCCTTGCCATCAAGTGATCCATCTCTGCATTTGAATACAATGATTTCTCTTTCCTGTTTCATTTCAAAACGCTTGTCTGCTGCCTTACATTTAGTAGCATCTTTCACTCTTGTGAATTAGGTGTTGCAGGTTCACTCGTGGATTCAGTGCCCATTTTTTTCTCATTTTAGTTGTCAGCAGTGTACAGAGCCTCAGAAAATCATTTTTTCATGCTGTCACCTTTTTTGTCTCTTTATACCCAGAAGTCCCATGGTCTGGCTCTTGCTCTCTCCACTGGCAGGAAAACATCTGTGCTGCCCTCACCTCCCTCCCTCCATCGGTCCTTTTTGATCAAATGTCCCTTGAGCTCTTCCAGTGCAGCCCTTGCTGTCGTTGTGCTGCATCAAGGAAACAACGTGGCTGAAAATAAAGCCTCTCTCATTTTGTAGATCAGCTCCTCTGTCTGGAGGGCTACTGAAGCTGATCCTCTACAGAGGAAATCTCTGCAAAATTGTGCATGAGGATCTCTGCCCAGGGCATGGCCAGACTGAGAAATGACCTTTTCCTTGTTATTGCCATGGGTGTGTCACTCAGTCGGATCACTTCCCCAGCCTGGTTCTCCTCACGGCCACACAAATGTTACCCTACTTACTTTTTCTAAAGATGCTCCAATAATTTCACCTCTGAAAATCAGACTGCTTCTTCTTCGAGGTTGCACTTCAAAAGCACAAGGGACTTTATAGCACAAGCTAGGTGTGTAGTTCTATCCTCAACTTTGAAAATGTCCCTTTTTGCACTTAAATATAGACTTTGGGGAACATAGGCAGCTCCATTGAAAAATTTTTAATAGCATAGACATTTTCTTAGACAAGACAATTACTCATTTTTGCTGAAAGCATAAGTTATTTTCCAAAACCTGAAAGATATGTATTCCTTTTATTTTTTTTCCCAAAACCAAAATAAGCTTCTTTTAATTCATGTTTTGTTGAGCATGGAAAATATATTTACCAGTCAACCTTTTCCTCAGGTTATTTTTTATGCGGTTAATGTTTTTGTTTTACATATGAAAAGTGAGGAAAGTTCCATAGCTGTGTAGCCTTGAGGGGTATTTTTGATATTTGAGTGTGGCAACTTTTCCAGACAGCACTAATATAGATCGTTACTGTCTATAGTACAATCCCTTTAAAGTGTCTCTCCCTGCTACTGCAGCTACAAATGATTCCCTTCAGGGGAAAAAAAAATAAAAATCCTTTTTTATTCTGGTCCTTCACTACTATCTAAGTATTTGCTTTACAGCAGTGCTGCAGGTTTCTAATCTGAGGCTAATTAAATGCAGACACTTAGGCAAACCATGGGTGTGAATTGCAAGGAGCACAACAGTTTTGTGGGGATGTGAAAAACGAAATAAAGTAATGAAAACCGTCCATTACAGCTAAGGCTGCAAGGCAAAATTCTCTGTAGGTGTCACTACTACTTTGGTAGTCATCACTACTACTGTGGCTTTGGTGGAGTGATGCTGGAGGAGCGTCTGGCCAGGAAATGTAATTCTTAATGTCAGATCTTCAGCTACGTAGCTGAACCTGTGGTAGCAGAGGAAGAGGTGAGTATGTTTCTTTTCTCTGCCCTTATTGAGTTAATAGTTACTCTTGGTAAAATCTGTCCATTTTTTAAGCTAATGACTGTCTTGTAACAAAGTTACTACTAGTCACTTCGGCCCAAGAGAAAAATTAAATGAGAATATATTTTGAAAGTTATTTCATTTTCTGTCTGAAGAGGATCAGAATTAGGAGGAGTTACTTGATTTGACTTCACTTCCTTATCTACTGCAGAGGATGTCAGGGATAGGGGAGCATTGGAAAGAAAAGGTACTTAAAAGTCACAGCTAACAGTACCTTTACCACTTTACCGTCGTCTGCTGGCACTGGAGTGGTCTTCTTTTCCTGTCGGGTGGATGGCAGGCGTTGTCACGACATACACAGATGCACATATAAAGAGCCGGCTGTGAGCAGAACAAGGGCAACGGAAACCATTTAGGGCAACATCGCACAAGGCAATGACAAGTGTCTATGCTACTGGCAAGCAGTCTCTTTTCTTTCTTTTTTTTAATTTTCTCTTTTTTCCTTCCCACCCCTACCCCCACCGCCCTCCCACCCCCTGCCTTGTTGTATTAACCACATCATTTCAAAACACTTTTTCCAAAGTCAAGAGACAGCATTTGGAAAGAAGCCCAGAGATGCATGATCCTATTCCTGCTTGTGCAGCCTCCTCATACATGTAAAAGTAAATACGTCTTCTGAGATAGCCAGGTCTTCACTTTGTATTTTTGTGATTGAGGACATCTATGGAAATCAAGGCACACCTGGAAGACAAGGTCAGCAGCGATAGCAGATGGCATGTGTCAGAAAATTGTACCCACCGTGGTGCCAGTCAGGATGCCCACAACGAGCTGAGGGTTGTACCACTAATGCATGGAAAGGCTCAGTCGCTGGCATCAGCAACCTCAGCGGCCTCTGGGGAGCTACTTTTTGTGTACAATGAGCATGGGTGGGCAGGTGGGTTGGTGATGGTGTCCAGACTGGAGGTGGGGATCTGCCTGAAGACCACAGCCACCAGCTGAGGACTGTCACCTGCCCTGCATCTTGCACCTGCAGCACATGGCTGCTGTGGCATGGGGGTTTAAAAGCAGCATTCACCTCTCCAGAAGAGGCTTACAGGGTTTTTTGCTTTTGTGTCTTATGTGCTTATACCCGCATGGATGCAGAAATAACCTTTCCTGTATGGTTTTTTCCAGCAGCCTGCCCTTGTCCGTTCACTTCTTCTCTCGAGAGGGCTCCAGCTTATGTAACTCACCCCTTGACGCAGAGCGCGTATGGATCCACGCAAATAACTTGTAATGTTTAATTAAACTAAACTGCAATCAACAGACTTTATCTTTTGACTACTGTGTACCGGGGAAGCTTTATCTGTTGAAAATTAACAGTAAGATTGGCTTGACTTTTAAAGGCACCATGTGAGTTTCTCATTAGCCTTATTATAATTTCTGAATCATAAATATGTAAATGATGAGTTTCACATGGGAGATTTAATTCTGTGCTCTTATTTCTGATTAGCTGGAAACACACTCTGGCTCTGTCAGATAATTGGTAACACTGCACACCAATAAGGCATTTCCCTACACTTCATCAGAAGCAGCTGAAATTAAAGAAGGCAGGCGCTGTTACATTTTTGACAGTTTTGTAACACCAACTTGTTGAAGTTTTAACTCAGCCATTAATACAGTCTATGAATTATTAATTCTTTCTTATGTCGGGAATTAAAAAAAAAACAACCCTAAAACTGAAGATCTGAGCCTGGAGTACAAATGCTTTGGGAAACATTTCTCTTCCCCCCCAATATTTATTTTCTAAGCTACTCTCCAAATAAAACACACCCATTTAGTTTGAGTAAAGAGGAGGGGAAGTAGTATTTTCAGAGATTTGGACTTTAAATACATACCCCAAACATATACTTAACTTGTGGGATTGTTTTGTGAGATTTTTTTCTTTTTTTTTTTTTTTTTTGAGGTGTTGGCCTATATGTGCCTAGTTACACGAGAACTGATTAAGTGACATAGCAAATGGAAGTTTCCAAATAACTTGGAGTGTGATAGGTTGTGCAAAACACTAATGAAAAACAAATTGATACATGATACATTTACTTTCTTTAACTGAATGCAGTGGAAGAGGCAGGATCATGTGGAATCAAACTGATCAAACAGTAGTCCATCAGCAGTAAACTATCAATATGCAAACCCAACCCCCCTCAAGAATCCTCAGTTTTAACATGTCATCCTTCTGTAGACTTTATTTTTTTGCGATAGTAATTTACTTCTATATATAACAAAAAGCAAACCATAAAAACAAAAGCTCCCTACTGACCTGAAAAAAGTAACCACAAACAGAGGTATGTTATTTCAGTGTTCCATGACAGTGAAATATTTGAGACATTTTCTTACGTTCTCTTCCAGGTTTGAGAAGATTTCCTTTTTTAGTGAGGATGCAGATATCCCCGCGCCATTCTGTTTATCTTCTCCTCCTCACAAGCCCCATTTCAGGTTCCTCTTTTGGCAATTTGAGTTCCAATTTCCACCAAGCACGTACCACCTCTCCTCCATACAAGGAGTCTCCTCAGCTCATGAAGGCCAGACCTCCCCTATCCTGAGTCAGTTTCTCCCCTCCACCAGAAGCAGCTTGGTTTTATCAGCTTCCCTGTCCTGCCTTTATGTTCTCCTTTTCTGTTGATGCTGCCCACCCAGGTCAACAGTCAGCTTTGCTGCTTGTCTTCACCACATTGTATAAAGCCATAGAAATAAATTTTACTGGAACTGCTTGGACTGGAGGGTGCTTGGTCATTCATAAGAAGCCTCCTGACTCTGAGAAATCAGTAGAAAAGGATCATGAAAGGTTTCAAGTGTAAAGGTCTCGTAATTGCTCACAGAACAGACACAAACTCTGATTCTCAGGCTTACCATACGCCTGGGATGGATCACAACGTCATGTTTTCATGGAATCTATTTAAGAACAAAGTCATCTAACTAATAATTATTTATTTACTCATTTTTAGTGAAGATTCGTTTTTAGTGAGGATTCAGAAAGACGTTTTCCTTCGTTATAGTTTTCCAAAGTGTTTAAATCATTTTTCATCCACCAAATTTGAGCTTGCCTAATTGGAAAACAACCAGCTACAAACAGTTAAAACCTGTCACATGAAAACAGAGTCACATAAGGAAATATTAAAAAATTGTGTTACCAGCTCAGCCTCTAATAAGAAATTTTGACAGTTTATGTCATTTTTTTGATGAGTTTGTGCAATTCCCCATTATTCCTTTATGGGTGAGTCCATGTAAAATAGAGGAGGGATTATTATTGTTGTGCTGCTAACATCAACCCTTATTTCATTACTATTATTGCAGTGATTATTCTTCATCAGTATTATGATGATTTTAATAAGTTTAAAAAGAACATTCTTTCTGTGTTCTTCAGCTTCCTTCTAACGTTATGAGCCTCTTGACATTTACAATTGCTAGACAGTCGATTTAAAGTCTAACAGAGATGGAAAAATTCCTTAGTAAATCAGATGAATGCAAGCCTGCATTTTCTGATTTATAATCGCTCTCCAATGCAGTAAAATAAACCCTTTGCTTTCATCTGTATTCCTTTTATTTATTTGTTTTCTTTTTTGTATATGTTCTGTAAAGTGAACAAGGGTGCAATCCCCTGAAAATATTATTTTTCCTTTTGGTATGGGCTGAGGAGTAAGAGTGAGCCTCTTAATTTATAGGCTGTTATGGCTATGTTTCTTGATTTTAGGAGCGCTCTCCTCCGTGAGACACAACCATAGTTCTTTAAATGCTTTTGAGAAACAGCCTCCTGTGAGGATGGAGATGGTAACCCCCGAGCGTCAGCACTGTGTGTAAGGTAAATTTTAAGAGCAACCGCCTGGGTCCATTCCAGCGGATGCTCAGAGCCAGACTTGGCACTTGGCTTTGTGTAAGAGCACGGCGGTGGTTGGGATCACACACCTGCAAAGATGAGGTGCAAAGGCAGCAGCATGCACCGTGCGTGTGGCGTTATTCAATATATTATGATTGTTTTTTGCAAGTGTATAAACACGTGTGCAAATAAAAGCTGAGATCACGGCACAGACCACATGATCCACACTGTGCTGTCTGATACCAGAGGCACCAGTGAAGGAACACCATGCACAAATGTCCCAAGCAGAAAGCTAAGAATTTTCCTCTCTTTCACAGGGAAAACACTGTTAAGATTTCACTGCTTCACACTTCCAATGACAGCCAATAGTATTCCAGGAAAATGGGTTTTAAGACTCGTTATGGAAGAGCCACACACAAACTGCAGCTGGCATGGGCTCTTCCTTCATATAAAAGCATAATTTAGGCATTGTTTACATGTTGTTTTCACTCAGGATTTTTGGCCTTTCCTTTGTCTTTTAGTTGTCTAACTGCAGCTGAATGCAAAGCTAGCGGAGGAAAGAATGGTCATACAATTTACACATGCTTGGGGCAGGTGTTAATTGTTGATTTTCAGCAAGGCATGTGAAGGATCATTTATCTTTACATCTGATCAGAAAATGAAAACAACAGTTAATTGAAAATTCAAATGTTGTGAGTTACTTTAGGACCAGAGGTCTTTGTGCGCTGTGAAAGTAAGTGTCATCTTCAGAAGTTTATGTGAAAAGCACTGGCAAATCAGCCAGATTTTGATGGGTTGGTTTTGTTAAGGAGAACAGATATGCTTGCATCAGCAGGATCTGAAGACCATGTGTGTTAGTGAAATCAGTGCTTTCCTTGTTCTGCCCTTTTGTGTTTTACAAAATGCAAATATTTGCTGCAGTAAGGTAGCATATTCATAAATAATATAGGAAATGTTAAAACTGCAGAAATGGCAGGGCTGGCCAGAGCCAGCAAGTCCTTTCCCAAGCTACTGGATGCAACTGCATTTTAATCCTTCACAGAAAGTGACCAGCCATCCTAGAAATAGCTCCCTTCTGCCATGTCCTTCCTGCACTATCCTTCTGAGAAGGCACTCCCAGACCCGCGCTTCTTTACAGGTTAAAAATCTTGTTTCAAGTTTAAAGTTGTTCATGATAGCATATACGGCTGTGGCATTTGTGTGTCCAGTAATGTCCTTCAGCTCAAATAGCTGTTTGCCTCCCTGGGCTGTACTGGGAACATATATGATTGTTAGAAACCATCATATTGTGTCTCAGGCTTTGTTTTGCTAAACACAATGTCCTTCTCACAGGATGGGTTTCTGGTACCCTGCATCCCTGTGAAGCCTATTTCTACCTCAGTACTGAGTGTTTCTTTCTTGGAAAAAAAACGACCAAGAGAGTATTCAGCAAATTGCTCTGTTTATTTTTTCCATTCTCTGTGCTACTGGTCACCAGCCTCCCTGATCACTGACTGCACGGCATTTTAAGACTCTTGCTTAGGTCAGCTCTGCCCCACATTTAAGCCCAGCAGATAATTGCTCATCTGCTGTGATAAAAGACAGAAAATAGGCTCCACACCTTTGGCAGCCAAGCCGCTGTCCTACTTAAAACATGAAAACTGAAGCAAACAATCGGAACCATTTCCAGAAAATAAGCCCTGCTAGACAGCAACGCAAGAGACAATCTTAAAGTTCTAGAAACATCAAAATAAAACCATGTATGCCTCTGCTCTGGAGACAGCCTCTGTTTTCTTTACTGTCCCTTCCCACCCCAACTCCATGCAGGAGCCACATTCATACCCAGGAGGTTATGATGCAGAATTTGCTAGACCGCAGTGCTGGCTGCCGAATTTGCTAATTGAAATCCGCATGAAGACGAAATGCTTCCTCTGTAATCTCGCTACGATGTGAGCGGACTGCAACATTGCATACTCAGGCTTGTGAATTTTCCTTGCCGTCCAGCATTTCACTCCAAAGGCAGCCCCGAGTAGGGTCTGCCGTGGTTGTGGTGTCGAAAATCAAAAGCGAAGCGCCCATCAGGACTCAAGGGTCAGCCAGCTCTGGCAGCAACAGGGAACCGGTTCAAGCCAAAAGAAAAGGCAAACAATGCAGAAGGAAAATCCTGTGTTTATAGGCTACAATAGCAAAGATTATATTGATACAATATAAGGGCATTTAGGATGCAGTATAAACTGTAAAATGAAACTAAGGATTATGATTATTATTTCTAGCACAGATCATGTTTTCATGTGGTTATATTCCATCTTTTTTTCTATTTTTGGTCTTTCAGACTGTCTTCCTGGGACCGGGTGAACAAGGCCACGGCAGCAGCCCATGTGGACAATTACAATCAACTAAAACATAACTTACACATTTTTCTAGCTTGCAAACATGGAAAACCTGGCAAACACCATGGCAGAAAAACCAAAAGACACCATGGCAGCGAGCAAGAAAGTCTGGAGATCGTGACAGGAGATATGTGCATTTTTTTCTTAGGGGTTTTCACGTCTCCCTCACTAACCAACAAGTGTGTGATTTGTGTGACTACAGCGACACTGAAACTACAGCTACAAGCTTTCAGGGTGCTGTTGCTGAGAAACAAAGAGGTATCTGTCCACACCAGTTTGGTCTTTTAAGAAGGGTGAAATATGTTTGTAATTTTGAGGACACGTTTTCAAATGTTGCCGGTTCAGGGCATGTTGTAAAAAGCCGAAGCCTGAGGTTTGTTCAGAAAAGCAAGAAGGAAATACTGTCATTAAAAACTGCGTGCACGTACCAAATGTCTACACAAACATATGGTTGCTGAGACATGTAGGCATGAGCTTTGCCTACATAACTGATTACTACATGAGTAAAATAAATACACAGATGCAGGTTTTTATAAATATGAGATTGAGATTCTAAGCAGTTGACAAATTGGCCTTTCATGCTGCAGCAGTAAATACAAGCAATTCAAAGATGCCTGAAATGAAAGTGACACTGAGGCAGTCCCTTGGTCCCTCTGCAAGAGGCTGGGGACAGGCACAGATATTTCAGCACAGCTTCAGACAGAAGGAGGACCTGACTGACGTCCCACCATGAGGGCTTGCTGCAGAGAAGACTGTCAGTTTTAGCCTCCGCAGAGCTGCGGCTGATGTCTTGGCATCTCCTTGGTGGCCCTGTCAGTAAGGCTGATCTTGGTGAAATTGCATTCTCTTGGCTCGTTTTACCTTTTTTTTTTAATGTTTACTCATTTTACTAGTGCTGTTCTGTAACACGTTTTCTCTCTTCTCCCTCTAGCCGTGTTCTTTAATCTTTATTCAACAAATATGTGTGAGATCATTTCAGGGAGATAACAATCTAATTTTAGGGAACAGAGAGAGAGAGACAGAGAGGCAGAGAAAGCGATAGACTCACAAGCCAGGTTGAAATGGAAGGGCCTTTCTTGATAATCTGGGTGACATCTAAGGCCTGGCTCTAGTCTCAAAGTATTTTAATGTGGGTTGCCTGTGGCTGCAGGATGAAAGAAGACACTTGCTTTATGTCTGCAGAAGTGAGTTCATGCTAGGATTATTCACTGCACTATGTTTTCCAGGCATCTTTCTTCTTCTTTCTTTTTGTACGTCTCAGGCATAATTACTAGATGCAGTAAACAAAGCTGAGCAAAGCAGTAATTCCATCTCCCATTACATTTGTTTTAGAATCACAGTCCATCAGGGGATACTTTTTTCCTGACCTTCAACACACTCACACCCTCCTCACTTGTTATTCCAAGGAATGAACGTCTGTGTGTGCTTTATGGCTGTATAAGATGGAGCAGTAGAAATAACCAAGTTAGCACAAACTCAGGCAATTCCTATGTTGCCTTCAATGCCAATTGACAGTACTGCTTCAGGAAGAATCACTTCAAATATGAGAAGAGGCTGTAAATTTGCTCTCCTTTTTTTCCTGACATGCAATTTTTTTGCTTACACTTTTGTGCTTCTTGCATAATAAGGTCACCTATTGTCATGCTTCATTTATGAAGAGGCAGGAACCTCTTTCAGGCTAAGCCATTCTTTTTGCCCACCCTTTGTTGAATTTATCTATAAAATATTGGTGAGATCTAGAGACTTATCTTGTTTTGTTTTTTTTTTCCTTTTTTCTTCACTGATAAAAAGTGTACAAAAAATCTTCAGATGACGAGGAATTCTCTAAAATAATACTTCTTTTCTTGACATATATAGAAGAACTGGGGTTCATATAAATCTACCCTAGGAGTCCTTTGTTGGGATTGCCACTGGCTGGAATAAAGTGGACACGTCTCCCCACACAGTTACAGGTTTTCTCCTGGACAAGCAAGTGGCTTCTTTGAAATAGATGTTTTCATCGATTGGTCTCAACAGTTTGCTGGATTCTGAAGGTGTACATTTCATGGAACCATTTGAAGACCTACTCAGTGTCTCATACTTCTTCTAAAGAAGTTAGGAGAGAAGAAGGTCATACTAAATATTTTTTTTTGTCAGGAAAGAAAGTAAAGAAAATAAGTTGCAAAGCTTTTCTCCCATAGTAAGGAGGAATGCCTTTATCAAGATTTTGAATTCTTGTTTCTTACATGCTATCATTTGTCCTTGATTTCAGGAGCTTCACCTGTACTGGGGTTCTGGAGAAAATGGGCAGAATCTTTCCCATTGCCCAGGAAGAAAGTTTGTAAAATACTCATGGATGCTAGTACACAATGCTAGAAACATTAAATTGGGTAATTTCAAACCTTTATCAAACTAAAAGTATTTTACCTTCAGCCTTTCCCTCATTCAACACCATTCTAGCATTTATGAAAACTGAGATTGTGTGAATATTCCTGTTTTAACTGACTTATTTTTAGACAGGAAAATTAACAAAGGAGCATAAGTGACCTTCAGGAACCAGTGGCACAGATAATGAAAGCCACAGCAAGGGCTGTTAGCCATTCTGACTCAAATGCTTGTTCCATTTTCAAAAGTAAAAGCTGACTGCAGATATTGGAATATCCTAGACTCTAGACCTGTAGCTTCTTTCCTACCTGAGATCCTTGGAATTTAGCTTCCCTGACTTTCTAAATGAACACCAGGTGCCTGAGTACTTTCAAGGATTTATGTATTACTTTTGAAAACTGCACCTTACATCTGTTTCTGTATCTTAACAAAGCTAACATGCATATAAATGCAGCCAGGGTTGGATGGGGAATGCAGTGAGTTGCTATTGCATCTAGTGTATAAAGAACAGGGCCATCCTCCTCAGGAAGAACTGTGGTATTTTTACACTGAGTTTCAGTCAGAATTGCAATGAAAACTAATTGTATTCAAACTGTTTGGCAATTGGAACAGAATTGTATTTTGAGTCCACAGATATGACAAAATGCACCAAAAAAAATACCATAGCTGGAACTTTCTGACTGAAAGACTCCTGCAGTGCAATGACCTCCTTATGCATGAGCAGCTGTGTGCAAGTCATATCAAAAGTTGGTGATAAAAGAAGAGACAAGATAACAACTTGGACCGGGAGCCCTGGATTCAAGACTGGATTACTCCACAGTTTTCCTGTGTGGCTTCAGGCAGACTGAGTTACTCTCTGTGTCTAAGTTTCCCACCTCTAATAGAAGGATAATAGCATTTCTCTTTCTCAGAGGGCGTGTGCAGCAGGTAAGTGCATTAAAGGTTGTAGGGTCTTTGAACACAGGAGTATGGAGGAGACGGACGTGCTTTAGAGCTTTGCTGAGGAGGAAGTAGTTAAGAAATTGTTTTCAGAATAGGAGCAATGCATAATCACTTTGTACTGTCTTTTTTCTGTGTTCTGTTTACATAGAAAATTACTTTGGTAGTATTTTTGGCACCTAGAGGTGGACTTGTAAAAATGTTGTTTTATGTGGCTATTTTTCACTTCCACTTTTAAAGGAATGTACTTAATTACCCTCAGTTCATTGCAAAAAAAGTCATGGAAAGTCAGAGATTTCAAAGTTTTTGAAGTAACTTCAAGTATCTTTTATGTATGTAATACATGTCTGTGTAACATAAATATGAAACTTAGATACGTAACATAAAATTCCTGTTTCTCACTACCTGGAATACTGCCAGTGAATCAGACCTTCCATCTGTTAGCTGTCCAAGAGTGAGGATTGTTCATTGCCTCCTTCCCAGGCAGCTGTGAGAAGAGGGAGGAAGGGAAAGAAGAAAAAGAGAGCAGGAAAGAAAAGGGGAACAAAGTTAAGCAAGAGCACAGAAGGTGATTCTCAAATTAGTCAAGGGGATGACATATTGTGTTGGGAGACTAACGTCTATTTTTTAAAACTTGGCAGCTGAGAGGAGCTGCTTAGAGATTTGGCTGTTAGTGACAGCCTTGTGGAGGCAGACCGGTGGGCAGAGTACAGGGGATGGAGCTGAAACGACATGATTAATGAAGGTTTCACTGGACACTGTAATCTCTAATATACATAACCCTACATATGTATGAACATACACACATATGTTTATATGCATAGGTGTATTTACAAATTATTTTTAGAACCTATACAAATCAAACACACAAATTGCACTTGCATTTAAACATACAACCCAGATATACAAAACCATGTAATTTAGTCTGGTTTGGTTTTTTTTTTTTTTTCCTATTGAAAAAATTTCAGTGCCAATATTGTTCTTTTCAAATCATCAGCTTTGTGGTTGTTACCTACATGGGTCACTTTTGCTTGAATTGTCATCTTGTCATGCAAATTATTAGCGTGGTTCACAATTATGAAGTATCTCTGATTATAAAATAAAGTAATAAAGACAAAAATCAACAGAAGAGTGACTGTAGTGAATTTATAATTCATTTAAAGTGCAAAACTGTCCATTTAACCCTTAACAACATTCATTTTCTTCAGTGTGTAAACCTTGTCTGTGGTTAGAAAAGCTATGAATTTAAATAACCTTTAGCAGCGTGAGAAATGAATAATTTGATGGGTATATCAGGCAAAAAGTTGAAATGACATACTCCTCCATCTTCTCCTAGAAGAATTCATTGCAGGCTTTCTGCCAAAATTATAAGGGGAGCGGAAGGCAGTGCTAAATAAATAAACAAACCCAGAAGGACTCAAACAATAAACATTTCTTGCTTTGCCAAATACCACCATTGAGGTGGGTTCGGAAGCAGTGTCCCTGCTATCCCCTTGTTCCCTCCCTCTATGGCTTGCTCTGGAAATTAAAGGAGTCTCAAAAAAGGGCCTTTTCAGATCTTATCGAAATGAATATTTAATCTGATTCAGATTAAATCGGTGGAGTTGTTAGCACCTCTCAAGCCAGACTTTATTATTTTGGAAAGCTTAATGCTTACTTCAATATTAATGCAGATACGGGCAGCCTTGCTAGCTCGCTTTGATTGGCAGTTCATGCAGGGGGGCTTTCAGGAGAGGAGGGGAGCAAATCCTTTCTGCCTGGGAAGGTAGGGAAGCCTCACCCCCGTGGTCCCGAGGGCAGCCCACCCCACTGTGATGGGCTCAGACAGACACAGCCTGCCCACGCCTGCGAAGGTTTGCACCCCAGGCTCTCCGATGGGCTTGCTGAGGGCTTGTGGAGCAGCAGACCAAGACTGAAATATCTCTGTCATCTGCTGAGGCTCTCTGTGGTGCGGGGCAGTCAGGATTTGTTTTGAAGGCAGAGGACAGAGTAGCCAACACCTGCCCACAGGGTAGGTGGAAAAAAAGCTCTGCAGGCTGATCTCTCCTTGAAACTTGCTTTCCTTTATATCCCGCAGGCCAAAGAGGTTCGTGCCCAAGCAAGTGTGGTGGAGGCAAGGTTTTTGGTACGGAGCTGTAGGAGTGCCACAGAAATGGGCTTTTCGTCCAGCAAAGGGAGAGAGGGGGAGAATTTGGGTCTGAGGAATGTGATGTGCCACAGGGCGAACTGCCAGCGCTGACTGTGGGACAGTGGTGGCGGAGGCACATTCCCACTTTACAAGGTGTTAAGTTTTCCATAGGCTTTGTAGGACAGCCACAAGCTGCTAGTTCTTGTCTAGTGTTCCTTTGTGTTGCTAGTGAATTTATAATTCAGAGCAACCTTCGCGTTGCTCTTACCCAGCTCGCTCCCTCCCGAGCTGGGTAAGGCAGCAATCATGCTGAGCAAAGGAACACTGTCTTGCTTTTCGTCCACTTTTTTTTTTTTTCCAGCTGAAACTTTAGTGTAAAAAGAATAGCATGTTTGTTTATGTTTTCAGAGACACTTGGAGTTTTCAGTGAAAACCCCCAAACAAAAAGATAGCTGGTTGTCAAACACATTTTTATCGGACTTGGGAGATTGCCATGCATACATCTTGCACTGCATACCTTCTGGTTTTGCCCATTTTCAAACAAAAGAGGAGAAAAAGAGAAGAACAACAGATAACTTTACATATAAAAAACCCCGATTTTACGTGCAACTCAATTTCAGTGTAAGTTTTAAACTAGCTCTCGTCAGACAAGGCTAATCAGTTTTTGCTTGGATTACCCTGAAATTCTGTTTAGATACTGGGACAGCTCAAGCTTGCTGATGGGAATTTAGTACTGGTTTTGGCTGAATGTATTGAACAGCCCTTTGGGAATGAGTGGTTCATGAACTGGCTGAAAGGAAAGGTCTGGTGGTTTGTCGGTAGCGGGTCAAAGCTTTCCACCGATATTGACAGGTGTGAAGGAAGAGGGATAACATGGGGAAAGGTGGTGAGATTAAAGTCAGAAAAAAACAAAGAATGAATAACAAAATCTAGTTTACCACTGGGTGTGCAATTTCCAACCAGCACGGCAATGCAGTCTCCCTTTACAGATGCCCTGTCTCACCCTGCAGTTCTTCTACTTGTCCCTGCATATCCCAGTTCAGCTGTAATTTCCCACTGGATTTGTCCAATATTGCACAGTGGGGGAGTCTGTTGAACCCTCCTTTCCTGCTGTTGAACATGCTTTCTTGCTTTAATCAGAGCACAACCTTCTTTCCTCTAGTAGGTTGTGACTGAAACAGCTACTTACAGCACCAGCAGCCGCCAGATGCAGTGGCATTTTCTGTCAGTGCTCCCCCGTCTGCGCCGGTGCACAGCATAGGCTGTTGCCCAGTTCTTGCGTTGTCAGCACTGACAGGGGGTACTTTCATTTCTTCCTTAACTCTTTCTGTTACGGGCCCACCTCCTCACAAGTTGAGTATATGTGTGGTTTCAAGTCAGCTTGACTTGTTGCTGTTGCTGTGAAGAATGTTCAAGGTAAGATTACTCTTAAGAAAGACACAGCAATTAATTATGAATCAGGGATGAACAAAGTGCACTTTTGGAAAAAGGTGAGAACAAGAGAAGTGGCTAGTTATAATCAAATCTTTCCTCTAAAGGTCTTTTTTCTCCTCCTTCTCCCTCTGGGGCCAGCAGTGTGGCACACCGAGCTGCCAAGAGGGAAGGGAGAGGGGCTGCTGGGCAGCCTCCCACTCCCTGCTCCCAAAGGAAAACAGCACCCAAGTCAGACAACTGTAAATCTCTGCTCTTCTCCCAGCAGTCCTTGCAGTCATCACTTTTACAGTCGTCTCCATTCCTGTTTCCACAAGTTCGTTTTAATTATAAGTGTTAATCCAAACAATATTGCTTCTTGCAGAAACCAACATAAAGCTTCTACATAAATATAAAGCTTTATTTAACATCTCATGGAATCTGTTTTAAACCAGGGAAGGAGGGTTCATTGTCGTGCTAATGCACGCCTTTTTATGTGCTAACACTTTCACCCAAAGGGTTTTTGTAGCAACCAGAAAGTGCCCATTGACCTTTGTGGCATTGGAACCGAGCTGCTGGGGTGGGGAATGATGGAGAAGGTGCTGATCCTGCACCCAGTCCTCTTTCTCCCGTACCGTGATTAGAAGGGAATCAAATTTAAACCACCTGAAAAGTACTGTGAGATTATCTTCTCTTTCTGTGAGAAATATGTTACAGACTCAGTATGTTGGTTGTGGATACTCTATTTCCTGGTTCTCATAACTTTCAATAGATCTATTGAATTCACATTAGGAGTCATTTTAGTTCACAAAACAAAATTGTAAGTGGTATGTTTAATTTAAGTAGCTCAAAAAAGTTGGGTTTCTAGATGCACAAAAAGCCTTATGGTTAAATGCATGGACTTCATGCAAGTACATTGGCAATAACAGAAATTAGGCCAAGTGCATTACTGCAAAATTTGCTTCCCCCCTAAGCATGATTCACATGACTTTGTTGGCCAAAGTTATCCTGGAGATCTAGTTGGTTGATTGAAAGCTTATTGTGAAGGTTTGAAAGAGTTTTAAAAAGTGGCTCTGATGTATATAGAAGGGAATTCCCAAGGAAATGTTCAGCAGAGTTCATGGTCACTTATGTAAGGAAAATTTTACTCAGAGTAGTGTCTCTGGTCCTGTCATGAGATCTAGGTGTAGGAACTTGGATAAATAGGTCAGCTCACACAAGGTATTGCTTACATTCTGTCTGGAGACTGGATTGCCAGCCTAAGAAAGGTTAAAGTGTTTCACTTAGCTAAGAATAATAACAAAAAGATAACAGGGCTGACTTCGGCACAGGTTGGCAACCAGAGCACGTTCCCAAGTGCCCCAGGATTGTATGGCCCAGCTTTGAAGTTCAGATTCCTTCCAGCTACTGTTACCTGGCTCAAGTAGATTAGCAAAATTTCTTTGCAGCTTCCAGTTGTGCTTCCCTGACCCACACTCCCAGTTTAAGCCTTATTCATATGGGTGAGCAGGCATCTTAAAAACTATGCTCTGCAAACCAGCTAGACACATCCCTGTAAGACCAGGCTGGACGGGGCTTTGAGCAGCCTGGTCTAGTGGGAGGTGTCCCTGCCCAGGGCAGTGGGGTGGAACTAGGTGATCTTTAAGGTCCCTTCCAACCCAAACCATTCCATGGTTCTATGATTCAAAATGCCTTCTGATTTAATTTTATGATTTTAACCTGATCAGAGGTAAGAGTTGCAGAAACATTTCAGAAATGGAAAACAGAGTTAAACAAAAGAAGTCTGTACAGCTTTTTTTTCACTCCTTCTCATGGATGACAACTGAGCTGTGATTAGAACCTTGCTGCAAGACTGAAAACGACACGATGCTTTCAGTCATAGCCTATGCATGGACCAAACTTATATAAAAATTAAGACAAAATCAATGTGCATTCTGGACAACGTAACAGCCAATGTTTGAAATAAAGTTAGAGAGTGCATAATGAGAACAGACTGACACTTTCCACATGAACCTTTGAAGTCAAAGAAATGCAACACAAGGAAAGGGATCTGTATCAGAAACTGCTTGGCACAGTCATAAAACTCCTGGAAAGACATATTCTTTCCCAAGTCATATTTCAATACTTTTTAAAAAAAGTGTCCAGTCAAAGGGCATTTTTCCATTATTTGAACCCAGCAGCTGAAGTGGGTTAGGTGCTATGGGTTTTCATTAGAAATTGGAGCAGACACTTTATGCTAGATCCTGCTTAAGTACAGTGATACGTATGAATCTTTGATCTTTCAAATATTGTGGGATCAAAGTATTCACTGTTTTGGATACAAATCTGTGCTAAAATCAACTGATTATAGCTCTGACCATGGAAAAGAACCTGGTACAAATGACTTTGAACTCATATCACTCCAGGTAGTCTGTGCACTTTTGAGTTAATTAGCATCTCTTTGAACTTAATTTCTTTCCTGTTGCAAGGTCTGGAATAAATATCAGTTACTAATAATCTATTTAAAACTCATTTTAGTGCTAGAATGTAACAAGCAGAGGGATAGACATGAACAGAAATGTGGTAGTGTGTGTAGCTGCTCTCCTTATCACTCTTAATATATATTAAAAAAATCACATCTAGCACCGTGGTTCCCAATTATTCTTAATTGGCAATGCTTCCTCCTAAATCAAGCACTAACAGTAGCATGAATTAATTAATAACAGTAATGAAAGCAGAAGAAAATTCTGCAATGGGTCATTCTTGTTATCAGTGTTTATTTGATCATATAAAAAAGGCAGTTTGAAGTTTTAGAGGGAGGGAAGAGGAATTCCTTGCTTGTCCTTAAAGGGTAATTCCCGTGAAAAATTCAACCCAAAGTTATACAGCAAAGAGCTCTGGATAGAGCGTTTGAAGGCAGAGTACTTACCAGGCTTATGGACCCTGTGAAAATTTTGATCATCTCCAGTCAATGAACACAAAAGCTACGCTTCACAGATTTGTTTTTTCTAAATCCAAGAAGTGGAATAATAGAAATAAGTAACACAGAGCAGCTGCATTGACCCTCCAGCACAAGTTTTTCCCCTTGATTTTCAGATTGCCCTATTTCTGTAAGGAACACTAGCCCCAAAACCTTACCCCCTCACCCTGCTTTCCAGACGGCTCAGGACTGCCAGGTCCATATGTGCCTCCTGCTGTGGGACACTAGAGACCCTTTCCTCAGCCGGACTGGTCTCTTTCTGCAGCAAACAGGCAGTGAGCAATATTTTTGTAGCACTCACCCTTTTCTGATTGGTGTAGTTCTTGCAAGCACTGCCAGCTTCATCTTTCCGACTGCCTTTAGTGTGGCCCGACAGAGCCTGGGCACTTTTCTGCCCATGAGAAGAAATCGATAGCTGCTTCTCAGTGGACAGTCCCAACAGGTCCTCTTTGCAACTTGTTTTAATTAAGCTTATATAGGAATGTCCTTGTTGGTGTACCTGCTACATGCACAAGGTTTTGAAGTTTTACAGGTCTCTCTTTGCATCGCCTCTGACTCCCTGTGAATACGATTACGTGCATTCTAAAATATAAAGATCACAGTCAGACAGACTGGTAGCATATAGACTCTGTTTCCTAAGAAATTGTGTCCAACAATTCTTTTCTCTTACCCAACGGCTTCATATTACCATCTCAAGCAAAACACACGTTAAAAAAAAAAAAAAAAGACGAAGAACTGCTCTTTCTGTCAGTAAAAAAAATGTACAAATGTCACTCACAAAAAGCTACAGGTCATTGTAAATTCAAAGATGATAATAATACTTGAAATGAATTTCGTTTTGAAAAATGCCCATGATTATCAATGGTAACTTACATTTGAGGCTATCAGTGATTTGACACTTTAGGAATGTACAGACTTTAAGAAAAAGCAATAATTGACCTAGAAACTTATCAGGGTTTCCTTTCAAACATTTACAGAAGCAAAACTGTCTTTCTTAATGAAGCAGGTAGATTTTGTTAGAATTGAGAATGATTCTTATTTTACTTCCACCTAAAATGCACATAGGCCATTGGTTTGAATTTGCACATCAGCTCAGCACCGTCTTTTCAGAACTATTGAATGCTACCTGGATACGGACTTTTCTTTTGGGGCTTTTTCTCTAGTACTTGCTATTTAACAACTTCTGTTTCTAATTTCACCGTTCCTCATGATTTCTTCAAAATAGCATTCAATGAACGGAGCAAGACCTAATCTGCTGGAGCCAGTTGAAGTTTATGCGTTCATGAGTTGTCACTGGGAGGGTGCCACAACTTGTCAAGAACACGGACTACTACCCATTGTTACTCTTTCATGTGGGCATGTATGACACCACAAGCCAGAACCTGGGCAAAATCAATGAAAACTATAAAGCCCTGGGGGTGCAAGTGAAAAAAAATTCATGTCCAGGTTATCTTTCCCTCAGTTTTACCAGTTAGAGAAAAGGGAGCAGCCAGAAATGGATTGATGGAAGCTGTATATCAACCCATGGCTACATGGCTGGTGCTGTCATGAGGGTTTTGGCTTTTATGACAATGGGACATTCTTTTATGAATATGGCCTGATAGAGAGGGGTGAAATCCACTTGTCTAGAAGACTGACATCAGAGCCATCCAGCGTATTCAACATGTCTTTGCTGAAGAAGAATATTGCACTCGAAAGAGGAGGCTTGCAGTGACTGTTCGAATAAGTCAATTTGGGACTTTCGGGAAAGAGTAAAAGAAGATGAATTATTTTCTGGCAAAAAAAGTTTTTCTACAGAAAATTAATCAGTGAGAAGGTAGCATATTCCATTTTGTCTTGCTTGGCTGTCTGTGGTTCCTTAAAGACATGCAAAGTTAAAGGAAAAGTGAAGTGCCTATTTGCCCAGAATAAAAGATACTTCGACTTTGTCAGCTCTGTCAACAAAGTCAGGGGAGAGCAATTAAGCAGTCAGGGAAATAAAAAAAATAAAAAAAATTCATGCAATATTTCAGTCTAGAACTTTGTAAACAAGCTCTTAAATATATCATTCATGTGCCTCATTCATCTACGACTGTTCACACTATGCTGACACACTTCTGTAACACTAAATAAATTAGTAGTGTATTTGGCATTTGTAAGTTTCCTTCCTCATGCTGTGTCTGCCATATACCCTCAAAGGAGAAATTCACAGATTCCCTGGCCAAACACTTAGCTTATTGCATTTTATTGCCTGTCAGGAGATTTCATAAATTACAAGAAAAAAAACCCACAGATATTTAGACAGAATTTAAACTAACTGAATTATTTAATAAACAGATATCAAGTGGAAATGCATAATTTATTTTAAGTGTGTGTAATGGAGCTTTAAGACTACAAGGCTCTTAAGCCAAAACGCTTTTCTTCCTTATATCTTTTAAGATACCAAGCTACTGACATCCAACATAGCAGGAGAGTGGGCAAAACACATGCCCTTCTTTGAAGACCCATAATGCAAATCTGAGCCTCTTCAGGTCCTGCTGGCTTGTCTTTCAGTTAAATTGGTTAACCAGAAAGTGAACTAGTTGAACTTGAGCTAGCTGTTGAAGGTACACAGTGTCTTATTACTAGCACCGAGTAGTAAAAAGTTCAATAGATCAAACGTGTGAGTGTGTGTGTGTATGAGGGGGAGATGCAGGCAGACGAACCGATTAATGTTTTTAAGAGCTTAATGGCAAGTTACAATAGGGTCATAAAGGAAAAGAGAAGCAGTAAGCAAGTTTTTGAAACCTTTGTATGGCTACGCTCTAGAGCTAGGGATAAAACAGAAGAGCTACAAGGCACATACGGTCAAAACTGTGGCACCGTGTGGCAGTGCGCTTTCCCACTTTCCCCTGGCCCGGCTCCTGCTCAAGCCATAATCATCAGTGGGAGTTGTGATGAGTGGCACCTGGACTTTTGGGGATGGTTGGCAAGACAGCCAAAACACTGTCTGGAGTGGGGACCTAGGTATTTTGTTCCCATGCGAATATGACTATAGCTCAATTATCTTACTGTATAAATAGCGAACAGCCCAAGAGCCCTTTGAGCTCTCCTGCACAGCAGTGGGCTGCATGCCAGCATCTTCCCTTGAGTGGGGACGCTCACTTAAGGTTCTACTACTTAAGGCTGGGAGATTCCTTGCCACAACAGATTCTCAGTAAGTGACTAATAGCATGCTAAGCTTTGAAATCTTAACTAAGTGATATAAAGGATTGATTGCGCATATATAATCCTTTAGACATAAACCATTGTCCAAGCCTGGGACTAGGATTGGATCCAGCCGCACCCAGACTGCTCTCTGAGAAGGGGTTTAGAAAGCCAGGGGGTCCTTTCTGAACCTCGTGACTCAACGGGAGGGTCTCCCTGACAGCTTGTCTGACTCTGTCTCCATGCAGTGAATAATCAAGTGTACCTTGCCTTCGAATCTCACAAAACACTGTAGCATTCACTACTAACTTTGTTAAATCACTGTTTTATATTAATACTACTTCTCTTTCTTTCACTACCTCTCTCTTACGAGTGAACTTAATCACTACACACACAACACATGGTCAGCACTGCAGAGAGTCAGTGGGATATGTCAGAGGGTTTGAGTAGTGGCCTACCTCTTGAATTTACATGCTTTTGAACCACGGGACATGATTTTTGCATTATGTGTCAATAAAGTACATGCTCTCTGGAGTCCAGACAATGTGAGAAGTAGATATACTGAATGTCTCTGGGTGGTGGAGATTGAAACAATGGATGGCAATGTTATAGTATGGGCTACAGTAAGAGAAAGATGATGGTTCATTGAGTAACCAACAGTGTGAATAAACAATGCACCACACAGAGAAATCTGAAATGTTCAATGACTTTTTTGCTTCAGATGTAACAAACAGATTAATGATCATCAGATTTTTTTAGTATTAATTAATATTAATATTGTGGAGTAGGAAACTGAGCAGAAAAGAGGGGAAAATCGTTTAAAAATATTAAGCTAAATTTGGTTGTTTGAGTTATTAGAGTCTGACAAAGTTGACCTTAGAACACCAAGAGAGGCAGCTGAAGTAATTCTGTAAGTATTAATGATTATCTTCAAGAACTCATGGAAAAAAAGAAAAACTCAATCATAATGAGCATGTAAGAGACGGGAAACAGATTAGAGGGTACAGATTAGCTAACCTAGATTCATTACATCAACAGCCACTGGAATAAATATTTGACTTGCATATGCATAGAACATGGTAACTGGGCAAATTACTGTCAATCTGAGATGAAATACCAATGAAGTAGAGTTTATGCCATCTGAGCTACCATTCAATGCTTTCATAAATCAGACGCAGACAAGAAAATGAGAAAAAAATTGGATGGATAGATAGAAGACATGTCATAGAAGTTTGCATTGTCTTAAGTGGATGTCAAACTGAAATTTAGCTAGTAAGCAGTTACTGTTGGAAGAAAGGCAAATCTTCTTGTAGCATGATGTAGTTGAACCCCAGATAAATGACAAATTTGAACCTTCCTGCTTTAGTAAGCTTCTCCAAAATGTCATTAACCTTTCACACTCCAATGAGTCACAATTTCTTATGGTGGCCATAATATTTAGCTTTTTTGATGAAGGAGCAACTAAAAGTAATAAAATTAAATTAGATAGGTTAGATTAGATTAGATTAGATTAGATTATTAGATTAGATTATTAGATAGCTCAGAAAAAGAAACAGTTTAAACCCAAATTTCCGCACCCCCACCATGGATTAGGTTGTTGCTGTCATGGTTCTAGCTAAATCAGGAACTTTCTGAGAGGCAATAGGTCTGTTCCAGCCCCCTGGTCCATGGAAAGTCTTTCTTTATATACCCTCTGAGGCCTGGGGGTCCTTCCTTGCTCCTCACAGCACTCCTGTCGTGCCTCAGGAGCTGCTGTTTTCAAACTCCATCCACACTCCCTCCACTCTGCAATCTCAGGAAGTTCTTCCCAGATTCAGCTGCTCTACAAGGGCAGTAACAACCTCCCCATCTTTTCCACAGAGTCCCCAGCTGACCGAGGCTTCTGCAAAGATTGTAAAGGCAATTATGAACAAAAATGAAAGTCACTGTCCAGCACCTTATCAAAAGTATCATAGGTAACACAGGAGCTAATTTTTCTGCTTTACTTAGCCCTGGCAATGTATCAGCTGGAGTGTGCACTCCACCTTTGGCACTGAGCTTTAAGGCAGTTCTAGGCAATGTAGAGAAGGCTAAGAAGAGCACAATAAAAAGTGAAGAAGTTTAGAAAATGTGATCTATAAGCAGGTCGTTAAATGATTTCTTTATACAAAAGAAAAAAACTGAAAAGGAGATATTATAAGAGTTGCCAAACATTTCAAAAGTTTATGAGTTCCTCTCCATGTTTATAGATGAAAGGTTAAGATGCAAAATCATTATGGAAATATTTAGTTGCAAAAAAACCCTAAACCCCAACCCAAAAAAGAGAAGAGTTTATATTGAAAAGTAAAATACCAAAAAAATTAACCTATGAGTGTTTCAGGATCTCTAACTGACACTTTTTTTTTTTAATGTAGAAAATGGATGAATACCTGTCTCGGATGATCTAGTTATATTTAATCCTTACCTAAAGGAGCCTACAGATTACACAAACTCTTCGCTCTTCATAGTTGCATGAAAAACATCTAAGTCCAGTAACCAAAGCAGGAAGACTCACCTAGTAGAAATTCCCATCTGCATGGGCATCAGCTAGAGGCCTTCATCTTTCTTCTGTGTGCACATGAACAGGGTCGCTATTTTCTGCCTGTTAGAAGAAACTGCTTTCTTCAAGGGCACATAGTAGGACATGAATTCTTCTCTGAAGCACAGTTGCCATTTCTTACAAATCAGTTGTCACAAATGACAAATTAGCTTAAATTTGTTGCTACTCTGAACCTAACAGTAATTCTCTGTGCGGGTTTGCAATGAGCTTCTCTGCTGTCAGGGAAGTGGTAAGTATGTGACTTGTACTTATTCATCCAGGTTTGTCATCCTTTTTTCTGTTGGGTACTGTCTGATGGGTGGATCAAGCTATGTGTCAGATTACTCTTGGGCACATTTTGCTTAGATAGCCATTTCACTTTGGCCTGTTTTATCAGTTTGACGGTGGCACAAATTATGTGTGAGGAGACTTGTGCCTCTCTGTGCAGCAAGTGAAACAACCCAGAGAAATGCGGTGCTGCTTGGTGGCCACATCTCCTATTAGATGGCCCCTGAGGAGCACAGCAGGAGAGTACCTGCATGTGTCTATTCTCCAAGCTATTAAGGAAAACCCCTATTTGCCTCAGACACATCCATGTCCACGTCCCTGACACTGGTTGTGGCGATCCTGGAAGCACAACCATTTCCGCAGACCAAGACAGCACCTACTGCCATTTGTCTTTCTCCTGAGATGTAACACCATAGCATCATTTTTGTTGGAAGGGACCTTGACCTTTAAGATCATCAAGTCCAGCTGTCAACCTTGCACTGCCAAGTTACCAATAAACCACGTCCCTCAGCACTACATCTACACCTCTTTTAAATACGTTCAGTGACAGTGATTCAACCACTTCCCTGGGCAGCCTGTTCCAATATTAGACAACCCTTTCAGAGAAGAATTTTTTCCTAATACCCAATCTGAACCTCCCGTGCCACAACTTGAAGACGTTTCTTTTTGTCCTATTGTTTGTTACCTGGGAGAAGAGACCTACCCTCACCTCACCGCAACCTTCTTTCAGTTAGTTGTAAAGAGCGATAAGGTCTCCCTTCAGCCTCCTTTTCTCCAGGTTAAACAACCCCAGTTCCCTCAGCTGCTCCTCATAAGACTTGTGCTCAAGACCCTCATCAGCTTTGTTGCTCTTCTCTGAACATGCTCCATCTTTCTTGCAGTGAGGGGCCCAACACTGAACACAGTATTCAAGGTGCAACCACACCAGTGCTGAGCACAGGGGGGCAATCACTTCCCTAGTCCTGCTGGCCACACTCTCTCTGATGCAAGCCAGGATGCTATTGGCCTTCTTGGCCACTTGGGCACACTGCTGGCTCATATCCAGCCAGTTGTCAACTAACACCCCCATGTCCTTTTCTGCCAGGAAGCTCTCCAGCCACTCATCCCCAAGCCTGTAGCACTGCTTGGGGTTGTTGTGACCCAAGAGCAGGACCCGGCACTTGGCCTTGTTGAACCTCATACCATTGGCCTTGGCCTATTGATCCAGCCTGTCCAGAACCTTCTGTAAAGCCTTTCTACCCTCAAGCAAATCAACACTCCCGTCCAACTTGTTGTCTCTTGCAAACTTACAGAGGGTGCACTCAGTCCCCTCGTCCAGATCATTGATAAAGACATTAAAGAGAACTGGCCCCAGTACTGTGCCCTGGGGAACACTACTTGTGACCAGCCACTGACTGGATTTAATTCTATTCACCGCTAGTCTTTGGGCACAGTTTTTTTAACCAGCAAAGTGTACACCTTTCCAAGCCATAAGCAGCCAGTTTCTCCAGGAGAATGCTGTGGGAAATAGTGTCAAAGGCTTTACTGAAGTCCAAGGTAAACAACATCCACATCCTTGTCTTGGTGTCCTGTGTTGCATGCACACCATGTGCTGCAGCACCACCCCATCATCCTGCTGAAGAGACGCCACCCTGACCCTCCACAGAGAGCATCAGATAGAGCCAAAGAAACCTAGGATGGGATGAGGCACGCTTGCAGCCTGAGGGCTGTCACTCTTTCCAATGCCCCTGAAGAAACAGCCTTCCCTTCTGCCTACCAGCACACACAGTGAATACCTGTTGACCTCATCTTACCTAAAAGCCAATGCGGAGAAAGACACTATACATGGATCTATCCCCAAGTCTCCCAGTTCAGGACATTGCTCTGGTAACCACCCTCTCACTGGTACATGATGTTGGGCCCAGACACCGATACATGACACTGATAACATTTCTCTGCAGAGAAATCGTAAAGGTCTGCTGCAGAATCACAGGCACACATTAACAGTGGTGTCACAGGCGAAAACTATCAGTAAATTTAGGAACTAAATTTATGAACTAAGATTACTCCCTCCAAGTCAGAAGACAAAAGACTGTCAAAGTGCTCCAACTTACTTCCAACAAGACCCCAGTGCAAAAGATCTTTCCTTCCCACCACAGAGACCATGGACAAATAAAGTGATCTCATAGGCAGTCCTTGAAAAATAGTACTTTTTAAAGAGTTTTTTTTAAAGGTATGATCCAAAATTATACCAAGTATTACTTTTGTATGCTCTTATTTGATCAAGCTGCAACCCTTCATAGATGTCACTACTAGTGACATCCCAAAGACAAGGCACACCTGCAAGACAGATTCTAAAAGAAAGTGACACAGTTTCAGCCATAAATGGTGATGTGACCACTAAAAATAGCAGTAATTTCCATGATTCATACAGTAGCTTATGCAGAGCCTCCTTCTCTTTCCATTGTGGCAACCCAAAGAACAGGGAGTCTGAGTTCCTGGCTGCAGAGACCAGTCCTGGCTCTCACCGACCCTGGATGTATATCCCATTTGCACTCTTCAGGAGGGAGAAGGATCTGGAAGAGGCCAGCCAGCTTTTTGTAAACACATTAGTTCCTCACACAGCTCTGTTCCCTGTTATGAAAAGCATAGAGTTCCCCCATCTGTTGTTTTCAGTATTCCTGCTCAGCAGGTCTGTCCTGATGGGGTCACCAGACTTTCTGTCCATTTCTCCCAGAAAAGACTGGCTGTTTGGGAATGTGTCCTCATGAAAGGTGGGCAAGTGGTGGCGCACATTGTCTGCAGGAGTTGGAAGGGACTAAGAGACAACCGAAAGCACAAAGAGTGAGTTAAGGATATGCCTTCCTGTGTGGCTTGGAGAGCATCCTAAGCTGCTTTGAATAGTGTTCTTGACATGCACTCAGACACCTGATCTGGCCAGCGTTGTATCCAAGACAGCAGCTCTGTGCCACTCACATGGAGCTGTATGTGCTCTTTCCTCTGCAGCACCTGGGGCTACAATGCAGGGAACAAGTGAGAAGAGGGCAAAGGGAGGCATGGGGGCCAGGGGTGATGGGACCGTACAGACTGGGAGTTGTGCTGAAGACAAATAACAGACCTTCCCTCTTGGCTTTTCCCTGTGTCTGTGGGAAAGGCTGTGGGACAGAAGTAACGGTCACTCAGAAAAGAGGCAGCCAGCCAGGCTGGGAGGCAAGGGGACCAGAGTAGGTGCACAGGACCTACAAAGGTGCAAAACAGGAGCAGATGTCCACATCCATGTGACCCTGGCAGCAAGGCACGCTATGCTGCCCACTTGCATTGCAGGCAAGTAATTGCTAGGTAAATTTGTGTTGCCTGGCAACCCTCAGTCCAAAATTCATCCAGCTCCTCAAAGTAGGGGCACAGGCAAGCAGGATCAGTTCCGGAGTACATCAGGGCTGATTCGGTCCATCAGGGCAAACACAGCTTACACCCAAGGAAGGGGGCAGATGCCCTGGGCTGAGTGAGACAAGCACCATCCCTCCAGCTGATGCAATGCTGCTGATGGGGCAGCACAGCTCCCTACCATCCCATGGGGTGTCTGAAAGGGGGTGATGCTCAGCACAGCATCGTTGCACAGGTGGGCATGTTCCTGAGGTGGGATGTGTGCTGGCAGACACCAACATCACCAGGGACCACTCTTTTGCCTCTGGGACATCCACACTACCTGAAGGGAGGCAAGGGGGTCACGTAAAGACCAGGCAACCTGCTAGTCTAAGCTGCTTGCCCAGGTGTTCCACTGTAAAGACATTGAGTGTGGTCAGTAAGTCTTGCCTTGAGGAAGCTTAGGCAGGGATGCTCTTATAAGACAGCATAGATACAGCCTGTGAGTGCTACTCATACTTTACTCCTTCCACAGCTATGGTCTTTAAGCAATGGAGTAAGATGGAAACTCTTTTTGAGCCCTTACTGCCACTTCAGCATTTGTGCAAGCACAATTCAGAATTTGTCTCTTTACGTGCATCCACACAAGCCTGTAGCAATAAATTATTCATAAATGTAAGAAGTATTAAAAAAAAAAAAGAAAAACTGTTTTCATGTTATCTCTCTTACAGTCTTCCAGAAATGCTCTCAGTTAAAATATTGCACCTTTCCTTCCTGAACTACCGCTTCTTCATCAACTTCCTTTCTCTTCTTTGCCAGACTTAAACACATCTCCCACCTGTTGCAGCCTCAAATCCAAATATTTCTAGTGCCTCATTTACTTTTTCCAACTTCAAGTGAAAGAAGAAGCTATCTTAAGAAAGACATGAACCTTTTCTCTAATGCAGATTTTGACAATTTTTTTCTATTTATTTCTTAGTCTAGCGATAAATAAAAGAACAAAGATTAGGAGCCAAACCTATGAAAAATTACCCAATTCTTTCTGCTCAGACATCACCTTCACAGTTAAGCTGTTGCACAGTATTATTCTCACCTTCCCACACAAAGGGCAAGATTTGACAAAGTTCAGAAGACAATCCAATGAAAACTTGTGGGTTTGTTTATGTGCTGCAAGTGAAGCAATTGGTGAGTATTAGGAGGTCTTAGACTGTTGGCTCATCGGAGCTAGCATTATGTATTCTTGTTCTGTTGAAGAATAAGTTTTAGGGAAGGGCAGCAGGGAACTCTGAGGAACTATTTAAATTAAATTGAAATTGTAATGGGCCAAATTGTGGAGCCTTCTTAGGCTTTGATCATGACAAATATAATCCCATGATCTTCAGTGGTATTTTAGACTAAGCAGTGTAAGATTTGGCCTCAATAACAATAGCAAGGAGAAATAGTAAGACAAGATAAATAATCTTCTTACTTTTGCCTACCCCCAGTACATTCAGTCCCCCTGACAGTGATCAGATTACTCATGTGCCTATCTGCTTACTATTTCAAGAGACTGATATTCCTGCTCATAATACGGAAAAGTTTTAATTCTATTCACTGTATCAAATAATACAGCTCAAGAAATAGGAGCTAAAGTCACCACAGTATAAAAATGAGAACTCTTATTTTAATTAAGGAGCAATCTTTGATAAGCAGGAAAGCCACTAGCCTATGACATTTCAGTTTAAATTGTGTCTCTAAGAGGAAGCCTGAAGCCTTTAACTTGTTATGGGAATTAAAATTCTGTATTTCATTTATATTGCATTGGTAATTTCTGCATATAATATCTATGGTTCAAATTCTGACAGCTCCCTCTTCCCAAAGATTGTATTGGGAATGGGGAAAGCTGAGAAGAAACATCATCTGTGTGATATTCAGTCCTGGGTACAGACTCCCCTGACAAGTTTTGTTCACAACTTTCCCGTTTCCCTTGATTGTCACATTTGGAACTAGGTGAAACATTTCAAGTAAGTTTTTTGATGAGGTGTATTGATTTTGGTCACTTTTTCCAGGGGAAGGTTTCCAAGGTTCAGAGAAATCCTTTCTGCTCTTCTCCAGCTAGGGAAGAAAAGACTGTTTCAACCTGAAAGACACACTGTTATCTCCCATTAAAGTACTTGAAAGTCAGTTTTCTTCCTCAATGCAGATGAAGTGAGAGGAGAGTGTGCATGTGAGAAAGAGTTCACTCATTTTGAGTTGTTTCAAACTAAAATATAACTTGATCAAGATTTGGACTGTTTTTCCTTAATACTACTATGTTAATTGGTGGCCTGGACCAAGATTTTGAAAAAGCCTCTGGTCCACCAACATGAAGATAAATGAGAAGTAATTATATGACAGTTATAATCAAATTACAAGATCTTTTGCCTTCCTTTTGTCATTAAACACAGATCACAGCCCCCAGACCCCTTCATTTTCAGACATCCAGGACCCCTGTGCTCAAGTAAGAAGGGAAGTCTGGCAGCCTTTCTTGAGGATCTTGCTATAGACCAGCTGGTAGCTTCAGTGTCTTCTTCTGAGAAGTCCAAAACAGGAGCTGTTTACTAAACTCTGGTCAAAAAAGTGGAGAAGGTCAACTTGAGATGTTGTGTCACAGGGGTCTACCATTTCCATAAGGGAGTTAAGACATCTCTCTTTTTCGCCATCTGAGAGCTACAGACTCAGTCAAAATCACCCTCCTCTGGACTCTACCGTCCAGCCAAAAAGAAACTGAAGAACTCACATAGCCCCCATTCATTGCTACAGAATATAGAGCATGAAATGGCTCTTTGCCCACAACGGATGAGAGGAGGAAAGCATCTTCCTTTTTCTGACACCCTTTTTGGGGAATGCACAACAGCTACGCCCTTCCTTTGCTCATAAGGAAGCCTCAGTTCTCCCAGACCTATTTAAACACACGAGGTCCTTCTCACTACATCCTCTTAAGATCTGGGACCTTCCCCTTTTGCAAGACTGTAGAAAGTTATTTTGCTGATTCACAGGCTATCTCTGAGGCGGATAAGACTTTTCTAAATAGTTGTGGAGAAGGCATAGGAATATATTTATCTTTATTAATGGAAATACTCTTTGGAAAGAAATGTGCCAATTCTTCTGCCCTCTTTTAGATTTCAGACTGTCATCAAAACTACAAAACCAGAGATGGTCTCCCACAAATACTGGGTGAACACACCCTGAATTTTACAGAGGACTTTGGTGGGAGTGAAATTGATGCTAACAATAAAGTACGTGTTGGGTGAAGCTAGATGGAAAGATGGTTGTTCCTCACTAACAATTGTTTAAAAAGAATCTTAACAAGAAATTAATACTTCAAAGACAGGCTGCAAACATTGTAACCATGTGAAAGTAGTATAGCTATATATCATTCTCTGATTCTGTTAGAGTGGAAACCAGGTCTTGACATTGATTGACATGCACATAAGTCATATTTTTGCAGGAATTTTAGATACTGACTCAAAATTGTCATCTCACCATTTCCATTCACATAGTAATTTCCATTTTCTGGTGTAATTTTTCATTTCATTACCAGTCTATGGCTTTTCCTTTTATACACTGCGTTCATTTCATTTCTTCCTTTCATTTTGTTTCCTTTGATACCCTAACAGCTGGGTTTAAGAAAGTGTCGCTTTTATTTTTTGTCACTAGAGGCAAGGAAATTAGCACCTTGATGGAAGGCGTACTACACGGAGCACATAGGCATTACAGAGCTCTTAAACACATTTCACTTCACTGTGATTAGAAAAATTTTAAAAATGCATCACAATTTTCAGCCACTTTACTTCCTTTTCTCCCTACAGTTCCATTGCAGAACGACAGCCGTAGAAACTACATTAGGAAAAGCAGCTCAAGCCTCACCCTTGGCATTGTTGCCAGAGGACAGCAGCAATAATGAACTTTCTCTTCCACGTATGATTTCAGACCGTGCTACTGCGGGGTAATGCACTAGTTAACCTACTGTATTTTTAGTCAATTCCCTGCGGCTACAGCTGTTACCTCTGAAACATCCCCAGGTTAACTGCAATTAGATCTTACAGGCTGGATCTTGAGCAATGTCAGAGGCTAGAAGGGGCAAGAGAGAAGCCTGGTGTTTGTTTCCACCTTCAGGGAACAGCAATCTGTACAAAGAAGCACCTAGGACCTGTTGGAGTGGGATTAACTTGCTGGGGGACTCATGGAGAAGACAGCCAGGACTAGCCAGGCACCGCCAGCACGCTGCACAGAAAAGGGAAGCGGCTCTTCCTTATAGGCCTCCTGGAGAAATGTAGTTACCCTCTGCTTCCAGGGGACAAACCCACTCCTCACTGTGGGTATTAGCTTTGTAAATTTAATCGCCTTGTTTGTTGCAAGATGGACTTTTAGTGACTTTTTAGAGCTACTCCCCAAATGTGGAAGAGAAATTTGTCTTTGCGGTCAGGATCCTATGATCTCAGAAAATCCATGGTCCATTTTTGTAGCCATGCAGAAAAACTTACCCAGTGATGAAAAAATGCTAACTGGGAAATGATGGGGCACTCACACTACATACTTTTAGGCACCTAAGTAGGTGTTAGTATTCAAATACTTGTCTCTGTGGTTCTTTATGTAGTCAAAGAAAAATGCTCCCACAGAAAACGATCCAGGGCAGAAATCTGCTCCAAGTGCTCTGAACCTTAAATAAACTTTCTCCACAGACCTCTGAAAGAGCTTAAGGAAACTAGCCTTCTAATGCAGGTGCTAAGGATACACCCTGTAAAATTAATCCTTTATTTAATATGCTTACGCCACAGATGAAGAAGACAGAAAATGGCATGTTTGGTAGCTGAAAGAAAAGAAATAGGAGAATATTGGGGAAAATATAGGAAATGTTGTTACTTTAGGAAGGCCATGTATCGAGGGTTAAAAAAATTCAGACCTGGCACTCTGTGTAGCCCCTCATCATTTCTAAAGGGAGCATAAGGTACTGAAAGACTCAGGCTCAGGGATGCTCCATAATTAGGGGTGGGCACTGATTATTTTATCTATCCTTCATTTTGCACTTGGACCTTCATTTTCCAGCTCCAGAACTGTTGTTAGCATCCCTTTTAACAAATGTATGCAATTCTGCTTTGAAGATTTGGGGTTTCTTTTTGATTTTCAAAACATACATAAATAATAATTGAAAAAGGTATGATTGCTCCTACCGTCCTTATTATACCTTTAGTCTATACTGTGATGTACGTGGACAAGTACATCAATGAGTCTTTCTGAAAGAGATTGTCTAAACCAGGCCTTCTGAAACTATAGCCCTGCTCCTGGAAAAGATTTAGTCAACCACCAAATAGCCCCAGAAATGTCGCAAAATTCACATGCTTAAAAGTAAGCACAACTTTAAAACTACTCAGCTTAATTGGGGTTTTCTGCTGTCTTCTACTTCTTCATCCGACTGCAACTTACATCTGGCACTGCTCACTCTTTGCTACTCACCTGCGTGACCTTTTTACTAGGTCTTGAGACAAACAGTCGAACTTTGTGTGGAGAGCTGTATTAACACCAGGAAGGATTTGTCCATGCAGTGGTGAAGAGGGCGTGCTGAGAAACAGTATAAAAAGGCTGTGTGGCAAAGTGTAGCGTTAAGGTGTAAACCTAAAGAAGGAACTTCCTAAGGCTGCCTAAAGACTGCTAGGAGAAGGCATTTAGAAGGTGGCAATTACTTGACACTGTAGGCTGTTAGAACTGAAATATCAGTAAATCATTTCCTCTCCATTTCCTACTCATAGTAGAGTCTGAATTAGTGTTCCCATGTGACTTTCTAATATCTTACTTTCTATGACAGTACAGTAAGAAAAAATATTGCAGCCTTCCATCCTCTCAACCACAGACAGAAAGGACCTCTCATTTTCAGAAGCTTTTGCTATGTTTTCACAACATTGGAGGATTCTGTCAGCAATTTAGAATCATTTGGCATATTACAAGGGCACATACTGTACTTCATTAACAGGGACACTGTGAAGCTATGAAACATTTTAGGGAAAACCACAGGATATTTAAAGTCATTTCTTCCTGAAAATATGCAAAGCCCTTTGGGGAAAATATAAGCAGATGGTGTGCAAAGCATTCATTGTTTTCTTATGTAGCAATAAACAAATACTTTAAATTAAGAATCATAACCAATGTTTAGGAAATCTCATCCCAATTATACACCAAAACAAAACACCTTCAAAATCCAGCATACCTTTAGATCCTCAGTGTTTTCCTTCAGCCTTTTCCATTTCTAAGGCTGTCCTGCTGGGAATCCTACTGGCTTGAGGGTAGAGCTCTTGGGACAGCTGCTCAGGTGCGTAAGGAAGATATTTAAGCAAACAAACAGAGTGGTGACAATTAACAGAGGCAGCAAACCTGTCCGTGTAACTTATAGGGGCAAAGGCAGATGAGGGCAATAGTGCCCCTGCTGCTCCCATGACTAGCCGTAAACCTTTCTAGCTGTTTACAATGTCTGCATTTTATTTGCTGTTTTGTGTGGCCTTCTAAATTATTGTTGCTGCATGCCTCAGTTTACCTGGTTATAAAACAAATCACTTTCTAAGTTATTCGGATCAAAAGCCATAGTGTTTGTAACAACAAACACTTATTAACCTCAACAGCTATAGTATCATCCCAGTAGACTTGAAGAACTACCACAGTTACTATTTACTGCTTCCTATCTAGTGAAAGGAAAGAGCATCTTACCAAATTTGAAGATCATGGCACGACAACTTTGTATTTGCGTATTGCCAGGCTCTGCTATCATGCCCAGTAAGGCAATCAGAGCATGAAAAAGAAGATCCCTTTTCAGAATGAAAAAAAACCAAACCACCAAGTGAAGGTACATTTGAAAACGCTTTGTGTAATGAATCTTACTATCCCTTTAGAAAAGTGTTTTTTTTCACAGCAGTAAAGGTGATATTGACATCTAATAAAAGTGCTAAAACTAAAAAAACTCATGGTGTTAAATTTTCCTCTGAATGACTGTGATGTGAGTTTGATGCAATCCCATTAACTTCAGTAACACTGATTTAGTGAGTCAATCTGTATTTACACCAGTGTGTCTGAGCGCACAGCTCAGTCCACAGCACAACAAAGCACTTACTGGTTCATAATACACTGGTACAGGTGTTGAGTGGGAATACCCCACCCCGTGGAATCAGCACAGGCAGTGAGCTAAGTTCTGGTGAAAGCAAGAAGCAAGAGGAAAGCCTGTCCAGTAGTGACAGCCCTGGATTGGGATTTTGGAGACAGATTTTGCCTCGTGCTTTCTTCAGAAATATCTTCTCTGTCTCTACCTCACTTCTCCGTACAATGCTACTGGTTCCTTTCTCTTATTTTGTTTATATCTGGGGCTAGATTTTGAGACCCAGTCTTGATCAATAGTGATTCACAAGACAGACAAAGTTATGTAGGTCTTGTGGGGTAGTTGGATCCCCTGATAGGAGGGATGCAATCTGTTTGCTGGATGGAAAACTCAGGGACTATCACAGTACCCAGCACAACTGAGACTCGAACTCACCTGAGACACTCAGGGCCACACAAACGTAAGTTGTCAGAGGAGAAGGTTAAAGAAGACAGAAACCAGAATTCTGAGCAGAGGTGAAAGTAAGCAAATCAGATATCAAAATGCAAGTACAGCAGTACTGGAGTCTTCAGCTGCTCAGGTTAGAACCCCGCATTAAGCTGTTACCTTGCTATGAATATTCACGCGAACCAAGTGATGAGGAGTGATGTATGATGTAAGCAACACTAAGGAGTACATTTAATTCTCTGTTGAGGGAAAGAGGGTCATAGTCTTCAGGAGCTTAAAAAAAAAACCAGCAAGACCCTGAAGTCAATCTGTAATGCACTCAACAAATAATTCACAAATCACACATATCTCTAGAGATCATCTTGTCCTACTCCCTGCTCAGAGAAGGATCAAGGTTGCCCAAAGCCATGTCCAGTTGGGTTTTGAATTTCTCCAAGGATAGAGAATCCACAGCCTCTGGGCAACATGCTGCAGTGCTTAATCAACTTCACAGTAAAAAAGTGTTTTCTTCTGTTTAAATGGAATTTCCTGCACTTCACTTTGTGTCTTTTGGCCTAAAATATGCATTAAGTAAATAACTAAGTAAATAATTGAATGAGGCATGACAGTCTTACGGATTTTTGAAAATTAGGTGAGTGGAATGCATCTGAATAGGCTAATGTATGTGGATATTGAAAAGCAGGAGCCCAGTATGAAGGCTAACAGTAATTGGTTTTCTTAATTTTCTCTTTCTTGTACATTTCCAACTCTCTAACTCCCGTATGAGTTGGTGAGCTATTATGTAGAGGCTGCCTATTAGATATAAAGCTTTACAAGCTCATTGTTGATAATGTCAATGTCATGAAGAAAATTCAGGCCAGTTACAATATGTGGTACAAAGCTATCTAAAATTGTAAGTGTGGGCGTTTCAAGCGTGGGTCTTACCTCATTTGAAATTGAAATATGTTTGCAGTGCTTGAATGTGGGAAGATTAATTAGCACCTCTGTTTCAAAATAAGAAGGAGTAGGAACCCATCACAAGCAAAAGGGGAAGTGACACTGTCGACAGCTAGGAAGAGAGAGTTTTTCAGCTGGAAAATAGTGCAGAAAAGAAACACATGCATCCATTTCTCTAATCTGAAGGCGAGAAAAATGGTATTTGATAATGACTGAGTTTTTCAAAACAATTCTATGGCCACATTTTTCTTAATTGCCAAGTAGCAACAAGCTAAGATATTGAGTTCGTTCTCAGGAGTCTACTGATTTAATCATATTTCAAGCTATCTGCTTTCCCAGATTCCAGCTCTTGAAACCTCCAAGCAGGTAAAATGAATGAAGTTGGTAAATAAACAAACAACAAGTCCCCATGCATATTATGGCGCATTTTACTCTGATATATTCCAGTGAAAGACTGGGATGCATTAAGCAGTCCTAGGTGTCACTTGAAAGTAGCTCTCTGTTGTGTTTTAGGAAATAGAAGCTGCCATTTCCCTATTTCATCTTTTTCCTATGATCCTCTACTGGTTGGGAACAGTTCCCTTTGATATCTCATATAGGATCACTCACGGATGCTTCTTTTATTCTTTATAAAAGCAGTCTCAAGACTCTGATAGTTGGTACCCACTTCATTTACTATCAAAGGCTCTTAATATAATTTACTAAAATGACATTGAAAAGCAGCCTTCTCTTAGTGGGATGACTTTGTTAATGGGGTTTGGAGATAGCAAGGTAGGTACCTATGTCATGTCTTACAGTAACAAGATGAAAGAGGCATATTCAAGCCCTTAGAACCCCTGCTATCCCACAGGTGATTCTCTTGCTTGCTTCAGGTAGCTCAGTAACACTGAAGGGTTGTATTTAGATAAATATCTACCCTGGTTAGCCTAGAGCGACAAGACGAGATTCCAAATTTTAATTTATCACAGGAAGCGAGCAGTTTATGTAAAAAACACAATTGGAATTGTCATCCTGCAAGAAGTAAAGAAATTCTTGCCACAAGAATTTTCCACACAGGAACATCTGCATAAGCACACTTCCCCATTCGATTTTTCCTCCTGGCTGGATTCCTACCTTCTCCTTTCTATGAATCTGCAGGAAAAGTGCCCCAAGTGCCCATTTTGCATGTGTAACCGTAACAGTAGGACAGTCTGCATTTGAAAAAGAGCTAGCTTTCCCCTATAACCAAATTCCTTTTTAAAGGAAGTTCAGGTAAACCGTAGGGATATTTCCTACACAAATGAGTTAACTCTGAATTTTGCAGATTTAAGAAAAATCTGGAGTCTTAAATTATTTTTCAGCAAATATTACACATTTCACTTTAATCTGTTGAGAAGAAAAGTTAGTGAAACAGCATATTGTGTATATACTGTGCACAGAGCATCCCTGAATTCACTGTCATGTTTTTTTCAGCTAATATAAGCCCTACAGGGGCAATTTAGCTTAGTCAAAGTCAAGCTGCCTTCTATCAGCCTCTCACATCTTCAACAACCATAATAATTCCTGAAACTGAAGATGTTTTGTGGTGTCTTGATAGTGATGATTTTGAACAAAGCAAATAAAGTCAGTTTGATTCTCCTAAATTCAGACTAATCATCTGCAAAGCACAAAGTAATGAAAACATTATTTTGACTATCAAACTGAGCAGATATGACAGCAGTTGTCAGGGGAAAGCATGTGTCATGCACGTACATAGACTTTCTACAGCATCAAGCTGTAATATTTCGTACCAGCTCTGCTCTCTTTGCAGGAGTGCCTTTCTTCAAGATTGCTACAGGTAGAGGCAGGGGTGGAAGAAACGAAGAACGAAAATGCTTGAATTGCTTAGAAAGAAGAAATATTGGAATGGCAGCTTAGGAAGATAAATGATGAAAAGTGACCCTAAGATGGGTTCCTTTAATGAAAGTTACCAATCTGCCACGATGGGCTGCTCGATAAAAGTTGTATGCATCGAAAGTTATCCATTCGCAGGACAAAATTTAAGTATACCTATACAGCTTTCTCTAAGATTTGGCTGGAAGGCAGCATCTATCTTAAAACAGGTATCTGGGAAAGTCTGTGGAACAGTAAGCGCAAGTTTCCCAGTTCCTCTTGGGCTTGTACCAACATGTTTTGCAATGACCAAGTAAGTACTTAAGTTTCACAGGTGTGGGGGCTAAAAAGGCCTATCAAAAGAAACTATCAAACCTAGTTTCTAGGAACTTAAAAACCCATACGGTTTGAAGTGAGTTTTGAGCTTAGGATGTCAATATTTGTCAGACCAGGGAGAGGTGTGTAACCACTGCACAAGAACATTGCATTTCACCAGACGCAGGCACAGTCTCGCAGGTAGCAGTGTACTGGTGCTGAGTAATGTTCTTAATCAAGATGAACTGGACAGACAAAAAAGCTAGGACAGAGAGAGAAGAAAGAGATGATACTTCTGGTATCCAAGATGTTAAATTAGGTCATACCGTTTTTCATCCAATCCTTTTTATTTTACAGAAAAGTAAAGAAATTGTTAAGAAGAGAAAACTGGCAGGATTCTGAGGAGCAGAAGGAATGTCAAGCTACGCACAAAGGCAGAAGACTAATTAACCTCATTTTTGGAAGATTATGAGCATTAGCTGTGATTGTGTGATTGATTTCTTATTTGGGTGGGCTCTTAAAATATTATAAGGCCTTTTTGTTTCTGGGTTAGTATTTTTTTGTGAGGGAGAATGGCAACTGTGTGTATGTGACAAAGGGGAAGAGAGATTCTGTAAATACATATGTAATACCCATATACATATATATAACATAGTAGCCGTAGCAGAGAAAAATACTCCTCACAACATATATTTTTAAACTGTCTAAACATTTCAAGGCATTATCTCCTCTTTTTTTGAAAAAAACAAACAAAAAACAAACAAACAACAACCTCCTAAAAAGCTGATAACTTACTTTGTAGACCATAGCAAACTCATTATCTTCCATTTAAGAAAAAAAATAAAACAAAATAAATTTATAAGAACCTTCTAAAAAGCTCATAGCTTACTTTGTAGACCATAACAAAATTTATAGTGGTATGATGGTTACACAAATGAGTTAACTCTGAATTTTGCAGAGTTAAGAAAACTCGGGAGTCTTAAATTATTTTTCAGCAAATATTACACATTTCACTTTAATCTGTTGAGAACAAAAGTTAGCGAAATGGCATATTGTGTATATACTGTGCACAGAGAATGTAAGTAGAGATGATTTTTTTAAAAATTTGTTACATACCACATAGGATGAATGTAAAGGAAATCGTATAGTTCATCTCAGAAAGGAAATCATATAGTTCCTCCAGAAAACATAATTTATCTCCTCTAATGGCTTAGTGTACTGCAGCATTACCCAGACTGGGTCACACAGGAATTGTCCATTCAAATGGAGCCTATTGTACTGCTGAGATTTCTTTTGTCTGTGGGGAAGAGGAAGGAGCATTTGTGCTGCCAAGATTATTTGGCTTTTCTGCTGGGTAGCTTTATCTCCTGACAAGGGGCCTGTAAAATCTGAAATATCAGTGATTGCCACCAGGTACTAGAAAATATTTAGAGCGGAGAAAGATGTGAAGTGTCAAAAGCAAGTAGTGCACTGCGGTCACCAACACAAATAGCAGTCGATACACTTCCTCACCCATATGTTTCTTCTTAGTCAATGTTATACATTCATTGTCTTGTTTTATCTGTCTTAGTGGAGGTAAGTTTACAACTGCATTACAACGGTGAAAAAATAAAAAAAAAAAGCTTCTAATGAGCTTTTTATTGTAAGTTAATGAATTGTTTATGGGCTGCTGGTTGGAGGACAAAAAGGACAAAGCATTTTTTTAAAACTAATGGTAGACATAAAATAGTATTACTCTTCACCCAGTCTTTCCCAAAGAAAGCGCACTAAGTGAGGAGAATGCACATGCTAGCAGAGTTTGCTAATCAAGTAACAAGGACATTGAATTGGGATCTTATAGAGGAAGAGACATCATATTTACTTTTTTCAACAGTCCTAGTTTAAAAGAACGTTACATATTCCAGTCAAAAAGTACAGAAAACCTTGGGGAAAAAGGCAAAAATAGTTTGTAGAACTGAAAAAAAGATTTATTAATTTGGAGGCAATGGACATATTAGATCACAAAGGAGTGACATTCTGGCCCTGTGTAAGCCATGGTGGCTTACCTCAATTTTCAATGGTTCCAGGGCTTTGCCCGGTATATTAATGACAGCCGAATTGTAATAAGAAAATGAAACTACCACTTTGCTTAGTGATAAACTGTAATCCAAACCAGAGTTCCTTTTTTTCCTTCAGATAAAAATGAAGGTTTGCCATATAAAGGAAACACACTTAGTACGATAATTATTGATTTGAAGACACTGACTTTGCAGGCATATCTGTACATTTAAAGAATATTCACTGCAAGATAATCTACAAGCTACTGGCTGCAGACCATCATTGGAGGTAACAAGGGTCCTTGAAAATGCACACTAAAAACCTCATTTTGCAAAGATTTCATCCCGTGGACTAAGGAACCAGGTGCCATGAAACATCAATGCACTTGTACCAGCATCACACATCGCAGGGATCGACTCATATGCAGCCCCATCCATTTGGAGGCAAGACACACTGTGGCTGTTCGTGACTTTAACCCAACAGCTGCTATTTCTGAAAATGCTCCTAGAGGGATGTCTTTTGAAGGCTTGGAAAACAGGACAGAATTAAAATCTGACTGGAGAAACAATCCACTGCCAAATAACACAGTGCCTGGAGCAATTCAAATAAAACTTCTTTCAGATGTCACTAACATTGTTGCAGACTCCAATAAAGATAAAGACTGACCTATTTTTCTTTTGTTTCAAAACTTGTTCCCTTTGACATTTTGTTGCTGTTGTAATTGCTGCCTCTCTCTGGTTCCTTCCCCGCTCTTGCGTTCATTATTGTGGTGTGTTTGTGCTGTGCTTTCACCTCCTCCTTTCTGCTGCCCGGAAGGAGTCTGAAATGGCCAGGAGCATCACAGCACTCCTGTTTTGCTGGAGATGGCAGGGTGCATGGATTAAGACAGATGCAAGCTTTCTTTTACCCAGGGGCAACCACCACCTCCGTCAACGAAAAGAGGCAAAGGGTTTTCACTGAATAATTACCTCCACGCTTGGCCTGAACACCTTGAAACTGGAAGGCTGTTCCCTGGCTCAGCAAGTCATGGACGTGTCGGTCTGAGGCACACTGTACACACAGCTCTGTGTGTGCGTCACCGTGTGTGATGCTCTTACAACTGCACAAAATAATTCAGCAAGACATAGCTGCATTCAGAGAATAGACCGGTGATGGAAAAGCAGCTTGCTGACAGCAGCTCTCTGGATTAATTCGCAACACCTGCATAGCTTTTCCCTTTCCCTTCCCTGCTTGCCCAAGGTGCTACCACTCTCCACTGTTCCTCAGTCTTTTCCCCATTGTACGTGTGCAGTAACATGACATGCTACTACATTTGAGATTTTTTTCAGACACACAGTAATATATATATTTAGAAAAAAATATTTTAAGCCTTGCTTAAAAGTATTGCTTAAATATCTAAAACAACAGGAAAAAGAGGAGAGGGAGGAAATGCAGTTTTGAAGAAAATACATTTTCCTCTTGCGTGTATCTATGGTTGGAAAGCAGTACTTATCAGCTCCACAAATAATGACTTTTTATAATCTAACTGGTGCAAAAAGGTCTTACTTCATGATGTTGAGGAAAGAAGAAGGAAACGGCTTTTCGGAAGGATTCTTTTTGTTATTTTGCCTTACTGCAATGCATACTCTTAAGTGACACTGAACCATATATACTGTTCCTCACTGTCGGTAGGAGATTGTTGGCACAGAGATGTATTTTTGTGACGTTATTGTCTGGCCGGGCACAAGAGGAAAGGGTTGCTTTGTGCATAAAACCTTAGAAGAGAGATCTTTCCATTTTCCTTCCCACTCTTTCCTTGCTGCTGTGGCACAAGAGAAGTTTGATGCTCCTTTCTTGCATAAGATATTGATACTCCTCCATTGTCATTGCACCTGGTCCCAGGCCAGCCTTTTCCTCGCCTAACAGGGATGTTTGGTTTGGTGGGGAGAATTCCCTACTGGGAGTGGGCAGTGGATATGGAGAGTTAGTACTTTCCCTTTGCCAGCTGCCCAGATTCATACACGTGCCTGCATCATCGTACAGGGGAGCCCAGACTTGACAGAAGCCCACTTTGGAGAAGGAAATGCTTGCTCTCCTCTCTTTTCCCCTGACTCTTAGAAGGCAGTTTCCTACAACATGGTGAACCTGAGGATGGGGGAAAAAGGGAGGTCATCATTTCCACCTCTCTCGGAGGATGGGCTCTGCACCCTTGGAACTCCTATGGAAACTCACATTATCTGGGACAGTTCACTATGTGCTGCAGAAGATATCTAGAGACACCACCATCCCCTCATTTGCTCTGCCCAGACCATTATAGTGCAAACAATTCTCAACAGAATAACAGAGAGGAATCAGGCTCACTGTATCTGCATCACCATGGCAATGTCTGCACTAGTAGAAATGAAGAAAAGTTACCATACAATCATTCAAAAAGGATAGAAAAAATGAAAAATCCTTCTCAAATGTCTTTACTACCTTCACTGTCCCATTACTGCCTCTGTGATGATAACTTTTCCTGCCAGAAAGAGGAGCAGAATCTCCATAAACCCCATATGAGTACATTCCTTATATGTGGGAAGCTAAAATATTCAAATACAGCTCTCTCTAGTACGTGATTTCCAACCCAAAACATCCATTCGTACCTCTGAAAACCTCCACCTGAATATATCTCTGACTCACGCATGAGTCAGTATGTAGTTCCATGTTCAGGGATCTGTCAAAATGGGTTTTGCCTTTCATTAAGTATTATCTCATTACCATGGAGAATAATGCAATAGTGAGACTAATTTTATACGCATGGGAAAGTATCAAATATTCACATGCCAAATCCAAACAGAGGTAAAATAATTAAAGAAGTATGTAACAGGGGAAGAGGACAATTAAACTTTGACTAGAACAAGTTCTCCTGTACTCACGGCTCTTCATCTGAGAAGCAAACAAATTCAACATTAAGATTCCTTCCCAACTCTTAAATAATATGCTTGCCCTTCTTTACACAGCAGCTATGGTTTCTAGTTGCAACTGAAAGAAGATGTGTAAAAATTACCAACGAAATATTTCACAGGGCTGGAGGCATCTTCTTATGTTTTCCAGTGACAGCACAAGTAAGAAGCTTTGTCTTAGAGTCCTATCCATGGCAAAAGCTTTGGATTTGACCTTCCAGTGGACTGTAATTTTCTAACACCTGATTTGAGAGTAATACACTTAACAGAAATATGAGGCATTTCACAGGGACAAGAAAAGCCACTAATCATTACTGCGAGGCTGAAAATTGTGTTATCTTCATTTTCACCAATAGCAAAATAGTGTCCCAAGCAAGAATTCCAAGAATAGTGAAGAACTAACGGAACATATTATTTAAAGTGCAAGATTTCACGATCATTAACAAAGCGAATGTTTAAATTTGTAGATAACCCTCTGCCTTGAAAGGAAAACACCTGCTTAAGTGATTTGTTAAGCCATGAATATAGTGGCAAAACAGGACTCTGTTATGAAAAGCTGAAAATATGTATGCATAACATAAAAGGTCCAGCGGAGGAGTAAAAATACAAAGAATCTATTGTGATCCTTGAAAGCACCCTTTACGCTATATGTAATATCTTTTTGTTTTCTGATGTCCTGTGTGGAAGACGGAACATTTGAGTATATTAAGTGGTAATAATTAAGACCAGAGCCAGGTTTCCACAATATTGTACATTTTTGGAAAACAAAAAACCACAACACAACAAAACAAAGAAAAAGAAAACAAAAGAAAACAAAACAAAACCACTTATAACTCACCTTGTTGAGAGCTTTACCAAAAACTTGAAACGCAACAGAAAAAGGGTGAAAAAAAGATCAGTCTTCTGCATGAGTTCAATGAGAAGCACTCCTGAAAAATTCGTATTTGGCTGTAAAAAAAAAAAAAAGACCCCACACCCTGACATTAGAGGATTCAAAGAACCAGACACATTAAGATAATTTTTTAAGATGTAAATGGTATGGACTGAAGACCCTTAATGACTACACAGATTTCTGCAAGGCAAAATGGCCATGATGAATTAAAATGCACCACAGTGAGAAAGAATGTCAATATTTGCTGATGTGGAAGGATATACCTGGCAGTTGTTTGTTCTGCCACCCAGATTACCAAACTGTGTGTTAAGGCGTCTTTTAGAGAATTCGTTACCTCCTTGCATCACATGAAGGAAGGGCTGTAATAGACAAGGGCAGGCTTAGACATCTGCAAGTACATCAGAGGATGGAGTTCAGCTGAGCTTCATAGTTCGCCAGGGCCACTTGTCGCTGTCACTCCTCCGCTTAAACAGAGATTTTTCAACACAGTCCTGGGAGTTCAAACACTGAATTTCCTTTGAAATTCTGGGGCTATACCATTTTGTAAATCTCATTCTGAAAGATTAAGTGGTAATGGGCATTAAACACTTTGCCTATTCTGAGGCTTGGGCAATGCTGAGGACTTCTCTACAATGCTGGCACCATATGCATGAACTTGGAGCATTTAGGAGAGAAAAATCTCCCCAGTTTACCAAATTGCAAATGTTGCTGAAACATGTGCTGATCCCAGAACTGAAATAAAACTTCAAAGGCATGAAACAAGGCCCAAACTTTCTGAATAGTAAGTCGATTCCTCTTACAATTCAGATGGAATTATATTGTACAGAACATCTCCAGCTACTGTATTTAGCCAAAATGTGATGAACCCCAGTGCTTCCATTTCTCCTACGCTCTCCAGGAAGTATTTCATGTTCTAATTGACCACAGTTCCACATTTTGTCTGTTTTTCATCATCCGTTCTTCTTTCACTGAATTTTACCCCATTACTTTATGTTATTGCTCCCTAAACTTCTCCGAACAATTCTTCCACTTATTTTACCATGCAGAAGAAGAATTTTACTGTTCAAACATTAAACACCTTGCTTAAATATTGAACAGTACTGTTTTTCTCTTGGCTGTTAAGCCAGTTCGAAGGCAGCATTTAAATCAGTTTACAAATCTCTGACACTGAGCTCCTGTGCAACTGGTGTCAGAAATCATATCATTTTCCCTGCAGCAGCAAGCTGACTGTGGGATGTTTCTTTATTGTTAGGGATAGGGTAGGCCACACTCAAACAGAAAATGATTTTGCAGTGCTGCAATAACACTTTCAGAAGCTTTGTTCTTTTTTTTTTCCTTTTTTTCCAAATAAAACAGCATTACATACATCTTTCTAACCATAATCAGTCACCCGGTGACTTCACAATCTCATTATGATACAGAGATGAGATTGTGAAGTGTTGGAATATGAATATGAGTGTTCTATTAAATTTTTCATGCTGACTGTGAGAATACCCACTGAGACAACTTCCTCAACATATTTTAAAACCTTTCATAAACATTTAAATACAGATTAAAGACAAGATTTTATTTCTTAACCCTTTCATACCGCAGAAAGTATATTTCATTTGAAACTTAAAATCAGAACAAAGATTGCCAAAGAGCAATATTGAATTTCCCTTGAGCTCTTCATTTTGGTTGAGGTGTTTGTACCCAAAAAGAAGGGATGTCAGTGTGCATGCTTTTTACAACGTGGTAGAAATCTTTTCACTCTTGTTTTGTTCTTAGAAGTTGGTGTCAAAGTCTCAAGACTTCTGCTTCTAATCAGAGGAAAAAAATCCCCTGATTTAATCTCATATGTAAGACCTGCAGAAACTGAATTTTAATTCAAGACAGGGCTTCTGGAAGGCTTTATTCTGCTCTGGTTCCGCCCAGTGGAAACACTTAAATTGGTTTAAAATGCAGTAGATCCCAGGTTAGCTGACCTGATGCTAGCAGAAAAAGAGCTTGTGAATATTTTTGACATACAGCCATGGAGCCCTAATACTACCTAATCGCATTTAAACTCTGGGATTTGTTAACTCAGAAAACTTTGAAACTGACTGGCACTCATACGTAGGTATTTTGATTTAAATATAATATCAAACTAATAAATAATGCATTACTTTAAGGATAAGTATTCTTCAGTCCAATAGTTTGGACAGCAAATTTCAAAACTGCTCGATAAAATTTCTGCAGCAATGCTGGGAATCATACAAATAACTACATAATTATCTCCTATTATTTTGCTAATTACTTGAAAAGTTCTGGAGCATTGGTTTGAGTGGGAAATACTAGCTTTAAGGACTACACTGCCAGCGGCAGGAAATAGGGATACTTGCTTCATTATTTGGATTCCTAAACATTATCATAATACAAATAAAAGTACTAAAAGAAAAACCCCAAAGTTAAGTTCATTTGGTTTTGAGTTCTGCTATTTTATTCAGATGATTCACCAACTCAGCACAAATCTTCTGATTTGAAGACTGGATAAATCAAGAGATGGTAAACATTGTGCTTTCAGTTGGTAATTCCAGTCTGGCCAAGGTCAGTAATGAAAGAAAGCCATAAATAAATGGCAGAGCTCCAGAATGCCAGAATACGTTATATAATTCCAATTAAATTATTACAAATGTCATCGGCTCTGTAGTTTGGCAGGCAGAGGAGAAAAACTAGAGTACTATGAATAATGGATTTTTTTGGGTATTTTAGCTGAACCAAAAAATTGAAACAAAAAAAATTGATTTGTGTCAACACAAAATATTTTGTTGACTCGAGAGAAAATGTTTTGTTCCATTTCAGTCCAAACGAAATGTTTTGTTTGACAAGATAGGAAACATCATTTTTCATTTTCAAGTTACTGTACTAGATCATGTCTCTGAAAGCCCCCACCACTTCAAAACAAAAGTCCAAATGGAGCATACTTTTTTTAAAAAAAAAAAAAGTTTCTTTAAAGCTTGGTCAGCATGCCAGGGTGATTATTTGATGGGCACCCACTGATGTCCCTGCCTATCCTTCCCCTGGACTGCTGTCAGACACCTGGCATGGATGTCTCTGGTGCCTGGGGCTGCCCCTGGTGCCCCCCACCTGCCCTGCTCCCTGGATGGGGCAGTGGGGTGGTCCTGGCAGCAGATCCTGCCCTGCCACTCTGAGGGGAGACCCTGACACTCCTGACACCCACCAGCCCCTGGTCCCTGCACTGACATTTTCCAATTCTTCTCTGTCATACTTCTGTGTTTTGGAAAAACATGTTGTTGATTTCCCCATGAGTATAAGGATTGCTGCTTCCTTTTGAAGCAGCTTTGGTGATTTGTATTTGATAAGACCGTAATAACAAAAAAGCATTCTCAGGCCTAGAAAAGATGGAGCTCAGGGTTATATTCTCAGTGAGTCATTGATTCAAAGCACTCAAATTTTCCACTTCATAAAGTGTAAGTAAATGAGCCTCATCTACATATCCACCCCACCCAATGACTTTCTAGAGCTTCATTCAATAATTGTAGAGTTCACTGAGCTCCTTGACTAAAAGTTGGAAAGAGTGATCAGCAATACCAGTGATGCAGAGGTACGTTTTTACTGCAGACAGAATAGACCCCTAGGAAAAACCGTCTCAAACATACCATATGTGAATTTGATCTTTTGTCTAAGCACGCTGCTAGTATCTTGGTGACTCCCTTTCCCTGTGGATGTCTCTCCTCTTCCCTGCATGCTCTTCTTCTGTATACTGTTTTCAAAGCGGCCACAGTAGAAAATCCTGCTGAGCTCCCTGCTGCTCCCTTGTCTTACACAGTTACCACCAGGGCCCTTGGTCCTGAGCCTGTTACAGTGGCATCCAGTTCACCACAAAGTCACCCTCACATTTTGAGTTTTTCTTTTTATCTAGCCCTTGAACCTACAGCTAATGTTCGTCGGTGGACACTGAAACACCACACAGGCCATTCAGAGACCCCAGCAGTGCATCTCTGCTCCTCACTAGTGGAGAAGATGAAAGGGTTACTCCTAAGCTATTTCACACAGGGTATGATTTTCAAAGACTTACCAGAACAACTGCATTTATCCTGGTGGTGAGGTTGACAGAGAACAGATGTTGGCATAAAAGAGGAAGTCTATGGGACTTTTCCTTGGCTAGGCTGAAAATCTGGACCATGATGTCAGATTAAATTAAAAAAAAAAAAAAGGGGTTCATATTTATGAGTTTCAAAAGCAGATTTCAACACACTCCACAGAGAACCCAAAGAAAGGATGGAAAAAAAGGTGTTGCCTCCAGTAAACCACATCCAAAGCCAACTGAAACCAGGAATAGAATGTCCCTTTCCTTACAGTATTAGGAATTAGGCAAAAAAATTTGTACCTAAAGGCAGTCTTCATTGGATCTTACAAGCTTTATGGACTCCTTTGACAACTAATGTGTAGAAATATCTACAGAAACTTATTATTTTATGACCAAAAAGTGCACAATTCTCTACAGCACTTCCCTTAACAAAGAACCTGTTACCAACTAGAAATTTCTTACTTTTGTAGAAAGCTTATTTTCAAAATAACCCCCAGTGTGTAACTTGTGTCTTATTTAATATTTACATTTTTTGCTGGTCTTTGCTCGAAGAGTTTTTTGAATGCATGATATCCGTTCATCAGAGAAATTTGTTTGGGATATTTTTTGACTACAGTATAATGTTGCTTAGCAATTTCTCGTCAGCAATCTATCTCTTTCTGCACAAGCTCTGCCAACTACTGCACATGTTGTTGGTATGTTTGTGTGCATGTGAACAGCATTGACACAGGGCAGGGAAGGACTGATGATCTTGGTATGCTGCTGTTGGCCCATCCTAGCCACCCTCCAGGGGAAAGAAAACCACAGATGCTCTGGTACAGAGGGTTCTCGACTCAGGTTACATTAAAACAAACTCATCCCTAGCAAAATTCAGTGAAATTTAAAAAATGTTACATTTACTCTGTGAAGATTTTGTTTAATATTATTTTTACTTTTGGTGATAGCAGTGTGTTTCTCACATAGACCTGAGTGCCTGATTAGTATTAGGAAGATTGTTCTCATGCAAATGACAAGGATATTTCACCTCACACATTACTCGATGTTTTCTCCCTGTGCTCTAGAGTCATTCTGAAATGTCACCAGAACCTTAAAAATAAACATTAATTTGGTCAGTCATTTCCTAACCTTCACAGTCATAGGAGAGGCTGGGAGTTAACTGTGTGCTGAAATGAACTAAGTGTCTTAAGGAAATGGACACCACCGCATAAGGCTTGCTGATTTCTAATCACCACTGCAAACCACTGATGTCTTTGCTTTCACTAAGTCCATTAAAAAAAAAACAAAACAACACAAACCCCAAAACAAAACAGCAATAAAAAAGGCATATAAAAGTAATGTGTAGCTCTGGTGCTATTGAAGGAAGTTCTCCAGAAACAGATGGCAAGGGTATTGCCTACCTTTGTAAGGATGCCACTGTACCTAACACCAAATAAAGGCGCATCCTTTCCAGGGTAACATCATTTAGACTATAGTTGTCAGTTTTGCCCAATGATCCACAGTTTAAGAATTTCATTACTACAAAGCCTGCAACTGTCAGAGATGCTTCTTTAGCTTTTGGGGGTGACAAACCCTCTTGAATAAGTCTGTCTTTACTTGACAAAAATGAGGGAGAGAAATTTATGCATGGTAATTCTACATCTGATCCTTCATCCAGACAGAGGCAGCCAGCGTTGAAATATTGGAATAGGATTCTATCTGACTTAATTTATTTAATTGGCATTGCCGAGATTCCATTGCCTCTCTTTAGTTAATAGGTACTTAAGTGTGGTTAACACCTTTCTCTTCTCTTTTCCTGGGTCCATGTAAACACATCTGGAAGAACTTATGAGGAAGGACTGGGAAAGGTTTATTAGCTGAATATTTTAGAGTCAAATAGCAGTCCCAAATCAGCAGACAAAAGACTTTTTATTGAATTCCCTACACTCATATCCTGGTTGCTCTTCTGGTCTTTTCGCCTTTGTCTGTTTGATCTTTAGCAGCAAATGGATAGGATCTCAAACACTTCAACCTCATGCCGTACACCTGTAGGGAACTAGGGTATATTAATTTAACAACAACAAAAAGAGCAATATAATAACATATAAAAATATATGATATATATGCATATCATATAGATGATACAATAACAGATACACACTTTGTTACAGATCATTTAAACTCCCAAATACTACTTTTACAAAACGGTTTTGATATCATTCCTTCCAGAGACAGGACACACCAGACTTAGGAAACATTTTGTAGATACCTGCCACCACCTGAGACCACCAGGTACAGCACCAGGTGTGCTGTCAACCAGCATCGGCTGATGTGGGCTCAGGCTCAGCTCATTGCCACAGCAGCTGCAGCTGGCTCCATGGAAAGGTAGGGCAGACCTGAAGGGCAGAGGGGGAATAACAGTTGACAGCTCTGAAAATCATGAAGTTTCTGCTCCTTTTATTGGTCAATTGTTAGAAAGACACAAGACTTTCCACTATAATAAACTTAACTTGCCTTCACAGAACACGGCTGTAGTCAATACCCTCTGTTTTTTAAATGTTAGCAGACATTGGCATTGGAAAATGAGTGAACAATTGGTGAATAATACTGACAGAAAACAAAAGGAAATTTCCAAATTTTAATTTTTAGAAAATGCCAGAGGTCCGTAAGTACAGAAGTTCAGCTTTTGTTTCTCTAATTCACCTATTAACAGAACTTTCATATTTGAAAGTAAAGACAGACTCCTCTTTATTAAATTATTTAAAAGCAATAATGCACAGAATTTATGTCACAATTTTCAAATTTGCTGACTTTACAGTACCTAATTAACTCTGGACACTCATCTTTGGTAAATAAATATGCATTTTTATTGTGCTGTTCATTGCAGAGTCCAACAGAATGACTGGAGCCCTCAAAGACAAGTAGGGACTGACTACTCCTCATCGTATAGGGCATATAGCTATGTAAGTGTTGAAGGCTTCTAAATCTGCATACACCTTCCAGTTCTTATACTAAATTCAGTTTCAGTTATGTTATAATATACTAACTTTGTAAGATGAATGATTTACTACAGTGTACATCAAAACAGGCAGAGGTCTTCCTCAGTTAATTAGATGGTCATTGTAGGTCCCTTCCAACTGAAAATACTTCTTCCCTTCCCTTCCCTTCCCTTCCCTTCCCTTCCCTTCCCTTCCCTTCCCTTCCCTTCCCTTCCCTTCCCTTCCCTTCCCTTCCCTTCCCTTCCCTTCCCTTCCCTTCCCTTAAGCAGAAATGGTGTAAAAATCTGGTTGTCACTGAGTCTTCCACAGGATATGACACGCAGCATGTCAGCATGTTTCCTAGGGAGAGCCCCTCTTTTCTCAGGTCCTCATACACATCTAGTTGCTTCATTTCTTCTGTCTTGGCCAAAAGTAGATGGAAATTATAATCACATAGCCTATCAGTCACATATTATCATGGAATTATTGACTCTTCTAACAGGCAACACAGATTTTGTCAGTCCAACTTGACTCTGTTGATTGTGCTTGTAGTTTACTCCTCCATTTTCTTTGGCAAATAGACAATCTGCAGTGTGAGGTGGGGGGGCTACTAGAAAATAAAAACAGGGGCAGACACAAAAATTAGTTATTTCACATAACCACTGAAAAAGCTCAGATGAAGACAATCAAGGTGATTACTGGACCATGGGTAACTGGTTTCCCCTAGAGCTTTGTTTGACCTCCGATAAGATTTGAGATTGGATGCAAAATTCTAAATTTTTTTGTTGATAAATAGGGCAACTGCCTCTTCATCAGAACTACTGTCCTATGTATCATCTATTTGATTCTTGTTTTCAACCAGTTGCTCGCTTTCTTTTATTTTTTCTTGCAATCTCTGAAGTATGCATATGACTTAGCATTCCACCAAAGCCCCCCGTAGCTTCTGTCACTTAGACTGTCTGCTGCTGGGTAGGGTGCATGCTCTTGCCACACGGACCATGCCCTTTTATTATCCCTTACTGTAACAGGATGGATAAAAGCAGCAGTCTCCATCCAATGTCATTTTTGTTTATGGTTTCTGACAGATGCAACCGGCAGTGAAATGTTGCGGTGTTAGCCATGCCCGGGTCGGGGGCACCTGTGTTACAGTGCGATATGCTCACATTCAGAAGTGAGACCACAACCTAGAGTTTTCACCTTTCTCACATTTGAAAGGAGCCTAAAGCAAATCTCAAAGACGGAGACATTAAAGGCTGTATCTGCTGCAAGAGGGCAAACCTAGGCATAAAGCCAGATGGTATTTCAAAGAAATGAAGTGAGTTTGGCTAAACTCTTCTCCTTTCAGATCAGAGGACAGGCCTAAAAAGACTTCCTTGACTAGTGTTATGTTGTACTTTGCACTTGGATGCTTTAGTGATGCCTATCTTGGCTTGTCTCAGTTTTTATTATTACATTTCTTCTGAAGGGGCCAAGAGACTAGTGAGATTTTTTTTTTTAATGCATATGTTGGCTTTTGCAATAGAACAGCAGGGGGGGTGTGGAAGTCTGACTCCACTGAGAGTGATGGCAGTCTTCCAGCTGGTTTCTGCACAGCCAGGTTTGAAGAGTGGTACCTGGCCTCACAGGTGGGTCCCTGGGCGAAATCATACGCAGACAAGAGGGAAACAACTTGACACAGTAAGTGCCAGGGGAGTACTGTGAGGCCATTTTTTTCTCCTACCCATCTACTGCGAAGCTTTCTCTCTAATAAATGTTTGAAATCAACACTGAAAGCCTAATACTTGGAACTTGCTGCGCATCACCAGGTACAGTCTCCCAAGTAACTTGAAGATATTCCGAAGGAGCTATCAAGGATTTGCCCAAGTTTTCTGTTACTGTTGTTTCTGATTCCTGTAAAAATACACTTGATATGGCTTGAAAATTACTCTGCACAGATTACTTTGCAAAATGACAGCTGTAAAGATGCAGTATCTGTGATGCAAGTGTGCAGCAAAAAACAATTTTACTGACTCCGGTTCCAGACCTGTGCACTTGGATGATAGAAGCAGTCAGCACATCTAGAAAATGTTTTCTTTTTTGCCCTTCAACTTAGGTTTTTGTTTCTGGGCACGCCTAAAGCTAGGATTACTATGTGGTGACACCACTTTTTGTATATAATTTTCCCACTGAAACAAAATCAGCCCCTGGAAAAGTAAGTACAATTCAGTTGTTTTGTGGTTGTAGTTGTGCACATGCACAACAACAGTTAGGCCTTTTGCCTTCTTCAACATACGTGAATTCTTTCCAGTTCCAGTGGTACTGGGACACTGACATTTAAGAAGCAGAAGAGCAAATACATTTATTCATTACCAATAAGACATTTGATTTTATGTCTTTTGCAATCAAAGGGGGACTAATTAACTTGCTGTAAAGCTATTTGGCATTTGGCAGCAAGGCAGAAAAGCTAATGAAATGCTAGCGCACATGTCTCCCACACCAGCCAACAAGGTATGCTACGAAAAGAAAATATAAGCTTTGGTATCAAACAAGATACTTTAGGTATTAATTTGAAGTCAAAATGGAAAGGAATGAGAACAATTTACATGAAAGCACTTTAAATTTAAACCCGACAAATAGAAGGCTATGAAAAATATCTATTCTCCCCAAGCAAAGAACTAGGTTCCAAAATAGCCACATTGTCTTCTTCAAAAGGTTTAATGGTGGAGCATCCTCCGATAAAGACAGTAAATAAAGTATATGGAGATTCTTCACTAGCTAATAGGTTGAAAGTTCAGTTCTTAAAGTGACTCAAATGAAATTAAGGACTGGTAAATGAAGTAAAACAAAAAGCTAAAGAATCTGAAGACAAACTCACCGGGTTTAAGTACGTTTTAAAACAAATCAGATTTCCAGAAAGTCCAGCACAGATCAAGAAAAAAGCAATCAGTGGGGAAGTGCAAAGACCAAATTGCGTAACTGAGAGTTGATTTGCTCCGCTTTTCCCAGACTGAACTCCGACATGAGTGTGCTGAGAATGGAGAGTGACATTTGTCCTGGAAATAAAATAAAGGGACCCAGTAAAGATCTCTGAACATGTTGTCCGATTACTAGGGCTGTGAGGCATAAATCCTCAACAGGACTTGCTAAACCTTTTACTGCCAACAGAAACAAATAACACTTGGAGCTGTGAAGAGGAAGAAGGACTCACCCAGCACAGCACCCCACCTGTGTGGCTGGACTTCTGTGAAAACAGGAGTTTGAGAGATGGTTAAAGACACAAATATCTAGTCTTTGTCCCTGAGAAAGCAAACACAAATGCCTGTGTCTGTGACTACTTGGTAACCTTGTAATGAGCATTAAGGAACAGGACAGAACAATTAAAATAAGAAGACATTATTGGTTTGGCAGAAGTAGGTTTATACTGGCTAGAACAGAAGAAAAAATATCAGGAAAATTTAAAATCATTCAATTTTATGTTAAAAGTCACAAAAGGAATTAATCAGAATGGAGTTATTTAAGCAGTAGTTTTCTTGAAACTTGATTTCTGATGGCAATTGCCTATGTGGACTCTATGACATCTAATAAAGAACAATTTCCTAACCTTTTTGCTCTAAGGGAGTGCTCTTTCTCTTCTGTCTACTTATCTGTTTCTGAGAAATGTGCCTGAACCTGTTGTCTTTGATAACCTCTCGGTTAAAGTCACCCAGTGGGGACAAATAGACATATATACACACACGGAAGACATGAGGTCCAACCAGCCCTTTCCACAAATATCTAAAAATCACAGGCACCTAGGGCTGCAAATGAAGGTGAAAATAATGAAAGTGTATTCATCCTACAAGGAAGAGGAACAGCTTGCTGAAGGAATCAGTGAAAAGGAAGAAAGTAATCTGATACAGTTGTTTAATTTTTGTCCACAAACAAGATTTTGAGGGTAACAATCCCACCCCATCCCCTTGCTGTGGGGAGTTTCCTGGCCTGGCGGACAGCAGACCCACACTGCTGTGGGTAGGGGTCTGTAGGACTGCTGGTGGTCCTAATTCTAAGTTTTGAGCCTCATCCACCGTGAGGGTATCTCATTTGCTCCTTTTGCCCAACAACTGGCCATCCATTCTAGGAGTGTATTCCCCAGGCTTAGCTGAAAACTTTGTTTGAAGCTCAGTTATCTCCAAGGAAGTAAAGCTTTTTGCAGTTGTCTGAGGGTGAGCAAGCAGTATTTGATTTTTGTCACGGAAGCAACCACTTTCACTTTATTGTCTTCTCACTGGTCACCTGAATCATCACTGTGAAGATGATTGGAAGGACTGAGATCAAACCAGATACCTCCTCATCATTCTTCATTCTCAGTGTATGTAGCAGACATCTCTCTAATAGGTTCTATTTGATTAGACCGTCGTCGGTGATCCCTGTGTATGTGGGCACTGGCTGCGATCTAATGCTGCAGTTTTCATTCTATTAACCTCTTCTGATTTTCTAGCTATGTATGTCACATTTATACAACATATTATAAGTTATTACTGTTTCTTCTATGGTTCTAGCATCTTAACCTTGCATAATCTTACTCTTCTACCTTCTCTACTGCATCTGCAAGCAACTTCATAGCAGCCAGCACAAGCCTGGTTTCCCCTTTTCCTACTTCAACTGTTAGAACTTTGAATTTCTTCAACTCCTCTGTGATACCACTTTATTCTACCCAAGAAAATTCCCATTCAGGATTTTTCCATCCCTCCTCTTTAAATATATGGACTAGCTATTTCCACTGTTTGCAAATATTTATCCTCTCTTTTAAGCAATAATAACCTCTATTAGGAACTTTTTTTTTTTTAAGCTATAATGCTTAATCAGAAATCCTGTTATTGCCAAATTGTTGGTACAATAACTGGTAACATTAAACCTCAGGAACAGCCTGTCCAAGACACCAAATCATGTTAGAGTCCACCACCCTCTGACCAGATTCTTTTTGATATTACACATGTGGAGGATTTAATCTTCAATATCAGACTTACTTATCTGAAGTTATGTTACACAGGATTTTGATTTAGCTGGCCGATAAAGCAATGAACGTAAATCACAGCACACATATCTGGCCATAGCAATATTTAAAAACAGAGTTAAGGCATATCCAAATATATAAAGGGAAAAGTTCCAACTCATGCAATGCCTGCATTGAGCCTTGACCTCAGCTGATGTCCCAGATTCATGAAAAAGGCAACAGTATCCTTTTAATGGATAGTCTCTGTCTCCATGGCATGTCTTTGCCTTTCCCCTTCTTCCCTTGCCTGGGAAGATGGCAGGAGCAGCAGGGCCACCATCAGCCTCTCAGACCCCAGCCACGTGAGGACCATCGCTCACCAGTCCCTGGTCCCGGTGCGCATGACAGCTGCACAACATTCACTCAAGGGTCAGTCTGGGAAACCTGGTGGCCCCTCCAAAAAACCAAGAAGTGGAAGGTGGAGCTTGTGCACCTATCCTCAGACTTCTTTCCATTTTCCTGACCAAGCTGCTGGAGACTTGGCAAGGAAAGGGAAAGGGAAAGGGAAAGGGAAAAGGAGAGCTCCCTATGATGGACGTGAAGACGTGGGTACTGCCTTGATGGGATGGCTGTGTGCGTGCTGCCATGATTCCTGTCTATGGCTAGACATTTTCCCACATTTCTGCTCCTGCCTGGCCCCCATGGACCCTTAGTTCTGTTTTGTGTTTTCCATAAGGCAGCCTGAATCATTGGCTGCTGTTTTGAAAGCTGTGTGTTCTGCAAGGAGGCCAACACTCCAGCCTTTGAGATGGGGTCACAGAGAGAGTATCTGGCTAAAGGCTGCGTGCAGCATACAAAGACAAGAACCGGAAAGGCTCAGATACACAAACCCTAACTGACAGTGGGTAGTGAATACTGTAAGAAGACCAGAAGGCACTGATTAATCCTCTGTTGTGGGAATCACTCGTGGGTGACTTTGAAGGGGTTCAACCAACACTTGTTAATTGGTAGGAAGAGGGAAACAAGACCATTATAGGTTATTGCTATGGGTCTCATAAGAAAGAACAAATTTATGGGATATTTTGGGAGATTCTGGGACTGTATAAAGCTTACTGTTCCATGTCTTAAGGGGAGTGTAAGAATGTAAAAACCATTATGGGATTTTTGGAGGAAAGTTTAAAGTTAAAGGAAGCAAAGGATCAGGGTGGAACAGGGAGGAGCAACAGTGGGAAAACAGAAAAGAGAGATAAAAGGGGTCAATCTGTCAAGACCTGCACTTTATCACCGCAGCTCTTACTATCTTACTAACTTTTCTTTTGAAATGTTTTGTGTGTGCAGTCCCTATACTCTGTATGTGTGTGAGCATTGGCAGGTGTGATCTACCATTAAGCTTGGAATTGGACTAGTTGGCTAGTAGGTCTGTGAGATGGTTATGGGGTAGAATGTGGGTTTAGGGGCAAGCAACCAGAAAGACCAGGAACCCAGGACCCAGGCAGTGGAGCTCCACGGGTCTGAGAGACGGCTACTGGAGACACCCATGTGAAGTGTGTGTGTGTGCATGTGGGTACATACTCTGTATCCATGAGATCCAGCTAGTGAATTTTGGGCCTTATTAGCTGGTGAGTAAGAGCAAGGTTAGGCCATTTGTATTGCTCATGTTTACATGAGTCCTCTTTGTGTTTATGTGGGTGCCTGCAAAAGCACTGCTCTCCTGTCTATGCTGATTGGTGGCCATCTATGTCTGTAGAGTGCATCTCTACTGGGAATTTGCACCAAGCTTCACCACGCTGGATTTGAGAATGGGGAAAAACAATAGCATCTTATCCAGATGACTGGGAAGAGAGCAACTGCTATGTCGATGTGTCACTGGAGTTTACAAAGGGCTAGATCCAGAACTGCCCTTGAACTGTCCTAAATAGATAGCCCTTCAGACTTTCTGATGTTTTGGAAAACCTTTTCAAGGGCCACCCTGGTATGTTACCAAGCACCGCATAGTCATCTGAGAAATATTTCATCATCAGTCATCTAAGTGTTTGAGATCTAGCACCTTGCTATGCATGATGGATTTGGATATTTTCCTCTTTCACAACACATATATGAAGATCATCCCACTGCATAAAGTGTTTCTAAATCCTTTTCTTCTGGCAGTAGTCTTTCAATGGTGGAAGATGAAAAGTCTTAGGCCTGACAAACATAAACAGCCATGTAAGTACCAGCCAGAGTAATAGCTTGAAAGGGAACTATACACTGATCCATGTTCTTATTTTCATCATCATCTTTCTCATGAAATATGCAACAAGTCGTCACAAGCTCAGTCCACTGTAACCAAAAGGCCTCCCTTAACATTTTCACATGTTGTTGGCAGGAATAGTCGTTATTTTTGCCTTGCAAAGATCTTCCTTTGGTTCGCTCTCTGCTGTGACAAGAGCTGCTTTTTCTTCTCTAGCAGCACGTTGTCCATCTCATAATGGAAGATAGCCTACATAATTTTGATTTTCAGTAGTGTTAAGAACATGGGGAAAATAATCCCTTGCAAGCCTCATATCCCTATGCTTGGAGAAGGCTGCTTAGTTTCATAGGTAAAAAAATTAGAAAGTCTATGAAATATATAATCAGTGTGGGGACTTCTATACACATGATCGACACCTTGAGTGAGTAATTACATGTCCATTTTTTCTTTCAGAAGCTGACTAACAAAACAGTAGCCCTCACAGTCTCTCACTTTATGGTCTGTAAATAGCCTAGAAACTTTGTGTCCTTAAATAGCTGAATACAGTACATGAGACAATAGTCTCCTCCAAACTCTGTCTTCGACTTTTCTTTCTACACTTTCCGCTAGTTCCTGGTGCTAACAGCTGAGATAAAAGGTGTCCCAGTTTCCTGCATGCATTCCCTATTATAAAAATATAGCCTTTCCCTTTTCTGTTTTCTGCCTTTCTGTTTCAGTTTTCTGCTTTTTTATCTTGGGCATGAGACACTAATTCAGTTTTATGTTCAAGATATCTCCACAATGTTAACTGCATTTCCAGCCATTTGTGAAGCTTTTCCACATAGGCTGTTCACCTCTCACACAAAATTACAAGTGGACAATACATTACCTTTTTAATAGCAAGAGCTGTTTTATTTGTATAAATGTTTCCCAGGCCTACAATGCATTTAGGGTATCTTAAACTCGCACACATGCTAGCTGCACAGAACTGCAACTCAAGAACTGAACCAACTCAAAACTTACCAACACATTGATTGCTTTTATGAACTCCATCCTTACTGCCACTCCTCTGTATTGGAAAATAATAATTATGGTCTTTGAGCACTGAGGACCTGCCTGTGCTGCTTTTGCAGTATCTGTGGTCACTGAGAGCATACACAATGAAGGGGCATCCCAAAAATGCTGTCTTGTCACTTCCACAATAAATATGGTCTACCAAATCAACATTGCTTTGTGCCCAGCCTGTTTCTTATTTGCCAGACCAAACTTCATTTTTCGGCTGCTCACTGCCCTTCTTGGACATTCCCTTGAGACTTCTCCTAAGGGTCACCATGTACATGTTACTGTGAATTTGACTTTCTGCTCTGACTTACCATTTCTGTATGGACTGGGGACCCTTTAGTTTGTTTTGACTTCACTCAACTTTTTGTTCTTGTCCCTCTTATCCTGGCTGATAAGCTGTCCCTTCTTTGTCCCAGCTTTTAATAGCTGCCATTCATCAATTTGCCCCCACCCTCTGCAGCCCATTCCCACCCTGCATATACTAAGATTTTTCAGCACTTGCTCTAGAAAAGAGATGACAAGACCAGCCTCTGTCTCTCCCTCCCTTTTTCTTTCTCTTGATTGATCTTCCACTGTGATTACAACACCAAGTAATCAAGGCTGTAGGCTTTTAAACCATTTACAAACATCTCATTTGCTCTATAGTTTCATCAGCTGTGAAAATTTTGCCATGAAAGTCTGCTCCTGACCTTATCAGACATCTCTTCTAGACACCAAGGTGTGTTTCTCCCTTTCTCAGCAGAGTCCTAGTTTCTATACTTTTAAGGCAATTCTCATACAGTTTTCAGAAACCTCACAGCATCGAGGGCGTTTGCATCAGCAGGTCTGCCTCTGTCTGCCACAGTTTAAGGGAAACTGTGGTTATAGCTCTTTATAAACACCAATAACGCATACCAAGAGCTGTTGTGTGCTTTAAAATACTTCCACATCTCTGATTGTAGCTTACTGGTAAAACACTCTATAATGGAGAAATTTTTTTCATTATTAGGACCAAAGTGGTGAACATTATCCTGCTTTAACTGCTTGTTTGAAGGTTATTTTAGAAAACCTTTTAGCCCCAGTCTGCCTGTAGTTTCTGTGGCCTGCACACCCTGCTAAAACTGCTTCTAATGGCCACAAGTATTGCAGAACTCATTCTGCCTATCAGACACACCACCCAGATGTGTTTGTATAATACATTTGTTACTGTGAAGATGTTTTTACTGCCAACATTTTGTTTGGAAAAGTGTTGTATACCCACAAAATCTCACTGCCATTGAGCATCCCCTTCCTGCACAATCACTGTTTTTCTCTGAAGGTACTTTCTTACCTTTTGTAAGGCATAAGCATCACCTCTGTCCAAGGCTTGTTGCCCCCCCTGCTTTTTGTTCACATCAACTGTTTGTGTTGTAGCTGCTTCAAAAAGTGAATTTACACTATCAAAGACCTCCACCACCCCAGGAACACAGTCAATCTCTTCCAACAGGCAATCCAACATAGACACAGCTATTATCATCCTGCTAGTTCAGGCAATCAGTTTAACTTGTGGCCAAAGAATCTCTATTAATAAGGTATCAGGCAGGTGTGAGAGGGGTTGCCTGCCTGGCATCTTCAGACTTGTTTTTTGCCCTCTTTGAACATTGCTGTCCTTTCTTTGAATGACTCCATCTCAGGAATGAACAAAAACGTCCCATAAAGAGAAATGCTGTATTTTCCTTCTCACCAGCCAAACCCGGCTTTTGAACACGTTAGATGAATGTGTGAAGGCTGTAATGGTGCTGCACGTAACTGTGACCACAGCTCACGGCTGTGGGAAAACCAGACCCAGCAATAGTGGGGGCAAAGGCACTCCCACCCCAGACAAATAGAAATTCAGCAGCTACTGTAACAGCATTTGTCTTTTACTTATTTGTAGTATCATTTTCCTTGCTGTTACTGACCTCCTGCTGTGCACACAGCTCGAGACTAGCATCTGGGCTCTCTTGCAGAGCTTTAATAACACAACCATGGCTACAAGCTGTCTCGGTAAAAGCAAATTAAAACTCAGGGTGAGAGAGGTGGCTGGGTGGGAAGGAGAAATGGCCAGCATCAGCCAGGAGTCGCAGCAGTGCCCGCACCACCAATCCATTGCTGTGGTGAATGCTTTGATCTTTTGGGGCTGTGCCAAGGTGATGGTGGCACTGTGGTGGGTTGTCTCCCGAGTCCTCAACACCTCTCCCCACATTTCCATCCCTATTGGGCTTAATGATCTCCTCAAGGGAGGGACTCAGGACCCTGAGCTGACAGCCAGACCCTAGAAGAGCACAACACCCGACACTCCCAGGATCACCAGGACTGTGAAGGGCATTGCAAGTAGTTTTCTTGATGGAAACTGAAGCAACCAAAAGTAAGGAGGGAGGCAGTGCTGCTTTTCTTAGTGGTGGAGAAACCAGGACAGTGAAGAGGAAGCTTATTCTGCCTAGGAGGAAACAATGCGGAAAGGAGACCAGGAAACTGCAGCTACCACCACCAAGTGCAGATGCTGCTGCTTTGGCCAGGCTCGACAGTCAGAATCGGGGAAACAAACAGGAAACCAGAAGACCCATGAGAATGTCAGAAGAAGAGTGGTTTTTGACTGTCTACCCTTTTCCATGAAGGCTCACAGGTGCAAGTGGCAGGAAACGAAAGACCTCAAAATCACCTTAGGAACCCAGCTTGTAATTTGTGTCTGCCTGTGGAATGCCCAAGAAACTCACACCCTTGCTGAAGAGAGCGTCCCACCTGAGAGCAAGGCTGTGTCCTCCCAGTGCTCAAGCCCAAGGCTGTTCCCATCTGCAGTGGACATGCCAACTCCCCACCCCGACATCTGGCCCCACCTCCGAGGATGAAGCCGCTTTTTCTTCTTCTGTTAGTCCTGGGACAGGGAAGGAAGTTCATCTACGCTTCCAGCTCATGCCAATCTTTCCTTACAGCCTTTTACTCACTGTAATTGTGATACAGAGAGGTGATTGCTCTAAGGACTCAATTTAATCCCTACTGGAGCAATCTCGCTGCTAGTCCCAACAAGAACTGCAGTGGGAACAAAAAGAAAAAGAGTAAAGAAAACCAAGCTCATATGTTGTTGCAACCTCAAGCATGAACAATGAACACCCCACTGGGAATTTCTAAGAAGGAAAAGAAGGAGGTGTTACCGACTGCCTCAGATCTGCAGTTTCCGCATCGGAAGTAGCTGTGCTTTCTCTAATGTGCTGGATGGAAACCATCCACAGGGTACCAAAAGATACTAAGCTGTTCTGAAGCTACTAGGAAATACAACTCATTTATATTCTGGATTTGCAAACACAAATATTGCTGCATGTGCATGCAATGCAAACACAGCAGCAGTGCGCAATTACACATGCAGTGATGCTTGGCTGCTTTTGCCAGCCCAGGAAATACCATCCCGTGCTACAGAAACACCTTTTCTATACATGGAAGAAAGGCTAGGGAAGTAGAAGGAACAAAATAAAACTGGGATATGGGGATGCAGGGAAAAATGAGTGACAGAACATGCTCGGCAACAAAGACACAGGTCTGTTTGCCTTCAGAAGCAAGCAGGTAAATGAAGCAAACAGAGGTCCATAGGGACTAGGCAAGAATTCATTATTTTTTTACTGTAAAGAGAGACATACAGAACACGCATGTGTATTAACTGTGTTTCTTTTAATCTACACAGATACACACAGGGGGAGACAATTTTGAGAGAGGATGCAACTAACAGGAGTTGTATTGTTAAAGAGACAGCCAGGAGAGGACTGTCTCCATGCTCAAAAACATTCCCTTGGCTCGTGCCTCCTCAGGGCTTGCACTCACCCTCCGGGGAGCTCCCAGAGACAACACTCATGAGCTGTGGAGGTGGAGCGTGGCTATTGGAAATGTGTCCTGACTGAAAAAAGCACAACACTCAGTTTGCTTTTCCTCCGGATTTCGTATCAGCTACTCACATTAGCATGTTTATTTAAAGTCTCAGATAAAGCAACGGAAACCTGACTAGTATCATATATCTTCACTTTTTACAGCATATGTCCACTCATGGTGACGGGCTCATTGCTACTACATTGCACAGGCAAAAGGATAACATCTTCCAGAGCCCAGTGTAACAGAGAGGCTAATGATTTTACCAAAGTAATTTGGAGCAATTTACATGATTCATAAATGGTAAAACCACAACCGAATTTTCAGGTCATCTCAGAAACGAGACCCTGCAATAAGACACTTATTTCATCAGATCTGTTCAAGACGTGGCACAGATAGCAATGGATTATTGGTCTGTATTTAAAATGTCACCGTTACAGTGTTTTTTTAAAAAAGTTCTCCCATCTAAGGTTATATAAGCTCAGCATCAGCTACCCTGCTGGTTGAATGGATCAAAAAACCCAGTGTTATTAATACACCCAGTAGTTGCTAGGATAGGAGATAAATTAACCCCAGTGGCATTCAGTCCATGTACTGAGCCATGCAATTTATTAAAGTCCAGAAATTTGTACTTTTGCCTGTTTTTCTTACTGCATTGCCAGACCTAACGGCACTGTGTGAGAGCCTGATTTGGAAAACTACAATTGCATATCTCACTTTTATTAACTTCATTGGAAAGGGAATGACCAAATCCTTCACCTTTGCTCAATAGACTCTCCCTTCAGGTAACGTTTTTTACAGAACTTTAAGTCCTTAAAAAGAAAATTAAAAAACACAGTGTCTTCAAAATAGCATTCAGTGTCTTCAAAATAGCATTTATAGTTCAGAAAGACACTTTCATTGCTATATTTTTGTGGTTACTGGCATACCCAAAAAAAACAAAAATAAAAATTTTGTCTGTATTTGCCATTGTCATTAATGATATGATGCCTTGAGACTGATTAAAAAAAGAATTCTTTGTGAGTTCTTCTCAGTAAATTGTCTATTCTAAATATCACTTCTGAAAACCCCTCACTGAAAAAAAAAGTCTTCCCCTGAGTCTGGCAAACATTATGTGTCAGATAAAATTAAAAAGAAAAAAAAAGCGCATTGATTTTCAGTTCACCTTTTATTAATTTTTCTTCAAACTAGGTGTCATCCCTTACAGTAAAAGGACAATTTATATTTATTGGATTTGAGTTATATTTATGATATGTTCATGTAGGGCTATTCTTGTTTTATACCTGAAAGTCTATTGAAATCTTTGGAGACTGGCACAAAGTAACAATTTATCCTGACAGATGTGACCTTATCAAGATGGTAAGGATAATACTTTTCATTTGAATGTTCTACAGCACAGAAGATCTGTTATTGTAGGTTGCAGAGTCTGTTTATTAACTGAAAGCTTTCCTGATGGGTGAGCATATAGAAGATTTTCGAAGTACAGTCCAAAAAAAGGAATATGTTTTAGCAAAACTACCATTTGAATACTGATTTTGGAAAGTTTAATTGCAAGGCAGCCCACATGAATATGTATCAGGGGTATGCAATTACAGAGTATAATTCCAGCTTCAACAAATATAATCTATCTAACAGTTAAACAGTCTCCTAATTTTGATCTTTTTACATGTGTTATATTTGGAGTACAGCAGTGAGAAGACTCCAGATGGATTCTTTTTTAACATTTCCACCTCAGCAATAGATATCTTCGAACAGATTTGCAAAGCTATAAGTGCAAATTAGTGCCTGAATTCAGTGATTCTCTTTGTTTTTTCCTGCTCCAGCAACAACAAGTTCAGAAGAATGCATGCCTTGAAAGTCTGTTACTAATGAAAATATCTAATCAGAGTGGTACTCATGGAAATGTCTGGTAATCAAAGAACTAATGTTTACTTGTAGTACGCCTTACATTTTGGTCTTGTGACCCCTAATGACTCCTCAGAAGACATGGCCTTGGAAAGAAGAGGGATCCAGGAGAGCTGGTTGGTGCTCAAGAAACAGCTCCTCCAAGCTCAAGTATGATATGTCTCAGTGAGCTGAAAATGAAGCAAATGTGGCAGGAGGCCTGAATGATTCCTGACTAACTCAGACATAAAAACGAAGTGCATAAGAGGTGGCAGCAGGGCCACCAATGAAGACATTGATTATGCAGGAATGGGATTAGGAAAGCCAAGGCTCACCTCGAGTTGAATCTGGCAAGGGATGTCAAAGGCAACAAGGATGGTTTCTACAAGTACATGAACAGAAGAAGGGTGACTAAGGAAAATTTGTCCCCACTGCTGAATGGGGCAAGAATCATGGTGAAACAGGACATAGGAAAGGCCAAGGTGCTCATTGCCTTCTTTACCTCAGTCTTTACTGTTAATACCAGCCTTCATCAACCCCAGGCCCTGACACCACTGAGAAAGTCTGCAGCAAGGAAGACATGCCATAAGTAGCGGAGAACCAGGTCAGGGAGCACTTAAACTGGATATTCATAAGTCCATGGGGCCTTATGGCCTGCACCCACAAGTGCTTGGCTGATGGTATTGTGGGGCTGCTCTTGATTATCCTTGAAAGGTCATAGTTACTGGGAGAGGTTCCTGAAGACTGGGAGAAAGTATCACTTCTATCTTCAAGAGGAGCAAAAAGGAAAGGTGTGGGAATCTACAGGCCAGTCAGCCTCACATCACTCCCTGGAAAGGTGATGGAACAAGTAACGACGGAAACCTTTCCCAGACACAGGAAGGATAAGAAGGTCATTGGTAACAGTCAGCATGGATTTATAAAGATAAAATAATACTTAACAAACCTGATAACCTTCTACAAAGATGTGATTAGCCTGGTATTCGAGACGAGCGCAGTGGATGTTGCTTATCTTTACTAAGGCTTTTGAAACTGTCTCTCGTAACACCCTGACAGACAAACTGATGATAGAGATATGATGATAGATAGGCTAGATATATGGGCAGTGACATGAACTGCTGAACAACTGGGGTCAAAAGGTTGCGACACAAAGTGCCAGTTGGAAGTCAGTCACTAGTGGTGTACCGAAGGGTTTGATACCAGGGCCAATACTGTTTAACATCCTTATTAAAGATCTGGACAACGGGGCAGATTGCATCTTCAGCAAGTTCACAGATTGTACAAAGCTGAAAGGTTCATGGGCCAGAAGAATGTGCTACCATCCACAAAGACCTGGACAGCCTGGAAGAATGGGTTGACAGGAACTTCATGAAGCTCAATAAAGTGAAGTGCAGAGCCCTGTGCCTTCAGAAATAACCCCAGATACCTATACATGCTGCGGAGCAACTTTTATTGCAGAAAATGCCATGTGGACGCTAGTGGACGACAATTTGAACATGAGCCAGCGATGTGCCTTTGAGGCAAAGAAGTCCAACAGCCTTTTGGGTTGCGTTAGGAGAAATGTTGCCAGAATGTCAACGAAGGTGATCCTTCCCCTCTACTCAGCCTCGGTGAGACACATCTGAAATACTGAGTCCAGTCCTGGGCTCCCCAGTACAAGAGAGATGTGGACTTACTGGAGTCCAGTGAAGGAACACCAAGATGATGAAGGGACTGCAGCACCTGTCGTATGAGGAAAGGCTAAGAGTGATGGGACTGTTTAGCATGGAGAAGGCTCAGAGGGATGTTATCCATAAATATCTGATGTGCGGCAGTAAAGATGAAAGAGCCAAAAGATTTTCAGTGGTATTCACTGACAGGATGAGAGGCAATGGAAACAAACTGAAATACAGGAAATTCTGCTCAAAGACAAAACCAACTTTTTTTTACTGTGATAGTGGTCAAGCAGTGGAGAAGGTTGCCAGAGAGGCTGTGGAGTCTCCATCCCTGAAGGTATTGAGAACTCAGTTGGACATGGTCCTAGTCAACCTGGTCTAGGTGACGCTGTTTTGAGCACGTGTTGGACTGCATGGTGTCCACAGGTGCCTGGCAACATCAACAATTCAGTGACTGTGTGACTCTGCAAAGGCTGAAGCTAAGCTTGGAAGAGATGAGAAGTTCTTGAAGAGAAATTTTCCAAAAGTGCAGTACAACACTGCTGTAGGCATTTATGGAGTAGGGACTTCCTGAGTCACAGGGAAAGAGAGAGACATGAACCAAATGCTGTTACTATGAAGTTTACATCTTTCTCCCTTGCAAGCATTTAACTATCATCAGTTGTAAATATTCTAAAATCTAAGGATCTGGAGATGATGGAAGCGCACCATGTTGCTTCTTTTTTACAGCGCTACATGATATTGAGAAGTCTCAGAAATGCTCTAGAAGGCCTCAATCTGTTAAGACAGATCCTCTGGTCTGTTAGGGTTTACCTACTCCTAATAATAACGACATATTTTGCTCCTAGCAAAAAGGAGAAAGGGATACGGGGAAAATAACCTAAACAAACAAAAAAACAAACAACCCTTCACCTTTCTTGAAAAATACCCGCATTAGAGGCAAAGAGGTTTTGAAGTCACAGTTCCTTAGCACTGTGCAAATGTTTTTCTTTAAAGTGCTGGCTTTTGAAAGATACCTTATGGATGATTTTTGTTGCCAAATGTAATTGCTTTTCCTTTCCTCTGTCAAAACTGTTTTTCATGCAATAGGCAAGAAACATAAACTTTATAGCAGATAATTTTTCGAATGCTCTTATTAGTCCAAAACCACGGCTGTTTTTTTTTTTTCTTTTTGATGTTGTCGCTTCTGGTTTTTTTTCTTGAGAATTCACGTCTGGGAATGAGTACAAAGAACCCTTCTTTTTGTTGCCACTGGCATAGGCCTGCAGAGGGAAAGACAAATATAGCACAGACCTGTTAGGACTTTGTAGTTTATCAGTCCTATTTTTATTTGCAAACAGAAATAGAGAGATAAGCAGAGTAGTATGTGCAGTGTAGTATGTTCTCAAATAAGCCTGCTCCACTGTCGCATCTGATGTTTCTGATTGATAGCTGAAAGAAAGGTGCAAGCTGCATCACAGTTGCAGGAGAAAGATACAGTATGCTGTGATATATTCAGTATTAGCTCTGTCCCATCGACTTGATTGCTTGGGCAAGTCTGGCTTGGGAAAGGAGACAGGGAAAAAAAAAAAAAAAAGATGAAGTTAAACCTTAGCAATAAGGTCTGGTCAACCTTTCTGCTTTTTTTTTTTTTCTCTGAGCAAGTCAAAGCACAAAACCAAGCTTGGTAAGCGTTTATGCTTTCTGTTCTCTTTAGGAGCTTCATCTCCTATTGCTTGGTGAGAACTGCCCCAGCACAGCTGAGAAATATTTGGGTTAATTCTCCGCGAAGGTTCCCCCATGCGAAGCCCCATGTGTGTCACCTCCCCACTCTTCACCCACACAGTGTGACCAGTGTCACCTGCAGCCACTGGAACCAGGAGCAAAGTCACAAACTTCCTCAAGGGTACTGCATCAGTCACAAGTAAAGTAAAGCAAAAATAGATGATACAACCACTCTCAGATTCCTCCTTGCAGAACGCTACTGATCTCTCTTCCAAATTGAAGTTAAGTCCCTCTGATTTTTCTGCATGTTTGGCTGACTAGTTCACCTTCCACCGCCTTGTATACCACAAATACCTTGTCGCTCATGAGCAAACGAAACTGCCCGGGTTCAAATAGTCGGCAGTGTTGACATGCTTTAGACTAGCTGTGCCATTTGCTGCTCTAATACTCCAACATCCACAGCTGTGGGAATCAAATCTGCTCAGAGTTAATAAAATGTGTGTTAAAACTACAGCTTTTATTTTATTTGCTGGTCATTATTCCCTTACTTGTGAGCAAAAGAGTGGCATTTTTATAGTTTTATTTGTATGCAAATGCCTGTGACTGAGGAAGAAAGTTATTAATCCATCTTTAGATGTATTAAGCCTAAGCTCCTCAAAGCATAATTATAGCAGCGCTAACAAAGTTATTCTTCCTTTAGGAAGCTAACTACTATTGGATTTTCACATTTAGGTTTTATTCTATAATAAGCATCCTCTTTGCACAAGGTAAATAATCAAATTCTCCTTATGTAGAGTTTTTTGCCTGCTGGGAGAAATAAAGCAATTCCTCCTGTTACACCACTGTACAAGTTGTTGCTAAAGTCTAGCTGAAGATCCCAGGAAAACTAGTTCACCAGGCTGCAGAGCCTAAGTTTTCACACTGTAACAGCAAAAGGACATTAAGCACAGCATCCTCACTTAGATTACCTATTGTTCCCCCAGCTGTGTGTTTACAACTTACATTAACACTGCTTGGAGTTACCCAGGTTACACCACTGAGAAGTCACTAGGTCCTTAATGAACAGGTCTGCTTATCTGGAGCTCACTTTCAGAATATTTGCTTACTCTCCTCTCTCAGTTAGGTGATCCCATCTCTCCTGGTTCGAAGGAGTTGAGAGTTTAACATTTTTTTCAAGGTCAAAGATGATTTCTGTGGCAGGTAGTATGGCGGGAGAGCAACAGCCATTTCCCAGGGGTAACAGAGCTGAACTAAGAAAACCCACTACCAACAAAAGCCTTGCAGGGGAAAAACTGAGGCCTTGCTAGCACTGAGGTTACTCTACAATCCCATGTCTCCCTAGACCATAGGCAGTACATAATTGATGCCTAAACAATATAATGCACACATAAGAGGTACTGAGCAAGAGTAAGCATACATTCATAAATTGCCCAGGCAAATTTTTGACAAATTCACTTCTGGAAAGGAGTAACTTGGGTTTTTTGACTTGTCAACTTGCAGAGGCTGAAGGTGCCTATTACCAAGTGATGCAGAAAGTCTCCTGAACATTCAGAAGTTGGATCCACTTGCTTAAACATAGTAGTTGTCCTTTTACTTGACACTCAATACAATTCCTGTAACACAGACTTTGCTCTCTTCATAAAAATGCCATCATTTATAATAAAAAACCCCAACAAAAAAACCCAAAAACAAACAAAAAAAATGCCAAAAAACCAAAAACCATGAAAAAGTGTCTGTAACATTCAGTAGCACAGAGAAAGGTTTTTTTTAATTACGTCTGGTGAGCTGTATCCACAAAAGAATTTAAAATTCATAATCAAATTGATAGTCTGATACTCAGTGTACTCACTTTTGCTAGTTTCCAACAAAATACTTTCTATTCGATATATGCTTTCTTGTTCTTCTATTAGAAAAAGTATAACACTGCAGTGCCAAAGGATGGTTTTATAGCAGTTGAAGTACTGGAGATCATTAGATGCTAAAAATACATCAATGATGGGAACTATGTATTTAAGATATATGGCTGTTAAATAGTCTCTACTACTGGGCAAGCTAGCATACAAATTCCAGTAAATTATTTCATACTTTGCCCAATAATTATAAGGAGGATGTCGCCATCAATATATACAACTATACTATCTTCGGGGATGTACACAGTAAAGGAGGCAAAAAAAATAAATAAAAATGTTATGATAACATAGGAAAATATAATGTGTGATCTAATGAGATCCCACAAAAATAATGCACAGACTGTCCAGTTTTCAAACTGTACATGTTTTTTTCAGTTAAACAAGGGATTATCACAATAAAGAAAGACAGCTAGATAGCCATGGTGAAAAAAGCATAGTGAAGAGTATAGGAATAGCCTAAAACTATGGCATATTAGCCCACTATCAACTAAACTACTGGAAGCTATTTTTAGTACATTAAGAAATAATTTGGAATGGAAAAATGCAGTAGTGTAATCCTTACCCTTACGTTCTTCTAAAGAAAGCATATAAACTCCCCCCATAATAAACTGACAGATAGGAAACATGCATGGGTTAGTATGTGTGTGACACATGAAGTGTATTTACTACACCGTGTTCTGTTGGTTGAAGGGCTTTATAAAGAGCTCTGCACTCTGTGAATGATAATTATGTGGCTAGGAAATAATATATCTACAAGCACAAAATATCACAGATGAAAAATCGACTCGGTCTCCCACAGCATCCTCATAGGGAAGCTTAGGAAGTGTGGGTTGGATGAATGGACAGTGGGGTGGATAGAAAACTGGTTGAAAGAGAGAGCTCAGAGGGTCGTGATTACGGGCACAGAGTCTAGTTGGTGGTCAGTGATGAGTGTTGTTCCCCAGGGGTCAGTACTGGGTCCAGTCCTCTTCAATATATTCATCAATGACCTGGATGAGGGGATAGAGTGTACCCTCAGCAAGTTTGCTGATGACACAAAGCTGGGAGGGGTGGCTGACACACCAGAAGGCTGTGCCACCATACAGAGAGACCTGGACAGGCTGGAGATCTGGGCAAAGTGTAACCTTATGGAATTCAACAAGGGCAAGTGTGGGGTGCTGCACCTGGGGAGGAATAACCCCATGCACCAGGACAGGTTGGGGGCTGACCTGCTGGAGAGCACCTCTGTGGGATGAGACCTGGGAGTCCTGGTGGACAACAGGATGACCATGAGCCAGCAATGTGCCCTCGTGGCCAAGAAGGCCAATGGCATCCTGGGGAGCATCAAGAAGAGTGTGGCCAGCAGGTGGAGGGAGGTCATCCTCCCCCTCTACTCTGCCTTGGTGAGGCCGCACCTGGAGTACTGTGTCCAGTTCTGGGCTCCCCAGCTCAAGAGGGACAGGGAACTGCTGGAGACGGTGCAGCAAAGGGCTACCAAGATGATGAGGGGACTGGAACATCTCTCTTAGGAAGAAAGGCTGAAGGATTTGGGTCTCTTCAGTCTGGAAAAAAGACAGCTGAGGGGGGACCTTATCAATGCTTATAAATACTTAAAGGGTGGGTGTCAGGAGGATGGGGCCAGGATCTTTTCAGTGGTGCCTGGGGACAGGACAGGAGGTAAAGGGCACAAACTTGAGCATAGGAAGTTCCACCTAAACATGAGGAGGAATTTCTTTCCTTTGAGGGTGGCAGAGCACTGGCACAGGCTGCCCAGAGAGGTGGTGGAGTCTCCATCTCTGGAGACATTCAAAACCTGCCTGGACGCGTTCCTGTGCCACCTGCTCTAGGTGACCCTGCTCTGGCAGGGGGTTAGACTAGATGATCTCCAGAGGTCCCTGCCAACCCTGTGATTCTATGATTCTGTGATTCTACGAAATATACTAGCTCAAGAGTAAAACTATAACAAAACTCTTTCCCTGCTCACTGTTATTCTGCAGGGCAAGTCCTTCTTACCAGACTAATTTCCACCTAATGGTATGATTTTCTGTATTGCAACAGACATTGCCCATCTGGGAAGTTCCTTCTGTCATATCTCAGACACAGCCAGCTGCTCTTTGAACCTCAGCAGCCATCTCTTGTCTTCTCTGTCAATTACAGATGGTGACACTTTTGCCTTCCTTCCTCCAGGTTCTCTCCTCTGAGGAGGTTTAACAGAAGGACAGTCCCTTCTTGCAACACACAATCAATCTGACCTTCTCTTCCTAAAGAAAAAAAGCAGAAACTGAGAATAGACAAGAAAACAGATCCTGTTTGTCACTGGCTGGTATCTGAGTACAGAACTAGCCTTGTGATCACACTTCTCTCAACATTGACTTATCATGTCAGGCATCAAGGAGGACAGCAGAGTGCACCTGGTGATGCCCTTAATGCTATGGGAAGGAGTCAAAGTCTAAAAAGTGAACTGTCTTATGCATTTTTAAGAGATGCAAGAAGGAAAGGGGACAGAAACTGTTTTCATGAAATGAACTTACGTTTGTGTGCAGAAAATATTCCAGCAATGGTATGTGCATTGGATTCATCAAAAATTTGTGGCTGGTTGTTAGCCTCTTACTGAATTCATTGGGTCCAGAATTTTACCGTTGCTTCTTTCCCAAAATAAACAAATATAAATATACCAATTCTTGCTAATGCATAAATGAAATAGGATACTGCACACAAATGTGAATAAAAACTGTCATGGAAGCATTCAGAAAGACAGAATTGCATAACTTAAGTATGTTAAAAGTAGTATGTGATGTAATGCCGAAACAGTGTGAATGATGAAACAGCAAACACAATGTAATACTGAAAGCATGGGAACTAATCTTAATTTTCCAACCAAAAGAGACAGGACAGAAAAAGGATCCAATCCCAAAATTAGGGAAGGAGTTGTTATATAAATAACCTTATTCTGTGATTAAAATTTCAGCTCCTTTTCAGTTCAAACTTCTCCATTTTAGATTATTGGCATGAGATTGACACAAAGAGCAAGTAAATTTACATCATCTACTCCTAAGTTGTAACAAACCAAATCCATTACTAGAAGAACCTTTTAGAGGCAAAGTTCTAAACTGTATGGTAATACTGCCAGACAGCTAACAGAAAAATAAAAAAAAAAAAAAAGAAAAGAAACAAGGCAAACCAAGCAGATAAGGCACATAGACACTGAAGCTATCTGTGAGTTTAGCCAGTCATCAAAACATAGCTATACAGTGACATGTAGTTCTGCTAGTTTTGTTTCTATGAATGCCTAAATACATATACTTGAACTTTTCAGAGCTGTGCTGGTAGATAGAATTTTCTTAATGATAAATGCCACATTTTTTACCAAGGTGCCTGCTTTTTCATACTAGACATTCCACACTTCTCTTTCAACAATCATCTGCATTGAACAACATAAGAGTTTTAAACAACTAAAAAGGAATTCCATGCTCTTACTACAGTTTCTGTCTTGAAAGAAAAAAAAAAAAAAACAAACCACTCCCATCCTTGAATATTTCTCACATTTTAATATTAATCAAACCATTCTGCATCCTCTTTCTTTTAAAAAATGCTGCTATCTTTTAAGAACTCGTAGTCTGACCAATGTATCGAAAATTCTGTTTCCAAGCTTTAACAGGAAGCATGTATTGACCAACCCAACACAGGCCTGTCACATAAAGGTCTGAGGACCAGCTCTTTTGTCATACCTGGGGGCCTACTTAGCACAGAAATTTCCAAAATGCCTTGGACCTCGGATCATTGCTTTCAACCTCAGATTCTTAATTCCTAGTTGTCTGGACATCAGCTCCTTTCTCACCTTGCTGCAGGTTTGCCTTGTGCCTCAGTCCAGAGGCACTTTTAGCTGACAGCCCGAAGGACCTGAGTGCCAACTTCTACAATCCTTAGTTTCTCGGAAGGTTCTTATAGTCCTTTTTGTCACACTGTATCTTATATGCAGGGCATTAGCATAGAACTGGGCATCAGATACACAAAAAAACCAGATGAAGTTCTATTTATGGATATTTCAAACAAAATCTTCTGGGATATAAATTGGGGCGAATCCAGTCAAGGGTGAACTCAAAGAATTTGCATAGCATTCCTCAGAGTGTTTTTAAAGCTCTCTTTGGTAGCTGGAATAAGTCACGCATGGAGAAAAAAGTAGACTCGCGATTTGAATATTTTTAGGAAAGTGAGACAGGTATTGTTAGGAGGAACGAGGGAAGAAGTTTGTGGCTTCCTTTCCTTTCCCTTTAGTTTATATCAGACCTACTTTACTTCCATGGTTGGATGCTTAGCAGAGAAGTGTGGAGCCTGAACAGTTTCCTGGGCTTTTCTCAAGTGTGGTGAGCTTTGATTAGCCCAACCAGCCAACTATCAGAGAGAGCAAAACTCAATTAGTCCTCGTTTTCTCTAAATCCTTTTGCGATGAGATGACTGTACCTGAGACGCTTATACACCTGCTACCTGGTTTGTGATCAATCTGTCACCTTTGTTTTTAGAACAACCCGATTTAGATGGAGTTGTCCAAACCAAGGTCCTGATAGATACTAGGAACCAACAGACATTGTAGCTATCAGGTTAACAGTTATAATTTTGTTGGAGGAACAGAAGGCGATAAGGTGTGAAAAAAATTTAGTTAGCTTGTAAATCACGTTAGTAGGTAGAGATGATCTTCAGCAGGATCTCATTCACGTTCATTTATGTGGCTTTCATTGGTTCCTGTGGCATTTCAGACACAGATTCAAGCTGTACAGGTCACACAGTGAGTGACCCTCCGCTCCTGATGAGCCAAGGAGAGCTTGTGACAAGAGACGCCTCTTGATTCCTGTGCTGAAAGACAAAGGAGTACCAGGGCACTTGATGGTATTCCAGTTATTTTGTGGGTACAAGTTGTTTTCAGTCAACTCATCCTCCCGCTTTGTGTACGTGACTCAACCTGGTGACTGACACTTACTTTTCACACTGTGTAGAAGCAAGGAGAAGACAGAGAAGATGTGGTGCCTTTAGGCTGATGTGCCACATCATAGAAGGATGTGAGGTATAACTACCAGCCTCTTGAAATAAATTCATGGGATTATGGAAAGAACATATATGATGTGACAACATTTCTGTCAAGACAGCGGATAAAAGGGCCGAGGCTTTGCCACATGAGTACACACCAATTGTTGCTGCAGGCTTCAGGAATCACGAGCAAGCTGAAGTTTTATCAGAGTATGTTAGCCACTTGCATTCAACATGTAAAAATTCTGACCAAAGAAAAAGCCAAGTTGTTCCTGAAACTGGGCTAACAACTTGGTATAAATTCTAATCTTTTACCTTTCTGTGAGGGTGACTGAAGTTACAACATTGTAAAGCACAGGTATTGTTTCTTCCGTTAAAGAGTCTCAAAACAAGTTAAAGAAAAAAGTTGAATTTCAACTAGACTTTCCTTGTGTCCTTTTTCAGAAACATGCTTGCACTCAATCTAAGCAGCTTTTTTTGCGTGAAGTAACACTCAAGTTTCCAATTTTGTAAAATTTTTGCAATTTTAAATTTGTGCTGCCTGTGAGCATCTATTATAGATAAAGACTATGGAAATTAACAAAGTAGGCAACAGTAGAATATTTAAAACATGTATCTTTTCTTACAGCTTATGGCTTTGTTGTTCTTTTCCTGGCTTGCAGCACACTGACTAACTACCAAGTAACAAACTCATTGCTTCAAGTTCAGTTTCATTAAAACTAATAACAAAAAACAGAGTTGCCTTTTACTACTAGACAGTAAGACACAACCCCAGCATGCTGCTGAAACATTTATTTATTCCTGACCCAGGGGGCTCTACACAGCAAGGAGACTAATAATTGTTGCATACTATGATCCTTAAGAAGGTGAATATGTGCTTATTTGAGATATTCACTGCCCGTCACGCTGCTTGAAATAGAGTGAAGTGCTCAATAAGTGCAAGCAGAGAGATGATTGCCAAGAAATACTCGATGAAATGTCCCTGAACATGCTACTTGCTTCATCCAAACGTGTCCTGTCTTGACGGCAAACAGATGTTGTTTCCATCCTGAGCCTACATTGTTATCAAAATCTACTTTTTCCTTCTTATCAATCTTCTGGGCCGTCTGGAGCCATGGTGTGACACGCTGAGCGGGGACCTCTCTGCCTGGGGCTGGCATCAGTGCCCTGTGCTGTCAACAGAGCCTTCTGCCCGTTCACTGAAGCTCCCCAGGGAGATCAAAAGTGGAAGACCTCAGCTCCTGCATTGGGTAGCAGACAAATCCAGCACTTCAGTTGCAGAGCCTTCATGTTTTCTTTCCTGTTTCGTTATCTTACTTGGAGAGAAGTGAGCAGGATGAGGACTGGCAGTTTGGGAACTTCTTTCCATTTCTGCTTTTAATTGCTCAGTTTATTTTATGAGCAACTATTTATTAGGCCGAAGAAGGAATCAGTGCAGTATTTTTGTATCATTTAGCATAATAGTTCAAGTCAAAATCTGAGATGCCGCAGTATAAAATGGCTATGTACACACACAAACACATACAAGACACAAATAAGACAAGTCGACACGTCAGATCTAATTCACTTCTTGCCTGAAGCTGGGAAGAAAATACAAGCCAGTCTGCATGCCATATACTTCCGTTGCAGAATATTTAGTGATGTCTATTATCGGTGGATAGTACTAATACAATAATACTGCTGCAGCTGTATTTTTGAGTTAAAATACGTCACTCTGGAAACTCCTGTATGGGGGTTACTAATGTTGAGTCTTCATCATGAGACCTGGTAATCACAAAGTATAGGAAAGGTCTGAACCAGAAACGATGGCTTCTTGTAACTTAAAAGCTTTGAATATCTGTAGCTTAGCAGAAAAGGAAAACATAGTAGCAGCATGACTAGAAAGATTTGAATGCAGGTCCCACTGTAGGGAAGGGTCAAAATCTGAGGGAAGATGACAGAGGAGATGAAATCCCACCACTCCTTCACTCTTCAGTGCCCAGCCAAGACAAAATCATTCAAAAAACAAAGCTGGCGCAGGGCAGTGTCTGACTGGCCCATCTTGAGGTACGGTACGTGTGAGCACTGGCACCTCTGTGAAGCAAAAGGTGAAACAGGATCAGGCTGCTTAAGCTGGTTTCCATCACTGATGCACTTCCCCATGGAGACCACAGCATTCCAGGGGAAAACAGGGATCTTCATGTTTTGTAACTAAAAGGCCAGGCTTTGAGCATCCAGTATCTGTAATCAGGCCTCTTTAAGGCATGTCAGGTTGGATAGTAAACTGTAAGAATGCTCAAAATGTGATATTTCCCTGTTGCTACAATTCTGACATTTAACATTTTTCTTGCCTCCTAAATAAGCATATAAAGGCAAAATGTTGACATTTCTGTGAAAGGCTTTATGAAACATTTCCTTTAAAAATTACTGGAATGACTTAAGCAAAAGACTCATATCCCATCAAAATTTATAGGACTTAAAATTTGTAACTGATTTTTTGGGGAAAGAAAATCATTGCAGTAGTCTGACAACATCTTACTAAAATCAATATATTTCTGTTAAAAATTTGAGGATTGGCATTTTTGATATAGAAATATTGTAATATTATTTTTAATCAGGAGACCTGATTCATTCTTGAATTTTGAAAACCCTGTTCAGTACCTGACACTTAACTAAACAGAAACAAACATATATTCTCCCTCAGCACCCGAAATTATATTTTTAGTGAGTATATACTGCAGGTTCCTTAGGCTCATTCCCTTTCATTTCTCTTTTAGATTACTTAGAACAAGGTTTAGATCTCTAAACTTTTTAGTTTAGAATTTTAGATTACTTGGAACAAAGAAGGTATTTTCTGTGTGGCTTCTCAGTGAGTAGCAACTGGCTCCTTAATTTAAACTTTCTGGGACACAATCAGCTTTCTGAGATCTTTTAGTGTCAAAATAATAAAATAAACCAAAACTGATGTAACAAAAAAAACCAAACCCAAAAACAAACCCCACCAAGAAAAAATATATCATCTTTCAGGATCATCTATTCTACAGAGCACAGCACAAGCTGACAGTCTGCATAACACTATACCTTAGCTGGCGAAAGAATGGAAAAAATCTTGACAATCAACTTGTATTTGAGGTTGGAGGCAAAGAGTTGTCCCCATGGACTGGTGTGTGGAGAAGCCAGTGCAGGTGATGGACTGAACAGTCATGAACTGCTGCTTAAGGTCTTTTTTGGGTCTTTTTACTTGTTGTGTTTGTATACCATTGAACTTTAAATAATTAGAGCCAATCAATATGTTCAGTCTCTTCTAAAACAAACATCCATATACTGAAAAGTGGAGGTTGAGCAAAATTTTTATATTTTATGACTACAGGCATACAGACAGTACTTCTGAAACAAGGAAAGATCTGCCTGTGATCATAAAAGTGGGAATTGTCTCACTCGCAAAGAAAAACTAGTGTATCTTAACTGCCAGACCCATTCTTTGGCTTGACTTATGCTTTACGTATAGCAGTCAGGGAAGCAGGCAGGTTCTCTGCAGAATTACTGCGCCAGCGTCAGGCCAAGCTTTGCTCTGTCTCTCTCTGGCTTTTAGCTCCGGCAGCTGCTTCACATGCGTGGTGATGTACCACAACAAGGGCTTTATCAGGCGAGCAACGTGCATATTGTCACAAAATGTTCAACCAGCCACTTTTAACAATGGACTGCTCCCCAAGAGTCTTATTGCTAAAGGTATTTTTGCAAAAATAACCACATTTGTTCACCCCTCTCTCTTTCAGGTTTAAATGCATAACCAGTGTATTTTAATGTACTAAATCTAGCTTGCTGATTAGGCTAGTAGTTTGGATGGTGTTTCAGTACCCAGCTGGGTACGATATTTAATTACCGAACAATCCCTTTGATATTGTTAAGCTACTTGCAAAGTATCCAATTATACCGTGAAAAAATGGCCTGTGGACTTTTCTTCTTTTTTCATGTGTTCTGCAACAGAAGATTCCACAGAGTAAATAGATTTCATCTCTGTTTGTTTTTAATAACAGTTCATTTTGTTTTTCTTTTTCATTACATTAATATAATTTTTTTGTTTAGATGAAGTTCCTTTCTATTCAGCAAAACACTTAAGCTTATGGGTGATTTTTAGCATGTGCCCAAGACCCATGCATTTCAAGAGGAATTCAGATTATGCTTAAAATCAAAGATTTATATGAACAATAATGGAGTGCTGAAATATGGACTCATTAAGGGCCAAGGCTCCTTTAACTAGGTGCAGATTGTCTGAAAATCAGTCAGTAGAATATGATCTAAAATGATCTCTACTATTGTGGAAATGATTCTTTGAGGAGATGTACATAGACACACACATGCACCATGCACGTGCACGCACACACACGCACACATAGACAGATATTTACATATTTGAGTAAACATATGCACCTAGAAGAGGAAATAGGCATTTATACATATACAGACAAGGAAATGAATCTAATTATATACCTAAGAGTTTCCTATTCTTTTTCTTTACCATTCTTGTGGCTGTTTTGACAACAAGCTTGAAGTAAAGAACAGCACAAGCCCAGGAAGGTGTAGTACTAGAAGCTGGTGTAAGTATGCAATCCACTGTTTCTATCTTTCATTTTTTTCAGAGGCTAGCTAAGGAAATTGGAGAGTTTACGTTTCCTTACACATAACATCCTAGCTACTGAGATTTGTTTATGGGCATAATCAAAACAAAACAACCCCCAACAGCTATTCAATTTGCTTTCCTTTTTTTTTGGTGTTTTTTTTTTTTCTTTTCTCCTTTCACTCCACTCCCATCTGTGATTGGATTACTTTCTGATATGTAAAGAACTCATTATTTCAACAATCTCAGTGGCCTGGCAAAACAGGCAACATCAAAGCAAAGAATAGACTCAAGACTAAATAAGAAGGATGCAACCTCAATTGGTTTACCCCAACCAGTTCATCAGAATAAGGAGTAAGGAAATTTCTCAGGAATACTATGTATTAGCAGAATTTCTCTCATGGAAATATTTTGCCTGGAAGTCTTATAGGCACTGTCATTGTCCACACAACAATTTTTTCTAATTTCTTTGACCTTTGCAATAAAGAAAGCATGTGTCCAGTAAAATTATTGTGAATCAGAAATAAAAAGGACACAAACCACATTACAATTCAACAAAGCATCATATTTAGATTCACCGAGCATGAAAAATACATGTAGTTGGCTGCAACAGTCATTTCTGTTTAATTTTTCAAGTACAGCTGTGATGAGCGTAGGCAGTCAACAGTATGAACAAAACAAAAGTCTTGGAAAAAGAAATGAGAACTGAACTCAACTGAAACTTAGCTTTTTAAACAGTACCTGCAAATTTTATGTGCAATATTGGCTGTCAGACCATTTTAGGTATCCATCACTCATACAGCTATGCACGAGGAAATTATGTAGATAGCTTATTTTGCTATCTCTTTATCATTCACACTTTTTTCAAAATACTGTTTCATTAATACTGGGAGGTTGAAGTCTTGGGTTTTTCTGCTTTTTGTTTTCATGGTATTCTTTCCCATACCTTAGAGCATATCATAAGTGGGCCAGAAAGTTGGATTTCTTCTCATGCTTTGAGATGACCGCAGCTTCCAGGTGAACCATATCCTTCTTGGCAGCTTTCATTCTCATCTTGTTTCTGGCATATTTCAGTTAAAAGGCAGAAAACTGCTGACCTGCATGGCACAGCCTCATCTGCTTTTCCCTGGGGTTAAACAGACAAGTGGCATATCTGTCAGTACAAACTTCCACATCTAAACAGAAAAGGAAGTAAATAAATAAAACAATGTTAGAACGGACCTTCTGAGTCCCTTAAACTTAAGTCACCAGACTTAATGGTGATCCATAGGGTAGTTCTCTCTGCTTTGAAATATTAAATAGAGCAGCTACAGACAGTGATACAAGAAAGAGCCTGGCTGCTTCCTGGAGACATAGGCAATTATGTGGAAAAAGCCATCATAAAACATCACTAATAATTCAGCCTGAGATTTTCAGTGAATTCACAGAGTTAGGCTTGCAGCATATTTTGAATATCTCTGAAAACAAAGGGACTAGCATCCCTCTCTGTAAGGTCGTAGTAGCACCCAGCACATTCTTAGCAATCTCCCCAGAGATTAAGACTCCTTGAGCTGGTGGAAATATGTTGATTATGAAGAAAAGCTGATGCAGAGCAGAGGAAAAAAGGGAGTGAGCAGAGTTTTCTCATAGTGCTCAAAGCAAATCCAGAGAGACCCCAACATTTATTTTGCAGGTGGAACTAAAGCTTTGGTAATATTATGTTAACCACTATCAGGGTTAGAATAACTCTTGTCATGATAAACATACTTGAAGGCTGAAGAGACAAGCACAAAAACCGCTGTCATGAAACAGCTGGAACTAACATTCTGTGAGAGATTTCTGTCCACTTTCTTTTTGAATGTACAGAGAGGATGCTGTCTACCTATTCTGTGTGGTAGATAATTTCCCTTTCAGTCACAGAGCATTTGACAGTCCTACTAGGGAGTCTGGAAGTTTTAACAATCTCCGTAGGATTTCCTCATTGTTTGTTATCCTACTGTGCTCTTCCCAAGGCACAGTACGGATTCAGCCGTCATTTCATGGATCATGTTAACCACAGGAAAGAACTGCAAGATATTTAAATCTCAATAACTACTCAGTAAACTATTTTATAATGGGTAGTTCCACATGACTTCTGGCTTTTTCACAGCAGCTTTCCCCATTAAGCCAAAGGGAATTTTATTACCAGGGTGAGCTGTCTGGACTCACGGTTCATTTCTTTATGAAGGAATCCACAAATAGCTCAAATCACAAAAAAATTACATTATAGACAACCTTTAAAATATTTTTTTTTAAATGCTACCAAAACTCAAAGAGTTGGGACTTGGAAATCATATTCTTAAGCTTTTGCCCAAGTATTAATGGATCCTTCAACTATATTGTATAAAAGCTCTGCCAGTGGCACATGAGTAAACTGAGTAGCTATTTAATATTCTTTTACAGTCTGTGAGACTGCCTATCCAGGTGAAAGGATTAAAGAAAAGGCAATTAACATAGTAGAAAATTCGTAGTGTTACAAAAGTATTTTTGTAGGAACATTTTGTGCTTCTGCTAGACCTCTTCACACATCTCTGTATTTTGTTTCTTATGAATTTAATCAAGATCTTGGAATGAGAAAATGCTCAAACTTGCAGACTGGCATATATTAAAACCATTTGTCTCTGCAATGAGCCATACGTTCCTGCAGACTCTCTTTTCAGGCCCCAAAGTTATAAAACTTTTCAAAAATTTAAATAAGAAACTGTATGGGCTTGAAAGGTACACTGCAAATGTGTGACACAATTTCTTTTTTGCAAGTCACTACCTGCTCCAACCTCCAGCTATCTGAAGAGGTTTTAGGTCCAACAGAAAAAAGAAATGCACAGAAAGCTATCCAAGGCTGCATTTTCATGGTCTCCTTTCAGTTTTTCTTAAGATGCTGTGCATTCATTTCATAACAGGCAATTTCACAATGCTCACAAGTTTGTTGTTCTTGTGCGTAACTGTCTGACATTGGAGAACAAAGTAACTTTGATGGTCTGTGTGAGAAAGGAAAGTTTGAAAGTAAAGTAGTTTTAAATCCTGTGCAGTGATCTAGTTTCATACACTACCAACTGCTCTAACAAAACTACGGGCTTAGCAATTTTGAAGATATTTAAGTATTCACTCCCATCAGCCTGTGAAAATAAAATAAATTTATCATTTTTCACATAATCACTTTTCTTCCTCATGATTATAACTTTCCTGTGCTCACCTGCATATTCTCTTCCTTGTCCAGTTTCCGTGTCTTTCTCAGAAGTCCATTTTTGCTGAGATGATACATACAGTGAAACAAGATGATTTATATATGACCAGTTATTCTATTTCTCCCCTATCCACTTTCTGGTCTCTTTAAAGTACTTAAAACTGGAACGGAGATGATTCTTTTTGCCTGAAAACATCTTGCGGATGCAAGTATTTAATAGATCTGGATAAAATATTCTCATTAATTTAGAAGTGGAAGGTTAAAAATGGTCTTTCTACAAGAACAGACCCACAGAAACTTTGTCCAATACATTGAAAATTTCTCTGCATAAAATGAAATTTTCCTGGTTTCAGCTTTTCCTCCACTTCCCTTATTTTCTCTCTACAATAGTAGAGAAAAAATCAGGGAAACAAGCAGTAAAAACTGAAAGTAAGACAGGGAAAATGAAAATTGCAGAGTCTCATTTTTGGACCTCCTCCAAGATGCAACTGAGAATTATTATTTCTTTTAAATCTATACAATGAAATAATAGTGATTTGTGAAAAGAATGTTCGTCCAACTATTTGTAGCTTCTAATAAATAACAGCTCAGTAACAATGCCTGGAGTTTTTAATTGCCACAGAATGAAAGGGGAAGAAATACCTATTCTGCATGTGTCTGGCTGAGTGCCTGTAGAAACTTCCTTTTAAAGCTGAGATTGAACTATAATGGTGCATTAGAACATCTATATCTTTCATTTACATCCTCTTAACTATTTTGCAGAGTTATAAAAGTTTTGGTGTTTCATATGTTCAAGAATATTCAGTGTTTGCATATGTTCATCAAGAAGGAAATAATTGTGTGAACATCAATGAAATTGTGTGTGCATTGTTATGTGTCTGTTAGAATTTTTACATGCCTTATCATGTTCGTGCTTAGAAAATGCATGCACTGACCTTCTCAACAGTTTTCTTTATTGTGAAATGTCCTACATATTCCTTAATAGACCCTTTCAGGGAAAAGGAGGAAAAAAGTGTCTCTTTTCATACCTATCATGCATAGGGCAAAAAGCAAGCGGAATTCAAATGAAGCACCATTCAGGTTAAATGTAAGAATATTGTATATGATAATATATGTAAGAGTACTGTAATTACCTTTTAAAGGTAAGGACATGGAAGCACTGCAGTTGACTGCCTGAAATACTTGCAGAGTTGTAACCTGGTTCTTTATGAGTATCTATCATGGACGATACAGAGAAGGGAAATGCAGCCAAGGGCACAGATTAAGTGATCTCTTAAGATTCTGCTCAGCCCCAAAATTCAATGAAGCAATTAGAGAAAACAAGAATATGCAAATGAAACCAACTACCTAACTATAAAAATATTCCCATGATCTCCGTCTTAGACCCAGCTCTTAACAGTATTTGCTGCTTGCCGACATTTGCAATGGTGGGAGGGAGAGTATACAGTCACTTGTTGTTTTATTAAGGCTCTCAGTGAAAGGGAAGACAGATCTGTCATTTTCTCCATTTTAGTATTGTATAATATTTCCTTGCCCATTTAGCTTTTACTGGTAATGTTCATGAATATCCAGAAACATCCGTTAAAATTGGAAACTTCCTTTCTTATCAATCTATAAAATATATTAAATAGGATATATTGGTTTGAGAAATCTATATTCATAGTCTCTGAATAACTGATTTCCATTTCCATTTTAGATGCAACAGGCTGTTTTTCAACTAATACTTTGATTTCCCTTTTTATTATTCACCTTCCTAAGAAGAACTAACAGCTCCTTCACAAATAAGATAAAGACACATCTTTTTCAGTCCCTTTCTTCTCAATGTCTCTTCTCAGGGTCATCTGGGAATAAAAAAAAATGCATGATTTTGCATTTGCAAGCCCAAGAAAGGATCAATCCCTATTCCAAATTACTCCTTGTTTCCAGTAATTGCTACCCACAATGAAGCAAGCAAATAAAGAATTGACAGAATTTGACAGCAGAGTGTTCTTATGAGGAGAGCATATTTTCTTTTGAGTAGTTACAATGCAAACATGTTTTGTGTGGCTGAAAGCCAAGATTGCTGAGGATGCAGTTTTGCCCAGCTCTTCATTATGTCCACTTTCTTCTTCCTTCCCCTTTCTCCATCCAAATTCCATGCATGCTCCCCATGGCAATGGCAGAAGCACGCCAGTAATACTGGTGACAGTATTGAGATTAAAGTACTCAGAAAGCTTCAGAGTTACTCTTTCCTGGTGCTGCAAAGGCTCACCCTGAAGTTTCACACCATTTTGTTTCAGAATGGCTGCCAAAGGGCAGACACTCTCACAACTGCTGACATTATGTTCATCATCCACATCCTGGTAGTAATACCTAAGCAAGTTTATTTTCCAAACAGATCAGAGGACTCACCTAAAGAGGTGAATCTTAAAGGTTAGAAAAATGTCTCTGAAGGGTAAGGATTGTGATAAAAGTGATGATAAATATATTTATATAATTTTAAAATAGAATAGAATATAATAAAATACAATATAAAATAAACATTATATAAGGTAAATTGCACGTGTATTACAAGGAATTTACCACCTCACCAACACCAACTGCACAAGCACCAACAAACACCAGCTTCACAGCATCAGTATTCGGTCAGGGATCAAACACGCAAGCAGGTAGCTGGTTGCCTGCAATTGATGTGGGAAAGAAAGAAAAAAACAGCTGTGTAGCTCAGCCAGGATGTAGTGTTCCAGCTCTAGGGCATGTGATAGAATGACAAAAGTAGGGTGGACAAGGTGACCAAAGGGTGGGATGGGGAGTCTCCTAGAAAAGTACTGCCTGTTGCATTGGGTTAATGGCTCTGAGAAGCCAATCTTGTCACTCAAAAGCAGAAGATCAAAAGATAAACATGTGGCTGCTGGATGTGGGCTAGAAACTTGGGCTTCACCCTGCCTGGGAGTTCCTCGAAGCAAAGTCCTCTTTGGTGCAGGACATGGGATTCACACCACACGCTGCAGGGTCAGGTCCCCTCTACACATTTTTGGTGTCAGTGGGCCAGGGGCACCTTTGGAGGGACGTTTTGCTTTTATTCTTCATTTGGGGGTGGGTGGAGAGGGAGTGTATAGAGGGGCAAGGAGTAGATCAGAGGGGCAGCTGAAAATATGAGAGAGGGAACACCTGGGGTAGTAACGTACTTCTAATCAGACTCCTCCCCCTGGCATCTCACACATAAAGGGAATATATATATATATATATATGGCAACTTTTCACCATCCTCTGCTGGCAAATAGTGGCTTCCCCCAGCTGAAGAGAGGCTTCTCTTCCTCCAGCTCCCCTGGCAGATTGCACACAACTCCTGAGATGAACACAGATGCAAAGCTCTGCAAGCAAATACTCCACTGAGGCAAAATTAAAGGCAAGGCAATGCCACTTGCATGCACATTGCAGAAGAAATGGGGCACAAAATTGTCCTCCCCACTCCTATCTGCATGCACGTTGCAGAAGAAATGGGGAACAGAGCTGCTTTTCCCCACTCCCATCCAATGTCATAGGATAAGTAACATACGATGTCCTGGATAAATCGTCTGCCACTGCTGAGTGGAGAGATAATGGCCTTACGTTAATAAGAGTGACACAGATGATGGGAAGCAGTAACATGAAATTGTTCAACAGATATGTGAAAAATTGCACAAATGTCTGGAAAAAAACCAAACATGACATGACAGAAAACTGAATGTTAGTGTATTGATACTATTCAGAAAAAAAAAAAAAGTTTTTTCCAGACAGCCAAAGGCACAGTTTTATCATCTTAAAATCTCCAGACCTAATCAATGTGAAAGTGTCTTCTGGCTTTACCTGCCTACCTTTTTCCTGGGAAAAGGGGAAGGAGGAGGAAGAGCTGCTTAGTGCAGGTATGAAGGAAAATTTGGGAGGCCACAATGGTAATGGGGATTACCAGGTGAGGAGAAACAATTACCTGTGGAGAAACAGGCAGGAAGAATTTAGGGATGTCACCTGCCACATATCTTGTATTCCTGGGGGGGAGTTTATTGTTAAATTTCCCACTTTTTCACTTTCACAGTGTCAGGATAGTTCCCCCTGGGCAACCTCTGAGGGTGCCTAGTCCGACCTCCTGCCCAAACCAAGATCAGCCACAGGGTAAGAGCAGAAATTCCACTGAGGCACTGGCAGAAACAGAGCTGCCTCTGTGAAGCAGCTGCCTCACTAGGGAAGGTGGTTTCTTTTACTGACCTGTATATGTTTTTGTGCTAATAAAACAAACAAACAAATAAACAAACAAATAAAGAAGCAGATTGGGGATATCTTCAAGGCAAAAGCCTGTTTTTTTCCCTTTACTGGCATTCTTCATCTGCTTTGGCATGTAGATTGTGAGTGACCAAAGATGCTTTTGCCGAAATAGTTGCAGTAATACTTGGCTTACTTTATCATTTGCCTCAAGAAGACTTAAGTTCTTTTGATAAACTCTTGTTGTTTGAATGGGTATGAGAAGTCTAGAAATGCATATTCAGGGGAAAGAAAAGAAATAATGTTGTAGCTGAGGAGCACAAGACAGAAATTGTGACCTATTTAATAGTTGACACAAATTTCAGTGAAATAATAGTTTGAATTGTTTATTGGGAAAGGGATTGTTATTTTACTGAAAAGTTTTATTGAAAATATTATGTGTTCTCAAAGTTGGTTTTCACTAATTCTTTTTGCATTTCCATTGTGCATTTCTGCACAATCTTTCTTCTTCCAAAAGACAAATCTTTCCGTACCAAAACTGGTGTAATCAGCTTTACAGCAATTTCTGTTTTGTGCTGTTTTAAAGGAGGACTTCAAATATTATACGTGAGAAGAAGGGCTGCCTGTACTCCACTTGCCACCTGAATCACACCAAGCAGAACTGGCCATCTTTATTAAAAGCAGGTTTAGTTACATTTTCAGAGCGAAATAATGGATTTTAAAAGGTGTTCGATAAGCCAGGCTCCAGGAAAAAGGGGTACCTACCAAAGAACTGCAACAAATGTCATTTTCCCATTTAGCATTTGTGCGTGCTGGCTTTGGCACTGGTCCTGCAGACGTACAGCCTGCAGATGAGAGACGAGTGAATTATATAAAACAGATTGCCCGCTTCACGCGCCTGCACAGCAACGTGAAGGTAAGATTGCAGCAAATGTAAGCCTAGCAACCCTTTCCTTAATATAGAGAACAGGACAACAAAAGCAATGAAAACACCAACACAGGACTTTGTATTGACTATCAGCCTACAAAATCCCTGAGGACCCAAAATATGTACAAATATGCTAATTTCTAAGTTGTGTCAAAGCCCTTGCTGTTCTGCAGCTATTGTTATTACCGTATCTAGATTAAGGTTTGTGCAGATAAACTTACCCTGTGGCCATGCGGATATACCCGGATAGCACCAGGATGAGTTTAGTGTCCTGAAATAAATTATCCTCTGAGAACAGCACAGTGCCACACTCCCTTGGGCGCACGACACCACAAAAGCACTCTATTCTGTTGAAGCAACTCATGGACTATAATTGTGCCAGGTCTTGACGGGAAGGGATGCATAGCGGAGGAAGAAGTGCTTCTTGATTCCTCCCTTCTGCTGAAGACACATTCCAAGGGGGAAAAAAAAGTATCAGGCAAAAAAAAAAGAGTAAATACCCTGATAGTCCTACTATTAATTCTCCGTTCCACAAAGCAGTAATTCAGCTGACAGACCTCTAGTATGATGCATTTCAGCATCAGCTGTTTTCACTGCGGTATAGTGCTGCCTTTTAACACTTCCCCACGGATTTCTGTAGGCCTTAGTGCTGCTTCCTTACCTTTTCTAGAGACACGCAAATCATAAAATGAAAGAGTGATGGGTTTATGGTGTTTTCAGCCTCAATTTCAGTTCAGTAACTGTCATAAAAATGACTCACTAAAAAGGATTGTGTGTGACAGTTTCCATATTTGTTCTACTTCAATGTTCTTTCATATCTAATTTGCTCAATTTAAAAGCTAGAAGATGCATTTTCCTGCTGCCAGACAGCAAGCTCAGCCAGGGACCTGAAAAATCAAGCTGAGATCTTTTTGCCTCTTAAGTTGTCTGCTGCTGCAAACACTTGGCAGCTTGAACCCAACTGACAATTTGGTTGATGATGTGTAAGGTGGGGTGACACACAGCTCATTAGTCTGCTCTTCCGCTGAAATTTTTGCACTAGCAAATTGAAGAGATTCGCAGCCGTGAAAATGCAGTTTTTATTCTGTTTATCCTAAACCGGTGTCTTTTGATGACAGTTTCCTGCCTGCTTCTTGGTAATGAGTTTATGCTGACTGGATAATATCTTTTTATTTTCAGTGTTTAGAGGTAAGCAAACTAATGCAGAAGCATGAATTGCATGAAAACTTGCACAGTGGTTTGGTATCATGGTGGCTTTTCGAAGTCAGATGGGTTCCACTCATTCATACCCCACATCCCTGTTGTTTTGCCGCGCATGCTGGATGCTTCAGCTTCTCCTAAAGGTGCCCAGCATGGGCACTGGGACCAAATGGTCTCCTTGTAACCAGCATAAAAGGAGACATAATTTCCATCAGATCTGATCAACGGGGGGTCACTTGGCACATTATTTTTTTGCCATCTAAAGCTGCATATGTATGATTATTTTTTGGCGATTTCAGACATGGCTATGACATTGCTTATGGTTGGGAGCCTGAGAACTATTTTACAATGGCAGAATAGGCAAAATGTGTGTGTTCCATCAGTTATCCTACTAGTTCTGGAGAGTACTTCGCGGTGTGCGAGATGTAGAGTTAAAGTGGACAAACTCAGGGAGAACATTCAGGTTGGTCCTTCCTTATGGAGAGGCCATCTTGTGTTCAAAAAGCTTAAAAGTATAATGAAGGAAGTCTAACAAAGACAGCAATAAACCCAGAAAAGAAGCTGAGCCTCCTGAAAGAGAATAATTTCACCATTGATCCAGGGTTCCCAGAATAAATGAATTTGGCTGGTAGTATTGAGATGTACCAAAAATTCACCCTCAAAAGAACCCAGACACCAGCAGTAACTCTGAGGTCTGTGTAAAGGGTGGATTTAGGTACATCTTTGAAAATGTGGCATGTTTTCTGACCAAATATGAGACTTAATCATTAAGAGTAATTCATGGAAGGAAATATTTTCTTCTCTGTGGTTTTTTTTTTTTTTGCATAGTTCCCTTTAGTGCATCTAGTTGTGAAGATTAGTTTCACGTCTCTAATAAAGCAGAAAAGGTGATAGGATAAATATAAATCTTCGTATAGGCTTATAGACGGAGGAAAGAAGGCAAAATAGAGTATTTATTTATACCATCATTTTGTCCTAATTACGTTTTTCCCTCATTACAAATTCTTAGACTCTGTTGGCATAAAAAAATGTAATTCTTTTACACTGTTATGAAGGACCTGGTTACCTCATTTGAGATTTGTCTCATTAATTTTCTTTTTCAATTTAGCCTTGCCCTTATAGCTTATTGCTGAGTGGGGAAAAGGGTAGAAAAAATCGTTAACAATTTGCTATATACATTGAAATAAACAACTGTATAAACAGCTCTTTACACAGTTGTATAAGAACTGTTTATACAGCCTTTTGTGCCATTGTATAAACACTTTTCAATAAAATTAAGGGAAATACATATCCTGACAGAGAAAGTTGTAGTGTGCGAATCACAAGGTGACAGTAGATACTTCCGATTGCTTTCTTTCTAAAACAATCTCATACCTCTAAATATGATTGTTCTATTTGTCTTTGTTTGCCTTGAGTAAAATTCATTTTCTACAGGTATTAAAAGAGTATATTGTTGGCTTTGCTTAGTACACATCAGAATATATGCAAATTTCATCTGCTAATATACAAAATTCATCTGTCAATATACAAAATTCTTAAATAGAGGCAATGCCTCTGTTAAATAAAGTGCAGAGGAAATACGAGATCACTTTTTTGTAATTATATTCTTTGCAAAAGGTCCTTTCATGATGGTCCAGCACACTTCAGGCCTGTAAATTATTAATGTACCTTGTATCCCATTAGCTGTATATTATGGAAATTTACCTAAGCTGCTACCTCCAGTTTCATTAAAATAGCACATGGTTAAAAGAGGGGGAGAAACTTTATTGTGTCTTTGCAATTAAATTGGTTTTGTAAGAACAGTAGAAGCTTACAGTTTTACCATTTCTTTGGCTGTAATTTAAAAGATCCATACGACGTGCAGACTGATGAATAATTCATGTTTCATTTATTAGCCTGGTAACCCTATTGCTGGCCTCATAAAAATGAGGATAATACTTTTTTTCTTTTTCATGAGGCACTGGAGAACTGTGTGCATATGTATGCATGTGCACACACGTACTCTTTTGTGTGCCTGTATCTCAGTGTATGTGTGTGTACGCATACTCAGATTAAAAACGGCGGCTATCTAATGATTTTTCCTGTGCAGCACATACGCAACGCTATGCTGCGGGTAGAGGAGTTCACACATACATCAAGGAACAAGGACCACAACACTAAAGCTCATCAGTATGAGACAAGTTTTCTCAGAAGCTGGCATTTTCACGCAGGCACTAAGGAGCAGCTCAGCACCAGAACATCCTGCTTGAGGCACAAAAGCCACCTACTTATCCTTGCTCACTCTAGCGTAAATATGGGAACAAATCCAACAAATGCCTTCCTGAAGCCACTGAAAGACAGTGGCTGAAAGAGAAATGGAAGATGGGTGTTGCTTAGTCCTTCCCTAGGTTGTGTGCACTAAAATTGTGACGATGAGGCAATAGAAGAATTGCCACTGGAGAAAATTTTCCTGAAAGATCTTTAAATACTGAAAACTTTACAAAAATAGTCCGGAGCCAAAATATGAGCTAGTTTCCTCTTATGAACAGAGTAGACAACCTGGTCAGTATCCAACTAATATTTTTTTCTATAAAAAAAATGGCAATCTGTCAAAAGCAAAGCCTCTTGCTGAAATAATTCAATTGTAACAACCTTCTGTTTTGCAAGAAAAACGGAGAAGACTAAATATGATTGAACGGAATGTTTGGAACTTTTTTGTTTCATGTGACCTTATGAAGTTGAAAAGAATCAGAAGGCAATGTTTCAGTATTACTTAAATGAAACATTTTGATTAAACTGAAGTGTGTTTTTCCTACTATTTCATTTTACAGGAAATTTCTCAGCCCCACTACTTCATAGCTATTCTTACCCTTTGCAAGTAGATTACAAGTGTTGAATCCATGCCATGAATAAGACTTAATTTTGCTCTGTAGACATATAACTAAAATTAAAATTCCTAATGTGATTCTGGCTAGCATCCACAGAGAGGTAATAAGATACAGATCCTGAGGTACTGTCCTTCTGCTAACCAACATAAGAGGCTGCAAATTCCTCTCATTATAGTATGTAGGGTAGGCAGAAAGAGAATGAACCAAAACAGTTCCACAGGTGTGCTCAACAGAAGACTTTTCACACCTTTGTGAGTCAGCACAACCACGCTGCACCCCCAGAACGTCACTACCTGGCAGACTGAGGATAACCTGTTCCTGAATTTCTTCTTGTAAATGAACTTGTTTATGACAGTGTTTTGATATTACAGTCATTAAAGCATAACTAAAAGAAAAATCTTTGTTGAAAACAGTCAAAAATAACTCTCAAGGAAAACATTAAATCCATTATTCTTTTAAAGCTTATGTCAAAACCTGCGTATTAAAAAATGGATTTATTTTACAAGAATAATTGGTCATACATCCTTCGCGTCCAAATACAGTAATCACAGTAATTACTGAGCAGCAAAGAAATTCCTTTCTTGTGTCAGCAATAATGCCACCATTGATACCCTTTCTCAAGCCTTGAAGCTACTGTGACATCTGGTTTTCATCCCATAATAAATGCATTGTACACAACTATTGTCTTATTTTGTTTTATTCTATACTACTAACTTTAAAAAGATATCAAACTCTGTCTAGGTAAAAAGTTCAAAAGCTGAAGACAGACTACTGTGGCACAAATGACACCAATGAGCATCAAGTGTACTACCATGATTTTTGGTAAAGAGGCTGTAGTCCCCACAGCTCTCTTGTAAAACACGTGTTGTGATTACGGAGCTGAGATCACCTTGTTCTTACACGTGTCCTCCATCCTGCGAACGCCTGGACAAACACTTCAGGCTTTGCATACCTACCAGCAACTGCTGTTCCATGTGACTGGAAAAGCCAAGTGTGTGCTTTAATCCACTTTTGTGGGTACCCTTGCCCGTTTGGATCACCTCCAAGACATCTCCCCTCAAACCACACAGTGTTTAACACCGATTCCTGAAGCCTGTTCCTCTTCACCTCAGGCAGCCTGAAGCTTTATCCGGTTCTTTGTATGGCTGAAGTCTGTACAGATGGACCCCAACCAATTTCAAATCAACGAGCTAAAGTACCAATACCAGCAGAAAGAAGCTGCTGTTTTTCAGTTAGTCCTCACCTTTAGCTGTAAAATAAGCAGCCATTTACCCTTCCCCTTTGTTTTACAATTTATGGTCAACTTCTTCAGAAGCTCCATTTTAGACAAGAGAAACTCTGATAGCTGGCTAGTGCGGGATACAAGACTCTTCTACCAGGTCTATGCTGGGGAATATAGGCAGGTGTCCACCACTGCCCTATCATGACTGATAAACCCTTAATCTGTGATTTGTCTCAAATGTATTTGCTTCTTTGTTGTTTGGATGCTTTTTTCTGTATAAAGAAATCAGGTGCATTTGAAGGGCTAGCAAATCTTTTAACGCAGCAGAGATGAGCTTACCGTGACACATACTGAATACTACAGCACAGTTTGAAAATAACATTTTTAGGAACGTTTCACATGAAAAAACAACAAGGATTGGACAGGTCTAGATAAAAGCTGCAGGTAAGACAGGCCGGTGGTTTTGTGTCAGAGGGAAATCCTATCTATCTAGGCAGCCACTTTTACTTGAAGCTCCCTTCACCTACCTTCTAGCTGCCTCTGGGGATTTGTAATCTCCTGTATACTCCCATCGTGAAAGCACTGAGCACTAAAAAAGTCCTAAATGTCTTTAACACCACCAATGGGGAGCCTGATGAATGGTTCCCCCTCTCTGCTTTGCTGGCCACTGACCCTTTGGAAGCTTTCATTAGGAGATACCCTAGGTAGATTCCAAGCCTAGATGGCAGATTTTTATTACGCCACCCTTTCTGGCAGTTACTGTATTTCTCATGCAGCACTCTGGGACCTTGTCTGAAGGGTGCTATATAAGTATAGGGATTGGATTGGCTGAGTAATTCTTTTTGACTTCATCAGGCTGTTAATCCTGCATGCCTGTGGTGATAAACCCAGAAAATCCCAGATAATCCTATATAATATTCAGGCAGGGCTGGCAACAGCTATAAATACATATCAAACTGTCAAAAACCATTATCATTTAGACTACTCTGCAGTCGCTTCCAAATTACATTAGAATATCCAGGCTTGACTTCCACTCTTCCCCCCCCACTCCCCTTTTCTTCCCTCTTAATGACAGCTTGCCAGCATAATAATGCACGTTTCCTGCGCACCTACCTTTTTACTACAGCACCGTGTTTGGTGGTCCTGCTTCCGTATGACTCACAGGCACAGTGAGTAGTTACGGTTCTGTAGATAAGCAAATAATTTCTGGCAGTTTTCAAAAGCGAAGCATCCCACTGCCAAAAGGCTTCTGTTTACCACACAGAACAAATGTTGTTACTACTGCAATTCCAAGAAGGCGTCTTAAATACATCCTTTCATCAAAATGCTGTTGTAGTCTTAATGTCTAATTAGATATATAACAAAAGATTTTTTTTTTCTTTTGCAATTTTAGCTTGGCTAGTAGCCAGAGATAAATAACAGTTTAGCGTCTGCATTGCTCTACAGCAACCCTGTGCTGAATAAAATTATAATTATCACTAAGCTGTGAGTCCTTCCGATACGATGAAAAGCTCACCCTCCCTCCAAATTGCCCTCCTGTCCTTCCCCCCCTTACAAGGGGGAAGTAGTCAAGTCATCGATACAAGAAAGTGTGTAACCAGTAAACAGCTTCACTGGTTAATTACAGCATCGTCAATTGGGGATATCTCTGCCTGGATCAGTGAAAAGATCTCCACAATAAAAACGTGACTGTGTAGTACCCAGCCTCTGAAAAAAGGTTATATATTTCCCTCAGAAATATACAAGAAGTGCATTATGCCCATGTTTTCTGTGGCGCTTTTTCACTCAGTTAGCTATCCAGAAGCTCAGGCAGGTAATTACTCAGGCTGATCAGAGAAAAACTGCAACCGGAACACTACACACCAGCAGCTCTTGTCAGAGATCAGCTGTTGGAACACAGCCCTGTTTTAAAAAACTTTTAATCCTGTTCTTTCAACTGAATAGAGTTCAGATTTTACTCACTTCATAATGGGGAGTGTATGTCCTATCTGCTTTCTATCTGGAAACTTTCTGCAGCACATAGAGAAATAAAACAGTGGCTCAATATTGCCTGCCTCCTAGCTTGAAATATTTCTATAGCTCTTGCTTTACTTGTAAGTTTCACGCTGTCACAGCTGTACCTGCATTTCATGTCTTCATTCTTCCAGCACTGAGCACACTTAGTAAGTCACGTACTAAAACAGCCACACTCCTGAACGGGCTAAGGTGAGTCCGAGCTGCAACCAGATCCCTGCTGGTGGAGGATCCTCTGGTGGTGGATCCTATCCACCTGCATGGAGAGGACCTCAGGCATGGTCAGGCTCTTTCTTTACCTTTCCCCCCAACCAACTACCGTCTCTGTCCTCCTGCTCTTTCTTTTGCTCTGTGGAAAGTTTTACTTTAGCATTGGAGACAAATATGCCAAAAAAGACCAGCTTGCGCTTCTTTTCATGTTCCTGAAAACAGGAATTTGAGTGGGTGATGCCCCAATGTTTGCAGGAGTTGCATTGCTGCACACTGCAGTGGCACACAACGGAGCCAAGAGGCATAGTGAGATACCTGGGATACTGAGAAGAATATTGCGGGGTTCAGTCTAAATCTTCAGGTACTTCTACACAGCACATAAAGAAACGGACTTGTGTTAAAGCACTGATAATGACATGTCCCTCATGACTACTTCTCTGTCCCTTGTCACTCTGAAATTACATCTGTGCTTGCAGGCACCGAGAGGGCACCAACAGGAACATCTTGACTTCTTACAGGGAAAAAGCTGTGCCGTGACCATTTGCATTGGTTCTATGCTGAAGTAAAAAACATTCCACAGTATTTCATGGTGGTGTCTAGCTTGCTCCAAATGGAGTCTTCCCAAATGCAGAGACACCTACCTATCCCTAGAGGTATTTAAGAAACGTGTAGATGTGGCACTTCAGGGCATGCTCTAGTGGCAGAGATTGTAGGGGGTTTTTTTGTGTGTGTATGGTTGGACTCGATGATCTCAAAGCTCCTTTCCAACCATGAAGATCTATGATTCTATGATTCTACAGAAGTAACGCATGATGGCAGGGAAGCTAAAGCTGAGATCCCGAGAAACGTCGTTAACACCTTAGCACTTAAAGGGAACAGTCCTGTCTAATAGCACCTCCTGTCTCTATCTGACATAGTCAATGAGGCAAGGAGTAAAACATGACTACAGAGAAGAAAACCAGAGGTGGCTTCACATTCTGTGAGAGCAGCGAGCTGGGGGCTGAATTTGTAGTCTCTGGTCCTGTACAGGGTGTGAAACATGCCTTTTTAAGTTAGGATGTTCTTATCTCAAAATAGCTGGGTTCCTCCTGGGTGATGGCATCTCTAAAGAGGCTGTATGAAGAGTGCCAGTCACTTAAATGCAAATCAAAAGGCAAATTGTGACTATGGCTGGCTTAAAGTTTTGCAGGTCCCCAGGCTAGCAAGCTTTGTATTCATTGGTATTTTTTTTTTGAGTCATTGCAATAAGATAAAGAGAAAGGAGGTAAACTTTTCTGGGAGGACTTAAAAGTTTTCCCTTGCTATATTTATTATTCTAGGGTTTTTTGCTCATGTATGTATCGAAGGCAGTGATGTGGTTACAAACAAGGAATTGTGCTGTGTTTATTTTCATTTCACGGTTTTGCCCTTTTGTTTCTCGGGAAGATCAGAGACATATATGTTTGGATTTCAAGCTCTTGGAATGCTGTCAGACATTTTAGATTTAGCTAAACAGAGAAAATACACAGATCTTTTCAAATTGCAGAAATTTTTTTTGCATTTTCATTTTAGAGAATTGTGTGCTTCTGGCTTTCTTTTGCAAATACAAATGCTTTTTGGACTGTGAGTTCTTAAGCATCTGTCTTTTTCGACCTCAACTGCCCCTCAACGAACCCCATAAACAAAGGAGAGGTTCTTATTCCCTTCCTACAGTTGGAGAAGACGGGTACAGAGACTGCCTGTCAGTGATTGCACTATATTCCCTCAAGAAGGAAATGATAGCTAGGGAATTACATTTTTTGTTACCAAGAACCTGTCAGCAGCCAGCTGCAGTGTAGATTAAGTATTGCACATCTTTCTCGCCAGTTCAGAGTCATTCAGTTTCCTATTCTGCCTTTCTACAGAGTCAGCAACTGCTTTTTGAATCAAAAAGATAAACCATGCACTCAGACTGATTTCTCTCCTAAAGATTTATTTCGTCCTTCCATTAAGGGTCCTCTTAAACGAGAGTCAAACATTTCTATAGGTAGTATACAATTCCTTAGGTTTGTGGAAATACTTAGCACGTTGCTTCCTTTATTGATTTTAGTGCTGGTGTCCTGTAATGGGACATTGCACATTTCAAGCACATTTTTTATCTATCAGAAGACAAAAACTGTCCCTTTCTCCCTAACCCCACACATACAGAGTGCATTTAACTAATTCACACTACCCTGTATAGGTTAGGAACAGGAAATAACTCTTACCAAGAGTGTGATATTGACCTGGTGGTGGATTTTGTGCATGCATACGTGAGCGTACTTGGCAATGTAACTGTATCCACAGACACGCATGTAAAACTCACAAATGTATAAAAACTCACACACGGAGGAAAATATTCGTAGCAATTTACGGCTCATACTGGAAGCTGACAGCATATGGAGTGCTGCTGCCTATTTCTAGAGAACAAAAGATTAATTTTTGGCTTCCTTTGCCAGCCTGTTGCATAGTATTTCTGTGCTTGCTAACAGGTCATAGTAGAAAGACACAACTCAGCCGGTTCTGAAGCATACTCTGGAATAGGCAATTTTTTATTTAGTTTCTTTTCCTGCTTCTTTTTTGTTTCTTCTACACTTGTTAGTTTTCACAAAGAGATTTCGCTATCCAGAGTCATAAAGTACGCCAACTGTTCAAAAGATAGCCAGCCACAGTATTTTTCTGAATGGCTGAAAATGTGAGCAAAAAAAGCAATTGCGTGAGCCAAGGTGAATTCTGGCAAGGCAGCAGCACACAGAGAGACAAAGAAATGCTGATTTTATTCAGTCCCAGTGAAAAGATATCTGCTCAACTTAAGGGAGTTGACTTTACCCAGTGGGAAAATCAGTTGAAAAACATGTACATCAGTCTAAGAGCAAGACAGAGATAAACTCAGTGCAATTCCTCACTTTAAACTGCCAAAAGCACTGCGAACATCCATCCTATTGCACCCATGAAATGAATTAAGTGTCTGAAACTAGTAGCTTGTTAGCACAATTCATAATAGGCATAGCTGATCAATGGGAAAACAAGCACCCCTTCTCCCTATGGGACTGCAGTCTCCTGACCGACATATTAAACACAGGCAAGAAATTCAAAACCTGGGCCGAGCATCTGATATTAGTAAGGCAGCAAGATCTTTGAAAAATGGGGCCATCCTGCTTGCAAACCTTTGCTGGAGCAGAGTGATGAGACCAGTGCCACCCACACACTGAGTGTCCCACCAGTGCCACTGCATGCTGAGTGTCACCAGGTGACCTGCTGGGTCTCCTGCTCTCAAGCACTGCAGGTGGAAGAACAAAGCCTCAGTCTGCAGTGAAAAGTCCCCTCAGCCATGGTCAGGACTGGGGAGAACCCTGTGACATGACCATGAGGCAGCTGGAGAGGGTCTGCGTCCCCAGGAGCTGCAGAGCAGTGCGGGGCCACCTGGCACCCCGTCTCCCAAGGCCAGACTCACCTTCCTCCCCAGCAGCAGCAGAGGGGCACGAAGGATCCCCCAGAAACAAGCAGTGGCTGATGATAAATCGTTTGCAGATCCAATTTCCCGTGCCCAGCGGCACTGCTGTGATATTTGTGCATGACCGCCACTTCCAGAGAAGCATTAGCAATGGCAATGGGGATCGGATTCGTTTCTGCTATTTTCAGTGGAGTGAAGCAAGCCGTAGCAGAAGCTGGTTCACCTTGCTTAACGAGGCTGTGGGTATTTTTTCCCTGTAGACTTAAGTGAACTTACACTAATAATGAAGTTCATTTGACTTAAGGACAGAGTTTTCTCCAGGAAAGTGATACAAAAGTGTGGAAAACAAAACATAAAAGGTACCTCTGTGTCTCAGGGATTAGTCACAAAAAACTTTGGTCCTCCAGCTCCCAGAGAAGATCAAGCAGCGTAAAGGAATACCTCATTTTTACGTACGTCACTCAGCTTCTCTCTGGTTTTGGCCTGCTTTCATGTGTAAGCAAAATTTATGAAATCATCCTTTGTCTGTGAATGTTCCCATTAACTTCTTTACCCCCATCGCCAGTTTCAATCACATCTAACACAGATATTGAAGGTCATTAAACCCCTACAGGTTTTGCAAAAATAGCTGCCACATTGAGAACTGAGAAGCCGTTAAGTTCCTCCCATGGAGGGGAAAGGCTAGAGCACGGACTAGTGCCTCCGCAAGGAGAGAAACTAACAAGTTTTCTAGACGCTGAAGCTGTCTGACCACGACACACAAAACCAAAGTCACACAGGTACTTCTGGCACACAGAGAGCTGCTTCACAGAGGACGTTGTTTCCTTCCTCGCAGGAGGAGATGACCCTATAAACTGCAGGAACACCACTGCAGTTTTATCACAGCTCTTGAAATACTAGGTTTTTTTCTTAACATCCAAAAAAAACACATTGGTTGTTTATTCCTTAGTAGCTACCAAGGGAATACGGGATTTTTGCCGCTATGATTCTGGGGACAGCTCAGAAGTATGACTTGCAGGTAAGTTAATTTAAAAAAAAAAAAGAAAAGTAAACAATAAGAAATATCAGATATTATTGTCTGTAGTTAGTCTCAGCTAGGCTGGGAAGGAGTAGTGGTGATCTGCCTTGTGATTTTTGCACGCACAAATACTACACAATACCTTTAAATTCTTAGTTTAGAGAAACTCAGCACTGAGTTTCGGGTATCATCAGCTCCTGGATCAGTACAGCCTCCCTTTCTCCTTGCCACTTGCCAGGTCTCACAAATCTCCGCGCTTCTAAACTGTCGCTCCGTGGGACTTTTACGCTTAAACTACACTCAGACAGACTGCTCAGCATCGGGGTACATAAAAAGTTACCCTGTACATATTCACCATACTGATGAAGTGCCATAGCATAGAAAGCACAATAGCTCTGGAATCCAAAAATCCTTCTGTTTGCTACATCCTAATTAAAACTCCACCCACTTCCCTTCACGCCAGCATCCCCATGCACTGTGACACTCGCGCTTTTTAAATGGGATGTGCTTAGAACTGCTCTATTGTCACCATAATAACATTAATCTAATCAGCTTTTAAATAAGCCAATTATTCTTTATACAGATTAGGCCTAAATATTAATTAAATGATGTAGCTTAGACATGTCTTTTTCTAAGAAATAGTGCAATGCAAATGTTAATGCTTCCCAATATTAATGCTTCCCAATATGTATTCGCAGCTGATGGATTTTTTTTCTGCTGAATTTCATGAATTGGTGTAACTTCTTTTCTCTATTCACCCTCCTTTTTCTTTTTTTTTTTTTTTTAAAGTAAGAACATAACTTCAGAGTCTTTTTTGGCTGGGTACACTGAGTACCTTGACATTTGCCTGAACACTTTAAACAATACCAGAAGTAAAAAAATTAAATAACCTGTTTGTTTTTTACTGAGGTTGCAAATTCTCTAGTGTTCTGTGTTTGACAAAGCGCTTTTATTTCCCTTCTCCAGCAGCTATTTTCTGCTATCCCACTAATTTATATTCTCATTGTGTTTGCTATGTTCAGGCTTCTTTAAGATGAGCATATGTTAAAGTATTATTGTGCAATAAATTAAAGTTAAGCATTCCTTCTATAATTTAGAATATTGGGGTAAAAATGTTCAACCCTTACATCTATCTACAGGTATTGTCAAAATATTTGCTCATTATCCACTACAGCCCAAAGAAATATAAGTGATTTAATGCTCAAAGGGAAGAATTCTCTTTGCAAATGAATAGGAGAAAGAAATACAGATATGTATTTCCTTCATATTCTCTACGTCTGGACAGAAAAGAGAACATCTTGTTCCTCTGCCATGTGTTGGTCTCTCTCAAACTTTTCTCTCCCTTTTTCAGAGGATTTTTTAACCTTTGCTTGCTACAGTGCTTCAGTGTACTTTATGGTCCTGTTCATAGTTACCCCTGTGCTCTGAAATAGGTTGGAAACAGTGAAAATCTGTTCCGCAGGTCCCATGAAGGTCTGAGGCCACCACAGAGCCACTCGCAGGGGCATCAATTTTCTAAGTGTTCCTTAGGGTTTCAACTAGGTGCATCACAAGACCGTGAAGAGACTCATGCATTTGTTAAGTGGCAAAAGAAGGTATCAGCCTACAATTAGACAGAAGGTCATAGGTGTGCTGTGACCTACTGCAGCTGTAACAAACCCATGGCTGCTGCTACAGCGCTCCAAAAATCTGCAGCAATGTTTTGTAACACCACACCTTGTACTTTCTGCCCAAGACCCATCCATCTGGTTCAACCTTACACTCTTTTTTCCTATCAGCCCACCTATTCCTGGCACCAACTATTATTTAGTAGAAAGAATAGACTGAAACCCTCCCTCTCCCAAAGTAGGCAGACTATTCCTACTCAGAAACTACGGTCATTTTATTTATATGTAGACAAGTGCACACACACACATTTGAGGATTAAGTTGTGTTTTTCAATGAAATTTCGTACCAACATAACTTTACAAAGGGATTTTTTTTTGTTTATGGATACCGTGGGGAAATCACCAAGTGGATACAATTAAATCTGAAATTAGATTGCAATATTAAAATAACAATATTCAAAGTTAAAACACTTAAAAATATCTGCTACGGGTAGCTAAATCAGATTTGAACACACGCCCACCCCCTGATCTTTAAATGTTCATGTTTTCCAAACAAGTCAGAGTTGCAGAAACATTTTTACCAGGCACCTCAATCCGAGCCCATCGGAATAATCAGTATTTAATCAACATTATTTAACATTTACTTAGTGACAAAATCCTTCACTAGCACACAGTCAGTTAATGCAGCTTCATAGGCTTCATGGAGTGGCACATTATCCAGCTTGACAGAAATTAGAAAGCCAGAAATATTTATTTGTTGCTGAACCCCATTATGGGATGTCTGCTCAGGGCTTCTGGAATGAGTTTTTTGACTCTCTGTATATAGGCACCTATGCTGTGTTATTGGTTGGTATATAATCCTTTATTGTTTCCATTTCTATTTAGCACATTTGAAAACAGAAATCTAGGTTTTAGAAAATGATACTGATATATAGCACAATTAAAAGTAAGCCTTACATTCAGGTCACTTTATGAAAAGAAATGAAGCTGGGCTTATAGAATAAAGGAAATTCAAAATTTGAGGTTCTCATAGCAACTTAGCAGGGCACACAAAACTAGCACTTCTACAATAATAAGGTCACTAGAAGAGCCATGTAAAAGAAAATACGAAGAAATTCAAATGAAGGCAAAAAGGTGCTAGTACAAAACAACTTTTGAACTTTGGTGAGTGCCACACTGCATTTTTAGCATGTATCTGTGATACTTTTCACATAAGTAGCTGTGACTGAAAACGACAGAGTTTTCACTGTAAAATATTCATCCCAGGGGGACTTTGGCAGCTGTAATGCATCTAAGTATTTTTGTTGGTACTTTAAGAGCTGCTAAAGTAGGAAAATGTCACTTTCAACACTTGAAACACCAAAGGTGGGAGAACTTCTTCAAATGGTGTAAAAAAAATGTCTGGAATCTATGGGTCTGAATAGGGCTAAAACTAATAATGTCCAGTTGAAACTAACTGGACATTTTAGAAATTGGAATAAAACTTCCATCATTTCACATGCCATCATAACCCTGCAATAGTTTACTGACAAATAGAATCAAAAACACTCTCACTGTCTTCAGGAGCTGTGACAAATAATGTTTTCACAGCGTGTTTAATTACTCAGAATCATAGAATCTGTTGGGTTGGAAGGGACCTTTAAAGGTCATCTAATACTTGATTTATTTTTATTTTTTCTCTTGCTTTTGCTAGCAAAAATATACTTTCTTCTTTCCTGTGTTGGCCCCTTGTGGTTAATCAAAAAAGTTTCTAAGCTGAAACACCGGCAAGGTAGAGTTGTACTGACTTCTTTCATTGATTGCCTTACCAAAGAAGAAAGGCAGTGCTAAAAATTCCTGTTTCTGCTTGATTGGAGGCTAGTCCAGTTGCAGGCCTACTTACATTGTACCCCTGTTGGTGGTTGGTTGCTTTTTCTTCAGGTGTTTCTCTGCATAGTTGGATATTCTGGTTGCAGGAAGTTTAGCAAAAGACGATCTGTATGAAACCAACCAAAGAGTCCGTGTGCAGCCACATACGGACGCTGACAGGCTGCATTTGGATCTGGAGTTACCAAGAATTTCAAACCAGGGAAAGTAGAAATCCCTCATATTTTTTTTATTGTCTGAGGTAGATCTCTACCAAAGCTTGCACTGTTAACCACAGTGCAGATCCTGTAAGGAAGCAGCCCCTTTCACTCCACAGTCACAACAGTTGCCGTTTGGGTGATAATGGCCTCCTTCATATATTTTCAGACCACAATCACAAAATTACCTCTTCTGATATTATCCTTTCTGGAGGCCTAATATTGCATTTTTCAGGGAAGGGAACTCCCTGCCATTTCTTTTTCCAAAATGAACCATTTGCAGGAAGAATCTACTGCAATAAACAGTCAGACCTGAAGGATTTCTCTAAATTCACCACCTAAAGTTGGGGTTGGCTTGGAACAAGACTATCACCCAATCCACTGTCCGCTGTATAAGAGGATATGTGAAACAGACCCCAAGAAAAATCACAAGCTTGTTTTGCTTCAGAGAGAGTGGACACGTGGTTTGGCTCAAACAAGGGAAAATGAAGTAAGTCTGGTGTTCAAGCTCATAATAGGGAAATGTGGGGTTCCATTTTTCCTGACAATTTTTAATCTGCTCTCCATAACAAGAAGATTAGGAAGAGCAACATGATCATTCTGGGGAAAAACAAACAAACACAGCCCAGAGATGATTCTAGGACTCTAACTCTCTCCTTGATAGACTTGTTTGCTGCCTCTTTTTCAAAAGTAGTTCTAATTTTCTATTTAAGAATATTTCATTTTTAGCATTTCATTTTCCGTCTCCTTGTTATTTCCCTCATCTCCTATCTACAATTTACCAATTCTGCATGAATAGTAATTTCGCACTGGTAAATCACACCACCCAACTCATATGCAGCAATTTTCTTCTGCAGATCTGCTACTGCTTTACAAAGGGAAGTAAGCTTCAGTACTGAGTTTGTGTGAATTACACAGGGGAGAAGCACACTGTACACCTTATGTAAGCAAGAAATAGAAAGAAGGGGTCATTTGTTCCATCTCCTTTCACACCAGGTATTACTTTCTATAGTACTGCTTTCATGTAATTTATCTGGAAAAGATTTTAGTGCTTCAAGCAATAGAGAGTTCACAGGGGGTTTTTAGGACATACTGATCCTGCAACCCATGCGGTAAGCTTACCTCATCTGGCCTTCTGTTCACCCTGCCCTAATATTTTTTTTTTCCTTTTCTAAATAACAGTTCTTCATTACTGGTACTTATCCTTTTATCTACGGAGAGGTCACTCTTTCTTCCATTAAGGAAATACATGTTTTGTGAAGTTCACATCTGATCTAGCTGCACGACTCTTTCAGTGTGTGTTTGCAAGTCGTGATGCAGAGACAAATGGGGACATGCGGTCACAGGCTGGCAAACACGCCTGGGGGCGTCTGCTCACCTCTGTTGGGTGTAAGCCTAAAATGCATGCATACTTCTTGAATATTTGATCTTTAATCTTTCCCCAGAGGTCAATATTGTCCAGACTCTCCCACTTTCGTTGGTCTTCTCTGTGTTTTTTCTCGGCAATCCCTTTCTAAGTGAGGCAGAATTTAGTTTCAGGGAAAGGATAGGGTAATGACAGCTGCACTGCAGCCAGAAAGAAGAGGAAAATGCCTCCCTGCTCTGTGAAGTGCCTTTTCTCCCACAAGCAAGAGTTTAGGAATTGACACATTATCATTCGTCTCCAAAATCTGATCACTCTTCTCCAAAATCTGTCAGGTATGATAGGCTACTTGAAGCAATCATATGTAACAGCCCTTTTTTTCTCCTCACGTCCATGGAAGAGTTGGAAATCCTAATCACAAATTAGTTTACTGCTCCGTTCACAGGTCTGCACGCACATGTGCAGAATAGACCTCTGATCTCTTTTCCCCTCTGAGTGTTAACTTGCACCTCATTTCCCCATCAGCAAACACCCAGCCTCGGCAGGAGAAATGCTTCGCCCTTCCATACAAATTCTGCAGCTGTTTGCATTTGGCTCCCCTGAGATAGACTGCCAAATGTGTCACTGTCACCAGCAGATTTTGGGGGTTACAGTTTCTGTGACATTTAAGTGGCGGTGACTGGAGAACATGTTTTCACTGACAAATAGCAAAGACATCTCTTAATGTCATGACCATTATTTTTCCTATTATATTACCAAATCCTTGTAGATCAGACAATTCTGATAAAACTTGCACTTTTTCTATAGAAGATAAAGCTGTTAACTGTGACCAGTAACAGCTATAGCTGTTTTGCCTAGGAAACATTTTACCAATAAGGAGAGTTCCTCGTACAGATATAAGACCAGCTTTCACTGTCAGTTCAAAAGATTCAGAAGTTTGGTTTGGTTCAGACCCATAATAAAAGTTTTCATTCATTACATTTATTGGAGCCTGTTGTGATTAAGTGAATCAGTGACCAAAAGGACCCATAAAGATTAAAATTCTGACATTAAAAAAGTACTCTTGCATTGTAGCAGAAGGGCATGGGCAAACACAAAATAATTATTAGCCTGACATTTAATTTGAAACAGGGAAAATGCCACAATGATTGAAGTTTATTTACTGAAGATGAAGGAAGAAGAATGTGCATAGATACTAGCTTTTAAAATTTGAAAATAAGTTTGTTCCTTCTTTAATAGAGGAATAAAACAAAACATTTTGAACTTTTTGTCACAGAGCACAACCACGTCATGTCTCTCTCTAGCAGGGATGCCTATAGTGTGCATGATGGACAGTCAAGCCTTTCCTTCGCTCATTTAATGGGAGAGCTGCTCAGTCCTGTTCACTGTGTCCAAGACAGGGGAGGTACCTCGAACCTGCATCTCTGACAGGAGATCAGATCAGAGTCCTAAAATCCATGTAGGCTTATTGGCTGGTTCTGACTGCTTCATGGCTATACCTGCTCAAATAAACTAGGTGGAATTTATGTCAACCGAATATAAATTTCAGTCACTTCCATTGCTTAGATTACACAGCATAAAAATCTTTCTGGTGGAAATTTGGCCAGTATACTTCTGCAGAGCATTTCAGCCTCAAAGGAAGAGCATATTTTTTTGCATTATCACATAACGGTAACTATATAGTTTCTTCCTCAAATTCTATTTTGGCCACTAGGCAAACAATAAAACCAATTTGCTTACATTACTGCTTTGATTTTTTCTTTCTCTTTTTTTTTTTTCCTCATCAATTAAGACAATTTATATAATCAGGACATAGATTTTTGTCTTCATGAGAAAGGTTATGTACCCTTTGAACTCATCCAGCTGCTCCATGGGATACACTTTTCTGAAGTCACTCAAGGCTATAATTGTAATCTCCCATCGTATTTTCTAAGAGATGAACACATAGTACCTGCTAATTGACAGAACTGGCTTTCAAGAAGTCAGAACGGCTTTTGTTATGGTGTATCAAATGGTGCTTAATTCTCTTTCTGTTTGTCTCAGGTTTGACCTTGGTCTGAACTTCCTGATTTCTGAACTGTTCAATAATCAACCGTATTTCACTCCTTCATCTGCTCCGTTTTTTATATACCAGAGACCATTAATCACATTAATCCTGCACTCAACAGACCTTCTGTGGGGGCACAATTTGTATGAATTTGTTTCATCCGTAGACACCTGATGTGGATTGGAGTGGACTCATCGCTTCTGATTTGACCTCACACGGTTTATCTGTATCCACTGGCCAGATCATAATAAATGGCTGTTGTCAGTAAAATAGGCTGTGCTCCTTGAGCTGTCCATGCTTTGAGTATTAACCCAGTGGAGAAAGACACGTCCTTCTTTAGCGAAACACTGCTCTGGTATTGACGAGGGGAGCAGGTGAACTTGGTCAGGCTCTGCCTTCTGTTGGTGGCCACCCAAAGCGTACCTTGAGATCATCATTTCTCTGCTGCATGCTGCTGCCCAAGCAAGCTTCACCCCTGGCTGCAGAGCAAACCTCACCTCCCGTAAGCCTTACCATGGCACTGAGGTTTGCTGGCAACCCTGTTCGTATGCCCTCGGGCTGCCTCGTTCCTCTCACTGGGTAAGTGTTGGTTTAGGGGATGTCATTAGTCCAGTCCGTGAGAGGAGGAAACAGGAAGACGGTTAGTCTTCTTCACCTGGCAAAAGTGTGCCAGACTGTATGACTAAACCACAAGGAAATAGGTTTGCCCTGGGAAATACACTGTTTCGTCATGATTATTTCCTCCATTCAGTTTACTGAAGGACACACAGCAAACATGGTAAGACTTTGCAATAGTGTGTACTCAGTTAGTCTCCCGAAGTGTCCAAATTTAGGCAAGTAAGCACAGGGGACTTTATTTTCTGAGGAGGCAGACGTCTTTGTTCCCATTAACACCACCTCTTACTGCATTTTCAAAGACGCACAGTTATACAACATCTTTGTACCCTTTTCGGTGTAAAGAAAAACAACTTTCCTGTCCCCAGTGACCCTGTGTACAAGTTACAAATCACTAACCTAACTTCATGATCTGACTTTGGTGGAAGCTGGGGTTATGAAGTTCCACATCCAAACAGGGATTTAAGTGTTTTTGGTTTTATGCATGTGCATCTGAAACTTCTGGCTCTACTTTTCTTATATTTACATTGTCATCTGAAGGGTGTCATGTTAAACGTATTCATATTTATTACAAGTAAAGAATATAATTTTATATATTATATATAATTTTATATAATTTTAAAAACCCACAATCACCATTACATTCATCAGTTTTCCTAACGTAGTGTATTCTACCTTGGTCTGCTACGTCTTTCTCACTATGAAGAAAAAAGAGGGGAAAAAATAAACCCAGATATTCATGGAAGTGAAACAAGCTTGATGCAGTAGCTTGAGGGGATGTTAGGGATAAGCAGCAGTTTACATGGAATGAAGATGGTTAAAGGAGATATGGCCAGGATGTAAAACAAAGAATGACACAGAGAAAGCTAACTACTTTCCACTGTTTTTTTGAAATACCAAGTGAAAAGTGCACTCACAATGGAAAGCCAAGAACTAGAGGTTCGTTGGTAATGCCTCACCTCCCTCTGGCTAGGTGGTCTGCGAGTTGACATTTTGAGACTTTGTCATAGTCCAAAGTATAACTAGTATTTCGACAGAGCAAAAAGCACTGAATAGCTTAGTCCTTCCCAAGAGAAAGCAGTGGTGTTAGAGAGGAAGCTGGTTTCATTATGAAGATTTCCATATTACACCAAAAAGAGGCCCCTGAGTTGTGTTATTTGTTCTCAAATTTAAGGAAAAGGCAGTAGTTTTGGATTCCTCTTACAACCAGTGCTAGGCAGCTTTGAAGAGCACACATGAAAGAGATTGCAAATAGTCACAACCCAGGTCTCCCTGCTCCCGTTACACCCTCAGACCTGACCAAACCCTGTTTATGGCTACTTTGGGATAGAGTTGGGCTACTGGATGGGAGATCCATTAGTCGTGTGAGGTCAAGAGGGTTTCTGGACACATTTTTTGGGTGGCCCGGCAAGGAGCACATCCCGAGCATAGGCACACTGCCCAGCTGTCTCTTCTGCCTCTTTCTCCCATCCCCTGCTGCCCAGGGCTCACCCTGATGGAAGACTAAAGGCAAAACGGGGGGTAGTGTATGGCCTATAACACACCACAGCTCTGTGCTCACTGGCTCTCTGAATTAATCTAATCAACAAACAATTTTCCATGCAAAAAAACTTAGACATTCAAACCCCCACGCTCACATCACCATCAAAGGCTCATCTTTATCTCAGCCATAGAATTTTACATTACCACAGCTGTCCTCATTATACATGATAAGTCCTTGTGAACACTATTATGTTGTTGTTGTGTTTATGATTATTATTTTAACTACTTGTTAATAAAATTAATCCCTTCCATGCATTTACCTTCCTGCAGCTATGCTGACAAAATATTTCTACTCTGTTTCTTCTTGAGAAAAATTTTATCAACCTAAAGTTTAAGAAACGCTTTAAAAATCGACCACATGGGTATCAACCAGGTAATAACAGCAACCTACAAATGTCAAAAGTTAATAACCTCAGTGTTTGCAGCACCTTAAGGTACCTAAAACAATGCAATTTATTAAAATGAAACCAGAAACTTAAGACACCTGGGGAAAAAAAAATGCTGGGGCATTAAAACTGCCCATTGGCTGGATTGTTTACATTTTGAGGTGTTTAAACCTTGATATCTTGGTGACTTACTGGTAACAATATTTGACTGATTCAGACAGCTGCACATGGAAACCTTCCTCTTCCATTAGATATAAGAAAGAGGAGCAAGTGGGAAAGCAGAGGACAAAAGCTTTGTTTTACTTGTATTTATTTTGCCTGTATTTTGGGAACTGGGAGGAAGGAGATTTTTAAAGGTCTCTTGTTTTTAAACAGGATTTTTAAAGGAGATTTTAAACAGATTTTTAAAGGATATTTTTATAGGTCTCCTGTTCTGAGAAAAAATTAGATATTTATGACATACATGTGCATCCTTCCAGAAAGGAAAATAATCCCCCTTGGATGGCATTTGTCATAAATCAAGGTGTATGATGTGTGCAGAGTCAAACTAAATTGTCTTTTATGTAGCTAGAGCCTGTAGCAACGATGCTCATTCCTCTGGAGTTATGGTCGTTTTACACAACAACCAACAATGAAGTTCAGTAAGTCAGAGTCCATCAGTCAATCCTCTTATGGCCCATATTATGGGTTTCCCAAAACTTTGCTCCTTCTCTGGAGTTTCATAAACAAAAAATTATTTTGAAGCACCTGCTTGGCTCTCCGAAGTTTCAGATTCATTTCTGGGTGCAAACGCTTTCACCCTGCCCCACCGAGAGGGATGAGATTTCAGCTGCGTAAAGCTGCTGTCAGCACCGCTACGCTCTGTGTTCCTGTCTTGTGCAAATATCAATGATGTGCTGAGGCACCAGCAATTCCCTGTTTCGGATATCCATCCACAGAGGGTGTTCTGCACACACACACGTCCCTCTCTGTATTCCATATAATGGGATGGCTCCCTTTTTTTAAACGTACCACATACTGAGACAGATAAGTCACAAATGCTATTTTACTTTTCACTGTAGTAAAGTATGTGCAACAACAGAAAAACAGCACTTTTGCAAATACATGTCCTCTTGAGGTCTCATTCTTGCAACATCACACCTACCCACTATACTCAGTATTGTCTTGTAGCTAAAAAATGGAAAACTGAGTATTTCACACAGACAATCGAATAATCATATAGTACTTTTGCAAGCTGGAGCTTGATCATAAATCATAAGAAATCCATAATGCAGCTATCACATGGGACTTAATTTCAGAACAGACTTTAAGCAAGTCCTTCCATAAAAAGATTAAGTGATCACATTTCATTTCAAAGGTCTTATCTACCATTCAAAACATGAACATATTGCAGGCTTTTTGAACTAATGTCCTCTCCAGTTCACTTAGCATCTTTTTGAAATAAAAATGTATTAGATTTTCTATAACCGTTCATAAAAACACCAGTTCTGCACAGTAGGAAGGTAAGTAGATACTAAAATAATTTGCAGTGTAACTTTGGGTAAGTCTGTATCTGAAAAACAAGTTCTAAACACTAAGTCAGTGTGAAGGAAAAGACAGTAAAAGGAAAGAACAGCCACAGAAAGCTGAAAACAAGGAAGAGATAAGGAGAAAACTTAAATCCTTGCATCATCAGTATTGCTTGTGCTAGATTCAGTTAAGGTGAACTGCATCCTGGTTAGGTGAGTGGAAGGGGTACAAAGCTTCTTTTAATGCCATGTGCCCACTGCAAATATTTTTGATCAGCAAGTCAAAGCCCAGTTACTAACATTAGACCAGGGAGAAGGTGCCGCCTTTGCACTTTTCAGAAGTAAGAAACATATATACGCTACCAGCAGGTGGCCCAGCTTTAGGCAGCAGTTAGAGGAGAGACCCCAACAAAGAAAACATTGACACAGCTACCTAGAAGACAGCAATCACACAGTCAGAAAGCAGGTGATCTTTCTAGCACAACAACAACAACAAAAAGCTGTATTGATGTTGGCTGAGAAGCAAGCACTATTGAACAATGTTGAAGAGCACGACCTGCGTGGACTATGTATCTTGCGGCCTGCGTTGTCTATTGACGATTACACGTTTAAACTGACCAAGGTGAGCACCAAATCACAGGTCCTGCAGCGCTGCCTGCAGAATCAAGGCACATTTTCTTCTGCTGTGTGACAGCAGAACAGAGGCTGGTAGATAAAACATGTATCCTTCATAATACTGCTGCTGCCTGAAGGAATTTCACTACTGAGTGACACACTGCCAGATACAAAGGGAGGGAAAGAGGAAAAAAGTTTTCAGTTTGTACAATGATAGACAAAAAGGACAAAACATGTTTTCTTTGTTCCTCAGTTCTCTAGATTGGGAAATCTAATTTATATCCAGAAGTCTTTGCCCAGCCTGCCAGATGCAAAACCCCACAGGCTCTTTTCCATTTTGTAGTTGTAAATAAATCTATAATATGGGGCATGCAGGTCGCCCTCAAGTCCTCCATCCCATGGCTTCACTCCCTTCCTTCTGCATAATGTTAATCTTATTTTTTTTTCTCCTTCTTCACAGAAATATCCTGAAAAAATTCTGTCCACTGGCTGCCCTGCTCCCTGGCTGAGAGAGGTGGGATGGACCCTGGATACCAGCTCCTGCCCATCCCTCGGTGGTACCATAACCTGAAAAAAGGCTGAACAATTAAAACAGGCACCATCAATGTCGATAAATAATTTTGTAATATTTTCTGTATATGGTCATGGTGAGTTTGGGTCAACAAGTGTGAGCTCCAGGATAACAATGGCCTTACATATTTTTATCTCCATCTGTTTGGAAGACAAAGATATTTTCAGTTCCTCAGCTGGCATTGCTCTACATCCTCCACGTGTTATGAACAAATTCTACCACTTGCCTTTTATTTCACTGCTGGAAATTCATGAGTTCTTCTGGAATTTCAAAGACAGAGCCTCAGCTTATGAGGAATTTTACATATTTAAGCAAAAAAACATACATGACAAAAGCCTCTTAGCTCTGCGGAACTGTGAAGACCCTAATTTTTAAACAACGAATAAAAACAACTGAGAACAGTGATGCTCTTAAGTGGACATGTAGGTGTAACATGAATATTATAGCACTGTGTTATTTCCCCTCCTAGCCTTTTGACCTGGTATGCAATCCTGTTCTTTCTGTTTAGGAGGAAAGGATCATTCTCTTTAAAAGACATGACGAACTTATTATAATTACTCATCTCTCTTTGGAGGAAGTCCGTGCAGCAGGTAGAGTCTAACACATCTGAATTATTGATCACACTCTGCTGGGCTGCTGTCATGGGTGGAGTGATGTACTTCACTTGTAGAGAGAAGCAGCAATACATTTATTGACTTAAAACAGGGATTTAACAGAGTTTGATGGTAAATGCGACAGTGTTTTAACCAGATTTGATTGCAAGGCACACTTGGTTATTTACTGCATGAAGGAAAGGGTCAGACAGAACTGTGAAGGAGACCCTCCCATTGAGTCATGAGGTTTGGAAAGGACCCCCTGGCTTTCTAAACTGCTTCTCAGAGAGCAGTCTAGTTGCCGCTGGATCCAGTCATAGTCCCAGACTTGGTCAATGGTTTACGTTTAAAGGATTATATATGCACAGTCAGTCCTTTATATCACTTAGTTAAGATTTCAGAGTTTAGCATGCTGTTACTCACTTATGGAGGATCTGTTGCCCCAAGGAATCTTTGAATCTTGAGAAGTAACCTTGAGAGCTGTCCCTGCTCAAGGGGAGATCCTGGTGTGCAGTCCAGTGCCAGGCAGGAGAGCTCAAAGGGCTCTTCGGCTGTCCACTAGTTATGGGGGTAAAATGATTGACCTATAGCCATATTTGCATATCAACCACAGCACCAGCATTGTGGTTAGGTGGGGTGCATTGCTTGAGTTGGCCCTTTGCTATTGTGCTGTTACCTGTCTCCTTGAAACAACTTTTGAGCTGGATGCAGCCATCAAGAACAGATGCACCCGTTATGACCACCACAGTCGGTTTTTGCTTGGGCAGGGTTATGAGAGGTAAATATCAGGTTGGAGGCTGGTGGGAGAACACCGTCACAGCTGCCCAGCTCCTCCTTGGAAGAAACTGAGGGTGGGGCCCTTCGCATCCAGGAAACTGTGTGAAATTTGGAGACAGCAATATCTCCAATGACTCATCTGCGTATTTGGAAAATCCAAGTAAGATTTCTGTGCACATTTCGTGATGTTAAGAGCTGATTTCATTCTTTTTCCTGATGCTCCCTGAAGTTTTCTTTCCACTCTAACTGTGAGAAGCAATTCAGGCAGGCAGTTTTACTCATTTAGGCAGTAATTATTCAGAAATTTCACAGCATTTATGTTCATTTCATGCAATCTTACACAAACACCTGCTAGTACACACTGTTCAGGGTCACTCTGACATTGTATAATCTCTAAAATAGAAAAACAAACCCAAGTCAACAGCTCCTAGCGGGAACGGCTCCACAGTTTACTCTAAAACTCTCTGCTGTGCAGAGCTGGCACAGAAATAAAATAGATCTTCTTGGACAAGCAATTAATGTTTCATAATATCTGGGAATATGTTTTCAGCCCTCAGATGTTCATAGCCCTTCTCAGACGGGAAGACAAATTGGCTTTTCCCCAAGATGCAACAGTTCTATCTATAGCTCATCTGACTCAGAGGGTCTTACATAAATTCTAGTTTGTACAGGCTAGTCAAACAATACGCGTATTCAAAATTTGTATCAGAGTTATATTACAAAGGTTTGTGTTTTGGGGGGAGGGTTGTGTGGTTTGTCTTTTTGCTTGCTTGTTTTACTACAGTAAAGTAGGTATTATCAAGGGTTTTGAAACAATTTTCTCTCTTGACTTGGACTAGCAAATCATGTCCAAGAATGGATCCCCATTGCATACTGCAGTGCAGGGCAGTGGCACACAAACTATTTTCTACCCATGCTCCATCTGAGAAGGTCAGCCATTTTATGCTACCACACATCCATCAAAGACAGCACTGGCCCAGCTCGGGGTCCACATCACCCCTGAGCCAGACTGTGCTCACACCTCCTGTGGCGGCTTGACCCTGGCCAGCAACTAAATATCCATCCAGTCGTTCATTCACTCTCCCCTACCTCCCTGGCAGGATGGTGGAGAAAATCAGAGTAGAAAAAATGAGGAAAACTGGTGGGTTGAGATCAAGGCAGTTTAGTAAGTGAAGAAAGAGAAAAAAACCCAAACAAACAAGTGAGGCAAAGGCAATGACTCACCACTTCCCACAAGCAGAACAATGCCCACAAGCAGACCAATGCCCAGCCAGACCCTGAGCAACAGCTACCGTGGAAAGATCCAACGCACGCACGGGAAAGATCCAACGCACGCACACACGCACACGTGCACACACACACAAACACACAGCAGTTATTGCTGAGCATAATGTTTTATGGCAGGGAATACACCTTTGGTCAATTTGGTTCAGCTGTCAAGCTAAGTCCACTCCCAACCTCTTGCCCACCCATAGCCACCCACCCCTTGCTGGGGGGATCAGAGTGAGTAACAGAGAAAGCCTTGACACTGTGCAAATACAGTTCAGCAACAGATGCAGCATTGGTGTGTTATCAGTAGAGTTTTAGTCACAAATCCAAAATACAGCACTATACAGGATCCTACGAAGAAAATTAACTCCACCTAAGCCAGATCCAACACACCCCCTCCACCTCAGTGGTAAAGATACCACTTGCATGGAGATACCTGAGCTACTGAGCTTACCCAGGCAGCTAAAGCAACCAAAACACAGAAGCCTCCACCTCAGCTAGGTCAGCTAGTCTTAGTGAGGTGCAGCTCTAGCAGAAGTGCCATAGAACTGAAGGAAAATGGTAGATTAAGTACCCGCTACTGTCTGGTAACAAAACCACGATTTCATGGAAAATGAGATTGTAACCCCCTAGACATACCTAAAGCTATGCCTGTGTTGCCTTTGCTGTATTTTTGCATTCCCTGTTCTAAACTAGTCTGCAATAACTGGTATTGTGCAGCTGCTCTCAGCAGCCCTGTACTGCTAGAATCGTACTCAATCATTTTGCAAAAAAAGTAAGCATATTATTTCTCTCCGAGCTAACACAGCCATCATGAAGAGATTATCCCTTTTCTTGCCTGTAGCCAGGTACATATTTGAAGAGTATTACCATGTTTTCCCCTTCTCTGCCCAGTTTTCTTTGCTGTGGGTGATGCAACACCAGTTAATTCACTGTTTTTTTCAGAAGTTGTGCTTTGTAGACCTGTGATCATTTTTGTCACTCACTCCTCTCCAGTCTTTCTTAAATCCCAAGGTCTCAAAAGAAGTAAAAAAGTGCTGCCCTGTAGGGTCAGACTGGTGGGTACATCTAGCCCTGTATTCTGGCTCCAACAGTGACAACAGGAAATGCAATGCAGAGGGAGCACACGAGCCTGGCCATTTAGCCAATGCTAGGTAGAACAGATGAACTGGTTTTATTATTGTAGGGTACTTAGGTGCTTATTTACCTCACTGTGAAGTTGAACCACCAGCCAGTCAACTGCAAACATGAACTGAGGTGTGGCCATGACTTAACAGAATAGCTCACAAATTTGTCTGAGAGAAAGTCAGAGGACTAGTAATTAGAAATCAGGAATTGTTGGTGATAGTATGAAATTTTTTTCAACACTCAGTCAAATTAGAAATAAACCTGACTTTTCCCCTAATGTTACTCAATCCTTTGCTTTCAATGTGAGAAGAAACAAGAAAGTTTAGTAACAACTGAATGAATAAATATCTGTCCAACTATTTGAATTTTTAAAAAATAAATGGATTCTGTTTAAATTTTGGATGAAGATCAAAGACCTACTTTATTTTTTTCTTTGTCATTAAAGCTAGATCACTGATAAAGAAATGGCAATCCAAAACCTGGAGGCCTCAGTAATAAAAAGGCATAGTTAAAACAAGTAAAATGAAACTAAAAGAGACTGACAGGTGAATAATGATTGATGGGAAGATGAGTTAATCACTCAAGAGATTATACAATAAAATAAATCATTAAAAATTTCTACAACCTAAGGAAAGAAATATTTGTCTGTGCAGAAGAATGGTTAGAAATTCTATTGCTTCCATTACAGGTTTACCAAAAAGGTGTTTTAAAATATGTCTCATTAAAAATTTACTTGAGTCACTAATATGCATTTTATAAAACTATCTACTTGTATATTTGTTTATAAAAATGCATTTTCCTTTGCCAGAAGCAGTTTGTTCCTCTACAGAAGAATGTGTGTGACACAAGGTCCATACACACCTCTTAGTCAGAGTCACTCGTGCTGCTGAAACCTGCTCATCCTTCATTCTTGGTCGACAGTCAGCTCCCCCCGTACCCGAGGATCACTAGCGAAAGTCAGGGAACTCACAGTGCAGGCAGCCGGCAGCACAAATCAATACATGAGGTGCATCATGATTGACATGAAAACTAAGAAGAGAAACAACCAGAAAAGTAAAAGTAGCGTACTGTCCATGTAGTGTTAAAAGCCAGATGTAATCCTTACACCATCTGGAGTGGCTGGCACCTGGTTTAATTTTCATCTGTACAAAGTAAATACCAGAACAAGAATATCTTTAACAGAGTGGCTATGCACATAAGACACAAGGCTGGAGACTCAAATAAATTTTACATAGATGCCTTTACCTAGACTGACCTTAGAGAAAGAAAGAGCATCCAGCCTTTGGAGCAGCAGGGGTGACTGTCCTCCTCCTGGGCTTCCTTCCCAGTCCTCAGGATGCTATATGGGCATCGGGACTGCCAAACATCTGGCACTGTAAATCCAGATTTTTCTACCTTGACTAACATTCAAAGACCCTCTTCATTTAAATGCATCTTATCTTTATTTAGTACTGTTTGTAAGAAAGCTTTTTTTAAGTTTAATCACAGTTTACTATTACCCTAAGTACTTTGGAGAGTTTATACAGCTAAATTCTTTTCATTAACTTAGTTTGTTTATTCTAATTACTATCTGAATCATAGCATTCTGAGTCATATATTATTAAAATTGCCTCAAGGTGATCAACAGAACAACTTCACTTCAAATTTTTCCACTCTTTCTCTCCTCTCAAAATGGTAAGTGGATTTCAGAGGGTGAAGCTCCTGGGAATAAGGATGTAGAAATATTGAAATGTGGCCACAAACAAAACCATACAGAGACCTAAAAAGATCTCTTTAATAATTATGCACTTTAGAAAGAAAGGAAATCAAGCAGTGCAGGAGGGTCTTTCTGGCAGCACATATTACAGTGAAGATACAGTTATCAAAATAACTAGGCAGAATTTCCTTGCCAGCTTCACAGCAGTAGGTGCTTTGAGAGTTTAGATGGAAGGTAGAGGGAAGAGACTCGAGTCAGCAGGAGCAGGCAGATTGTTGAAACCAGGATCTTCTGCTAGGAATGATATCATTAAACTTTTTTCTAACAATACTGCTGGTGCTTTGCTCCGATCCACCTTTGAAGACTATCTAAATCTGCACATCCTTCTTTTGTCTACTTATTCTTTTCTTCTGTCTCCTTTTACTGACCTATTTCTATATGATATTTTTACCAATTCATTTCCCTGCAATCTATTCCCTGACTCTTGTTCACTTTAGTTAATCCAGTCACACCAAAATACCATCCTAAAATATTACAAACCACCCAGAACATCCCGTCTCCTGACTTTCATCAGATTTCTTCCGGCTGACAGAGTCCAGACTACCCTCCACATGAATATGGGCACTTTTTTAAGACCAGGTAAAAACAATTAATCTAGAAACTTCTTTTATTTAACAATCATTTTCTAACAATTAAAGATGATATTTTCAGCCTCTTCTGAACAGTTCTACAGTTGAAATAAGCAGAGAAGTAAAGTAGGCAGCCTCTTCCTGCTTCTGTTCTCAGCTGTAGCAAGGGCAGAAATTTCCTCTCTTTGCACTTAACAGCTAATCCATGAAAAGTCCCAGGTTGTTTCTCTTGAAGTCTTCTTCTCCTTGAAGTCCCAGGTTGTTTCTCTCACTCCCCAGAAACTCTTTGTGATACAGACCATTATGTTGTTTACCAGAAGGGCCCGAACACGAAGTCTGCTCTGGAGTTTTGATTCGGTACTTTGGCGTATACAATACCATGTCAGTGAATCCACAATTAAACTGTGTAATGAGCTTTCAAGGGTAGCTCAGGGGCAGGTGAGCTATAAAAGGGACTGAGCAGGTGGTTTCTACCAGCAAACCCTTTGAGAACTCAACACTGCCTGTACCTCCTGCTCTTGGACAAGGACCAGCTCCAAATGCTGAATAAGTACGTACTTTATACACACAGCTGCATTGTGCTTTAATGGGTGATTCCCAAAGATGTCTGGATAGCGGATTTTCAAAAGTCGTTTATGAGCAGGCAACAATTGCGACATTTTAAAGAGACTTTGCTTTCATAAGGCACTTTCAGCAAATCTGAAAGCAAACCTTTGGGATGTCTCAAGCTGTTTATGCAAAATTTTGAAAGACATCTGAAAAACAGTAGCCATAAAATTAAGCACAAAGAAAAATCAACTCCTCTTTATTCACTTCCCAGACTGATGGTGATGGGGATCCTGGGAGCTCATCAGCTTTCATTACTTTGCTGTCAGAGACACTATTATCATAGGCACATCAACCATGACACAAAGAATAAGGTATCTCTAGATACAGTGCACACTATAGAAGATCTAGGAAAGCTGGGGATTGTACACATCAAGCTTTGAGGGAGAGGAAAGGTACAATGTAATAAATGTTTGTTGTTCTGCAAGAGACATTGAGATGCCAAGCCATTGCGGACTCCTGTCAAATTTCTGCAGGGAAAGGATATAAAGCTGATACTGAACATACTTCCATGGCTGCATGGTGCAAAAGGAAAAGATGTGTTGCTCAAATCTAACCATCATAGCAGCAAGAATTATTTAAATACTTATCTTGTTTGTTATATTACATAATTTATTCTACAACTATGTAACCTAGTATGACAGAGGAAGCAGTATTTTTCTGAAATCGGACAATAACAAACTGTGTTAGAGGAAGCTATAATGACCTTCTTCTACAGGACATCGTGTTGTCTCTCCAGTTCTTCACAACAGTGGGATCATCCCCCATTCAGCAAGACTAGCTAGGGAAGCAACGTGAAAATTGTACTAACCACTCCAGGACACTTCAGACCATATTTCATTTGCAGCAATCGTCAGTCTGGAAGAGCTAAGTAGAAACATTTGGCAAATAGCATGGTCTTCAGAAAAGAATAATAATTGACAATTGCTGTTGTCCTATATGAAATGATTTAGAGTTTAAATATTCGTCCCCTTCTGCAGCAAACACCAATCAAAGTGACTCAACTTTCCTGCACTTATTAAGACTGTCCTTCCATACAATTGATCCCAGCTGTGTTTCTTATTGGTCCATCGTTATGAACTTCACAACACTGCTGTAGACAAATTTTTCAATAATGTGTTTTGACAAAACATGAAGAAAATAAAGCCTGATGCACTTTGCGCAAGAAAGTGGAATTTATATTTAGGACAACCTTAGGGAAACAGGAGATCTCAGTGAAGGCTACAGCTCTGATGATGACCTGAGCTGACTTGGCCTTCTTTCCTTTCTAGGTCATATTGATGTGAAAAGCAGAGACAGCTCTGAAATCTGCTGAAGAACCACCCAGCAAGGGACTGCACACACTCACATTCCTCACATCTACTGTATGGCAGCCTGTTCTGCAAATGGAGCCCAGAGCAAGTGAGACTGGAAAAGACTTTGGCTTCATTTAGCCCCTTGTTAGCCAAAACTGAAGTCTCCCACTCTGATTACCACCCCCAGTATTGCTGTGTTTAGCTGGTAGGGATTCTTAATTACTGTCTTGGTCATTTAGTAAAGTTGATTGGGAAAAGTAGAGATATTTGTGGATTAATATTTTCCAAGCCAGCTAGGAGTATGTTGAAAGACTTGGGAGTAGGAAATTAAGCATGATTTTACTAATTTAAAGATGTGATCCCAAGTGCAAAAGGATAAATAAAATGCCAAATATGGAAAGCATACAAGAAAGGAAAAAAGTAAATATTTCCCATGTCTCATCTGTAGATATGCCTGGCACTTGTTTGCTCTAGAAACTGTTTTAGATGATCCTGGAATCTGAAATATAACTATTCAAATATTCTCTTTAGCTGAGAGCTGGCAGAGACCCATCTAACAGAGAAAGTTTGGGAACAATTAAGAACTGTGCTTACTTAAAGGAAGCTGGATTTGTCTTAATGGTTTTCTGTAACAGAATTTTTGCAAGAGGTCAGCGTAAATGCATAATAAATGAAGGAAAGAAGTTAGCTTAAGAGATCCCTTTTTTTTTCTGGAGATACAACTGCTGTGGTTTAGGTGAGGTTTCGTCAAGAGAAAGTAACTCATACTTCTGGGCTTAATAAATTTCTGACCTCATCTATTCCAGCTAAACAGGACTATGTGTTTTACACACAGGGAAGCTGCATGCCTGTGCTGTGGCTCTGGGTCATCTCCTCTTGCTCCAGATGAAAACTAACCTCAGATCTGGTCCTGTTAAGAGCAGAGGGTGAACACTTCCATTTAAATTTTCCACCCATTGCATAGGCCCCCATGATGAAATTGAGTGTAATTTTCCAAGTAGCACCCATGTGGAAACAAGGCCACTTGGCTATGAAGATTAATTGTGCAGTAATGCAGTCCCAGGAACATTCATGTAAATCCGTCACTAGAGTGAACTAATCAAGCTTGTGAATCAAGTAGAAACATAAATACAGAGTTAATTAATCATTTCACTTCTTGCAAATGTACAAGGCACTTTTGGGAGCTACACACATCCTGCACTGCCAAGTCTACCTGGCGTGTTCCAATATTCCAGTGGAGCAAACTGAAATATTATTTAACAAAGAATTTAAAAATACAGGCGAAAGAAAGCTGGCATCAGAGTGGTAAGAATGAAGAGGTTATAAAATTTACAACACACATATAGCCTTGTTCATTGAAGTTTATTCACAGGCATAGTTACCAGACAAATTGTATTTCGCTGCCCAAAATTACATTTACTAAAAAAATGTTGAAAAATTTTATAAAATCCTGCATTTGGTTTTGTGATGTGAAAGGCATTTCAGAAGCAAGAAATTGGTATCCAGATTGCAACAAGTAAAACAGTAATTTGACATTTTCAACCGTGCTGTCACATCCCCAAAAAACAAAACAAAATTTCTTCCTCAACACATAAAAATAAAATAAAAAATGGAACTGTAACTGCCTTAATAAACATAAACCCTACCCCTCACACCTGGATCTTCAGTTTCTCAGTGATTTTTTAAGGCAAGCACTGAGTGAGGCTCACCAGTAAGAAAGGATCAACACATTGTTGGTATAAAACAAAATCTTACATGGACACAAAACCACAGTGGGAGCATTTGTCCGCAACACACAGATGACCAGGCTCGAAAGCGTTACTGCTACTTAAAACAAATTCACCACGAAAACATGACATGTGCTTTTATTCCATCAAAGCAGAAAGGGTTTTAAATACTACAATTGAAAATGCATTATCAAATACAAGCCTGTTGGGACAAAAGACCTGGCAAAAAGTGGTTTTCTTCTACATTACCACAATGGGCTCAACCAAAACTCTTCCAGCTTTGTGAATGTAACATATTCTCACAAAGATGCACATTGAAGACTTCCAGAAAGAAACCATTCCTGAATTCATGTCAGTTGAAAAGAATCAGAAAATTGAAAAACTCTTAGAGAACAGAACTTAAAATGCAGCTGCTTCATCAGCTTTGACTAAAGACATTTGGGTCAGTTCCAATCCCAGCCTATATTTAAAAAAAAGGATGCCAAAAGGAGGTGGAAAGTACTTGAGAAGTGTATGCAACTCTAGCTTTCATTCACACTGCTGTTGTTTGCACAGCAGTTATTAACGTCTTGATTTTCTTCTCAATTCACTGCTGAACAACTAAGGTACATCAGGTTCTGTTTTAGTCTAGTTATGACCACTGTCCATGTCTCCCTTACCCCTGAATTAAAGCATACACGCCTACACACCTGGTACTAAGTGCATAGCTAGTACAAAGCTTTCCAGCCGCTCCCAACCCAGGGTGGATACCATTGCAAGATCCTGGTTTAGAGTTTAGGTCAATCGTAAAGATTTATTTCCTTAAGAGCTAACATATTTAGTGAAACACTAGGCATGGAGGAGCTTGCAGTGAAATGCAGCTACTTCATTCATACATCACTAGAGATAAAAATTACCTACTCATGCGTTGTGTTTTTCAGATTGCAATGAAAATACATTTGGTTGTAAAAGCCCTGCTCTACAAGAAACCGCAGAAATCCCATAAATTCTCCAGGAAACGTCAGAAGAATCTTGACCTTAAAAAATAACAGTCAAAACCCAATGAAGACTGGGAAGCATGGCTGCTTTGGGGTCTTTCTCATTTAAATTGTGTATTCATTTCGCAGCTACCATGGTGACAAATGCATTATAAATGCATAAAATGACAGATTTCATCTTGACAGATTAGCTTGATAAGATAAACACATAGAGTGATTGAACAGGATGCAACAAAGCAGATACTTTTCCTTTTAAACTGGAGTTTAAAAAGGGTATAGCAAGTATCTTATAATCCAAGCAAATTAACTTGCTTTTTCAGAGACAAAGCAAATATCTGAAGATATCCGAAGACGCCTTTTGGAAGTTTTGCCCATTTTCTAGTTCAGGAGGAGAAGGCAATAAACATATTTACTTAACACGCAACATAAACATTCAACCCGGTATAAACAAGAATGAAACAATTTTTTCTCTGTTTTGGTTTCAAAGATAAAATGAAGAGCACTACTAAGAAGTACAGAAATACTTTCTGTTTTCTACGAATGCTGGTGAGTTACTCTTCTTGCTTAGCCAAATGATTAAAGGCAACCTAATTTCTTGTCAGCTTTAATTTTTTTTTCCAGAAAGTGAGAGGTAAAACTTGATGTTTGAGTAAATACGTACGTTTTCCTCACAGATAATCCTTAATTTTGCCTGATAGAGCACAGCTGAACTCACTCCTCTTTATAAGACTGCTTATAACAGATGTATTTATTGCAGAGCTGAGCAAGGGAGGTTCTAAATATGGAAAATAAAATAAAAGCTTTGTTTCTTTTTACATAGCATATTTTGCACCTTCCTTTCTTGTGGCTATACTTTGTGGTACAGCGTCCTCTCTGCAGCATTAAATGATGTGGCAAAGCATCCATCTGGCCTGAAGGAAAGAGAACTCACAGATAGATAGGTGGTTGTTTTGAGGGAGATCAATTTCTACAGATGGATTAGTCGGTACCACTCCGTTAGGGATCCAGTCTTTGCTGAAGGGCTAGGCAGCTGGTCTTCAGGGTCCGTATTTAAGGCAAGTGCCCAGCAAGTTCTGCCTTCAGGGAACTATTTTAACGCCCAGGTACATGATGTGGTGGCAACAAAAAGACAAAGGGACTTCTAAAAATATTACTTTCAGAATTGCTGTCCTAGGTAATGCTATTTTGTTCTAAACACGACTTTGTAAGACATTGAGATGGGTTGAATGTTTTGATTGATCGCATAGGATGCATGGGAAGTTTTAAGTTTCTACAAGTTTTGAAATGCATTTTTTGTTTCATTTTAGAGTGGCAAAACTGAACAGGGTTATTTTTACAAAGCAAAAAACACCCCTAACATTCTCAGTCCTGACAGATATAGGAGTCTGTAAGGCAGAGAGGGCCTCGTAGAGCAATCGGGATAAAAACTTTGTGATATCAAAGATGAGAACAGCTTTTAATGGCCTCATGACCACCTATTTCAAGTACTTAAAGCCAGGACAGGAGGAATACTCTTTGTTAAGCTTCCTAAAGGCCTATCTTGACACCTTTGTTTGTGCTGACTTACTCCAAATGTTGAACAAGTCAGTTAACAACAGGTTCTGGCAAATTTTGAGAACAAAACTAGGTTAAAAGCTGAAACTCAGTCATGCCAGCTAGTTTGCTAGCATGGACTCTCACACTCACAAGGACTGTCGTTGGCTCTCTGCAGGACACTGGTGGCTTCACTGGCAGATGATAGTGCAGCATCTGCATGTAACACACCTGCCATCTGCATCTGCATTTAATGTCGAAAATAGCACTCTTCCCCTTCAGCGGTACATATGTAGGTCGAGTTATCCCAGATTATCCCAGGTTTTCACGCTGCTTCTCTGCCTGTTGGTTCCAGCAATTTCTTAGCAGCGGGGAAGACTCCACACAGTAGCTTCTGGAAACAAAGTGCCGCTTTTATTTACAGCACTTTCCTACTATGAGAAGCACTTAAAGACAAGAAAATGTGTTAAGAATACAGATGGCCAAGGAAAAAATATAGGAAGAAGAGCTTTCAAATTTTCCACCTGTTGAGGATCTTTTGATCTTTCTGGTGACATTCCCTGGAAAAAGGGAATGAGAATGAATGAGCTATTCAGCCCTAGCACCGTCCAGCCATCGGAGCCTTTCTTAAAAAAGGAATGTCACCACCAAAGGGATGCTGGCATGCTTGTTGCAAATTCTTTTGGCATTCTACCTGGCAAGTTAAGGGTACAGAGAGAAAGAGAGAGAGAGAGAAGAAAGACAACCAGGGTTGAGAATTTGCAGATATGAGCACAATGCCAGGACTTAATTTCTTAAAAATATAAATAAACAATAGGGATCGAGTAATTATCTCTGGTTCTGCCTCTTCCTCCTGCTCTCGTGATGACCCTGGTTCATCATCATCTCTTACTAAGCGAACTGATTTCTTTGTGTACTTCTTCTTCTGTATGGGGGCAACTGATACCGGCACGGGTTGATTCCCTGGTTCAGTGGCAGTGGCTGCTATGGGGGTTGGAGTAACTGCAGTGGCTACCACAGGGGTTGCAGTAGCCGCAGTGTCTGTCGCAAGGATTGCAGTAGCTACAGTGGCTGCCGCAGGGGTTGCAGTAGCCACAGTGTCCGTCACAGGGGCCGCAGCAGCCGCAGTGGCTGCCGCAGGGGCCGCAGCAGCCGCAGGGGCTGCCGGTCTGGTTTCCATCTCTTCCCCTTGAGGGTGCTGCATAATTCTGAGCAGTGCCTGGTAGATACTGGCCAGGGCCCAGCACAGCGCGGTGAGTTGTGCCTCTCTAGAATAGCCACAGCATTTTCCCTTCAAATATTCTACCATTTTATCAGGGTCCTGTAATTGTTCAGGGGTGAAGTCCCAGACCATTGGAGGTGAGTAGTTCTCTAGGTACCTGCCCATGCTCTCCCACATGCCGTGCCACCCCTGACTATCCAGCCTCGGAGCAGATCTCCGGGTGGTAGTCTTAAATAGTCGCTTAACCCTAAACAAGACCTGGAACGTATTCAGGAGACATAGCACTACGAACACGCTGGTTTGAGTATCCCAAGGATATTCAAAATTCTCAAAAGCTGTCATACCTGACCCGAAGGAGAAAAGGGAGGCAAAAGGGCTGGGGAAATTATTAACAAATTCTGAGAGACGATGTCCAATGTACGGACAGGACAGCAAAACCACATAAACACCCCAAAATAGCCGTCTGAACAGTGATGTTATCATATCATAAACAGATATCGCACAGGACAGCAGAATAATAATCCTCATCCCTCTTCCAGACATGGTAAACAGCATCGCAGGGAGTACATAAGCCATATAGGAATTTATGTAACACAGCCATGAGAACAAACCAAGCAACATGATGACCAGTGACTATTTACCTAAAAAACCAAAACCGTTTTTTCCACATTCTAGTTGGATTCTGTCATTATCTCAACCCTTCGAGCCCCACGTTGGGTGCCAAAAAGGACTGTCGTGGTTTAGCCTCAGACGGCAACAAAGAACCACGTGCCGCTCGCTCGCGCCTTCCTAATACAGGAAGAATCGTAAGAAAAGGCAAGACTCTTGGGTTGAGACAAAGGCAGTTTAATAGAACAGCAAAGGGAACAGGCAAACAACAACAACACCACGGATAGGGGAATATACAAACACAATTACGGAACCGCCACTCCCCCGCCGCTCGCCGCCCCAGCCCGCTTTTAAGCAGCAACTTCCTGCCCCCTCCCCCGGCAGCTCAGGGTGGGCGTGGCTCACATGGCATGGAATACCAGGAAAAATTAACCCTATCCCCACCGGAACCAGGACAACAACTATAAAGGCATCTGTTTGGTTTTTTTTCCTCTCTTGTCTGCTTAACTAATACTCTACAAGTCTTTGAATTTTTAATTCCATTGAGAGCAAGGAACTATTTAATATGTACGAGAAATTATAGCTAGAATACGTTTTGGGAAAGGAAATTGAAAGCTGATTATCACAATGATAGTAATATCTATTGGTCTATGAAATAGCATGCTGTGGGAAGGCATAAATTAAAAAAAAATTTAAAAAAAAGCAGCTGTGATGAAAATGCAAACAATATACCACACACTGATTGTTAGGAGTTTTAGTGCAGGTTGTACGCTGCTGCCCTGACTTTTTTGAGCTGGTTTGGACAACGCAGGAGAATTTTATTCCCTCCAGCACTGGGTGCTGTTCACACGTTCTCTTTTCAGGTCCAAAAGCCCTGAAGTTTTTTTTCCTGACAAAGTATTTCAGAAAAAAGGATTAAAATTTTTTGGATCAACGCACATATAAGTAAGGATAGCAATGCCACTTCATTCAAGAATAACTAAAACAGACTAAAATCTTTCAATAAATGTTCCCCTTTATCACCAGCCTCTTTTCAGCCCAGCAGCACCAGTACATGCTTTTGTGTTCTGGTGTGAGCTGATGATGTTGGCCACACTTCAGTGCCAGTATTTCCATTCAAGTGGGCGTGAAGACAGTGCATGTAGACAAAGCAATGTAAAGTCAGCCTTGTTTTGTGTGTCTGTGGCATGAAGCAATCTGCCACATTGCTGCACATGGCTGAGGTGATGAATGAAGCCATGAATGGAAATGAACATGAAAACATCTCATGCAGTGTGGTATGATCTGAGCAGTTAATAAGGAGAATCTTGTACAGCTCTGCACTCTCAATCCTCATGCCATCTTCCTGCTGTCTTGCTTAGCTCTGGTCCAATGAACAGGCCTAGCAAGAATAAAAATGAAGCACAGCTACCCTGGGAGCCAAGTGATTTGTTCAGGATAGATGTTCTACTTGAAGTTACAATCTAATACCACAGGCTCATTTCAGAAAGGCTGACAAGCAATATTGAGATAGTCACCAATAAAACACCAGCTACATTCAGATGAGAGATGAAAAAGTCAATACATGCCATTACCAAATCTGTAATTTCGATCCCCACCAACCTCTTCAAGTTCTCCACGTTTCTACATAGTTCTTTAAAATAATACTCAGAGCTGGATCGTATATCCCAAACTAATTGTGTTTCCATTTCGAAAACTAGTTAGAAATGTGCTTGCGTTCACGAACTGCATCATTGGCTCAGAGAAATCCATTCTCAGTCCTAAAGCCAATTCTTTAAACCTAACAAAGTATGTGGGAATAGATAGAAACCCCTGCAGAAAATCCAACATTGAGAGGTGGCTGACTTGTTTGCCCCAGCATTGATGCCAAAATGTTTCTCCCTCTGTTAGTCTCACAGAGGTAATGTTCAGGGAGCTGGGCAGTACAACCAGCATTAAAAAGGAAATCTGTGATTTTTTTCATGCAAAGTAATGGAACAGTTATCACCCACTTCAGAACTCCTTCCTCTTCTTTTCCGAAATAATCGAACCAGCTTTCTTCAATCTCTGTAAAAGCACTCTTTGCACCCCTCAAAGCATGCAGAAATATGGCTCCTGTTTCTGCAGCAATATAAGAACTGTTTTTCACCATCTTCTTCCTCTCTTTGCAGAGATCAAATGTGCCAGCACAGTATCTACAAGCTATCACTGGAATACGAACATCCTCATGAGTTTATCCTTTCTCAGTCTTACTTAGAAATTAGGTCCTCCCTGTGCCAGCCTATACACCTGTCAATAGTACTGCCATGCCACGGGATCTCTCAGTCTTTATCTGGAAGCACCAAAAAATAGGAGAAAAGGAGAGGCAGTCTCGTAGTCTATCAGCCTGAGGCAGAATTAAAACCAGATATGCCTCAACAGCCATGGCTGTTCAAACAGGCTGGAGTCTTCCTGACTAGACTGTTGTCAGGAATAAAAATGATAATAATAATAAAAAAAAATCTTTCCATAGCCAAATGATATCTAGAATGACATCAAAATGAACTCACTTTGTTTTGGCTATGAATGGTCTATAGCATGAGAGGAAGTGTGTGTGCGTGTGAGGGGATAGAGGAAACAGAGAAGTGTGCAGCACAGCAATTTTACAATTCAAATAAATGGGTAATTGACCATCCACTTTAATTTTACTAGAACAGCATCTGATTTTGAATGAATCTGACCGACTATAATCCTGATAGGGCATGTTCAACTGACCTGCATTTCATTTTTAATAGTAACTTGCAATGAAGTTAACAAGCTGGACCTGTGAAATCAATGATAAGAAGGGAAATAAATGTTTGAGGATTGCTTTATTCATTAGCAGGATGAATCTGCATTGTTTTTTCTTCTGTTTTTCTTGAGTAATGCCCAAGTCTTATTGACACCTTGTTTTACAGCCAGGCTGTGGGGACCACCAAGGGTCCCACTGGGCACGAGGAAGCCTGCACTACTACTCTTCACAGACCCAAACCTTGCAGACAGACCAGGGTCTTGCTTTGATTCTCAGCCTCTTTTTTTTGTGCTTTTTTGTTTCATTTTGTTTTTCTTTTCATTCTGGAGAAAGAAGCTGACCTTGGAGGTTTGAAATCTCATCAGATTTCTTCTGGCGACATAGACTTCAGACACCCTCCTGGATGCCTGTAGTGAATTTGAACTGAAATGCTGACTTTAACTCTTCTAGAAATTTCTCATGGACTGAGAAGACATTATAGACATTTATAGCTACCCTTCACCCTACAGCTAGCCTGCACAAAACCCAAAAAGCCATAAGAGAAGAAGTACCACCCTTCCTTATGTCTAGACATTCTTACTCCATCATCTCTTCATGACAAACCTTTCTTAATATTGCACCATCAGCTTAAAGTTCATGTGGATGAACCAAACTGTTTAAATCTTTTCCCACTCCAGTGTTGTTGGCCTTGGCACGCTCCTCTTTGCTGCTGAAGCTCAAGCCACAGAGAAGGTGGTTTTTCAGCACAGTGGCCCACAGGTTGTGTAAACACAACTGACAACATAGTGGTCTATCTGCTGACACCACAGGGAGGTTGAGGCACCAGCAGCAATTTCTCTGAACGCAGTCTGAAACTAATTATTCTTTGAGGGCACTGTCAGTGTCTTTATAGCACATTTAGAAAGTGAATCATTATTTTGAAGTGATAAATGGACCAACCAACTTGTCTAGGAAACTTAACAGCACTGTCAAGTACTGCCTGATAACTGATGAAAAGAATAAATACTTCATGTTGCCTCTGAATCTGCCCCTAAAACTCTCCTCCGTTATGATATTTCAGAAAAAACTTACGCTGGTGATGTCTCTTCCCATTCCTTCCTGCTAGAGGGATCCCCTCCTACCTCACGGACAGGTGGATGGCAGTCTTCTTGAGGCAGAGCAAAGTTTTTGTTTGTGCTAACAAGCAGGTCTCCACACAATAGAAGGCAATGAGGGGATTCCCAGGAGCGACAGCACGAGGAGTGGATGTGGAAATGGGAGCCTCAGCCAAAAAGGGAGTTCATCCCATTGTTCCACCTCTCTTTCTTTCTCTCACTCCTGTCTGCTTCTGTATTCATTTTAGGATTAATTAACTATAATGGTGGTAAATTATTTGAACAAAGGAGTTCCTCTAATTAAATTATGGAAGGATTATGTACTTATGTTTTCAATCTCTTTGTGAAGAAAAAGAACTGAGTTTTTAACATAAAAATGAGTTGTATTTAGACGATACTAAACCCCGTGATATTATCCAGCTTCTTATCTGTCAAAACAACAAGCAGTTAACACTGCTAAGACCCACAAAGACACGCAGGCAACTTCTGTCCAGCACCTTGAAATGAACACAGGTATACGAATTTCAGGGAAGAAGCAGAAACAAAGTCTCAGGTAGTGGCTGCATCATCCTGACTGGTTGCACACACAGCAGCCCTTGGAGATCAGACAGTACGTTGAAGTAAATGCCGCCTGTTCGTGTCCAGGGCAGCTTTGCTACAAATGGCAGTTGTCATCAACCTCTTACACACGAATATGGTGAGAACCACCACCTGGGCCCCCTTTCACCTCGCTTCTGCACTGCTGAACCAACACAGTTTTCTCAGCCAGTTTTCTCTCCCGTGCTCCAGCCCCCAAACCATTTGGGGTCTTTTATGATGTTTCAGATTGGTTAGTCACAAATGTGAGGCACCGGTGGCCATTATTTGCTTTTGAAATGTCAGGTTGCCTAGTAAGAGACAAACCATCAGTCTGTTTCAGATAATCTCTGACCATGCGGTCAATGCCAGACTGTGATGACACTTGGCTGGTCTTCTCTTGTGCTGCCCTTACCCAGCCCAACACCAACCTCCACATCCATGTCATCTCCCAAGCAAATGTGCATCCATGGTGTAATAAACCTATCCAATGTAAAAACTATTTAGAGTGCAAAGAGAGTCATATCTACTTCAAAATCCATTTACTACATTTTCTGAAAATATGTATGACTTAAATCATCTGTTTCTTGTTCTTCTAAAATACTATTTAAAGAAAACATATTGATTTCTAGTGAAGTATGCAGAAAGGGGGAAAGCTCTCTTTGATTTAGGAAATCAATACCATGAAGCATCAGGTGGCAGTTTCAGTACTAAAATATCTAATTACACCCTCCCCCAGAACTGAACTGTGGCTATCTGAATGTGCCGTGAGGAATTGAGCCTAGGTTGTCTCTGCAGGGAAGTCAGTGGAAAGGGAAATCTCACCAATTTTTAGACAGTAAATGTTTACGTTTGATCAATGTTTAGACACTCTTTGTGGTAACTGGAGTGAAGTGGTTTTTTGGAAGTTCAGTTCTGCTGACCTGTTTTAGATGGTCTCATCACGAAGGAGGGAAGTGACCCTGAGAAGGGCATGTTGTCATGAGTTACAGAGGCAGCTGGGGCACTGGATGTTCTCCAGGTTTCTGCCAGTGCCATTCCCACTGGCCGCTCCCATCCTGTGCAAGCAGCAGCCATCAGCAAAGCACCAGGGATTTTTCCAAGCACCTGAGTAGGTCTTCCTGGCAGCACAGTGAGTACACATCACAGAGAGAAAAGATACAGCTGAGGGATCGAGAAGGTCACAAAATCATATGATTGCATCCCAGACTATTTGGAGCTTAATAAGGGGAGCTGCTTCAGATGTAGGTAGTGTTATTACAACTATTTCAGTCCTCTGTACCCCTTCCTCCTCACAAGTGGTTAGTCACTAAGAATTTGAAGAGGGAAGCTTATTAAGAGATGATGCAAGCTTGACACAGATTGAAGCACAAAACCCCCACAAAAACCAGCATGGAGGCAGGTTGCGACATTGGTTAACACTCTCTGTAGAAAGCAGATAATGTCTCAGCTACCCAACCCAGGGTGAGTGCTTTCCACTTAAAAACACTGTTTCCAAAATCTTAAAATATCCTAGACAGAGATGCAAGAGATGAAAAATCACCATCACCCCAAAGAGAAAGGCTGACATTTTCGGTACAGATAATTGTTTCCATTCCCAGAGTCACAGAGGCAATACCATCCCTGGCAGCAGGTCCGATGGCTAGAGTCCGTGCTCCTGAACATGGCAAGAAGAACAAGCATCAGCTGCTTCTTTGGCTTGTTTTGGCCTTTAGCTCTCCCTTCCTCCCTGCCTCAGTCACCTCATCCCACTTGCTACTTTCACTGTCTTTTGTTAAGTGTTGTCTTATGGGTCATGGCTCACCCCCACGAAATAGTAAATGCCTTTTCCTGATGAGAAGCAAAGTCACTAAATAATTGTCAGCATGAAAACTGTGCTTCAGTTAAAGTGTCATAAAAAATCCAGACCCTCAGCCCTACAGACCTTACAGCACATTTCGCTCTCCTAATAGGTCTATCAGGGGTCCTGCAGGTTCAAATTAGAGCTGTGTTAGTGTAATGGAGGAAATAAACCACCCAGTGCTTTGACTAAATCTTTAACATCCCTGAATTATCAAAATACAAGTTTCAGCTTCCTCATTTGCACTCACATCAGACTCCTGCATCTGCTTAGGACCAGAAGTCGATGCCTACGGCACTGTTTCAGTAATGGCTGTCAATGGGGAACACAGCCTCTATGCCTCCGTGACCATGGCCTCCTACTGTTCGTCGTTTTAGCTTGGGAGCTGGATTATTTGATTAGGCTTGTTCCTGTAATTTCACCCTGGCTTGTGCAAAGACGCTCTCCCCACCACGAGGCTGTCAAGGCAGCAATGGGAAAAGTTCAAAGAAAGAAGGCACGGCATGTTTGACTGAAAAGACTCACAAAATTGATTTAGTTGATTGCTTATTCTGGGATCTCCTTGCTCCTTCTGCAAGCCGCCTCTGCTCCTTCCTGACTGTCTCTTGGCACACCACAGCAGACGTAGCAGCTTTGGCCCACGTCTGTACTATGGAGCTGGAGGAGGATGGGATTTCTGCAATGACTCATTATGGGTGAAGCTGTGAATCATGTAGAAGAATCCTTTTAGTCTTCAGTTGCAAACAGACGACTTGATTTTAGCTGCCACATCTACACTCATTCAAACGCAGCACGAGGGCAGCTTACCAGGAGGCACCTTATACGATGCTCCCTCCACAAAAATGCCGCCAAGCCTCCTGCAGCACTACAAAGCACAAGTAATGGAAAACCAGGTTTGCATACTTCCCCTGGATGGAGGGCAGAGACTCTGAAGATCTGGAGTCTTATTAATCTGATACTCGGGAGTTTTTTGCACTGACTTTGAGCATCATAACTGCAACAGCGGTTAGTGCACATTCATCCACCTTTGGAAAAGTAAAGGCAGAGAGAAAAAAGCCAGGTTGATTGAAAGGGTGAAGGGCTTATTAGCTACAAGATATTTTCAGGAGAGTTTAGCATGTCAGAGCTCAACATTGGGCAATACCTTGATGAGAAGGGCTTCTGCTTCTTCAGAAGAATGCTCAATCTTACCCTCAAACCCTCAAAATTACGACTGTCACCTCATCATGTCAGGGCCTTACTATTTCTGCCATTTGGAAAGAGATGCCAAAATGTTTTATTTTAAAGCCTGATTAATGTTCCTTGACAGATCACATGTTTCATTAAATTAAATAATGTTCCAATTAATTGATCTGTTTGCAGACATTCTTAATTTAGTAAATGCTGAGGAGAATGCTAAAATTACGATTATATTTCTGACAGAAGCACCACTAAAGTCTGGTAATTGATAGCTTTGCTGTTTTCTCTGATGGCCTGAAAAGCTTTTAAAGCTAAATTCTGTAATCGTGTTCATCTTTGGAAATTAGTTTTGTGAAACCACACATTTAGTTCTTGCTGAGAAATCTCATTTTAGTCATTTTTAACATAATTTATAATGCATAAACTAAATTAGCTTTTGTAGCTAAGCCAGCACATTTTTCTTTAATTTTTATCTCTTCCTAATATATTTTTGACCTTGAAAACGGCAGTGTCTGTAGGATACTGCAGCCTAGGAACAAAGGAATCATTTCCATTCCATCACTATGGTTACACTTTCTTCTGTCTCCAGCACTGAGACGGTTGGAAGTGTTGAATCTCGAGTCCTCAGGAGAGCAAGAAAACTTCATTTAATATCATTTAGTTCTGATTACACAAACAAACACCCATAGCAGAGCCCGGGATGTAGCGAATCACTGCATTGTGTTTACACTGCATGTGAGATAGGACCAACAAGAAAAATCAGAGTATCGTGAACCTCCATTCCTCCCAGGCCTTTTTTTCAGCCTCAAATGCTCATGTCTGCTTGCCCCAAGCAGTTCACCCAGAATGCCATGCAAACACCAATGCCACCAATGGGCTTAGCTCACTGTTAGCTCCATGGACATCTTCATGCCCCATGGTGGCAACAACGACAGGCTAGAATTGAGAATCACAGCTCCCCTCTGATCAAAGGAAATATGATTTGGAATAATTTTGAAATGCCCTCTAACGGCTTTATTCTGACCAAACAAAAAAACCCATGGACCCAGGAATGTGAAACGCTGTTCCTGAGAAAAGGAAGAATCTTTACACTGATGCCGCTGCACTCTTTCAAGTAAATTTATCACCTAGTTTGCAACAGAGTGCACCGAGTCAAAATTCTCCTCCTGGTTCTTATCTTGTCTTAGGCAGAACCATTACTCTGCCATTTGACACTTTTTTGCAATACAAAGCTTGCCTTATGTTGGCTAAAAGGTATCCAGTATTTATGCGGTATTTATGCAAAGTTCCACAACAGGCATATCTCCTCACTGAGAACAAAATCCTCCAAAAACCCAGTTGTTAATGTCACAGTAAACAAAATTTTACCTCTCATGTGAGCTTAAGGGCTCAACTCATTAGAGGCTTCATTCAGAGCTAGGAAGTGTTGCTAGGAAATAGCTAAACTTAAAAAGAAAAAAAAAAAAGTAAATCAAGTTTCAGATTTCAATTCAGCAAAGTTCCTGAAAAAAATTAAGTGCATGTTGAACTCAAAGCATGGCATCTTTGTTCGTAATCATCAGCTCTACATCATGGTGTTTGAGGATCATCTCTCTTTTTCTTTGATAGCTTATTTTCCCCTGTATTGTTATGGAATAATTTTTTTCGTACCACACTAACATTTAAACAAATATTTCCCCAAATAACCTTTTTGTTTGGCAGAGTTAAAAAAGAGAAAAAAAAGAAACAAGTTGGCAAAAAAAAAAATACTCTGCCCTAAAAGCCGCATTTGATAACAATTAGGTTTTTTTCCTTAAAAACAAAATCTTCAACATTTCATTTTAAAACAATTTTTCTGTGAAAACCTTTTTGACAAGAAGTTAACATTAAAATACTTTTGAGAAAACCAGCTCCCCTGGAGCTCTCACGTTACTAAAATTTCATGTCACATTTTTTTCTATTAATTCAGTCCTTACTAAATGCACATGCTCCCCTCCTGGCCCACTGACTTCCACTGTGTTCTGTTCCATATTGCCATCTTCCTCTTGTTTTGATGGCTATACAGAAATTGCTCCGTTCTCACACTGTAGAAGATTGTTCTCTTTTCCTTTGTCTCCCAGTGATCAGTCCTAAAGGTAGGCTGCTGATTTTTCCCATTTTCATTAAACACCACCATTCTGAAGCACTATTTCTTCTGTAACGCAATCAAATCAGTAGGTGCTTTAGACCCAAAGCCCACTTGGCAAGTGATGCCATGGGACCAATGCCCAGTCAAGGCAATTAGCCTTTCACCAGCTCCAGGTGGGCCCCACACTACCTGAGCCTTTACAGACTGCCTTCAAAGAATTGTCCCAGAAGGAATTTTGAGAAAAAAATGCATTTGAGAAAAAGAAAACAGAATGGCATCTAGATAATAGCTGTGAAGTATAAAGAAGCATATCAGTTATGTAAGTTATTCATTATTTATTATCAGCTCCTGTCTACCAAGACCATTTTGATTTCACTGATCATGTTGACAATAAAAGCACAATCTTGCCAAAACATTACACATAGCAGTTAGTGCTGTGCACAGAAAATAGGTGTGGCAGCTGTAGCTTTGTAGGACTCACATGCCGCTTAGACATGAGACTGAGGATGAAACCACACCACCACACATCTCCTCACCAAGACAGTACCACCCACCTGCAAAAAGCCCTCTCCAAATAAGATTTCTCTTCATCTATCCAGAGGGCTACAGAATTTAGTTGTACTGCTGAGAGGACATCAAGCAAGGAAGTACCTCTGAAATAACACACCAGGGAAAGGAAGGAGCACTCTTTCCTTCAGCTATAATCAGTGCAGATAAACAGTACATGCTTTATTGTTCAAGCCTACAAGAGTCCAAATGGAGCTGAAGAGCTGGAGAGATTTGCCCAGTGCCAGGAAGAGGGAAGAAGTAACAACAGAAAGGCCAAGGCTGAGCCATTCTTGGTCAGCCCAGAACCTGATGAGTGAAAGCTATGGTCTGACTCCTCCCATGACAGAGATGCAGAAGGTAAACACTTGATTACATGCATTTCCTCCTAATTTCTCTCCTCCTCTAGATTATCCAGAGTTTGGTACACCTTTGGGCTTTTACTAACATCCATGTTTTTACTTCCCTGAAACAAAGTGACTTCGTGTTTAAGTACTCAATTCTAGTGTAGTTGCCCATAGCCGTCATACAGGCAAAGTGTCATAGCATTGTGACCTGCAGTAAATCTTCCACTGTCCTGTTCATCCCTCATCCCTTCCAATACTCATTTGTATTGCGTATCTCACTCACCCATTATTTATCTTGCATTTCTCCCCCCAGGTAATTGAGCTGGCGATCCTATCTTTATGTCTATAAAGACATTGATATTTCTTTTGTGAGCATCTGGTACAGAGAGGCTTCAAACTCTTCATAGGAAGTTCCTGCTGCAATAGCAACTCATTTGGGTGAGCAGTGTAGCACAAATTTTGTGACTTTTACTCATGCAACCGGGATCTACAGAAAACTTTTTCAGGGTGTTAGAAGTAATGACCAACTCTACACTGAGCAAAATGAAGAGGAGTACGTGAAATGGAAAAGATGCATTACAAAAATGCAAATGCGAGGAGAGAAGAGAGAAGAATCCCTCAGATGTAGGTATGAAGTACCAGCAAGGCTCTATATGTTGAAATATGACTGGGTGGGATCTCTTTAGGATTGCTTTAAGAAAGGTTAAGAATGCACTGTATGAGATTATGAACTTCAAAAATGCGACTTAAGTTTCCTCTACAGTGTTGACTCCTCATTGAGCAATTAAGAAAAGAAAATCACCGCTTGCAGAGGAAGTCTCCATAATGTCCCCTTGGTATGTTTCAGAGCCCTAAAAGCGGCTTCTTACAGCCCCTACTTAGTTTCTCTCTGGCAGATTTCCAACCAACACTTCTAGTACTGTCAAATTGTGTTTCATTTTTCTTTTCCTTTCAAGTGTTTAAAATTTGCAACTATCATAATTTAATTTGAAATTATCTTCAGACAGCCTACGTGGGCTGTGAGTGAGAATAGTCTAGGGAAAAATGGTAATAGCAATTAACAGTAAGGGAGGTTCTTACAAAAGTGTCATTCTTTTTAAGAAGAGTTGTAATAGTATTTCCTGTCAATATAATTCTTCTTTTCAAAGGTAACACAAATAAGAATATGTGTTAGGAGCATCCATATTGACAAATTAGCAGTGATTAGAACTGCAGAAACTATTTTTCTTGTGTTCCTTATTTGGATAGACACTTAAACTCTGATTCCCTCTTCATCTCTATAAGTTTCCTCACAAGAATATGAATCTGTGGGTTGTATCTTTCTGAAAGATGTGCATGCGATAAACCTAAAAATTACTGTTTGTAATGAGAATTTCTGGTCTTGAACAAATATATATGCACATATATGTACATACATGCTCCCTATAATCACATGAGTATATGAAATTCTCTCCATGAGTTGATGTATCGGTCACAATACACAGACACCACCCCAGAAACTCTCATTTTAAGGTTGTTTTCTGTGCTTAGATCATGGACTGAAGTCTTCCATGCTGGGGGATTTCCGTCAGGGTGAATGGTTTTGAAAGATTTAAATGTTTCAGCCACTTCCGAGAAAGATGCAAAGGAAAAAGTGTCTCATCCAGTTTAAAAACAAAACAAAAAAAAACCAAACCAAAACAAATGGAAACAAACAAGAGAAAACCAAAAAACCCCAAACCCAAACAAACCCCAACAAATTTCTCTGCGACTCATCTTTGAACAGAGAACATCATCGTCTCATATTTTGGAGCAAGGACACAAGATTTTGTAAAGGAGTTAACTTTATGACAAGAATATGCTCTTTGTTGCCACCATACCTTTGAAAGTTTCCACTGGCTCGGCAGAGACATGCCCAGCAGTGAGTGTAGTTTCATAATTCATGAATGCTCCAATCTTTTCACTTTCCTCATGACCACAACTCCATGCTTTCAGAGCCACTTTGGATCCATGTTCAAACCTAAGAGCAGGGAACTGGCCTTATTGCTTTGAATGACCACCCTGCCACCATACAGGCCTCAAACCATCTAAACCAGACATAGTTTAATTTTGATTTAAAGGATAATACCTGGGCTTGCACAGAAATGGCCAAAAGAACATATCAGGATAAATGGCTGGGGAGAGGAGGCGAAGGAAGGCAAAGGCCAAAAGTGGCAGAAGAGAGGAAGAAGGTGGACTGGGAAAATAAAGCTACATTTTGGTCTGATTAGGGTCAGAGAAGCCAATTCCCAGGCCCAACCTATGGATTGAAAAAGCTTTCTGAGACCTTTGCAAAACTGTGTGATCAAAGGCAGTCAAAGTGTCTGTGTGCAAAACAGACACAGAAACAAACTAAAATTACTCGGCTATCATTGTGTCTGCCATTATGTGTCAATAATTAGCCCTTATACTTTGACCGCTTTATTGTGAATATACATTTTCACGTGTGTATCTACCTCTGAGTAGGTAAAAATAAATCCAAAAGTGAAATTTTGATTTACTTTAAAGCTATTGTAGATTTACCTTGAATTTCAGCTGCCTGAGGAGGACTTCACAGCATCCCAATGAGTAGCATATCACACCAAGTTAATATTAACACCTTCTTAGTAGGTTTTTGTGCTGCAAACTGCCATTATTCCATTAGGCTTCCAGTAATGTGGCAGGATTTACTGTACTTGCAAAAATCACAGCAGCACAAGTCTGTTCTGTTAAACAATCACAAGCAATCAAGCTGTTTCTGAGAAAATGGGGACACATCTATCAAAGAAATATCTTCTAAAGCATAAGAAAGCAAAATGAAGAAATGGTACTGACACTAAAAAAATCAGTTACAGTTAGTACCTTTCTTGCAAACAAAAAGCTCTTCATTAGGCATGTTGAAATAAACCAGAAAACAAAACAAAACAACCCCAGAAAAACAACAACCAAAACCAAAACTCCCCAAATCCCAATCAAAAAAATCTTCTAGTGCAACTCGCAATATTTTTGGTGTATACATGCTGCATGACTTGAAATATGAAGCAAGTGTCTTGCAGCCCAGCAATAAACAACTTGTAACACTCAAAATGCAAATGTAGAGATAAAAAAAATAATCGACCTACTGGAACTATTAGGTGATCCTTCAAGCTCTTGAGCAGATTGCAGTGAAAAAGCAAATAGAGCCCAGCTACTTTTTTGTAGAGGTCACCAGCTCATGACCAAAAATCATTGGTTGATATACGGGTTGATGGCTTATCTTTGGTCTGCAGATGCTGAAATGCTAGGTTTTCTGGATTGCTTCACTTCATGTTATAAACCAGCAAGAATTTCAACTGTCTAGTATGTCTACTTCCAACCAAAACAGAAAACTACAAAGACTGGAAAACCTAGTTTGAATGGAAATACAGTGGGAAAATACAATTTCCCCCCCCCCCCCGAGATTCCAGGGAATTCTGAATTCACTTCAGTCTTTAGGCAGATGAATGGGGCTGCCTCAGCCATCTTCAGTGGTATCTAGATCTCCGTCACTCAGTCTGAGCCCCTAAAGGGCAGCCTGAAAACTGAAGGAAAAAATGGAGTTTGCTTTATTTTTACATATATATGTATTTGCTCCAATTTTATCTGGAATTGGAGTAGGTTCTGGAGAGAGCTCCATCACCAGCACAGCACTCCTTCTTGCTGCAGTTGAAGTGGGTGTCTACTGGGTCCAGTCCCACCCAGACCAACCAAACCAGCAGCTTGTTTAGTTTGCACTGCAGACCTGCCTTTAAAAATCACACCTGCCTTCTTCCAGCTCTAACACACAGCTCTTAGAGCAGAAAAGAGGTATTAACACAAGCGGTGCTTAGTGTGGGTGTGATGCCTTCGAGGTACTCAAGCTCTAGACAGCTGTCAGAGAGGGAGCGACTCAGCTGCACCAGCCACATTGTGGTGGGGGGTGGGGGGGAAGAAGAAGTGCAGTCCCCAAAAGTGAAAAAACAAAGTGACATCTTGAGTGGTTCATTGCACAAAACTCCTCAGCACTCTCCCCAGCAACTGCAATATTAATGAAATCTGGTTTCTAGCAGCCTTTGCAGATTTTATGCAGTCACCTTCTTGCAACAGGGGCAATTATTTTAGGTCCTGACTCAGCTGTTGCTCAGGATACAGTAGTTGCTCAGGTTATCTTCTGTATCCATGGGCACAGGGCACACTACTTTTCCCATTTTTTATTTTTGCTCAGAAGACACGTGGAGTGGGAAGAAAAGCTCCAACTCTGCATCCTCCCCTTGTTTCTGTGTGATGTCCAGCATTTGCAGGTAGGTTTTGCTCTTGGTCAGGGCAACAGATTAAATAGGACAAAGAATCCGTAAAGAGACACTTTGGCACGCTCCATGCACATATCATAAGGGAAATAGCAAGGTAGCCACTGCAGAAACTGTGAAAGACCTAGCACACTCAAATCTTACTGGAATCAATGTGATTTGATTCAAGTCTAGCAGGAAATGGCTCCTAAAGCACATAGTTAATGTAGCACTTTTAGGATGACATTAGTGTTCTCATATATTATTAATTAGACTAAAAAGAGAGAAGAAGACACAGCAGATACCAATTACTATAACATAAGCTGTAAATAGCCTGCCTTTTCAATTTTTCAAGTCTTCTAGGTTTGAATATATTAATGTTTTATTTAATATATATTAATTTCCTATCAAACTTCAAAGTGAACTGTCTTCTCAAGCACATTTCATGTGTATTGCATAGGTGATGCTAAATGTCTTGGGGACATAAATAGAACTCACTCAATTTGCATTTCCATATCTGTCCCATTTTTAGTAATGTGTGTTAACTGTATTTAAAGATGATGTACAATATCTGTACTGGATTTATACATATATTTATATACTGTATAAATATATATATTTATATACTGTGCTGTACTGTAACTGTATTTAAAGATGATGTACAATATCACAGGTCTAGCAAAAAACTATTTTTAACTTCCACTCTGCTCGAAAAACTCATGATTTCTATAAGAACTACCATAACATTGAAGGTGGTACTGGGCTGTAAATTATATTGGACCAAGCACATTCCTATTGAGGTCAGCCGAAGACTTACTATAGACTTCTCTGGGAGGGAAATGGAGATTCCACACTTTAGTTAAAGTGAGAGTCCTACAAGGGTAGTTCCTATATTCTTAAAGCACCTCAGATACCGTTAACTTCTACAGAGCTTTTGGCAAAAGATGTTTGGGAGCAAGATGAGCAACATATAATTTTCTGGGTTTCTCTGTAATAAAAGTTCAAGACTAAATCCAGCACCTGTCAGAGGAATCTCTACAGGAATCTCTTCCCCTAATCTCCTTTCGAGAATGCAGATTATTTACTTTTCAGGTAAAGAGTTCATAACTGCCAGTATCTTATCTTCTTTTCCTGGTGGCTTTAGCCATCCTGTTGAGTAGGAATATGCTGAGGTGAAGCACGCAGAAGAGAAAACAAAAGAGCACTACTTGAGCCAAATACACCCTATTCTGAAGCTTCCTGCATTTCCAAGACACCTATGGGCACTTGGACAGCATCATATCCCTAATTTTAACGATGTGTATAGGCTGCCCAGATATGACGGAATCAAACAGTTTGTTGAAAGTAAGGTAATGCTTAAAAGGCTGAAGCTGCTCTTGTACAGAACCTTTACAGAAAAGCTGCATTAAATGTGTGTATATACTTATAATCATACCAATATTTCTATAAACATATGAATCGTGCCTATCCCACATAAGCCATAGCAATATAATTTTTAAAAGGTCAAGTTTGTACTATAATTCTAAGATTTAAAATCTGGCCACTGTAATCCATACCAATGTGATTCATTGCAAATGCTGAATATTAGCTGAAGCACAGCTAGCCCCTACTTTACATGCATGTTACCGATACATAATCCCATGAACAATGCTGTTCATTAGGCCTTGACCTATATAGTGTCCATGATTGAACAGTTCTAGGAGTTCTGAGAAACATAATGGCAAGCTTTTGCAGTGAAATCTCTGCAATTAAGTTGCTCTCCACTCAGCAGTTGTGATCAATATCTCTATCATGTAGCCAATCAGTCCATCCAAATAGGTGGATGTTTAAATGATGTTTTCATGCTTCTGCAGGTAGAATAAGGAACACCGCCATGAAGAAATGAGTTTTTAAACTCTTTGAGTTCAAGAAACTCAGATCTGAATCCAAACTTTGCAACTCAGCAATTTACTGAGTCAAGTAAAACATCCACAGATAAATTCGAATTATGTATGGTAGTCATTCAAGCATGATGCAATCTGACAAGCTGGTGAAATCAGGAAAATACTTGGGAGATTGTAGATACTGCCTCTGGCAGAGGGAAAAAGGAGCAACTGGGTGATTTGGAACAAGCTTTGGAGGTTATTATTCCAATAAAGCATAGCCCCAAGAACAACCCGTCCCCGCTGGACACAGCTCAGGTGCTTGCTTTGAAGATCTGGTGACGGGCAGGGGGTTGACTACTGCTGTTCTTCTGCAAGCGGAAGGTACTGTCAGCAAACAGGGGACCTGACAATGGGGCCACAGCAGCACCAGCAATCTGGATGCACAACAGGAGCGGTGCAGAAGTTGCGTGTCCTAGCCAGAGGAAGGCACAGACAGAGGGCACAGAGCATGAGGCTGATATGCTAATTGCCTAATTAAGCAAATTAGGAAAGGAACTATGGTCAGTGATGGAGTTGAGGAAAATCCCAGTAAAGGTCCTTGGCCAGCTCTTACATAGATACAACAGGGAAAGCCTGGAATAGACTATTTGTCTGGAGAGGCTACACAGAAAATGATAAGGTGTTTTCTCATATATAAAACTCAGAAGGCAAATACTGCAAGTAAAAGGTACCACAATGTGGAAAGAAAGCTCAGAGAACTAAAGAAAATAATTGGCGCAATCATCTCATGAATCAGTGTCTGTACATAGGGTAGGGCTGTGTTAAAAGGCATCTTTGCCTTACTGCAGTAGTAGTGTTCACAATGTTTTTGCATGGTTCAGGGCATCTGCTCAGCAGAAGTTAAATATAACTTTAAAACTGTACAGGTTTTCTTGGAAAGCCTACAGATACAATACCTTTTTAAGAGGTGAGGCAGGGTAAAAAATTAGGGTTTCAAACAGGTTTTTATTTTGTATACTGTCTTGCTTTTGCTACCAGTAGGGGAAACTATCAAAAACTGCCTGAAGCAAAACTCCCATCAAATTCTGATGGGAATTGAACATCCAAATCATGTCACAGCTTTGAAAACATCAGCCACAGAGTCTCAACTTCACACATCTTGTTATACTTCCCTGCCATGTTAAATTACTGTGGATAAAACACAACACTTCTTTAATTAATAATTTATTTATTTTTCCTTCTCTCTCCTCTTCTTTGGAAAAGGTTAAAAAAAGATAAAAGACAAAAAAAAAAAAAAAGCCAGCAGCTTCTCTCTTTCAGGTTGGGTATATCAATTCATATTTTAAAACACAAAACCCTTCCTTTCCATTCCATTTTCATTCATTCATTAAAATTTTCATTTTGAGTGGAAAAAAATCATGCTTTGTCAGAAGGAAAATGTTCTGTCAGCTCTGCTCAGTTTAGTTGTCATCTATTTCCCACCTAAATACAAAAGTAAAATGAGAGCACAGGGACTTGCAAAAGGGTAGAGAATGTCCAAGAAGTTTTGATCACATCACAATTAGTCAAGGTCTTATACAGCTTTAGGAAATAACCACAAATATTTTGCTAATTTTTACTTTGGCTGTTTTACCTGATTTTTGTTGTTGTTGTTTGGTTTTGGTTTTGGTTTTTAAAAGCATTTCTGATTGACCTTTCAGAAATTAAAAGGCCACAAATCATACTTTTTTTATAAAAAAAAATTGAATGTTCACCATGCAAACATGACGGGTGTTGTTATGCATCATCAAGGAACAAATTCAAGGTTTCTTATTCAAAATCAACCAACTTTAGCAAGTCATTCCAGCTACTGAGTTATACTGCTTAACACTATTTCTACTTTCTTACCACCGAACATTCCTTCTGTTGGCTGTATGAGTTAATAATTGGCTCCAAATTTTCTGGCCTTGGAATCACAGTAAAGTGAACTTGCTAGTATATTGTTGTGAGCCATAGATACAAGCTAAAATACTCTATTGGATGATGATAATGATAAAAGACACTATAGAGATAAGATTGTAAACTGACGCACTAGTAAGTGGCTAACATCATCACACTACTCCTCAAGAAAAATCAGTTAACCAGCACCAATTCAAAAAGGTGAACAATTATGTGAGCCATACACTGACACACAACAGATTGGGAACTATAAAAAGCAGTAAGTATGAAGTAAAGTATGAGTTACCACATCCTCAAAAGGAGCATACAGGGCTAACGTCCGGCAGATGTGATAAACAACTTTTCCAAGGTCTTTCAGAAAATTAGATATTTAAAAGAATGGGCCAAATACAAGCAAAGTGAATCAATGCTTAATGTATTAAGTCCTTTTCCTCACTATTTCATCTGAGAAACACCTAAAGACCATCTGAACAATATGTTTATCCTGATTGCTCACTCACATAAAATAAACACTGAATTCAGTTCAAACTGACTGCTTGCTTTTTCTCACTGTAATGAAGACACTTTTTTTATATTTAATAAATATTCCTCTAGAATTTAGAGCATAATATTTTGACATGTTTGTTAAAAATGGAAAGGGGAAGAGAAATAAGCCTATGCTGAGACATCAGTACCCCTTTAAACCCATTTGCCCGATGGTTAAATACTCAGCCTGGATATGGGGTGTTAAAGTACAACTCCTTTGCAAGAGGGATGGAGCTGCTCAGCTTGCAGAACTATGCCTCAGCCACCCTGCTAGAAGGCAGCAGAAGAGAAACCTCTCATCCACTTTCATCAAAGCAGTTGCATTTATTTTTAAGTACATAACAATGTAGTTAGTGGAATACAGATTACAACCCGAGTACCTAATCCCCGTCTCTTTCCCTGATTCAGCAGATATTGCAGTATGTCTTATGAGTGAGAGGTTTTGCTAGCAAAGACTTTGGGAGCCCCAGGTCAAAATCACCTGCAGCCTGAAGCTAAGAAATTGTTCTGACATAGGAAGAAACTATATCTCTGTGTCTCTCACAGGGGGTCTCATAGAAAGACATAGATTTAAATTCTCCTCCCAAAGGAAAAGGATTGTGCCTCAGACTGTCTCAGACACTCAGCACTGAAGTCAATGTTTTCCCAAATCCTAGAGGATTGGGTTAAAGTGGCAAATGGACCTGTAATACTTTTCCCAGCTCAAATTATTTGACCAGTCTGACACAGATAGGAAAATGTCTTCTTTTTTGCCAGACAAAAAATTGCCAAGAAATGCTTGGATGAGTTTAAATCCATTCCCATTCCTTTTCATACACATTCCTTTCTGAAAATACCACCAACAGCTGCTCAGGGTAACCAAGCAAATAAGTAAATCTATACACTAAAAAGTGGAAAACTTACGAAGTTTGCTACATACTCAACAGTCAAAAACAATTCTGGTGAAATTCAATGAGGAAAATTTTAAGGCAGAACGACAAAACATATTCAAATGAAAGTATTTTTCATTAAATTCTCCAGAAACACTATGTTGCTTGTATGGATTCCTGCTGGGCAGCATCACCATCTGATGCCCAATAAAACAGGCTCATGAGCAGAAACAGAAGAGAACAATTAATATAGAAAACAAAAGCCAGTTGTATATGTCACTGCAGAGGACAAGTTTATTTTCAATGAACTTTATGAGCACAGTATCTTGAGACTGTGCTACAGATTCAGCTCTCATTACCTGCCTTGCACATATAGAATGTGTTGTACCTATAGAGGTAATAATTCTGTGTTTTCCTAAATACTTTACTGTAGTTTAAAGAAGTATTTCTGGAAAATATCAATACAGGGAGAAAAATGATGAACAGAACCAAGTCAAATGGAGAAACAGCATTTACAGGGAGATGGTGTGAAGTGTAGGACCAAGAGCATGATTGCAGAGCCTGCTGGCTAGAGAAATTCTAATCATCTGGTGGATGAAAACCTTGGCCAATGAGAAAGAAAATTGGTCTCAGTGTATTGTAAGATTACCAAAGAATTACAATTAATGATTGCTTGCTAATTAGATTGCATACTATAGCGTGAACAGAGATAGGAAAAAAATGGATATCCTAGAGAGGGATACAAAATAATCATGAAAGCTAAACAACAAAAAAACCTCTCTAGGGTCAAAACACAGATAAAGGAAAGCTTAGTTTACCAGCAGTGACACATTGTCCTATCAGCTGTAAACAAGAAAAAAGTTACATATCTGGAAGGAGAATAGAAATGGCACATCATCCACCAAAACATGTCAATGATTTCCAGGCCCTTTCCATGCTACCTCTACGTGTGATTATTCTGGCTAGCATAATTTAGCAATCACCAGCTTTCACCTTTCTACAAACTAATAATTATTCAGAATCTACTGTGAAACATGGGCTCAACTTTTGACATCGAATGCACTCATTGTACACACGGAGGAGGAAAATAGACCCAGCTCTTTGGGATCAAAGCTAAGCTCCACAGACCACCCTTCAGATGTTTTATTAGAAAAACTGCACAACCTTTCATATCTTTCTTTCTGTTTGGTGATCTTCTCTGATTCGTAACAATCAAACTGCTAATTTCTCATATTACAAATGAGACAATGAAAGGACAAATAGGAGCCTTCTAAGGGTTTGTTGTCACCCTGTCATTCATACGTATTCTAAAGAACTGCTTTTCCCAGGTCTCAAATATAGGGGCTGCAAAGTGTGGAAGTCTGATATACATCTGAGAAAACTGAAAATACAGGGCTAGAGTGAAAGTGTAAGAAGTAGCTGTACAACAGAGATCCAAACACTTCTTTTCATTTGTTCACAGAACTGAAGGTCACATTTATCCTTCTCAGAACAGAAGAGGTTCTTGAAGAGACATTTGACTGGCATGCTCAGATGCAAAATAACTGAATAGGCCTGAAAAGCAGAGCAGGTATCTTATTACATGCTAGCAGGAACCAAGAAGAAGAAAAATCACTTCCCTGACAAACTAAAACATGTTTTTAAAAGATAAAATTCCCACTCCAACAGCTAACCACAAAGCTACTTTCTAGGAATAAATTATGACCGTCTGATTGAATTATCAATATGTGATAAACCTTCCTTTGAAGTCCTGTAACCAGGACCTTCCACCCTCTGCCGTCAAAGCATATACATCAGAAAATTGTTGCATAAACTCATGTTTATTTGCTGTAAAGTAATAGGAAGAAGGTAGTTTGGATAATACGTATTTCAACAGGAGTGTCCAGCTCCTAATACAGCTGCTGCCTCTGCTTTATTTACGGAAAGCTCTGGACACCTGGACTCTAACTTTTAACTGACATCTGTGGTATAAGTAACTCCTCCATGTCCACTGTGGTCAGTTATGATGTGCAAAATTTTACTTTTCAACAAGCCATATGGGTCTTTTACAGAAAGGGATGCAACACCATAAAACAGTGGGAGAAGAAAATAATAAAAAAAAGAGGAACGAAAAGAATGACATCCTCAACTGGCAGCATTACTTCAGTCACAGCCAAACTAAAGAGAAATCTTTCGAAATGCTGAAGTGGATGATTTTTATTTAATTCAGTATTTTTCCAATTCTTATTAAAAGGAAATCAGGTTAGTATAATTCATGGTGATTGTCGTGGTACTACTGGTATACACTAACTTACCACTACCAAGAATCCGGAGGTATGCCAAATGAATACTCGTATTTCTTGCAGGATAACTGCATTGTAGGTGCCTGTAACAGTACTTCTCTTTACCAGGACAGATTTCTATTGCCATTTTCATATCACTGGGAACACAAACAAATTAATTAGAGATTTACCATGTCCTTGGTGAGCAAATTGCAGGTACAGAGCAGTGTGTGGAAATAGTATAATTCCTTCTGTTTGCTTTTGTTTCTTCTACCACCGTGAGACCTGAACCAGACCTATGGAAACAACTCCATTCTACTCAATGGCACTGCATTATTTTGTCTGGATGAGAGCAGTGAGAATGCACATTTTCTCTACGGGGCATGAATTCTCTCTGTCCTGATTTTACAACATTCAGCCTTTGACTCCAAACCATTCTGGGGCTGTACACATTGCTGTCGTGTGGATGTACAAACACACCCTTGCAATAATAATGAATTTATGAGCCAGTGAAATGAAGGGTTTTTTCGTTTTGGTTACACTGTTTGACGTGAATTTTAAAACTTGTCTACTACATATTGTATAGTCAAAAAGATAAGGTAAAAAAGAGAACATTGATGAGAAATAGCAGTTCTCTATACAGTTTTGATACAATGGTATCAAAATGCGAGATATTTTTCCTTCTACCTGAAATACAGAAATAACTTCAACACCGAAATATAATTCACAACAGCCTTTTTCTAAATGGCCCTACTTCTGGATAAAAGTTGTTTGCTGGTATGCATACACCCACACAAGCAGTCTTACTAGTTTCTCTTACGATTTCTTAGTCACACTGATGAAAAGCAAGCAACTAGAATGTTTCTTTGTGCTTTGTGACAGTCAAAAAAACAGAAGTGGGAAGATTACATTTCAGGTTAAAAATAAGTATTGCCAATCAGCCTTGTTAGCCCTACTTTTTGGTAGCTTTATAAACAAAACCCAGAAAAGAAATGCATTAGAAGACACTATACTGTTTTATTTTTATGTGTGTTACTGTAGTTCCAATTGTTTGTGGTATCCTTTTAGAAATCTGAAAATACACCTTTCCCCTAAGCACACTGTCCCTTCAGATGGTGGGGTTTGGGTATTTTTATTTATTTTTTTTTAGCTTGTGTTCTGAACGGAGCTGAGATTGATGCGGCTGGTTTTGCCAAAGAGGAAAGCCAATTTGTCGTAGCTGTGCGTTGCGTGGGACTGCCAGTCACAAGGGACGCAGCCCCAGGGTGAGGAGTGAGCCGGAGGCAGGGTGCACCGGGAGCTGCAGCAGGGTCTGACAGCCAGCCGGCCATCGGCTGCTCCTCGGGCACAAAGCAACCCCCAGGGCAACACCTCTTTCCTGTAAAAGAGATGCATTTACACGGGGTGCCACATTTGTGATTTGTCCTGTCACTTCACCGTTACTCACCTCTTCCACCTCAATGCTGTTTATTTAGCCTCAAGACTCGGTGTCACTGATAAATGGCTCTCTTCAAAAGTAATAAATGGACATATCAATTCCGTCCCTTTTTCTGGTCTGCTGAAGAGCCTTGTTGCAAAACTTGACACAACTTGTGTCACAGTTGGCCGTTTCGTAGGAGTGAACGTGAATGGCCAGGCTGCACCACTGAGGCTGGGAAACTGCAAGTTTACCAGGGCCAGGCAGAGGATGCTCTAGAGAGACAAGCAACTGACAGACAGCAAAAGGACCAATAGTCAAGTCACAGGTATGTTTCTCCTGCACTCAAGCCAGCACTACAACACTGACATACAGATAACCAAACTGAGCCTCCCTACAAAAGTTCTAGGGTTAGAGATTCTAGCGAGTGGCATGTGAGAAGGTCTGGTCATGAAGCACGTGGAGAATCACAGAGCAATTCGCTTGGGAAGCATAGGGTACAGGGTGACAGGAGCGAGAGACCTCCGGAGGGGTATCACGAGTGGAAGGCTCTCACCGCAGGGTACGCAGTGACTGAGACGCCAGTACCTCCAGGGAGGAGATCAAGGGAACAGGGACAGGCTCATCACAGAGGAATCTGACAGGACGGTGAGAGGCAGCTGCATCAGCTGAAACTAGAGAGGTTCAGTCAGGATTTCAGGGAAAGGCTTTTTCCACCAGTGAGGCCAAGCTTGGGCAGGTGGTGCCATCTCCCTCATTGGAGGGTTTCCAGTCCCTGCAGCATAAAGCCCTGAGCCCTGGTCTGACCCCATGGCTGAGCCTCCTCTGGGCAGGGGGTTGCTCTGAAAATCTGGGGAGGGCTATGAAGATGGTTAGGGGATTGGAACACCTCTCTTATGAGGAAAGGCTGAGGGATTTGGGTCTCTTCAGTCTGGAAAAAAGATGACTGAGGGGGGACCTTATCAATGCTTATAAATACTTAAAGGGTGGGTGTCAGGAGAACGGGGCTGGGCTCTTTTCAGTGGTGCCTGGGGACAGGACAAGAGGTAATGGGCACAAACTTGAGCATAGGAAGTTCCACCTAAACATGAGGAGGAACTTCTTTACTTGGAGGGTGGCAGAGCCCTGGCACAGGCTGCCCAGAGAGGTGGTGGAGCCTCCAACTCTGGAGACGTTCAAAACCCGCCTGGACGCGTTCCCGTGCAACCTGCTCTGGGTGACCCTGCTCTGGCAGGAGGTTGGACTAGGTGATCTCCAAAGGTCCCTTCCAACCCCTGTCATTCTGTGATTCTGTGATCTCTTGAGGTCCCTATTGGCCTGGATTGCCCTCAGATCCTGTGGTCTCAAACCATATGATGTCTTTACAAAACAGAGACTTCTCCCTATTCTCCTGGTGCAGGCACAGAAATCCAGAAAGATGTAACTTTTCTTGGGTATCACAGGAAAAACAAGTTTTAAAAAAATCCAAAAATGCAAAACTGAAGACCTGAATTGTAGTAAAAAATATTGCTCAAACCGTTAAGTATCACAGATCTTTACTATGGGTTCAGATTTATTCAAGGTCAGATGCAGTGATTAAACTCAGATTGCCCAAATGCCAAAACCTGAAATCACAAAACACCACTGAGAAAACCCAGTCATTATTCCAGCTATGAAACAGCTTCACAACGATGACACTGGAAATGTTGGCTGTGTTGCTTAATAGGAAAAAGATAATAACAATTTCCAACAGTATATGGCTTTTAATTCTATTTATCCCAAACTATACCAAGTTATCACCAAAATAATTTTTCTTAGCACTAGAGGAAAGAAAACCAACAACCCCAAATTTAGAAATTTTATTTCTTTAAAATTTGCAGCATTACTACTGGGAAAAGTCATCACTATCAAGCCCCGCCTTCTCCAAAGCACAAAGATCATCAGGAAAAGTTTTCAATTAGTTCAATCAGTTTGGTTAGCACTGAACACACTATGTTTCATATATGCAACAAGAAATTTTAATAAAGGCTAAAACTGCTGCAGGTAAGTATAATGATATGTTGCTCAATATTCGTAGAACATTTTGCCTGTGCTCAACTGCACATCTACTTGCAGGAACTTGTTATATTGGGAAACTATAACTAATGGGTCTTCTTGACTTTGCAGGTATCATTGTACAGAAAACACACCATTAAAACATGAAAGCAAGGAAAAAAAACCAATCATATGATTGGCATTGTATCATTTTTACACAAATTTATAAAGGAGCTGATATTGCAGGACAGATTGTTCCCACGTAAACTGCTTTTTTTAGGTTTCTCAGCTGAGGCTGGTTGTTTTACATCATTGATGTGGCTACATGGGACATGGGACAGAGCGCCAACACTCAGCGTAACACACATGCAATCTGCATAACACAATGTACAATCTGCATCTGATTTCAAATGATGGAATTGCCTAAAACATCACCAGCTCAAGAGTACTATATAAACTCGAGTTATGTTAAGAGTCTTTCAAGCTTAAAAGCACATAGCAAATGATCCTAGTGATACAGGTTTAAATCCCTGACAATTCTTCAATCTAAAATATCAGAATACTGCTTTTGTGGATAGGTAATTTTCTCCACAGTGAGAAAATTTCATGCTTGGATGACCTACCTATGTATTAGAAGAAACAAGTTTTTTTTCCTCCTCAGTTTTCAAGAGCTTCCTGCAAAAGGGGAAAAAAATCCCAGAAGCTTTCCAACCCATGCCCTCACCGCCACCCAGGGTCATGGCTGAAAACTTGCTGTTAAGAGGGGGATTGCTTACGAGTTCTTCAGGAGTTTTGGGAAACTGCCGTTGCTTCATCCTACTTTATAGGCAGCCAGTCAAGCATTTTTTTTCCAAGAGGTGGGGGAGGGAAGAGAAGAAAGCAAATAGCATGTTAAAAAAGAAGACTAGAATTATTCACTGTCAGGATTAAGGGTGGCTCTTCAATTATCAGAATGATGACTGTAATCAACCGATAAACACCTGATGCCTTCTGGGAACTCTGATCAGGGAGCTGAAACAAATTTTTTGCAATGTTGTTTCTGTCACCTATGATAACAAACGAAAGGGTAATCAGCAAAACGGCGGGGTAAGGAGACAAGGACTGACCAGGTCCAGGTAAAGAGAAAAATTATTGTTCGCATGCAGCAGACACTGCAGTGACAGGGAGATGGCTCATGAATCTCAAGAGCAACTAATATTTGATCCTTGTAGGCTACGTAATGCAAGTAAAATCATCCCTAGAAAGGATATCTCTATTGTTCACTCAGCCAGTAGCTCAGTGTCACCTCTTTCATTAATAGCTACAATAAACAGCTTTGAGAGAGTGACTTGAGGTGGCAATGGCAAGGGAAATATTTGAAACACAAAACACGGGACACGGCGACGAGGGCAGTGAGAGCTCTCGCCAAATCAACCTCCCCACCACAGGCAGAGGAGGCTAAACCCAGACCTTTCTACCCCAAGTTGCTGCAAAATAATACTACAGGAATGCTGACCAGGCAGAAAAAGAGATTATGTTCCCCAGACTGACAGGCTGCAGAGTCTGGCAACGTTTCTCCATGGCTATTTCCCTCACCTGTCAAGAGCATGTGTCAGAAATTTTTTAGAATAGGGAACATGTTCATTCTAAAGGAACAGGCATGACATTGATCTACAGAGGGGGAACTAGTGGTATCTTAGCTTTAACATCAATAAGCATGGATGAGTATTTGTCTCCACAGTATGATTTAAATTTAGGAAAGAGCCTTCTTCCTGTACTAATCCTTAAATCTGGGAAAAAAGAGATGGAAACAGTGAAGAGCAGTATTATCTCCCAGGTCTGTTTTTTCTGCCACTTCATTTATCCCCACCCTGACATTCATTTTATTTTCTTCTTAAGAAAGAAGATAAAGTAAAATTTACACAGAGTAAAACTGAGAAAGTAAAAATTAATAAACACAACGAGGAGCTGTCACACATAAATGAAGGAAAAAGCAAACAAACCTCAGCACCAGAACTGATCACTGGGTGAAAAGTACAGGCTGATATTTCATACAGTAATCTCACATTTCAGCTACCACCACAGATGCTGGAAGAAGGCACCGTTCTTTCACGCTTCTTGCACTGTGGGAGAAATCAGTCTGTGTCCAGGAAGACTGCTGTCAGTAACTTTGGAGCCCAAGTAGTTTTATTATTCTACAAAATTCCTCACATTACCAGAGCACTCAGAGATAAATTTTCTGGAGGGCAATTTATAGGGACAGGTCAATAACAGAATTGGAGGCGCTCTCAAATAGCATGCTCTGCTCTCAGTTCAATCTCTGGGTCAAATCTGTAATCAGGCTACCAAAAAGAATAGTACTAAATAATACTGCTCTTACGAAAATATATTACGTAGGAGACAAATCTTCATTTTACTGTATTGCTATTATGTGTGTACATGGAAAGGTGCATCACATGATACAAAAACAAAATGAAGGATAATTCCTAAAGAAAACAACATGTGGCACTGATGGCTGTATGGGCAGTTAATAAGACACAGAGAGCAATCTTGCACACTACGTCAGAGGTTTGATACCAGGCCAGGTCAACCAGGTCTAAAGTCATTGCTGTTCATCAGACGATGCTGGTCTTGAGTGATGGTGAATAAGTCGGTAGCTGCAGCCTCAACTCTAATGGGCAGATGTTGTTAGCTTAAATAAAAAAGAAAAACATCATCCCAATGGGTGTCCTTCCATTTATCTTGAGCAGAAGTCAACTTGGCAAGGAAGCTGAAATAGATCCCAGAAACATCTCCACAGCAGGAGTTTCCAGGCAAGCTGCTGAAATTGCCCATCTTTGCAGTGCTGTCTGCCTTTGGTTTCGTACAACAGTTTGAACAGGCTGATCCTGGGGACATGGGCTGAGAAGGGTCTAACCCTACCTCTGTAGACAGCATGCCATGATTTTGAATCCTACCACCTTGATTTCTGTAGCAAAGGCTTAATCTGAAGTATGTGTTCTAAAGGAGTCTACAATCTCTATGTACAACTTTTCAATGATGGAGCACCTCATGGTGGAATTTACAAATGATTCCTGTGATTAATTGCCATCATTGCCCAAACTGTGTGTCCTGTTTTAATCAGCATTTTTCTAGCTTCAACTTCCATCAATTACTGCTATAGTTCTGGTTACTCCAGTGAGGAGCCCTTTTTACTAAATTTCTGTTCCTCGTGTAAATACTAAATTAAAAGACTGACCAAGATATTCGTTAATCTTCCCTTTCATAAACTAAAATGGATTGACTTTATTGTTTCCCTATAAAGGAGGTTACCTAATTCCTTAACCAGTCACATGTCACTTCTGAGGCTTTGGCAGTCCCATTTGTTGACCTCCACCTTGAACTGCTGGCACCAGAACTTCATGTGACAATGCAGTGGCTGTTACATCACAGACAAATCCTCAGGAACTGCAGTCTTTTCTACTGAACATCCTCCTGCTCATTCACAAGTGCTTAGTAGCACGAAGCCAGAACTAACCCCCGCACTTCAAACCACAGTGAAATTGAAGACAGTCAACAGTTCCTCAATACTCACATCTCTAGACTTATATAAACAGGTGTGTTTTTTTTTAATTAATCAGTACTCTTTTGATTTCCCTGTGACTCAACTTAATTTCGCTAGAAGAAAATTATCTCCTTAAAAATATGTGTACATATACACACACGTGTATGCGCATACCTACCAAAAATACCACTGACATTTCCGAGAGGCAAGCAGGCACTCCCACAATTCAGGGCAGACAAATGTTTCAGTGTGAGCTCATCCAACTTCTAGCAGAGGGCAGGACTCACGTAACGTCTTGGGAATGTTTTTTTCATCAGTTAGAGAGGAAGGAACCCATAAATAACATAAAACAAGCAAGACCTCATCACCTTATCCACACTTTTCTACAGCTGACTCTGGAGCTGCCAGGAGTGCTGTAAGTGGGTTGGTTCTTCACTGTATTCGAGGGCTCTTGAGTCCTAACACACTTGTGGCAGTCGGGCTTTCTTCTTCATATGCATTGCAAGTGCATTCACAAAAGCAAAACAACCATCGAAAGTCACAGAGAAGTCTCTCTTTACGAAGTGTTATTCCCTGACCTAAATCAGTCTTTGCCTTTGAATCCGTTTATGTTACTCCCTATTTAGCGGATTGATTGCTGCTATGGCAACCGCACATCCTGCTGTACAGACAGAAGTATTAGTCTTTGATACACTCCCTACTTACGTTCTCTCACCAAATGCACTCTGTGCAAGTTCAGAATTAAAAAATATCTGGGGAATTAATTTGCTTTGACATTGCTGTTATCTGGGTTGCATTGTTTTGCAAAGATGAAATAAGGCTGAAGGTGTAAAGTAAAGTTTACATTCATTCAACTAACAACAATCTCTAGGAGGAGTACAGGGAATCAGCCTCCCTACATCAATTTTTCTTATCTAGGGGTAGCAAAACATCAGCCCAATGTCAAACTTGGAGTGCAGTTCAGAGAGTTAAGGAAAGACATTCCCATGGTTTTAAGAAGTTCCTAGGCAACACATCTCTCTGATGGTAGAGAAGAAAACGGGATAGAAAGAATCAGACTTCTAACTATGGCTGCTACTGGTTCAGACTGCTATCTATGCAGAAAATCATTGACATAGCCCAGAAGGGGCCGTATCAGTCTTGGAAACATTAAATGCTATTAATGAAGGTCAAATGACAGAGGTTGGTGGGTTTCTGGCAAAGAGCTATCGATGTTCATATCAGTACAGCTAAATGGAAAGCGTCTGGTGGGAACTGGCCATCCATGAAAACAAATCCTTCAGATATTCCCTTGCCAGGACCTCTGCTTTCATCCCACCAATTTCAATAGCACTCTGCATGACTGATAGAAATGGATGCTCACAGGAGACAAAGAGCCCTTCCATATTGGTTTTATAGAAAATCTTTCCTTTCCTTTCCTCATTATTTCATGGTCTGGAGTGGCAGTCAGGCTTTCATTGGCAGAGAGGATAAAAAACCCTGTATAACTTAAACGGGAACAAAACTAAAGAGGTGCCTGGAAATTATTTTTTGGGCAGTACAGATTTTAAATGGAGAACAACCCGTTTGTATTTTTAAAACCTCCTTTTTCCACAGCTTTTAAGTGGGAGATACTTTTCTTTCTATTAAGCTACCAAAGTCTGTATGTAAAACCAATGAAACTATCATTTAGTATTTGTATTTACAGGGATTATTTACAAAAGTAGAAAGTCACCATTTTCATCTGTTCTGAAGAGTCGCTGTTTTCTTGATCCTGAAAGTGATGATAGCTTACTGTTCTGCACAAGACTTAAATATGTGGGTTTTTTTCTTGAGATGCAAGAAAACACACCAAAAGAATTATCCCTAAGCCACTAAACAGAATGGATTGAAACCCCAGTAATAAAGCATAAGTAACATCTCCAGGGAAAACATCTCTACCTAACTTGTAACAAAATATTGTGTAGAACTTTCTTAAGCAAAACCAGGAGGATATGCTGACACTTGTACAGAGGCTTAGACATGGAAGAAAACAAGAGAACCTGAGAAAATCAAAGCTGACAGAGCCACAAGCCATGGAACTGAGAGCCTCTAGTGAGAATCTAGGTGCACCTTGATCGATAGATACCCAAAAAAGCTAGAATTCACATTCTTCCTTTCTCCCTGTCCCCCCAATAACATATAGCTCAAAAAACAAAGCAACACATAGACAGGGAGGGGAAGAAAGGGAATAAGTTACTGTGTTCTTGATCTTCCCTTTTCAATAAAGAATCAGCATTCTCCAGACCAACTGCTAAATGGATCTCTTTTTAGGCATCAGAAGAACAGCACACTGAAGGAATTTATTGCAGGAATTTACCCTCTTCCAAAGGGGGGAAAAAGTAGTTCCACATTGATATGCAGAGAACGTTGCATGGATTTCTTCAAATCCAGAAGGAATTGTTAACAGATCAAGTGCTGGCAAATAGATGAACTTGATGGGCTGGGTTGGGCAATGGTTAGACTTCGTCAATCCTCTGTCATCATCACATGAAAACATTTCAGCACCTACCTATTCTACGTGAAGCAGCGTCTGCCACTATTTCTTCAATTTTTTTTCTATTGCTGCATTTTTGACAAGCCCTGCGCCCAGCAATAAATGGCCCATCTATGACAGAGGCCTCCAAAATCACCGTACTGCTGCAACAGTCAGGCCAGTTGCTCTTGCAGCACATGTGACCATATGATTTTTCCTTCACCCCAAAATATTGGAATGGCTGATCATTCTGCAGAGGAGGACTTTATTTAGTGATTGATGAAGTCATGACAGGATGCAGGACTGAGATGTTTGAGCAAGAAACTGATCTGCAGTCTGGTAAGAAAAGGGTCTTCCTGCAGCAGCAGATTTGTCAGATGGGGAGAAACATGGTAAGACAAAGAAAGCGCAGGCACATTGTTCATTCTTGTCTTCCTATCACTTGAGAAGCGCTGACTTTCAGTGTTCCTGCAGAGGGGCATTTTTTGACTTAACTACAAAAATCTCCCTGTATGTTGTCCGTACACATCCACCTATCAGAGAGGAATTCAAATGCACTAACTCTTCATAGGAACAGCCTTATTGCTGAACTAATGTGCCCGTAACTGCAATTATACACAGAATGAATCTTACATGTATCATTTCTTTGCATAGTTAAGCCCAGAATAAGCATTGTAAAGGCAGATTAGTAAGTGTCAAAGATAACACTGGCTACCACAGTCCAGGGGACTTACATGCTTGAGGCAGACAGACATGGACACTGCCCTGTACTAATTCACCGCTGCTTTGCTCCTTCACCACTACTGCACAATTGTGGCTGGCTGTATGAAAGGCAAGGTTAGACTAGAAGTACTTCACGTCTGCTACATATGAAAGTCTTGATCGATCACCCTTCCATATATACAATGGAAACATTACCTTCAGCTTTTAAACACTAACATCTGTTGGGTTACCTGTTTCCACAGCTGCATGTCACAGCTTACACAAATTCACAGATAAAGAGCCACGCAAAACTCAAACTCATTTTATTTCTCTCTATCACATCATAATTAGCATTTCACCTCCAATACAGGTAGAAGTTCTACACTCTACAGGTGCAACATTTATTTTTCTATTGCACATAGCTTAAAAGATTGACCAGCAAATCTCCGGTGCCAGCTCTACACACACTGTAGGGTATTCTTCTGAGCTTCCTCCTTCAATTGCAGATTTTATGGAAAACCTTCAGAGGCAGGTGGCAGCAGAAGGTCACTGAAGACAAATGTCATAAAAAAACCATCACCCAGGAAGATGTAGAGATTGCATGCATGGTTTTTTGTTTTTGTGGATGTATACTTACACATACTAACACTGCTTCAGGAGGAAGTTTACACAGGCATTAGACAGGGCACAAGGCAGTGACATACATTCTTCTAGGCCAGATTCATAAAGACAAGGGAATCAGTTTGCAGTCTCAGTGAGAAAACTCACTAGCCAGGTTAGATTACAGGAAAATCAGCTACAGATTCACTCTGTAACTTTTTATTTCTATTTCAATAAAACAAAGTAGGACATGTCCTAAACAGCTTTCCGAGTAGTCATTATAAACTTTGCAAAAGAAGATACCATTATCCTTAGGTGACACCTTGCCCATCTTTCAGCAACCTGCTTGAAGATGTCACCCAGCTCTCTCCTAAAACAGGTATCCACTCTCCAGAAAATGGATACAGAATGCATTCTTCCCACCCACTTAACATGCAATCCCTTTTCTTAGGAACAGAATTGCAATTCTATAAGGTGCAATATAGCTCATGTTCCATACACAGTTCTACAGCCAGTGGAGCTTTAGCACAGAGCACTGAAACTTCAATAAACTAACCATGCAATACTACGTTGTGGAAGTTTGTGGTTTTACAAGATTTTCTTTCAGATCTGTAGGAAAAATAAAACCAGACCTGGATACTATTAAGTGAGGATGTCACCTACTTTTTTGGCTCAGAATATTTAACAAAAAAAGAGACAGGAAAAATTTGGGGTATTGACTAAAAGATGGCAATATGCAGTTTTGAAATGGAAAAATTTGTTTCAGAAACCTCCTAACTATTCATGTACTTCAAAGGCATTGAATGAGGAAAAAAAAAAATCTGCTGATTTGCTATTTTCCCTTTATTAACTAGTAACCAGAGTATGGTTTGCAAAGTTCTTCAAATGAGAAATGTTCACTCAAAAAACTTACATGTTCCTTCATTTAGCTGGTGCAATAAGGCATGAAAAGGCAGATAGTTGACTTTGCCTTACATGTTTGCTTACAATGACATGGAAATTACAGTGAACAAGCCTCCTAAACTTTCAAGGCTTCATCTACATTTTGAAGTTATACCAGGATGCAAGTAATTACTTAATTTAGGGCTCTATCTGTGCGTTTCTGCCAATAATCAAAAAGCCCTAAAGATGGCATAATTATACTGAAATAGAGGGTGATGTTACTAATTATTCTGTGCACTAGTAGATCTACTTCAGTACAAGTATTTCCGTATTGGTAGAACAGGATCTACCTGGGAACAGAGAAAAGTGCTGTATTGTTCTTGTGGTTAACGTCACTAGAAAGCCAGGACACTTTATATGGCAGCTGCCTTTAAAGTGTTAAGCACATACAAAGGACAGAACAATTTATTTGTAAATATCTGTGCACATCATTTTCTCAATAAACATACTAGTTGGAAAGTAAGAATATAAATATGACCCAAAGCCAAAATATTTTAGAAAGACCCTAAATTTCATTTGGGATTTGCCTCCTTCTACATGAATTTCTGCTTCAACCAGAGATGGATTCTAGAGAATCTCCCTACTGTCTTTGCTTCATGATACATTGCGTTCTTGGTGGCCAGAGACCAAATTATCTTTCAGTAATGATGCCATAAATCTAATGCAGCTTCACTGAGCACTGTGAGGTTAATCAGATATACACAAAGTGCTCAAACAGAATTTAGCTCCCAGCTCATGCATAAAAATGAGAAAAGTTTTTGAAGTTCCTACTAACAAGGGAACTTGAAGACTTGGTCCAACTATCAAAGACAACATTTGGAAACAAAAGGCTCTGAGACACACGGATTTGGCAAGCAGAAAGGAAAAGCATTGCCATTTACGTAAGGCAGACGGAAATTATTCTAGGTGTAGATTTCTGCTGACTTCCTTCATGCACCAATTACGTTCTGTAAATGGACAAAGACTAGTTTACGAGACATGCTCTGCATCATGAGGGTATCAGTCCACTCCATTTGAGAGCCTTCCCTCCACTGAAACACCGCCCTGCTGTATCATGTGCCTGTGAGCCACTGGTTCCAGCGCCCTGGGGAAACTGGGGAAGATATGTTGTGGGACAAGAAGGCAGGGCAGCTTCAGGAGCAAACAGGGGCAAATGGGTTGAGAAGATTAAGCTGGAACCTGTAAATTCCTTGCCTAAATTCTCTAAATTCAGCTGGGACAGTTTAGCCAATAATCCTAAGAAAACTCAGTGGGACCAATTTCCCAGCCCAGAATCATCTGAAGCTGGTTTAAAATCTGTGTTGTCAATTCCAGTAGACAACTGATTGACTAACTATTATGAGTGGAAGTTGCAAAATAATCTTCCAGGTCAAGCCACAGAAGAAGGCTTGAGCCTTTCTTGTTTCCACAGAAATAACCTCTAGTTTGGTTCACCTGTAGATCTTGCAAGATGAGAACATGAGGCAACACAAAGCTACTACTTTTTCTGGTCCATTCCCATTCTCACATTTACTACTGCCGTATCTACACAGAAAAATCTATCCTTGTGTTCAAAATACAGAATACATTTACTCCATTAGGTTTCCATATATGTCATGCTACTTTGTTTTGTAAGATCCTCACCCATGCCTCTTTTGTGATAGTGTCGTTATTTTTGCAGAGATTTACTTGAGGAATACTGCTTCCATCTCAGAGTAACTTCACAATTTTCATCCGCCCATATCCTATTAATATGGTAATTACATATTCTATTCTAATATCAGTTATTCTTCTTTTTTCTTTCAAAAATACTGTAGACTTATAACCAGATCATTGAAAAGAAATGAGACCAAAAAAAAGTACATACTGTGCTTATAAAAAAAAGTACATACTGTGCTTATGAGACCTCGAGGAATACAACAGAGTAGCTGCAAGCATCCCAATCTGTTATTCCTCAAGCCATTGCATAGCTGATTAAATAAATAAATATTTTATTTTTAGTTCTATTGGACAAAACATGTTTGTCCCAAGGAAGCAATGGCAGAGATCCTTCAGGACTTGCACCTCTCACTATACAGATATGAAACTTCATTATTCAACAGCAAAGAATACCTAACATTAAAAATTATCCAGAAATATTAATCACAGAATTACTAAATCTTCAGGGAAACAGCAATATGGCAAAGGTGGGGCATTAATTCAGACTGCCATCAACATTAACTTGGCATCACAAAGATCACTGGGCCGAGAAAAGTGGAGGCAGCACCACGATATCCTTCAGACTAGTTCTGCCCAGTGGCACATCCCGTTCTGTAACAGGCAGAGCAGAGTTTACAGCAATGCGATGTGCAGTGAGCTCTCCTCCACTTTTCTATTTCTGTGTCTGCATGTTTCACAATCCCTCACTTTGAGAAACAAGTAGGAGCATTTGCGCATGAATAAACACGTTTGCTAAGAATGAAACAAAACCTACAGAAACACCGTAACTTGTTCTGTTAAGGGCTACCCAATACATTTTCCCAGACTGGAGTTAGTAAATACAAATACGACACTTTCAGGATGACCAGAATAAGAAAAGAAGAAGCTTTTTCTCCTAATATAAGCTGCATTAAATGCATTTTCCCTAAAAAGCTGGAAGTGCTTCTCAGTAAGTACACTTTTTACCAAGTCACAACAGCCAGAAATATGGAGAGATGAAGGTAAGTTAAGCCATTGCAAAAATCCAGGGCACAGAAGCTAAACACTTCCATACGATACAGAAAGTGATGAGGATTAAGAAAACTAAAGACAAATGGATGGCCAGAAAGGTGAATGAAACAACATTCCTGCAATGATCAAAGGTAGAAATAGAACAAGTTTCATAAATGTGGCAGAGGTTACAAATAGACTGCAATTGCTCAGGTCATCAGGTGTTGCAGAAAGGGTAAGACTACACAAGTGCGCTATACTGCCTTTCCCAAAAACATTCTCATTTAAATAATATAGCCAGAAGAGGTCTGGAACTTTTCATGGGCTCACACATAAGCTTTAATTCCAAAACACATTTAATAATTGTTGTGTCTCCCAAATGGAAGAAACAGAGAACATCTTCCTAGGTCTGCTTTCAGTATCTGCCTACTCCATCCTCTCTTGGGCTGAGGTATCCTCTGTTTTAGTTTGGTGACTTACAAGAACTATAGGGTATTGTGCTTCAGGAAATCTAAGATATGTTGTCTGCATAAAAAGAAAGACTATAACTAGATAGAAGAGACAAATATTAAAATCAAACATTGTAGAAAAGTTAACCTGACAATTTTAAATTGCAAAATAAACATGCAGCTTTTAAGAATTCTCTAAGGAAGATGTGTTTTTTTTTCAGTAAAAATATATCAGGTTTTAGGACAAAGGTTTTGGTTCCTTTAAATGCATTTAAAAAATACTTCTATTGACCTTCCTTCTGAAAGAGAGCTAACAGTTTATATTCAGCTCCAATGCAATTAGTCATTGCTACCAAACGTACTTTTGGGAGTAGAAGCTTTTATTTACATAAGTATGTGACAAATGCATATTAAATATATATAAATAATGATATAAGTATAGTCTAAAGACACATGTTTTCAAATTAAGAGAAAATAAAATGTTCTTTTTACATGTGAGAACCTAACATAAGTGATAGCTCTTTGGTCTGCCACTAGGTAAAGAAATACTTATTCATAAGTTACACATGTAATTATTCAGCTGCTTGTAATATGCTTAACACCTTTGCGTTGTGTGTTGATTTACCTCCGATACCTTATACCAAGTACCTGACAACTTTCTGCTATGAGAAGTTGACTTTTTAATGCTGAGTAGAAAAAAGACTTGTAAGACAAGTAATTATTTCTCCTTTCTTTTTGAGTTAAAAATAGGATTGTTTTGTATGTACGTAATTCGTTGAAGACAGTAGCAGTCACCTAGGCAGCCAAAGGAAAATCACAACAAAAAGAGTCTGCTAGCATACCGGTTCTCCTTGTTACACAGTTTTAGGTACAGAATCACGGCTGACAAAAATCAGCAGACTGCAAGCATGACAGGGAGACGGTACAGGATTTTAAAGCTCCACTTCTTCAGCCAACAACATAGTCCTGACTTTGTAAGTGCCAAACTTTTGTGCTTAATCATAAACATCATTCCGGTTTCAAAATCAAACACTAGCTATTGGGGCACAGATAGTATTTGTATGGCTAAGATATCATCAATTAAATGGAGACTTAAAAGTTGCAGACAGTTAATGCAACAAGTATGAAGTCACTTTATGTCCATGTAGGGATCTTTCCAGGTCAACAACTATGCTAATTTGTATATTTTACCTCTCTAACTTATCACAAAACTACCTTCTAACTGAAAAGTGGTGCATGGTTCGCATAGCCAGACTACCATTTGACTTGGACTTCCTAAGAGATCAAACGGTGTAATTCAGTGGGATAAACCTTGACGTGATACAGCATCCAAGCTATAATGTTTCCAGGAAGCAAACTTTTCTACCTGTCTAAATCTCAGATCAGCAGGGTACTATAAAACATATGTTTGCAAAGGTGACAGCACTAATAATCACAGCTTACAGGTCTCTTGCTGGAGCATAACACATAGATACTTGTGTTCATATTCAAAACCAAGCAGCTCAGCCATGAAGTTGCCTCATCTCAGAGAGGACTCAGTGTAGGTGGACTCTCCACCACCCTACTGAACTGGAGCCACCAACGTCCAACACCACCTCCTCTCACACCATGTCAATAGTTCGGTACATCCAGAGCAAAAAATATTGATATGTAGAAGCTTCTCTGCTCCCAAGAAAAGGGAACCCCTTCTTTCCGACACACTGTGCTAGACATTCCTACCGAAAGCACTTGATTCACTTGTGCATTGTGGTAAGAGAGACTTAAAAACATCATAAACATTAAAACATCACTGCAAGACTGTGGAATTTGCATCTGCAAACACAAATATGCCTCAGCCGAGCCTGGGAAACAGAGAAACATTTAATTTTGCACATCTTTAAATTACCAACCTACCTACATGCATACAAAATTGACTTGTGTTCCTGCAACTGTTAAAGAAGCCAACGTCAATTTTTCACAACATCTGAAGCCAGGAAAATTTGGCTTAGTTTTACATATTAAGAATATTCTTTATGCATCTACAATCTAAGAGAAGAAAAAGACAAATATATTTTTTATTCCTGCTACACAATTTTTCCCAAGTTTGCTAGAAGATGTGGGGACCCTGGCATCTTTTGAAAGGTATCCATCAGGATATCTGTAAGATCTAGCATAAGAAAAAGGAGGATACTAGTAGAAGCTGATAAATAGAAAGTGTTCAGTCCTCACGTTACTGAGACAGCGGATACCAAGAAACTGTTCAAAGAGTATAATGAGATAAAAAAAACCCAAGAGGTCACACAAAGTGAGCCCAAGAACACACTGGCTAGCAAAAGAGGTAATGAAAAGCTCATTTGCAGAGGGATAATTAATATAACAGTGTATATGAGCAAAATTTTCTATTTTAATTTAAAAAAAAGCCAGAGGATATAAAGAACACATATACAATAGCAGAGAAAATGGAACAGTAAAGGTAGGACATGGGTTTCTGTCTTTCTAAGAAAGATGTTAAGCTTAAACAAAACAAGAATTCAGTCATAAAAAATATTAAAGAAAATGTGCTTAGAGAATGCTGTTTATCTTCAGTTTTTCTGTAAGAAAGGAGCAGACTTTTAAAAATACTCACACAATGAGTAAGATATACTTTAATGGACAACTGAACACTAAAAGTTGTGATCAAAGCATTTAAAATGAAACCATCTGATTTCCCGCCCCCCCCCCCAACATCAACCGTATAATGAAAGCTGATTTCTACTCCCTCTTATTAGTTTTATTTCAATAAAAACACCAGCCAACAAAACAGAACTTACAGGTTTTATCTCACATCCTATTTAGCAGAAAAAGAATAATGGGCAAAACCCAAACTTTTTCATATGTTCTAAATAGACTTCTGGCTTGCAGGACACAGAGTCAGGTTTTACGTTTACTACCTATACAATGAAAAACAGCGTCAAATAGTTGGGAACAGAAAGAAAAGAAACAAGGGCCATAGAGAAGATGGTAGCAAGTGAAACTATCACCTTTCCATCACAGAACAATACACTCGAAAGAATTGGATGGATAATAATATTTAGAAACTTTAATGCGTAATGTTTTATGTAAGCCCAGGAACTGTATGTAAACTACAATATTAACTACTTTGAAACAATGCCACAATGGAAGTCAGTTACCTTTGCCTCAACAAGGAGTTCTAAGCCCAAAGTTTATATTAGAAGTGAGACTTTTCTTTCTATTTTTTTACAGTGAGCGGCAACCACGAACAGTGCTGGAGTGAAATGAGGACGGAAGATAAAATTACTGAATGTGCTCTACTTACTGCTTTTATCAAATGCACTGTAAAAACATTGCAAGCGCAAATAATCCTGTAGAGACATATGATCTCCAATAATTTCCCGTGCTTTTGGGTTTATTTCTACATAAACTATGTTTGCTGTTATGGAGTTGTGACCAAATAAATAAGCTACATAGGCAAATTTTTTTTATGTGGCAACAGATGAATATTTGTAACTCTTGGATCTCTTTTTGCTTGCAGAAATGGGCCCGCAGACACAAATGTCAGGTAGGACCAAGCAGGGGTTCAACACTGAGACCGGGGCCCTCATATAAGTAGAGTCTGGAAGTAAACAGAACAACTTAACAAAATAATATTCACTATTTTCTGCTGCAATGCATCAGGCACGGTTGCCACTGGTGCCATGTTTCTAAGAAAGCTGTCTCTCCCAAGTGTGATTGTTCACACGTGCACATTTTCTACGGCACCTACCAGAATCTCAAGTGACAATTCGAGTAGAAAATGGTTCAACACCAGTTCTTCTCTTTCAGGGTCCCTCTCCGCTTAGCAGAGATTAACTTTCTATCAACAATTTTGGAAGCACATAAAAAAAAAAAAAAAAAGATTTCACCTTTGCTTCTTTGCTCCTCGTGCAGCCAAAGACTTGTTGCCGTATCTTCCTATGTCACTTGTGATGCTGAAAGCAATTAGCCTAACATACACCTCTTCCAGACTCTTTTTACAGGCAAGACTGCTGGGACAGTTTGGCATTTACAACTCTGCACTATCTGGAACAGCTTCCACATTCTCTGAAAGAGGTCTTCCCTGTTGGTGCCACATGCCTCCTGGGGATTCATCCTCCCTTTCAACAAGAGAAGAGATTGGACTTTTTTACCCGGTACTGGCTATATTTAATGCCAATATTACAAAACACGGATTTTCTCTTCTTTGCCATATTTTTGTACTTTCTGATGATCTAGATTCTTTGCAGGAATAAGCTCACCTCAGTAAACCCATGAATCACTTTACCTACTGCTAAATTTGACTCCACTTTCAGTGCTAGTATTTCCAACAGCAAATTAATTTGCTGGATGAATTTAAACATAGCATTTGATTCAGATTGAAACACAGATCTCATCTGCTCTAATATTGTGCATTGCTCTCATTTGGCTTCCGATTACATTTGCTCATGTTGATTAACTAGAGTGGTTCCAGCAAAACCTTGCAGAAGTGATATAATCCTTTTAAATTTTCTTGCATCTTTACTCAAATTGTTTTAGGCTCAACCTTCCCTTCCACACAGAAAGGGCAAAACTCTTCATCTTTCATGAGCTTTAGGCATGAAAAAGGGGTCAGCTTTAGATCTGCAAGTCCCAGACAACCCATGAGCTACGTACTGCCAAGGCTGTTTCCTCTCCTCCAGGAAATATCAGTATCTGCAGTCAGAAAACCATCCCAAAAACCCAGTCCAGGCAACTTATAGTTTAGAAGGCAAGTGGATGCTGAATTTCTGTTCTCATCTTACTTATCTTGGCTCTAGTATTAACTGTTTCTTCCAGTCCCAGGCTGGAAGACAGACCATGGATAAGCTGACATGTTGTAAACTTCCTTTGTATTCTCTGCTGTTTGACTGGTGGCCAAACTAAAGACAGAAGATGTCATTTAGTGTTTCATTATTTGTCTGTTATTGGGCTATTGGGGGGAAATAGCCCTCATAACTAAAAATCTAACTTTGAAGTCCCAAGAACTGTTGTCCTCGAATAAGCTCGACAGAAGTATTTAACAACTCAGAACTGTATCATATTAGTTAACATTAAATTTTGGGTTGTTTTTTTTTTTTCCTATTTTTGTCTGCGTGTTTCGGTCATTTGAAAGAGTCACTACTGGAAAGGAACCTGTTACAGTCTATGAAAATAAATTCATTACCGCCTTCCTTTCACACTTTTTTTTTTTTCAACAAGGAAGAAATGAAAAAGCAATTGCCTTAGACGGGGATAGTAATTTTGTTGAGACGCTAGAACACTATGCGCTGATATACTGGTTTATTGCTAATACGCGTTTTCTGAATTCCTAGATCATTAGCAGTAATAGTGTCAGCACGTAAAGCACATGACTGACCAAGATAATTGCAGGGAATGTTTTGTGCAGGCAGTACCATTCCTCTTGCATTGCACACAGACAGGAATGCCTTTTTACTAAGGTAAACGCTACAAATTACAGCAATGTTAGGACAGCAAGGATCCATTTCTGTTCCAAACCAGGTTTAAGGTCCTAGATAGCAACTGACACTATTTTTATTTATTTATTTATTTTTAATTCTAATCTTTTTTGCATTCAAAGATAGCAACATCTGAAGCAGTCAAGGAGGATAAAACCTGAACTGCTGACACGGTCTTCAACGCCATCCTGCGCAAATCAGACACTGCAGGCAAGGAAACTGCAGCTTCACTTGCCTGCTTCCTGATGGTCCAGCCAGTCGAATTCATTAGCCTTATACAAACCCACTTCACAAAATGAACTGGTTTAGGTAACTGACAGTTGCAAGGGCACTTCCATTAAATTCATTGAATTTTCAAGGAAGCGCATGCGTAGGCTTTAAACGTATTTTAGCCTGCTGATGCCATTTGAAAGGTATTAATTTCTTAAAAGTCTCTCCAGCAAAAATCTCCCACCAAAGAGCCATCACCAGCAAAAACAACACGGCAGGCTGGGTATAAAGCTACTTATTTAAACACCTGTAGTAGTAACCCCCAAAACAGCGGCTCCTGACACGTGACAGATGGAGCCTTTTGTAACCCTGAATCCCAGTGTGTGACTGGAGACAAGAAATAAAGATCAGTCTCTTGCCAGAGTCTTGGTAAGTCACACGTTTACCGCAACAGCTCGTTACGGATAGTGTTAAGGGAGCATTTTTCCATTTGTCTTTTCACACACACAATAGTTGGTCACAGCAGTATCTGTGTCCCTAATCTGATTAGCTCAATGGTGTCTAAAAGTCTCTACTCCTACAGCAGTCAATTTGCAGTAAGTATTGAGCTGATATAAAGCAACGATTAACAAAATGAAGGTGGGTATAGACGCTCGGAAGCACAGGGGAGAGGAAATTAAACGCCTGACGCCGTAGGCTTTGCGCTTACAGAGTGCATCTTTTACTCACTCTGCCTGGTCCTTTCCCTGCACAGAAGCACCACATTCAGCTTTGCTCCCTGCTTGTTCGTGTGCCGGGAGGATTCAACACCACAAACTGCACAAGTTCCTCTCACACAACGCAAAATCCTGTTCTTTTTAGTCAAAAGTGGTTTGGTGGGTTTTTTTGTTTGGGTTTTGGGTTTTTTTTCATTGTTGTTTTGGTTAGGTTATTTTTGTTTGGTAGTTTTGGTTTGTTTGGTTTCTTTTTTTTTGGTTGTTTGTTTTTTTGGTTGTTTGGGGTTTTTTCATGTCTGAGTCTATTCTCATTAGCCTGAGGAATAGAGAAGTTCAGTACAACTCATGCACCAGCCTGCCCAAACACAAAACCAACACCTTGCACACCCCTTTGATAAATACTCCGTTGGCTAATTTCCAATTTACTACTAAAGCACAGTTTTGTTCCTGTTTAAAACAAACTTTTTTTTTAAGGTGAGAAGGAAAACAGTACAGGCTAGATATACAGGTAATGCTCCCAGATAAGAAAAATATATTGAATTAAGCATAACATAAGCATAACACAAAATTTAGTGTTTGGGGGTTTTTGTTGTTTGGTTTTTTGGTTGGTTTTTGGTTGTTGATTTTTTGGTGTTTTGTTTTTTTTTTTTTAATATTCTGAACTTCAGAAAACAGCTCAGAACCACCAGATTAAAACATGCGTATAAACCCCACAGAATTAGATATATCTAAGTTTTCACCTTCTTAATTGCCTGATCAAGGAAATTTGGGTGCTAATGTGAGGGATACTTTGCAGTTTTTTGGTGTTTTATATATTAGCATATAAAGATTATATGCCTGGACAGTAAATCCATATATTAAAATTTTAAAATCATACAGGAGAGTTTACTTAAAATAAAGAAACCACATTTATCTAACACTGCTTATGATCCTGTGTTCTTTTGAGTACTGTGGGACTGACACGTAAAGGAGCTAAGTAAAGCTTCAAGGATGCATTTCCCCACCATCATGATCTGGATTTTGCAGCCTTAAATGCCTTTTTTAAATATGTGCTATACCCTACATGCTTTTCATGGAAAGGAAAAATAATTGATTGTAGCAAGCATTGCATGTTGAACCTGGCAATAAAACAATTGCAGCTCCAGACAGGGACTGGATTACTTGGACTTGGGGATGTTTGGAAGCCCCAAGTCTCTGGGGCCTCCTGATTGCCACTGCGGGACTCCAGGGGTTTGCAGCTCAGGATCTCCGAGCCTGCAGTGGTGGTGGCACAAGCTCAGCCTCAGCACTCAAACGCTCTGAGGCTTTGAGATGTTGCTGAACTTTGGAGGAGGAATAGAAGCACGAGTCACCATATCTCACCTCTGAAGTGTTCAGTACCCAGTGAAACTGAACTCTGTGATAGAAACACCGTAAAACAAGACTTCTCTATTCCACAGCTATTATTCCTGCAAGCCATGGGATTTCATAAAAGTTTTCATGAAGCAGCCAATACATATAGTTCTATTAAGACTTCTTTTGCTGTTATAATGCAGTGTGCCAGGAAACAAATAGAGAGATCACTACCAGTTGCCCCCATGTTTATTCCTTGGCTCAGTATATTCACCACTGGAAGGCAGCAACCTACATAATATTACTCAATAAAAGTAAATCTTCAACTTGAGAAAGTGTGAGGATTGCAAATTGAAGTACACAAATGACAACCTCCTATTTATTCTGTAATTATACAGAGTTGCCTCCAATGCCCTGATTTGACGTTGTTGTTGTTAACAATATGGCTCAATCTGCCTTTCCCTCACAAGAAAGTAATGGGTGCTGGGCTGACAGCAAGCTTGGAAATTTTATTCCAGTTTCCAAATGCAAATTGGCTAAACTGATAAGACCTCTTTGCAGTTTTGAGGAGCTGTGAAAACCTTGTGAACCAATATTCAAGCTAGGAATATTAACTTGACTTGAGAAATTGCATATCCCTATCCCTACGACTACCTTTTTTCTGCTCTCTGACTCTTACTCCCATCAAGGGCAAAGAAGCAGATGTCTTTATCCATGACTACACTGTAATTTGAGAGCCAACCAAGCCATAAATAGTGAAACAACTAGAAGCTGGGCAAGGGGTGTCCACACTGTTTCTGCAGAGGTGTGAAGGGATGGGATTATTGCCTCCAAGCTCAGGACAGAAGGGACTGGGGAGCTGAGAAGCATTCATGGTGGCAGCTCCTGGGGAAGAGAGAAGCAAATGGGCTTATTGTCCTAGCAAAAATGACCTTTGTTTGGCTACAGGATAAGCCAAGATAAAAGAAATCCAACTGACTGAAACACACACAAATGTTTTATGATTCAGTAACAGTCCACAAAAAGGGCACAACGCTCCTTAAGTCTCTGATCACACCTCCAAGGTTCTGCAGATGGATGAGGAAATCAGCGATGTAAAGTCAGTTTCATTGAGCTTTAACCTCCAGTCACCTCTTTTGCCCACTTGAAATTAGAGGAATTTTATATGAAGCCATTATAAACCTGATGTATGCTACCTATTTCAACTTGCACGTGTCCCTGAACATCAAAATGTCCTCAAGACTTGTGCAGTAAGAAATGTGATATTTAAGCTAGCGGAGCATCTTGAAGTTCAGTATTCACCCAGGGGGCTTAATGGAGGCAACTAGGAGATGGTAACAGACAGACATCTGCCAAAGAGGCTAAAATCTAGTCACAGTTGACTACTATTCTCAGCCCAAGGAATGTTTAGAGTATAGACATGCAATTGAGATATCAACTGGAGAGCACCCCATAGGGTTGTTGCGAGACTTATTCGGAATTAAAATACTAGGCTATTTGCAATTACAGTCATGGCCTGTGCCTGATGTGTAAGGGCGCAGCACAATTTTTCCAAAGAATGTGGAAAGCAAGCTAAATAAAAAAATCTAGTACAGTTTACTGGAAGACAGAATGGTATTATTTGAATTTGGCATGGATGTGGGAATTAAAAATTCTCTTCTAAAAATTCTCTTTTTAAACACACAAGTTTACAATAACAAGTGCAATATGCAACTCTTAAGGAAACCCTGCAGAAATTCTGGGAGAAACTAGCCCCTCCTGAGAGTGCACTCCCATGCAGTGTTCCTCTTCTTTCACAGGTTTTTCCCCCAAGGAAATCCTTAGCACCACTTTGCTCCTGAAATTACTGAGACTGCACAGCTGTTGAACTCCCCTGATCTTCACACCCTTCCACTTTTTTATTCTTTTGGCTCCTTCATATTACACATCAGCAACAAAAAGGTAATTTTTTTTTCAGTTGAAAGTTAGCAGTGTCTAATGCACATGAAAGCAGGAAAGTCTAACTCTAGTCCCTAGGTTGCTGTCAAATGCATACTTTGATTAAATATAATGAATGGAAGACATACACACTCAAATGTTAATAAAATGCTGCTTCTCCCACAGTCACCGTCTTCTAATAAAGGTCGTTTGATCTGTTTACAAAACAAATCATATTATTTTACACCCGTGGGTAGCATTTTAGTTGTAGGAGGCAATTTCATTCTAATTTAATGGCAAAGAGGCATGCCTAACTTAAATACCCATTATACCCACTCTCTGGCTTCAAGGAAATTGCATATTGTGAAGGGAGGCAGACACGCCTGAGCTTGTTAAACTGTTAAAATTAATGTGTTTAAACTTTATTTAGTACAATTTTATCCTTTCCCACAGAACCCCTTAACTGATGCTAGATTTTAATGAATATTTTTAATATCTGTTGCAGAGAAAGTGGAATATGTACCATTCCTGATCAAAAACACAAGTCCAGCCATCCTTGTGGAAGTAACTCCAACTCCCATTTATCACTAAAGAATCCTACACCAACTCTTAGTGTTTCTACCTTTAAATCCAGCTATTGTGCTCCATTATTATATATAATTATCTATTCAAGCCTATGTTTAATAATAAATCTCCTTGTAACTCTATAACTAGCATTTCATTCTTAATTGCTTATTTTAAAGCAGTAGTTACTGAGACACACTGAGATAATCGCCTGCTTATACTAAATGATATATATACTACTAGAGATCTCTGAACCTAAAGAATTGTAGACCAGATCACAGGCTACTCTATGGAGAGAATCCAGGCACTGTGGAGAAGCTACTATGACGGACGGTGTGTTATCAGAGAAAAGCATGACATCGCATTTGTGAATACACTTTGCTGTCTATATGTTCCTAGTAATTTCATGTAAATAGTGTCTTTCATCGCTGTACTCTTACATACTCAGCAGAACGTCCAAAAGCATCCGCAAGCTTCCTAATTCCCCTGGAAAGTAGGCTGATGAATAAAAACACCAAAAGCTGCCTGACACCAGAGTCGGTCAAAGCCACTCAAACTGGAATCAAAAAAGCTCTCTGTTTCCTTAGCAAAATACCTCTGTCTCAAACTAGGAAATGCCCCATGAAAAATATACTGCCTTTGTCTACAAGGCAAGTGTTTTAAGCATATCAAAATAATAGTGGATTAAATTAAGCAAGCATTCAGCCTCCTTCATGTTTGCCATGAATACCTTACCTCTATACACAGAAGCTGGTATTTCTGATTGGCTTTAAAAATTTCTTTACCTGAGAAAGATTTATAACACTAGCAGATAGAGAGCAAAATATTTGCCACCGTCTACCTTTTATTGCTTGTTTTGGGGGCTACAAAGAGAGCAGAGGTTAACACTAAGAAGATATACTATTTTTAGAGAAGCAATTCTCTCCTTTGACTTAGTTTATGTTACTGTATAGTCAAGGCAGGCTCTTCACTGGGTGCTTAAAGTTGGCCTCTGTAGACCAGATGTCATTTCTATATGTAAAAAATATTATTTTCTTTGTCTCCTTGTAGGTTTCCCTTCAATGCCTATAATGCAGGAATGGGTAATGCATGCTGGCCAGCTGCGGGCAGCCCAACATCCAGCTATCACAGATTTACCTTTAACTTCACAGCAGTCTGAAGAGCTGTCATTAGGAACACAGCATCTTCAATTTTCTTCCACACAAACTGTGAAAATTCCATCCTTAAAAATATTTTAAGCCAGGAACAAAACAGATGTAATTACAAGCAAGTGACAGCTTCTCTCTGCATGTGTGTACACTGCTTTAAAAGAAAATATTTTTTACTGCCTCTACAGGGCCAAAAATAGTGATTTTGGTCATTGTAAAATTGAGATTTTTACTTTCCTTGACAGAGCACATAATAGGCCAAAGATAACAGACTTGAACACAATGACATTATTAAAGGTATGCCTATGCAGCACAATAAAATTGTGAAGAGATACGCAAGCTAGATTAAGGACGAGTACCATGCTTTAACACAAGCTTCTATTCCTAGTTAATCACCTCTGTTAAGAAGCTGGCAATTAGCATGGGTGTAATGTAGAGCTAATGCAGCCACATTGCTTCTATTAATGGCACTCAGTCTACTTGAGGGTATAAGGTGGGATGTGTGCTATTTAAAATCAGTTTTTGAGACCTGGTTTACCCAGTAGCTTTTTTTACTTCTTGAGTAGTCAAACATAACACACAAATTTACATAAAAAGTCAAATGCAGTGTGGAACAACCCTACGTTGCACTGCAAAGTTTTTGCAATCCTCTTCTCTCTACCCTGGAATTTATATTGTGTGCTCTTATAGTATAGTTTGAATATTTATAATTCACTTCAGAATGCCATATGCAGACTGATTTTGTTTGAAAGAAGATTCATTCTGCTTTTTAACAGCAAAATTTGCTCTTGCATATTGGTTGGAACTCTTTCAAGCCTTCTCACTTGTGAGTAAATAGCATCTCAACATTATTAACAAACATCACAATGCTATTAAATAAATGTACTTTTTAAACCTACAAAATCAACCCCTGGGAAGTGACAGAACTCCAACTAGATGTCAAAAAAAAAAAGTCAACAAGATGCAGCTTCCTTTTTGCTGAGGTTGGTAGAACGAAATCTCACTTAAAAAGAAAACTTTATCTTTCTAGTTAAGACAGTTCACATCAGTCTTCTGTCAGTCTTTTTTCCTTCCAACATAATTTATATTACTAAATGTTAAGATTTTAAATTTTAAAATAAATTTTGCTTCCTTTTCATTATTTTTTTTTTCAATTGGGACCTAGAAGACTATCATTAGGGACTTGAGTAATTTGTTCTTACACTTCCTATCACCGTCTTGCCTTTTCTAGGCTAAGTTTATAAAATCCCTTAAAGCTTGCAACCGTTTAGCAGGAAGAAAATGATTTCTTGCTGGCTTGATCAAGTGGGACCAGAGTACTTTGTCACAACCTCCAGAGAGATCAAAAGCAAAAGCTTGATGTGGCAGATCACATACAAGCTATGCTTTTCATATTCTTCCTGATTTGTGAATTCTCACTGCACTTTTCACTCAACTTTGAAAATACGTAAATAAAAAGGTTTTCAAACTTCCTAGGTGTAGGCAGGGGACCGCATAGCAGATTAACCTGGCCCGTCACCTCTGGGCTGTGCATCCCTTTCCAGACAGCTTTGGCCCCAAACTCCCTCCTCACATGCAGCTGGGAGGTCACTCACGTAAGAGGGTCAGCAACAACTGCTACACGCTAATGCGACTCCTAATATTACTCACCGAGCATCTGTTAGGAGTGGCATTGATTTTGTCCTAGCAAGTCTTCAAAAATAACTATCCAAATAGAGTCAGGTGCTCTCTCATGACTCCGGGAGAAGGAAAGTTTTCCGTTTTCCTGGTGGCACGTGGAGTCCATGAGAAGCAGTACTTGAACTGCTACTCCCGCCTCCTTTCAAAGCACTTCATCTGGGAGGAAATGCACTTCTCCTGGTCTCAGGAGAGCCAGGGCCATGTTCCTGCTTAGCGAAGAATCTGTGCTGCGGCCATCTGCAGTTCGCTTACGTTGCCAATCACGTTGCCAAGCACATGCAAGCGTGCAATCCCACTGACTTTCAGGCATCTTCATAAAAGAATGGAAAATGGCATTAGTCTCTCACTTTAAACCTTATTAATTTTTTCTGTGCCACACATCTTTTATGAAAACACAAGCAACTGGAACAAGATTAAGGACTACTCTCTAATGAAGGTCCTGGGCTGATAAAAAAACTGCTTCTGAAGAAAATTTAGAATCCGTCAGGTCTGTGAGTAGTTTTTGCAGTTCAAAGCACATTTGAAACTTCCTGAGGTTTTCTATATTCAATACAGTCTAAGAATTTCTTCTCAGGTTGTATTTCTGAAAGCCCATAAAAGGCTGCAATGACTACTGTATTAGCAAGTTGCTGTTCTTTTATATTTAGAAAAAATAATGCGAGTAGAACCACTGTCTTGTGTGCTGCACAGGAATTCTACCAGCACACTGAGAGAGATCAAGAAGGAACTTTTAGTTTTTTATTTTAAATTTAAATCACATTATACAGGCAAAATAAAGTAACAATAGGTCCCCTAGTTATTTTTAAAAATAAGTTTTGTAGTTCATCTGGACATAATAATACATGCTGTACCACACAGAACTACCAGAAAATGCCCTACTTAAGATGTATAATTGAAACTACTCTTACAACTGTAGTCCTCTGCAGAAACTTTCCAAGTTTGGCTGTCTGGCAATCCCCTTACCCAAAAAATGGAGATTATAGGGAATGATTAAAAAGCATGTGCGCATCATGGCATGGAGAAAGTCATTACAAGAAAAGCACCATTGGAAGTTCTATGCCTGATGCTGAAGTCCAAAAAGTATAGAGGGTTAAAGCTATGAACTTTGATTACTAAAAGAAAAACAACGATAAAAAGTATAATTACCTGCTAAGTTTCTTCATTTACATCACACAATACAGTCTTTCTGGTCACACTGTTTCATGCTTATTCTCTGAAAAAGATAGATATTGCAGGTTATTTTAAATCATCCCTCCTCTTTGAAATTTAGAGCAAATGCATCTCCATCACTATTTGGCTTCCTAAACTCATCTGCCTCTGTTACAGAAAGTCTAGATTGAGTTAAATTAACTTTATTATGCATGTTTCCTGTATTCTCTCTAACTTGAGAACAGCTCATATAAACCTTCTCGCCCTGTGCCAGGCCAGCAATGCCATTCTCCAGGTGTAGTAGAGGCAGATGACAGTCATCTCCACAAGACAGGGCCCTGACAGCTTGCAGCACCGCTTGACAAAATGCAGTGTTCTTCACAGTGCAGCCAGATGGCTGCAGCTAAAATGCCTATGCCCTCTAGAATCAGTTAGTGATCAAGTCATTGAAACGTCAGAAAAGAAAAAAGTTATCCATGCATCATTGACTAATATGAGTGTGGTTTTCGTTTGTGGTCTTCAGAATCCTGGAGGTTTCTTAATACAGTGTTAAGGGTGATAAAGGGAGAGATAATTTAGAAAAACGAGTTTGCGTATGCTATGTAGCGATCCACAAGGACGTACTTTCTGAAGGGTTTACACTTTCCTTTGAAAATTATCAAAAAATTGAAAACCACTGCCTAGATAAATCCACTGCTTTACGTATTTCATATTACAATATATTTAGCTAGTTATATTTCTGTCACAGAGCAATCATGGAAAACCTCCAATAAATTCTGATCATTTCATATAAGCCAAAAGGCATCATTGACCCTGCAAGGGTGAAGAATTATCAGGTCATGGAGCTGGCACACTGTTAAATTCTATAGTTAATCAGATTATTGCAGACCATAAATATTCATGGTAAAAGTGAGATAGTTTTCATGCATAGTCACAGGTACAAAGAGCCTGAATTTGTAAATCTGTATGGACACTGTTAACATCAATGCTATTGGCAGTTCTTTGAATTTGTCATGATTTGACAAATTATCTTTACAAACATGGTCACAAGGTTCCTTTATTCAGACCGTTCCTGCTTTGACCATAACTTCAGTCCATATATATGGCTATACCACAAATACTCTAAAAACATACCATCTGCAAAACAACAAATTTGTTAAAACTATACTATTGCCCTCCCTTGAGGTCTCCCAGAATTATCCAAACAGTAACTTTTGCTCTGAGTCTAAAAGAAAAAGTATTATGCTATTTAGGAATTAACTTCACAGAATATTCTGTTGCTCTCTCTCTTTGGACAGGGAAGAGCTACGGATGCCATCTATCCAGACTTCTGTAAGGCATTTGACACGGTCCCCCATAACATCCTTCTCTCTAAATTGAAGAGATATGGATTTAATTGTGGATGGTTCAGTGGATCAGGAATTGGTTGGATGGTTGCAGTGGTCAATGGCTCAATGTCCAGATGGAGCTTGGTGACAAGTGGTGTCCCTCAGGGGTCTGTATGGGAACCAGTACCAGTTCTCGGCAAATTTGCAGATGACACCAAGGTGAGTGGTGTGGTTGGCACGCCTGAGGAACAGGATGCCATCCAGAGGGACCTGGACAAGCTCAAGAAGTGGGCCCATGTGAACCTCATGAGGTTCAATAAGGCCAAGTACAGGGTCCTGCACCTGGGTCAGGGAAACCTCTGGTATCAATACAAGCTGGGGGATGAAGGGATTGAGAGCAGCCCTGAGGAGAAGGCCTTGCGGGTAACTGGTGGATGAAAAGCTGGACATGAGACAGCAATGTGTGCTCGTAGCAGGCTTATAAGAAAGATGCGGACAGACTTTTTAGTAGGGTCTATTGCAATAGGAGAAAGAATAATGGTTTTAAACTGAAAGAGGCTAGACTGAGATTGGACATAAGTAAGACATTTTTACAATGAAGGTGGTGAAACAGTGGCACAGGTTGCCCAGAGAGGTGGTAGGTGCCCCATCCCTGTAAACATTCCAGGTCAGGTTGCACAGGGCTCTGAGCAACCTGATCTAGTTGAAGACGTCCCTGCTCATTGCAGGGGGGTTAGACTACATGATCTCTTCTAACCCAAACCATTCTATGATTCTGTGCTTCTATGACAGTTATGACTTTGAGGATGAAACTGATGATCATCTTTGTTAAACAAGACAGTTTCAGGAGAGCAATGAAGAACTAGTGGGAGACAGGAACTGGAAAATCCCAGTTTAGATGCGGCTTAAAGTTGGACTAATCTAACATAAAAGCTTCAGTATTAACAATAGTGCTTCTTAGATGTGCTTTACATATCATATACAAGCAAGCCACTCCTTTACAAACTGCTTGGTGATCTGCATGAGGCAGAAATCTTCCACCATTAACATGCAGCTGCAACAGATCAGATAAAAAAAAAGTCACAGTATAAATACTGTAAACCATAAACACTTACGAATAATTCTGGAGGTTGAAAAGTTTATATGCAAAAAAGAGGAAATACTAATTGCTCCCATTTTAAAAGAAGTTATTTCCCACAGATACTGATCTCCAGGTTTTAATGCTTCCTTCATTCTATTCTTGGTTTCTTACAGGCTGTAGAAACAGTGCCTAATTTAATCTGAGGTTCATACAACTCAGGTTGAGGGCAGAATATACTTGACATGGGAATACAGGAATTTTAAAAGGTAGAAATGGCAATCCATGGAAAAATAACATAGGGAAGACTGCAGAGCACAACGCTTTACTTTGCATTCCAGACAGGTTCTTCCTCAATTTTTTTAAATGTTATGGCTGAGAAAGTATATTCTTAAAAGATGCCCCCAATACCCTGCACCGAATTTGCCCACAGTGTAAGTTAATCAGAGATAGGTCGAGAGATCTAGCATCAAGAACCATCGCTTTTGAACATCATACCTCTCTGATAGTTTGGGAGGCTCTTTTACAAGACTGCTGTCTTATGTCTATACTTGACATGTATCATAAACAGTTGCATTATATAATTCTCTCGCAGGTAGCTGTGGGAAGCTTTTATTTTTTAGGATACAAATCTATATAGCAGGTCACAGAGCTCTTATCTGTCTTAGAGATAGAAGCCTTAAGTCGGTAAGTTGTGCCAACCCTTTGAACCAAGGCTAGCTGAAAATGGGGGCTCTTGCGGATTGCTCCTGTTAGATCAGGACACCAATGGGGGCAATGCCTTTTGACAGAGCTCTGTTTTGCCACAAAGAAGGCACTACATCCTATTTTCCGGAACGCAGCGGGAAGGCAGCATTTAGGCTCAAGAGCCCTCCTTAAGCAAGACTCTGTAGCAAAGAAATACATACAGCTCTTTTTCAGGGCTGGGCTGTCTTCTGTGTCTGCTGGTAATGTTTTTTCAGTCGGCTGATCCTTTCTACCCTGTGTTCATAAAAGAGGCCTTTGAAAAATAATAAAGGCTAGCCAAACTTCTCTTCCAACTATGCCTTGTGTGTTTCTGGAGGATGGCCATGAAAAGTTAGAGCTGATAGTTTCCGTAACTAGAACTAACCTGACTTCTACAATTATTTTAAGATGAGAAGTCACTGTCACCACCTCTTAACAATACCCTCCCAATCTGACAACAATGCAAGTGTCCTTTATTCTATGCCAGATGCAGCCCCAAGGAGATCAGACTGGTTACAGTAATGTTGGACTCACCTAGTATAACGACAAGCCTTGACCATGTACAAACACACCTGAACTATGAAGTAATTTAATCATTCAATGGCACCTGATTTATTTATTTCTTTAAAGTCCAGCCTCCATATACTATGCAGAATTTAAATGTCATTTGTTTCTGTTGCTTTTAAAATGGGAATTTCTAACTCATCCACCTCTTTTCAGTTGCTTGAAATATTCTACCATCTGCAGCCAGAGTGCTTTGGCACTAAGGAATCCACACAACTCGAGATGGAGGAAATAAAGTTTTCTTTATAAAACAATTCCCGCTTTTCACTTAGCAAAGATACAGTGACATAAAGCACTTAGTGTCTTCAAAAGGAACTACAGGCACTTGGTTTCTCAACAAAACACAGATACAGCACTCAAAGCAACTGTGAACATTTCTTATGAATTTTAAGATGCGTGTAATAAACTGCACGTTCAAGAAGAGGTTGAATATTGTATCTCCTTTAACATGGATATAAACAAAGATATCAAGTAAGCAGCTGAAAGAGAGAAAACTGAACCCTTTAAAGAAATAAAATTCAAGTTGACTGTCACATGTTTAAGCCAATAACAAAGAGAATGGAGAATTCACTGTGTTACCTGGCAGCCCATCATCTACCAGACTAGTTAGGTCCCCCCCTCTTCTTTTGCACACATACAACATGTGCTCTTGTCACCCCAAACTTATGTACAGTATAAAGAGTCTCCTCAGGTTCTAGTCATTAAACTAATTATCTGAAAACAGATAATCTCCCCATTTCTTTCAGGTGTCACATATGTAGCTGTTATTAAAACATCCTTCTAAGAGCAGTGAGTTGTCCAACACATCTGACTGCCATTCTCTCTTCAAAGGGATAGTAACAGACTAAAGAAAACACACACATAAGAAACCTTTCAACCTGTCAGGACAACAGAGAATGAGCCATTTCACCTACTGTCGTTATTGATTCAAATTAGAGATGAGGAAAGACACCCACAGCGGAAAACACCAGCAATTAAAAAAAAAAAAAATAAAGTGTTGTACTTGTAAATAAAATTCATTCCATTTAAGAGCTCCATTGTCTACTGGTTCTACAAAACTCAGAAAGAAAGGTTATTTCTTTTAACAACTTCCTTTGAACCCAGACCTTTCAACAGCCCGCACAATGGTCTATAACACAGGTGGAATCCAAAAACCAGCAAGTTACTACACCTTTTCATAATAAAATACCTGTTCTCCCTTCTCCATCTCCCCTCACCCGGGCCTGAAGAAGCAAGAAACACGCTACTGCTTTCCCCTACTGTAAGTCACCTGCTGCAACCCTAGACTAAGCTGATTTTTCCATTATAGACCATGCACCAACCCCTCCCATACAAGTTTGGTGGAGGTACGGGAGACTGATGACATCAAGAGAAGGATCAGTTGAGCAGAGAACTGGAGGCATGCCACAAGGGCTGCAGAAGGGAGCTTCAGAACGCAAGTTCAGGGCAGTTATCTGTGGCAAAACTTCCTTTCGGGGCTCATTCCCTACACAAGCAGAAGTGTCATGCAGTGTGTCAAAAGCTAAATTAATATTAGCAAAATAACTAGGGTAAAATTTATTTAAATAATTAAATGAAATTACTGAAAGAGTTGCTCGTGGAAGAAGAATTAACTTAAGATATTTAAAATATAATTCTGTAATTGACACGTGCGTATTTTTTAAAAGGGTATAATCATCTTGATGTCAGATATGCAGGCTGGTGCCAAAAAAATAAGAACAGCTTACAACTGGCACTTTCCACTCAATATTTTAATGGCAAGATTAGATATCCATGTTAAATTATCAGCAGTTTTCAGCAAGACAAAAGCTGTTTCCACACAATTATCCCTCTTCTCTCATAATTTCTAGGACTTTCTTCCATGACACATACCTCTCCTTGGAATTCCTGAAGATGGGTGCAATACTTCCCTTTTTCCCCTTCATCAGGAGCCTCCCCAGGTGCCACGACATTTCAAAGATGGTATAGAGCTCTCTCCAGTGACATGAGTCAGCTCCGACAGCATCCCTGGGTGAACCCAAGGTGCCGCAGACTTGTCTGTGTCCCAGTGGGTCAAATGCTCCCTAATTCCTTCCTCCTTTCCCATAGTTGGCATAATTCCTCCAGACTCTGCTAGGAGCTTCAGAGACCCAAGGGCAGGTCTTATACGTGAAAGCAAACAAAAAAACCAACAACAACAAAACAGTTGAGCACTTCGACCTTTTTCATAGAATCATAGAATTATAGGGTTGCTGGAGATCATTCAGTCCAACCCCCTGCCAGAGCAGGGTCACCCAGAGCAGGTTGCATGGGAACGCGTCCAGGCGGGTTTTGAATGTCTCCAGAGTTGGAGGCCCCACCACCTCTCTGGGCAGCCTGTGCCAGGGCTCTGACACCCTCAAAGGAAAGAAGTTCCTCCTCATGTTTAGGTGGAACTTTCTATGCTCAAGTTTGTGCCCGTTACCTCTTGTCCTGTCCCCAGGCACCACTGAAAAGAGCCTGGCCCCATCCTCCTGACACCCACCCTTTAAGTATTTATAAGCATTGATAAGGTCCCCCCTCAGCCATCTTTTTTCCAGACTGAAGAGACCCAAATCCCTCAGCCTTTCTTCATAAGAGAGATGTTCCAGTCCCCGAATCATCTCAGCAGCCCTTTGCTGCACCGTCTCCAGCAGTTCCCTGTCCCTCTTGAATTGGGGAGCCCAGAACTGGACACAGTACTCCAGGTGCGGCCTCACCAGGGCAGAGTAGAGGGTGAGGATGACCTCCCTCCACCTGCTGGCCACACTCTTCTTGATGCATCCCAGGATGCCATTGGCCTTCTTGGCCACGAGGGCACATTGCTGGCTCATGGTCATCCTGTTGTCCACCAGGACTCCCAGGTCTCTTTCCACAGAGCTGCTCTCCAGCAGGTCAGCCCCCAACCTGTCCTGGTGCATGGGGTTATTCCTCCCCAGGTGCAGCACCCCACACTTGCCCTTGTTGAATTTCATAAGGTTCCTCTTTGCCAAGATCTCCAGCCTGTCCAGGTCTCTCTGAGTGGTGGCACAGCCTTCCGGTGTGTCAGCCACCCCCCCCAGCTTTGTGTCATCAGCAAACTTGCTGAGGGTGCACTCTGTCCCCTCATCCAGGTCATTGATGAATATATTGAAGAGGACTGGACCCAGTACTGACCCCTGGGGAACACCACTCGTCACTGACCTCCAACTAGACTCTGTGCCCCTAATCACGACCCTCTGAGCTCTCTCTTTCAGCCAGTTTTCTACCCCCCCCACTGTCCATTCATCAAGCCCACTCTTCCTAAGCTTCCCTATGAGGATGCTGTGGGAGACCATGTCGAACACCTTGCTTAATTCAAGGTAGACCACATCTACCGCCCTCCCCTCATCTATCCATCCAGTCACACCATCGTAGAAGGCTATCAGATTAGTCAGACATGATTTCCCCTTGGTGAATCCATGTTGAGTACTTCTGATAGCTTTCTTTTCCTCCACAGGCCTTCAGATGATGCGCAGAACAAGCTGTTCCATCATCTTTCCAGGGATGGAGGTGAGGCTGACCGGCCTGTAGTTCCCCGGCTCCTCCTTCTTGCCCTTTTTGAAGACTGGAGTGACATTGGCTTTCCTCCAGTCCTCAGGCACCTCGCCTGTTCTCCAGGACCTTTCAAAGATGATGGAGAGCAGCCCAGCAATGACTTCCACCAGCTCCCTCAGCACTCGGGTGCACTTTCTTTGTCATGAGGTCTGCTCCCCCCACTAAGCAGAAGGGCTATGTTTTCCTTATCTTTTCCTTTTACTGTTGATGTACAACAGGGAAGCTCTGTGCCCTTCATTGCCTCACCAGTTTCAGCTGCACCTGGGTGTTGGGTGTCCTCACCCCACCCTCCACACTCAGGCAATGGGTAACGTCCTGGTGGCTCTTCCTTGTTTCCAGCTTGTCTTCCATTTCCTTTACGCTTTTGCGACTCCCCCCAGTTTTGCAGTCCCCGGGACACCTGTGTTCTGCCCCTGGAGCCCTTACTTGCCTCAGGTTATGGGAAACCCCCCCCTAGTTTGACGGTGTCTTCACAAAATTACCAAGCCTCTTTCCAAGGAGAGTCCTGCCCCACATTGTCAGCTACATCCCATCTCTGTCAAGCAGTTTTCATCTTTTGAGGAGGGTCCCCCAAGAAACTGTGTTCATTCATATGGTCATGCATGACGCTGTTTTAATGGCCACAAGAACTTAAGGTCAAGGGATAGGATTTTTATTTCAAACTGATGTGCAAACATCTCGATTCTTAAAATATTCTTATCAGGCTTACTACTCAGACAGGAAGAAACTCAATTCTATCCAAGCTGAAAATTAAGAGTGCAAAATATAGAAAGTTATAAATATGTAGTACACATGAACACACACAACGACTCAACTTGCATGTTATCTTCCTGATTGACTGCAGACTGACTGACACTGCAATTAATTCCAGCAACAGAAGTATAAACCATGCAAGCTGATTCAACACATTTCTGCAGTGTAGGAAAATTGTGTAATCATATAAGAAGCTATTGTATTTTGAACAGCTAAAAGGCATATATAAGGGAATTCTGTCGTAGATTTCGAGTTTGAGACTGGTCTGCCATTGCCTGTTTCTTGCACACTACTCTATAGTCCTTCACAAAGTTGCTTGCAGTCCACATATAAACACAACTTCCAGAAGATTTTATAAAGTACTTGCAATGACAGCAATTTTTGGATGCTGGCAATACTCTTGAAGTGTCCTGCTCGGTTCTTGTGGTGGAAGTAGTAGTATTTCACAATCAGGATGCAATAGGAAGCACTTTTTGTCTCTGCTCCACAAACAGAAATTTTGTAAATCCTTCTGTTTTACAGATGCTTTTTGACTACAGAAGACGAGATGCAATGACCCAACATTACTTTTATTTTCCAAATTGCTGCCAGACAGCTTTTATTATTTACAGCTCTGTAACACAACTGCTGCCTCTTCCATATCCTAGCTCTGGTGGGTGGACCCTGAATGGATGCCACATGCCCACCAAACCCACTCTATCATTCCCCTCCTCAGCTGGACAGGGGAGAGAAAAGCTAACAAAAGGCTCATGGTTGAGATAAGGACAGAGAGATCACTCAGCAATTACCGTCACAGGTAAAACAGACTTCACTTTAATATATTACCAATCAAATCCAAGTAGAATAATGAGAAATAAAACCAAACCCTAAAACACCTTTCCCCCTACCCCTCCCTTCTTCACTCCCCATTTCTCTACCTCCTCCCCCCGAGCGGCACAAGGGGATGAAGAACGGGGGTTGTGGTCAGTTCATCACACATTGTCTCTGCCACTCCTTCCTCCCCAGGGGGAGGACTCCTCACACTCTTTCCCTGCTCCAGGGTGGCGTCTCTCCCACAGCAGACATGAAATTCTCCAAAGTAGGTCCTTCCCACGGGCTGCAGTTCTTCATGAACTGCTTCAGCATGGGCCCTTCCACGGGGTGCAATCCTTCAGGAACAGACTTCTCCAGTGTGGGTCCCCCATGGGGTCACAGGTCCTTACTGCAAACCCGCTCCAGCATGGGCTCCCCTCTCCATGGGTCCACAGGTCTTGCCAGGAGCCTGTTCCAGTGCTGGCTTCCCACAGGTTCACAGCCACCTTCAGGCATCCACCTGCTCTGGTGTGGGGTCCTCCACGTTCTGCAGGTGGATATCTGCTCCACCATGGACCCCCATGGGCTGCAGGTGAACAGCCTGCCTCACCGTGGTCTTCACCACGGGCTGCAGGGGAATCTCTGCTCTGATGTCTGGAGCTCCTTCTCCACTGAACTTGGTGTCTGCAGAGTTGTTTCTCTCACATATTCTCATTCCTCCCTTCTGGATGCTGTTGTGCAGCAGTTTTTTGCCTTTCTTAACTATGTTACCCCAGAGGCACTACCACCATTGCTGATGGGCTCAGCCTTGGCCAGTGGTGGATCCATTTTGGAGCTGGCTGGCATTGTCTCCGTCGGACATGGGGGAAGCTTCTAGCAGCTTCTCAAAGAAGCTGCCCCTGTAGCCCCCCTGCTACCAAAACCTTGCCATGCAAACCCAATATACTACTGTACCAACGTAAGTTGGAACTACATGATTTAAATATCTCACACAATGCAAAATTCCATCTCATATTTTCCTCAATAACATGATACAAATAATTTAAAGAGAACTGAGAGGATAAGACTGATTGCACCAATGTCAGCAATGGGAAGTGATACAATGACTAAGTGTTAAACTACTACAATATCCACCGTGATCTTCCTCCGCTTATTCAACAGAAAAACACCACCACCTACACTTGAATTCTCATGGTCGCTGAGCCAATACTGAACTGGAGTTTACTCTCAATCCAAATACAGAACAAACATGTCCTAGGTGAAAAAACTAAGTCCGTCTTCAACATGCAGCAACAAGCTGGATAAAAACAACTCCAAAGAATTTTAAGGAATTAAACAAATTGGAATGTTATTCACCTATTTTGGAGTAAGGTGCATCCATATACCTCCCCCTTTAATGGGAATATTTTTATTTATCCCCTAGCTACTGGAAAAAGAGCATTAAACATTTTGGTGTATAAATAACTATAGTTATGGCTAACAACAGAACTGCCTCTGCTATTATGAAGCGCAGTGAGGCAAGTAATGGAACCTGCGGGCTTCACAATTTGTGAATAAAGACCTGTAAGTGTTTCAAGCCCATCTGGAGACAGAACAGGAATGGAGCTTTAAAGATTTCTTACATCTAATCCTACACCATCATTACCAAAAAGAATTACTCACTCCCTGAACTGTATTTCTGGTATGGCCTCTTCATCAGCCTATGAACGCAGGTATAAAGCTGTCCATCATCTAAATGGAAATGTTCTACAGCAGTTTCTTTTACAAAAAAAGAAAAAATGAAATCAAAACCACAGCTAAGACCTGGTAAGCATTTAAGGAACGATGTTGCAGCAAAAACACAAACATGACCACTTTCCTGGAGATTAAAAGCAAAAATACCATGTGCTTCTAATTTACCAGTTTACCTCACATATTTGCAAGGAACATTTACCAATTAAATTATATAAGGATCAACAGTTTTACACCAACAAGGCAACTGAAATGTTGCTGTGAAGAAATTTTCATCTGCAAACTTCTACCAATTTGCATTCTTACAGTGAAGAAATAACAAATTGGTCTCTAAAGCAGAGCAACGGAGTAGACAGAAATGGTTTTAAATTGCTACTTTAAGCACAATTTGTCTTCTTGGAGGGTTCTGAGCCATTCTAATGGCTAAAGCACTGAAAGAAGAAGATTTTCAGATGGTTTGTGTCCCTGCATGACCTTGAACAACTGTTTTCACCTCATCTATGCCTCAGTTTCCCACCACACACAGGAGACAGAATGAACAAGAATTTATACAAGCTGAGCTGAGACACTGGAAGGAAAGTGTTCCTTGAAAACAGGTGACAGCAGTCATGTATTGTGGTCTGTGCCTTTTCTTCATGTAGTCCCTGCCATCTTTAATGCTTAACAAAATAAACGGCCTACTTGGTTGATTTTGTTGATAAAATGAGCCACCTTGCAAACACCATTAGGCAAAGACATTTCATATTTGCATCCCAAGCCTGTTCCAGCAGTAATGCTGATTTCAACCTCAGAACCCGCCAAGTTTAAAGTGAGATCGAGGTACAGAAGAGATTATAGGAGTTTAGTGCCTTCCTACACCTCCTATACCACCTGCTGCTCGTGGTTTACTGCCAATTAACAACTGCATATGCTATCTTTTCTGAAACATCTTCTCCAGTCACCCAAATATATGCTGTATTGTCTATCTGTTCTTAAAGAGAGGCCTTCAGTCAATGCAAAATAAGCACTCACATGACTAATTTCAGCATATGCAACTGACTACTGTATACTGCTTTAAAACATCAGCTTGAGCTAGTAAGTTAGATGCCTGCCCCCTTGGCCCTGAAGGATTAGTCAGCTTGCACAAATAGTGTAAGGGGGAGCAAATAAAAATAAAATCAGCAAAAGTCGGTCACACAGGTTGTTTTGATTTTGTACGTAGGCTGAAATGATACTTTTAAATTCTAAATACCATTGAGTCCCAACACTGCTCGAACTTCGCTTTACACGGACATCACGCATATAAAATGTCAATGAATTTTAATACAAATTTTAGTTTCACAAGCTTTAAATTCTATAAATAATTGAAGCTTATCTTTAATTACTGTCTACTAACATATGAAGAGAAAGTTTCTAACAATATAGCTTGCATGTATCTTCTTAAGGAACCTTTCAATTTGCGTCCATACAGTTAGTCCCTCTTGACAACAGGGAAAAACCCACGAAAACTATGATAATCTCATTGCTTCATTTTCTACAAAGGTTGCATTGCTTGGAACACAGGACCAAACATGCAAACAAATCAGTAAGTTCCACTTCAGATAAAAATAAAGCATTTCCGTAGTCCTGTGCCCTAAATTCTGCCTTAACATAAGCTGATCAAAAGTCATTTCACAAAATCTTGAAAAAAGAGCTGTTGCCATCTCCTGTTCTCTTCCCTTTCCTATCTAAACATAAACAGAATCTATGTGTCGCACATGCTCATCACCATATATAGGAAATTAGCCTCCCCTGGAATTCATATTTAAGAGTCACCAGAAATGCAAGAGTTCAGAGACATCAGTAAATTACATCTCAAACCGTACGGAGACCAGCAAGGAACGGGGGAACACGAAAGGGCTCAGTTTTCTTGACTAAGTTGCAAATTACTTATAACATTTCAGAAGGCTTATTTCACTCTTGTGTGAAATAAGTTTCAGTAATTATTTAATTCAGAAAAAGTCAGCGATGGCTGCTGATGAGAAGCACTTCTCTTTTTCTCCCTTGCAGGAATATTTTGGTGACTGGAGTAAATGCTAAGAACAGGTGAGTGAAGCTCCCGTGCTGCCAGCAGCTCTCCGTGGATGGAAGTGCTCCCCACAAGGTCCTCGTGGGTCCCACCACACACATCCCAGACCCTCAAAACATGTCTTAAGGTGCTGACTGTGGAATACAACAAAAATTTAACTTTTCTATGTGACAGCTGAGAAAAAGTTTGTGCCATTAACCCTGGCATGGTTTCTTGGCTCCCAAACAGCTTGTCCAGGGAAGGAGTAGAAACCAGGCAACATCACCATTGCTGGGGCGGAGCAATTCCCGATTCCCACCTTAACATTACAAGTTTTATTTGCACAGGACTACCAGACAAACAGCAGAAAGCCACTGCAGCCTGATATTTAAGAGCCACAGATCATAAGCAGGGTTACAAGCCTCTAAACGGGTCATAGACTGTGTCCCTGGGGTTCCAGCACCTAAGATAGAAACTACAATACCTGAAAAAGTCAGATTCAGAGTTTGGGTTGTTTTTTTTTTTTTCTATCTTTTAAAGTCACTCCTTTTCAGGGATGTTCCTACATTAAAATGGACTTTCCACAGAGAAAGACAGGAGTATGAGCTTGGATAAGACATTCATTTATATATTCTCTTCCCTCTGCCACTCACTTTCTGTAGGTGTGCCTTTAACAAATGCTAGCAAAGTTTATTGTTTTGATTGTACAAGGGAAAACAAAGCCCCTGGCAACAGAAGTGCAATCGCTTCATAAACACTGTGGTAAGAAAACTGGAATATAGCCCATATCTCATGACTTTCTAAGAACCTTGCATCTGGAGGGCACTGATCTTCAAGAAGCAGTTTGCTTAAGTAGATTCATATATTTCCTACATAAAAGCATGAATGTGTATTCCATTTCAAGCCACTTAATGGCTGAAACAAACCAACCCTTCAAAAAAAGGTAGTATGTACTATGGTATGATATTCACCAAAATGCCTTTTTTCTTTATGCAGCAAGTGCAACAACTGATTTGCTTCTACACAAATGTTGTCTTTTTAGCTGAATTATTTTAAAGGTATCTAAAGTGCTCTTTTATGAAAAGATTTTTTTATTTTAAGAAAAAAGCAGCAGATTTTTATTTTCCTAAAATACCCACACTTGTTTCTTGAACCAAACCCAAGTTTTTACTTCTACATCACATTAAGTATATTTTCTTCAAATATTGAAATAAAGCAACGTTTCATTTTTAATAACATATTTCAATAAATCTAAGTTTTTGGAAGTTGGCCTAGGCACTCTAATCTGCACAGACAACCGTGGAAAATGCAGGAAGTGCTCAAATAATGACTGTTTTCTGATTAAATATATATAAACCAGAGGATGAACAATATTACAGTGCTCTGATTTACAAAAAGACGGCTAGGGTTTCTCAAGCTGGCCAGGTTACGAAATGCCAAGGCTGGGCAATTTGTACCGCTTCACTGAGTAATTTTTCCTGAAAACTAACTTTGCTTAAAGGCTGTTATCTGGGGGAATCCTGGTTGGTCCCTTGTATTTTTATTGTGAAGATTTAACAATTAAGAGAAGAGCCCAATCAGAAGTTTTCTGTACATCTGGACCTGCTTTTGGACAGTTGGATTCCCCTGACAAAAGTACTGACAGGACGAGACTACGCTCTTTTATTAGCGCAATGGCAGGCATAGAATAACACTTATTACAGTCAAGCCTTTTGTCCCCAGAAATATCAACACTGGCTACACCTAATATTGCTAATAAAAAAAATATTATCCAGAGAAGCTGTGGCTTTTTTGGTCATTCTTATTCTTGGAGTAGCTTCACTGAGATTATCTGAAGAGTTTCAATAGATTCAAATGACACCTTACGCACCATATACACAAAACCCCCAAATTATTCTTATAGAAAGTAGTAAAAAAATTAGGAGATCCTACAACAGGATACATACGTACAATACATAGGTACATAGGATTCCCTTCAGCCTTATTTCTATATAGCAAAACCTCTCCTTTGTGAATTTATGGACTTCAGTTTGAGTGTTTCAAACATGATTTATTGGTCTCATTTACATATGACTATGAAAGCAAGTATTCCTTCTCCCACTTCTCCACCCTCAACCAAACATACATATTACACTAATGGTGTAAGAAGTAGATGCCCTGGATTTAAGTATCTTCTTGGATATCAGCACGTAAAAGGAAGTACTGGCATTTCAGGACAGCAGAAGAAAGATGAACTGGTAGATGGTACCATACTCTTGCATTACAGCGGTCAGATATGATCTCATAGCAACCAAATTTCTCATCATTTACTACTGAAGTTTTGCACAGCAAATGATTCAGTTGTTCATAAAGAAAACCTTTGGTATTATGGATTTAAAGATGTATTCAATACAATTACAAAAATTGTCTTCACCTGATCATGCAAAGGCAAACTTTTTACTGGTTGAAAGATAGAGCTCAGAGGGTCGTGATTAGGGGCACAGAGTCTAGTTGGAGGTCAGTGACAAGTGGTGTTCCCCAGGGGTCAGTACTGGGTCCAGTCCTCTTCAATATATTCATCAATGACCTGGATGAGGGGACAGAGTGCACCCTCAGCAAGTTTGCTGATGACACAAAGCTGGGGGGGGGTGGCTGACACACCGGAAGGCTGTGCCACCACTCAGAGAGACCTGGACAGGCTGGAGATCTTGGCAAAGAGGAACCTTATGAAATTCAACAAGGGCAAGTGTGGGGTGCTGCACCTGGGGAGGAATAACCCCATGCACCAGGACAGGTTGGGGGCTGACCTGCTGGAGAGCAGCTCAGTGGAAAGAGACCTGGGAGTCCTGGTGGACAACGGGATGACCATGAGCCAGCAATGTGCCCTCGTGGCCAAGAAGGCCAATGGCATCCTGGGGTGCATCAAGAAGAGTGTGGCCAGCAGGTGGAGGGAGGTCATCCTCCCCCTCTACTCTGCCCTGGTGAGGCCGCATCTGGAGTACTGTGTCCAGTTCTGGGCTCCCCAATTCAAGAGGGACAGGGAACTGCTGGAGACGGTGCAGCAAAGGGCTGCTGAGATGATTCGGGGACTGGAACATCTCTCTTATGAAGAAAGGCTGAGGGACTTGGGTCTCTTCAGTCTGGAAAAAAGATGGCTGAGGGGGGACCTTATCAATGCTTATAAATACTTAAAGGGTGGGTGTCAGGAGGATGGGGCCAGGCTCTTTTCAGTGGTGCCCGGGGACAGGACAAGAGGTAATGGGCACAAACTTGAGCATAGGAAGTTCCACCTAAACATGAGGAGGAACTTCTTTCCTTTGAGGGTGTCAGAGCCCTGGCACAGGCTGCCCAGAGAGGTGGTGGGGCCTCCAACTCTGGAGACATTCAAAACCCACCTGGACGCGTTCCCATGCAACCTGCTCTGGGTGACCCTGCTCTGGCAGGGGGTTGGACTAGGTGATCTCCAAAGGTCCCTTCCAACCCCTGTCATTCTGTGAGGACACACAGCATAGAAACGTCGAAGGAAAAGGGACAGACTGAGTTTGATTGCCCTTTAGAATAGTGCGTGCTTCTGGCCTGACGAATGCCAGAGGTGCTCCAAATTTTCAGATACCAGTCAGTTACTTAGCTTTAATACAACCAAAAAATATTTTGGTTAGGATGATTTCTGCAACAGCGTGTGTGTGACTGGCTATATTAAGAAACCGGGTTTTTTTCCCCACTCCAGGAGTGAGTCAATGAATAATTTATGTACTTTGCACAGCTGGACTAGCATGTGAAAAACAGCACTTTGTACAGCTTACGTACATGCCAATCGGCACACAGGCCGCTAGGGAGACAAGTGGCTACAGCTTCTGGGATTCTTGTTAAGCAGAGAACAACACTTTTCCTGATTACCTCCTTCCATCAAGATTTCTCCCAATATACAGTACCAGCTGGAAAAATCTTAACAATCCACACCAGGGTAACTATGAATTATGCAAAAGACCAGAGATTCCTTTTAAGAAACAATGTCCTTCCTCAAACGGAGCCTCTGACGAAGCAGGTCAGCTCTGCCCCAGCTCACAGCCTGACGAGGGACACCCAGACATCCCACGGGAGCCACCTCCATCCCTAGGTCAGTCACCTGCGTGGCAGACACAAAAAACAGGGGAACTGCCACAATTTGAGTCCAGCTGGCAAGCCACAGACAATGTTTGTACAGGCATGGATGTTTCTGAAGGATTTAAGTGCCGAAGCACCCAGATCGTTAGGCACCCTAATAACAGCTACCACTAAAGAGCGCCAGCAGCCAGAATATCCCTCTCTGCATCTGCTGTGCCGTAGCAGAATGCAGCACACTTCAGCCACAGCTCGTTTTCCTTGTTTAAACTGTTATTGTCTTTATGTGAGCGAAACTGACAGTTACGGTGATGAATAATGACAATGCCATTAATAGGCTCCTGCTTAAATCTCTCTATTAGGCACAGGCAGAGGCTATGATGTCAGTTTAACAAAAGCTGACTGATGTATTAATGAGAGAGACTCATTAGCAAAATTAGATCTGCTGTGCAGCAAGGGCTGATGCTATCACCCTATTTGTGTTAGAAGCGTGCACGTCGGACCCAGGATTTCTGGCAGGAGACTGTCGAGGATAAATGCTAACCCTTCCTTCCCTCCATCAAACATCAGCTCTGATTTAAAAGTGCTGCAGCAAGTCAAAAAACTCAGCATTTGGCTGACAATTAGCAAATACTTTCTGCTGGTAGTGGGCCCCCTGCAACGCGTATGTTTTAGAAGAAAGCTTTAAGCATGAACGATAGACTCTGTGTCTGCGTGCCACGGCTACATCTGTCAACGGTGCATTTGGCTAGTGTCCCCTTGTCACTTCCCTGAAATACCAACAAAGAAAACGCGGGGCCTTTGGGCAAATGAAGTAGAGGTGCAAATTGCAGTCGCACCTCCTTGTCTCACTGCAGTATCACTTCTTTTCTTCATAAGCAACACAGGCTCGCTTGCCTACTCATGGCAAGTAGCCACAGCTCACACTTGCAATAGGGATCAGTCACAACACATTACCATTAAGCCTCATGTTGTGCTGTAAGAGACAAGCTTCTGCACAGGAGGAAAAAAGGAAGGACCTCAACTTTTTTACGGATCTGGGTTCCGTGCTATTCTTCTGAAAAGGTCCCGTCCCTCACCCCTGCCATGACCACCCCAACCATGGCCTGCGTGGAGGTAGGGAGGAGAGAGTGCACTGCTACAAGTGGTGTCAAGTGTCTCTGACAGCTTACAGTAAGTTTTGCTGTGATCCAAGGGAAGAAGCTACTGTTTACAGAAGGGGTAGATGCAGTTTCTGATAAATTAAACCTCCTGAGGGGAGAAAAAAAAAAGAAAACCACAGGAAAAAGAGCACTTGGACATAAAAAGGTGGAGTCAAGTTGACTTTGAAGTGCTCACTAAAGGGTTCACAAAACACCCACGATCTCCCTTCCCTACTTTTCTCTTACCACCTAAGGTCCCTGAAATGACAATTTCGGCTGGAACAAGACACCTTTTATAAACCAGGGAAGTTAATTATGCAGCACTACAGAGATGCAAGGAATCCTGGAGGCCTGAACACTTAACTTTGATTGTATCGCAGTTATAAAAACTTGAAAATGTAAAATTGATGTGAGTAGTTTGGTTTTGTAATGAGCATATTTTGTAATGAGCATATTTACCCCAGTGTTAAAGAAAATGTTTAGCTTTAAATGGGACAACACTACTACTGATTATATTTAATTTACATCTACATTATAATGATAGCTTAGCAATTCAAAAATCTTCAATCATGTTTTGTTGGATAGATTTGCAAACATTCAACATGTACAGTCCTCATACTGACAGGATTTATATTTTTTATTTATTTCTCACGCAGAGAGAAAAAATTTCATAGCCACAAACTGTTGCTATTCTAGAACTGTTTAATGCAGAGTATATGAAATGAGATTAGCACTAGTGCTGCATGAATAGGGCTTATTCTTTGGAAAAATATCAGATGCAAGGAACTTCAATTAACCAAACCGTACTGGTGGACATGAAACTACTTTGGCCTCCGAAGCCTCAAAAAGGAAATTTGAGATAAATGAAACTCCCTTTTTTTATTCTCCATAAAATTAGCCATCTCTCCTCATGGCTTTTTCATTAGAAGATTTAACATTAAAAATAAAAATCAGAAGCACTGAAGAGTTACATTTAAGAAGAAGCAATGCAGAACACAGACGCAAAATAAGGAAAAAATATCAATCCCCCAATAAAAATCCATACAGCATTTTGCTTGAGCAAAATAGGGGAATCGTTCCTGGAAAACCCTAGTGGAATATGAGTGAGATACGCACCTTTAAGTGGTACTCCACTTGCCAGCAGCAAAGATAATACTAACACAAAACCTTCATTTGGACCAGTGTCTCGTCCAGAGTATGCTCATTGAACACAAAGATGAAGGAATTTTTCAGACTTTGGTTTTCAAAAGCAGATTCTTCTACAACCTCAAACAACTCAGATGCTTACTTACTTGCAAGTTACTGGTGAATGTGGCCATGTAGGAGATGTTCTGAGCAACTAACTGTACATGAGACGGGAAGCAGAAGCCATACCTGTGGCTCATCATGAGAGGACTTTTTGGCATTTATTCTCCTGTGCTCATTAGTTCCCACACACACTGCGGTTAAGTGATTGGGAATGCAAACTGCTGTGATCAGAAGAAAAATACAAGCTCTGGAACCATGATTTCTTTCAGTGTCACTGATCGTCTGTTTGTCTGATCAGTATGTATCTTAAAAGAAAAGGTTCATAGCAGCCAAAATTAAAACGCAATACATTTTTGAAGTAATTAGCTGTAGTACCTCTTTCTTGTGTATTGTGAAATGCTCATTCAGACCTTCAACAAGTGACTCTGCTTTCCTCATCTTGATGAGGAAGAGTCTCCTTCCAAAATCTGTAACCTATATAAAATACTCTATTTTGCAGCACAAAAAGAGATTACTTTGTATTTTACAGAATAACACAATATACTCACATATGGTAATACCACTTTCAAGGATAATCCATACTTTCATTTACATTGTACTCTATAGATATTTTTCTTATGTACAGCAAGTATATAAACAATCATAGACTGAGTGAGCAGATAGTTTCTGCTCTTTATGCATCATCTTCCAAATGTTTCTTTAATGAAGACAAACCACTTCTTGCTGAGATTGCAGACCTTTTTAAAGTATACATTAATATTTCCAGAGCTTATTAAAACTACACCTTCTAAATTTTTAAACATTTAGCTATTTCAACTATCACAATTCCAGGGCAGAAAGGAGAGATGAATTACAACACATTACTGTGCACACAATGATTGAGCATAGCCATGGTTTTGTAACCAATAGACTTTTAAAACGCCAGAAGGATATCACCCACTAGCTTCCCATTTCTATATAAATTATTACGCATTTTAATCCAGGCCATCAGAAGTTAACTGTTTTGTGAACTCCTCTGTACTTTCTCCTCAGTATTCTTCAGTCTCAAATCCCAAAAGGTCGCTATTTTCTCCAAGATCATTCCACATACGTTGTCTGTCTTTCCTTCTGAAATTACTTAAAGTATTGTATCAACAGAAATGCAAATGAGAGCTTTTCTGTGAAAACCTATCTCACATTTCAAATATTACCACAGAATCATAGAATGATTTGGGTTGGAAGAGACCTTAAAGATCATCTAGTTCCAACCCCCTGCCATGGGCAGGGACACCTCCCACTAGACCAGGCTGCTCAAAGCCCCATCCAGCCCGGCCTTGAACACCTCCAGGGATGGGGCATCCACAGCTTCTCTGGGCAACCTGTTCAGTGTCTCATCACCCCCACAGGGAAGAATTTCTTCCTGATATCCAATCTAAACCTACCCTCCTTTAGTTTGAGGCTGTTACCCCGTGTCCTATCATTACACTCCCTGATAAAGAGTCCCTCCCCATCCTTCCTATAGGCCCCCTTCAGGTACTGGAAGGCTGCTATAAGGTCTCCCCGGAGCCTTCTCTTCTCCAGGCTGAACAACCCCAGCTCTCCCAGCCTGTCCTCATAGCATAGGTGTTCCAGCCCTCTGATCATCTTCGTGGCCCTACTCTGGACCTGTTCCAACAGGTCCATGTCCTTCTTGTGTTGAGGGCTCCAGAGCTGGACGCAGTACTCCAGGTGGGGTCTCACCAGAGCAGAGTGGAGGGGCAGAATCACCTCCCTCAACATGCTGGCCACACTTCTTTTGATGCAGCCCAGGATGCAATTGGCTTTCTGGGCTACAAGTGCACATTGCTGGCTCATGTTGAGCTTCTCTTCCACCAGCACCCCCAAGTCCTTCTCCTCAGGGCTGCTCTCAAGCCATTCTCCGCCCAACCTGTATTTGTGCCTGGGATTGCCGTGACCCAGGTGCAGGACCTTGCACTTGGCCTGGCTGAACTTCATGAGGTTCCCACAGGCACACCTCTCATGCCTGTCCAGGTCCCTCTGGATGTCATCCCTTCCCTCCAGTGTGTTGACCGTGCCACACAGCTTGGTGTCATCGGCAAAGTTGCTGAGGGTATGCTCAATCCCACTGTCTATGTCACCGACAAAGATGTTAAACAACACTGGTCCCAGTACTGACCCCTGAGGAACGTCACTCCTCACTGGTTTCCATGTGGACATTGAGCCGTTGACCGCAACCCTCTGAATGTGGCCATCTAGCCAGTTCCTTATCCACCGAGTGGTCCATCCATCAATCCATGCTTTTCCAATTTAGAGACCAGGATGTCATACGGGGCAGTGTCAACCACTTTGCATAAGTCCAGATAGATGACGTTGGTTGCTCTCCCCTTATCTCCCAATGCTGTGGCAACATCATAGGCAGCCATCAAATTTGTCAGGCACGATTTGCCTTTGGTGAAGCCATGCTGGCTGTCACCAATCGCCTCCTTATTTTCCATGTGCCTTAGCAGAGTTTCCATGATGATCTGCTCCATGATCCTGCCAGGCACAGAGATGAGACTGACCAGTCTGTAGTTCCCGGGGTCATCCTTTTTTCCCTTTTTGAAAATGGGGGTTATGTTTCCCCTTTTCCAGTCAGTGGGAACTTCACCAGACTGCCACGACTTTCCAAATAAAATGGAAAGTGGCTTGGTGACTTCATCTGCCAGTTCCCTCAGGACCCGTGGATGGATTTCATCTGGTCCCGTGGACTTGTGCACCTTCAGGTTCCTCAGATTGTCCTGAACCTGATCTTCTCCTACAGTGGGCAGTTCTTCATTCTCATAGACCCTGCCTTTGCATGCTGCAACTTGGGTGGTGTGGTTGGAGCCCTTGCCGGTAAAGACCGAGGCGAAAGAGTCATTCGCACCTCAGCCTTTCTCCATATCCTGGGTGACCAGGTCTCCTGTCTCCTTCCTGAGAGGGCCCACATCTTCCCTAGCCTTGCCTTTACCCCTGACGTACTTATAGAAGTTTTTCTCATTATCCTTGATGTCCCTGACCAGATTTAATTCTATCTGGGCTTTAGCTTGCCTAATTTGGTTCCTGGTTGCTCAGACAGTTTCTCTGTATTCCACCCAGTCAACCTGTCCTTGCTTCCACCCTCTGTAGGCCTCCGTTTTGCTTTTGAGCTTGTCCAGGAGCTCTTTGTTAATCCACACAGGCCTCCTGGCATTTTTGCCTGAAATTATGCTTTAAGAACTTTCATACTGACAAGATCTAACACATAGCCTCCATCAAGACAAGTAAGTATTTTAGAATTTTAAATTCTTTGACCAGACATCAGGATAGGAAAGCTATTCTAACTGCCCTATTTAAAACAAGCAAATGAAACCAGCCACATTTCAACCAGATGTTTAAGTTTTGATGGTTTGCTAGCGAATGCTAGTTAATGAAGTTCCCTTTCCAGAGTACATGAAAGTACTAAAAGAATCAAAGGTGTGACACCACCAGTTCTTTTCAAATACTTGAAGAGCACGAAGACTTCTCCACTTTTTGAAAGGAGCTAGCAGTTACATTAAATCTGAATAGCTGAAGAAGTTATTATGGATTCACACAATATGATTTTTCCTCAAAGACAACTCAATATGAAGGAAACTATAGAACTTACTGTTGGTTGTGTAAATAACGTGCAAGGGTTTTCCTACATGGTATCTCTTTGCAGTTGGCGGCTGCAAAGCATAGAGTCATGAACAGTACATAAGTTCATCTGTTTTCTGAATCAGACATATGCACACATATGGACCATGGCTTTCTATTAGCTCTGTTTTCCAACCCACCAATCTGATCTAGTTAAAGATGTCCCTGCTAACTGCAGGGGGTTTGGACTAGATGATCTCTAGAGGTCCCTTCCGACCCAACACATTCTATGATTCTAACTGATGCTCTGTTTGTCTCGTCCCCGGTGAGAAATACTCACATCTATTACTGCAGAAAACAGTTTTATACACAAATGTCAAGACCACACAAGGGAAAAAGGACATGCTGCGATACAACCATTCACCTGGCCTGATGGGCATTTATTTTTTTTTTTTCCCTGTTAAAACCATATGTTGTCCAGATGTACAGACAATAAAACCTAGGAAATTCACACAGGTCATCTGTAATTTTTTTCTTTTTTTTTTTACGTACACCAAATTGGATTACGCAGTAAGACCCCAGCTGCTCAACTAAAAATTAAAAGCATAAGTTTATCTAATTTCTTTCAGTGGACCCACCAATTGCCAAAAGCACTCCCTGATGTAAAGTACTCCAGAGACTCACTGGTTTCCAAACAGAACCTAAACGCACACAAAGCCTTGATGATCTCCGCTGGAGCTCAGAGCATCTAACAGCTGCAAGTGACTGCTCTTGCTAATTACTCCCAGCAACAAAAAGAATAAACAATCACTACAGGAAGAAGGCTTTCTGCCAGTGAAATATTAATGCATTTTTAGGCAGCTGCTGTTTGCCATGAATCATGGTTCAAGTTTTCTGAAAGGTAAAATGCCTTCTGCAAGTTGTAAAAAGGGTAGCACGGCCTAGAAAAGGTTTCAGGAAGTCTTCAGCACTTGCTTTTTCAGTCAAAGTTCATTATACAAAACGGCTTTAAGTTTTTCCTGTTTCAAGGAGTATTGCCTAAGACTACTGACTCTTGTAGAACACCAGCTGTTCACAGAAATATTTTACAGCCTACCCTAAACACAGTTAAACTTTGCATTCTCTTGTTTCCTATAGAAGTCTGTACATAACTATAACTTCTTGGGAATTGCTCTTCACTGAGCTCGTGAGCGCATTTTCCATGACATCACGGTGTGCCTCATACCAGCTGAATGCAGCTGCTTTAGTGGTTCTTCAGCACAGATTTGCTCTTCAGCAGTCACTGATTACGCATTTCAAAACAGAGGCATCTAGCACCACACAAACTGGTACACCAATCCAAAGGTACCAGCAAAGACGCTCCCCACAGTTTTAGCAGCGTAAGCCATGAAGAATAGCACACAATTAGGCACAAAATCATACATTACTGTATACCTCCAGATAAGTGAACTCAAGGGTGTAGCCCAGCAATGACGCAAATACAAAATCAGTGTAACCAGGCCCTTGTTCACAGACCGGACAAAGTATCTGAAGCAAGTTTAAGGAAGTTTTACATTTTCCATGCCACTGCAATGAAACAGTTCTAATGTTAAGAGCTTTTTAAGTAGGGACTATTCCCAACAATGGAAGCAAATTCTTCAAATGCATTTTCCTCTTGACCAACGTTTACGATAGTACTGCTTGAGTTCAAATTGAACCAAACACTCTTCACTCAAGAACTGTTTCAAAGCAGGAATGTTTACAGCTGAATCAATGATAAAATGCAACGGACCTAGCCACTTGCCATGGTATGGCAAGCGTATTAAAAATAATGATTGAAATAAGATCCTCCAGTCATTAATACACATGAAGGTCAGGGGAAATCAGCTCTTCTGCTGAAAGGAGTGATTACAAGGCTCAACATTTCAGTGCTCATTCCTGTTCTGCACATATGCAAGGGCTTCATGACCCTCTGGAAAAAAAAAACAAAACAAAAAAGGCAGGAGGAAACCAGTCCCACACGCATGAAGCTTTTGTTTGTGTTTGTGACCATGTCCACAGGATGCCACTGGGGTCAGTGGTGTGCTGTGGCATTATCTGAACTATCATGGCTGATCAGTGTTACACTTTGCAGTCCAGAGGTCTTCCTGGTCTTGACCAGGAAATGGAGACAGTTGGCTTTCTGAGAACAAAGTTTTCCAAAAAGAAATGGAAAATTCATTTATTTTCAAGTATCACTTCCACTAATAGGTAGACCTCTAGTTGCTTTTACCGATCTGCCTCTGTTTCATGCAATAGGTCCATTTCTCAGTGAATCCTGGAAAGAACAGTGTTTGGAATATCACATACCTGGGTAAAGATTTCATTTTCTTAACATTTCTGTTTCTTTTCTTCTCCCTCCTGTTGGTTTTACACAGAGTATTTGCTGCAGTGTTCCCAAGACTACAGAATTTAGCATCAAACTCAACTGATTGTCTCAGCTGATTACCCAGCTCATCATATAACATCTCTCTTGCTACGCACAAAACTACAGTTTTGACAGCATAGAACTAGAAGGCTCATTTTGTTTTTGACCTTGCAATTCCAATGAAACTGTGTATAGATTCACCTGCCAGTGGTACGGTGGAAATCAGTGTGAGGTCTGGTTTTCCTCTACACAGTGACAGTGTGCAATGAAGAAATCATTAGCAGTGGAATTTACATAATACAGTTCAAACTGAATGGTGTTTTGTTTTTGCACAGTTTACTTTCCTGCAGTAGACAGGGTCAAAATATTTTTTCCCTTGACTATGCTGGGAAAAAGGAAATCCTCTTACCCCTACCAAACAGAACAATTGATAACCATTCTTACTGAAGGGCAATGACTTATCAGTATTCCCAAATACCTAATACTAAACAAATGCAGCTCTGCTTGATCCAGGGTCTTGGGCAAAGAGAAAGGTTTTCCACAGATAGAGGTCTTTAAAGACTAGTTTAACATTAAGCATTTTTGTATGTTCATTTTTTCATTAAAATCAGCTTCTTGATCTCACAATGGGCTCCATGCTTCATTAACCTCTTAGAAAAATCCTGAACAGCAAGAGAACACACCACCACACTGGCTAGTAGTTTCATTAATCAGAGATTTGACCTTAACCCTTCACACAAAATTTCTACCATCTTCACTGAAACACAGTAAGTGGCCTATTTTCAGGAAAAATAATCACCTACCAGCTTCCAAAAATTTCAATATATTTACAAATTCAATTTGAAATCTAAAGAGGAGTATGAATAGCTACAGAAAAGAGGGTAACAAGATCACAGTGAAAAATTACCATTATTAGAATTATTTCTGTTCCAGAAGAAATAAAGCAATTCTATCTCAGTGCCATTTTTCTCTTTTGAACTCCTCATTATCACATAATAATGGAACCTGCTCCTGTTAAAAATTCACTATGTTATTTAGAAGAGCACACATCCTAGAAATACATCGCGGGGGAAGTGCAGCATGAAAAATGCCATGCTTACCTGTGAATATAAGTGCTGTTCACACGTGCAAAATACATGGTGAATTTGCCTACCTTATGAGGGATCTCTGCCTCTGAAAGCTACACATGCAGAAGCATCAGCACTATGTTTGATATTTAAAACCACTTGGGTTGTTGGTCCTACACTGCTCACAAGTCTTACTTTCAACTTAAAGATTGTGCTTAAATGCACAGAAAGAAAAAGTTTACGCTGAAGTTTTTTCTTACCTGTTGTCGTGGTTTAGCCTCAGACGGCAACAAAGAACCACGTGTCGCTCGCTCGTGCCTTCCAAACACAGGAAGAATCGTAAGAAAAGGCAAGACTCTTGGGTTGAGACAAAGGCAGTTTAATAGAACAGCAAAGGGAACAGGCAAACAACAACAACAACAACACGGATAGGGGAATATACAAACGCGATTACGGAACCGCCGCTCCCCCCGCCGCTCGCCGCTCGCCGGCCGGACCCGGGCCGCCCCAGCCCGCTTTTAAGCAGCAACTTCCTGCCCCCTCCCCCGGCAGCTCAGGGTGGGCGTGGCTCACATGGCATGGAATACCAGGAAAAGTTAACCCTATCCCCACCGGAACCAGGACATTATCCACCCCTTATTCCATACCATCTATGCCATGCCCAGCAGGTTCCAATGAATCGCCACCACTTTCCCCTGTTATATATATATATACACACACATATAATACCCTTAGTTTATGGGTCATCCCTCCAAAGTGTCCGTTGAGTTCTTTTAATCCACGGCTTTGGGCTCCATCTGTTAGAACAGTCTCTCAGGGCAGGTGAGATGCTGGGTGGTGCTGGTCTGTTGCATGCTGTATTTTTCGGAGCTTGTGACTGGTGCACCTGGTGTGGCTCATGCACGCAGTCTGTAGGCTGAAGATGTAGATCTTGAGGAAACTGCTGGGCGCCGGCTGCTGAGATCAGTTCTTATCCCATCACCCCTGTGCCTTACTTGTAGTACAACTGATAGCAATGAGGACATACAGTGACAGTGTTACTTAGCAATTAACAGCACACAATCTGATTCATTGGCTATTCTCGCCCAAAATCAGATCTCCATGAGGTACACATCGGACTTCCCCATCCTTCCGCATCACCCACCAAGTGCACCCAGGTCCTTGGGCAAAAGCAATCCCACGGATGGGTTTGCCTTTGCCTGAGGCAGGACTAACCCAGACTGTCTTCCCTAGCATATTCTTCATGTGCACTACGGGGACTTTATCCCCTTCTACAGTACGTGGAAGTTTTGATTGGGCAGGGCCAGCCCGATTGTTAGATCCCCTGGTGTTAACTAGCCAGGTAGCTTTTGCTAAATGCGTATCCCAGTGTTTGAAAGTCCCACCACCCATTGCTCTCAGTGTAGTTTTTAACAGTCCATTGTATCGTTCTATCTTCCCAGAGGCTGGGGCGTGATAGGGGATGTGATACACCCACTCGATACCATGCTCTTTGGCCCAGGTGTCTATGAGGCTGTTTCGGAAATGAGTCCCATTGTCCGACTCAATTCTCTCTGGGGTACCATGTCGCCACAGGACTTGCTTTTCAAGGCCCAGGATAGTGTTCCGGGCAGTGGCATGGGGCACAGGGTATGTTTCCAGCCATCCAGTGGTTGCTTCCACCATTGTGAGCACATAGCGCTTGCCTTGACGGGTTTGTGGCAGCGTGATATAATCAATCTGCCAGGCCTCCCCATATTTGTATTTCAGCCATCGCCCTCCATACCAAAGAGGCTTCAAACGCTTGGCTTGTTTGATCGCAGCGCATGTCTCACATTCATGGATGACCTGTGCAATAGTGTCCATGGTCAAGTCCACCCCTCGGTCACGAGCCCATCTATATGTCGCATCTCTCCCTTGATGGCCTGAGGAGTCATGGGCCCACCGAGCTATGAATAGTTCACCCTTATGTTGCCAGTCCAGATCCACCTGAGCCACTTCAATCCTAGCGGCCCGATCCACCTGCTGGTTGTTCTGATGTTCCTCCGTGGCCCGATTCTTTGGTACGTGGGCATCTACATGGCGTACTTTCACAACCAGATTCTCTATCCGGGCAGCAATATCTTGCCATAGGTCAGCAGCCCAGATGGGTTTGCCTCTGCGCTGCCAGTTGCCCTGCTTCCACTGCTGTAACCATCCCCACAGAGCATTTGCCACCATCCATGAGTCAGTGTAGAGATAAAGTACTGGCCATTTTTCTCGCTCAGCAATGTCCAAAGCCAGCTGAATAGCCTTCACCTCTGCAAACTGGCTCGATTCACCCTGTCCCTCACTGGCTTCTGCAACCCGTCGTGTAGGACTCCACACAGCAGCCTTCCACTTTCGATGCTTTCCCACAATACGGCAGGACCCATCAGTGAACAGGGCATATTTCTTCTCATTTTCTGGCAGTTTATTATATGGTGGGGCCTCTTCTGCACGCGTCACCTCCTCCTCTGGTGACATTCCGAAATCCTTGCCTTCTGGCCAGTCCATGATCACTTCCAGAATTCCCGGGCGACTGGGGTTTCCCATTCGAGTTCGCTGCGTGATCAGTGCAATCCACTTACGCCATGTAGCATCGGTTGCATGATGTGTGGTGGGGACCCTTTCTTTGAACATCCAACCCAGCACCGGCAGTCGAGGTGCTAAGAGGAGCTGTGCTTCTGTACCAACCACTTCCGAAGCAGCTCGAACCCCTTCATATGCTGCCAATATCTCTTTTTCTGTTGGAGTGTAGCGGGCTTCGGATCCTCTGTATCCACGACTCCAAAACCCTAGGGGTCGACCTCGAGTCTCCCCTGGTGCTTTCTGCCAGAGGCTCCAGGTAGGGCCGTTCTCCCCGGCTGCGGTGTAGAGCACATTTTTAACATCTTGTCCTGCCCAGACTGGCCCCAGGGCCACTGCATGGACTATTTCCTGTTTGATTTGTTCAAAAGCTTGTCGTTGCTCAGGACCCCATTTAAAATCATTCTTCTTCCGGGTTACTTGATACAGAGGGCTTACAATTTGACTGTAATCTGGGATATGCATTCTCCAAAAACCCACAATACCTAAGAAAGCCTGTGTTTCCTTTTTACTAGTTGGTGGAGACATAGCTGCTATTTTGTTGATCACATCCATTGGAATCTGACGGCGTCCATCTTGCCATTTTATTCCTAAAAACTGGATCTCCTGCGCAGGTCCCTTGACCTTACTTCGCTTTATAGCAAAACCAGCGTTCAGAAGGATTTGGACTATTTTACTCCCTTTCTCAAAAACTTCTTCTGCTGTGTTTCCCCATACAATGATGTCATCAATGTACTGCAGATGTTCTGGAGCTTCACCCTGTTCCAGTGCAGTCTGGATCAGTCCATGGCAAATGGTGGGGCTGTGTTTCCACCCCTGGGGCAGTCGATTCCAGGTGTATTGGATGCCCCTCCAAGTGAAAGCAAACTGTGGCCTGCACTCTGCTGCCAAAGGGATTGAGAAAAATGCATTCGCTATATCAATCGTGGCATACCACTTGGCTGCCTTGGACTCCAGTTCGTACTGGAGTTCTAGCATGTCTGGCACAGCAGCACTCAGCGGTGGCGTGACTTCATTCAGACCACGATAGTCTACAGTTAGCCTCCACTCTCCATTAGATTTTCGCACCGGCCATATGGGACTGTTAAAGGGTGAGCGAGTCTTGCTGATCACTCCTTGAACCTCTAGTTGACGAATCAGCTCATGGATGGGAATCAGAGAGTCTCGGTTAGTGCGATACTGCCGCCGATGCACCGTTGTGGTAGCAATCGGCACCTGTTGTTCTTTGACCCTCAACAACCCCACAACAGAAGAATCCTCCGAGAGACCAGGCAAGGCAGACAACTGTTTAACTTCCTCTGTCTCCAAAGCAGCTATGCCAAAGGCCCAGCGGTACCCTTTTGGGTCCTTAAAATACCCTCTCCTGAGGTAATCTATACCAAGGATGCATGGAGCCTCTGGGCCAGTCACAATGGGATGCTTTTGCCACTCATTCCCAGTTAGGCTCACTTCTGCCTCCAGTACAGTCAACTCTTGGGATCCCCCTGTCACCCCAGAAATACAAATGGGTTCTGCCCCTCTATAGCTTGATGGTATTAAAGTACACTGCGCACCCGTGTCCACTAGAGCCTTATACTCCTGTGGGTCTGATGTGCCAGGCCATCGAATCCACACCGTCCAATAAACCCGGTTATCCCTTTCCTCCACCTGGCCGGAGGCAGGGCCCCCCTAATACTGGTCATAGTATCCATTACTCACTTCTTGCATAAATGACTTGGAAGTTCCTTCAAGAGGATCAGAAGCAAGATCAAGCCTTCTGCTTTGTCTGGGGAATGGCCCACTGGAAACTGGGGCGGCACTTTTCCTGGAGGGATCCCCTTTTGTGGTTGTCCTTCCTTGCAACTCCTGTACCCGTGTCCGCAGGATCGAAGTAGGTTGTCCGTCCCACTTCCTCATGTCCTCTCCGTGGTCCCGCAGGTAGAACCACAGGGTGCCTCGTGGTGTGTACCCTCTGTACTCTCTCTCTTGAGTGGGGAAATGCCTGCTTCTAATAGCTGAGATGCTGGCCCGTGCAGGTGGGGAGTAGGACATATTCTCTTCAAGTTGCTGGACCTTCCGCGACAGTTTCTCCACAGCTGAGACAAGGGGGGAAGAGAGACTTTCTTCATATCGCCGGAGCCGGCCAGCTACCTCATCCACCGTTGGTCCCTCTTCACCTTTCCATTCCATTACTGCCAGGGAGTTGGCATATGATGATGGTGCGCTCCGTACAAACTTCCGCCACATGGGCCTTGTGCATCGCACCTCATCAGGGTCTGTGGGTAAGTCTGCATTGTCCAAGTCATAATAAATCATCTCCCGCACGGCTAATTCTCTCAGGTACTGGATACCTCTTTCCATGGTAGTCCACTTGCTTGGCTGACATACAACATCCTTGCTGAAGGGGTACCTCTCCCTCACGCCTAACAGGAGTCGTTTCCAGAGGCTGAGGGCTTGGGTCTTTTTCCCGATCGCCTTGTCAATGCCGCCTTCCCTAGACAGGGATCCCAGCTGCCTGGCCTCCCTACCCTCTAATTCCAGGCTACTGGCCCCATTATCCCAGCACCGGAGCAGCCAGGTGACAATGTGCTCGCCTGAAAGTCGGCTAAAATCTTTTCGCATATCCCGCAGCTCACTCAAGGATAGGGATCGAGTAATTATCTCTGGTTCTGCCTCTTCCTCCTGCTCTCGTGATGGCCCTGGTTCATCATCATCTCTTACTAAGCGAACTGATTTCTTTGTGTACTTCTTCTTCTGTATGGGGGCAACTGATACTGGCATGGGTTGGTTCCCTGGTTCAGTGGCAGTGGCTACCACGGGGGTTGCAGTAGCCGCAGTGTCCGTCGCAAGGATTGCAGCAGCCGCAGGGGCCGCCGCAGGGGCTGCAGCAGCCGCAGGGGCCGCCGCAGGGGCCGCAGCAGGGGCCGCAGCAGGTCTGGTTTCCATCTCTTCCCCTTGAGGGTGCTGCATAATTCTGAGCAGTGCCTGGTAGATACTGGCCAGGGCCCAGCACAGCGCGGTGAGTTGTGCCTCTCTAGAATAGCCACAGCATTTTCCCTTCAAATATTCTACCACTTTATCAGGGTCCTGTAATTGTTCAGGGGTGAAGTCCCAGACCATTGGAGGTGAGTAGTTCTCTAGGTACCTGCCCATGCTCTCCCACATGCCATGCCACCCCTGACTATCCAGCCTCGGAGCAGATCTCCGGGTGGTAGTCTTAAATAGTCGCTTAACCCTAAACAAGACCTGGAACGTATTCAGGAGACATAGCACTACGAACACGCTAGTTTGAGTATCCCAAGGATATTCAAAATTCTCAAAAGCTGTCATACCTGACCCGAAGGAGAAAAGGGAGGCAAAAGGGCTGGGGAAATTATTAACAAATTCTGAGAGACGGTGTCCAATGTACGGACAGGACAGCAAAACCGCATAAACACCCCAAAATAGCCGTCTGAACAGTGATGTTATCATATCATAAACAGATATCGCACAGGACAGCAGAATGATAATCCTCATCCCTGTTCCAGACATGGTAAACAGCATCGCAGGGAGTACATAAGCCATATAGGAATTTATGTAACACAGCCATGAGAACAAACCAAGCAACATGATGACCAGTGACTACTTACCTAATAAAATAAATGCATACAAAAAAAAAAAAAAACCGTTTTTTCCACGTTCTAGTTGGATTCTGTCGTTATCTCAACCCTTCGAGCCCCACGTTGGGCGCCAAAAAGGACTGTCGTGGTTTAGCCTCAGACGGCAACAAAGAACCACGTGTCGCTCGCTCGCGCCTTCCAAACACAGGAAGAATCGTAAGAAAAGGCAAGACTCTTGGGTTGAGACAAAGGCAGTTTAATAGAACAGCAAAGGGAACAGGCAAACAACAACAACACGGATAGGGGAATATACAAACACGATTACGGAACCGCTGCTCCCCCGCCGCTCGCCGCCGCTCCGGCCGGACCCGGGCCGCCCCAGCCCGCTTTTAAGCAGCAACTTCCTGCCCCCTCCCCCGGCAGCTCAGGGTGGGCGTGGCTCACATGGCATGGAATACCAGGAAAAATTAACCCTATCCCCACCGGAACCAGGACACCTGTAAAGACCTCTGCTGGCAGGGGAATCCAGATGAGCTTTCAATTGCTTAAGAAAATGTCTTTTCACCATCCCCAGTCAACGAGATGGTTGGATCTTCTTTTTTTGGGTCTTGTCCTTGCCAGCACCTTGAACAGATGCACCTTGTCAACTGCACAGATACATCTTGCAGCAATAGAAAAAGCATGTGCAGTCTAACGTAAAGAAAAAAATAGTCAGTATTTACACATCAAGGTGACTATAGTTCCCTCCTAAGCCTTCCCCCCATGAATTGCTCCCTCATGTTTGGGAAGATTTATTTTTATTTTGCATATATGCTGATAGTAGTTCCAGAGAGCACCCGATTTCTTTCATAACTCAATTTGCAGAGTGAGTTTACGATCATCTGACTGCATCAGTAATACCTGCAGTAGGGCACTGCTGTAATTTTAAGACAGAAAGGAATTAAAAATACAGACTTGTTTGAGTTGAGTGCTGCATTTCAGTTCACAAAGTAGGAAAGATCACAGCCTCAGTGAAAAATGTTTAGCTTGCAAACTCGTGTCAGTAGCCAAAAGGAGAGAAAAACATGCCAGTGTTCAAAGTCAAATGACACTCTCATCCGTTCCCCTCTTTTCTCCAGAGTCTGAAAACATCATACTGGGAATACTGATATACTAATATTAATAAATGTGAATGTGAAGCAACACTTCTTCCATAAAGTATTTTATGCACAAAATACCAGGCTGAAGCTGGAAGTGACAATAAATGGGCAGCTAAAGCTGAGATACAAAAAAAAAGACAACCCACCCAAAACCTCCCCCAAACCAGCTTTGCTTCATTTCCTAAGAAAATCAGACTTTTAAGAGGGCTGATAGAGCTCAGCTGGTGAGCAGCTGTCTGGATTTAGGAAGAACAGTTCAGAATCTGTAAGGTTTGCCAAAATTCAAAGACATTTAGGGGAACCTTATGAGAAACAAAAACTCCACAGTGTTCAAAGTGAAGTGCCATTCCCTGTGAACATGACACACCTGCTCATCTCTAGGCAAAGGAGCCTGAACAGACAGCAAGAATTAAACTAGGTAGATCCCAGATGATATTTCTATGGCAGCCTCGGAGTTACAGTGGAGAGATGACAGTACTAACATGCAGAAGAATATAACTATCCTCCCAAAGCTTTGTTGTGCAAGGAGGTTCATTTTGGTAAAGAACAAGGTATCAGCATTCTGATAGAAGGTTCACATTGGATGCTTCCAACAGACTCTATTTCATCTTCTCCACAGCCCGGCTGAGCTGCTTAAGAAGCTGAAGTGCATCCCTTCTGGCTAAATCGGCTCCTATAACCAAGCCCAGAGCTGCTTGCTTCATCCCACTGTCACTTTGGTGACTTCCACTGCCTAGTACATGCTTTCCTGGAGAAACATGCAAGAAGTTCAAAGCAACTTTCTGAACCCAAAGTCTCAACTCTTAATTTTCCACCTGTCTTGGTGGCTAAGCGAAAGCAGATTATGATAGGAGCGGGGTCTCTCCCAGAGCCTGACCCTGTGTTCTCCCAATGTGTGGACACTTGTAGAAGACTGCGTTGCCCAAACCCACACAAAATCCCAAATAAGCTTCCAGTCCAGAAACCTGCTGGTAACTGTTACCATGACTGCTTCTGGATTCTGACAAATAGCTTTGAATTTGCAAGTTTACCCAACTCTTCAAAGCTCCTTCTGCTGAAGGGATACTTGACACTGCGTAGACTCACCAGATTACCGGGTTGTCTTCTAAACAGGGTATTTGGAAAAAGCTAAAGATCAGCATTTGAGGAAGAATACTTTGTGACATCTGTCACAATACTGCCATATTACTGACGGACCTTTCATGCTTAGGAATCATCTAGGAAGAAAATGCTGTCAAATAGCAGCAAACATGGTCACATAATGCCTTGACAAGACTCCCTGAAATCATATACCACATATTCCCTGGATTAGACCTTGTAAGGCTTGTTTACAGTTTGAAATTTATAAAAGTAAAAAAATTAAGAACTAGAGAATGCTATGAGGTGATTTCAGCCTTAGTACCTTGAAGAAGAACAAAAATATTCCCACCTGGAATATTTTAGAAATTTGATCTTCATCAATGGAAGAAGTTCCTGATAGTTCTCAGAGACTAGAGGTGAAAGAAGGGCTTTGCAGCAGCACCTTCAGGAACTTTGCATAGTTGGAGAAGTATCAACCTTTTCCAAGAAAACTGAGTTCGCCTTTAAGTGCCTGGTATGGACCAATTCCTTCATTGTCCTACAGAAATCCTCATCTAGAGTTGCTGCTGAGGAAAAACGTCTGTGTGGAACAGAGAATAAAGTAAATTATTTTGATACATGTAATAATTACTTCAAACTCCATTTGCTTCCATTGGAAGCAAATTTGTTCAACTCTTCATTTTCCCAGGTAATAGCTACAGGCTTTTATTGTGAGCAAATGCTTAAAGCATGCGTCTCCTCAAAGATTTACTGTGACCAAGTGAAGTCCTCAAGTAATATACAACATTTCAGTGGTGGCAGTTCAGTCAAACAAAGAGTAAATTCACTTCTAATTTTATTTTGTTAGAAGAAATAATACTCTATTATTTAATTCTATGATTAAAATTTCATTTTATTAGAAATTAAATTTTAAGTTTTTAGTTTACTTTTAATTAGTTTTTCTGCTCTCCATGCTTTGCATAGATTTCAAAGAAGCCCACTAGTAAATGACAGAATTGTTGAAATTTGGTGTCACAATGTGAAAGCTCCTTTTCAGGCTTTTGCTGCCTTTGCTTTTGGCTTTTTCACACCCTTTTTTTGCTTTGTTTCTGCTTTTCTGGAGAGGTAGCAGGAAATGAAATACCCATTTTCCCAGAGAAAGCAAGAACAAGCCAGAGGACTAAAGAGGGTAATCTTTGAAAGAAGAGAAGTTTTGATGAGCATCCAACATAATCTGAATTTTCAACAACTTTTTAAACTTTCCTTTTTGGTCCAGACTTGACCACTTCAGGGTTCCCTCCTCTCTTCCCCGAGTTGTTCCAAGGGATGGCCATATAAATTCCTAAAGCATCAGCTTCGGGGTTATGGCAAACATTGTTAAGCTATCTAGAACGTGGAAGACGCTGTTTCCAACCAGGAAAGTAAGCAGTAGCATCTAGAAATGAGTTCTCACTAGAAAGTTATTAATCAGCTGTGGATCAGTTTATGTAAGTCCTGTATAGGCAACCTAATGGAAGTAATTAGAAGACTAATTTTGCCTTTTCGGGTCTTCCCTGGTCTGTAAAACATGTAGCCTGTGTTCTTGTTCTCAAGCTTTCCCTCTGCTACTTGCACAAATCCCTTTGCATGGACTGGATGCACAAAGGCTGGGTTGGTTAATAACAGATCAGAGAGGTGGGCTGGGGTAACACACACATGTGGGGTGGCTGGGGAGTGTTAGCACAACAAACAGCAATCTGAGGAAGCCTAAACTCACTTTCCTAAATATTTTGCCTATATACAAGAAGCCTGCCATAAGTGGGTATCATTAACAGCAAGCATTACAGTTACTTTCAAAATTCAGATTTATAACATATCTGGGTTTGTGGCAATAAAAATGGATACTACAGCTGTTTGCAATAAATATGCAACTCAACACAACACTTCAAGAAAGAAGTAATTCAACCAGAAAGTCTTTGAAGGTATAACTTCTCAGAAAACATGAACTGTTGAACAGGGAAGATGGGCAGCTTGAAGCGAAGGGTACAACAGAACTGTTTTGGATCCATAAGAATAGTGCCAATGTTAACCAAGGACAGAAAAAATAAAGTCTGCCACGACGCTTTTGCTTGTTGTATTTTTGTATGATGACACAAAGTATAGATAGTAGTAGAGAAAAAAAACCAAAACATTTTCTTTGACTTATCTCCACCTTCCTTCTGACACAACAGGCTGCTACAGAATACCCTGCATTTCTAAAAGTTAATACCAAACTTCTGAGACAGACATCAAGAAGTGGTGGACTAACTTTCAGGGCTATTTAATTAAGAATATTGTCTTTCATAAGTGTTAGCAAATAGCCCTGTTGTATCAGCAGCTGGGTGACCTGCAGAAGCTTTTATCAGCAGAACATTCATGTAAACACTTGAAACTGAGAACAACCTTGCATTCAAAACAACAAAAATACATGTGCTATACTAGGGAAGGGTCCTACTACTTAAGTGAGAGTAATTTAGTAAGAGTTGCTTCAAATTAAAATTCAGCCCTTATGTTTTTGTAAACTATCCAGTGTTTATAACCAATACTCTGTCAGCAGTCGTAGCAACTTTCCTTGCAGTATTACAGGGTCACTAAAAGTGTCATGTTGACTTAAATTCACTTATGTACAGGAGTCACATGATATATTACATAAAATAAGAAATCAGATGGTTTATTAGCTTTCTGCAGTTATGCTTGGTTTTTAGAGTGGCCTTACGTATACAAAAAAAATAAAGTTTTCCTTGTCTCCATTTATGTCTCAGAGCAGAATGTTGGTCAAAACCAGAAAACAGCAGAGTACTTACAAGATAAGACAGTAATGCATCAGACTTGATAGCATAAGTTAGGCAACCTCCTAACCCACTTTAGTCACTCATGTTGCTTTGAAGGTACCTCAAAGTTTACATTGCTTCCTCAATTTTTTCCTCATAGTCACTAGAAGTGCGGTCAGCAAGTCAAGCTTTTCAGATTAAAACTTCTCTTCACCCCAAGAGCAGGCTTCCCATGTTAACACAGTGTACCTGTTCCACCTCCTCCCACCAGAAGACCCAATCTCTCCGCCAGCTTTAAGTTGCTTGTCCCAGATGACCTCTGATGTGCTAGCTCATCTGCTGGCCCAAAGCATCACAGCAGTAGTTTTGTTGACAGATGCCTCTACAGAAAAGTCTAATTAGGGAAATTTCAGTGTAAAAACAGATGCATCCTTCTTTGTTTTGAGATGCGTACATGAAAATGCTGAAATCCAAATGCCACAACTAGGCAGACAAAGCCCAGCATAAAAGAAGGTGCAAGCACAGTTGAATCAACAGTGCTGACAGGGATGAAATAGCACAATACCAGGCAAAAAAAAAAATTCCATTTTGCCCGTGATGGAGCATATCTCAAATTGTGTTCATTTCTCAAACTGTTACAGTAGAAAAAAACCCAAACACCTGAGATACTCTCTGCTAGTCATAAAATAAAACTATAAACTAATAAATTATAAATTAAAGCTAATTAGTTGCTGCTTTTCAAGATTTAACTCAAGTCACCATTCCTACACATTGTCAGCTTCATGCACTGTGTTTGAAGTGACAATACAAAGGGAAATGGATTTTAACCATCAGTCAGTCCTGCTCAGCAGTACAGGTAAGAGCATCTCACATTTACTAGTCCTTGATGACCCCTGGGTGTCACGCAGTGAATACACACCACGTACAACCCCAGCAGACAGCCATCGCATCCGCTCTACAAAAATGCACCCTTTTCATTTGCACTGGGAAGACACACTCCTGCCAAAGGCAGGCTCTTCTATACACAGGTGGGAAGTTCAGCTGTTGTGGTTGATTTCACTGCATAAATCCTTCGCAGAAGAGGCTACACAAGCCTCAAGTATGTTTCTGCAGTAACGAACCCCTTCCACAAGTGCCCCAGTTAACACCCATGTTCCCCACTTACAGCTCACTGTCTGCCAGGGTCATGCTTCCAGCTTGTCTTTCTTGCCACTGTTAGTATCACACATTAAAGACGTTCCCAGAACTCTTACTATTTAGGTTCAAAAGGAACTAGTCGTCCTCCACCGTATTGCATGAAGCAGTTTCACATTTTCTTCCTTAGCTTTATCATAAAACTTTAATATAGTAAGAAGAGTACTACCTCTGCATAAGTTTGCATCAGGTTCCCTTACTTGTGAGCTCTCACTACCTAGGGGTGCTTTCAGCACTGACCTTTCCTCTGGGCAACTGCACTTACGACTGATAATTTTTAGTGTTGCTCCTTGACTGCCTGCTTATCTGCATCTAACCCTCAAAATATAACCAGTTTTGATTTTAAACTGAAGGCAACTACATAAAGACTTTTTTCCTCCTTTCCATATAACAAAATAATTCAACCATGGCTAGTTACACTGAACTCCAACTGGTCTAAGTTGAGAACTAAAACTATCCTTCCGTGAAAGAGTGCAAGCTGAACACACAGATGTCCCTGCTGGAATATAAACTCCAAATATAGCTCCTCACTTGCTGCCAAGCACTGTCTTGCATCCTTTCATTACTCCAGCCACCAAAGAACACAACCACATAAAAGGTCATCGGTACACACTATTTCTATAAGTAAATATAAAGAGTCAGTGTGCTTGCACTGGTTATGACTGGCATCTTGATGTAGTTATCTATGTGTCTTCTTCACAGACTTATGACCCCATCATCCAAGTAAACTCAACTCTATCACACTGTAGTGATGGGAGATGCTCCACACCACAACACATGCTGCAAGGTTTTGTATCAAAAAAAATAATATCTCACAGTAAAGATATAAAAGAGAAGGGGAAAGAAAACAATTAGAAATAAAAGCTATGTTGCATAAGCTACTTTTGGAATTGTATTCTCACTGGTGGAAATTTACTCTCATTCAATTGAGTAAAGCACACAAATTTAGGAGTATACGTACTTTAAAAGGGCAAGAGACAACTGACTAATTTTTAAAGAATTTCTTCAAGAGATGGTAAGTGAAAAGAACAGCAAACTAAGGTTAACTGAATATCCACTCAATTAATGGAGCCCAGAAATTAATGCAGTAATTAAACAGCAAATGGACATTCCAATAAAAAGTAAATCCTTCCCTCTCCTCTGGATTTATTCTAACACACTAGGGCATTAACTTAGCTACACTGAATAGCAGTCTGCTAGACAGACAGCATATTAAGTTTTTACTGAATGTGTTTAACAATCCTCATTTATTATATCAATTTAAGTATTGAGTGGTTCATATAAAACCAAAGTGAAAAGATTCAACACTAATTCTAACATAACAGAAATGGTACACAGCTCCACTGTCTTACCTCCTTCTTGGTAACTAAGACCCCAAGCTAAGTTAAAAGGAGCTCAAGAGCTTTGTGGAAACCTTTCACTTGGATTGCTTACCATAATTGCTTTCACTTACAGATTACTTACAGAGGGAACAATACGGTAAAGGACCTCCTCGTGACACTATTTTCCCTTCAACTTTGTTTATTGATGTACTGAACATGAAAAAGTACAAAGGATCCAAACACAAAAGAAAACATGTACAACCTCTTAAATACTCAACAGAATATATTTTCTATTCCAACAGATGTGAATTAAGTCATACTATACAACTTCAAATAAATACGAGCCTTATATTTTACTAAGTGCTCTGATAAACACTGTAAAGTGAAGCCCAATTTACATGCCTTCTCATCAATGCCGTTAGTTGCTACAGTAGTATAGGAAAGAAGCATGTAGCTACTGTTTTCCCCACATTGGAAAGTTTGTGATTTCTATAGTATATACAACTTTTAATGCAGAGGATTAGCTTTAACAATCTAAATGCACCTAAGAATGAGGAAGTGCTCAGGAAGCCAATTGATTTTTGAATAGCATTGAGTGGGTCAGCATGAAAACTCGCTTAGTCACTTTAGCACGCGCTTCACAGTATATGTACTGTACTATACTGAAAAATTTATAACTACAATTTAAAAGAATAAGAACCAAAAGCAACTGCAAAGATAGTGTACAACTATGTTATGCATAGAACATTGCTTTTTCTAAGGGGAAGCATATGAGCATCTCAGTTTATACAAAAAGCAGGACGTAACTACATAGTTGTCAGTGCATCCTGGTGAAGGCATCAAACCCTCAGCTTTTTTTTTTAAAAATTTAATTATAAGCTAGATGCTAATCAGAAAATATTCTGTATTCTTCTTCTTAAATTTCTTCAATACATGGTAAAGACTTTTTCTATTTCCCCAAATAGTGATTTAAGCATCATACAAAGTTAAATTTCAATAGCATACAGGTATTTATGGGTTTTGTATGAAAAATGTAAGGAAATTTGTTCAAAACCTATGATTATACTCGTTTTTACCACAAACATATTTATAAACAAAAATGTAGCATCACCATAAACAGCTGAAGCTAGACTATCTACAGACAAAAATAGCAACAGATCTGATGCACTGTAAATTCAAGTCCTCAGGACAACAAAAATGAGTAAGCAGACCTCAAGTAACAATGTTAATGCCATTTACAAAGAAAAAACTGATACAAAAACATTCAAAATTTAACATCACTTGGCATGTAACTTAAAAAATTAACTGAAACCAAAATTAGCTGAAAGGTTCGTAACTCAAGGTCTTATTTACATTACACAAAGCTCAGGTGTTAGCCTTGAACATAACTTTCAAAATACCTCCAAATACACCCAACTCAGGCCACTTCTGCTGATTTGCTACGGCGCAAACCATGCTCAATGTCTTTTCTTAAGACAAAACAATTCTTCAAACAATAGCAAGTACATCACTAAACACCATGAGCTCTATCTGAAGGGAATTCTTTAGGAAGAACAGATTTTTTTTTTCCCCCATCTCTCAGTATTTTAAGTTTCCTGCTTGCTCTTATATTCTTTTTTTTTTTAAATTTTCATTTGTTTCAAAAGCACAAATTAATGTGAGCCACCTAATAACCAGGATGATCAAAGACTCCACTGATGATTACAAAAATGAAACCAACAGTGCATCCCATTGACTCTACTTCTTAATACAAAGATCTCAAAAGTATTTCTACATCATAAATCTTTCTAAATTTTCCCCAACAACAGCAAATTTCCTGGTAAGTTTTAAAAGCTCACTAGGTGTCATATGAAGAGATTTCTCAAAGTATTCAAGTCAAAATATTTGTTCCAGGACCAGTAAAAAGTTTCTCCAAATTTTTTTTTTTTTTTATAAAAATAGATGCTTTTTTAAACCCACATCAAAGAGGCTCTTATCTCTTTGGCAAGGTACTGCTTTACGAAAAGTTCTCCAGTATTCTTACAATAAGCTTTTATAATGTGTTCCCATTCCCCGACCCAAATGATAATTATAAAATAAATACTGCTTATAACTTTATAAATTAAATGTAAACTTCTAATACTTTTCTTGAACAAAAACAGCAATGCAATTAAAATGTAAATTAAACACAAGGCAAATCAAGAAATAACAAAAAACAACTTAAAATATAACACAAAGCCTCAATATTTACTCATAGGTTAAAGGCAGTCATGTAAAAAGAAAAAAACTTCTTCCCTTAGCTGAAACATTTTAAAAGGTCCACCTTCTTCAAAGAAGGCAATAGAATATGCATTGTGACAGGTAAAAACCCTGTACTTCTTGTCAATATTCAAACACAAAAGATATTTAAGAAGTTTTAATTCAAATATTAGCAATAAAAAATCTCACATATTCTTAGGATGCTAAGTAGTCATTTTATCCCCATTTCCACACTGACATACAACAAAGGCATTTACTAATGCATAAAGCTTCTTGTAAATTGCCTTTGTTGTATAGTTTTCATGTATTAATGCACTGAGAATAAACTTGTTAGGCTTTGTGCGTTTTGTTTGTTTTGAAGGAGACCTGCAGTACTCTGTCCCCAAGGCGGTATCCATTCAGGCTGGCTATTGCCATAGCTGCCTCATCATAGTTTGTCATAGTCACAAACCCAAATCCCTTGCACTTGTTGGTGTTAAAGTCACGGATGACCTTCACATTGGTTACTGCTCCGAAGGGTCCAAACATTTGCCAGAGGATACTCTCATCAGCATCAGGGGCCAAATTGTACACAAAAATGCACCATCCAGTTCCTGCATGTCCAGGGATATTAATTCCAGCCAAACTGGTCATTCCATCAATGGTCATTGGGGGAAACCTACTAAAGAATGAGGGAAACAGAATCATAAAGTAGCCGTTCACAGAAAATCCCAGCAAAGAAATTTCAAAATAAAAGAGAAAATGACACAGGGCTTTTCACAGCATGAACATGTTGGCCAGACTGAAAACGTAACATCACAAATATTTTCTTCCCCAGCTGCACCAATACTATGTACAATACTATACACAAGTAGGGAGAACAGTGCTAGGTCTGTCTGAAATGAAGTAACATAGAAAAACAGAATAAAAGCATGCTATAAAACCAGTGAGCATTAGTAAATCATTTGAAACAGAATTCCATGGAACTGCTACAGAAGGTTTGTCTCTTTCATGCACAGTGTATCAAAATGAACAATTTCAGCTTGTCTCAACATGCAAAAATCCAATATAAGTCTTACTGAAAAAGAATATGCAAAATACTTAAAAATAATTTGGTTATCATGAACCTCATAGTCCTTTATTACCTCTTTACTCCATAAGCCATGTTGAGCAGATTGTCCAACCTGCAAAACATTTAGCAAAGTGTTCAGTCTTCAGACTTTTACACCCTTTAATCTTAAGGAAACTTGGTATATTACTGCCACATCCCTTGCACTGTACAGAATCTCATGCAAAGTTAAAGTATCACCACTAAAAGAGCTGTGGCACCTTATTACACCTGATACAGTTAGTGAATACAAAACAGATGTTCTTCTGTAGTATCCACAACCATTAATAGTTCAGTTCAGAAAGTGCACCATTCCACAAGTTTAGCCTAAGTCAAATACTGTTAGCATAAATTTATAATCAGTGACCACCTCAGTGAAATTTTCAAGATTACTAACTTGTTTTAGATGAAGAATTTACTGAGGCTTCTGACAGTTTTCTGACATGAATACCCAGATAGACACAGGGTTTTGGAGGAGTAACAAAGGTCAGAACACGAACTCCAAAAAAGATTTTTCAATTTCCTACTCTTTTCCATAATAAAGCAGATTTAGAATACACACACACACATATTAGACTGCAAGCTTTCTCCATGTATTTCTTCCTTCACCTTCCCCCAAGCTGCTAGTCTGGAGTTTGCAAACACCATTCTAAACCCTTTGGAATTACCTTGACAATACTCAGAACATTACAGCACCTACCAGCCCTATTAATCTTACTCTTCAAGTTCCTTAAAGTGTTTCTGTAAGATAATTTCTGCCCTAAAGAAGCTCTGGTTTCTTCCTGGCAAATCTCAGACATGTGAAGAGAAAGAAAGTCTTGTTAAAGGACTCCACAAAACACGTGCCTACGTAAAAGTGGTACACTTGATTTAGTTTTTGGTTTACAGCTACCTTACAGATCTGTGCATTATTGTGATTTCTCTCCAGTACTGAGCTATAGGGTTTAAGAACCATTACTGGTACACAGAATCCAAATTCAAGCGCTGTAGTAGTGTTAATACACCTGTGCACAAAAAAGCTTCGAGAAAATATATTTGGTCTTGATTGCAGCTAAGTGAAGACCAAACTGCAGAGCATTATGATTCTGCAGCGAGCAGGGTTTGTGGGATGCACTGACAAGAAAGTGAGCCACTGAACCCCTAAAAGAAAAGAGTAAATTTAAAAAGCCTGACTACTTCAGTAGACTTAGTATGGATGACAGAGGTCTATTGTCATTAACATTTAGGGATAGAGAGGAAGGTGAATAGTTCCAGAAACACCACCACTTCCAAGTCCTTGCTGTCCAGCAGTTGTCTGAGGACTTCATACAGTGACGGTATCACCCTAACACTTTTCGTCAGTTACCTGGATGACTTAAAAATATTCTGGAAAAATTCTCAGGGCCATTCACTGGACAATTTTCAAAGATGCTTTAAGTTACACATGCTACAGGAACTGAGAAACAGTTATATATAGCTGCTTTTGAAAGTTCAGGTCAATATTTTTCTTAATAAGAAAAAAGGAGCATTGTAGTGATCCTATTGTTCTTCACTACTAAAATTTATGCTGACTCTCTTTTCAGCCTTTAACCAAGACAGGGAAAATGCATCAGGTAGTCCTGAAATGTCAACAGCTAAGATTTCTTGCATGTAAGAGACATGAAAGATCTGATGTATTGGTGCAATCTGAACTACGTAGTCAGCGACAGAGCTGGAATGCTGCAACAGCAACGAAGCAGAGACCTAAGAAACGAAAAAAGACACGCTTCCCTTTAGAGTTATAAAAATTTAAAATTCAGCAGGGCTGTCTCTTTTAAAGAAACAGAAGCCTGAAGGCTTTCCCCCAAAAATTATAAAAAAAAATAATTTAATTTTGTCTGCAACCCCAGTTTACTTTTGACTAGTCAGTTCAACCTTGTTCTTCCTTCCACACCAATAGAAGTGAGAAAGATTTTACTCCCCCTCCTATTCACTACAGACCTAACTCAGCGCTTTTTGTTACCATCATAGTTTTAACTGCAGCAAATCACAGTATCTCTTATGGTTGTTTCAGGCATCACTTCACACTTAATATTCTCAGAAAAATAACAGCTTTCCAGTGAAATTTAAATGAGCTTTCACAAAAATATACTTCCTTTTTAAACAAAAATAAATCACAGACAAATAAAATTTTTAAGGTTCAAAGCCTAATGCTGGAGGACAGGGGTAGTCTATTTAAATTGCTTTACTACAAAGAACTTCAGGTCCTATCCAGAGAAAAAAAAACTCCAAAAGTTCAAGATTTTTTTACAAATCATGACAGATCTACCTGGAGTATCAGTTAAATACAGATAGTATCCCAGCCAGTATCAGAGTAATACCGAACACAGCTGAGTATCTGGGATTAAGTGCACTCAGAAGAACTCAAGGAGTCAGCAGGCCAGACTTGCCAGAGTACATTGAATGCTGTAACACACAGGCTGTACAACAGCTCCCTCGTGATCATATCTCATATAATGCACTTGGGTCCATCCTGTAACTTCTGCCCCTATGCTCCGCCTATGGTCAATTGGCAAGCCTACTTTTATTCAATATTCAGCGTGCTGTTTAAATTAACCCTTTTATTCCCAAAGAAATGGTAAAAAAATCCACCAAACAACAAATAAAATTGGTTATCCCTTAGGGCAGAAAACCTACTGAAGTGCTGACGTTTGCACCTGTGAGACACTTGGAGCACATAAGGCTGAAAAGCTGAAGAAAAGAAGAATTCAGAGGTTCTGCCAGACGCTCAGTCCATGAATTCTGAAAGTTTAGCCTAAAAGTAGGGTGGCCAATGCAGAGCTTTTGAAGTTTGATATATTCTCTTTGAAGCAAACTGTCAGCTGATTTTATTTCTTGAAAAATAAAATAGAAACTGTTTATTACTGTTTAGCACATTCCAGTCACATAGCGCAGGGCAGAGGGTAGGAAGAAACGATCAAAATCACTGAAAAAAATCTGAGGTACTCACGAATGTAGATAATACAATATTTGTTTCACTTTGTTCTCACCATCTGTCCTTTTCAATACACTAAATATCACAGGGAACTGTATGGCTGCAGTTTCAACATGATGGGAACATACTTTCTGCATGTGTTTTTTGTGGATGTATCTGAATAATCTTCATTACAGAAGTTTGTAATGAGCAAAGACAAAGCATGGTATGCAGGATTCAGACAACTGACTAGGAAAAAAAACTGAAAGCCAGAATGGGGAGGAAAGACAGGGGGTGTGGAAAGAGAGGCTGGCTGTGGCATGCCATATGGCTAAGAAGAAAATGGAATCGTCTAGGTCAATGTTAACTGGATCAACTTGCACATTAATCAACAATAATCTACGAATTAAAAATAACCTTTTAAAAGGGATTTTTTTTTTTTAAGTGACTGTGTAGAAGAAAAAGATGTCATCTCGGTTTAACTCTAACTAGGTTTATTAGATACTGAATGGGAAGGGAAAGAGTGGAGGGAAATGAACAGGTCTATGGGAATACATGGTTTCCAGCACAGTTGCACACAAGTATGTATCTGACTTACCGAAAACGTTGAGCCTGCTGAGCTAGAGGTGCCGGATACCTTCTGTTTGGAGAATGGTACAGCTGGGAAAGGATGGCCTGATTGGTTTTTTGGCTTGGATTGTTAGCAAACTTTACAGTGATGGGCTCTGTGGCACTTGGAGGTTTTTGGCCATTCAAGCCCTTGATAGCTTCTTCTGCTTCAATTCGCTTGTCAAACCGGATAAACCCCACGCCCCTTGATACCCCTGCACAGGGTGAAGAAAGTATATAATAAATAATTCAGAGACTCTGGCATATTAATGTTAACATTTGATTTTCATAACCAATTGCTATGTTAACGGCCAACTGCTGTGAACACATCATTTTGAGCTTATTAGAACTGAATTCAGAGGCTTTTACACTGTAATTTTTTTATTATTATTTATGTTACCTGACATAAGATACATTCCATAGAAAGCTTGGAAGGTTGAGGGAAAACACAGTGGAGACAAATATAGTGAGCCAAAGGGTAATTCTGAAACAAAGCCATTTGTGGTTAGGGTGGAAGTGAACCAGGAACCAGCTGCATTGTAACCTCTGTTCAGTTCTTGCTACTCTGAAGTATCTAAATTCACAGAAATTCTGTAAATAATTTAGTCATCTGCTCCCCAGCAGCAAGAAGTGACTTATGCCCTCCTGCAGCACTCCTTGCAGTCCCCTTTGGAGCAAATATGCTGGGAGGTCAAAGAATGGAGTGCAAGTTCTAGATTGCAGTAATGGGAATTACGGGCCTGTTTTAACAGTCCATATTTACCGCTAAGCAAGAGATTCAGTTTCAGCATACCACCACATTTCTGTCGGTATTATTTTTCGAAGGAAACTTTTCTTGGGCCATAGATTCTTCCTTGGTATAGAAAAATCAAAGATAACATGCAAGGGGATCAGTAAGTGTTTGTGGAAGGTCTTCGGAACATCACACCTCAAAATTTATACTGTGGCTTAAATATAAACACACTGAGGTGTCAATACTTGAACCAATTAACACTAAGCTACTACAGCCAACACTAGTTAGTTGCATGCTTTGCTATAATATTCCTAAATCCATTTAGAGGCCTCTTGTATTCTGGTTCATGAATAAACAGACAAGTTAGATGCTTGCCCTCCCTTGAGAAAGACATTAGCAACAAGAAACGTATTCTGTTCATAAACGATGACAATTTAAACCATCAGAGTGACAATGAGCAGGCATAAGAAATTTTTAAAGAGGCGAGTGTCACAGCTTCAACTTTGAATTTTTTTATCTGTCAGTTAGTGTCACAACCTTATTATTCATACCATTTTGAGTCTACCTCTTCCAAATTACTAAGAAGGAGGAGGGAAAAAAGCTTAAACCTGAACAGTCTATGCCAGGGAGTACTTAGAATTGCAGTAAACATTTAAAATTTTAATTACATTTACTTATTTGGCCCATTTGTCAAATCCCACCATTTCTATGCATGAACATAAAGGACCATACTGAAAGCAGCTACTTATTGCACAGAAACAGGAAATTTGACCTGCAAGTTTGCTGCTTCTATAAGTGACTATTTGGCCTTTAGCTTTCCTTTCCCTGTCTCTCTACACTCTCACTAACTTACACTACTGAAACGTTTAAATATTTAGATTTCTGTTAACATAGTGGAATTGCAAAATAGTACATAGGAGGTCCTCTACAGGTCAGCCAAGTGTCCAACACTGGCATGCACAACCCTTTCAAAGTAAGACCATTTGAAAACTTTTATGACATCCTACAGCTGAAAGCTTTTTGTCACCCAATGACATATACCTTTGAAAAGGTACGTCTATGAAAAAATCCAAACTAGCTTCTTATTCAGGGAATAATTACGTGAGTAAATAAATTCTTCTGCCTCACACCCCTAGCTTTTTGGAAAGATCAGAATTTTTAGAGCCATGCTCCTTTGCATTTTGCTTTGCACACTCAATACTTCTGTCATGTACTTGGCATTTCACTTGATTGCTTATTTTTGGAACAGGCCTGCTGGAAGCAGGTGAGGCAAATTATAAAGCTGCCAAATTATAAGAGCAGTAAATTACAAAGATCACCCATTTGAGCCAGCAAAAATACATGCACTACTGCCCAAGTCTGAAGAGTTACCACAGAGCGTCACCTGACACTCACTCACCAGTTAGGACACATACTGTAACGACGCAACTAACCTGTTAGAGCTTAGCTCTTTAGGGCACTGCTAAGCACAGAACTTATCTGCTCCTGAGGAACTCAAAGTTCATGTTCTTCAGTGTGCCCAAAGTTAATGAGGCAACCTTGAAAACAGTCTTACCAGCAGTTACCAGCCTGGGTCTTTTGTAATGCTAGCCTCAGAGAACCAGCTGTGCATTTCTGCATAAAATTTTATTTTTATAAAAAAAGTGTTTAATAGTATTTCATAAGGCACACGGGGACTATTTTCAGGCAGCAGCTTGGAAAGGAAGATTATAGCAGCTGTAAATTTATTACAACCCATGAAACAGGCTTCAAACCTGCACCTTCAGGGTGGAAATGACTCAAGCTGGCTCAGTACACTCCACAATCTATTTTTGTCCATGCATATTTATGAACAATTCCAGCAGAAAATTGCATTTTCTGGCCTACATACACCTTTCACATATTCTAGAGACAAGACTATTGTACTGAAAGGTGAAATATTTCTTAAACCGCCAGACCAAAAATGAGAGGAAGTGCAAAACTGCCTACTTACCAGTGACTTGGTCAACCAAAATTCGAGAAGTAATAATGCGTCCGTATTGGGAAAAGAGCTGTTCCAGTTCTTTCTGGGTCATTGTTTTTGGAAGTCCACTAACATACAAATTTGCATCTCTAATAGAAGCTGAACTTGGTCGCGCATAGGAAACCTTAGGAAAAAGTGAAAAAAATAGGAATCAAACACTTTAAACCAGCTGAAATAGGACAGTGTAATTTTTTCTGCGACAGTGAAATGTTTTAAGGGCCAGAAAAGTTACCTTGCAAAGACAGTTAAGTATTTTTTTTTATGTTGGCTTCTGTAAAAACACCGAAGGAATGCAACACAGAACACACAACACAGGCTGGCTACATGAATTCTTGTATAATTTAAGGAGTACTTGCAAATAAAGGAGAAAAGCTAGGTACACACTCCAGCAAGCCTTGGTGTAGAAAAAGTGTTCCCAGTTAGCTTACTATAAGATTGGAAAGAAATTTAAGAAGATCCAAGCATGTTTTCCTTTACATTATCGTTAAAAGATACAAGTAGAAAAACACAACAGAAGAACTTGCCCTACTTGCCTACTCAGCTATGAGCTCCTTTAACAAATAAAGCTCCATGCCACACTTCACAGGAGACCCAAGGCCAGAGAATGGAGACAGACTGCCTGGGGGACAGACTAGACACAACAAAATCCTGAGTTATCAAACCCAAGCAGTTCTGAACCACTGAGTAAATGTTTGGTTTCAGAAGGAACCCTTCCACCTACCCAAATTTAACCCTACATGGCAGGAGGGCACAGCAAAGTCCATTTTGTAACTGAACACAATGAATTAATGTAAAGTTTCACAGCAATGGAAGCAGGTGAGGACAGGGACCACTTAGAGAGAAACTAGATGTGTAACTGCATGCATCACTAGCACATCTCAATTTTATCTGTCAGTTTTTAATTCTGTCTGGAATTGAGATACACTGAAAACCATTCTATCCAGTCCTGTTTAAGGTGCCAGACACAAGATTTCCTTTCCATACGCACTGGGGCCAGGTCCTCTGGAACAAAGTCAGAATTCCCGGCAGTGACCATCAGCTAAAGAAGGGAGAAAAACAGTGACTTATATTTATATTTAACAAGAAAGCTATATGACTGCTGGTCAAACAACATTTCACTAAGAAACTCAAAAAAACCCCAAAGCAATGGTTTGCTGAAGATTAAGGAGGTATTGTGGACTTTACATTAGCTTTGAACTCAGATAAATACCTGTTACTAAGCTGTTTTCTAAGCATGCATGCTTGCAAGCACTCAGAACAGAGGTTGCAGAATCTAAGCTTCACAACCTCCTTTCAAACAGGATAAAAGAAATCTGTATGAACAGAAGATACCAAAGCCCCTAAACCATACTTTATGGTGCTACTGTTTTCCCAGTCTCCAAACTATCTAGACTTTGCTCTAGAGGTACTTCTATAGGTGCTGATAGATTAAATAGCTCCATTTTCCAAGCAATCTAAAGCAGTAATTGGACTTTGCCTCCAGCTGCCCACTGCTAACTGTCAAAGTCATTCTGATTCGACATGTTAGACAGTATAAAACTGAGGAAGTACAACGTAAGCAGAAATAAGAGAGTTGTGTTCTTTATGAAGATGGAAGGACAAAGACATAAAAAGCAAAGAAAAACCTTAAATCAAATAAGCGACCTCTGAGGCAATGATTAATACCTAAACTTTCTTTCCTTCCTGGTCAGTGACGCTAAGGTAGGCTAGAAGAAAATAACTAATTCACAAGGTCCGACTGATCTGCAGCTCAAATTCAGTAGTGCTGAGAATGAAGTTAAAATTCTCCCTTCTTACCCACACATCACACTGATGGACCTCCCTGGTGACTGCCTCTGGCGTGGATGCCACAATTCTTGCAAAGCAAGCTGCTAGAAGAGCTTTATAGGTCTTGAAACCATGTTGATGTCCCTGCTTACCATCTCCAGTGACTGAAGGATCACCTCCAAGTCAAAGGTCCACCCTAGCAAGCAGAAAATCAAGCAGAGGTGTCTGAAGGCCTGCCTGGATTAACAAGGGATTAAACTCCAACACAAAACCAATGTGTACAGGATGTGAAAGCAGGAATATATAAGTGGTGTCTGATCATGCACAGATGAGGTTAGGAAAGCTGAAGTCCACCTAGATTTGAATTTGATGAGAGATCTGAAGGGCCACAAAACAGATCTGTACAAATATATTGTCAGCAAAAGGAAGACTGGGCAAAATACCAACTTACTGCTGACCAGGGACACAGAAAAGGACAGGATAATTAGTACTTTCCTTGCCTCAGTCTTTACCAGTACAATTGGCCTTCAGGAATCCCAAGCCCATGAGATAGTAGGAAGTCTAGAATAAAGAATACTTGCCCTTAGTGAAGGAAGATCACACTGAGGAATATTTAAACTGCACAGATTAAAGTCCATGGTGTCTGAAAGGTTGCACCCGAAAGTGCTGAGGGAGCTGATGGATGTCATTGCAAGGCAACTCTTTCTTGTCTTTGAAAGGTCATGGGTAACAGGGGAGGTTTCCGAGCAGCGGGAAGAAGCAAGTATCGCCCATCTTCTAGAGTGGCAAGAAACTCTCTTGCTCTTTGGGCAACTACAGGCAGTCAATCTCAATTCAATCTCTGGGACAGTGACTGAGCAACTGATCATGAAAATCTCCTGCAGTCACGTGAATGACTACTAGAAGTAGTCAGCACGGGTTTATAAAGGGGAAATCATGTCTGACCAACCTAACAGTCTTCTACAATTACATGACTGCCTTGGTGGACAAGGGGAGAACAGTGGATGCTGTTTATGTCAACTTTAGTAAGACTTGACACTGTCTCCAATAATAGCCTCACAAACTGCACATTAAATACACCTATGTGCACTTAAGGACACACTAGATAAGTATTAAGTACAGTGAACTTATAGGTATTAAGGACAGTGACATAGACTAAAAACTGCATGAACTGCCAGGCCCAGTGGGTTGCAATCAGTGTCATGAAGTACAGCTGGAGGCTTGTCACTGGTGTCCAACGATACTGGATTCAATGTTGGTTACCATCTTCACTGCTGACCTGGGTGATGGGTCAGAGTGCACCCATAGAAACTTCACAGATGATACAAAACTTGGATGAGTGGCTGATAGGCCAGAGAGTTGTGCTGCCACCCAGAGGGACCTCAACAGACTGAGGAATTGGGCAAACAGGAAAAGTAGAGTTCTCCCACTGGGGAGGAATAATCCCATGTACCAACACATGCTGGGAGCCAACTGGCTGAAAAGCATCTTGTCAAAGAACCTTGGAGTCCTGGTAGAAACCAAGATGATTGTAAGCCAGCAGAATGTACCCTTGCAAGAAAGATGGCCAAGGGCCACCTGGACTGCATTAATAGAAGCATTACCAGCAGGTCAAGGGAGGTGATCCTTCCCAGCATTGGTGAGACACTTCTAGGGGGCTGTCTCCAGGTCTGGGCTCCTCACTACAGGACAGATATTTACAACTAGAGCGAGTCCAGTAAAAGGCCACAAAAGTGGGCCTGGAGAGGGACCCACAAAAGGAACTGGAGCATCTCTGCAGGGAGTGCTCTGTCTGGAGAAAAGGCAGCTCAGCAGGATCTCAGCCATAAAAATCTGATGAAGGGAGTAAAGAAGATGGAGCCAGACTCTGTAGTATCAAGTGACTGACTGGACAGGAGGCAATAAACACAAATTGAAACACAGAAAAGTTCCTTTGGAAATTCCATATAGATTTCATTCCATAAGAAAACACCTTCTCATGGCAAAAGGTGGTTAAGCATTGGAAGAAGTTACTCAGACTGTAGAGTCTAACCCCTTGAGATGTTCAAAATCCAACCAGACCAAGGCCTGAGAGATCTGCTTATAGTAAACCTGCTCTGAGCAGGGGATTGGACTAGAGGCCTCCAGAGGCCACACCAGCCTCAGCCATTCTGTGCTTCTGCCGCAACACTTAACAAATCTTAAGGGATTTCTTTGAATCATAGAATCTTCATGGTTGGAAAGGACCCTTAAGATCATCGAGTCCAACCAAACAACCTACAGTCGCTGCCACTAGAGCATGCCCTGAAGTGCCACATCGAGACGTTTCTTAAACACCTCTAGGGATGGTGACTCAACCACCTCCCTGGGCAGGCTGTTCCAGGGCCTGACCACTCTTTCAGTAAAGTAATTCCTCCTAATATCTAATCTAAACCTCCCCTGCCGCAACTTCAGACCATTTCCTCTGGTCCTGTCATTATTCACCTCGGAGGAGAGGCCAACACCCACCTCTCTCCAACCTCCTTTCAGGCAGTTGTAGAGGGCAATGAGGTCTCCCCTCAGCCGCCTCTTCTCCAAGCTAAACATGCCCAGCTCCCTCAGCCTCTCCTCATATGACCTGGTCTCCAGACCCCTCACCAGCCTAGTAGCTCTCCTCTGGACACGCTCCAGCACTTCAATGTCCCTCCTGTACAGAGGGGCCCAGAACTGAACACAGCACTTGAGGTGAGGCCTCACCAGTGCCGAGTACAGAGGCACCATCACTTCCCTGCTCCTGCTGGCCACGCTATTCCTGATACAAGCCAGAATGCTGTTGGCCTTCTGGGCCACCTGGGCTCACTGCTGGCTCATGTGAAGCTGGCCGTCCACCAGCACCCCCAGGTCCTTTTCTGCTGGGCAGCTTTCCAGCCACTCTTCCCCAAGCCTGCAGCGTTGCTTGGGGTTGTTGTGACCGAAATGCAGGACCCAGCACTTGGCCTTATTAAACCTCATGCAGTTGGCCTTGGCCCATCGATCCAGCCTGTCCAGGGCCCTCTGTAGAGCCTTCCTACCTTCAAGCAGGTCAACACTCCCACCTAGTTTGGTGTCATCTGCAAACTGACTGAGGGTGCACTCAACCCCCTCATCCAGACCACTAATAAAGATATTAAACAAAACCAACTTCTACCCAGACTCTGGAAGTAACTCTGATCAAGCGAAGCTAATTAAGTGAAGACAGAGGATTCACACTTTGTATAAAATCAGTGGTACAGTTATTGCCCCCTTACTCCTTCCAAGAGAAATTTGAAAGAGACACACTGTCTTCCAAAGGGGAATTCACACTGCTGGACACATGCTGTCACATATCAAGGATATTAACTCACTCTGAGCCCCTCAGAAGAGGGGAAACCCACAATAAATGTTTGCTAACTTACTACAAGTTTGCCTTATGCTACAGAACTGGTATCTGTCAAGAAATAAAACCGTATCTGCAAAACTCCTCTCACTTTTCTTCTGTCAAATGAGTATGAGTTTTTTCACAGTGACAGTTGATCCAATAATGTTTATTGCCCATGCCCTAGCTGGTAAATGCTATTTGGCATAGAGTTTGACATAGCAGTCAAGGCCTATACTGAATGGAATTCAAAGAAAGCAAGTAAATGAAAGTAGTAAGCTCTAACCAGTAAATATTACCATTTTAAGTTCAGTTTCAGTATCATTCCCTTTAAATTCTTGAAGTGTGTTTACAAGGTATTTTTAACATCTAAGAACACATGCTGATCACAGATTACCCTACATGGAAAACATTCCAGTGACTATTCCTGTATCCTGACTGATGCATACTAGAATCTGGGCAGATTAGTCACAGGAATAACATACATCAAATTGAAATCACTACTTCATTACCAATATCCAAACACTATCTCTAGTCATCTTGCTAAGCAGCAAAAGTTCTGGCCACGCAAGAAATCTGAAAGAAACCTAGAACTTCAGAAACCCAACGTAATTGAAGTTTGACTTTCTTTGGCAAAACATTAGTAGTGATCTGTGATTACTGCAAATCAGCATCACTAGACACAGACACCACAAAACGTTACAGGGATAAGGGAACTAATTCCCATTCAAAAGAAGCTTGGCTGAAGTATGGGATATACAGTTTCTATTCATTATTGATGTTAAAGTCCAGCTATTTCACTTTAAAGCAGATACTCTACAGATTAATCTCCCTACCTGCTTCCTGTCAGTTTGCTCGTTCAGTAATTACTTGCTGATAGTTCTAGATTCAATCTCTTCAAACAATATACATATGCATCAAATTAATAGCTGTGCTAAAATATTACTTCCACAGCCACTTCAAAAGGTGAATATTTAACAGATAAACATTAAGGTTACGTGATATCAAAACCATCGAACACAATGCAAGTCATAAGCAGCCAGAAAGCCTACAGTTTTAAATATTTAATGATGACACACACTGTACAACACTGAACATAGCTACTCTGGAGAGACCAATTTAAAAATGGTTTTACAAACTGCAGTGGAAAATTCCAGTAAGACAGATACTTGTTTCTAGAAATGCAAACATCACCATACCAAATCTAAGTGTTCTCACTGCTTTAATATTTTAAATTTCTGAACATCAAGACGAACTGATTTACAATCCTGAAGTCAAAACTGTGGAAGTTAACAGGTTAAAGAAGTTGACAAAAAAAAGTGACCCAGTCCCTAAAACATTAATGTTTCAGTTTCTTACTACCTGCTACTACCTTTAGACACCTCAGCATCATACTTCCATCTTTGTTATCTTACAGTTTATTAGCAGTATAGAGGGCAGAGCATTTGTATTACCTGCAAGAACTTCAGGAAGAAGTTATATTAAATTCTAAACACCTCTACTTAAGGTATTCTTGCAAGACTTTAAATCTGAAATCTTTAAATCAGGATTTTAGTAAATTTTTGCATAAAATAACTTCCAGTGTAAACTTTCAGCTTAGAACACTGTTTGCCTTACGGATAGCATCCAGTTCTTTTAAAATGCATGTTTCATTGGGGAAGAAAAAAAATCCAACAAAAAAGTAAATTACCACCCAGTCTGTGCAGATGAAAATGGGTTAAACCTTCCTGCAAGCCAGACAGATTTATGTTGGGAAGAGGAATACATTAAAAATGGGTAAGCCACCTTGGCAAGTATAATAAGAACAAGGACGTATTTCTTTGTTTTTGTTACAGAAGTGTTCTGATACCATTGTGCCAGGCAAGCATTCTTAACTTGCACTTAAATTAGTATGTGAGACACCATGACTCAAGAACTCTTCTTAATTTGATTTCTAGTAACAAGATGCTGCAGCACACAGCAGAGACCGGGTCTCAGCTGTCACTAGCCAGCGATAGGATGTTGTCTGAAACAGGAGAGTACGTTGCTGTATATTCGTCAAGTTTTCATTCTCTCTCCCCTCAAATGAAAGACAGTTCCCTTCCAAACAAAGCTTGATGGTCACTTTTCACAGTATACACAAGACTGCCTTGTTAAACATGTCCATGCTGTGCTGACTAAGTTTGTGGTGGAAGCTTGCAGCAGCATTTTTTTCTGTGGGCAAAGCAAATTGGAAACACAACAGGCTTACAGGCAATTTAGACTCAACTCTGTGGAACTACAAAAACATATAACTCAACACAGCTTCACTTATAGCATGTAGTTTAAGCTAATAAATACAGCCATATGCCATACAGGCTTCACTTTTACAGCCTGTCCTGCAACAGGTAATGTATTCAATAAATGGACAAGGAAGTAATAGCCTTTCAGCACTACCATCAGAAGAGGTTTTGCTATTTCAGTCCACATCCCATGAAGAGTGCCAGCTCTGGCAGCTCCAACCAGTGCCAGAGCTGCAGCCCTGAGGTCAGCTATGGGATCCATGGCTGTTCTGTACCTGAACAGCTGAGGGCATGAATGGACCCACCTGATATTTTGTTCCTCCACAAAACAGACACAAGTAGAACCAGATCTGGCCATGAAGTACTAACTGGTGGGAGATCATGATGAGCTACGCCTCAGAGACAAATGGCTCATCAATACATTGCCCTGACATCAAAGCTTTCTCCTCAAGGATTGCACAGAACAAGGTATATTTGTAAGGGACCTGTGAAGTCAGTTATTGTCTCAGGATATTGCAGCACAGAGTAATTTGTCAGTTGCTACATGCACTCTTGAAACACATCTACAACCCTGGCACACAAGTAGCACTACACTGACCAGGGCAGCCACGTCCAAATCAAAAGCTGAAACACTGCTGAAGCTCCAGTTCCTCTACAATCTTCTTATATAAGCAGGCCTAAAATACGATGTTCAAAGTGATTACTGACAGGCATAGCAGTTCACATGAGCATTACTAGCCAACACAGGAGCACCTGTATTTTATGAAGCTCTTCCTTTGAACTAGGATAATTTTATCTAGATAATACGAATCTGCCAAAGAGCTGTAGGCTGAAAATACCACATCACATCTACTAAGACTCACAAATACAAGCCCAACATACTTTCTGAGTTGGGGGAAAACATAAAGCAGGAGATGTGTTTTTCACAACTAAGGAATGACCTCTCTGCAGCTAATGTACACTGAAACAAAGTGAAGCCTCCTTAGAGAAGTAGTCTCTTGCAGCTTTTGGTAAGTAACTGCTCACCCTTTACGTATTTATGACCTTCACTCTTAAGCATGTTAGTGTACAGTATGGACACTGGATATAAGGACTCCAGCATCTGAGGCTTCCACTAATTTTCAGATTAGTTACTGGACAGAGATGACCACCGCTGATACGACGAGTACCAGAGCTCAAAGATGTTTTTACTGTCATTCCTCTTCTACCACCTTTCTGTATTTGACTCTTGTCAGTCAGGAAACAACCACCGCAGCCACTCGCACTCTTCGCCTGCAGCACAGCCCACACTTGCCCCGCTTTCCAGCGAACAGCAGGTCAAAAGCCCTAGCTCCGCCAGAAAGCTAGGAAACTGAGCTAGCTGCTGACATTACTCAGATCAGCATTAAATCTAAGGAAAAATCTGGCTTCAACTCTGGCTAAGTCCTAGCTCAGCATTTTAATCCAGTCCTCTCTCACATTTGAGATTTCCTCAGAATGGGACATTTAGTCATTTTTAAAGCATAGGAAGCAGCAAGTTCAGCACAGTAAAGCAAGTTTTAAGAACTGAGGCCATCAGCAAGTCTCATCTGGATGAGAAGACTGATGAAGGCCTACAATAGCAGTAAGACATTAGAGACAACCAGACCGAGAAGCTGAGAAAGCTCATAATTAATCATTCTTGAGAAGAAGTGTTTTGTAAGAAAGCATGGGAATCTCCAGTCTGGGAAGCATTTTTTCCCAGTACTATTCCTCAGGTTATTTTAAACAAAATACTGAAATACCTCCTTGTGAACACAAGATGTTTTCCCATATGCTGAAGACCCACTGTGTAAAGCACCTGAGCACTCACATTGAGATAGTTCAGATAAATCCTTGGCCTTCCATCAGTAATTCGTCACCTCATCTTCCTTGTCATTATCAAGCTAGCTTTAGGCCATGGGTTTTCTAATAAAACATGGCCAGTTCTTATCACTAGGCAGGAGCAATACTGATCAATAATGGTATCAAATTGAACATGCATAGCAGTAACAGGCCTGATCAGAGCTATAGTTTCAAGGAGAATTTAATGGGCCTTCCCCAGCTTCACCCTATGCTGAGAGTACCCAGCTAGATGGATGCCCTTTGCTTTGGATTCAGGAAGCCTTGGTTCTAACTCAGTCTCACACCCTTGGATAACACTGCGTTATCTGAGAGAACCATCTTTCATTTGGAAGAGCAGCAGTCATGATGTTGGAAAATAGCACCCTTATGGGATTTCACGTCACTCTGTGCAGCAGTTTCCAGCAACTAAACCTGCTCCAGAAGGATTTATACCCTGGTTTCTCTTACAAGCCAGAGAAAACTAGCAACTAGAGTTCACTGCATGTCTGACAAGGCTGTCTGCAAGCAACAGGTTTCTTTGCGTGGTTTCAATTGTATCAGCAGGCCGGTTCTGACTTTCAGTAGGTACCAGAAAACAATCCCTTGGTTCTGCAATTCTTAGGAGGAACATGGCTGCGAAGAAGTTTCTTCCAATTTGTAAGAGAATTTTCTGCAGGCAACTATTTCAAAGATATCTGAATTTATTTCATGTACGAGTGATAAATTTGTGACTCAGCAAGCAAGGACAGATCAAACTGATCTTGCTCTTAATAAATGCACTGTCCTGGTATCTTGCATGTTTGTATGGTTCTACCAGCTCTCTGCAAACATTCCTCAAACATCAGTGACATCAGTTAAGAATATGCCTTAAGAATCTTAAACACAAGAACTCTAAAGTCCCTACAATTTTTCAAGGTTAGACTTTGAAAAAAACTCAAAGCCTTAACCAAAGTTAGCAAACGGATGCTTACAGAGCATGTCATAGTACCAGATGAGAACTTTCCAATGTCACAGAAAAAAAAAAGAAGTCTTCCTAAATTTCCTTTTGGCCTCGCATAGGCTCAGAGCCAACTGTAAAATGGTAGCACAATGTATTCTGAATACGGTCAACTTATGCAAAAAGCTGCATCCGTGTTCTCAGAGCAGCAGTGTGAGAGACAGAAAGAACAGCCAAGCCAAAGGACACCCCTGAGCAATGGTTGCTGTGTTCTGCAAGGATGGCTCAATGAATTTTAGATTAAGTATCCACAGAGATTGACCTTGCAAAGGGTGAACTGGCTTTCCTTCTCTGTTTCCTGGTATAAGACCTGATGAAGACAAAAGGGGCTGTTGGCTGCAAAGGTTAAGATCAGAAAGGACAGGTACGATGACCAGGTTGGATAGGCTCTAAACCACATTGTTTCTACTAGAATGTGACCTAAACTGCATTGTTCCTATTAGAATTTAAATTAATTCTGTAATCTTCAGGTAATTCTAAGTACATGTATTGTACTATAAGAAAAGAGTGGATGAGTAGAATAATTGAAATACGGAAGTCACCACATTTGTTGGTTAGCTCTTCTCCAACTTTAATTTGACATTGGACTCCATCTCCAGTTGGTAGCTTCAGTTCCTAGTTCTTGATTATGTTTTTTCTGTTTTGTTTCTGGTTTGTGTGTGTGGTTTTTTTTTCCCCCCTCTTCTGTTTCTCTTTACTAGATTTAGGTCTACACATTTCCATTATACTAGCAATCTCTTATGACAGCCTTCTTCCAGGAAGAATTTAGATTTAAGACCAGTCTTTATATGACTGAGAGGAAGAGAACAAGGAGTCTTCCTTAGAGTATTACCGATTAAGGACAGCACACTACTCAGAGGAAGATCAGCAGTAAAACTGCTGCTGTACGTGCCACAAAAGAACACCAGAAATAGGCTTTCACAAGATTTGGTCTAAAGCCAATACATGAGACACAAAAATACCATTTGGTGAACAGAAGAAAATATAATAGTACATATGTGTTAACGACAGAAACCAACTGGAAATCCTGCTATGGACGAAAACAGAATCACAGGTTTTCCCAGAAGTAGTTGCAATAGTACAACAGTTTACCTATATTATCAGAAGTTTATCATACCACTTTAAGAGAACGACAATAATTAAGTTCACTGGCCTCTCTCTACACTAAAGCAGGAGATGGGAATTATGCACTACAATCACAGAACAATGATTCTGCTGTTTTGCCTTTAAAAGGACTAATATAGAAGAACATTAAAAAAATTGCAGTTGTAATTACCAGTCTCCAAACATTTTCAGTTTCTTATGTCTCTCTTATAGCCTCGAAGTCCTTCCTCTGTACTTTGCATTCCTCATTCTGATCTGATGAACACTCCCTCCCCACTCATGTCCAACCAGTGAGTATGAGCACCACAAGTTTTGGACACTTCCAATTAAAAACCACATATCATTTCATACTTTGGAGAACAAGAGTACACAGGATAATATCCATCCCTCCACAGGAATAATACAAAAAGAACAAAATCTCAAAACAGCAGACCCCAATTCTTCTTCTGGTTTTAAGACTTGAAATGAATCTGTTCACTAGTTTTCCCTTCTTCTGAAGAAAAAAAGTACACTTCAGCTTCCCCATGTTTGTGTCTAGGGAGCTACTGCTGCTGACAGAGACAATGGCAATCATATCTCCCTTGGGTCTCTCTTGCATTACTGCACAGACACACCTTATAGAAATGCACAAAACACTTATCCATTGCCACTTATAGTTATTGCTTTACTGGAATATCTTACAACCTTTCAGGGAAAACTACTACAGCGATGAAAGACACCCAGAGTCAATATTTAAGATGTCAAAAACTTGAAAGCCACTAGTTTAATAGAGGTCAATTTGTCTCAAGACTTCCATAATTTCAAAAATACATGCAGACATATTTTACAATAGTAAAAGCATTCTTATGGAGAAGACAACTATTTGGATTTTAAAAAGAAACAGACAGATCTCCATGACTGGCATTTGCAGCATTTTTGGACCCATGTAGAAAGCCGTATCCTACTTAAAGAACTTTGTATAGCATGAGAGGGCAGAGGACAAGAAGATGCACCATTGACCTCAGTAGCAACAAGCAATTTTTTGTTGTTTTTGTTGGCTTTTTTCGCTTGCTTAGAGCTTGGCTTTTGAACAATGCTTGCAGTCTTCCTTCAGCTCTATACAGTCCTGTTGGCCTTTCTAACATCTGCATTTCTGTGTCAGAAACCCCTTATGCAGGTTCAGAAAGGATCTTACTGCACCACTGAAGTTTTTTGCTCCAAACCTGCTCAGCAGCCTCAGGGTGAGCTGCCTTGGTCTAAGAATCCTCTGCCCCAGGGAAAGCCGGGAAAGACTCCTGCAGGAAACTCTGGTCATCTGCAACACAGCACTTGGGGTCCAAAGAGAAAACAACCTATGTGGTGGCGGAAGGTGAGATTAGCCCATTTTGTAGTTCAGTCTGACACGCGGTGTTATTTTCCTCAGAGTGGTTAGGCATTAATGAACAACGATGTGGCCATAATGTGGCTTACAGAAAGTGACAGCAATATGCATTTAGAAGTGAATCCTCCTCTCAATATTATTCAGCAACATGAAAAACAAGCATCCAGCTTAAGCTAGTTAAGTAACATTCAAAGTCTGAGGGGATTTGAATTTCAGTGAAGAACAAATTTTACCTGGGGGTGAAAAGGCATGTGTGGGGTGGGGAGGGGGTTTAAAATGGAAATGCTGTCAAAGCTTTAACTGTAACATAGCTAAAAGACTGTATAATTACCGTTTATATAACTCCTGCAGAAATTTAAGGGAAAAAACCCACCTTTACCTTTGTTCCAAGACAAATTGTTCTTCTGCTTCCGATCTGCTAGAGCGCTTCAATTTTACCTTGAGAATACAGTTCTGAGGTATTTAATTACACTGTCAAGACCACTAAATGGTCTGGCACCGTGCCCCCTCTCTCAATCTCTGCTGATTGATAGCACCAGTAAAGCTCACTAGCTTTAATTAAACCTCCAAATAGGATCCCCTTTTGCTACTCACTAGATCAATGTTCCTTAGTGCTGGAAGAAAAAAAATACGGAAGGCAAGGAGGGTTTCTCTCACCTTCACAGCTCGCTTGCCTCTGGTATTTTAATAGGCTTTTTTACAAAACTCATATTTCATTGCTCCCCAGGGATGTTATTTAATGAAAAAATTACTATAAAAACTGACACTATCAAAGTTTTCCCCTACAAGTGAAGGTATGGTGAAGACAGGAACAATCTCAATCTTTCACCTGCTGCACTAACTCAGAAATCAAACAAGCATGGCTTTTTTCAGCATTTTGTTATTTTCCATTAAGTCTACACAGTGTTTGCAAGAGTACTATCATTGGCAGAATTTCATAAGGGTGGAGATCTTGAGCAGTTAGGTTAAAGGATAATTCCATTAAAATGAACCTTACTGTAAATCTAAGTAATGGCTCAAGGCACCAGGTGAAACTCTATTGCGTAAGGACACCGTGCCTCAGAGGCCACTAATGAAGTTGTGGCACATCTCTCATTTCCAGTCTTCCCTTGCCGTACTGCCCTTGAGGCATTTGTAAAGCTGATAGTTCAGTATTCACTCTTCAACTGAAGTCATAACTAGCTCTTTTCATTACACAGCTTTCTACAGTAGGGCAGTTAACTAGGTGATGATGGCAAAGTAGGCCATCTGTGCTTGTAGACAAAGAATTTGTCAAACTGCATTCCAACAGGAAGTTGGCAGAATGTTACATGTTAAGCCTGATTTTTTTTTTTAAATATGCAAAGCTATAAAGGAGTGGGAAGAAAACCTACAGATTTAATACTTTAGATAAATTATTTCTTCTTAAATCTTTATTCCCCTGACAGGTGATAATTACCCATGTAAACACCCTAATAGTCCAAAGAATTTATAAAAGGAGGAAACCTTACTAAATATGATTTTTAGCAGGCACTAGCTAGGTAAAATACAACTAGATAATCAATGCTATCTTACAAAGAAGGACAACTCCTAGGCTGCTAGCCTGGACAAACTACTTTCTTTCCCCTTTCCAATACATACTTGCATACACATCTACACATGTATCACCAGCATTAAATAAAATAATAAAACCCATCACCAGTAATAAAACCCATCTGCCAGCTCCCGCACACAGAGGCTCTGCCACTTCAGGCCTCTCACACCGGAGAGCTGGGAACAGGACAGCAGGAACCTCCTCAGCCCCAGTTCATCTGGCAAGGGAGGAAGAAGCACTCCATTACTGCCATCTGCAGCGTCCCCTTGGCAGCTACAATCCACAAAAGACCATGTCCATCATTCAAGCCATCTAGCATCCATGGAGAAAAGCCATTCCTGTGTGCTCCTGCTACCCCTAATAATCTAGGTAAAAACCTGTCTCCTATTCATGATCTTAGAAAGCTCTCCACCACCCACTCCTCTTTAGACAGAGAATCTTACTAAACTTTCGTGTTAATGTTGAAGTCTTTTACACCACACTGAAAGATATTCCTGTTCGGATAATCTGACAATAAATTCACCTGTATCTTTTTTTTTTTTGAAGGCATTTTCCCAGAAGCAATGGGAGGGGAAGCCACCGAGGATTTCCCTCCTCCCAAGCAGATGCCAAGCCAGCAAACCATGCACTGAATTTTCCTATCACTATGTGCAAGGCAATGACCCTGACATGCTGAGTTGCTCCTCTGCATTTTCCACATTTGGTTCCAGGACAATCCAAATGAAGTCATGGACAAACAAGTGGGTAGGCAGAAAAATCACTCCAGACACAGAAATCCACATTTTCACTGGCTCTTCAATAGAGCAGATCCAAAGTCCTTCCCAGCAGCAGCTTCTTCCAGAAGAGAAGCCAGAAAATTCTAAGATACAACTGGTTTTCATGAAGTTGTGTAATTAAATTAAGCCCAAACTTCACAGGCTACCTGCAATACAAGTAAGCGTGTTCACATTGAAAATAAATCAAATTATGCCACTGAGGGCACCATCTAATATGTATAAGTATATTGCCTAGCAGAGTGGGGTTCAGGTATCCAACACATCTAGACGTGCCTTCAACATCAATTGAACTGTGCCGCCCTACAGTTTTAATATTCAGGTCAAATCAGAAGGCACAAACTGGCATCATGTTAAACAAGACTAAGACTGCTATGACTTGCTTTGGAGGTGTGGATCTGAAATTCAGTTAAGATAGTTTGCAAACAGTTCAATAGTGTTTCATAAAGCATTCCACAGGTTGTTCTTCCTTTTAAAAAGGTATCAGGTAATAGGTTTTACTATCTCTACCCATACAGAAAAACCTAAGCCAACATTTTGCAAATTCACCTTTTCAATATATTTTATTTGAAGAAAACAGTAGGTGGCATACCCTATTAGGGATTAGAGAAATATATCCAATGACTAATGGGCTAGTATAGAAGCAGTGGATCAGAGGCAAGTGAGGATCAGAGGCCCCAGTCTGTAACACCTCACATCAGAATCAGGACAGTTCCTTCTGAATGGGAGTGTTCTTAGCTCAGCCACAATGTGAGGGTCCGTCACCAAACCAATGAGGTTACTTCCAGTTTTATAGGCCAATTGGAAACACTTTCAGCCATCAGTCTAGTGAACATTTCTACAGAAGTCCCAAAAATGTATAGATAGAACAAACAATTTTTTTTCTTTGAAGTCAAAAATATCCAGTAAAACTAGGCTATCCCATATTTTTCATGGGAAGGTATATGCACAAATCTCAATGACATCCATTTTCTAAAACTGAAAGTAAATCCAACTTATTACCCTGGGCAGATGCATTTTTCATTTGTCCAATCCAAGACATTAAGATCCAAGATACAGTGTACCTGCAATGCCACTGGAACGCAAACCCAGTTCCACCCAAAAGACTCTTTCAAGAAACTAGAGCACAAAATTACTTTCCTCAGTTTTCCCCTAAAGCAGAAAATGGGAGAGACTGCCTGTGGGCAAGAAGTCTGCCAGAAGCACGCAAGAAGCTTTCTGCAGCAAAGCATCCATTGTTATTGTGAGCCACAATTCACTGTTTGTTAACAGCAGTATTTAAGTTTCAATAGTGTAATCCACTTTATTAAATCTTACGAATCCAGAACAGATAGGCCATTCTGAACACAACTACTGCCATCTTATTTTTGTCTCAGTCATCTTGAAGTGGCTCCGCATTGCTTAAGGTCAAACCTTTTTACAGGTGAGCTTTATCTTACAGCTTAAATATGATCCTAGTTAGAGGGCAGTCACTACCCAAATGATCAGCTAGCAAACCCTGCTGTTTAAAGAGAAAGAGCAGGCTGATTGGAACATGGATGGCCTTCAGGCAATGTTCAAACGTCTGCATTCCCCAATAAAATTTATTTCATCTGCTCTCTCTGAGTATTTCAGAGCCCAAACAACTGCTCCAATGAGTATCCTCACACTTCCGATAATGGATTAACAGTAGATGAGAAAAAGTAACTCTAAGATTTCTACTTCTAGGCATTTAAGAAACTGAGTTTAGTAAACAATTACAAGACAAACAGAAAAAACAGGAATCCAAAACATTAGAGACCAGAGAGCCCTAGGACTCCCACAGTTCATAGATAACCAAAATAATTATTTCAGCATTTCATTTTAAGAATTTGCAAAAGAAACTAGACACTAGCAACCTAAAAAAGGCAGTATTAATAAGTTATACCATCTTCTTTGACAAGGTAAGAAGGAAACACAGTGCAGTGTTTAGATTATACGTAATATTGCATTTCTGCAACTGAAACGTACAATTTCTCAGTTAAAACAATTCAAGCTCACATCTAAAATGTTATCAAGTACACAAAAAAAATCTAGATTTTCTATACTTAATCATAATCTAAATCTAAACAGACTACAAAGCACTAACCATCTGCTACATAGTGAAGTCCTAGTCTATTCTATAGACATTAGTAGAATGTTTAAGTTACATGTGTAAAGGGAAAACAAATCATGCATCTGATCAACAAGAAGTCAAAACACTTCATTTGCTTTAAAAATCATAGTTAGCAATACATACTTTTATGGTTTTAGTTTGAAGTCTCAATCCATTCAGAGTGTTGATAGCTTTTTCGGCATCCTTGGGCTCAACGTAGTTCACAAAACCATAACCCAAGCTCTGTCCTGATTAAAGAGAGGAAGAAGAGTGATAATTAGTACTGCAGTGCTACGCAATGGGTAACTAACCATGTTTAAAACTTATATGGACACACTGAGCAAAACTTGCTTACATTAAAGAACAGTATCTGCCCCAGATAAAGTTTCAAAGGCTCACAACACCTAATTTTTCCAGTAAGGTTAGCGGTTTTTAACTAGCTCCCTCCGTTCCCATGGACTGCCCTAAGTTCAATGCAGAAATAGCTACAGTCAGTTTAATGAAAGACTTAAAAATTGCTATGCAAAATAGGTTCAGTAGTTTGTTACGATCTGTTAGAGACTAGAGGAAGTGCAGCAGCTTCACAGTTGAGACTACATCAAAAATCCACTACTCACTTTTGAACTTCTTAATTGAACAGAGAAAATACAGTGGTAAAATTCTGGACCAGTACTTGTAAATAAGTGTGTTTCAAATTTATTTCAGTATCAGAATTTGAGCCAAATTTGAAGCCAAACATTTCTACAGGTGTTATCACATACTAAATAGAGCCCCTCAGTAATAAGGAGTTCAAAGGCTCATTTTGTTTCTATATTCAGAACACCCAGTACAAGTAACCAGTCATGAGCTAAATATCATCCAAAAATGCAACATTTTCAGGTTCTTTTAGCATTGGTAATTCGGATGATAGATGGGCATAAAGCATTTTTAATTAGCTCTTAATCACTGAACCACAGCCCACTTCTAATAGTGTATTTTGTCTAAGCACTTCTTATTAAACACTGAGAGCTTAGCAGTAGTCATCTCTGGACAACTTCAAAACCTGAAGTATACCATCCTTAACTAGCATACTCCTTTAAAAATATTTTAGTGCATAAGTATCCAAACAGGTAAAAAAAAAAAGTAACATTAGCAAAAGGATACCACTTAGTAATACTACTATCCTTCATCAGCACAAACTTTTCAGAAAGTGTCTCCCGCACCTCTTGACCATTCTTTTTTTAGAATCAACAAGGTCCAAAAACCAGCCAACAAGCCACAGGGAAGCATCCAATATATCTAATTCACAAAACACTTGTTTGAAAGATTAGCTTGGAGATACAAACACATAAAAGGATAAACGATATTACATAAAGCACAAATGGCAAATTCATTTATTGCCAGCAAAGATATAAAAGAACCTATGCTGTCTGTATCAAGTTCTTGTATGGTATCTATACAGCATGTATTAAATAGTACATAAAGCAAACAACTGATGCAAAGTTTGTAACTGATTAAGTAAGACAAGAGAGGGTTTAGTAACAAGCCCGCCACTGCTGGCATTCATAATTTTGTAGAAAGTAGTCTACCATAGCACCAAAGTTTAGAGGACACCACCATACCCCCACCACCCAAAGCTACCCCCATTCTTCCCAATCTCCTCCTCAAAACAGCACACACACAAATAAATTGTCTACATGAAGCCGTGAACATGTTAATATATGCAAAGTTATTAGTAACACATCCAAATCCCAACAGGACAAAGTACTGAGCAACCTGCTCTAGACAACCCTGCTCTGAGCTGGAGGTTGGACTACATGATCTCTAGAAGCACCTCCAACCTCAGCAATGCTGTGTTTTTGCAACAAACAATATGGAAATATGCAGAAGCATTTCTGTATTAATTTACAGCTTTACCTAGATACAGCAAAGTTCCTTATTCTAGAAGCACTTTTTTCCTTTTTAGTTTGATTACAGTAGAGCAATTTCTATACCTGTCACCTGCATCACTCCCACTGTCTGCAGAAGCTGTTCCCAGCACTGTTTTCTAAAAAGAGCAACTTAAAGAAACATCTCTTTTTGTGCAGTGCTTTTTATTCTTATCTCCTAATACAGAAATGCTGATTTTTAGTGTTATTATTAAGTATGTCCTAGGAAGGAACCTATTTAAACAACAACCTTAAAAGACATTAAAATCTCAAAGAGAAAGCTATTTCATTTAAGACATTCCCAATACACTACTCACTAATTCTAGAGTGAACAGAAAAAGATGTGCCGAAATTATTCCTACTACCCTTCTGTTCATGTCATCTATTTTTCCGCATTAAAAACATCTCGACCACTGCAGGCACAGTGCATATCCAGCTGTTACAAAGGATATCATCCATGATCAGTTCTTCTGGAGACATTCTATTAGTTAAGCTTGGATCAGTCCTAGTAGACTAGCCTAGGAAGCTGCGCAAAGTCCAGTAATTTATTCAGGACAAACTTTAACTCATTCCTGTGGGTCTATTCTGCAATTTTGCAATTAATAAGAGCTTTCACTGTGAGGGTGGTGAAACACTGAAGCAGGTCACCCGGAGGGCTGTGAAGTCTCCATTCCTGGAGATACTCAAAGTCTGACTGGACATGGTCCTGGGCAACCTGCTCAAGGAGAACCTGCTTGAGGAAGGGGAGTTGACTAGATTACCTCCAGAAGTACCTTCCGCCCTTAATGATTCTGTGAATGGTTTCTTTTATCGAGTTGTTTTGTTTAATTTGGGCTATCATCTAAGATTCAAAGATGTTCAGATTTGACAGTCCAAAGGCCTTGTATTTGAAAAGGTTAAGAATAGGTAAAACTTCATAGAGATTGAAATTTTGACTGAAGATTAGTGGTTCATTATGCATTATCGATAGTTCAGAGTCAAAAAATCACTTCCTCCACAGAAGCACATAAGTTGAATCTTGGCTCTCAATAAGCAATACGAATAATTGGAAGTTGAACATGATTTCTGGAATCAGATGCTTGAGGGACCACTTTTAAGTCTTTCTGCTTGTGTTAAGGGAAAATGTTTAAGAGGTTTGCTAGTTCATATACAAATGTCTGAGTTTGTAAATCTAGACAAGGATTTCACAAAATGCAGTAGAAGCAGCTGTTTCAACGACCCACCAGATACCCCAATTATTGCGAAGTATGTCTGACAGCTGGTAGTATTTTTTCACTTGGTGCAAAAGTGCGAAATGGGTTACAAGAACTTAGAAGCTCAGTTCTTCCTAAGTGTTTCCCTGATGTACAGGACTTCAGTCCAGACTTATGCTAGTACCACTGCGGCTGTATGAGCCAGAGAGAAGCCCCATCTCATTGTGGATTTCAGGTGGAGAAAAGGCAGCATACACACTGAACACAAATTTTAGTCAAATAAAATTAGAGATACCTGGCTAGTATAATTCAAATAAGTTCTCCCTCTGTGCAGCCTTTCCCTTCTCCTCAATGTCTAAACTTTTTGCTTTCAATACCAACCGAGTACAAGCTAGATACACTTAAGCCAAATCAGCCACCACTTAGAATATCTAACAGGAGGAACTTCATTATTTAATAACTGTAATGACTAATTTGTATTGCCTGAAGCCAAGGATTAAACTAAACACTGACAGAAAACAGCTCTGGACTCTTCCATCTGTGCCTCTTCTACGCTAAACTCCACTTGCCAAGATAGAAGTCTCCTGCAGAACACACACTTGTTTCAAAATCTAGGAACACAGTTAAAGTAGATTATGTGTCTCAGTCCACAACGGGGTGATGGAAGAAAGAAGGTAAATCTATAGCTGTCCATGAGTTAAATAATCCTCAGATTTAAATGTATATCAAAAAGCAGCTTAGTTTCTTACTGTTTTGAGACAGGGTCAGCTCGATCTGGCTCTTGTCTCAGCTTTGTCTTTACAATTTGTGCATAATGACACTACAGTCTGAAAAGCCTCTGACACCTCTTGAACTCTTGAGCTGTCCTGGTGCTCTATCTACTATTGTGTGTTCAGGTATTTTGAATATCCAGTTTAGCCTTTCCTAGATCTTCAAAGTTATGACCCACTCAACCTCAACACAGACAAGAGACTATCTGCACACATCAGCTATTTATTCCATAACTCAGACTCCATAAATCAGGTTCTATAACTTCGCAAATTTAATACTGTATTATTTTTAGGTTATCCTAAAGAATGGACAGACTACGAGTTTCTTAGTTTTGTGAGTTATTACTTGTGCCAGTAAGAAGAAAACATTCACCACCTTCTAGGGGGAATATTCTGATCATTTGCAGAAGTGAGCAATACTTCAGAAGTTACATGCTTAAACTATCAGTTGAGGAGCTTCTCAGTAGTTCTCGTGGCTATTTCACAGCACTGTTTAAAGCTGTTTCTGTACACCTTCTACTAGATTTTGTGCTTGGGACACTACGAAAATTAGATGGTGTGGTGCAGAATAAAACAACAGTTAATTAAATGACTGGTAAAAGAAGAATTCACCTGAAATAGGGAAAGTCAAAATGATGAAGTGATCTGGAAGGAAAGACAAAGTAACTGAGGAAAAGCAGTATGACTTGAATTTTGCTTCAACAAAATCTGATAAAAACCAAAGACCACATAGCAGTAGAAGTGCATCTTGCAAGCCTGTAAGATAGCGAAGGACTTAAAGCAAAGGTTATGATTTCAAAGTTGATCTTCATTAATTACATTTTATGTTTTATGTAACTGACACTTGCAACAAAGTCAAATTCAAGCACAAGTGGCAAAACCCCCTTTCAGTCAGGCATCACTGTGAACCTATCTGTGCTATATCCACCACTAAGTGCATCACTGATAAATGTTCAACCTCTAAGAAAGTGTGAATGGGAAAGCAGTATGCTTCTCGCTTTAACAGAGTAAACTCTTCCGTTTATGTTTCAAGTTTTTGAGCTTCATAAATATCAACTGACCACCGCATATGATGATGATGATGTAAATTAAACAGTAATTTATTAGATAATGCCAATTTACTTTCTGGCATTACAGTCAATATACAGAACAGAATTGATTTTGAGAGAAGAGGGGCAAAAAGTAATTTAAAACAATTTCATTCTAATCAGTGTTTGAATGGACTGCTCAAGAGACTGAGTGGACATCCACATGCACACTGGAGAAGCGTAGGCAAAGTGATTTAACATTAAATAAGAAGCAAGTAAAGAACACATTGATTCAGTATTTAGAAAAGAAAAGCAGAAAGACTTCCCAGGCACCGGTCAGCGAAAGATCAAAAAAAAGTTTCAAGTTGGAAGAGGGGAAATAAACTAGTAGGAAGGTATAGCCTTCAGGTCACGGTGCTCCTGAATTTACTACTGTGCCTTGAAAAAATGTCACTTTTTTTTTTTTGCTTTAAAAACACACAGGCTCCAATTCACAATACTTAGAGAAGAAACACAAAGAAACCAGGTCTGTCTTGCCTAGGTTGTTTCACAAGTGTCTTCTTATTTCCTACAAGTGAAGCCTATTTAAAACTGCACACACCTGCAAAAGCCCAAAGAAAAAAAATCTCTGCTGTACAACATTCAGAGAAAGACTCAAATGGATGCTATCTCCACAGAGGAAACGGTCATACAAAGTAGATGTGATAGTGATGCCCGTTGTCCACTCTTAACATTCTGCTTTTAAAAGTAGCAGCAATATTACTTAAAGCAGAATAAAGCCCTTTTAGTTGAGTTAGTAAAACATCTTTCTCCTGATAACAAATACATTCAACTTTCTGAATAAGAATAATCTCACTCTGGAACTCAACTTACATGAAAGGACTCCTTGGCTATTTCCAACTGCTTCAACATTTTTAGGTAGACAGATTATAGTAGAGTCCTGTTCCAAGAACTTTATTTTAGAAGTAAAAACATCAATGAATACTTAGGTTGGACTACCGGAGATGTGACACAAATGAAGAAATGACAAAAAGATCAAGAAACTTAACAGGTTGTTTAGCAAAATGCAAGCCAAGTCTAGTTTTTCCTTGGTAACTCAGAAGGATTGTGGGTTTAAAAAAAATGCATCACTATACTGTACATTTTCATGAGGCACAGATATTTACACCAACTAAAAGGGGTTATTGATTAATTATTGAATGCTCAAAAGCAATTACAAGCCAGATCACTTTACTTGGTCACCATTACTTACTTTTGCAAAGCTCTCTTACGAACTTGGGGAGGAATATGAGATATAGAGACAATGCAATTTTTCCTATTGCCCTGTTGCTACCCAAATTATTCATAATGGAGAGATAAGTAAGGGTGTTGGTGACACGAAAAAGCAAGATAACTACTGAAGCTGTTTGAACACTGATGCATCTTAATACCTAGGAAATTCTTCTGCTGGAGAAGTGTTCACGTATGCGATACTTGGTTGCCTGGAACAGCCTAGGTGTCCCAAGGCATCCCCCAGTTCAATGTTGGGAGAGCAGCTAGTGAGACCTGTCACATAAGACTAGAGATTGCTCTAGATAGGACAATTAATAGGACATTATCAAGGAAGAGTGTGGAGCAACAGGTCATGTATTTTCCTATGGGTTGCTTTAGTGTAAAGGTTTCACTTCAAGTCCACTTCCATAGTAAATACAACTCATGTCCCCCATTTGAATGGGGAAGCTGACATAACTTGTTTTTTGCTTGTCTGCTGCCATTCTCAGCTGCGTACACACCCCTCTCTACTTTGTTACACATTTAGAGGTCACATATTCTGATTATAACATGAGGCACAATTCTTTTTCTAGATGCAAATGAAGTGTTGCACTCTAAAAGCTGGTGGTGCCTCCTTGCTATTGTCCGTCTATTGACAGACAGTTTCAAGGGCTAGACTGATAGTGCTGATCACCTGTCCAAGGCAGCAATTTATGCCTCAACTGGACTGAGGGCAGCACCCGTACATAGTAATGACCAGTTAAAGACAAGTGCACGATAACATGACAAAGGTTTTACTCTCCCCAGATATCTATATGTAATTGCCACCTCTGAGGAGTTTGTTCTTCTCAAATAATTTTTACTGTGTCTTCTAAGCTTCCTGTTTCTCTGGAGAACACAGAACTTATTTCCAAGTGGTACTCCAACTTATTACCACTACAGTGGTAAGAAAAACTGAAAGACATTCCAAACTAAATTATCTGCCTCCACCAAGCCCATTTTCTTCTCTCCAGCAAACCTGCATTAAGAGTCTACTGTTAACATTAAGGAGTTACACACACAGCTGAACCAGGCCATTTAGCCCAATGACACTGGGGCAGCAATTAAGATGTTTTACAGCCTCCCCTCTCAACCTCCCTGCGAAGTGGCCTACCTGACAATATTTCTTGCAAGAGAAAGTATACTCGCCAACATTCACTTCCTTCCTTTTCAACTTTTGGAAGCAGCGACAACAGCCACAGACAGTGGCTTGTCTTCTATAGCTGTAATATACTCGCCACATAACAGCTAAATTCCTCCATGCTGCTCTTCCAGAAAGGGCAAGAGCCTTCAGATCAGACAGCATCCTTGAAGGCCAAGTTAAAGATACCCCCTCCCTTCGACTATTATACTCAAACCTGGAAAACCGGTGAAAGTAAATAGAAAAATGTGGCTACAGCATGTAACATAAGAAAACTTCTGACACTAGATCGATATGCAGGAATGTCTCTGTGTGCCTGCTCCCTTCTGCAGTGGCCAAAGGGTGATAATATAACAGACATAGGAGCGCTGAATTGCTGCAAAATGCTTCTGTTACATTTTCAACCTATGAGCTACAAACTCAGTTTCAGGATAAACATTCCCTAAAGCTCGTAGGCTCCTCAGAACCAAGAATAAATACTATTTTAGGCAAAAGTGCCAAAAGGCAGCATCTTCAACATCTTTTTTCTCAATGGTACAGGGCTGGATGCATAGTAAGAGAGAGTTCAGTCATCTGAACTCTGCAGTCCTGTTTGCCTGAAAGTGCTCAAGTGTCATTTGCCATCTGTTATACCTTACAAGAAAGGCTCCAAAGGTAGACAAGTATTAGCTTTACTTAACAGATGCTAAGTAAGCCCTTTCAAAAGCTACTTCTGAAATGCTGTGAGAGCTGAAACACACAGGAAAAGTCTCTGCGATGTTACAAATGCACAGCAAACTCAAGTGCTGCATTTTCAATAGTCTTGCAACATTTTATCACTCCTGAAAAAGAATACATATTGTTTTCTGCATAACATCATGATTAGAGAATAGCTGGTTAATAAGATAGTTTTATTTCATGACTAATTAAAGCATCTTGACAATTTACTAGGTCTTCTCTGAATGTTTTTTGGGCAGCAACATTAAGTCTTACCCCAGGAATCTCTGGCCAATATCAAGCCTACTTATCTTCCGGTCTTGAAGTCTCTTGCTGTCCAGTTGTCTACTGAATCTGTGTCCTCACAACTCTCTTCTCTAAATAGCTAATGCTGAAGATAATTTTCCTACATGCATGATTGAGAAGCCTGTCTTCCCAGACAAAATCCAGAGCCAACATTGTAGAACTTTATTTTTGCTTAAGCACACAGCTGGTATTTTTTTTTTTTCAGCACTGCTCCATTAGTACACAATGGCATTATTACCAGATGACTAACAGGTGCTGAAAAACCAGCAGCTTTGGTACTAGAAGAGTTTTCATTACTGCATTTCTTCCCGGGGTCAACTCCTTGTGTTACTTGAACATGTTCTCCCTGCTCCTGTGAACCAGAATACTTGCCTTTTAACATGTGGCCAGATGCCCGTGACTCCTTGTCGCACCCGCCACACGAGGGAGCCCTTGGCTGCCGTTTCCCCGTCAGAGACATCCAACACCCAAGGCAAAGGCTAACTGAGCAAGCTACGTTCCTTAAGTAATGGTTGATTAAATTAACAGACTATACAGCTAGTCCTGTACCTTTGTCTGTAATTCTTAAACATTCCTGTAAGGTCTGCAGACAGACTAGAAAATCAACGGTTTCAAGGAATCGCTTTTTCCACCAACAAAAAATTAAAGACAAAACAAACACTACCATCAGCTGAGCTCTTGAAACCTTTTCAGTACATAATCAGCTTCTGGTAAGGTGAGAGTGAATGAGTGGCATGAAACGAACTGGTTCTTTTTAACGAGCAAGCTTAGGTAGTTTCTAAGTTCCACCTGCCCTTCTCCACTTACTGATCTCCTCAACAGGTAACATTAGTGTAAGAAAAGTAGCCCCAGTAATTGAGTGCTGTCAGTGCTAATTCTTAAAAGAAAAAACCCCAAACTATCATTCAGTTTTGGATTATGATTCTGACATGCACATTAAATAAAAAGCAAAAAAACCCCTGAAGAACACTTACATTTGGTTAATAATACATCTGAAAACTAATACATACTGCTAAATTATAAAACTAGTTTCACGGTCTAGTACAAACATTTACCACAAGCCCACGCTAATGATACTCTGAAAAATTAAAAATCTCAATAGCAAATAATAGGTATTCATGCATTTACCTTCCACAGAGGGCAATCAAAAAATTTTAAGATAAGTAGGCATTTAAAAAAATAGGTTATTTCTATAATACAGTCATTGATTTCTGTATAGTGACATTTCAGGCCATTTCAACTTGTGCAAGAAGTCATCATACTGCACAATAATGAATTAAAGGAATATAGCCATCAAGAACTACAATACCACACAGAAGAAATGCTAAAAAAGCCTATCTTCCAAAAAATTACATAGTATTTGCATAAAGATGACAGAAGAACACACTTCTGAGGTTCAGTAGTGAAGTCTAGAAGCTGAAACTCAATGCCTGTAAGCCTACAGAAAAAAAAAGTAAGAATTCTAACAGACTGAGGACTTTGTTTTTTATACTTTAACTTAAGCTACATATGCTGCCTTCAGTGCTTTACTCCTTGAAGGACTGCCAGCCAGTCCCTGACTGGAAGGGAGCAGTCCATTTTGCTAGTGAATATTAATACATTTTCTGCCACCAGTCATGCAAGTATTCATTTTACATCAAATGCTATTTTTAATAAACTCAGCATAACTTTGTTTAAAGCCATAAATTTCTGTCCCTGTGTATGAAGATAATTGGTAAAGACCTACTAAAGTATTGTAAGAACAAGTCATCCTCATATCTTTATAAACAGGACCAAGTCAAGTTCACAGGAATCTGATGTAAGGCTTTATTCTACCTTTCATCACTCCTGAAGTTGCACATACTGGTGGAAGAATGCTGTTAAAAGAAACACACGTGACAACATCACAAGCCTATATACAAAGGCTCTCATTTGAATTCATCTCATCAACCCATATAATTTCTCAGAAGTCTCCTAAAATTTCAAAGCAGAGATGTGTTCCCTGACCAGCACACAAAAGCAGAAGTGGCACTGTATAAAAGACACAGCATTATGTTAAGGTCAACCTAAAAACTGCAAGTAGTCACAGCCTATGATGTCCTGAAGGTAAGACAGTATGGCCATGGGTAAGATCAACAGCACTTCTGGCCTTTAGCGCAATTTCACGAGCATGACAATTTGGTAAAGAGTTTCAGACATAGCAGCAAGAAACACTCGAACCTTTTGTTAGTCTGCATTTGCAATTTAAGACATCAAAATGCTCCACAATATGCAAGGCTGATCCTCCTGAGAGACAAGCCCACAGAGGACTCTCTTGTGCCAAGACAGGAGGATCGTTCAGCTGGTACCAGCTCTTTTTCAGAAAAAAGTTACTGTATCTTCATAAATCACCATTCTCAACTACATCTGATTCAAACCACTGAGATTACCACAGTAGTATTTTCACACTGAATAAGGCGAGAAGCACACACCCAGACATGCAGTTCACTTAACTGCAGCACTGTTCCTAAAACTACCAACATACCTATGGTATCTCTAACAAGAGGGGATAAAGGAATATGCAAATAACACCACCAGCATTGCTTTCTTCCCATTTACTTTTAACGTAAGTTATTGTTCAAGTTTCACAATCCTTTGAAGTTTGCATTAAGGCTTGAACCGGATTTTAAAATCAGCTTCAGCAAAACGAAGGAAACTGCACGAGCCACCGAGCGATCTCCAATTTAACTGCAGTTTGCTCATAGTTCCAGTAGATGGATTCTATCTACTGACCACTCATAATTAATATACTACTGAGCTAGCAAGCTAGTCAGCTTGCAAAAATATGCCTGTAAATCATGATCGTTACTAGATTTCAGTATCTGATACTTAGATGCCTCTTTCTCCTAAGCCCATTTTCTCAGGTATTGCTCTGAATCTGGAAAAATGGAAGTTGAGACTGAATGAAAAGGATCGAACACTGATCAAAGTACTTGACAGTTTATCCTGACATCCAGTAAGAAGATAATAGCTGTTTAATTACAGACATAAACAGACCTGTCCTGAAAGTCAGAGTTTTTCAGGATAAGAAACTGAAGTTTCATCTCAGCCAGGTACAAGTCTACCCTTTTATCAACTTAGTGCCATCCTCTTGCCTTGCATCTTGTTCTTCACATGTGATGAACATCATCTGCTACTTCATCAACACAAGCATGCTGATGTTGGATACAAAAATGAGGGTGCAGCTCTGGTTCTTCCCCACAGCAGGCAGAGAAAGTCAAGGGCAGGGGGCACTGTGGATGCTATGATTTACATGAACCTGATCTAAGATGTTCAATAAGCCAGAAAAGACATTAACTGGGGGTTACTAACAGACATACCACATCCAAATAGGAAATCTCAACACTATTAACACAGTTGGAAGCAAGGACTGTGTGGGAAGGTGTATGCTTTTGCACAAGCAAAAGTAATAGGGCATTTGCTTATGGACACTACAGGTGGTTGAACACTGATAGTCTTGCCTCTTGTGTTCGAAGATAACTAGTGACAACCATGAACTGCTTGAAATAACGATGACTGACCTGGGGACCACACTTTCTTACAAACTAGCTTGTCATATTACAAGTAGAAGCTCCTTCCTATGCTAACGTGAAAGCATACGACAGAATTTGTGGAATTGGCTATTTTTTTGAAAGCTGGCTTTACCTTTTAATTTTTACCATTATTAGTAGTAACATGTTCTATGCAGCTGAGAAGTTTTATCTTTCACAGGCAATTTGTTCCTTGTCAGGAATATGGCCGGCAGTGTTAAATATTCTGCCCTATTGTACCACCTAGTCACATTAAATAATAAGCAGGTGGGTAACGCACTTTGCTTTACTGCTGAGGTGTTTAGAAGCATTTGGTAATTGTTGCACCCAACTAAAGAAATAGCATGACACTTAGAACAAATTCTCTTCCCAAACTTCACATTAACACATACTATTGCTGGGGTTTTGTTTTTCTTTCAGACTATCTGCTACGTTATCTCAGAGTTTTGAAAAACACCCTGAGACATACTGTGATGAAAAGTCTGAAAACTATTTTTCCCCCCTAGGGCACATTTTGCAAAAGTTAACTTGCAGTATTGCTTTCAATCGTAGAGTTTCTTCTGGTCTTTACTGATGATTGAAAAACAATTGTTGCCAAAAGCTACTTTATTTTCCTAGTCTAAGTGTTAGCTGTCAACTCAAAAAATATGTCCCTGCAAGTATGTCAAAGGATAATATCCTTCTTTCAGTTTTAATAGCTGTGATTAACAAACAAGAACAACTACTAACCTGCAATACAGAATAGTAGAAAAGAAGCCACTTATTGTAGTTGGTAAATACACGCAGGAAAAGGATATGCTAAGAAAAGCTCACATTTTCATTACTTGAAACTGAAACATGTCTACACAAAGTAATTCTTACAGCAACACAGCAAAATTCTTCCAGAAGGAAGCTTTTGTTATTAAAAAGGTGGGGCGGGGGGGAATAATCAATGCATCTTGCTATAGATGCAAGACTTCATAATCATTGAGCAGCAACATTAGGCTGTGGCTTAACCTGCATAAAGCCATAGGTACCACCAGAAAGACCAGAAGATAAAAAGCAACTTTTATCTTCAACAGATCCAGAAACTCAGAATACAGGAAAGAATTCAGATTACAAGTCTCCTTCTGTTTTAGTTAGTTCTACCATGTCTCGAATAGCTTGAAGGTAACATGGCTGTGCCTTTGATAACTCTGGTAGTTGACTGATTTACAAAAATAGTTTACGGAATCATAAAGTGAAATGCAGGATCAGAGTTGTATCTGTCAGTTATTTTCCCTTTATATGTGGATTAAAGTATTATGAAACTAAAACCAGAGGCTTACAACATTTTTCTTCTGTTGCCTTCTACAACTTTCAATGTATTCCTACTCACACTAATGACAAAAAAAATACATAAAAAAATCCTTTTCTGCAGTTGAGCACACAGAAAGATGATGTCAGCCTGGCAAATTAGCATTGTAAGAACTGCCATCTTAAGTGTCCCACAATGAAAGCAAATAAAATGTAGAAAACAAAATGCGTTCATAGAGCAAGTATAAGTATATGAAGCTAAAGAAAGTTCCTTGCCTGTATTTAAGGTCTTGTTTCTATACTGCAATATACCAGCTGCTTCGATACATAATAGACTAACCATGAACCAGTTAGGACCATCTGCAGCTTGAAGTCTTATTACTTAGCATTCTGCTTGTCATGACTAAGAGGAAGTACCCACTTTCTGTAGGGATACCCAGGTCCTTACAATCCACATGACATCCTTGGAGTGAAAGGGCTTCAGGGTGTGCAGGTCTGTAACACTACTACTATCCAGAGGTAGACTTCACTGAAACACACCTTGATTATTATAAATACCTCACAGTAATCTCACAGCACAGTTACCCTGAAAGGCAGCGAGATGCCCATAAAAACACATTACTCAGTCTCTTAACACACACACACACACACTAGAATTAGCATTTATTCAAACAGCCATCCTAGAATCACTAGGACATAACAGCAGTATACACCTACAAGTAACTATGAAAGAGCAAGCGGTGACAAGACATGCCAAACAGGCAGGCTGGGGACTCCTAAAGGGAAGCAAAGAGCACCACCTCTGCTGAAAGCGCACAAGATATCCCACATTACTAGAGGACCAGTGCCAATTTGCAAGACCCAACATTTTCACAGGCTTCTTTTAAGTTACTGCAATCAAGGACGAGAGTGAATTTTAATTTATCTGCAGAAAAGTGCAAGAGAATGTATATTGCATTAATTCCCATCAAAAAGCACAGTGCTTGCTGAAAAGCAGAGTGATTTAATGAAGATGATCTGATTCACCACATTCAGAGAAGTCCCTGCTCATATTTAGCTTTATAAAAAGAGTTCCAGTTTTAAAACATCAAGTCCTTGCTTACGTTTTATATCGACATCACCTCATTAATTGAGGTTAATATATGGATGAATAAACTGTTTAATTATTTTAAAAAAATGGCTTGTTTCCACAATGTCAGTATTAAGAACTGACTAATTAGGTAACTTAACTGAATCCCTGAACAGGCTATGCAGGTTTAGTCAAACAGGGTTTTTTTTCTACCATTTATTTTTAAAAACAAAGCCTATAAACTTCCAAAACCATTGTAGTGCCTGCAAAAGAGTGAAAAGCAAGTGGATGCAAATGCTAAGACAATCAAGTGCTATCTTGATAAACATAAGATGAGACAAGTACCTTCATCCCCAGCTGCTTGCATGACTCATTTCCAGGAAACATGCAAAGTCCAATACATTATGCAGTTTACTATGAAAAAGCACAGTTAACGCCCCTAAATCCTTTTCAATAACATAAATAGCGATATGCAGAATCAGAGAAAAGTAACTCTAGGATACAATATTAACAGGCCTAAGACAAGCCTCCATTAACAGTGCTCCGGATCCATGCATAATGCTTGTTTGAAAACATAACTCCTTCAGGATTATTCCTGCAGTCCAGACAACAGGACAGTACTCCAACCATGAGCTAAGTAGACAAATGCTACGCTGTTGTACTTTCTTCCAAACAAGCACACAAGTTCAAAATTACTTGTTGTGCTACAACACACTGAGTCCCTAGGCCACATCAGAGACTGCATTTTAACAGCTGCAGAGTTCAAAACATGGCCTATCTTGAAAATTAAAAAGCTGATACCAAGAACAACCCTCCCCCTGCACACCCACCCCCAGAAAAATCCATGCTTAAAAACCTTAAGCAAGTTGCTCCAGAGAAGAGATCAAACAGTCACTATATATAAATTTGCCTCCAATCCCATTGGGTTTTTATTCTTGAGTTCACATTTTAGTTAAGTTCTGCACAAGGGATCCTGCGAGCAAGATAACAGTTTGCCTGGCAACATCTTTTGTCCACGTCCCTGCTGAAATCAGAAATCGTCAGGCTGGCAGAACTCATTCCTTCTCTCAGCACACCACGAAGCAGCAGGTAGCAAGAACCTCTGCCTCTCACAGACTCAGCACACCACAAAAGAGCAGCCAGCTTCAGTGAGTTCCTCCATTAGCTGCCAAACTACTCTCCCACTACAAGTGCACTCAAAACATTGCAGAAACATCTGACAGATTAGAGTGGTATAGGACTGCAAACATCACGTACACTGGGAGTAAGGACTGAGAAGGAAGAAGAGCTGTGGAGTTTCACAAAAATAGCAAACCTCTTTTGGAAAAGAGCTGCCTGTTCATTCATGTGGTCCTTCCTGTATGACGCAGTTATGATACATAAGCAAATACCTGGAATTCCATCTACTCACTGTCCAACCATCCTCAAAATTTTAGTTTTTTTGAGCAATGTTTAAATCTTTCTATACTGTAGATAAATAGTTACCTTCCAGACTAAGCCACTCCACAGATATGCTATACTATTTGTCTTCTCTTGCTTTCTCTGGAACATGGAGAAAGGAGAACAACTTGCCCAGTTTGTCTCCTACCCCATCTCCACATAAAATACTTCAAGGTGTCAGCAAGTCTAGAGTCTCAGGTTAAGGCCTAAGTATATGACCATACTTTCTTCCCACACTCCTCTAAGGTTGGTTTAGATGCCCTAGAATTAGTGTAGGCAAGCAAAAGATTTAAGGTTGAAAAGTAAGCTAACACTGTTCAAAGCAATAGCAAAAGAAACTGCCAGCCTAGGCTCAACTGAACAATGAGATCACTCTGAAACTTTAAAGTTCATGTACAGAATAAGTCAGGAGCTTTGCAGTAGCGCTGACAAGAAATAGGGTTTCCAACAGTTCTGCTCTTGCCAGACACTAACATGGGCTAGGAGGTTTTGCATTGGTATGATAGAAGTAAGAAAACTGCAGAAGTTAAGAAGTTTCACATGTTCTGGATTCAAGGAGCCAGTCAGACAACACACATTTACTGCTTGCGCTGAGGAGTCACAGTACGTTTCGCCCTGATTACCAGAAGATTGCTACAGAAGTCACAAAAAGCATTAGAGCTATCACTAAGAGATCCTCATTTCACCCCTGTTCTCCTGAGACAGAGCACCTACCCCACAGAAAGAAAAACCCTTCTCCATCTCACAGCTGCAGTTGTTCGGGCAAACTACAGTTCAGCACTGTCACCAGGTGTTTCCTCAGACTCTGCGCTGGAATAGAGTTCCCTATAACCAAGGATCTGACAGCACAGAGTTCCTCCTAACATTGCACTGACTGTACGCGTATACACTGCACACACTGAATTATGACCAGTGTTAACTAGAACTATTACTGCTGTTAACAACCTAAGCTCAACTCTGATGACGTCACGTACAACTCCATACATGCTTCCTATTTTCTTCTGTGACCAACCCCAGAATCCTTTGCATTTATTACCATGGTTCTTCAATGAATAGAGAGAAAGTGTATGAGAAACTTTGGTATTAACAACTATTTCTGCACAAACTCTAATTGCAAACACACCAACTACAGCTGCATCCACAACTTTCTGGAAGTGTTCACCTTCTAGGAAATTTTTTAGAACTGTAGTTCTAGACAGATTCCGAGTTGTGTGCCGCATTTTGCATCTGCACTATATGCAAAACAGTAATGGAACAATACTTCCAGGTATTGAGAACTTGGACAGCAAGATGAAATATGCACAGTTAAACAAGACAGATAGGCCTATTTCCATAAGACTAAAGTTGGCACAACAGAAGGAAAAAGAAATGTGACCCTTCCTCTACATGACTATCACACTCTACTATTTCTAGATTGTAAAAGTCCACAAAATTTTTTAAGGGTCACATAATAAAACCTGAAGCCTTTACTCTGAGAGCCTATAAAGTTGACCATAATGAAACCCCACTGCAATGTGACAGATAGTTATCAGTCACAGGGCCAAATGGGAATACAGATTTTTGGAAAGAGGTGTGCAAAAGGACCAGGCTTTCAACCAAAATTTAAGCTTCACAGGGAGGCAGCTGGATCAATTTTAAAAAAAACAGGCCCATATAACAGTGATCTGCAAGAATGTCCTGAAATAGACTTTCTCTTTGCCTTCAGGTTTAGAAAGCAGAAAGTCTAACAGCAGGAAGTGATGCAAAAAGAAACCTTCAGGTGGAGGGCACCTGCCTCCTCCTACTAAATGGAATAAAACAGTTACCAGGACTTCACAGCACACAAGTCTATGGATGTGAACTACTGTTCCAGGCTAGATCTCTAAATACCCATCTCCAGCCTACCTATCAGGTATGCTAAACTGAAAATCAAGTCTACATTTATGCATTATTACTAGTTTAAACGCATTCTGTTAAAAAGACAAGAAAAACTGACCTATCAACAAAAACGTTCTCTTTTAAAGAAAGTTAATTTTATGAGCATATGATTATTATAACAGGAGAAGAGCACAACAGCTTTGAAGCCAAGAAAACTAAGAAATTCTCACAAATTTATGACGTCTGATTTCAGCTGCTCTCTGAAATTAAGAGTCTCAATTCCACAAAGTGTCAGTTTAGCTAACAACTCCGTAAGTACTCCTGGGTAAATAACCAAGAAGCAAAGGCCTGAAATCAGCACAATGCAAAAACTAAGCATTTATCTTCTACATGCACAACTGAATCTGCACTAATGACAGTGGGTGCTAAAAAAAAAGTGCAGTCTTCTTTGTAAGGACACCACATTCATTGCCGTTTTTACCCATACTCAAGTTTCAAGACCAGAAAACGTAGTTTGCCACACTAAAGCGTTCATTTTTACGTAGTAGCTACCGCTGTCCCTTGCATTTTCTTAACAGGTGCCAAATCCATCTATCATGCATGAGCAGAAAGTTTGCGCTGTTAAGTGCTTGAACTGGGGCAGTTTGACAATTAGACTTTATCCCATTTTATCTTCTTCTCTTACATTTAAAGTATTTTTAGCTTAATTTTTATAATTACACATGTTCAACACTGAATTAAGTAAAATGTTATCTGCAGCTTTTAAATATGTAGAAACACTTAAGAAACTAAATTAAACTGCTACCTAGAGCAGCTGGTAAGAATTCCATTACGGTACTTTGTTGAGATCAGCGTCTCCCACCTATTGTACAACTATAATTAGTTCATGTGGTAGTTCCGTACCTTGTATATACATACATCTACCTTAGTCAAAAGCATATGAGAGTTAACATAGACTCTAAAAATATCTGGGCACAATGACTGATTCCAGCCAGATTCTCTTGTTAGCAAGTGAAGATAAGTGACATTCATGCCCCACTTGTCAGATGCTGCTCTTGATGGGATTCTCACATGAAAAACGGACCCTCATTCAACATCCTTTAAAATGTTCATTAGTAGCAAGGTTTAATTTCTCTACCTTCAGTAGAACAACAGAACAATAATCAGCTATTTTAATGCTTGCTGAGAGCACTTTCAGTGTTTTTCCATTAATTGAGCAAGTGAACTTCACTTCACCTACCAATGTTGCCCCAATGGCAAGTTGTACCCATGAACCAACCACATGCTTGGAGATGACCAGCAAGAACTTTCTGCAATTCAGCCTTCTTCCCTACCTCCCTCACTACTAAACCTTTACATAAAAATCAGTAAGGGACATAAACTTTGTGTTCACAGTACAGTGCATGGAACTAGAACCACTGGTTGAAACAATTAAGATGTTGTTTTAACAAATTCCACACCATGAAAAAAAGCATTACTGAAACTACTAGAACAGCCCTTTTGAAACAGGGCTTCAGAGTACTCACACGATATTAAAAAATTAACTCCAGGGTGCCTCCCTTCCCTCCTAATAGGTTTTCCAAAGGCAGCAAGACCCTCAAGCTCAACTCACTGCAATCCTAACGAGTGCAGACAGCTTCAAGGAACTGGGGCACTAGCAGTATTAAATGCACTTCAGTGTTGCAGATTTGACCTCAGACTGAGTATTAAATAACAGGGTGGGAGATAACTTAGTGCAAATCCACAGGATATTCTGACAAGTATTTGAGTCAAGACAGTAGTAGCCATTGTTAATGCCTCTGAATTTCAACATGTGGCTTTCATGACCCAGTATGTAGCAGACTTCTTCATGTCTTTAAATTTACACTAGTGGATCACATTAACGAGGTATGGTCTGGCACTGACGCTGCGTGCTAATATGGACAGATAGGTTAGAATTTCTTTTCTTCATCAAATGTTTCACTTCTGAGAAATAGTTCACCTGTATGTTTAATATCATTCACCCATGCTGATAATACCAGATTTCTTAGTGTTTCTATACTGGAGCTGGCTAATCTGCTTGGCAGGCAGCTCTCAGTTCCAGGGTGTGATAAACGAAGGATGCATCCAATACTGTTATGGGCCAACCTGAATCAGTCAAAGGCAGACCAAAGCTTTGCCCTATATCAATTCTCATTTGCAGTTTAGCCTGTATGAAAGTGTATTTCAATTTCTACACTCCCCTAAATTTCTCATCAATTCAAGATATTCACCAAGTATGCAGTACTCATGACAGTTCATTTAAGATGGAAAAAGATTACTGCTTTAAGACAAGAATTAAACCAATATAATTCTGAAATGCATGCCAAATCTCTTCCTTCAAAGCAACCTAGTAACAATCCCTGTTCTGAGATGTAGAAAGAAAAGGAAAATTTGCTTTTCAAGAACTCTGTAGAAAACCTGAAAATGAGTAAGAACAGGACTGGAACTAGAGCATCTCCCCAGCATCCACAAACACAAGGTAATCTTGCTCCAGGCTACTTAAATCAGAAGTATTGCTCCCAATGCACCTATAAGGTCAGACACCACTTTTCTCAATCTCATTTATACTAAAGCCTTTTGGAACAAGACTGATGCAATGTTTTTGCTGGCAGCTGAAAGTATGCCTCAAAGCAGATGATCTGCTCTCTGATAAAGGAGAAACATCAACTATATCTCCAATAATTCCAACCCTGAAGTTCTCACCTACTAAGGATGTAATTTAAATTCAGGACCCTTTTAGGCATCACTTTATGCTATACAGAAGACATAATACCTTCAAACAAGAGGTCTGCAGTTAAGTCCCAGGCAAGGAGTCTTTTCACACCAACTAGCAGCAATGTAAGCTTCTGTATATAAAACATCAAAACCATCATTTAAGGATGTGGGCAATTTGCACATCCATCATTAAGACCTTGAGGCTCACTTCTGTGTGCCTGCAGCAGCCTCTTAATTGGGAGAAGCATGTAATCCTTAAGCAACTTTAATAAGGAATGCTAAATATGTGAACTCAGATCTGCAAGACAGAGATAAACACTTTGAATAGCCATCTCACTAACTGATCAAGAACCAGTTATATCTTTCCACTGCTGGAACAACAGGTCAGGAAACCGCTAAGTGAAAGACTTTTTATTTCAAAGCACTGAAGTCATGACCTATAGAGAACACAGGCTTGTTTTCTGCACCCACCAGCCTTCAGCTGAAGACAGCAAGGTGTGGCACAAGCCCAGTCTAGTTTTTTTGGCATCCCTAAGCACATTAGGTATTCTTCACAATGAAACGTAGAGACTGCTTTGAGGCTTGGTCAGCCCAGAAGGACTAAAAGCAGCAGCTTCAGCAGCCAAGCCTACCATGCTGAAAGCACGGTACTTTACAGATTTAGCCATTCCACTACCTTATGGCTCAAGAGCAAGCCACTTGCTATGGGAAGAAGTGCTCATCATTCAGATCCAAAGGGAGGCAAAGCAACCTTCAGAAGTCAGACTACTCAATAAGAAAGAAGCCAAAAGGTCAGTGTTGGGCTTTAAGCAGTCTCTTAGCTTGACTCTTTTGTGCCACTAACTGATCCCTACCTCAGGAAAGGTAAGGCTGCCAGCAATCACCAACTGAAATGAGGAACAGCCATGAAGCATGGCCCAGTGAATTCACCAAGACAGAAGCATGTGTTTTGTCAGTCATCTTTTAAAAGTCATACTCTTCAGGCAGGATCCCCTTGTTTTGGGGCAAATTGCTTTGAAATTAACAAACTGTGTGTAGAACAGTCAGTAGAAAGCACTGAGACTTAAAAAAAATCCCATTATTGCAGCCTCAGAAGGATAGCCTCACCTCTCTTCAGGCCTGAATATGGACATTGCGCCTTCTCTTTAGTTTCCACTTTGTGCAGTACCTGAAGTCAAGCATAAAACTGACTGATGTTGTATAAAGCTGAACTGCACGGAAGTAGGGCTTGAGAATGCACCTTGTGACTGGGGAAAAAGAAGTGCAGGGCAACAAAACTGTCTAGAGGACAGTAGCCAAGACCTATAATCAAGAGTAACCAATGCCAAAAACATCCCTTTGTATGTAACAGGTTATTATCACACCATGCACAAGTAAATATCTATTTGGACACAGTCACAAATACTGTCTCCAGCATGCAGAGAATAATGACAGAAAAAAGCATTCTCAAAAAAGGTGGTGATTATTCAGTGTCACATCAGTATTTTCCCTATTGTATATTAGCAGAATGCAGGTACATGAGCAGTGGCAACTAAACTACTTCATATTATTCAAAAAAGGTACAGGTTAAAGTCAGTCTCACTGTGCAGACTAGATGGTCAAATTTAGAAGAGATCCCTAACTTAGTTCACTCTGGTTACTCTCAGCAGGTGCAGATGTACTTGAACTAAACACACAAGAAATAATCCCTGTAGTATCTTTTTGCTGCCAGATTCTTGTTTAAGCATCATCCTTGTACCAATGACACAGTAGTATCTGCATCAATGTGGGAAAAGGTGGCATAACTTCTTTCTGCCACACTAGAAGAGTGAATATGTCATCAGGACAAGAGAAGAACGCATGCGCTGCATGCCAAAGACAAGTCCTAGGGTTGGTGCTAGAGCTGCCTGAAGACCTTTTCCTTTTTTTCCAGGCCTTTTCTTCCACTATTCACGTACACAGTTGGCAAACACATCTCTCCAGGAGATACTCAAGCCATCAACACAAACACCTGTAGAGGGACTGAAGCCACAAGCAACCCGCATCAACTAAGGCTTTTGCCTTCCCACTTCCAACTGTCACTGGTCAAGGAACATTGAGTCACAAGGAAGTTTTTATTTACTGTGAGAAAAATGTCCATGTTCTGCCACTACCTTTCAGTAATAGGAAAGTATTAGCTTCCATCCCTTAAACCAAAGCACAGAGAACATGCAGCCTTGAAGAGGTGTAGTTTTAAACACACAGAAGCTAGCTAGCACATTCAAGAGTTGCAACCAAGAACATAACTTAAAGATGTGTTCTTGAAAGCTGGATATTTGAGGACTTTGAAAAAAAACCACCGGGGAATAAAGTACGAAAGTCAACATTTCTGAACAAAACTAATGACATGTCGACATAAGTGGTACACCAATGTTTTTTAATTTGAGAGCTTAGAGTTGAGAAATGGAGATTAGATAAACTGAACTCTGCCAACCACCCTTTCATTCTTGTTTTTAAGTGCAAGCATCCATCTGGTAGTTCTCTAAAAGTTAAACAACTGGTCTAAATACATGCAACATGTGCACCAGTTGTTACTAAAATCAAGTACTACCAGAATGCATCACGCTGCAGTTCGCACTTGTGCCCTCAGACAGCACATAGTGATTCAAGTGTGCATCCTGAAGAAATTACTCAACTGCTGCAATGCAAAAGCAGCTTTACCCAAAGACCGACAAAGCTGAATAAATGAAGCCCACTTTGTCCAAAAGTACAAGTTTGATTACCTGCATCCCTGAAAAAGGAAGTTATGCATCAACTAGGGCTAATGAAGTCATGACTCCAATGGAGTTGAATAAAAACTCAAGTAAACCTTGTATAAATATATGCTTTTCCACATCTGAATCTTCTTTCCAAAGACTCTAAAGCTCATAAGATTTAAATGCCCTGTTAGCATTTACAGCACTCATACAAACCTGGATGAAATGCAAATACAGACACATTTAATTTTTTGTGTGTATAATCTAGGTAACGATGAACTTAAGTTCCTTCTGGCTAGCAACATCAGCATTGGTTTCTTCTGCCTTTATTCCATGATTTAAGAGAATTGCAGAACAACATCTGACAGCCCACTGTTTGGAAAGTTAAAAGATGCAGAAAATCCCAAACCCACATACCTGTTATTTTGTCCCTGACAAGCTTGCAGGATTCTATCTCACCAATGCTGCCAAACAGACTCTTCAGCTCCTCTTGTGTCATGTTCTGTGGAAGGTAGTTGACTATTAAATTGGTCTTGCTGTCTTCTGTGTTCCCAGAATCAACTGGTGACGAGCAATTGTTTATGGTATTTGAACCATGGGCTGTGTTATTACAAGTTGGTCCATTAGACAGTTGTGTTTCCATGGCAGCAATCACCTGCTGAAAAACAAAGAAAACAAGAACCATCAAAATTCACATCTCACCACCTATTAGGACAGTCCAGACAAGAATCTAAACGACCTGTCACTATGCAGAATTGGTATTGCCAGGGCCACACACTGCCTCTATGTGCAAAAATATCCCACCAGTTGAGAAGCATTTTAACTGGTAAGTCAAGGTAATGCTTTCAAAACTTACAGGAAAATAAAGTTGTCACTACAATTTTTTAGCACCTCCCTCAACGAAGTCAACACTCAAATCTTAGTTTCCATCCTCCCCCATTCCCCTCATTTAAGGGCATCACAGCCTTTCTATCATAGAAGTTACCAAGCAGAATTGGCCTGTTGCAAAGGGAATCAGTTGCATTAACTTACAACTGATAACTGAAATGATGTGAAATGTAGATTTTAAAGTGATAGTATTTGGTTATTTTCAAAAAGAGGTGGGTGTTAACTGTAGCCCGAGTCTATTTCTCAAAAGCAATAGAAGAAAGCAAGGTTAGTAATTTAATGAAATACTTTTGAGATGTATGAATGCAGGGGGAGGGAAAACAACCTCTTCCTTGATAACTTCTATGTCAACATTCTGTCACCACAGGTTGGAAGTAGGTTTCCAAATGTTTGTATTTGATTAAACTGACAATTCCTGGCTCTCACTTCTTCCCTCCCCTGCACCCTGAAAACAGTTAAATTTGATGTTTGAACTTGATTTACTTTTAGACATCAAAATAAGGGAATGATCACCACTCCAGGAACTGCTGTGTTCCACCTCAAAGTAACTGACTGTATGATTGCTAGATACAGCCACAATCATTTGGAGAAGTCTCAGTACTTGCCCATAAGCTACCACATGTACAAAAGGCTCTCTGCTATCTCAGTCAGTCACTGAAGGGCAATAATTGGTAAATATAGTGAATTTTTAAAGGCAGCCTACCCTGTTTGAGACCAACTATACAGGACAACATCCAACAGAAAAATTCAATAAATTAACTCTCCAGTAATAAATGTCAACACAGAAGCAAGACTCATCAGGAAGTTTCACTAAAAAAAAAAATCCAACACCATACTTAAATTTCTAGGAGGAGTTCTCACACAAAAAAGCCTACTGTAAAATCACAATGTAGCGTCAGGACCTCTGGAGGTTATCTGTCCTAACTGTCCTGTTCAAAGCAGCATATGCAATCAGTGCATACCCAAACACCTGATTAGGACACTGTACTCAGGGAGTACAAACCTGAGTTTCCTAAAAACATGAAAGGGGTTGAGTGTCTTAAGCTACAATTCATACATTCCTGAGAACACATTTCTATGTTCTGTACGCAGAAGTATTTTCCAAGAGGTTAGTTCAACAAAACACAAAAAAGGGATGGTTAATCTGTTAAGAATATTTAATACAAAAATGTGATCTAGTTTTCCTGAGGAGCTACAACTGGAACAGCATTTTCTTCCCTTGGGATGAACTGCAAGGGGTAACCTGCTCCTGGCACTGTGATGAAACAAGCCTGCTGAAAACAGGACAAAATACATGATCCCAATTAGGATAAATTAATTCTCAAAACACTAGTGTATCTGGAAGAGTTAGTAGCCACAAATGCTGTGCTCTGACCGAGGCTCTCTGGGATTGATTTTTTTCCCCATCCTCTTTTTCTTTTTTCCTCAAATTTTAAGTGTTCATTGATCAAAATTAGCAGGATTTAGCAAAGACAACAAACAATCCTTACTTAATTGCACATTTATTTTCATGTTCAGGTGGCAAGAATGAGATTCTAAGCCAACACTCAAGTGAACAGCTGCAGTAGCCTGTGTGTGCTGAAATTACAGCATTTCTCAGCTATAGAACCATCTGCTCTGAATAAAGTGATACTAATATGTTTTACAAATAATGCATATTCTATTGATAGGTTGAATACAACCGTTCACAAAACACAAAGCACTTCTTTAGCAGTTACTAAATATTTTCCACCCAGAAAAATAGTTTAAGAGATAAATTTACAGTTTTCAAACAGTTTTTTAGAATAAGACTTGTAAATATACTTTTAAAATAGTAATCATAAATACACAGTATACAAGTTTTTAAAGTTACTGCAATTTAGTATTCAGACCATACCAAAACCATTTTAGTACAATGCTACTCTTCAATTATCCACCGGGTATTTTGAATTAGTACTAAAATCTAATTGACATTAGAAGAAAGGCAAGCCACTGCAGTATAATTTGTACAGGAGATCACCATATCATTGTAAAAGTTGTCATGGTACGCCAGTGCGCTCTAGGCTCTCACAGAAAAAGGACACAACCTACAGCCTATAACAAAAGATAGAAGGGAGTTAAGTTTCAAATGGGAGATTAAAGAGTTTGGTATGGCCTCAGCACTATTAACATGGAAAAAAGTAGCCTACAGAATTTAAGAAAAATCCCACAGACCCCAGTCCAAGGCTCTGCTGCCCACGAACCACTTCTAAGCAGAGAAGCCACATCACAGAGTCTGACTGCCATGTTAGTTTGGAGTTGCCGTCTGCAATATGGACACAAAAAGTACCGTATGTTAGATTAGCAAGATAATGCAACAAATCAATTTGTACAAATTTACAATAATTGCATTTATATTCCCAGCACGTCCATGCAGTGTGGCTTAATTGGATTTGAGGCAATTCCAATCTAATCTTTCCAAATTCAGTTCTGAAGTTATTTTTCTTACATGAAATTAGATACTTATTTTTAGTAAGATTTAAAAGATAACGCAGTCTAGTTACCCCTGCATCTATCCTGGAAACTACCTCCAGAACCACACCATGTCTAAAAGGAACTATACCACAAAACATATTAAGTCTTCAAGACTGAAGGATGATGAAAGGAAGAAAATGCAGTGAGTCAGTTTTCCATTAGCACATAAAATGACCATGCACCATTGAAAAACAGCTCCCCTTACATGCCTTTCCCAGCCCACAAAAAAAATACACAAGAAAAACTGCTTTACTAAAACAGTCTGTTCTTAAAATCCTAGGTTTTAAAAATTAAGTAAATTGAAATCTTGCACAGATGGTATCCAGTAAGTTTCCTTGCAATAGCTTTTTAAGAGTACCACTGGACATACAAACGGCAGTAGAGTCAAGAATTTCTCAAGCGGAATAACTGGAGCAAAATATGCAAGACAGTTCTTCAAAAGGGTATTTTTGTCCCCAAGCACATTGTTGTTTGTTTTTAAATAAAATATCACTGCAAACCCAGCTGGATTTTAATTCAACAGTGCTAGGAGGATACCAAAAAAACTAATGGCCCATTTGCAGATGATTACAAGTAATCCAGATGTTAAGTGTAACCACAATACTTGCACAAATAGGAAGACTCCTGACTGTTGCCACAGCTTGAGACTGGTGTAAATACAAGAGATCCTTCTTGTTTCTGGTTAGGAGATGAGGTTAAGCCTAAACTTGATAAAAAAAACAAGGACTCAGATTTTGGAAAGCTGCTGCATCCAGGGTTTATAAACATACTTCAAAACAATTAAAACAGTGTAACTAAGTCCTCATTTCAGTTTGCTACTGAAGTCAAAATATGGCTAGCTGACTTCATGTCCGGTCTTTTTTTCTGAGGTCAATAAATGCCTTTAATCAACTTTTTTATGAAAAATACTGAGGCTTTTGTATCAGCTGCAAGTTTGCAAGCCATTCTCTCTGCTCTCAACCCAAAACCAATGCTAACAACTGCATTTCAGAAGCTCTCCGCTGTATACAGGCAAATATGTTTGATGAACTGCTTATTACATGAAGAAAAAATGGAACTCTCAACTGATGACTTTTAAATCCAGATAAGCCTTATTAAGGAGATTGCATTAAAGCAGCAGTCTACAAATTTTCTGTCCTACAGAGACTGTAGTGGTGCGCATAAAATGACATATTTGGATCTCTATGCCTCTCAGAGCAGCATGACCTGATAGATGATTTGCTTCCTGTGAGCAACAGGCTGCAGACACAGAACTCCATTAGGACAGCTTACCTGTGTGTACAGGACTTCAGTATGCTCGCTGCACAGACTTCACTGTGCCTTTGAGCATTACAGCACTTCTCAAAAAAACAAAGAACATCTCATCTGAAGTATTTCCACTTTGCATAACACACCTATCTTCACTAAGGAGTTCCACGAAGTACTTGCATCAATGTATGACAAGTCAGTTCTCTAACTACTATACCACTATGTTTCAAAAACAAGTTTTGCTCTACCGAATTTTTTACCATTTTTATTACTTTCAAAGCTGTACAGAATGCTCTTTTACATCCAGTCTGAAAAACTAGAGTTCTTACCCTTTTACTTGCACTTTTAACTGACCTGAAAAAAGATATAGCCAAATTAAAAAAAAGTGTTTTTTTTTTAAAAATCAGTTTCCAGCCTAAACAGTGTACTTTAAAATTAAAATGGCACATTAACATAGAATTTGAGCTGTAAACAGTCTCCAAAAAAGTTTTAAAATACTGAGCTACTGAAGGATCACGAGGTATCATTAAGAAGAGTTAATATAGTTTTTGACTACTAGCCTCCCAAAGACAGTATTACACTTTGTATTATTGAAATAGCTCAGCAATTACTGCATTCAGAAAAACCTAAGAAATTAGTAAGTTCAGGAAACAGGGCTCTATGCCTCTTGAAGAAATGCAAGTTTGTCTTAAAATACAATCAGATTAAGAAGAGAACAAGTAAGTGAAGCTGGAAAAGGAAATCTGCTCTTTCTTCACAGTCCTGAAAGGAAGCAGAACCAAAGACAAAGTTGTTCAGTTCAGCAAACTGTGAGTGGTTCCCTTTGTTAACACTGTAAGTGCTTGGGAACCATCTACCTTTCAATAAGGTTACTTTTAATTCACCAAGCACAGTTAAGATTATAAATCCAAACACTCTTAAACACTGTTTCGTGGCATTAACTGAATTCCAGTTTCTGAATAGCTTCAGTTCAAGCCAGTCATGAGTAAGGTTTGCCTAGCAGAGAAGCAACTAGGCTTTTTTTTTTGAAGACCAAAGACATCAGGAATTAAAAAGCCATTCGGTTTGTGTGATTAGTTCTGGTTGCTATAGAACAGTTTTGACCATAACAGTAGATTTTTATGAGACCTTTTGAAAATAAAGCAGAGCTAGCAAGAGGTAGACCAGCAAAACCATAGTCACAGTGATCTACTAATTTTCCCTGCAAAACAGGTATTTTGGTATGTACCATACTTTACTGCTCATGTTCAGATGAAAATGGAAGCTGAGACTGGATGCTGGCAGTGCTGAGGCAGAACCAACGTGAGCTGACAAAACAGAAAAGCCTTCAACCACTTACCACCTCAGGTGTATATGTTAGGGAGAAACCTTTAGTACATCACACTTCTGGCTAATGCCTTTCTACCACTTGTTTTGATTCATACCTGTGCATCCCTGTCATTGAGGAAAAAAGTTATTTCACACAGGTTTTATACACAGAATTTACTACTATTTATAGACACCACATAAAAAAAAAAATCACTGCACAGATGTTTGCCCTTGTTAAGCTATATACTTCTAAATAGTATTATTATATAAAGGCAATTACAGAAAAATAAGCACACAGAATCTAAGTGGCCAGACACCAAATATTCAGCATCTCTGCCTCCTCCAACAGGTTACCACTGTTCAGAGGCAACTGAAGTTGCACCCTGAGATGCTTCCAGCCTCAAGGGTCACTGATGATACAATGCTCTTGATAAAATCCTAGGAGATCCTAAACACACTCATGAAGAACCTCCTGAAGACTTACACACCAGGAGGCTTTTAGAACATGCTTTAAAATTCATTATTTGTCCCTTTTTCCTGTTGGGTATAGACAGTACAATGGAAGCATGTAACCATTATCACATGTTGCTATTTGGATAAGCAGATGTTAGGTTTTGTTTTCACAATACCATCTAGCAGAACAATCAGAACCCCACAGCTGAGAACAACATCCTTTGTATCTTCCAGATATGAAGGTCTAAACTAGAACTTTAGTATGAGCTTGTAAAAAATTATTCTTTTTTTTAAATTTAAATGCTCAGTGTGTTTTACAAATAATTTATACCACCTACTTTGACTCACAACAGGTAATGAAGGTCATTTAGCAAGGATAAGCTGTTTGCTGTCTGCGTGAAGTGTTGCTAAACATCTTAAAAAAAAAAGCATTGAGGGCTCAGTGAAAGGCAATAGCCCTGACATAACCTAGATGCTGAATTTTGCTTTAAAAAACAGAATTCAGCAAGAAATTTTAACAGTTCCAAAAAAAATATTTAAATGCATAGTTGTTTGTACTTTGAATAGCTGTAATTCTTAATGCTTCCTCTTTACTAATTTTTATTTTTACTAGAGTGTTGATTTGAAGGTCTCTTTTTCTTCAAATAGTCAAATATCTTATGAGCCTGCATGAAAGCAGCATTAATTTGTGCATTCTTAAAAAAGCTGTACAGTAAGAGATCATGGAGGTTGATGAAGCCAACATATGCAAAAACTAATATATAGGCTGCTAGAAGAGCCCAAACTTCTTTATGGATAAAAGCACATACAGGCCTAGAGGGCACCTCTTCAGTCAACAGCCTTGCTTGTCAGAACAAAACACTACTCATTCTTTCAGTTTTCTTGTAGGAAGGATAGTTGTCAAGAAGAGCCTGATGGTTACTCTGATGTCCGCACTTTAATAGCACATATTGTGCTTTCTGAGTCTGCACAAACAGGCTAAAACACGCTGACTTCTTCGTCTGTGTTTTCACTGTTATAACAGCATAAACAAGCATTTCTCCATTAGCAGCCCTCTCTATTTGCATGTCCATTCATTTGTGTCATTTCCTCCATTACACTATTGAAAAAACCTGTGGCACAAACTAGATTAGGGCACTGCTCCAGAAGAAAACTCACTCAGCCCAAGAGAACCAACCAACAAGAGTATCTCTTGATTTATCCATAGTTAGGAGGAAGAACTTTGTGATACAATACTGATCAAAGACCAAAAAAAACCTGACAGAAAGCTTAAAACTAATTTCTGATAAGGTCACCTCAAAATTTTCCAAGTAACTTAGAAAGTTACTAACGTAAACACAGGCAAGTGTAAGACCAGAAAGCAGAGGAGTCCTACACAACAATAAAACCCAACTACATAGCCTCCCTAAGGTGACAGGTTACGAGGGAAACCATTTCACACTGGCTCTTGTATGAATCACTGAACAATACCACTTACACTTCTACACCTTGACCTCAAAGGCATGGTGAGAAAGTGAGTGAAGAGATGGGAAGATGAATATGAAAAAAAATAGTCATATGGGATGTAAGCAAAAGCATTTTCATTCTTGTGATTGGTGCCACAAAAGTTAATCTGCAGAAGCTTTTAGCAAAGATGAAGATAGCTAGATAGACTTGCCCATTCCACGTAGGAAATAAGACAAGTGGACAACTAAATAAGAAATAGCCATCAGTACAGGAATGAATTCTGCTATCAGGAAAAAACCTTAATAGTCCTGGTGACTGCACTAAACGGATAGAAGGAAGAAAGGGCAAGTTACCTACTGAATGTAGAAATTTATAGGGAACACTAAAAATGAATACACAGATTAAAAAAAAAAGTGTCTCCACACAGTATGCAACGCTTTCAGAAACACTTGGCATTCCTGTAAAACAACTAAGAACCTGTGGGGTGCTCTAAGCAATGCGGCACTAATGCTACTAGTGTATTAGGAAAGAAGCCAGCATAAAGATTTGCAAGCAGTTCTGAAAAAACAATACATGAACAACAAAGTGAGGACATTGCTTGACAATGGAGTAATCCAGAGACCATGCAGGAGCTCTTCGAGCAACTGCAGCTACTAACTACCTTGTCAGCTGCAGTAAAGGGAGGGAAATATACAGGGTAATTCAAGTTATCTTAGAAATCATACTAGAAATATCAACTCTAATAGACTTCTGTAAAGAAAACAAATACCTGCATTCTGTCAAGTGATCTGTTCAAGTGAGACTCCAATAAAGTAAAATCATTTTTATGTTCCTCATTATTCAGGTCAATTTAGACACATAACTACTTCTACCAACATAACTTTTTCCCTGAGAAAGAGAGCATCAACATGCAGCATTCATTAGCTTATGCATAGAATCGTATTCTTCCTATCCTATCCTTCCATATTCTGCCCTTCGAAAGGGCAATCCTTTCATTGCCCTCTTTCATTTAAAAAAGTTTAAAGCCAACTGAGGAGAAATTATTACTTCTGTTATAACAGAAAGCCTAACTGTCAAATTGGGCCCGTCTGAACACAGCCAATATTGATGATGTTCTTCAAGAGACCCACCAAAACTATCACTGGATCATGCAGACAGTCATTGAGGCCTGAAACAAATAGCAAACCTCCAACAAGTTGTCAATAATTTCAGACTTGATTGATACTATAAATGAGACCGTTGTTTAAAGGACGGGATATGCTCAGACTTTTCAACTGCACCCTACCATTCACAAAATATTGCCAACTACAGTTTTTGCTCTTATTCCTTTAAACACTTGCATATGCTGTCCCATGTGTCTCATGTGCTAGCTCCCAGCCTTCTAGCAAAGTGCTCTCCCAAGGCAATACAATTCTGTCAAAACACAGTTGTATCCTGCAAGAAGTAACAGAATCTTACTGCAGACATTTCCCTTCAGCCTTACCCATCTGCAGTCCTCTTGAGCCTACTGAGAACAACAGAAGAAAACAGATTCAATGGGGTGAAAGGGGACAACTTGAGGACTCTTCAAATGCAGCATCTTGACAGCTTGAAGGGTTTCAAAGTCAACATCCACTTTTAGACATACAGAGCCTGCTCCACTTGAACTGGCTAGGATGCCTACTTCAATTTTTCAGCATTTATCTCACTATTCCAGTTGGACCGTGTAAAACTTTTTCCTCTTTCACACTGCAGTCACATCCTTCTGCCCCACTGGCAATTTCAAAAGCTGAAGTTTTACCAATAGCCAGGAAAAGGAAGCTAACCAGGTTAGTCTGACTCTGAAGAGATGCCCACATTTAAAAACAAAAGTTAGAAAAACAGCTTCATCCTGATCAAGAAAGCCTGTGTCAACTTCAAGGCCACCCACTACTCCATTTACTCTCCCATTCCTGTCCCTGAAGGAGAACATAGCTAAAAGGTTTTGTCCCTCATACACTCAACTATCCTCAGCTGCCCAACAATGGATGACAGGACTCATCTTCCAGGTTGAAGACAAGGTTAGGTAGAGGAACACTTCTGCTCTCCTGCTTTTTCATGGCAGCACTCCGTTTGCTCACAGCTCCCTGGTAAAGCGGGGAGATGGTTGGGCCCAAAACCCAGACACCCCATGCAGACCCCAAGCCAGATTTTGAGAACTTGGTATCTCTGTCATTGTTCTACCCTTCAAACCACAGGATGAATCCCCTCAATTTCCTCCCTTCAGGGAAGTTTTTGTTCTGTCACTGTAAACTTTGATCTCAAATGTAGGGTAGGGAAGAAGTTGCATGACTGAATATCCCTTAAGCTCGCACATACATAGCTAGTTAGTTAGGCAACTAACATCCTCAATCCCATATAAAAAGGGAAAAAAAAAACCAAGCAGCTGAAAGTCAAAACTCAGGAGCATCCATGCCTCTCCCTTCCTCCATATCCATCTTTACAAGTCATTTCAAAGTGGTGTCAGGCTGCGATAGCAACACAAATCCTGCACACTCAATGCCTCCACTAGCGCAGATCACCAGTTCTTGACACACAGCCATGTCACAAGGTGGAGACAGCATCCTTCTTTTAGTTCTAAAACTGATGACAAGCAAAGCTTATGTGCAACATGAAGTACTTGAACCAAACAAACATGCAACATTACATACACATAGAATCAAGTCATTTTTGCCCAGGAAAAATTAAACCTTCCATTAAACCTTCTTGGGAGGAGAGATCTTGATAAAAACAGCTCAACTAGTGAGACAGGGCAAGAGGCACTGGAGTTTGACATGAACTCAGCATGTAACAGCAAACTACCTGAACAGACCAAGACATGACATTGTCCAAAATTGCTTCAATGACTTCAGATCACATCTTACAGACATTAAACACTATACAAATACTAAATACCCGCCTTTATCCCTCGAGGTGAAAAGTCTAAAAAGTAGCATGAAAGGCAAAGAAAATAGGGATCTGTGGCACCAACTGACTTGAGCTGCACTATTTTTTTTTTCCCCACAGCTGGGCATGAGGGTTGGGAAGAGCAAAAGGAACACTGTTCAGACCAAAACACTCCCAGTTAGCATTTTCTGCCCTTTCAGTCAAGAGTAGCTTAGACTTCAAAAACTGCCTGGATGTGTTCCTGTGCAACCTGCTCTAGGTGGCCCTGCTCTGGCAGGGGGTTGGACTAGATGATCTCCAGAGGTCCCTTCCAACCCCTATCATTCTATGACTTCACTCACAGACTTTTGAGGCTTACATTACTTCACCTAAAAGATTTAATCTCACCCAGGAAGACTGAAGACAACAAGTCATTCTTGTTCGACAATTCATAATTAACTACTATGAAAAAATATGGCCAAAGACAGTTTGCTCTGAACACCTATTACAGATAAAGACTATTCAGTTTTTACGTAGCATTCTTGATGGTTGGAATTTAATACATCGCATCTTTTAGAAAAAACAAGCTTAGAGACAGCTATGACTCCGCCCTGCCTGCCCCACCAGGGATAGGAAGTCACTGTGGTTCCATAAATGCAGCACAGACTTCCAGTAGCAGATGAAGAGAACTTCATTCCTTAATCCTGCTATACCACAAGTAATGAATAATGCAACAAAGACACAACATGACAGATCCATATGCTGTACTGAGATGACTTACTTGTAGAAATCTTTTTTGTATAACCCAACTAAAAATGCAGAGATGGATACTTAAGAACCTTTCCTATTTTAAAATAATCTTGCTCTTGATTTCAGTCAGCGCAGAAATCTTACCCAAGTCTTAAGATTTCTGACCTCTGCAGACAGGAAACCCTCCGCAAACATAAACTGAAGAACACAGAAACATAGCAGCCAAGATGCCAAAACCCTCTGTTACATCTAAGAATTGGATACATCATAGTTAACATTCCTAATCATATTTTCCTATCATTCTGTCCAGAAAATATGAAGTTTCTGGGGCCGTTTGGCTTCTGTACACTCTAGGTCTTTCTTCTAACCTTTTGTTCAATGCTAGGTGTTATACCCAAACCTAATGAAACTTCAACTTGATATATTTACGCAGTAGCCCTTCTATTATCTATGTCCAACCCACTGAACATTGTATATACATATTACTGAAATCTAAATCTCATAACAGCAAATCCTGAATTAGGCAATTTTCCTTCAAACTAGTTTTGAAAAGCTGACTTCACTGTATTAGGAGCTTTAGCATCGCATCAAAAAAGTAACAGCCCATTTCATTGTAAAACTAATTATATGCCTAATTCAATAGCAAGAGAAACAGTCACAGAAGTAAACCACTGCAGAACGGCTCCCAAATACTCAGAATCATATTTTTCCCAATTTTTTTTATTCTCCTGTGCACATCTTCAAACTTTGGTAACAAAGAAAAAAAAATCAAGAGAATTGTTTACAAAAAAGTTGGTGAGAAGTCTCAAGACAGCACGATAGCAAGAACATCAGTCCAACAGCACACAGCTCTGAATAAACTCACACTTTCCTGCCCTGTATCAATGCACATCAAGCACTACAAAGTCCCCTACGCTCCAAAAACCTTCCTGTAACCCACACTACGGAACAAAAAAGAACCTGGGCAGAGAAATGAGCCATAAAGCAGCAACCTGAGAAAATCAACAGCTGGAAAATATGATGCTGATGGTATCTGACTTAAGATACTGTCATGGTTTTGGCCAGATTGACCAGAGTGATAGATGGCCCTCCATACTCCTGAGCTTAGAAAAAGAAGTAAACTGCTTTAATGAAAATATTAATAAATAATGAAATAATAAATAATAATAAAAAATAATTAAAAAGTATACAATATATACAAAACCGTATCCAGCTCCCAGGACGACAACTGCGTCACCAGCAGGCACAGAGAAAGTCCCAGGCTGCAGTCAGCGACGGACAGGAGCAGGATTCCAGATGTGGAGTCAGGAATGCTCAGATCGGGATCAAAGGCAGACAAACAGACAGGGTCCTCGGACACCAGCGATTGAAGAAAGAGAGCTGACCTTTTTATCCCTTAGCTTTTATACGAAGCTTTGATGCAGATGGGATGGAATATGCTGTTGGTCAGTTTTGGGTCACCTGTCCTGTCTGCTCCTCCCTGCAGGTGGGACCCCTCCACACTTTTCCGCTTCCAACTCTCTAATGGGGCAAATAGTGACATTAGCTGACCTTGGTTGTTATAGCAATAAGTATAAGCAAGAGCCTCTGTGCATACCATTCCTTGGTATAATCAGGTCTTATCACTGTGAGAGTGAACAGTGTCTGAACAATGTGCTGTTAATTTCGGACTTTAGTCAGTTAGAAGAGGCCCAGCTAAAAAGTAAAATTACAAAACTGAAAAATTGGTTCTGTTTTGCCTCAAACCAGGACAACCCAGCACTCAAGTCTGAGGTCAAGACGTTAAGACCTTGCTTATCTCTCGCATCCTTTATAGCAGACCTGACAAATCACATTGTTTGCCATGGCACCTAAAGGCTGACCTCTCAAGTGCTGAAGAATATCTCAAAATAAACCAGATGGTGAATTTTATAGTGTGACATCCCTCGGACATTGAGAGAGGAATCTAAGTTTGGAAGTTTCTGTCTTTGGTTCATAATGAATTAATACCAAAAGGGCAACAAGTCCACCTTCACAAGGTGAACATTATGCTTGGAGAGGAAGGGGTTGTCTTGTGAAGCAAAGGCATCAATAAATTAATAAAGGCTGTTCAGAAACAGTATGCATTTTCCCTCCTGGCATTTTTATCTTGCAAAAAAGGTAACAGTGGTTTATACTGAATCTCCTGAAGTACAGGATATTTATACATAAACTTTACCAGCATCAAGTAAAGAATGCGTTTTACTCAGCCAAAAAAAAAACAAACACACCAAAAAAAGCACTGGAGACATGTTGACAACAGGTCAAAAGGCATCAGTGCTATGGAGAAGCCTGAACAAACTGCTCTTGTCAGTATTAAAGTCCTTGCTGGTATCAGGCAGGGATTCTCACTATCCTGTATGACCATACTTTCCCACTAAAAAATACACAGGACACCCAAACAGTTAAAAAGGTAAAAGTTACACTACTTAATTAGTTTAGAGGAGTTGAACTTCTTTCTGTAGATCCCATTTTCAAAAAAGTGCCATCCAGATTACACTGGAATAGATTCTTCAACAAATTATAATAGTAGCAGCTCTGAGTTTGAAAAAGTCTGTTTCTTTAGGTGTCAGCACAATCTAGCTCTAAAAGAAAGTCTATCAGGAAGAAAACTATTTACTCCACGCTATTCATTTAGACAGGCTGTTGATTTAAGCTCTGCTGCCCACATTTTAAATGTGGGCATTTAAAAGAACAGCGTAACTAAGGATATAGGCATAAGACAAAACAACCATCCACTTCTGGAAATGAACTCAGTCACAATAGCCAAAATTTGAAAGAAGTCAGTTATACAAAGCACTGTACTGTCTCACAGCCAGAAGCAAGGATTTTTCCTTTTTTGCACTGCAGGTAACTACTTAAAAATATTACATTTTCTTAGAAGTAGTGCCATCATTCCACCTCCTCCCCTGCTACCAAAAAGAAGTCAAAATGTATTTGAACTATCTTCCACCTATTTCCTAACATACAGACCAGCACCTCTAAATCCTGAAGCCCTGATATCAGTAACCCACACAAAGATGTCCCTTTATATAGGTATAACATAGAAGAACAAGAACATAGGCTTGTTAGGTTATTTTTAAACCAACTCTGAAGTCAAAAAGGATTTATTTCACTCTGCAGGCACGTTACACAATTCTACAATAAATGGACCATTCAGTCAATGCTCAACTTTTAACCTTCAGAAGTTTATTCATTGCTTTGTAAAAGTTTTGGGGGAAAGTAGTAGAAAAATAGGTTCAAGTATGCTTCCTAGCAACAGCAGTAAGAAAAAAGTATTTAAACCTCTCTTACTGCAAATCCTGCATAAATACTGTACAAAATACATGGTCACTACTATTTACCTGCAAGTCACTTCTGCAAGACGGTGCCTCAACTAACACATCTGTAAATGCTCAGCCTATGCGTAATGGGTAATGCAAAAGCTTTACAGCTCTTTTACTCTAGGCAGGGAAGGCACATCAGGAGTAGCTGCCTAAGACAAGTAACATCTGCATCTTCAGTAAACTTGTTAACTTATAGAAAAAAATTATTAGAAGACATTGGTTTGAGACTCATGACTGCAGAAGTTCATTTAACCACACCAAAGTTCTGGGGCCTGATGTTGCAAAGACTTTTAAAAAGCCAGTGCATGGGAAGGCTGGAAAAGGTGAAGTCACAGAGTTAAAGTCACAAACCTACAAGTCACTTTAGAGAAAGCCCACGCCACCAGAAGAGGCAGGGACAGAAGGACGGTGAAATGAGGATACCGCACAAGTAAAACATGAAGAGCAGCATCCTAACACTGAGGACCTGCCACCAAGCATTATTTGACTGATGATGAAAAGAGCTTGTAGTACAGTAATTATTTCCAACTTGCAAAAAAGGAGACTACCAGTAACTTATCTCCCAAACCTATCACAAACTGCCAGCAGAAAAATACCGGATATATCACATATAATTATAACCTGTGCCACACAAGTGCGTAGAAGTTTAGATTTTACTTTGTTTACTGTGCACCTTGAAAGGACATGCAACTGCTTTGTAAGGATTATTCTGTTTACAACAGCCTACTGGAAAATGGACTCAGCATAGGCCATGTATCACATGTTTTCTTACTTCTCAGCAGTTTGTGAACTCCCTACAGCAGCAAGAACAGCTACTGAAGTAGGGTCTCACGCACATCTCAACAACCTCCACTGAAGGTACGAATTCTTAGTAGGTTGCTAGAAGATTAAACTGTAATAGGCTCGAAATAGATACAAGTCAGGTGTTAATATTAAAATTTGTTGCATTTTTCACTGGTGTAAGATCAAAGTTTTTTACATTTTGTTTTTAACTAAGATCTGAAACAGACCCAGTAGAAAAAAAGATCAAACACAGAATCCTGCCATATCCACCTCTACTAAAATCGGAGAAAATAACTCCCTTTCCTGCTAGAACTGTGGACAATGACAGCAGCTCTCATTCAAAGCCATATGACAAATTCATCTAGTTGAAGAAATAGCTAAAAATGTTTAGGCACAGAAAGTGCTTAAACACAGAAAGGTTCTCAAGTAGCAGAGACTGTCCTCACAATAAAGACATCCCATATGGTAACTATTTTTAGACTGTTAAGTATCAGAGGTTACAGAAATCACATGGGTGTCTCCAAACCACCAGCTCCTCATCTGATTTTTTTATCTTTCACATATAGAAAAGGCAAGTTGGGATAATTTTTAGAACTAACATAGCTCAAACTCAAACATTGTGTCCTCTTTAAAGTGCGTTTAGCTTCCATAACTAAACATCCTTTCTAGTAAGGACCTGAAAGGAAAGCAAGCCTGTAACTTCTGACAAAAATACCTAGAGCATTCAAAGCAGATCAACTGAGTTATATTTAAGCTGGTTCTAATTCACTGCAGCTGCATCTAATGAACCACAAAGAAAAGCTTATTGCTGCAATAAAAGCGACACAGCTTAGAGCTCAGTGGCTGAACACTCTCCAAGTTTCCAGCATCCTTCAGTTAGCTGTACTCAGTATCAGCTACTGAATGATCTCTGCACTGCAGATAAAACCAACACAGAGAACACACACGCACCCCCCCGCCCCCCGATTTGTAATCTCTTGGATACATTATCAAGGAGGCATCAGATAGGGTATGCTACCTGGTATGTTCAGATGTTTGGTGGCAAAGAATGTCTGCACTCCTTGATGCCTGAAGTACTCACAGAATCACAGAACAGTAGGGGTTGGAAGGGACCTCTGGAGATCATCCAGTCCAACCCCCTGCCAGAGCAGGTTGCATGGGAACGCATCCAGGTGGGTTTTGAATATCTCCAGAGTTGGAGATTCCACCACCTCTCTGGGCAGTTTGTGCCAGGGCTCTGACACCCTCCAAGTGAAGAAGTTCCTCCTCATGTTTAGGTGGAACTTCCTATGCTCAAGTTTGTGCCCATTACCTCTTCTCCTGTCCCCAGGCAGCACTGAGAAGAGCCTGGCCCCATCCTCTTGACACCCACCCTGTAAGTATTTATAAGCATTGATAAGATCCCCCCTCAGTCATTTTTTCTTTTCCAGACTGAAGAGACCCAAATCCCTCAGCCTTTCCTCATAAGAGAGGTGTTCCAGCCCCCGAATCATCTCAGCAGCCCTTTGCTGTACCCTCTCCAGCAATTCCCTGTCCCTCTTGAATTGGGGAGCCCAGAACTGGACACAGTACTCCAGATGCAGCCTCACCAGGGCAGAGTAGAGGGGGAGGATGACCTCCCTCCACCTGCTGGCCACACTCTTCTTGATGCACCCCAGGATGCCATTGGCCTTCTTGGCCACAAGGGCACATTGCTGGCTCATGGTCATCCCGCTGTCCACCAGGACTCCCAGGTCTCTTTCCACTGAGCTGCTCTCCAGCAGGTCAGCCCCCAACCTGTCCTGGTGCATGGGGTTATTCCTCCCCAGGTGCAGCACCCCACACTTGCCCTTGTTGAATTTCATAAGGTTTATCTCTGCCCAGATCTCCAGCCTGTCCAGGTCTCTCTGAGTGGTGGCACAGCCTTCTGCTGTGTCAGCCACCCCCCCCCAGCTTTGTGTCATCAGCAAACTTGCTGAGGGTGCACTCTGTCCCCTCATCCAGGCCATTGATGAATATATTGAAGAGGACTGGACCCAGTACTGACCCCTGGGGAACACCACTTGTCACTAACCTCCAGCTAGACTCCGTGCCCCTAATCACAACCCTCTGAGCTCTCTCTTTCAGCCAGTTTTCTATCCACCCCACTGTACATTCATCCAACCCACACTTCCTAAGCTTCCCTATGAGGATGCTGTGGGAGACAGTGTCGAAAGCCTTGCTGAAGTCAAGGTAGACAACATCCACTGCCCTCCCCTCATCTATCCATCCAGTCATTCCATCATAGGTGGCTATCAGATTAGGCTATCAGACATGGCTTCCCCTTGGTGAATCCGTGCTGAGTACTTCTGATAGCTTTCTTTTCCTCCACAGGCCTTGAGATGATGTCCAGAACAAGCTTTTCCATCATCTTTCCAGGAATGGAGGTGTGGCTGACCAGCTTGTAGTTCCCTGTGTCCTCCTTCTTGCCCTTTTTGAAGACTGGAGTGACACTGGCTTTCCTCCAGTCCTCAGACACCTCGCCTGTTCTCACTTGCTTTAAACATAGAAAAACAGAAGTCCTTCTTTTAAAGGTAAGTCAAAGACTTCAACACAGGAGCTTGTGATCAACCACACTGAACTCTGATGAACAACCCAACCTGCATGCAGGACTTTCAAGTTCATCTTTCCAATAGGAGACTATGGGTGATCTAAAAATATCAGGTCTTGATGAAAGTTGGACAAATATTCTTAGGAACAGATCCATCCATTAGTTGTACACAGAGAAAAAATCATTTAGGAGCTCCCACACAGAACTATGTGAAAGTTTTACTTCAAATGAACAGAAGTGTACAGCACACACTAAGTCTAAGTGACAGATTACTAAACTCAAACTTAAGACTTTGGAACATTGTCAGTTCTCTCCACCAAGAACTTCTCAAACCTGAATTTGAGCAGTTCACTGGTAACAACTGGCCGTTGATATACCAGTATGTTTTTATGAAGCTCGCTGTTTAAGACCAGGGTTGTGTCAGGAAGTTCATCATATCCTCTTCCAAAATTTTGCTAGCATTTTTCCAGTCTTACAAAAACACTTCTGGTCTCCAGAGTGTCTCCTGACTGAGTCATTTGACTGCAAGTTATCCAGATCCAAATAGAACAGTACATAAAATACATAAAAACATACTAAGTAATCTAAGTATTCAAGATTAAGTTAAATGCATTTACTTCATCTTCTACATCAGAAAGGGGAGAGGGAAGGGAGGGATGTGGTGCTGGAGAAGCTTCAGAAGCTACTCAATGTTTTCAGCTTTGACAAAGCCTGATCCAGACCAGGTGCTTCAAAAAGCACTGTCTATATGAAAAAAAAAAATCACTAAGATTAAAAGTCTCCCTTCTCTGATAACAGGAACGTGACACTTATGCTGAATACAAGAAACTTCACCAATTTACTCGACAGCTGCACTCTTTGTTTTCCAGTAGCATTTAACACGTGGAAAGATTCACAAATCCACTGGAGAGACACAGAATGAGGGAGGAACAAAAAGCATTTTCTTCTAGGATGTTTAACAATAAACTACTTTTTTGTGATACTGAGAACTTTGAGCTTTCTACTTCATTAGTCAAAGAAAATACAAAATTAAGTCAGCATCCTTAAACAAACTCTTCAGAAGGAAGCCAGATAAGCCTCAAGGAAAAGAGGTAGATCAACCACACACCAAGCTGTTATACACAGCAGCAGTGCTTTTAAACAAGTCTTCCAGCTGAGGAGGCCAACAGGTATTTAGAAGTATATTAGTAAACTGAAACACTACAGCCTAAGACTAGGATTGCTTCCACAAGAATTGCTCTTGTATTTCTCTTGCCTTTTGATTTTTCACACAGCAGCGAAAGCATTTAATGTTCTATTCATCCAGAGTTTCAAAAAAATAATCTGTGAGCAATGCCTGTTCAGTGAAGCACTTCCTCATAGCTGACTTACACCACAGGTAGCAACTATTTCTTCCCCTACCACCCCCCCACAGGCTCCCAAAACCAACAGAAACACCGTTCTATGGGAAACGGTCTCTAAACAGTAAATGAGAAACTAATACAAAATGGTAGAGAAAAAAACAAATCTATCCTTAGTTCCAATATTTTAAAAAACAGTAAGCAGTGCAGTCTCCCAACTGTCACACCAGTCTGTTACAGTCTAATTTGCTTATGCAAAGTACAGATTGTTATATTTCTCTACAGAATCCACTACAGTAAGTGGATTAGCTACACAGCCTAACATTATTAGCAAGACTCTTCTCTGAAGCACTAAGAGGTATGACTCCGGGGATGGATTTTTACATTTATTGAGACAGGTGGCAGAAAGGAAGCAGCAGGAATCTTTCAACAGACCTCAGAAAGTAGTAAGTGGTAGATGTGATTCGGCTGGCTGAGAGAGCACACTTGACAAGCAAGTGGAGAAAATGTGGCATCAATTGTTTCGCAAGCCTATCACAATTGGATTACCTGACCCACAATAAACTGCACCAGTGTAAGATGACCTAGCAGATTCTGTTCACCTCAGGGAGCAATCTCCTCCTGGGACTGCTTGTTCCTTCTGGTTTTCAGCAAAGTGTTCATGATTCAGTTATTCAACAGCACATAATCGTGGGATCTTGGGAGTCCATTATGGAGAGAAACACTCTTTCACCTCCATGAAATAAACTCCTTACCCCATGAAGCTGTGTCCCCTGAACACTGGGGCTAAACAAGACTGCAAAACAGAAAAGAGTTATTTTCCTAGCTAGAAACATGTGCTCCTGAAAGCACACACACAAAAAAAGAACTGAAGGCTCAACACCTTAAGATTTTACTATTAATATTTACAAGAAGCTTCAAGAAGAGAAGGATGTCCCAAGTCAAAACTGACATAAAATGTTAAGCCGTATCAGTACATCAATACATGTGAGCTCTAGGATGCTAGGAGCCATACATTACACAGGATCTTTATTTCCAAGCCTTGCATATTTGAATGTTTCCTTTACCCCTTTTAAAAAGCTACCAGTTATCAATCCTTACAGCCTGCTATAGTCAGATATGCCTCAACAGCTTTTAGGAAGTGGGTTTTAGACACAGGCTGAGCATCCCAAGACTGTCGGTGTTACTGAGTGATCAAACAAGTCACTGCACCTAGAAAGAGCATGCCTCCATCCTGTCTGGAAACAGGGACTGTCCACACCATACCTTCCCTAACTAGAGGGCTTTGGAGAGCTTTCTAAACTTAGTCTTGTTACTAAGTGAAAAAAGACTAAAGTCCTAGTAAGGGACATCAGTATTTAATCCCGTGGTCACCAGCAAAAAGCAGAATTCAGCAACAAAAACAGTCAAACACAAACTTACTAACTGAATTTTAATTACTATATAAGATTTCAGAATCCATGCACAAAGGTCAGAAAAGAGACCTTCTACCTGCAACCCTGATTTCGCAGACCCTGCCATCTTTCAACTCCCACAGCTGCTTCAGCTGTAACATCTGTTTTCCATTCAGCTCACTAAAGTATCATATACACTATTCTTAGAATTACTGATCAACTAATCACAGAATCAGACTGTTTGAGGTTGGAAGTGACCTCTGGAGATCATCTGGTCCAACTCACCTGCTCAAACAGGGCCACCTAGAAGCAGCTGCCCAGGACCACGTCCAGCCAGCTTTTGAGCATCTCCAAAGCAGAACACTCCACCCTCTCTCTGGGCAACCTGTGTCAATGCTCAGTCACCCTCACAATAAAGAGTGTTTCCTGGTGTTCAGACGGAGCCTCCTGTGCTTTAGTTCATGCCCATTGCCTCTGGTCCTGTCACTGGGCACCACTGCAACAAGCGTGGCTCCATCCTCTATGCACCTCCCTGCATGTATTTATGTATATGTTAATGAGATGCCCCTGAGCTTTCTCTTCTCTAGACTAAACAGTCCCAGCTCTCAGCCTTTCATCACAGGAGAGATGCTCCGGTCCCTTCATCATCTTCATTACCCTTCATTAGGCTCTCTCCACTATGTTCATGTCTCTCCTGAACTCAGGAGACCAGAAGAGTGTACATATCTAGGCATAAGCCAGGCAGAAGTTTTGTTAAATAGATAGTTAAATTTGTTTCATTCCTAATAACTAAACACAGAAACCTACCTCAAGAATTTGAACAAGAACAAAACAAGTTGGAAGTATATCAATGGATATGAAACCCTATCTATGTAAGATACCACTGGCTGCTAACTTAGTACTTTAGTAAAATCTACACCAGTCTGTCTGCAACAGACTTAACCCTCCACTATCACTCCCAAACAATTTCATGGTCAGAGCATTTTGGTCAAGTTTTGAAGAGTTATTAACTTAAGGAGACTGTTCCTATTTCTAAGTGACTTTCTAAGTAATTTTCTAACTTTCCACTGTGAGTAAAAGTCATTTGAAGCCCTCCTCCGTCATGACAGCTAGAGTATTTCCCATTTCAGTGGCTTGACAAAGAACCAAAAATCAAAAAAAAAAAACTGAATCAAAAAAATAGCAATCCCCACAATACATTTGCAAAGGGTTTCCTTGAAAGATAGGCAGAATTACAGGGAGATCTGATTTCAGTTATTAATGATGCAAACCCTAGGTAGATACCATGACCCAGGAGATTATGTTCAAATTTGGTAAGACATTCATCCAAAATCTCATTTCTCCCATTTCTGGGATGCTGTGAAAGCATTTCATTGATGCCACACGAGAGATCCATCTGTACCTTGGGTACTGTGCTAAGTCTCAGAGCTCATCAATGACCACTTGCATCTTTACAGGCAGTACATACACAAAAAGATACGAATCATGAAGACAGAAAAGCCCCATAGTTCTGTGGCTAATTACCCAGAACACTATCACCTGGAACACTCAACAACCTCGCAGTTCTCTCTTCAGCTTTTTCATACCAATGATCCCTGAAGATCCACCTGCAACACACTCCAAAGGCAACTTTCTTCACACCTGAAGTTTCAGAAGTCCAAACCATATAATGTTTGCATGAAAATGGGAAATCCCAAGTTGACAGTGATAAGCAGTAGCCATACATAGTCATCAGAAGTGTCATGGTTTGGGCTGGGCACTAAAACAAGTGACAGATGCTCTCTAACTTCTCTCCAAGTGAGAGAAGAATGAGAGAGAGAGACTTATGAGTTGAAAAGAAACAAAACTACTTCAATGAAATAATAATAAAATAATAAAAATAAAAGACAACAATGTTACTAAGAAAATAATGAAATATATACAATATATACAAAACTGCATTTAGCTCCCACAGGATCACAATCACATCATCAGCAGGCACAGGGAAAGTCACAGACTGGACTCAGTGACAGATGGGAACTGGATTCTGGATCTGGATTCATGAACACGCAGATCGGGATCAAACGCAGACAAACAGGGTCCTCCTTGGAAGCCAGCCACTGAAGAAAGAGGCTGACCCATCTGACCTCTCAGCTTTTATACCGAGCATGATGCAGATGGGATGGAATACTCTGTTGGTCAGTTCTGGGTCACCTCTCCTGTCCGCTCCTCCCTGCAGGTGTGACCCCTCTATGCTTTTCCACTTCTAACCCTCCAATAGGGCAAATAAGTTAGCTGATCTTGGTTGTTATAGCAGTAGAGTATAAACAGGAGCCTCTCTGCATACCATTCCTTGGTATTCACTATAAACATCAGGCCTTATCCGCTAGAAGTGGAGATTGTCTGAAAAATATGCCATTAATTTCAGAGAATGCAGCTAGTTTCAAGACAGTTAGCAGAAAAGTAAAATTACTGAAAAGAAAATTGGTTCTCTTACCCCAAACCAGGACAAAAAGTTACTGATAATTACAAGCATCATCAGTTTATGTCTCAAATCTAAGGCAAACCATTTGCTTCCTGGCATTGCTCCAATAAACCTGTGGCACATTAAATGCTGCAACAGACAAGCTGTTTCTTCAAGCAGGTTTCCTTTAATCTTTCATACACCAGTACCAACAATCTCACACAATTCTGGCAGATAAACTGTCAGATAAGAAACTTCTAGGTTTCCCTTTCTATTCTCTGTGAAAAAAGAATCTCATTTTAAAAACAGTTGCTTTCATCAGGAGACAACTGGAGTTCAAAAATAATGAGGTCCAGCCCCATCTTTATTCTAGCTTTTAAAACAAGTATTTCCAGACTACCTGCTTCTCTTCAGAAATTGTGTGCATTCAATACCAAGTTTTGACACACCAGATACTTACACAGAACATTGTGCACCATACCACCTGGCTTCTGAAGAGAAACTTGACCTCAGAAAAAAAAAAAAAAGGAAAAACAAAACTGTGCCAGGCTGCGTCAACATGCTACATCAACTTCAATTTACCACCCTACCCAATCCCTTTTATTAAATCAGTTTTTCAAGTAATTTTCATGCATCAAATATTACACTGCCATTCAAATTTGTTTATACTGAATTTCTTTCAATCCATTAACTCAGTGAGCTAAACCCTTACCTTCCTCCTCAGCACAATCTGTCATACAGGGGTAACACTGTCTCACAACCAGGAAATCTCACATAATGAATGATTCAAGCTTATTGGAAGTGTTAATGGGCATGAAGCACAAAATAGTAACTTTTTCTTTAGCTCATAACACACTTCATTTTTGTACAGATTGCCAAAGTGCTTTTAATTCTATTTTCTGTTCTTTGCACCAGCTTAGCTCAACTGGTACACAGGACACAAAGTTTTGGCACAGAATGAAGTTATTTAAACAGTGACAGTTACACACAACCTAAAACAGATGGCCGGTTCTCCTGTGAGTTTAAGACTTAAGAGAAAGAGCCATGCAAGCCTGGATGTGCTCACTAGGCCTGTTTTTCTGATAAGCCAGGGAACTTACTGAACCTGCCAACTGCAGGTATTGCTCTGAAGCTGTAAGTCTAGTGGACTTAGAAAGACCACCGTACACAGGTTCCGCCTGTCTTCTACCTTTTCATCACCGTCTTCTACTACCTAAATAGATGCCAGACATCTGCTGCTTTTTCTACTCAAAAGAAACAATTTCAGTCAAAACCTGTTAAAGCGCAGAGTTCCTATTTGGGCCACAAAAGCAAGCCGTCCAACATCCATTGAGTCAGCCAACACAAGAGTTTCTGTCCAAGGTGCTTCAGTCTTGCTCAAACCATACAAACACCAGCTCCAGTTCAAACTTTGGTCCACTAAGGACAAAGACTCTTGGGATTTTTCTTTCTCACACGAAACCAGTCCAGAATCTATGATATTTTCTATATACTCTACCCAGAGATACTTCTAACCATCATGCCTTTGGTACGCTAGAACGCTTTCTCCCACAGATCTTGTCAATGGCTAAACTTGTCAAAATAGATCCCTTTTACAGAAATGACATTGAGAAGCACTACAAAACCTTCTTGCTGAGCTCATTGACTTCTGACAGTTTATTTTTGTCCTTTATTTAGAAATCATTCAAATTGAGATGAGGAAATGCTTGAGTTTGTCAAAAATAGGAGAGTGATGCTAGAGAACTGGCTCAGAAAAGTAAGATATTTAGCTATTTCTGTAACAAGAAAATTATTACCTTTAACATTATCTGATTTTTGTTGGTACATCAGTTCAAAGTCATCATGTAGCACCCTTGATGCCAAACACAAGGAAAAAGAAGAGCAAACACCAGAAACAGAAAAGGTAAATGCCAGCATGCAAATAAAAAAATTCACAGAACATTACAAACAAGGATTTCTTCCGTTAGCTCTCAGCTACAACACAAACTTACCAAAAGAAACAGTCTAAATAAGTACCTACTACAATTTCAGGTTCCACTAGAATCCAAGCGGTCCTGCATGCAGGTAGAACTCTTAAACTTACTTATTAGCACTAAAGCCCAAACACAAAGGGAACAAGAGTTTCTCTAACAAGTCTGTAAAGTACTATGCAGATGGAAGACTTCCTCCCCACAAAACTCAAAAGGTGGCAGAAATGATGTGGAGACAGCTGTGGCAAAGGTCTATCTTGAGATTTAGCAATAGATTCTACAGACGCAAAGACAACAAGGTTAGCACGCATTTACTGCGCCATCAGTTGTCTTTAATCTTCACTGGTTTAGTAAATGCTGCTGCTGATGATGAATAATGCACTTTACCCCTCTTCTACAATACTAGAGTTGGCTTTTTCCCCCCGTGCAACAGCAGTGTAAACTGTTGCTTAGACAGTGCAAGGTTCCTCCCCTAAAGGTTAGAGATGACAAGCAAACTCTAGACATTGTTTGTTACTTGGCATTCTGCACTAGCTGTATTGGTTACTGGCATTCTGTAGTCAAAAAGACCTTCATCCTCCTACCAGACACATTCTTTTAACGAAGTCCCCAATATGACAACTTAGCCAGTATTGCACACCCAAGCTTTCCCAAAACCAGATCTCCAGTAACTATTGCTTCCTTCTCATGCAACTCACAATATAGAAAGTAGATTACAAAAAAACCATTAATTTCAAAAAGAACACTTAATAATGCACTCTATACCATAGCAAGTCTCCAGCAACAGCCTAACAGGCTGCAGAGGAAACAAAAGAGAGTAAATACCCATGGTGTAACACAGGATTCTGAACTACTGACCAAGTTGCATCTTTAAACACAAGGATATTAACTGCTTTTAGATAAGATGGAAAGCATGGTAACTTCTCAGTCAGAAAAATTTAGTTGGAGGATCTTTACTTCATAGCTCTTTTTGTTGATGATGGTAAGAAGTGTAAAAAGCAGAACTAAAAACAGCCAGTGAAAACAGGCTCTTAAAAATCAAGCACTTAAATCTTAATATAGAGGGAGGAAAAAGCATTCTAAGCATTTTTTAAAATGCTAGCAAGCTGGCTGATTACACAATGTGTACTTTAAGACTGCAGAAGTTAATTCAACTTACCAGCATTGCTAGAGACTTAGATCAATGGAAAAAGAAAGGCAGATGGAAGACCATGAAAAATGTGGGCCTGCTGCTGAATGGGGAACCTGGTGACAATGGACATGGAAGAGGCTGAGATAGTCTATGCCTTTTTCACCTTGATCTTTACTGGTAACATCAGTACAAGTGCCAAATGGAGGGGAGTAAAGAAGACTGAGACAGACTCCTTTCAGAAGTACACAGTGTCAGGACAACATATTACATTTAAACATATGAAAGGTTATTCACTCAGTGAACATGGACAGCACTGAACAGCTTGCCCATAGAGCATACAGACTCTCTCTGGGCAGAGCAGGAGAAATCCAAAACCCAACTGGACATTGTCCTGGGCAGCCTGCTCTAGGTTGACCCTGCTTTAAACTGAGGGTTGAACCAGAAAAATCTCCTGAGGTGCCTGCCAACTTCTGCAATTCTAAAACATTTCAGTCAGTAATATAATTGATTAACTCATTGATTTACCTTTGACAGTTTTTAATGGACTAAAAAAGCTAAAGTATGCGGTAGAGGGCTGTTGACCACTAGCACCAGCTCTCATCATTAAAACAGCATTGAACACAAGCAGAATACATTACACATCTGCATCAATTCTGTTTTCTCACAATTGAGAAGACAGTTACTGAGAAGTTTCCACCATCCATATGTGGTGGAAACTTATGGATCCATCATGTAGTCATCCTATTATTCTACCTGCAATAACAAATAAGAGTTCATTTATACTACATTTCATTAACATTCAAATGCACTTGCAGGTACAGGAATACATTATGTTAAATCTACACATCAATTTTTACCTTCCACAATTGTGTCAACAGCAACAGTGAGAAAGAAGGGGGAGAGAGACTTAAGCAGTATCTGAGACCTAAATTCACAGCCAAGGTCATGCTATTAGTAAAGTTCCAAACTATTACTGTGTTAAAATCCATATGAATGTTGGGGAAAACAAAGATGGCATATCACCATTCTGTGGATGGACTGATACCTTTAAGGTGTCCCTTACAGAAACTACCAACAGTAAAGCAAAGGATATACTTTTGTTAACCACCTCAAATGGAGACAGAATTCACACACAAGATTCCAGAAAAATTACTTGGCAGAGTAGCACTCAACATTTCAAATATTAGCTCAATACTGCTTACTACACACTCACTAGATTACAAGTCTTTACAAATGTCATGGTTTTAGCTGGACTGGCCAATCAGAATGACAGACGCCCCCCCCGCCACACACACACACTCCTCTCCGAAGAGAGGAGAGGAAGAGATAAGGAGATTTACAAGTTTAGAAAAAGAACTAAACTACTTTAATTAAAATATTAATAAATAATGAAATAATAAATAATAATAAAATAATAATAATAAAAAGTGTACAATATATACAAAACCATATCCAGCTCCCAGGATGACAATTGCGTCACCAGCAGGCACAGAGAAAGTCCCAGACTGGAGTCAGCAACACACAGGAGCAGGATTCCAGATGTGGAGTCAGGAATGCTCAGATCGGGATTAAAGGCAGATGAACAGACAGGGTCCTCCTCAGACATCGGCCGCTGAAGAAAGAGAGCTGACCTTTTGATCCCTCAGCTTTTATACTGAGTGTAATGCAGATCATAGAATCACAGAATGTGTTGGGTTGGAAGAGACCTTTAAAGGCCATCTAGTCCAACACCCCTGCAGTAAGCAGGGATATCTTCAACTAGATCAGGTTGCTCAGAGCCTCATCAAGCCTGGCCTTGAACGTCTCCAGGGATGGGGCCTCCACCACCCCTCTGGGCAACCTGTGCCAGTGTCTCACCACCCTCAGTGTAAAGAACTTCTTCCTAATGTCTAATCTAAACCTACCCTGCTCAAGTTTAAAGCCATTGCCCCTCGTCCTATCGCTACGTGCCCTTGCAAACAGCCCCTCCCCAGCTTTCCTGTAGGCCCCCTTCAGGTACTGGAAGGCCACTATAAGGTCTCCCCAGAGCTTTCTCTTCTCCAGGCTGAACAACCCCAACTCTCTCAGCCTGTCTTCATAGCAGAGGTGCTCCAGCCCTCTGATCATCTTCATGGCCCTCCTCTGGACCTCCTCCAACAGGTCCATGTCCTTTTTGTGCTGAGGGTTCCAGAGCTGGACACAGTACTCCAGATGGGGTCTCATGAAAGCAGAGTAGAGGGGGAGAATCACCTCTCTGGATCTGCTGGCCACAGTTCTTTTGATGCAGCCCAGGATGCAACTGGCCTTCTGGGCTGCAAGTGCACACTGGTAGCTCATGTTGAGCTTCTCATCCATGAGTACCCCCAAGTCCTTTTCCACAGGGCTACTCTATCAACTCAAGTGTACGACCTTGTGCTTGGCCTTGTTGAACCTCATCAGGTTTGTTCGGGCCCACCTCTCTAGCTCATCCAGGTCCCTCTGGATGACATCCCATCCCTCTGGCCTGTCAACTGCACCACTCAGCTTGGTGTCATCAGCAAACTTGCCAAGGGTGCACTTGATCCCGCTGTCTAAATCATTGATGAAGATGTTGAACAGCACCGGTCCCAGTATGGATCCCTGAGGGACACCACTTGTCACCAAGCTCCATCTGGACATCGAGCCATTGACTACTACCCTCTGGATGTGACCATCCAGCCAGTTCCTTATCCACCAAACAGTCCACCCATCAAATCCGTATCTCTCCAACTTGAGAGAAGGATGTTGCGGGGGACCATGTCAAAGGCCTTGCAGAAGTCCAGACAGCTGATATCCGTAGCTCTTCCCTTGTCCACTGATGCAGTCACTCCATTGCAGAAAGCCAACAGGTTGGTCAGACAGGACTTGCCCCTGGTGAAGCCATGCTGGCTGTCCGAGTCACCTCCCTGTCCTCCATGTGCCTTAGCATAGCTTCTAGAAGGATCTGTTCCATGATCTACCCAGGCACAGAGGTGAAGCTGACAGGGCAGTATTTCCCAGGGTCCTCCTTTTTACCCTTTTTAAAAATGGGTGCAATGTTTCCCTTTTTCCTATCACCAGGGACTTCACCTGACTGCCACGACTTTTCAAATATCATTGAGAGTGGCTTGGCAACTACATCAACCAATTCCCTCAGGACTCTGGGGTGCATCTCACCAGGTCCCATAGCCTTGTATATGTTCAGGTTCCTCAGGTGGTCACGAATCCTGTCTTCACTTACAGTGGGAGGGCCTTTGTCCTGCAGGTCCCTGTCCTGCAGTCCTTCAACTTGTGAGGCATGAGGAGAGAGGCTGGCAGTGAAGACCGAGGCAAAAAAGTTGTTGAGAACCTCAGCCTTCTCCTCATCTGTTGCTACTAGTTTGCCATTCTTGGTCCTCAGGGAGGGTATGCTTTCTTTAACCTTCCTTTTCTGGTTGACATACTTGTCGAATCCCTTCTTGTTATTCTTAGCATCCCTTGCCAAGTTCAGCTCCAGTCACACCTTGGCCTTCCTGACCTCTTCCCTACATAACAGGGCAGCATCCCTATACTCTTCCCAGGACAGCCTGAAGCTGCTTGAACTGTCTGTGCAGTTCCTTCTTGCCTTTTAGTTTGACCATCAGGTCCCAACTCAGTCATGCTGGTCTCCTCCCTTTCTTGCTTGATTTCTTACACCTGGGGATTGAGAGCTCTTGTACTCTATGGAAAGCATCCTTGAAGATCCGCCAGCTCTGTTCTGCACCCTTGTCCTTGAGGACTATTTCTCAGGGGCTCTTATTGACTAACTCCTTGAAGAGACAGAGCAGATGCGCTGGAATACCCTGTTGGTCAGTTTTGGGTCACCTGTCTTTTCTGCTCCTTCCTGCAGGTGGGACCCCTCTATGCTTTCCCACTTCCAACCCTCTAACGGGGCAAATAGTGAAGTCACCTGACCTTGGTTGTTATAGCAGTAAGTATATGCAAGAGCCTCTGTGCCTACCATTCCTTGGTATAATCAGGTCTTATCACTCAAAGTGAACAGTTTCTGAACAATATGCTGTTAATTTCAGAGTTTAGTCTGTTAGAAGAGGCCCACCTAAAAAGTAAAATTACAAAACTGAAAAATTGGTTCTGTTTTGCCTCAAACCAGGACAACAAAGTCTTCCACTTACCATCCAATTCCATTCCTGTTTATCGCAAAAAATACACTCTAGAAAGTGGTCCAGGACAACAGTGTTCTGAATAGTACCTTAAAGCATCCCACCTACGCTCAGGAGAATACCCCATTTTATCTAGTAAGTGCCATTTTTTCCCCAAGCATAAATAGGTAAGTAAAAGCAAGACCTGTGTCAAGACAATGTTTCTTTCAAAGGAGTCCTGCCAACACTACCCTTACCCTCAGTGCACTCAATGAATTAACAGACTTAACAAAAAAGTTTGAGAAATAAAGGTTTATGCTTCAAAATTTTTTAATAAAGATACAACTCCTGATATATCAAATTGGTGTATCTCCCTAATTCTGTTCTGACATTTCTACTGCACAGTCTACCTCCTCAAGGCTGTTTGTGACAGCTTCCTTATCAACTTGAGACAGACAAGATGTGTCATGCCTTTACAGAGGTTTCAGAACTGAATTCTTCAATGTTAAGGAACAGCTGTATGCAAGCTATAAAAAGAAAAGGAAAACACACTTGGGAATTAATTGAAGCAGAAGGAAATTGCCTTGAACAGCAATCGCTGCTTGATCCATTGTGCAAGTTCATCATCACTGTTCTGGCTTTCTAGGGTTTTTTTTCCCTCCACACATCAAATCTTGCCTATGGAATTCTTCACCAAGCAGGCTCCACCAACATCTCCTGAAAGCACCAAGTTTTACATCTGTGTAATACTGAAAAAAATTCCACATACACACACCCCATCTGTGTAACCTTCTCTTGCCTGGTGCACTTGTTAGATTATTGAGTACACCTGTGCTCTTTGTTACAACAACCTTTGCAGTGCTGTAGCTACCAAGCACTTCAGTTAGCTTTTGATAGCTGTTTTGCTTCCCACCCGTCACCCTCCATCCTGATGGATGACAAGAAGTCTCAAGACACTGCTTCAAAAAGCTGAAGGAAAAAGTGACCAGACAACGGTTCAGTGATACCACTCAAGTTAGCCATCTTCCAATTACTTCTGGCTTAACATCTACAGTCAACCCGACTTTTACCAAATACCTGCCCCAAAACACAAGAGTCTGAGTATTCAGCAGAACCATAACTGGAAACAATCAACTGAAGCTGAACATTAACTCTGTTACCATTTTTCCACATAGAATAGGGTTTTCAAATGCCATACACATTACACACAAGGAGGCATTCTTAATGCCTGTTTAATGCAGAGCAGAAGCACTAAACTGATGAACAATCCAAGTGGTGTATAATCTAGTGGCCCTGGCTTTCTTAGTCTTACCAGTGTCTTGGCTCATGCTGAGGGGAAAAAACTGCCATCAGAAACAGCATGCACCAGAACCAGCCACAGCTATTTCTAAGTGGCCACTTCTACTTCCAGGAACTCCACATAGGACATCAGGCAGGTAAGAACTCCAGCACAGCTGCATATTTCATTTCTTCAGTCATCTTACATAAAATTAGCATAAGATCTACATGAAAAAAAGGAGAAGACAGCTGATACCTTCAAACAAGAGTAGCTTATTGCTACTGGACTGAAAAGTACATAACTGCAGTATCAATTGTTTGCTCCTTGGCAGGAGGTCCCGCAATGAACATGGCTACCTGAAGTCCTCACAGATTCCACTCACCTTCTCCAAATCAGACAATACCACATGCAAGGTAGACAACTTCATAGAATATTACACCCTGCTTCTCACAAAAGAGAGTGGAAAATACATGAATTCCAGGTCACTTACATTCCATACGTTCACACAATCCTTTCCCTACCCTAGTATTTGTGGGGTGGAAGAAGCACAGAAGAAAAGTACAGGTCTGTATTCTTGTACTATTTCCAAGGATGTTTTACTGATACACAGCAGTAGCGTTGCAGCTTTTAACAGTGGCTACATTTAGCTTGAGCAAGACTGGTTTCGTAATGCAAAAAAAACAGGAAAATGTTGATTAGCCAGCAAGAAGCTGTGCTCTAGCTACACCCACACAGCACAGTAAGTCATAAGCACTTCCTAATCAAGGAACAGCAAAGCAGTTCATGGAAAATATACTGCAGATAACTGTTTGAAGTGTGCTTTTAGAGGAAGAGCCACAGAGATTGCCAGCTGCTCACCGTTAAGAGTATTGCAAACACCACTCTCCTTAATAAAATGACAACATCACCCTGGTTCACTCCAGAATCTGACCTTGAGGAGAGGCTATTTTTTATTATTAAGTTGAAAGGCTGTTACAATTCATTGGACTGAAAAGATGTATAAAAATTCAGGTAGGCTTCTTCAGAAGAGGACGATGAAGCATTCCTTTTATATGATTCCTTCTGGACATCACTTGGAAAGGATGAGTTTGAAGGTCTTGCCTAGATATTAGAGAGCAGCTATTGTGGCAAAACAACCTATGAACATCTAGTCACAGAACAAGCATTAAAAAAGGACACCCAAGCATTTATCTTACTCCTGTAGCTCTAGAGGTTTTCTCCCTACCTACCATATCAGTCTATTTCCAGGCTTATCACGTTCCCTTGGTACCCATTCACAGGACTGGATTCATCAGCTTGGATAGAGCAATTTTTCCCACGTCACTCTTGCATTTCGTTTGCATGGCTGGACCTTTGCTAGCCCCACCATTATCTATTCAGTCTACCTCACTCAACTCCAATGCGTCAAAACTATTCTCAGCATTAAATCCTGCACAACAGGCTTCTCCTGAGAAAAGTGGGAATCAGAAAGGCAGAGAGCACAAGACTTTATCACTAATCCTATTTTATTAGACTGAAACATTAACTTTGATTAATGTTCTGGTTTTATAAAGCTGAGGACAAGAGCCCCATTTCAACACCACAATGGCTAGTTACTAGCAGTCCCACATGAGCAGTTTTAGATCCACTTATCTCTGCCCATTTAAAAACAATATTTTCTTGTTCAACTTTCAAGAGCCATCTTTTGGGTTTGGAGAGGTAACATGACTGTAGAAGACAGCAACTGTTTTGGTTTTGAGCTGCACAGACAATCCCAACTGCTAAACAGAATGAATGCCCATGAGGTGGAATACATTAGAAGTGCAATTTAGGATCCCTACTTTTAATAGTCTTTGCCACATGAGGTATGCATGGCACTTGAAGGACTGCAGGCAGCAAAGAACACATCACTATCAAGGCAAAGATGCTGAAGCAGAACATTATCTACTCATTCTAACATAGTCATGTTTTCCAATTCTCTATAATCCTCCAGGTGGTTACCTGGGTTTCATGACAACTACTGTTTGTCCCACAGAAGACACTGGGAAAGGCTGCTTAACCTTCTATTCCATTCCTTCCTACCTGCAAGTTCTAAGAAAAGTGTCCATATCATATTACAAGTTAAATATATTTTGCAGCAAAGTGAAGGAAGCACAGAACAAGGACAGCTAGCTACTGTTGAAATATCTAAGCCAGAGGCAATACCTCAACTACTTATGATCCCTCCCTCCCCTCCTCTGCCACCACTGCCTTTCATGCTCAGGAGAGTTCTTTGCTGTATCTCTGCATCCTAATCCTCCTGAGATCACCCACTATTATACAACACAGAAAAATGGACAGCAAGTAAGGTACTGTTGATACAAGCAAGTTGTGACCAGTGGCCACATACTGTTAATTGCAAAAAGGCATCTTGCTGACGCATGCCTCTTCTGCAGCATCACCAGCTCATAACCAGAAGCAGAAGTACAGGCCAGAAGCATTATTGTCAGAAGTAAGCGGTTATAGACAAACCTTTTACATTTTTGATTTGCTATACAGAAGTCTCTCTATTGCATAAAAGCACAGAAGAGCAACCAGTCCTTTGCCTTCCCTATTTAAGTTACCATTTAACTATACAATGCCACAGTTGCTTACACAAATCAGGAACGTGGAAAAGAAGCAAAGGTCACGTCTGGTAGAACAGCGATATCCATGTCTAACACACCATAAAATAAACCAGACTTACATTATGTTACTGCATGAACAGGTCACTCTCATCAGTACAGCCACCTTCAGTCTTCTGACTCATTAGCTACATCTTTCCATTCTTCATTTCCTCTCAAGCTGCGTTTCCTCTCTTACTGGACCAAAGCCTGTTCTAACAAAGGTGGATATTGCCCACACCAAGTTACCCTGATTCATAGGACACTGGATGGCCTGCCTCTGAAAAAAGCCTAAGCCTGGATAAAGTTCAGACATGTTCTCCAAGAATTGTGCCCAAAACCCCCTTTCCCATCTGAACTAGTATAATTATTCTCAGAAAAAAGCCAAACCCCACACTTAAACTGATATACAAGCAACCATTCTGAGTAGTTTCTACTCGGCACAGGCAGACTGGGTCAGTGTTGGCCAGCAGTCCTCTCATTATAGCTCACCTCTTACCTAGAGAGAGCATCACTAACATCCACATGCGGAACATCCCAGCTGTCAAAGGATCCTCGTCTGGCCCAGAACTGCCCTCAGGGATTTCCAGGAAAGCCTTCTGACAGCCTCTGCTCTCAAGAGAGTGGTTCATGCAGAAGTGCAGCCTTTTAGCTCCAAGAGGGCTCTGAAGACTACTTAAGAACTAAATATGGACTCTGTTTGCCTCTAGGCTGATCCCCACCAGGAAAACAAGTTCAGACAGATCACTATTTATTCTTCAAACAGATCAGCTTACGTAGAGGAAGAGCCAACTATATTCTTTCCTCTCAAAAGAACACCACCGTACAGCCCCTCAGAATCGGTAAGCATTTGGCTCGACTACTATTCATGAAAAAGCCTGGGGAAAAAATGTTAACTGATGATACGCATTAAGTGTAAAGTAGACTCACAAGGGCAGCTGACCACATAGTGGGCAATAATACTAGGCATCTAACTGCTATCCCAAATACCTACAACCTGAAAGACAGGCCAGGAAGACAGTGTCAAAGTAGTATTACAACTACTAAATAATGCAAAGGACTGAATTTCACCTTGAAAGGCACTCATAAGAACAGCCAGTAGTTTCACACTGTGCTGGCATTTTCAGTTATTAAAATATTCCAGCTTGGGTTTGTCAGCTTCTCTACATAAAGCTTACATCACATGAAACTAAAAGCTATAGTGCACCTTCCAAACCAGTGACCTCTTAAAGAGCAGATGACAAAGCAGAATCTGATCTTGACATCTTCTACCTACACGAGCCTGTGCCTCCAATACCATTCTAGTTTTTTAGGTCAGATACAGAAAGTCAAAGCTACTCGCCCCAAAGATACCCTCAGACCCACAGACCCAAAACAGCTGAGACTTCTCTAAAGATCCCAGACCTGTTCCTCTCAACAGCTCTTCTCCTTGCACCCTCTCCCTACACAAAAGGAGCTCAGGAGACCCTACCAGTGAAGACTGAGGCAATAAAAGCACTGGGCACCTCACCACCTTGTCTGTTTGATGTCAGTAAATCATCCATCCCATTCAGCAGCAAGTCCACAGTCTCCTTTTTATATTCCTCTGCTGCTATATTATTGGTTCAAACCCACCTTGTTGCCCTTGACATCCTTCACCAACTGCAGCTGAGTACTAGCGTTTCTAACACCATCCCTTTATTCACTGGCAAAGCTCCTCCTTTATGTCTTGTCCTCACTGCCATCTCCTATACACAACTTTTAGCACTGGAACTCAGTCATGAGTTTCCTGTATAACCAAGCCTGACAGGACTATTCATTTTCCTAAGTGCCAGAAGAGCTCCATGCATCTGAGCTGCTCTTACAGACAAAGGACAGACTGTTCTTCACGCTCTTTCCAAGAGGGCTTGCATACCTCAACACTGGTCATCCACATAAGCAGTCCCACCATATCTCAGTTGCACCAGCAGTCCCCACAGCTGCACACAAAGACCTCTGTCTCCCACTGTTTGTCATGTGGGCTGCACACACTTGGGTACAGGCACTAAAAGTGGGCTTTGTTTTGGCCTGCTTTATCCTTCCTGAGGACTCTCTCATTCCTGTAACATTACCTATATTTAGAGCCCCAACCTCCATTCTCCTCAGTTGACTGCAAGCTATTACTACTGCCCACACCCACTTATCATACCTATTTTCAAGTCTTTTTCCCCACGTTGGCAAACCCTTTGGCAAAGATGCTCTTGCCTTACTTTGTCAGCTGTCCCACGTCTCTCACTCAGCTCTCATTCCTCAAAGAGGGACGCACTGTCATAAGAGGCAAAATGCTGTATGCAGCACTAGCCGCAAAGCCATTTATTAATGGCCAAATAGTGTTTCCTTCCACCAAAACTCTTACCCTTCAACTACAAGACTGAGAGAAAGTCAACTTCTCAACTGAGAAAACTTCCCGCAGAGCTCCCGTATCCTTTGCTTGCACCCCCAGAGCTCTGTGGCCCACTTGATGTACTTCAGTCTTCCCCTGGCTGCCACTGTTGCCCACAGGGATAAGTGGCAAATAGTAGGCAATTGTTCAGGAGCTGGATGAGCATCACCAAGCCCTCTGGAGCACCATGGATCACAGAGCTCTGACAGCAACGACCATCCCACAACAGCACGTCTGTAAGGCAGACGCCCCTGCAACTCCGTAAAGTCAACCTCTGACCACTACCATCAGGCCCTAATTCTATACATTCATGGTTATTATGGCTCTGCACTGACACTGTAGATTGAGATCATCATTCATTTACTATAGATAGTGAAAAACAGGACACAGGATACCAATGGGGACTGACCATCAGCTTATCATTGGCTAAAAAGCAAAGACAATTGAGTAAGCAAGTTTTAATACCTAGCCACTTGTTAAGGAGGACTGACCAGAAAATTGAAGTTGCAATTACTATGCATTGGAGTATAACACATAATACTAACACCAATACCCTAACTCTTTCATTGCTCCAAAGAAGGGACAAAGACCTGTCACTGCTGGGGAAGGATGACTGCACATCTTTCATCATGGCACTGAACACAAGACATTAACAACAGTTGCCTAGACCACAGAGAGGTGATATGACCAGCTTCAACAGCTGATGTCTTTGTTTAGCAAACAATAGAAGAATGGAGAAAGTCATACGCCATGGAACTATTGTCTACCTAAAAATTAAGAAAACCTCCAAGTTCTGACTCCCTCTTGGGAAGGACAGGATCTGTGTCTGTCAGGAATACCTGTTCCACAAACATTTAAAAACTTCATAAAATGTCAGCATGAATGAAGAGAAAAATCTGTTGCCCGGACAGGTACTCATACAGAAATGCATCTAGCAGCTATCCTGCCTGCAACACTTACACACAGCAACCACCTCTTCCTGCAAGCACAGCTTGGAGTATGGAAGAAAATACAAAGTGTTTCACTAATAACACCCTGGATGCACATTCCTCTGCCACTTGAAAGACCGGTTAACTAGGCAACAGAGTTTGTAGAAGCCACATCTCACAGGCACACAAACATTGGAGCACACATACCTAAATTTGGAAGCCTTTTAACACACGCACACCATATCATTCTGGTCAGCCAACTACGTCTTCCCGTTTTTGAGAGATTCGCTGCTCTCTGACACAGACTAAGCCACTGACCATGACCTGTGTGGTGGGCTTGCCAGACACCTGCCCAGCCTCCAACAGGACAGGGGAGAAAACAGGATGAGAAAGCTCTTGGGTCAAGAAAAAGACAATGAAATCATTTACCAATTAGCGTCACAGGCAAAATGGACTGGACTTGAGGAAAATTAATTTAGTGTACTGCCAATTAAAATGCATTTAACTAGTGAGAAACAAAAAGAAGATTATAACACCTTCTTCTCACCTCCAGCCCCATCTTCCCTGGCTCAATTTCAATCCTTCATTCCCAACTCCTCCCCCCCCACGCCACCACCCTCCAGTGAGGTGAAGGAGAACGGGGGTTTACCGACAAATTTTCCCCCTGCTCCAGCAAGAGCCCTCCACAGCCAGCAGCTCCTTCAGGAAACACCCACACCTGTGATGGCGCAGGGCCCTCCCCTGGGTTGCCATGCCATTTCTGCTCCAGCACAGTCCTCTCCATGGGCTGCAGGGAAAGGCCTGCTCCACTGCAGCCTCCTCCCCAGGCTGCGGGGCCATGTCTGCCCCGGGCCAGCGCCACCACCTCCTCCACCCTCGGTGCTCACAAGGCTGTTTCCTCACGTTTTTTTCCCCTCACTCTTCTCCACCCATGCATTACTTTATCCTTTCTTAAGCAGGTTCTCATGACAGCACCAGGGACTCCCCCAGCTGGGTCCTGCAGCCATGAGGCCCCTGCGGATCTGGCTGGAAGCAGCCATGTCTGCTATGGGCAGCCCCAGGCCTCCTCCTGGAGAGCAGGGCCTGCCGCAAAGCCTGCTCCGACACCCAGCGCCGCAAGCTGCCGTTCTGCAGAGGGAAAAGCCAGGCAGCCAGACCTCACCCAGGTTCAGGCACAGATCAGCTTTACCCGACGAGGAATCTCCTAGGTGGAGAAAGAAGAGGCAGCCCGCCTCAAAGTCTTACTTCAAGTTTCCTTCATCGCTGCTTTCCTGACAAAATCCAGGGAGTTCAGGAGAACTGCAGGCATTTATGAGAACTGCTGAGACCTCAGACAAAGCTCCTATTTCTCAGCCAGCACAGGGCTCCACCAGTAGTAATGAAAATATTTTCCTGGGGTGAAGCACCCCATCTGGGTGCCCACCACCATGTGAATTCCTCCACTGACATGCAGCAGGAGACACTACCGGACAAACTTTGTTTTCCCCATGCTACTTTGGCACTGACCTTCAGATTCCTGATACAGAGACTGAAAAAAGATCATTTTGCCCTCGACCCTCTCAGGGAAGCGAGATCTGTCACCCCTGGTATGGTGTTTTCTCCTCCCTGCCTCCTCAAGCCCAGACAAGCCCTATGAGCTTCCTCCCAATCGCTTCTTCAGCATCTCCCAACCCACCACTGCAGGTCCCAGGGGGCCTGCATCTGCCTCTGCTCCTGTGAGACACTGGATTCACCAAACAGTCTCTATGGGAACCAACATGTCCAAGGTCACCAAAATCAACTTTACCCCTCAAGCTTCAGATGGAAACGTATGGAGGACTTCTTTTGCTGGAGTGGGGGAAAAGTAAGGGGAGGAAAAAAACTGCTTTTAGAAATCCCCACAGAAGAATAAGCAAGGAAGAAGCCTGCTTCATAAACTACCTCCACAGGGCATAGAGGTCCCTCTGCTATGGGAATAGCTTCTCACTATTTAGTCCCATCTAGTTTGGTGCTACACACAAAGCACCCATTTTTGAACAGCAGCTAGCAGCAGCAAGAAAGGCTTAGGCTGTCATCTAAGGGTGCCTGGTACAGAGGAGACACCTGTGAGAAACTGCTCCTCAGGGAACGCTTTTCTTGACCGAGTAGCTAAAAGCCTGGTCTGACACTTTTTTTGGTTCAAGAATGTGTGGAAAATTACTCTTCATGTTAGGATATACAGTGCACGACTTCCCTGGCCAGACTTAAGACCTACCAAAAAAATTACCATCTAAGATTAAGAAAAAAATCTTCAATGTTTGCCCACTCATCTTTAAGTCAAAGCAGGGCAGAACCTCTGTAGTGAGCACACCATCAGGTAGCACAAGCCTTCAAGCAGACTTTTTAAAATGTTTAACATGACAGCATGATGATGCCACCAAAGTTCGATTTGGAGGATGTCACTGACTTAAGAATGTAGTGTCATACGCGTGCAAGTAAGCTCATCATCTTCCTCAGGCCAGGAAAGAAAAAAAAGAGCTGACATGTACCAGAAGGAAGGGCACATCCAGAAGCTAAGAACTCATGAGCTATACCCACTGTCTACTGAGTTCAAAGAGCATTACAAGCACTGGAGTCAGGCATACCTTTGCAGATGTCCCAAGAAACTGATTAACTTTACTACAAGTTCGGGTCACAGACACTGCTCAAACTATTCATCTTGCATTCAAATACGAAAGATATCTTCACCTCTTGTGACATCCACAATAATTCAAATACTTCTATGTTTCAAGAAATTGATGCTCCCATTCCCATTTAATCCTGTTGTACAACTGTATTTTTCCACCGAGGATTAAATAACCCTTCAGTCCATATGCGTTACACATAACAAACACCCACCATCTGCATTCAACTGTTCAAACCTCTAGGTAGTATTAGATGTTGTCTACATCATTCTGTACCCGAGTGTATCATTTCATATCCACTTACGTAGGTCAATGGACAGTCCTGCATACATGTACTGCATTTGACAGGAATTTACTCAGTTATCTGAATTTTGACCAAACGTATCATTACAATCATGTGCCTACAGCTCTTCCTAATAGCCTAACAGCCAGATTTTTCAGATGTATTCAGATAAAAGCAGCACAGCCTTCTCAGGTGAGTCATGAAAAGATATATAAATAAGTTTTTAAAAAGTCAACCCAATTTAACAAACGGGAGGATAGACACAATTAGATGGTCATTAATTTTCAGTACTAGAATATTTGAGCAAGCCATCAAAATTAGGTCCTTCATGTTGGACATTCTGACAGTACATACCAAGATTAGATGGGATTGATACACAAAAGTTTAAGTTAAATATGATACTGCACAGTTAATTTAAGCCAAAAAAGGAAACTGTTCCTACAGAAACTACCAATTCATTATCCTTTGTCACGCATTGCTTCGAACAGGAAACTTGGTGCATTTGATCATGCTATGCAATTCACACCAAAGTTGGGCAATTTGACTTAGCATTTCTTCAGGAACATTGACATCCCATGTTTCAAAACAGGTAATCCTTACTCCACCTGGCTACACACATGCAGTATTTGTAAAGATCAAAAAAGGCCATATACACAAAAGAAAAACAGGTTGTACTTTTACCACAGCAAAAGTCTGCAGTATCTACTCCTTTTCTAACAGCTACTTCTGAAAGACTAGATTATCAAATCCAAAAAATGGAATCTACATTTCTCCTAATGTTACCTAACTTGGACATGAAGTCCCCTTCCCTGACATTTTATCATAGATTCACAGATCGCTTTGGGTTGGAAGCAATCTTTAAATATCACCTAGTTCCAACACTGCTGACATTGGCAGGGACCCTTCCCACTAGACACAAACCTTTGTGTCATTTGTGTTACACCACTTGATGTGGAAGCAGTTACCACCTCAGAGTTGTGCGAGAAACCTTCCACACAAAAAAAAGTAATTCAACAGCTCAGTTACAATTTCAGCAGAGAAGAGATCCTTGAGCTATATCCAAAAAAAGCCTCAGTCTCCATCATGATGGCTAGTTTTATATCCTTCAGCTGTACCGGTTCAGAGGAATTTCACTACAAGAACCACTCTCCTTATAAAAATAGCTTTTATCAAAAGACAAGCATGACTCCATTTAATTTTCTTTCAGTTTGCTCAACTGTTACAGAAAAAAATTCAGCTACTCAGTTGGTTAATGAGGCTGTAATTCTCATCTTGCCTACCAACATCTCAACCATGGATGCAGTCCAAGGCAAGTGCTATCGCTATGCCAAGTTTCACAGTTTAGCTATCTGAATGCAAAAGCAGTTCTAAAGTCTTCCTGACTTTATGCAGTCCACTTTGTCAGCAATTTCCCAGTACCCTTCAGAATGGGTGCTCTGACCAGATTAGCAACAACAGTTTTAGGTCAGGAACTCAATTTTTGGGTTACAGCTCAAGGTGTAAGCACATAAACTGAAAAAGTTAACTCATTAATAAACTAATTTCTTCACTACTGCATGCATGCAGTACATGCATAGTTTGTTACAAGAAGCATATGGTGGTTTAGAGTTATGAATTTAGCTGTCCCTCTTTTGGAAACAGCAGCTTCTATTGCATGTTTGGGTAGAAAGGAACCACAGCAGGAAGTCTGACGAGATTTCTCTGCATGTTACTACAGATAAAAATAACATCCTTAATCACAATTATCACAGGTATTAGGATTTTTATATTTAAATGTAGAAGATTTAAAAGCCCTTCTTAAATCAATTGTGACATGCAAGCAATCGTGTTCACCTCTTACCTTTAGCTAATTATATTTGCTGGTTCAAGACTGGAGATGAAGAGTAGATACAGAAAAAATAAATAAATCCCAAGATCTTGCTCTGCCGCTAAAACTGGGTTGATGCATACAAAATTTAATGCTAATGGATGAATAAAAACAGAGGTCACAGCATTAGTTTTCTGGTATTGCAAGAGGATGAACAAAATGGATGGCACTGAAACAAAGACTCCATTACAAAAATAAAACGGGAACATAGTGAAGGTATGTTTGCTGCTAGCATTCTTGCAATATATTAACCCATTTCAGAGCAACAGCTGTGCATGTATATACTCAAAGCAAATTCAGAAGACCAAATAACCCCTAATAATGTTCTTCTCTGTCACAATACCTACTCCCTCCTGCACCCAGCTTACTCATCAGAAACACCCCTTCGCTAGACCAGAGCTCCAAGGGACCTCCTCATCCTCCCCACCTTGCATGCACTTCTCACAGTGTGACCTGGAACAGTGTTGCAGGAACCTTAACTATTTCTGTAGGTAAACACGTGCATCTGTGCCACTCTGACTCCATGAGCTATGAAAAGGTATTTAGCCATTCAGCATACTCTTCTCCAAAGGTGCTGCTCAAGCCCAGAAACAGCTGTTTCTGCAGCTTTTAAGGGGGAAGACCATAACCTCAAGAATGCATTCACAGATATCCTTAAAGTATTGAAGTTAATGACAGATTAGAAACAGAGGAGCACTCAAGCCACAAGTATTTACAAAACAAAAAGTGCCAAGCTCACTAGAACAAGTATAAACACTAGGCAGACAAACCCTTGCCCTTTTTCTGGTGTTTAGGTATTTAATTTCTCACTTTTGATAGCCGTTGCAGCAAGCCTAAAACAGGGAACTCCATTTCTTGAAGGCACTTTGTAGTTCCATTATTAACAATGGACATAACCATGAAAGCCTTAGCTGTTTTTATCTACATTAAGCCATATTAACACTAGGCTTCCCATATCATTACACCGAAACAAAACCCTGTAGCCCCCTGCACGCAAAGGTTGACTGTCCAAATCTCAGTATAGAAAGACACACAGCTCTAGATTCAAGACTCTCAAAACCACACTTTTTTCCTTACCAAACTCAATTTAGATACCATGGAACATTCATGCTTGGAATGTATCCATTACTCACCTTGAAATTAAAGACAAGGTCAGCCCAAGGGGCTCCCTTCCCATGTTCAGCCCCTGTGGCATGTAGGTACTGTTTGAGTATCTGCAAAACCCAGTGGAACCACTGCCTCACCCAGGCAATCCCACCAGGTGGAAGTTGCATAAAAAGTATCTGCCTGTCGTCTTCTGCCCTCCATCCTCCCCCACCTCACTCCAGGTTAATATGGCAGAAATCTTTGGCAAATCAATATAATAAGAAATAACAGGCAACTTAAGCCAAAGGGAAGCTGACTTCAAGTACCCCTTCTGACCATAATGCTACTTCTTAAAGAATATATAAGAATTATATTGAAAAATATTGTTACCAGGGTGAGAAGCAGGGACACTACTGGTAGAGAAGCTGAATTTACATTATTTTTCCCTTTCTATAGCTGAATCTCCTTCTCTCAATCCTTTCAAATGACTAAGGCATTTATCTACAAATATTTATTTCAATTTCCCGGAAATTAGCTCTGTTCATCCGTTCTGTAAAACAAATCCTACTAATTTCATTTCTGTCATTAAGATTTAAACTGTAGAACATCAGTACTCCAGCAATCATGCAATGGCAGTTTCATTCCACAAAAATACATAAAGTTTATTCAGTTAAGTCTGAATAAGTACTTGGTTAAACAAACTCACCCTGAGGAATCCAAAAGCAAATGCAGCTAGCACAGACCAACAGAAAGGCTGCTCAGTGCGTCACAATGAATGTTCCAGGATACCTGGAACAGCCTTTCCTACCTCCATGTAGATGGTGTTACAAAGCATTTGAACATTTGATTTTCCCTATTTTACCAGTACTTGGGTATTTAAGAAACTGCACATACATACTTTACATTACATTCAAGCAATTCAGTAACTGTCCAGTGTATAACATTTTATAAATCTACTCCATGCTCAGCTGAACACCAGAGAAAGTGTCTGGAGTCCTTAAGACCATCCTACAGTGTGCTCAGCACTTCATTATTTTCTAGCTTCTGAGTCATTTGGTCAACCACTGCAGGTTTACTGGGATATACCCATTGTCTGCTAAACACAGCAAACCAAGATACTCATCCTTGCAACATCTTACAGCCTTATTGAGCCTAAGCATCTGGGCAGATTCTGATAAGCAGCAGCACTACTTGAGCCACCAGCAATGTCAGGGCTGTATGAGGGGATGAAGAATCAGTACCACAATGTTTTTATGAAGTGAAGCCTAGGACTGCCTACAGTGATCCTCATTCTGATCCTTGGCTGGTGCACAAACAATTGTGAAGCATTCCTAAGACATTTAAACACATAACACTCATCCCAGCTTTCTATTAGGGGAACTACAGCTTTTTCCAAAACTGTATTATGTCCAGGATTACTATGATGATTAAAACAAATGAAAACCCCTGTTGCTTAAGTACTGGAGTACCATGAGGAACAGTGGGGCTCAAACAGAATAGAAAACAGTGTGACACTAGTTTAAGCTCCATCGGGAAAGCTTCAGCTTGTTCCCAATTTGCTTTTTCCAAATGTATCCAAGTAAGACCTTCCCATTACAATTTCTGTGATTATATAATTACTGCGCCTAAAACCCCAGATATTTTGCCAGCAAAGACAGATTTAGACTGTGAGCTATTTCAAAAAACTTGATGTGGGTTTAGAATTTTTAAATAAGTTTCTGAGGAAGCATGCTTTCCTTAAGATTTCTGCCATAAGCTGTCTATAACTATTTCACTTAGTTTTAAAGCTGAAAAACTGCACTACCTACAAAAACACTGACTACTAAAAGCAAAGTATTTCACTGAGGTAATCTTTCCAAGGTGGCCTTTCTGCAGAGCCATATGCCAAAAAAAAAAAATCCATGCGAAACAGCACTTCAAATACAGGGAAGATCAACAATTAGCTGTTCTCTTACCACAGCTTCTGTCAAATTTAGCATGGTATTTAGTTGCTTAGTGGCAAAATATTAGATGCTAGAAGTCCCTTCAAATCACAGCAATGCCTACTGGGCAAAAGCAGTTTGCTCGATATTGGCAGTTTCTCCAAGCTTCAGCTGCAATCAGTTGAGGAGCCTGCCTCTTTGTGTTATTTTGCAACCAGAAACTCAGGATGACTTTTTAAATTTCAACAAGGATTAGGCAAGAAAACATCTTGATCTGGCCCACCGGTGGTAGTAGCTAAGCACTATGAACTCTAACCCTGTTACACCAGCTTCTCCAGAACTAATCCTTCCTGAGTAAGTCAAATTAGGTAGATTCACACAGGCGACAGATCAAAAAACATGTAGCGGCTTCCTTCAGAATTGAAACTAGAGATGACAAAACCCACGGCATCATCAGCTAATCCTGCTGGATAGTATTGTGATTTTTCAATTGATTTGGGGGCTGTCAGGAAAACAACGCTCAGTGCACAAAGGCAACATCTTCTCACTTTTAAAGTCTTAGCAACAGCTGGTAACATTCCCTGCCCTCTGTAGATGCTAGCATCTATTAGAAAAGCATTACAGCAAAAGCAAAGATCGCTTTAAAGCAAGATTGAAATGTATGTTCATCACAAATTGACTTTATCCATTAGCTAACAATTGGTTTTATTGCTATGAAGAACATCAGTGTCAAAAAATAATCAAAAGCCATTATGTTTTAAGACAGCAAGAGTTTTACCTACAAAAGCAGCATTTCAACATCACTGTTACTAGGAAGGAGCTTGCACTTGCATCCCTGTACTATTTTTACCTGCAAAGTCCACCTCTGCAACGGCATTGACTTATTTTAAGAAGTACAGGAAAGCTGAAGTATTCCTTGGGCTTTTAGAACACTGCATCACATGTCATCTATTTCCTACTTAGTCCTCAAATAAAGCAAACTTAGCTTTGGCCCCCCAAAAAATCTAGCTTAGCATTACAGGCTCTTTCATAGAATTCAGCCTGTAATAGAATTTCACTGTAGTTTGAATATTGCCATCCAGAAACCTGCGAAATAATCTGAAAACCTAGGGTTTTGTGGCTCACTTCTGTGTTTTTTGTTGGTTTTGTTTGGTTGGGTTTTTTTAACCAGATACTCCAGCTCTAGCAGCTGTTTAGAACAGTTTCAACTCACCACACCTGGATCACTCCACTCACTCTGCAGCATGGTAGTTCACAATTTTTGAAGAGGCAATAAATAAATCAATGACAACAAAACCTACAGTGATGAAAGGATCTTCCCCTATCACTGAAAAGCAGAGTTTAAAATGAAACCAGGGAGAAGAGTATTGTGTCCAGTTCTAGGCTCCCCAGTTCAAGCAAAACAAGGAACTACTGGAGAGAGTCCAGCAAAGGGTTACAAAGATGATCAGGGGGATGGAGCACCTGTCTCAGGAGGAAAGGCTGAGAGACCTGGGTCTGTTTAGCCTGGAGAGAAGACTGAGAGGGGATCTCATCAACACTTACCAATATCTAAAGGGCAGGTGTCACGAGGATGGGGCCAGGCTCTTTTCAGTGGTGCACAGCAACAGGACAAAGGGCAACAGGCACAAACTTGAGCATAGGAATTTCCACCTAAACATGAGGAGGAACTTCTTTCCTTTGAGGGTGGTAGAGCCCTGGCACAGGCTGCCCAGAGAGGTGGTGGAGTCCCCGTCTCTGGAGACATTCAAAACCCACCTGGACGCGTTCCTGTGCGACCTGCTCTGGGTGACCCTGCTCTGGCAGGGGGTTGCACTAGATGATCTCCAGAGGCCCCTTCTAACCCCTACCATTCTCTGATTAGTATGGGAAAGTCATAATAAATTTACAGGCGGAAATATTATACAGGTACAGTTAAGCCAATAATAGGAGAAGATTTACGCAAATATGAACATATTGAAGAGGTATCCATCGCAAAGACTAAAGCAATTAAAAATCTCTACTGCATATGGAAAGGATCAACCACTCTACCAGAATTAAAACATACAAAATTAAAACAGCTATTGCTGAGTGGAAATATCAGTTCAGGTACAGCCGTAAGACATTTGAAGGGGGCATTAAAGATGTGCTTTGTCAGATCTTAATAAGTGCGATAAAATTCCTTAGCAGTTTCAAGGTCATTCATATGTCTCTGTAGTTGGATATGCTCTCAATATATCACAGCAAAACTTCAAATATCTACATTTATCTCTGATTAAATAATACCCTATTTGAAAGGGTATGTAGAATTACCAGCTCAGTATTTGAAAACTAAATGATTTATGCACAATAGCTATGAAACAGAGTCAAGTCCACTCTTCAAACTATCACCCCCAATACAGTATTTCCAAAATGCCAGGAAAGAGAGGGAGGAAGAAACTGAATCCAATTTCAGGATTCAGAATCCATGGGATTAAAAAGAAAAAATGCAAAATTGAAGCTTTAGCTAGTACCCTGGTGTCCATTTCCTCAACTGAACAGGTTCCCACTTACTGGAATATTTTCCGTACTCCCACATTTTAACATTGGCCATCAAGGCAGAGTTAAGTAACAAAGTCAAATGGCATGGAGGGCTTTTTAGCACAAAAAAAAACCCCAACGACCTTTTACCTTTCAAGAAAATACACACACGCGCATTGTGAAATACTCAGTTCTTCAGGCATTGCTACTTTATCAAATATCACTTGCAAAAAAACAGACAGTGAAGACCTATGTAGCTACTGAAACCATATTACCAAAGTGGTCTTCAAAAACTCCATAAACACAGCAACACATTTGGGTCTTGCAGACTTCAGGTAAATCAACTACAATAAGACTACTTTTTTTAGGTTTTGTTGGTTATCGCTCTGCGGGTTTGGGTTTTGTTTTTTTTTTTAACTAAAGACCAGTTTTACTACTCTAATAAATTATACCTGTATTTAAACGGATGTAGATAGGGGATTGTAGAGGTGAAAGGGATACCGAGCCGTCTGCCTGCTCGGACCAGTTATCTTATCCCCAGCGCTATGCAGATGAAACAAAGCCACCTCGCTCCCCTACACACAGACACCAGAACGAAGAGACTTCATTCTTCCCAGGGCGGGACGAACCCAAAAGGCAGGCAACACATATAACCTAGGTTAAAAAAACAAAAACAAAACAAAAAACCTTTGCAAAAAAGATGGGCCGACTCCCTCCCCAGCTGACCCAGGGCGGCGTGAGCCCCCAGCCCCGCCGCGCCTGAAGCGTTAAGAAATAAATAAGAAGAGACGACAAGCCGTGCACCGGGGGGTGCTCGGCCCGGGGATACCGCGCCTTCCTCCATCGGAAGGAGCCCGACGGCCGCACCTGCGGGCGCTGCGCGGCCGCGCAGCTCTGCCCCCTCACCCCCCGGGGCTCCGCAGCCGCCCAGCTGCGCCGGGACCCGCAACACCCCCGTGGCTGCAGCAACCCCCCCCACCCCGACCCCGTCAGCAAAGCGAACGGCCCCCGCCCGGTTTTCATCCGGTGCTGCCCCCGGGGCTGAGGCGGCGGCTCCGCCAGACGAGAAAGCGCGGCCAGGAGCCGGCAGATGCACCATTGTGGACACAAACGACCCGGTTCGAGCAAGGTCAGACCCAAACAAGAGGGGAAAAAGAGGTGCAGCTTGCAGGAAGAATGGGAGCTAGGCTCAAGCGGCAGGGCCACGGCGAAGGAAATAGGTGGTGGTGGGGGGGGAAGTCGTTCGGAGGGACGTTGCAGACAAAACAAAGGGTTTATTGAACAATGTTTTGTCAGGAGAACAGGTGCTAAACTCGCCCAATTAGCACCACATGGGGAACGGGGCGGGGGTGGGGAGGAGACACATTCAGAAAATCCTGAAGGGTAAAACAAAAAGCGACGAAGCCCATCTAGCGCGAAGAAGGGGGCAGAGAGACATTCGCAGGAAAAAAAATAAAATAAATCCCTGTCAGCAAGAGGAAGCCCCTCTTGATGTAACGCCGCGAACACCTTAAGAGTTTGCAACCGGCTGTGCAACAAGCCGGTGCCGGCGGGAAGCCACCGGTCACCTACAGAGGCCGGGGAGGGCCACGGTCCCGGCACACACCGGGTTTTCCCCCCCCTTTTCCAGAGGGGGCCCTGGTGTGGCACCGGCGGCCCCTAACTCAGCCTCCCCCTGCCCAGGCCGCCCCTCCTTCCCTCGTACCCCCGCCCGGACTGCAGCCCCGCTCCGCATCCCCTTCTCCTCCACGCGTGCCCCGTGGGGAGCCCCGGCGTCCCCCCCCCCACCCCGCACTTTTACGGGGACCCAACCGACGGCTCCCCGCAATGCCCACACGCTCTTCCCAGCCCCTCCCCGATCCACCCACCGTCCTTTTAGCCACCCGCTGCCCCGGGTGAGCCGCCGGCAGGTCCCGCGGAGCGTGGCCGCCGCCCGCGGAAGGGGGTGGATGGGGGGGGGGGGGGCCGCTGCCCCGAGGGAGCTGCGCGACTCCCGCGACCGCCTCACCCGCTGCTTCTGCCGGTGCTGCTGCTACCCCAGCGAGCCGCAGCCGCCCCGCCGCCAAAAAGAGCAGTGCCTCCGGTGACGGCTGATAAAGGTCCCCCACCGCCCGCCCCCGCGGCCGCCGCCTGAGTGACGCCGCCGGTGGCCACTCAAGAAGCCCCCCGCCCGCGGGGCCGCGCCCCCGGGCCCGGCGGGCACCCCCCGGTAGGCAGCGGTACGGCCGGGCAGGCCCCGCCCCGCCGCCTAGCGCGGCAACGGGCTGCGCTCAGCGGGATGGCGGGAGCTTGCCCTTCCCGTTACCGTCAGTGTTCCGGCGTCGGGTCGCCGGTGAGGTCGGGGGCAGGACCGCCCCCCAGCGACGCTCGTCTCCCCGGCTCGCCGCCTTTCCCTGCAAAACGCTGGTCCTGCGCTGCCGCCCCTCCGAAAGCGGCCCCGGCGGGGCGCACGAACGCCCCGAGCCGCCCGTCCGACGGGGGAGGCGCTCCCCGGCCCCCTCCCGGCTCCGAGCCCCCGCGATGGGCACTAGCCGCTGTGACAGCACCGTCCCGTTTTGCCGGCGGCGGGGGGACGCCACCACCCTCCCCGCCCCCGGGGAAGCGCGGCTGCCGAGCGCCGCGGCAGCCCGCCGAGGCTCCGCTCCTTCGGGCCCGCCGCTGCTCGTCCCGCGGGGATCGCCCCAGCGAGTGCCCGAGGGGGTGTCACTGGGACAGGGGGGGGTCCCGTCCCCGGGGGGCCGCACGGCTTGGTGTGCCCTCCGCCCTCCCGGCGCTGCAGCGCGCAAGGACTAGGCAAAATAAGCCGTCTCAACGCCGGCATCACCACCGGCCCTTGGAAACGAGTTGGCGGAACAGGTGCAACTACCAATTTGCCCCGCTTGCTCCCACATCAATTATTTTCTTGTCTGAAATAGGTGGGCACGGAGCAACGTGCTGGGCATAAATTAAACGACAATGGCAGTGCTCGGGGCCGGTCCTTGCCGGGAGCACACGCTGCAGCGCCAGCGTTTACCATCGTCTCTTCCTCCCCCTCCTCCACCTCCTCCCGCCCGGACCCTCCCACCGCCGCGGGGACGGACGGCGAGAGGACGGGAGAGGCGCCAGGGGAGGACGGGACGCCCCGTCCGTCCCTTCGCCCGGAGCCCCGCTCGGATCCCCGCCGCGGCCGCCGGATGCGAAACTTCCCCCGAGCGCACCGGGGACCGCTCCCCGCCCCGTCCCTCCCCTCCCCCCCGCCGCCCCGGTAGGACCACGGACAGAGATCGGGGACGCCGCCGCCGCGCAACACCGCGCAGCGCCCCGAACAAAGGGACGCGGCCCCTCCCGCAGTTTGTCATCTCCACGAAACGCCACGGCACCCACCCACCCCCTCAAGCCCCGACGGTCATCAGGGAGAGCACCCCGGCTCCCCGCCGCCCGCCCTCCGCACCCGCGGACACTAGGCGCTGCGCGCTCCTGCTCCGGCCGGCTGCGTCTTTGTGCGCCCTGACATGCAGCCGCCTCCCAGCACCACGGGAAGCCAGGGAACGCCGTGCGGCTAATGCAATTACCGGGGTGGGGGAGTGGGGGGGGTGTCTTATCCCGGCTAATCTGCAAATGCAGGTTTATCTCCTCAAAGCGATACGCCTCCCGTCACCCGTGGGCTGCGGGTCCGTCCCTTCGGCCGCTCCCCCTCGACGGGACGTACCCGCAGCTGGACGGGGGCGGCGGCGGGAACTTTGAGGCGGGGTCGGGTCAGGTAGGGATGCGGTGCCGAGTGTCCCCCGTCCGTCGTCGTCCGCCCCCCACCCCCCGCTCCCGGGCTTCCACAGCTGCCTTCCCTCCCTCCCTCCCTCCCTCCCTCCGCACGCTGCCAACACTTCCAGCAACTCAGCGGGCAGGCTGCGGTGGGCACGAAAGGTGTTCGCGGGGAGCAAATATAGGTAATCACACGTCATTTTACACGGCATGCACCGCAGGGCGCTCGCGTGAACCCCCTCGCACACCCACGGAAAGAATCAAGCCACAACTTACCTTCCTCTCCTCGGCTTAAAAAATAAAAGTAATGGTGCAGTTCTCCCAATAAAGAGGAGCAAGAGGCAGATGGATAGTTCTCTCAAGACAACACACAAGAAGCTAAATTGGGGACAGTTCTAAAAGGAAGCAAAAAAAAAAAACCCTAAAAGAAAAAAATCCTCTGCCCCCCCTCCCCCCAACAATCCAACACTGGGGGGTAAAAAAAAAAAAAAAACCAAGAAAAAAAATGTGGAAAATTAAAAAATAAAAAAAAGGGAGAACTCAAAAAAAAAAAAAAAGGAGAGTGACAGGACTGCCCTCCCTTCGCAACCCCACCGAACAAAAAGCGGGGAGGGAGGGAGCAGCGGAGGAACAAAGAGGAGAGGGATGGAAGGGCGATTTTAAAGACCGTCTCTCTCTCTCTCTCTTTCCCTCCCTGCCTGCCGGTCCCTTCCTAGCGGCTCGCCGCCGGAGCCAGCTGCTGCATCGCGGGTTGGGCGCGGGGGGAGGACGCCGTACCGTGCCGTGGGGTGCGGTGCGGTGCGGTGCTGTGGGGGGGGGGGTGGGGTAGGGGGGGGTGCGGTGTGCGGTGCCGCGCCGTGCCCGTGCCTTGCCGGGAGGCGGACCGGCTCCGCAGATTTATAGCAGCCCCCCGCCGCCCGGGCTCCCTGCCTGCCGCCGCGCCGGGCTGCGTGCGTCTGCGTGCCGCGCCCGGCGGCGCGCCCGTGGGGGTGCGCGCGTGGGGGCGTGGGCGTGTGTCCCCGTCGTCCCCGTTCCCGTGTCGTCGTCCGTCCCCCACGTTCCCCTCCCCCCCGCCCGGCAGCCGCCCCCCGTGCCTACCCCGGCGCCACGCGCGGCAGCGTCTCCGCACCCCGGGCGCAACGCAACCTGCTGGCCGCCCCGCGCGCGTGTCCCCATTGGACCGGCTGCCGTCCGCTCGCCCCGCCCCCCCGCCAGGCGACGGCCGCCCATTGGCCGCCCGCCCCGCCACTCCGGCAGGCCCCATGGCGCCGCGGCTCAGGCTGGGTTGCGGCGTGCGGGGCCGCCCTCGCGGTCGCGTGTGGGTGCGGGGACGGGGCGGGCGCGGCCCGGGGTCACGCGTGTGTCTGCGGCACCGCGCGTCCCGGCCCACGGCGGGCGGCGGGGCAGGACAGGGCTCCGGCGGGCCAGGGCTCCGGCAGCGCGGACAGCTGCGTGGGGAGGCGCTGGCTCCTGTCCGCCCGGCCGGCCACGTGGGAGCGGGCCGGCGCGTCACGGCCTGGCCCAGGGCGGCCGGCTGTCGGTGCTCCGTGCCTTCTCAGGGAGAGCTGCCGGGAAAGCACCCCGTTTCTGGTGGTTGTTTTCTTTTATTTTTTTTGCCTTCCATCGCCCTCCCTGCTCCACGCAGTTCTGGCCGTATGTGTGTCGTCGCTGCGCGTGTGAAGTTTATGTCACTACCCCAGGGAATGCTCTTGCGATTTGCCCTTCTGAGAGTGGACGTATTAATGAGTGATATTTCCCCTAACAAATAGTCTGGGTGGAAGGAAGGAAGGGAAAGGAAGGGAAGGATGGAGGGAGGGAGGGAGGGAGGAAGGATGGAAAGGAAAGAAGGAAAGGAGGGAGGGAAGGAAAGGAGGGAGGGGAAGAAGGAAGGAAGGAAGAAAGGGAAGGAAGGAAGGAGGGAAGGGAAGGAAAAGAAAGAGGAAAGAGGGAGGGAGAGAGGGAGGAAGCGTGGATTGATTCCTATGTCTTGCACAGATACGTGTTCGCAGAGAAAAAGGTTATACGGAAGAAAAAAACTGCATGGTGTTCAGAAACATGCCTTTTATTCCGTGTACTGCTTGACCTTCATTGCATTTGATTGTAATTTCTTTCCAAATCCAAAGTGCTTTCTAGAGATGGCTTTTCTTTTCTGTCTTTTCTGACACAGAACACACAAGTGTATATCATGTATTTCAGATTGCAAAGCACTTACGGCCTGCAGAAAGGACATGCTTATTTAGAATATTCTATTTGCATGTAGCAAGGTACAAGAATAAAGAGGCATGCAATTTCAAGTAGAGAAAGCAGTGTTTCTTGAGAGTGTCCTTGAGTGTTTATAAATGATTAATACAATGAAAGAGAAAACGTGCTTGCTTATATCATCTGTTTCTTATAATCTCTGTATCCTACGACTGTGACAAAAACCTGAGTGTTATACAGGGCCTGATTTTACATTTTATGTAATTAGTTACATGCCGAATGCATCTGATGTTTTTCTAGAACACACAGTCTTTAGCTGATTATTTACAATCTATCACCGACATTTTGAATCGGCAGCATTCCGAAAAAGGGAATAACTCCCTGGTGGAACTTGTGCCAAGCTAGCACCTCTGAGGACTAAATAAAGAATGGGACTATTCCCTCAAAGCTGCTTGTACAAAAATCCTACGTGAAGTGATGTCTGTTCACCCAGAGTTTGTGGAACTGCACATGTAAACCGTGTCCTCAGCAGTGTCTGCTGGTGCTCGAGAAGGTCCTCTGAGTTTACTCTGTGGTTCAGCTTGTATCTGATGCTCGCTCTTGTCTGATTGTGGCAACTTTTACCCTTTGACACAGCAAAACTGCTTTTGAAATTCTAATGATACCAGCGTTAACAATGAACTTGCTCATGTTCTTTATGCTCTGGGTGCATACATCAACAAATTTTGTATACATCTTTCAGAAAAAAAAGTGATTATTTGTTCTGGGGTGAGTTTTGAAGCATGGGTTAGGGCAAAGACCATGCAGGAAACATCTGTAAAACCTGTGCACTGTGTTGCCGTTTTTGGAATTACTAGATTTAGTTGCTGGTTACTTTCTCACTTTGTGCAGTTTGTGCTAATGTGTTTAAGCCAACAGCAGTGTTCCTTAGCAGAAAGTCAGCAATGTATGAGAAGAGAAAAAGAAAAGGAAAGGAAGAAAGGAAGTAAATAAGCGCTCTGAAATTCCAAAGCAGTTCAGTGCATTGACCGCCCCCCCAAAAAAATATGAATACACAGCTGTTCTTGGAACTAAAGAAACTTGTCTGAAAGGGGAAGCCAAAGTGTATATTAGAAACCATAAGTGTGTCTTTCTGAACTTTCAGGAAATTAAAGGTTTCTGCTATCAGCAGCTTCCCTGTCAGGTCTGATACTCAGGATTCTGATTTCATCTCCCCTCCTCCTCCCCCAAAAAGTAACAATTCTCCAGCTATAATTAGTGACCAGCTTTTCGCAACAGAAGCCAAACTTTGTGCATTCTTTCGAGGCTTAATATCTCTACCGATAATGCACTCACGTCTGTCACATTTGTCGATACATGGTGCTAAAGTGAAATTAGGCAGAAAATAGCTGTTAAAGTGAATTGTCTTGTCATCGTCCCTTCTTGTCTCTGGTGCATTTTCAGAGGCTCTTGATGCCAGCAATGGCAGAAGAAGGAAAGCTAAATTCTCCCCTCTCCCAGGAAAAATACGTTTTTCTGTGAAGGTTGCCTTTGCTTATGTAATATGTCTGGAAAGTAGTCTTTATGATTAGCGGTAGCTGGCTGTCTGGACATAGCCTTAAGCTAAAACGTGTATGGCTTATTAAATAGTGTTTGGACATGGGAAAGCTATAGGAGGAGGGAAGGGGACTGCTTGTTTGGGCATGCTGAACCCCCCGTCCGGGACCGGGAGGTCGCGGAACGGCAGTGAAAGCGGCAAGTGCAACGCGCTGGCGGAAAAGAAGTCTCACAACCAGCATAAAGAGAGAGGAAAGAAAGAAAAAAAAAAAAAAAAAAACAAAAGAAACCGAGCAAGCAAAGCCCGGCTGCGGCGGGAGGGGCCGGGCGGGCGGGGGAGCCCGGCCGCCGCGTCAGCACCACGGACAGCGGCGCGCCCCGACGGCGCGGCCCGGCCCGGCCCGGCCCGCGGGGGCGGAGGGGCAGCGGCTCGGTCCCGGGGCCGGCACCGGGCTGGGTTCCTTGCTGGCACCGCATTGACCAAGAGCATCGCGACAAGTGGTAATATACCCATCGCCCCCCTCTTTCTCCCCATCCCCCTCCCCCCCCCCCCCCCGGAAAAAAACAAACCACGGTTAAGGTATGTGATGTTGCTGTGGGGTTGGCTCGCTCGAAGGCACTTCAGACAAACGGCTCCTGCCCAGTGGTGTTCATGTGCGAAACTGCACGGTCACACGGGTACGTGCCTGCTTGTGTGTGTGTGTGAATGTGTGTTACGGCACCCCGGGGGACTCCACGGGTCATTCTTACAGTGCAAGCTTACGTTTGTTCCCTTAAGTTTGACAAATAAATGGTAATAGGCATGAAGGCTTCTGAGCAAGTCTTCAGACAGACACTTCCTGATACAAAACATACCTGCACTTCAGTTTAGCTGCGTGATTGTTTTACCTTCTTCTTCTCTGAGCCTCTCTGTGGTCATAAGACAGGGATATTGTATAAAAATACAGTAGTGTGAACACTGCAACTGAGGCTGCTATATTCTTCTCTATTCTATTATGCAGCAGTGTCTGAATATTAATAAAAGCTATTTTTCAAAAAGAGCTTAGCATTTGCAGGGGGAGAGGAAAGGGGGGTGTTTCACTTTTTTCATCAGAGCGTGAAAAGTTATCTTAAAACTCAGGTCCACACAAGGTAACCACAACTGCTCAGATTTTCTACAGACAGCTGTGGAGCCTTAATCCAGATAAATGTAATACCTGAAAGAAGCTCTCTATTTGTTCAAATTATTGTATCTTTGCTTGTTTCCTACTGTGACCAGGCAAAAGGAGATTTCTGCTGCACCACAGCTTAGGTAGCTTTTTCTTTTATTGAGGATTTATATTTCCAATGGTGTGTAATGCACGTTTAATTGTAAAATAATAAGACTGTGTCACCTGCCAGTCAATCTCTGCCATCAACCTCCTTTGTATTTGGATCAAACGCTTGCACAACAGACAAACTGACAGCATCAGGGCACAGTGACAAAGCTGTAGTTTGCACCGAAAGAAGACCGAGGCCCAGAGAGACACTGCAGCTACAGAAACAGCTGTCTTATCAGCACACTGCAGAGATGGAGATGGCTCAAGAGGTCCTCAACAGATAATGACTTGAATAGGTTTGCAATGCGCCAAACTTCACGCTTGATAAGACCAGCCCAGTGTAGAGAGCAGCAGAGATCCAGCTCTATTCTATTTTATCTGCGCTGTAAATTAAGAAATTAAAATTCAGGTGGCACAGCCAGCATGTTGCTGATAATCCAGTGAAGTAAACTGTCATTAGAATGTTTTCAGCAAAGAGAAATAGGTTTCTTTTCCTTGATGCTGCTTTAATAAAAACACCTTAACATCCCCTTCCCAAATCACTGTCCCAGCAGTACCTGAACTGGGGTGAGGGTTCCTCATCTGTTTCATGGTTGAGATGTGTCGTTGAGTCACAGAACAAACTGTTCATTTGGCTGTCAAGTTCTTTACAAAGGACAAAACACTTCCACTTTGAAACTGCAGTAGCTTATTTTCAATTCCCAATTTCCTCTGCAGGAGAAGGAACTGCACTGTGATTTTTAATAAAAGAGAACCAGCAAAGCTCACATTAAAGCACACAAGCTCAGTTCTGTAACAGACAATAGAAGCATGTGTTTGTGAGCACAGATAAACAAAAATTAATTGCTGATGTGAAAGAGGTCTATAATGACCTTCGGAATTATTCACTTGACAAAACGTAAGCCATAGTACACACTAACACATTTCATAGAAGCAGAAAATCCTGTTTCAAACTGTGTTTTTTGATTGAGTAATAGCATCACATTAGAATACTGTAGCTCCACCTTTTTCCAGCATAAATACTTAGTTTAGACTGAGTTCAGCTTAGCTTTGATCTGGGTTTTTTTGAAGAAAGCTTTGTGGAAAATGCAATTAAAAGGAATGTAGATGGAGCATATAACCTGAGGTCACAGAGCATTATTTTGTAAAGAAGGGTTGGCTACATTCGCTTAACTACTTGTGATTGATTCCTGAAGAGCCAGAGTAACTGCGTGGGCTTGTAAGCCATTATGTTATCTAATTTTGGCCATTAAGGCTAATTTTCCATCTTCTTTGGGTAATAATTTAAGACAAGGTTAACTTTATTTCTTAACAAAAAACAAGTTGCTAGGTACTTATGCCAAGAAGAACTTGAAACCTGAAGAGAAACTTAAAGACTTATCACTCAGACTTGTTAAATGGAGGGCAGAGAGGTGAGACCAGTTCTATCCGCCTGATAATCTAACCACATGTAAGTGGCCTTAGCCTGTCACTTAAACATACCTGCCAGGGGGAACTAGCAAGGAAGAAGAGGAAGAGGAGTATTAAGGACCCAGAATATCACTTATTTCTTTCATGTTTTAAGACAGTATGCTTTCTCGCAGTCAAGAGGAAAGGCAGAATGGGGCGGGGTGGGAAGGGAAGGTGTCTTTGGCACTTTGTTGGAAACACCTCTTTGCTTGTCTCTGAAATTTGGGGTTCTTTCTAATGGTGTCTCAGAGAGCAAAACCACAAGGTGACTGGGAGAGAGCAGGAGGCAGATGTGGGTAAGGTCAAACTTGTTCAGCAACTTAGGTGGACTGTGGGGTTTTAACACATGCAAATTAGTGCCAAGAGGCTATTCCAAATGCAGAAAACCACTTGGTTTTTAAGACGCACTTCAGTAGCTCACAAGGAGTTAGACAGTTTAATGAAGGTCACAAATCAGAGAACCCAAATATTTGCCCTTGCCCCTTCTAATTTGTGGGGAATATGTAACCAGAGCCTGAAGTGATTGATACCCTTGCCAGTGAAGCACTGTGTAGATGCGAGGAGAAATAACCTTGTGGAAAAGAGACAATCAAAAGCAAAAACGTAATCAATATTTTTAATGCTGTTTGTTATCCAAAAATAACAAGTCCTTTTAAATTCTCCAGTGAATCATCCCAAATACCGTCAATTCAGTTAGATTGCACTTCCACCATAACAATAAGTTTCTCCAGGAAAGAGATGTATGGTTATAAACTTACTGTAATTAGTATATCCTCTCATGATATTAAAGCTATAGGAATATTGACTGAAAAGATGGATTTTACTTTTTCAAAAGCCTATATTTGTTTTCATCTGTTGAAGGAAAAGCACGTATTACACAAAGATAGCTTTTTCAGTATGCCAGCATATTTCCTGCTGACAGCATAGTGGAGTAAAATAACGGCTGTCGGTGCTATTATTTTATTGAAAAAGTCCTTATAAATTCCAGAGTGTTTGTATAATATGTAATTAGATAATTTTCAGATAATCAGATCACATGTGTAGTAGATGGATTATTTTTTTTTTTACCTTGTAAAGCAATTCTTTAAATACATTCCACATCATTTTTAGTATCAACTCGAACCTTTTGTTTTATTCAGTTACAAACCCAGCTGGCAATTATGATTCCGCAGAGGTACACGTGGTGTTCTGCTCTAATGTGTTAGGGTAGGAGTTTAGAATACGTATGAAAGTAGTGTATTTTCCTGCTCCTCCAGATAAAGTTCATCATTTTTTTAACATGCACCTACTATAATTGCTCAGTGGTGGGGAGTGGACAACTACACACGTGTGAGAAGGGATATTAAAAATGCTCTTTTCTTAGCATTACATTAAAGGCAGTTACCTCCTGCCTTTCATATGTACCCCTTCATTCTTGTCATATAACTGCACCCAGTTCTTCACACTTCTCTTTTATATGTTACATATGTTACAATTTCTTTTTAAGGCAGTGGCTCAATATTCGACAGCAGTACAATTAGACTTTGCTGATTATTCCTTGCAATAACTAGCTATGAAGATCAAATCTCACTTCCAAAAAGCACTTCCCTTAACTTACTTATGCTCATCGTGAAGATTTTACTTCGAAGGACCAAGCTAAAAATTATCTAAATAACTACTTTTCTTCTTTTTAATGCCACAATTACTCACTTGTGGATGACTTAATGGTCTTTCACTGGTGCTGGCCTAGTTTTCTTGTCTTTAAATGCTGGAGGTTTTGTTTCTTCTGCTTATACAGCTCAGTTTTTTGCTTCAGAAGTATTATGCATAGCTCTGTACTACTTTGATTCTGCTGGAGATGAGTCATCAGCAAAATCCAGACCGTAAATGATCATGTAGCTGCAAATATCTAAAAGGTTATTCAAACTAATAGTAAAGTACTGCACGGTAATATGGTTTAGTGGAATAACATACGTGATAAAGTTACAGCAAATGATTCTGATGATGTCATGGACATTTACTCATTGCCGAAAGTTCTCCTGTATATCTGGTCATTAGGTAATATATATACACACTGCAGAATGGGTTTAAAGGCACTATATTCTTTCCTTTTTTTTAAACAGAAATTCAGGAGAAGGGAGACTACTCAGCCTTATTTCTGTTTCTTAATTCAAAAGAAGCCACCAAAATGACAGCACTACGAAACATATATCTACCAGGAACAAATCACTGGGCAAATCCTATTTTCTTCTACAATCACAGTATGATGCATAAGGCAGAGAAATAGTACATGCTGGTTTTCATAAGTTTCCAATGCATTCTCATGGGATGAAAACGAAGCATAGTGTTAATTAAATTACTGTAAAAAGGATATACAAAAAATACATCTAGAGAATACCTGGTGATGCTTCATTGCCAAATGAATGGCTGTATCAAATAAGGCCCTACTGGAATATATCTTATAAGCTCAAGATAGTATTTCTGTACATGTTTTGGAAGATGGAACATAGGGAATGGTTATGAAAACTGTGGACTGCATCAGGCAGAATGGTTGTAAACATTTGGTGGTTAAGTGCTGAATACAAAATGATCTTTTCAGAACAGAGGGACTTACTGGTAAGATAAAGCTCAAAAAGGGTAAGTGGCAGGTGACTGTGATTTTTAGAAAAGTAAGATCATAATCAGCTCTGCAAATGAAAACCATAAAATAACAGCAGTACTGAAGAAGAGGTTGTAGGATACTTCTGCATCATACTAAAAGAGTCATGGGAATATGATGTTGCAAGAAAGGGATTTCACACTGAGATGTATAAACAAGAGTGTGATTTGAAAAGACAAACACGAATGCCTTTCTTGTTTGACATTGATAAACTGAAAGCAGAACGCTGTATCCAATGTTTTAAGAAAATTGGAGAAGGCCCATAAAAGAGTGTTTAAAATTAAAGGTTTTAGAAAACATGACCTATGAATATATTTTAAGAGAGAAATTGTTTAGAAACAGGAACAAAGACAACATAGACATAGGATATATGAAATTGCTTTTAGAAGTGATTATTGTTGGCAGATTATGCTCAAATAGTCTTCATGTGCATTGTAAATAAAAAAAAAAAAAAGAAAATGGCTCAATTCACAACACACAAAATCTAGATTAGCAACTAGAAAACATTCTCTGAGAGTAGTTAAGAACTGGACCATGCTGCTTAAGAAAGCTGATGAGTTGCAAAGTTAGATATACACTCTATTTTTCCTTGGAGAAATAGGACACGTTATTTGATCTCTTCAGGCTCCTTAGGGATTTACACTTCTGATTCATTGATATAATTCCCCACCACCAAAATGACTAAAGTTCTAAATAGTGCTTTTCCCTTTACGTCTTTTATAATCAATTGAATGTCTGAGAAAAAAAAACAAAAACAACACACACATAAAAAACTAAGAAAGAAATGGATCTGATAGGTGATAGGCAGAGGAAAAAAGCTGTAAAGTACTAAACAAGTTCTCTACACGTTTTTCCGTTTTTTGTCAATAAGCATTGAAACCAAGCAAATACAAGTCTGATGAACAAAGCTATTTGCATTCTAGCATTTTTTTCCACATGAATTCAAAGACTGATTGTTTTTTTGATCTCCTAGACCTCTATCTTCAAAGTGCCTTTCAGTGTTTGGCTGTTGATTTTTAATTTGTGTGGTTTGTTTTGTTGTTTTTTTTTTTTTTGTCCACTTGAGACATGGGAATCCAGAATTAAGCTAGCTACAGAAAATCCGTATTCTGAAAAATCATGCATCCTTTTGTAATTCCCATTTGGACACTTAAAAATGGTGACAACTTAACTTACTAATGAAAACTTTGGGCTAAAACCCACTGGATCAGTAGCATAAATGCACATACCTACCAAATGCCTTCTCTATGAGAAGGAAAAAAATTCTGTGTTTAGACATTGTAATCAGACATGATCAACAGTGCTGGAGATTCTGCTAATCTGTACAAAGCGAAACTACCATAAGAGATCTGCATTTTACCTTCAAATAACAAAATCCTGAAATATATGTGATTAAGAGCCAGGATTTGATTTTCCTGGTCTAGAAATAGGTCCTAATAACAGGAACTGTTTTTTTCCACAGTACTTTCTTGACAGTGCAAAACTCTACTAGATTTTGCTTCTAAATGTTTCCACAATCATATTTAGGTTATTTTCTTCATCCTTTACAGGAAATGTAAGATACATTATGAGACCTAAAGCTGATTTACATGATGTTATATTTAACACAAAACAGAAAGTGAAGTCACATTGTATGTCAAGAAGCTATAAAATATCTATCTTGCTACTTAAATTTGCATTCCAAAGCTAAGACCTGCCTTCCTCCCTCAAGTCACCTTTAAGCACGGAGAAGTTAACTTTTTTCTTTCTTTTTTGTCTTTTTTTTCCTTTCTTTTTAATGTGTTGACAGGTAAAGAAGGGAGAGAATTAGCATTATGGGATGACTGGATATTGCCTTTTAGACTCTGAAAACATATTGCTCCTTCCCAAACACATGAGATCAGATCCAGATTTCCAATGTGCATGGAAGAGTATGAAAACAACAAAAAAAATTAAGCCACAATTATTAAAAATCCTGTAGAAAGGCTTACTTAATCTTTCCACCCACGGTCCTTTTCCTCTTTTTCCCTGCATGACAAGTCTTTAGATTGACAAGATTTATACTAGATGTATTTATTTGAGCTAGCACTTACTCAGTGCTCCTAACTGCTACAGTAAGACAAAAGGTAAATACCAGGTTACTCTCCAAATAATTACTTGGAGATAATTTGTAAATAATTATTTGGAGAGTTGTCTAGAGATCCTCCTTGTAAAACATCCCTATAACTGTCACCCAGTATTCAGAATAAGAGTATAATAATCGAACTGTGAAAGTTATATCCATCTTCTCACTTTATACCACTCAGATGTGCGGTATCTATTTGCCTTCAAATGGGATCTTATTAGTTCTCCCAGTCTTTATGTATTCAGATCCCCCTGTTTCTATAGCGTCTTCAAAGAGGCTAATACTTCCTTGTATTTTTCTATTTTGACTAGGTGGTTCAGGTCTGAAAAGTCTACTATGCAATAACTATGCAAATAAGTGGTTTGTGTCATGCAAATACATTGTGTAATGTGATGTCCAGGCAGTCACTTATTCTTCGGCATTTTCTGTTTGGAATAATTGCACTTTCCATGGAAAACTAAGACAGAGGGATGAACTATTTGTAGATTGTACACCTGTAGAGTCACCATAGTTTCGATATAGTGTGTATCTTAAGACAATCAATATTTAAATGCATATTTACATGCTGCTTACTTACACAACCGGGGGTAAAAAGGCTATTAAAGTCACAAGCAAAAGAGTTTCTCATTACAGCCTGTTATACAGCATCACCACCTAGTTTGCCATAACTTGTGGCAATGCTGCATCACCCAGTGTCTGGAAGGTGTGGGTAGAAAACAAGCAACACCAACAACTGGATGGGCTGCAAGTGCGAGGTCATGCAATGTCTCCTCTACAGAGAGAAAAACGAGGTATTCAAGAATAGGAAAATAAACGAGTGAAGAAAGTATTTTAGGCTGTAGGTATTTGAGTTGGGAGAGACTGCCTTGTTTACACACAAGAGAGAAACCACCAAGAAACAGAGACTCCGGGTATGCAAGGAGCCTTACAACAAATTAAAAAAGAGAGTTGTTACCCTAGTTAAGCTTGGGGTGGGAGAGATTTACGCCAGGGAGGTGAAGAAGTGTAAACTGAATTCTGAATAGATCCTTTTCATTCCTCAGAACCAAAATTTTCCCCTTGACCTTCATCCTCAAGCTACTAAAAGGGGGAGAGGAGGCTCAGCCCTTCTTGCATCTCCAGAGCACATGGGAATAATTGATCAAGTTCTGCTGTTTGGAGACATCTTCTCACATCTCCCATCAGTCCACAGGGCTATGGCTTTCCTGGTTCTTAATAATGTTGACACAAGGAGAAATGAGATGATATGAAGGAACAAAGCTGGTGTTAGTCTTTATATAATTGCCACCTCTCTGACTTTCCCTCCATCTATTCCCTCCCCCAACTCTGCATTGTAAAATGCTGATTCAGCCATACCCAAGTATTGTCTTGAGTAGGCAAAATGCTTTGGACAGAAAAAAAGAGATAACTACAGGATTTTATGCTATTCTATTTTTCCTTAAAAGCACAGATACAAACCCAGAAAATGTTTGCATAGTCCCAATGAGTGGACAGAATGTTTTCTTCCTTGCTTATAAGTTTTGCTGCTGTTGTGGAAAATTACTTTGGTCATTTCTATTTGGGTAAGGCTTAGGAGTAGTGTTCTGGAGCCATTACACTGTGGAAACTTCAACGTATTCTTTGCTCTCCTTGTTACGGTAATCTTACTAAGATAAATGGAAATATTTATAGTGCGTGAAGTCAAACCTGCAGAACACTTCTCATCTATTTAACTGCCCAGAACTTGTATTACTTAACACTATACATGTATCATTTTGCATGAGATAATTTTTGTGCTATATGTAGGAGCTGTTCTCAAATGGAATAGCAATGTACACTAAAAGCAACCCCTCCTTCCTTTTGCAATTTCTTATGAAAAATAAAACATTATTGTTGCTTTAGGAACTGTGTTAGTAACCCTAAGTCAAATGCCTTAATGTAAATTGTAATAAAGATGGTTTTAAATTGTTTGAGTAGCAACAGATATTTTCATGAGTTATTCTGACATTATGTACTGTGAAACATCTCTTTTTATTCTTACTATGCTTCCCTTAGGTTTGAGAGGAAAGAAGACTCCTTTCTAGCCTTACTTTGTTTAACTCCTGTTATTCTGGTAATTTTCTGTTAAGCCTTTTCTTTTTTATTGCCTTAGTTTTATTACCATTATCTATACTACATTTCAATTTTCTGTGCTTTTTTTTTCATTTTTTTTACAATTCATAAAACTCCGCAAAAAAGGCTTGAGAATAAAGATACCACATTTTAAAAATAAACCCTCCTCAACAACGCATATAGTCAATTTATATTCATAGCTGTAAGTACTGAGGCATCATCTTCATCAATTTCTTTATAACATCACAGCTAATTTATTAGTGTTTACTGCTTCTCTAAGAATATTTTCTATTTCTACAAATTTAAGTTCTAAATTAAACAAGGCAATCACACCAGAAGCAGACAATGTAGAGTTAAGATAAAGTATCTACCATGAAAAAAGCAAAACCTTAAAACTAATAAAAAGAAAGCCAAATACAAACTACAGTCGTTTTCCAGTTTACTGAGGCACTCCTAACATGGAAAATGATATTTTGCAATTCATTTCAAAATATTCTACTTTTGCACAACTTTCTTTCAATGCTTATTTTGCATATGTTTTCAATACCTTCCATGCTAATTTGGCTTAAGATGCTTATTCTGAATCATAATGTAACAAGAAGTAAATGTAAGCAAGCAATTACAGAAGCTGCATAAATACTTCTCCAGCTGTAAAATCTAAGAACACTTCATAGCTAAAAGTATGTAGTATGGCTAGTTTGTAATGAGGACTGTGAAGTACCATTTGTCATTGTGAAAATGCACCGTCTACAGAGAGTTTGGTCTGAGAGTGACATGGCAGAATGCACATTGTTACACTACAAACTCACTAGTGCAGAAACAGATCTTGGATAGTTTAGGAAGCAGATAAGCAATTAAGCTACCTTAGAAAAGGCAATACATTTAGAACCTCGATATAGCGGTTCTTTTAATAAACCATTTATAAAAAGAATTAATGCAAAATTCTCTTTCTATGGTCTGCTTTCTTAAAGCCACCTCCTACTTCCTTCCTTGTTAAGTTCACGACATTTTGGAAATAAATATTTGCATTCCCAGTAATGGGAAAACTGAGTCCTAAATACTCTTAGAGGTTGATTTAATATAAATTCATGTTAGATGAGAGAGGATGGAAAGCAAAGCAAAGAAGTAAAACTTTGAGATAGGACTCACTGCTCAGGATTTCCTGAACCCTGTTGCTCTGGGCTGAGCTCTGATTTTCAGGCAGTAGTGATGTGATCAATCATTTCTTGATAATGAAAGAAAGCAGGCGATGGCTCTGAGAAACTCTTACATTATCTGCTTTTATCATCAGTCTCCTATTCTTTACTTGCCTTACGGACAGGACTGATCTCAGTGTCGCTATTCTTCTTTTGGCAAGCGATTTCATTTTCCGGAGCAGAAGTGCAAGGAAGGTCGATGCTGCAGCCTCTGGAATCCTCCTGCCCCAGTGGGGCGAGGGAGGGAGGGGAGGAAACACCGCTTGCTTTGAACAGAAATGAGGAACTTGTGCTAAACGAGGGAGATGGAGAAGAATGTAGATGCAGTTATAAGGCCTTTGGAGGAAATAAATAATGTTTTTCCTCCGAAAGCTAGTTTTCAAAAGGAAAAGCAGCTCTGCTATTGCTCAGCCCCACTGCTACTGTAAAACCTGACCCGGATCTGCAAGTGAGAGGGGTACAACAATTTTCCCTCACAGGGGCAGATCTTGCTGCTGTGGCTCCTGCATTGCATGGGAGACTCGATGTGATGCTATGGGACACTCTAGCTGGAGCTGAAACTGACCCGAAAGTGCTGGTGGTATTCAGTACAGCTGCTTGTGAATGGAGCAAGCCATGTTCCCGGCAGCCTGTTACCTGCGCTCTGGGATTTGCACCCTCTGCCTTTTGGTCTCAGGGAGGTTCTGAGCCCACTGCCGATGCTTGCAAGGCCTCGTTAGTTTACAAGAGTGAGTGCCTGACTCACAACGTACCGATAAAACTGCAGTCGGTGGATGTTTCAGCTTTGTTCTCCCTATTTGAAACTGACTTTTTTTTTTCCCCCTCCAGTCTGTAAACAATGCAATTTTTCTCTCAGCTTAGAATGCTATAGCCAAAACACAGCAACATTCTGGACAAGCTAGAAAGACATGAGTTGACAGAAGTTTTGCTTCTATAATTGATGGAAAGGAGTTTCTGATGATTGGCCAAGTTTAACCTCTGCTTTCATATAGGTATTTAACTTTAAGAAATAAAAATACCCATTCATCCCTTTGTGAACTCCTACTTTTTTCCTGGTCATCTCCTTGGCAGAAATGTGTCACGTGGGAGACTAAAGCTGTGAAAGATTCTAGCTTTCTTTGATGAAAGAACCAGGTTTTCAGACAGCTGCTGCAGCCTGTCTTTGAAGAAGAAACTGTTGATGGTACTGTTTTTTTACGGGTCCCCTTGAGTGGTAAGCTGTGATTTATCCAAAAGCGCTGCACTGATTGCCAGCATAAAGAAAGCAGTGGAGGACAAATGGCAACACATATGGTCAGTCTTCTTCCTGTAAATTGCAGGAGCTTCACTTCAGAGAACAGGTAGAAAAAAACACACTATTTGCATTTGTAAGATAAGGAAAACATTAGAATGTACATGCAGAAATTTGAACTTGTGAGGTTTTTAACCAATTATGTGAACTAAAAACTGGTTACATATTTCTAGGTCTTGGAAAACCTCTGTGCCTTTTTAATGCTGTTTATGCCAGTGTTCACAGACTGCCAGATATTGCAGTATCTTGGTGCAATTCACAGGGACCTGTTCCTCTCTGATCTTCACTGCAAAATTTCTCCATTAATGTTCTTAAAATGGAATTAAACTGAAATTTATTACTGAAACAAATTCTTGACAAACCTTCATGTCTAGCCCCACTCATTCCAAACAGCACTAGGTCTGACAGATATGAAGAGTGGACCTATGATCAAAGCTTGTATCATTTGCCTATTTATTATCTTATTTAGCCGTTATGCTTGTGCCTTCTCCAACCTTCTTTCCTCCCCTCCCATGCTTCTGCTTACTCTGGTTTCTCGTTTCTTGAGGAGCGGTCAGACCAGCAGATGCCTTGCAAAATAGCTGTCAATTTACTTTATGTTTTGTCCTCCAGAAGTGGCCCCGACCACAGCAGAGACCACTGTACCTTCTGCCGTCTCTGGCCTCATCTCTGCCGTCTTCAGCTGACATGAAGGGTCTGGTCTCCCAGTTGGCAACCCTATTATAGTACTGGCTACATTTTAGTTTGTGAAAGGAAAAAGCCTCCCCACTTTAACACCTCCTGTTATCTCAGTAAAGTGATGTTTAAATAACTGAACTGGCTTCAGTGAACTGTAGTTGCCATTTTCCTGCTTCTTAGTGAGATAAAATGGAGATAATTATGAAGTGGATGAGCAGGTTTAATGAAAGCCAGTTTCTTTTGGTATATTCCTGAAGCAGCAATCATCATCTGTTTGGCTTTTGAAGAGCAACAATTATAATCACTTAAAATCCCAAGAGGAACAAAAATAGAACTTAGATTAGCATATAAAATATACAGCTGGATTGGGCAAGCCTATAAAAATCTGGGAAAATAATTCTAATTTGAAAGCTATTCAAAATCACAAGCAAAATGAGTTCAAGAGTATTTTACATGTTTCTTCCTTTCTTTTCCTTTTCAAAGTAGTAACATAACAACATTTATAGGATTTTCCTAAAACATGGAAATGAAAACCCAATGCCAAGAAAGAGACTAAGTAAAAATAGGCTAAAGGTGTATTTTCAAAATAACAGATAAAATTACTTTAGCAGGTATTAATCTCCCAAAGCTCTGAGATAACTGTATTGCAAAGCCATGTGCTATACTCCAGAGCTAAAAAATAAAAATATTGCTGAGACCGATAGTTACACATTTCAGCTTTACCAGACAGCTGAGCAATGATAATACCTAAAGGAAACTAATAACAGACAATAAGTTGCAAACAGTGACACTAGCTGTGTAGCATAAAAAAATTTAAGCTTTCAGTGATCATTTTAGATGGTCATTTTTATAGCTAACACAAATTTCGCAATGAGCAAAGAAAATTGTTTTCCTTATGCTGCAACGTCCACATTTTGAACTGTTACCTAATAATTTGAGCTTCTGGAAATCAGTCTTCATTTCAGTAATCTGTGAACTCACAGGAAGAATTACCTTTTTTAATACTACTGGCTATGTAGTACTTTTGGTAATTTTGACTTGAAATACTAGGTCTACTTATTCTCTGTTACAGTTAAATAAGACAGTATTCAGCTACAGGAATGAGATTCCAAAAAAAGTAACTTCTTCCAAAAAATTTTTGTGGACAAAAATATGAGGAATTTGGATTGTTTACTATTTATAATACCAAAAAAAGACAGTCTTGCAAACTCAAGCTTATACGGTAGGGTCTATTTTTCCTGCCTAAGTTTCTCTAGTATAAAATAGATTGTTTACCTTTGACTAGGAGATACTATGTGCTTAGAGATTTTGATACCAAAACTGAGCAGGTCTTGAAGGTACAACTGTTACTTCTGTAAGAAGACTTCTGAATCATGATTTAAAAAATCAAAATTAAAGGTCACAGGTTTTAACTTGTGCTACATTGTACACAGAAATATTTAAAGATGGGCTTTGAAACTCCCAAATTTATTTTTCTGCATTGTTCAGCTCTGTGATGAGCATCTTCAAGCAAATGTCTGCCCTTCCTCCCTCCTCCACCGCAATTTTCCATTTTCTTCCTTTCATTATCAATCTCAATTTCAAATGATTTTTTATTGTTCCATTATCCTCAAATAGATACTTATTTTTATATGTGTTACTGTGATTGAGTAAGCATTCCTTCAGAAGCCTGAACTTCCTGAACGCTGTGTTAAGGCCAAAAATTACAGCACACTTACTCATCCTCTCTCTTGCTTTAAGGTAATACCAGAGAAGGCCCAGCAGGTCTTTTTGACAGTCTTCCCAAGCCATCTGTTTCATATTCTGCATGCTTGGGACAACATGGTGTACCATGGGATGAAAAAGCCCATCACAGCACATTCAGTTTAATGTGGAATCCATTGGCCACTCATTTTTAAAGAAGTCATAACTGAAGGTGGGACACTAGTCAGGGAACTACTTTTGCTCTTGTTTCTTCCCCTCCCACCACCACAAAAAAAATTGCCTTGTAATTTTTTTATTTTTTATTTAATTTTTTTATCTTGGTTTATATATATATTTTAAAATGTTATACTTCGATACATATATTAAAACATTTTACAGCATCTGGATTTATTACCCCAGCCTGCTTTAATGAACGTTTCATAACTAGAGACACATAATGAACTCAACAGGCATTAAGATCTTCTATAGCTCAGAAGAAACCTTGAGTTACTGGTAAATATTGGCTAAAACTAAGCATCCTGTACTCGCTGGGCCTCAATGCCCACTCCTGCCACTCTGTTTATAAATTGTCACTTCTGCAGATTGTCTGCATGGTCAGTAGGGCTACAGGAAAGCGCGAAATCATGTCTAGGGGGAATAACCAGCTTTACTTCAGACCACGCTGACCCCAGCAACTAAGACACAATGTAGAAAAAAGTCACTAGTGCTGGAAACACTTTATTCACATTAAATTGGAGGGGGAAAAAAAAAAAGTGTTTGAATTTGGATTATTTGTATATTTGTCCCTGTGCTGAAGCTGTATGTGGCCATACCTCTTGCCATTGTTAATGACATTTAGACCTCCTACAAAAAAAAAAAAGAAAAATAAAAAAAGAGTCCTCAGAACTGTGCCAGTTTTGCACTTCTGTGGCCATAGATGACTGATTTCTGGAAGAGAAATAAGTCTTAACTCGCAGGCTGAACTTAAGCATCAGGTGAACCAGGGGAAGGGTGCCTTCTCCTCATGACCCTGAGAAAAGCATAGGCACCAACACCACAACATTACCAAAAGACTGAGCAATACCTTGTGCGTTTCACAGAAACTTGTCTAGCCATAAAAACTACTTACTGTCCGCTCAGTAGAATAACAGCCCGGTCGTGTTAACCCTGATTTTTATACCTGTAATTTCTAACAAATAACAGCTCTGCTTCTGCTAAGGTAGACTAGCCTGATATTTTTGTCACCAGGTCACCAAAAAAACAACACCCGGCGCACGCAACACAACAGTTGAAGCCAACTTTCAAGAAAAAACACAGCTTTGATGAAGATCACTCTCTGCTGCCTAAATGGTTCGGTTTCAATACAGATTCTCCTTCACAGATACTTAAGTAAATTCTCTTTTCATACCAGAGGTCTCTGAATGCCTGAAATCTGAAGTACTTGTATTATTATCACTAATACATAAAAAAGAAAAAGTTTGTTTTAATTGTTGAGATTTTAAAAGATTTACTGACTTAAAGGATGGTTCCTAAATTGTATATTTTAATGTGTTTTGCACTTCGAAGATGCTGAAAGAAATTCAGTACCAAGGACTAGGCAAAATTACAAATGTTTAGTTCTCTGTAATAAATACGAGGCATGTGTATCCATGCAACTGTATCTGCCAATACCCTGTTATAAATATAGCATGGAACCAGATTTGGGACACCTAACGGTATTGCTGGGAGCATGAAAGATATATGCATTTCTCTAAGAGTATTGGCTTAAACAATATTTGTCCAAAAAGACCCAGATAGCTTCCAATCAAAGGACTGTGTTTTTTTATTCTTTATTTTTCCACAGGTTAAAATCTCATAAGGTGGAAGATGTAAGCGTGCAATTAACTGGACTTAAAATTTGTAAGGTGCTGCAGTGACTTCCTGAATTAGGCTAAGATCAATTCTTAAATGTTTCTCACACTTCTAAGAGACATCTGCATTATTTTAAAGATGGAAACCCTTCAATAGTTGTCATCTTATTTTTCCGTAACTGTTCGGTAAAAATGGGCAAAGGAGTCTCATACAGAACTTTGATTCCCAAAATTTCAAACTCTTTTCTGAGGAGGAGTATCATTACTGAAAATTAATAGTTGAACCAGTAAGCAGCTTGATAAGAAATCATGCTTTGATATTATATGTCTGCAAAACAAACTTTAAAAGTATCATAAATCAAGACCTTAAAAAGTCATACAAATACTTTGGCAGATAGGAATGCATTTGAACTGTGCTCATTTGATAGGAATATCTTTCTGTATAATCATTTTACAGTAATAATCCTTCAAGATAAAACAAATGAACAATTATATTAAGGTGATAAAACAAGAGGTGCTTGTCACCTTGTTTTGTAAGTGTCTTATGTATGAAACTATTGTTGTAATTATCTTTTTTCTTCCTATAGAATAAATAACCTATGCCTTCTGTGCTTTTTTGGCACTTGATATTTAGCAACTGACAGGAACTTTCACACCTGTTAGATGGTTTTATAAGGAAAGAATCTCAAACCATCATTTAGAGACTCCTGAGGAAGCAGAACAGGGTGCCCAGGAACCTCCAAACAATCACCTTTGCTTTAAATTTTTGAGAAAATTTTTACTATTTGGTGCAGTTCTGGTACTTTTGCTGTTGCCCTTCAATTTGAATTCTCATTTTTCACACTAAGGCTGGACTTTGAAATAAGTTAAGTGTGATTGATAGTCACATGGACTGGAAAATTTCAACTCATTTCCTACCCATCTGCCGTAAGGCATGTACATGGGTTTCCCACCCCGCCCCTTGTAATTTCACTGGGTCGTCTGTGTATATTTTGCTCAAAGTCACTACTCTAGTTGGCAGTACCACTTCCATCAGAACATCCATCCATATATTCTTCAGGAAGGTGAAATATACACTGTATTTGCACGAGCATGCAGACTTTTTTCCTAGGTACTTCCAATCACAGAGAAACATAAAGCCTTTCCTCTGCTATCATCTGCTCAGACTGTCAAATTCTTAGCCACTGTCAAAGCAAGACAATTCTATCAAATCTTGCATCGCCAAATCTTCCAGTTTTCTTAGTTGTCAGAGCCTTTTGTCAGCAGTTTGGGTTAAATTTGACCTATTGCATCTATTGCTTAGCTTTTTTTTTTTTTTTTTTTTTTTTAATGTCCGAGTAACTAATGCATAACCTGTGCTATCTCCACAACCAGATGCAGGTAAGGGCAAATGAAGGCACCCCCCGTGCCATCACGCTGGGGCGGAATGGGTGGGCTCTGGGCAGGGAGCAGGAAAGGGCTGCATAATTGGTGGGTGGCTGCCGCCCCCGAGGCCAAGCGCGTCTATTTGAGAGGAGCCGAGAAAACAGACTAATGGGCACAGGTAAATCTGTCTAGTCCCTGCACATGAAGTTACTGGCATTTGCGGAGAGCATCCACAAGAAAAGCGAGTTCCTTTCTAGTTAGGGAAGTTTCCTGACAAATTCAACACCTTTTGGTCTCCTTGCTCACCACTTTTCTCCTGCACAGTGCTTAAAATATAACGGAAATAAAGGGTAAGTGAGCCATTAGTGAAAGAGGCTTCAAAATTATAAATACTTCGAGCACTTATATTCTGTGTGGTTGCTATAAAAGGAAAATATTAATACATGTGGTGGATCCAGTTTCCTTGGAGAAACAGCCTTTCCGACAGAAAAAAAACCCACCCTGGCTACAGAAATATGTGTACAGTTTACCACCTGCAGTCTATTAGAATGGTTCAGCTAACTGCCTGCAGCACGGGGTCAAACTCTACTGAAGTAACTGCCCCTAACGAATATTAAACTGAATGTACTCATATACTTATATTTCACGGATTACTGACTTTGTCAGAGGAAGAAGAATAATTTTGAGAAGAAAAGAAGACAGTCTGAGGCAAGCTAATGCTGTAATACCTGCATGTTCATCTATCTGTATTTGTGGGAGATATTGACTAAACATTACTGCCTTTGGACAGATAATATTAAAAAAAATAATTAAAGAAGACCAAAAACTTGTTTATTAAAGATAAAATGATCTTAGGAAAATAAACCCTGTCTGTAGCTACAGCTAGAAGTCTATGGCTTCTTCTTAGCCATTGCAGACTTCAGTTAATTTTTTTTTATCCCCCCTCTCCCCCCATTTATACACTTTAGACTACATTAAGTTCTGGTCACTAACCAATAGACAAAACCCTGAAATTGTCATCAGAACAGTGACTAGATTTACCACTGCTGACAATTATCTGTATTGCTTCAACTAATGGTGAAGTTAAATAATACTGTCTTACAGTTGCTTTCTACAAAAATTATTCTGATATCCACAGAAAGAAGTCAGTGAGAGTTAATTATTGCTGTCTACCATGGAACATAAACCCTAACCTATTTCTAAATGTTGTAAGACTTGGAAAGTTACCTCAAGTAATCATGAAGTGAGGAACCTTCCTTTCTTTGGCTCAAGCAGCTTCAATACCCACCCTTTAAAAAATAAATAAAAATCAAATAGATATGATAAAAAAACAAAAAGAAAAGAAAGGAAAAGAAAAAAGAAAGGAAAAGAAAGGAAAGGAAAGGAAAGGAAAGGAAAGGAAAGGAAAGGAAAGGAAAGGAAAGGAAAGGAAAGGAAAGGAAAGGAAAGGAAAGGAAAGGAAAGGAAAGGAAAGGAAAGGAAAGGGAAAAGAAAAGAAAAGAAAAGAAAAGAAAAGAAAAAGAAAAGAAAAGAAAAGAAAAGAAAAGAAAAGAAAAGAAAAGAAAAGAAAAGAAAAGAAAAGAAAAAAAAGGAAAAAAGGATACTAAACTAAAATCTTAAAAATAATAAATAATAAACTAAAATAATAAAATAATAACATTAAAAAGAAAATATTAAAAATAATTACAACCCAAACGGAACTAAATAATAAAATTAATTTTAAAATAAAATAATAAAATAAAATAATAAAATAAAATAAAATAAAATAAAATAAAATAAAATAAAATAATCAAAGCGCAAATGGCACTGCCCGGCTTGTTTTGTGAACTAGTGCTCCTCAGGAGTGAGAATGGGTACTTTGCTGTACAAATACATGTTTCGGTGGGCAAAGGTGCTATCTTTACGCCCACCCCCCGCAGCAGCGGTCCCTAAAGGACGTACGACCGGCGTGAGGGTCGCCAGCAGCCCGTATCCCACCCGCCCCTCCCGTAAAACCGCGGCTGGGGGGCGCGGCCGGCGGCGCGGAGGAGCGGGAGGGATCCCCGACGTGCCCTCGGGAAGGTGCGACCTTTCCCGGGATGCCACGGCAGCGACGAGGCGCGGAGCGTGCTTTGCCCAGCCGCCCCCCTCCTCCGTCCCGCCGCCCACGCGGCCGCGGGGCCCGGCCCGGGGCAACGGCGGAGCTCCGCGCTCCCGCGGCTGCGTCCATCCGCGCTGCCCCCGCCCGCACCTCGGCTACAGGCGAGGTTGATGTGCCAGGGTTTTCTCCTTCGCTCGCCCCCACCGACGGTGCTTCCTGCCTTTTTTTTTTTGTTTAACACGATTCCAGAAGAAATTACAATAATTTTTAAAAAAATAAGTAAAATATATACACACACACACATATATATACTTACCTTCTGACCTCATAGTGCTTTGTCATGGGCTTAGGGGAAAAAAAAAACAAAACCAAAAACAAAACCCAAAACCCCAACACAGACACACACAGACGTTCTTATGCGTTTTCAACACAGTTGTGCTAGAGTCAAAGAGGGAAGGGGCATGGCGCGGGTGGGGGGAATTGCCGGCGCTGTAAATTACGTTTGGAAATCACCGCACAAAAGGAGGGCAAACCCAGCAGCCCGGGTCAAAAATTCTTCCCCCTACCCTCCCCCTGCGCCTCTCCGCACTACGCAGGGAAAGCAACGGACGTGGGTGGAGAGGCGTGGGAAGAGGGGAGGGATTCACGCTCCCATACGACTGCAGGAAGCGCCCGCCTCAAAGAAGGAAAAAAAGAAAAAAAAAATCCCCCAAAAGAAGGGCACAGCCCGCCGGCACGCAGAGCCGGGGGGGCACCGGCCGAGCCCCGGGGATGTCGCTGGCCGGAGCCACCACCGCCCCCGCCGATCGCTGCCGCCCCCGGCGCCTCGTCCCGACGGGGATGCGGCTCACCTCGTCAGATCGGAACACCCTCGGTTGTTTCAAGCTCCTCTCGAGATACTCCCTCCCCCTCCTCATTCCCCACCCCGCAATTGATGTGATGCCGCCGCATCCCCAGCCCCACTCCTTCCCAGTGGGACTGGGTTCCCCAAACCGGGACAGCCTGGGCTTCCCTCCTGGCACCCTCTTAGCCTTTGCCTAAAGATGTTCCTCTGCCTCAGCCCCTGCAGCTGGAGGTGGGGAGGTCTAACACCTTTCTCCAGGAAGATACTGCTTGCATGTGCCGGGGAGGAGGGGGTTCGTGTTGTCAAATGCCATGTGGAGTGTTGGCGGCCAACATGCGCATCCACACATGAACTGTCATGTTTGCAAAATACCCTGCTCTGACACACACCACCCCACACTGTTCCTCCTTTCCTTCCCAGAGATTGGCATCATCCCTGGTTACAACTAGTTTATTAGCCCGTACACCATGGAGCTGTGGACCCCATGGCCATAGACACCTTTAGTTGGAAAATACTGGGCTGCCTTCCCTGCACATCCTGAACTCACACTGCTGCCTCCTCCTCCTTCACCCAGCAACTTCCCTTCATGCCCCTGAGGAGTCCACTGAAGACCTGAGCTCCTTTCTAATGGTCAGTCCCTGTCCTGGCATAAGAGTGCCCCTCATTCCTTTGCTTCGTGGTGTGAGCTTGGACGAGCCACTTTGTATGAATCAAATCAAGGAGCTGGTCGTGCAAGGGGTAGATATCTAAAACCTCTTTTGCTCTATGGTGGCCTGGGGTTATTAGGTTCACCTCCTTGCCTGAAGTGAACACTTCCTAGGTGATAATTTCATTTTCTCAGCTGCCCAGATATTGCCTGAGACCTTCAACATAAAGCTGCTCGTAACGGAGGTGCCATGGCCACTCCAGAGACTCATTTTAATCTGTCCTGGTGCAGAGGACAGATAGGTCTGTAACGCTGCTCTTTCCTTTTATCCAACCTCTTCTTGACCTGATCCTTCACAGCAGGCAGCTGTGATGCTGGTATTGATTCTGCTGATGCTGCCCTTCTGATACGTGATGCTGTACCTCAGAGAACTTGGGTAGGAAATGGGAGGAATTTGGGAATACCTTTTTCATCTTGGGATGCTCAAAGGCATATCTCCCAACTCCCACCATGGCTAGAAAATTTTCCAGGAGTAGGAACTACCTGCCTTTTTGTTGAATCTGTGCTAGAATTTTTTAAGGACTTAAAGATTAATGTTGAGAAAGAAAAGAGCACATAACTATACCTTTGTCAGCAGACATAGGGCAAAAGTTATTACTGGTCTCTAACTTCAGGATTATTCTGGGAAATTTTTCAACATGTTAAAACTGTTGAATGTTAATTTCTGAACTATTCTACTGAAGCATTTTTCCCTATGTGTGTTTAGGGACCATATATACTCTGTGTTTTGTGCTGCAAAGGCATATGGCTGCAGTGCTGCAAAGACATATACTGGAGTATCTAATTCTTAAATTTTTAAAATTCTTGAAAGTCCTTTATTTGCCCTAGCTCATCTTCTCTCTGTTGTTTCCCCACCTATGATAAGCACCATGAATATGCTGTTATTAAAGTTGCTGAGAATCTTGTACCTACTGAAGAATATTAAAGGAGAGTCTGTGTATACTAGCTGCATATTAGCTGCATTTCTCTATGTCTGAGCTGAAGAGCAGAGCACACAAAAAATTCTCAAATACTTTATTTCCAAAAACAACATACACAGAATGCATACTTAAAAAAATACCACTATTCTCATGCATGATCATATATGCCATAGGCTGACTTTATGACAACTGCACCTGAGAACTCAGGTTTTGTCGCCAGTTGTGCGAGAGAAACTGGGACGTGAGAGCTAAGTTTAATGTTTTCTGGGTAAGACATTACACTGGCCTCTACAGGAGCCCATGTCTGTGGACAGAGAGGTGGAGGCTTGTGTTTGGAGGAAGGCTCGTTCCACCTGTAGAGCACGTTGACGTGTTGCTCTGCTCCTGCACGAAGGCTGATTTTGAGACCCAGCGCACAATGGCAAGGGATGATAGCTCATCATTAAATGCTAGGAAGAGCAAATCCCTCAACAAAGTCCCTAAGCATTCAGCGGTTGCAAAGGTGTTGTGTTCAGTGTTTGTACAGGGATGTGGGAAAGGAGAGAATAGTTTGTGACGGAAGAAATTATAAAAGTAGGAGAAAATGGAGGTTATGTTGAGCACTACGCTCCTTCTTATTTTCTTATTTAGATATATATATTTATTTATATATAGAGACAGAGCAAATATATATATTTGCTCCAAAAGACCATCTAGGCAAGAGTCCTGTAGTACCTGCAAGGAGAACTGATTTTGGGAAGCCATGTCCTTCTTTGCCTACTTCATAATGTCCTTAATCCCTCTTCAGCTTTTAAAAGCACTCTGCTTCATTGATAGTACATCCTGTTAGCTATTGAAGTCAAAGGAGAGATTACTATGCCCTGCAGTGGGAGTTGAATTGAATATAACTTCTTTTCTTTAGTCTGCTCTTACATTCTTCTGTGTATTTCAATCCTGCTTTCTATGTTAGCCCAGTTTTAAGTTACTGCAACATTTTGGAAAATTATTGAATTTTCTCAATATTGTCCAGAATTCATGGAGACCAGGATGACCGTGTCTTTGCAAAAAGGTCTTCTTTACACTGATGAGATATCTGCCCCTCCAAAAATGCAACCAATGAGAAAAAAAGTAATTAATATAGAACATGAGAGTAGGTGGTAATTATTTCCTTTTGGTTAGCCTATAGGTGTATTGAGAAATGTGTCTGGGAATAAAAATTGATCAGATAGTATACCACCATGTTGATTACCACGGATCACTTAACTTTCTGACTGAGAGCTTTTTTGTTCTTCTTACTATAGCTTGTTCTTGCTTGTCTGCTGTTCTGGTGGATTTTATACCAGGTTGCAGATACCTGAACTTGAGTGAAGCATGGGTGTTCGGTTTCACAGGATCACAGAATCACAGAATGGTTTGGGTTGGAAGGGACCTTAAAGATCATCTAGTTCCAACCCCCCATCTAGTTTCAGCTCTTGGGTCATTACAATGTCTGATTGTGAGACATTTCAAAGGCAAAATTTTCTCATAAAACTAAATCTCCTGTTTGGGTATCTGTCTTCACTGCTTCAGCAGATTTTACGCCCTCACAATCTGTGTTTTTAGGTCAATCTTATTTATGTAACATCTGACAAACAAAGAACAATTAATTTCTCATTAGCTGCTAGGCAAATGTCATGCCCTCAGATTTTAATCAGCCAATGCAAATATCATCAGAATATAATCTATTTGCTACATTCTTCTTATTATATCCTCTAGGATAATGGCTAATATTTTTCATTTCAGTTCATGTGTGTGGAGTTATTTTTAGATCTAACTTGCTGAGCATCTATTGGTTCCATAAATACTTGAGTGTTTTATTTTACTAATAGCATTTAAAAAAAAAATAGGCTTCATTGTTCAGTGTGGATTTGGGTGAAAACATCTTCATTCGGGACTCTGGAAAGTGAATATTAATAAATTATAAATGTTTGGCTTTGGCTTTCTGCCAGGATGAGATGGCTTATACTTTCTGCTCTATATATCTCCTGGCATCTGAGGTGACTTTGGTCTACCATCCCTAGTGTAGCTGAACTGCCTCCTTAAGTTATAACCACACCTGTGGCAGAAAAGGATGGTACTTTCCTACCCGAAAAGACAGGAGTTGCCTTGTTTCATTCTGTCTTTCAATTTGGGATTCTGTATAAGTAGTTTGAAATTTTTTCTTCTACCTTGGGGCCTGGAGATATTTGGGTACCAGCTGGAAAGCAGGGTCAGATAAAGTGTGTAAAATTTGTCTATTAATAGAGTAATGTTTTCTTCTTCTAAACACAGAAGTACTTAACCTTTAGCAGTAGGAGATACATCTTGTCACCAAACAGCACTACAGAGAGCCACAAAACCATTGCATTATGGTATCTTTGTGTCAATAGCTAATGATGCATCATCATTATCAGTCATTGTCGTAACATACTCACTCAGTTTAATGATACAGATGCTACATCACTCAGTTTCTGCTCCTTCCACTCCAAGCCCAGTTGCAAAAGGCAGTGAGAGATTCACCCCACTTCATGTCCTCATGATGATTAGAGAGATGCCACCTTTTCCTCTCAGTCTTCCCAGCAAAGGTATTTGATTTCTCTCTATTCTGTGATGTTATAACTGCTACTGCTGTGAACCTCCACTCCTTCAAAGTTAGTTATTCAGGGAAGTAAAGAGGAAAAAAAATATGCCAACAACTCTTTTACAGAAGCTGGTACTTATTTTTGCTTGGGAGCACCTGGGTAGGAAGTGTGTTAACTTTCAATTTGGTCCTTCCAGCTGTTGTTGTTTCAGTCCTCCACAGCCATCCTTGCAGGTTCTGCCTTCGGTTAGGAAATAAAAAGAACCCCACTAAATGCTAAAAAACAGAAACCAACACGAAAATGTAGTTTAACAATGAACAGAGTATGAACTCAGAAAGAAATTTTCACTTAGAGAGTGAATATACAGACTTGAGAGTTGTGACGAGAGACCATATAGCTGATGGCTGATAAAATGTCTGCACATCCAAACTGTGTACCATTTGAAGGGTTGCATTATTTATCCGTTGTAACAATTAACTACGAGCACGTGAATCACACCACTGCATCTGCAAAATAATTTTGCCTTTATTTCTCCCCTCCCCATCCATTAGAAAAAAAGACCTTATGGGAATGCTTTTCATCTTAATGAGAAATATCTGTATGTGGTTCACTCCTTTTTATCTACCTGCATGGTAAAGGGCTTTTTTTTTTTTTCTCTTTCAGGAATTGCTTAAGCCATTCTGGAGGCTGGTCACTGAACAGAAGCCAAAGCAGGCTCATTAGGAGGACTATGATTAGATATGTGCATTAATGCACGTACAGTCATCACCAGGAGACTCTGTGGTTGCTGGAGGAAATGCACCCTGCTTTTCACACTAACTTGATGTAGTCATAGGGGGAACGTGTAATTCCATTATTTTCTTTTGAACAAGACAATCTTACAAACATTTTGATGAAAGATGGATTTTTGGAAGACAAATCCTTGCCTTTAGGCAAAGAAAGATTTAAAGACAGATAAGTAGACCGACACATTTGTATTATTTTGGTAACACAGTTCAAGTGATTTGTTTCTAATGTAAAACTATTTTTTGCTTTCAAAGTGCCTTTCACTCAAATATCTTAGAATGAAGTTAATTCAGTGTCTTCTTGGTATTCTGAGTTAAGTGCATTTTTATCATACATTTTGTAAATGGGTAAAGTGAGTCAAAATAAATGAGAAATTCTATTTCCTTCATCACTAGAATTCCTGTGATGAAAACCTTAAAATTTGGAAAAGAGTTTCAGGTGATTTTACTATATACTTGAAAAATGTGGTGCAAGAGCTTTGTACTGTATTTTAAGCACAAATTTTCTTTTCTCTCCATGCCAGTTCCTGTTGATGATTAAAATAGGCATTGGACATGATTAAAGGCTTCAGGAATATGCACAGAAAATAGAGAAAAAGAAAGAAAATGAAACATATACAAACCCCAGTGTTGGTACCGTTGTTAATTTAGCTACTGAATTGCACGACAGAATTTCCTGCCAAAGGTAAGTACCAGGCCACCTGTGCAAAACTGTATATATACAAACCTTTCTAGCTTATGCATGTTTTATTACTATGTGTAATAGTAATAAACTTCTAATATGTGCAGAAGTCCTTGAGGTAGCGTCACAAAAGATTACCACTAGAATTAAAGGCTCCTTATGTTCTTCAGAAAACATTACTTTTCAGTTAAGCGTATATAAAATTTCTATGGTTTATTCGTGATTCAACTTAATTTGGTGAGTTGGTCTGACAGAGGGCACTTTGCTGAAGTCAGGCTTTTGAACACGCTCTACACGGGCTGACCAGGCTTTTGAGGAGGGGGAAACTAAGAAGGTTGTAAATGTATTGTATGGGCATACGCAGTTAATTTGCTGTGCAGGGTGTTTTCTTGTTGGAGTAGGCATCCAGACAGAGTCAAAAGAATGCATGTAATACACTTTTGGTCATATGCCACATGAAAATCTGTCCCAATATCCTTTCAGCTTTAGTTTCACTGTGTCTTGACATAATATGGTTGGCGGCAGGAAGAGCATGTGTGAACCCAGGGCCTCACAAGCTGTTTGAGAAATCCTGGCTGACTGTCATGGGGACAAGATTTCCCTTTGCATTTCAGACCACAATAAACTCAGTTTGTGGGTGCAAGTGAATTCCTGCACGAAATGCAGCACACAAGAGGCGGTGCTGGGTTGTATGTGAGAGTCTGGCTGCAGCAGGACTTTACAGACAAGCAATAATGTTTTGAGTAATCTGGTGAATGGCTACAAAGCGTGAAGGATCAATAACAAGAGCTATTAATTTCCATTCTCACCTCAGACCCCCAGCCTGTGATTATATTTAATTCAAAAATCATATTCACAGGTAAAACAGAAAGGAGGGAAAATCAATTTTTTCTCTGTGGACTACAAGAATTGCTTCCTAAGCCTGAATGCTTAACAAAACTCAGAAAGCACTGTTCACAGCAGGTTGGAAAAGTAGCTTAATTTGGAAGACAATGAGCTTGCCTTGCATACATAGGAGGTCCCGTTCACTAACTTGCTGTGGTTTTGTGTTAACATAAATAAATACTGTATTTTTCCCTCTAGACCAAATTTTTCTTTTCCACCTTGGATCAATGGCCTAATGATGCTTCAGCACTCCAGCTGCATACTTTGGAATTCCTAAAATAAGAAACTTTATCCAGAATTCCTTTTTTTCCTTCTTCTTTCTTACAAGTAACAGATTTTTTTTTAGTAATTAATGGATACTCTGAATGATTTAGGTTGGGGAAGTGTAATGGAGCTGTTCACACACAAATTCAAAACACAGTTAAATTTCCATTAAAAAGCCACAGACATTTTGTGAGACTTTAGTATGAGCACCTAACTTTGTAATGGACACTAAAATGTATTTTTCACTGGCATTCTCATTGGATTTGGATTCTTTTTTTTTTTTTTTTTCTAGCTACCACTAGTTTCTTATAACCACATTCCCGAAGCTGTTCCCCTCTTTGTGAGGTCCACAAGTATCTGACTGAAATCAGCATATCAGTGAGTCAGACGGATGCCCAAGGAAACATAAGAACGCAGAAATAGGGTACAACTTAGTTATATTTTGATCATTGCATCATATATGGATTGTTGCATGGAATCACTACTACCCTGCGAGTTTCCCCCTCCCATACACATGTGAGATACAGAATCCCTCATTATCTTTGTATAAATCTAGGTGAGACTCATGAAAAACAGAACCACCATGGGTGTTACTGTGCCGTGACTTGTGAGGACAGGCACACCACTGCTGCTGTTGGAATTGCTGGCACTTCAGACATATGCAAGGTCTTCAAAATGAGAGAGATATGCAAAAACCTCAATCAGGGAAAACATTTCTGTGCATATTTTTTAAGACGTTATGGAACAAAAAAACATGTCCAAATTTCCTAAACTAAGGTAAGAAGCAACTGATAGCCTTTATATATACTTAGTAAAATCAAAGCAAAAGACAGTCACCTCTCTTTGGCTAGCAATTGTTTCAGTTTACATGTTTTTTTAGTACACCACAAGGTTGCCTTGCATGTGGGTGGCACAATTAAGTTATCAGCTATACAAACATGCAGGATGAATGATGTATTGAAAACATTCGGGTTATGCAAAACATCCTACCAAACATGGCAGTGACAACTGAACTAGTTTTGAAATGGAAACAATAGATCATTATCACAAGATTTAAGTATTGAATAGTGTTCTAGGAATAATGAGAAGTAAAAGGAAAGAATAATGAGAAGTAAAAGGACAGAGGAGGTAAAAACGAGTCACTATCAAACAATAGCTAATTTCAGGGGTGCAAGTCCTATAATTTTGCAGAAAAATGACACATTCTTGACTTTTCCAATGTGGACATTATATAGGCAATTTGCAACTCTCCCTTCCCAACAAATTTTATTTGATTCATTTCTTCACTGGAGAAATTTTGCATAATCTGTAAATGCTTATGGCTCTCAATAAGAATAATGTTACATGATATATAAAAAATTTTCCAATTTGGTAGACATTCTGGCACTTGTACATAGTTTATTACCATCTCTTCTGACCATGATTCTTCTGTCTCCTGGGCAAGAGACATCACTACCATTTCACCTTGTTGGGAAGTATGCACAGGAGGGTCACTTCCATTTCTGCTGGGCGATCTGTATCCCTCCTTCTCCTCTGTTCTGCCAAGGGAAAATTAAAAGGATCAAGCTAGGCTTTAGCTAGGGAGACCACCCCTGGTTTGTATCTGTTGCTGCAGAAACTCAGTCTAAATGGTGTTCAATTCCTGAGAGTCTGAATAACTGAGTATTTCTTTAGTTAGATTCAGCCAAAGGATGATAAATGTGCATTTTGGCAGGAAAGCTGAGAATATGATTTAAAGAGGTGGTCTCAACTAAAAGAAAAAAATGGAAACAAGAAAAAAGCCCCCCCAGAATGTTTCAGAAGGAAGCACACTAAATGTTGTCCTGCAGTGGTACAACATCTTAATGTCTTTAGCATACGTTAACTATCAGGGGTATTACCAGTCAATGTTTTCATGATCTTCTGCCTCACCTGGATGTATGCTCTGCTTTCCCAGATTGGTTTATATGATTAATTGCGTATGTGATGATATAAAGTCACATTGCCAAAATGGTATTTGATATATGCTTTCACTGTAAGTTTGGAATGTAGATAATAATAAAAAAAATCCTAAATTTTTTACAAGTTTGAAATAAACAGACACTAACAATATCAAGAAATTATTTCAGAATTTAACATCAAAGAGTCGAAGGGTGCGGATTGAATTTTAGAATTGCTGTATTCTCATAATCCTCTTCTCCAGTTCTGCTAAGAAATCTTATTATGAAACAGAATAGGATGAAATGCATGAGTTCTGCATGTGTAATTATATTATATTATATTATATTATATTATATTATATTATATTATATGTATTATATGTGTGTGTGTGTGTGTATGTGTGTGTATATATATAAAGCATATTACAAAATTGCTTTTGCTATTCAGCGTGGAATACTCAGGCATAGGACAAGTCCTGTAACGGGTCGCTTCCTTAGGGTTTTTTCCTCTCTTCCTCAGCAGAGCCCCAGTTCTTGTGCATGTTTAAAGTGCACTGCAGAGAGTACCTCTTTGCACACAGTTCAGTTTGACAGGGTGGTTTTGAGTGGGCTATTCAATATTTATCTTCCTTTTATTAATGTGAGGAGGTCTTGATAATTGTGCTTAAGACATGTTTCCTGCATCCTGTACAGGTTCCTGCTTATTTATGATTTCTTTGGAATATGCTTGCATTTTATAAGTGGTAACCAAATTAATTTATGTCAGAGCATTCTGATCAGGAAAAAATGAAAAGTTGATTGTTTGTTTGTTGGTTTTTTATTTTTTTCCTGTGATACATCGTGAAGTCTCTCAGTAAATATTTATTTCTCTTTGGTTGTCTTTAGCACTCCGTCGCTTCAGCAGATGCTTTTTATACTTTCTCCTGCATTGGAACAGAGGTTGAAGCAATGAAATGGTCCTAGTCCACCTACTTTTCAAAAAAGTTTTATTGGATTACAGGAAACCCTGAATTGATCCCATTTAAATCACTTATGTCACTTTACGTATTTTGAAGATGAAATGTTAATAGTCAGTTTAAGAAATTATGATTTCCTTTTTCAGATTTGAGCAACTACACTATGGACAACTGTTGCCTTTCGATTTCTATAGCGGTATTTATTTCCCTGGGGCAACAAAGCTTAACTCAGCCTTATACAAAGGGCCCAACGTAAATTTAGATTTTATCCCTGTGGCTGTGCAAAATCTGCCAGTGCAGAGATGTGATTACAGCTCAGTGGTTCACTTTATCTTCTGTCATTCGACACTGCGGAACGGGTGGTGCACACAATGTGAGGAATGAATCAGCTGCTGCTTTTGCTGACTTGGTCGAGGATGGTAATTCCTAGGAAAATTCTTCTGCAAGGTTTTGGTCATAATTTGCCAAATGCTGGGAGGTTAAGGACATACAGGGTTGAGGAGCAGTGTGGATACCCTCTGTATTTACTTGTGTTGATTGTACACTTTAGTAGATTTATGACTTCTCTTAAATAAAGTAGCTTAATCTACCGAAGCCATTCAGAGCTCCTCCTGTAATTAACAGATCTGAACAGCTCAAAATGGCTTAAATGAGGGGTATATCTGTGTTTACAAATAATGTGATCAAGAAGAGTCATGCCTCCTGAAATTCCTGTTTCTCCACTCTTAATGTTGTGCTAGTATTAACCATAGTGACCAAACTGGCAGAATCTTGGAAAGCCTCTGGTCTTTTGGAAAACATCCTAAGGTGCATGTGGAAAATGAAGAGTTTTTAATATCTCTTAAAGGTCTTGATGTTCCTGTAGAAGAACAGCACCTCTAATCACTAACAGAGATATGGACTCTCTGGTTTTTAGTCTTTCTTTACGCTTTCCATTCTGTTTGTTTTTAAAAAAAAAGTTTGCATGGAATCATCATCATCTGCCAGTAGCTTCACGTAAGAGAACTGCATTGTACATGAAAACTTTGTTTTAGAGGACCCACTCTAGTCCGTGCATCTTACATAGCTGCTGGTTGCTGTCTGTAGACTTTTAGGTATCATGGTAGTCTACAAATGGCACAAAGTCACATGAAATTCAAATTAAGAAAAATATATCTCTAAACTTTTCATTACGGTTATTCAGCTTCTTGCCATAAAAAGGCACCTTTGCACGTGTAGGTTACACGAACTATAAATAACATCTATGATTACATTTTATTCAACCTACTCTTAATGATACTAATTAAAAGTAGATTATAAGTATCCAATTTAAAGTAAGATTATCACTTATTTATTAAGGCACTTCAAACTTCATATGCCATCTATATACAATGAGGTATTTCATTGCTCCTTCATTTAATTTTTTGTGTTTATCTCTTCTCATTGTATGAAGTACATATTTGGCTCCATTTGCTTTTGGTTATATTACAGACAGAGAAAAAAGAATTTCGAACTCTGAGAAAGACCTAGATGAAGACCTAGCCATGTAATTTTAGATTGTACGGGATGCAAGAAGTTTAAATGAATAACCCGCATAAATTTATGTTTAATTTTCATATTTCATTATGTTTGAGTTATGGGTACACATTTGTGATGCTGGAAGTAAATAGACACTGTACTGTTAAAGCATGGTATGCACTATTAGAGAATCTTTATCTAATTTATCTTGGTTATCTTGAAGGCAAAATATAATTATCAAGGGGTAAAATGTTCTCAGGCTAGATTCTATAATAATCCCACATTTTTTGTGTGTGACCACTGCAAAACCAATGTTTTTAAATTCTGAAGGTGAAAATAAAGTGCAGGAGACAAAGCTTTAAAGAAACTTGTTTCTGAAATGACACCTTGGACAGATGGAACAACAAAATTGGCTTTTACTCTTTCAGCTGAAAAGAATGGTGTGCCCAGGCCAAGCATGAGGTGAATTAACGCAACACTGTGTAGGGAAGCTTGCATTATGTCTCGCTGCCTTATCTGCAGATAAAAAAGCAATCGTTTTTGTTGCTAAGGGTAGCAATCCCAAGCATTCCATAGAGTCAAGAAGTAAACCATCACAATAAATAAAAGGAAATGGGTTGAAGGGCTGAAAGAAATGTTTCATCCAGTCATACTATTTATGAAAGCTGACAATTTGTAATGGGTGTTGGCAACAGCAAGGTGCAATTACTTCTCTCCTGCTGCTGGCTTGTGGCACTGCTCTGCCTGCAGGCAGCCTGGGAGCCGTGAGGACGGGGGGGAGCTGGGGGGGGTCCTGTCCTACCCGGTCTCTGCTGGCTGTTGCCAACAGGTACCAAGCAGCAGACAGAAGATGAGGTGCCACATAACACACGTTACAGAACACCATGCCACTGGTGCATCACAGCCGGCGAGACTCACAGAGGAGGCAGGGTGTGGGGGGAAGACAAAACCTACAATACCTACAAAATGCCACTTGTACCTCCCATGATAATTGCAGCACTGGAAGCATCTTTACCATTGCTATAGTACTAGAGGCCTGTAGTTTTAATTTCCAGTTTAAGTTACACAGTATTGTCATATCACAGGGAATAGCGTTTCAGAAGCTTTAACTATTTTTTTTAAACATGGTTTTCGTGGCTTACTTCAGAATCACAGAAAGAGTAAGCTTGCAAATCTTTTAATAAGGCTATTACATGCAGACAAAGATTAGATCCCATGGCACAATAGATTTTTGCTATATTATTCAGTATCTTTTTGATATTCCACTGTCACTAGACAAAAGCTCTGAATAGTAATGTGACAAGTCTATTCAGGAGACAACAATGCAAGATTCCTTAATTGTGCTCACTTGTATGCCACACAAACCTGCACTTAATTTTCCTGCCTGTTTTGAAAATGTGGAAAGAAAATACTATTTAGATTCAACAGTGCTTTTAGTGCTTTATCTGTGAAATCTGCGTTTTGTATTTGTAAAATGAAAATGTTGAGATAGTCAATCACTTAATTTTTCCCATACAGTGAAAAATCTTATAATCTCTTGATTCAAAGTGTCAATCTTAATATAGAAATGAATTTCTTCTTATTAAAAAAAGCAAAAGAACTGAGCAAAATACAGACCGAAAATGGGAGGCTGTCCTGTTTTCAATATGTGGAGCCTGTAACCTCGTGTTTGTTTTCCCAACGTCTGCGTGAGACATAAATCAAGAAAGACATGGAGTATATTTTCTTGCCATAGTTTATTTTGTAAGTGACATTAGATAAGTAATAACACATTTTTTCTTGGAAAAATGATGTGCGTAAAAGAGCTAATCGTCATTATTCCTAGATTTTAGAGGCAGGTTGAGGTAGAAGTGTGATGGTTTGCAGGAAGTCATGCTCTGTGTTGATAGCAAATCAAAGATTAAACCCAGTGCTGCCTGGATTCCAGTGTATGTCCCTATGGACATGGGAAAAGGCCACAGGATCTTCCAAACAGAGGTGGAAAACTCCTGCCACAAGTTAACTTCTCACCTCACAAAGACAAAGTTATAATCAATACTATGTATTTATCCCAAATCTGTGAAGTCTTTCTGGACACCTTTCAGAAGACCTGAGGGATGTTCACCAAACAGGTAGTGATGATGTTTTTAATTTCAGTTCTGCAAATGAATAAATATAGAAGTAATAAATATACATAAATACGTGTGTGTGTATAAATACTACATTAGCATAAAAATAAACCGACATTTAAATCTTCACTTGTTTGCTCTTGTCTTATAGAGGAATAAGCTCTTGCCTGTAGGAGTCTGTTGTATTTGAAAGATAACTTTATGTAATGCCATGTTTAGTGCAGTAATACCTTTCTGTTTCGTTGCACGTGTTCAGACTATGGGTGTTCATGCTTATTGTTTACTCAGAAGCAGATTTAATTCAGATTTTAAGAGTAGTGTCTGGACACATTACACAGTTAGAAATTTTCAACCACAGAAAGTCCTTCATGAGTCAAATACAACCGAGGCCCCAAAAAAGGAAACAATACACTCTACCCAGGTTCATCTTCAAGCTTTATCTGTGAGTTTGAAAATTTTATTTTTGTAACAGATACTAAAATTGCAAATAGGGTGCATGACCTTTATCGCCAAAGATGTTGTTATTTTTCAGTAAACGTGTAATTTTTCAATATATCATTCCAGCTCCACAAAATGTAATGAATAAATAAATTCTTTGTTGATGTTGGCTCAAACAGGAGGGCCATGTGATTGGACAAGTAACTAAATGTTGGCAGAAGGAGAGTGAAAAGTCGAAAGCCAGCAATTGTTTAAACTAAAAATTTCAGGGTATTCATCAGGATTTATATCAAGTCCAAGCCCAGCAAGACATAATTCCAGGTTTCTGTGAGCCTGGTGAGCTGTTCTCTATTGTATTTCATTCACTTTCCCATTAGGATTTCAAACAGCAGGTGCAAATTACTGAAACACTGTATAAGGAATTCCAGTTTTTCACAATGGGGTACAAGATCTTTCTGCATACCTTTTGCTTTCCCACCCAAAAGAGTGCTGCTTGCCTTTTTCTGAAGTTTTTAACTGCTGTACTGCTAAGCCACTGGAGTCAGAGCAGCTAAAGACGGTCCTTGGGAGTCTATTGCCTGTGTTGTGCGACGGTGTTGAACGAATCGAGAGCTGGAGGTGCAGGAGCTCTGGCTGACCTCAGCCAGTTCAGGAGTAGTATCATGACACTGAGAGCAAGGAAGCATGATTGAAAAAGATATAGCATCATGTGCCACTTGAGCACTGCATCTGCCACATGAAGTCATGGGAAAATTAGAAGACTTTAAAAAAAATAACTATCCCCACCAATAAATGAAATAAATTAATGGCAGACCTTGGAAGTGAATAAAAAGATTAAAACGTGCCGTTCTGTCTCCACATGGGTACCCCTGTTTATCCTTCTGTGCTTGGAACCCTTGAGCTACTCCTGCATTTGCAATTACAATTTACAGACAGTGCCGTAGCCTTGCCATAGGTCTTTTGTTTCCAGCTGTAGTGGGGAAATAGTGCTGTAGGTGAAATTAGAGAATATAATCCTGACTGTGCAAATTTTCAGGGTTAGGTCATGGAGTTGGATCTATGTGAACTAACACATTTGCAAGGTGTAGCAGTGTTTACTACCATGAAAAATCCCATTGATTTGACTTTACTGGGGTCATGAAGACTTGACAGTGGACATTAAGGGGTTTACTATGTGTTATTGCAGGACCGAGCCTTATCTCAAAAGAGTATAACAGTTCTTGTAATTAACACATAGTGTTAAATTCAGTTTTTGTGTATCAAGGAAGAAAGAAAGTACTAGAATTGGAATAACATTAATGATTTTTTGTGTAAAACCTTCTTTTTGTCATGACTACTGAAGACTAAACAAGGTAAATTACAAAAGGATCTATTAGTTCCAAATAATAGTTACAAATCTACACACAAGGTTGCAGGTGTACATTAACTACCTTTTTGCATATACCCAATTCAAAATAGCCCTATAGAAACACAGCCTACCCCTGAACAATATCATATTTTAAGAACCCACAGGTGACACCTGCAAACTCTGCTGGTTTTTTACACTGATATGATGTGTGTCTTTTAACCTGTAGCGAACTTATTGGCTAAACCCAGGGTGTACTCTCACCCTTCTTTTCCCTGCCTGCCTCTGCCCCCTGCTCCCCACCTTTGTGCGCTGGCTATTGTGAACGCATTGCTTATTTTGCTTTGTATGCAGAAAGTGCGTTTTTCAAGATGCCGTAAAGAGAGTGTTTCATGCAGGATCAAGGAAATGACTGGGTGAGCTGGGTGCAAAGAGACGTGTACCTCTGCCCACCAGGTGGGTCGAAGGGGAGTATTCCTTCATTGTGGGGTGTCCCCACTGATCGTAACTCTTGACTAAATATCAAATGGCCTGGATAGGGCAGCCAGCGGAGGCAGCCAAAAGATGCAGCAGTTTGCACTGCAGTTTCTGTGCTCTGCTTCTTTGAGTTCCTCTTGAGGTCTCCGTGAGCTTCTGGGCACTTTATATAGGATCGTCAGTGGACTCTCGAGATCCCTCTGGGGAATGGGAGGGCTCCTATTATTATACCTTAATATATATTATTATTTCAGAATTATTTGGTGAACATAAAGCTTCTATTTTTGCATTGATGCATAGGTTAGAAATATAAAGACTCTGTTAGTAAAGAGTATTTTTCAAATCCAATTAATTTGTTGTTAAACATATGCTATTGATATTGAAATAACACAAATAGGGAGTACACTGAGTTGCTTCTGTGATCTTAATCCATACAAACATAATCTTTTAAATCTCCTGAAATGTAACACTTTCAGTAAAGCATAATAAATTTTTAGTAGTAATAGCTATTTGCACAGTTTTACTTGATGAATAAAAATATAAAATGTATATACACAGCTGCATATAAACATGTGTATATACATGTATATAATTTTTATGTAATTAATTAGGCAAATATAGCTAGAACAATGCCTAAAATGACTAATTTCTCTAGAGGTTCCAGTTTCACTGTAAAATTGGGAGCTCTTCTGAGCAGGGATTGCATTATGCAGTGCTGATCATAGTAATAATCCAATGGGTAATGTAACAATAAAAGGTAACACATAATAGCATATAATTTTAATAATTGTTTTTAACTTCTTAAACTGAACAGTTTGCATCTAGATTTTACCAGGTAGCGTACCACTTAGAACAATTACATTAGAGCTATTAACAGTGTTCCTATGAGTTTTGTTTGCTAGCGTGCTACAACTTCAATCATACTATTTTTTTCATTACTAGTCAGAAGTATGACACTTCAATCATTAGACAGATTACAATATAACATAATAATTTAAGACAAAAATAATTTCTGTAGATTTTATTTCACTGAATTCAGGTGGACCTGCAGACTACTGATGTGCGCTAACAAAAGCTGATTACCGTCCTTTGCAGTTCAAGCTACCATGGTACAATGTTTGATAGCCCTTCTACATTGCTTTCTGGAAATACATGATAGGGCTTAATGCAAGGTAAGTTTAAGTGTACAAACCTCTGAGATTCTGGGCTATTCTGTCTCCTGTGGAGACGAGTGTCCACGTCAACATAACCTGGTGCTCACTGAAGCTGTGGGGAGCTTTAACCTTCCAAAGGGAATGAGGTGATGGAGAGTATCCAGCTGGAGGGAGCAGTTTGAATTAAATACAGTGTTATCAGTGAGGACACCCAGTGAAGAATTCAAACTGGGCAGCCTTTGAACAACCCGTTTTGCACAGCTGTAAATGACGATATCAAGATGAAATTGCAGGAGCAGCTTAGAGCACAGATGAAATTTTAAGAGTAATTTGTAGGTAGTAAGACCTAAGAGTCCTACTATAGGCCAAAAATGCCCACAAAGTGTGTGAACAGTGAAATTGCTGATTTCAGTGAAAATCAGTAGTATAAGGACAGTGTGTATCCAAGAGCAGAGGTGGCAGAAAGCCCTCCCTCCTTCTCCCAGCAGTCATGTGTCCCATCTGCCCCAGAAGTTCCCTGCTCCCTCCAGTCACCTGGTCTGTTTACCCCACTTTTTTTTGCACCTCTGTGTGTGTGTGTGTGTGTGACCATTTTGTAAAATACCATACCTCCTCTATGCCAGACCATACCTCCTCTCCGCTCCGCTCTGGTGAGATCCCACTTGGAGCACACTGTACAGTTCTGGGGTCCCCAGTACAAGAAAGACATGGACCCGTTGGAGCAGGTCCAGAGGAGGGCCACAAAAATGATCAGAGGGATGGAGAACCTCTCCTGTGAAGAAAGGCTAGGAGAGTTTGGGTTGTTCTGCCTGGAGAAGAGAAGGTTCTGGAGAGACCTTTTGTGGGCTTTCAATACTTAAAGAAGGCTTATAAGAAAGACAAAAGACTTTTTACCAGGGTTTGTAGTGGCAGACAAGGAACAATGGTTTTAAACAGAAAGAGGGGAGATTTAGTTGAAAATAAGGAAGAAATTTTCTACAATGAGGGTGGTGAAACCATGGAATATGTTGCCCAGGGAAGTTGTGTATGTCCCATCCCTGGAGGTGTTCAAGGCCAGGCTGGATGGAGCTTTGAGCAGCCTGGTCTGGTGGGAGGTGTCCCTGCCCACGGCAGGGGGGTTGGAACTAGGTGATCTTTAAAGATCCCTTCCAATCCATACCATCTGTGATTCTTAGATACCCCATGTGCTTTCATACCCGTGTGATTTCAGAGCACCTTCTTATTTGCTGGCAATTCCCTCTGGGCTAGGAAGTGCTTAAATATAAAAATATATACTTTTATATATATTTTTGTATATACATACACTGTATATTTATAAAGAATTAGACAAATATATATTTTTTCTTTGTACATAGATGCACTTTATGTGTGTATTAGTTTATGCTCATGTATAGTGCATTTACGTATATAGAGATATGTAAATTAAGTGTATATTAATATAAAAAAGTGTAGGAATAAAGTGTATAAAGCATTATTTAGCAAGTACTGATGAACTTTTGTGAGAAGGGCAAAGCTGAAGTGATGGGGCTCTCTCTGATCCTTGCCTGGGAAACAGACCACGCCAGCAGGTCTGCTCTGCGCTTGTGCAGAGAGGGAGGCGAGACAAGTGGATAACCTTCCTCGGCAGCACAAAGTCGTTCTTTGGATTGATAGCCAACAGGCTCAACTTATTGTGAAAACACCTGAGAAGGAATTTTTCTCCTAACTTTGGTAGTTTTCCATCAAGGCCCCGTGCCCTCGAACCTCAAACAGATACTAAATTTTAATGCTGAGAATTCCAGCAGCAATTCTGAAGTGCCAACCAGCAAGGCAGAATTAGGGACATGCCTCAGCCACCTGACATAATGACAAGTGGCGATATAAACATACAAACCTCACATTGCACGCTAACAAAGGGAACAAGAAGGTGCAAAAAAAGGGTGTGGACCACTTCATGAAAGCTAGTGGTGGCTTGCTTTTATGCTTTAACCCACCCAACCAACCAACCAAAACCCAGACGGGGGAATGATGCTGTCCTTTTCAAAACTTTAAAATGTTCAAAAGTGTTTTTATTAAGAAATGGAAACATGGGGTTCATTTACTTAGGGCTTATTCTAGGGCTTTGTAATAATTTTACTAGCTACAGCTTCAAAAGACAAGTGTCTGCCTGTCCATATTGTCAATCCAGAATACATGCAATAACATTTAAATGTCAAAACATTTCATGCTTTCTTATTTTCTGATTCTGAGATCTGTAACTAAAACTACATCAGGAAAGACCAGACTTTGCCAAAAGGGGATAGAAAATGATTGTGCTCCTTTTATAGTGATTAGTAATTCAAGGTCTAATAAATAACAAAAAGTGCAGGTCAGGATTTAGATCTAATCTTAAAGTGTTTTTTTGGATCTGCTTTTCACATTTTAGAAGGTTTCTGATAACTGTGTGGCTTTAATGTTTTTACATGAAACTGTTCTTAAAGCTCCTGTTATTCTTCCTTAGTGCCTTCCTTCAGACTTAATGACTAAATATATGCAGTAAAATTATACCCTTTTCTTATAATCCTGTAATCTAAAAGTGATTAAAACAGTCTTTTAGATCATTGTCACATGCAGATTAAGTAAAGGCAGTCTGTACTCTGGGAGCTCATTTTATTTTCTATTAGATCTATTAAAATGGTATTTTTTTCTTTCTAAACAACACTCAGCTTTGATAGCTAAGCTATAATTTAACAGCTTTAACTAGAAGACGTGATTCAGTTGTTGACCATTGGGCATGGGCTGGCAAGCCAAAGTGTGGGCTGGTGGTGTGTGTGTGATGATGAGACATCTTGTGGATTGCAGAGGCTTTCCCATCCCTTGGCTCGTCGTCGTCTGCTGGTCCGCGCTGTGCTGCTCTCTGTTCTGCTGCACGCTGAACCAACCGCTTCACTGGGAGTACTACTCCACACAGAATATGAGCTGGTATCTGGCTAGAACTGTGTGAACTAAAGATAAATATGAAGATGAAAAGATTATAAGAATGCTGTGAAAATGACTAAAGCATGTGAAAGGCTTACACAGATAGGCTATTCAAAGAGAAGCTCCAAGCACAAGGGAAGACTGGAGACATTCTCCCACTGCGTTGCTGGCATTTAGACTCCAGCTGGTGGGAGCACTAATTCAGGGAACTTTCACCATTTCTCACTGCAATAGAGGTTCTTCTGTTATTTAAATCAATTGAATTTGTGCTGCAGAAATCTATTCCCTCCCTCCCCCCCCCCCCCCATTTATTTTTACGTCAGTGTCCTGAAATCTAGTGTAATCAATGCAATTATAAAATGGAGAAAGTTCTAAGGCTCCTTTACCTGCACTCTGCACAGGGCTGTGGAAGACACCTGGAAGCACTTCTCTATAATGGTAACTTTAGGCTAATGCTTTCATGTATCATTTTTTGTAAGTTGTAAATTCTGACTCTTCATTCTTTTAGGAGAGTCATGATTTTACAGGCTATAATGATGCCATCAGCTTCTGCTTTATTGCTGAGATTTTTAGACACCACCAGAATTACCATTTGTACAATCATTTACAAATTTTCTAAGTGAAAAATAGGAATCACCTATGCTAAGATAGGTCTGAATACAATATAATTGGACACTAACATAGATGGATGAGGGTTGTAAAGTTGCAATGGAAGACTAGCTCAAGGCTTTCATGAACTCATGCTCAACCAGAGGAAGAAGGATCACTGGTTGCCTGAAGCCAGCAAACAGTCCCAGAAAAACATTCACTGATTCTGACTATTACATGAGAGCCTGTACAGAAGATGGCTATCACCATGACAGCATGTTGAAATAACGTGCCTCTGTTCTTGCTCAACTTCGAGAAAAGTTGTCATTTCTCATGGCCGGTATTTCCACAGTATACACGTAGAAACACTGCTTTCAGTGTATTTATCTGCAGACCTCTTCTCTGATGCAAAAAGATGGTTCTAGCTATCTTTTATGAACATGCTTGGTATCACAGAGGAAGGAGTCTTTGGCAAAGGCTTAGCCACTTCCTCTTTTCCAAAAGGAATCAGCAATACCCATCACTACAATTTCCACAGCTGAGCACAACTGCAGCAAAGATGTGCCTGTACCAATGCTCTACAGTATTTGTTGTTTTTACACTGTTTTCTTTAGCATATCAAGCTAACAACTACATATGTAAGACCTGAACAAAGTCGCTGTACCTCTAATTTTTCAGCTACCTTGTTTTTAATTATTTTTTTCACATGTAGTTCCTCCATTTCCAGGACTATCGCTTCTGTGGGAGATTTGAGTTGAAGTCTTTTGGAATAATATTTCCCTGGACAAATCTCTTGATCTCTTTATACTTCAGTTTCCCTGACTATGGAAGAGAGAAAAAAATCTCTTTGTACTTTGGCATGCAGATAGCAAACACTAGGTAAATTGCTCTGTTTGATTAGTCTGTAGTTTTTCATTCTCTGACAGTCAGGCTGCTGTTAATTCAGTACTTTCTACTTTCAGTTTCATCTTGGATGCCCTAATTGCATAAAGCTGGCATCCTCTGCTGGTTTAGATAAGAAAGAGTCTTCCATCTGGAAGAACACAATACAGCCACCAACCCATCAAACTGGCTGTCTCTTTCTGTCTGAGCCATCCATTTTCATTTAGTCGTTTTATAAATAGTTTCCTGTTTGACATTGAGATATCACTTATTTATTCTGCTAAAGTACGCTAGAATTTCATTTTATTTTGTGTTACCTTCTGAGATCAGCCATTATACAGAGCTGAAGTCTCTGAATTGCCCATTGCTAGCTCGATGAAGTGCACAAAAACTGGCCTAAGTAGCTTACCAGCCGATTGGGCTCTTATTTTAGCCAACTGTAACATTTTTTGTTATTTTAATTGAGTTAGAAATGAGTCACTCTCCTCTAGTCAAGTAAAGGATGGTGACTTCTCATTATCTTCCTGAAATGTCAAATTTTAGCTTTTTTCATCCCAGGAAGACATAAAGTGATTTTGTAGCTGTTGCTATAGACCTGTTCCTGTTCCTATTAAATTGAATATCAAACACTTTGGGTTTCTATCTGCCTTAGCTGAAGGCTGGTATGAAACCCATATCCCTTGCCCTTGCTGACCGATTGCTGAGTCTGGCTGCTATTACAGACACCTGGATCTGACCCTAACTATTCCTTCTTATAGTGTTGACAGCCCTCTAACATTTCTGTGCTTCAACATGCTCCTCCACTTCATCCTCTGAAGCAGTGCTGACCTGATGGAGGGTCATAGGATGCTGGTGCAAAATCACGCCTGTGCAGAGCAAATCTCTTCCTTATTGTCTCCAGCCTGCAGAAAGGCACCAATTCCTGCATTTGCTCTCACACTTGACTACCGGGTGCAGTGCAGTGTGCACGCCAAGAGTTTGTCAAGAAATAAAAGTAAAAAAATGACCTATTTTTGTCCTAGTAAAGTCTGGCTGCTGACACCAGACATGTTTTTCTTTCCTTCCTCTCATATTTCAGTCTATCTCCTCCTGCTGCAGAGAGGCAGCTGTGTTCATCCTCATGGGGCTGTTTCTATCAGGCTCTGGAAACAATCAGATGCAGACTCATGCTGATCACCTCTTGCAGGGTGGTCTGCACTCCTCAGAGATCACTGGGGCTGCACGGGGCATGAAGGATTATCTTAATTTTATTACGTCCACAAGTCAAAAAAATCATGCAAATTTGGAAGCTGTTTCGTAATGGCAAGGGGTGGCAAGGCGTGAGCTACGCCGAGCAGGTGGAGGGACCTGCTATGACGTATCACAAAAGAGCAGGGAATACTTGAAGTCTTGTGGGGAAGGGAAAAAATCGCCTTGCCACTTCTTGCAGTACAGTGCATTTATTACAGCATATTCCTTAGTCTCTCCAACCATAAACTGCTGTGGCTGCAACAAGATGACAAACCAGCTGCTGAACAAAGTCTCGCCGGTAATGCAAAGCCTGAGGGCAAGGTTCACAGGTGCTTTCCAGGCACTACGAGTCCCAGGCTCTCGCTGTGCCTTCATCTTTCAGGATTGCCTACCTGAAAGGGATCTAGGACAAACAGCATGAGCGTCATGCCTTGCTTCACATAAGGATAGCCAAGGAACAACAATTCATGGGAAAACATGCCTTTCAGTTTACCATTTACCTCCCCCTTTCCAGCTTGCGTAAGCAAACAATTGTGTTGCCATGTAATTGAATTTTTGAGTATTTTATTTTCCTTTTTTTTTTGTTTTTTTTTTTTTTTTTTTTTTTTTTTGTCTCTAAGATATTGCCTGTCCTTTAAGCTATTTACATATGGCTTCTTCTCCCAAGGTCATGGTTACCTGAGGTTACAACTACAAAAAGGAGAATATTGCTAGCTAGCCAAAAAGTTAAAATCGGTTTCATACATTTAGCAGTAGTTCATGGATCCCTCTGATCCAAGTAGCAGCTTGACATTGGGTGGCAAGTTACCAATTCCCAAATGAAGGCCAAAGCACAGCAGTCCAGACAATGACATATTTCACCGGGCTTCTACCATCGTTCTATACTTAGTCCGTAACCTGCTATATAGCATCTCACCTCTGCTATGAAGATGCGCTTGTGGTTAAGTGCAAAACAGTAGAAAAAAATGTAGTACAGACATATAAACATATATGCAAAGTGTAGACTTTTGAGTATCATTTTTCTCCTGAAGAGGCAGATGCTTTACTGTCCAGAAAACTTACTATGTTGTCTTGAATACTCAGGAGTTGATTTAATAGCAATAGTGACAAAGTCCCAGTAGTTTAAATCTTTAGAAACGTGGATGATCTTTTACATCTAATAATTGCACCTGGACCATATAATCTCAGCTGCTTTAAAATTATGAAAGTAATGCGCTTCACTTAGAAACTTCTTCCAATTAACTGCAGCGGAACTGAAATCAACTGTATTGCAAACTTTCTGTATTTCTTGATATTTCTACAGTCCCTAAGGTGAAAAATGCACAATTTCCCTTTAAAGAAGTGGGAGAAAAGTGAAAATTTTTGAAAATTTGAAAGGTTTGAAAATATGAACGTGAAAAGTATATGGCAGTATGAAAGGACTGTGAGAAACCCAATGTTAGTGTTGTTTAAAGTTTTTTTTCCCCAAAACCGCATGATTCATAAAGCCAAGAAGTCTTTTGTGACTTAATTTATACATTTAAAATGCTTTCATAGACAATACCTAGGTAGATGCTTTCAGAATTGTATCCTAATGTACCTCATCTATGTGTTACCTTTTGTCCTTAATGTTCCAGGCAGCTGTAAAGCAAAACAGCAGAAATCTGTTATATTCTGGTACAGATAAAACCCTTTCAACAGCACGTCTGCAGTGCTACTGTTTTTAGTACCTTACCCAGTAACATAAAGGTTGGGTAGCTGACCTTTAGGTATTTCTTATTATTGTTAGCTATTTCTTCCAAATTGGTTTGACCTTGTCTGACTGTCCAAAGGTTAACACTTATCCTGACGTACCTGAAGCACAGATTTCTTTCATGCTACTTAAAGTTGCAAAAGGTGGTAATTTCAAGTGTGGTCCTCTCTAATTTAATGCTACAAAACAAACATAGGATATCATCAATAACCATTTTTTTTCCCTCTACAGTATTCTGAACATTCTGTTTTGCAGTAGTGTACTTTTAAGCTTTGACAGGAGATAAAAGAACAAGAGTGGGGCATGCCTCATTGTGAAACAATGCAGCTTGTTTTGAAAGGAGGCAGATCAATAGAGCTATTTATTTAAGCTCGGAGACCAGTTTAAACTCAAATGATTCACAATGCACGTTAAAAAGATCCAGCTTCCATTCTCTCTAGAAAAGACATTGCCGCTCTCTTTATTAGAAAATCCTTATCTTCAAAAGTTTAAAATGCAGTAGGTTAAAAAAAATCCAAAAAAGGAGGTATTTTGGCACTGCTCTGTCTGAGGACAGGACTGTGAAGTTTAAAAGAAGATCAAAAGATAGAATATCTCTCTTTATTCCAACAAGCAATGTATGAGCAAGTGGCCCCTCTACCTCCTGTGCTGTTTCAGAACTGAACCAGTGGTAACATCACGGTGAAGAAAACAAGCAATTTATGGAACTGTTGATGTTCCCAGAATCCCAGAAAATGAGCTATTTATTTATTTATTTATTTATTAATAGCTAGGTTTTGTTTGTTTGTGTGTGTGGGACATGCCCTATAGCCTTAGAAATTGTCGTCACTTTGGGGTCAAACACAGAAGCACTGAAACGTAAATGCGGATGCCTTATATCTCATCTAAGTCTTTGTGTTCCTTCCCCTCTCTAGTTCAATTCAAGTAAAAGAAGTTGTTGTCAGGAGCTTTTGCTACCAGCATTATGCAGTATGTGTGCTGTGGGGGACGACTCACAGCCCGATCCCCAGACTTTCAGAACTGGGGAACTCTCTGGTGGCTTTGCAAAGCCTGTACAGCTTGGCTTCCCCTCAGGTGTGTACTCAGGCTTCTTCTCTGGATGGGATTTGGGATGCAGCTAGGGTGTAATACAGAGAACCACAACTGGAAGATCTCAAATGGGAGCACAACTGCCCCGCAGTGTAGGCACAGCTGCTCAAGGTCTATGAGATATCCTGGCCCAGAAAGTGAGTATAGGGCAGCAGTCTGTAGATGCTGTTCAGCAAGCAATTAACGAAGGCTGCTCATACGCATTTTTGTTTGACTTTTCACTTGCTCTTAGCTAGGAACATGTCATCCTTTGCTGCAGAACTGTTTTTTCCAGCCGGCACGCCAATTACGTCCCTCTCGGGTGGAACGCTTGGGTGTGATTCACCGCTGCTCTTTTCCTGCAGCAGAAACAGATGGGAAGGTAGGCAGAAGAGTCTGTGAGTGCGATTGCTTTTGCTTATGCCATCTCAGGATTATCACAAGACTGACTGGTCTTTAATCTTTTTCAGGCCTCGTGGCAGTCAGGCAGTGGTCAGGAAAGCCTTTGGAAAGTCCAGGCAGGCTGGAAAGCCTTTGGCAGGTGTCTCTTTCATCTGCAGATGCCTGCATTACTAGGTGGAGCTCACAGTGTGTCCTGCAGTGGTGAGGATGGGAGGAGTGGAAAACTAAGCTGAACTATTTAGAGGTGGTAATCTCAGTGGTAAGAAAGGATGAAACAAGGAATGGAGGTAAGAGGAGGAGTTATCTCCGTTGGACCTCTCAGCCTCGTTACGTCTTGCCTCAGTTGTTTGTCTGGTATTTTTTGTGCATTCGTCCTGTTGATGTCTCTGTCATAGGTTGCATTCCACATCTGAGAATCAGTGACGACAGCAAATGTAACCAGCAGCTTTAGAAACCAATGACTGTGCTCCAGGTTTCCATGTAAGATTATTTTTTCCCCTCCCCATCTTCACTCAGTCATCTTAACAAGGCTCAGGGATGATGAGTCTTCCTGACAAACGACTCCCCTTGGAGCTCATCACAGTCTCATTGCTGGGTCCCTTTATCAGATTAGTAGCCCTAACCTATTCATCAATATAGCAGCAGCTGAGGAGATAACTAGAAATCTGTTCTTTTCCACCCCGAATTAAAAAAGTAATATTTCAACAGTTTGCTGTGCTTGTACTGTTGGACATTTGACCAAAAAGGAGAGGCAATGCAGGACTGAAAAAGGGGCCTGGTGTTTAGGGGTACGACAGGTGGCATATTATAACCTCCATAACCAAACCTCTTTGCCTTCTACATTCAGTTTTAAATGGGCACGTCTCCACTTTCGACACTTCATACCATAACATCAAAACAAACAATTTACTCTTTAATAAAGAAGAGAAGCACGCAACACACCTTTTCAGCTCACCTCACAGCTGCAAACGTAAACCATGGATGCTGGTATGCAAGATATATTCTCTCTTGTGCGCCAAAAAAGAAGTAATTACATATGCCTTTGTTGTATGGCATAAATAGCTAATTTCATCACATTATTATGAAAAAAGAATAGAAATGTAATCTAAATGTGTTTTATATTAATGTACGGAGGCTGTAGGAAGAATATAAGTAAGATACATAGTATTGTCCATGCCCTAAGAAAAATATTGCAGCGTGATTCCCGTGGACGAGCTGTACCAGCCATTTCAAAGTGCATGCCGTTCAGTTGGATGGGTAGAGAGATCCTGGTAGTTTCTGCAAACTCTCTGCAACAAGGGTTACACCAGAGAAGCCAGAGAAGAGGGGCTACCACTGCTTCCTTGTTCTGCCAGCCCTGAGTAGGCCAGCCAGCACAACCGTGTGGCAGAAGAGGGAAAGAAGTTGTTTCTGGAAAATAAACTGATATTTTTTCCGCTGTGAATTAACTGACATATGGCCAAACATTAACACATCACTCTACTGCACTTTACTCAGAAAGGTAATGAAGCACCATAATTGGTAAACATTTCTATACTTTTAGAGTATACTTGAAGTATTGTGTACCGCAAACTTGATTTCACCCAATATGTCTTCCTGAGAGTGGAAACTCATTTCATACTTCGCAATATGCATGTGTAGTTAAAATTACTTCTTCTAATAAGTATGACTGTATTTCTCAGCATTGTGCTTCATTTGCCATTGTCCTAGCTCGTTGCTGGGCTTTGTTATGCCATGTAAAGTTTTCCTGTGACCTACATAGTTATGTGCCACCTGCAAACTTTCCCATCTTACTTTTCAGAAATATCTCTCAACTACAATGCCTCCTTTATAAATCTGCATTCTAATATCAGAACAAGTCAGATTTGGTGGAGAATCCAAATGACAAGTTTTAGTTTTAAAATAAACATTGAATTCTAGTTCATGAATCTCAGAACTTAATAAACCTTGTCAGTGTAAACATTGCTCTAGACTGTTACACTCTTAAGATGGCTTCCAAAGGCTAGGAAATGTGCTTTTTAGTTATATTATCAATGTGTTACAATAGTAATCATGCACAGAGTGACATAAAGTCCCATTTCTGTTAATTTTCCGTAGAAGACAAGGGAGTTCCACATTTCTGTTTGGAAAGTGTGGCATAGCACCTGCCTCCATGAAGGCCCACCAGGTATGACTAGGATGAAGATCTGTGTAGGTGCTCAGCAAGAAGCATCGGATGGGAAGGAAAGTTAGACTAGTAAGATGATAGAAAAGGGTGACAAACTGTGCTGGAAGATGGATGTGCATCAGAAATATATCGGGAAAGTTAGTCAGAAATAATGTGTTATCTAACACATTCTTTAAAACATGGAAGTTTTTGTATCATTGGAGATGTCATAAAAGTAGAACAACAAAAACTGTGAGCTTTGGTCACTTACTAGCAGATAAATCCATTGAAGAGCCCAATAGCAGAGTGGAAATTCTTGTTAGGATTCCCAGTCCCACCAGGGAAGCCAGTCATGCACGGACCTCAGCTTCTCTTGGCAGAAACAATTGCTGTGGAAAGGGTGGTCTAAATGGCAGTCTTTGATGCAGTTTCTCTGTCTGTCCTTGCTATGCCTATTCTGCAGATAAAGAACACAATTTTACGGAGAAGTTAACCCAGCATCACCCACAAGATCCCTGATATTATAGTGGGGAAAGGAGAGGGGAGGAAGGGAAGAAAAGACCTCAGTTCAGCATGAGAAAGTCCTATATTTCTTAGTATTTCTAACGCTCAGAGTAGCAGGCTATAGAGGCTTACATCAATTATATCAGCCTTGAAAAGAAGTGGAGTAAGAACATGAACTTAGTTGTCTTTATCTGAACAATAATTCCAGGTCTTAAGTCCTTCCGTCTTTCTGTGGTACATTTTAATACACTTACTGTGTCTCTGCCTCATACTCCTGTATAGACCAGATCAAATTTAACAAATGTATACAAAGAATGGCAGCTGACACTAATTTAATGTGCGGGAAGTTAAATACAATCACAGCTCCTAAAGGTAATGAAGATGATAAAAGTATGCAGAACTCTGAAGAAGTAAAGAGATTAAATGAGGCCGCACAGCTCCTTCATCTATAACTGCTGGAGAGCTGCAACAGTACTTTAGATACATTGGCTCTAGAGCCTAAAGGGATTTTTAATAAACCAAGTAAGCACAGTAGTCTATCTGATCCAATTGTCCTGCAATCCCTCAAGCTGCTAGGCTCTCTCATGAAAGACATTCAACAAATACTACCAAATACCCCTGCCCACACGTACAGTGCTGACCACATAGGTCTTATGAACTTCTCTGAATTTCAGCTAACTGTACAAAAGCAGTACAGTCAGCCATGCTTTGAATAGGAAACTTTAAAAGCATGATAAAACCAAGTTGGTGGGTCCCGGGGGAATACACGCGAAAGATTCGTAAAACATTTGATTAAACATCTGTAGATGAAAGCGGTGGACTAGCAGTTCCCCAGAGAGGCTACTATGGCCGGCAGCTGACGGTAACTAACAGGAGACTGCAGCTGGGGCCTTTGCTGGCTGAGCCCGTAACAACCCTTCTCTGTAGGGCGGCAGGATTAAGGATAAGGCTAAGATAATGGAATTTGTGCATGCCTGGTCTGCTTGCTCCGCCTGACCAGAGCACTGATATCACTGCGACAGCTGCCTTCTCAACGCTCTCCCCTTGCAGCAAATGGTGGGCCAGTCTGTCAGCTGCATACGTATGCTTAACAGTGACATATTGGCAATTAAGGAGAGGATGATTCACATTTGTACTGTATACGGGTAAATAGTTCATGAAACACACAAGCATGAAATGTGGGGGTAGAGGAGCCTTGGTGCAATTCAAGGCAGTTTTAGCAGGATTTGTTTTCCCTTTTACAAGAGGAAAAAGAAACACTGTGAGTTTGAGATTAACATATTTATTCTTATACTTGGAGTAGATTTGCAATGTTCACCACTTAGAATCTTGATTAAAGCAGAAATTCTGGCTGATTAACAGTAATCAATAACTAAACATTTATTACAATAATAAAATACAGATGAAAGATGCTAAATTTAAGTACTAAATTTTGAAAACCTCATCCATGGATTCTATAGTTGTAATAAAAGTCTGAAGCATTAGTGGCATTATTCAATTCTAGACCTGGGTCAGGCTGGTGGCTTGCTACCATTTGGCACATAAGGGCTTGACAAAACAACAATAAAACATTTATTTGAAAAGGGGAGTTAGTTAAACAACAGTTGTCATTGTAAGTCTGGAGAAATGGTGCCTCAATCTCACATAAAGTCTTTAAGAAAAATTTCAGTTTGTTTCTTTTTTTTTTTCTGAAGTGTTTTTCTGTCCTGTGGAACTGGAGATTGGCTTGTGATAACTGGTATATGGGCTCAAACACAAGGAAGAGACAGAAAGTGTGATTTTTCTATATCAAATAAACAGATGCTGAGATTAAAAAAAAAATTATGGCAATTCTAAACAACAACAACAAAAAACAGATAAAGAAGAAGCTGGAAGAGCTACTTTTAAGAAGGAGGTAGTTCCTACTAAGTGAGAACATCTATTGGAAGCATTTTACATCATTCAGACACTATTCACAACCCAGGTGAATTCAGCAAAGCTCAAGGTCTAGATTCAGATTTATTTGAGTCTGTGCTGCTAGATCCATTTGTGCAACTCCCAGGTTCTGTTCTTGAGTTTAATCACACTGCCCCTTTCTCTGCTGTTTACTGGTCTCATTCTCTATCCAGCTGTCAATTTGGAAAGACCAGGGAGTACATAACTAACTTTTTTTTTTTCTTTACACTACTTACAATCACCATCTGCAAAAAAGTGAGATAAAGAAGAAATCATCTTTTTAGAGGGATTGTTGTTCCCAGCCACATTACCCCAAATATTTCTGCAGCTTCATTGGCTCAGGTACAGTAATCGCCAGCGGGAAGGTGCGTTGTGCTGTGGTGTCAGTGCCAGCAGCAGGAGTTAGCGGTGTTGGTGCTCCTGTGCTGCTGCTCCAGCTGCCAGTCGTGCTCTGCAGGAGACACGCTGCTTCTCCCGACACTTGTTCTCATGGGAAAAAGGCAGGAAGGGCTTATGCCTCTTAGCTGGGGAACTGGCAGGATTTTTTGGTGTCTAGCATATCTTTAGGAAGCCCTGCCTATAAAACATTACTTGTAGCTCCACTGGCTCACTAGCTTTTAGTGCTTTTTGTAGCCCACGACAGTGGCTCTTCCCCGATCTTGGTGCATCTTTCACCTCTAGTTCTGCTCAACTTTTTCTTTTCAACTTTTTTTTTTTCCTTTTGCAAACACTAATTACAGAGAAGTTCCATTTCAGAAATTGATTTTCCAAGTGATATGTCTTCTGTATTTATTTTCTCGTGGTACTGTAATACACAAACTTTTTCAGTTTTCCTTTTTGCTTTAAAAATAAAAAGGAAGTTAAACAATGTCTTAAAGAGTGTACCATTTCAGAAATAATTTGTTCAGACCAGTAGAGAATAAACACTAGCTTTGTCAGCAGTAATAAGTACTTTTTAATGTACATCTTGATGTTCACTAAGAATTTTCAAAAACTAGGAGTATATAATTCTTGCTTAATGCTTCTCTGGACAGTGATACCCATCCTCCCCATTACAGATGAATGGAAGAACTATTTCTTTTTCTCTGAGGCTGACTATACCTAATGCTCAGTGACCAGCTGTGAATGTGCTTTTGCAGAAATTAATACTGAGGCCATGATCCTCCTGTGTTTGTGCAATGACCTACGAGGTTGGGCCATGTCGTTGAGAGACACAGTTCATGGAGTTCAACTGGTTCACACTAAAACTGAATCAACACTGTTTGTCAATAGAATATTTAAAGAAAGTCTTTGTACCTTTCAGCATTTCTTCCTAACTGTGTACTGAAGTCCTCACAGAGTATACGTATTATGTCCAGACACGAGTCAGGTTGGAGAATCAAAGGAATTAAATGTACTTGTGCATTTCTACTACTATTTCATGTAATTTTAGTAGAGAAAAAAAAAAGTAATTTCTGAATTTCTGCTTTAAACTTCCTGGCAAGCTCTTAAAATATTTCAGGGAAAATGTAACATGATTTGTTTGTGTCAGTCAAGTCTATTTCTTCTTAAATGTTGTATTTTCTAGTGAACTGGTGTGTTCTTAGTTTCCCCAAGGAGCTTAAGGTTTTAAAGGTCTTGAAGAACTTTCACAGTTGTAATTCTTTTCTCCTCCTTCCCTACCATTTCATTCTGTCATTTAAATTCTACAGTATCTAAGTATGATACTGCAGAGACAAAATGTCATTGACATTAAGCAGTCGTATTTTTCACATTAAGCTTTTGTAGTTTGTAAATATTCTCTCTGGTACCTGGCTTTTGATATTCACTGACTTCCTTTCAAGAGAACTATTGCACAGCAGTACACTTCTCATCATTAGCTTTTTTTGTGCTACATTCTGCCCCTTTCATGACTTGTCTTGCTCCAATTTTTTTTTTTTTAAGACAGAAAAAAAAAGAATTCTACATTTAAGGACTGTAAGATCATGTTTGGTAGTGTGAAGTAGGACTTTGGCTACAGAGGGACATCTCTCCTCATTTAATTAATTCTTTTCCTTGACATTTCTGTCATGATGAGGCAAATTTGTTTGTGGTGCTTAACCTTTAAATATGCTATGAATTTTCAGAAGAGTCATGCAGTGTCCAAAAGCAACTGCACAAAACAACATTTAAACTCTCTCCCAACCTAGTAATGGAATTATGAAAATAATCTTTCTTCCTTTATCTTCCCTTCTTTCCTTCTTTCTTCTCTCTCTCTCGAGCCCCCCAGAGACTGTCAAAGTCAAACAAAACCGTACTAAGGTTCAAAAGAATAGAGGCAGGAATATCATCTTGAAAGTGTCACACGATTTTAGCGCTCTCAGTGGAAGATTTAAATACGGATTTTCTTAAAACTAACAAAAAATTATTTAGGCATTAAAAAGGATTCTTGGTGGTGTTAATGAGGGATTTATTTATTAATTTTTTTTAACATTATATATGTCTTACTGTACTTACGTCAGTCCAGCACTGCCATCTTGTAGGGTCTGCCCAGACACTGGAAAAACTATGAATACATGGGGGTAAGAGGTACCTGAATGTGTTTGCACAAAAATAGGCATTAACTGCATTGTGCAACTCAATACTGCCACTGACCCCGAGCAGCAGAGACGTGGGTACCCACAAGGTGTTTTGTTTCCAGCAGGAGCTGAGTTATTCTTATAGAAGCCTAGAGCTATACACGAGTTCTACCTGACTAAAGAGAGGATAGGAAGATGAACAGCATCAGCTGGAAAGTAAACAAGTTAAATGAAATGTGGGAAAGCGGTAATGAAAAGTGGTTATTAAACAACTGCTGTCACCATGTAATCCTTGCAAAAACTGCCCCTGATTTATCATTTCATAGAGATCTTGCAGGCCAGTAATTACTGGAAGTTCTTATTTAATGAAGGTGAGAGCACATGGGAAAATTCCTGCTTATACTATTCCCACTGCCCCTCTCCTAGTGGAAACGTATGGCTGTGAATTCAGATATGAACCTCAGAGAGCTAGGTAAAAAGAACAGTTGAAAACAGATGGCAGCAGTTACAACTGGCATATTCCCAGTTGGTGGCTTTAGCATTTAGAAATGAGCATCTGTTCTTCTTCCCTATTGCAAAGTGGTTTTAACTCAGAGGTGTTAAAAATACGTAAGTTGCTGTTTTATTCATTTTTGCTGTTTACTGACTTTGATGACTTATATCGAATGAAAAGTACAATGTTTACCTGTGTGGCAGGGGAATCAAAACAGAAATACAGGTCTCTGATGCAGAACCTGAGGATGTAAAGTAAAGCATAAGGGAGAAGGGAAAGGGAAATGATGTAGTTTTATCCTAATGCTGGAAAAAAAGGGTTATTGAAAGATGAGGCTGTAGCAACATGAAGGTCCAACCTCTGTAACAGATTTCGGATGCTCTTTGTAAGTATCATCTTTCTTTTTTAATAGCTATTAATAAACTCTTGAAATACAGAAAAGAGTAATATACTTAACCATCTCACTACTGCATCCTCTAAAAGCACTGAAAATTCCAGTTCTGGCTTCAGAGAGGATCAATATCAGTGTGAGGCTGATTCTCACTTCATTAGACAATGGACTTTAAAATAGGGTGGAGCTAGGTATCATTAAAACTGAAAAAAAAAAAAGCACCATTTCAGGTTAGGTATAGTTTATATTATCTATTTTTTCTAGCATCAGGTAAGATCTTTGTGAACTGCAAAAAGCATTCACAAACTAGATTTGTAAGACAACTCTATGAATATATTTATCCATTTTTAGCCAGAAATGGCTATGACAGGTGACAACCTTAATTTATTGTGACTGTGCATAAAATCACAGCAATTATGCTTTTAAGCCTGAGCCTTTGCTATTGAGTCTGGATGAGGATGAGGGTCCATCTGGATGGATCTGGCCATGGGATTAATTCTTCAGGGCACAATTCTTTGCATATCTTTTGGAACATTAATGCTTATTATAGGGACAATGCAAAAAGCTTTTCTGCTACAAAGTACTGAGAATGTGCTTGCAGATCATGACAGAGGTAGATGGGATTATTTTCTGATGCCAGACATTTAAAATTGAAAGATCAGAGGATAGAGTGATGGACAGCTGACCATCTGCCTGAAGGCTTCTCTCATCTGAGATATGTCAGGATTCTGTTTTATTATTTGTTCACTCAACATATATATTGAGGAAAGGGTGCAAATGAGTTGTTTCAAACTGTGACACTTTCAAGATGATATTCCTGTCTCTATTCTTTTGAACCTTAGAATAGTTTTATTTGACTTTGCTGGTCTCTAGGCCACTCAAACACAGTTCGAATGGAAGACAGATAATTAAAATTGAATCCTGATAAATCTAGTTCGTGGAATGGAATTGGAAGATGTGATGCACCTGATGCTCGCTGTTTGGGTTTAAAAGTTTCTGTCCCTTTTGTTTGTTCACTTCCAGGCCCGTGAATCCTGTTTAATCTTGAGCTGTTTGCAGAGCAAGGTAAAATAAAAGGTACAATTTTCTCTATTCAGATTAAACAGGTATACAAGTCTTTCATCAGATGGCATCCTTGGAAGAGTAATGAAAATCTCTGATTCCTAGAGATGGGACTATTGGAAGATGATATTTGGGTAACCCTGCCAGATGTCACTGCAGGCTTTCCTGGGCTTTGTGATAGATGGTTAGATGTGAAGTGTTGAAGAGCAATTTTTGACACAGGACATATTTTATTCATATTTACTGTGTAAACCAGTGTGTTTGATTAATCTGCCAGTAGCATATCTGTTGCTCAGGTTCCCAGGAATCAGGTGATGGGCATATACTATAACTGGGAATGTAAGGAAATAAAAATAAACACGTCACCATTTTTCATTAGAAATTGGTGTTGAAGATTCTTGCTTCCCATCTATCCCTGATTTCAGTATTTGAAAACTGATAATCTTTTCTAAGAATAACACAGTGCATTGCTTCCCGAGTCCTGTAATTTTATTGCTTCCCTTCCAAATTAGCTGAGCCCTTGAGTTGCATAGTAATAATGGTTGCCGAAATAACCATTTTTATTCTTTTAATTGAAAGAGGCTAACTGTACCTTTTGCCTCAAAATTCTGTTATTTTGTGATGCACTTAGTGGACTGAACATAAAATTGCAGTGGAGAAGGGGATGATCAGTAATAATTATTTACAAGTATGTCTTTGTGGTGGTTTATATCTTATATTCCATGAAAGTCTGCTTTTAATTTTAGTTCCAAAACACTAATTTTGCTAACCTGTATTCTTTGTCAAACACTTCTGTTGACTCAGAAGAATGTAAACTACTTCTTCCGTCTGCACTGTGGCAACTTCACTGCATTCGTCTTTGAACTGGGCTTTTATTATTTTTAGAAAACCTTGAAACCAAGATTTTTATTTTTGTTAATAGAAATATTTTGTGATTAAGTTAAACTAAGTGGAGGCAATTGTTTTTTAAAAAGGGATGTTTACCAAGAAGCTTGTGTACATTTATTTAATTTGGCTAGAAAACCAATTAAAATTAAACTAGTTCAATATTTTGCGTGTTGGCAAGGCTTAAGATGCATCATTGGTCTGAGTTGTCTAACTACCTCAACTGAAATTAAAAAAATGGAGTCTGTAATGGAAATTCTCTGCCCTGTAGATGTCTGTATCCTTCGCAGTTTGTGTACTTGGTATCACAGGCAGTAAGAAATTAGCATTACAGGGTAAGGCTGATTTGCATACATACATATGAAGACTATAACCAAGCACCATTGTCAGAAGAAATTTAGTCCTAAACCTTTAGCCTGCCACCTGGATTTCCACCTGATGGTAATATAGATAACTTTCTGTGTGTATTAATCATGACAATGGACCAAGGCCACGCTTTAGGATCGTGTTACATATTCATTTTGCAATTGCAGAGGTGTGGTATTTAACCAAAATCAGGTTATGAAGATCTTGAATCTTATGCATAGTCCAGGCTATCAGCATAATGGGATGAACTAGCTGCTTATGTCCAGATTCAGCATTTTGTCTGTCATAGTGATATAATCTTCGTTATTGTGGTTTACAGATCTATCTTTTCTTTTGTATCACAGGTAGCGCTACGACACCCCCATTTCTCTACAAATTACTATAGACACTGGAGAATAAGCAAGATATAAAATGAAGACTTAAAAATTACTGGCATTAAGTGATAATTAGTGTCTATACATGATAATGGGAACATTTCAAAATGAGGACTAAGTAGCTATGCTATATATTTAAATGACTTTCTAGAATACTGGTACAAATCACTGGGCAAGTTCCTGCTTGTTTCTGCAGGAGTAAGCATATGTGAGAGCATGTGTGTTTCAGTGTATATGTGAGCATGTGCATAGAATTAAGCAATTTGAAATAAATTATTATATAGAGCTAAGTGGGATTTTTGTGTTCATGTCTCTGAATAAATTGCACACATTTCTGTCTGTTGATAAGGAAAATTCAAAACATTACTTAACAGTAATTACTGACTTCGTGATACTGTTGCAACCATTGACTGGAAGGGTTAAATTGATAAAATCAGACTGTTGATGTGAATGTTTATGTAAAGTGCATTTGATTTCTGTGGATATCCAAACAAGTCATTCTCATATTTGCATATGCTATGCATTTGTACTGGTAGAATCCATTTGGATTAGTCTGAGCCAAGAGAGAAAATAATAACTGTCAATACAGAGTGGTGCTGTGACAATCTTATCCTTCAGGCTCTTTCAGATGGGTAACCTTGAATTCCTTCTGCTTTATTTCCCCACACGTGCATGTTTGATCGCTGGGTTCCCTCGCCAGTGAAACCCAATTAGAATTCTAAATAGAATTAGGAAGCAGCTGCTTTCCGTTCATCGCAGACTTGCAAATGGAATAAGTATTTCAAGAGTTATATACATGTCTGTAGTTGCAAATGATACTGAATCAATTCTGCCACTGACATAGTGACGGAGGTGTCCAAAGCTCCTACAGGAGCTCAACAAGGTTTTTTCTGTCTTATGCTTATATACTGCCAGGAGCAGCGTGAAGCAAGGTTAAAGCTAGACCAACTTGAAAATGGTGGCTGATTTCTGAAGATCCACCTTTAAGATGAGGATTTTTACTGACAGTCTTTGTAAAAGGTTGCAGAAGGAACATCAGAAGAAAACATGTGAAATAGTAACCAAGACTTGATACTCCAACATCAAGCAAAACTTCTCTCAGAGTCCCTTTTTACAGTTGCCCTGGTTTAGGATTGTCCCTCAAATTCCCAAATTCAGGGATGTTAGGCTGACAACTCTCACTTTGTCCTGGTATGCCTAATTGTTGGTTTGCATCGTAATTGGGGTGAGATGACACTCATGGGGGTGGACCCATGATGCAATTCCTATGTAGGCAGAGCTTCATATGAACTGACCTCCCTGAGGGAGCTCATACGGTCCCTGCAACATATCTCAGGCTAGAATGTCATAGAATCATAGAATCATAGAGTTGTCTAGGTTGGAAGGGACCTTTCAGATCATTGAATCCAACCATCAGCCTAACTCTGACAAAACCTATCACTAAACCATATCTCTAAACACTATTCTGTTAATTTTTATTCCTGGATTTTCATGTAACATTTATCGTGACAGGACTAGCATATCTTTGTTAATACTTAAACCTATTTGTTGTAATTATATTAGTACCTTTGCTTCTTGTTTATTTGTTTTGTTTTGGTTTTTTTTTGTTTGTTTGTTAGTTTGATAGTTTGTTTTTTGTTGTTGTTGTTTTTTTGTTTTTTGTTTTTTTTTAAAATATTCTTATAGTGTTGTATCTATTTCTGGAAACAATGTGATAGATCTTCTAAGATATAGAGTAGCCTCTAAAGATGCCTGCTTTTCTTTTGCCTGTCTAAACATCAAGTCTGGTTTTTTTGTATGAGAATAGTCACTTAGCCCTTCTAATTCCATCATGTCTCAAGAAAACAGTCCTTGGTGTGTTTTCTTGTGGTTACCAATCCACTTTAAGAAAGAGAGGAAAAAGGAATTGCAGGGAGACAAGTGGTCTGAAACCTGCAAAGGGTTTTGACTAGGAGCCAAAAGAAAAAGCTATTTCTTCACCAGTGAAATCAAATTCAGGCTGATAAAGATGAAACATACAGTGCTTGGGTTTGTTTGCATTTTTTATTTATTTGGTTGATTTATTTCCAAGGAAAATTTGATAGAATCTAAGATGGAATTTTCCATTATTCATTGTCTGGGCTTAATACAAACTTTTAATAGAGCTCATGTATTAAATATGGATGAAAGGAACTTCTTGTAGTAAAGTTGATTCAGAGATTACATTATTTCATAGCTGCAAAAAGGGATCCATTAATAAGATGTCAGTATTAACCTGTGTGTTATTTGCTATATGGTCAGATTTAGATACCATCTGAAATTGGTTGAAGTAATTTTAGACAGATGGTTTTGCTCTTTTGAAGGCCCTTTATGGTACCCAGTGTCATTATGCTGTGCAATGAATTCTGCAGCATGAATTTTTCTTCACCCAGCACTCTCCATAAAGGGCAGCGCTCGTGGCTGTGCTTCTGAGCGGTGTCCTTTCCCGCTCCCCTTTGCTCTCAGACAGCAATAATTTATGCCGTCCTCTCCGTGGTTATAGATAGTCTCCTCTCTGTTTGTAGTAGGCAGGCTCCATGCAGAGCAGCCACCACAGTCGGCCTCTGCTCTCCTGTTTGTGGAGGGGAATAAACCACCTTGTGGGTCTTCCCCCACAACAAAAGAAGCCAGATCTCGAGTCAGGTTTATCCTCTACCATCAGGCTGTGAAAAGGCTGGTGGCCACAGTTAGTGAAGGGTCACAAGGGGCTAGTTTTTGTCATCTCACCCCTACACCATGCTGTTGCGAGGGGTGGGAGATGTCCCGTCTCTGCTCCTGTCAGTCTACACTGCAGGCACAGAGAAGACTTCTCCTCTCAGAGAGGGCTACTTACAAGTAGTCCTCTTTCTCTTAGAGCTGCTGATTAAATGCCACACAGAAAGATCCCAAGGTGGAGCAGGTTTTGTTTTTGGGATACTGTCACTCTCTCAGCAAGAACAAAGCAGCTCCGAATTGCGTAGCAGAGGTGCAACAAGGTTTGGAAAGCAAGTGTGCATGAAAGCAGAAAAATCTTTGAGGGAGTGGACTTTGAGGTTGCCATGGTAGTAGTCACACGGGTATAACTGTGACCAGCTGTGACCAACTCTGGACCAAGCTAGCAGTGAGAAAGCAGGAGAGGCTCTGGCTCACCCATCCCTATCCCTCCTACCTCGAAACCTTCACATGCTGCAAGGTGACCCTCGTTCAAGGGAGTACAGTTATATGACCCCCTCACTTAGCTCCTTCCTTCCTGCAAGTCCTGTCAAACTCATTCCTGTCCTTAGGTGCCAAAATCAGAATTTTGCATTTAAACAAACGGTGGCTTGACAGCTGGAACATAGGTATTGGCGCTTGTTGCCGCCTGCCTGTCTGCACCTGCAGTGATTCGAGGCCTCAATGCCACTACTGAACTTGTTGTATAAATCAGATCTCCAAAAGAATGGGGGGAGGGAGATTTTATTGTCCTCTCTACCGTATTGTTTAGAAAAGTGTCCAGAAAGGCTTAGTAAAAAAAAAGAAAAAAAACCAAATAAAAGGGACTGAGTGCCCTGTGTTGTACAATCTACCATTCTGCTTGTCTATTTGGTTTTCTTTATTTTCTTTCAACCATATGAGTAACCTCACCTCTTTGTGTTCGGCAGCTGAACAAAATGCACAGTGTTATATTCAGAAGCACCCACTCTTTCCTTACAGCTTTTATGACAAAGCTGTCCCTCCACATGTCCGTGTTGGCCTCTGACCTGACACGTTTACTTCAAGTAAACATGCCAGATGGCAGAGAAAAGTGGCAGGGCAAAGAACAGCCCTCTGGGGGCCAGGAGTCACGAAATCCTTCTCCACAAAGCAAACTTAAAAGCAACAATTTCAACAAACGCCTTAGAGCAAGTTCACAGCTAGAACGAAAGGAGACGAAGAAAAAAAAATAAGCAAAAAAATCCCCAACACAACTCTCCTGTTACATATTTTGTTTCTGTACCGCCAGCTACATTAGTAGTAAAAACAAATAAAAATATGAGTGATCATTAGGGAAGACAGACAGATGGACCGAGTTTTTAGGCAGAGAGGTGGAGGCGGGCTTGCATTTGGAGATGAGCGTTCATTCAGATCTGGAGCTTGAATGTTGCTGTGACCCCTGCAATATTTCCTGCCTCCCTCTCCCTCCGCGGGGGCACTGTCAGAAGAAAAAGGGATGAAGTCGCTGCTGCCGAGCCCGTCGGTCTCCCTTGCACAGAGGAAAAAGTTGAAATCAGGGGACACCTGGCGCTCGTGGGGCTGTTGCCTGCAGCCGGTGTGACAGCGACAGGCGCTGCAGGGAAGAGTGGTGCGGAGAACAAGAGGAGCAAAGTTCAGGGAGCGAGAGGTACCTCCAATTAGCCCATCTGACACAGCAGGAGGCAGCAGACATTTTATGGTGTAGGTTGCAGCCCCAGCTATCTGGCCTGGCACAAGATGGTACTTCTACTGACAGACAGAGCTTCCCTTACACCCCGTGTTTGCCATCCCAGCGGCTTTGTGGTGGACAAGGTGGAAATGCATTCAGTTCATTAAGATTTTTAACTTTATCCCGAGAGACATGCAGATCCACATCTTCAGCCCACCTCTTGTGCATCAAAACCCGTGCATTTATTCCCATTTGGATGATCAATGCTGGATTCAGGCTGGGACACGACAGCTTCTAGTCCAGGGCCAGGTGATGATTTAGTTGCCTAGATATAGAATCAGGTGCCTTAAAATAAGTCTCTCTGCCGCATCCTTCTTTTCTGAAATGTTACGGACGGCCTGACCCATGCACAAAAGTCAACACACCTCATGATTCGAATGCAGCCTTTATAACTAGTTCTCTGAAAAGCTTTCTTTCCTTGTCAGCCCCAGAGCACTTGACTGTAAGAGGTAACTAGCCATTGAGTTTTCTTTTGCTTTCCAGGCAGAGAGGCAGGAACGAGCCGGGCAGAATTGCCTTCCCAAGGCCCAACCACAAGCACTGCAGCACATCAGCTGCTCTCCTCCCAAATGCCTTTGCTGTGTCCTGAGATGCCCCCGGGGAGGAGCGGACTGCTCCCCACATAGCTGGCCATGGGCTGCTCCCTCCGGTTTCTGCACAGTTCATCTTAGCTCCTCCCACTGCCATCTTTTTTCCTGACCGATGCTTTGTTCTCTCATATTAAACCGTCTCGCTTCTGCCGGCAATCTTTGTTTCACAGAAATAGCTATGAATATGACAAGACCAGGGGACCTTGTCCTGCAGCTAAGGTACCTGCTTGTAGTTCGGCTGTCTTCCCTGAAATAATGCCATTAACCCTCCTGATTACCTGACCCACAAACATATTGTTTTAAAAAAATAACTGCACCTGTAAGATCCATAAAGTAAGCGAAAGAGCACATTCAGTAAGGTCTTTAAACTTTCAATATGCATTGAACACATACTTCAGCACAAAAGTAATTAACTTTTTAGATACAAATGTCCCATTCTTCCCACGATAGATTTAACTGCTGATATTTCTTAAAATTGGGAATTGCAAACTTTTAATTACAATAGGAGCTAGGCAGGGAAATACTGTCACATTCTTTTAATTGAAAGGAGATATTCTCCCCTCATTTGTTATATAAAACATTTTAGTTTTTTAAACAAAATCTAGAGAAAGTAATTGTTATTTCATAGGCTTACTTTAGATTAAGAAATTGCCTTTGATCATTTAATTTCATGATTGTTCATGACTACATAGTTTTGCTTATGTACTGCACATGATTGTGCAAAAGATCTGTAATTATTTGTTGTGATAATGTGTGCTACATTTAAACACAAATGTCAAATAAAGCAGGACAGCTGCTTTGCAGAGTCAACTCTAAAGGACCCCTTGAGCATGCTGAAGCACAGAGGCAAAGAGGGCAAGGTGTTAGCCTTATCTTCTGCTGAAGTGTCTTCCAATACGGTTGTCATGAGTGGTGTAAAAGAAACAGTGGGACAAAACCTGTGGCAAGAGGACTTGGGAGTCTGCAAGTCTTTGCAAATCTCTCTTAGATGATGTGACAATGATGTCTGTAAGGAGCCAACAAGACAGGGGATATGTTGGCACTTCCCTGGTTTAGCTCTGTTAAGAAAACCCCATGGAGATGCATTTGAAAAGGTGGCTTTACCTCTTCCACATTTTCTGTACAAACCGCTGTCTTTCATAAGCCCCCAAACTGCAGTCAGACTGTTTTCTTAATTGACTGCCCGATGTAGCCTTCCTGCTTCTGAGCTATTAGGGTGCACTTGAGATACGTGTTGAAGTTTTCCTCACAGGAAGGTTAAAAGCTCGCCTTTTGGAAAATGAAAGCAGAGATTCTCATATAATTACACAACGGCATGGGCTGGATATTAAAAAAAGCATCAGCTATCATGGGACTTGAAATAGAAATGTAGCACTACCGATACTCTGGGACCCCAAACCTCTGAAAACTGGAGCAGCGAGTGGCATGCCCTGCTGGTGCTACTGCAGCGCTGCAAGAGGAGCATGAGTGTCCTGTCACAGCCCAGACTCCAGGGTGAGGGTCGGGATTCATTAGCCCTTCAGGGTAAGTCAGCAACGCCCCTTCTGGAGGCAGAAACTCATGTAAACTACTGCAGAGTCAGTGACCAACCCTCACCGTGGCATCTGACTTGAGAAAATCTGGAGGGAACATGGGGAAATGAACATTTCACAGCAATCTGGAATAATAACATGAAGGCAAAGATCTTTCAGGCCAAATACTTTAATGTGAAGAATGCAAGTTTATGTGCTGTTGCCAATTTGCATCTAACCCATCTCAGATAGCCTTTTTAGTGCTGGATTTTTTTGTCATCTTACTGTAAGCAAATGAAAAGGTGCACCACTATGTGACTTATTGTTTTCTCTGGTATGAAGCTTCTCATTTAGCCTTGGCTGAACAGTGTTTCTGGTTACTTGGCCACCAACCAAGTGCTATAATTGGGGATTTACTGTTTCCTTAGCCACAACAGGGCTAAGCATCAGTGTACAGAGCACTCCTGTGCTGTGTGTCCTCTTGAAATGTAAGTTGTTTGCTGCTGAGTGTCCTTTTCCCCTCAGCTTTTCCAGGGTCATGGAGAAGCCAAACTGGATTTCTGGGCAGTTTTGGAGGGGTTCTTGAGTGGTGCAGGTTGGGATGAGGTGAGGGAATTACGCAGGCTCTCTGCGCAGGAAGTGTCTCCATGGGGCTGGTCTGCTGCGGGAAGAGCTGCACCTCTCCTTACACGTTTGCAGGGCATCTGTGTTAGCAGAGCAATGTGCTCAGAGATGTGCCTGGCAGAGAGGACAAGAAATCAGTTCCCCAGGCAAGAACTCGGGAACCATTGAGACGGACTTGTTCGGGGGACCAGGAGCTTTGAGCCTTGCTTTGCAATGAGAGGCTGAGAGGTGTGGGAGTGGGGAGAGCTGAATAGCGCCGGTGGCACGTGGGTGGCTGGGTTTGAGCAGAGGACAGAGGATGTCATATTCGATTGATTGGGAGGACCAATAATATAATTTTCCTCAAACATTGCAGTAAAAATTAAAATTGCTGTCCCTGCATTGATATTGTTATCCCTGGGCTAGAAACTATTTTCCTCCTAGGAAGAGTGAATCTCATAAGAATATATGAAACCAAATAAAAACCCTGATGATAAAAATAGAACCATCACAGACATTTTACAATATTGCAGAAAACACTAATCAAGCTAAAATAAGGTGCTTGGAAACTTGAATGTTTTCCTTGTGGGAAAGGTGCCCAAACTACTCAGCCTTCCAGTCCTTATACCTAAAATTACTGATGAAATTCTCATAATCAAATTAATAATTGATACACCATAATAGTTTTGTATCTTAAAACATTTGGCTGAGATTGACGCAAATGGTTGTGACTAGGGAATGCTCAATGCTGCTAGTGCCCAGCGGTTGTTAGCTAAATAGAAACATCACTCCTGGGTGTCCCAGCACTTCTAAGCATCCAAATACCACGAATAAATCAGTTTCCTACTGTACACTGAGCTATATTTGGAACAAGTTTATTTGCAGAAATTGTAGCTTCAGCTGCCTGTGCATTTATGAAAAATGAATAGAAGTTTTACCATTCAATAGACATTTTAATGGCAAAAAGTTGCTTAGAAATAGAGCTGGTCAAATGGCATCCACAAATACCCTATCTGCAGTTTTCTCTCCTATCAGTGTTTGAATAAATTTTGGTTCTTAAAACTTGCAAAGCATTATTTTAAATAATGGTACCCCGTGATCCTTGCAATAATCTGAAAGCTATAGTAGAGATGTTGCAGGACTGGAAGCTGCTGTTTGGTCTGCTCATATTGTTAGCAGGAGGTTTTGGGTAGCACTCATTTATCACAAAGTCAATGTCTTGGGCCTTTGACCTTCAAAGGCTCTAGATTGTCTTTTGATTTATGATGGCTCAACACTTGCAAGGCTGTGGTACCTACCGGAAAGTATTAGGTCAACACCTGTTATATGTTTAGAAATTGCTGTTTTATTCCTTTATATATAGCCATACCACAGAAGTGACGAGCACAGCTAAGGCCATTTACTTCCTTTCTCCTATTAACCTCTCTGAAACGCAAGAGATGGGATCACAGGCCCGTCCCTTTGTGCACTGCCCAGCGCCACAGACTCCTGGCAGCAAGTATGAATTGCACAGTGCAGCTGCCTTTAGCCCACTTTAGACTGTCTGAATGGAGTTTGTAAATTTTCTTGGTAAATGTCTGGCACAGCATCTTCAGAAACAAATACTGGGTCAGTATGGCTCTGCCCGGGGCATTGCCTTTGCCTGTGATGGTTGGAGGAAGAGAAGAGAGGAGGGAGCAATATGCTTCAGTTTTGCTCCCGGCCACAGAGGAGTCCTGGAGACTGTAAATTGCTAGGAAACAAATAGAAGATGAAGAATTCACATCTTGGTGCTATGTCGAGGTTGACCGTGTTCCTTTGTGTTGTTTTTTTTTTCTCCAGATGCTCCTAATTTGTGCTTCACATTTCCCATCTGACATATTGTTGACCCTAACAGCTACACATATCATGACATTTAAAGTAAAAGAAAAGGCTGAAATCTTTTTGACTGCCTCCTGAGTCCTGGAGTCCTGGTGAAAGAGGGACTTACTACTTGTTTTCAGGTTTTCTTTCACAAACATGAAAGTCAGAGACATAGTGAAATGAGATTTTTCCCATACTGCAAGACTACAGAAGATGCATCTTGAAAGAAACCAACAAGTTGTAAGCAACTAGTGAATGGCGCCAACCTACTGAATCACCAGACCACCTCTGAACGACATTTTTATTCCTTTGCTTTACAGAGTGTATGGGTTTTTTTTCCAGTCCAGTTGTATTTGTATACTGTTGGTTCACCTTTGGGTGGAAATCATTAAAAGTGTACAGACTGTAATGAAGCCAGGCCTCGTCCAGTTTAAATTGATAAGCAACAGATTTGCCAACAATTTATGAAGCCAGGGGAGGCAATGCTCTTACACACTGTCTCATTGTGCTCAAGTCATGCTGACTAAAAAGTTGTGAGTTGGGTTTTTCCTTGTAGCTGTCCCACTTACACCTCGTAGTTCTTTTCCAATGTATGATTAAAGAAGGTTTATAATTTTACCAAAGTTATATTTTCACTCCAAAAAATTTCATTTTCATTCAAACTTGTGAAAACATTTCTTTTCAGGAGAAGGGCCTCAAGTACAAAGACAAAACACAGCCACAAAGGGACCAAGAAAAAGTATTTTCCCTGCCAGATTTCAGCTGTACATAGTCAAAAAGTATAGAATGTCTGTAAGATTTATTTTATTTCTATATACCATTATAGATGTTTAAATTCGTGCTAGCTGTTTACGCTCACACTAGAAGCATGGACCTTGGTTGGATATGTGGAGTATAAAGTAGAGGTTACACCTTTCCCTCCGAAGTTAGCAGCCTGGAAGATGTAATGTGTATTAATTAATACTTGGAGAAGTGGTGAGGTAGAAAGGAGCAGAAGAAACAACATCAGCAGATGTGACACCACCACCAAAACTCACAACCTTAGAAGATGTCTTAGAACTTCCAAGTGTTGTGATTTATCCGAAGTATGTGGAAAGAAGTGGAGGTCTGAAAATCTCAACTTCCCATTTTTTATTGTCTTAAGTTTCTAGACTTTACAGTTATAATGAGAAGTTTGTAATGCAATGAGGAAATGAAAAATAAAACACCAACAACTCACTGAACTAAATTCAAAAGTCATCAAGTTGGACTCGATGATCCTTATGATTCCCTTCCAACTCGAGATATTCTATGATAAAAGTCAAAAAGTATATCTGTTTATTAAAGAAGCCCCCACATTATTTAAAAAAAAAAATCTTAGTTTTTTGAGCAGAGGAATAAATTCTTCATTGGAATAGAGAAAGTGTATATGACACTTGTTTTCTCTACTACTTGGAAACTGCTTGCCTAATTTGTCCTGAAATTAAAATATAAAAATAAAAAACTTCCTTTGGCAGGTCTTAAGCATGTATGTTAGCTCAAATTCAATAAACACGAGCAACTGAAATATACATATTTTGAAAACATTCAATCAATTGCAACTGTTTCTCATAGCAACGTTGTATTTTAAGAGATCATATTATTAACGTTTCTTCATTGTAACTTAGCAAAGTGTAACATTTCTTCTGTTATAGCATCCCAGAAATTGAAAAATTCATTCCTTTCTCTCCTATCATTCCCTTTAAGAAAGAAAGGGGAAGTAAAAGGTGCTTAGAGTCTGGGAAATGGGTAAAGAACAACAAATACTGAAAAACTGGAATATTCAAATGTGAGTGGGAAGAAGGAGGTGAAAATCACAGAATTCCCTTGGGAAAGGGTCAAAGAAAAATATTTTAGACAAGTTGCTTGCTAGAAAAGGGATTGTCCTTTACCAGAATTTTTGCTAAGTCCTGTGAGTTTTTGCTTATGAGTCTACGAGTGAGTTTTTGCTCCTGCAGTTTTCCTGAGAATTAGCAAAATTCTTAATAAGCTCAGTACAAGTGGTATTCTTAATACAGTGCAGTAAACTGAGACAAAAGGCCAAAATCTTCACTCTTCGTTGCATCAGTAAATGCAAAACACAATTGTCAGGTAGAGTTATTGATTTCCTGTGAAACCTGTGGAGTCTATGGGGCAAATTCTGGCTAATGGGTTTTCATTTTTGTGGGAGATTCCTCATGATTAATTCTTTCATACAAATGAACTTTTAATTCTAACATTTTTATATTTTTTTCCCTGCTCAGTGGCACCCCCTTAAAAGGGAAGAAGAAGTGAAATAAGATTTTTTTTTTCTATGAATAAGCAATATGGCAATTTGTAATATGTTTTTCTTATATTTGACTGTCTTCTACAAAATGTCTGTGCTTTCACATTGTTTCTTTCTTTTGCCTTGTTTATATTGCTGTTTGCTCAGTTTCCATTGAATTCTGCAAGCAATATTTTTTATGGTAGCTACCTGGCAAATTCTCTGGAAAATTAGAATGACACACTGTCTTATATTGTAGTGACAGGGATTACTTTCTGTCTCTTCACAAAATCTGTTTGAGATCACAAATGTAAAAATTGACAACTTAATGATCTACAGATATCTCAGTCCATTATCACCTCGGGAATTCAATAATGTCTTGATAACATGGTTACAATAATGTGTATCACCTATACTGTGACACAAGATAAGTTTTCTGTCTATGCAAAGCTGTTTGTTTTACTTACCTCTCTTTTTAAAGCTCATTTTGGGTCAAGATCTATTAGAATCTCATGGTGGGTTTGTTCGTTTGTTGTTTTGCCCCTCCCCCCCCCGAAAAAATGAAGTGCTTATATCATGTTTCCTTCATTAAATTGGCTAGAGGATAAGTGCCTGGACCCCAAAAATCAGAATCCATTTTTACAGTGAACTGACCCTTTGACAGCAGCGTGCCTGAGGGTAAAGTGGTCTGGGGCTGCCCTGTCATTTCTCAGCACAAACGCTTTAAGCTGGCAGATGATGCATGTTGTTTTTATGTTTTGTGTAAGGGATGCACCTCCCACCCCAGTCTTTGTTATGTGTATTACAAGACCAAAGGGTTTAATTGTAAGTCAGGACAAGAGGGAAAACTCACCTCAGCCATATTAAAGCTGGGTTAGTATATTCTGAAGGACATCAGCAAAATGTCTTAATAATGATGTAGAATTCATGTTTATAGTAGTGTGAATGAATGAGATTAATTATCGGAACAATGTTAGCTTAGGTTTATTTAGTTGGGTTATTTTTAAGCTAACAAAATTTAATAAAAATATTAATAATTTTCCAGATAGTCTTTCAGTGTATTCTCTGGTCTTTTGCAGCCCAGCATTGCATAATGCTATTGAATTATGGTATTAAAGTGTGAAGAAAGTTGCAAAAAATCAGACTATGTAGCTTTACAGTATTTTTCTCGATTGATTAGGAAGGGCTTTTGTATTCTAGAGCAGATGTTTGAAATGGAACAAGGGGAATGGTCTGTATTCACATAGTAAAAGAAGGTTATAAATTGTGGTGAATTTCAAATAGAAATAAAATTATAGACAGATGAGGGAGAGAAAATATAATGTTCTTCTATATGGTAGTGTACATGTCACCTTAAGTCGTTGCTCTATACAATCTGCAGGGGTTTCTAAAGCAAGCATACAAGAAAAAAAATGGAAGTAGCTGCCTCACTATGGCTTTATGCAATCACATTTCACAATACTGCAAAATTAGGCAGTGTCCTTTCCAGCTACGTTCCAAGAAGGGAAGCAAAGATTCAGAATTCAAATGGCAAACATGCAGTCTCCCAAACTTTGAATTTTAAACTGATTATTTACCTAAGATATTCTTGTAGCGTTCACCCTCCCGGGTCTATAACTGTGTATCTGGGGAAACATTATCCCACATCTGCCTACTGGAGGGCTATGACACCTTTTCCTGCAGCATATGGTGTTATGAGCCACCATCATAGACGGGATATTGAGCCAGATGGACAGGTCCTGTACAAAACTGTAGTTTGTGTGGGGATGCGCACAAACTTAAAGAGGTGATTTTGGGCACGACTAATATTACTGCACATACTCCTCTGTAGAATCTTTCTTAGGTAAAGTGTAATAACAGTGTTTCTGCTAATGACTTTAAGTGCACACACATTTTCTTTTTCCCCACAATGACAAGCAACAATTTCCTTCTACCTTTTGTCCTGGTGCCAGTTTTTACTATGCTGCTCATTTAGTGGTGTTGAATGTCCAAGTTATTGATTCCATTGAATTGTACGTGCATTTAAAAAAAAATAACCTGCAGGTCTGTTTTCTCATAAATTGGTAGGGAATGCATATCTGTCCATATAATTAGAAATTATTATTACAAATTAGAAAAGTTCTTATGTCTAAAATCAGAGAAATACTTTGAAAACCCTCTGAAATGTGTTTTTTTGATTACCAGAGATGAGTTGGCACTAGTACTTGCTTATTGCAGATAGCTGTAAAATATCAGCATTTATCAGTTAACTACTTTTGCTGACTTTCTATGGAAAACAACACAATAGTGGTCTTGAGCACATATCAATTTCAGTAACTATATATTTGTGTGCATAAAATAATGTGTGTATTTATATATATTTATATAGACAGAAATGTATGCTTTTCAGTTTGTATGTATGTCTGCATACATACATACAGCTGCACAAAAAATCTATACATTTTTCATGTTGTTGACAACTGCTGGTACCTTAAAGTGTCCTGATTTTCCAGAGAGATTTTCAGAGCACTCAGTAGTCTCTGAAGAGTTGATCCCACAGAGTGTGTCAAATTAGGTAATAAATCCATGTTTTAAGCTTGGGAATTTTGGAAACATAGATTCAAAAAAGATATATACACCAATTTAGTTTAGTTTCTTCTACTGTATATACATAAAGGTGTCCCATTTCGGAAGAGAGTGCACTTCTATTTTATGTTCCTCCAATCTTTCTCATCTAATTGATACAACTTCAAGGACATCAGTTCAAGGCAGTCTCTGTATTGTATTGCGTTCAAAAAGTGGCTACCTACTTCAGCTTCTGAGTGAAAAATAAAAATGCCAGCATTAAATATAGGGCACTCTTTGCTCAGTGCTGCAGACTTCCATCTAGGTCCACAAAGAATTCAGTTCCACTAAGACCCCATAGAGTAGAAGGAATCAGAGACTGTGCTGTGAAACCAGGTTTAACATGCGAGTCTCGTTTTTGCGCTGTTCTACAGTCATTTGTGCTGCAGCCGCTCCGACTCCCATTGTAGATCCCTCCTCCTTTTTTAATAAGCTTTGTTACCATGAGAAAAGCTGTCAGTTAGCAGTGTATATAGAGGGGAGGCAACAAGGAGAGAGCATGCTTTTAACTCTCCAGTATTTTTCTTTCTCTTTAAAACTCCAAGCACAGTCAAATGTCTCAATAAAATCTAGCTGAAATACTGCAAATAGTTCTTTTATTTTTTTGTTGTTGTTGTTTTTTTTGTTTTTGCTGCAGCAGTCAAAACAGTGTCAATACTGTGGTGAACTGACATCAAAATATATTTGAAAACCTCGTGAATACCAATCTTTTCAGACAGGGGGTCTCTTTAAAAAGCAGTTTCTATCAAAGATTCAATTTGAGCTCTTCCTTTTGCTTTGAATTATACAGAAGATATCTTTGAAGAACATGACCTGCTTTACATCATTCAAACACATAATACAAGGGAAAATTTTCCTTTTCATCTGACCCTATGGGAGATGTTGTACATCCCCAGTGCATGTGCCCTGGTACTGATACAGCAGATGACACATAAATGGAGTGACATCATTCACAACTGATGATTAAATACTTCCTAGGGACTCACAAAATAGTTCTGCAGAAAATGAAAATGGAAACTAGGTGATAATTGGAGCTTTCAGGCTCCCTTATTCTTCTGATTTCACTTTTTTCCTGAACATGTTATTCCTGCATCTTGCCTTTTTAGAGTAGATTAAATATTTACTGCGTTGTTTATTGGTACTTTGTATGACTTAAATGATTGATTTATGCCTAAGCAAGTGAAATCATGCTACTGTTCAAAGGAATATCTGTTATATCTTGCTTGTTTTAGTGACCTTTCATTCAAGGACACTTTATAGCAATACTTTGAAGACATTAACTTAAAATACCCATGTAATGTATTTTTACATTAGTTTTTCAGATAAGTAAACTGGGAGCAGAAGAGGGCAATAGCAGTTACAGGTGTGGACATTAGAAGTCCTGACTCTTGGACACTGTCTCTAGCCATTGCATTCAGCCACCCCTATAGTTTTCTGTGGTCTTGTCACACCCATAACCTGAAAACAACATTAATTGCAGAGTCCCTGTGAGATTATGGTATAACTTCTAATCAAACAATAGATACCCTAAGGAAAAGAAAACATTGACAACATCTTTGGAGTGGATAACAATTCTGCATTTTGAACTTCACAGACTAGCATTGTTATTTGTTTTATTCTTAACTGCATGTAATTGTGATATGCAGATGTGATGTGCAGTGACAGAGGCAGGTGGTTATTTTATAATTAATTAAGCTTTTTCTATATCTGAATTTGCTTATTTGAAGTATGATAGACAGTTTACCTGAACACGTGAGAAAAGCTGATCCCTCCACCCTGACCTTTGCTACACAAAACTTGTGTTTCCAGCAGAAAGTTCAATAAATGCCAAGTCCTTTGGGTACTAGCTGTTTGCGTTAATGTTTTCTATGCTGGATCTGAAGTCATAGATTTCCTGTCAGAAGTTCTTTATACTTGTGGTGTGTAATAGGCTGAGGTGTAAGTCGAATACAGTGCTTGGTGCTGTCTATGCAGACATGCTGAATATTTTTAGACCACACACATACGCAAAAAATATACTTTTTTTTTCTCCAATTACAGGTCAGTATTGAAGCTTTGAAGGAACTACTGACTGAGTTGTTTATGGATTTAGTCACAATAATATCAAGAGAAATATGAACACCCATCAATATGGCTAGAGGGACTCCAAAAAGGAAAAGAAGGTATATGAGATTTATTGACCCATTCACCATAAACAAATATGATAGCATAAACTTTCTGTCACTCAGCTCAGGTCTCCTTTTGGAGGAGGAGGGAGAGACAAAGCATAAAGCAGAAAGCTCTTTGTATATCTCTGAAAATGAGGAATGGCAGAGTGACTGTTCTCATGCCCACTGCCCACTTGTCTACAGTTATTTTGCCAGAAGTCTTGTGTGAAAATAGCGAATTCCTTGGCATGCACTGGGCTTCATTTTGTGCCTCTGTGAAGACTGATTAATTATGTTTCCGTAACAGTTTTTGAATTTTTGTCTGCTTTGGTGGGCTTGTACCATTGCCTTTCTCATTTAGTCAATGGAAGATACAAGATGCCTTATAGCTTCATCCCATAGGTCTATCTTCGGATAGAAAAATTACAGATCAAAGTGTCTTTTCTAGGTATATGTCACTTTAAATTTGCATGAAATTGAAAAAACCCTGGACTCTTAAAGCTATTGTAAATAATTAGTTGTGGGTTTTGAATGTATCTGGAAATTCCTGAGGTTTGAACTCAGTTTTGTATACATGTTTTCTAGGCCATTAAATTTGATTTTTTTTTATAGTTAAATTGTTTTTATTATCTTTCATTTTACTTACCTATTTAAATGTATTTAATTTCTCTTGTCAGAAAACTACACTTTGAACAACAGCACAATAATGAAACTGACATTTGGAGAATGTCTATGCAACAATCAAAAAATTTTTGAGGAAAATGATATTGTCCTCAGTGGCATGAATAGAGTCTGCCAGTCAAGTAAGCTTCTCAGTCGTGCAAAAGGAGCTTTATAATACCAAATTTGTCCCTTGGCACTTCTCTCTTACAGAGTGCCTAACACAGAAGCAGGACTTTAGGCTTCTACCTACAAAGTGCTTGAGTATGTACATAACTTAAAGTTTATGAATACTTCCACTGAGTTCAATGGGGCCATCCACATGCTTAATGTTGTGTGTCTGATTAAGTGCACTGGGAAATCAAATCTTACCCTGGACGAGGGTACATACTCTGATGTTGCTCTCACTGAAACAGAGATTTAGCCTGTTTAGATGGGCATACTGTGTTTTGCTTTGTTTCTTTCCATAGCTAGCAAAATGCTGATTAAACTCTCCTTTGAAAAATAGTAATTTAATTTTTGAGGGAGTAACACTGCAGGAGCTCAAAACTCCACTTAGTTCTCCCTTATTTGTTTTAACTATGTGTGTGAAATTAACTATTTTAGTTAATTATTAAACTTGTTTTTTTACCATCACCTGTTCTTTCCCTTCCCTCCTGTTGAGTGACTGGTCTCCTTCTGTTTTTGTGAAAACGTGCCTCTCTTTCATGTATCAGGCATCAGGTAGTAAATGGAAAGCACTCTGTGCTTCTGAGATAGAATGGTTTTAATTAAGCAATCTTTTAGACAGATGCTAAAACTGACGTTACCTTTCTAGCCAGCAGAATGCAAACAGGTTTCTCAGTGTCTTCTCCAAAGTTATCCCTGTGCAATCCGTACTGCTAAGTCAATGTTACATGCTGGTCTTTACTGATTAAAATCCAGGTCACTGTAATGCATAGCATTTACTTTAAATTAAATAATTCCTGAGATCATGAGAAATTTCTATACAGGTTGTCACGGCTATATATTATAATTTGTAAACGTAAAAAGAGGCAAGAGCTACAACGTTAAGAGAAGCAAAGCACTTTAAAATACTAGAGGAGTTGTCTGTGCTGTACTTGTAGCCATTTACAGTGTATGTGAAATATTTTGTTCTGTTTGCTTGGTTTTTTACAATTAAAGCATAAGCAAATAAGTGGACATAAAATCAAACAAGATCTCTGCAAATTAAATGAAACTGAAAAATGGCTAGATAGTGCCAACTGTAATGACAGAGCACTTCATAAGGATAACACAATCTTTGCTCTTTCATTGCACTATTGCTAAACTTTAAAAGCTGTTTTACATTTGTTTTCAGGTAGTGTTGAGAAGTAGTTTATACAAAGGAAAAATCTGCAACTGCAAGTGCCTGTAGAACCGAACTCATCAACAGTGAATGTGTGGGGATAAGGTGTGCGATTTTGAATCTTATGCAGCAGGAAAATTCATAGTCAGCTGTTAAGTACAAATGTTTCCACACAGAACTAACTATTTCACAGGAAAAATACTAATAATGTATACATTAAAATATTAACAGTTACACATTTAGGCTTTACACATTCTGGATAAGAGTCCTTAATTGGTAATAGAGTTACCCCTAGAGTGAATTTGGACCAAACTCTATCTTCTGGTGTACTATGCATAATAATTTCTCTTTCTTAACAGACACTCTTCTTTCCATGCAAACAGCTTCTTCTAAATTTCTTTCCTTTGGGGAAGTAGCAGAGGAGATTATTTATTTCCTAGCTAATGTCAGCATCCATGATAAAAAAGGTACTCAATTCACCATCCTTGTTTTGAATAGTAATAACATTGCTCAAACTTTTGTTGACTTTTTGCTAACCAGATACTTACACAGCTCTGTCTCCCTATTACTTGCCATTAAACTTTTGAAGATGCCTGGCTAAAAAGAAAAAAATTTCCATTGAAAAAGCCCTTAATTTATCTTTTGAATATTTATCTGTTTACAGATGAAAAGTTGTTTAGTTCATTGAACAATTAATAAGAATTTTTTTCAGGCAGATGGCAGGTATATTCCTGAAAAAGCCATAGCAGACACAAAAATTTCAAGAACTGTCTGCAGGGAACTCTTTTCTAATTTGCAATTGCTCTTTAGTCCTCTTTCCTGTGCTCAGGAACAACAGATCTGTCTTAGGTGAGACCGCAATGTTTCCTTCCCAAAAACTCTTGTGTGATTGAATGTGAAATGCATGAAGTCAGAAGCATTTATGCTAATAAAACATGATCCAGAGTGCTAGGTCTTTCTACATGGACTGTGTTGAAAATGAACTAATTGTCCTAAGGGACTTGCACCCAATATGTATGGATCATTCCCTCTACCTAGGGACTAGGCAAAAGGCCAGAAATTGAATGCAATTTCCCTATAGACTTAACTCTATGGCATTATTGACCCAAAATATTATTGCCATAGTGGTGCTGGAAAACAGAAACTGAATAAAATTTAGCATTTGTAATCTCCCCTTAGGTTCACAAAATCACAGAATGGCAGGGATTGAAACAGACCTTCAGAGGTCATCTAGTCCAAGTCCCCTGCTAAAGCAAGTTCACCTAGAGCAGATTGGACAGGAACATATCCAGACAGGTTTTGAATATCTCCAGAGAAGGAGACCCCACCACCTCTCTGGGCAGCCTGTTCCAGTGCTCTGCCACCCTCAAAGGAAAGAAGCTTTTCCTCACGTTAAGATTGAACTTCCCATGTTACAATTTGTGCCCGTTGCCCCTTGTCCTGTCACTGGGCACTACTGAAGAGTCTGTCCCCATACTCTTGACAGCTACCCTTCAGACATTTATAAGCATTGATGAGATGCCCTCTCAGACTCCTCCAGGCTAAACAGACCCAGGTCTCTCAGCTTTTCCTCCTGAGACAGGTGCTCCATCCCCTTCATCATCTTTGTAGCCCTCTGCTGGACTCTCTCCAGTAGTTCCTTGCCTTTCTTGAACTAGGGAGTGCAGAACTGGACACAGGACTCCAGATGTGGCCTCACCATGGCAGAGTAGAGGGGGAGCATAACCTTCTCCAACCTGCTGGTCATGCTCTTTTTTAATGCACCCCAGCATACCATTGGCCTTCTTGGCCACAAGGGTTCATTGCTGCCTCATGGTCAACTTGTTGTCCACCAGCAGGTCAGCCCCTAACCTGTACTGGTGCATGGGGTTATTCCAGGTGCAGGACCCTACATTTTCCTTGTTGAACTTCATTAGGTTCCTCTCTGCCCAACTCTCCAGCCTGTCCAGGTCCCGCTGAATGGAAGCACAGCCTTCTGGTGTGGCTGCCACTCTTCCTAGTTTTGTGTCATCGGCAAACTTGCTGAGGGTACGCTCTGTCCCCTCATCCAGGTCACTGATGAATATGTTGAACAAGATTGGACTCAGTACTGACCCCTGGGGAAGACTGCCAGCTACAGGCCTCCAACTAGACTGTGCTGCTGATCACAACTGCCTGAGCTCTGCCGTTCAGTCAGTTCTCAGTCTACCTCACTGTCCACTCATCTAACCCATACTTCAGTGGTTTTGGGCTACGTTAATCTGATTTTCTATAAATGATGGTGACATGTATTATAGAACTAGCCGTCAGGTTAAAAAAATAAAAAAAAAGGAGAATCATTGTTCTTTATAAAAAAATTAATTTTATAACATGAAGTGGGGTGATATATTGACTTGAGGTTTCTATAGAGCTGGGATGGTCAAGTAAGGCCTTTTCTAGCCTATGTCTTATCATATGTCTGGCACAGATAATACATTTAGGGTTCATACTACTTTGCTAGGAACACTCTGAAGTGTTTTAGTTATTGTGAGACTACACCAATTATTGTCCCTTGTGTGGAAATCTCGTAGATGGATCAAAACTATGATCAATAGTGACATTTATTGTCTGCTGAAGAGAAAAAGTGTGTTTCAAAAAATGTATGCCATGGTGTTCCTACAGTAGGAGTGATAGCAAACATGCCCGCTGAAAGCTATTTTTAAAAATGGCAGTGTGAGATAAAGAGGATGGTGATTCAACACTTAATCATTTAGTGTAATTTTCCCACTTACTTCAATAAGTACTTTATTTACTTTGAGCCAATTTAGCTTTGCCAAAAAGTGAGTTTTCTTAATTTGTTTCTCATTAGTTTTAACTCACTATAAATTGTCTTTAAATTCTCTTTAAACAGAACCAACTATATTTTAAAGCGTAAACATGGAGTTGCTTATTGTATTCTATGTACACAAATTTGATGCAGAATCAAACTGAAATGATTCATTTTTTAAAGCAGGAAGAATATTATCTGGGCTTTGGCTAGTAAATGAAGTGGGTTTTTTCCCAGTTAATTTAGCATAAATTTTTAGGCATTATGCATGTATAAATAATGCTATGTATTGACAGAATGTAGGTGCTATCAGAGATTAAGGAAGAAAAATTACTCATTTTCTTGTAGTGCTTCTTTCAAATGCTGCTCCTGCTTAGAAAATGTCTTTTGTGGTATGCAATGAAGCTAAAGCATGTCATAGGGTGATTTGGCATCATGAATGAATTCAGGGAAGCAGCCAACTGAATAGGCTCTAGCTGTGGAGAGTGTTTTGATAGGATCATCACAGTTTTCTTCTTCTTAAATCGGAAAAGAATATCACATATGAAAATAAGTAATAGGATTTGGTTTTGAGGACCTTTGCCTTGTTGCTATTGTAAGTCTTGAATAATCTTTTCCTGTGATTTGAAAACTGACTAGCACTGTGGGGTTAGGAAAAAAGTAACACACTAGCATAGACAAAATAGATGATCAGAGTTGCATGCTAAAGACTTCTATAAAATAATTTTAGAAAGTCTGGTTCTCACCCCAAATCCTTTGCTTGCAGATTTCTTATTTCATGCCTGTCAACTACGAAACCTTGCACAAAAACAAGTAGTACTCCATGTTTCTATCAAAAATGGCTAAAAAGCCTTTGTTTCCTTTGTTTGATATGAAGAATATCACAGCCTAAGCAAAAGGTGAAATGCACCAATGCTGTGCCTATGTGTTTTGATCAAGTTTCTTTGTTCATCATTCATTTTCAAGCTGTAAAAAATTCCACCATTGATTCATATTTCTCTGAGAAACTCCCGGCATAAAGCAGACCTCACTGATGCAGAGCCCTACTTATCCGCTGGGAGTTAAGCCCAATACCTTGTTCTAAGTCGTTATTCTTAAATTAGAGGGAATGGTTTCAAGATCCTTGTTCTTTGGCTTGTCAGAAAGTTGGACAAAATCACTACTAAAGTAATGTTGGCAGTGAAATTATTACCTGCTCTTTTGTCTGTCTGATTGTTTTCCATCTATCCCACAACAGAAGGATGGACTTACAGTGAAAAAAAACCCTAACAAAACAACTGAAAACCAAAATAAGAGCAGAATGTAAGAAACTTAGCATCCATGATTCCTGGTACAGACTTTCAGTGTGATCTTTAGGAAAACCTGTAAGAGCTCTGCCTTGACGTCCTTATCACTATGGTAGGGCTGATGAATTTACATGCAGAAGAAAGAGGTTCAGACAGGCTAAATCTGCAAGATTTTTATAAACCACTTAGAAAGTACTTTGACATCATCAGCTGGGAGGTTCTATATCAGAGATTCTCTAAAAGGGTGTTTATTGAATGTTTGTCAACTAAACTCTCCTCTGCACTGTTGATACAGCAAATAAGACTTTTGGAAGGCTCTTTGATTTAAAAGTAGTGAATGAGTTGCTGTTACACTACTGCAGTTTTCAGTGAACTGCACCTTCCCAAATGCCAAGTCTTTCTCAAAGAGAGAATTACTCACGGCCTGTTACCTACAAGTAACTGACTTGTACACAGGAATGTTAAAACAAAGTCAAATAATAAAAACCAACAACAGCTGATGGAAAACTTCTAACTTTCTGCCTAAACTCTCACCTCTGGATTTTAATTTTTTTTTTCAGCACTTCCTGAATCTAGAAAAGTAAGCCTATGAGGCATGTGATATCAGGAAATCACATTTCATACAAAATCTCAGCATCTTGTCCTGCTTTTCCACTTTCATTCCTCCTGCAATGAAACAACAGCTGAATTAAATGTCAGAGGTCTTGCATTCTGGTCATTCCCCTGGTGAAACATTTTGCTAGTGTTTGTTAGTTGCTTCAGCCAGCTATTATTATTATACTAACTGTGAAGATGTGGAAAGCAAGGCCCTCAGGAATTGCGTGATGCCGCAACACAAATGGTTTAGAATTTATCCTGCCAGTTATCCATATTTAAATGTCCATAACTGGTCATGTAGGAAAGGCAATGCTGGAAATATACAGAGGCACTGGGACAGTTGCAATTCCAGCTAGATATATGGTAGTCACTAATGGCAGCTCATTCACCTTCTCAGGAAGATCCAACGGCCTTTGTTGATGAGTCAGTCAAGTAGGAGAAGGAAATCTGAAGAAGGCTTTGGAAGACCTTGGCTATATCTTTTTTTCTCCCTGTGTCATACACATATGATGAGTTACCAACTGTGGAAGAACCCTGACAGCAGGCGTGTTATTAGGGAAGTCCCTCTTCAGAGTCAAAGAAAATCTCAGCATCCCTCTGCATTACGGTTTTTACAGAGCACTGCAAAGTCAGAAGAACAGCGTTTAATTTGAGGTAATCACAGTGTAATCTGGGGCTACATATTTATGCAAGCATATTCCAAGTGAGATAGCACCTTTTAAAGTCTGGCTGGTCACTTACAGAATTTAGCAGCTGAGCACAGCAATCCCGAGGCAGCCAGGAGTACTTGTATTCCAGTAGCATTTCTTGTGGATGCAGGCCAGTTTCACCATCAGCTGTTCATCTTCAAAATGTTATGGGTCTGGGACCTTCACACGGACCTTTAAGGTGGGTAAGTGTATGACACATTAGGGATGTCCTGTGTTGATGACTTGCAGGTCTCTGCTTCTGAAATTTATAGCATAACTCTTTTGCCCTGATCAGATACCAATGGAGAGTGTGTGTATATCACATGTATTTTCAAAAAGCCTATTTTAACAAATTAATTTAGAAGGTTTTCAAACTGGAAAATTAGTTTTATATATACGTATAGATGGACACACATATGTATATTTTTCTTTCCAACTGTAGAACTAGATGCCTTAGATACCAAATGCGGGACAGGAACAGTGAAACTTAAAAGCTTCTGAATGTGGTCTATAATAGCTTTTCTTTATATAAAAATGAGCAATTAGGGAGTATATCAGAATCTTCCAGGGTTAAAAGCTACTGTGTAGTTGCTGTTAAAAAGCTGAAGATGTTCCCCTTTTTCAGTGAAAAGAGCACACATGTTTTTAACTCTATAAATGAGATTTGACTGTAAAATGAGGAGTTTTTTGTCTAAGAAAATTTGTCACAGCCACAGAAGTTAACATCCTCAATGAAATCTTGGTTGATTTGTTTCATTTTTCTGAAAATAAGAAGTAAGACGACTTTTTTACTATCTAGCTGATTTAAAATTAGAATGGCATATATCTGAAGCTGTTCAGGGCGTTGGATACTAAAGAAACTCCCGGGAGATAGATTAGTGGGTAGAGGGCAGGTAAGGCAGTCAAAGGTACATGACAAATTCATTTATGACATGGCTCTGTAATTTATCACCTGAATGTGCCATTTATCATGTGGCTCTCACCCCTACAAAAGGGCTCTAAGTGTTTGTATGTATGAGGCAGTGGGAATGGTCTGTCTGCATAAAGAGAAATTCTTCATTGTATATCCACTCAGGTGTTTTCTTCCATTTCTGGAAGATTTCACTCTGAAGTAGAGTTTTAATTGTGTTGGCTGTAACTGAATGTAAACTAAGTTAGTATTGAACCAGCAGATGGAAAAATCCTTATTGCAGAACAATGAAACAAGTCGATTTTTTTTTTTCCCTTCTGCCATCTGGTATCTATGCTTACATTTGAAAAATTAACCATTCACAGAATAGTTGTTTGACAGTTCTAATAGTTAAGCTCTTTCTCTGAAGATCAGTGCTTTATCCTTTTGAAGATAAAGCCACAAAATACAAATGAAGACACGAAACTAAAACTGACAGCTCCATAAATGCTGCAAAAAAGCAGAAACTAAAATGTTCTTCACAGAAATGTATTTCACCATTTCTTCCATAATCCAATATGCAAAGGTTAATGTAAAGTATGAGGCATGAGGCGTGTTTCTTTGTAAGCAATTTTCCATTGTTTCCGTTAATGGAAAGAGGAGAAACTCAGCTGTTAAACAAAAAGTGAACAAACCAAGCACTGTCTGTGAATGAGTCTACATACTATGGTTTCATCAACTAATTGCCTGTGATGAAGCAGTATTTGAAGTGCAAAGAAGATTGATGGGGAAAAAACCTCTTCCAAAGATATTTTAAATTAAATGGAAATGACTGAGAATCAAGAATAAGTGTCGTAAAATTCTTGGAACTGAAACGGGGTAATAAATTTATGATCTCAAACAGACAGGGTTGTGTAAGAACAACGAATTCCTTGCCTGAGATGGACACATTAGCCTGTGTTCTTTTGCATTTCTATTGGCCATTTTTTCTAGATACTTGCAAATATGATAAATGTTCTCCTAATGCTTCTCACCAGCTATGCAATAGAAAATATCAGGTGCTGAAAAGTATGGCTTTGAGAACCTTCGACAGATTCTATTTGAGGAGTATCATTGCTAATACTAAACTACCATATTTATAACAATATATAATTTCAGTGTTTCTTAAAAGAAAATGTCTAAGCTATTGATCTCATTAATATCTGAAGATGCTATAATGGTACAACTATCATATTTGTACAATGGCTACAGTGTTATGTTTATTACATTAATTCTTATAAGAAGTACTCTAGAGGTCAGCTACAGGGAATGTGGTTTTGAAATTTGCTTCAGAAATTCAGTGCCTAAAGACTCTCAAGAAATAGTTATATCATATTGATTGTATATTTTTGGTAGAAAATGACTGTTAAAAATATTCTGAAGTGACTGAAGAGTGTGTGTGTGTGTGCATTTCATGAGTGTGATTGCAGTACCTATTGTTAGGTGTGGGTGTAAAGAGAGAATGGAGTTTCTCATTGTGGGCTCACTTAATATGGTGCGTGATGGCCCAGTAAACATACCTGTACATAAAATGTGCTATTAGCCAACATTTTTTAAATGGAAGTGTTTGAAATATGCAGCACAATGCTTTTACTGAGTAGAAATAAAAAGAATTAGAAGAGGAATTAAGAAATGTTTTTATAAGGGCAGTGTAAGATACTAGGGAACTTGGAAATAGAAAGTTTACTTAGTGGTTCATGTAATTGAAAATGTAGTTATGCCACTAATCTTTAAAAATAGCAAGAATTGCCCCTGTAGAGTATCCTAAGAGAAATATCAACACTTCCATTTAATCATGCAATAGCTCCTTTACCCATAAGGGTATCCCACCAAAATTTTAAAATTGTGTGCAAGTACAATTGAATGCTGGATACATTTTTGTCTTTCTAGGCATATAGAGTTGCGATAAGTTCTTGGTTTGTCTAGCCCAAATATCATACTGCAAAATAAGAACTACCAAAAAATCAGAGCTGGCAACTAGATAAAAATATAATTGTGTGATATGCATGTTATTCTTCAAATAATATGACAGAGGTTCACTAAATACCTAGATCAGGAATTAGTCAGGCTGAAAAAAACTTTTACTAAACGCTGCCAAGAACTCAGAAAATTAATGGAAGACATTAGCTGAGTGGTTTGAAATTACTGAAGAAAATTAATTCCTCACTTGCGTCTATAAAATTTTAGGAAGTGTAATTTTTAATTTTTTTTAAACATGAACATTTTCTTTTTCTAGTTGTATTACAAAGGATGAGTCTGTAGCTCACCCATTGCTCACAGGGTCTTGACTAGATTTTCCTTCTGTACAAAAGTACATTTTAGTCCTGCACAACTTTTAGTCTCTGAGTTTAATCACAAGTAGCATCTCCTGCTATTGACAGACAACTAGTGAAGTAGCACCAGGGTCCTTCCAAATGTACCTGAGATCTTGACAGGTATTGTTAGAACATAAACTCCAAAGTGACCCCTGAATGTAGAAGTTCAGCTGCTAAGGCCAAGAGTGTGCAACAGCCCCTCAGCTCCTGCAGGCAGCTTTTGTTTTGTAAAACCTGCAAAAGATACTGAATAAGAACAGATGTTACATTGCCCTGTGCTGTTACTGCAAACCAACAGGGCATTCTCCACACCTCTGCAGTTCCCGGCACTTTTAACGTTAAAATCAACATTATACTGCACTTGTTTCTTCGTAAATAAAGGGGAGCAGGCGCAGGGCTGCCACAGTCTCTAGGCCCAGCCTTGTAGTAACAAAAACTTGTGCAATTACAACGCCAGTTACTGATTCTTTTCCTTTTCTAAAGGACTTAAGCAGGTCATTCACTGAGCCAGTGTTTCTTTACTAACCTCAGGAAAGTGGAACACCTTGTTTTAAATCTAATGCAGCTAAATAGAACCAGCAATAAGTGCCTAACTAATGTGCACCTGAGAGCATCTCCACACGCAAGGACTTTTCCTCTAAGTATGTTGGATAGGGCATGTAAAAAAACTTCTAGCTTCATTAATTGGCTCTGTATGTGGCAATTTACAGTTTATGTGGAGGCGATTTTTCCTCATGAAAAAGCTGATTACATTACAGCTCATTAACAGGAATACCTTTGTTACTGAAAGTTTCTCTTAAGCATAGCTAAGGCTCCCTGTGACCTACTTCTAATGCTTTTAGAGTTCTCAGATTTCTCATTTTTATTTAAGTACCTACCTTACATATGATTGGCTGCAGGATAAGATAGGCTCACAGTCTAATTTTAGGTTGGAAGATGTAGGTTTTCTTCTGTGAGAAATAAATTCAAAAATAACTTTTTAGATCATAAGATGCTGGCAACTTTATGGAAATAGTTCACATTTTCATTCTAGCAGTTGAGAAAGGGGAACAGCAATCCTGAACGTTTATAACTCTGTTCTGATTCTTTGTATTCAGATGAATACACATTTTCTCTATTTCTGGTCCCAAAGGAGTTCCTTCTCAGGAACTTGTACATTGCTTGTGTTGCCAAAAGCAGTATTTCTTTCTGGAAGATTCTGTAGAATTTAACGGGAATTAAAAAGAAAGGTTGTAGAGAAATTTAATGCGGTTTTGAAGCAATTTCTGTAGAATGCTAAAAAATCTAACACAGAATTAGTTCTTATTTAATATTTTGCTAGCCTATAAAATCCTGTAGTATGAATATAATTTTCTGTTTAAATACTCAAAATTTGCTGAAAAAATCTGAAGAAGGGACCGAGTATATATTCATTTCTATTGACTTGGAGAAATGGGCTTTAGTTATTGACATGTATTATTTAGACATTTCTAAGGTATTGCATCGCCACAAAACTTTGGATTTCTGGGGATTTCTAGATGAACCTTACCTTTTGCTGACATTAGTAGAAACGGATTCTATTCAGTGACTAGACAAAGGTGTTGCTATGTCTACTGACCCCGAATGGTTTAACAGTGGAATGAAAGATGACTCGAGTAGCAGACATCTTTCTGACATCTTTCTTTGGTCCTTTTTGAGTTATTTTATACGCAAACATAAGATGGCACTTTGTGCATGATATTCTACATATCCTCAGCTTCCACCACAGCAGCAAGGCATACTCAGACAATAATTCAGGGATATATATTTAAATTAATAGTCTCACTTCAAGGCATGTTCTTCATTCAGATTTCACTGTTTGGATTCTCAACTTTGTGCTTGTGTGTATGAGGAATACTGCATGTATGAATTACACATGAACGTGGAGGTGCTTTCTTTCTAAAAGAAAACCATTCGGATTGGAATAATCTGAAATGTGTAATTGGATTAGTATCAGTAGCTTTAAAGGATTATCGGATCCTCCGCATTCCCTGTGAAGATGTTTGGGTGATTAGGGGGACAGAAGTTTCACTAAGACAGTTGGACGCAATGATTTTACCATTGAACATATTTTCAAGGTAAAGATGCCTTTGCAGTCTCCTTAGGATAATGCCACATACAACATTCAGCTAATTTGCAAGGGAGACATGCTATTATAATTAGACAGGGAAAAGTCTTTATATATAGATATGTAAAAATTCACCAAGCTCCATGTAATATTGGTCCAGGACTTGAACCGAGATCCTGCATGGATTTAAGGGACTATATTCTATACATGACAGTATTATTCCTTTTGACTGTATTTTGTTTGTGCCAGAGGGTTCCGGCATGAAAGGACCACATGAACAGAAAGATGCAACAGCGCAATAGCACTTTGCTTCAGGTTTGAACTACAGGCAGTAGTAAGGTAAATACTTTTTTCAGTCATGGTCCATTTAATCACAATGGCATGGTACTGATTTCTCTCACAGAAATACAAAAATGGCACCCAGGACACTGTGGGGGATGCTGGGGACCAGGAGGGTCAGGTGGTCCCACGGGTATGGCAGGGCAGCACGTGGCAGCCAGGACTGTCCCACCACTCCACCAGGGACCAGGGCAGCCAGGGGTGGCCGGGGCAGCTCTGGGCATTGGGTACCTCCCTGGGGACAGGGATGGAACCGAGGTCCTGGGCTGGGCTCAAACAGGGCATATCGTCTGTGAGGTGTTTCAAGAAGTAAAAGTTTCTCTGCAGGTGACTGCAGGTGACTTCCTGAATTGGTGCCTTGACTGTCAAATTGTTCTACAAAAATATATAACTCTTGGCCATTTTAGAGATTCAAAAATAGAGTTTGTTTGGTTTTTTTTTTTTTTTTTGTGGAAACAGAGGAGTCCTCAGGACTACACAATAATTCTTTTGAACATCAAGAAATAAAGCAAAATGGCTTGTTTTGTGAACGGATTCTAGTCCCTATGAATTCAAACATGTCTGTTCAGTGGCAAAAAAAAGAGGTTTTATCTGAGGTTCCTGAAAATTTTCTGGTGAACTTATTTTTGCTGAAAAATTGGGGTGAAGTGTAAGTGAAATATTTAAAAAGATGTTTCCTTTTGCAAGGAAATCTTCATTTCTCAAAGTCAAGCTTTCCATATCTTAAATAATGACATTGAAAACTAAAATAGTTTCATTTGATTTATTTTCTTGTATGCTTTACTAGGAGGAGTTGTTATGTTCATTTGTTTGTGCGTTTGTTTGTTTCCCTTCTGCAAGCTGGATTTCTCAGGTTCATTACATCTTCAAGCAGCACCGTGGCTGGAAAATATCTCATTGCAATTGCCTCGTTTTACCACAAGCAAGATTATGCTTCATCACAGCATGAAGGGCAGTAACAGAGACATCAGGAAGTCCAGTTTATAAAGGACCACAGGAGGGAATAAAACAAACTGCAATTCTTTTATGTCTCTAAATCTCATTACTGTTTCCATTAGCTTTCAATTTTTAGCTGGCAGCATGTCCATGGTTACTTTAGTCAAAAATGGCTTTTTAGAAATTTATTATCATCGAATTGTCCACAGAGAATAAGTCTGCCTTTAGATGTTGATGATTTTTCTTTATGCTTCACTTACAACTTAGCCATCATTTGTTAGGCTCATGAATCAAGAAACCCATTTAGGGAGTAATATAGGCTTGGATAATTAAGCCTAACATGGAGCCGCACTGGTGACAGTGACAGCTGCCCATACGGTCTGCCTACCTGGGTAACCTGAAAGCTAAACGGCAGAGTTGCAGGGCAGAAAAGAAAGTGGTACTCATGATTTCTGCTTGTAGGAGTGAGAAAGGAAAGATGTTCTTACCTAGCTATGCAGGTGTTCAAAATGGGAGTTTGCAGCAATCTGTGTTCTCAGATTCCCATGTCCAGCGGTTCTTTGACATACCCTTGAGCTCCTTTGGACTCACTGGGTACAGCTCCTTACTGACAGAGGAAAATAAACAGTTAAAATTGCTTGTGGATTAAGAAAAATCTAAGTAAGAATCAGAGGAGGTGGTGTTATATGATGGAATAGAAAACCGTTGATGTAGAAAACTAGGACTTTAGATTGGTTTGAGAGGTTAACACTAGAGCAACACACGTAGCGATCTACAGTGTCTTTCAGTGTCTGGTACTTGCGTTCAGGGTAATCCCCAAGACAGTAAAATGACCAGATGAGCCTTTCAAAAGTTATGGTAACACCCAGTGGAAAGAAACACCATTAAGTTAGACATAGGAACTCGCGTCTTTTGGGCAGTCACTGGTAAATGAGCTGGCACCCTGCTGAAATGACATTTGCCTGCTTTCTCAGAAAGCTCTCTGCCACGTTACAGCCACGTCCGATGTCTTAGGGCCTTGGCTGTAGCTGTGAGGGGAGTCAAGCTTTCCCTGTATAACTGCATACACATATGTCACTCTGTGCGTATAGGATCGCGGGTATTGGTTTAACTGGCTTTGGTGCATTCTTTTATCTTACTGCAGTTTCTAAAGCCAGATTAGCATTCATATGAAACTATTGAGAGTATTGTTCTGCCCACAATTGCTACCAGTGCTGAGGTCACAGAAACAGAACAAACCTGCCCCCCCAGAAACAAAGCAGCAAACAAATAAAATCAAAACAAAGGAAAAAGCTTAACAGATTTTTCTAATTAATTTTTGAGTTTTATGAGCTGGTAGCAGGAGAAAACAATAAAAAAAAAAAAAAAAGAAAAAAAATCCTTCTCAAGGGAATTCACAAAGGTAAACTAGATCTGGAAATCAGTAAACATGCAAACGCCATGGTGCTATTTTTTTGTAGTCTCTTTGTAGAGCAGAAATGCACTTTAAGGTAACTCAGCCATGTTTAATTACTGCTTTGATAATGGACTTCTTCCTGGTACATTAAGTGACTATATTATACAGTGCAAAAACATTATTGTCCTAACCTCTTTGGTATAACAAAGATGGTGTCAGTAAGTTCATCTTTTTCCACTCCCTGCCATTCAACACAATGTTGACAACAAAGTTCTCTGACAGGGTTATGTGCTGTGTTTATTCACATTGATGAAACTATTACGGCAGTTTGACTCTGAATTTTATGTTGTCAGATTTATGCAAAATAGCATTAAGTATTTTATATATTTTGCATAAAATGAATAAAAACATAGTCTGTACAAGTATGCAGGTTGAGTGTGCCATTTCTTACTGTTATGGCATGTTGACACAATCTCTAATATTGATATTATACTACAACTACATAGTAGTAAAAAGGTGTTTAGTAAGGATTTATGTTGTGGTCGTTTCAAAATGACACAAGCTATGTTGACAGAAACACTTTTTACATCAATTTACTATGTTGTTGCATAAGTTTTAATTTTTTAACTGTGTTAGAAAAATGAAAATATAAAACTTCCTACACTCTGAGATTTTGCCTTAGCAGTATTTGCTGAAACAAGCAGTGACCATCTATACTCACCCATATTTAGTAAGGTTATAGCATTATCTCATTCTTAGTTTCCTGCTGAAAAAGGGACCTAATTAAAGACACCCTCATTAAGGGTGAAGTTCATATGATGACTCCATAGTTTTCAGCTCAAAAATCTGCTCAGTGTCTTCTTTATTGCTGAGTTTTTGACCATCCAGATACAGACAAACAAAATTGCATCTCCAAATCTGATTAATGAAATTAAGATTAATGACCAAGGAGGATAAGATTTCCTCATGCTGATGATCTAATCCTGTTTATAGCTTGGTCTAAGGCCAGCCTACACCTGCCATTGCATTTTTCTCTGTAATGAGGGAGTCAATGTTTCAAAAAAAGGCAAGATGTAAAATTAACTCTTTTACGGAACAGGTTTTGCTTGCACTTTTAGAAATACAATCACTTCTTCTGAAAGTGGGAATCTCAGAACCAGAATGTTCCACTGAAAAACTACTATTTTTAGACAACCATCTTCCTTTCTGATGTCCAAATGGTGCATAAAATCTCTTTCTCATCTTCATTCAAAATCTGGAAAGTTACGTAATGAGAGGCTTTACTTACATCATTGATTACATAGCTGTACCATACACACTCTGTTAATAATATGAAAATTTTCAAATATTGTAAACATGGACTAGCTTCACTTTAGAAAATTGTATAGAATAAAGACACTAAACATATCAGTATAAATTCCATGAGATTCCCAGTTCTGATTAGAAATAACAAAATCATTAACAACATTTTTCTCTTTATGTATTTCTTGTTTCAAGAACATGTTCAGCTGCACGTTCTGAAAACTTTTAGGATTCTTAATGATTTCTTTAGAACTGAAATGTGAAAATCTTCAAATTAAGATTTTTTTTTTTCAGTACCGAGAATTTCCTAGAATGTTCCTGGACTTACTTCAAAATTTCTAGTGAAAATTCCAATAGACAAAGTCAGAGTGATTTCAGTTTTCTAACTAATTGTAACGAGGTAACATTTCTCCATTTTATGAAGAAAAACAAGTGTTTAACAATAAACTGTTTTAATCTATTTTCTTTTGTTGGTCGTTTGCAGAGAGGAAATGTCATAGTGCAAGATACAGAAGAGAGAGGTACCCACAGTCACATGATATGTCACTGGCATAGAGAGAAATAAAAAAAATAAGTCTATAGCATTCTCCTAAGTCTTTTCCTTCACTTGCAGAGGCATGTTGTTCACCTTGAAAATTGCATGAGTTTGTAATACTTTTTTGAACTTTTATTGCATTAAGAATGGTAAAAAAAATAAAAAGTACTTTTCATATGGCTCACAGAAAGATTTTCAAGGGTTCTGTGTGTTCCAGGATTAAACTGTTTAGTGAGAGTTGAATAACAAATATATATCTTTTCTTCCACTCACCAACAAAATAAGAAAGGGTAGAAGAATAGAGGAAATTTGTTCCTTGTAGCATTTAAAATGAGACTGTGAATGGAAAAAAAAAAGATATTTGGTAAAGGTTTTATAAAAGAAGAACAACGCTTCAGCAATTACTGGTATGGAAAATGGACTGAAGGGGAAAAATTGAGAGAAAGGGATCAAGCACATGTGCTGGAATGGACTAGGAGTCTTTCAAAAATTAACAGTTTTAAACTGCATCCAAAAATGATTAAAAAATCAGCAAAATTATCTGAGGATGATGCTTATGTTGCTAAAGACAATTTTGATGATGATTCCAATGATCTGCTCTTGCAAGTCCTGGAGGTTCAGACTGGATTTAAGGTGGATGTTTGCCATGTAAATTAATTATTCATAGCCAAGGAGAGTACCTTACTGTAAACACTTGGTTCCATGTCAACCACACTGCATAGGTGGCTGGAAAAAGCCATTCCATTTCTTCTTGGAAGAACTGTTTTTTTGCTGCCTGTTTTAGGGCCAAGGGAATACTTTTGTCTAACTGATGGACAAAATAGTGTCTTTCTTACAGGGGTTATATTGCAAACAGGTCAACACTTGATGAGGCTGATAAGGGTAGAGACGTTAACTGGGAGAAGGAAAAATAGGCCCAGTTAAACTATTCATCAAAACATCAAGATTAAGTGCAGAGATAAAGCAAGGATTTACATGTTAGATGGTCTTTGGAGAACTAGTACACTCCATGAAAGTTTTTCTTCAATTGAGATTGACAGTCTCTCCCTCTTCAGAAGAGTGAGAGAAAACGGCACTTAAGGCAGAAGGAAATATTAAGTAACTGCTTAAATGCAAGAGGTGAAGATGAAGAAATAGGTAGCTATGGTTATGACTCTTTCCTCTTCCAAGTAAGTTTGCCAATTGAAAGTATTTACCATGCTAGCTATTTGTAAAAGTGAAAAATGATGAAATTTTCAGCCAACCTGCAAAATGTGGTCAGATAGCCAGGGTCATCTTTTTTGACCTTCTATGATGAATAAAGGGCTGCAATATTTTTTTCTTTTTTTTTTTTTTATTTTGTTGGTTTTTTTTTTTTTTTGGGGGGGGGGGTTGAGGTTTTTTGTGTGTGGTTTTTTTTCCTAGAGTATTTTACTGCTAGGAAAATGGAAAATGTCAAATCTAATTGCCACTGATTCAGTTAGAGGATCATTTGGCATTCTCTGGGATGTCTAATGGAAGGACTGAGGGAACAGATCTGCAAAGATCTCTGTGTCTGTAGTCTTAATGAAACCTTATATTTAAAGACTGCAAAAATATTCTTCTTTCAGTTAAAAGTTATACCCTTTGAGAAAGCTGTGATTGAAATATTTTATGCATCTCTGAACACAAACTCTTCCAGCCTTTCTTAGAAATTACTACATTTTTCTCTATTAATCCCTTACTGACCTTCAGGACCACTTTTTCTAGGCTAAAACATTCCTATCCCATGTTGGTTCTCAAATTACAAAGACAAGTGAGATGTTCAAGTCATTTTGAGCATTGCTTTCACTTGGAAAAGTGACAATGGACAGCAGGCCAAATTCTAATGAGAATGGGCACTTCATAGTTTCCATCTCTACTAGCGTAAGGCTTGCAGGTGTAGACAAAGGCACTGCACCAGAAACTTGTGTCACGAACTCATGTTGTTGTTGCTTGTTAGCTAAGCTGGTATTTTTTTTGCAGTGAAAACAAAGTGTGAAAATAAATTGATGTCTTATCTACCCTTTAAGAGTTTAACAGTTTCCCCTTCAGCATTTAGGATTAGAAACCAATCATATATTTTTTTAGCAGAGAGCCTGCAGGCTGCTTTCTATCCAGCATGACCTATTTTAAAAAGGACTCTTTTAATGCTGTCTGTCTTTATGGGAAACCCTACACCTCAGATCTTCTTATCAGATAAAATTTTTGAGACATAATTGGATAGTACCAGGAAACTGATGTTATGAAATAAATATCCTCTTCCTTCTTTAAGTTTTGGCATTATAGTGCTGGTTACTTGTACTTTTAAATATCTCATACATAAGGGGGAATAAACAAAATTAATATTTGAAAAGGGATATAGTCAAGTGTTGCAACTAACTGATTGGCATAGGTCCGCAGAACAGGCGATAGTCAGGATAGTGATTTCTGTTAAAAATGAGTGATATGATTTGTGAAGCAGAAGGGATCTCTTTTCTGCCTGGTGCACCAGAGTTTATATGGAGAGTTCCCTTCACAAAAAATAAAGGTACTTGTCTGTCTAAAACCCTGCACAAGCTTCTGAAAACCTACCACGCGACATCAGCAGCAGATCTGATGATCTCTGAAACAACAATAAGATTTAATGTGCTCTGCAGTTGTGATCAGCTGGATTTTCTTTCTGTACATATTGTAGCAGTCAGGTAGTAGTCATAGTTACAGTTAAATGACCTATTTGCAATAAAAAAGTATGTTGTTTGATCTTTTTATTTTAATTCCCATTATATGCAAAGGAAGACCTGCTTTTTGCAGAGAGTTTGAGGTACAGAGGAATTAGATTTTGAATGTTGCATCCTTGCTCACTTCATCTTCTGCGTTATTTCCAAATAAAATCTGATCTTTTTTCAAAACAAATTTCTTAGTAGGTATAAACAAAAGATGGCATGTCAGGAAGTACTGATGGGTTGTAGATCAACAGTTCGGAGAAAACAGGCATAAGAGCATAGCATTAACACCATGAAAAAGAAACAAATCAATTCCTTAAATAACTTGTCAGTATCTGGTGTGTTTTTAATTACTTTTGGTGAGGCTTTAAGCATCCGTAGAGATGCCAAAGCAGCATTTCGGGGCTCTGCTTCCACCCCAACTCTTTGTGTCATTATGGTCCTCCTTCAGCAGTCACCAGTATCTTCCCAGTCAGGACTTTCCAACCATACTGCCTCACAGATGGACACACAGCATTGCCAGACAGTTGGCAGCCCTCTTCTGCATCCCCTCTGGTAGTCCCCAGTGAAAGCCCCCGGAACAGCAGGAATACAAATGTGATGTCAAAACGGCATGCTATTTTTCACTCAGGCCCTTTCTAATGGGTCTGTTCATATGGCATTACACAAAGTTCCGCGCTAAGGCAAAAATTTAATCTCTTTCCAACACAAGAATGGAAGAAGACTATTAACTACTGGGTTTGAGCCATTACCAAACCATCAGGAGTAAATGGGACTCCAGAGAATTCTCTGGAACAGGAAATATTTGCAGTGAAAACCATCCCCCTTCAGCTGTTTGCAGAGATGCAGTCTCTGAAATTCTACACCCAGCATCTCTCTAATTTCTCTTTATCCATGTCTAAAGCTTCCTGTCTGCCTGCTGAAGGCCATTTGACAAGGGAAGCAGAGAAGTAGCATTTGTAATATGTTTAATGTAACCAGAGGAGAATCTTATGATTTGTAATATGCATTAGGAATCTTAGAATCAAAATGTGAAGCCAGACTGCAGATTAAGCAGGCAACTAATGTAACTAATCAAACTGTGATTCTTGTGATGTTTACTTGAGCATTATGTTCGATTCTGAATCAGAAATCCCAATCAATAAATACCACGGAATGGACAGGATCCATCTGCATCGTTGTAATTAGGTTAAGTTATAGGGCAGTGCTCTGGTTGTAAGGTTGTTGTGAAACCCTAATAACTGGACAGCTTTGACTATATGTAATCTGTCAGGGAGTAGTGCGAGTTGGCACAAACTATCACATCCAGGTTTACAGTTTTAAATGTGACCGGACAAACAATTGTGATTTGCTTTCATGATGTAACTGGTTTGATCCATTACACTTGTTCCTTATCTTTTATTCCACAGTCTTTACCACTTTCTTTTAGATTTCCTTACTATGGGCACCAAATTACTGTGATGTACTTCATCTCGTTTGAGAGCATGGCACCTTTCTTCACCTGATTCGAGTGCAAATCATGTCATTATGCTTAGAAATTTGCTGGTAGCCAGCTGAGTAATTATGAACACTATTGTTACTGTGAAGAGTTGCACGCTGTAGCCAAATAATGTGATAATTGTAAAAATGTTGAGAATGGGGCTGTGAGGTTTTGATTATTTCTTAGTTTAGTGCTGTGATAAATTTACCAAGAAATCCAGCTTCTGAGCTTCTGACATCTACCACTGGCCTCTGTGAAAGCTGGGCCAGACGGAAACTGATCAAGGACACCTAGATTTGCCTCAGTTATAATTATTAATAACAGGCAATGAGAAGGTGCACCACCCCATTACAGACCTAGGTGTGCATGGCCAGTTTGCCCTGCCAGCTTTGTCATGGGCAGGTGCAGGTTGTCTCTGATGCGATGTGTAGGATGAAAGCTAGCTCCTGGCAGGCCAGGTGGTTGTGCTTTGCCAGAAAAGAGGCTTGCTGTCTTTCCTCCTGAAAGCAAGCCACCTGGGTGGAGCACTGAAACCTCCCAGATCAGGATTTATTTTCTGAGCAAGAGGGTACTTATGTGGCATTTCTTGATAGCAGCTTCCTGACTGTTGAACACCGCATGCTTTGGCCTGCATTTCAAGGAGAGAATATTCATGCTAACTAGCAGGTGTTAAATTTTGAGAAGCCCCAGATAAACAAAAAAATAGACAGGAAAAGAAATTACTCTTTTAGGAGCTCTGAAAACCAGTGATGAAGTGTGTGGAAGAAACATCTGTCCCTTCATAAATGTGCAAAAAAAATACTTTCTTCCAGAAGGATGTCCCTGATGGGAAGACAAGTCACAGTTTTTCATAGTTTTCTGGAGGAGACAAGGGAAGAGACAAGAAAAAGACCAAGGCCAAGGAAGGACGAGGTTGATATAGAATGGGCAAGGGCACTCCCGCCAAGCTCTTTGCACGGCCCGCCTTCTTTCTTCCAGAAAGTCCTTTGTGGCTTTTACTTGTTCAGTCTGCCACTCTTGGCGGCAGCCACAGTGCAAAGGCAACAATAGTCTTTAGCAGGCAATACTCTTTTAGCATGGATTTCTGACAGCTGTAGTCAAGGAGGGCTTCTCTGAGCTACTTAGCTGGCAAGCAGCACCTTTACGTAACATTTAGTCAGTTAATGATACATTATTATTCAACATCTGATTTAATGAACTTTACTGGTCTTCTCAAACCTAAGCAGTTGTGGTGGTGAGAACTGTGTGTTTCACAAGGGAAAGGCTTCGCTCACTCAAATGGAATTGAGTGGAGCTACTTTCTTATTTGTTCCCATGAGTATCTTCAGAGGCCCCAAAGTACGCATGTTAGACTTCCACACAGATAGTGTATATATGCAAATATTTATTTCTCCAGAAATGATAAGGAAAATTGTGTCTGCCTGTGCATCCACCCCATGGAGGTTGAATTACATCAGCCTCACTATACATTGGTCTGCTGACTTCCTGTACTCATTACGACTCTTCCAAAACTCTGTCTCAGGGGCATAAACAAATGTATGAAATTTCTCAGCTAATCTTTCACCTGCTGAGAGCACTGTACAGGTTTCTGCTATGCTCCTGAACTGTTTTCGAACATTTCACTTCTTACCTACCCCGATCTGCAGGGTTGGCACCTGCACAGCACTGCAAGCTCTTAACTCCTCACATTTATCATCCTGCTCAATGAAGGAAGCTGATGATAGTTTCCAAAACCCTATAAAACCTGCTGTGTAGATTTAGGTGTTCTCTCTTTACATATTGGTGTGGTTTGAATTGCCTTGATTGCTCAAGTTGGAAACTACTGATGACCAGAACAAGCATCTCTTCATTTCAGAAGCTGGTGGATGGACTTGCATGTTTTAGGGACAGGTTTAGGAAACTCCATAGTGAATGATAATGTAAAAACAAGTAGGGAAAAAAATGCTGTGGGTGAGGAAGAGAAAGGCAGAATTTCTCCATAAGGCAGTCATGATGTTGTTACGTTGGAAGATTAAAGGCATGTATTTTTTAAAAAATATTCTCATCTTAATACAACTTGAGTACCCTGAATATTTATTGGTTTCTTTGTCTCCATGAATGATACGCACTTACTTATGCAGAGTTCACCTTTCATTACTACTTGAGAACAGGGAGCTTTTGGCAACCATGGGGAGAGGGACAAGTCTGTGGGCTTAGTCTTTTATAGGTTTGATCCTGTTTCAATGGAGATCCTGGTTTGAGTGAGCTCTAAAGTGAGCTCTAATTCTTACATTCTAAGTTGAACACTTTTTTTGCTTGTTTATTTTAGCATTCATAAAATCTTATGCTGTGTCAGTTTGATATGGTAACTCAATTCTCACATGTACAAAATCAAGCCCGTCTGAGGCAAAGATAATGTAAATAGGTTTTGCCCAAAATACTTGTGGCAGGATCACTTCGAAGGTAATGAATGATGACTTAGTATCCAGAATGTCCATTCAGTCCTTGGTTCATGCAGGCAAGACTGTCTTTTATTTCTTTCAGTGGTACAGCATAATGGGTTCTTGCAAATATTGAGGTGCTTGGTTGGAATTATAAAACATTTAAATAGTGTTGAATCTGAGGGCTTGTCTTCCATACTATCATTGACTTAGTACCATTTTTTCTCTCCTATCACAATAAAAGCCACTGTTGGCAGGGCACTATGCACGGTGGTGTCTTTGTCCTGACATTTGGTTCAAACTTTTTAAGAAATTATTTTAAAGCAGTTAAAGGTTAGGGCTGTCTGTTGAGACGATATATCTGCTGAGGCTTCAAGGTATTGTGTAGTATAAATGGGATAGAATACAACTTCTTTGAATTCCTGACTGTGTTGAACCAAATTTCAGTGACTTTTGTTTTGGTTTGGTTTTGTTAAAATTCTTACCTGGGAGTTGTCATTCTAAATATATGTGTTCTAAGCTGTTAATGTGATGCTGATTGATTAAATAGAAATAAATGGTATTCTGACCTGTGTTCAATCTGATAGGATTTCTTTTGTGACCGGACTTGGCCTTCGGGTGTGTTACCTGGTGTCCAGAACCTTGCTAAAAAAGACTGAGCTAAATTTCACGAGTCTGTATCTATACTGGTACTTTATACCTAAGACAAAAGTAAGTACAAAAATTGTACTGAATTCTACTATCTGTGTAAACTACAATGAATGCAATAAAGTGCACATCTATGTGTAATGCTATTCTTAAGAATCTTTTACGTAACATGAATTCTGACTTATGTGGACCTTCAGCCTGGTGAAGAGAAGGCTCCAGGGTGATTTTATAGTGGCCTTCCACAACCTTAAGGGGGCTATAGGAGAGATGGAGAGGGACCTCTGATCAAGGAGTGTAGCAATAGGATGAGGGGTAATGGTTTTAAACTGAAAGAGGGTAGGCTTGGATTAGATATTAGGAGGAAATTCTTTACTGTGAGGGTGGTGAGGCACTGGAACAGGTTGCCCAGAGAAGTTGTGGATGCCCCATCCCTGCAGGTGTTCAAGGCCAGGCTGGATGGGGCTCTGAGCAGCCTGGTCTGGTGGGAGGTGTCCCTGCCATTGGCAGGGGGTTGGAACTAGAAGATCTTTAAGGTCCCTTCCAACCTAAACCATTCTATGATTCTATGATTGTTCAGATAGTGTGACCATTACTGAGGTCAGTTGTATTAAAAATTGCACAGTATTTTTTGGGAAAAAGATGAAGATACTTGAAGGATACTAAAAGGATGTATATTTAGCAATTCTGTTCTGTTTTTACAAACATTATGAAATACGCAAAGATGTTCAGTTAGGGTACTTACAGATTTCAAATTCTGAAATATAATAATTAAAAACATATTATTTCATCATTAAACAAACCGATCTGTTAGTACACTGAATTGATAAAACCTTTATAAAGCTCAATTTCATAATCAGTGGGGACTCCTTACACCTCCTATTAAACCAAATTGTAACTGTGTGCAAATTTTAAAAAAAGAAGGACCACTGTCTTTATTGTCATTTATAGACACAAATAGTAGCTACATATTTATGAAATGGAAGACCTTACAGTTCTGTATGGGTGTTGAGATCTAAACTTTATATCAGATTCCTGTGTCTCTAACGAACCAAACCAACCCTGATCCAAAGCCTAGTTTCTGGTAAAGATTAGAGTAACAGTATTTATCTTTTCTTTGCCCTTCTGCTTCAGCTTCTCCCTCTTTCCTCTTATACTACAGCTGGGTAATGAAAACAAGACTGATAGTATCTTATATATTGATTCAAGTAGGACAGGAGCAGATTAGTGCATGTGGTGACAGAGAGAGGTGTGCTGGAATCCCTGGGGAGAGTTTACTGTGACTATGGAAAAAAATAGACAGAATTTTTGAAGAAGGAAGGATGGTTGGACTGTGGAGGGCTTGCCTTCACTGGCAGTTAGAAGACCCTCAAGGCTGTTAACCTAATTTGAGGTAATTTCTCAGAACACAGAATTTGCATCACAACAGAAAGTCTTAAGTGTCTCTGTGCGTGTGTATATATATATATATATATATATATATATATCTGATGAACATGTATGATGAACGTGTTCCAAATGGCCTCAAGTTGCGCCACCTGAGGTTTGGCTTGTGTGTTAGGAAAAAATTTCTTCATTGGAAGGTTTGTCAAGTATTGAAACAGGCTGCCCAGGGAAGCGGTTGAGTCCCCATCCCTGGAGGTATTTAAAGGACGTGTAGATGTGGTGCTTAGGGACGTGGTTTAGTGGTGGACTTGGCAGTGTTAGGTTAACGGTTTGACTTGATGATCTTAAAGGTCTTTTCCAACCTAAATGATTCTATGATTTATGGAGGAGGTAGAAAGAAAAGTAACATCTTCACCATGGCCAGCCAATCTTCCCATTGTGCTTGTTATCGAGTTTTATGCTTCAGTTTATTCATTAAGCATGGTTATGGAAAGATGTTGTTCTTTGTAACCTTTGAATCATGAAGGATGTTCTCACAGAACTGTTCTAACAATTTGCAGTATATTTCTTGTATGGTGTTTCAGTAACATGTGTTGTTTATGTGTTAGCTTATTTAGGTGGAAAGGATTGTTTTTCCTTGTAACCATTTTGTGCTCCAATAGTTAAACTTCACCATAGTTCTAACACCTGGTTAACCATATAGTTCTTCTGTGATTACAGCTCTGTATACCCCTTGAGGAAAAAGTGATAAAATAACAAAACTGCCTCTGAAGGGAAGATAAACCCTTGTGTTCGTGTACTAATCTGCATATGAGAAGGCTGAGAAAGATGTCAGTTCCAGTTTAAATATGTGTGTATGGAGGGTAAGATCAGTATTGTCCATGCATGAAATTGTCTTTGGTAATTGGTTGTGGCAGCAGTGAGGTACTAAACCACCGTAGCTTTGCTAAATGTGGGGCTCAAAAGAGCAGAGTGTGCAGTAATTAGCCGGTCATTTGGACATCTCTGACATGACTTAGCATTTATTACTGTTTTGCTCACTGTACTAACCTAATTCAGTGACCTTTAATCTGAGATACATTTTGTTTTCGGAAGGGAAAAAGATCTTTTAAAAACTAGGTTACGCATTTCCACCTGAGGATGGGAGAGTATTTTTATTGTTTTGCCTGAGGAACACCAGTAGAGCCCTGCCCCTCTCTGATGTGGCTGGACCTGGAAATGCCCTTGCACCTGTGAATTTGACGGTATTGCCAACAGTTAGCTAGGAGAACTGGAAAGCTGCTTTTACCTTCAGTCTTGCTGTGGGTTTTGTAAGTCTCTTAAAGGACTCTTGAACTGTGAAGATGAATAGATGAAGGCTGTTGTACCTTGGACTTTGCTTTTTCATACCAGGAAGTCTACTGAATGAATGAGAAAAAACAGCAAGCGAAAACTTCTTAACTCTAAATAAAGTACAATGTATGTATGCATCACTTAAGTGGAATTTGCAGTGGCTCTGACAAAGTAGTGGTATTTTGGACAAAGCTTTTTTAAAGATGCATTTAACAAAGAAAATTCCTACTTGAAAACACTCCAACTGCGAACTCGTCACTAATTTCTTCCATATAGTCCTCTCTTTTAGAATAAATGTACCTTTTTACAGTCTTTATGTTATTTGTATGTATAGTCTTTGTTTTATTTTTGTGTACATGTGCATATGTAGGTGTTTGTATACATATTAAAAAAATAAATGTAAAAGTCCTGCATCTCAGCAGTTTTACAAGTGTCTTCGCTCTCCTCTCCTTCCCATGCCACTGTATATATTTTAACTCACATTGCAGTCTTTTGTAAAAAGGCCTGCATTTATGCTTTTTTCTCTTCTGGCTCATCATTTCTAAAGAATAATAGCCATGTTTTAAGTAATATCCTGATTTTTTTTTTTTCTACAGGCTTTGTAATGTAGCATTTTTAGCCAAATTTTCTTTCACAATATGTATTAAGTAATCTTAATTTCTCCTTTTGAGATTATCCTCTTCTAAAGATTCGCCTCTCCTCTATAAATAAGCTTATAGTGTGGGTTCTACTATATTTGACTTTTTGGATATGAAGAACTAATCACTATAGGTGGACAATTTTAAAAGCAAAATTACATGTTTGGTCTGTAAGCTATTTATGCTATTCTAGCTCTATTTGTTTCAAATCCCTGAGATTTTTAGAGCTGATTGACTCTATAGAGAGTTTTCCTTAAATAGGTAATTTGGATTTCACCTTGCCCAACATTGTTTGTTTGAAAGGAAAGGAAAATAAGCAGGGAGTATTCACAACAAATCTCTGTTGTTATCTTTTCTCCATTCTCTATTAAAAATTGGGGGATATGTTTTTCTTCCAATGCTTTCTGTCTCTCTGCAATTTATTTATTTATTTTTGAAGTCCAGAAAGGAAAAGTAACTCTGAGGCATTCTTAAAGGGAAAATGACTCAGAAGGCAGAACTGATTGTGAGAGATTATTTTAGTCATATCTAATTTTGTCTTAGAACAGAAGTATGTCTTTCTTGGATCCCTTCAAGCTCTGTATTTCTGTGTTTTCTATGAAAATTTGGAGTAACTCAAATTGGTATGTATCTGCTTATACAATATTATATATAAGCTATCAGAATAGAAGAAGAAGGTTAACAAATGCAGTTTTATAAGTTGGAAAAATGAAAACTGAGCTTTCTTGTAGAAACACTTCCCCCCATGGCTCCTTCCTGTGAATTGTGCTTCAATATTAATCAAGTTAGTATGTTTATTATTTTTTTTCATTCAGAAGTCTAGATTCATTCAGCAGTAAAATGGGAATACCAGAGTATATGTGACTGATAAAACCAGCAGAAACTGAGTAATTGTATCAGGTTAAATTGATACGTTTCAAGTGTTACGATCATACAGGCTATAGAAAATGTAAGACATAGAAGTCACACATTGTAGATGTCTGTCTGCAGAAATTTCAGGGAGAGCAGAGGTGGGCAACATCTGGAAGGAGCCTAAGGAGGGATTAAGATGAAGTCTTATGTTCCTGAAATCTTGAGTTTTATCTTGATTTTGGCAGCTCTTCCCATGAAAAATGAAAAATAAATGAGAAAAAACCACATCATTACATTAAATTGAGAATAACTTAAAGACAAAACTGATAACACCAACATTTGCCAGTGTACCTTCTGGTTCTGTCTCTACTAAGAGTGTATTTAGGAAAATATAAAAGGACTAGAGGCTAATGTCTCTAATTATTTGTACTTCACTGAGCACATCAATCATTTCTAGCCCTCTCAGATATAACCGTCACCTTCTAGCTTAATGCATGCTCTTCAAAGCTGATTCTTTGAGGTATTCCACCAAAATGTGCAGCAAGAAATGTCTCATGGCCATACCACAGTTAAGAGCATGGTCAACTTTACTTCTAGTGTTTCTTAGCATTTGAGGTATTGCTTACACCAGCTGCTTGCTGAAATAATTCACAAACATGAAGACTGAAGTGCTGTCCGACTCTTGGAAGAAGACCAGGGAACGAAAGTGAAAGATATTTTCATGTAAAACACAATGGCAGAAAATCTATGCTGAAAGCTAGCATTTCGAGAGGAGGTGAAATTTATAGTAAAGTGAAAAATCACTGCATTCTTGTAAAATGCCGTACAAATTTCCCTCAGCTCTTTGTTCTCTTACCTGTGAAGAACTCTGGGAGAGGAAGTATGAAGGTTCCGGAGCATGTGATCCTTGAAGGCTGTATATTTGTCACACTGCTGAATCTCCTCTGCAACAGAAATGTCCTACCTGCCATATCTCCCCCTTCAAACACCTGGGTTTTGAACTCCCCACCCCAGAGGAAGCTATGTGTGTATGTAATGTAAAATATGTATGCAGTGGAAACTAATAGAAAGTCATATACATTGGACTTTCCAGACCACAAAGCATTAAAAAAAATCCAAACCTTCTAGGGGTGTTATAGCCTTCAAAAAATGTTGGGAACTGAATTGATACTCAACTGTATCCACAGTGGCACTAGTGGGTGCTGTAACATTTCTTTCACACTGCAAATAACTATTTGAGTTGAATTAACATGAATCCTTTAAAATCGTGGGCTGGTTTACATTAAAATTCAATTGAAAAAATGAATGTACAGTGTGATACAACAGTCTAATTTTAACTATATTAATAGGTTCATCTGATGAAGAAAGGATTTGTTTTAAGAGAATAAACCTCTCGAATCCTAAATTGAAGTACACTTAATACAGTTTAGTCTTATGAAAAAAACTCTGTCCTGTTGCAGCACATTTCTTCAGAGCACTGAGATCATTCATTAAAATGTGTTTCTTCCACAATGCAAGTACTTGTCTGAGTCAGTCCCTCTAGGAGCCCATCATTTTAAAACAACATGTTGTCCTAGTACTTCAGAAGCTTTCTTTACCTCCCTGCTATTTAGCCACAAATATACTGAATAACTCATATGACTTAGGTAGATTTTTTTTTGGTTTGTTTTTGGTTGTTTTCTTTTTGTTTGTTTGTTTGGTTGGTTGGTTTTTAATGCTGGATTACTGTGCAATCAAATGCACCTCATGAGAGGTCACATTTGCTTCAGGAAGACATTAATTGTTAAGCTGCTTACTGATGGAACAGATCTATCACTTCACATTGTTTGGGATGGAAGAATGTAAATACTGCTTACGTAATCTTTTTCTGGCTTTAAAAAAATGAACGTCTTTAAAATAATGGGTACAAACATAGGGCTGTTACACTTCCTAATCTAATTTGTTGGAACCAAGAATGCATGAGACTCTTGGATGCCAAAGATATTTCCTTCCCTCCCTCCTTTTGTTGCTTCTCTTCAACTTCTCCCACTTCCTTGAAAGCTGGGTAGAAATTATAATCTAAGAAGAGTATCTTGCAAATGAAATGTTTAAGAAAATGTACAAATACTGAGAAAAAAATCCTTCAAGCTTGCTTTGAATTTTTTGAAAATGCCAACCATCTTACTTTTAAAATGAGGTGGCAGCATTCAGTTCAAACACTGTAAATCAGTCAATCTTCTCTATCATCCCACGAGGAAAAATATCTATCTTAACAACAACTAAGAACCCTAACCTTTTGAAAGCTGAGCAGTTGAAAAGTAATACAATAAAATGATAAGACTTTCAACCTACACAGACTCCTGGTAGCCCATGAAATGAACAGTAATCATGCATTTTGTACCTCCAGATGCACATATCTTCAGAAAAAATCCTAATTATCTGCACGTTTTTTAGATGGGACTACAAATAATGGCAGTCAGTGTAGGAAGGTAGTTTACAGGTCTGTGGAAGTTTTCTTGGTACATTGAGTATCCTTGAAGTCAAAATGTGAACATGTGCTATTATAAAACCTGTATCTCTCCATATTTTGTGCTAAAAAGCCATGACATCCTTATAATAGGAATACTTCCAATGGTTATCTTCGTGTTAGTGAAAGAAAGTATATAGCCTTTCAAGAAAACTCAGTGCATTCCTGCAAGAATTGCAGATTTGGACCTCTGCCATCATGTTGAGTGACACAGTAAGTACTGCAAAATTAATTTCTTCTGGGCGCCTCTATTTGTCTATTGCCTAGAAGAATATACTGACTAACAACCACTTAGGTCACCTGGCTTTGGAATACTGTTTCGATTTTTCATTTTTTTGCATTTGCAAGAATGCAAAATAGTGTCTTCTATTGTGGTTTGCAATGGTTCTCTTTTTTTTACTACAGCAATCCCAGGTGTATGTAAAAGTAAAATCAGTATTGTGGTGGCCTTGAGATTAGTTCATACCCTCTTTTCCAGGTAAGAGGTAGGTTTAATCCCCATTACAAACTATGGAAGATACAATTTTGTGCATTCCTGCTGAAGTTTCTAGTGGTAGCAGGAACCATATTCCTGAAAAGAGTTTTCACTAAGGGTCATATGAAGGCCACAAAAAGCTGTCTCAGTAATAATGCAGCTTCAATCAGTGGTATCAGAACACTTAATTAATATATCTTGGGCGAGGGAACTGTAGGAAGGTCTGTGTATATCTGAGGGAGCAAATCTAGAGACCAAATTGTGGGAAAAATTTGTAAGACTCCTTGAGCCAATCATGGCTCAGAAATAATGCCTCTCTAGTGTTTTTCGCCATCCTTATCATGCAGAAGGATTTGTGTGAGGTTAAAAACAATGGAGAACATTTTATCTTGCTTCCTATTTTTATTTTTTTTTAAATATGAAGTTGAGACATTAAGTCTCAGTAATGTAACAAGTCAGGGGTAGCAAGCAGATTTGAACCCAAATTCTTAAAGTCTCAGGAAGGAATTCAGACTCTAGATAAATCAGAATGGCTTTTCAGAAGATAATAGTTACTCCAGTCTAAATCAACCAAATTCAAGTCTGTTCTAATTCCTTGGTTTATGTCCTTTTGATCCATCTTTTATAATATCCCTCGATTCTGTTACATGAAAGTCCCAGTATTTTGATTGGATGTATTTCTTTAAATCACTGGAGATACAGCCACACCTGTGGAGCAGGACATTACTCTGCCTTTTATGACAGTAAATAAATACAAGGTCAGTAATTCTTGGTCTGGGTGTTTTTTTAGGGGGTGTTTCTCTCACCTGGTCTTTGCTTTGCAGTTTTGGGATGCCATGTCTCCTAGTTACTGAGACAGCTTATATTTTCAGTTGCACTAAATGTATCCTTTCTTGCTTCCATGCTTGTTCTGGTGCACCCTTTAACTCCATTTCTAGTTGTTATTTCCTTTCACCTTGAAAATCTTTCTCTCATTCTAGCATTAATTTCCCCAGCAATACTTACATTTTCTGATGCCTTGTTCCTTCACCTTCCCTCAAGGAATCCACTGCCTCCCTTGCCAACTTCTTACTTTTTATGTGTTTGTAAAATCATTTATTATTTATCATTTCACCCTGTGCTTTATTTTTCATTCATTTTTATCACAGCATTCTTGATCCTTGCATTTATTCCTTTACTCTAAGCTTTTATGCAACCTCTTTGAAGCGCTGATGCTTCTTGTTGTTGTGCTTTCATTTACTTTTTCTCTCTGTTTATCTGGTTATCCACAGTGGTCACTTGCTTATTGAAGTTTGTCAAGTTGCTTCTAATCTGTGCTTGTTATGGCATACAAAATTCCATCTATTTTTAGAAACTGCATAGGCATTTGTAATTTACTTGTATCTTGCATTTATTTCTCACAAAAAAAAAAAAAACAAACCATTTAAAACTAAGCATAACCTTTGTGTCACCAAAATATGTTAGGGATACTGCAAAGTAAAACTAATTTGCAAGCTCATGCAGTGAGCTTGAGGATGTTTGAAACTATTACACAAATATTAGCATCGTCTTAGAACTGTCTAACATAACTGTGTTGTCTAAATATGCCTGTGCTGTCTTTAATTTTTGCAGCCTAGTTGAAGGAGCTTCATGGGTTTCTGGTAAGAGTGGACAGGAGAGTGACTGAAAAGGAGTATTTTTCATTTTATTCTTCAAACAATTGACCAGCATTTTAAAGGATGATTTTAACTGATAATTTAAAGAACCATGTCTTGTCTACAGATCCCTCTCAAGGATCCTTGGTATTCTTAAGTAATTTTTGCTTGCATTTGATTAGATGTAGTAAAATTTTACAGTGCTTATCTCAGCTTCTTATATTAAATTAGACTGAAAATACTTTTAAGGTTTCCTACTGCTTATCCATTTTTTTCTGTTATGTGGGAAAGGGTTTTTAAATTTGCTTCTTTCTCCATAATTTATACATATTTTGGTCAAATTGGTATCTTGCTGTTCTCCCTTTTGGTGCCACATAAAATTTGTGGGAATTTTCTATATTGGACTTCTGCTTCCTCCTCAAAATGAATGTACCACCTGGCATGGTTAAGGCTTTTGGCTCACTTAATGTCCCAGGCAAAATAGCAGGTGGTTAGGATGATCATGGTATTTTGGCAGAAACTTACACATTGCTAATGTTACACTGCATTTGGCTCTACGTGGTAGTTTTACAGTCTCAAGCAAAGTCCAGTGACTTCAGGCAATTTAAAGAAAAACTTGCAGGGAATTCATGCAAGAGCTAGGCTGAACAAGAAGATAACTAGAAGGGTAATGTTTTGCATCATGCACAAGGTCATAAGTGCATGTTTCTTTAAGTAAAAGGCGACTGTGAGGACATCTAGAAAACCTGTCTGAATTTAACAGCAATGGGAAAAAAGATAGCTTTTCTCAGCCTTTGTGACTGATATAAATTGTTCTTAAGGAAATAATTATTTCAACATGTGATACTGTATTTCTGTATTTTGTATATGCAAAAGATTCTGTTGAGTAGCAAAATAATGATTTACTGGAGGCAGAAAATAATGTCTGGTAACAGTCAGGTGACATCAGGAAATAATTTATAGAATATGTGCAATACCTCTGGAAGAAAGGGAAGGTGCAAAAAGAAGTGGTATTTGCTGTCATGCTTCATGCTCTCGTGAAGGATGAATAACTCATCCTCATGGCAATGCTGAATTAGCTGCACTGTATATATACATTTTTACACTGGGAGAGGAAAAGGTTAAGAGATCTCATATGCAACATTACTTAGTAAATGTTTAACACTCATTTTTTACCTGTTGAATTCTAAGTCAACAACATAATGCTGTATGAATATAAACACACATACATGCGCGCACATACATTATTCGTTTTGGTCCATGTCATTGCTGAAAATGTGCTTCAGTTGTACAGAGCTCTGGAAAGTACATTTGTTCTTGTAAATACCATATCTAATTTCAGTAATGTAGTTACTCAGGTCTTTCCCATTTATGGAAGTAACATAATCAAAGTTTCATATACGCTGTTAGCCATTGGCCAAACATATGTGTGTATTATTATTTTTGAAGGAGACTATGAAATAATCCAGTAACAAACCTCCAAAAATGGAACACTGGTGTTTGTTTTATCACAGGAAAAGGCTAGATTTTAATTTTTTTTCCATTTTTCGTATTTTTGAAACAGCTCTATATTTTGCTACGTGTAAGCTCTATCATGTATAAGAATGCATGTCAGTGTGCTTTCTGTTCTCTTGGGTATAATGTCAGGCATTCCAAAAGTGTGTGGCTATCAAGCTACCAAGATTACCTTACAGCAAACAGAGTTAGTGTAAGTCTAGTATGTTTCTAGGGGTGGATCACTTTGGGGTGCCATACGGGAATTACTTTTGTCAATAGGTGTGTGCCACAATGTCCCAAGTGGTCACAGTGAATATAGCAGTTTATGACTGAAAAAATACCTGGCTGTAGATTTAGTAGCAGAAGCTGCAGCAGTTTCTATTTATTTGAAGGCTTTTAAAGATATATTTCAGCCTTCTTCCTCCCACCAATTTCCTAAAGAAGTTATTAGATTTAAGTTCATTTTGCGAGGCTTTATTTCAGCACTTTTCACTCAGGCAAAAGGTCTGTTGATTTCAGAAGTCTGAGTGGAGGCTGCAGGATAAGGGCTACTTTTTGAAAAGATTTTCCAAATTTTATTTCTTCTGTAGGATAGATTTACATATTTAGAATATAGAAAAAAATGTCGATTATTGAAACACATGACAAAATTGGTGACTTGCTGAAAAAGAAGATGCCCAATGCAGTTGTAACTAATCTTTAAATTTAGTGTATGACACTTGCTAAATGAACAAGGTGGAACAAATGTGCTCCAGCACTGAATGCAATAGTGCAAATTTATTTGGCTTAAGAGAGAGTTAATTCTACTGAAGCAGATGAAACTGTCAAACTTCAAATAGTGTGCCAATGTGTCCATTCTCAGTTTCACTAAAGAACCTTAAAAACCAAAGACAGACAAACTTCAGATGGTTGTGTGAGGCTAGTTATCAACCTGCTGTGTGTTCCAAGGACGCTTGCAGGGAGCAAGAGCCGAGGGGTCACCTTTACTTCTGGTTTAAAATGGAAATAACTGATATTTTTTTCCCCCCGCTTGCAGGTCTTTGACTTTAGAAATGAAGGCCTGACTACACTTTGAAATTTTATTGCCAAAGCCTAAAATTACATTACCATGGCCAGGCTTAAGTTTTCTGGCTCCTTACATAGGATGAAGACTACTAAATAGTCTTACCAAAAGGGCTTTCTGAATTGAAGGTGTTTTGTGAGATCCTACGGAGTAGTGAAAATCATCTGTGAGTTAAAGTATCCTATTTTCAAAAGAAGTTTTCAATAACTGCCACTCCTCTTCTGTGAGTGCTTTATTTATGTATTCATTTTGCAAAGTATTCAACACCTAAGTTTCATTTCATTTTTGTCAACAGAATGTAATTTTGCTCAGATCATTCTGTCAACAAAATGGCAAGAGCATATAATCTTTTTGTCCACTGAACTAAATTGCAGATTCGTTTTGTGTGTGTGGATCAAATAGTGAATGTTTACTAACTGAAAATATAACATCTTCTCCACTCTGAACAAACTATGGCTAAACACTGAGACTTTTAAATACAGTTAAACTCTATAAAGCACCTTTGACTTACCACTTTTGCCTAAATTGGGTCACTGCTGAGATGTCCCTGTCTGGCTCTCTGTAACAGTCTGTGGGATTTGGGAGCCTTCTTCAAGACAGTAAATTTTATCCTAAATTTTCAATAGATAATTACGATGAGTTTTTTTCATATAAACATTTCCTGAAAATACAAGGGTGGATGGGTTGATAGTCTTTTTACTTATAACCTTATGTTTTACTGCTCTGTTCATTCCTTCCTGGATATGTGAGGGGTAAAGCACAAAAACCTGAACTTTTACTTCTCGTGTTGCCTGTTGCAGAGGAAGTATCTGCCATCATGGCTATTTTTTTAGGTGTGGTTTTCTAGTTGATCACATTTTTGGAGAGTCTTTCTGTTTACAATTTAAATCTTTCATTATTGCTCCGTGATAGTGTTATGTTGCTTGTACAGGATATGTGTGTGACCACAATAAGAAAATTAATGCAAAATTGTCACTACTCAGCTTTATGTCAGGTTATAATACTGCTGTGTTGAAGAGATGGCCATGTTTGGTCACTTGGGAGGCTATTTTCATCTCTTACACTCTGATTCAATGGCGTGAGCAAAACAAATTCACAAGTATTTGTGAAGAGGATTGAAACCGAAGCACACCGTGACCTTGTACTTGGAGTTTATTACTGGAGTTCAGGAGACCCAAATTTTCTTTCTGAATTTTTCAGTAGCTGGCCTCATGACCTTAAGCAGCTCTCTTTAGTGTGTCTCCAGTTCGCAATGCTCTGTGAAGCACCTGGAGATCTATGGAGTGGTACTACGTGAAAGCCAAGTGCTACTCTTTGTCATATGAGTGCAGCAGAATGTTTTCTTGCAGCCTAGAAAGAAAGGTTTTCACAAAACTGCAGTGTATTATTAAAGGAACTGCAGAGGTTGTGGCAGAGATGATGCGAATGCCCAGATATGCTGAAGATAAAATGCTCTGTGAAATGAGAGATTTATTAGGTGAGAACTTTTTGTATTGGTGTTATTATGGAGGCCTTTATTTTTATCTCCTGTTGTTATCATGCAACAGAACTAGGATTTTGGTCTGCATGGTGTTTGAGTCAGCTTGCTACAATGAGTAGCAATTTAGAGAAGAACTGGTAAAATGCGTTAGGGTTTTTTTTGCAAAATATGCACAACTGTATCTGTCAATAGTTTTGAACCTTTTTTTTTTTTTCCCAAAAAGCAGGAAGGACAAGTATCACAAACCATCATTTTATAGAGAGAGTTGGTGGTTTGTTGGGAAGTGAATGCCTGCAGTGGTACTTAACTATTTGTATACAATGGCTGATACTGCATTAAGAAAAAATTACATTGCAAAAAATTGTTTTTTCCTGTAAAGTGGATAAAAAAACTTGTTCTACATTGTTGTCCTTCTTGCCAATTGTCTTTTTAGGCAATAATTTTATTTTTGTCCCTACATATTTTTTTTTAATTTATTTTCCCATTCCACATGTATGTTTGATATGTAAAATTGCCTTTCATGTTGCAGTCATAAAGGGTACATTCTACTAGCCGGTGTCAGTTCACTTGCTTCTTCCAATAAAGGAGTGATCAGGAAAAGTGTCAGGAAGTTGTACTGTACTAAAAAAAAAATTGACCTTGACATTCACACCACTACAACAAAAAAGCAGCTCACAAATTCTTCACTGGACAACTGTTCTTCACATATTGTCAAGATATCTGCGCTGTCAGTACTATTGCCCCAGCATTCAGGCAGCTAGGATAATATTTCTTTATAGTATAAGAGGTACTGTCTTTTCTAGTAAAGATGACAGCTAGAAATATTTGCAAGGTCGCAAAGCATATTTGCCTCCATGAATTCTTTCTATCCTACATTTACGTGGAATAGAAATTGGCAGAAACCTAGGCTATTGAAAGTGACCTTCTATTTTTTCTAACTTCCTGTTTTCTGACTTATGGTTATTATGTATATTTATATGCATATATAGACACATACACAAATGTATATATACATGTATAGGCTGATTACAGAGAAAGAAGATTTTGATGACTGCAACTGTGCTTGGTCTGCCACTGACTCGTGCTATCATCTTAAGATGTATGGCTCCCTGCATATGAAAGGGAAAAGAGCCATATCCCTTTACACTTCTGCTGTCTTTGTGCTACAGATGCTTCACAACTTTCAAGCACTAATTTCTTTCTGTCTTGCTCCTTTTTTTTCGTTTTTTTTTTGTTGTTGTTTGTTTTTTTTTCTTCTCTATTATGCAGAGTGTAACAAGGAGGCAGTTTGGTTTTCAGCACAAAGCTTTTACTTGGGTACCTGCAAAAATAGTGGTTTTATTCCCCAGTGTGACTCTATAGGGCCATAAAATTTCATAAGTATACGTGCACGTGTTTGTGTTTGTATGTCTGGGGTGGGGGAGGTGCCCTCTGTTGAAATGACATCCAACTCTAAGAGCGTAAGCTATAGATTAGACATTCAGGGCATCTGTCCAAAGACGGCAATTTTGATAAAGCTGTACATACAGTAAATATTCCTTGTGACATAACACTTATAAAAATATTATGACAGCCTTGAAAATATTTTGACAAGCAAGAAAGCTATTTAAAATAGAAGAGACAACCTGATTAAAGGAAAAAAAAGTAGGATGCCCAGCTTGAGAATCTGTGGGAAGGTCTGTGGTCTTCTCGCTTTGCTTTTGTTGACAGTAAAGGGAGTGAGTTGCAGAGATGTTTAACCACAATTCCTCTAATGAAATGTCAGTCCACTAGTGAAAGGACCAGAAATTAAGCTTGGAATTAAAAGAGGTGAAAAGAGGAGAAGGATTTTGTCTTGAAGTACTGAGTGGGAAGAGGGTATGAACTGGGGTGCCTGGTTCCTGTCAGCTAGGCTTGCTTTCAGATTCACCTGTAAGGAAAGGGACACTCGCATCCCATTTAATGGGCTTCTGTATATCTAATATCTGTAATCTTCGTTAGGCATCTTAGAAGAAATTAGTTACAAATTTTAGGTATATTCCGAGGACATATTTCGTTGTTCCTCATTTAATTTCTTGTAATCATGTTTCCTGTTGCGTAATTACCAATTTTGTCCTTTTATTTGCTAGAATAAGCTTGCAATGTTTTCATTTTTTAAGCTTGTCTGATATTAAGTGTGAATTCAGGTGAAAATGACAATGACAACACTAGAAGCATTCTTCATGTATTTTTTACCTTCAAAGGAAAATAGTCAGCCCCTTGGTGGGGAACACCAGGAGGTCCTGAAATGAAGATGAACTCAGCAACCTAGAAGGTGGAGTATTTTCTTTATAGCAGTTGCTTTGACAGCTTTATTTTATTTCAGGAAGGGGTTCTGAGAAGTGTCCCTTGTGCTTCTGTTGTATACGGCATTCCTCTGCGCCTCCCAGATAATCTCACAAATCAGTGCATAGAAAACGGAAAAAGTTAATTTTTTGACTGCCAGTAAGGGGTGAATTTGTATTTTTTTTCTGTTACCTGTTCCCAGCCTAGATCTTTTAGTGGTGATATTCTGATTCATGAGACTGCTATGTGAAATCTGGATTCTGGTTTAGATACATAGTTTAAAAGATGTAAAATTTTCTTTAAGCAAACATCAGTAAACACAGTAGGTGTTTTTCTTCCTCAGCTAAACCAAATGATCTTTTTGGTGATGAGTATTCCACCTTGTCAAGAATAGATGAGTAACAAGAGCATTTCAGTGGGAATATAAGCATGAACTACAATTTAAGATATGTTTGCATGTGCATGCACTTTAAAGTAATTTCTATCTGTAAGTGTACATGAACCTGATAAAATGAAAACTCCAGTACAACCTTAAATGTAATTAGTGTTAGTGTCTTGCCATAAGACTATAATGTGCATATATCTAGATATCTAATAACATAGTTGAAGCTAGTGCTGACAGTTACTATTATGCCAATTTTTTTTTTGGCATTTGTGTGAACTGCTTTATATATTTGACCCTGTCCTGACTGAGTCTGATGTATGTTCCTCCTAGAACTGAAAGCTGTGTTTGGCAAGGTACCAGATATTCTTTTTTCCCCTTCCAATTGCAATTTTGGTTAAATAGTGTCTCATTTCCATTTCTAATTTAACATTGCATTTTAGCTCATTGTGATGGTATCTCCACTTGACAGATTTGTCACAGTATTTGCCCTATTTCTATCAACTGTCAGATTCCTTTTCTTTTTCTTGTTCTCCATATTTCATTTTTCTCAGTACCTGTTAGTCACCATATTTGTCTTACCAGAATACAACTGAATTAAGATTTGTCTCATTCACTGGCACTGATCTAATTTAGAGTACATTTATTTTTCAGAGCAGTTTCACAGCATAAAGTATATAGATAGTTATCAGACTATTAATCCTTGTTTTACTTTTTTAACTCTTAATTTAGTTGGGATTTTGAGTTGTTTAGGGCTGCTTTTACAATGGATTTTCAAAAAAGCAAAAATTAAAAAAACCCCAAACAATAAAGTAAACACCATATCCCAGTTGCATTATGAATTATATAATTTCCAGCAAATGGACCCACAGTGCCATTTAGACAGGTGAAGCACAGGATGACAAGAATTAGACTTATTTTATAGCAGTGGCTCTTTTCTGAAACCAGAAATGTCGTGTTGGCTATTTATTATCTCCGTATTTGGTGTCTATCTTATTTTTTAACTCATTTTCAGGACATGTTTTAGACCAACATATTTAGTTTTTTGTTTCTTTTTGGTCTTTTCTTCTCCCAGTGACCCCTAAGCGTAATTCATTTTTCCTCGCTGACTCTGAAAATGGCTGAGTTGCGTGTGCATGTCTAAGGCAGGACGTTATGCAAGGTCAGAGCTGCAACAAGAGTGAATCTGAACGTATGAGCTCTTGCTCTGAACTTGTACATTCTCTGAAAGTTCTTGCTGTGTACTCATACTTGCTCTGTAAGTTCAATGAGGGAGCTCTGGAGCAATGCGATCTATTGCTTGTGGGAGGCCAGTGTGGTTTTTGTTAGTGCTTAGATTTAGAAGAACATTCCCTTCAGTTATAATAGCATATTATCTAGGTAGGCATTTGTATCAGTTTTTTTTTTAAGGATGTTTTGAAACACACTTCCTGAAAGTAATTTTGCAAGAAAGAAATGCCACTTTCCCACTCCCAATTAAAAGATATTTTATTTACAGGAGATCTGACAAAAAGCATCATTGAATGTCAAATGTATATAGACTATTATCTAGAAAAAGGAAGTGAACACCTGCTTTTAGAATAATGGCATAAGACATCCAAGGCATAGGAATGGGATGTGGAGGTGAAAAGCATGATGAGGACACGCTCTGTGTGTTGTATTAGTGATGCATACAGGGATACTGCTTTCTTCAGACTAATTTTTTCCATGCCCAGAGGGAAATTCACACCTTGTAAAAATATTCCCCAAAAACTTGGTAGGAGGCTGTTTCTTAGATCTCTGCATTTTAAAATTTCCAGTAATCCAGGTTTTGTAAAATCAGGTGTTTTGTAAAATCTAGGTTTCGTAGTTTTCACTTTTTCACTTTTTTCTTAGCACGTTTGTGCTCTTAAATGAATACTATCACAAAAAATGCTCAGAGGGAAATGAGAAATATAAGGGATCACATCTTCAAATGAGGTAATTTAATGCTACTAGAATAGGCTAGTAGTTAGAATTCAACGAATTACCAATTGAGGTTTACTTCTGACTGCTAAATAAGCTTATTTCGCCATGACAACGGTAGTGTAGGAAGTCACCGTGTATCCACATGTGTGTGTTTCTCTCTCAAGAGCCGTGATCACATTAGCAGGACTGACTTGATCTAGAAAGGAGGCTTGCGTGAAAAGCTAGTTGAGTCCACTCTTCTGTTTTTTAAAAATGTACCTATAGACTATGGTTCTATGCTTCTGACAGACTTTGTAGCATTGAACTCTTGGCACATGCTCCTGTGTGGTTGTGCCTGGGTGGTCCTTCAGCACCCTTCAACACATGAATTGACTATTGTAATAAAATAGAACTAATTTCTTTCTAATGGGCATGTGCTACTACACCTTATTCTCATTCCTTGCCTGAGAAATAAAAGGTAATTTTAAAATTCATTTAGCTGAGAAAATATGAAAGAAGCCTTAATACTCACTATTAAACATGGATTAATATTTGCAATAACACTAACTGCTTATGTGTGGCTGAGATTTACAAGATAACCAGCTAGTGTGGTTTTGAAGGTATTAGCCTCTTTAGGATCAGAAGCATCATCTCCATGAATTCAGTGAGTTGTGCCTCAGAAGTTATAAGCCTTTGAAAATAAGAACTTTAACATCCAGATGACAAATAAAAATGTAAGTAGAGTTATTTTTAGCCTTCATGCTTGAGGAATATAAGATTACACATTAAACAGAGAAAAATTGAAATACAGGTACTTCTGCAGTCAGAGCCTGAAGAAAATAGCAGATTTTATGGTCCTCAGGAGCTGGCAGCACAGGCTAGGTGTTGAGAAACATGTTGGATTATGTTGAGCACATTCTCTTCCTTAACTTCTAAAGGCACTGCTTTTCCTAGTCAGTTTCTAATTTTGGCAGATCCTTAAGGAGGTAAAAACTAAGCAAGCTCTTGACCTTGCTCAGAACATTTTCCCAAGCCACAGGGACTTCCCTGGTAAAAGGACTTTATTCTGAAGGTTATTTGTGGTTGGTTTGAATCAACACATCAACTTTAAAAATGTGCCTGGTGGAACATAAGATTTACAAGAAGTGTTTTTATTTCTAACCTGTAAAATATAAATCATTATTTTACTTTAGTATTATTCAGTCTCAGATGGCAAATTACCCACTAGAATATTTTCTGAAAGTGAAAATAAAAGGAGTCTGAATACAGCTAGGTTTGTTTGCTTTGGTTTGGGGGAAAAAACATAAGGGTTTTTTTAAGCACTAAAATTAAATCTTTTGACATATTTCTGATCATTAAAAGGAAATTCTTTGAAAAACATATTTAAGCACAGCATCACAGAATGCATCTATTATATTTCATAAGTTATATTTGTTTTTATTTTCTGCTACTGCATATGAAAAAGTAATAAACAGAGAAAGGGTGCTTTAATAAAACTATAAACAAATTACTAGTTATTTTTTTAAACTACTTGCATGTATGGATTCAAGAAACTCAAATAAAGCTGAATTTGAAGACAGCTCTAGCATGGAAAAGACTTTATATATTACAAGTACATAGCAGCAGTTACCAAAGGGATATACTCCGTGACAGCCCAGGTGGTTCAATTGGCCACAGAGTCCTTGTCCTGGTGGCAAAGTGGATATATGTGGTTGTTTGGCTGGTGTCCTGTGGACAGCCATTATCATCCTGTCAATAAGAACAGTGAAGATTAAAAATAATGCCTGAAAATACCAGCAGCACCTCTCTGATTTTTACCCATGGGTTTTCTGAAGATTTCTTGCTGTCCACTCAAATACACTAACAGATGGCTTCTGAGCATAACCCGTCGCAGCACTTTGCAGGCTTTCCATCTAAACTAAACATCATGGGGGAGCTGAGCACCAGTCACAGAGGTAGAAGGATGTGTGAGCAGGCATGATGCCAAGGGAAGACATGGGCATAATGGAGGCTGCCAAAAGACCATTACGTGGTCAACGAGTGTCAAGCATTATTAGTGAAGACCAAAGTCCCAACTGGGAGTATCCAGTTTGACATCCAATTTCAGGTTCTGACACTATACAGACAGTCCAAAACATATGTGAATGTATGTAAAATTATGTGGAGGGTCACATCTTCATTTGCAGTAGTTTGATCCATCTCTGCTCTTGATAGCACTGATATATCATGTGACTTTTGCTTAGGTATTCAGTTTATTATTATCATTATAATTCTTTATTAGTTATTCTTTTACTATTTATCATTATTTTTTTGTTTCTCTTCAGGCAAATCAATGTCAGGAAACAGAAAGGATGAAATCTGTGGTTTACCTATTTGCCACAACATGAGAACCAGCTTCTCTGTATGTCACCGAAATGTATGGAAGACAGCGTACAACCCTATGGTATTGTGACTCACAGATATTTATGGTAAATATTGGCGATGGAGTTAGGAAGAAAAAAGACCCCAAATTGCCTTTTCCTGAAGGACACATATTTTGGACCTTCAAATAAATCACACTCCAAATATCCTTGCTCTGTTTTATTTTACTGCAGGAGATCTATCAATTCTTCAGGGGATTAATAATATCAAGGGGAGTGGTCATTTCGTTCTTTTGTTACATCCCTAAAATTAATCCACTTCCAATCCATCAGTCAGTGGTCATGGTTTCAGGCTGGCAGTTCTCATTGTAGTGGAAAGTCTCATTTAAACTGATTGATAAACTGTGAAACTTTGATAAAATATGGTCTGATTTTATGAATCGTTTGACTTAATAATGAGCTGTCTGATTTCTTCTCTCCATTCACCCATCCTCTCCTTCCCCCAACTCTCTTTGATATATACTGCATTATAATATGACTGTGTATGGCTGTGGTTGAGGGTTGTTTTTTGGTTTTTTTGTGGTTTTTTTATTTGGTTGTTGTTTTGTTTAGTTTAAATTCTGTGGCTTTTTTTTTTAATTTTAATTTTTTCTGGTGCGCTTTAACATTTTTTTCTCTGCATTTTATGTACTATCATTCTGCTATCTTTTGGCTTAGCCATGCAAAAAATCATAGGAATTACTACAGCGAATCAGATCACTGATTTACCTGTACTGGTAACGTCTCCTTGGCAGTGCCAGAAACACCAGAGGGACGTGTGAGAAACAGCTCTTCCTGCAACATCCTTTGAAACGTGAGGATTATTCTTATTATAAAAAAATAACCTTTCTGCATTTTCAACTTCTCCAGTATTTTGGTGTTTTCATGATAAATATGTAATAATTTATTTTTAATTCTCCTAGGCATTTGGTCTCAATAATATTTTCAGAGAATTAAAAAGTTACTGTATCATTCTGTTCAAAATGAAGACTTTGCTTTTATACTCGTTTTTGCATTTTCTTTTTGTATCAGAATTCAAGAGATAGTAAATATAAACACCTGATTAATTTCTTTATAGCAAATGCTGTTTTTTTTCATTTTGACCTAGAGCTTCTTACCTGATGCCTCTTTGAGAAGTCCTTTTTGCATTTTCGTATTTCCAGAAGTTTTTTACTTCTGTAGTTGGGTTGTTCAGTCCACAGATAGCTGTGGCACTTCAGCTATTTTGGTTTATTAGAAGTAGGTGTCATCTACTACTTCTTTTCCCCCAATGGTCCATATAACAGCAGTCCTACCCCTGCAAGATGCTGCACATGGTTGTGTGCAGTGTTTACCGCTTGGTCTGCTGGCTGGGAAAGTGTCTAGAAGGAGATGTCCATAAAGTATGACTGCCTAACTGCTCTTCCTTTGGCTTCTGGAAGGCCAAACAAATTATTTCCTCGGTCACATACATAGTTCACTGCTCAGCTCCATGCCATTTTCAGTTCCTTTGTGTGTGCTTGTGCATGCGTGTGTGTTTGTGCTTGTCAAACGGGTAATGAGAGCTCAACATAGAGCCCAGTTTCTTTGCTATAGAATTCCTCTTGTTGAAATGAATTTTACTGCCAGGGAATTTGAACCGTTGGTCCAGATGAAATACCATTGATTTATGCAGTGAGACTATAATTTCTTGCCCAGTTCATACATAGCATTATATTTCATTTGCTTCTTAGAACTTCAGCTGTTGCTTGGGGTCAATGACATAAGACGTTTCATTTTTGTGACATACCTCATTGAACTCAAGAGTCTTAATGGAGACAGGTGCTAAAGAGTGCAACATGGTGGTAAATAGTGTGTCTTAAACTTGTAAGTGATTTGTGTATCTTAGATCTTTTGAATTCAGTAAAAAAGTGCCAAGTCTCAATTTCTAGTGGTGCTAACATAGTAGCTTGTTTATTTGCATCATTTAAAAGCTGGCGAACAGATTCATCTGAGCATGGTTACACCCTGACATTAAAGATTTGCAGACCTGGCTTTGCTTGTGTACACCACCATATAATTTTGCCCAACGCGTCTGAGACCAGAGCTCTATGGTAAACTTCTATGACAAGGAAATAAAACTTTCCAGGTTGTGTTTTCCATCATATTAATTAAAAATATAAACAAATATTTTATTGATTTCTGTGTTTCACAGATATTTTCCTGATGAAATAAAATACTTTTTTCTGACAAACTGACAAACACTGTGAGCTTTCAACTGCCAAGCCCCACTCTCCTGAAATGAAATTAGATAATTTGTTGTACTAAAAAGGTCAGTGTGACAGTTGATGTTAACCAGCAAACATGTAAATGTATAGACTTGCCAACCCTGGACATCTGATTTTTCGTGTTGATGTTGGTGTTTCTGGAGCTAATCTCAAATGCCAAATACATCTAATTCCTTCTATTTTACTTCTGGCACATTTCAATTCCCTTTGTTAATCTCACTTTACAAAAAAAGGTTGAGCAAATAGAGTTGTGATATATTTTTCTTCTTTCCAGAATTTTTTTACAACTCTCTAATTTGACTGTATATGCCTGTGCTTTAGAGGACTAGTTTTCTTTCTTTGTATACTTGACAGTCTTTATTTAGAGCTACCAGTAGAAAACATACAAAAATAACAGCCATGTCTGTGCTGGGAAACTACTGCCAACAACCAGTATGAATCCACAAAATCACATATTTTTGTGGAAGAAAAATGCACATGTGTGTGTGTTCACGTGCAGTTATTGCTTTCAGCTATGGTGCACTGTGACTAAATATCCTCATGGTCCCACTCTACTCTGATATAACACTCCAGATTTGTACAAGGTATGAGGTATTTGTGCAGAACAACCAATTGCAGGTGCTTAGGGTCAAAATCCCACATCTCCCTTTTCTTTTCAATGTTATATGTTCATTTATCTGCTTGTCTGTTTGAATCTTGAAGTTACTGGGCTCTTTTAGCAAGGTCTGTAGTTCCTTTTTTTCCTCTGAATTCATCAACTTGAATCTTGTACAGTCACAGATGTTTTCACGTTCCCGTTACAGTCATGCTATATCACTGTTTTATCTTCATTTAATCTCAAATACACCTATTGCAGAGGTACTTGGTGACTCCTTAAAGATGACAAGGTGCCGAAGAGGATTAATAAAAACACCAGCTTGTTGCAGGTGAATGCTGCTGCTGCCAAATGAATATCAATTCTGTAATGGCATACTTGAGCCCAGCATATAATGTAATCTCTGAAATTTGCTGTGGGGCTCAGGAGAACAAACGAGAGTAAAATAATCAGGTGTGTGGGATGTCAGTTTGTCGAGTTTATGGGAAATCTTTATCTGCTCTTACTCCAACAGTCAAAATAATTGGTAAAAGTTAAAATGAAAATGAGATTGATTGGGATTTTTGTGTTTGCATCTGAGAGAAATAAGCTCAACTTAGACGCATAGAAGAAAATCTTGAAAGAAGCTGAGAAAGAAAGATTCAAGTAAGATAGCTGTAATTTTTGTCAAACTAAATAATGTTATAAGTAGAATGATGCAATCTGAAAAAACCCAAACATATTCTTTGCTAAATGTTTGATAGTGTAATAATTGTTGACTAGCTATGGAAAGCATTTTTTTTTATTTTAAATGGATGCATTATCAAAACTAGAGTAAGTCAGAAACTACTGTCTTAAATACAGAATATATCTGTGAGTGCAAAATTCTAATGTGCATACATCTTCTAATTCTAGTTATCATGGTGGCAATGAACTGAAATGTAGTGAAGTTCTGGCCCTTACATGGAAGTAGTACAGTACAGTGCAGAAGGCAGGTTTGTTTATTTCTTACAGAAAATTCTCTAAAACTTTAACATAAGAACTCATAAAATCCGAATTTGAAAGTTCATTTGTCTTTCTTTTTGACCAATTTATTCCTAAACATTTCAAGTGCAAATATTTTTAATTGCAGTCAATATTCCGGGGATGCCTTGTGCACCTGATGTATTAATGCAGTCAGACTTGATATTCAAATAACACTGTGCTACCAGGAAGAAAACTTGAAAGTACAAAAAAAGAAGACAAGGTCTTAATAAGAGCCTTAAAATTTAATAAGTTAGAACTCCACAGAAGTAAGCAAAACTTTCCTTTCTGCTCCGCTATAAGTGCATCAATTGCTCCAGTATCTCCAAGTGAAACACACTTTAGTCAATGCCATTATCAGTTAAATGGCTCCCATTAGCCAAAGGACCATCTGCCTTATTACTAAATTTTCTGATGATAGCTCTTCTTGAGTTCCTTTATTGTATCTGTACTCATGGTTAGGCTACATATTTATGGAGGTTTTTTATTATTTATCAGGACTGGGTTCTATTTGGCATATGCTCAGTTTCTTGAACATATCAATATAGACACTACTTATTTTCCTGTATCTCTGAGCATTGTCAGGGGAAAGGTTGCTCATGTGGTATAAGAAGTCTTCTGAGGATTCTCTGTGCTAAAGAGCTGTACTTGATTTTGCTCAAGGGATGACTGGTGCAGAAAGGCTTTAAAGGGGTCCTGTTTGTTGACTGAAGTTTTGTCCTGGAGTTGTTCTCAGAAGACCTAAGGACGGAGTCACAGGACTTTATTTTTGTCTTCTTCCTCCTATTAGGAGTATTTTCTCATTTGTTCCATCAGTTCCACTTCCAGGCAGTGAATGTTGCTGGTGAGCAGCTGATAGGCAAAAAGTAGAAGGGGTCACCGTGTGGTTTGGGACAGTCCTGTCTCTGTGGAGCTGCTCGGATGTTAACACTTATTAACATTTATTTTAACTTGAAAGCAAAGGGAAGATTGATAGTAATTCTTCCCAGGAGACAACAAAAAAGGAGAAAGAAACATCCTTCCTCACACAATGTTCTTTCTCCCTGCAGGAAAGCCCAAATGGCAAACAAATGGACTCTATGCCTTCAACAGCAGCTCAGTGGTTGGTGGGTGCACATAGGTGAAGGATAAGTGAGATTGGAGCCTATAGCTGTGGGACAGGCAGGAGGAGGTGGAAAGATTGATGTGTGATGTTCATGTCTTAGTGCGAAGAAGTGTGATGGGAGAGAGATGCTAACACTCACAATGCAGAATTGGTAAAGCAAAAAAGTGAAGGATGATGATTATTTTAAGGAGAAAAAAGAATTAGTTCAAATTAACTGCTTTTGCCATATAACATACAAAATACGTATGCATAAACTCAAATATGATGATACACAATTAATAGTCTTTCATAATTGAAAGAAAAGCTATGTTTATCTGAAATATCACACATAATACCCAAAAGTAAAGCACCATCTCTGCCTTGGGTGCTTCTTAGCTGTGTCCATAAGTGAGAAGTTGTTAATAATTTTCTTGTTTACCTACAGACATTATATAAGAGATTCACTACATCTTTAAGTTCTGCCTGATAATTCAACCTGAAGGCTTTATCTGGTAGTTTTACCTACCTCATTTTCAGATCTGACTCCCATTACGTCCTGTTGAACCTTAGGTGAATTTGATTTTCTGACTGATTTTTTCAAGGCCTTGCTTCCAGTTTGTCTCTTCTGAATTTCACAGATCTTCATCATTCAAGTTTATGATGTTTACGGTGGAAACAGAAGGTCCTTTAACTTTGACCTGCCTGAGCTTATTTCCTTATCATTCACGTGCACTAAACCCAAGCAAACATATTTCTGAATTAAGCATCAAGCAGAATCAGGTAGAGTTCAGGGCTGTGTCCGATTGCGTTTTGAACAGCTCCAAAGATGGAGATTCCACAATCTCTATGGGTAGGCTCTTCCAGTACTTGGCCACTCTCACAGTAAAAAAGATTTTTCTTATGTTTAAATGTAATTTCCTGTATTTCAGTATAAGTCTATTGCCTCTTGCCCTGTCATTAGGCACCACGTTGGCTCCATCTTCTTTACTCCCCCCATTAAGTATTTATACGCATGGTAAGAGCCCTCTGTGCCTTTTGTTCTCCGGGTAAAAGAGTCCCTGCTCTTTCAGCCTGTCTTCGTATGACAGATGCTTCAGTTCCTTCATCATCTTGCAGCCCTTCTCTGGAGCAGCTCAAGTGCATGACTGACTTGCATCAGGGAGCCCAGAACAAGACACAGAACTCCAGATGTGTCTCACCATGGCTGAACAGAGGGGAAGGATGCCTCCCTTGACCTGTTGGTAATGTTCATCCTAGGAACCTCCACTGCACTCCATGTAAAGGACCAATGCTGGAGCAGTTTGTGAAGAAGTACAGTCTGTGGGAAGAACTCACCTTAGAGAGGTTTGTGAAGGACTGTCTGCCATGCATGGGACCTCACACTGGAGAAGGGAAAGAGTGTGAGGAAGGAGTGGCAGAGACAACATGTAATGAACTCACCACAACCCCCATTCCCTATCCCCTGTGCCACTGAGGAGTGCAAAGGCAGAGGAGCTGGGAGTGAAGTCGAGCCCAGGAAGAAGGGAGGGATGGAGGGGAAGGTGTTTTAAGTTTCGTTCTTATTTCTCTTTATCCTACTCTGACTTGATTGGCAATAAATTTAATTAATTTCCCTGAGACTGTTTTGCCTGTGACAGTAATTGCTGAGTATCTCTCCCCATCCTTATCTTGACCCATGAGCCTTTCATCATATTTTCTCCCCTTGTCCTGTTGAGGAGGGGGGGTGATAGAGCATCCACCATAGCATTACAAACTTACAGTTCTTATTGGGACATCTGTAATAAAAAAGTTAGACTACTGGTGGGCTAAACCACTAAAGAGCAAAGGAAAAACTCATATTATTTATGTGCAACAGCCTAAATGAGTGGCAACAGACACATTAAAGTCCAGAGGACTTTCATGGGTCACCTGAGATGATAAGTTGAATGAAGTGGCCTATATATGTTCATAACAACAGTGTTTGGCAGAATCACTTTCAAAGTAAAATGAATAACAGGCAATAAAAAAAAATACCGGTAGTTATACATTTATTATTTTAATAAATACAGATATTATTACAGAAGCTAGAGATACATAGATATTATAGCTTTATATTTATTAGGGATATGACATCTTAGATAGAGCATGGGCGGCACTTCTCAGACAACTGTAAAGTGCACCGCTCGCAGAGGGGAAAGAGAGATAAATTGCTGGAGAACATAAAACAATGTAATTGTGCTGTCACCTGGAGATTGTTAACAAAACTGTGTTCGGATCTTTTGATGTAGCATATAGCTTTTACAAATATGGTTTATAGGTTGGCATAAAAATTATGCTTGGGCAGGAGAATAGGAGATGATATGGACAGCATTAGAAGAATAGATATTAGCTTTTGTGCAAGACTAAGACTTCAGGGCTAGTTGATTGGCTAAATTATGTATTGGGAAAGGTGTGGAGGTGTGCCGACTTTGTCGCTGAGGTACACAGGCAGACATAATAATTTTCTATGAACACCTTCAAGCTTGATCTAAATGCACACAGCTTTATAAGGGCCATTTAAAAGTAGGATTTGGATTAAGTGTTGTCTAAGGAAGAACTGGGAAAATGAATAAAAAGTGATATCTAATTTGCAAAATCTTTGAGTTATAAAGGACACAAGAGTTCTTGAAAAGAATGAGGCAGAGAATGGATTTGTGAAGAAAATAAAGAAAATAATTAGCCATGAATTATAAAATAAGATTATTTATCATTTATAAAATAGGTCCTTTTATAACATCTTCATCATCTACTGAATATTTGAAAGCTGATAGGCTTATTTTTCTGCTGCTGCACTGCACAGAGATGGACAACTCTTGTGTTCACAGGCCATAATTCCCCATATCAATACTATCATAAATTGGTTTGTTTTAAAAAAGAGTACCTTCTTTCCTGTTAAGTTCCTGGTAAAGGATAGAATAGTAATTTCAGTTATTTGATCTTTCTGCTTTCATTTTTACAGAATGTACTCATTCTTTTAACTGCATTTTTCTCAGTTTTATATAGAGATATTTATTGAGAATAGGGCCACAAGTCAGTCAGGGGTCAAAGGCTCAGCATCTACCCATTTTCACTGGTTTCTGGGAAGTTGAAACTTTGCCAAGGAGTACCTTAGGAGCATGTAATACAACCATTTTTTTTTAAGATAAATCAGATTCAAAATAAAATCTCTCCCTTTCAGAGTATTTCTTTTTTAAATTGTCATTTTAAAGGAATTGTATGTATTGTACGTAATTAAAAAATATAAAATATATATACTGTATATAATTTAAAGGAATTGTATATAATGTATAAGAATAGCAATATGATGCAGTTACCAAAAGAATGGACTGTTGTTTTTCCCTGCTCCCAGACAAATCCAGGCAATTTCACCAACACTGACAGCACTGTGGCAGTCCATGTAGTTTATTTGCAGGGGTGGAAACTTTCCTTTTTTCATACATTATCTGTGGAAAGACAGCAGATGCTAATTTTATCTTTATTGCACCTTACTGATGAAATATACTCATCTCCCAGAAGCTGAGATGGGGTTGCTTACTGTTTATGATGACAGTTGCCTTTTAAAGAAGCAGGGAATGAAGCATCTGAAGAATGCATGTGTCCTGCCAGGAGCACAGCAGGAAAGATATCTTCCATTTGGGATAAGATGTACTGACAGCACAGTAGGAACAGCTGAAATTAAATGTGCATTTGGAGTTTTCATACTGACCTGGATCACTGAAACCAACTTGCATGTGTCCTATAATTTGACCAAACCTTGCTTTTTCTGCATAGCAGGAAAAGGAAAGATGTTGCCACAAACAGGAACTGCACTATTAAAAAAACAAACAAACAAAAAAATACTAATAAATATTTCCAAAGTAATTTATTGTACATTTTATTTAAAAAAAAAAAAAGTTATGTAGGTGAGGGGAGAAATGAATCTGTGATTTTCAAGTTTTAGCTCTCTGCCTTTGTTGCAACCCAGACAGGAATTGAGCTAGAGCTGTGGTGAACAGCCAACAAGTCCTGAGGAGTGGGGCAAAAGAAGAGGAGCAATTGTAGGTGTCAATGGCCATCAATACATATTTAAAACTTAAAGTTCCACCAGAGCTGATATATGCTCATAAACCACAGGATGGATGTCATGGGTGCATCCATTTGTGCCTGCAAAAATCAAATAAAGAACTAAAACTTCTAGAGAAACACCAGTCCTTAATATCAAAATGCATTTGCAGCAATTTCTGATTCCCACCTGTGATTCTGATTTCCACCCATTTCCTGTGTTTCCTGGAACACAATAGAAGGGGGGGGGGCGGGAAATCAGGTCTGCTGATGCTTCTTGTCTGTTTAGGTTTGATGTTTTCAATGGTTTGCAATCTGGTTTTGGAAAGTGTTCCAGTCCACATTCTGGCTTAGTTACTGACTGAGTTTATGCAACATTCATTGTCTTTCTTTGATGTGAACCTATAAATATGTTCCAAACCTTTTATTTTCTTTCAAGCTCTACAATTTATATGCTGATACACCAGCAAGCTCTTGTAGTAGGAAATCGCATTATTCTAAGTTTTGATGTTAAAAGTAGACGGTTCACTTGACCAGCTTCTAGAAATAAAGTTTGTCTATCAATTTATTAAATGGCTTGGGGCGAGAATTAATCATGCCTGCAGCTTATGGAAGGTATTGAAGAGTCAAGTCCATGGTAGTTAGAAAGCAGTACTTCTGAAGAATTGTTTTAAAGGAAGATAGAATGTTTAAAACAATTGCATTTCTATATGATTTTAAGAACAGAAGTAGGGTTAGATCTAGGAATGATGACATTTAAAATAACACTGAACACTAGTTTCAATATTGTTTCACTTGTCTCAGAGATAGAATGTGAAAGAGATTGTGTCTACATTTAAAGCAGTGCTTTAAGGTAGAAATCGCTCCCAAGATAAGAGTAGTTTAACAACACTGAAATATAGGTAATGATATTGCTGAAAAGTTAAACCTAATGTTAAATTTGGCAGCAAGTGGTAAAGAAGGATGAGAGCTAGTGGCTCATGTGAAGAAAGTAACCATTGCACAAAGGAGGTTGAGAGTTTTCAATGCATGAAGACTTTTTAGTGGGATCCATAACTGATAACACACAATGAAAGTGTGAAAGTTGATTTTAGAGGAAAAACAAAGAGGCAACAGATGAGAAATGGAAAACTCTCCACAGCAGTCAGCTGAGAAAAGCAGCAATGGGTGTCCCAGACAAACTGTCCTCCTCCAGGGAGGGGCCAGGTTTCTCCAGTGCGGTAGGAGATACTGATGATGGTGCTGACAATTTTTGCAGTGCTTTTTGCCTAATACTGCATCCTTTTCCTTAGGACCTGCTCAAATTTCCTATTGTTCCTGCTTGTGATGCTATTAACACTGGTTGGAGCATGCTAATTAGACATCAGTGTTGCATAATCATTGGCCATTCAGGCTCTCTGCACATGAAATACCGGATAGTCTTTCAAGTATTTCAATGACTTACCTGCTTTGTTGTGTTCTGTATTTGGTTTAATACAAACTAAAATCTGCAAACCAAGAAATGAGGGAAGAAGAGGCGTTTCTCATACCGGTGACAATTGCTTTCCATGCGAACCTGTCCTGTCATAAGAATGACTTCAGGTCCAAACCCATGAGACCAATTTTACTGGGAAAACTGGATGGGAACACAAGGGAAAACTAGCACAGAGGCTCTGGAGTAACATTGCCACAGCAGCTTGGTGAAAGGGTACAGACCTGCGAACAGTTGGCCCATCTTTAGCTTAGGCACTAAGGCACCTCTGGTGCTGTGCAACATAACCGTATAATCTCCCAGGAATAGGTTACTATTTGGAAATGAGCTGTTAAGTTTTGGTCACCTTGTTTATGGAAGCTCATATGTAAACTTGAGTACAGCATTTATCTAGAAAGCTAATAAACGAAATGAAGGAAAATGAAAGACAGGGGTGAAGGCTGGCCAGCCCAGAAAAGAGATGAGTCCACAGAACAGAAACATCAAGGCAAACCTCCATAGTTACTGAAGTGACACATTCTCGTATGTGTCCATACTGACTCCACTTTTACCTTTTTTGTCAGATAAGACTACAGAAAAAAGTGACAGATTTTGGACCAAAAGAAGTTTAACATAATCAAATATAATGAAGCCATTGGTACTTGTATGGCAAAGGAACTGTTTGACACTGAAAGGAGGAAAGGAAAGAAATAAAAAGTAGGCTTGCAAGAAAAAGATAAATCAGGGAAATGTAAGATTGCATTTCAAGAAGAATAGTGAAATCTGAAGGTGCAATTAAGATTAAAGAAAGGATTGTACATTTTGCACTCTAAACTACACTTCCTAGAATCATAGAATCATACAATCATTTAGGTTGGAAAAGACCCTTGGGATCATTGAGTCCAACCATCAAGTCCACTCTACAAAGTTCTCCCCTACACCATATCCCTTAACACCACATCTAAATGAGTTTTAAACAAATTCAGGGAGGTGACTCCACCACCTCCCTGGGCAGCCTATTCCAGTGCCTGACCACTCTCTCTGTGAAGAAGTTTTTCCTTATGTGCAGTCAAAACCTACAGTGCTGCAGCTTGAACCCATTCCCTCTTGTTCTATCGCTAATTACCTGTGAGAAGAGACCAGCACCAACCTCTCTACAATGGCCTTTCAAGTAGTCTTAGAGAGTGATGAGGTCTCCCCTCAGCCTCCTCTTCCTCCAACTAAACAGTCCCAGCTCCTTCAATCGCTCCTCGTAAGATTTATTCTCCAGGCCCTTCACCAGCTTCGTTGCCCTCCTCTGCACTCGCTCCAGCACTTCGATATCTCTCTCATATTGAGGTGCCCAAAACTGGACACAATACTCAAGGTGTGGCCTCTCCAGTGCTGAGTACAGGGGGACAATCACCTCCCTCCTTCTGCTGGTCCCACTGTTTCTAATACAAGCCAGGATGCCATTGGCCCCCTTGGCCACCTGGGCACACTGCTGGCTCATATTCAGCTGCTTGTCAATTAGAACCCCCAGGTCCTGTTCTGCCAGGCAGCTCTCCAGCCACACTTCCCCAAGCCTGTAGTGATGCACGGGGTTGTTGTGGCCCAACTGCAGGACCTGGCACTTGGCCTTGTTGAAGGACATTCCATTAGCATTGGCCCATCGGTCCAATCTATCCAAGTCTCTCTGTAGAGCCTCCCTATCCTCATGCAGATCAACACTCCCGCTGAACTTGGTGTCATCTGCAAACTTGCTGATGATACACTCTATGTCCTTATCAAGGTCATCAATAAAGATGTTAAACAGAAATGGTCCCAACACCGAGCCCTGAGGGACACCACTTGTGACCGGCTGCCAGCTGGATTTAACTCCATTGACCACCACTCTTTGGGACCGCCCATCTAGCCAGTGCTTGATCCAGCAGATCGTATGCTCATCCAGGCCATGAGCCGCCAGTTTTTCCATGAGAATTCTGTGGGGGACAGTGTCAAATGCTTTTCGAAAGTCTAGGTAGACAATGTCCACAGCCTTTCCCTCATCCAATAATCAGGTCATCTTGTCATAGAAGGAGATCAGGTTCGTCAGGCAGGACCTGCCTTTCATAAACCCATGCTGACTAGGCCTGATCCCCTGCTTGTCCATTATATGAGTTGTAATGGCACTCAAGATGATCTGCTCCATGACCTTTGCTGGTACCGAGGTTAGACTGACAGGTCTATAGTTTCCTGGATCCTCCTTTCTGCTTTTTTGAGGATGGGTGCTACATTTGCTACCCTCCATTCCATTGGGACCTCCCCAGTTAGCCATGACTTCAGGTAGATCATGGAAAGTGGCTTGGCGAGCACGTCTGCCAACTCTTTCAGCACTCTTGGATGTAACCCATCCAGTCCCATAGACTTGTGCGCATCCAAGCGGTGTAGCAGGTCACTGATCACTTCCTCTTTAATTGTGATGACCTCGTTCAGCTTCCCCTCCCTGTCTCCTAGCTCACGAGGCCGGGTGCCCAGGGAACAGCTTGTTCCACTGCTAAAGACTGAGGCAAAGTAGGCATTGAGCACCTCAGCCTTTTCCTCATCCTTTGTGACTATGTTTCCCTCTGCATCCAATAAGGGAGGGAGATTTTCCCTAATCCTCCTTTTGTTGTTAATGAATTTATAGAAACATTTTTTGTTATCCTTAACAGCTGTAGCTAGGTTGAGCTCTAGCTGCGCTTTGGCTCTCCTAATTTTCTCCCTGCACAGCTTCGCTATATCCATATAGTCTTCATGAGAGACCTGCCCCCTCTTCCAGAGGTCATAGGCTCTCCTTTTGCTCTTGAGGTCCAGCCAAAGGTCCCTATTTAGCCAGGCCGGTATCCATCCCCGCCTACTTGTTTTTCGGCACACAGGGACAGCCTCCTCCTGTGCCTTTAAGACTTCTCTCTTGAAGTATGTCCAGCCTTCCTGGGCTGCTATATCCTTCAGGGCAGCCTCCCAAGGGATTCTGTCCAGCAGTCTTCTGAACAGGTCAAAATTTGCCCTCCAGAAGCCTAAGGTGGCAGTTTCACTAACCCCTCTCCGTGTTTCTCCAAGAATCAAAAACTCAGTCATCTCATGATCACTGTGCCCTGGATGGCCACCAACCTTTACTTCCCCCACAAGTTCTTCCCTGTTCACAAGAAGCAGGTCCAGGAGGGCACATTCCTGGTTGGCTC